>NC_090654.1:267738034-270608034 GCF_040937935.1 Hyperolius riggenbachi
GAACCAAGTGCTGAAATAGTGAATGGTGATGGACAAGATCCTACCAGTGTAATGTCTCCAGTGTCATTATCAGTGTCGCTTGTGAAATTTCGCCAAAGTCATTTTTAAAATGCTGTTTTCAATTTTGAGAAAATATTATCAAAAATATATTATATTTTTGCAATATGGGGAAAATTTACAAAATGTGCATTTTACCGTGAAAAATTAGCAAAGCACAAAATCGTTTATATTTAGCATGAAAATTTGTGAAAAACGCTAAATATTACAAACTTATTGCAAAATAATTTTCGGTAGCATTTTTTCCTTGAAAGTCGAATTTAACATTATTAATTAAAGCAAAAAGAATGTCTGCATTTCGCTACTCTTTGTCCAGGATACCCACTTTTATGTTATAAAATCCTTGTTTCAGAATAAGAAACACTTCCTATATCTATATATGGTTGCATATTGGTATGTAGCCCCACCCTCCCAGTGATGCTTAGCTATGTAGAATTCGCCTCCATAAACATTCCGCAGAGCTGCACCTGACAGGACTAAAAATGTCACCATGTGATAAATTTCAGAATGTAAATCAGGGAGAGGAAAGATTTTACAATGGTCGAACACTGGCTAAATAGTTTTAATAATTTTAGTAAAAAGCATTGTAAAAAAAAAAAAAAAAAAAAAAGCTGTATTCATTACACTCAAGAGACACTGAAGCAAAAAAAAAAAATGATACAATGATTTGTATGTGTAGTACAGCTAAGATGTAGAGCATTAGGAGCAGAGACGTAAGTCTAACATTGTTTCCAGTACAGGAAGAGTTAAGAAACTCCAGTTGTTATCTATGCAGAAGAGCCATTGAGCGCCACAACTTTCAAAGTCGCAGAGAGCTCTGTCTTCTGAAGCTTGTTATCTCAACTGTAAGTCACTGTATTTTCTTTTTCTCTGCAGAGGACAGGTCAAAAGTTCACTTGCCTGCTCTGTAAAATCATTTAGAATGCTGAGTAGTGTGTAAACTGTAAATATTAGAGAATGATGCAATGTTGTAAAAAAAAACACTATATAACTGAAAATAAAAACATGAGAATATTTTCATTGCTACTAATGTTCTAGTAATTATCCATACTACACAACCAATTCCTTATATCATTTTTTTCACTTCAGTGTCTCTTTAATTTCACAACAGTTCCTCTTTGCTAATAATAATATTTATCAGATCTTGCTGGGATAATTTATATGCATTTTCTTTGTCTGAAACATTGATGATGCGGGGGTAACCCTGTCGAACTACACTCAATGAGGCTTAGCCTAGGCCAGGCATGGGCAAACTCGGCCCTCCAGCTGTTACGGAACTGCAAGCCCCACAATGCATTTGCCTTTATGAGTCATGACTGTGGCTGTCAGACTCCTGCAATGCATTGTGGGACTTGTAGTTCTGTAACAGCTGGAGGGCCGAGTTTGCCCATGCCTGGCCTAGGCTGTTTATTAGGCAGAACCTCCCTTGAACATTCTGGGACACTAGACATTGTATCTACTGGATTTAGTAAATGAACATTCTGCAGAGCTGCACCTGACAGGACTGCAGATGTTGCCATCTGTGTTAGATTTCAAAATGTAAGGCAGGGTGAGGAAAGATTTTACCATGGGCAAACACTGACTAAATAATCTATAAATGAATACTGTAAAAAAAAAAAAGAAAAAAAGAAAAAGCTATTTTATTCATTATGTTGTTTTTACTACAATTCCCCTTTAAAAGACACATGAGGTGACAAGTGACATGATGAGATAGACATGGGTATGTACAGTGCCTAGCACACTAATAACTATGCTGTGTTCCTTTTTTTCTTTCTCTGCATGGAATAGTTAAATATCAGGTATGTAAGTGGCTGACTCAGTCCTGACTCAGACAGGAAGTGACTGGATGGTGTAATGGTGGCTGGATGGTGTAATGGTTAAGGGCTCTGCCTCTGACACAGGAGACCTGGGTTCAAATCTCGGCTCTGCCTGTTCAGTAAGCCAGCACCTATTCAGTAGGAGACCCTGGGCAAGATTCTCTAACACTGCTACTGCGTATAGAGCGCGTCCTAGTGGCTGCAGCTCTGGCGCTTTGAGTCCGCCAGGAGAATAGCGCGATATAAATGTTCTGTGTTTGTTTGTCTCTGTTTACAGTGTGACCCTCACTGATAAGAAATTACAACTATAAAACACTTTCCTACCAGAAAATGGCTTCTGAGAGCAGGAAAGACATAAAAGGGTCAATAGTTCATAGATTTTAGCTCTGGCATATTGCAACAGCATATTTCATTGCGCTAAAACAATAAAACAGTAAAAACTTAAAAAGTAGATTTAAACACAAAATAAAACCGTGGAATATCTTAAAAAGTCGTTTTTAGGAGAAGAAAGATACAATTGTTTATTTCATTTGTTTATTTTCGCCTCGGGTGTCCTTTAAGAGCTCCCCTTTAAACCATTGCTAGGCCAGAGCTAATCTCCCGTCATTTGGCAGAGAGGAGAGAAACCGTCACCAGCTCTCCAGGAGGACGGAACAAAGCTCTGCGTCTTTAACCTGCGAACAGAAAGTCAAACGCAGCCGGGGCTCACACGGGAGTAATTATGAGCTGGGCAGGCAGCCCGAACGCCAAGAAAAAAAAAAGGCGAGGAGTCCGTTCCTGAGAGCGCTTGAGATGCGATGTCGCACATGATAGTATTATAGTTCGTGTCTCTTCGCCGGGCCTGCCAGGCGACTCGTCGTTTATCAGCTTCTTCTCCAAGGCCGGGCAGAAGCATCTCGCTGAGGCTGAGATCTGGCTGTGCTCACGCCGATGGGCCAAAGCTGCATCATTCGAGCTGCCGGTGGTGGATGGAAGCTGTTAGTGGATCATCTCGCCGGTTCACACCGCACGCTGCTAAGTATTACAATCAGCTTCTGCAACTTGTAATGTTCCGATGCTGCGAGGACGAGCTGTACGCAATGCGGGGTAACAATCCGCTTTGTCTTCCTTCATCTCCTGTGACAGAATGCATGTGGGGAGCACTGGCCAGAGATTGCTTTACAAACACTCTGAACTAAGGCCTGGGCCTACTACAAAACACTGTCGCTAATCGCAATCGCTAGCATTTTTAATGAGCAGTTTGTAAGCGATTTCATGAGAGTTTTCTGTCTGGTTTTGGTAGCGATTTTAAAAAGTATAAACTTTTTGCGGGCGATTGTGTAGCGATTAGCGATTAGCGTTTTTAATTCTGATTGGTCTTTTCAATTAATTTTAACTTCTTTTCCGTGTGCAGTCATTTAAAAACGCTAGCAAAATTGTTTTGTGTAGGTTTTGACGAGCGATTACGCCAGCGTTTATATACTTTACATTGCAGAAACGCTCATCGATAAACTCTAAAAATGCTGCATGTCCTGCGTTTGCGATTTTGGTAATCGCAATTGCTCCAGTGGAATTTGACCCATCCATTAACATTAGCTGAGCGTTTAGGGAAATCTCTCGCGTTTTGAATCATTCCCTAAACGCTCAGAAAATCGCTCTGGTGGATATCCCTAAGACGTTCGTTGACGTTCGTAAGACGTTCGTAGAAAACAAAAATCATCTAAAAAAAATAGAAAACAAAAATCATCTAAAAAAATAGAAAACAAAAATCATCTATACTTTCTGAATTTCCAGTTCAGTCCAAGGAAGGCAAAAACATTCAAAAACTCTTCTTCTAAAGAGGGGCTCCTCATTTAGATTTTCTTTTTCTTATATTTGTTTTGTTTTTGTTTTCTTACAACATTTAAAAGGGGACCTGAGGTGAGAGTAATATGGAGGCTGTTTATTTCTTTTTAAACAATGCACATTGCCTGGCTGTCCTGCTGATCCTCTACCTCTAATACTTTAAGCCATAGCCCCTGAACAAGCATGCAGATCAGATGTCTATGACAAATTGCATGCTTGTTTGGGAGTGTGATTCAGACCCTATTATTAACCAACATGGGGCAATGCCAGGGCTGTTTCTAGACTTTTTGCTGCCTGAGGCAAACTTGTGAGAATGCGCCACACCCCACCCCAACCCTGATTTGGAATGATCGCACGGCACCCGAAAATTTTCACCCTCAGTATACGTAGGTAGGTAGCCAGGTATAAGTACCTCCTGTATAGGGTAGCCAGGTATAGTTGCCCCAGTATAGGTATCTAGTATCATTGCCCCCAGTATAGATAACCAGGGATGGTCGTAGTCAGTCAACTTTGCTCCGCTGGAACTACGCGTAGTTTTACGCAATTACGCTTCGCCAAACTACGGCTTCTAAATCAAATATTCGCTTCGTATGCATTTTGTAGACTATGCGTATGCTGATGCTTATGCCCGTATGCAACAACTTTTACGCTTTCATTCCTACTTAAATGCTTATACCGGGAACTCTGCGTACATTCCCCTTTCCAATGCGTAAATTTGTAAGCATACAATCACACGCGGAGAATTAGACGCGACTAACGCATTCGTAGTTCACTACGCAATACACATGTTAACTATGCATAGTGGGCGTAAGCTACGCGTAAATTCGCAAGCGTAGTTTTGAAACTTCACCTACGAACTACGATGCGTAAATTCGCACTGGCGTAGTTTCTGCTCATCCCGGGAAATAATATAGTTGCTCCAATATATGTAGCCAGGAAGAAGTAGGAGCGGGCACACAGCGGTGGGGAGGGGGGCAGATTCTCACCTCCTCATCTGGGGCTCCACCCTCTCCGCTCCCCCCTGTAGTGTGACAGCGGGTGGTGAATGAATTACTCACGTCTTCCGCGTTCCACATGTCGGAGCGCTGCGTGCATGCGAGCCACAGGCCTACTCCTTCTTCAATGCCGCCCACTGCATACAGTACGTAGGAAGGAAGAGGTTAGTAATTCATGCCCTGCCTGCTGCCACGCTCTGTTGCTATAATTTCCAGAAAGGGGAGCGGGGAAGGCGGAGCCCCATGTGTGGGAGAGGATCGCCTGGCCCCCCTCCCCACCGCTGTGTGTCTGCTCCTCTTTCCTGTGTTGCAACCCCCTCCTGCTGACCTGCTCACGGCAGGTCCCCCCCTCCCCAGGGCCCGCCTGGCACTGCCCCCAGACTTCTGCAGCCTGAGGAAGACGCCTCCCTTGGCGTCATGGGTTCACCGGGCCTTGCACTGCCCCCCTCCCCCTCGGGAATCACTGTGCGGGGGGCAAGTGCCCCCACACCCGCTCAGTAACCAACAGTTACGTGTTCCAGGCTCCAGCAAAGTACAGTGAACAGGTTAGAGTCTGTAAAAAAACAAAAGGACTAAAGGGGGGAAACCAGATTAGCAACTGTTACTTACCTGGGGCTTCTCCCAGCTCCCAGATGTCTTCTGACTCCCTCGCCGCAGCTCTGCTCCCCGCTGTCCCACTGGCCGCCTATGAAGCATGGTGACCAGTCAGCGGGTCAGCTCTTCTGCACATGAGCGGCTGCACGTCATCAAGCGCGTACTACGACGTGGTTGCGTGGGCGTGCGGACGGACATGCGTGCCCGCGAATGCACAGAAGAGCCAACCCGCTGACAAATCACCATTTTCGATGGCATTTTTCTCAAAAAATCGATTGTAACATTTTTTTTTGCCAAAAAGTAATGCAAAAAGAATATCTGCATTTTCAACTCTTTACTGTTCACTACCATTGCACTGCGCCGTGTAAAAAGACCTGAATGAGGCCTAAATTTGCAGATTTTTTTTCTTTTTGTTATTTTCATTTTGTGTGGCTCAAAAGTAAAAAATCCCTTTAGTCACACAGAATGTTATTTTGGGCTCATCCGGCACATAAAGGGTTACTGCTCTGTGATACCATCCGATAATCATAAAAGATACTCGCCGACCGGGAACAGCGCGGCTCCCCCGAGCTTATCATAGCTTAATTAATTTGATTCCAGCTCTTTCTGTCTCTTGCTTTGCTTGTTCATCTCATTTTAATTGAAAGGTACCTTATCAGAAATAATACACTTGAAATAGCAACCTAATTAAACAAACAAACGGAGTACGAATAATTATTTCATTAATCAAAAGCAACAACGTTAGCCAATGTTTGGATGATTTAAAAAAACGTAAAATTGAAATGAGCCCCCCCCCCTCCCCCTTTCTCCTCTACCTGACTCGTTTCTGGTAAACAGGAGGAATATCAAAACTTTGAAGGCGACACATTTTGCGTTTGATGATCGTGTCTGATGATAAGCAAGACAACCGTATTTGCAAATATTTCTGGGAGAATTACAACTGCCATCTTGAAAAACATACATCAAAAGTTTTCTTGTTGTAGAAATTGGATGAAACGCGTCAGTTCGCGACGGAATCTCTTTGCCTTATCAAACTTCACAATTCACAATATAAATTTTCCTCTACCGGAGAGGATCTTTGTAGACGGTGATAAGCCTTGAAAAGGCTTCACTAAATTCTATATTCCTTGTCAGGTGGAACGCTTAGCACCAAGGACACAGGCTGCATCTATAATGGCTTAAATGTTGGATCTGCTGTAATGTGCTATCAAAAACAAATTCACCCAAGTCTATAAAGCACATTTTCCACCTGCCATATTCACTGAGAAACTCTCTTCAACCAAAAACATCCATCAACACATTTGTGCCTCTTTTTAGGGGCTCTGGGAACCTGTGGGAGATCCAGGCGTTCCCAGAGATGCAGGGCTAAAAATGGGTCTAGCACAGGGGTCAGGAACCTTTGTGGCTGAGAGAGCCATAAACGCCACATATTTTAAAGTGTAATTCAGTGAGAGCCATACAATATGTTTCAAACTGGGACAGTAGGGCTCACGTCCCTGTTGCCATGGTGATGTGTACACAGTGGATCCGCCAGGTAGTGGAAGTGTCAGTCACGTCTTCAGCTTCTCTTGGGTTTCAGCAACAGCAGCAAATTCCCCGAAAGCCAGACAGGAGAAATACAGACTAACAGCTTGTACAATTAGCTAACTGACTTGGGGGTTGATTCACTTTGTAGAACGAGATCCCCACACTTTGGCCCAATAGGCTGCCTGTCAAGAGGCCAATCAAAGTGTGTAGATCTTGTTCAACTGGACTGACCTGACCTGACAGGGTCCAGAGTGGGACAATTGGAGCAGCTGTTCGTTTTGGGGTCACACAAGTAAGTTAGTAGTGCTACAGCAGTAGCCTACTTTGCAAATTGTATTTGCCCTGCCACACTAAGCTGCGCTGCTTGAGCAGTGTTGCTTAGTGAATCAACCCCTACTGATTTGTATTTGAGCCAGATGTAGCCATCAAAAGGGCCACATCTGGCTCCCAAGTCATAGGTCCCCTACCCCTGGTCTAGCAAAAAGTAGCAGTCAATGTGAGCTTTGCTGCTACCTCCAACCACTAGAGGTTGCAGCTAAGTAGATGGGCAAAAGAAGCTACTTTCTTTCTTTAATGACTGTAGTTTGAAGCCCTTATTTCTGATGAAGCTGGTAGTGTCTAGCAAAACACGTTGTGAATTAAAGAGGAACTCCAGCCTAAATAAACATACTGTCATTAAGTTACATTAGTTATGTTAATTAAAGTAGATAGGTAATATAATCTCTTACCCACCCTGTTTTAAATGAACAGGCAAATGTTTGATTTCATGATGGCAGCCATCTTTTTGGTTGAAAGGAGGTGACAGGGAGCATGAGACACAGTTCCAACTGTCTTGTGTGCTGCTCATCCCTCCCAGTTGCTAGGCAACATGAACAACAACATAGGAAATCCCATCATGCTTTGCACAGCATCAGGGAAAAACCGCCTGGGTAGATTTCTTTGATGGGGCGAAGCTTAGCTAAAAATACAGCTAAAAATGATGCTTGGGTAAGAAAAACAAAGTTCTGATGCTGCGAAACTGTTAAAGAATTGACCAATATTGTCGAGTGGAGGTAAGTTCTACCCCCCCCCCCCCCTTAACATATATATTTTTTAACTATCTTCTGATTATTGTGTACGTTTTAAACAAATTTGAGGGTGTTCTCTCAAGTATCTTTGAGAGAGCAACCTGCTTCCTTGGTTGAAATCATTAGGTGGATGGTTGCCTGAACCCTGGCGATCCGAATACTGTGTGTATCCTGTTTCACTCTATCCTCTTCCCACTCGAGGTAATAGGCCTGAATCAGCTCCCAGGGTGTACTCTTTGCTTAATTTTCATAGATGGATAGGAGGCTCCTCATTAAGCCAAGTGGATAGTGGACACATGATCTACCAAACAGTGGCTGGCTGTCAATCAGTACCCTCTAATGGCTGGAGGGAACAGCCAGAATAGGAACAAATTCCAGTTGGTTCACACATAGCTGCAATTAAAGGTAGGTTAGTTGGCTCCACCCAAATTGACATTAGACTTGGGTAAGAACTTTAAAGCATACCCCTCACCTGTTCCTTTTTTAGAGGGACAGTCCCTCTTATGGAACCAAATCTACCTGTCCCTCTTGTTTTCATTTCCCTCGCTTTCAGTACTGAGAGATGCAAAGATCTATGCAAATAGATGTATTGTTTCCTACTGAAAGGTATCATGAATTGACTCTATACTTTATTCACATTCTTTATATTTATAAAAAGCGAGTAACGAGTGCCAATGTGGTTTCAATGATAAAACTACCCCCCCCCCACACACACACACACACACACCACCACCACCTATTCACCCTCTGTCCTTACACTAAGCTCAGCTCTAAAGGTGGTCACTGACTATCCAATTTTTAGAAAATAATTGTTTGAGCGATCAGATAATAAGATAATAGTGCAGAAAATAAACTCCCAAATCGGCTGTGATCAGTTCGACAACAATTTTGTCGACAGGAAAAATGGTTTTTAGAATCGGCTGTGATGGTTAAAAAGTACTGATTGGTTTGTTTATGATGAAATAATTGCTGTATTACAAAGTGTTATTTCAGCATTTATCTGTTCGCTCAAACAATTAGTCAGTCAAATTAAATTAAATTACTGTATATACTCGAATACAAGTCGACCTTGTATATAAGTCGACTCCAATATTCAACCCCCTTAAGCTGAAATTTTTAATTGACTCAAGTATAAGTCTACCCAATAAAGTTAATGGCTGCAGTTGGGGCTCAGGAGGGGTTAATGATTGCACTGCATACAGTATTGCAGTTGGCTGATGGTGTAATGGTTAAGGGCTCTGCCTCTGACACAGGAGACCTGGGTTCGAATCTCGGCTCTGCCTGTTCAGTAAGCCAGCACTAATTCAGTAGGAGACCTTTGGCAAGTCTCCCTTACACTGCTACTGCCAATAGAGCGCGCCCTAGTGGCTGCTGCTCTGCTCTGGCGCTTTGAGTCCGCAAGGAGAAAAGCGCAATATAAATGTTATTTGTCTTGTCTTGTCTTTTCTTGCAGCCATTAACCCCTCCTGTCCCTTAAAGGAAATCAGAGATGGCATTCTTTTGGCACAAAATAAACATATCCCCGATAGATTTTACTAAATAAATACTATACCTGGTATTTTGCCGCTCTGGTGTACCGGTTTTTGTGGGTTTTTTTTTTACTAAAACTCCATGCAAAACACAGTTAATCAGAAAAGCATATTATTTAGTGGGCTGTGTGCAAAATTAAATCACCATTTCTAAAAACCTCTTATGACTAACTGTGTGATGCTGCAAACAGACAGAACAGGAAAGCAGAGCCAGAAGGGGGCAGGCTTGGGCTTGAAAAGACATCAGAGAAGACAGACTCAGCTATAATAATTCCTAAACAAAGCCAGACTAAATGCTCAGTCAGGGATTTTATCAGGGCTGCTAACAAGCAGGCTGAGCAGTGAAAGATGAAACAGAGAGCAGGGTTGGAGTTTTCTCTAATGTTCCCACTGATATATATGGTAAAATACATGAGGGTGCTTCGTCTCTGGTTCACTTTAAGTGCAGCCAATACCTCCTCCAGGCCCCCAAGTGCTGCTATGTATTCACTCCCTTTTATGCAGCGCGGTATTTTTCTCCTGCCCCTTTCCTTGTTAATTGTTTTGGCTACTAGTACTTTCAGATCTGTGTTTGCATTTCCTTTCCTCAAAGTGTCACTTTCCGCTGGGTAAATTGCTGAAAATGGGAATGTCACTATTAGTCCACAGATAACTAAGGATGCTCAGAGTTGCCTGTGACTCATGTATAAGTCGACCCCTATACTTTTATGAAGTGAATCAGACCTAATTTTCTAGACTTATACTTAAGTATATAGAGTACATTAAAGTCAGTTAAACACATTTTTCAGTAGTACAATTAATATATTAATATAGATCTATAATCAGTCTGGAAAGAGGGACAAATAAGGAAGAACAGAGGGATTTGGTTCCCAAATAGGGAACATCCCTCCAAAAGAGGGATACTTGGGTGCTATGTCATGCCTTTTTGGGCCTTTAACCCCCATGGAGTGCTCTCATCACATGCACAGCCTTCCTACAGTTTTATACTGGCCACGCCCCCTCCTGCCTCCTGATTGGATGGAGTTGTGAGCAGCAGTTAGGACACGCCTCTCCTCACAGAAGACAGAAATTCCAGGCCATGCTTGGGAGGCAGGACTTCATGGAGAAGGTTTCCTTGTAAACTGAGATATTCAGGAGTATTTTTAATCAGTCTCTAACTGCATACCTGATGTCTGTGACCCCCTGAGCGGAAAGGGAGGGTGTAGTTAAATAAAAAAACTGGAGCTGGACGGAACCTTCACGCATACCTGCCAACTTTTTGAGATGAGAAAGAGGGACAATTAAGCCACACCCCTGCCACACCCCTAGGGCTTGATTCACAAAAGAGTGCTAACTGTTAGCATGGCCGTTTCCGGGTGAATTTTCGCATTGCGCGCGATCGTGAATTTTCGTGCAAAATGATAACGTTTTTGTGCGCAAACGTGAATTTTCACGCGAAAACTATATCGATTTAGCGCAAAATTTTGCGTTTGCATGCAAAAACGTTATCGTTTCGTGTGTAAATTCGCGATCACGCGCGAGCGAAAACGGCCGTGCTAACAGTTAGCACTCTTTTGTGAATCAAGCCCCTAGTCACGCATGCCATAAAGATTTCATAAGAAAAATATGTTGTTTTAAAATTCAAACCACACTTGTCCTTTCTATCCTGGCTCATGTTCCTACATATTAACATTTTAAAATTAGAAATATATCAATTTAAAGGATGGGAATAAAGTTTAGAGTCAATCAACCACATTTTTTTAGTAGAGAAATATATGTATAGACATAGAAAGAGGGACAAAGTCCTGAAAGAGGGACAAAAGAGGAAGAAAGAGGGACTGAGGGACAGGGCTCCCAAAGAGGGACTGTCCCTCCAAAAGGGGAACAGTTGGGAGCTATGCTTTAAAGGAATGATCCGCGGAAATTAAAAAAAAAAAATTCCACTTACCTGGGGCTTCCTCCAGCCCAGGGCAGCCGTCCTGTGCCCCGCCGCAGCTCCTGCGTCTCCCGGTCCTCTTCGCCGGCGGAGCCGACCTTGCCAGGTCGGATTCCGGGTCGGCCTCTTCTGCACTTCACGGCACGGGTCACGTGGTCCTGCCGACATCATCTGGACACTACTGCGCAGGCGCAGTAGCTCTGCCCCTGCGCAGTAATGTCCAGATGACGTCGGCCAGACCACTTGACCCGCGCCGTGGAGCGCAGAAGAGGCCGACCCGGAACCCGACGCCGGCGAAGAGGACCGGGAGACGCAGGAGCTGCAGGGCCCCCGGGCTGGAGGAAGCCCCAGGTAAGTGGAACTTTTTTCTTTAATTTCCACGGATCATTCTTTTAAGGCTTACTGCATCTATATTTGGGATCTGGGTTTTGCGTGGTTGTTAGTGTGATGAATTGCACGTGGGCTTCTATCTCTTAGTTAATGTGTGATTATTCTGACAGGATTTCATTTTCATGATCTGTCAGCTTCCAGAGTTATCTACATTTCCATCAGCTTTTTAATCTTTCATTCCAGTTTCGCACCGGATCAAAATCTTTCTTTATTATCAGCACTTTAACCACTTCGCACCAGACCTTGTTTCCCCCTCATGGACCAGAGCAGTTCTGACATTTTAGCTATGTCCCTGTTTAATCAGCACTAACGCTATCACTACTTATGACACCTAAATGAAATATATATCATTTTTTGAAGACTAACTAGGCTTTCATTGTATGGCATTGTTTCCTCGAACAATTTTGGTTTCTATGCATTTTAATAGGAAAAAGGGGAAAAAAATATAAACAAACATACATCATTTCTCAGTTTGACCAATTCCAGTTTAAAAATAAAAAGCGCTATTTTAGAAAAAAAACCACAAATTTTGTTTTTACAACTTGTAAATAAAACGCCTTTTAAACCACCAACAAGCAAACAAATACTCAAAATAATTTCGATGGCACTCTTTCACCTAGTTTTAGGTACTATTTCCATTGTAAAGTGCTAAAAAGGTATTATAAATCGAAGATAAAAAATATTATCTCCTTAGAGAAAACTTCAGGAGAAAAAGTGAATTGCACATGGGCCCTGGTCTCCCAGAATGCTCTTGGAGGAGAAGTCTGCATAAAAAATAGCCTAGGCTGTGACATCACTTGGAGGGCGGGGCTACTTACTAATATACAGCAATATATCGCTATAGTAAGTTTTTCTGATACTGAAAGCATGAATGCTACCATAAAAGTGGGTGTTGTGATTAATTGACTGCATTCTACTAAACGATACTATGTGGCCTCTTTAAAGGGATCCAAGCAGCTCTTGGCTTCAAATAGCTGCAAGGGCTGCCATTGTTCAGAAGCTCAACCCCTGCTGTTTTACAACTGCTATTATCCAGGCTAGGTGTGAAATTCTTCAACTGTAACTGATGTTTTCTGTTTGAATACAATGGGGGTTTGTTTGTGGTCAATTAAGTCTAAAGAGGTGATTTCTTATCTGTCTTCCACCATCTCCTGCTCAGAGACCACAGAGTGGCTAATTTAACCCTTAGATGTAAAAAAATGAGGTAAAATTAACGTTTTTTTTAAATAATAAACCACATTTTTAGAATGCATTTTTAATTTGCTATAGAGCTGCCCTGGGTGTTAAAAATGATGCTCGGTTCACTTTAAGCAGTGAAAGAAGAGACCATTATCTATGTGTGATCCTGTTTGATATGACCTCTCAGTTCATTGTCTTGTTGCTCAGTGAACGGGGACGGTATTCCTCAGACTGGAACACTCTGGCTCTGTTATTCCAATGCCTCATGAGTCCAAGATTGTGGGATACACCCCCCCCCCCCCCCCACACACACACACACACACACACACCACACACACACACACACACACACACACACACACACACACACACACACACACACACACACACACACACACACACACACACACACACACACACACACACACACACACACACACACACACACACACACACACACACACACACACATACACACACACACACACACACACACACACACACACACACACACACACACACTATACATACACACACACACCACACACACACACACATACACACACACACACACACACACACACACACACACACACACACACACACACACACACACACACACACACACACACACACACACACACACACACCACACACACACACACACACACACACACACACACACATACACACACACCACACACACACACACACACACACACACACCACACACACACACACACACACACACACACACACACACACACATACATACACACACACACACACACACACACTCCACACACACACACACACACACACACACACACACACACACACACACCACACACACACACACACACACACACACACACACACACACACACACACACACACACACACACACACACACACACACACACACACACACACACACACACACACACACACACACACACACACACACACACACACACACACACACACACACACACACACACACACACACACACACACACACACACACACACACACACACACACACACACACACACACACTCCACACAGACCGGCCCTGTATTAGATTCTGCATCCCAGAATATATTTTATTATCCTGGAAAGGAAATGAAGATCGGTAAGCCTGGTGGGGCAGCCCTGGTGCAATTTTAAAGCTAATTTTACCAGAAATACACACGAGCCTATGCGGGGAAGTCTCCCTAATTGGTCCCAGTGGGTTAATTTGATGGACATAATCTGCTTCATTAGAGGACCGGCCTGGAATTCGCTCCTAAGCGCTCCTCTGTGCAGCAGAAGTTTACTCACTGACTTTTCATCTTGAATTACAGCTACCGGGAGGATTGGTCATGGTGGCTGCGCTTGGCACCGGCTCCCGGCGTGTTTACGGATTTGTGGTGCCCGGCTCCGTGGGTGGGCCCAGCAGAGGTCGATGGCGGATGCAAATGTTCATCGTGGAGGCCAAGTCGAGTGTTGTAACGCAGGGGAAAAAATCTAAAGAACGGCAACGGCTTTCAACAGGGAATTCTGTTAGGTGCTCACGGGGCTGGTTCTAGAGTTTTTGCTGCCTGAGGCAAACTTGTGACGGTGCACCCCTCCCCTTCCCGAATTGGAATGATTGCACAGCACCAGACAATTTGCACAGCACGTTATAGCTGCAGTGAACCCCCAAAAACACCCTCAGTATAGGTAGGTGGCCAGGTATAGGTGCCCCAAGTGTTGGTAGCTAGGTACAGTTGCCCCCAGTATAGGTTGGCCAGGCACTCTCTTTACTTCCTGTTTCTGCCTGGTGCCGCCCCCAGACTTCTGCCGCCTGAGGAAGCCGCCTCATGACCTGGGTGCTCAATATAAATTAGGAGGTTTTTTATGGATTTTAAGATAAATACCCACTGGCAGATATGGCCAGATGAATCGGGTATCTCTGCCGACAAACAGTAGTTTCCCAGACCCACCTGGCTGAATCTGCAATTGTTATTTGCGATGGTGAAAATTGTACGATTGTGTCGACAAAACCTGCACAAATCAATGAGGAACGTAATGAACCTCAACAACTTAATTGGACATGTTGGTTGTTCAATAACAAACGATTTCCGTGGGCTTTGTATAAACATCGTTTAACAAATGTTTGAAAAATTTGTCGAGCAAAATTGTTTGCAAAAAATTTCATTGTAGTAATTTTGTAGCAAAATTCACAATTACATTTTAAAATTATAATGAGAAATTTGAAAGTATTGCAAAATTAATTTTGCACATACAGTAATCTTAATTAGAATGCACGGTTGGTTTCGCATAATTTTTTCCCAAAATATTACATTATGTGAAAATGGGTTCTCATGCCGTTTGACTTCAGGCGTGTGTCTGTGCATGGGGGTGTAGAGTTAGGCATGAGGTAGGTAGTTTGTGGGGGGTGCGGGGTTAGCGTTAGGAGGGGATTAGGGTTAGGAGTCAGGTAGGTGGTTTGTGCAGGGGAGGGGGGTTAGGGTTAGGCGTCAGGTAGTTTGTGCGGGGGGGGGGGGGGGTGCGGGGTTAGAGTTAGGCATGGGGGAGGGTTCTGTGTGAGAGCAGGCTTAGGTTTAGCCAATAGCCATAGTATAAATAGAAAATAGTGGTATTTAATGCCGATATTTTACACTTTAATAGTAAAATATCAGTATTAGCTGTCGATTATTTAGTATCGGGATTACTGGGCACCCAAATTTCTATGGGCCTTTTTTCGATATATGTGTAAATCCATACAAATTTTATTTCCTCTACCAGTTTTGCACTAACAATTTTGCAGTTAAAATCTCCCATAGAGTGTTAGGATGTGCTCTCCTGTGTAGGACTGCACTCAGGTAGAAGTGTTCATGTATGTTTTTTCACTTTAATGTTACTTCCATTTCACTTTCATTTTGTTAATGACCACCGGGCGCTCTCTCATTGATCACAGGCGCTTTGATCGGTAAATGGGAACTGTGTTCCCATTCACTGATCATTGTACTAACGGGCAGTCAGGGCCGGCGCTACCATAGAGACATAGGGGGCAATTGCCCCAGGGCCCCAGAGCCTGTAGGGGCCCCCAAGGTGTCTCCCCATCTTAAGTCTTGTTCCCCGGGGGGCTTTGCAGAGTTTTTGGCCGAGTAGCGTCTCACCTGTGCTGGCGGGCAGGTGAGACACTATGCTGCCAAAGACTCTGCAGGGGCCCCAGGAAACACATTTAAGCTGGGAGGGGATTGGGAGGGAGGGTCAGGAGCCATCTCATTGGTCCAGGAGGGAATTTTAGCTGCAGCAAAGGGCCCCTAATTCCGCTTTTTGTTCAGGGGGGGTTTGTTCGGGGCCCCCAGATTAATTTTGCCCTGGGGCCCCATTGTCACTAGAACCGGCCCTGCGGGCAGTGTTGAGAATGCACGTACAGTGGGTGATAGCAGCGAGGTACATATATATATATACACCCCTGGAGCCATTAATAACCACCAGCCGGGCGTAGATACAGGGGCATAACAATAGACCCAGCAAGGGATACAGCCGCAGGGGGGCTCAGAAGTGGCAGGGGGCCCCGAGGGGGAGAAGTTTCTTTTCCCTGTCCTGGGAGACTGACAACTAAGGGCACGGAGAGAAAAAACGTTCTACTCTCTGCACAATTGTTCTAATGACTGCATCTGCTCAGCCACTGATAAGGAATGATACAAAGTTTTGCAGACAAATATTTGTAGACAGTCCCTATTCAGTGTTCAGCAGGGTCTTGTGTACAGCGCTGCTCTACCCCCAGCCTTTCTACCCCTCCCCAAGTGCTGTGTTCTGTAGTGATGCTGGAGGAGTCTGCAGAGCCAGTTCTGCTCCATCAGGGATGGACAGAGTGAGTGTAATAATCTCTGTTTTCTGGATGCATTTTCTGCACACCGGGGCTTGATTCACTAACCTGTGATAACTCAAATATCACACCTTATCAAATATATCACACCTTATCAGAGTTAACACGCCGTATCAGAGTAGCATAGCGAGCGCTACACACTTATGCCTGCTAATTGGCAATGGCACTCGTCCTGTCCTGAGCCCCTGCGGGTTCGTATTGCTCGCTATGCTACTCTGATAAGGCAATGTTAACTCTGATAAGGTGTGATATATTTGATAAGGTGTGATATTTGAGTTAGCACAGTTTAGTGACTCAAACCCCTAGTGTGTCTGTATGTGTGAAAACATGCACGTTTTATCACAGGAAAAGACATTCACATGTGCACTAGTCAACAGGATAACATTGGTTCTCAGTTCACCTGTGCAGAAAGAGAGGGGCCTCATCCAAGGTTTTGCAGGGTGGCGCAGAGATTTCTAGCTACACCCCTGCAGAGATATACTGACCCCGCTACAGTAAATGAATGGTTGAAGGGGAACTTCAGCCTAAACAAACATACTGTCATTAAGTTACATTAGTTATGTTAATTAAAATAGATGGATAATATAATTTCTTACTCACCTTGTTTTAAAAGAACAGGGAAATGTTTGATTTCATGAGGGCAGCCATCTTTTTGGTTGAAAGGAGGTGACAGGTAGCATGAGACACAGTTCCAACTATCCTGTGTCCTGATCACCCGCCCAGTTGCTAGGCAACGTGAATAACAACATAGGAAATCCCATCATGCTCTGCACAGCATCAGGGAAAAAAAGTCCAGGCAGTTTTCTGTGATGGGTGGAGCTTAGCTAAAAATGCAGCTAAAAATGATGCTTTGGTAAGAAAAACAAAGTTCTGATGCTGTGAAACTGTTAAAGAAACACCAAGCCTTTTCAGTTCTGCTGAGTAGATTTTTAGTTCAGAGGTTCACTTTAATGTTCTGTCTGTGTGATTGTTCTGCTCTCTGTGTCTGTTTCACTGTTGCTCCTATTTTTATGGGCATAAACTTACTTGGCTAAATAAAACCTGATACTGATTCAGCACACCAGCGTATATCGTCTGGCTACTCAGAGGCACGAAGGAAGGATTTGCAAACAGCGGAGTGATTACAAATACCTTCTGTTTTCAGTAGGCAATTTTACAAAACCTGTGACACTGACAGCCACTGAAAATAAAAATAAAGTTTATAAGAAAGGACTGTCACCTTTTGAAGGCTAAACTTGAGAATGATCTGGTTCCAGTATAATCCGTGTCACAGCAGAACACAGTGATTCTGAATGATGATTGCTATATGATGATGATTGCTATGCAATGTCTGGCTCAGACACAGACCCTGGTCGCCTGCAAATCCTCGCTAAGACCCCCTCAGAAGTATAAATCACTCCAGCACTGTGCTCTTATGTAGCTAAGCTCTTAGCGGCAATACCATCTTACTAGGTAGATCGGATTTAACGACAATATCAATGCTCAGGGGTCAGATCTTTTATACCCTGGTTGTATCAGATGATCAGAGTCCCCAGTATGAATCCCGCCATCTCCAAGGGGGTAGACACACAATCTGATACTCCCCTACTTGCCACTGAACAACAGGGATGGTTGATGAGATGCAAATAACTCTATAAAGGATAGACACATTATTGCCATGTCAGAAAACAGCCTAAACTCACGGAACCCACCTAACAAACCCCCTTCCTATAATTGTTATAAGGGGTGTGTAGATACTTTATAAAAACATGATACTGTCTATGTACAGCCTGGGTCTTCACAGGTCAGAATGTTGGCCTTGAAATCCAGAAGAGTTGCAAAAATCTATAAAATCCAAATCTAAAACAATTAAAGCTTAAAGTGTAACTTCGGGCATAAAATCAAAAATCAATTCTTTATTTTTCTCTGGTAAACAAGTAATAAGGATGCTAATCCAAAAGTTAAAATCACTATTACTTTTCTTGTTGATAAATTATTATTCCCACCCAGTTTACATGACTCTTATTTGGTACACAGAAAATTTGGTACACAAAAGAGAAGTTGCAGGGCATGCTGGGTTGTCTTTTTTTGCTTCTCTACTTCCCATCAGACTTAACTAATGCAGCCTGATTGACTGAAGCCTCTTTCCCTCCTGTTTTCCCCTCCCTCACCTCTGTTCCTCTCTGATTGGCCAAAATTTCTCATGCTGAAACAATGCACTTTCTATAGTGAAGGGTGGGCAAATCAGGCAGCGGAGACTAAGGGCGGATATTACATCACGACTGGCTTCAAAATAGCCACAGTAAATATGGAAACTGTCTAGAATAGGATTCTCTACTTTTCCTTTATAAAATTCATAAGAATCATAACGTGGACAGTGCAATACATGTGTTATGTAAGTAGAGCAAGTATTTATCTACTTATATATTTGTTTTTTTTCCCCTGAGATAGTATGGCTGACAGCTCCTCTTTAAAGTGAGTCTAAAGTGGGAAAAAAATACATACTTACCTAACGAGAGGGAAGGTTCTGGGTCCTGTAGAGCCTCCCCGGCCTCTCCTCTCCTGGTCCCATCATTCCTGTACTGGCTTCTCGGTTAGCAGTCTCCCTCCGATTGCAGCAGCCTAGCTTCAATGTAGCTACTTCTGCCACATCGCATCATACCATGGATATTGTGGATAGTCTCATTGAGGCTAATTGCCATTGCAACAGGTGAGTGGCTGGGGAGTGGATCGCAACCCAGATCAATGCAGTAAGTGTGAAAGGGGCCTTAACCATTTCAGCGCGCTCCCGTGCTGCCGTCCATTAGCCTGGAGATCAATGAATGGGAATGCAGTTCCCTATCATTGATCTAAGTCCCCATTAGAAAGACCCACGGCTTCTATGAAAAGCCATAATCTTTCTGAACAAAACACATCATGTCCTCCCTACACTTCCTGTTAGCGAGAGCGCTCGCTTACAGGATGGAATAAAAAAAAATATGACCATCTTGTGGCCAAATAGTAAATCTACAGGTACATACTTTTTTTCTATTAAACACAATCAATTACATTTAAGATTAACTGTTTACCTCCCCACTCCATAAAATACCCAAATAAAATCTTTATCTTAAAAAAAATTACAATTTAAAAAAAACAACCAACAATACATAAATAGTTAATATGCATGTCAAGAGGGTATATTACTAATGTGTTTTAAATTATAAGATTGTAAATAGGGATGGATACAAAAACTGAAAAAAATACACCTTTATTTCCAAATAAAATATTGGCACCATGCATTGCGATTTTAAAAGGTGTAATAACCGGGACAAATGGGCAAATAAAATTCATAGGTTTTAATTATGGTAGCATGTATTATTTTAAAGCTATAATGGCCAAAAACTGAGAAAACATGATTTTTTTCCATTTTTTTTTCTTATTATTCCCATTTAAATTGCATTAAGAAAAAAATAATTCTTAGCAAAAATGTACCACCCAATGAAAAACTAACTGGTGGCAGAAAAAACAAGATATAGATCAATTCATTGTGATAAGTAGTGATAAAGTTATTGGCGAATGAATGGGAGGTGAAAATTGCTTGAATGCATAAGGTGGAAAACGACTGAAGGCTGAAGTGGTTAAAGCGGACCCAAACCAAACATGTTTTTAATTAAAAATATTAAGTTGCACCACTCTAATACATACAAAGATAAATAAACACTCCTTCAAGCCTATGAGCATTTCAGTGCATGCTTTTCACCCTTCTCTTTTCATAACTAGGGTTATACAGGTGGCAGCCATTATTTCTGAGTTTAGTTGGAGGTTTAGATCATGGGTGTGTTTGTCATCAGCTACCCTCCCTCACAGGGGCGCCGTCTATGTGAAATCTCACACAAGCTGAGATCACCTCCCCTTTGACATCATCAGTAGCAGCCTGTGTTTTGCTTTTTATCTCCTCCACCAGTCTGCCGGATTCTGTCCCGGCAATATGAAAGGAAGGGAGGGGTTCCTCCAATAAATGTGAAATATTTTATATTTGTCATCATGCAGCTGAAAAAAGGCTGCTATTTATTATTATAATTTAGAAAATAGATTTTATTTCCGAAATCTTGTATTTTTGATTTGGGTCCACTTTAAAGGGCATTTTATTCACATGTTAAAATATCACCTAGATAAAAACTCTGGAGAAAAAGTAAATTGCATATCATAACTAAAAAATAAATAAATAAAATACAATAAAAACGTTCACACTGTCAAACCAACAACATGAAATACAGATGCATTTATCCTAAGTTTGTGCTTTTTTCCCCCCATAAGTTACCACTATTAATTAAATGCAACATTATTTATAGATATAAAAAGGAATATAGTGAAAATGAATTTAGACAAAAGAAAAAGAGAGATTGGGCTTTCACCTTTTCTCCTAGGTGATATTTCCACATCTTATCAAAAATACCTTATAAGACACCAACAAGCAAGAAAATACTCAGAATAATTTTCACGGTACTTTCTCACCTACTTTTTTAATTGCAGAGTGCTGAGAATTTATTTTAAACATAGATTAAAAGTTATCTTCTAGGAGAAAACTTAGGAGAAAAAGGAAATTGGGTTGGGCCCATTGCGCAATTTAAAGAGACTCTGTACCAAAAATTACAACGTTTTTTCTACCATCCTACAAGTTCCTAAAGCTGTTCTAATGTGCTCTGCCTTACTGCAGCACTTTCTACTATCACTGTCTCTGTAATAAATCAATGTATCTTTCCCCTGTCAGACTTGTCGGCCTGTGTCTGGAAGGCTGCCAACTCTTCCGTGCTGGTCTGTTTATGCACACCCCTCCAGGCCCCTCTATGCACACTCCAGTGTGTGTGTTATTTACATAAGCCAGCAGCGTCTCTGCTATCTTATCAGTGATAGAAGAGAGCTGGATAAAAATCCTCCTCTGTTAGGCTGTAAAAGTAGCTGGCTGACACATACTGAGGAATTACAAACACAGGCAGAGCTGTCTGCAGGAAGCCTGTAATGTTCAGTGCATGAGAGAAGAAGGGGACAGAAGGTAAACACACAAATGATCTTTTGAGATTCAAAAGGAAAGCTGTATACAGCCTGCTTATGTATGGATGTATTTTCTATGTGTGGACATACTGTACATCAATCTACTTCCTGTTTTGGTGGTCATTTTGTTTGTTTATAAACAAACTTTTTAAAACTGTTTTTGACTACTTTTAATGCGGCGGGGAGCGGCGAAATTGTGACAGAGGGTAATAGGAGATGTCCCCTAATGCACTGGTATGTTTACTTTTGTGCGATTTTAACAATACAGATTCTCTTTAAAGTACTAAAGACTGAAATATACGGTATATATTTGTGAAAAAATGGCTCTAAAAGTCACAGAAAATATGATGCATAAAATGAAATAATGATCCTACCTACCGGATTTTATAAGACGCACCGAGATTTAGAGGACAAAAACCAGGGGAAAAACTATATACTAAACCTAGTGCATCCATAGTGAAGGGGCATCTTGTGGATTATGCCCCCTTTGTACCTCGTGTCTACCTGTGTCCTCCTGTGTCCCCCTTGTGTCCTCCTGTGTCTCCCTCTGTCCTCCTTGTGTCCTCCTGTGTCCCCCTTGTGTCCTCCTGTGTCTCCCTCTGCCCCCCTTGTGTCCTCCTGAGTATCCCTCTGTCCCCCTTGTGTCCTCCTGAGTCTCCCTCTGTCCCCCTTGTGTCCTCCTGTGTCTCCCTCTGTCTCCCTTGTGTCCTCCTCTATGCCCCTTTGTGTCCCCCTTGTGTCCTCCTCTATGCCCCTTTGTGTCCCCCTTGTGTCCTCCTCTATGCCCCTTTGTGTTCCCCTTGTGTCCTCCTCTATGCCCCTTTGTGCCCCCCTCGTGTACTCCTCTATGCCCTTTTGTGTCCCCCTTGTGTCCTCCTCTATGCCCCTTTGCATCCCCCTTGTGTCCTCCTCTATGCTCCTTTGTGTCCCCCTTGCCTCCTCCTCCATGCCCCTTTGTGTCCCCCTTGTGTCCTCCTCTATGCCCCTTTGTGTCCCCCTTGTGTACTCCTCTATGCCCTTTTGTGTCCCCCTTGTGTCCTCCTCTATGCCCCTTTGTGTCCCCCTGTGTCCTCCATTTTTCCCCCTGTGTCCTCCTTCTCTGCATGGGCACAGTACAGGGAGTCCCCGACATTGCGGTGGGTTGGAGGTTGGTATTGGCAGGTGTTCACAAGTCAGGAACTCCCTGCATTTGGACGATAAGACACAGTGACTCCCCCCCCCCTCCCCCCCCACACTTTTGGGGGAGGAGAAGTGAGTCTTATAGTCCAAAAAATATAATGTACAGATATGCAGAGTAGCAGAGCACACATACCAAATCCAAATGTTGCCAATTTTTCATGTTCCTCGAGTTGAATTTTCAGAAATATTGATCATTTGTGTATGGTACCTTGGCCCGATTTTTAGATTTATTTGATCACGTGGAATAATAGATTGGGTTTTCCTGATTGAACATAGAGTAACCAAGCAGCTCAGGGTGACCCAAACTACTAGGAATGTATAGCGGGATAAAAGGAACCAAAAAAGCCCTCCTTCTGTTTTAAGAAGGCAATTACACCAAGCTTTGCTGATTGAACATAGAAATTGAAAAATTGTGTGGTATATGGCCACCATAAAGTGGACCTGAGCTTTTGCACAGGACAGAAGGAAAACAGAGAGGAATGCACCCTGTATGTATTTAGAGAGTTACGTCTGTCTAATCCCCCCTCCACTGTGACTAATCACCACTGTAATGCGATCTCTCAGCTGTGTCAGCTGGCTGCCTCGGAAGAGCAGCTAATTTGTAAACACAGGATGTTAACTTTATGTCTGCTTCCATGAAAGCAGGAAGTAGACACACTGCAGATTCATTGCAGGATTTTAATCAGCTGTAACTTGGAAATGTTCTTCTGTAAAGGTTATTATGCTGTTTCTTATTTATTAGAGGGAGTTCTGAGTTCAGGTCCACTGTATTAACTCCAGACTAGAAACAACATTTTTCATTTTATATACACACTAGCTGATTGCCCGGCGTTGCCCGGGAATGTATTTGGCTGGTGTTGGCTCCGCCCACTTTTTCTAACCCTAACACACAATTGCTCACTGACCAAGTTTGTGAGCTTTTGGGGTTTTTGGCATCAGTAATTCGCATTGAAATGAAACAAATCTGATTGGCTGTTTGTGGCTCCACCCCATTTCTGAATTTGAACCCCAGTGACCCAATAACCAACTGTACCAGGTTTGAGGCCCGTGCCCTTAACAGTGTAAGAATGGTAGCAATTAAATATTCCCCTTGAAAAGCAATAGGTGAAGTTTGATTCACTTTTGTAGGCTCCACCCACGTTTCTGAATATTAATCCCAGTCACCCAGTGACCAACTGTGCAAAGTTTAAAAACCCTGCCACTAACAGTGTAAGAATGGCTGCAGTTTACATTTTCCCAGTGAAATTTGTATTTGTCTCCACCCACTGATGACCCGGCATTGCCCGGATATGTATTTGACTGGTGTTGGCTCCGCCCACTTTCTAACCCTACGCACACTCAATGACCAAGTTTCTGAGCTTTGGGGTCCTTGGCATCAATAATTTGTATATTCCCATAGAAATTAAATCAGATACGCTGTTTGTGGCTCTGCCCCTCTCCAGCATTTGAACCCCAATCACCCAATGACCAACTGTAGCAGGTTTGAGGCATCTGCTATTAACAGTGTAAAAATGGCAGCAATTTAAATATTCCACTTGAAAATCAACAGGTGAATTTTGATTGGCTATTATAGGCTCCACCCACTTCCCTGAATATTAATCTCAGTCACTCAGTGACCATCTGGGCCAAGTTTGAGAACCTTGCCATAAACAGTGTAAAAAGGGCTGCAGTTTACACTTTCCCAGTGAAATTTGTTTTCGGCTCCGCCCACTTTTTACAACCTGGACACAAAGTCACTACTCAATGCCCAAGTTTGTGAGCTTTGGGGTCTTTGGCAACCATCATTTGTATTTTCCCATGAAATGAAACAAATCTGATTGACTGTTTGTGGCTCTGTCCCCTTTTCTGAATTTGAACCCTAGTGACCCAATGACCAACTGTACCAGGTTTGAGGCTTGTGCCATTAACAGTGCAAGAATTGCAGCAATTTTAATATTCTCCTTGAAAAGTGACATGATTTTTGATTGGCATTTTTAGGCTCCACACACTTTTCTGAATATTAATCCCAGTCACCCAGTAACCAGCTATGCTAAGTTTGAGAACCCTGCTATTAACAGTGAAAAAGGACTGCAGTTTACAATTTCCCAGAAAAATCTGTTTTTAACTCCACCCACTTTTTGTAACCTGGACACACAGTCACTACTCAATGACCAAGTTTGTGAGCTTTTGGGTTCCTGGCATCAAAATTGTGCTAATGGAAGCAGTTTATACAGCAAAGAAATCTGGCTGTTTTTGGCTCCGCCCCTTTACTGAATTTGAACCCCAGACACTTAACGACCGACTGCAGCAGGTTTGAGGCCTCTGCTATTAACAGTGTGAGAATGGCTGCAGTTTCAATATTCCCCTTGAAAATCAATAGGTGAATTTTGATTGGCTCTTGTAGGCTCCACCTACTTTTCCGAATATTAATCCTAGTCACCCAGTGACCAACTGTGTGAAGTTTGAGAACCCTGCCATTAACAGTGTAAGAAAAGCTGCAGTTTACATTTTCCCATGTAAAAAGTTAGTTGTTTTTGGCTCCGCCCACTATTTCTAATCTTGACATACAGTCACTTAATGACCAACTTTATGAGCTTTGGTGTCCTTGGCATCAATAAGTTGCATTTTACCATTGAAATTAAACAAATCGGATTGGCTGTTTTTGGCCCGCTTCCTTCAGAATTTAAACTCCAGTCTCCCAGTGACTGACTGTAGCAGATTTTAGGCCTCTGCCATTAAGAGTGCATGAATGGCAGCAATGTAAATATTCCCCTTGAAAATCAAAAGGTGAATTTTGATTGGCTGCTGTAGGCTCCACCCATTTTTCTGAATATTAGTCCCAGTCACCCAGTGGCCAACTGTGTCACGTTTGAGAACCCTGCCAATAACAGAATGGCTGAAATCAATCTAACAAATCTGATTGGCTGTTTGTGGCTCCACCCCTTTAGTGAATTTGGACCCCAGTCACCCAGTGACTGACTGTATCAGGTTTGAGGCCTCTGACACTAACAGTGTAAAAATGGTAGCAATGTGAATATTCCCCTTGAAAATCAATAGGTACATTTTGATTGGCTGTTGTAGGCTCCACCCACATTTCTGAATATTCATCCCAGTCACCCAGTGGCCAATTGTGTAAAGTTTGGGAACCCTGCCATGTTAAAAATGTAGTTGTTGGCACCGCCCACTTTTTCAAACCTTGACATACAGTCACTCAATTATCAAGTTTATCAGCTTTGGGGTCCTTGGTATCAATACTTTTTATATTCCCATTGAAAAATAAACAAATCTGGCTGTTTGTGGCTCCACCCCCTTTCTGAATTTGGACCCTAATAACCCAGTAACCAACTGTACCAGGTTTGAGGCATCTGCTTTTAACAGTATAAGAGAATGCTACAAGAAGGAATATCTCTGCAACACTATTAATGTGTGTGCTAGGACCAAAAATTGATATACAAGTAGCAAAGAAACTAGGCCCTTTAGAAACAGCACCACACATATACAGTAATGAAAGGATATATGCAATTTATTCAGTACAATAACATCACTATACACATAAAAACAATTAAAACATATATGCCACCTGTATAATCAATAACCATGAAATAACAGCGCTCAATAGACCGATCTGAATGTACTTGTCATAGATCAACCTCAGGGGTGCTCACATAAGAGCCACCCGCTGGGTATGAACCCGGGTTCAATTGTTAACCAGTACACTAGAAATAAGTGCAAATCTGTCCTAATGACAGTAACCCCCAATACAGTGCTAAATGCTATCAATATGATGCAATAATACAAAACGATGCAATATGATCAAACAACCCTAAGTGAATACACAATACAAGTGAGGCTGAAACACCATTAACAAAAGTGACTATGATACTGCATACTGGACAAGAACCACGGAGGACACATGTGCAATATACTTATCAAAATAGGAGCGCAACATCAGGCTGGCAAGGAGGAGAAGAAGGGCCCCAGGCGGATGTCTCCACCGGTTCCGCGGCTATTACGCCGCTTTATCAAGAGCTGGGGAATATCCATGTGTTGAGAATGGCGAAGGACGCAAAGTTATATAGTGGAGAGGGGCGGGTGTCACGTGTCCGCATGACGCGTCAAAATGTCCGCGTGGAGCGCATGCGTCATCATAGCACGCACGCGCCTCATCGTACGCATAGCCAATCGCGTGTGTTTATCCGCGTGACGCGTCAGCGTCACACGGCGTCCAAGAGGCACATGATCAGAGCCGCCCAATGATGCCAACAAAGGCTATAGGGGGAGGGAAAGGATACCAGGCCAACTAAGACCACGCTGGAGCGCAAACAGGAAGTAAATATCAGAGCAATGCACAACTCAAGAACAGGGAATAGTACATATGATATAATTCAAAAAAGCGCATAATACACTTTTATATACATGTGTTTCAGCCTCTTTTACCTGTAAAGCAATTTATATTGTTAATTACACAAACAGCAACAACTGTTGAACATACATATTCTATATCACAAAACATCCCCTCCCAATAAGTGAAGAGAAACACTGCAGTTTGTACAGTCCACAAGAAGGTCCAATCCAAGGAGGAAAAGGGCAAAGTCAGTTCAAAAGTCCTTGATCCACAACAAACCCGCGCATAAACGACGAATCGACATCCAATAGGTCCAACATAGCAAAAGGTCCCAAGATCTACAGAGTCCATCCATCTCAGGTATGACACAAAGTCCACGATACAATAAGGAGTCCGCCATAATCAATTATAAATGCAGCAAAACATGGTATATCTATTTTTGAACAAGGAAACCCATATCCAATCTGCAGAACAAACATATAAGTATTAGTATTACAGATATTGTTATAACATACAAACTTAATAGCCATTACAGAAACCCAGAAAAATCAATTTCTTCATTCAGGCCATGTGGAGACTTGGCATCCAACATGTATATCCATCTGGCCTCTCTCTGCAATAGTTTTTTCACTATATCCCCACGTCTTACTGTTGTTTTAACCTGCTCCAGGCCATAGACCTGCAATCTGGAAACATTGCTAGAATGCACATGTAAAAAATGAGACGCTACAGAGGTAAGGGTTTTCCCCTCTGCAAAGTCCCTTGCTGCCAACCTAATTTTAGACAAATGCTGTTGGATCCTAGTTTTTAAGGCATTCTTTGTCTGACCTACATAGATTCTTGGGCAACTGCACTTCAAGGCATATACAACACCTCGGGTCCTACAATTAACATAATGTTCGATCTTAAATTGTTTAGATTGCATTGGATTTGTAATCGATAATTGTCTCTGCATAAAAGGACACACATTACAAGATCCGCATGGATAACTTCCAGAAATGCGGTTCCCTTGAGTATGGCCAACAACTGAACTAAAGTGACTAGGACAGAGTTTATCTTTTAATGATGGGCACCTTTTGGCCGTCACAGACGGGTGAGGGGTAATATGATTAACCAGATCAGGGTCAGCTTGTAGAATTGGCCATGCACGCTGTAGTGCTTTGTATATATCCGGCCACCCGTTATTGAACGTAGTGCTTAATCTCACCAAGTTAGATTGAATTTTCGGTCTACTATTGATCAAGTCCGTACGGTCCTTGGCCTTGGCGACATGAAAAGCTTTCCTGACGATTTTTCTGGGGTATCCACGAGCCAGGAATCTCCCCTGTAGATCCCGTGCCTGTCTGTAAAAATCATCATCATTAGAGCAAAGTCGACGTAACCGTAAAAATTGACTAACTGGAATGTTATTTCTAAGAGACCGATTATGCGCACTTTGATAGTGTAGAAAACTATTTACGGCAGTGGGCTTACGATACAAATCCGATGTGACAGACCCATCCTCCTCAACCCGTATGGTCAAGTCCAAAAACTGCACCTCAGAGGCGGATATCTGCATGGTAAGAAAAATGTTCATGTGGTTGTTATTCAGTTCTGAAAAGAATTGTCGACATTTGTCCTCTGGGCCATTCCACATAATCAACAGGTCATCTATGTAGCGATACCACCCCAAAATGTAGGGGTGGTATGCCACATAGAGATCCCCAAAAACTATCTCACGCTCCCAGTATCCCAGGAACAGATTAGCTATGGCCGGTGCACATTTGGCACCCATTGCCACGCCACATACCTGTTTATAGAACTTCCCGTTGAAAATGAAGTAATTGTGTCCAAGAACAAAAATGAAGTAATTGTGTCCAAGAACAAAATTCAGCAGCTGTAACAAAAACACATGCAGGTCAGAATTTGTAAGATCTTCCATATTCAAAAAATATTTGACAGAGTGCATAGCCCATTGATGTGATATGTTAGTATAAAGTGACTCCACGTCACATGTAACCAGCAACGTACCAGATGGCAGCCTAATGTCATCAAGAATCCGAAGCAAATCCATACTATCACGAAGATAGGAATCTAAAGATGTTACATGTTTCTGCAGAAAGAAGTCTATGAAGGAACATGCTGGAGCAGTCAGACTGTTAATTCCCGCCACTATGGGCCTGCCAGGTGGATTATCAATAGTCTTATGCACTTTCGGGAGCATGTAAAAAGTGGGTACAGTTGGCCACTTAGGAAGCAGAAAGTCAAATTCCCTAGGAGAAATAACACCACCTTGTCTAGCATCAAATAATAACACTTCCAACTGGGTCTGATAGTATTCGGTAGGATCACCGGGTAGAACCACATAGTTAGTGCGATTGTCCAACTGTCTGTGAGCTTCCTTCAAATACATTTCCCTTGACCATAGCACAATGTTGCCCCCTTTATCAGCCTCTTTGATGATAAACTGACTGTTTGTTTTCAAACTATTCATGGCTGAAACCTCATTCCTACTCAGATTTAACATATGATGTGGCTTGGGTACCATCTGTGCAATCGATTTTAGCATAACCTCAAAAAAGATTTTTATAGAGGGATAATTGCCAAAACATGGCATGAATTTTGAGGGGTTCCTGAAACGTCGGTTCCTTTGACTCACCACGTCCTGACCCTCAGCTTCATCAAGTAATTCTAGAAGGTCATTGAGTGCCTGTTGATCCACTTCATTTAAATTAGCTTCCATAGGAGTAGTGCTTCCAAAGTGCTTTTTAAGGGACAACCTTCTGCAAAACAAATACAAATCTTTAACCAATTCAAATTTGTCCAATGTCTTAGTTGGTGAAAAAGAAAGGCCTTTCTGTAAAACTGCCACTTCATCTGCTGATAGTACATACTCTGTCAAATTGATCACATTTAGTCTGTCAGATTGGCATAATCCTTGTGTCTCATGCGCTTGGGGTTCCGAGGAGAATCCAGTAGGGACCTGAGATCTTTTATGTTTCTGGCCCCCCCGTCTGGTTCTCCCTCTTCTGTGTCGCTTGATAAAAAATCACTATGAGTGTCTGATTGGTCAGTAGATAATAAACCATATTGACCACTATTGGGTGCATGTTTGGGTTTGGGAATCTTTGGCCCACCCTGAGGTGCTGGATTATCACCCCTGGGTCTGGGTCGGGGTCTGCGTCTAATCCGTCTATTATTGCCACGATGTGTCCACCTATATGCAGTACCAGTATCATAGTCATGTCTATCCCTATCCAACTTTTTCCTTTTCCCCTCAATAATGGATTGTTCCATTTGTTCCATATCCTTCTTAAATGTAACAATAAAGGGTTTAATAACAGTATCTTTGTCAAGTAAACTCAATTGTGTCTCTAGGTCAGCAATGCCGGATTTAACGTCCCTAAGAAGTTGCTGATCATGTTCAATAAGCATATTAATAATAATAACAGAGCACCTACCCAGGCCTTCTTCCCATTTCTGTTTAGAATCACCTAGGAGTTCCCATGTGGGAAAGATTTGCACTCTCAGGCCTCTGGGATATATAGATTCCTTTTTGTATTGTTCTAAACTATGTATATTCCACCATAAGCGAATATGATCTTTGTGAAGATCTTTATAACGTCTAAGTACTTTTTTTGTTTCATCCGGCATCTGCTGACCCGGGGGCACTCTGCTCGAAAACGCTCTGTTTAGTTTAGCATTCCAACTAGCCTCAATGGACTCAAGATACCCCTCCATCCCCAAAAACATAAATACTTATAAATATGATAAGATATCAATAGGTGCTAGAGAAGAAAATGGGAGGAACCCCATAAATCAATACTACAAGAAGGAATATCTCTGCAACACTATTAATGTGTGTGCTAGGACCAAAAATTGATATACAAGTAGCAAAGAAACTAGGCCCTTTAGAAACAGCACCACACATATACAGTAATGAAAGGATATATGCAATTAAGGTTGATCTATGACAAGTACATTCAGATCGGTCTATTGAGCGCTGTTATTTCATGGTTATTGATTATACAGGTGGCATATATGTTTTAATTGTTTTTATGTGTATAGTGATGTTATTGTACTGAATAAATTGCATATATCCTTTCATTACTGTATATGTGTGGTGCTGTTTCTAAAGGGCCTAGTATAAGAGAATGGTAGCAGATGAAATATTCCCTTTGAAAATCAAAAGGTGAATTTTTATTGGCTGTTGTAGGCTCCACCCAAACCAATACTGGAGTTTCCATGGTAGCAGTGCCAGGTATTGATAGTCCTGGATTTACTTGAGTGTAGGCTCCACCCATCTTCCAAAATCTTAATCTCAGTCACCCAATGACCAACTGTGCAAAGTTTAAGAACCCTGCCATTAACGGTGTAAGAATGGCTGCAGTTTATATTTTCCCAGTAAAAGTTGTTTTGGCTCTGCCCACTTTTTGTAACCTTGACACACGGTCACTCAATGGCCAAGTGTGTGAGCTTTCAGGTTCCAGGCATCAAAAATGTGTGAATGGAAGCAGTGTATCCACCTAGGAAATCTGATTGGCTGTTTGTGGCCCTGCCCCTTTAGTGAATTTGGACCTCAGTCACCCAATGACCGACTGTAGCAAGTTTGAAGCCTCTGCCATTAAAAGTGTAAGAATAGCAGCAGTTTAAATATTCCCCTTGAAAATCAATAGGTGAATTTTAATTGGCTGTTGTAGGCTGTTGTAGTGACCAAATGTGGCAAGTTTGAGAACCCTGCGATTAACAGTGTAAGAATGGCTGCAGTTTACATTTTTCCATTTAAAATGAACGGCTGAAATTTGATTGGCTGTTTTATGCCCCGCCCACTTTTCCTGGATTTGTAACCTCGGTCACCAAGTGACCAACTGTGCCAAGTGTGGGGACTCTGGCTTGATTACTGTGAGAATGGCAGCCTTTTACATTTTTTCCATTGACTTGAATGGGTGGAATCTGATTGGCTGTTTGTAGCTCCGCCCACGTGTGCAGGGGGGCCGCGAGACCCCCAGAACATATCATCCCAGGTAGTAAGGAATCTGTATACCAAGTTTCGTTCAAATCGGTCAAGCCGTTTTCGAGTGATCGCGACACACACGCACACACGCACGCACGCACGCACACACCCGATTTTATATATATAGATTCAGCTATTGTCCCGCTTAGTGATATAATGCAGGTGGTATAAACATGCTGAAAAGCTGCAGAACCTGCAGGTTGAGGGGGGGGGGGGGATTGGGGGGTTTATTGCATTAAATTCTCTTATTATTCTGCGAGTGGATTGCAGCAGCTCCTTTTAGGATCCGCCTCTCCCTGTGTTGATATATAATTAAATCCGAGCACTTTTATGATTCTAATTATATGGTAATTATAATTCGACATGTGGATTTATTCGAACATCTTATTTTTAGCGGCATTCGTTTTTTGTACTATCTGTGAACAAAGAAAATGAGAATGTTATGTCCTGGAGACACGGGTTGTGCGGCAGAGCGCAGGAAATAACGGTATTAAGTCTATACGGACATTTCTATATATTGGAGATATCGCCGCGAAGGTCTTTGTGTCGTACATTGAGGAATGATCACACACAAGAAGTGCCTGGGGCTTAGAGGGAGATCACAATACACTGTACTTTATATATATTCATTGCAGAGGTAGCGCTATATATACCTAATACCTAGATGAGGCTATATATACCCAGCCAGATAATTATTATTCCTCTAGAAACATGGAGTGGATATTGTTGTAGTACTGTACAGAGAAAATGGATACGTTCATGGCAATTGCTCATCCAGAAGAGCTTACACTCTAATGACCTCACCACAGTCACGCACTGTTATTATTATACATTTATATAGCTCTGACATATTCCACAGCGCTGTACAGATATCACTGATCAATTCCCATCAATCTCTGCACCAGAAGAGCTTACACTCTAATGTCCTCACCCCAGTCACACACTATTATTATACATTTATATAGCTCTGACATATTCCATAGCGCTGTATGGAGGAGATCACTGATCCATTCCCATCACCATCAGTCTCTGCACCAAAGGAGCTTACACTCTAATGTCCTCACCCCAGTCACACACTATTATTATTATACATTCATATAGCTCTGACAGGTGCAACAGCGCTGTACAGAGATCACTGATCCATTCCCATCAGTCTCTGCACCGGAGGAGCTTACACTCTAATGTCCTCATCCCAGTCACACACTATTATTACTATACATTCATATAGCCCGGACATGTGCAACAGCGCTGTACAGAGATCACTGATCCATTCCCATCAGTCTCTGCATCAGAGGAGCTTGCACTCTAATATCCTCACCACAGTCACGCACTATTATTATTATACATTTGTATAGCTCTGACATATTCCACAGCGCTGTACAGATATCACTGATCCATTCCCATCAGTCTCTGCACCAGAGGAGCTTACACTCTGGTGTTCTCACCAGTCATACACTATTATTATACATTTATATAGCTCTGACATATGCCACAGTGCTGTACAGAGATCACTGATCCATTCATATCAATCTCTGCACAAGAGGAGCTTACACTCTGATGTTCTCACCACAGCCACACACTATTATTATACATTTATATAGGTCTGACATATTCCATAGCGCTGTACAGAGATCACTGATCCATCAGCCTCTGCACCAGAGGAGCTTACACTTTAATGTTCTCACCACAGCCACACACTGGTATTATTATACATTTATATAGCTCTGACATATGCCACAGCGCCACAGCGCTGTACAGAGATCACTGATCCATTCCCATCAGTCTCTGCACCAGAGGAGCTTACACTCTAATGTCCTCACCTCGGTCACACTAGAGTGTGCATGGCTGTAAATAAGTGCAACCGGTTGCAAAATCTGATAAAGTTGCAAAAAAATTCGCTACACCGCTACATATGAGAGTCAGCAAGTCACCAGCTACTGGGCTTGACTGGCAAAATTTAGAATTCTAGATCTTTTTCTGCTCCAAAGCTTATAGAAATGTTACAGCAATGCATTGCAGCATGTATGAAAGCACGGGAATATATATGAAGTATGTCTGCGGATTTCACCACTCGGAGAAGCGTGATCGGGCCCCGAAGGGCGTGACGCACTGCGCACCCCTCCAGCACGTTGCACAATTGATGAGGGAAGTTTTGCGATGAGACAGGATCCCGCAGAGTTTATATGAGTGTCCGTCTCACCCGCCGCCCAGCAGTCAGCTCATAAATCACGGCTCTCATGGTTTGTACAAGTAATGTAAATACTCTAACTCCTGCTATTTAACCCCGACCATCCAAGACAAACAAAGCATCCCTCTCATCTTCCCTGGAAGCCGGGACCTGGGAGATAAATGACAGGTTGTGTCCCCGACTCGCCCAAATCTCGCTGCCCCCCCCCTCTGACAGTCGCTTCACGTGTCCTGCAAATGTACGCTCACTTGTTTCATTCTACGCCTATAAAGGAGCATGGGGTAGATTTATCTAACTGAAGCTAGGGAAACTGGAGGAGAATTGGCCGCAATCACGGGCTCGCTCGCCAAACCGCGCAACAAGAATGCTGGCTAGGGATGCTCATTGGGATTCCGTACAATTGATATTTCCAATTAGAAATGAACTCGGAAACTGCAAATCGGAAATCCGTAGAAATCCAATATACCGCAACTCGACTCCAATTACAGAACTCAAAGCATTGGGCCAATCAGAGAATGCGGTAATTTTAGACCAATCACCAGAATGATTTTCCATTTTTCCAATTCCCAATTTTTTTGCATTCTCTGATGCAAAAATATAACAAATAAAATACTCCTCAGGAATTGAGAAAACGGAAATTGGCTTTGGCGGAAATCAGAATTTCTGCAGAATCGGAAAAGGGCATTTCCCGAGTAGTGTTGGTCAAGTAGATGCAAATAACTTCGAGTTGATGCAAATTTTTATGCAAAATTATGCAGCTTGAAAATGAACCAATCAAATTTTACCTCAGCCGGATTTGATTGGAAACATAGTTTATACTATATATTCAAATCGAGAGTCTGAAAGTAAATCATTGTTCCATGTTTAATACAGGACTCAATTAAAAAAAAAATTCAACTTATTACAAACACAACATCGGTTTGTAAGTAGGGGACTGTGTGTGTGTGTATATACACACACATACATAGCATGCAGGAAAAAGGGCGCTGTGAAAAAAAGAGCCCGGCTGGATAATGAAATCTGATAGCGATAAACATCGTTGTCAAACTTGGTTAACGATAAATACCGTTGTGAAAAAAGACGGGAAATAATAACGAAAAAAATATTAACATTAAAAATCGTTACGTTATTTAACAATACAGCTTAACCCAACCCTACCCTCACACAGAACCCTCCCCTGGTGGTGCCTAACCCAAACCACCCCCCACCCCCGGTGGTGTCTAACCCTAACCCCCCCCCCCCCCGGTGGTGCGTAACCCTAACCACGCCCCGGTGGTGCGTAACCCTAACCCCCCGGTGTTGCCTAAAACTAACCACTCCCCGGTGGTGCCTAACCCTAACCACCCCCCTGGTAGTGCCTAACCCTAACTACTCCCTCTGTAGAAACACCCTTTTACACAGAAACGCTAATATCTTTGATAACGTAAAATCTGTGCATACAAACAAAATAATATGACGAAAATTATTACGGTGTAAGCTTCTAAAACGATAACATACTTCAAAAACTGTAATGTTCTAATGTTGTTAGCGATATTCATCGCGGCGCCCTTTTTTCAATTTTTTTTTTCGCCTTAATAACGATAATTGCATTAGAGTCTATGGCGGCTCCCTTTTCGTCCACCCTGCTACCACATACACACATATATATATATATATATATATATATATATATATATATATATATATATATATATATATATATATATATGCACACAGTATATACACACACAGACACACATTCATTCTTCCCCCTCTCCTTCCTTCGCTCTCTCAGACACACTTGCTGCTCATGTAAAGTGAAATGTTTTCTTTTATTAAAACCATTTCAGTTTAACCTCAAATCTCGGTGGTTTATCCCTGGTGAGCGGCCCAGAATATGTTTCTACCCCTAATAAATGCAAACACATTGAATCTGTCATCTGTTGGACAAGTGATTGTAAAACAGGCTTTAATAAGGTTTTTTTCTCCCTTGTTGGAGAGTTATGGGCAGGAGGGAAGGCGAGCGGCTGCCCAGACCTATTAGAACAATAGGATATATTGTGGGATATCTTGGTGTGTTCGGGGCGCTGTTGTGGATTTGTCGGTAACATTTGGCTCATCCGCAGAGGTCCCAGCTGTCCGTCTGCAGTGGAAAGCCTTGTCTTCGTATATTTTTATATCAGAATATATCCAGTGTCAGGCCTGAATCTGCTACAGTGCGGCTTTGTGATTTCGGAAACTGTCTGGGATTTTCGATTCACAAACTATCACGATAAACATGATTCCTGGAGCAATTGTGATTTGACACTGCAGCCACTAAAGCTGGCCACTAACGGTCCAATTTCTTGCGAAAAATCGTTCGAGTGATCAGAAATTCTGATCCGACGAAAAATCGTTCACTACACCATCAACTAACCAATCATTGCTTCCTATCTATCACGACCACCAAGAAAATCCAAATTTTCGTTCGACGAAAATTCATTTGGGTGACATTTTTTTCACTTGTTCATAATCGATTGTGTCCACAAATGGAGATTATTTACAACCAATCCGATCAGAATTTCTGATCGCTCAAATGATTTTTCGCTAGAAATTGGACCGTTAATGGCCAGCTTTAGTGTGATAGCTCTGATATTTTAACCACTTCCCTACCACAGGTAATTTCACCCTATGGACCACAGCAAATTTCACATTTCACGCTCCTCCCATTCATTGCCCAAAAAGTTTATTGCTACTTATCACACCTAAATGATATATATCTTGTTTTTTGCAGGACAAACTAAAAAAACTAATTATTTCTCAGTTTTCAGCCATTATAGTTTGAAAAGAAAAACTGTAGATAAAACCCACACATTTTATTTGCCCATTTGTCTTGGTTATTACAAAATTTTAATTATGCCCCTAGTACAATGTATGGTGACAATATTTTATTTGGAAATAAATGTTTATTTTTTTCTGTTTTGTGTTTGTTTATACTATACCATAATTACATACCCTCATTTGCAAAAATAACAGTAAATGCCCTCATGACATACATATTTAAAAAAAGTCCCTAAGGTTTATGTAATTATTTTTTTTAATGCTGACAATTCTTTTATTTTGATAGCTATGGGAGAGAGACTAATTTGTAATGTATTTTTATATATTTTTACTTTTTGGTCCTTGAAGTCCCCACTATGTCCTGTGTTCTCAGAATGGTACACAGATAGCAAGTCTGTGGGCTTGATTCACAAAGCAGTGCTAACCTACTTAGCACGTCTAAAGTCTTTAGGGCTCTTTCACATCAGAGCTTGCGTTGGAGAACGCTCAAAGCATACGTTTTGTTGTATGCGATTTAATGCGTTTTGATATGCGTTGCACTGCAGTGAGTGTGCGTTTTTAATCCGTTTTCAATGCGTTACAGCACATAAAAAAACGCAGGTAATTTTTTTTTCTTTTAGTTTTCAACTTTCTACATTGTTCCTCTGTTGCATTCTGGGACTGATTGCCTGCGTTAACGGATGAAAAACGCGCATAGTATGCGTTTTACATTGTAACGCATAAAGCTAGCGTTGGCCGAAAAACTGCGCCTGGGTGCAGTGTAACGCAACGCACAAAAAGGCTGCGTTACATGTGAAAGCTAAAATGAAAGTCTATGGACTTTAATTTCACCTTGGGTAACGCAAACTTTACCCTTTGCGTTGAAACGCAGAAAATCTGCCCTAATGTGAAAGAGCCCTTAGACATGCTAACCAGGGTGCTAAGTAGGTTAGCACCGGATTTCTCAAAACCGGTGCTAACCTACTTAGCACCCTGGTTAGCGCGCCTAAAGACTTTAGACGTGCTAAGTAGGTTAGCACCGCTTTGTGAATCAAGCCCAGTGTGTTTTTACTTTCATTTAAAGGAATGATCACTGGCTTCTGGTTGATGGGGCAAGCGCTCGGTAGGTCGGCAAGTGCTCGGTGGGACGGCGATGGGAGCAAGTGCGTGCTTTTTCAAAGAACAATAATATTTCCAAATCTCAAACTTTGTTATGTTGCCTTTGTACCATTTTCAGTGATATATATTTATGAGATCGGCAGATCATTGCATTCAGTGTCTCCTGTCGTATGTGGTTTGTTGCTGCAACCAGTGGCGTAGCTAAGGAGTTGTGGGCCCCGATGCAAGTTTTACAATGGGGCCCCCCAAGCATTCTATACATAGCAATTGATACGGCGCACCAAAACCTGCCAATGGCAACTACAGTGTCAGAGGTGCAAGAAGGGAATGGGGAACAATTTGTTAATAATTACCACTATTCAAAGTATCTATAGAAGTGATTATTATGAGCACAGGACCAATAAAAAGCTAATATTGAAGTTGAGGGAGGGCCCTTTGGGGCCCCTCTGGCCCACGGGCCCCAATGCAGTGGCTACCTCTGCAACCCCTATTGCTACGCCCCTGGCTGCAACATGTAAACGCTGAAAAATATGTTGGGGAATCTATTAGAGACAAGAGGAGAAAAAGAAAGAATAAAAATTCCTGTTTGTAAAAACTGAGCCATATGTCTGCCACATTCATTACCTAAACCATACCTGCCCGTCCTAATAAGCGACACATGGAGGCATCGCGGCGAACGTCTCATTACGGAGATACTGAACAGATGAGATGATGAGCTCAGCGCGGATTTCCAGAGGGTGAGCTGGAAACACAAACAGCCGGAGCGGGTCACGTCCCGGTAAAGGTGTCTTCTTGTACACTTTCTCTCAACAGCAATTTAAATTCCTGCAAAATTACAGATAGCCTAAGAAAACAGCTGCTCTCCTCTTGCTACATATGTGATATAATGTCAAGGCTATCCATCAGGAGAGACCCACAATGCTCTGTTGTGTCAGCTGTGTGCTGAGATCTGAGGAATCTCTGTTGCGTCTTCTGATTGCGTTCCGATTGCATCCATGAATACTCACCTAGCGACCCAGGAGATGGATCACAACAAAATCCCACAATAACGAATGATCCACGTCCCCGATCCATCCTCCTGGTGGTGGTTTTACACAATGTCACACTCGGACATGAACAAGAGCAGTGATGAGCGAAAATGCAAATATTATTTTTGCCGAATTTTCGCCAAAAAAGCACTCATTTCTTTTTAACATGCGAATTTTCGATCGAATATTTTTGCGTTAATTTTCGCCTAATGCCCGTTATTTTCGCATTTAATACATAGTTTATCGCGTACGTATTTCCTCGTAGTCGTAGTACCACTATGCGAAGCTTCGCCCGCTACGCGTAGTTGACGTATGTATTGCGAAGTCAGCTATGCGTGCGGTAACTGCGTCTATACGGATCATTGCGCATGCGTAGCAATATTATTGTCCTTCTATACGTACACAATTCCACACTGGAAGGTGAAATGTACGCATGTATTAGTTCACCCATGCGCATATTTAGTGGATTATTGCAGACATTTTTCCGCATAAAGGCATAAGCGTCCACATTCAGTGGATTATTGCGGAAATTTTCTGCATAAGGACATAAGCGTTGCATACAGCGAAGTTCCTTTAATTTTCGCTGCTGGTCGAAAACGTGAATATTTCTGAAAATTTTTGCGAAAATTAGCCTGAATTTTCTGAATTTTGAATTTCTGAAAACTGAATTTTCGATGCAAAAATGACTTGGATGAAAATTCGCACGCAACACTGAACAAGAGTTCAAGCGTCCACAGTACTTTGCGCGGGAGTCGTCGGGTACCACACAATGCTAAGTGTTGTTAGCCTAATTGTACGCATGTACCCGCGACGCAAGATTGCGGAAACGACCACTCGTTGCTCAAAAAATCACTTTGTCGGAAAAATCAACAGAAAAATTGATACGAGCCTTAACACTGGACTACATTCAACTGACTATCAATATTAATGGTCAGGCAAAGGCACATGCACGAGGAGGGGTCTCTGGGTGCTCAAGCACCCCCCTTTTTCATGTGACACACTAACCCCGGACCCTTCCCCCCTGGAGTTCCTCCTCATAGGACTGCAACAGACAGTCTGTAGCACTGCAGTAAGTAACTCACTGCTGGGTGCGGACGCCCTCACCTCCGAAGACAGATACAAGGACAGCCATGGAGCCAACTAGGTGAAGGAAGGAACAACTTCCTGGTAGCACCTGGTCTCCATGGCAACCGCATCCCGTCAACCTGACTCCACATAACATCAGAGATGCGGCTGGAAGAGGGAGAGCCGACAGGACCCAAGAAGAGGAGGAGGAAGAAGAAGTGCCGAGTTGCCAGTGACAGGCAGGTCTGACTGAGTCTGACTGACGTCACATGACTCCATTGAATGCACCGTCACTGGGAGTGATTGTGTTGTGTGTAATATCTACTGGCCGGCGGAGGGGCCCAAAGGGATGGTGTGGGAGTGGGAAGCCCCCTCCCTGAATTCAATACCTGGCCTGGTACTGTGCAGTGTGGGGAGAAGGCCAACAATTACAACCAATCCCATCCCCCTCCCTGTAGGGGAGGAAGAAAGGGTTTTTTGACCTCTGCACTCGACAGAGGGAGCGATCTTGGCAATACCGATGTAGAGTATAGACAAAGTATGTTAGTTGGTGCTGCTCCTTTAAAAGCCACTCTGGGTGGTGAAGATATCTGTAAAGGACAAGGGGGGAAAAGGAAGGGGAGGGGGAGAGCGCACTCAATTGAGTGTGCTCTCCCCTTCCTTTTTCCCCCTTGTCCTTTACAGATATCTTCACTCACCGTAGGGGGTCCTTAAAGTGAACCTCCAGACTAAAAATCTACTCAGCAGCACTGAAAAGGCTTGGTGTTTCTTTAACAGTTTCACAGCATGAGAACTTTGTTTTTCTTACCTAAGTCTTATTTTTAGCTGTACAGAAGCTAAGCTCCGCCTCATTAAAGAAAACTGCCCAGGCATTTTTCCCCTGATACTGTGCAAAGCATGATGGGATTTCTGATGTTCTGATCTCGTTGCCTAGCAACTGGGAGGGGTGATCAGGACACAGGGCAGTTGGAAATGTGTCTCATGCTCCCTGCCACCTCCTTTCAGCCAAAAAGATGGCTGCTCTCACGAAATCAAACATTTGCCTGTTCTTTTAAAACAGGGTGGGTAAGAGATTATATTACCTATTTATTTTAATTAACATAACTAATGTAACTTAATGACAGTATGTTTGTTTAGGCAGGAGTTCCTCTTTAATAACTGGCAATCTATGCTAATCTGCTACCTAGATCAGTGTTTCTCAAACCTGTCCTCCTGACTCCCCAGCGGTGCATGTTTTGCAGGCAAACTCACCTATGCACAGGTGGGGTAATTAGTGTCACAGCCAGGGGCGTAACAATAGACCCTGAAAGGGATACAGCAGCAGGGGGGATCAGAAGCCACAGGGGGCCCCATGAGGGAAGAAGTTTCTTTTCCCTGTCCTGAGAGACTGACAACTAAGGGCACAAAAAAAAAATGTCTGCTCTCTGCGCAATTTTCTAATGACTACATCTGCTCAGCCACTGATAAGGAATCATACAAAGTTTTGCAGACAAAAGATTTGTAGACAGTCCCTATTCAGTGTGCAGCAGGGTCTTGTGTACAGTGGCCAGCCCCTAACCTCTTTACCCCTCCCCAAGTGCTGCGTACTGTAGTGATGCTGAAGAAGCTTGCAGAGTCAGTTTTGCTACATCAGAGATGGACAGAGTGAGCGTAATAAGCTGAGGCTGTTGGTTTTCTGTATGCGTTTTCTGCACACCTTGGGCTTGATTTACTAACCGGCGCTAAGTGTTAGCGCCGGTGTGAAAAGCCATTTTTGGCCGCTAGTGTGCGAAAACCTAATTTGCGCGCAGCCCCGTGCACTGCGCGCGCAGCGTGGGTGCACCGATATTAGTGCACGGCGTGACGACAACGTTGCACCCGCTGGCCCTTAAAAGTCACACCCGTTGCGACGAAAATGGCGCATCAGATGCCCCCGAAGTGGCGCATCATAGCGCTGCTTAACCACTTAACAACCGCCTAACGCCGATAGGCGTCGGTGGGTCGTTAGTGGTATAGCATGGAAACGGCCGCTCGTCAGAGCGGCCTTTCCATGCCAGTTCACGGAGGGTGTCTCCGTGAACAGTGTGCGAGTCACCAATCGCGGCTCGCACGCCTAATGTAAACACATGGGGAAGAGATCCCCACTGTTTACAGCATACGGCGCTGTTGCGCAGCAGCGCCATAAAGGAGATCGGCGATCCCCGGCCTCTGATTGGCCGGGGATCACCGGCATCTGATAGGCTAAAGCCTATCTTATCCGGCGCAGGACACAGAGGTACTGGGAGAGGGAGGGAAGGGCAGAGAGGGCGGAAATCGCTGCGGAGGGGGTCTTTGAAGAGCCCTCCCCGCAAAGCGCAGCAAGCCGGCGGCGATCAGACCCCCCCAGCAGGACATCCCCCTAGTGAGGAAAAAAGGGGGGAAGTCTGATCGCCCTGCTGCAATCCTGATCGGTGCTGTGGGCTGGAGAGCCCACGCAGCACCGATCTAAAGAAAAGAGGCTGCACCGAATGCGGCATTTTCGTCACACCGGGTGTGACTTTTAAGGGCCAGCAGCACACACTATTACCCATGCTGCGCATTGCGCGCGCAGTGAGCGGGATTGTTTCAAATGTGTGGGGACCCGAGCCGTGGGGGGCCGCAGAGCTGGAGGGGGTAGCAGGCAGGAAGGGGGTATTGGGCAATGCGGCTGGGTCCCCCGACTTCCGCTCCCCTCTAGCTTTAAAAAGTTACGTAGCATCCGCTACTATTAAGAGGTAACGGGCTGGGATCACTCACCTCTTCCGCGTTCCAGCGTGCACTCCACTGATGTCACTTCCTGCAACGCCGTCCACTTACAATACAGTGGGCGGCTTTGCAGGAAGTGACGTCAGTGGAACGCACGCTGGAACCGGAAGAGGTGATTGATCCCTGCCCGTTACCTCTTAATAGTAGCGGATGCTACTTAACTTTTTAAAGCTGGAGTGGAGCGTAGGTCGGGGGACCCAGGTGAGGGAGGGGGGGGGTCCGTCCACCCCTCCCCGCCGCTAGGCCCAATATCCCCTTCCTGCCCGCTACCCCTCTAGCTGGGCGGTCGGCCCCCCGCACCGCTGTTCGGCCGAGCACCATGAGCTGCTCGGATGAGCTCGAGCAGAACACGAACACCTCGATATTCGGGGAATAACGAACAGTGTCGAACACTGTTCGATCAACACTAGTGCCTACAAGCTCCTGAGCTGTAATTTCAGTTCTGGGTGAAGTATAATAAATACATAATACTACAAAGTTGCTGTTTCTTTAATGATAAGGCCTTCAGGTGTATTTTTATTCCAGTTGGTTTGGCTGTTAGGCGTGATGGTCCTTGTCGGATCCACATTCCCGGCTGGTGTATCTCATTCTCTCCTGAGCGCTCTCCCGTTATCTGGACAATCAAAACCTCTGAAACGTGAGAAGGCTTAGGCCTAGGTACATGTCTTCCTATTCAGGGGCCATTGTTGCGCGCACACTCCGCACGCCGCTCATTGCCGCCAGCACCGCCGTGTCAGGATGAGACATCGGCACGTGTCTCCTGTGTGGATCCGCTTCTGAAATATCTCTTCATTTAACAGAAATGCCGGTTTTCTGGTGAGAACAATGGGAGCAGCTCAGCTGTAATCTTGTTCCAGGCTGATTATCTTTAACAATACCGTATCTGCTGTTTAGAAGCCTCCACTGGTCTTGTTAAATCTCTGCCTCCAGGGGAGCATTGCCAGAAAGACATTAGCCTCTAATGTGCAAACCTTTAATTGTTTGTAAGTAAATGATACCCGGGAAAAATGTTAATTGGTGAAGAGTTTGTGAGGCTATTTTCCCCGTAATCTTTTATCGTCGTTACTCCGGGACATCCTCTTCGTGCTGCTAAGCCGAGATTCCATCCCTGACCTTCGTCCTTCCTTTTTAATTACACCCTCCAACGTGTCCCTCCGTAGCATAGACATGGGAGTGCATGTGTACACTTCATAATGCTAATAGCAACACTTAACATACTATCATTAAAAACACCTACAGACTTGTTTGACATTTATGGGCCACGACTCTTTGTTTATTGGGGTTCTACAAAGCATGAACAAGAATATAACAAAATCAATATTAGCAAACTGTAAACTTCACACCAAGTGCTTGGTCACATGACTCAAGCCACCACCATAAGTTACAGACAAGACCAAAATTTCACATAATTATCAAAATTATGAATGGGTTACAAAAAATCAATTGAATGTCCAAATCGTAATTACATATGGACGTAATTGCAAAAAATTATGTGAAACTACAACTGCATGGTGGGGGGGGGGGGCACCTGTTTAGCACTGGTACCGAGTGCTTACAAACACCCGGCCGGTGCAGCACAGCAGCTGAGCTGACAGGAGGTGAATTAACCGTCACCGTCATGTGAAAGGGGCCTAACTTTCTCATTACACCTACCAGTAGACATCACACCTTCCAGCATGTCCTCCATAAGGTAGAAACACTCAGAGCCAGGGTTGCTCTCATGAGTAATGAGACTATCCGTGATTCAAATGAGGCTTAATTGGCGCAGGTGTGCAACAGGGTTATTCCCCCATAATTCCTCCGTCCGCCCTGCGTTCCAAACTGCTTGCACACGTCCTATTGGTCGCGTTGCAAGCCTCACACCTGCGCACTTCCTCCTTCAGGCTTGAAGGAGGAAGTGTGCCAGTGTGAGGCTTGCAAGGCGACCAATAGGACGCATGCAAGATGTTTGGAATGCAGGGCGGACGCACACTAATGGGTAAATAACCTCTTCTATCCCCGCCGCACACCTGCGCCAATTAAGACTCATTTGAATAACGGGTAATCGCTTGTGAGAGCAACCCTGCTCAGGGCTGGATTTCTGGAAAGGCCACAAAGGCCCAGGTCTTGGGCGCAGCTGGACAAGGGGCGGCTGGACATGGAGGAGGGATTGCTGCATATTGAAGAAAAGGCTGCAAATGGAATATGGAAGCTGCAAATACGGAGCAACACATGAACATAGGGAGCTGCTGCTCGAGGGATCTGTATGAAACTAGTAATGAGCAGAAATTATGCATATGCGTAAATTTCATGGAAAAGCGTAATAAACGTAATTAATTTCAGCTGCAATTAGCCCCGGTAACTGGCTCAGTTGCGTCAGTCGGTCAGTCAGTCACATGTGCACAAGACTCAGACTGACAAGACTAAGCCAGTTACCGCGGCTGATTGAGGCTGAACGGCAGACCGCAGGAGGAAGGTGAGGGACTCACACTTGCTTATGGGGCTGGAGGTAGCCCCGGTTAAAGAGAACCAGAGCTAATGGAAGAAAAAGCTGTTATACATACCTGAGGCTTCCTCCAGCCCCATGTTGACGGATCGCTCCTACGCCGCCATCCACCGCTGCCCACATCTAGGAGAACTGGGACCCCGCTCTGCCGCCAGTCGGAGCCAGTCTAGCGAAGCAGCAGAGGTGCGCTCTTTGCGTATCTCTGCAGCAGTGTATGGAGAAATATGTAGAGGGCGCACTTCTCCTGCGTAGCGCGGCTCCGATTACATCACTGATGGGAGCAGGTTCTCCTAGATGCGGGCAGCGGTGGATGGCGGCGTGGGATCAATCAGTGCGTATGGGGCTGGAGGAAGCCCCAGGTATGCATAGCTCCCAACTGTCCCTTTTTCGGAGGGACAGTCCCTTTTTGGGAGCCCTGTCCCTCTTTCACCCTCATTTGTCCCTCTTTCAGGACTTTGTACCTCTTTCTATGTAAATATATATATTTCTATACTAAAAATGTGTTTGATTGACTCTAAACTTTATTCCCAACCTTTAAATTGATATATTACTTATTTTAAAATGTTACTATGAAGGAAAATGAACCAGGATAGAAAGGACCAGTGTGTTTTGAATTATAAAACAACATATGTTTCTTTTGAAATCTTTATGGTATGCGTGACTAAAGGCGTGGTGAGGGCGTGGCCAGGGGTGTGGTAGGGGCATGGCTTAAGTGTCCCTTTTACTCATCTCAAAAAGTTGGGAGGTATGGGTATGTATAATAGCTTTTCCTTCCATTAGCTCTGGTGCCCTTTAAGTATCAAATCTTTAGTTTAATCCGTCTCTGGTACACTTTAAATCTGAATTATTGCAAATACCTTCTGTTCTACTCTTCTGATAATACACCTAACCATCCATCCACTTTCCTGATTGCATTCCCCATCTGGATATCACACGCTCTAACATGACCCTTCATATGGTTACAAATACCTTCCTGTCAGCCATTTACCTTCTTCAGCTTCGTATATATTTTCAACCTTTTGAAGGATGGGTGCAATCAATGAAAGACACAACATAAACTCTACCTTTTACAGGATCTGAGATAGCCTTTCAGTGTTTAAACCCGCCAATCCATAAAGATTATGTTGACTGAATTTTTCATTTGCAGTCTGTGACTCAAAATTCTTCTTTTCCTTCTTTGAAATGTCATAATGCGATTCTAAAACATGTCTTTGCTGCGGCCTGAGAATCCGAAGGTCTGATTCAGCCGCGAAAAACAAACATGCTCAGATCGGGGGTCACGGTTTTGGTCGAGGCGCTGGAACGATTTGTTTATATCCAGTTTGCTTTTTTTAATTACTAAAAACAAATCTGGAAACTAAATAAAGAAGATAGAGTTGTCAGGAGAGAAGGGATGTCTCCTCGTGATGTTTGATGTCTTTGTCACTCGCACTTCCAGTTCGTAACACGTTCCACATGTGTCAGCCATGAAGTCGTGTGCTACATTACATCTCACATTCACCGCTCGGCCCCCTTTATCTTCAGCGCTGGGCTCGGGAGGTGACCTCTAACATGGACAGCTTCCACCACAAAAGGAGACCTCATCTGGAATGAGTTTGCTAATTTACCAATGTATCTCCTCAGAACCACCAGACATAAACGGTTTAATTGGAACAGAATGCCAACTGCACCATCACAACATGAGCATGAAGTTTGGGCTAGTAATGCGCTCGAATTTCACATAATTGGAATTGGGCATCAAAATTCACACGATCTATCGTAATGCGAAATTTCTGGATAATTCGTCATTAATTTTGTGCGTAACCGTAAGTATGTTTCGTTGTTTTGCGATTACGTGTGATTATGTGAAAACGCTAAATTTGCTTCTTTGAGAATAAGTAGAATTTTTTTTACAAAATGTGTAGTTTTTGAGAAACTTGATTTTCAAAAATTCAAAGAAAAAAATAGATTTTTAAACTCGGCAAAATTACATTTTGCTGCATTACACTTTTACAGATATCGAGTTCCAAATATATATTTTAAGAATACGGACAGCGTAGGGTCCCCGACCAAGCCTCTTTAACCTCTCGAGCACCACAGGCTTACACCCCCTAGTGACCAGGCGATTTTTTACAATTCAGCACTGCACAGCTTTAACAGCTTATAGCACAGCCATACAACTTAGCAGCCAAATGAATTTTGCCTCCTTTTCTGCCCACTAGCAGAGCTTTCTGTTGGTGGGATCTGATTGCTGATGCAGTTTTCATTTTTTTTTTAATTATTCCTATCCCCTCCCCTCCCTCCCTCCCCTCGAGATCCAATAACTAAATCACCTCTCATAGGCATCAGCCTATGAGAGGGATCGTGTTGTGAGCCACTCTAGGGGAGAGCCAAGGGATAGGATTGACCCCAGCACAGCGCTGCGCTAGATTGCAGAGCTGTACATATGAAAAAAACATCAGTTTTGTCACCTAACAGCCTGCCAGCTCCGATAGTGGCTGGCAGGCTGTTTACGGAGCAGGGCTCCGAAACGCAGTGGGGAAGCGCACTCCTACAGGACCTGACGCCAATCGGTGTTAAGTGTTCGGGAGGGGGTTAACCCCTTGTCACCCATGCAGGCTGGTATAGCTAGAATACAGAGCCCGGGCCATATGGGGCTCCACACTCTGAGCTAGACTAGCCTGTATGGTCCATGAGGCTGGATAATTTACTGGTTACAGTGAACAGATCACCATTTTTAGCACCAAGGGCATATCAATAACACATTAAAAATGCATACTAACAATGTGGCTCATTACTAAAACAATTCCATTCTCCCTCTTCTTTTTACATTTAAATGTTTGTTAGATGCTTTTATTGTTCTACCTCCGTGGTCTGCCGTCCGCTGAAACAGCAGGCCGATAAGGGTTGCTGTGATTAGCAGTGGCAATGAGCAAACAAAAGCTTTCATCAGCATGAGGTGGAGAGATTGTACACTGTACTTCAAATAGTTTAAAGAGTCGCAGTGGATTACATTCACACCTTTCCCACTGGATAAATAAGGGCAGAGGGAAAGGGGAGAGGGGAAATGGCAGCTCCTACAGCTATTAGAAACCAAGACAGAACAACAAACAGTAGAAAACAAAAACTGCTTGGATTCTTTTAAGAGCACCACGTCTGACATAGGAGACCAGAGTTTCAACCTTGACTCTTCCTATTCAGCAAGGAGTCCTCGGGAAAGACTCCCTAACACTGCAAGGTGGCAGTGTTCCCAAGCTAAAAAGTATACAGAAGTATACAGATCCCAAAATAAGTATACAGAACTCGGTATATATGAATATACTGTTTATCTTAAAGTATACTGCAATAAAATGTCATTTTAATGAGTTGGAAAAACTTTTCTAAAATCATTTTTTTTTATTTATTCACACTAGTCCCCCTAACCATTTTGGTTTTCCCAAACGCTTTTTCACAACATACGCAACTGCCATTTAGGACTGTTTCGCGTTTGGAGTGCTGCATCATTTCATGGATTTTCTAGCTATACCGCAGCTCTCACGTATGCAAAGTTAGTGAATATATCTTTTGGTAGAGGGTTTCGTATCTGAAGTTAGTAAATCGATAGAATTTGGCGACGTCCAACCTGCAACAAACGAAAGATAAACGATTGGAATTTTTTTGACTTCCGCCACGTTATAAACGGGCCACATTGCATTTCCCTGATAATTGTTTTATTGTTTTCCAGCGTGGATGTGCGGATTCCTTGCCAGTAATGTGATGGGTTACACGAGACAATTATCTCCCCTGATACAGTCCAGATTCGCAGCTCGTAAATTCTTCCTCGCCGCAGAGAGAATATTGAATTTGTGCCAGCGTATTGACAAAAGTATTATCACGTGTCTGGAGTGAAAGCGTGGTCTGTGTGCGGATTATAATGTAAGACCGCATTGTAACCTTCCCCTAATCCCCCTTACAAAGATCTCCTTCATGGGCCGGCCGCCGGCTCCCCTTTCCAAGGTTCCCTGTCCCCGAATCGCCCCAGCTGCACCCCGGCCTTGTACTGCGCATCCCGGACTAAATCCCCCCCGCTCATTACCAACAGGTTTTATTATAATTATTTCCTGTAATTGCTGATATATTTCCCATCAGAAAGTCTGTTTATGTTAGCTGGAATAGCTTAAGCAGAGCGGGTGATGGGGAACGCCGGTATTTGCGGGTACATATGGCGTATGAGTTAGGGGATGGATGCACAGACCAAGAAAAAAAAAGTTTTTGAAAAATTAGGAAAAAGAACAGAAACATCAGTTGAAGAGCGGCTGCACTTGACAGCAATGAGGTCATGTAATTAAAGAGTAATAGAAATAAAATAAAAGAAATAGGATACAAAACAGTCAGGCTCTGTTCCCACTTGAGCTGAGAATGGCCTTTTTTTTTTGGTCTGTTCTCCACTAATCGCTAAACGGACAGTATTTTATAAATAGGAGCAGTTCACACTTGTCACTCTGCAACAGATCAGCGGGATGTAATGCAGTAAGCGGAACGCACTTCTGTGCAGTCCACGATAATCCCGGGCCAGGCGGACGCGTTCCCCCATGTAGCCTGTAGGGGAGCACATCTGCCCGGACAAGGGCAGACCATTGGAGCAGACACTACACTGTCCACTCCCGCTGGCTGCACGTGGTCTGCCACAAGTGGGAGCACAGCCTCAGGCCTCAGTGCTCCTATGTGGAGGATGCACAAAGACGCCAATCGGGTAATTAGGTAGTTAAAGATCTGATCTGTCTTGGCAGTCGTAATTGCTGCGTATCGCTAAATGTTGTTTACTTAATTGCGCGCACAAATACGTCGCGACATCACTGAAACAATCACTCATCAAGCAAAGAACCGTCAGTCTCGGGAAAATTAGTTTGAAAAATCGCAACGTGGATATGTAGTTTAAGTGTGGGATTGAAGACTTGAAAGTGGCATAGCGGTTAGCACTCTCACCTTACAGTGCTGGACAGGGCAGGGCCAAGGCAGAGGCGAGAGAGGCTCCAGCCTCAGGGCGCAGCGTAGGAGGGGGTGCACAACTCACTCAGCCATCATTCCCCTGTTTGTGTTTGAAGCAGAGAGAAAGAAGAAAAGGGGATGCATGACCGTGACTACAAGCCAGATAACTAGAGATTAAGGTGTTGGGTGGTTGGGGGCCCTGGGGGGCCTTTTAGTGTAATAGCAATCAATGGGCTTGATTTACTAAACCGTGATATTTCAAATATCACACCTTATCAAAGATTTCACACCTTATCAAAGTTAACACGCCTTATCAGAGTAGCATAGCGAGCGCTACAAACCTGCAGGGGCTCAGGACAGGACGAGTGCCATTGCCAGTTAGCAGGCATAAGTTCGTAGCGCTCGCTATACTACTCTGATAAGGCATGTTAACTTTGATAAGGTGTGATATCTTTGATAACGTGTGATATCTTTGATAAGGTGTGATATTTGAGTTATCACAGTTTAGTGAATCAAGCCCAATGTGTGACGGCTGGGGTGGGAGGGATTGGGTGGTGCACTTTGGTGTCTCAGAATTGGGTGCTGGAGGACCTTGTCCCAACTCTGACGCCGGGTCCCTGCTTTGAATCCCAGCCAGGGCACTATCTGCACAGAGTAAGTTCTCCCCGTGTTTGCGTGGGTTTCCTCCGAGCGCCCCTATTTCCTCCCACATTCCAAAAACATTAAAAAAAAGTTAATTGGCTTTGCCTAAAATCGGTCCTAGACCAGGATGGACATAGGACTATGGGAGGGATTAGATTATGAGCCCTCCTGAGGGTCAGTTAAGTTACTCTGGACAGACAGATGTTGGTGCTATATAAATACTAAATAATATCGTTTGTTGCCAGTGGTTTAGACATTAATGGCTGTGTGTTGAGTTATGTTGATGGGACAGCAAATTTTCACTGTTAGTATAAACTATACACTGACTTATTTACTCTGTATTAAAGTGTCATCTTATCAGTATTGCCCCATGAACAGATATAATAAAATACTTACAAAAATGCAAAAATGTCACAGGTGTGCTCACTTCTTTGAGATCCTGTATACAGTATACCCCCCCTCCCCCTTCCTGTTATGCAGAGACTAAATATAATAGAGACAGCAGAAATGGATTAAAGTGGTCTGAAAGCCAGCTTTTCTACTTTTCTCTAAAAGATTCCTCACAGCTTGAAAGCCTCCATCCCAGAAAAAATTGTAGCAGAACATCACTGAAATGGTTAAACAACGCACTTTCTCCTGCTATTCAGCTTCAAATCCGCATCCAAACTGGAGATAACAGTATCTGTTTTACTTGTTAAACACAAATGTATCAACACTGGAATGTAAACAAACACTCTCTGAGAAACTGTCTCTGCTTCAGGCCCACACAGTGTTCAGAATAGCTCATTATAAGATTTTAACATATAATAAAAAGCAGTTATAATAGAAAAAGAATAAATGCAATGCCAGCTTTCAGGGTAAGAAAAACTACACTTTGGAAACTTGTAATTTGTAAACAGACAATATTACGTGTGCACAAAAGCAAATATGATAAGTGTATGAGTAATAAAAAGTAGGAAAACACATTTTTATTGAATGTTATGTCAGAGTTTCAGACCACTTTAACCCTTTCGCGTTCCACAGTTTTTTCAAGTTCCTGGCATTTTTGACACTTTAGCTGTGTCGTTTTGATACAGCAGTAACTTTTTAATTTTCTATGGCATCTTAGTGATACATATCTTGTTTTTTTCAGTACGATCTAGGCTTTCTTTGGGTAATATTTTTCTCCCCAAACTATTTTGCTTTATAGTCCATTTATGGGGAAATATTAGGCGTAAATGCAGACAACAATTTTTTTTTTCATTTTTCCCCCTCCCAAATTTTCACATCGCACATCCCACAGTTATAAAACATTTACAAACAAATTATTTGGCCCTTCCCGATTAAAATGATATCCCTTATGCCATAATTTACTTCTAGCTGAGCATGTGGCTGACCGTTATCCCCAGTCTACGCGTCTATGGCGATCGAATGCATTCGCTAGGGCGACAGTTTAGGGGGCCATAGTGCTGTACATATGCATCGCTAGGCAATGGCAGAGCATTACATCTGTAGAGAATTGGGGCCTGAAACTTTCGCCCTAGCGATTGCATCCGATCGCTACAGGCGGCAGTCATTAAACGTTTATAAAAAGGCATATGTATTGCAGGGGTTAATAATGGGTTAATAGGCTAAGTTTGGGTTAAAAATTAATGAGGAATTAAAAAAAAATACTTTTTATTTTATTGGGATAGTCTTCATAACTGGAGATGAGCTTTCAATGCAGAATGAAATCAAGATGTATAGAAGTGAAAACATTGCTGCCTTGTACACAGATCTCGGCTATCATGGGGCGGATTGCTGGGAAGTGATTCTGCCTCTCTCTTTCTCGCTTTGATAAAGTTATATTTTTGCTCGGTCAGCTCCTTTTACTATTCTCACTCTCTGCGTTCCTGGTGTAGTCCGCTCTGTACCAGCCGCCTCCTCAGAGACATTATTACCACTAAAGTCTCGCCTAACACCTTACCTGAACCCGCAGTCTTCGGCTGACGCTCGTCCGGCCTTCCTTTTGGAGGGCGATAAATTATAGATCAGATATTGAGAAAGCAATTTTCCTCGAGACATGTTTCTGGGTTTTTTGGGGATATTTTTGGACCATTTTAGGTGTTTTAATAAAATCTGTATACATATTGTGTGTATATTATAATACACAGTTTTCTATTTAAAGAGACTCTGAAGCCAATTTTAATACTTGTTTTTTCCTGCTATTTACAATAAACAATCTGTGCATTCCTGCGGCAGAACGAGGGCTTTATACCCCCCAAATCCCGGGGCAAAAATCCACGACTTTCCAGGTCGTGAATTTTGCTGCCTGGGGAGGCAGAGCTTTGTATCTCTGCCTCTACTGGAGTCAAAACATGCCCTACCTTCATCTCGGAGCTTGTTCACAAGTATACACCAGTTCGCCCCCTCCGTTCCTCCAACAACCTTCGCCTCACCACCCCGCGCATTTCACACTCCCATGCCCGCCTGCAGGATTTCTCAAGAGCTGCCCCCACCCTCTGGAATGCCCTTCCACCACCCATCAGACTTGCTCCCTCTTTCAACACATTTAAGCAAGCCCTCAAAACCCACCTCTTTATGATGGCCTACCCACCTCCTACCACACAGTAACTCTCTAAGGAATATTTAACACCCCCCCCCCCCCTAGTGTTTCCACCCCTCCCTTTAGATTGTAAGCCTCTGGCAGGGTCCTCCACTCCCTAGTGTAATCTACAGGATCATGTGCTCCTGTCCTATGACAGCCTATACTTGTATTACTGGGCCTACCTAACCAGCCCATATTGCATGATCATGTATTTTGTACAATTTGTATGTATAACTTTGTTCTATGTGTATAACCCTATGTATGTCATCCTTGTATCATTGTATATATTTATTGTCCAGCGCTGCGTAATATGTTGGCGCTTTATAAATACAATAAATAATAATAATAATAATCTCTGAGTGGATCTCCACCTCTCCTCTCCCCGCCCCTCTCTGAGAAGGAAGACTGAGAGGGGCAGGGAGAGGCGGAGATTGACTCCAGTAGAGGCAGAGCTACGGCGCAAAGCTCTGCCTCTTACAGGAAGCACTCCCCGATTTTTGCCCCGGGGATTTGGGGAGTATAAAGCCTTCGTTCTGCCGCTGTAGTGTTTCAGCACTGCAAAGATTGCTTATTGCAAATAGCAGTATCAAAACAAGTTTTTAAATTGACTTCAGACTCTCTTTTGCCACTTAAGCCCAAAAGGTTGTTTATTTTTTTGCATCTGAGCAACTTTCACCTCCCATTCATTTTCCAATAACTTTATCACTACTCATCACAATGAATTGGTCTATAGCTTGTTTTTTCCGCCACCAATTAGTCTTTCTTTAGGTGATACATTTTGCTAAGAATTCATTTTTTCTAAATCCATTTTAACAGGAATATTAACCACTTGAGGACTGCAGTGCTAAACCCCCCTAGTGACCAGGCCATTGTTAGCAAAATAGGCCACTGCAGCTTTAAGACCAAGCTGCAGGGCCGCACAACACAGCACACAAGTGATCCCCCCCCCCTTTTCTTCCCACCAATTGAGCTCTCTGTTGGTGGGGTCTGATTGCCCCCACATTGTTTATTTTTATTTGTATAAATATTTTTCTTACTGTTTTTTCATAAAAAAAAAAATGTTTCTTTAAATCTATCCCCACCCTCCCTCCCTTCCTCCCCACAGCCAGCCAATTATGGCGATCGGCTGTCATAGGCTTCTGCCTATGAGAGCCGATTGCTCTCTTGTCCCCCAGTGCAGCGCTGCTGCTGATCGCAGCACTGAACAATGTAAATAGACGGCGATCACGCCGTCTAAGTTTCCCGAGCGGCAATAGCCGCTCAGAGACTGAAAGCGGGGCGGAGCTCCGCCCCCCAAGCAGGAGACGCGTGCGCAGCCTGCGCGCGATCTCCTGCAAAACAGAGCCCCAGGACTTTACGCCAATCGGCGTTAGGCGGTCCTGGGGCTGCCGCCACCACGCCCATTGGCGTGACGCGGTCGGCAGAAGGTTAAGAAAGATATGGAAAAAAATCATTTCTCAGCTTTTGGCCATTATAGTTTGAAATTAATACATGCTACCATAATTAAAACCCATGTATTTTATTTGCCCATTTGTCCTGCTTATTACACCATTTACATTATGTCCCTATCACAATGTATGGCGCCGATATTTTATTTGGAAATAAAGGTTCATTTTTTCAATTTGCGTCCATCACTATTTACAAGCACATAATTTAAAAATATATATATTAACTTTGACATGCATATTGTAAGTTTATTTATTATATTATTATAGTAATTTTTTTTTTTATTAAAAATTGTATGTGGGTAATTTTTGGTGTGGGAGGTAAACAGCTAATTTTAAATGTTAAAAATGTATTTATTTAATAAAAAATGGATGTGGGTGTAGTTTTACTATTTGGCCACAAGATGGCCACAGTCAAAAAGTCCTGAGAGCGATTGATCTCGCTCCCAGGCAGAAGAATGAAGACGGGGAACTTTTGGAACTCAGAAAAACCGCAGCGTCTGATGAGACACTGTCAGTTTTTCTGCGGGGAGGCTTCGATCAATGAAAGGGATCTATAATCCCATTCATTGATCGCTGGGCTAATGGCCGGCAGCGGGAGCGCGCACGGGAGACCCCGAATGTTCATCCGGTTGGGGCTTAAGTGGTTAAAGGGAACCTGAGATGAAAGAAGTCTCAGGTTTTATACTTACCAGTGGCTTCCGCCAGCCCCCTTGAGGCTGCTCGGTCCTTTGCCGCTTCTGTCCTCCGCTGGTGGCACAGTACTCTGGCCGAGTCACGGTTCGACACGCAAGTGTGTGTGCCTCAGTCGAGCTCCCATGGCCGGGAACGTTCTGCACATGCCAAGTAACTATTGCGCAGGAGCAGATCGCTCCCGGCCATCGCTGGGCTGTGCATGCGTGACAAATCACGACTCGGCCAGAGTACCGGCATTTCTGGTCTGTTACAGCCTATGGTATGTTCACATCGGGTGCAGTGTGATGGATTCCATCAGAGTAACATATAGCATGCTATACATTTACCTTACAACGTACGCATTTACATTGGCAATGAAGGAGAAAAGTAATGTATGGCTCATTTTACTCTGGAAGAAATGTACTTCTTATTTGTATGTGTTTTACATTTTAAGAACAAATTGTTTATTTCATGAGTTTATTTTCACTTCAAGTTTCTATGCAAGTTGGTATTAATTGCATTCACTGGCCCAACTCTACTCCCTACCTGTCTCCCCTCCACTTCTATCCCTACCCATCTACCCTCTCCTCATCCTCTGCTGCCTAAGCCAATCACACAGCTGGGAAATTAAGATTTGGAGCTGTTCTGTTTACTAAATGTTATACCATTGCCATGGTTGCAAGGAAGCCTTATTTTAACCTTTTGTCGTGTTTAGATTTCTGACCGAGAGCTCATGTTTACTAACACTGAATTGTAAAATGACTTGTGTACAGGAGATAATTATTATATCCTGGAGGCAGAGTTATCCTTTAGGTGGACGGCTGAGATTGCTGAGAGGTGAATGAATTTTGGAAGGTCACCTCTGGAATCAGATGGGGTTACCGGTCCCCCTGCCCATTTATCATACTCAGGCCCTGCAATTACAGCATATGACAAGTCTTGAAAGAGAAAGCCTATTTTGAGAGCAGTGGGGAGCCTGTCACCCCTGCTGGCAGTTAAGTGCGTGTGCCCCTACACTGTACAGCTCACACTTGTGTAGGCCACGGTATGGTGACAGATAGACAGTCCTGGGCCTTTGTTGTGTAGTTACTTCTCCTGGTGGGGAGCACCACCACACTGGCTGCAGCTGATCACATGAAACAGCCCATCTCCCTGTTCCCATGGACCTCGGGCCCGCCGTATTGACACAACTGGCCTCCAGATTGGCTGAGAATGGCACCCAGTGTCTTCATATCTGGACATCTGGAGGACTCTATAAAGCGCTGAGCAGAATCCACCTTTCCCCCGAGCTTGTGAGGTGTGGTTGGGGTCTGATGGGGAGAACATCTAAGAAACACATTATTTGTCAAATCAAAACAACCAAAGCTGATTGAGGACTGTTTTATACTATGTTTTGTGACGCGATTGCCATAACGATCGGGTCGCAGAATTCTCGGCACACTCCAAAGTAATGGAAACTGTGGGAATGTTTCCATCATTGATGAGTGAAAATGCCAATATTCTTTTTGCATTCCTTTTTTTTTCGTGAAAATAATGTAAACACTTGTTCTTTTGAGCGAAATTGCCATCGAAAACAAGTTTTATTTTTTGCATTTTCACGTTTTTCGCAAATTTTGGAAGTATCAATTTTCACAGTGAAAATTTTCATGGTAAAAATATTGATTTTCTGAATTCTCGCACTTTTCGCAGTAAAATATCAACACAAGCTATTTTTGTGAAAATGTTCTTAAAATTAAAAATAGCATTTTCGATGCGCAAATGACTGGTAAAATTTGCAAGCAACACTGGTTTCCATTCGTGCGCTGTTTTTGCAACATGATTTCCAAGTACAGGTTTACACACGTAATTGTAAAGGTTTGCATTAACTTTCCCGGTCCATACGCTAATCCATATGTTAGCGTGTGAAAAGGAAAGTTAATGCGCGCAAACCTGTACTATTACGCGCGCAAACCTGTACGCCGGATAACCCGAGCGCTGAGCTTATCACGGCCGTCATAGCATTTATCACGGCTTTGTGAATCAAGCTCTCTGTGTAAATTGCGATAAAAAAAGGGGTTATTTGACTGACAGCAATAGCCGGAGCCCAAGTTAAACTGGGAAAGGAAGAGATTAGGTTGTCAGTAGGGGAACATATTTGTTATATAGTCCCAAGATTACTAAAATCTTAGAGGCAGCAGGGGTGGAGTGGTTAGGGTTAGGCAGCGGGGGTGGAGTGGTTAGGGTTAGGCAGCGGGGGTGGAGTGGTTAGGGTTAGGCAGCGGGGGTGGAGTGGTTAGGGTTAGGCAGCGGGGTGGAGTGGTTAGGGTTAGGCAGCGAGGGTGGAGTGGTTAGGGTTAGGCAGCGGGGGTGGAGTGGTTAGGGTTAGGCAGCGGGGGTGGAGTGGTTAGGGTTAGGCAGCGGGGGTGGAGTGGTTAGGGTTAGGCAGCGGGGGTGGAGTGGTTAGGGTTAGGCAGCGGGGGTGGAGTGGTTAGGGTTAGGCAGCGGGGGTGGAGTGGTTAGGGTTAGGCAGCAGGGGTGGAGTGGTTAGGGTTAGGCAGCGGGGTGGAGTGGTTAGGGTTAGGCAGCGAGGGTGGAGTGGTTAGGGTTAGGCAGCGAGGGTGGAGTGGTTAGGGTTAGGCAGCGGGGGTGGAGTGGTTAGGGTTAGGCAGCGGGGGTGGAGTGGTTAGGGTTAGGCAGCGGGGTGGAGTTGTTAGGGTTAGGCAGCGGGGGTGGAGTGGTTAGGGTTAGGCAGCGGGGTGGAGTGGTTAGGGTTAGGCAGCGGGGTGGAGTGGTTAGGGTTAGGCAGCGGGGTGGAGTGGTTAGGGTTAGGCAGCGGGGGTGGAGTGGTTAGGGTTAGGCAGCGGGGGTGGAGTGGTTAGGGTTAGGCAGCGGGGGTGGAGTGGTTAGGGTTAGGCAGCGGGGGTGGAGTGGTTAGGGTTAGGCAGCGGGGTGGAGTGGTTAGGGTTAGGCAGCGAGGGTGGAGTGGTTAGGGTTAGGCAGCGAGGGTGGAGTGGTTAGGGTTAGGCAGCGGGGGTGGAGTGGTTAGGGTTAGGCAGCGGGGGTGGAGTGGTTAGGGTTAGGCAGCGAGGGTGGAGTGGTTAGGGTTAGGCAGCGGGGGTGGAGTGGTTAGGGTTAGGCAGCGGGGTGGAGTTGTTAGGGTTAAGCAGCGGGGGTGGAGTGGTTAGGGTTAGGCAGCGGGGTGGAGTGGTTAGGGTTAGGCAGCGGGGTGGAGTGGTTAGGGTTAGGCAGCGGGGGTGGAGTGGTTAGGGTTAGCCAGCGGGGGTGGAGTGGTTAGGGTTAGGCAGCGGGGGTGGAGTGGTTAGGGTTAGGCAGCGGGGGTGGAGTGGTTAGGGTTAGGCAGCGGGGGTGGAGTGGTTAGGGTTAGGCAGCGGGGTGGAGTGGTTAGGGTTAGGCAGCGGGGTGGAGTGGTTAGGGTTAGGCAGCGGGGGTGGAGTGGTTAGGGTTAGGCAGCGGGGGTGGAGTGGTTAGGGTTAGGCAGCGGGGGTGGAGTGGTTAGGGTTAGGCAGCGGGGTGGAGTGGTTAGGGTTAGGCAGCGGGGTGGAGTGGTTAGGGTTAGGCAGCGGGGGTGGAGTGGTTAGGTTTAGGCAGCGAGGGTGGAGTGGTTAGGGTTAGGCAGCGGGGGTGGAGTGGTTAGGGTTAGGCAGCGGGGGTGGAGTGGTTAGGGTTAGGCAGCGGGGGTGGAGTGGTTAGGGTTAGGCAGCGGGGTGGAGTGGTTAGGGTTAGGCAGCGGGGTGGAGTGGTTAGGGTTAGGCAGCGGGGGTGGAGTGGTTAGGGTTAGGCAGCGGGGGTGGAGTGGTTAGGGTTAGGCAGCGGGGGTGGAGTGGTTAGGGTTAGGCAGCGGGGGTGGAGTGGTTAGGTTTAGGCAGCGGGGGTGGAGTGGTTAGGGTTAGGCAGTGGGGGTGGAGTGGTTAGGGTTAGGCAGCGGGGGTGGAGTGGTTAGGGTTAGGCAGCGGGAGGAGCACAAGATGGGGGAGGGGACTGGTGACAGTGGGCCTTGGGCAGTAAAATGTACAAATCGGGCCCTCACAGTACACACTCATATATAAGCTATTTGTCTGGAATTATCCGCTTATAGAGGAGAGACGAGACGAAGAAAGAACGTGCAAGTCCCCATTAGTGATTCTAAATCCATTTTCTTATTTAATAAAGCGTGAAATTATTTCTTTACTTCTAATATTTTATTTTAATTGAAGTTAATAAGAGAGAATAAAGCATTCATAATATGACATTTTTCAGCGTTACATAAGTTCTGTGTGCTCCAGATAAATTCCGAGTACATTCTTTACATTGTTACCGAGCTCATGTCCAAACAGTCTTCAAGTGTTCTCATCAGTGCAACACACTCACATTCCTTTCCTCCATAATAAATACAGATTCTTTACTCTAGCTGTTACTGTGTACCTGTACTGATAGTAAACTAGCTGCTGTGTGTGCTAATCTCTGCTACAACCCACTATGTACAGTACAAGCTGTTACTCTGTGACTATACTGATAGTTAACTGGCTGCTGTGTGTGCTGATCTCTGCTATCTCCAGTATGAACACAATAAGCTGTTTCTATGTGCCTATATTGATGGTAAACTTGCTGCAGCATGTGCTGATCTCTGCTACCCTCAGTATGTACCATATAAGCTGTTACTATGTGCCTATACTGATAGTAAACTAGCTGCAGGGTGTGCTGATCTCTGCTACCTCCAGTATGTACGGTATCAGTATAAGCTGTTACTCTGTGCCTGTACTATAGTAAACTAGCTGAAGTATGTGCTGATCTCTGCTACCTCAGTATGTATCGTATAAGTGGTTACTATGTACCTATACTGATAGTAAACTAGCTGCAGTGTGTGGTGATCTCTGCTACCTTCAGTATGTCCAGTATCACTATAAGCTGTTACTCTGTGCCTGTACTTATAGTAAACTAACTGCAGTGTGTGCTGATCTCTGCTACCTCCAGTATGTACAGTATAAGCTGTTACTCTGTGCTGTACTGATAGTAAACTAGCTACAGCATGTGCTGATCTCTGCTACCTCCAGTATGTACAGTATAAGCTGTTACTATGTGCCTGTACTGATAGTAAACTATCTGCCATGTGCGCTGATCCCTGCCTCCTCTAGTATGTACAGTATGAGTATAAGTTGTTACTCTGTGCCTGTAGTGATAGTAATATAACTGCAGCGTATGCTGATCTCTGCTACACTCAGTATGTACAATATGAGCTGTTACTTCCTGCACACTGTTGACGGCCATAGTGAGCTGGTAAACAGAGTTGAGGGACACTCCCAGTTATGGGATCTCTCTCTACTCCGTACCAGCAGTTGTGGCTAGGGACAGGCTAGTAGAGGTCTGAGAGGGATCCTCTTCTTCTCTGGCAGTCCTCTTAGTTAAAAACACCCAGTACCCCACACACTAGAGATGGGAAGTTCGGATCTTTTCAATGATCCGGATGATTCGAATCGGATCATTGAAAAGATCCGGATCTTTGATCCGAATCTCGGATCATTTTACTACCGAAGCATTCGGGGGTGAAATGAATAGCAGGACAGGAGAAGGGGAGGGGGGTGGACACACAGAGAAGGGGAGAAGATGGACAGAGGGCAGGGAGTGGACAGAGAAGGGAGGAGGGACGAGCAGAGAGCAGAAATGTTTGCACACAATACCCACATGCTGCAATCATTATGCTTTACATGTATTTCTCCTATATGCTCATCTGTGTACTTTGAATGCAAACGTCGCACAGTGAAAGAAAGCATTCCCCAAAGCATTCCCAGAAGTAAAGTGCAGCTGTTTAGAGCGCGTGCAGGAGGATCATATTGCCCTGCAATCACAGTGCCTGCAAAGTTACTGAGCTGTGATGAGCTGAGCCAAAAACTTCCAATTTGTTCACTGTGCACAACTACGGAACAGACAGCCTATAATGAGCAGCACGTTATAGCCAGTATGTGTGCTCTACACATATCTGGCAGTGGCACCCATGTCCCCTCTCTCTACCTGTCTCCCTGCAAGGCTGCCTCCCCTTCAACAGAGCGATCCATCTCAGCTCTGCTTCCAGAACCCCGCTGCCCGCTGAGAGGGGGCGTGTCGCTCCTGGCCCCACCCCTTTTGCGATCCGAATCACTCATTTTGATGATTCGGATGATTCGACTCACAAAATAGATTCGGATCAAAGATCCGAATCGTTCATGATCCGGACAACACTACCACGCACTCTGCACTGCAGTACCAGACGTGGAAGTATCAGACGACCACATCAGATAACAGGCGGTGCTGAGACATACCGCACAGGAGATAAATCTTGCATTAGAACGAGTCACACCTGAACGCGGGGCTCGGTAAGGTGCAGTATCCAGTGAATTTCTTTATAGCAGCCTCACTGAACAGTAATGTATCAGCTTCCAGGCGTTAATGATTCCTTAAACAAGGGAGCAATTTTAGGACTGGCATGGCTCGTAGCTTGTAAATCACTGCAGGGGAAATATTTGGTTTCTGCTCGTGGGAAGGTCAGTTTACAATACCTGTCTGCGCCGGCCATGCAGATGGAGGAGCAGCTGCAGAATGAATCCCCTCCATTGTGTTCATCACCATCGCGGGACCAGGGCTGTCTGTAGGCTGACAAGTATATTTTCCCTACTCCGCTATATCGGTGGCTGGATTTCGGATATCAATGCACCATTTTTCTGCAGGGTTTTCATTTTTATTTTTATATTTTTTAAATGGGGATTCTTTACAACCCTACTACAATATTTCCAAATACTTAAAGGGGAACTTCAGCCTAAACAAATATACTGCCATTAAGTTACATTAGTTATGTTAATTAAAATAGATAGGTAATATAATCTCTTACCCACGCTGTTTTAAAAGAACAGTCAAATGTTTTTGATTTCATGGGGGCAGCCATCTTTTTCATGGGGCAGCCATCTTTATCATGGGCAGCCATCTTTTTGGTTAAAAGGAGGTGACAGGGAGCATGAGACACAGTTCCAACTGTCCTGTATCCTGATAACCCCTCCCAGCTGCGCACGCTAGGCTTCAAATCTCAAATTCAAAATTTAAAAACAAAAATTTGCACCAAAACAGCAGAACAAGAGCAACAACATCAGAAATCCCATCATGCTTTGCACAGCATCAGGGAAAAATGCCCGGGCAGTTTTCTTCTGTGCAGCTAAACATGAGGCTTGGGTAAGAAAAAAAAGTTCTGATGCTGTGAAACTGTTAAAGAAACACCAGGCCTTTTCAGTGCTGCTGAGTAGATTTTTAGTCTGGAGGTTCACTTTAAAGAGGTTCTTTAACCGAGGATTGAATTTCATCCCAGTCAATAGCTCATATTACCTTTCCCACAAGAAATCTTTGCCTTTTCTCGGATAGATCATCGGGGGGTATGTGGCTAATATTTTGGTGAAACTCCTCCCACAGTGTGATGTCATGACCACGGTCCTGACAGTTTGCTGTCTGTGAACCTTGTTGCATTGTGGGAAATAACGTCTTTTTCCAACTGCCAAGCAAGCAATATCTCCCTTTGTGCATAGAACTCTCAGTAAGGAACATTCCGTACAGATCAACTGGAAGGACTAAAGATGTCAACACCAGTGATACATTTCAGAATGTAAATCAGGGAGAGGAAATATTTTACAATGGGCAAACACTGACTAAATCATCTATAAATTAATATTGCAAACAATAAGCAATTTTACTCATTATGTTATTTACACCACAGTTCCTCCTTAAAAATGCACCTGAGGTGAATAAACATAAAAAATTAGATTCTTACCTATCGGGAGGGAAGTCTCTGGATCCTGCGTAGGTTTCCCACGTCCTTCACCTTGGCACATGCAGACACCCAGGGCCGGCGCTACCATTAAGGCAAAGGAGGCAGCTACCCCAAGGCCCCAGAGCTTGTAGGGGCCCCCAGTGGCTACAAGAGGAAAACATTTTTTTGCAAATCGGCCTTATAGTTTTTGAGAAAAACGATTTTAAAGTTTCAAAGGGAAAAAAAACACATTTAAAAACCTGCCGACTTTAATGGTTAATAGCAAATCCACCTTAAATGCTAGAAATCCTAAATTTGCAGGATATGTTAAGGAGATCATTAGGAATAAGAGGAAAAAACATTTTCAAAAAGACCTTATAGTTTTTGAGAAAATCAATTTTAAAGTTTAGAAGGAAAAAAGTATAGTTTTAAATGCGGTAAATGTCACTTTTAGTAGCAAACCTAACGGTAGTGTAATTTTACATGCATCAAAAGAAAGCGCAATACATTTCCTGATGGGGTTTCCAGGGGGTCCATATGCAGCCACAGCGCTTTGGCCAGGGATCGCTATACAGCTGCAATATGGCTGTATGAAGATCCCTGGTATTTTTTTCCTATTTTCCCAAAAAAATTTTATGTTTAGAGTGTGGGAATTTTTTATTTTTTTTTAAATTATGTGGGGTCCCCCCTCCTGAAACTTTGTAACCCCTTGTCCCCCATGCAGGCTGGGATAGCCAGAATGTGGAGCTCCGACCGATTGGGACTTCACACCCTGACAATACCAGCTGCAAAAAAGGTCCCCTAATGCCGATTTTTGTTCCGGGGTATATGCTGGGGGGGCCCCTCAGGTTTATTTTGCCCTGGGGCCCCATTGTTGCTTAAACCGGCCCTGCAGACACCCATAACATGAATGACAAGAGCTTGTCGGTTATGTTATGGTTGCCACGCAGAGCCGGCTTTCTGTAAAGGCCACAAAGGGCTGGGCTTGGGCGGCTGCAGCACAAGGGGGAACCTGTGTGTGAAAGAGAGGTTGCTACAGGGAAGTTGCTAGCCCCAAAGATCAGTGGCACGTGCCCCGGATCTATTCTAGGGTAACCTGGATGTCCTCCATGCAGAGTAGAGGCACCACAGCACCCAGCATGGCATTACAGCACGCACCATGCCCCATAGTGGCACCATAGCAACCAATATGGCACCACAGCACATGGCACCGGGTTGTATGCTGAAGGCTGGGGTGCCTCTATGTGGGCATGCTGGGTGCTGTGATGCCTTTATGGGGCATACAGGGAGCTATGGTTCTTCTATGGGGCATGCTGGGAGTTGTGGTGGGAGAGAGGTCCATTTGGTCAATGGGAGGCCCATGGGAGCATGGAAGGGGGTCCACTAGAAGGCCAGGATAGTCTATGGGGGAGGCTGGCAGCAGGCCAGCTCACCCAGCAGAAGACCAGACCAGCTAGCACAGAACAGAAGCCAGGTAACTATTTAACTATTTATGTTATATGCTCCTTTTTTTTGGGGGGGGGGGGGGGGGTTGCATTAATTGAGAGGGGGCATCATCCAACATTTTCTGGGCAGGCCTACTCAGACCGCTGTTAAATTCATGTAAATTTGGCTTCACCCATGGCCACACCCACATTCGGGTGCATGGCCACACCCATTTTTCAGCTGGAGTGGCCCAAAGTGCCCTGGATCTCTTAGGATTCTAGCAACGCCCCTGGGCAGTTGAGTGGACTGATCGAGTTCGGCTATTTCTGCCTTAGGCCCGTACGAAGAGCCGCTAGTGTGCCTGAGCAGGATCACGGTAGGTAAATATTTACCCTGACACTATTTGTGGGGTCCTGGCACCGCAACAGAGGAGGATAGTGGAAGTTACGAACTAGAGGCCTCCCCCTCCCGAGGTACGTACCCCCCAGGGGCCCCTTTTTTGTATACAGGTTTCTTTAAATCTGCTGCAGTGCAGATGTAGAGTAGCTGCCGCAATGGAAATTTCTTACTGGTCACGTTAATTGCTCCACTTTTTCTCCGATTCCCTTTCACTCGTTTTTGCGAATCATTCCCCCTCAGAAACGGAAAACCAGTCTCTCACTGACAGGTCCTCTTTCATCTGCTCTTGGCAGAAGTGAGCCCTCGCTAGGCTTCAGTTTGCGGTTTCATCTGTTAATATCCCGGCAGGACGTGTCGGGTCAGCGAGTCACCTGGCAGCGCTGAGTTAGTGGAGTAACCTTTAGAAAGCGCGCAGCGGTGCGTAGCGCAGGCGAGGGGCGGTCGTCTCGGCTGCAGGTCACCCAGTGTGCAGATAAATCTGTGCGTATGCAGAAGTACGCGGCGCAGCACCGGGACGGTGTATAAATAATAGTCTTTATTGCTGCTCCCAATGCACTGAAGGCTTAACTGGGAGCATTACTTCTTCCCGTCATAATATGTACCAGAAATTTACGACACCGGCTGCACAGTTCCCGTACAAAGAGAAGCCATAGAGACCTATAGAGGAACCTGAATGTTTAACTGCTCGTCTTCTGAGGTGTGCATCCGTTATGCCATCCCCCAGAACTGGGGTGCGAGGCTGATTAGTGAGGGAATGCTGAAGGGGACTTGTGGCTCATGTGGAACCAAGAGTTTCACTTCTTAGAAATCATATGCAAAGTGAGGGATGGACGATGGGACGCAGGAGTCAGGACCTAGGGGAATCCCGGCATAATAGGGCAGGCGAGTCCAGAAAGGACAGGGTTAAGTGAAGGAGGGGGCGGGGGAAAATGCCATGGGTTTGAATTGCTGGGGGGAGCGGTGATTGGCCCAGGGGCAGGAGCGGGGGATTCTGGGAACAGGACAGGGGGCGGAGCTGAGCACTCGGGCAGACAGCGCACAGGAAAGTGAAAGTCCCACCCTCCCTCCCCTTTTTTAGGTATTGGGTTAAGACATTCGTGTTTGCTGTGAGTATGGTAAGAGACAGGTTAAGTCAGGTTATGTTCTTATGGTCATTGCAGCTTGGCAGGGTGAGGTCTCCGGAGGTCAGTTTATGGTGTGTTTTTCGTGAGGGTTTTGCCACGGGGTGTCCAAAGTAAAAAGCTCTGCTGTTGCAGAAGGGGTGGAGGCATGCAGCTGTCCCTGAGTCGGCGACCACGGCTGGGGGCCGGATAGGCTGCATGTCAAAAATAACTTCAAGGTGGAGTAAAATGGTAGTCCTCCGGATCCCTCACCTCAATTTAACATTTATTATGTTCTTTACAAGAATTGTTAATTTGGTTGATTTCAATAAAGGGCTGCTTTGGCCTATTAATCCAACTAGCTAAGCAGTCCGCTTTTTTAATTGTTTGTCTCTGTGGGTGGTTATTAGTATGGTGGTGTGGTTAAAGTATTGTCCTGGAGGCACATAGACCTTGCCCATTATCAAGATACAGTGAGATGCGATAGTTTGGGCAATGTTGTTAATTGTCATGATTTTCCTGTATAAATCATTGGCTGTTACGATAAAAAATGTCAGTTAAATCCTACTAATATTATAAATGGGAAAGTTCGGATGTTTGTATTTTTGGATGTTTGTTACTCGATCACGCAAAAATGGATGAACGGATTTGAATGAAATTTGGCACACACATAGTACATTGGGATCAGTTGAAAAGGGCGCCCGAGCTGCCTGTATGAAAAGGGCGCCGCCATAGACATCAATGTTATTTTTGGAAATATGGGCTACAAGGTGTAGAAAAGGGCGCCCGAGTTTTGATATAGGCTACAAGTGGGCTCCCCTTTGTAGCCCATATTTTTTTGGCTACAAGGTTTTCAGCTACAAGCGGGCTCCCCTTTGTAGCCCATATTTTTTTCGGCTACAGTAAGGTGCCCCTCCGTAGCCCATATTATTGACTTTTTTTTTTTGTAGCCGAAGTTTTTATATGGGCTACAAGCACTGTAAGCCGAATTATTTCATTCCCCCACTATCCATGGCGGCCTGGAGGGGGAATAGTAATTAACACATCCCGGAGTTTTTTTGTAGCCAAACTTTTTATATGGGCTACACCAAGCATCTTTTTTGTAGCCGAAGTTTATATGGGCTACACCAGGCGCCTTTTTTGTAGCCGAAGTTGGTATATATATGGGCTCCACCAGGCGCCCTTTTTTACCGGCGCCCTTTTCATGTAGACCCAGTACATTACCTGGAATAACATAGGATTGATTTTATTTCCATAACCAAAAAGGTGGGCGGAGACAAAATACACATTTCACTGGGATAATGTAAACTGCAGCAATTCTTACACTGTTAATGTTAAGGTTCTCAAACTTTGCACAGTTGGTCACTGGGTGACTAGGATTAAAATTCAGAAAACAGGGTGGAGCCTATAATAGCCAATTCAAATTCACCTATTGATTTTCAAGGGGGATATGTAATTGCTGCCATTCTTGCACTGTTAATGGCACAAGCCTCAAACCTGGTACAGTTGGTCATTGGGTCCCTGGGGTTTAATTTGAGAAAAGAGGGTAGAGCCACAAACAGTCAATGTGATTTGTTTCATTTTAATACAAATTATTGATGCCAAAGAGCGCAAAGCTCACAAACTTGATCATTGAGTAATTGTGTGTTAGGGTCAGGAAAAGTGGGCGCAGCCAACATCAGCCAAAAACATAACCGGGCAACGCTGGGCCATCAGTGGGCGGAGACAAATACAAATTTCACTGGGAAAATGTAAACTGCAGCCATTCTTACACTGTTAATGGTAGGATTCTCAAACTTTGCACAGTTGGTCACTGGGTGACTGGGATTAATATTCAGAAAAGTGGGTGGAGCCTGCAAAAGCTCATCAAAATTCACCTATTGATTTTCAAGGGGAATATTTAGTTGCTGCCATTCTTGCAGTGTTAATGGCACAAGCCAATCAAATGTGTTTTATTTCAATGCAAATTACTGATGCCAAAGACCACAAAGCTCACAAACTAGATCATTGAGTAATTGAGTAATTGTGTGTTAAGGTTAGAAAAATTGGGCAGAGCCAGCACCATCCAAATACATACCCGGGCAACGCTGGGCCATCAGCTAGTATATCATATAGGAGGCACACACAGAGATGTTTGAGAAGTGAAATAAAGTTTATTGGATTTACAGTAAGTGCACAATAATTGTTTAAATAAAATTAGGCAGGTGCATACATTTGGGCACTGTTGTCATTTTATTGATTCCAAAACCTTTAGAACTAATTATTGGAACTCAAATTGGCTTGGTAAGCTCAGTGAACCCTGACCTACATACACAAGTACAGGTACAATTATAAGAAGGAGTATTTAAGGGGTCAATTGTAAGTTTCCCTCCTCTTTTACATTTCTCTGAAGAGTAGCAACATGAGGTTCTCAGAACAACTCTCAAAACAACTCTCAAATGACCTGAAGACAAAGATTGTTCACTATCATGGTTTAGGGGAAGGATTCAGAAAGCTGTCTCAGAGATTTCAACTGTCTGTTTCCACACTTTGGAACATATTGAGGAAATGGAAGACTTCAAGTTCAAGTTAAGGATCGAAGTGGCAGACCAAGAAAAATCTCAGATAAACAGAAGCGACAAATGGTGAGAACAGTCAGAGTCAACCCACAGACCAGCACCAAAGAACTACAACATAATCTCGCCGCAGATGGGCTCACTGTGCATCGATCTACAATTCGGCGCACTTTACACAAGGAGTTGCTGTATGCAGAGGAAGCCTTTTCTTCACCCACAGCACAAACAGAGTCGCTTAAAGTATGCTAAAGCACATTTGGACAAGCCAGCTTAATTTTGGAATAAGGTGCTGTGGACTGATGAAACTAAAATTGAATTATTTGGGCATAACAAGGGGCATTATGCATGGATGGAAAAACAACACAGCATTTCAAGAAAAACACCTGCTACGTACAGTAAAATATGGTGGTGGTTCCATCATGCTGTGGGGCTGTGTGGCCAGTGCTGGGACTGGGAATCTTGACAAAGTCGAGGGACGCATGGATTCCACTCAGTATCACCAGATTCTGGAGACCAATATCCAGAAATCAGTGACAAAGCTGAAGCTGCGCAAAGGTTGGATCTTTCAACAAAACAACGACCCTAAACACTGCTCAAAATCCACTAAGGCATTCGTGCAGAGGAACAAGTACAATGTTCTGGAATGTCCATCTCAGTCCCCAGACCTGAATATAATTGAAAATCTGTGGTGTGAGTTAAAGAGAGAGCTGTCCATGCTCTGAAGCCATCAAACCTGAATGAACTAGAGATGTTTTGTAGAGAGGAATGGTCCAAAATACATTCAACCAGAATCCAGACTCTCATTGGAACCTACAGGAAGTGTTAACCTTCTTGGCGGTAACCCCGAACGTAGTTCGGGGTAAGCCGCCGGAGGGTGCCGCTCAGGCCCTGCTGGGCCGATTTGTTTAATTTTTTTTTTGCTGGACGCAGCTAGCACTTTGCTAGCTGCGCCAGCACCCCGATCGCCGCCGCCGCCGCGCGCCCGATCGCCGCTATACGGTGCGGCGCGCGCCCCCCCCCCCCCCAGACCCCGTGCGCTGCCTGGCCAATCAGTGCCAGGCAGCGCCGAGGGGTGGCCCGGGACTCCCAATGACGTCCCGACGTCAGTGACGTCGGTGACGTCATCCCGCCCGTCGCCATGGCGACGGGGGAAGCCCTCCAGGAAATCCCGTTCTTTGAACGGGATTTCCTGATCGGAGATCGCCGAAGGCGATCGAAGAGGGCGGGGGGATGCCGCTGAGCAGCGGCTATCATGTAGCGAGCCCTGGGCTCGCTACATGATATAGAAAAAAAAAATTTAAAAAAAACTGCCGCGCTGCCTCCTGGCGTATTTTTTTATACCGCCAGGAGGGTTAAGAGGCTGTAATTTCTGCAAAAGGAGGATCTACTTAATATGGATTTCATTTCTTTTTTGTAGTGCCCACATTTATGCACCTGCCTAATTTTGTTTAAACAATTATTGCACATTTTCTGTAAATCCAATAAACTGAATTTCACTTCTGAAATATCACTGTGTGTGTCTCCTATATGATATATTTAACTGACATTTTTTATCGTAACAGCCGACGATTTATACAGGAAATTCATGACGATTAACAACGTTGCCCAAACTTTCACATCCCACTGTAGACCTGATGGACAGAAGGATGATAGATATGGTAAGAATCATGGGGGGACCAGGACCTGCATCCATGAGGAGCACAATAATGTAATAACTCACCCTTTCCTTGATGTAGGGCCTCCCTCTAGAGTAGGTGTTGCTGTGGCCAATCACACTTGAAACATGTGGAAGAGATATGGAAGTCACACTTGTTATGAGTGGAGTAGTTATGGTGGCCTCAATGGTTATGGGTGGGGGAGTCATGGAGCCCACACTTGTTATGGGTGGGGGGAGTCATGGTGGCCACACTTGTTATAGGGGGGGGGGAGTCATAGAGGCCAAACTTGTTATGGGTGGACTGAGTCATTGTGGCCACACTTGTTATGGGTGGATGGAGTCATTGTGGCCACACTTGTTATGGGTGGATTGAGTCATTGTGGCCACACTTGTTATGGGTGGATGGAGTCATGGTGGCCACACTTGCTATGGGTGGGGGGGTGAGTCATGGTGGCCACACTTGCTATGGGTGGGGGGGTGAGTCATGGTGGCCACACTTGTTATGGGTGGGAGAGTCATGGTGGCCACACTTGTCATGGGTGGATGGAGTCATTGTGGCCACACTTGTTATGGGTGGATGGAGTCATGGTGGCCACACTTGTTATGGGTGGATTGAGTCATTGTGGCCACACTTGTTTTGGTTAGGTGAAGTCATGGTGGCCACATGTTATGGGTGGGGGAGTCATGGAGGCCACACTTGTTATGGGTGGAAGGAGTCATGGTGGCCACACTTGTCATGGGTGGATGGAGTAATGGTGGCCACAGTTGTTATGGGTGGGGGGAGTCATGGTGGCCACACTTGTTATGGGTGGGGGGAGTCATGGTGGCCACACTTGTTTGGGTGGTGGGAGTTATGGTGGCCACTTTTGTTATGGGTGGATGGAGTCATGGTGGCCACTCTTGCTATGGGTGGGGGGTCATGATGGACACACTTGTTATGAGTAATGGGTAGTCATAGTGGCCACATTTGTTATGGTCAGGGGAGTCATGGTGGCCACACATTGTTATGGGTGGATGGAGTAATGGTGGCCACAGTTGTTATGGGAGGGAGGAGTCATGGTGGCCACAGTTGTTATGGGTGGGGGGAGTCATGGTGGCCACACTTGTTATGAGTGGGGGGAGTCATGGTGGCCACACTTGTTATGAGTGGGGGGAGTCATGGTGGCCACGCTTGTTATGGGTGGTGGGAGTCATGGTGGCCACGCTTGTTATGGGTGGATGGAGTCATGGTGGCCACTCTTGTTATGGGTCGGGGGGGGGGGGGTCATGATGGCCACACTTGTTATGGGTGATGGGTAGTCATAGTGGCCACATTTGTTATGGTCAGGGGAGTCATGGTGGCCATACTTGTTATGGGTGGATGGAGTAATGGTGGAAACAGTTGTTATGGGAGGGGGGAGTCATGGTGGCCACAGTTGTTATGGGTTGGGGGAGTCATGGTGGCCACACTTGTTATGGGTGGGGAGGGAGTCATGGTAGCCACCCTTGTTATGGGTGGTGGGAGTCATGGTGGGCACTCTTGTTATGGGTCGGGGGGGGGGGTCATGATGGCCACACTTGTTATGGGTATTGGGTAGTCATAGTGGCCACATTTTTTATGGTCAGGGGAGTCATGGTGGCCACACTTGTTATTTGTGGGGGGAATGATGGTGGCCACACTTGGTGTGGCTGGGGAAGTTATGGTGGCCACACTTGACCCACATTTACATTTAAAATGAACTGCTTTCCTCCCACCCTCTTCATAAATAGTTACCTAAGGGTCTGAACCTTTATAATATGCATGCCAACATGGTATATTACTATTATTTTTTTACATTATAAGCTTGTAAATAGTGATGGATGCAAAACTGAAAAAAATGCACCTTTATTTCCAAATAAAATATTGGTGCCATACATTGTCATATAGGGACATAATTTAAATGGTGTAATAACTGGGACAAATGGGCAAATAAAATACGTGGGTTTTAATTATCGTACCATGTATTATTTTAAAGCTATAATGGCTAAAAACAGAGAAATAATGCATGTTTTCCATGTTTTAATATTCCTGTTAAAATGCATTTAAAAAACAATAATTCCTAGCAAAATGTACCACCCAAAGAAAGCCTAATTGGTGGCGGAAAAAACAAGGTATAGATCATTTCATTGTGATAAGTAGTGATAAAGTTATAGGCTAATGAATGGGAGGTGAAAATTGCTTGGATGCATAAGGTGAAAAAACACTGAAGGCTGAAGTATTTAACTGTTTTTTGTAATGTCACTGCCTTCAAAAATGTCTCCTCTGATTCTGTCACTGGATTTTACTTCCAAATGACAGTTGCCATATTTGGCTCCCTGTCTGTAGCACGGCTGTTTATTGATGCTGCGTACAGAAAATTCTGTGTATTGATATAAACAACAACAGCAAAAACGAGAAAAAATAGTAGTAAAAAATGTGTGTGTGTTTCTGTAGTGCAGCGATGACCAGTTGTGACCCGGGGCTAGCATCTGTCTGTACTGTGCAGTCCTGACCTATTCCTTATTAAGCACAATATGTTTAGAGCACGGCCTGCCAGCCAAGCTTATGCTACGCTGAAAGGACACTCTCGCTCCATGCTGAAATGTCAGGACGCTGCCCGGGCCCGTTCCTGGAAGCTGACACTCTTGTCTGTTTCCTGTGGCCGCCAGTGACCTTTTAGCAGATGTGCAGGCGGCGGCGGTCGCCTGCGGGCCTGACACAATTGTACAGATCAGCAGCGCACATTGAGGCCGAGATAATTGAGGCGAGATCCCGGGGAACAGAGCGTCTGCGGGGCCTTGTCGCTGTAATTCGCGGGACGTGGACGATCCAACGTGCAGTTCATTACGGCCCTCAGATCATTCAGGGGAGGATGTCAGAAGATGGTTTCAGGGCCTGCAACAACATCACAGCGGAAAAAAAAAACAAGAGGAGATCAGGAAGGAGATAAGAAGCTATGCTGTGATGTCAGTCTAACAGAAAATCAATTTATACTGAATAACTAGGCAGACCGTGAAACATACCAGATTGTCCACTGTTTTCTGACAACATCAACTCTGATGGGACAGGTCCTCTTCCCCTCAGACTTTATCCTGTGTTCCCCCACTTTTTAGATTGTAAGCCTGACGGGACAGCTCCCCTTCTCCTCCTACTGTATCCTGCATTCCCTCACCTTGTAGATTGTAAGCCTGATGGGACAGGTCCTGTTCCCCTCCTACTGTATCCTGTGTTCCCTCACCTCTTAAGAGTGTAAGCCTGATGGGACAGGTCCTCTTACCCTCCTGCTATATCTTGTGTTCTCCCACCTCTTATATTGAAAGCTTGATGGGACAGGTCCTCTTCCCCTCCTACTGCATCCTGTGTTCCCTCACCTCTTAGATTGCAAGCCGGATGGGACAGGTTCTCTTTCCCTCTGACTTTATCCTGTCTCCCCCCTCCCCCACCTCTTAGATTGTAAGCCTGATGGGGCAGGTCCAGTGGCGTAACTAGAGCTCACTGCCCAACCCCCCCCCCCCCCCCCCCCGCAAAACTTTGGGCGGGGAACCCATTTGACCCTTCTGCACACTGAAAAGGGACTGTCTACAAATCTTTGTCTACCAAACTTTGTATGATTCCTTATCAGTGGCTGAGCAGATGCAGTCAGTAGAACAATTGTGCAGAGAGCAGAAAGTGTTTCCTCTCCATGCCCTTAGTTGTCAGTCTTTAAAGAGAACCCGAGGTGTGTTTAAAGAATGTTATCTGTATACAGAGGCTGGATCTGCCTATACAGCCCAGCCTCTGTTGCTATCCCAAACCCCACTAAGGTCCCCCTGCACTCTGCAATCCCTCATAAATCACAGCCGTGGTGTGAGGCTGTGTTTACATCTGTAGTGTCAGTCTCAGCTGCTCCCCCGCCTCCTGCATAGCTCCGGTCCCTGCCCCCGTCCCTTCCCTCCAATCAGCAGGGAAGGGAAGGGATGCAGGCGGGGACTGGAGTTCTGCAGGAGGCGGGGAGAGCAGCAGACTGACACTATAGAGATAAACACAGCCAGCTCTGACAAGCTGTTTGTCAGCAGCGTGGCTGTGATTTATGAGGGATTGCAGAGTGCAGGGGGACCTTAGGGGGGTTTGGGATAGCAACAGAGGCTGGGCTGTATAGGCAGATCCAGCCTCACTATGCAGATCACATTGTTCAAACCCACCTCGGGTTCTCTTTAAGGACAGGGGAAAGAAACTTCTCCTCCCACAGGGCCCCCTGCTGCTTCTGGGCCCCCCTGCAGCTGCATCCCTTGCAGGGTCTATTGTTACGCCCCTGGGCAGGTCCTCTTTCCCTCTGACTTTATCCTGCCCCACCTCTTAGATCGTATGCCTGATGGGACAGGTCCTCTTCTCTTCCTACTGTAACGTGTTCCCTCACATCTTAGATTGAAAGACTTGTGGGACAGGTCCTCTTCCTTTCCTACTGTATCCTGTCCCCCACTTCTTAGGATGTAACTCTTAACCATTACACCATTACCCTTAACCTTAACCATTACACTATCCAGCCACAGCATCTCCTCCCTGCTGGCACCCAGCATCTGATCCCCAGGATGCCGGGTATGTGCTGCACCTCCTCCCATAGCATCTCCTCCCTGCTGCCCTGCAGCATCTGATCCCCAGGATGCCGCGTATGTGCTGCACCTCCTCCCATAGCATCTCCTCCCTGCTGGCCCTCAGCATCTGATCCCCAGGATGCCAGGTCTGTGCTGCTCCTCCTCCCATAGCATCTCCTCCCTGCTGGCCCGCAGCATCTGACCCCCAGGATTCTGGGTATGTGCTGCACCTCCTCCCATAGCATCTCCTCCCTGCTGGCCCCCAGCATCTGATCCCCAGGATGCCAGGTTTGTGCTGCACCTCCTCCCACAGCATCTCCTCCCTGCTGCCCCGCAGCATCTGATCCCCAGGATGCCGGGTATGTGCTGCACCTCCTCCCATAGCATCTCCTCCCTGCTGGCCCGCAGCATCTGATCCCCAGGATGCCGGGTATGTGCTGCAACTTCTCCCATAGCATCTCCTCCCTGCTGCCCCGCAGCATCTGATCACCAGGATGCCGGGTATGTGCTGCACCTCCTCCCATAGCATCTCCTCCCTGCTGCCCCGCAGCATCTGATCCCCAGGATGCCGGGTATGTGCTGCACCTCCTCCCATAGCATCCCTTCCCTGCTGGCCTGCAGCATCTGATCCCCAGGATGCCGGGTATGTGCTGCACCTCCTCCCATAGCATCCCCTCCCTGCTGGCCCGCAGCATCTGATCCCCAGGATGCTGGGTATGTGCTGCATCTCCTTCCATAGCATCTCCTCCCTGCTGGCCCGCAGCATCTGATCCCCAGGATGCCGGGTATGTGCTGCACCTCCTCCCATAGCATCTCCTCCCTGCTGGCCCGCAGCATCTGATCCCCAGGATGCTGGGTATGTGCTGCGCCTCCTTCCATAGCATCTCCTCCCTGCTGGCCCGCAGCATCTGATCCCCAGGATGCCGGGTATGTGCTGCATCTCCTCCCATAGCATCTCCTCCCTGCTGGCCTGCAGCATCTGATCCCCAGGATGCCAGGTATGTGCTGCACCTCCTCCCATAGCATCTCCTCTCTGCTGGCCTGCAGCATCTGATCTCCAGGATGCCGGGTATGTGTTGCACCTCCTCCCATAGCATCTCCTCCCTGCTGGCCCACAGCATCTGATCCCCAGGATGCCGCGTATGTGCTGCACCTCCTCCCATAGCATCTCCTCCCTGCTGCCCCCAGCATCTGATCCCCAGGATGCCGGGTATGTGCTGCATCTCCTTCCATAGCATTTCCTCCCTGCTGGCCTGCAGCATCTGATCCCCAGGATGCCGGGTATGTGCTGCATCTCCTTCCATAGCATCTCCTTCCTGCTGGCCCACTACATCTGATCCCCAGGATGCCGGGTATGTGCTGCACCTCCTCCCATAGCATCTCCTCCCTGCTGGCCGCAGCATCTGATCCCCAGGATGCCGGGTATGTGCTGCACTTCCTCCCATAGCATCTCCTCCCTGCTGGCCCGCAGCATCTGATCCCCAGGATGCCAGGTTTGTGCTGCACCTCCTCCCATAGCATCTCATCCCTGCTGGCCCACAGCATCTGATCCCCAGGATGCCGGGTAAGTGCTGCATCTCCTCCCATAGCATCCCCTCCCTGCTGGCCCGCAGCATCTGATCCCCAGGATGCCGGGTATGTGCTGCACCTCCTCCCATAGCATCTCCTCTCTGCTGGCCTGCAGCATCTGATCTCCAGGATGCCGGGTATGTGCTGCACCTCCTCCCATAGCATCTCCTCTCTGCTGGCCCGCAGCATCTGATCCCCAGGATGCCAGGTTTGTGCTGCACCTCCTCCCATAGCATCTCCTCCCTGCTGGCCTGCAGCATCTGATCCCCAGGATGCCGGGTATGTGCTGCATCTCCTTCCATAGCATCTCCTCCCTGCTGGCCCGCAGCATCTGATCCCCAGGATGCTGGGTATGTGCTGCACCTCCTCCCATAGCATCTCCTCCCTGCTGCCCTGCAGCATCTGATCTCCAGGGTGCTGGGTATGTGCTGTACCTCCTCCCATAGCATCTCCTCCCTGCTGGCCCGCAGCATCTGATCCCCAGGATGCCAGGTTTGTGCTGCACCTCCTCCCATAGCATCTCCTCCCTGCTGGCCCACAGCATCTGATCCCCAGGATGCCGGGTAAGTGCTGCATCTTCTTCCATAGCATCTCCTCCCTGCTGCCCCGCAGCATCTGATACCCAGGATTAGTGTTGGGCGAACATCTAGATGTTCGGGTTCGGGCCGAACAGGCCGAACATGGCCGCGATGTTCGGGTGTTCGACCCGAACTCCGAACATAATGGAAGTCAATGGGGACCCGAACTTTTGTGGTTTGTAAAGCCTCCTTACATGCTACATACCCCAAATTTACAGGGTATGTGAACCTTGGGAGTGGGTACAAGAGGAAAAAAAATAGCAAAAAGAGCTTATAGTTTTTGAGAAAATCGATTTTAAAGTTTCAAAGGGAAAACTGTCTTTTAAATGCGGGAAATGTCTGTTTTCTTTGCACAGGTAACATGTTTTTTGTCGGCATGCAGTCATAAATGTAATACATATAAGAGGTTCCAGGAAAAGGGACCGGTAACGCTAACCCAGCAGCAGCACACGTGATGGAACAGGAGGAGGCGCAGGAGGAGAAGGCCACGTTTTGTGAGACACAACAACCCCGGCCTTGCATGAGGGCAAGAAGCGTGCGGATAGCATGCTTTGTACCGCCATGCAGTCATAAATGTAATAAAGATAAGAGGTTCCATAAACAGGGACCGGCAACGCTAACCCAGCAGCAGCAGCAGCAGCACACGTGATGGAACAGGAGGAGGCGCAGGAGGAGAAGGCCACGCTTTGTGAGACACAACAACCCAGGCCTTGCATGAGGACAAAAAGCGTGCGGATAGCATGCTTTTTACCGCCATGCAGTCATAAATGTAATAAAGATAAGTGGTTCAATAAACAGGGACCACGCGGCAACGCTAACCCAGCAGCAGCAGACGTGATGGAACAGGAGGAGGCGCAGGAGGAGAAGGCCACGCTTTGTGAGACACAACAACCCAGGCCTTGCATGAGGGCAAGAAGCGTGCGGATAGCATGCTTTGTACCGCCATGCAGTCATAAATGTAATAAAGATAAGTGGTTCAATAAACAGGGACCACGCGGCAACGCTAACCCAGCAGCAGCAGACGTGATGGAACAGGAGGAGGCGCAGGAGGAGAAGGCCACGCTTTGTGAGACACAACAACCCAGGCCTTGCATGAGGGCAAGAAGCGTGCGGATAGCATGCTTTGTACCGCCATGCAGTCATAAATGTAATAAAGATAAGTGGTTCAATAAACAGGGACCACGCGGCAACGCTAACCCAGCAGCAGCAGACGTGATGGAACAGGAGGAGGCGCAGGAGGAGAAGGCCACGCTTTGTGAGACACAACAACCCAGGCCTTGCATGAGGGCAAGAAGCTTGCGGATAGCATGCTTTGTACCGCCATGCAGTCATAAATGTAATAAAGATAAGTGGTTCAATAAACAGGGACCACGCGGCAACGCTAACCCAGCAGCAGCAGACGTGATGGAACAGGAGGAGGCGCAGGAGGAGAAGGCCACGCTTTGTGAGACACAACAACCCAGGCCTTGCATGAGGGCAAGAAGCGTGCGGATAGCATGCTTTGTACCGCCATGCAGTCATAAATGTAATAAAGATAAGTGGTTCAATAAACAGGGACCACGCGGCAACGCTAACCCAGCAGCAGCAGACGTGATGGAACAGGAGCAGGCGCAGGAGGAGAAGGCCACGGTTTTTGAGACACAACAACCCAGGCCTTGCATGAGGACAAAAAGCGTGCGGATATAGCAGCAATGCTTTTTGCCGCCATGCAGTCATAAATGTAATACAGATGAGAGGTTCAATAAACAGGGACCGGAAACGCTACACCATCCCAGATGTTCATTGGTCATGTTACTTGGTTGGGGTCCTGGAGTGTTGTGTAGTCATTTCCAATCCAGGATTGATTCATTTTAATTTGAGTCAGACGGTCTGCATTTTCTGTAGAGAGGCGGATACGCCGATCTGTGACGATGCCTCCGGCAGCACTGAAACAGCGTTCCGACATAACGCTGGCTGCCGGGCAAGCCAGCACCTCTATTGCGTACATTGCCAGTACGTGCCAGGTGTCTAGCTTCGATACCCAATAGTTGAAGGGTGCAGATGGATTGTTCGACACAGCTACGTCATCTGACATGTAGTCCTTGACCATCTTCTCCAGGCGATCGGTGTTGGAGGTGGATCTGCACGCTTGCTGTTCAGTGGGCTGCTGCTGCATGGGTGTCAGAAAATTTTCCCACTCCAAGGACACTGCCGATACCGTTCCCTTTTGGGTACTAGCTGCGGCTTGCGTTGTTTGCTGCCCTCCTGGTCGTCCTGGGTTTGCGGAAGTCAGTCTGTCTGCGTACAACTGGCTAGAGGAGGGGGAGGATGTCAATCTCCTCTCTAAAGTCTCCACAAGGGCCTGCTGGTATTCTTCCATTTTGACCTGTCTGACTCTTTCTTCAAGCAGTTTTGGAACATTGTGTTTGTACCGTGGATCCAGAAGGGTATAAACCCAGTAATTGGTGTTGTCCAGAATGCGCACAATGCGTGGGTCACGTTCAATGCAGTCTAGCATGAATTGAGCCATGTGTGCCAGAGTCCTACCAGAATCCTCATCATCCTCTTGTGAGCGTTGTGATAGTTGTTGTGATGCATCATAGTCGTCACCTTCCTCCTGGTCTGCTTCTGCTGACCATTCGCGTTGAATTGTGGAAGTCCAACGTGCACCGCTCTGGCCCTTGTCAGTGGTGGCATGAAATTCCTGCTCCAACTCCAGCTGTTCCTCCTCCTCTTCTTCGTCATAGCTGCTGGGGCCAGCGTTCCCTGAGGCGGATGGCCTGATGTTGGTACCATCACGCTGATCGTTTTCTCCTTCAGATTCCCCCAGTTGCATCATGACAGCTGTTTCCTTGATTTTTAACATCGACCTCTTCAGTAAACACAGCAGTGGTATGGTAATGCTGACTGAAGAGTTGTCACTGCTCACAAGCAACGTGGATTGCTCAAAATTTTGGAGGACTTGGCAGAGGTCCAACATGTTGGCCCAATCGGATCCACAGAAGCTTGGCAGCTGGCCGGATGCGCCTCGGTACTGCGCCGTCATGTACTGGACCACTGCACTCTTCTGCTCGCAAAAGCGGGCTAGCATGTGCAGCGTAGAATTCCAGCGCGTAGGGACATCACACAGCAAGCGATGGTGGGGGAGATTGAAGCGCTCCTGCATCTTGGCGAGTGCCCCCGAAGCAGTACTGGAATTTCTACAATGTTTGGCCACTCGACGCACCTTCAACAGAAGATCGGCCACGCCTGGGTATGTCCTCAGGAACCGCTGAACTACTAGGTTCATCACGTGCGCCAGGCAAGGGATGTGTGTCAGCTTAGCCAACATTAAAGCGCAAATGAGATTACTCCCATTATCACACACAACCATGCCCGGTTTCAGGTCCAGCGGTGCCAGCCACAAATCCGTCTGTTCCTTTATTCCCCTCCAAATTTCCTCCCCTGTGTGCTGCTTATCCCCAAGGCAGATTAGCTTCAGCAACGCTTGCTGACGCATGCCAACAGCTGTGCTGCACTGCTTCCACGATCCTACTGCTGCTGGGTTAGCGTTTCCTGATGAGGTACAGCTTTGAGATGCGTTGGAGGAGAAGGAGTCAGAGAGGTAGGTGCTGCTGTTGTTATCCAGTGGGAGGGACGGCGGTGCAGCTGTTTGTGGCGTGGGCAACACCCGTGCCGTAGCAGGTGAGGAATCGCTGCCAGGCTCCACAAGGTTCACCCAGTGCGCGGTAAGGGAGATGTATCGACCCTGGCCGAACGCACTCGTCCAGGTGTCAGTGGTGAGGTGAACCTTGCAGGCAACGGCATTCTTCAAGCTTCGGGTTATTTTGCTGACCACGTGCTCATGCAACTCAGGCACTGCAGAGCGCGCAAAGTGGTAGCGGCTGGGAACCACGTAACGTGGGATGGCCACTGACATCATGCCCTTGAAGCTGTTTGTCTCCACCACTCGATATGGCAGCATTTCGCAGGCCAGAAGCTTGGCTATGCTGGCTGTTACTGCCACGGCCCGGGGGTCATTTGCTGGCAATTTCCTCTTGCGCTCAAACATCTCCGACACAGACAACTGAACCGTAGCGCTGCACACGGAAGGGCTGTTGGTTGTTGTGTTTGATGAACACTGGGAGACCTCAAGAGCACTACTCCGGAAAGTGACAGTGTCAGCGTCGTCTGATGTTTGTGAATGTTGTGAACCACGCAATGGCTGGGCTACTGCTGCTGCTGAGGCGGGTCTGGTGGTGAGTCTGGTGAACCCAAGGGAGGCAGTGTTGTTGCTGGTACCCTGTCCTGACGCGTTTGCCCACAGAGTGGGATGTTTGGATAGCATGTGACGGCTCATGCTGGTGGTTGAGAGGTTGTTAATACTTTTCCCCCTACTCAGGCGGGTCTTGCACACCTTGCAAATCGCCATGGTAACATCCTCAGTGCAGTCTTCAAAGAAAGCCCAGACTTTGGAGCACCTGCCTCCTTGCTGGCGATTTCTGTTTGCTCCTCTTTTGCCTCTCACTTGAACTTCCACGCTTGTGGTGCCTGAAATTGCGCGCCGCCTACCTTGTGGCACAAGGCGAACTCGTGCAGCAGTGGGTTCTTCAACAGACTCATCTGTGCTGCTGCTACGACGGCGATGTTCTCGTTCACAAACAAAATCTGGGTCTCTGTCCACATTGTCCATACCCTCCTCTTCCATCTCCTCAAACTCGTCATATGTCATTGTGGGCCGCCGCCGTGGAGTAGAGCTCCCCACAACAACCTCTGCGCAGCACACTCCAACGTCGTCTTCCAGATCTTGTCGGCCGACCTCCTGCAATTGCAGCCCCTCCTGCCCAAATTGCTCTGGGATTTGGGTTTCCGAGTCCTCCTCGGACTCGCCTTGTATTTCAGTGCGCGGTGCATTTCCCACAGTTAACGGTTGTGAATCCAGGCACAACATTTCTGGCTGTTCCTCCATTGACCTTTGAAAGGTGGAAGTTTGTTGGGCTGGGAATAGCTCCTGCGAATACCCCATTGTGTCCTGAGGTAATTCATCGGACTGGTTATCTGGCAGTTGTGTGCGTGGTGTCGCTGCCGGTTGTGTCAGCTTTGTGCCCACTGGCTCCTTGTAACTGGCTGAGGACTCGGACCTCGTGCGTGATGTGCTGGTGCTGCTTAACCCACTGCTGGACGCTTGAGAGGTCATCCAAGTAATTATCTGGTCCTGTTCTTTTGGATTTGTGAGGGTTGTTGTCCTGGACAACATGGGCGGTATTGAGTGGGTTTTCTTGGGTGCTCCCCTGTGGCCTGTACGTGAACCGTCAGGGGAAACACCTCTTCCCTTGCCCCTCCCTCTTTCACCGGATTTCTTCCTCATTTCACTTATCCTTACAGTACACGCTGACTGGCAGCAGTACAGTGGCAGTACAGAAATGCTATACAGTACCACTATTCCCAGCAGCGACACAGAGCACAATGCTATACAGTGACGGGTGAGCGGTGTACCACTATTCCCAGCAGCGACACAGAGCACAATGCTATACAGTGGCGGGTGAGCGGTGTACTACTATTCCCAGCAGACACAGAACAGTAAACAGAATGCTATATAGTGTGGCTGAGCGAGCGGTGTACCACTATTCCCAGCAGACACAGAACAGTAAACAGAATGCTATATAGTGTGGCTGAGCGAGCGGTGTACCACTATTCCCAGCAGACACAGAACAGTAAACAGAATGCTATATAGTGTGGCTGAGCGAGCGGTGTACCACTATTCCCAGCAGACACAGAACAGTGAACAGAATGCTATATAATGTGGCTGAGCGAGGTACACAGAGTGGCAGTAAACAGAATGCTATATAGTGTGGCTGAGCGAGTGGTGTACCACTATTCCCAGCAGACACAGAACAGTGAACAGAATGCTATATAATGTGGCTGAGCGAGGTACACAGAGTGGCAGTAAACAGAATGCTATATAGTGTGGCTGAGCGAGCGGTGTACTACTATTCCCAGCAGACACAGAACAGTAAACAGAATGCTATATAGTGTGGCTGAGCGAGCGGTGTACCACTATTCCCAGCAGACACAGAACAGTGAACAGAATGCTATATAATGTGGCTGAGCGAGGTACACAGAGTGGCAGTAAACAGAATGCTATATAGTGTGGCTGAGCGAGCGGTGTACTACTATTCCCAGCAGACACAGAACAGTAAACAGAATGCTATATAGTGTGGCTGAGCGAGCGGTGTACCACTATTCCCAGCAGACACAGAACAGTAAACAGAATGCTATATAGTGTGGCTGAGCGAGCGGTGTACCACTATTCCCAGCAGACACAGAACAGTGAACAGAATGCTATATAATGTGGCTGAGCGAGGTACACAGAGTGGCAGTAAACAGAATGCTATATAGTGTGGCTGAGCGAGCGGTGTACTACTATTCCCAGCAGACACAGAACAGTAAACAGAATGCTATATAGTGTGGCTGAGCGAGCGGTGTACCACTATTCCCAGCAGACACAGAACAGTGAACAGGATGCTATATAGTGTGGCTGAGCGAGCGGTGTACCACTATTCCCAGCAGACACAGAACAGTAAACAGAATGCTATATAGTGTGGCTGAGCGAGCGGTGTACCACTATTCCCAGCAGACACAGAACAGTAAACAGAATGCTATATAGTGTGGCTGAGCGAGCGGTGTACCACTATTCCCAGCAGACACAGAACAGTAAACAGAATGCTATATAGTGTGGCTGAGCGAGCGGTGTACCACTATTCCCAGCAGACACAGAACAGTAAACAGAATGCTATATAGTGTGGCTGAGCGAGCGGTGTACCACTATTCCCAGCAGACACAGAACAGTAAACAGAATGCTATATAGTGTGGCTGAGCGAGCGGTGTACCACTATTCCCAGCAGACACAGAACAGTAAACAGAATGCTATATAGTGTGGCTGAGCGAGCGGTGTACCACTATTCCCAGCAGACACAGAACAGTAAACAGAATGCTATATAGTGTGGCTGAGCGAGCGGTGTACCACTATTCCCAGCAGACACAGAACAGTGAACAGAATGCTATATAGTGTGGCTGAGCGAGCGGTGTACCACTATTCCCAGCAGACACAGAACAGTGAACAGAATGCTATATAATGTGGCTGAGCGAGGTACACAGAGTGGCAGTAAACAGAATGCTATATAGTGTGGCTGAGCGAGCGGTGTACTACTGTTCCCAGCAGCGACACAATGACAGGGGGGACCCTGGCTAGAGTGGCTGGAGCGCGAACTACCCTGCCTGCCTACCCAAAGCTAAACCCACAGACAAATGGCGGAGATATGACGTGGTTCGTGTATTTATTTACCCGAACCACGTGACAGTTCGGCCAATCAGAGCGCGTTCGGGTCCGAACCACGTGACCCGTTCGGCCAATCACAGCGCTAGCCGAACGTTCGGGGAACGTTCGGCCATGCGCTCTTAGTTCGGCCATGTGTCCGAACGGTTTGGCCGAGCACCGTCAGGTGTTCGGCCGAACTCGAACATCACCCGAACAGGGTGATGTTCTGCAGAACCCGAACAGTGGCGAACACTGTTCGCCCAACACTACCCAGGATGCCGGCTATGTGCTGCATCTCCTTCCATAGCATTTCCTCCCTGCTGGCCCGCAGCATCTGATCCCCAGGATGCCGGGTATGTGCTGCACCTTCTCCCATAGCATCTCCTCCCTGCTGGCCCCCAGCATCTGATCCTCAGGATGCCGGGTATGTGCTGCATCTCCTCCCATAGCATCTCCTCCCTCCTGCCCCGCAGCATCTGATCCCCAGGATGCCAGGTATGTGCTGCACCTCCTCCCTGCTGGCCCTCAGCATCTGATCCCCAGGATGCCGGGTATGTGCTGCACCTCCTCCCATAGCATCCCCTCCCTGCTGGCCTGCAGCATCTGATCCCCAGGTTGCCGCGTATGTGCTGCACCTTCTCCCATAGCATCTCCTCCCTGCTGGCCCCCAGCATCTGATCCTCAGGATGCCGGGTATGTGCTGCATCTCCTCCCATAGCATCTCCTCCCTCCTGCCCCGCAGCATCTGATCCCCAGGATGCCGGGTATGTGCTGCACCTCCTCCCTGCTGGCCCTCAGCATCTGATCCCCAGGATGCCGGGTATGTGCTGCACCTCCTCCCTGCTGGCTGCAGCATCTGATCCCCAGGATGCCGGGTATGTGCTGCACTTTCTCCCATAGCATCTCCTCCCTGCTGGCCCGCAGCATCTGATCCCCAGGATGCCGGGTATGTGCTGCACTTTCTCCCATAGCATCTCCTCCCTGCTGGCCCGCAGCATCTGATCCCCAGGATGCCGGGTATGTGCTGCACTTTCTCCCATAGCATCTCCTCCCTGCTGGCCCGCAGCATCTGATCTCCAGGATGCCGGGTATGTGCTGCACTGGCGCCGCATCATTCACACGCTCTCAGCAGATTAGTGATGCGATCACCAGCCACACGTGGAGTCCTGCTTCCTTTCTGACTAGTGTACAAGATACAGAGGCGCCAAAAGAATAAAAAGTAATTAAATGAACTTAAAAAACCAACTGGTTAAACAGAGGAGGCAGCGGTGGTCTTACCCCCTCCAAACAGACACAGGCAAGGACTGCGATTCAGACAGTCAACAATTTATTCGGAACTCCAAAAAACAATGCAACGCGTTTCACGGGCCATACATCCCGCTTCCTCAGGCAAAATACAGTAGGAGTCACAGCATCTGTATTATATCAGCCGAGCTCGCTGATATAATACAGATGCTGTGACTCCTACTGTATCTTGCCTGAGGAAGCGGGATGTATGGCCCGTGAAACGCGTTGCATTGTTTTTTGGAGTTCCGAATAAATTGTTGACTGTCTGAATCGCAGTCCTTGCCTGTGTCTGTTTGGAGGGGGTAAGACCACCGCTGCCTCCTCTGTTTAACCAGTTGGTTTTTTAAGTTCATTTAATTACTTTTTATTCTTTTGGCGCCTCTGTATCTTGTACACTACATTGAGTCCACCCTGGGTGGAGGGTTGTTACCCTATCTTCCTGTCTACAGAGAGCGACTTTTTATTCCTGAGTGGGGTCAGGATTGTTCTCCCCACCTGCCTATACAGTGGTTGCCTATTGGTAACCCTGGTTTGTGAGTATAATTTTAGCTTCTCATTTATTTTGTTGTCCCCAAGACGAATTACACTATTGGGGCTCTTGGTGTCCCTCTGCTTTACTTTCCTTTCTGACTACAGCGACACCTCATGTGACCCGGCAGCACGTAAAAGGTCACATCAGGTACCGCTGTAGCCATGGATACCGGAAGCTGGACGGGCAGATGAAGATCCCATCGCTGAAACGCCGAGAGAAGTTGTACAAGTCGTGCTGCGCATCTAGGGAGACAAGGAGTGCGTAGAGGGGGACATTTGGGGAGGAGAGCCACCCTCTAATTGTTGCTGCCCTGAAGCACGCACTTCACGTTGCTAACACAAAAGGACTTCCTTTTTTTTACACCAGCACGGGGGAGGGGGATGGGATAAGTTGCCTGGAAGATATAAGCAGGTTTGTCCTTTATGAGATTCTGCATGCTGAATATTATCCTGGGCCGGCTCTTGGAGTTCTTTAATCCAAATAAGAAATACGAAGACTTTTTTTTTCAATGGCAAATAAACAATGCTGGAGGAAGAAATGGAATTCTATACAGAGCTCCCATAATGAAATTACACGCTTCTAATTAAAATGTCTTCATGATATAAATTAATAACTTGTTGAAGTAAATGAGAATCTGTGATAGATTACGACACACGAGAACGCCAGTAATTAATGGTGGCTGAACCTCTGTGTAATACGTCGTGCAAAAAATATTTGATCGGTGAAGATGGTGATCATTGCCTGGATCAGATCTTCAGGTCCATCTGGTGCTGCCAGGACTGGTGGGAAATGGCAATGTCATATGATCTGCATGATTGTTGAGGGCCAGATGGCTGAGTGGAGCAGGGTCTTAGCAGAATTACGGACCTACTTGCTGTAACACCGACCGACCACTTGAGTTGACTTGTCCTTCACCAAAGACAGATCCCCCACCAACCACCACTAGACCACAAACTAATCTGCTGGTGAGCTGCCCCTGCCTGAATGACAAATGTATACTAACCAACTTCCAAACCCAACCGAAGAGAACCCGAAGGACTTGCTTGTAGACCCTGAGATAATCACTATGCAGAAAAAAACACCCTGGAGTAGAAAAGGCCACTCCTTTTTTTCCTAATCTGTAAGCTCCCACCATACACTTCCACCACACCCAGCCAATCATCTACTGCCAAACGGTCTAGCTCCCCCCCCACCCACCAAGCCCTGTTAAAACAGCACAGGACATTTTGGCACAGCCAATGCCACCATAGGCCCGTAATAGGATTTATGATTATAGCAGTGCTTAGTGAATAATTTGGGCGCCGTCAAAAGACAGGTCACAAATTACTTTCAAAATACTGTAATTCAGCCGCCAGCAATAGCTTACATAATTCCCCACCATACTCAGTGATCTGGAGGGGGAAAAGTAATTAGCAGGAACATGGAAAGCCGTATATTGGCTTTATCCTGCGCCAAAATCTCCCGGCAGCTATTTCATAGGTATGCACCCCTGTCCTTTTTGTTTCCTGTTCTGTCTTGGTCCTATCTTAAAGGGAAATTTGAACTGAAAGCAGGGGCATAACTAGGGGGAAGCAGCCACTGCTGTTGGGGGGCCTCAACTACTAACAGGGCCGGATTTACCATAATACACTGTAGGCACGTGCCTACAGGCACCGATGATGGAGAGGCGGCTCACTCCCCTCCTCGAGTGCCTCCCTCCCTCCTTCCCTGTGCAAAGTCCTGATGAGGTAGTAAATAAGAGATTACTCAACCTGCTCTTGGCATTCAACTGACAAGATCTCCCTTCGGTCAGGGGAAGCTCTAGCTACCTAATACTTGGGGACACCTCTAGCCAGGGCCGGATTACCGACCAAGCAACTGAAGCATTAGCTTGGGGCCCCAGTAAGAGTCTATCTAGCTCAATCTACACGATACGATTCTTTGTACGATTCGATTACGATTCTATTTACGATCTGATTAAATCCGACATGTCCGATCATGATTCGATTCGATTCAATTCAATTTGCCATTGCAAAACAAAGTTTTACTGCATGAAAGTTCAAAGGGTCATTATTCCTGCTTTGTTTTATAGCTTAAGGCTGGTTTCACAATGGGACATTAAAGTCCCACGTTACTGGCTGCTGTAACGCAGCCTAACTCACAGCACTGTAAAATCAATCAATCAGTTCACAGTGCACAGTGCACACCTTGCGTTACATAGTAACGCAGTACGTTTAAACAAAGTGCTGCATGCTGTACGTTATACTTGGCTAAGCAGCGTTAGACTGTTTGCACATGCCCAGTAATGTTGGAGGAGGAGGTCTCCCCTCCTCCTCCTCAGCCAGCCACATGGCTAATTAATATTCACTGCACTGTGGAGACTCCTGGTGGGACTGTAGTGTTGTCCGGATCATGAACGAATCGTTCATTTGATCCGGATCTTTTTTGTGAGTCGAATCATCCGGATCATCCCAATGAAAGATTCGGTTCACAGTGAATGTCTGTCTGGAAGAAACAGGAACATACAGAATGTACAGTGCAGGGAAAGTCATTTCACCCAGTCTGCTTCCCTAGTAAAATGATTCAAATGATTCGGTTCAAAGATCCGCATCTTTTCAATGATCTGATTCAAATGATCCGAATCCTTAAAAAGATCCGGACTTCCTATCACTAACCTGGAGCGGCTGCTTTGAGAGCTGCATAACGCAGCTCAATCTAAAGTCCAACTTCAACACCACCATGCATTGTGTTAGGGGCACGTTATGCGACCATAACGTCCCCTAAAACGCAACGTGTTGGTGGGAAAGTAGCCTAAAAGCCAGAGTGTGGTTTCTAAATTCAAATACGACAGAATGATGCAAAGTTATAAAAAAAAACAACAACAACAAACAACATTTGTAAAGCGCTTTTCTCCCGTAGGACTCAAAGCGCATAAGCATGGTTCAGACCATCGTGGTACAGAGGAAGAATTTTATAAGTTCGGAAATGCCAGGCTAAACAGGTGACTTTTTTTTTAGTCTGGATTTTAATAGCTCCAGGGATGGAGCTGTCTTTACTGGGTGTGGCAGGGAGTTCCAAAGAGTAGGGGCAGCATGACAGAAGGCTCTGTCTCCAGATTTATTGAGGTGCACTCTGGGAGTGGCCAAGTTTATAGAACTTGCTGATCTGAGGTTGTGAGAGGTGTGGTGCAGCTTCAGCAAGTCCTTCATGTATCCAGGGCCCAGATTGTGCAGGGATTTGAATGTCAGCAGTCCAATCTTGAAGAGTATTCTCCATTCTACTAGTAGCCAGTGCAGTGAGCGAAGGATCGGTGTAATGTGACAGTGGCGAGGCTGGTTTGTTAGCAATCTGGCAGCAGCATTCTGCATTAATTGCAGAAAAAAAGCTAAATAACTGATAATAAAAATATGAGACTCTTTTGTGTGCTATTAATGTTCTATATGTTTTGAATTTTGGGGTTTTTTTTCGCTTCAGGCATTTATTACTTAATTTTGGGATGAAAAAAGACAGTCTATAAAGCACTCAACAGGCAATAATTCCTAAGCATAAATCATAGAAAGTAATGCTGACGTCAAGTTAATCAGGAACAAACATTTTTTAGTGATTGTGTTGTACTTGGTAAAGTTAATCTATAGATAAGTGAAAAATAAGTAAAGAGACGATTTATGAGACGGATTTTGTTAATCACCCCATTGGCCGCTATTTTTGCTCTCCAGATAATTAATCACTATAACATTTCGGAGACAGTATAAATACGTTTTTAGGGCTACAGATAAGCTGACATTTCCTCGGCATTCCGGCCGGCGCCTGATTTCACGTGTTAGCGTTTTGCAGGGCGCGATGCTGACCGATATAATGGGGGACAAGCGATAACGAGGGTCCGAGGAGGTTAATAACTGTAATGATTGGGGTCAGCAGATAGTATTCCAGTGTCAGTGGTCCTCTGGGTGTGTAATTGTCCTCGATTGCGTCCTCCTAGCAGATGTGCGCACGGCGCTGTGTAAACACGGAAAGGGGCGCTGTGATAACATATTACTCTAATGACGAGTTATGACACCCGGGTAATACATTGTAATCTGATCAGCACCTCTCCGACACCTTCCCCTCTCTACCACTCGCTTATTACATCTTTATACCTACTTAACCTTTGCCCTGCGAGGAGACGCTTACCGCGGGCCTGAAGGGAATCATTTTCTTTGATTAGGCATGATGGATGACTTCGGGGAAGATCAATGTGTTATTTAAAAAAAAACGTTTTTGTAAAAATTAGAGGATAGGCCATCTATAGGATGGTTTCCTGGTTTCTTTTCCCTTTGCAAAGTAGCTCATTGGACTTTGTTAAAAGTGACCATTAACGGTACAATCTCCCAAGCGACTGACAATTAATGGTCCTGATCAATGACAAGCAATCGTTGTGTCGATCCAAATTTCCAAAGGATTATTTTAGTCTGATCAGATTGCTTATCGTTTTCCCCTCTGTTTGTGGGTCTGAACAATCGTTTCTGATAGATCACAATGATTGGATCGGGCGGTCAATTGCTCGGGAATTTGTATTGTTAGTGAGCACCTTATGATTTGGTTTAAATTGGAATGTTGTGATTGTAAGTTCAAAAGGGTAGGGTAGGGTGGTAGGGTAGGATAAGGTCCCCTTCCCCCCTCCCCCTTTCCTTCCATGGTTTTCTGGCTCTTCTGAACTTTATCAAATACATTTTTACCAGTATTGGAGATGTCTCACCCACCACACATCAACTATGTATGTATGAGTTGAACTACTGATGTAAGAAAGTGGCTCAATTTGCCCAGCATCCCTTGGGGCTGGACCTCTATTGGTCAGTTCAGAAGCTGCATGGGACACTATTTTTAGGCCAAAAGTGGGGGAGGGGGTAGGCATATGCGTGGGAGGGCTTATCCGCCCATACAGTACTTAAAATAAGAGTAGAAACAAGTAAAAAAAAAAGAGATTTTTTCAAAGAAACAGTAGTTTTTGAGAAAATCGATTTTAAATTAAAAATACAAAGTTGACAACTTTTTTCGACTTGCTCCCATTCTTTTCCGTAACTTACTTACTTAGCATTTTTGGTGACAATAGCATGGATGAGGCTTTGCTATTAACCGCTAAAATTGTTAAGAAATTACAAAAAAATTACGTGAAATTATGAATGTATTACGCAAAATTAATTGAATGTCCAAATCACAATTAGGTATCACCGCAATTGTGATAATGTACGCAAAATGTTGCGTAATCGTAATTAGAAAATTATGATGATCACTATCCCTTTCCACTGTTCTCTACACACCATCTGTAATTTTTTTTAGCAGGGAGTTCATTTAAGTCTACAGACGCGGGCCGAGTACTCTGGGGTGTCCAAACCACCATAACTGCGAGTGATTTTTTGATTACAAAAAGTGAGGAGAAGGTAAACAAGGCCGTGCAAGCAACCATCAAAAAACCCCTTTAAATATTTACTCTGATTGTTGACGGCACGTCTGGAATGGGATCCGAGGATGAAACGCGTTTGCAGCGTAACGCCATCATCTCCAGTAACCGCGCCAATCTCTGGTTTGTGTCACAAATCCCCGCCTTGCGCTTTTACTTCTATATTCCGAATCCAAATTTCCAGCCTTCCAACAAAAATCTGTTTAGCCAACTAATTGATCCCCCTTCTGTTTGCCATTAAGGAGCGGCAGAGTGATGGCATAACGAGCGGCTAGGCGATATGAAAGGCACGCTGAAGAGAGCGGGATTACGCTCAGATAGACGCCGCTGGCTTCTGCTATTGTCTTCCTGTTGCTCGGTGATTGCTGCTTTTCATATCGCGTCTCTCCCGGCATTATCTGAAGTGGGAGACGCTAACAGGAGATTAGTGACTGTAATGGAAGCCTCATTGAGCCCCTGCTAGTCATATCACCGTGCTGGCAGGAGATCAATTAGACATCACATCCGATCGTTACCGAAGAGGACGATGTCAGCCTGCCATAAACTCAAGTCAAGACAGCCGCACCCGGCGGCCTATTGCAACATCGCTGGAGGAACAATGCTAAAAGTCTTAACTTTTATAGACACGGGATTGTCTGTAGACAGTTATTTGAGTAGATCCTGAATTTAGACCTTAGGCCAGCTGGAACATTTTCAGCAGCTTTTTGGATTCTCAAAGCACTAGGTGATGAAAGTCAGTGAAGGTGACTGATCGCACAGCAGGACCGGACCTACCATGAAGCCAGCTGAATCTCTTGGTTCAAGTGGCAAAATCTGGAGGGGCATTTGGACAAATAGTTTAGGCCACTTGGTGCCTGCCTTTTCTCCACTCTACCGCCCGCCTTCCTGGCACACACACTACCCTCCTCATCCACGCATGCCAAATTCCCCATCCTCAGTTGACCATTGGTACCTGCTGTGACCAAACAGACGGGGGTGCAAGCACCAGATCGGCCAATCACAGCAAGCAGGGCTCCAGCCCCATCACTGGGCCAATCACTGCACTTGATCAGTAGCAGTGACAACTGGTAAGTCACTGCTATTGATTAAGTGCAGTGAATGGCTAATGATGGTGCTGTGGTCTTGCCCGTGAGACCACAGCACCAGTAAGCAAAAGGAGCAGCGGGTGGCTGTGATTGGCCGATCTGGTGCCAGCACCCCCGCCTGATTGGTCGCATGCCAATTCTTCCCCTCTGACTGGCATTGGTGATCTCTCGCCGGTGATGGGGCTTATATGGGGGGTATATGCGATATTAGATGCGGGGGTGTTAAAGAAAAACTAATTTTCCTTTTTTCTTATTTCCGATTTTTTTTTTTCATTTTTTTGCATTCTCTGATGAGAAAAATGTCTAATAAAATACTCCTCAAAAAACGGAAATCGGAAGATCGGAAGCGGAAAAACGCAAAATGGAAATTGGCGGAAATTGAAACTTCTGTAGAATTGTAAATGGGCATTTACGACCATCTCTAGTCTATTTTGCATTTGTTGCTTGTCGCAATATCAAACGCCGTAACGCCGGCGTGTCCCCGGTCTAGGACTTTTAACCAAGGTCTTTCCAGCATGTCCAATCGACTTATCTATTGTGCATACTTGTTGCGGCACCAAATATCATCCGATTCTCTAAAATTATACAATGGGATGGTCGATCGAGCCGCAAAATCGACCTTTGGGCATTTGTTGTCCCGGGCTCCTTGGTGGCTGCAGATTCCACCAGGCTGGCCTCCCTCCTGGCGCTGATGAGCAGGAGGTGACAAAAGCCGAGGACTTTTTTCTGCAAGTTTGGAAAGTCTTTCCCCGGGGCGACAATTAAACCCAAATTACAGCAAATAATGCCGCGTGCGTTTCTTTCCTCTAATTTGCTTGTTACGATCTATAAATATTTTCATACAGTTTTCCCACCTGCTGTTCTCTGCATCTAATGAACAAAGCGCCATTTCCAATCTGCTGCTGGGAGCGCCCATTGCACGGCGTTATTCACCGACCGGTGCGGCAGCGGCAGAATCCCCGGCGGCGGACGCACGGGAGAACATTTAGAAAGGTTCAGCTTCTGCCCTTTTTACCAGCCAGTGACTCTGCTCAGGAAATCTCCAGGCTTCTACAGACACCAACTGACAAAACATCGCCATCCATAGAAAAGAAACATGAATTCTAATCAATTCTAAAACGAATGCCGAATAAAATCCAAAACGTGGCCTGGGAAATTCAAATGCCAGCAGTGTATAGAAGCAAAATTCTGTATCATTTTTTTTCATGGGCCAAATGTGCTTGTCACTGCAGTCTGCTTCTCTTCTATAAAGACACAAGGGGGAAAGGGAGCACTCCAATGGTGCGTTAACTCTTTTTTAATTTCAATGACATTAAAAGTTACACTTAGGCCCCGTTCACACTTGCGGTTTTGTCAAAACCGCACCGGATGTCCGGACCGCACCGTATCCGGACCGGACCTGATCCGTACGGTTCCTATCCGGATCCGGTCCGGATCCGGTCCGTTTGCATCCGGTTTCCGTGCGGTGTGAACACGGTTGCGGTCCGGATCCGGTTTCTTAAGGAGATAGCAACCTGTAAATACCTGGGGTCTGGGAGGTCAGCAGAAGGGTCTGGGGTCATTGTTGGAGACAGGTGGACGTGTGGAGACCATCCGTGGATACAGAGACTGCAGTTGGGACCATGGATCCAGGCATTTTTCGTATACCTGGGAATTCTCTGTTGTTCGCCTCCTCGTTATCAGACTTATATCAGACATGTTGCTGCCTAGAGCTCCAGCATGAAATCGCTGCTGCCCCACTCTGTGAACTCCATGTGGTCCCCATCCAAAATGCATAGGAAGTGGGGTAGAACGTCCGGTTTTTGTAGCCAGTGTGTTGTGCGCTCTCCGGTTCTCATTACTTTGTATTGGCCGGATGGTGCAGTCCGGCTCCGCCCCGGATACGGCTGCCGGAGGAGCCGGACCAAAAAATAGCGCATGTTGGAACGGACGCCGGAGTCCGGATCCGGTCCGGATCCGGTCCGGCAGAACGGACGCATGTGAACGGACGCATAGGCTTTCATTCCTATTGCCGTGCGTCCGTTCCGTCCGTTCTGCAAGCGGTCCGGCTCCGGCACGGCGATTCCGGACGGCCACCGCTAATGTGAACCGGGCCTTACACTGTTTGTGCAAGTAATGCTTGTGTATGAGGCCGCCAGCCAGTCCTCCTCTCCAACTCCTGAGCCTGGCCAGGGCTAACAGGGACCGTGCGTAATGGTAGCAGGTACAGGTGGACAACCGCCGGCTGAGTCTCGTCACAGCGAGCCGTCTCACGGCACAACGCCTTTTGCCGTTTAGCCACACCTTCTTCATTGAAATTAAAAAAGAGTTAACGCACCATTGGAGCGCTCCCTTTTTCCCTTGTGTCTTTTTGCAACCAGATGACTGGCACCACCCAGTAGTGGGAGCAGAGCCTGGAGCAAACAACTCTAATTAAAGGGCCAGAATAGTTTCTGCTAGCGCTAAGAAAAATACTTTTAAGTTTTTATTTTCTTCTATAAAGGTATGTGCTCATATTAGATACAAGTTAGCTGCTTCGACCTACGATCGTAAGTCTATCTAGGGTCCAACATTTTGGATCCTTAAAGGACAACTGAAATAAAAGGGATAAGGAGGCTGCCATATTTATTTCCTTTTGAAGGATACCCGAAGTGACATGTGACATGATGAGATAGACATGGGTATGTACAGTGCCTAGCAAAAAAAAATAACTATGCTGTGCCTGAAAGGGTTAAATATCAGGTATGTAAGTGGCTGACTCAGTCCTGACTCAGACAGGAATTGACTACAGTGTGACCCTCACTGATAAGAAATTCCCCTTTTTATCTCTTTCCTGCTCTCAGAAGCCATTTTCTGCTAGGAAAGTGTTTTATAGTTGGAATTTCTTATCAGTGAGGGTCACACTTTAGTCACTTCCTGTCTGAGTCAGCCACTTGCATACCTGATATTTAACTCTTTCAGGCAGAGAAAGAAAAAAAGGAACACAGCATAGTTATTTGTGTGCTTGGCACTGTACATACACATGTCTATCTCATCATGTAACATGTCACTTCGGGTATCCTTTAAGCAATACCAGTTGCCTGGCAGCCCTGCTGATCCTCCGCCTATAATACTTTTAGCCATAGCCCCTAAACAAGCATGCAGCAGATTAGGTGTTTCTGACATTGTCAGATCTGACAAGATTAGCTGCATGCTTGTTTCTGGTGTGATTCAGACACTACTGCAGCCAAATAGATCAGCTGGCTAGTCAGCCAACTTAACTTTACTCAACTTTAAGGCCGGGCCGAGGCAGGAGCGACAGAGGCTGCAGCCTCAGGGCGCAGTGTAGGAGGGGGCGCACAGCTCATGCAGCTATCATAGTCCCCTATACTGTTTGAAGCAGAGAGAAATAAGAAAAGGGGATACATGGCAGTGACTGCAAGCCAGATAACTAGATATTAAGGTGTTGGGGGCCCTGGGGCGCCTCTTAGTCTAATAGCAATCAGTGTGTGATGGCTAGAGTGGGAGGGATGGAGGGGCGCACTTTGGTGTCTCAGCCTTGGGTGCTGGAGGACCTTGTCCCGGCTCTGCTGTAAAGTAACAAAGAGGACGTGGCGCCCAAATAGCACAATATGTTACCAACACAAGAATTATTTCAGAGGAGTAGAAATCGTAGTACTCACACAGTCACAAAGCTGGATTGCACTGCATGCTGTTTGTCTATGTTTAATGTTTAACACTATTATTTAGTCTGAGGAAGTAGGCTTAGAACCACGAAACGTGTTGCCGATGCATAATACATTTCATTGCCTGGCAACTGGTATTGGTTAAAAGGAAATAAATATGGCAGCTTCCATATTCCTCTCACTTCAGTTCCCCTTTAACGACCCCTGATGGCCAAGTATACATGGCCGGATTTGTGGCAAGGTCGCAAGGCCATGGCCTAGGGCACCAGGAAGTAAGAAGAGGCAGCAGGCTGGCACACTAAGGTAGTTAAACTGCCACACATGCAAACAGCAGCGGTTAAGGCTTGGTCCATGGCCCCTCTGCTTTCACAGGGGCGAGCTGTGGAGCACAGGACGGGGGGAGCACAACACAGGATGCAGGGAGCACAGGACGGGGGAGCACAACGCAGGATGGAGGGAGCACAGGACGGGGGAGCACAATGCAGGATGCAGGGAGCACAGGACGGGGGAGCACAATGCAGGATGCAGGGAGCACAGGACGGGGGAGCACAACGCAGGATGGAGGGAGCACAGGACGGGGGGAGCACAACACAGGATGCAGGGAGCACAGGACGGGGGGAGCACAACGCAGGATGCAGGGAGCACAGGACGGGGGGAGCACAACGCAGGATGCAGGGAGCACAGGACGGGGGGAGCACAACGCAGGATGCAGGGAGCACAGGACGGGGGAGCACAATGCAGGATGCAGGGAGCACAGGACGGGGGAGCACAACGCAGGATGGAGGGAGCACAGGACGGGGGGAGCACAACACAGGATGCAGGGAGCACAGGACGGGGGGAGCACAACGCAGGATGCAGGGAGCACAGGACGGGGGGAGCACAACGCAGGATGCAGGGAGCACAGGACGGGGGGAGCACAACGCAGGATGCAGGGAGCACAGGACGGGGGGAGCACAACGCAGGATGCAGGGAGCACAGGACGGGGGGAGCACAACGCAGGATGGAGGGCGCACAGGACGGGGGGAGCACAACGCAGGATGGAGGGAGCACTGGATGGGGCAAGGGGGAGGGGACTGGTGACAGTGGGCCTTTGGCAGTAAAAGGAGGGGGAAGGCTCTGGGTCCTATAGAGCCTTCCTGTTCCTCTCCTCATCCCATTGTTCCTGCACTGGCTCCCCCCCTAGCAGTCTCCTGTAAAGGTCATTGTGCTGTTGCTTATATTTTAGAGCAGAGAGGAAGTTCTGAGTTCAGGTCCGCTTTAAAGAGGAACTGCAGTGAAAATAATATAATGAATACAATTGCTATTTTTCCCATATTAATTTATAAATGATTAAGTCAGCGTTCTCTCATTGCAAAATGTTTATTCTCCCTGATTTACATTCTGAAATGTATCACAGGTGGCAACATCTTTCGTCTTGTCAGGTGCTGCTCTGCGGAATGTTTGTTTCAGAGAGATACAAAACCAGTGAAAACAATGCATGTTCTCCCAGAGCGCTCTGGGAGGTGAATTCCGCATAGCTAAATAGCCTAGGCCGTGACATCACTGGGAGGGCGGGGCTATATACCAATATACTGCAATCCTACTAACATTATAAATGAGAAAGTTCGGATGTTTGTTACTCGATCACGCAAAAATGGCTGAACAGATTTGAATGAAATTTGGCACACACACAGTACATTACCTGGAATAAAGTATAGGATACTTGTTCTCCCCATAACCAAAAAGTGGGCGGAGACAAATACAAATTTCACTGGGAAAATGTAAACTGCAGCAATTCTTACACTTTTAATGGCAGGGTTCTCAAACTTTGCACAGTTGGTTACTGGGTGACTGGGATTCATATTCAGAAAAGTGGGTGGAGCCTACAAAAGCCAATCAAAATTCTCCTATTGATTTTCAAGGGGATATGTAATTGCTGCCATCCTTGCACTGTTAATGGCACAAGCCTCAAACCTGGTTCAATTGGTCATTGGGTGAATGGGGTTTACATTTAGAAAGGGGGTGACGCCACAAACAGCCAATCAGATTTGTTTCACTCCATTGCAAATTATTGATGCCAAACACCGCAAAGCTCACAATCTTGGTAATTGAGTAATTGATTAATTGTGTGTTAGGGTTGGGAAAAGTGGGCATAGCAAACACCAGTCAAATACATAAGCGGGCAATGCCATGTCATCAGTGGGTGGAGACAAATACAAATTTCGCTGGTAAAATGTAAACTGCAGCAAATCTTACACTGTTAATGGCAGGGATCTCAAACTTTGCACAGTTGGCCACTGGGTGACTGGGATGAATATTCAGAAAAGTGGGTGGAGCCTATAAAAGCCAATCGATATTCACCTATTGATTTTCAAGGGGAATATTTAATTGCTGCCATTCTTGCACTGTAAATGGCTCAAACCTGGTACAAGCTTGCAAATGCTGCACCAGTTTAGCCTGCTGCTTTGGTGCCCTAACTCCTGTGGTGCCCTAGGCCATGGCCTAGGTGGTCTTGGCCTAAATCCGGCCCTGGATGCAGCTAATCTTGTCAGATCTGACAATAATGTCAGAAACACCTGATCTGCTGGATGCTTGTTCAGGGGCTATGGCTAAAAGTATTAGAGACAGATGATCTGCAGTACAGCCAGGCAACTGGTATTGTTTAAAAGGAGATAACAGCCTCAATATCCCTCTCTCACTACAGTTGTCCTTTACATTTGTGGCATTTGCAGCAAACACAGTGTTAATATATCTTCTGCAAATCGTTCATTGCCTGTTTCTGTTTGTTTTCCTGACGGTTTCGGGGGACGTTCGTAAACATCGGCGAACATTTGTGTGATGGTATTAATTTCTCTGGGTCATGCCGACCTTTTCTTTCCTTTGAATAAACTGCTGGTAAATGTTCTCCTTGAATGCTGAAAAAAATACTGAAAAAAATCTCAGATTTTTCTACAGACTTCATGAACTTTAAAGCGCCTGTGTTGTCTTCCGAGTCTGTTTGTGTTTTCCGCATTGAGCTGCCACTATTCTGGGGTCGCCGGAGAATCTGTTTAGCCGTATTGCCTCAGATCTTTCCATTGACGGGTAAGTTGCGATTTCCGGCAGTTCCTCCCTCCTTGTCTGTTCCCAATTCTGTTCTGTAAACTTTGAATTGGTTGGGCAGACTTTCACAGCCTTTCCGTATAAGCAGAGAACATCTGGGGCCTGGGGGTTGATATGTGGCTCATCCGACCATCGGCCTGGCGGGCGTTCTACCAGCGCCGGGGTGGAGGAGGTGAGGTCTCCAGCTTGGTATAATCTAATCAGCAGCTTGGCATAACTTAAACACAGGCCATGGAGTGTGCAGGCTGATTGATAACAGCACGAGAGGGCAGCTGAGAGGGAAATTGGGGGGGGGTCTGCATCCTGGTGGGACCATTCCTGGATAATTGGGACGATAAGAAGGGCAAATTCATCTGCAGGTCTCTCCTGATTGACGTTGGTTTTATTTTTGTGTGTGTGCGTTAATTGACCACAAAACATAACCCAAACATCGTCCCGGCCAAACAATAACCTTATAGATGGGTAAAAAAAATTGTTTTTTAAACTTTTACTTTACTTTGACTACATGAGGAAAAAGTTTAAAAATTGAAAAGGTCCGGCTAAAATCCTTTGCAGTCTGTTATGGTTTTGCAGTAGGAGAACAGAGGCGCCAGCAGGATAAAAGCGGATAAAAACTTTAAAATTTGCTGGGAGGAAGTGGTGGACTTACCTCCATAAAGCAGACACGAAAGTCTGTCTGAATAGCAGCAATCACATTTATTAAATAGTACCCAAAAAAAGTGCAACGCGCTTCATCAGGCAATAAACATGGGGACAAAACAGAATTTCGGCAATAGCAGGTGTAGCGCCTCAGTTATCAGTTATCAGTCAGTTGTTATGGTTTTGTTCGTCTGAAGTTTAAATGAAAGACCTTGTAAGTCCCCTCTGCTGTTTACAAAAATACCATAAATAGGGGGTGGTGGCCTGCTGCAGAAAACGGGTTTATGTACCCGGTGAAAATAAAGGTACCTATTAATGAGACAATCTTGATTGTGCAATCTTACCACTTCTCTGTTATAGGAGGGATGGCAAAAGGTATCCGTTCAATGGTACAATACTATTTTTTCTATACCTTTTTATGGACTGGCCAGTCCTATCTATCGTATAAGAGGAACTTTGCACTTTAGAGTGCTCTCATTGTGGACTTTTGTGAGTGTCCTGTTGTCTGTGTCGCCATCTTCCCCCTAATTTAATCTAGACTTTTTTATGAATTATGTGACAAATGAAATTTGATACGTTTTAGATTTCAGCTTATTTGCCTTTATATGTAGTATATACCTAGTGTTGGTATACTGTATTTATCGCTTCTTCCATTTGTGTATTTCCTATCCATTCAAAGTTTACTCTTCTGCTACATAGATTTGGTGAGATTGTACAGTCAGGATTGTATCATTAGACTATGTCTATGGCCGTATTAGATTGTGAGCTCCTCTGAGGGCAGTCAGTGACATGACTATGTACTCTGTAAAGTGCTGCAGAAGATGTCAGTGCTATATAAATACATAATAATAATATGGTGGGACATTAGACTATGACTATGGTAGGATTAGATTGTGAGCTCCTCTGAGGACAGTCAGTGACATGACTATGTACTCTGTAAAGTGCTGCAGAAGATGTCAGTGCTATATAAATACATAATAATAATATGGTGGGACATTAGACTATGATTATGGTAGGATTAGATTGTGAGCTCCTCTGAGGATAGGCAGTGACATGACTATGTACTCTTTAATGTGCTGCAGAATATGTCAGAACAATATAAATACATAATAATAATAATATGGTAGTGGCAGTCAGTGACATGACTATGTTTTCTGTAAAGTGCTGCAGAAGATGTCAGTGCTATATAGATACGTAATAATATGGTAGGACATTAGACCAGTGGTGTAACTAAGGCGCTATGGGCCTGGCCCCCGGTGCAAGTTTTACATTGGGCTCCCTCTATACATAACAATTGGTACGGCGCACCCAATCCTGCCAAGGACAACCACAGTGTCAGAGGTGCAAGAAGGGGATGGGTGCAGTTTAAGGATTACTACTATATAAAGCACCCGTAGAAGTGATTATTACCACCAGCACAAGACCAATAGAGAGCTAATACTGCGGGAGAGGGAGGGCCCCTCTAGCCCCAGATGCGGTCGCATCCTCTGCCCCCCTATTGCTACGCCACTGCATTAGACCATGACTATGGTAGGGATTAGATTGTGAGCTCCCCTGAGGACAGTCAGTGACATGACTATGTATTCTGTAAAGTGCTGCAGGAGATGTCAGCACTATATAAATACATAATAATAATTATATGGTAGGACATTAGACTATGACTATGGTAGGATTAGATTGTGAGCTCCTCTGAGGACAGTCAGTGACAGGACTATGTATTCTGTAAAGTGCTGCACAAGATGTCAGTGCTATATAAACATATATTAATAAGAATATGGTAGGACATTATTCTATGATTATCGTAGGACTAGTTGACCTAATCCCGTTTAAAAACAGGCTCTAGGTCTCTTCATGAGCCACTGCAGCCAGTCACCCGCCCTGCTCCTTGGCCAGTCCTCCTTTCCCAACGGTCTGTACTGCACACATGCGCAGTACAAAAAACCCACGGACACACAGCCAGGGACAGGAAGGATGACGCAGGGACAGTTAGGGATTATTACATAGGATTAGATTGTGAGCTCCTCTGAGGACAGTCAGTCACATGACTATGTACTGTAACGACTGGTGCTGCACACAGACGTCTGATTATTATGTGATCTGCAGTATCACCAATAATCAGACGCTATACCTGATTATATGGTGATCTGCAGAATCACCAATAATGCAAGTATAGCTAACAAGGTAATAGCAAGTGTACAGTTCTTGGTGCAACAGTAATACTGATTCGTTTTGGCAGAACCTCACCAGAGGAGCTGGTGGGTACTATCAGTAGGGAACCTCACCAGAGGAGCTGGTGGGTACTATCAGTAGGGAACCTCACCAGAGGAGCTGGTGGGTACTATCAGTAAGGAACCTCACCAGTGACAAGGGCTCACTGGTGAGTAGAGTAGTCAGACAGATCAGTTCGGCAACAGACAGGAAGATGCAACACAAAATCGGTAGGCAAGAGGATAAAGATATATCAGGCAGAATCAGCAACAGGATCAGATGGGTTAAAGTACAGAATCGTTAAGCGTAGGGAAAGTCAGAAGAGAGCCAGAGTCATACACAGGTATCAAGTAATAACAACAATAGTAGTAATATTTCCTAGTCTGTGTGAAATCCCTGGTTTCCTCCCAGATCAAAACACACCGGATCTATCTAAGATCTGAGTGCTCACACGAAGCATTCGCAACAGCAGACAGTTTGCAAGTGATTCTCGGCGGCTTAAGAAGCGGAGGAGACCCCTCGGCCACGCCCCTGTCATTCAGCCAATCAGGATTGCCGAGAGTCACCTCTGACGTCAGCCGACCGGCAGGTCAGCTGACGCGCCTTCTCCCCGCATAAAGATCCTGTCTGCGCGCGCACGTGACAAAGCCCCTCTATGCGCCACAGACAAACCTCCCCTCGGCGTGCTAGACGCCGAGGGGACAGAGGAAGCAACCGACAGGGAAAATGAAGCAGCTGCGGGGGTATCCTGACTGCCCGCAGCTGCATCCACCGTGACTGTTACATGTACTCTATAAAGTGCTGCAGAAGCTGTCAGTGCTGTATAAATACATAATAATAATATGGTAGGACATTAGACTATGACTATGGAAGGATAAGATTGTGAGCTCCTCTGAGGACAGTCAGTGACATGACTATGTACTCTGTAAAGTGCTGCAGAAGATGTCAGTGCTATATAAATACATAATAATAATATGGTAGTAGACATTAGACTATGACTATGGTAGGATTAGATTGTGAGCTCCTCTGAGGACAGTCAGTGGCATGACTATGTACTCTGTAAAGTGCTGCAGAAGATGTCAGTGCTATATAAATACATAATAATAATATGGTAGGATATTAGACTATGGCTATGGTAGGATTAGATTGCGAGCTCCTCTGAGGACAGTCAGTGACATGGCTATGTACTCTGCAAAGTGCTGCAGGAGATGCTGTATAAATACATAACAGTACTATAGCCATTTATCCTTCTATACATGCAGACTTGCTGGTATATAGCACAGGTACAACTTACACATAAAGTCGTTTATCTCACTATACATCCAGAATGGCTAAGTTATAGCACAGTATAGTCATTTATCCCAATGTACAAGCCGATCAGAAGGTTTTATAGCACACATGCAGCCTAAATATAGAGCCATTTGTCACACTTGCAGTCAGTTGTTTCCAGTTTATTAGCTCTCATCAGTGGAAGCTTCTAAGCAGACAATTATGTGCTGTGCAAACAATGTAATTCCAGCCTATATTTTAGACAAATATTTATAACGTTACTCTAACTGGAGGGGCTGGAGAGGAGGGGGGGAAAACAACTTAGTAAACAGAGATTTAGAAGCCGAGATAATCCACTAATGAAAGGTAATTTCTGTATATTCCAGATAAGAATAATAATATAACACCCTGTCTTCCTAAATCCGCACTGGTGTAATACCCATAATCCTCAGGGCTCTGCAGGCCAAGTCTGCCAATTACAAGAGATCAGTCTGTTGCTTGACTTGCATACAACGCGACAGCCAACGGTTTTCCAGAACTATGTGTAACGAGGGTCTGGCCATCACCAGGCCAGCGCAGTCCTGCGGCCACCGACAGTGTCGCTTGCAAAAAATCCATATTTTTACCCAGCAAATTCAGGAAAAGCGTGGACAAATAATAACAAACCTTTTTTCAATCGAAAATTAAAGCGGACCCAAACCAAACATTTTTTTTAATTAAAAATATTTAGTTGCACCACTCTGACACATACAAAGATAAATAAACACTCCTTCAAACCCATGAGCATTTCAGTGCATGCTTTTCACCCTTCTCTTTTCATAACTAGGGTTATACTGGGGGCAGCCATTAGGAATTCCTCCATTGCCGGACACCATCTACTCCACCAGTTTGCCGGAAAAATCCCGGCAATTTGAAAGGAAGGGAGGGGTTCCTCCAATAAATGTAAAATATTTTATATTTGTCATCATGCAGCTGAAAAAAGGCTGCTATTTATTATTATAATTTAGAAAATAGATTTTATTTCTGAAATCTTGTATTTTTAATTTGGGTCCACTTTAAGTCTAACATTATTTCCGCGAAATTTAATACAAAAAAAATTTGGCATTTTCGCTCATCACTATCCACTGAAACCTGGCCATCCTCATCCAACCAATCAAAAAACAAATCAGGGAAATTGACAGATATCTGCAGACACAATGGCTTCAATTCGATAAGACACGTTCAGTAAAAACTTTGTTTGGTAATAATTTGTACTATATACTAAAAGGCTAAGTTCACAGTGGAAAGTTAAAGTTGCACGTTAAAGAAAACCTGTAACGAAGAAAGGTTCCCCTGGGGGGGTACTCACCTCGGGTGGGGGAAGCCTCCGGATCCTATTGAGGCTTCCCCCGTCCTCCTCGGTCCCACGGCGGCGGTGATAAAGCTCAGGGAACAGCGAGGATGTAAATATTTACCTTCCCGGCTCCAGTGCAGGCGCAGTATCGACTCTCCGCTCGGAGGCGGAAATATCCGATCGCTGTCGGGCCGCTCTACTGCGCAGGACCAAGTCTTCTGCCCCTGCGTAGTAGAGCGGACCCGACAGAGATCGGCTATTTCCGTCTATCTCCGCGCTGAAAGCCGCAACAGCGCCCCCGCTGGAGCCAGGAAAGGTAAATATATTAGCCTTGTCAGGCTTGTCTGGGTAGGATTGCGGGACACTTCGGGGGAGCCAGCGCTGGATTGCCTGCAGCTACAGGGGAGGGGGAAGCCTCATTGGGACCCCGAGGATTCCCCCTCCTGAGGTGAGTACCCCCCAGGGGAATTTATTTTTTTGTTACAGCGTCTCTTGAAAACAGCATTTAACGCAGAATAACTCACTGCAATGAAAAATCAATGCCCCGTTCACAGTGCACACGTTGCGTTGGTGTCTAACGCTGCACGTTAAGTGAAAGTGCTGCATGCTGTGTGTTATACACGTTATTAGCTGCGTTAGACTGTTTGCACATGCTCAGTAATGACTTGGAAGCATACTTTTCATTGCCTGTATTTTCTACTGGATCTGCTGTATGCGACGGTAACGCTGCGTTGCCACTTTTTGTGCACGTTGCGTTGTAAGTTTGCGTTGCGACTTTAACGTTGCATCAAAACGCAACGTCCCACTATGAATCTAGCCAAAGTAGTATAAAACTCAGCATTTCTTCTTTGCTCTTAAAGATTATTTACAGCCTTATGCCCGGGGAATCATATTGGTCCTTTCAGATATAATTGTTTCGACCCGTTTATCTTACGGAAAATTGCATGGTGTGCACCAGGTATTAAATCTACTGCTACTAAAAAATTGGTAGCAGAACAGCATTCAAACAGTTAAATACAGCACTTTCTTCTTCAATAAAAAAGCTTGTTGCCAGCTCCAAAGAGATGATAACATTAACTTTTGTTGACATTCCATTGTCAGCTACAATTAGTAAACATTAGCAGTGTTAAAACTAAGCTGCACATATAGTAAAAGCAGAGTGCTGAGAAGTGATCACGAGATAGATTTTAATATATAAATACAGAAGCTATGCAATAAAATGCAATGGCAGCTTTCAGAGCAGATAAACTGTACTTTGGGAATTTGTCATTTGTAGACAGGCAATACTATGTGTGCACAAAAGCAAATATGGTAACTGTATGGGTAATAAAAAGTAGAAAAACACATTTTTATTGAATGCTATGTCAAAGTTTTATCCCTTTATCTTTAAGATTTTTTTTTTTTTTTTTTTGCAAAAGCACTTCGATTTCACACACACGGTAATAGTTTGGTAATTTACTTGAAAACTGCATGACAATTCACTAAGATTTTCACCTCATGCGCTATTTCATTTGGTATATTAAGAAATCATGCGGATTCTGATTCAGTATTTGATGAATTATTGCAGTGCAGGAAAAATGGATAAAAGATGGGATACAAACAGCATCTTTTCTTATTATACTGACAAGCTAAGTACAAACTCCAATCTGCATAGAATGTGTACCAGCTCAAAACCATTAGTATCTTATTAACTACGACACCTTCATTGACGTATGCCAGAGCTCAAATCTATGAACTATTGACCCTTTTTAGCTCTTTCCTGCTCCCAAAAGCCATTTACTGACAAGAAAGTATTTTATGGCTGTAATTACTCATCAATGAGGGTTAAGGGGCCCATACACTCAGCCGATTTTCTGGCCGATCGATTGATCGATTGCAAATCGGTTGGCCAATCGACCGATCGGTGGCCGATTTCGATCCATTTCGATAGATTTCCATCGAACTGGCAGGGTGGAAAATTTAGGTCGATCTGATGAGATTGCTTATCAGTTTGCATTGGCCTTAATGGAAATCTGATGGCAAAAAAATGCCATCAGATCGAATTTCAATAGATTTCAAACTGAAATCTATTGGAATTCTATCCTGGTAAAAAATGTTCTAAAAACGCATCAGATAGATCATCAGATGCATTTCTTATCTATCTGCTGCCAATCTGACGAGTGTATGGGCACCTTTATGCTATAGTCTGTCCGACCCTGTCTTGACCCGGATAGAAACTGTCACTTGCATACCTGATATTTAACTCTGTCAGGCAGAGAAATAAAAAAAAGGAACACAGCCTAGTTATTTGTGTGCTAGGCACTGTACATACACATGTCTACCTCATCATGTCACATGTCACCTCGGGTATCCTTTAAGTTCTAAATATTAATATCTGTATTGTGAAATTAGGTACATTTGTTTTTATTAGTAACTTTCTTGATTTTCCTGAATACAGTAAAACCCCGTTATCCAGAACTCAGTTAACCAGAATTCCCAAGCAACCAAAAAAAAATAAAAATCCTGGCCTTGCAGAATGAATAAAACTACTTCTTTATACACTTCTTACACTTTTTTATACAGTAATAAACCTCTGTTACATAAAGTTAAGCCTGCCCTTTGTCCTAATTTTGTTTTTAATGACTGTATTTCAACATTAATACAGAGTGTATGTTAAAGGATACACCCAAGCTGATCAAAAAAAAAAGATCCACTTACCTGGGGCTTCCTCCAGCCCGTGGCAGCCGTCCTGTGCCCTCACCGCAGCTCCGGTGGCTCCCGGGCTTCTTCTCTGGCGCAGGTCGGGTTCCGGGTCGGCTTCTTCTGCGCTCCACCGCGCGGGTCACGTGGTCTCCCCGATGTCATCAGGACGGTACTGCGCAGTAGTAGAAGTAGTTCTGCACCTGCGCAGTAACGTCCTGATGACGTTGGCTAGACCATGTGACCCGCGGATTTTTTTTTTATTAGCTTGGGTCACTCCTTTAAGTATACAGTGTGGGGTATAGTACTGTTTTTTAGCTAGGCCTATTTTTAACATTGACTCTCAAACAATCAGAAACTACACTTATCCATTTGGTATCCACCAACCCCCATTGGTGCCGTATAATAGGGGTACTGTAGTTATTATAGTACTCTGTACCACGCTGCAGAAGATGTTAGCGCTATATAAATAATTAACAAGAAGGCGTGTGGGGTGAACCCGTCCCCACTCACGATAGGCTGGATCCCTCTGCACATGAACACATTAAACAAGGTTATACAACATGGATGGAAGGAAATGTAATAAAATGATTAAAAACAGGCTCAAATGGAAGGTAAAGGTAGCCATACACTGGTCGATTTTCCATCAGATTCGACCAACTGACAGATCCCTATCTGATCGAATCTGATCAGAGAGGGATCGTATGGCTACCTTTACTGCAAACAGATTGTGAACCGATGTCAGCCTGAAACCGTTCACAATCTGTGGTGGTGCTGCCGCCGCTTCCCCCGCCCGCATACATTACCTGCTCCGCCGGCGCGACTCCAGTCCCCAGGTCACCGCTGCTCCGTCTCCGCTCTGGTCTCCGACCCCGGCATGCTTTACTTCTTCCTGCCCGGCAGGAAGTTTAAACAGTAGAGCGCCCTCTACTGTTTAAACTTCCTGCCGGGCAGGAGGAACTGAAGCATGTCGGAGACCAGCGCGGACACGGAGCAGCGGTGACCGGGGGTAGTCGTGCCGGCGGAGCAGGTAATGTATGCGGCTCTATTGCGTCGGTCGTCGGGTACTCGAACGCCGCTAGCGACGCGCTCCCTACCCGCGGGCGATCGACGCTAATTTTCCACACGGAGCGATGGACGGGATCGGACGAAAAGGATCGAAATTCGGCGTGTAGCGAGAACGATTGGCAGCAGATTCGATCCCAGTGATCGAATCTGCTGTCGAAACGGCGGCAAATCGGGCCAGTGTATGGCCAGCTTTAGAGTTGGCAAATCGTCTGAGGAATCACCAACCAATCAGCTGTAGAGGTAGGTTTATTAAGCACGTCAAAAAAAGACAATGCATTTCGTGGGTGACACCCCCACTTCCTCGGGTCAATGTAGTGCCTTAATTGACTGTATATATAATAGACTATGAGGTGCTCATCTCTATTGGATACAGCCAATTAAGCTAAAATTTACCTTCTAATCATCTTATTACATCTTTGGTGCCTCCTTCGATCTTTGTTATACCATACTGTATATAATGTTCACATTGACCAATTACAGGTGCATACTTTATTCACTCATACGGTATACACACATATACACTGCACACAAACACACAGCACACTCATACACATATTACATGTACACACGCAGCACACACACATAATCACACTGTACATTACACACAAACACACAGCACACACACATACGCACTGTATATTACTGCACATGGAATAGGAGGGGGGCTACTGTATATGGATGTTACACATGGAAGAGGGGGCTGCATGTGGAATGGGTGGGGGATGCTGTACATGCAGGGACGGCTCACTCATGAGGCGGGGTGAAACTTTTGCCTCAGGCGGCAAACTTCTAGGGGCGACATCCGCCCGTCCGTGGGTGCGGGGGGGGGGGGGGGGAGGGGGGGAGCGGCCGCCGAGCTGGAGGGGTAGCGAGCAGGACGGGGGTATTGGGCCTAGCGGTGGGGAGGGGAGTCGGACCCCCCCCTCCCTCACCTGGGTCCCCCGAACTGCGCTCCCCTCCAGCTTTAAATAGCGAGTAAGCAGCCGTCCAGCTGACAGTAAGAGGCACGGGCGGGGGATCACTCACCTCTTCCTCGTTCCAACGTCCGCTCCACTGACGTCACTTTCTGCAACGCTGCCCACTGTATTGTACGGGGGGGGGGGGGCGGTGGCAATTTTTTCATAATTTGCATCAGGCGGCAAAAAGTCCAGGGCCGGCCCTGTGTACGTGGATGTTACACATGGAAGAGGGGACTAAATGTGGAATGGGAGGGGCTGCTGTACTTGGATGTTACACAAGGAAGAGAGGGCTGCACATGGAATGGGAAGGGGCTGCTGTAAATATATACATGCAGACACTCACATTCCACCCACAAATGCTCACACACACACACACACACACACACACAGTACACACACACACACACACACACACACACACACACACGTATATATACACACACACACACACACACACACACAGTACACACACACACACGTATATACAGACACACACACACACACACACACACACAGTACACACACACACACACGTATATACAGACACACACACACACACACACACAGTACACACACACACACAGTACACACACACACACACACAGTACACACACACACACACACACACACACACACACACAGTACACACACACACACACACACACGTATATATATACACACACACACACACACACACAGTACACACACACACACACACAGTACACACACACACACACACAGTACACACACACACACACGTATATACACACACACACACACACACAGTACACACACACACACAGTACACACACACACACAGTACACACACACACACACACACACACACACACACACAGTACACACACACACAGTACACACACACACACAGTACACACACACACACTACACACACACAAATATATACAGACACAGACAGACACATACACACACGCACGAGTATATACAGACACAGACAGACATGCACACACCTATCTACCTAACCTTGCCAAGAAAGCACTACAAAGAGTTTGCTTTGAACCTGCTGCAATTAGAGGGGCCTGGAGGTAATCTGGTGTGATCTAATTTGCCAGCGGGTATAAATTAGGGACATTATGTAATTAGCCGTAAAGAGCGAGAGAAAAGGAAGCGAGCAGCTGGGTGGCTTTGAGTCGAGTGTTATGAATTGCGCGCGGCGTGCTCGGGTGCCGTAAAAAGGGATTGCCAAGACTTTATAGTGGAACCATTAAGCCCCCATTGAGTTATGGTTCTTTTTACTCGTCTGAATCATAACTGAAGTCGTTGCCATGAAGTCACTAAAGCGAGGCTGGTAGTTAAAACACCTGAACTGGTTCCAAGCGCCGAAATATCCTTTAATACCACCAAAGTGTTTTTGCACGGTACGGAACTGCAGCCGATCCCCCCGTCACATGCACGCAGCCCGGAAGGAAAGACGCACCAGGCCTGGTGCCATCACAATGCCCGGGGACACGGGACGAGCCCCCAATGTGGTCACCAAATCACCCCCCAAATTCAGGCCAGTGTTACAGGAAATTATTATTTATAATTTTTTTTCTTTTACTTGTAGAAAAACTTTTCCCGTTGTAGGTAAAGAATGTGCCCCTGAGGTTGGTCATTCAGGGGTTCTTGCTGACCCCCAATGTTAGGCCTTCTCATCAGTACATAACAGCTCCACAAAAGTACAATAAACACCCACCCACCTTTCAGAGGTAACAAAAAATGGGTATGTTTGGGCAATAAGGAAAATGACACATAGTTACATAGTTATTTTGGTTGAAAAAAGACATACGTCCATCGAGTTCAACCAGTATATTGTACCTAAACGATTTTGCACCTACCACCAGGGCAGGTACATCCACAAGGCAATCTAGGCAGGTGCCTGGGGCCTATTAGATGTCACTGGGCCCACCAGCCACTTTCTCTGATCTCTCTCCACCTCAGTTTACCATTAGGACTATATGGGATACCAAAACTACTACCTTGCCTAGAGCCCCTTTTCCTATTAATCCATCTCTGCATACCATGCCTCCAGTTATGCCCCTACCACATCTCCGGTTATGCCACTTAAACACCTCTGGTTATGTCTCTACCACTCCTCCGGTTCTGTGCATACCACAACTACAGTTATGTTCCTACATATCTCCATTTATTCCCCTACCACACCTCCGGTTATGCCCCTACCACAATATTGGTTATGTCCCTATATACCGCTAGTTATGCCTGTACCACACCTCTGGTTATGCCCCTACCACACCTCCGGTTATGCCCCTACCACACCTCTGGGTATGCCCCTACCACACCTGTGAATATGCCCCTACCACACCTCCAGTTATGCCCCTACCACACCTCCAGTTATGCCCCTACCACACCTCCAGTTATGCCCCTTCCACACCTTCGATTATGCCCCTACCTACAACACTTCTGGTTACACCCCTAACAAACCTCCTGTAATGCCTCTACCACACCTCTGGTTATGCCCCAAAATACCAAGAGACTAATCCACTACAGTACCGTGCTGCTGATTGCATTATTCCACATTCATGTAAATCAAACACACCAAAAAATGACTCTACCCCAATAATATTTCTAACGATGTTGGATTAAATGGTAAGGACTTTGAAAGCTGATACCGCCATGGCTTTGCCGCATGCCCAGCTGTGTTCAGCATCTGTTTGTTGCTCTGCTTTAGCTGATCGATGTGCCGGAATTCGGCTGACTATCTCGGTGTTTTGAAGGCTGTTCGGGGTTCGGCGTTGCTACAGATCCGGCTTGCCGTGAATACATCACACAACGCCTGTACTTGGAGTGCTTTTGTTGCAGTACGCTCGACCACCTCTCGCACAAAGCCGCACAATGCCTATTGTGCTGCGTGTCAAGTGTGGCGATGCTTGTGCGAGCTGTATTGTCCTGCCGGCATCTCGCCGTACAATGCATTGTTGTGTTTATGAAAATATAGAACCTGAATCTATTCTTCTGTACTGAAGGTTTCCTTGACATTAGCAACTCAAACTCAGGTGAAACCTGTTACACGAATACAACATTATTGCTAATTAATTAGGCCTGAATAGGTTTTGTAAAAAAAAAAATGCTGCAGTGTTTCCAAAATATATAAAGTATAATACCGGCTGCACCAGTTCACAAATCTGTTTTTTTTATGATAATAACAATAAAGATCTCTCCCTCCGCAACCAACTGCTGCCTGCCCCTGAACAATGAAAACATTCTGCACTTCCTGCAACTGTTTTCACTGCCACTCTAGCGTGGGTTTGGTACACTCTCCTCTTTACTGCAGCAACGTCATGTCCACTCTCCTCCTCCAGTGTGCATCAAGTCCACTCTCCTCTTTACTGCAGGCAGGTCGTGTCCAGTCAACTCTCTTCCTATGTTGTTCAGGTCCACCCTCCACCTCCACGTGGGTTTGGTCTAGTCTCCACCTCCAGCATGGGTTGTGTACACTCTACACCACCAGTGTGGTTCAGGAACATTCTCCACCACCAGTGTGGTTGAGATCCACTCTCCACCTCCAGTGTGGCTTAGGTCCACTCTGGCACTCTGCTTCTCCAGTGTGGGTTGAGTCCAGGGCCGGCCCTAGACTTTTTGCCGCCTGAGGCAAATTTGGAAAAAATTACCCCCCCCCCCCCCCCCCCCCGCCGAGCTGGAGGGGTAGCAGGCAGGACGGGGGTATTGGGCCTAGCGGCGGGGAGGGGGGTCGGACCGATCTGCACTCCCCTCCAGCTTTAAATCGTTAGGAAGCAGCCGATAGTAAGAGGCACGGGCGGGGAGGACTGGGCGGGGAGGACTCACCTTTTCCGCGTTCCAGCGTGCGATCCACTGACGTCACTTCCTGCAACGTGACGTCAGTGGATCCCACGCTGGAACGCGGAAGAGTTCTCCCCGCCCGTGCCTCTTACTATCGGCTGCTTTCTATCGATTTAAAGCTGGAGGGGAGCGCAGATCGGGGGACCCAGGCAAGGGAGGGGGGGGTCCGACCCCCCTCCCCACCGCTAGGCCCAATACTACCGTCCTGCCCGCTACCCTCCAGCTCAGCGGCCGGCCCCCCGCACCTACGGACGGGCGGGTGCCGCCCCCCCCAGAAGTGCCGCCTGAGGCAAAAGGTTCACCCCGCCTCATGAGTGGGCCGGCCCTGGTTGAGTCCACTCTCTTCCTCGAAATCAGAATCAGCTTTATTTGCCAGGTATGACAGTTGTTGCGCCCTCGGTCTGCTCTCCTCCTCCAGGGCTGGTCAGGTCTACTCTCCTCTTCATTGCAGCAAGGTCGTGTCCACTCTCCTTCTCTAGCATGGGTAAGGTCTACTCTCCTCTTCCCTGCAGCAAGCTCATGTTCACTCTCCTCCTCCAGCACAGGTTGAGTGCACTCTCCTCCTCCAACACCAGGTCAGGTCTACTCTCCTTCTCCAGAACAAGTTGGGTCCACTCACCAAGTGAGGTCTACTCTCTTCCTTCAGCACAGGTTGGGTCTTGTCTCCGTCTCCAGCACTAGGTCCAATTCACTCTCTTCTTCCAGTGTCAGGTTGGGTCCACTCCACTGCTCCTCCAGCACAGGTTGAGTCAACTCAACCTTCTCCAGCGTGGATTGGGTCGACTCTCCTTCAATGCAAGGTGGGATCCACTCTCCTCTTCAATGCAGTCGCTAATCTCCATACAGCTCACAAGTGTGATGAGTGTACCTGCAGGTCACGTGACATGCATCAGGGGCTGCTCAGAAGGTAAATTTTATAAACACAGTATTGTGAAGAGGTGATCCTATTTAAAAGACATAGAGGAGAGTAAAATGCCCATCTGATAAATTACCACTTCTTTATAAAGTGGCCCATTAAAGGGGAGAATGAAGTGCTGGTGTATTTGTCACTCTGAAAACTTCTGTTTTTTGCAGGACTGTTATATACCTGAAAGGACAGGTCTGAGCAATAAAAAAAAAAAAAAAAAAATCTATCTTCCCGGGGCTTCATCCAGCCCCTGGCAGCCGATATGTCCCTCGCTGCAGCTCCAGTTTCCCAGGATCCCATCCGTTGGAGCTGCCAACATCGCCAGGGCAACATCTGCTGCGCCTGCACTCAACTCTGTAATTTTAACTCAATCATGGAACTCGGAAGTATTGGACCAATCAGAGAATGCAGAGTCAACTGGGAAGTATTTGGCCAATTAGAGAAAGCAAAAAATCAGCTACTGAGATGAAGTTTAATCCTTGGTCACAGTTACTCTGTAAGTCAGGTCTGAGACACACCCTCTTGTTGGAGAGTTGGTGGTGTCACCACTTCACTCCTCCTCCTAAACATGCCCCCTCATTCAGATGTTCGAGATTAGGAGGATCCCTCCAACACACTGCGAGTCAGCTGAAAAGTTGCTGTGCACTTTAAAGATAAAAACAGTATTAGAAATCCCTTCTCTTTCCAGCCTAGTCCTTTTTCTCAGCTTTCTCACTCCATGTCCTCAGAAACTACTCTCTCCAATGTTTAATGTCCAACTTACTTCCTGCTCTATAGATCCTATCGCATTGCACACCTCTCCTCCTATCTCATACCTGCCTTAAAAAGGCACCCCAGGCCACTCCGATTGTCCGCTGGCCGGTCCGGTAAACTTGTCTTCTTGCCGAAATTGGGTGCCAAAATTTGGGCCCTGTGCCTCTTTTTCATGTACACCCCATAGAGGCTTTCCACACTGTACTTTGGACCACCGATGCTGAGCGCGGGACCCAGAAAGAACTTGTCAGATTCCTGATTGCGACATCGGGCCCCTTCATGCACAAGTGTGGCCATACTACACCTGTGTATAGCCACGCCTGCGCAGTACTTGCGTGAGTGCAGCAGCGGCGCTCACGCATTGAAAAGAAGTGTGGTCTCAATCATCAGGAAGGTCCCAGGCAGCCATGGTGGTAAGGCGGAGGATGTGGGACGTCTCTAGAGTATCCAAAGGCTTCCCTCGTCTTAGGAAAGTTACTGGTTTTTGACCTGAGGTTTGTCTAGGGTTCACGTTCAGCTTTCTGTAGCTAACAGCCTATTTCTATTCTTACCTTCGCATTCAAACTTCTTGAATGCCGTGTTGACCTGGTTAACTACCTGTTTACTCCCTCTAGGATCATCTTCAGTTTCCTCTCTTGCCTTTCTACTGAAATCACCCTCACTAAAGTAACAAAGGACTTACTGATTACTAGCAAAATAGGCTACTATTGTGTAGGCATTCTGTCTTCAGGATTTAGCGCCATTGATCATCTTTTACTACTTCAAAGATTGTCTCCTCTTGGTCTTCAGGGTTGTGTTTTCTACTGCTTTTCTCTATATCCCAATGAAAGGAATTTTTGTGTTGCCCATTCTAAAGCCATCTTCTCCACTTATCCTCTCACTGTTGCAGTGCCACAGGGCTCAGTTCATGGACCCCTTGTTTTCTCCATCTCTAACTGAGGTTTTCACCAACTTTTTAGCTCTCTTGGCTTCCAATACTGATACCCAAATCTTTTTCTCCATTCCTGATACTTGCGGTTTAATTTTAGCATCCCTGTTTCAAATATTTGTTGCAGGAAAGGCCCACGATTGTCTGTTTTTTTGTAAAATATTTGTTCATAGTGGCTATGGAATATGTTGGCCACATATAAATTGATAAAAATAAGAATGATAATATGTTGAGGCAATGGAGGCAAAATTCCTTTTATTCGTTTGATATACAGATTCACTTCCCCTGGGCTTTTATATTTATATGTAGAGAGAGAGGACAAGAGAGGAGCGTAATTTTACCCCGTGAAGCCGGAGTTGTGCTATTTATTTCTTCCATGCACTTATCTGAGCCCTGGGTGAGCTGCAGGCGCTCTCCCGTAGTGGCCTCCAGTAATGTCCTCCTTCCTGGAAGGATGCAGGAGATATTTATCTCACAGTGGGTGCTGCTTGGGTCCTCAGCTATGACATTTTACAGAATATGTAGCTGGGAAGCCTCAGCGCGGTTTCAGAAACTGACAAACTTAGGCTGGCGTGTGAGGAAATAACCTGGCAATTATTGCCCCATACAGAGAGAGACTACCTGGGACGACACGCCGACTCTCTGCTGTACTACGCTGCTCAACGCCTTCATTGTAGCAACAAAACAAAGCTGACCTGTTGTTGTGAGAAGCAGCACAAACAGCCTCCTGTGTGTCCAATTACTGCTATTGTTGGTGCTGCTCACAGTAGGTGTGCTTCAACCACCTCAATCACAGGCACAAACCTTCCACCCACACATAAAGGAGATGCGAAAGCGCCACACCGCTCCACGCACAGAACATGAAGAGACACGGACACCTGCCGCTGGAGAACTACAAGTCTCAGGCTTCCCAGCTGTTTACTTCAGTATAACACAATTCATGTCTCTCAAAGCAGAGGTGGCAATAAGGGCAGAGCATGGAATTAGTTTGCACTCTTGTTTCTTTAGCGGCACAGTTCACCACCCACATCATTAATATTCAGTTTTATCAGGCCCGGATTTACATTACAGGAGCCTATAGACTCAGATGTCCTGGCACCCTAGACTCCGCCCTCCATGAACCTACAAAAACCTGCCGAACTGCACCACAGCCCAGCTGTCACGTCTCCCTTAGTTCCTTTGCCTGTCAGAAGTAGCTACAGGTTCCCCTTAGCATTAGGTAGCCAGAAGTACCCTCAATATTAGGTAGCTAGAGGTGCCTCCAGGTATTAGGTAGCTAGAGGTGACCCCGGCTGAAGGGAGATCTGGTCAATGGAATGCAGAGAGTAGGGTGAGTAGAGTACCTCTTACTTACACTCTTCTCGGGACTCTGCATTGGTATGGCAGGAAAGAAGCACTTGGGGAGGAGATGAGCCGCCTTTCCACCATCAGGCGCCTGTAGGCACGTGCCTACAGTGCCTTATGGTAAATCTGGCCCTGAGTTTTATGCAGGGAGATCTTCTCACTAACCTATCACATGACAGCTCAGCAGAAGATAGAATGAAGATGGGTCTTCTCACTAACCTATCACATGACAGCTCAGCAGAAGATAGAATGAAGAGGAGTCTTCTCACTAACCTATCACATGACAGCTCAGCAGAAGATAGGATGAAGATGGGTCTTCTCACTAACCTATCACATGACAGCTCAGCAGAAGATAGGATGAAGATGAGTCTTCTCACTAACCTATCACATGACAGCTCAGCAGAAGATAGGATGAAGATGGGTCTTCTCACTAACCTATCACATGAAAGCTGAGCAATAGATAGGATGAAGATGGGTCTTCTCACTAACCTATCAGATGACAGCTCAGCAGAAGATAGGATGAAAATGAGTCTTCTCACTAACCTATCACATGACAGCTCAGCAGAAGATAGGATTAAGATGGGTCTTCTCACTAACCTATCACATGACAGCTCAGCAGAAGATAGGATGAAGATGGGTCTTCTCACTAACCTATCGCATGATAGATCAGCAGACAATAGGATAAAGATAGATTAGCAGACAATAGGACAAAGATAGGTCTTCTTACTAACCTATCGCATGATAGCTCAACAGAGGATAGGATGAAGATGGGTCTTCTTACTAACTTATCACATGATAGCTCAACAGAGGATAGGATGAAGATGGGTCTTCTTGCTAACTTATCACATGATAGCTCAACAGAGCATAGGATGAATATGGGTCTTCTTACTAACCCATCACATGATAGCTCAGCAGAGGATAGGATGAAGATGGGTCTTCTTACTAACTTATCACATGATAGCTCAACAGAGCATAGGATGAATATGGGTCTTCTTACTAACCCATCACATGATAGCTCAGCAGAGGATAGGATGAAGATAGAGCTTCTTATTAACCTATCACATGATAGATCAGCAGAAGATAGGTTTAGGGTTTTGTCCACTGTGATTTGCTGCATTTTTTCCCTGTAAACCACAAAGTATAAGGATGCCAGACCTGAACTTCCTCTCTGCTTTATAGAGACTGTAACAAAAAAAAAGTTCCCCTGGGGAGTACTCACTGTCACAAGCCCCCTAGTGGCCGGACCGCACAATGCCTTCCAATCGATCTCAGCACACAGACCATGCAATCTGTGGTCGCAATTGGTGCACAGAAACCGCTGGGATTTTGGCAGCAGACCGACTAGAAGGGAGCCTGTGAGTTACGGTAATACAAATTACACACTATTTCAGGGTATAACTGCCACCACCTCTGTTCAAATGGGACAGAGGAACCCACTGACTGGCTGATTCTAGACCTGCAAATAAAACGGTTAACACACTCTATTTTATCTAGATATCAACAATTGTAGCGACTCTTCAGAAGCTAGGTTCAGTTTTGTGTTGCTGAATAAAAGGTGTAGCCGAACAAATAAATGACATTAGCATTGTTTATTATAAATGCAATATAAATAATTAATATATACAGAAAATCATTAAAATCAACAATTATAGAGACAAATAATAGCACAGTATGGAAAATAAAAATAAGGGAAGAAAATACGGATACTTAAGTTCATGTGGAAATATGTCCTTTCTGGGAAAACACATGCAGTTCCTATGTTTCAGTTCAGGAGCAAAGTTCAGACAAGATGGCCGCTAGCCACATGGTCCTCTGGCTAGCAGCAGCATGCTCTCGTGAAGATGGGATTTGGAGGACTGCTCCTCCCTGTATGCACCCTGGTTTTATGGAAGCTAGTTTTGGGGGTGGAACAAAGTCAGCCCCCCTCCGCTTCACAAACCAATCACAGTTCATTCCCTTGGAGAGAGATTTAGGTTTAAACGTATAAAACACTGTAATTCAAAACTAATAATAATAATAATAATCCGAACATTTGTATAGCGCTTTTCTCCTTTCGGACTCAAAGCGCTCAAGAGCTGCAGCCACTGGGACGCGCTTAGGAGGCCACCCTGTAGTGTTAGGGAGTCTTGCCTTGAACTCCTTACTGAATAGGTACTTGACCTAGCCAGGATTCGAACCCTGGTCTCCCATGTCAAAGGCAGAGCCCTTAACCAGTACATGGTTAATGCCACATTTGCGCTGATAACAGATTAATATTCCTCAGATTATGACAATTCCTATGACATCAGACTTGATTAGGGTAGAGGGTCCAGTTCCTGAGAAGTTTAATAACTTGGTTGTAGCGTACCCCTTGCCCCTCAAGACTGGTATCAAAAGGTTCAGCAAGACACTACAAACCCAATCATACGACTCTCATAATTATCCTAGATCCGTAAATAGGCAAAAAAATCATATACAGCATTCATTTTCTCTCTACTTTTGATGGAGTCAGGCAGTCTGGTTTCATGCTGAGTTTATCCTGTCTCTTTAAAAGGCAGTAACACTTGCCATTTGGGGCTTACTGCTGGAGAGCTTTCACACCTCAGTGTCACTGGCCAGGAAAGGGACTTCTTTTGAACAAGTTAATAACCACACAGGCCTTATCAGAAAGCATACTTGGCTCTCATGAAAAGAGCTCTGCCACAACTATGAAGACAACAGAGACCCCCAGGCTTCACTGCCTGGTATCCATAGACATAAGATTCTGATCTGGCATGTCAATGGCAATCGGTGCAGCAAACCGATTTCGATTGCGTTCTCTTTTCTCACGGCTCTTCCGTGACACTCACCTTGGTAGGGGGAAGCCTCAGGGTCCCAATGAGGCTTCCCCCTCCCCTGTAGCTGCAGGCAATCCAGCGCTGGCTCCCCTGAAGTGTCCCGGAATCCTGGCTCCACAAGCTGACAAGGCTTGATATATTTACCTTTCCTGGCTCCAGAGGGGGCGCTGTTACGGCTCTCAGCACGGAGATAGGGGGAAATAGATGATCTCTGTCGGGTCCGCTCTACTACGCAGGCACAGGAGAATTGCGCCTGCGCAGTAGAGCAGCGATCGGCTATTTCCGCCTGTCTCCGAGCGGAGAGCCGATACTGCGCCTGCGCTAGAGCCGGGAAGGTAAGTATTTACATCCCCGCCGTTCCGGGGGCTTTCTCGCCGCCGCCGTGGGACACAGGAGGACGGGGGAAGCCTCGATCGGATCTGGAGGTTTCCCCCACCCAGGGTGAGTACCCCCCAGGGGAACTTTTTCTCATTACAGGTTTTCTTTAAAAGATAAGCAACAGCATAATAACCTTTCAAGAATAACTTTTCTTTGTTACAGCTGATACACATCCTGCAATAAAACTGCAGTGTGTCTACTTTCTACTTTCATGGAAGCAGACATAGGGTTCACATCCTGTGTTTACAAATTAGCTTCTCTGCTGAGGCAGCCAGCTGACACAAAAGAGAGATCAAATTACAGTGGTGATTAGTCACAGATGAGGGGGAATTTGACAGGCTAAACTCTCTAAATACATACAGTGTGCATTTCTCTTGGTTTTCCTTCTGTCCTGTGCAAGAGTTCAGCTCTTCAGACTCACCTTGCGATGTCATTGGTTCATTCGCTCTGCGCTTTTCGCGCTAGCTGTCCCTATACATCTCAGTGAATGCAAATGAGCCCACTGAGGCTATTATTCCAGGATTTGCCCATCCGCGTTTGTATGCCCCTAAGTGAGCCATCTCTATTCCCGCCACTGCCTGGCCGGTGTGGCTCAGCGGGGGAGAGGCAGCCAGAGTTTTTCTATTAAGTGAAACGCTGCGTTTGAGAAATCTCCCACCACGTGTCATGGCATGTGTCATACGTGAGTGCGGACCACTGCGTCGCCTGACATTATACAACGCTGTGGGGACCCCTCTTATGTTTTCACATCATGCTGCTGGATTCTCGGCTTACAATAACCTCCAGGAGAAACAGATTCATAATCATTCCTAAAACAACAAAAAAATTGAAATATGTTGGTGAGATTCTGGCAGGGCAGCAAAGAAATCTAAAAAGTATCTGCAATAATAAATGTATAATAATAATAATAGTGTGTGACTGTGGTGGGGACATTAGAGTGTAAGCTCCTCTGGTGCAGAGACTGATGGGAATGGATTAGTGTGATCTCTGTACAGCACCGTGGAGTATGTCAGGGCTATATAAATGTATAATAATAATAGTGTGTGACTGTGGTGAGGACATTAGAGTGTAAGCTCCTCTAGTGCAGAGACTGATGGGAATGGATTAGTGTGATCTCTGTACAGCGCTGTGGAATATGTCAGAGCTATATAAATGTATAATAATAATAATAGAGTGTGGCTGGGGTGAGGACATTAGAGTGCAAGCTCTTCTGGTGCAGAGACTGATGAGAATGGAGCAGTGATCTCTGTACAGCACAGTGGAATATGTCAGAGCTATATATATGTATAATAATAATAGTGCGTGCCTGTGGTGAGGACATTAGAGTGTAAGCTCCTCTGGTGCAGAGACTGATGGGAATGGATTAGTGTGATCTCTGTACAGCGCTGTGGAATATGTCAGAGCTATATAAATGTATAATAATAATAATAATAATAGAGTGTGGCTGGGGTGAGGACATTAGAGTGCAAGCTCTTCTGGTGCAGAGACTGATGGAAATGGATCAGTGTTCGCTGTACAGCACTGAGGAATACAGTATGTCAGGGCAATATAAATGTATAATAATAATATTGTGTAGCTGTAGTGAGGACAATTAGGCCCGGTTCACACTTGCGGTTCTCTGCCAAACGGACCGGATGACCTGACCGGATCCGGACCGGATCTGGATCGGAACCGTACGGTTCTGATCCGGATCCGATCCGGATCCAGTCAGGTTGCATCAGGTGTGCATCAGGATGCGATCCGGATCCGTTTGGCAAAAGAGAGTAGAAATAAAATAAAAATGTTGGGGTCTGGGAGGTCAGCAGAAGGTGGACCTGTGGAATCAGGCCCTCCGCTGTTTAGAACTCACCTCCACCTCCGATATACTGCCAACATCTCCAGCACGTTTAAAGTCACTGCTGCTCCACTCCAAAATGCTTGCCCATGTGTCCCCATCCAAAATCGCCGCTACAATACGCATAGGAAGTGGGGTAGAACATCCGGATTTTTAGCCAGTGTGTTGTGCGCTCTCCAGTTCTCATTGGTTTGTATTGGCCGGATGGTGTAGTCCGGCTCCGCTCCGGATACGGCTGCCAGAGGAGCCGGACCAAAAAATAGCGCATGTTGGGTCTTATGCCGGAGTCCGGATCCGGTCCGGATCCGGTCCGGACGAAACGGACGCATGTGAACGGACGCATAGGCTTTCATTGCTATGCCTATGCGTCCGTTTAGGAAAGCAAATTTTTGTTTTTCTTAACATCTTAGTAAGGGGGCTTTTAGGACCATTGTAGTCCCTTACACACTCCAATGAGTTCTGGGTCACCATGAGCTTGCTGGTTAGTCTGTATTGCTATGCCGTGCGTCCGTTCCGTCCGTTCTGCATGCGGTCCGGCTCCGGCACGGCGATTCCGGACGGCGACCTCTAATGTGAACCGGGCCTTAGAATGTAAGCTCCTCTGGTGCAGAGACTGATGGGAACGGATCAGTGATCTCTGTACATCGCTGTGGAATGTATCAGAGCTATGTAATTGAATATTATTATTATTATTATTATCAATATTATAATACTAACTAGTAAAAAAGCCCACCCATTAAAAAACAGGCGCTAGGTCACAGGCGCTACCCCCGCAATGCGCGCTCATAGGCTCATACGCGTCCCGCTTGCTCGTTCCCCACCACTGTCTGAAGTATATGCATGTTTGTGCAGCAAGTGAAAGTTCCAAATACTTTCAGCTTAGGGAAGAATAACAAAGTGTCAGAGGGAATCCACCTCTCCACACTCAGGAATGTTTATGAGCCTCCTGTGTATTTGCAGAGGGACAATCTGTGACTGTTTTCACATAACAGGAAGGTGGTAAAGCACACAGCCTTGCTGGGAATGTGGTTGGAGCACTTGTGAAGTGGTGACAGTTGGGAGATCTTCTCTCCACTATCCCTTTATGACTCCTACACAGAGCTCTGCAGGCTCATCCTTCAAACTTCCAACACCCACTTGTCAAAGAGGAGACAAACAGGTGAGAAATGCGTGACAGGGTCACTTCCAGAGCATAGGGGACGATTTGTCACATGTCTGCCCTTTCCAAACCCCAAACCTCTGCAAACTCATTACAGTCCTCTTTCCAAATTAGGTCAAATTTCCCAGGCAGGGTTATCGGCAAATTAGCAAAGCTGAAGCGAGAAAAAAAAACGAATGAGAGAATTGTACGTATAGTACGGATAATGAATAGAACATTAGTAGCAAAGAAAAGTCTCATATATTTATTTTCAGTTATATACCTTTTTTATAACTTTGCATCATTCTGTCATATGTGCAATTTAGAAACCTCACTCTGTCTTTTAAACTATAAAACAAAGCAGAAATGATGACCCTCTGAATTCTCCTGCAGTGAAATCTGATCTCAAGCTGTCCCTCACTGCAGGCCTGGATTGACATCACAGGAGCCTATAGACACAGATGTCCTGGCACCCTAGACTCCGCCCTCTATGAGCCTACAACCCCCACCAAACCAAACCAAAAGTGTGCTGGCTGTCCCAGCTGTTGCTTCTCCCATACTTCCCTTGCCAGTCATAGGTAGCTACAGGTGTCCCTTAGCATTAGGTAGCCAGAGGTACCCTCAGAGGTAACTAGTGGTGCCCCCAACTGAAGGGAGATCTCGTCAGGGTAATGCCAAGAGCTGAGTAATTAACCTCTAATTTACGCTTTGCTGGAGGACTCTGCATAGGGAAGGAGGGAGGGAGGGAAGCATTGGGGGAGGGGAGTGAGCTACCTTTCCATCATCAGGCGCCTGTAGGCACGTGCCTACAGTGCCTTATGGTAAATCCAGCCCTGCCTCACTGTTTCTTGGCTGTTTAAAGGGCAACTGAAGTGATAGAGAGGTGGAGGCTGCCATATTTCTTTCCTTTTAAGCAATACCAGTTGCCTGGCTATCCTGCTGATACTCTGCCTCTAATACTTATCCATAGCCCCTGAACAAGCATGCAGCAGATCAGGTGTTTCTGACAATATTGTCATATCTGACAAGATTAGCTGCATGCCTGTTTCTGGTGTGATTCAGACATTATTGTATCCAAACAGATCAGCAGGACAGCCAGGCTACTGGTATTGTTTAAAAGGAGATACATATACAGTATATCACTCTCACTTCAGTTCCCCTTTAAAGAGACACTGAAGCGAAAAAAATAATATGATATAGTGAATTGGTTGTTTACTATGAATAATTACTAGAAGATTAGCAGCAAAGAAAATATTCTCATATTTTTATTTTCAGGTATTAAGGCCTAGTGCACACCGGAGCGTTTCCGCTGCGGTTTGCGATCTGCTTGCGGGTGCGAATCCGCTAGGGTAATGTATTTCAATGGGCTAGTGCACACCAGAGCGGGAGGCGTTTTGCAGGAACGCATACTCCCGGGCTGCTGCAGATTTTGGATTGCGGATGCGTTTCTGCCTCAATGTTAAGTATAGGAAAACCGCAAACCGCTCTGAAAAACGGCACTTCAGAGCGGTTTGCCAGACGTTTTTTGTTACAGTAGCTGTTCAGTAACAGCTTTACTGTAACAATACATGAAATCTACTATACCAAAACCGCTACACAAAACCGCAAAACGCTAGCTGAAACGCTGCAGAAAAATAAGAAAAAGCGTTTCAAAATCTGCTAGCATTTTGCGGATCTGCTTGCGGTTTTTGGTGTGCACCAGGCCATAGTGTTTTTTCTAACATTGCATCATTCTCTAATATGTGCAGCTTACACAACACTCAGCATTCAAATGATTCTTTCAGAGCAGTCTGTGAACTAATGACCTCTCCTCTGGCAGATAAAAAGAAAACTGTTCACTTACAGTTGAGATAATAAAAGTCAGAAGACAGCCCTCTCCACGACTTTGAAAGTCGTAGAGATTAATGGCTTTTTTGTATAGAGATAACAACTGGAGTTTCTTAACTCTTCCTGTACTGGAAACAATTAGACCGATGTATCTGATCTTAATGTTTTATTTCTTAGCTGTACTACGCATACAAATCATAATATCATCATTTTTTTTTTCGCTTCAGTGTCTCTTTAAGTGCTTCAGAAAACAGGACTGTATTCGACCCAAGTTGAATGGAATTGCGCACAGAAGCTCTTTTGCATAGATACAGTCTAAAATTAGGGTAAAAGCAACTAAAATAATAACAATAATTCCTATATTTGTATATCACTTTTCTCCTGGTGGACTCAAAGCGCTTGTGAGGCAGCTTCTAGATCACACTCAGTGTTAGGGAGTCTCGCCCAAGAACTCTGTACTGAAATGGTGCTAGCTAAACAGGAAGAGACAAAATTTAAACCCTGGTCTCCTGTGTCAGAGGCGGAGCCCTTAAAAAGGAACTCCAGTGAAATTAATGTAATGAAAAAGGGCTTCATTTTTACAATAATTATGTATAAATGATTTAGTCAGTGTTTCCTGTCATAAAATCTTTCCTCTCCCTGATTTACATTCTGACATTTACCACATGGTGACATTTTCACTGCTGGCAGGTGATGTCAGTGGAAGGAGATGCTGCTTGCTTTTTTTGACAGCTGTAAACAGCTGTTATTTCCAGAATGCAACAAGGCTCCCACAGTGTGATGTCAGGATCATGGTCCTGGGAGCTGAGAGGGGTTTCACCAGAATATCAGCCATACAGCGCCCCCTGATGATCCGTTTGAGAAAAGGAAAAGATTTCTCATGGGAAAGGGGGTATCAGCTACTGATTGGGATGAAGTTCAATTCTTAGTTACGGTTTCTCTTTAACCAGTACACCATCCAGCCACTGAAAATCAGAAGGAGGTGGCGGCGTACCTCAATAATGACAGCTTCATACAGTAATGTAATTTATTATGCACTGTCATCTGACTGAGACATCTGAACAAATAATAACTGATGGGTTTTTGTTTGTCCACCCTTGTTGTCGGTGTGGCATGTGTGGTCCACTCTATCCACCTCTGACCTGCTTTCTCCGGCACCCTGGACACCTCTTCATCTCTGCCGTCCTGAAAGGACTCGGGTATGATTAATTCTCTCTCTATATTGGTGCTGACGTTGGCAACAAAGGAAAAACATCTTCGAGAAATTCAGTTTAACGCTAGGCGGCTGGATCCAGTAAGATGATACGGACCCCCCTGTGTGTCCTCTTAATGGAAAAGCGTCCCATGGTGAGAAGGTTTGATCAGCCTGACAGGAGACCCCCCTCTGTGCTGCCAAGTCAAAAAACTGAGAATTGGTGATAAGGAAATCGCCTGCACTATTACTAGGGCATGTTATCACTTAAGCAGAGATGTGTAACGTCGTCCTACCGCCTCTGCCAGACAAGAACATCTCCTGAAAGCAAAAGCCACCTAGAATCAATTCTGGGAACAACTGTTGCAAGTTCAAGCAAAATGGCGGGATTCCCAAATGTCAAGATGTCCACAAACAGAATATTAGAAGAAGGGAAGGAATAGAATTGCAGCCCACCCACCCCTCGGTTCAGTATTGGTCGCTTGGATGGGGGGCATTTCCTAACTACGTATACTGAGGGTACTCTCTGTCTCTCTGTACTCTCTGTCTACGTATACTTTGGGGACCTGGCCAGAGCTGGATCATCCACTAGACACACCTAGGCAGTTGCCTAGGGCTTGGGGAATTGCTAGGGTTCTAGTGGATGCTAGATCCCACCAACTCTTACTAAATAGCCAAGTGTAACACTTTGCCAACAGGCCTCACCAATATGTACAATGTTTGGTCTGTATGACCTTTATTTCTGTTCGGAAAAAGCTATCTGACTGCTACTTCAGACTCAGAAAAGACAATAAATGAGTAGACAGATTATGCAAGCAATCGGGAAATCATTTTTATGTGTATGTGTGTATCGTTTTGTGACTAGTGTATGCAGGGGTGCCTCTAGTCATTTTGTCACTCCAGGCGAGAAAACCTGTGGTGCCCCCCATCCCCCCCCCCCCCCCCCCCCCCCAGGAAAATAATCATAATGCAGCATCGTTTCACCAGAAAATACTTTACCTGTGTGGCTACTGAGAAGAAGGGGCACGGCTTTAAAGAAGGAGCCTGGCAGAGAAGAGCAGTATTGATTTCTCTATTGGCTGGGGAGAAGTGGAGGTGGAGGCACTGCTGAGCACATGGTAGCGTGCCGAGCACCGGGGACTGAGTCGGGAGGTAATATAATATAAAAAAAAACAAACATGGTCACGGTAGCAGCGGCGGGGGAATGCGCCTCACCACCTCATGGCGCCTCACCACCTCATGGCGCCCCAGGCAACCGCCTATACTTGCCTGGTGGGTGAGACGCCCCTGCGTGTATGAATTGACATGAGGGTCTTAGCTGAAGCTGTAAGCCTTTTAGAACCTTTTATCCTGCTGGCGCCTCTGTCCACTCTTATATTACATACAGGTATATCTCCTTCATAAAAGGTAAACTGGGGTATAATAAAAACTAGTGCATAAGGGTGCATAAATACATATATACAGTGCCACTCTACAAGCAACAGAGTTTCCCCCAGCAACAGCCCAAGTCAGAGCTGTTGCTGGGGGAGACTCTCTTGCTTGGTGGGGGGATTGCTATTTATTATTTGTGCACTATATTTCTCCTGACGACGCCCCATTTTAGGGATGAAACAATTGTAGACATCAAAGAGATGATTGTGTATATTCAGCAATTTGGTGTGTGGACCTCCCTTCGTTGCATTGGATTACTTCCGCCACTATCTCCAGCAACCCCGAAACAGGTGAAAACGGTGTGCGATTCTTTGGGCTTATTTGCAAGCATTGGGCGGGTGTTGCCTTCACACTTTCAGAATGAGATCCTTTAGACGGTGCTCAGGGCGTGGGCATTTATGGTGCATTTGATACAAGGAGGGAGATTGACGTCTCTTCCATTTGAGAGTCGGAGTTGGAACAATATCACAATCCCGATTTTTCATGGTCGGAGAGGAGCAGCTGCTCCTAACCAGATCTGCGCAGGATGCCTGCGTCCGGCGGTTGTGCGAGACCGCGATTATATCAAAGAGGCTGCTGATGGGCTCAGCTGTTTGAAGCCACCACGAGAGTGAAACCTGAGCCGTCAGAGCCAGCTGAAGCCACACAAGTTCACGATAAGAGGCCCGCGGTTCATGGAGCCGGCCGGGGCAGATGTCCCCTGTGACCGGGCCTCCTAACGCTCAACGCAAATATGATTATTTTATAAAGCCCGCTGCTTAAGTCACGCCATTGATCTGGTCCCAGCAAAAACATAACCCGAGAGTCCTCCCGAAGCTGCGCTCAGGCACACTCGTCACCCACCGGCGGAATCCGGGTGACTCATTCCTTTCAGCGGAATACCAGCTGCCAGTGGCACCACTTTAATAAAGGATGGTGGAGGGAAGGGGGGGGGGGGGGATCCATTATTGAGCCCTAGAACTGGAAATGAACTCCACAGAACTGCTTCAAAGACCTTTCATATTCAAGTGACCTTATATAATGGGGGCAGTCAAGGCTGGTTATCACATGGCGAGGGTGGCACCATATACAATATACCTATATAATACCTCCCGAGATGAGAAAGAGGGACACTTAAGCCACGCCCCTGCCACACCCCTGATCACGTCCCCTTCGCACCCTTAGTCACGCATACCATAAAGATTTCATAAGAAAAATATGTATAATAATTCAAACCACACTGCTCCTTTCTATCCTGGTTCATTTTCCTTCATATTAACACTTCAAAATAATAAATATATCAATTTAAAGGATGGGAATAAAGTTTAGAGTCAATTAAGCACATTTTTCAGTAGAAAAATACATATATTTACTTAAATCTGTAAATTAGTCCTGAAAGAGGGACAACTGAGGAAGAAAGAGGGACAGAGGGACTGGGTTCCCAAAAAGGGACTGTCCCTCCAAAAGAGGGACAGTTGGTAGCTATGCCTATATCCTGACTTCCTCTGCCATGTGTAACCTCCACTGCCCCTCCCCCTCCTCCACCCCAATTCCAAACCCTATTAACTTCCCTCCACCCCAAACTGCTATCCCATCTGTAACCCCACAAGCAACTACTCTGGTCCTTTCTGTCTACAGGGCCAGTTGTAGACTTTATGCGGCCTGAAGCAATCTTTGGAGGATGCCCCCCCTCCCCCCCAGCAACAATGATGTATATGTATTATATATACTGTCAGGAATATAGCGGCTGGTTGTAAAGCTGTTAAGGATAATACAGTAGTATATTTTCATTTTCCCATTTTTATGTCTGCTGTGTACCACTGTATCATATGGGATTGTCTGCTAGCCAGTCTGGCTTTGAAGGCTGGCAGCTTCCTGGAGTTCGTTATATCATGTAAATTGACCCTGCATTCAATGGCCATTGTCTGCTCCTAATTGGGAGATGGGAAATCTCTGCAATTAGGGACTGTCTACCTAGCCTCTAATTAGATGGCCAATAGCAGCCTTATCCTTACCTTTGATCGGCTAGGATATACTGTCAACAATGGATTTGTCACCTGTAACTTGGACTAGGGAAGTCTTTTCATGTATGTGCTAAAATACACTTTAACCTGGGGAAATTGGATGTTAAGGAAGTCTTTTATTATTATTATTATTTATTGTATTTATAAAGCGCCAACATATTACGCAGCGCTGCACAATAGATAAAAGGGTTAACATACAAGGTAGGACATACAGGAAACTCACAACAAAACAAGATCATGCAAATGATTTGATAATACAGTGTCATAGGTCAAAATAGAGTGTTATAGTCCACAAAAGGGGTGATTGTCAGTAAGATTGCATAATCAAGCTGGAAACACTAAGGGAGATGGCCCTGCCAGAGGCTTACAATCTAAAGGGTGTAGATGGAGACAATAGGTGTATCTGTTGAGAGGGTGTCTAACAGAACATGTTATGGTGCTGGTGTAGGGGGGTATGTGAGCATGAAAGGGTGAGTCTTGAGAGCTTGTGTGAAGGTATTAAAGGTGGGGGCGAGTCTGGTGGCTGGAGGGAGCGATTTCCAGAGAGCAGCTAATTGCGGGTGGGTCTGGCATTCCAGAGGCCACAGGAAACACGGAGCGAATGCCTAGGGGTAGGATGGATAGGAATAAGGTTATGCCGAGGGGGTGTTTAGGTAGAGTGTGGGAGGGAGGGAAGGGAGGTGCATGGGGGTTGAGGGCCAAAAGGGAGTCTAAGGACAGAAGGGGAGAGGGTGCGGGGAAACAGAAGGGGGACAAGGTGTAGAAGGAGGTGGAGGTAGAGCATGTGGTGATAGGGGATAGCAAGATGGGGAGGGAGATAGCTGGGAAATGGTGGAGGGGTCAGGGAGTTAATAGGAGGGAAGGGGTACATTTTGCACTGAAGGGATAAGGTAGGATGGGGTGTGGAGAGTGGAAGCATAGACAGGGGGACAGCAGTTAGACCAAGATGAGATAAATGTCACCAATGATGTGGCTGAAGGGGTTCAGCAAAGTTGCATCGATAATCGATCTGGTAAGGAGCAGTCCATAGGAGATCAGCAGTGAAGTTGGCAGATCATCAATGATGGGAAAAAAAAAAAAAAAAACCAGCTGTGTGTGATTGGTAGATGGGGTGTCTGGTTGGTAATGGCGTAGCTTGTCTGGAGGTCGGCAATGGATCAGTTTGTTGGGGAGTTCAGCACTGGAGCAGCCAGCGAAGATCAGCAGTGGTGTGGTTGGTGAGGCACGGTGAAACCATCAGTAGTTTGGTAAGCGGGTGTGCAGTGCTTAAATTTAGCTGGCTGTATGTTTAGCTGGTGTATGTTCAATATGGTATTGAAGGTACTTCTATGCAGGGTGTAGAAAATCAGTAGATGAACAACAGCCCAGAGTTTTGTGCTAGTTCACTTCTGTTCCCTTCTGGCTCAATTCTGGTATAATTCGGTTTGTCTAAAGTACCCTTAAAATTAATACCCTTTAAATTTATACCCTTAAATGTATACACTGCTGACCAAGGTCATGCTGACTATATGATCTGCTAATATATCCCTGACTAGATAGATGCTAATATGTGCTATAATGCTAATACAGTGGAGGAAATAATTATTTGACCCCTCACTGATTTTGTAAGTTTGTCCAATGACGAAGAAATGAAAAGTCTCAGAACAGTATAATTTCAATGGTAGGTTTATTTTAACAGTGGCAGCTAGAACATCAAAAGGAAAATCGAAAAAATAACCTTAAATAAAAGATAGCAACTGATTTGCATTTCATTGAGTGAAATAAGTTTTTGAACCCTCTAACAATAAAAGACTTAATACTTAGTGGAAAAACCCTTGTTTGCAAGCACAGAGGTCAAACGTTTCTTGTAATTGATGACCAAGTTTGCACACATTTTAGGAGGAATGTTGGTCCACTCCTCTTTGCAGATTATCTCTAAATCCCTAAGGTTTCGAGGCTGTCTCTGTGCAACTCTGAGCTTGAGCTCCCTCCATAGGTTTTCTATTGGATTAAGGTCCGGAGACTGACTAGGCCACTCCATGACCTTAATGTGCTTCTTCTTGAGCCACTCCTTTGTTGCCTTTGCTGTATGTTTTGGGTCATTGTCGTGCTGGAACACCCATCCACGACCCATTTTCAGTTTCCTGGCAGAGGGAAGGAGGTTGTCGTTCAGGATTCCACGATACATAGCTCCGTCCATTTTCCCGTTAATGCGATTAAGTTGTCCTGTGCCCTTATCAGAAAAACACCCCCAAAGCAAAATGTTTCCACCCCATGCTTGACGGTGGGGACGGTGTTTTGGGGGTCAAAGGCAGCATTTTTCTTCCTCCAAACACAGCGAGTTGAGTTAATGCCAAAGAGCTCTATTTTGGTCTCATCAGACCACAGCACCTTCTCCCAGTCACTCACAGAATCATTCAGGTGTTCATTGGCAAACTTCAGACGGGCCTGCACATGTGCCTTCTTGAGCAGGGGGACCTTGCGAGCCCTGCAGGATTTTAATCCATTGCGGTGTAATGTGTTTCCAATGGTTTTCTTGGTGACTGTGGTCCCTGCTAATTTGAGGTCATTCACTAACTCCTCCCGTGTAGTTCTAGGATGCTTTTTCACCTTTCTCAGAACCATTGACACCCCACGAGGTGAGATCTTGCGTGGAGCCCCAGAGCGAGGTCGATTGATGGTCATTTTGTGCTCCTTCCATTTTCGAACAATCGCACCAACAGTTGTCACCTTCTCTCCCAGCTTCTTGCTAATGGTTTTGTAGCCCATTCCAGCCTTGTGCAGGTCTACAATTTTGTCTCTGACATCCTTGGACAGCTCTTTGGTCTTTCCCATGTTGGAGAGTTTGGAGTCTGCTTGATTGATTGATTCTGTGGACAGGTGTCTTTTATACAGGTGACTAGTTAAGACAGATGTCCTTAATGAGGGTGACTAATTGAGTAAAAGTGTCTAACCACTCTGTGGGAGCCAGAACTCTTAATGGTTGGTAGGGGTTCAAAAACTTATTTCACTCAATGAAATGCAAATCAGTTGCTATCTTTTATTTAAGGTTATTTTTTCGATTTTCCTTTTGATGTGCTATCTGCCACTGTTAAAATAAACCTACCATTGAAATGATACTGTTCTGAGACTTTTCATTTCTTTGTCATTGGACAAACTTACAAAATCAGTGAGGGGTCAAATAATTATTTCCTCCACTGTATGTGCTATAATACACTTTTCACATGTGGATGTTAGATCTCTGGGAATCAAATTATGTCCGAGGATGTAATTAAAACTAGTTCCCCCCGTCCAAACAGGCTTGCAGCCTCAAGGCAAATATTCCATTATAAAAAGCAGGGGACAGATACCTAAAATCAGTCTACTCCTCCTGACGGTAGCTGGAGCCGGACTCCCGGTCTAAGCTAAGTTGGCTCCTGATCCAATCAGAACAGTGTCCGTCCACAGAACCCAAGTCCAAGATTCGTCTATCTTGATCCCTGTTATTGGTAAGCAAATAGCCTTGTGTGTATCTTGTAACTCTTACTTTGTAACTTTTTTTACTTTGTTTTTTTGTACATCTCTTATATATATCAATTTCTGCATTGTTCCATGTTTTTCTGGAATATTAAATTGTTATTTAATAAGATTGACTTCTGCTTTACTAAACTAACACTCATAGCCTAGAAGAGACTGACGCGTAACTGTGTATAAGTCCGTGCCTGATTGTACGTTTGGGCAACCCTACCGTATGAGATTGTAATTGCATTGTGTGTGGGGGCGTTTGTCATACGTTGGCCTAAAGCGCGCAGCTGACCCAACGTACAAAAACGCCAGTGCGAGTAGCTCGACAGCAGAGTGGCTAACAGTATCGTTCGGAACGACTGTTAGTGGTTTTGCTTCACTACAGTGTAAGATTGCAACTGTGCGTGTGTGTGCGTGGCGTTCCCGTATTCGGCCTAAGGCGCAAAGCTTACCCGAATATGAAAACGCGGATTGCGTGCTGAGCACTCGACAGCCGAGTGGACGTGTCTAGCAAACCGCTAGTGGTGGCAATAAGAAGCTTTTTAGGGGTCACAGCCTTGTTTGTAGCTTGAATAAGGCTGTTCCCCGCTTGATCTGGTCAAACCCGCAGTCGGGAACCGTATACGCAGGCATGCCGCGGGCCGGTTCCTGACATATACCTCCCATAATATAAACCTCATATCACATATACCCCTCCATATAAACCCCATCACCGGCGAAAGATCACCAGGGCCAGTCAGATGGGAAGCTTTGGCATGCAACCAATCAGGTGGGGGTGCTGGCACCAGACCACCCAATCACAGCTGCCCACTGCCCCTTTTCCAATCACTGTGGCCCAATGACAGTGCCGTGATCCCACCCGCAAGACCATCGCCAGCACCCCCACCTCTTTGGTCGCAGCACGTGCCACTGATCGAATGAGGATGGGGATTTGGGGATGTGTGGATGAGGAGGGCAATGTGTGTGCCAGGAAGACGGGCGGGAGAGAGGAGAGGAGGCAGGCACCAGGTTGTCTAAACTGTTTGTCCAAATGCCCCCTACCCTCCAGGATTTTGATGCCTGAATCATACGATTCAGGTGGCTTCATGGTAGGCAGGGATGCTCTCCGGATAAAATCCAAATGAGTTACCTTCGGATTTTATCCTCCTAATAAGTGCAGCTGAGCGGGTGTGTGCAGGGGGAGGGGGGGTTGTTAAACTTACCCAGCAGCCGTCTTCCTTAACCCGTCCCACAGTGTGTCCCACGCTGTGTTCCAAGCCGCGTCACGTGACTACAAGGAGGAAGTGTTTGTAGTCACGTGATGCGGCTTGGAACGCAGCGCGGGGTGCGCCGTGGGACGGGTTAAAGAAGATGACTGCTGGGTAAGTTTAACCAACGCCCGCCCCGCCCCCTGCACACACCCACTCAGCTGCACTAATTAGGAGCATGAAATCCGAATGAAACTCATTCGGATTTCATCCGGAGAGCATCCCTGATGGTAGGTCCACCCCTGGTAAGTGCTACCATACAGGCACCTGGGCAATTGCTGCCGGGTCCCAAGCTGGCTGTAAGGCCCCACCAGGTCACCCTTTAAAATAACCATGCCCCTATGGGCCCCTGCAGAGTCATTGTAAGTAGAACCAGCCCTGTCCATCTAACACTAAAATGGCACCGCGTTAAGCACGCCTGAAGTGCACTGAGAGATATGGAGGCGGACGTATTTATTTCCTTTTAAACAATACCAGTTGCCCGGCTCTCCTCCGGATCCTCTGCCTCTAATACTTTTAGCCACAGCCCCTGAACAAGCATGCAGATCAGGTGCTCTGACCGAAGTCTGACTGGATTCGCTGCCTGCTTGTTTCAGGTGTGTGATTCAGACACTACTGCATGCCAGAAAGCTCAGCAGGACTGCCAGGCAACCGGCATTATTTAAAAGAAAGTGAATATGCCATCCTTCATATCCCTCTCACTTCAGATGTGCTTCAATGCCATTGGTTCTATTGCAGTTCTTTTCATATTCCACCCTCCGCGTTGCCTTTTGTCTCTGCTACTATTTTTCTATATTGTAAGCTGGGAGAAGGTCAGGGCTCTTTTTCCTACTGTTGCTTGTCATCGCTGTATGTTCAGCCACACAACTACCTGTAGAGTTCATTGTCACTTGCAGGTTTTTGGACTATCTCTGCGCTAATCGCCCCTGTCGGTATCTTAATGCGATAGAACGTCCGTGAACTCTGGGTCAGCTCTCTCCAAATCCGCCGCAAACGCCGCTCCCAAAACTTTTGCATGAAACAGTTTTGTAAAACACGCCAAGGTTGTGTACATACGCAGCCGGCTCGTGAGCGCAGAGCAGGAATCAAAGAACGCTAACAACAAGAGGACAAAACAGCGCAGCATGCCAGGGGCAATACCACAAGAAGTCAGCTGGCGTCGCGTGCGGGTGAGCTTATCGTACGCGACGGACGCAGAATACAAATGTGTGTGTTAAAGCAACGATGTATAGCCAAACAAATTGCCAAGAAAACAACCCACATATTATGGCTTCTGCTCTCCTAAGTCGAAGCGGGAAATTTGGGAGCCAGCTATCGTAAAAAACTTGGGCGCCGCCATAGGCCCCATTATAAATAGCGGGTAAAATGTGACATTTGGGCACCGGATAAATAGTAAATTTCACTCTCAAAGGGGACCCGATAAATAGCAAATTTCACACTTGGGGTTTGATTCACTAAACTGTGATAGCTCAAATATTACACCTTATCAAAGATATCACACCTTATCAACGATAACATGCCTTATCAGAGTAGCATAGCGAGCGCTACAAACTTATGCCTGCTAATTGGCAATGGCACTCATCCTGCCCTGAGCCCCTGCCGGTTCGTAGCGCTCGCTATGCTACTCTGATAAGGCATGTTAACTTTGATAAGGTGTGATATATTTTCATAAGGTGTGATATCTTTTCATAAGGTGTGATATCTATGATAAGGTGTGATATTTGAGTTTTCACAGTTTAGTGAATCAAGCCCTAAAGATGCTATTTATAATGTCATGTATGGTGGCGCCCCAAAGTTATCTCAATAGTGGATGATTGGCGGCGACGGTCAGTTAGGTGTGAGGGGCATTTAAGGTTAGGCATGGAGGGGGGTGTTTTTAAGGGTTAGGCATGAGGGGGGGGGGGGGGGGGTTTAAAGAGGAACCCCAGTGAAAATTACGTTATGAACAAAAGTGCTTAATTTTTACAATAATTATGTATAAATGATTTAGTCAGTGGTTTGCTCATAGTAAAATATTTCCTCTCCTTGATTTACATTCTGACATTTATCACATGGTGACATTTTTACTGCTGGCAGGTGATGTCAGTGGAAGAAGACGCTGCTTGCTTTTAGGCAGTTGGAAACAGCTGTTATTTCCCACAATGCAACAAGGCTACCACAGTGTGATGTCAACCCCATGGTCTTGACATCACACTGTGGGAGGGGCTTCACCACAATATTAGCCATACAGAAAACCCGGAGAGATTCGCTTGAGAAAAGGAAAAGATTTCTAGCGGGAAAAGGGATATCAGCTACTGATTGGGATGAAGTTCAATCCTTTGTTACGGTTTCTCTTTAAGGGTTTGGCGTGGGGAGGATGGTTAAGGTTAGGCTTAGCGGGGTGTTTTTAAAGTGTAACTGTCGGGCATAAAATCAAAAATCAATTCTTTATTTTTATCTGGTAAACAAATAATAAAGATGCTAACCAGGCAATCCAAAAGTAAAAATCTCTATAACTTTTCTTGTTTATAAATGATCATTCCCCAGTTTACCTGACTCTTATTTGGTACGTTGCCGCACAAAGGAAGTTGCAGGGCATGCTGGGTTGTCTTTTTTTGCTTCTTTATTTCCCCTCAGACTTGACTAATGTACAGAAGCAAAAAAGGACAACCCAGCATGTCCTGCAACTTTCTTTGTGCGGCAGCGTACCAAATAAGAGTCAGGTAAACTGGGGAATGATCATTTATAAACAAGAAAAGTAATAAGAGATTTTAACTTTTGGATTGCCTGATTAGCATCCTCATTACTTGTTTACCAGATAAAAATAGAGAATTAATTTTTGATTTTATGCCCGACAGTTACACTTTAAGGGTTAGGCGTGGGGGTGTGCGGTTAGGAGTGGGGTTGTTTTTAAAGGTTGGATATTGGGGGGTGGTTGAGGTTAGGTGTGTGTGTGGGGGGGGTATTTTTGAGTGTTAATTGTAGTAAAATATTGGTATTATTTTCTGATATTTAACTACAATAATTGACACTTTTAAAACTTAAATATTGGTAAATTATACCAGTATTCTACTAGCCGAAATTGGGCACCCAAACTTCCTTGCCCTCCTTATTCATACACGCTTCTTACGTTGTGTACCTACAACGCCATTTTCCCACCACTGATGATGGTATCGCGACGTGGGTACCGGCGCATTACCACGCGAACGTCCCTTAGCGTCGCACGGCAATAACACCCGTCAAGGCGGATCGGATCTTTAAGATCCCGACGATACCGCGATCGCTTGAAGTCTCATTTGCACCCCACGTGTAATATCACGTAATGTCATGCATACGCGCCGGCAGGAAGAGGCGTCGCTAAACGGCCGTCGTCAAGGGGACGTCGTTGGACCCATTTGGTGGTGAGTATGGAGCTGTAAGCTGCTTATGCGTTTTGGGTCCTATGAGAGACAAGGGCTTTACAAATGTTTTGTGTCCGTTGTTGTTTTATGTAAGGTACAGTGGCGTGACTGCTAGGGGGTCCTGGGCTAGGGCATTGTGTCCCCTAAATATCCAACATAAAAATAGAAACAAGCAGTGATCCCCCAAAATTATAATTAGGCAGTATCCCCCCCCCCCCCCCAACCACCCTAAAATCCCCAAACATAACAAAGAGCCCTCTTAAAGAGAACCTGTAATAAAAAAAAGTGCCCCTGAGGGTTACTCACCTCGGGAGGTGGAAGCCTCAGGGTCCCAATGAGGCTTCCCTCTCTCCTGTAGCTGCAGGGAGTCCAGCGCTGGCTCCCCCGAAGTGTCCCGGAATCAGCTGACAAGCGCTGATTTATTTACCTTCTCTGTCTCCAGCGGGGGGCGCTGTTGCGGCTCTCTGCACGGAGATAGGTGAAAATAGCCGATTTTCGTCGGGTCCGCTCTACTGCGCAGGCACAGGAGACTTGCACCTGCGCAGTAGAGCGGGCCGCCAGCGATCGGCTATTTCCACCTATCTCCGAGCGGAGAGCCTATATTGCGCCTGCGCTGGAGCCGGGTGCTAAATATTTACATCCCCGCTGTTCGGGGAGCTTTATCGCCGCCGCCGTGGGACCGAGGAGGACGGGGGAAGCCTCAATAGGATCCGGAGGCTTCCCCCACCCGAGGTACAGGTTTTCTTTAAATCCCCAAATATGCAATGATCCCCCAAAATCATAATTAGGCAGCTCCCCCCCCCCCCCGAAAAAAATCCCCAAACATAATTAAGAAGCCTTCCCCCTTAAATGTCTCAACACAAATAGTCAGAGTTCTCCCCCAGTTCCCCAGAATAGCGAGGCACTTACAAGAAATAATAAGGAAAACAACAATAATAATGCACACTTATATGGAGCCTTTGGGATCTTATAAATACTATAATACTTTCTTCATTTTAATAGGAAGAAAATTGTGTAGAATAAACTGCAGACCTGTTCATTCGCTCCATATTATAAAATACATATAGTTGTACTGTTAACAGATGGCCTGTAATCCACAGCAGATTCAGTAAACGAGATTACTAAACGGTTTCTAATTGGAAGAACGCTAATCTAAAAATATATTCATAGAAGCAAAGGTAGCAGCTAATCACACACTCTCCAGGCATGTTATTAGGAACTCCTGTGCACCTGCCATTCATGCCAATGTCTAATCAGCCAATCATGTGGCAGCAGTACCGTGCTCAGTAGTCAGCTCCAGGACAGGAACTTCAGTGAAACTAGACCTGTAAGTTTTAAAAAAAAATCAGATACCTAACAAAGGGAGACCCTACCCAGTATTAGTATAGTGTTCCTAATAAAGGGAGGCCCTACCCAGTATTAGTATAGTGTTCCTAATAAAGGTAGACCCTACCCAGTATTAGTATAGTTTTCCTAATAAAGGGAGACCCTACCCAGTATTAGTATAGTGTTCCTAATAAAGGGAGGCCCTACCCAGTATTAGTATAGTGTTCCTAATAAAGGGAGACCCTACTCAGTATTAGTATAGTGTTACTAATAAAGGGAGGCCCTACCAAGTATTAGTATAGTGTTCCTAATAAAGGGAGACCCTACCCAGTATAAGTATAGTGTTCCTAATAAAGGGAGGCCCTACCCAGTATTAGTATAGTGTTTCTAATAAAGGGAGGCCCTACCCAGTATTAGTATAGTGTTTCTAATAAAGGGAGACCCTACCCAGTATTAGTATAGTGTTCCTAATAAAGGGAGGCCCTGCCCAGTATTAGTATAGTGTTTCTAATAAAGGGAGGCCCTACCCAGTATTAGTATAGTGTTTCTAATAAAGGGAGGCCCTACCCAGTATTAGTATAGTGTTTCTAATAAAGGGAGACCCTACCCAGTATTAGTATAGGGTTTCTAATAAAGGGAGACCCTTCCCAGTATTAGTATTGAGTTTCCTAATAAAAGGAGGTCCTACCCAGTATTAATATAGAGTTCCTAATAAAGGGAGGCCCTACCCAGTATTAGTATAGTGTTTCTAATAAAAGGAGACCCTGCACAGTATGAGAATAGTGTTCCTAATAAAGGGAGGCTATGCCCAGTAGGGATGGTCGCTAGATTCCCCAGAATTGTAAATTCCGTGATTCCGGCCTGAATTTGGTCAATTCCGATTCCGATAGTCGGAACGGAATTGCTATACCTCTAAAACGGAATTCCGTGGAAAATTTTAAAATTCCGCTGAATTTTACAGAATTAAAATTTATTTCCTCACCTAACTAATTTCTACCTGATCTCCTTCCTCCCGGAGGGAGAAGGGTCTCATCTTCCAGGGAATTGTACTATTTCAAAGCCAGCTTACATACCGTGGCTGGGAATTGAACCCAGGTCTCAATGTGTGGTAGGTAACTAACTTAACCACCATACCACCACCAACACTACATGCTGAAGCCAGCCTAGCATGTACCATTATGATAATAAAAGAGAAAAATTAGCTTGCTTAATCCACGGAATTGTACTATTTCAAAAGTGCCGATATACTGTATATACAACAGCAGTGTATATACAGCCATGGAATCAGACCTAACTGTCGTCTGTACCTGTCTATGTACAAATCCATGAAAAAACCTGTCTCTATATAAATCAATAATAACAATATAGGTCAGCAGATGGCTTAATGACATATTTACTGCTGCTGTTTTATATTTTATCCCCCTAGTTTTCCTTTAATTCAGAGGAAATCAAACACTGTAATTTATGGCGGCGATGTTCCCGTGGAGAGAATACATCTGTACCGTTCTGGAGACAAACACATCATAAATAATTATCGCAAATACACCCAGTTACCTGCAATCACCGCCAGCCTCATCGCGTTCACTGAGAGTTGCCGGTGATTTTATTAGGAGGCCCAAACCGTTGTAACAAATATCTTCCGCACAAGTGGCAGCGCCGGTCACCCAACGAAAGCAGGGCAATCAATATTTTTTAAATTGAAGAGATCAATCACCCCTTGGAGGCTGGGAGGAAGTATTGAGCCTTATTTGATACTGTGCCGAGTAGAGCGCCCCGCCGGTTTCGCCAGCGATACGACACCACACTTCCCTCTGGTGTAGAACTTTTTTTTTTTTTCTAGAAGAACCCCGGAACGTTTTTACAAGGAATCCGTTCATTTTGTTTATACGAAGCTAAAAATATTTTCATAAGTCGGGGGAAAACTTTATAGGAGTTCCCCCTCGACAAAGACGTGTAAAACAATTGCATAAACCTCAGCGTTTATAGTTTACAAGCTGGAAACATTTGTAAGAAAAAATAAAAATCCGACTGAAAGTTTAATAAGTTATGCCACCTTCAGAGATGTGAGGAAACTTCTGACGGGAACGCTTACTTTGTTGCGATTTCATCTTTGGGGCGGTTTGATGGCAGAATATAGAATATCAATTAAAAATACAGTATATATAAAATATAAATAACAGTTCCTGAGTAAGACTTCGTTATTAATTCATATTCTATATTTTACTCAGGGACTGTTATTTATATTGTTTTATGGGCAGCACGGTGGCGTAGTGGTTAGCTCTCTCGCCTTGCAGCGCTGGGTCCCAGGTTCGTATCCCAGCCAGGGCACTATCTGCAAAGAGTTTGTATGTTCTCTCCGTGTCTGCGTGGGTTTCCTCCGGGCACTCCGGTTTCCTCCCACATTCCAAAAACATACGGATAAGTTAATTGGCTCCCCCTAAAATTGGCCCTAGACTACAGTACTTACACTACATAATATAGACATATGGCAATGGTAGGGATTAGATTGTGAGCTCCTTTGAGGGACAGTTAGTGACAAGATATATATATATACATTGTACAGCGCTGCGTAATATGTCGGCGCTATATAAATACTAAAAATAATAATAATAATAATAATAATATAGTATATTTTTAATTGATACTCTATATTTTGCATGGCCTGTTATTTATACAGTATATTGCACCTATTGTACCTTAGTGGTATGATAACTATATGCCCTCTTCTAATAATTCATTAGAGCGGGTTCATACTAGGTCCGGGAACGTATCCGTGGCTCCGTGTGTGGGGAGAGGGGGCCGCCATGCTGGAGAAGAAAGCAGCCAGGACGGGGGTGGCAGCGGGGTCGTTTCCCCCCCATCTCTCACCTGGGTCCCCCGTCCCCGCTACCCCTGCAGCAAATTGTGCAAATTGTTAAAATATAATGTCCGCAGCGAACAGGGAAGATTACCTTCTCTTTACTTCCTCCGCTCGCCACGTCACTTCCTGCAATGCCGCCCTTCGAAGTATAATAGAGGGCAACATTTCAGGAAGTCTAGTGGCAAGTGGTGGAAGTGGAGAGAAGGTAATCTTCCCCGTTTGCTGCGGACATTATATTTTGACAATTTGCGCAATTAGCTGGAGGGATAGCGAGGACCCCCTCCCCGCTGCCACCCCTGTTCTGGCTCTTTCCCCCTCACTTCGGCCCACTTATCCCCCCCGGCATACATTTCCACGGACTGGAAACGTATTCTCCTACATCGTTAAGCAAAAAACCGGGGGAGGGGGGTTTAGGGAAAATACCAAAACCGGATCCGTTTAAAATGAATCCGATCTGTCATGGACCTAGTGTGGACCTAATCTAAGATTTTAATGTAATTGCTAGTATTTCTTTCTTATTGGTTTGAATTTATAAAAATGACACTTTGTATAGCTGTGCGGTAAAACAAGTACAATAGACTGAATGTGTCTTATATTTGATTTTCAGATTTTGATTTTCAGTTTAATAGCTTAATTTTTAACCAGACTGTCACAGTAAACTGTTTAGAATCCACTCTCTGCCTTGTTAACCTGAAAGAGAAGTAATGGCATTTTGAAGTTTACTGCAATTAAACCTCATTAGAAGCCTTATCTCACGTTTTTTCAGCTGTTTCAGCCTTTGTTTACTTTTCAGGAAAAAAGACTAAATTCAACAAGCTGTCAACAAGTTTTTCTTAGTAGAGCTAGTATTGTATGTACCTATGTTTATCTCTTATCATTTCAGATGTCACATTAGGTATTCTTTAATAACATACAATTACATGTAAATTAACTTAATTAGCCTGTAGTGAATACATTTTACAGAGCCACATCAACCCAACATGTATAGAGTTTCGGACTTGTCCTCATCGGTGCATGGCAGGGATTGATATGGCTCCATGTGATTTAACGTTTACCAGAGACGGGGCCACGTGGATAAAATATACACACCTGGGGCTTCCTCTAGCCCCCTCCGGCCTGATCGCTTCCACACTGTCCTCTTCTGACTGCCCGTTCGCACGCCACTGACACTGGAAAGTCCTTCAGTTGGGGCCAGTCAGCACATGTGCAGTTCAGCCAGGTTACTCCCCTGTCTCATTCCCATTGCCAGGATCGTTCTGCGCCTGCACAGCAGTACTGCACATGCGCTCCCAGCGACATGAACGTGTCGGGAGCGGGTGCACAGCCTGGTCACACATGTGCAGCTGGCCCCAGACCGGAGAACTTTACGGGGCCAATTGCAGAAGAACGGCAAGTCAGAAGAGGACGGTGTGGGAGCGATCAGGCCAGTCGGGGCTTCCTTCAGCCCCAGGTATGTATATTTTATCCATGTGGCCCCGTCCCAGGGTCACTTTTACCCCTTTATACTTTCCAGATGGTGCTGGGTCACCATGAGATGTCTGGGGATTCCTTAGTACTGGTCCAAGCCCTAGAGCCATATCTATTCATGCCGTGCACTGATGAGGACCAATAAGTCCAAAACAGGCTGTGTGTATGTTGGATTGATGTGGCTCTCTAACGTGTATTAGCTAGAGGCAGCAGTCCTGGGTATACAGCCTTACTTTCAAGGGCATAAAAAGATGATTTGCATATTCAGTAGTGATGCATTGTGGGAAACCATAGTTGCTCTCTTATAGCTGAATTATCACAAATACTTTCAGGTTTAAGGCAAAATTACATGTAAAACTGCCCCAAAATTCAATCAGTTATTTTCAGCACAATTTAAACTTAATAATAATTTATGGCTGACTACGGAATAGATTGCAAGCTCCTCTGGACCAGAAACTACACACAGATTGGTGTTCTCTGTTTCTATGGAATATTTTGTGATCGCTGGGTTTTCGTTAAATGTTTTGCCAGAAGAGTTAATAATTAATACATTAAAACTCTATAAAAGAGCAAAGCAGAATTTAAAGAGGGTCCACCTGTGTGCCCCCCGCCCTCTCCTCCCCCCAGCTCGACAGAAGAGATCTGTTTATTGCCCCGTTTAATGGGCAAGTCGTGCGCTAGATGGAGCAATAAGCCGGGAGCAGCTGCAGGGAGAGCCGACATCAGAGGCGGCCCAAAAACGTGCTGGATTTGCAGCCGGTGAAGGGGGGGAGGGGGTATTTGAAGGGGGCGCTACCTAGCACAGGTGTGCGCAGTGAGAGGGGTGACTCTGGGCTCTGCGCAAAGTGTCGGAAAGCTGTAAAAAGCTCAGATTGGCTGCAGAGTCAACCGTTCACTTCAGAGTAAAATGTCAGTAACTACATTCAAAATTACGCTACTTTGATATAATATATATATAAAATCGGATGTGTGTGTGTGTGTGTGTGTATGTGTGTATGTATGTGCCGCGATTACTCGAAAATGGCTTGATCGATTTGAACGAAACTTGGTATACAGATCCCTAACAAGTTGGAATGATACTGTAACGATTGGGTGCTGCAACTCAGACGTCTGATCATCGGTGATCTGCAGAATCACCAATAATACAGACGCTATACCTGATCATGTGGTGATCTGCAGTATCACCAATAATACTAGTATAGCTAGCTGAGAGTAAGGTGTGGTGTTTGGTGCAACAGTAGAATAAATGGATAGATCTCACCATAGGAGCTGGTAAGTACTATCTGCAACAACAGTGCTAGACCTCACCAGCTGAGCTGGTGGGTACTAGCTGCGAGAACAGTGCTAGACCTCAGTAGAGGAGCTGGTGGGTACTAGCTGCGAGAACAGTGCTAGTCCTCAGCAGAGGAGCTGGTGGGTACTAGCTGTGAGAACAGTGCTAGACCTCACCAGAGGAGCTGGTGGGTACTAGCTGCGAGAACAGTGCTAGACCTCACCAGAGGAGCTGGTGGGTACTAGCTGCAACAGTATAGACTTCTCCAGAGGAGCTGAAGGGTCTATCAACACAAATAACAATACCTTTACCTATCAACACAAATAACAATATCTATCCTGCGCATCCGCAGCCGCCATAGTTTCAGACGTTACAGATACGTTCTGGGGGTCTTGCGCTGCTACAAACAGCAAATCAGATTTCACTCATTCATGTCAATGGAAAAAATGGAAAAGGCTGCCATTCTCACAGTAATCAAGCCAGAGTCCCCACACTTGGCACTGTTTTTCACTTGGTGACCGGGGTTACAAATCCAGGAAAAGTGGGCAGAGCATAAAACAGCCAATCAAATTTCAGCCATTCATTTTTAATGGGAAAATGTAAACTGCAGCCATTCTAATGGTGGCCATACATGGTACAATTTTTTCATCCAATCTTACCATTTCTATGTAATATAAGGGAACTGCAGGAGACCTTGGGCAAGTCTCCCTAACACTGCTACTGCCTATAGAGCGCGTCCTAGTGGCTGCAGCTCTGGCACTTTGAGTCCGCCAGGAGAAAAGCGGGATATAAATGTTCTGTGTTTTTCTGTGTTAAATTATCCTTTCAATATATTCATTTAATTTACCCTTATACTACATAGAAATGGTAAGATTGGATGAAAAAATTGTACCATGTATGGCCACCATAAGACTGTTAATCGCAGGGTTCTCAAACTTGGCACACTTGGTCACTGGGTGACTGGAATTAAGATCCAGGAAAGTGGGTGGAGCCTACAACAGCCAATTAAAATTCACCTATTGATTTTTAAGGGGAATATTTCAACTGCTGCCATTCTTACACTGTTAATGGCAGAGGCTTTAACCACTTCACCACTGAGGGGTTTTACCCCCTGACCACCAGAGCAATTTTCACCTTTCAGCGCTCCTTCCATTCATTCGTCTATAATTTTATCATTACTTATCGCAATGAAATGAACTATATCTTGTTTTTTTCGCCACCAATTAGGCTTTCTTTAGGTGGGACATTATGCCAAGAATTATTTTTTTCTAAATGTGTTTTAATGGGAAAATAGGAAAAATGTGGGGAAAAAAATAATTATTTTTCAGTTTTCGGCCATTATAGTTTTTAAATAATGCATGCTACTGTAATTAAAACCCATGAAACGTATTTGCCCTTTTGTCCCGGTTATAAAACCATTTAAATTATGTCCCTATCACAATGTTTGGCGCCAATATTTTATTTGGAAATAAAGGTGCATTTTTTTCAGTTTTGCGTCCATCCCTAATTACAAGCCCATAGTTTATAAAGTAACAGTGTTATACCCTCTTGACATAAATATTTAAAAAGTTCAGTCCCTAAGGTAACTATTTATGTATTTTTTTTAATTGTACATTTTTTAATTTTTTTTTTATTACAAAAAAAAAAAAAAAATGGGGAGTGTGGGAGGTAATGAGTTAATTTTATGTGTAAAAGTCATTTATTTGTATGTGAAAAATGTGTAGGGTGTAGTTTACTATTTGGCCACAAGATGGCCACAGTAACTTTTTGTTTTAATGCGACCTCCAAGCTTCCTTCCGGAAGCTTGGAGGAAGAATAAGGAGGCTGGACACGTGAGTTTTTTCTCACAATGATCGCGCTGCCCATAGGAGAGCAGCTGATCATTGCGGGGCTTAGATCAACGAACGGGAATGGATTTTCCCGTTCATTGATCTCTGGGCGAGCGGGCGGCGGCGTGATTACTAGCGGCGGGCGGCGTGTTTACGAGCGGGAGCGCGGGCAGCGTCGGGAACGCGGAAAGTACGTGTTTCTCCGTCCCTGGTTTTTAAAGGATGGAAAAAGGGGCGGAGAAATACGTACGCGCGGGGGTAAAGTGGTTAAACTTGCTACAGTCGGTCATTGGGTGACTGGGGTCCAAATTCACTAAAGGGGCGGCGCCACAAAGAGCCAATCAGATTTCCTTGGTGGATAAACTGCTTCCATTCACACATTTTTGAAGCCAGGAACCTGAAAGCTCACAAACTTGGTAATTGAGTGACTGTGTGTCCAGGTTACAAAAAGTGGTCGGAGCCAAAAACAAATTTCACTGGGAAAATATAAACTGCAGCCATTCTTACACTGTTAATGGCAGGGTTCTCAAACTTTGCACAGTTAGTCACTGGGTGACTGGAATTAATATTCAGGAAAATGGGTGGAGCCTACAACACCCAATCAGAATTCATCTGTTGATTTTTCAAGGGGAATATTTAAATTCTTACCATGCCATTCTTACACTGTTAATAGCAGGTGCCTCAAACCTGGTACAGTTGGTCACTGGGTAACTGGGGTTCAAATTCAGAAAGGGGGCGGAGCCACAAACAGCCAATTAGATTTGTTTAATTTCAATGGGAATATACAAATTATTGATACCAAGGACCCCAAAGCTCATAAACTTGGTATTGAATGATTGTATTTCAAGGTTAGAAAAAGTGGGCGGCGCCAACTACATTTTTTACATGGGAAAATATAAACTGCAACCATTCTTACACTGTTAATGGCAGTGTTCTCAAACTTGGCACAGTTGGTCACTGGGTGACTGGGATTGCTTGATTTTCAAGGAGATTATTTACATTGCTGCCCTTCATACACTCTTAATGGCAGAGGCCTCAAATCTGGTACAGTCAGTCACTGGCCCGCCCCCTTTTCAATTCTGAAAAGGAGGCAGGCCACAAACAGCCAATCAGATTTGTTTAATTTCAGTGGGAAATTGCAACTTATTGATGCCAAGGACCTCAAAGCTCATAAACTTGGTCATTGAGTGACTATATGTCAAGGTTAGAAATAGTGGCCGGAGCCAAAAACAACGAACTTTTTACATAGGAAAATATAAACTGCAGGCATTCTTACGCTGTTAATGGCAGGGTTCTCAAACTTGACACAGTTGGTCATTGATTGACTGGGATTGATATTCAGAAATGTTGGTGGAGCCTACAACAGCCAATCAAAATTCTTCTATTGATTTTCAAAGAGAATATTTACATTGCCACCATTCTTACACTGTTAATGGCAGAGGCCTCAAACCTAAAACAGTTATTGGGTGACTGCGGTCCAAATTCACTAAAGGGGGTGGGGCCATAAAAAGCCAATCAGATTTGTTAGATTGATTTCAGCCAGTTATTGGCAGGGTTCTCAAACTTGACACAGTTGGTCACTGGATGACTGGAATTAATACTCAGAAAAGTGGGTGGAGCCTACAACAGCCAATCAAAACTCACCTATTGATTTTTAAGGGGAGTAGTTACATTGCTGCTGCTCTTCTCAGCAGTTGGCTGATGGTGTAATGGTTAAGGGCTCTGCCTCTGACACAGGCGACCAGGGTTCGAATCTCGGCTCTGCCTGTTCAGTAAGCCAGCACTAATTCAGTAGGAGACCTTTGGCAAGTCTCCCTTACACTGCTACTGCCAATAGAGCGCGCCCTAGTGGCTGCTGCTCTGCTCTGGCGCTTTGAGTCCGCAAGGAGAAAAGCGCAATATAAATGTTATTTGTCTTGTCTATTTGTCTTCTTACACTCTTAAGGACAGAGACCTTAAATCTGGTACAGTCAACCACTGGGAAACTGGGGTTTAAATTCTGAAAAGAGGGCGGGCCACAAACAGCCAATCAGATTTGTTTAAATTCAATGGGAAATTGCAACTTATTGATGCCAAGGACCCCTAAGCTCATTAACTTGGTCATTGAGTGACTAAGTTACATGGGAAAATATAAACTGCAGCCATTCCTACTCTGTTTGGGATTAATGTTTAGAAAAGTAGGTGGAGCCTACAACAGCCAATCAAAATTCACCTATTGATTTTCAAGGGGAATATTAAAACTGCTGCCATTATTACACTGTTAATGGCAGAGGCCTCAAACCTGCTACAGTCAGTCATTAAGTGACTGGAGTTCAAAATCACTAAAGGGGTGGAGCCACAAACAGCCAATCAGATTTCTTTGCTGGATAAAATGCTTCCATTCACGCCATTTTGATGCCAGGAACCCGAAAGTTCACAAACTTGGTCATTGTGTGTCAAGATTACAAAAAGTGGGTGGAGTCAAAAACAGATTTCCCTGGGAAAATGTAGCCTGCAGCTGTCTTCACTGTTAATGGAAGGGTTATCAAACTTTGCACAGTTGGTTACTGGGTGACTGGGATTAATATTCAGAAAAGTGGGTTGAGCCTAAAAAAGCTAATCAAAATTCACCTGTTGTTTTTTAAGGGAAATATTGAAATTGCTGCCATGCTTGCCCTGTTAATGGCGCAAGCCTCAAACCTGGTACAGTTGGTCATTGGGTCACTGGGGTTCAAATCAGAAAAGGGGGCGGAGCAACAGCCAATCAGATTTGTTTCATTTCACTGGGAAAATACAAATTATTGATGTCAAGGACCCCAAAGCTCACAAAATTGGTAATTGAGTGACTGGGCGTCCAGGTTACAAAAAAGTGGATGGAGCCTAAAAAACATATTTTACTCGGAAAACATAAACTGCAGCCATTCTTACACTGTTAATGGCAGGGTTCTCAAACTTTGTCCAGATGATCACTGGGTGACTGATTAATATTCAGGGAAGAGGGTGGAGTCTATAATAGCCAATCAAAATTCATTTGTTGATTTTCAAGGGGGATATTTCTGCCATTTTTACACTGTTAATAGCAGATGTCTCAAACTTGCTACAGTTGGTCATTGGTTGACTGGGGTTCAAATGCTGGAGAGGGGCGGAGCCACAAACAGCCTATCTGATTTGTTTGCTTTCAATATACAAATTATTGATGTCAAAGACCCCAAAGCTCACAAACTTGGTCATTGAGTGGTTGTGTGTTAGGGTTTGGAAAAGTGAGCAGAGCCAACACCAGCCAAATATATACCCGGGCAGCGCCGGGTCATCAGCTAGTATGTATATGTATATATATATATATATATATATATATATATATATATATATATATATATATATATATATATATATATATATATTTATAGGGCTGGTTCTAGACTTTTTGTTGCCTGAGGCAAAATTGTATTGCCCCCACCCCCAAACTTCAGAATGATTACACATCACCCAACAGTTGGCACTGCATGTTACAGCTGCGGTGCGGGAACAACAACAAAAAATAGCCTCAGTATAGGTAGCCAGGTATAGGTGTCCCCAGTATATGAATAGGTGCCCACCAGTAGAGATTGCCAATTATAGGTTCCCCCAATATAGGTAGCCAGGCATATGTACTTACCCCCAGTATAGGTAGCCAGGCATAGGTACCTACCCCCAGTATAGGTAGCCAGGCAAAGTTGCCCCTGGCAAAGGTAGCCATGTTCAGTTGCCTCAGTATAGGTAGCCAGGTGTTCTGTTTCACTAGTATAGGTAGCCAGGTTCAGTTGCCCCCAGTATAGGTAGCCAGGTGTTCTGCTGCCCCAGTATAGGTAGCCAGGTTAAGTTGCCCCCAGTATAGGTAGCCATGTTTAGTTGCCCCAGTATAGGTAGCCAGGTTCAGTTGCCTCAGTATTTGTAGCCAGGTTTAGTTGCCTCAGTATAGGTAGCCAGGTGTTCTGTTGCTCAAGTATAGGTGGCCAGGTTAAGTTGCCCCCAGCTGATCCTCGACTTCCTGGCCCTTCTTTGCTGCATGCCTGGCGCAGCATGCAACACAGACTTCGTCCTCAGCATGATGACATGCTGCAAACAATGTATGAGACAAAAGAGCGGCTCCTCGTAGTGGCATGTACAGGCGGTACTTATTTCTTGTATACACGCCGTCACCATGGTAGCCTCCTCCTGTGTCTCCACTCCTACTGCCAGGTATTAGCTGGTGCAGAAGCTTGCTAGGGCAATCATTCCACCAATCAGGTGGGTGGCGCTGTCCTAGACCGCCTATCATGGCCACCCACTGCTCCCTGCTTGCTTCCTAATAGGAGCCGATGGTCTCAAGGGTGGGACCAGAACTCCGTCATTGGGGCCAATCACTGCACTCCCTGCCCCTGAGGGGCACAAGGGTAACATAATTAGAAGGGGAAAGGCCCATAAGACACCCGTGCACCATGGATGCAATTGGGTTAGTATAATTTTTCTCCCAAATTATTGTCCTCTAAGGCCCGGTTCACATTAGCGGTTGCTATCCGGAATCGCCGTGCCGGAGCCGTGCCGGAGCCGGACCGCATGCGGACCGGACGAAACGGACGCACGGCATAGCAATGAAAGTCTATGCGACCGTTCACATGCGTCCGTTTCGTCCGGACCGGAGCCGGACCGGATCCGGACTCCGGCGTCCGTTCCAACATGCGCTATTTTTTGGTCCGGCTGGTCCGGCTGACGTATCCGGACCGGAGCCGGAATGTTGCATCCGGCCAATGGAAACCAATGAGAACCGGAGAGCGCACAACACACTGGCTATAAAAACCGGATGTTATACCACACTTCCTATGCTGACTCTATGGTATGGTGGCCATTTTGGATGGGGACCACATGGCACCAGCGTTCACAGAGTGGAGCAGCAGTGACTTCATGCTGGAGCTGTTTGGCAGCAACATGTCTGACGATATGTCTGATAACGAGGGGGTGAGGCCCTACACATCAGAAGACCTCATCCTACAGGTGCAGCAGGTACCAGCCCTGTGGGACAAGGGGGATGCGGACCACAGCAACATCAAAAAATGCAGAGGCCTGTGGAAAAAAATTGCCAAGCTGTATGTGGAGGACTTTGAGCACTTGAGCAAGAGACAGCAAGGCACAGAGGGTATGTTGACTAGAAGTTTTTGGGGGGGCTTGTGGTTTAGCTTGTGATGTATTCCACTTTTGCTATGGATTTGTGTCACCCACGTGTTGCCCACCCACCCGTGGCCCACCCACCTGTTCCCCACCCACCTGTACCCCACCTGTGATGTATCCCACCCACCTGTGATGTATCCCACCCACCTGTACCCCACCTGTGATGTATCCCACCCACCTGTACCCCACCTGTGATGTATCCCAACCACCTGTGATGTCTCCCACCCACCTGTACCCCACCTGTGCTGTATCCCACCCACCTGTACCCCACCTGTGCTGTATCCCACCCACCTGTACCCCACCTGTGCTGTATCCCACCCACCTGTACCCCACCTGTGATGTATCCCACCCACCTGTACCCCACCTGTGATGTCTCCCACCCACCTGTGATGTCTCCCACCCACCTGTGATGTCTCCCACCCACCTGTACCCCACCTGTGATGTATCCCACCCACCTGTACCCCACCTGTGATGTATCCCACCCACCTGTGATGTCTCCCACCCACCTGTGATGTCTCCCACCCACCTGTGATGTATCCCACCCACCTGTACCCCACCTGTGATGTATCCCACCCACCTGTACCCCACCTGTGATGTATCCCACCCACCTGTGATGTCTCCCACCCACCTGTGATGTCTCCCACCCACCTGTGATGTATCCCACCCACCTGTACCCCACCTGTGATGTATCCCACCCACCTGTACCCCACCTGTGATGTCTCCCACCCACCTGTGATGTCTCCCACCCACCTGTGATGTCTCCCACCCACCTGTGATGTCTCCCACCCACCTGTACCCCACCTGTGATGTCTCCCACCCACCTGTGATGTCTCCCACCCACCTGTGTTGTATCCCACCCACCTGTGATGTATCCCACCCACCTGTACCCCACCTGTGATGTATCCCACCCACCTGTACCCCACCTGTGATGTCTCCCACCCACCTGTGATGTCTCCCACCCACCTGTACCCCACCTGTGATGTATCCCACCCACCTGTACCCCACCTGTGATGTATCCCACCCACCTGTACCCCACCTGTGATGTATCCCACCCACCTGTGATGTCTCCCACCCACCTGTGATGTCTCCCACCCACCTGTGATGTCTCCCACCCACCTGTGATGTCTCCCACCCACCTGTACCCCACCTGTGATGTCTCCCACCCACCTGTGATGTCTCCCACCCACCTGTGATGTCTCCCACCCACCTGTGTTGTATCCCACCCACCTGTGATGTATCCCACCCACCTGTACCCCACCTGTGATGTATCCCACCCACCTGTACCCCACCTGTGATGTATCCCACCCACCTGTGATGTCTCCCACCCACCTGCGATGTACCCCACCTGTGCACATAAAACATACACAATGACCAATTATTAAACATCAATTTATTGTAAAAAATAAATCACTTAAAAACTTGAAACTCCAAAATAAACACATTTCAACAAAACATATTAAAAACCAAACATTCACCCTCGTCCTGGTGGTGTGGTAAAATAAAGTCTCAGTTGGTCCCTGTTCCGCAGTGACACTACCCTTGGCCTGGTTGCATACCTCCGCAGGGGCATTAGTGGAAGCACATTCGGGGGTTCCGGAGTCTCTCTTTCCTCCTGCCGCACAAAGTTGTGGAGGATGCATGCTGCCTTCACCACGACAACTGCGTTGCCCGGTTTCAGCAGCATGGGCGTGTGGAACACCCTCCACTTTGACACCAGGATCCCAAATGTGCACTCCACCATTCTCCTTGCACGGCTCAACCGAGCATTGAAGTGTAGCTGGCTGGCATCAAGTCCCCTGTCTGGGTACGGACGCATTACATGGTCGGACAGGGCGAAGGCCTCGTCCCCCACAAACACATAGGGGTAGGCCGGTGCCCTTGTCCCAGGCCAGGGTCTGTCACGGGGGAGACGCAGTCTGCCTTCCTCCATCAGCCGGCAAAGGGTCGTACGCTGGAAAATTCCAGAGTCATTGGAACTACCGTACGACCCCACGTCCACGTACACAAACTTGTAGTCCGCATCTGCCACTGCCATTAGAACAATGCTGAAGTATTTTTTATAGTTGAAATAATGGCTGCCACTCCCCACGGGTTTCTGAATCCGGATGTGTTTCCCATCCAGTGCGCCAACACAATTAGGAAACTTGCACTCGGTCCAGAAGCCCTGGGCGATCTCCTCCCATTTCGTGGTGTCCGGCACAGGCATGTATCTGGCCCTCAGTCGCGTCCAAAGGATCCTCGAAGTCCTCACGACGATGCCTGCCACCGTGCTCTTCCCAATACGAAATGTGACATGTAGCGATGTATATGTTTGTCCAGTTGCGATGTACCTACAAGAGAAATAATCGAAATCAATTTTTCATGTCGTTACAGGAGAAAGGTTCAAGACAAGGTGGCGCAATATACGTGATGCATACGTGAAATGGCTACGGAAGAAAAAACTTGCCGAACGAAGTGGCAGTGGCGGGGGAAAGCGACAAAAAGACTACCAATTTGCCAAGCAATTGTCTTTCATCAATGCAAGCCTGGAACCTAGACTGTAAGTACCACTACTGTGGGCAGGAACTGAGAGCTCATTTTAGCAGACAACTACCATGACTTCGGCCATGTATTGCTATAAACTGGCCTTAATTCCCATGGCTAGCGAACTTTTCTCACAAGCTTTATCAAATGTTTGGTAGAAACGGTTGATAAAGTGTTTGCTAGTGTTTGCTAGCTCTGTGAATTGACGCCACTTGCTGTTTGGCACACCAATAAATATTGTTTTTATCTACAGGACTGAAGACAATTTGGAGCAAGAGGAACCGACCCAGGAGGCACGGTTCAGCAGTGAGGAGAGCTTGGTGGATGATGACGTCGCCGATGTAACCTATGTCCCCGAGGAGAGGAGTAGGAGGAGGGAGTCCTTAGCTATCCCAGCTCTCTCCTTTGATGATGACTTGGGAGAAGAGAGCTTGGATGTTGAGGTTGCAGGACCGAGTGTGGATGAAGCTGCACCTCCACAATCGACCGCTATGGAAGCTCCCGGGGAACAAGAACAAAGTGAGGAGCACCGAGAGACTGCAGCACAACCAGCGCGCAGGGCAACCCCGACACAGGCCAGAGGACGGGAAGATGCTGCCACACCACCAGTGAGGACCACCACACCAGTGAGGCGTCGAGGTACCCTCCCCCCAACAAGGAGAGAGACAGAGTCCGAGATGTCCGGGGCTGTCTCCGGACTTCTCGGGATTCTTCAGAGCCACCAAACTCTCATAACCCGGCAGTTGCAAGATGAGGACAGGGGCCATATCATGGAGCAGTACAAGTCCCACATCACTTCACTGCAATGTGAGCTCAACGCTGTACATGGGCACTACAGGGACGAGCTTAAAATGATGCATGAGATGCATAGAGGAGAAATCGACCAACTGCGTGCGCAGCATCATCAGTCGGTGGGCCAGCTGCAGAACATGATGCAGCAAATGCATCAACAAAGCAAGGAACTACTGAAATTGCAGGCACACCCGTGTTTTCACACAGTGATGTCTCTAATACCATATTTGGAAAAGGTGCCTTCCCAAAACTTGATGGCGTGCCATTCCACTTTGCTGGAGGTGATCAAACAGCACATGGACACGCCATTATTGCAACCACCAATTTTTAGACCCCCACAACCAACAGCGGTGCCCACCTGGCAATCATCACAGATGTACACCGGCTACAGAGGCAGTCAATATGGGCCACCGCTGTCAGGGTCCAGCTCATCCACGACCAGCACCCAAGAGAGTCCAGATTTCCAGGCAGCAACTCCCACCTTTTCTAGTAGTGGTGCCGATACAATTTGAAAAAAAAAGTCAAATTGTTCCTGGACATGCTCCTCTGAATACCTCCGATCCTCGGAGGAAGGATACCATCACTGGGCTTTTTAGCCCAAACTTTTCACTGCCCCATCTCCTTCAACCAAGGTTCAGAGGTGTTCAGATGACCATGTCAGGGAACTTTTGGTTTTGCTGGACTTGAACTTTAGGGCCTGGTGTCCCCGAAAGACACTACATGGGTCACAACCTTGTGCCTGTTGCACTGCACCTGTAGTCCTGCACCTGTGCCTTTGATTCCTCTTGTTCCTTACTTTGTTGTTCCTAATCACTTGCACAAGACCCTTGGAGCCATGGGTGAAGGACACCTTCACTGGTCGGTGAGAGGCCTAGCCTTTTCACTGGCCTGTGTCCTTCATCCATGGCTCAGAGGGTCCTGTGACAGTGGTTAGGTTTTAGAAGCACTAATAATTTAGGGCCTGGTGTCCCCGAAAGACACTACCTGGGTCACAACCTTGTGCCTGTTGCACTGCACCTGTAGTCCTGCACCTGTGCCTTTGATTCCTCTTGTTCCTTACTTTGTTGTTCCTAATCACTTGCACAAGACCCTTGGAGCCATGGGTGAAGGATACCTTCACTGGTCGGTGAGAGGCCGAGCCTTTTCACTGACCTGTGTCCTTCATCCATGGCTCAGAGGGTCCTGTGACAGTGGTTAGGTTTTAGAAGCACTAATAATTTAGGGCCTGGTGTCCCCGAAAGACACTACCTGTAGTCCTGCTCCTCTGCCATCGGTTCCTCTTGCTCCTCACTTTGTTCTTGTTCCTAATCACTTGCACAAGATCCTTGGAGCCATGGATGAAGGACACCTTGACTGGTCGGTGAGAGGCCTAGCCTTTTCACTGACCTGTGTCCTTCATCCATGGCTCAGAGGGTCATGTGCCAGTGGTTAGGTTTTTGAAGCACTAATAATTTATGGCCTTTTGTCCCCAAAAGACACTACCTGTAGTCCTGCTCCTCTGCCATCGGTTCCTCTTGCTCCTCACTTTGTTCTTGTTCCTAATCACTTGCACAAGACCCTTGGAGCCATGGATGAAGGACACCTTGACTGGTCGGTGAGAGGCCTAGCCTTTTCACTGACCTGTGTCCTTCATCCATGGCTCAGAGGGTCATGTGCCAGTGGTTAGGTTTTTAAAGCACTTCAATTTTAGGGCCTGGTGTCCCCGAAAGACACTACCTGGGTCACAACCTTGTGCCTGTTGCACTGCACCTGTAGTCCTGCTCCTCTGCCATCGGTTCCTCTTGCTCCTCACTTTGTTCTTGTTCCTAACCACTTGCACAAGACCCTTGAAACCATGGATGAAGGACACCTACACTGGTCGGTGAGAGGCCTAGCCTTTTCACTGACCTGTGTCCTTCATCCATGGCTCAGAGGGTCATGTGCCAGTGGTTAGGTTTTTGAAGCACTTCAATTTTAGGGCCTGGTGTCCCCGAAAGACACTACCTGGGTCACAACCTTGTGCCTGTTGCACTGCACCTGTAGTCATGCACCTCTGCCATCGGTTCCTCTTGCTCCTCACTTTGTTCTTGTTCCTAATCACTTGCACAAGACCCTTGAAACCATGGATGAAGGACACCTTGACTGGTCGGTGAGAGGCCTAGCCTTTTCACTGACCTGTGTCCTTCATCCATGGCTCAGAGGGTCATGTGCCAGTGGTTAGGTTTTTAAAGCACTTCAATTTTAGGGCCTGGTGTCCCCGAAAGACACTACCTGGGTCACAACCTTGTGCCTGTTGCACTGCACCTGTAGTCATGCACCTCTGCCATCGGTTCCTTTTGCTCCTCACTTTGTTCTTGTTCCTAACCACTTGCACAAGACCCTTGAAACCATGGATGAAGGACACCTACACTGGTCGGTGAGAGGCCTAGCCTTTTCACTGACCTGTGTCCTTCATCCATGGCTCAGAGGGTCCTGTGCCAGTGGTTAGGTTTTTGAAGCACTTCAATTTATTAGGGCCTGGTGTCCCCGAAAGACACTTGGGCAGCTATGCCCTGCAACTCTTCCAGCACAAAGTTGGTCGTTGGTGTTCCTTAAAAATGACCGGGCTATACCATAGATATGTTATTTTTTTGTCTTCCATGTTGGAAGAATGTTTCCATGTTGGAAAGTGGTTGTTTTTGCAATAAAAAAATTTGTTTTTACATACCTCAGTGTGATGAGTAGTTGTTCTTGTGGTGTGACTGCTCTCCTGAACGTGGTATCCTTCTTCCTAAGGTCATCCTTCACCATCTCCAAAAGGGTATCAAACCTGTCAGGAGATGGAAAGGAAGAAGCTGTAAAGTATGTTGTGGGACAAGGTGTTGGGTGGAGGATGGGGGAGGTGTGTTTACAGAGGTTTGGGAGTGTTGTGGAGGGTGGGGGTGTACTGTATAGCTAGGTATACAGGGGTGTGGGGGTCAGGGTGGTGTGTTTAGCTAGGTATACAGGGATGAGGTGTTGTGGGGGTGAGGGTGGGGTGTTTAGGAATGGTGGGGGTTGGTGTATTTAGGCCTATATACTTACAGGGGAATAGACATCCGAGTGTAGCTGTAGAACTTCTGTGGGTGTCGTCTGAGGTCCCGGTAGAGGGCCTGGAACTCTCCCTTCCTCTGCCTCCTGGCTAGTAGAGGGTGCACCCACCATCTCCTGCGAGGAGCACGCCTTCTCCCCACATAGTAATAGGTAAACAACAGGAAGGAGAGAATTCCCAGGTAATAAGCGTAAAAAATGACTGGATCCATGGTCCCAACTGCTGTCTCTGTATCCAAGGATGGTCTCCACACGTCCAGCTGTCTCCAACAATGACCCCAGAGCTTCTGCTGACCTCCCAGAACCCCAGGTATTTATACAGGTTGTTATCTCTTTAAGAATCCGGATCCGGACCGCAACCGTGTTCATACCGCACGGAAACCGTATGCAACCGGACCGGATCCGGACCGGATCCGGACAGGAACCGTACGGTTCAGGTCTGATCCGGCTCCGGTGCGGTCCGGACATCCGGTGCGGTTTTTGCTAAACCGCAAGTGTGAACGGGGCCTAAACCTGGGTGCGTCTTATATTCCGAAAAATTATGGTAATAGAAAAATAAAATTCTATTTTGGCCCTTTCATCCTTGCTTTCTGTGTTATTAATATTTAAAAGTAGGTAAGACAGAAAATCTAGAACAACAAAAAGAAAATCTACAAGAACAAAAACATTAAAAATAAAAAACACACATAAAAGTTTTTTTAAAGTTTTTTTTATTTTTTTACAGACCTATTCATCTGCTCTAAAAGAGGAACACCTAGGCATAAGAGAGGGACACGAGAATTGCTTCCAATACAGAGACTCTGCTGCCTGAAGGGAGACTGCTGGGAACTATGAATTTAAAGTTAACAGTTTCTCTTTTAGCCGCTGCGGTTTGTGTCTCTCTGATTGTCGCCTCTGTTAGACGCCTCCTAACCTCTGTCACCCGGCGACTGGCGATGATACGCGGCGCTGTTGTACCGACAGGTGTGAGATCCGCGCACTGCCCCACCTGACAGATGAACGCGGCCACCTCGGGCACAACGACCGTACAAAAGCTGCGCAGACCTTCTGGATGACAGACAGAGGTCTCGGTGTTTCATCTGTCCCCTCCTGATGGCTTCCAGCTGCTGGGGCTGTCACTGAGGATTGTACAGAATGATAATGGGGTCTCCGCATTCTGCCCGAGCGGAGGGCGACAGAGAGAGACGGCCGGCATGCAGAATCAGGAATAGCTCGCTGGGACATTCATCGGAGAAATAGCCGCGTCTTGTACCACGTTAGGCAGTGGGTAAACCGAAAGCTTAAAGAGGAACTTGACCAAAAAAATAGCAGAAGGGGGAAATAAATACATTAATACATAGTTGAAAAATAAAACAAGAAATTATTGATATATCGCCTGTAATTTTGTTCATGTTGTTTGATCCACCGTGAACCTGCAGGTCATCATATCTGCTGCTGGCAAACAAGAAAAAAAAAGACAGCACATAAACCATAATCACACCCACTGACAATATGATAGGCTGAAAATACACACACACACACACTATGCTTAGAAGCAGAGCTGGGACAAGGTCCTCCAGCACCCAAGGCTGAGACACCAAAGTGCGCCCCTCCATCCCTGCCACCCCAGCTGTCACACACTGATTGCTATTAGACTAAGAGGCGCCACAGCGTCCACAACCTCCCCAACACCTTAATATCTAGTTATATGGCTTGCAGTCACTGCTATGTATCCCCTTTTCTTATTTCTTTCTGCTTCATACACAATTAGGAATGACAGCTGAATGAATTGTGCGCCCCCTCCTGCACTGCGCCCTGAGGCTGAAGCCTCTCCAGCCTATGCCTCGGCCCAGCCCTGCTTAGAAGTGTCTAAACAGCTGTTATTTCTCACAATGCAACAAGGCTCACAGACAGGAAACTGTCCGGACCATGGTCATCATGACATCACACTGTGGGAGGGGTTTCACCACAATGTCGGCCATATAGACCCCTTTGATGATCTATTCGAGAAAATGTAAAGATTTCTTGTGGGAAAGGGGGTATCAGCCCAGACTCCGGAGAAAATAGCCAAACACGATCAGGGTCGTTCGGGCTCGGCAATTTCCACCGGAGCCCAAGTAGAGAGTGGTAGTATGCATGCGTGCACGCTGACAAGGAGATTTTTCGGGGGCCTAGCAGATCCATCCCTCTGTTGAGGAGGACGGGGGAACCCCTTTAGGAGCCAGAGATTCTCCCCTCCCAAGACGTATGTATTAGTACTCCGCTGGTAAGTTGGGTGCAGGGTGAGCCGAATGATGGCTCATCCTGCTGCCGCTTAAATTCCCGACGGCGTTAAAAACAATTCCCCCTCTGAGTCCTCTGATTCCCCCTTCATAGCAACTGAGAGAGAGAAGTAATTTGATTGCCGGAACCCCAAATGACCTTATAGCAGCACCCAGCTCAGGTGCTCGGCGCCGAGTTCCGAAAATAACCTGCTTCGCTCCCGAGGTCAGTACCCCCTATAGGCACTTTTTCTTACTACATGTACACTTAACTCCTGGTTTATTTCTCCTTATTTGACTTAACTCATGATTTTTCTTTCTTTATTTGTTTATCTCCTGTATTAGCTCTCCTTACAGTTAAGATGAAAAATAAGTAATCTTTGTGAATCAGCCCTCAAGTCTCTTATCCCACTCTCCAAAATGCCGGTTCGCCTTGACAAAAAAATTAGCAGATCCCTCTCTGTCCCGCCTGAGAGGCCTCCCTGGACGAGTTGTCCCGGAATCGCCAGCCTCCACAAATTGCCCAGCCTCGCCGCGGTCCAGGAAAGGGTTACAGACAGCGACTCATCTTCCCGCTGTTTATCGTTCTTCCGTTTTATCATGTATATTTCATGTCGCTCTCCCCCGCCGGGCCAATTTGCATTTGGCAGAATGATATTTACATAACAGAATTCATACACTTTGTAAATACAAACCTATTTATATCCGCCTCTGGCCGCCACGCTGTGCGGCCGGGATGAAAGATTAAACACATCGCGGTAATTTGAGGTGCGCTGGCAATCAACTCATTATTTACTGGCTGACATTGAGGCGGCAGCGGTAAAGGCACATTGTGTTGTGGCGGCCGGGCGCGGGAGCGGCGTCATTAGCAGCAACTTCTGCCATAGAGGCGTCGTCCTAAAATCAGGATGGAGAAGGGAGACGGAGGGGGAAATTAGGAGAAAGGGAAATTCTAACAACCCAGACATTTAATAAAAAAGTGCATGACAAAATAGAAGAATATCGGTAATGGTACTAATATTCTGCTATTGCCTTCCATTATCTTATCCTAACACTAATGCTAGGTACACACACTATGAGATTTTCTGGCAGATTTACTGCCAGATCGATTATTTTCAACATGTTCGATCGATTTCCAAGCATTTTCCGATTGATTTCCAAATGCAGTGAACGAAAAACAGTCGGAAATTAATTGTATAATGATTGGAAATCGATCGGAAACAGGGGAGTAACTCGAAATCACTGGGCCCCCCTTTGAAACTTTTGATGGGCCTCTCTTTCGCCAAACACCCCCCTCCTCTCTGAACCAATGTTATTCGATTGGCTAGTGCACACATCTTTGTCTTCAAAACTGTGTATTATTCCTTGTCAGTGGCTGAGCAGATGCAGGCATTAGAACAATTGTGCAAAGAGCAGGAAGTTTTTTTCTCTCGTTGCCCTTAGTTGTCAGTATCTGAGGACGGGGGTCTCCTGTGGCTTCTGGGTCCCCTGCGACTGCCTCCCTTGCACGGTCTATTGTTATGCCCCTGATCGGAAATAAGATTGGACATGTTGGAAATAATCTGACAGTAAATCTGCCAGAAAATCTCATAGTGTGTACCCAGCATAACCCTCTGCTATCTATGCCCCCCCCCTCCTTCCCCGCACACACACGCCTAACACTCATTTGCCCCCCCTCCCCACCTACCCACACACACTCTCTCTCAATGCTGACACTTGTCTTTGTACTCCCCACTTGTTCTGCAACATAAACTGAACATCTATCACCAGATATTCTTCATAGGCGTACATGTATTCATTGTGCGCCTACAAAAAGGGTGCTGGATGTTGCTGCTAGTAGCAATCTTTACCAATATTTTACTATGACCTAACCTAACCCTTATCTCACACAGAACATTCCCTCTACTGTTGCCTAATCCTAAGAGCTCCCTCTAGCAATACCTAAACTTTAACAACCACCCCCCCCATTGACTAACCCTCAACCCACCCTCTACTGGTGCCAAATCATAAACCCTACCTCTACCAATCCCTAACCCATTGCCCTCCCCAGTGGTGCCTAACCCTTATACCCTCTACCGATTTCTAAACCCTAAACCCACCCTCCACCGATGTCTTACCCTTAACCCTCCCTCTACCGATGCCTAACACTTAAATCCATCTACTGGTGCCAAATCCTTAACCCTACCTCTGCCAATCCCTAACCCATTGCCCTCCCCAGTGGTGCCTGACCCTTATACCCTCTACCGATTTCTAAACCCTAAACCCACCCTCCACCGATGTCTAACCCTTAACTCTCCCTCTACCGATGCCGTGCCAAATCCTTAACCCTACCTCTGCCATTGCCTAACCCATATACCCCCCCTCCCCCAGTGGTGCCTAACCCTTATTCCCTCCCCACCTCCTCGGTGGAGCCTAATCGCTTACCCTCCATCTACCGATGCCTAACCCTTAACCCTCCCAATAAGTGGCATTACAGGGAAATTTGGACCAGGTGCTGCCACTAAGTGATTTTAGTATTGAGACCTATTGCCATTAAAAAATATAGTGCTTCCTTACTATACTGTGGACGCTCATTGCGCTCTATGCTATGCCCTTTTTACCCGCTTGCCCTCTGCGCCCTTTTCACCTGCTTCGCTTTCTAGAGCAGGAAGAGGGAGCAGACAGCATCACCCTCGTCATACAACATTCGTACGCCGCGACCTCTACTAACCAATATAATATTTATAACAGACAACTGCGATGGCCGCACAACATCAAATATCGGATTAGGAGGTGTTTAATATCTCAGATTGGTGATGTAGCCTAGAAACAACATCAGCCACATACAAATACTTTCTGGCCATGAAATATACATAAAACGTTTTACATGCAATGAATGATTCACGCGGATCGTCCCCTGTTCGCCAACCTCCCTCAATCAACGCTACATTAAAAATGCCATTTCAACATTCCAATGCTTAAAAAGTCATTAAGTAATGGATAATTGATGACGGTTAATCTGCAACTTGAATAACCAGAGGTTAATTTAGTGCAGGGATTTATGGAGACATATTTTAGGCTCTGACAGGCGTCTCATAATAGCCTAGATTTTACTTTTTTCTCTTGTTTTTTTTTCCATCCCCCGTCTTTTGTCAGTATAAAACAAGGGCGGAGGAAACGATTTATCTTCCTGTCCTCGCATAGATTTCGGATGATATTTGATATGGCCGGGGTTTGTCTTTTTCTACCAAATTTAATTAGAGGAGACGATTTCCCGCCCACTCCTGGGCTTCGGCGTATTATGCCGGGTATAAATGGATTCCCCATTCAGGACTACGGTTTAATCATATATCACATATATCAGAGGCTGTGCAGAGAGACATATGAGACAATAGAAAAAAAAAGTTAACGAAAAGTTCCAACAAAAACTTTTTTCAAAAACTGACAAAAAAAAAAAAAAAAGAGGAAAAGGGAATAAAAAAAACAGACGACATGCTTTACCTATTTATAGCCGCCATCTGGTATTGGCCACCAAGGTTGCGATGATTTTCTTTGTCTCCATTTGTAAAAGAGGATCTGTAGTGAAAATAATGCAATTCATGAAATTGCTTATTTTTTTTACAATATTCATTTACCGATTATTTAGTCAGTGTTTGCCTACAGTAAAGTAACAAAATGGAGACGGCACACAAATGGCTCTGCAAACAACTGTATATTGACAACTGTTTGTCAGCATACAGAGGCACACAACATGTTTCAGGAGTAGCCCTTCCTCAGGTGTGCCCCACCCTACAACAGTGACACCTAAATACCCCACCCACAGGAAACCACCTGACCATACTTGTGTTCACATGGTGGACAAAAACCTTACAATATCAGTGAATAACACATAAAGAAATAAGTAAGTTTGATACAATAGTCAAACTTACTCCCAGGACCATAACTACAAATCATGGGGACCCCCAGCAAAACTTTGAAGTGGCCCAGAATATTCACACCCTTTCCCTCGCTTACTCCTAGTTGATGGAGCAGAGTGGTCCGTACAAGCAGATAGGCACCTGGTATAATAAGTTAGAAGTCTTTACTGAAGAAAAACATGCAGATATATATCATACATCACCATCAGGAAATGCAGCTTACTTAGAACAGAGAGAATACAGAGTGAATACAGGAAATAACAATCTCATAAAGATTACCATCGCATTTTACACACAGTGACATCTTGTGGTTGTTTTACTATACTGCAGGTTAAGGTAACTATGTTGTTAAACCTCTAACACTAGTGATCCCATATTGCAATGGTCATAAAAAAAAGTGTGGACATCATACCCGTGACAAGTGTAGCTGCAAAAACACCCAATCTGAAGGATGGTCCCCTTTATTGGAAGGAATGAAGTAATAGTTGGGCCCCCGACAACTCTGGGACCCCATGCGGTTGCATGGGCTGCTCCCCTGTAGTTACACCCCTGACTCCTCCCCCGTGATGTCACTGCGGGTCTGAAATCCTCTGCGCTGCCTTGGAACAATGCAACGATGTTCCTCTGCCTCATCTGTCAAGTCTTCCTGGAGGCAGTTTTAGGATGAGGCGTGATCGGTCAGCCTATTACCCGGCGACATAAGATTTCCCCTTGGCCGTCACCAGCGATCAATACACACAGGACAAGACAGAGACAGTTAATCAAACAAGGCAGGACTCGTATATAAGTTGTATTGACATGACATCAATTACCCGGCATCTTCTGTCTGAGTGTAATAATACACGATGGAGATATCTCGTCAGCTTTTCATAAATCGCAGTTCTGCTTCCTCTCCAGATATCAATACCCCTCGCACCATATAAACAGACTATGATTGCCAATTTATTGTGCAGCTAAACTTTCCCAGACAAGTTAATAATAATCTGGGACTATTCACTGGAGTATATCGAATGGACAAAGGTCTTATTGACACTTATGTGCTAAGTGGCTACTGACGTTAGAGACCTCAATGGAGAGATTGGTGTGTGTGTTTGTTTTTTGTTTTTTTAATTTATGGATCTATTTTTAGATACAAAAGCAGGATGCATTTACAGGTTATGCAATTTATATTTTTCTTTTATTTATTTTATAGGTGGCTATACGTTGGGCGACTTGACTTTTAAAGAGAACCCGTAACAAAAAAAAGTTCCCCCTGGGGGTACTCACATCAGGAGGGGGAAGCCCCAGGGTCCCAATGAGGCTTCCCCCTCCCCGGTAGCTGCAGGCAGTCCAGCGCTGTCTCCCCTGAAGCGTCCCGGAATCCTCCTTCGACAAGACTGATAAGCGCTGACTTATTTACCTTCCCTGGCTCCAGCGGGGGCGCTGTTGCGGCCAATCTCTGTCGGGTCCGTTCTACTGTGCAGGCGCAGGAGACTTGCGTCTGCGCAGTAGAGCGGCCCGACAGCGATCGGCTATTTCCGCCTATCTCCGAGCGGAGAGCCGATACTGCGCCTGCTCTGGAGCCAGGTAGGTAAATATTTACATCCCCGCTGTTCGGGGAGCTTTATCGCCGCCGCCGTGGGACACAGGAGGATGGAGGAAGCCTCTATAGGATCCGGAGGCTTACCCCACCCGAGGTGAGTACCCCCCAGGGGAGTTTTTTTTCGTTACAGGTTTTCTTTTTAACCACTTCAGGACCAAACAAATTTTCACATCAGTGCTGCTCCCATCAATTTGCCAATAACTTTATTACTACTGATCACACCTAAATGATCTAGATATTGTTTTTTCCCAGGACAAATTAGGCTTTTACAGTGTGATAATTTTGTTTTGTAATTACCTTATTTTCAATGCATTTTAAAGGGAAAATACAAGGGAAAAAACTGAAAACACACTAGTTCTCCATTTACATCCATTATAGCTTTACAATAAACAGTGTTAACTATAAGGCCCGGTTCACATTAGCGCTCCAGGTCCGGCATCCCCGGACCCGGAACGCTCCGTACACAGCAGATGGGGAATGGATACATTGTTAATCAATGTATCCATTCACACTCGTGCGACCATCCGGATCCGATCCGGGAATGCAGCTCCGGGACTATCCGGCTTTTTTTCCAACATGCTCCATTTTTCAGTCCGTCCCGGTGCGGCTGCGGACCCGGGATGGATCCTGACCCGAACATGCGGGCCATGCTGTGCAATGAGAAACAGATGTTTCTCATCACACTGGCAATAGGACCGGATGCTTCCAGCACCGATCCTATGCCACTTGGGGGGCCCGGACTACACGCCGGTATCCCCCATGCTTGCGGTGCCTTTCTGGCACTGCAATGTATCTAGTTCCGGCTACTTTATTGTAGCCGGGAACTGATACATTCCGGATCCGCAACTGGTGGCAACTTGTGGCCACCGCAGAGACCCGTACGGTCTCTTTGCGGCCCCCGGACCCGGTCCCCCGGACACTTGCGGACTCGAACCGCAAGTGTGAATGGGGCCTAAGTTAAACTCCCAAATTTTATTTGCTTATTTATCCTGGTTATAACAATGTTTTTTGCTTTCTCATTCTACACTATTGGTGATTATAAGACCTTATTTGCAAACATAATAGTAATAGAATACCTTATGGCATACATATTTAAAAAGCCAAGTTCTTAAAGAGACACTGAAGCGAAAAAAAAAATATGATATAATGAATTGGTTGTGTACTATGAATAATTACTAGAAGATTAGCAGCAAAGAAAATATTCTCATACTTTTATTTTCAGGTATATAGTGTTTTTTCTAACATTGCATAATTCTATAATATGTGCAGATTACACAACACTCAGCATTCAAAATGAGTCTTTCAGTCTGTGAAGTAATGACCTCTCCTCTGCCAGAGGAAAAGTAAACAGTTCAATTACAGTTGAGATAATAAAAGTCAGATAACAGCACTCTCCACGACTAACTTAGTCGGAGAGCTTAATGGCTTTTTTGCATAGAGATAACAACTGGAGTTTCAACTCTTCCTGTACTGGAAACAATTAGACTGATGTATCTGATCTTAATGTTTTATTTCTTAGCTGTACTACACATACAAATCATAATATCATAATTTTTTTTTCGCTTTAGTGTCTCTTTAAGGTAACAATAAAACAATAAATGTTGTTTATTTCATATTCTGTCACTTTGTTTTTATTTTTCAAGTATTTTATTTTGAACCAGAATATGCAAAAATTTAATTGCCTTTTATTCAGTTTGTGGCTAAAAAGAATACACAAGACATGGGCCTCAACCCTAAGGCCCCATTCACACTGCACGCATTGCCGTCCGGATTTCAGCAACGTGTGCGGGAGACCGACACGCACAACATCAGACAGTGCATAGACTGCACTGTCTGATGTTCACACTGCATGCGTTCCAGACCAGTGCGGTCCAGGAACGCATGCTGCACGCATTTTTTACCAAAACGTGCAGCTGACCCATTCACTTTCAGTGAATGGGATCAGCCATGCAACGCATAGACACGCAGATGACGTGCGTTCGTACGCGTTGCGTTCCGAACGCACGGCCATCTGCGTCTCATGATGTGAACGTGGCCTTAAACTTTCTAAACTCTATTCTACTACTTATCATGGTTAAAATGTGACCACATATGTCTCTTGTAGTTTTGCTAAACTTTCTCAAATTTGATCATAATTTTGAACATAACTTTATGTTGGATAGACTTTGTCCTTACCTATTTTTTATGTGATTCTTGTCCAAGCTTTAAGACACACCAAAATGTATTCTACAACTGTTCACCGTTCAAATGATACTACTTGTGCCTCATTTAGTAACAAACTGATGCCGCACTCTCCACAAATACACTGGACGTTTATAAACGTCCAGTTGTCATTAAGTGGTTAATCTCTTTAATTTCTTATTCTATCCCTGCAGTCCTCACTGGTAGGCCCAGGCACAGAACTGGGCTCATCTGATCGGCCTGGGTGACTGGTGATGTAGATCAGGCAGGGAGTGTCAGCAGATCTCCGCAGGTGATGTCTGTGGGCTGCGGTTTTGCATGCGGAGTAGGGATTTGTTTAGGAAAATAATCTGGTCACTTTGCATTCTGTTTTCAGAAAGTTTGCAAAGACTACGGCTGACCCAGCGACTGACACCAGCAGATCAGTGTCATGTGAGGGGTGGAATGTTCCACTGTGCAGATTAACCCCTTAAAGGAATGACTGTCTCCTGTTAAAGGGGACCTGCCATCAGGTTTTGTTTTTGTTTTTTTGTCATGCTGGTCAGTATAGATCAGGCTATGAAATTTGTGGACATGCAAATTAAAATATGAATTTTCTTAAAGAGGAACTGTATCACGTGGCGACATCTTTCGCCCTGTCAGATGCAGCCCTGAAGAATGTTTGTTTCTGGGAAATTTTGAAGCCAGTGAAAAGTGCCTGGTGTCCCAGAATGCTCTGGGATGAGAATTCCAAATAGCTAAACAGCCTAGACTAAGGCCTCGATTCACTAAAGGGTGCTAAGTGTTAGCACGCCAGTGAAAAGGCACTTAGGACGCGAAAAACGGGCACTTCACACATTAATATGCGCTCAAGCGTTTGCGCACTCAAAGGTTAGCGATGCGCGGAGCACACGAAACGTCACACCGGTGCGCGAAACATCGCACCGCCCGAGTGCAAAATAGCCTGATAAGCTATTTTACATGCAAATGGTGCAACATTTTGCGCACCGGTGCGACGTTTCGCGCGCGCCAACTTAACGTGCGATCAGTAACAGCTTTGGACATGCAAACTACTTAGCACCCTAGTTTGTGCGTCCAAAGCTTTTAGGCGTGCTAACTGTGTTAGCACCCTTTTGTGAATGAAGCCCCAAGTATCACTGAGAGGGTGGGACTACATACTAATATGCAGCCATACACAGAAGTAAAGGTGGCCACTAACGATCCAATTTCTAGGGAAAAATCAGTCGAGCGATCAGATAAATCTGATCAGAAGAAAAATCGTTCACTACACCATCAACGAACCAATCTTTACTTCCTATCTGTTACAACCAACAAGAAAATCCAAAATTTGATTTGACAAAAATCCAATTGGACGACTAATTTTATAATCCTTTGTAATCAATTGTGCCCATCAACGGAGATTATTTACAACCAATCCGATCAGAATTTCTGATCGCTCTAATGATTTTTCGCTAGAAATTGGACCGTTAGTGGCCACCTTAAAGAGAAACTCCAACCAAGAATTGAACTTTATCCCAATCAGTAGCTGATACCCCCTTTTACATGAGAAATCTATTCCTTTTCACAAACAGACCATCAGGGGGCGCTGTATGGCTGATATTGTGGTGAAACCCCTCCCACAAGAAACTCTGAGTACGTACTCCTGTCAGTTTCCTGTCTGTGAACCTTGTTGCATTGTGGGAAATAGCTGTTACAGCTGTTTCCAACTGCCAAAAACCATGCAGCAGCTACTTCCAGTGACATCACCTGCCAACACTAAAATGTTCACTGGAGTTCCTCAAAGAGAAACTCCAACCAAGAATTGAACTTTATCTCAATCAGTAGCTGATACTCCCTTTTACATGAGAAATATATTCCTTTTCACAAACAGACCATCAGGGGGCGCTGTATGACTGATTTTGTGCTGAAACCCCTCCCACAAGAAGCTCTGAGGACCACGGTACTTTTGGCAGTTTGTTACAATGTAACAAGGTTCACAGACAGGAATTAGCTGTTTACAGCTGTCTCTAACAGCCAAAACAGCTAGCAGCAGCTACATAACCTGCCCACAGTAAAAATGTCACCATGTAATAAATGTCAGAATGTAAATCGGGGAGAGGAAAGATTTTACAATGAGAAAACACTGACTAAATCATTTATACATAATTATTGTAAAAATGAAGCACTTTTTTTATTACATTATTTTCACTGGAGTTCCTTTTTAAGTGTTTCTCATTCTGATGTTGAAATCAGGATAATTACCGTAAAAGTGGATATCCTGAATAATTTACTGCTTTCTACTATATGTCACTACAGTGATACAATCTGCATTATTGGCACAATCCAGTTGCGTAATGAAACAATAACCAAATCAGTCCTCTAATAACATCTAAATTCTATTTAAAGGAGCATTGCAGAGACATATAGTAGATTGCAGTCAATTATTATTAGCCCCAGAGCATGCTGGAACACCAGGCATTATTTTCAATGGCTTTGAGCGCAGAGGGGAGAGCCCCGAGGTAGGTGAGGTGACCCCCCTCCCTGCCGAATGTGGTCATGACTTTCCCCTCATGCTGTGTCCCCTCCAACCCCCACAAAACGGCCCCGAGCGGGCCCCAAGGGAGGGCCAGGGCCCCCCAGCGGGAGAAGGGGCTGCAGGCCCTATTGTTATGCCAGTGCATTATAAGTATACATCTCGATTTGCATACTTCCTGCAAGGGACACCTAGAAGGTAGGATCACACCATTTTTCTACCCAATGTTGTACCTACTAGTGTTGGGCGAACATCTAGATGTTCGGGTTCGGGCCGAACAGGCCGAACATGGCCGCGATGTTTGGGTGTTCGAGCCGAACTCCGAACATAATGGAAGTCAATGGGGACCAGAACTTTCGTGTTTTTTAAAGCCTCCTTACATGCTACATACCCCAAATTTACAGGGTATGTGCACCTTGGGAGTGGGTACAAGAGGAAAAAAAAATTTAGCAAAAAGAGCTTATAGTTTTTGAGAAAATCGATTTTAAAGTTTCAAAGGGAAAACTGTCTTTTAAATGCGGGAAATATCTGTTTTCTTTGCACAGGTAACATGCTTTTTGTCGGCATGCAGTCATAAATGTAATACATATAAGAGGTTCCAGGAAAAGGGACCGGTAACGCTAACCCAGCAGCAGCACACGTGATGGAACAGGAGGAGGGCGGCGCAGAAGGAGAAGGCCACGCTTTGAGACACAACAACCCAGGCCTTGCATGCGGACAAGAAGCGTGCGGATAGCAATTGGCTTTTTGTCGGCATGCAGTCATAAATGTAATACAGATGAGAGGTTCCAGGAAAAGGGACCGGTAACGCTAACCCAGCAGCAGCACACGTGATGGAACAGGAGGAGGGCGGCGCAGGAGGAGAAGGCCACGCTTTGAGACACAACAACACAGGCCTTGCATGCGGACAAGAAGCGTGCGGATAGCAATTGGCTTTTTGTCGGCATGCAGTCATAAATGTAATACAGATGAGAGGTTCCAGGAAAAGGGACCGGTAACGCTAACCCAGCAGCAGCACACGTGATGGAACAGGAGGAGGGCGGCGCAGAAGGAGAAGGCCACGCTTTGAGACACAACAACCAATGCTATACAGTGGTGGGTGAGCGGTGTACTACTGTTCCCAGCAGAGACACAGAGTGGCAGTAAACACAATGCTATATAGTGTGGGTGAGCGGTGTACTACTGTTCCCAGCAGCGACACAGAGCACAATGCTATACAGTGGTGGGTGAGCGGTGTACTACTGTTCCCAGCAGCGACACAGAGCACAATGCTATACAGTGGTGGGTGAGCGGTGTACTACTGTTCCCAGCAGCGACACAGAGCACAATGTTATACAGTGGTGGGTGAGCGGTGTACTACTATTCCCAGCAGCGACACAGAGCACAATGCTATACAGTGGTGGGTGGGTGAGCGGTGTACTACTGTTCCCAGCAGCGACACAGAGCACAATGCTATACAGTGGTGGGTGAGCGGTGTACTACTGTTCCCAGCAGAGACACAGAGTGGCAGTAAACACAATGCTATACAGTGGTGGGTGAGCGGTGTACTACTATTCCCAGCAGCGACACAGACCACAATGCTATACAGGGTGAGCGGTTTACTACTGTTCCCAGCAGAGACACAGAGTGGCAGTAAACACAATGCTATATAGTGTGGGTGAGCGGTGTACTACTGTTCCCAGCAGCGACACAATGACTGGGGGGACCCTGGCTAGCCTGGCTGGAGAGAGAACTACCCTGCCTGCCTACCCAAAGCTAAACCCACAGACAAATGGCGGAGAAATGACGTGGATCGGGTATTTATTTACCCGAACCACGTGACCCGTTTGGCCAATCAGAGCGCGTTCGGGCCCGAACCACGTGACCCGTTCGGCCAATCACAGCGCTAGCCGAACGTTCGGGGGACGTTCGGCCATGCGCTCTTAGTTCGGCCATATGGCCGAACAGTTTGGCCGAACACCATCAGGTGTTCGGCCGAACTCGAACATCACCCGAACAGGGTGATGTTCTGCAGCACTCGAACAGTGGCGAACACTGTTCGCCCAACACTAGTACCTACCATATAGAACCAATTAGACTATAATCCTTTGTGCCGGGCGCCTCCTACCGTACCGAAAAAATTTCGCAGAGCAGCACCTGTCAGAACAAAAGATGCCGCCACCTGTGATAAATTTCAGAATGTAAATGAGGATGAGGAAAGATTTTTACAATGGGCAAACACTGTTTAAAGAGACACTGAAGCGAAAAAAAAAACTATGATATTATGATTTGTATGTGTAGTACAGCTAAGAAATAAAACGTTAAGATCAGATACATCAGTCTAATTGTTTCCAGTACAGGAAGAGTTAAGAAACTCCAGTTGTTATCTCTATACAAAAAAGCCATTATCTCTATGACTTTCAAAGTCGTGGAGAGGGCTGTTTTCTGACTTTTATTATCTCAACTGTTAGTTAACTATTTACTTTTCCTCTGGCAGAGGAGAGGTCATTAGTTCACAGACTGCTCTGAAAGAATAATTTTTAATGCTGAGTGTTGTGTAATCTGCACATATTATAGAATAATGCATTGTTAGAAAAAAACACTATATACCTGAAAATAAAAATATGAGAATATTTTCTTTACTGCTAATCTTCTAGTAATTATTCATAGTACACAACCAATTCATTATATCAAATATTTTTTTTCGCTTCAATGTCTCTTTAAATAGTTTAAAAATTTAATATAAAAAAACCATTTTGATTCATTACGTTATTTTCGCTACAGGTCCTCTTTAAAATGTCGAGCGGTCTTGTAATCCATCGCTTCTTTCCACAAAAGCAAAATATGAACAACAAATAGTTGCAGCTGTTGGACAGAATAATATTTTTAAGCATGGCGTCTCGTGTGAGCAGCATTAGAGGTAAATCCGTCATTCGCTTTTCGCGGACCGCCGTGCGGCGAACGTGTTACTTTTTATTTTGTAATTTGTCGGTGGGAATTGCAGACCTCTCGTCCTCGGGATCCGTGGACAGCAGTGAATTTCCCGTCCCCAATCTAGCCGTGCGTTCAGCGGTAGAAAAGGACATTTCAGCGTGGCTGAGCCCAGGGTTGGTTAGTTTCGGGATGATCAATAAGGCAATGAATAATTTACGCCCCTGAATCGCGAGCGGCCAGAACATTTGTAGGCGTCGGGGAGCCGCGCACCGGCCCTTTGTTAGTGTTCATCGGATTGCTTGTAATTCGCATTGATCCGGGCGCATCAACCTTATAAAAGCGTCTCTCAGGCTGGGTGGGGGAGGGGAGGGCGAACGCCTGATATCCATTCCGCACTGCACTCACTAACGTTTCACGCCAACCATGAACACTTTACATGTCAAGTCCGGGATATGCTCAGTAAAAAGCATCGCTGTGTATTCTGTAACTCCATTACTCTGGCCAATATTCCCGACTGCCGGGATCGTGACAGAGCTTTCAGCAGGACGTTCTGGTGCTTCTCCAGAGAATGATGGCTTAATCTTAGCATATAGCACCAACGGTCTCTTTTTCGAAGGGACAGTCCCTCTTTCTTCCGATTCCGACCCTCTTTCAGGGCTGATGTACAGATCTGCGTAAATATGTTTATTTATTTTTTTCTGAAAAATGTTTAATAGACTCTTAATGTTATTTTTATCATTTAAATTGATATATTTCTTAATTTTTAACAGGGATGGTCGTAGTCAGCCAACTTCGCTATGCTGGAACTGCACGTAGTTTTACGCAATTACGCTTCGCCAAACTACGAATTCAAAATAAAATATTCGCTTCGTATGCATTTTGTAGAATACGCGTTAAAATATGCAATTACGCGTAGTGCGAAGCGTAGTGTATGCAGATGCTTATGTCCGTATTCAGAAAATTTTACACATTAATTCCTCTTTAATTGCTTATACCGGGAACTCTGCGTACATTCCCCTTTCCAATGCGTTAATTTGTAAGCATACAATCGCACACGGAAAATTAGACGCGAGTAACACATTCGTAGTTCACTACGCAATACACCTGTTAACTACGCATAGTGGGCATAAGCTACGCGTAGCGGTACTTCGCTACACGTAAATTCGTAAGCTTAGTTTCGAAACTTCACCTACGAACTACGATGCGTAAATTCGCACTGGTGTAGTTTCTGCTCATCCCTGATTTTTAATGTTAAAACACAGTGTAGGTAGTATAGTTTCCCCAGTATAGCGAGTATAGTTGCCCCTAATGTAGGTCAGGCCCGGATTTACCTCACAGGAGCCTACAGGCACAGATGTCCTGGCACACTAGACTCCGCCCTCCATCAACCTATAAGCCCCCACCGAACTGCACCACAAGTGTGATAGCTGTCCCAGCTGTCACTTCACCATTACTTGCCCATCATAGGTAGCTACAGATGGCCCTTAGCATTAGGTAGCCAGAGGTACCCTCAGTATTAAGTAGCTAGAGGTGCCCCTGACTGAAGGGGGATCTCGTCAGTGGAATGCTGAGAGCAGGGTGAGTAACCTCTCATTTACACACTCATCAGGGAATTAGGGAGGGAGGCACTTGAGGAGGGGAGTGAGCTGCCTTTCCAACATCAGTCGCCTGTAGGCATGTGCCTACAGTGCCATATGGTAAATCTGGCCCTGATGTAGGAAGTATAGTTGCCCCAGTATAGAAAACATACAGTGAGTTGCAAAAGTATTCGGCCCCCTTGAAGTTTTCCACATTTTGTCATATTACTGCCACAAACATGAATCAATTTTATTGGAATTCCACATGAAAGACCAACACAAAGCGGTGTACACATGAGAAGTGGAACGAAAATCATACATGATTCCAAACATTTTTTTACAAATACATAAACCGCAAAGTGGTGTGTGCATAATTATTCGGCCCCCTTTGATCTGAGTGCAGTCAGTTGCCTATAGACATTGCCTGATGAGTGCTAATGACTAAATAGAGTGCACCTGTGTGTAATCTAATGTCAGTACAAATACAGCTGCTCTGTGAGGGCCTCAGAGGTTGTCTAAGAGAATTTTGGGAGCAACAACACCCTGAAGTCCAAAGAACACACCAGACAGGTCAGGGATCAAGTTTTTGAGAAATTTAAAGCAGGCTTAAAGAGAATCTGTATTGTTAAAATCGCACAAAAGTAAACATACCAGTGCGTCAGGGGACATCTCCTATTACCCTCTGTCACAATTTCGCCGCTCCTCGCCGCATTAAAAGTGGTTAAAAACAGTTTTAAAAAGTTTGTTTATAAACAAACAAAATGGCCACCAAAACAGGAAGTAGGTTGATGTACAGTATGTCCACACATAGAAAATACATCCATACACAAGCAGGCTGTATACAGACTTCCTTTTGAATCTCAAGAGATCATTTGTGTGTTTCTTTCCCCCCTGAGGGGGGAGTGCATAGCAGAACCACAACACTGAAGAACTTGGCAGCCTTCCAGACACTGGCTGACAAGTCTGACAAGGGAAAGATACATTGATTTATTACAGAGACTGTGATAGTACAAAGTGTTGCAGTAAGCCAGAACTCATTAGAATAGCTTTTGGAACTTGTAGGATGATAAAAAACAGGATGCAATTTTTGTTACGGAGTCTCTTTAAGCTACAAAAAGATTTCCAAAGCCTTGAACATCCCAAGGAGCACTGTTCAAGCGATCATTCAGAAATGGAAGGAGTATGGCACAACTGTAAACCTACCAAGACAAGGCCATCCACCTAAACTCACAGGCCGAACAAGGAGAGCGTTGATCAGAAATGCAGTCACGAGGCCTATGGTGACTCTGGACGAGCTGCAGAGATCTACAGCTCAGGTGGGGGAATCTGCCCATAGGACAACTATTAGTCATGCAATGTACAAAGTTGGCCTTTATGGAAGAGTGGCAAGAAGAAAGGCATTGTGAACAGAAAGCATAAGAAGTCTTGTTTGCAGTTTGCCACAAGCCATGTGAGGGACACAGCAACCATGTGGAAGAAGGTGCACTGGTCAGATGAGACCAAAATGGAACTTTTTGGGCAAAATGCAAAACGCTATGTGTGGCAGAAAACTAACACTGCACATCATTCTGAACACACCATCCCCACTGTCAAATATGGTGGTGGCAGCATCATGCTCGGGGGGTGCATCTCTTCAGCAGGGACAAGGAAGCTGGTCAGAGTTGATGGGAAGATGGATGGAGCCAAATACAGGGAAAACTTGGAAGAAAACCTCTTGGAGACTGCAAGACACTTAAGACTGGGGCGGAGGTTCACGTTCCAGCAGGACAATGACCCTAAACATAAAGCCAGGGCAACAATGGAATGCTTTAAAACAAAACAAATCTATGTGTTAGAATGGCCCAGTCAAAGTCCAGATCTAAATCCAATCGAGAATCTGTGGCAAGATCTGAAAACTGCTATTCACAAACGCTGTCCATCTAATCTGACTGAGCAGGAGGATTTCAGTCTCTAGATGTGCAAAGCTGGTAGAGACATACCCTAAAAGACTGGCAGCTGTAAATTGCAGCAAAAGGTGGTTCTACAAAGTATTGACTCAGGGGGCCGAATAATTACGCACACCCCACTTTGCAGTTATTTATTTGTAAAAAATGTTTGGAATCATGTATGGTTTTCGATCCACTTCTCATGTGTACACCACTTTGTATTGGTCTTTCACGTGGAATTCCAATAAAATTGATTCATGTTTGTGGCAGTAATGTGACAAAATGTGGAAAACTTCAAGGGGGCCGAATACTTTTGTAAGCCACTGTAGTTGGCCCCAGTATGGGAAGCAGCGCAAGAAGGAGGGGCAGTGGGGACAGCCGCAGGGAGGGGGGCCTGACTCCCCGTTTCACCTGAGCCCCCTCCTTCCACACTCCCCCCCCCCTCCAGATACAGTATGTTGCAGCCGGGCGGGTAATACCTCAGATCACTCCTGCGTTCCAGGCGCTGGTGCGCTGCTAATTTTACATTAGGGGGATGTGGCATCGCCTTCCTTGCTGACCCAACGCTGCCCCCCCCCCCTCCCCAGTGCTCTTTGTGGTGGTATACTTTCCTGTCCATCGCTGGCTTCGGGCTCTATAAGCAATCCGCATACATGTGCCCCCAATGTCCCAATGTGGGGGACAGCCCCCGGAGTTTCGTCACGTTCGTCACTTGTCCCGACATCGCTCGTCATTACCGCCGTGCACCCGAATGACCACGATGTTCTGATCGATACATGCGACAAATATCGTCCTGAAATTGGTTGCATGGTCAATCGAGCATGCTCTTGGTGGCATCGGTTTTCATCTGATCCAAAGTTCTGCTTCCACTAAAAGGACCAGTAGACGAATCTAAAGGACCAGTATGACGAATCCAAAGGACCAGTATGACAGCACTGGCGTTATATAAAAGCAATGCCAGGCTTGCAGGGCAGATGGATTGGCATCTCTTATGAAATGTGTCTACGGGAGGAGAGTTAGAGAACGGCTAAATAGAAGGAAAATGTGAATCATGAACAGGTGCCCAGGTCTGGCGCTCCTCCTGCCACTAATAATAACTTCGTTCTGTGCGTTGCTTTCTGCTCCCCTCACCTGCTCCTTCCTGCGGAATACACGGCTATAAATACTCCTGCAAAGGTCGAGATGGTTGAATGGAAGCCAATCTATATTAAACACTTATTACTTCCAAGTACAGTAGATGCCGCTTGTAGATGTTGTTGTCATTCGCGGACTCTCAAGGCTTCTCCACATTTCTGCGGCGGTTCCAGGAAAGGCTAATCAGGGCCCCATTCTGCGGCTGCCGTACTCGGGAGAAGCTTCAGATCAATTCCCGAGTGTAAAAGCATCAATGACAGACCCCTAAAAAGAAGCTGACATGGGGGCGGGACACCGATTGTGCCTACTCAGTATAAGGGAGAGGGATGCAGAGTGCTGTAAAAACAGCGCCAGAGATTTGGGCGCAGCTGGCGCCGCCATAGGCCATAAGTGGAATTCCAGCCATATCGGCGCTCATTGAGTAATCTGGGCGCCGTCAAAAGACCAAGACCAAATTACTATAAAAACACTGTAATTCGGCCGCCAGGAGCTGGGAGCCAAATTGCATCTTTCCCCCAAAATCCACGGCGTCCCGGATTAGGGATAGTAATTAACGTCACCAGGCTGTACAGGAGCAGGGTGAGATGTTTTTTGGCTTTACCCTGTACCCAAATTGCCCGGCGGCTTAATTATACGTACCAGCCCATTGCTCAGTTTACGGAACGGCTCTAGAAATGGATAAAATTATCATCATTTAATATGTATATATGACATCTTCTGCAGCACTGTACAGAGTATATATTGTCTTGTCACTAAGTGTCCCTCAGAGGGGTTCACAGTCTAATCCCTACGCCCTACCATAGTCATATGTCTTTGTACGTATCATGTAGTGCATGTATCGTAGTCTAAGGCTAATTTTTACAGCAAATTAATTTATCTGTATTTTTTGGGGGGGGTGGGAGGAAACCGGAGTGCTTGGAGGAAACCCACACAGACATGGGGAGAACATACAAACTAAGTGCAGATAGTGCCCTGGCTGAGATTCAAACCGGGGACCCAGCGCTGCGAGGCTGAAACACTTCCTATTGTTATATATTGCTGTATTTTGGTATGTAGTCACACACATCGCATCTGCAAACAGGCGAGCTGACAGACTCCAGCTGATCAGGAGAGGACAGGGGCATTGTGTGGGAGTGGCAGGCAGGGCAGGTTCTAGATTTTTTTGCTGCCTGAGGCAGACATTGTGAGAATAGAATGCAAGAGCAAAGACCTCGTGATTTCAGTGTTTGTGTTATAAAGTGGGCTAAAATCCCATACCTGCACTGCGTGGAAATCCCTTAACATATGAAGTCTGGCAATCACCCACATATGAAATGCGTAAATCGCCCCACATATGAAGTGTGGCAATCCCCCCACAAATGAAGTGCGACAATCACCCCAAATTTGAAATGCAGGTATTACTCTAGGTATGAAGTGCGGCAATTGCCCTACATATGAAGGGCAGCAATCACCCCACATATGAATTGCGGCAAGGTGCTGGAGAAGGAGCACTGCTATAGAGGACTTCCACCACTACAAACAAACTATGTAGGAGCTCAGGGATGCCCTCACCTCTGCTAAGCAGTCTTATTTCTCCTCGCTCATTTCCTCAGTCCCACAGCCCAAAACAATTGTTCAATACCTTTAACTCCCTACTTCGTCTCCCACCTCCTCCCCCTACCACATGTCTGTCAGCTGACGACTTTGCATCATACTTTACAAGCAAGATTGATGCAATACGTAATAGCTTCAACACGCAACCACTTTTACCAGCTCAACCATCACCTATAGATTCCTTCTGTCCGCCTGCATCCTCGCCCACTACTAACTGCCTTCTCCCCGATCCACAAGACCACTCTCCCACTCTAATATCTTTTACCACACTCACTGAACAGTGTCTTTCCTCACTACTCTCCAAAGCTCATCTCACTACCTGTGCCCTGGACCCCATTCCCTCCCATCTAATCCCCCAGCTTTCCTCCTCCCTTAATCCCGCTCTAACAACTCTATTCAATCTTTCTATCTCCACTGGCACTTTTCCTTCCTTATTCAAACAAGCTATTATCACACCACTTATCAAAAAACCCTCTCTTGATCCAGCTTCTCTATCCAATTACCGGCCTGTCTCACTCCTCCCCTTTGCTACTAAACTGCTGGAACGTCACATCCATTCAGAATTGTCTGCCTTTCTCTCTACCAACTCCTTACTTGACCCCTTTCAATCTGGATTCCGCACACACCATTCCACCGAAACTGTCCTCACGAAAGTTGCTAATGACCTACTGGTAGCTAAATCCAAAGGCCAGTTCTCCATTTTAATACTCCTTGACCTTTCCTCTGCCTTTGACACGTTGATCATGCTCTGCTTCTACAGACACTGTCATCTTTAGGAATCAAGGGACAAGCACATTCCTGGATCTCCTCTTATCTCTCTGGATGCTCTTTCACTGTGTCCTTCTCTAACACCAATTCCTCCCCACGCCCACTGTCTGTTGGTGTTCCTCAAGGCTCTGTTCTTGGGCCACTTCTTTTCTCAGTCTACACTCATGGCCTGGGACAACTAATTAACTCTTTTGGCTTCCAGTATCACCTCTATGTGGATGACACCCAAATCTATCTCTCAGCTCCTGATCTGGCATCACTACTATCTAGAGTCCCCGACTGTCTACGTGCCGTTTCTGCATTTATGTCCTCCCGCTTCCTCAAACTCAACATGAGTAAAACGGAAATTGTGATTTTTCCACCATCGCTATCTACACCCCCATCAATTGCAACCATAACGGTAGACAACAACACCCCAATAACCTCAACCACTAAGGCCCACTGCTTGGGGGTTATACTCAACTCAGAGCTCTCCTTTAAACCTCACATTAAAAAAGGAAAAAGTTTGCGCTTGTGTGGATGAATGTGTTGCTGCTAGAGGTGGGGTCGGCTCAGACCCAATGATGAAGGAGAAAATGTGTATAGTACCTCAGCGCAAAAAGGGGTGTGGAACTTGCCCCGGGCTATGCAAGCCCACTCGAGATGTAAGCAGATGACAGTACAGTACCTTAATAGAGGTTACATCTAGCTGCCCAAATACTTGCTGTAATCCCGATCTCTGTATTTCAAGTAATCCCGATATCACAGCGGCGGGGGATAAGAGCTAGCTCGCTCTACCACTTCCTGTTTCCGGTCCGTCAAGCCCTACTGCCAGTAGGGTGCGTGCTGCACTGCAATGTAGTTCCGTGCGCCAATAAAATCACACCGGACAGCCTAAAAAAGAGATAGGCAACATATAGTGCAGAGAGTAGCGAAATGAGTGGCCACCGCTTAGGAATCACTTACTAGAAGCAGAGCTTGTTTATTGCACGTAATAAAACACGTAGACTCCTCTCCCGACTCGAGTTTCGGCTGTATGCCTTCCTCACATTGCCTTCCTTAACCACCACCTGCTATTTCCAGTTCAAAAATATATTCCGTATCCGTCCCTTCCTCACACAAGAGGCCACCAAGATGCTTGTACATGCCTTAATCATCTCCCGCCTAGACTACTGCAACACCCTGCTCTGTGGGCTACCACAAAAAAGGCTAGCACCTCTCCAATCCCTTCTAAATTCAGCGACCCGCCTCATTCACCTCTCCACGCGCTCTTCCGATGCAGCCCCACTGTGCCGTTCTCTCCACTGGTTACCTATTACCCAGAGGATCCAGTTCAAACTCCTGACTCTAACATACAAAGCCCTCCATGAGTTGTGCCCTCTAGAGATGTAGCGAACGGTTCGCCGGTGAACGGTTCCAGGCGAACTTTGGGGGTTCGCGTTCGCCTGCACCAGGCGAACTTTTGCGGAAGTTCGATTCGCCCCATAGACTTTAATGGCTGCCGAATTTAACGGTTAATAGCAAAGTCCCCTTACATAGTAGAAACACCAAAATTGTTGGGAATGTTAAGTGGAATAGTGGGAACAAGAGGAAAAATTTTTTTTTCAAAAAGACCTTATACTTTTTGAGAAAATCAATTTTAAAGTTTCAAAGTAAAATGAGCCGATTCATAAAAAAAAGAACCGATTCATTAAAAAGAACCGGATGATTCAAGAATTATTAGTATAGCAGAGAATGCGTCCTGAGCAGGACGTGAAGCTGCCTGCTCGCTGCTGTCTCTCCTCACCTGCCTGCACCTGTCACCCTCACCTAGCCTGGCACCCAGCGCACCCATGGGTGCCAGGCTAGGTAAGAGTGACAGGTGAGAAGGTGGGGAGAGACAGCAGGAGCCGGCAGCTATGCGTCCAAAAGGAAGCATTCTCTGCTATGTGGGAGGCGTCGGAGATCTTCAATCAACTTAATTGAAGATCGCAACATAAGAGGATACAGTTCGTTGGATCGTTTACCGTGGATATTGGCGTGGGAAAACTTTTTTAAAGGTACAGGTAAGTATTTATGGTTAATTTAGAATAATAAAATACTTTTCTCGTGGTTGTGTTTTTATTTCATTTAACCCTTTGTGGAAATGGGTAAAGGGTACTTTGTACTCCTATACTCATTTCTCCTGGGAGGGGGGTGGGCATCTGGGGTCCCCTTCTTAAAGATGACTCCCAGATGCCACCATGAACCCCCCCCCCAGGGAGTCGTCGCCCCCACCTCCTCCTGGGGCACAGGAGGTGGAGAAGAGCCCCTTGTCCATGGATTGGACAAGGGCTCCGGGGGGGAGAGGAGGGGAAGGCTTGGCCGTCCCTCCCCCCCCCCTGGAGCCCCCCCATACCATGGACCATGTGGGCTGGTATAGCTCAGGGTGCGAAGCCCCAGTCGGCCGGGGCTCCGCATTCTGGCTATCCCAGCCTGCATGGGGGACAAGGGGTTACAGTAGGGCTGCACGGTTTTGCGGTTTAAAACCGAAACCGCGATTCACATGCGGGCGATCTTCAGATCGTCAGTAGCTTCGGTTTTTTTTTTTTCAGCGCTCGCTGCGCTTGGCCGCATGGTTTCGCCTACCGCCGCGCCGTCACAAACAGCAGTGCATATTTTTTACTGTTAACGAGCCGGGCAGCAGGGGACGAGTCCAGTCTAGCTTCTGGCTGGAACGGAGTCCGCTACATTACGGAAGCTTCCTTATCCCCTTAGCTGCCGCTGCTTGTCTCTCTGCCCGGCATCTCTCACACGTGATTCGCCGAGATGTCCGGTGGAGGAGAGATCAGCAGACACTAGCTACGACTAGCAGTAGCAGAGCATATTTTTGAATGTTAATGAGCTGGGCAGCGGGGGGCGAGTCAAGTCCAGAGCGGCACACAGCTCCACCAATGGCTAGATAGAGATGGTTTGACGGAGGCGGTAGGCGGAGCTGTAATACAGAGGGTACAGCTCCGCCTACCGCCGCCGTCATACAATCTCTATCTAGTGATTGGTGGAGCTGTGTGCCGCTCTGGACTGGACTCGCCCCCCGCTGCCCGGCTCATTAACATTCAAAAATATGCACTTCTACTGCTAGTCGTAGCTAGTGTCTGCTGGTCTCTCCTCCACCGGACATCTCGGCGAATCACGTGTGAGAGTTGCCGGGCAGAGAGACAAGCAGCGGCAGCTAAGGGGAGAAGGAAGCTTCCGTAATGTAGCGGACTCGGTTCCAGCCAGAAGCGGTGATTGATTGTTGCAAAGCTCAGAAGTTAAAGCTACTGCCTATACTCCTTCCGCTCGCAATTCCCAATATCCGACCACCAGTGGCTATGTATACTACACAGGGAGGGGGGGCTACCTATACTATAGGGGACAGTAGGTCATCAGGACCACCAGTGGCTACCTATACTGGAGGGGGGGGTCACATGGCTACCTATACTGCAGGAGAGGAGTGCGGTGTGTGTGGTAATTTGGATACCTATAATGCAGGAAGGTTAGGTGAGGTTACCTATAGTGTTGGGGAAATGTGTGTGTGTGTAAGATGGGGGAGGGGGGTTTGGTTGAGATGCTGTTGGTCGGGGCAGCTGGTGATGGTGGGCCTAGGGCGGTAAAAAGTAAAAAACTGGCAATACGCTGCACATTGTTAACTGCGCCCAGCGTCCTCACAGAAGGCCCCACCTGCATACATGTGCAATTTAGTGCTAAAGCTTGCTTTGAAAAAAAATCGTGAACAAATCGAAATCGCAATTTCTGAGTGAAAAATCGCAATTTCAATTTTTCCCTAAAATCGTGCAGCCCTAGGTTACAGAGGCTCGGGAGGGGTGACCCCACGTCATTTTTTTTTCATTTATTTCCCACACTCAGCACATAAAAATAATAAAAATAAAATAAAAAATATATATATATATATATATATATATATATATATATATATATATATATATACATATACATATATATATATATATATATATATATATATATATATATATATATATATATATATATATATATATACACATATATATATTTATTTTTATTTTTTTTAAAGGACTTACGAGGCCACAAGTATGAAAAATGTTAAATACCATTTCATAATCCAGATCCATGGAGGACGCCATCTGCACTGCGTTCATTCCGCCATGGCACCCGCAGTAATACCGGCCCCGGTCGGGTCCCAACCCCTCCAAACGGGTCGGGTTCTCATTCCCCCCTCAATATGGCCGCCACAGATTGCCGCGGCTGCGCAGTCCGCATAGATGCGATTGCGGCTGCGCAGCTCTAGGTCCTCCTCCCGATGCGTCCGATGTATGCACGCATATTGATGACGCGGCAGGAGGAGGCCCTAGAGCTGCAGGTGCAATCACGTCTGTGCAAACTGCGCAGCCGCGGCAATCTGTGGCGGCCATATTGAGTGGGGAATGAGAACCCGACCTGTTCGGAGGGGTCGGGAGTCGGGACACGACCGGGGCCGGTATTACTGCGGGAGCCATGGGGGAATGAACAGGAGGGCGCGGATGGCGTCCTCCATGGATCTGGATTATGAAAAGGTATTTAACTTTTTTCACATTTGTGGCCTCGGAAGTCCTTTAAATATTGTTTCCTGCTATCTTTTTAACACAGCAGTGGCAAATTTTCTAGCATTGTAGGGACCCTTAGGGGGAACATGACTGGTGAGTTTCGGGCCCCTAGGCCAAAGAGGTCATAGCCTAGGGTCACAAAAACCTGTTTATTTGGGCAATTTCAATGGAGGAGATCCTGGCGTACATAAATCGCAGCCATGGCCGTTAGCAACGTCTGAATTTCACGAAATGTCTCATGCAGATAGAAGACATATTGTTAGACTTGGATTCCAAAGATGGGGTCCCTACATCTCTGCAAACCAGAGTTACAGGGGTGCAAAAGTAGTAAAATCCCCCATAGGCTTCCATTGGCTCCCTATTTCACTTTCCAAAATCTCACACCTTTTCAAAGGGCAATTGCTCAGCAGGGGCAAATTTTCTAGCATTGTAGGAACTGTTATGGGGATCATAACTGGTGAGTTTCGGGCCCCTAGGCCAAAGAGGTCATAGCCTAGGGTCACAAAAACCTGTTTATTTGGGCAATTTCAATGGAGGAGATCCTGGCGTACATAAATCGCAGCCATGGCTGTTAGCAACGTCTGAATTTCACGAAATGTCTCATGCAGGTAGAAGACATATTGTTAGACTTGGATTCCAAAGATGGGGTCCCTACATCTCTGCAAACCAGAGTTACAGGGGTGCAAAAGTAGTAAAATCCCCCATAGGCTTCCATTGGCTCCCTATTTCACTTTCCAAAATCTCACACCTTTTTAAAGGGCAATTGCTCAGCAGGGGCAAATTTTCTAGCATTGTAGGAACTGTTAGGGGGATCATAACTGGTGAGTTTCGGGCCCCTAGGCCAAAGAGGTCATAGCCTAGGGTCACAAAAACCTGTTTATTTGGGCAATTTCAATGGAGGAGATCCTGGCGTACATAAATCGCAGCCATGGCCGTTAGCAACGTCTGAATTTCACGAAATGTCTCATGCAGGTAGAAGACATATTGTTAGACTTGGATTCCAAAGATGGGGTCCCTACATCTCTGCAAACCAGAGTTACAGGGGTGCAAAAGTAGTAAAATCCCCCATAGGCTTTCATTGGCTCCCTATTTCACTTTCCAAAATCTCACACCTTTCCAAAGGGCAATTGCTCAGCAGGGGCAAATTTTCTAGCATCGTAGGAACTGTTAGGGGGATCATAACTGGTGAGTTTCGGGCCCCTAGGCCAAAGAGGTCATAGCCTAGGGTCACAAAAACCTGTTTATTTGGGCAATTTCAATGGAGGAGATCCTGGCGTACATAAATCGCAGCCATGGCCGTTAGCAACGTCTGAATTTCACGAAATGTCTCAAGTAGGTAGAAGACATATTGTTAGACTTGGATTCCAAAGATGGGGACCCTACATCTCTGCAAACCAGAGTTACAGGGGTGCAAAATTAGTAAAATCCCCCATAGGCTTTCATTGGCTCCCTATTTCACTTTCCAAAATCTCACATCTTTTCAAAGGGCAATTGCTCAGCAGTACCAAATTTTCTAGCATTGTAGGGACTCTTAGGGGGATCATGACTGGTGAGTTTTGCCACTGCTGAGCCATTGCCCTTTAAAATGGTGTGAGATTTTGGAACGGTAAATAGGAGGCCCAATGAAAGCCTATGGTGAATTTTACCATATTTGCACCCCTGTAACTCTGGTTTGCAGAGGTGTAGGGACCTAACAATATGTCTTCTACCTGCATGAGACATTTCGTGAAATTCAGACGTTGCTAACGGCCATGGCTGCGATTTATGTACGCCAGGATCTCCTCCATTGAAATTGCCCAAATAAACAGGTTTTTGTGACCCTAGGCTATGACCTCTTTGGCCTAGGGGCCCGAAACTCACCAGTTATGATCCCCCTAACAGTTCCTACAATGCTAGAAAATTTGCCCCTGCTGAGCAATTGCCCTTTGAAAAGGTGTGAGATTTTGGAAAGTGAAATAGGGAGCCAATGAAAGCCTATGGGGGATTTTACTACATTTGCACCCCTGTAACTCTGGTTTGCAGAGATGTATGGAACCTTTCTTTGGAGCTCAAGTCTAACAATATGTCTTCTACCTGCATGAGACATTTTGTGAGATCCAGACATTGCTAACGGCCATGGCTGCGATTTATGTACTTTAGACTCGCCACCATTGAAATTGCCCAAATAAACAGGTTTTTGTCACTCTTGGCTATGACCTCTTTGGCCTAGGGGCCCGAAACTCACCAGTCATGTTCCCCCTAAGGGTCCCTACAATGCTAGAAAATTTGCCACTGCTGAGCAATTGCCCTTTGAAAAGATGTGAGATTTTGGAACAGTAAATAGGAGGCCCAATGAAAGCCTATGGGGGATTTTACCAATTTTGGACCCCTGTAACTCTGGTTTCCAGAGATGTAGGGAACCCATCTTTGGAACTCAAGTCTAACAATATGTCTTCTACCTGCATGAGACATTTCGTGAAATTCAGACGTTGCTAACGGCCATGGCTGCGATTTATGTACGCCAGGATCTCCTCCATTGAAATTGCCCAAATAAACAGGTTTTTGTGACCCTAGGCTATGACCTCTTTGGCCTAGGGGCCCGAAACTCACCAGTTATGATCCCCCTAACAGTTCCTACAATGCTAGAAAATTTGCCCCTGCTGAGCAATTGCCCTTTGAAAAGGTGTGAGATTTTGGAAAGTGAAATAGGGAGCCAATGAAAGCCTATGGGGGATTTTACTACTTTTGCACCCCTGTAACTCTGGTTTGCAGAGATGTAGGGACCCCATCTTTGGAATCCAAGTCTAACAATATGTCTTCTACCTGCATGAGACATTTCGTGAAATTCAGACGTTGCTAACGGCCATGGCTGCGATTTATGTACGCCAGGATCTCCTCCATTGAAATTGCCCAAATAAACAGGTTTTTGTGACCCTAGGCTATGACCTCTTTTTGGCCTAGGGGCCCGAAACTCACCAGTTATGATCCCCCTAACAGTTCCTACAATGCTAGAAAATTTGCCCCTGCTGAGCAATTGCCCTTTGAAAAGGTGTGAGATTTTGGAAAGTGAAATAGGGAGCCAATGGAAGCCTATGGGGGATTTTACTACTTTTGCACCCCTGTAACTCTGGTTTGCAGAGATGTAGGGACCCCATCTTTGGAATCCAAGTCTAACAATATGTCTTCTACCTGCATGAGACATTTCGTGAAATTCAGACGTTGCTAACGGCCATGGCTGCGATTTATGTACGTCAGTCTCGCCACCATTGAAATTGCCCAAATAAATAGGTTTTTGTGACTCTAGGCTATGACCTCTTCGGCCTAGGGGCCCGAAACTCACCAGTCATGTTCCCCCTAAGGGTCCCTACAATGCTAGAAAATTTGCCACTGCTGAGCAATTGCCCTTTGAGAAGATGTGAGATTTTGGAAAGTGAAATAGGGAGCCAATGAAAGCCTATGGGGGATTTTACTACATTTGCACCCCTGTAACTCTGGTTTGCAGAGATGTATGGAACCCATCTTTGAAGTCCAAGTCTAACAATATGTCTTCTACCTGCATGAGACATTTCGTGAGATTCAGACGTTGCTAACGGCCATGGCTGCGATTTATGTACGTCAGACTCGCCACCATTGAAATTGCCCAAATAAACAGGTTTTTGTGACCCTAGGCTATGACCTCTTCGGCCTAGGGGCCCGAAACTCACCAGTTATGATCCCCCTAACAGTTCCTACAATGCTAGAAAATTTGCCACTGCTGAGCAATTGCCCTTTGAAAAGATGTGAGATTTTGGAAAGTGAAATAGGGAGCCTAATGGAAGCCTTAGCAGAATTCAGCACTTTTGCACCCCTATAATTCTGGTTGGTTATCATCACCCGCCGAATTTAGCAGTTAATAGCAAAGGCCCCTTAGATCCTAGCAACACCAAATTTGCAGGATATGTTAAAAAGATAGCAGGAAACAATATTTAAAGGACTTCCGAGGCCACAAATGTGAAAAAAAGTTAAATACCTTTTCATAATCCAGATCCATGGAGGACGCCATCCGCGCCCTCCCGTTCATTCCCCCATGGCTTCGCAGTAATACCGGCCCCGGTCGGGTTCCGACTCCCGACCCCTCTGAACAGGTCGGGTTCTCATTCCCTCCTCAATATGGCCGCCACAGATTGCCGCGCAGTCTGCACAGACGCGATTGCACCTGCGCAGCTCTAGGGCCTCCTCCTGCCACGTCATCAATATGCGTGCATACATCGGATGCATCGGGAGGAGGACCTAGAGCTGCGCAGCCGGCAATCGCATCTATGCGGACTGCGCGGCAATCTGTGGCGGCCATATTGAGGAGGGAATGAGAACCCGATCCGTTTGGAGGGGTTGGGACCCGACCGGGGCCGGTATTACTGCCATGGCGGAATGAACGCAGTGCAGATGGTGTCCTCCATGGATCTGGATTATGAAATGGTATTTAACTTTTTTCATACTTGTGGCCTCGTAAGTCCTTAAAAAAAAAAAAATAAATAAATATATATATATATATGTGTATATTTTGTGTGTATATATATATATATATATATATATATATATATATATATATATATATATATATATATATATATATATATATATATGTGTGTGTGTATATATATATATATATATATATATATATATATATATATATATATATATATATATATATATATATATTTATTTATTTATTTTTTTAATATCTTTATGTGCTGAGTGTGGGAAATCTGAAAAAAAAAATGACGTGGGGTCCCCCCTCCCGAGCCTCTGTAACCCCTTGTCCCCCATGCAGGCTGGGATAACCAGAATGCGGAGCCCCGGCCGACTGGGGCTTCGCACCCTGAGCTATACCAGCCCGCATGGTCCATGGTATGGGGGGCTCCGGGGGGGGAGGGGCAGCCAAGCCTCCCCCCCCCCCGGAGCCCTTGTCCAATCCATGGACAAGGGGCTCTTCCCTACCTCCGGTGCCCCAGTAGGAGGTGGGGGCGACGACTCCCTGGGGGGGGTCATGGTTGCATCTGGGAGTCCCCTTTAAGAAGGGGACCCCAGATGCCCACCCCCTCCCAGGAGAAATGAGTATAGAGGTACAAAGTACCCCTTACACATTTCCACAAAGGGTTAAATGAAATAAAAACACAACCACGAAAAAAGTCCTTTAATTTTCTTAATTAACCATAAATACTTACCTGTACCTTTAAAAAAAAATTCCCACGCCAATATCCACGGTAATTGATCCAACAAACTGTATCCTCTTATGTTGCGATCTTCTATTAAGTTGATTGAAGATCTCCGAAGCCCCCCACGCACGTAGCAGAGAATGCGTCCTTTGGGACGCATAGCTGCTAGCTCCCGCTGTCTCTCCCCACCTGCCTGCCTGCACCTGTCAACCCCCACCTAGGCTGGCACCCAGTGCACCCATGGGTGCGCTGGGTGCCAGACTAGGTGGGGGTTGACAGGTGCAGGCAGGTGGGGAGAGACAGCGGGAGCCAGCAGCTTCACAACCTTCCGAGGACGCATTCTCTGCTATACTAACGGCTCTCTGCTTTACTAACTATGAATGAGCCGGATCTTTTTAATGAATCGGTTCTTTTTTATGAATCGACTCTTTTTTTTTTTACTTTAAAATCGATTTTCTCAAAAACTATAAGGTCTTTTTGAAAAAAAAAATTGTTCCTCTTGTTCCCACTGTTCTTCTTAACATTCCCAGTAATTTTGGTGTTGCTAGCTTTTAAAGGGGCTTTTCAATTAACCATTAAAGTCGGCGGGGGTATATTTTCCCACGGTCAGAAGGAGAATTTACATTGAAACTTTTAAATTGATTTTCTCAAAAACTATAAGGTCTTTTTGAAAAAAAAAATTCCCTCTTATTTCCACTGTTCTTCTTAACATTTTCTGAAAGTTTGGGGTTTCTAGCTTTTACAGCGGCTTTGCTATTAACTGCTAAAGTCGGCGGGCGCTTAATTTTCCCACGGTCAGAAGGAGTTACTTTAAAATTGATTTTCTCAAAAACTATAAGGTATTTTTGAATTTTTTTTCCCCCCTCTTGTAGTCACTGAAAGATCTCAGGTGTTAGACACCTTGAAACATCTTTTCCATCACTTTTCTGGCCAGCATAAATGTTTCTAGTTTTCAAAGTTCGCCTCCCCATTGAAGTCTATTGCGGTTCGCAAACTTTTCCGCGAACCGAACCTTCCGCGGAAGTTCGCGAACCCGGTTCGCAAACCGAAAATCGGCGGTTCGCGCCATCTCTAGTGCCCTCCATACATCTCATCACTAATCTCAAGATATTGTCCCTCCGGCAACCTCCGCTCCTCCCAAGAAATTCTCCTGGCCTCTAAGCTGATCACCTCGTCTCATGCTCGCATCCAAGACTTTACACGAGCATCATCCCTTATCTGGAACTCTCTCCACAGCCTGTACGTCATGCTCCAAACCTGGGCATCTTCAAGCGCACTCTTAAAACACACCTTTTCAGACAAGCTTATAACATTCTATAGCCCTTATTTACTTATTTGATACAATGTAATCAGAGGCAAAGGGTCACTGCCTCGTCCATCCTCCACCCCCTTACGTAATGTGTCCCCCACTACCCACTAGATTGTAAGCTCGCAAGGGCAGGGTCCTCCTCCTAATGTGTACTGTTTTTGTCACAATATTTGTGCTGCTTGGAACTCTGTTTTACAATTTGTTAGTATATCTATGTTCCCCTTGTCGTCTTATTGTGCTTTGTAAAGCGCTGCGGAATATGTTGGCGCTATATAAATAATAAAAAAATAATAATAATAATAATAATTACCCCACATAGAAAATGCAGCAATCACACGAAATTTGAAATGCAGGTATTACCCCACATATGAAGTGCATCAATCACCCCACAGATGAAATACGGCAATCAACTCATTTATGAATTTCAGCAATCACCCCAAAAAAGAAATGTGGTAATAACCCTAAAAGGGCAGCAATAACCATTTTCTTTGCTAAATATGGCATTTTTACAATATTATATTAAAGTGAACCTCCAGACTAAAAATCGACTCAGCAGCACTGAAAAGGCTTGGTGTTTCTTTAACAGTTTCACAGCATCAGAACTATGTTTCTCTTATACAAGCCTCATTTTTAGCTGCACAGAAGAAAACTGCCCGGGCATTTTTCCCCTGATGCTGTGCAAAGCATGATGGGATTTCTGATGTTGTTCTCGTTCTGCTGTTTTGGTGCAAATTTTTTTTTCTTACATTTTGAATTTGACATTTGAAGCCTAGCGTGTGTAGCTGGGAGGGGTGATCAGGACACAGGACCGTTGGAACTGTGTCTCCTGCTCCTTGTCACCTCCTTTCAACCAAAAAGATGGCTGCCCCCATGACAAAGATGGCAGCCCCCATGAATCACAAACATTTGCCTTTTCTTTTAAAACAGGGTGGGTAAAAGATTGTATTACCTATCAATTCTAATTAACATAACTAATGTAACTTAATGACAGTATGTTTGTTTAGGCTGAAGTTCCCCTTCAAATGCACCCTTTAAAAGTGTTTCCATGATATGCAAAAATGTGCCTTAAAGCGGAATATAACCCAGCATTTCAACTTTGCTCTAAAACATTATTTACAGCATATTATATGCAACCAGCATTTTTTTTTACTAGACCAGCATTGGAAGGGTTACACACAGAGCTTTAAAGTTCCGTGGAAAGAAATGCAGACGCAGCCGAAGTTTAGATAGATACATTTAAGTAAACACAATGTAACAAGTGAGGAATGTGACACGCACTCTCTCTGTGTCCGGCAGCTCCTGCACAGTCAGTGTGTGTCACATTCCTCACTTGTTACATTTTGTTTTACTTAAATGTATCTATCTAAACTTTGGATGCATCTGCATTTATCTCCACGGAACTTTAAAGCTCTGTGTGTAACCCTTCCAATGCTTGTCTAGTAAAAAAAAAATGCTGGTTGCATATAATATGCTGTAAATAATGTTTTAGAGCAAAGTTGAAATGCTGGGTTATATTCCGCATAAATAAGCACTGTAGTCAGTGACATATAGAATATGTCACTACATATATATAGAATGTAGTAAATTATTCAGGATATCCACTTTTACAGTAATATTTCTGGTCTCAGCATCAGAAACACTTCCTATATCTACAAATGGTTGTATTTTGGTATGTATCCCCGCCCTCCCAGTGATATCACAGCCTAGATTGTTTAGATCTGCGGAATTCTCCTCCCAGTTCATTTGTGGAGGACAGATATTATTTCTACTGGCTTCGGAACTTCCAGTAAACAAATATTCTGCAGAGCTGCACCTGACAGGACCAAAGATGTCACCACCTGTCATGAGTTTCAGAATGTAAATCAGGGAGAGGAAAGATTTTACTATGGGCATTTTGCAAACGCTGACTATTAAATAATGTATAAATGAATGTTGTAAAACAAAATCAGCTATAATATTTAGGGATGGTCGTAAATGCTGATTTCCGATTCCGTGGGAATTTCGAGTTCAGCTTCCGTGGATTTCCATTTTCTGATTCCGATTTCCGAGGAGTCTTGTTTTGGGGAGTCATTTTTTTTGCATTCTGTGATTGGCGAAATACTTCCAAATAGACTCCGCATTCTCTGATTGTCCAATGCTTCTGAGCTCTGTGATGGCTCATTCACACCTAGGGCGTTTTTGCCCTTTTTTTCAAGTGCAGACGATTTTCAAAATCTCCCTAAAAATGCTTGTGCAATGATTCCCTATGAGAGCGTTCACAGCTAAGCGGTTTGTTTGCGATCCACTCAGCAAAACACTGCCTGTACCATTTTTGAGGCAATTTTGCCGCAAAGGAAGGTAAAGGAAAAATGCGAAACACTCACAAAATCGATTTGTGCAGCAATTGCGTCAGCGTTTTAAGAATAAAAACATTGTATTTATTCTTTTCCGGGTCAAGGAATTCACTTCCTGACTTGCGTCACTCAGGGAGTGAATGACAAAACCGTTCTGGAAAAGCGCTTGGAAAAGCAATTTTACCACAAACGCAGCGCGCAGTGGAGAGGCAGGAGAAGGGGGGAAAAAAAGCGCACAAAAACGCAAAATGCTTGTGTTTGCATTTCCGATTTTAGGTGTGAATGAGGCCTGATTGGGCTAAAATTACCGAGTTTTGGTCTTGCGGTATTTCCGCAGATATCCAATCTTCGAGTTCTGATAGAAAATGCAGAAATTTCATTTCCAGTAATTGTATTAATGTTGTTATTTTCAGTACAGTTCCTCTGTAAAAAGTCGCATCTAATGGCGAGTGTAGTACATGAGACTGAGGAAGGTATTAGCGGTGGAGATTTGGGCCCTCTGAATGATTTTATTTTCGCCTGGAATGTGACCTTGTGCCGTGACTGAATCCCATCACCCGGGTCTCCAGAGACTTCATCCATTCCACGGGTATTACTGGCATATTACAGGCAGAGAACGCCAGTCACCGGCGCCAGCTGAGCCCGCCGCACGGTCAGCGCCACCACCCTGAAGGACTCGGGAGGACAAACACTGATAGTCAGAATTCATGCATTTTATCTCCTGAGGGTCTGTTTATCTCTCCAGCTATTATCCCCGAGAATCCCAGATGTTATCAGCAGGTGACACACTGGTCAAAGAGGAACTGTAACCAAGGAATTGAACTTCATCCTAATCAGTAGCTTTATATTCCCTTTCCCATGAGAAATCTTTACCTTTTCTCAAATAGATCATCAGGGGGGGGGGGGGGGGTCTGTATGGCTGAAATTGTGGTGAAACCCCTCCCACAGTGTGATGTCAGGACCTAGGTCCTGACATCACACTGTGGGAGCCTTGTTGCATTGTGGGAAATAAGGACTGTTTCCAACTGCCAAACAACCAGGAGCATAACTACAAATCATAGCCCCCCACCCCCCACCAAAACTTTGATCGGGGCCACCAATGTCCACATTGTGTCTCTTGCCTACCCCTTGTGACCCCCATCTTGCAAGGGTCATAGAACAAGTGTGGCCATCACAATCGTCACACCCATAACAAGTGTAGTCACAAAACACCTGATCTGAAGGATGAACTATCAGCTGTGTATCCACCCGACTTCTCCACAACCAACTGATGGTCCCAACTCCATTTATAAGGCAAGAAATCCCACTTATTAAACCTGACAGGGCACACCTGTGAAGTGAAAAACATTTCAGGTGACTACCTCTTGAAGCTCATCGAGAGAATGCCAAGAGTGTGCAAAGCAGTAATCAAAGCAAAAGGTGGCTACTTTGAAGAACCTAGAATATGACATATTTTCAGTGGTTTCACACTTTGTGGTTATGTACCATACTTCCACATGCAGGGCCGGCCCGCTCATGAGGCGGGGTGAAACTTTTGCCTCAGGCGGCAAATTTCCAGGGGCGGCATCCGCCCGTCCGTGCGGGGAGCCGGCCGCCGAGCTGGAGGGGTAGCTGGCAGGACGGGGTATTGGGCCTAGCGGCGGGGAGGGGGTCGTACCCCCCCCTCCCTCGCCTGGGTCCCCCGTCCTCCGCTCCCCTCCAGCCTTACATAGAAGCAGCCGCTGTTTGTAAGAGGCACGGGCGGGGAGGACTCACCTCTTCCTCGATCCAGCGTGCGCTCCACTGACGTCACTTCCTGCAACGCTGCAGGAAGTGATGTCAGTGGAGCGCACGCTGGGAAGAGGTGAGTCCTCCCTGCCCGTGCGTCTTACAAATAGCGGCTGCTTCTTCTATGTAAGGCTGGAGGGGAGCGCAGTTCGGGGGACCCAGGCGAGGGAAGGGGGGTACGACCCCCTCCCCGCCGCTAGGCCCAATACCCCCGTCCTGCCAGCTACCCCTCCAGCTCGGCGGCCCCCCAGAGCGCGCCCCCCCCCCCCCCCCCCTCAGGCGGCAAAAAGTCTAGGGCCGGCCCTGTCCACATGTGTTCATTCATAGTTTGGATGTCTTCAGTGTGAATCTGCAATGTTCATAGTCATGAAAATAAAGAAAACTCTTTGAATGAGAAGGTGTGTCCAAACTTTTGGTCTGTACTGTATATCTATAAAGAAAAAAGCAACCTTTTAAGCCAGTTTCAGACTGCAGATTGGCGTTAGATTGACCACACCGCACTGCTAAAAACAGGCCTTCAGGGATAACCTCGTTAGTACGTGGTAATCCCCCTCTGGCAGCCGGGCCAAGCAGGAAGTGACACTTACTTCCTGTGGCCTGAGCAATCACGTGTGCTTCTGCGCATGCGTGACCCGTAAAACCTGTGGCGCGCATTCTAGCATGCACGCATCGCCATAGACTTACATGACTTCCAGTCCGCCGCAGGTCACCACAGAGCCGCATGGTAACGTAAGTTTGCCCTAGCATAGGGGATGTGGCAAAAACATAACTTCTGTCGTAATGCACCGTACCGTGTTGGTATGAAAGTCCCCGTAGACTTTCATTACCCTGTGGTGGGGTACGGTAGAAATACCACACTACAGCGACCCAGTGTGAAAGGGCCCACAGCTTACCGCATTGTTAGGAGGTGTGGTTAAAAATAATGGCAGTTGGTGCTGCCTAGTTTTCTTCTTGTCTGCCGGTAATACAGATGATGACCTGCAGGCTCAATGGATAAAACAATATAAACAAGTTACATGGCGAATATCAATCATTTCTTCATCTCTCATCTTTTTTAACTTCTTACTTTTGCAATGTATTAATTCATTTTTTCCCCTCTTTTTTTTGCTAAAGTTGATCTTTAAATCCATTCCATTTTTGACCATACAAAGCTGCCCCCCAAGTTGAGCCATAAAGAGACCCTGCGCATTACTGAAGTATCTGAGCAAAACCCGTGTATGTAACGATCAGAACCAGCAGACCAGAAGATCGGTAATAACGATAATTTGGCCAGTATCGTGCCCACGACTCATTCATGATTTCTGCTGGCTGAACACACAGCTGTACATGGCAGCCCTCCCTTCCCTTGTGTCCCTAATAAGCCTCCATCCCACCCGCGTGTCTGGGGCACTGACAGCCATGAGATCCTCCCGCCAGCCCACAGGCGGACCTATAAAGAGAGCCTGTTGCGGCTAATTACACCCGGGGTGGGCACGGGGCCAGCTGACTGTTTACATCACACAAGGAAAATATTTGGCAGCCCCTCCGCCGGGTGAGAGCCGCGTTTATTTTCCTGCGCGGCTTATCTTCAAAGTCTCTAATTGATCTGCACCACGTCGCAGAAAGCAGCCTATCCCCGTAATCCCGGCCCGCCTTTGTATCTTGCCACCAGGCGATTAATATCTGGGATCGGCACATTTTTATTTCAAGGCCTGGGATCATATGCTATTAATCACCGCTCGCTTTAATGGCGCCTGGTTATAAGCGGCAGATTCTGGGCCTTTGTGCCTCGCGAAGTCTGGACAAGTATATTGGCGTGTCTGGAGAAGAGGAGGTGGGTATGTGCCAGCCGGTGGTCGGGTGTGCCACCATCGCTCGGCACACAGGGCCGTGCCTGGGATTGTGGCTTTTGGCCACAGGCAAATATTCTCTCCTGCAGGGCGCCGCGGTGCAAAGCTACAAAGTTTGAGGTAGAGGAACTTTCGCAAAAAAAAAAGGGAAACAAAATAAATCAATACATTGTAAAGTGAGAAGTTAAATAATACAAGAGCAAGAAGTTTTAAATCCGGATGATACCATTTATTGGCTAACTACAAATGAATAAGAATAAACAAGCTTTCGGCCTTGCAGCCTTCGTCAGGTTTACATCCTGTTAGTTTGCAAGCTGGTGGTACAGACAGCTTATATACATGCAACTTCAAAAGGGAAAACAGATATTTTTTTCAACCATAAATACGTCATTAAGATGCCTTAATACAAACAGACCATCTAAATGGGGTAGGATAAGGATCCTTGTTTACTCTATTGCTCACAGACCTGGTATTAGGATTGACCCAGAGGTATCGTAAATTTTTTGTTCACAAGTTCAGCTAGAGTGGCTGAGACAGTTCATATATCATCAATCTCATACCAATATAGAAAGCTGTTGTCCTTATTCAAACCCTTCTGCACAGCTTTGAACAAATTTATAAATTTTGTTTCTGCTATTAATCGGTCATTTGACGTTTTGAAGCCGCCCTTCAGTGCAGTGACACGAAGATCATCCATGCCGTGTCCGTTGGACCAAAAGTGTGTAGCAACTGGGAGTCCAGATTTGGTATCATTAATAGTGTGCCTGTGTCCATTCATACGTTTGCGCAGTGTTTGTCCAGTTTCTCCCACGTACATAACATTGGGGCATTTAGCACACATGATCAGATATACCAGATTGGTGGACCCACAGGAAAATTTACCTTGTACTCTGTACTCCTGTTGTGAACCTGGTATCGTTACCCTGTCAGTGGAGTAAATGTGTATGCAGGTCCCACATATTTTTTGTCGGCAGGGTAATGTTCCGTTTTGTTGAGGCCTATTCAAAGAGCTCCTGACAATCATCTGTTTTAGATTGTGTGGTTGCCGATACGACAAGAGTGGAGGTTTAGGGAATATCGTTCTCAGTCTGTGATCCTTGTGTAAAATGGGATGAAGTTCCTTAGCAATCCTCCTTAAGATTTCCAGGTGTGGGTTGTAGGTGACAACCAAAGGGACACGTTCCTCTTTCTGGTTTTGCTTATATTTCAGGAGTTCAGTCCTGGGGATGTTGCTGGCTTTCCTGATTTGGGCCTCAGCCATAGGAGGACTGTAACCTTGTTTAATGAAAGTGTTCTTAAGGTGATCCAGGTGCTTGTCTCTGTCCATCCTGTCAGAACAAATCCGGTTGTACCTTATAGCTTGGCTGTAAATTATAGAGTTCTTAATGTGCTTGGGATGAAAACTGTCATATCTTAGGTATGTGGGACGGTCTGTAGGTTTGCGATACACAGAGGTTTGTATGTTGTTACCCCTGATGTATATGGTGGTGTCCAGAAAGTTCATCTCTGTGTGAGAGTAGGTAAGTTTCAATTTGATTGTAGGATGGAGGGCATTGAAGTTCCTGTGGAACTGGAGAAGATCATCCTCACTTGCGGACCAGATGATTAAAATATCATCAATGAAGCGGAAGTAGGCCAAGGGCGTGGCAATGGGTTCGCGATTCGCTCCACAGTATGCAAATCTATTCATGGCCAAAATCGAAGAGGAATACCTCAATGCATGTGGCATAAAACCCTTGGCCTACTTCCGCTTCATTGATGATATTTTAATCATCTGGTCCGCAAATGAGGATGATCTTCTCCAGTTCCACAGGAACTTCAATGCCTTCCATCCTACAATCAAATTGAAACGTACCTACTCTCACACAGAGATTAACTTTCCGGACACCACCATATACATCAGGGGTAACCACATACAAACCTCTGTGTATCGCAAACCTACAGACCGTCCCACATACCTAAGATATGACAGTTTTCATCCCAAGCACATTAAGAACTCTATAATTTACAGCCAAGCTATAAGGTACAACCGGATTTGTTCTGACAGGATGGACAGAGACAAGCACCTGGATCACCTTAAGAACACTTTCATTAAACAAGGTTACAGTCCTCCCATGGCTGAGGCCCAAATCAGGAAAGCCAGCAACATCCCCAGGACTGAACTCCTGAAATATAAGCAAAACCAGAAAGAGGAACGTGTCCCTTTGGTTGTCACCTACAACCCACACCTGGAAATCTTAAGGAGGATTGCTAAGGAACTTCATCCCATTTTACACAAGGATCACAGACTGAGAACGATATTCCCTAAACCTCCACTCTTGTCGTATCGGCAACCACACAATCTAAAACAGATGATTGTCAGGAGCTCTTTGAATAGGCCTCAACAAAACGGAACATCACCCTGCGGACAAAAAATATGTGGGACCTGCATACACATTTACTCCACTGACAGGGTAACGATACCAGGTTCACAACAGGAGTACAGAGTACAAGGTAAATTTTCCTGTGGGTCCACCAATCTGGTATATCTGATCATGTGTGCTAAATTGCCCCAATGTTATGTACGTGGGAGAAACTGGACAAACACTGCGCAAACGTATGAATGGACACAGGCACACTATTAATGATACCAAATCTGGACTCCCAGTTGCTACACACTTTCGGTCCAACGGACACAGCATGGATGATCTTCGTGTCACTGCCCTGAAGGGCGGCTTCAAAACGTCAAATGACCGATTAATAGCAGAAACAAAATTTATAAATTTGTTCAAAGCTGTGCAGAAGGGTTTGAATAAGGACAACAGCTTTCTATATTGGTATGAGATTGATGATATATGAACTGTCTCAGCCACTCTAGCTGAACTTGTGAACTAAGAATTTACTATACCTCTGGGTCAATCCTAATACCAGGTCTGTGAGCAATAGAGTAAACAAGGATCCTTATCTTACCCCATTTAAGACTTTTGTTTTTCTTAACATCTTAGTAAGGGGGCTTTTAGGACCATTGTAGTCCCTTACACACTCCAATAAGTTCTGGGTCACCATGAGCTTGCTGGTTAGTCTTTACCCCATTTAGATGGTCTGTTTGTATTAAGGCTGTTTTCCCTTTTGATGTTGCATGTATATAAGCTGTCTGTACCACCAGCTTGCAAACTAACAGGATGTAAACCTGACGAAGGCTGCAAGGCCGAAAGCTTGTTTATTCTTATTCATTTGTAGTTAGCCAATAAATGGTATCATCCTGATTTAAAACGTCTTGCTTTTACTGATGGTTAACACGGTACAATACCCTACTGCTACTATAATACAAGAGAGATCAAGAAATGATTGAAAGTCGCCATGTAACTTGTTCATGTTGTTTGATCCGCAATGAGCCTGCAGATCATCGTGCTTACTACTGTAAGACAAGAAAAAGACTAGACAGCACCAACTGCCATTAGTTCTAACCACACCCACTAACAGGGTTGCTCGGATACCCCCGTCACACAGATTCGAGTGATCATGAGCACGACTCTGCCCTCTTCCGAAAGTGGGCCACTAACATTGGGATAGGCCAAAAGGTTGTTTGTTTATCGATAGACATACGTACAGAGGGTGATACTGGTTGGCTTGGCAGTTGGAAACAGCCATTATTTCCCACAATGCAACAAAGTTCATAGACAGCAAACTGTCAGGACCATGGTCATGACATCACACTGTGGGAGGGGTTTCACCACAATATCAGCCATACAGACCCCCTGAAGATCAATTTGAGAAAAGGTAAAGATTTCTCATGGGAAAGGGGGTATCGGCTACTGATTGGGATGAAGTTTAATCCTTGGTTACGGTTCCTTTTTAACTGGACTTCAACCACAAAATATTCCAAAACAATAAGACAAAAGATCCATGTCCAAAGTATGGCAGGAGCAGTGTTTTCCACCGACAAACAAACTGACACTCTAAACTGCAGGGCCGAAACACCCATCAACGATTCCAGTCAACCCGTTCCTCACCACCAAGCTTTGGCATTGGAATAATGTATTTTTTGTATATTATGGAGCACAACCTGAATTGCCGGAAGAGTAAAATGTGGTGGATAAATTAACAGTCAACATGATAGCAGAACAGGTGTGTAACTAGAAGGGAGCAGTCCCTGCAATCGTGGGAGGGCCCAGAGTTTTGGGGCCACCAACTACTAACCTTCCCTTCCTCCGATACAAGGGACTATACATCAGATCAGGTGTTTTGTGGATACACTTGTTATGGGTGTGAAGATCAGGATGGCCACACTTGTTTTATGACCCGTGTGAGATGGGCCCCAAGGCTGTGAAGGGCTCCAAGGGGAGGCAAGGGAAGGAGGGTGAACATTAGGGGGGCCCATCAAATTTTTGCTGAAGGGCTCCATGAATTGTAGTTACACCTCTGTAGCAGAATATTAGTCAGAAAGACCCCAGTAAAACATTTGCGTGATCACTTGATCTTGCATGCCGATCGAGCTTTCGATCTGATAATTGTATCATATCAAAGGAGAGTCAGTGGCACATCTTGGCCACCTGATCGACCTTTCAATTGATTTCTTCCCAGAATCAGTTGAGAGGATCACTCAGGCATGCTGAAAACTCTCAGTTGCAAGGGCTTGATTGGGTCCACGGTAGTAACGATGTCCGATTTCCCTACAACCAGCGAATCCAATGAAACCCTGACTAGTGTCCTACCAAGTAGATGTGATTCTTGTGTGCAGCGTTGAAGGCTCACTTGTGAAACTGGCTCAAATCCTGGACTCCTCCTTTGTTCGTTGTCACTGCAAGCGCTTGTACCGTGTGAAACTGGGGTAGTCAACACATGCTGGTCACATGGTACAGGCGCCAGGATTCGAGCCTGTTTGATAGGTGAGCCTTCAACACTACACACGGCATGGACACACACACACATATTTACTTGGAGGATGGCAGCAGGACGATTTACAATAGATTGAATGCAGAAATCTATTTGAAATCGGTGTGCAGTGTGTGGGCAGGCAATAGATTCCTCTCTGATCAGCATCAGAGAGGGATCTACTGTATCTAATGGCCAAAGAAGGAAGACGGTTTGCTCACCAATCCCTCTAAAGGGGGAAGATACTCATACAATTGGCGCCCGCCGCAGCCACTGAACACCTGCATTGGGCAGAACATTGGTGACTGCAAGGCGAGTGGTGCTATCCACAGCTATGAGAGGAGAAGAACGAAGGAATCCCAAATGCCACGAGCCTGGTCCCTGGCTTAAAGGGACAAAGCCTGCAAACTGGTACACCCATACGGGCTAACTAGCACTACACTGAGGTGAGATCATTCTACGGCTGGCTGGCCACATTTTATAATTCACACACTTAGTGCATTTTCTTCTACTTCGTCTCGATATATTGGTTTAGTAAAGTCCTCCTGTGTTGGAGAACATTAAAGGACTTCCAAGGTGAAATGAATTATCTATTTTGTTCTCACCTGGGGCTTCTTTCAGCTCTGAGCAGCAGTCTCAGTCCCTCGCCGAGGCCCCAGTCCTCTTCGGTATATCCAGTACACGCCAGACAAGGTAGACACACGGGCTAGAGTGACTGCTGAGGCGCAGAAGAGCCGATCCTGCCAGCGGGTTGCCATCATTGCAGGCGGCCAATGAAGACCTCAAAGAGGACAGAGGCTGCAGCAAGGGTCTGAGACTGCTGCTTGGGGCTGGAAGAAGCCCCAGGTGAGTACAAAACTGATAATTAATTTTGCCTCGTAAGTCCTTTAAGGATCATAAATGATCCAGCAGATCTAGGCTGGATTGTTTTCTTTTAGGTGGCAAAAGGTTAATAACCCTTGCTGGGGTAATAGCAGCTGTGCTGTGGCATTAGCATGCTTCTGCTGCTACAAGCACGTCTTGAAAAATCCACAGTGGCTGATGCCTGGGGTGATACCACCATGTAGGTTTTTTGACGGCTTTTTTGCACAATAGACTAGGAATTCTGGTGGGAGATCTCACCACCGGAATACACAAAAGTCTAGACTGGGACGCACCACACCACCAGAGGAGCAAAACCCAAGATATATCAATTCTGAGTGGAATGCTGAACAGCGGAGCAAGAAGGGATACATTACATTACATATTTTACGTGTTACATTTTATTTCTTACATTTCAGGACAGCTTTGGATCCTATATAAGACGGATGAAATTCAATTCAATTAAACTAACACATTCTCCGGGTCAGCAACACGATACAGCCGCCACTGGTGAAGGCAAGCTGCTGGACGTCCCGTCCCGCTGAGCGCAAGCTGTGGGTAATAGGCATCATCTGTTAACTTCACTTCAGTTCCTTGGCCGGCACCCACACCCCAGGCCCGGCCTGTAATTCAATGCTTATTTCCAAACGTCTCCTCGGCAGCTGTGAGCCGTGTTTTTCTATTTAAGAGCGAAGAAAAACAACCTCCAAGCCACATCAATATCCATGCCTTCTTTCCCAGGATGGTCAGAATTACGTCCCGAGTCAAAAGCGGCCAACTTGGATGATCCTGGGCCTGTCCAGGAGAGATGGAGAAAGAGGCAGCCAATCACAACAGAGAGTACTGAAGACCTTTTAAGTGAGATCAAATCATTTCAGGTCTCCTCTAAGCCTCTGCTGCTATAACAGGCTTTTATTAAGAACATTTGCAAGAAGTAATGAAATTGGACTTGGCTAATTTCATACTGGAGGTGTCATGTGACCTTTATCAACACCGGAGCTGTGCTGGGTTTCATGTCCAGCCAAACATTTTTTTCACAAATTATCTGTGTCCGGGCCAACACCCGAAGCTGGCTGCCATCCATTCCGCTGGACCTGTGCACTACCCACTCAATCACAGGCCATATGCCTTCCTGACAGCCCATGTGCAGGCCTGTGCGCAAGGCAAGGCCCAAGCCCATTCATCACTGCTCAGTCACAGCCGAGGATTAAGAAGCTGCTGTTGGTTAACCTCATCAATGCTGCAAGAGGGAACATTGACCAAGACGGGACCTACCAGATGCTGCAAAAGGAATAAATTCATAGATGGGATCTCCTAGCTGCTTCGAGAGGGAATAGATCTGAAGAAAGGGTCTAGCAGATGCTGCAAGATGGAATAATCCAAGGTCAAAGTCTACCAGATGCTGCAAGATGGAGTAATCCAAAGTCAGGGTCTACCAGATGCTGCAAGATGGAACAATCCAAAGCCAGGGTCTACCAGATGCTTCAGGGTGAAATAAAGTCCCAAAGATAGCTCACTTAATTAAATAATTTCAGGTAAAACATCCAGTGAATCAGTGTTCATTTAACAATGCAATACAATAACATTTGTAAATCGCTTTTCCTGTAGGCGTCAAGACGCATAGATATATCTCAGATGATCAGATCAATAGAGGGCTGCAGGCTGCACTGTGTTATAGAAGAAATAATCAGATGTACATAAATACCAGACTAAACAGTTGGCCGTTTCAGTTTGGACATAAATGCTTCCAGGGATGGAGATGTCCTGATTGGGTATGGCAGAGGGGAATCGAAAGTGTAGGGGCAGCATGACAGGTGGACTCTGGGAGTGACCAAGTTATTAGATCCTTTTGATCAATGTTGCTCGTTTACTACGCCAGTGCGAATCTACTCATCGTAGTTCTCCATCTACGCATCGTAGTTCGTAGGCTAAGTTTGAAAAATGCACATAGAAATATACGCGTAGTAATCTGCCGTCATTCGTAACTACGTTTGCTACGCGTAGTTAACGCGTGTATTGCGAAGTCAACAATGCATGCGGTAAACGCGTCTATTTTTCCGCGTATGGATCTTTGTACATTGGAATGTACGCATATAAGAGTTCACGCATGCGCATATTTGACGGATTAATGTGGAAAGTTGTCCACATAAGGGTCCGCATACACTATGCTTCGCACTTCGCGTAATTTCGTATTTTAACTCGTAGTCTACGAAATGCATACGTAGCGAATCTTTTGATTTTGAAGCCGTACTTTGCGAAGCGTAATTGCGTAAAACTATGCGTAGTTCCAGCATAGCGAAGTTGGCTGACTACGACCATCCCTGCTTTTGATCAAAGATTGTGTGTGTGTGTGGGGCGGGGGGGGGGATGATGCAGGTGCAGCAAGTCCTTCAGGTATCCAGGGCCCAGGTTGTGCAAGGATTTGAATGTCAATAAGTCGCCTGCGCCAATTGGCCCCCGACTGGCTGAATTACCGGGCCACCTAGCAGAGGGTCCAGACATCCTGGGAAGACGGCGAGGAACCGACGAGCCTAAACACGGCTGGAGGAAACCCCAGGTACGTATATATTTTTCTTCTCTTTATCTCTCAGGTACAATTTAATTCCCCATCAATCAGTACACCCAGGGTGCAAAGCAAGATCATCCACCAGGCAACCTAGGCAGGTGCTTTGGGCCTAGTGGATGCCAAGGGGCCCACCTGACACCTTCTCTGACCTCTCTCCACTTCAGCTTACCAAAAGGGCCACAAGAGGCTCCAAATCTACTACCTTGCCTAGTTCCCCATTGCATCTTAATCCATCTCTGCCAGGCTGCGCACAAAGTCTGAGTTGTTCAGGTCTGAGCTCCCTATCCTTAGTAGTGCTGGCTGAGACTGGAGCGTCAAACGCACGGTTATGGTAAACATCAGGTTTAATTACTAATCATTTCAGGAATCCAAAGATAAATGGGTAAGTAAAGGAAAGGGAGGAAATCACAGGAAGAGAATATTTGACTTAATAATGAGGAATAGGTAGGGAATGGTCAATGTGATGGTAATCATTTTGTACTGATGCAAATTTTATGCAACGTGGAAATGGACAGCTTGCACCCCATCCCCCAATTAACTCTCCCAAACATATATATTTTTTTCTTTAAATAGCCCTAGCATACCTTCTACTGTCAGCAGCTATCTCTAACCTCCCCAACCCTTAAAGTAAAGAAAAATATCAAAATACTCAGCTAATGAAGAAGTCCAGAAGCAAAATCCCGAGCAGCAAAACCACCCGAGGCATGTGCTGGATCCACCTGGCATGAGGATTACGTGACTGGTGTGTTCTAACGCCAGCTACGTAATTACAGAGTGGATGGAAACACCCCGGTCCAAGATTCAAGAACTTCCCAAATTGAAGAGGCAGAGAGATAGTGACAAAGGGTGAGAGAAAGCAATAAGTTTTAAATCAGGATGATACCATTTAATGGCTAACTAAAAATGAATAAGAATAAGCAAGCTTTCAGCCTTGCAGCCTTCGTCGGGCTTACATCCTGTTGACAGGGTGAGAGAGAATTGGAAAGGAGAAAGAAGGGAGGAGAGAAAAAAAAAGAAAGATTGAGGAAAGATGAAACAGCGAAAATTGGAGCAGCGAGGCAAGGCAAGGATAGTGAGGTGCAAAAGAAGGAGAGGGAGGAAAATAAAGAAGAACCTCGGAAAGAATAAAAAGTGATGAGGTTTTGTGGGAGAGAAGAAGAGGGAATAAGGAAAATGAGCAAGGAATAAAACTTGATGAGGTTTTGAGGAAGTGAAAAAAGTAGAGTAGAAAGTAAAAAAAAAAGGGGGGGGGGGGAGAGAGAAATGATGGGGTCTGTGGAAAAGAAGAATATGGAATGGAGAAGAGAGGAAAGGAGAGTAAACAATTGATAAGTTATTGTGAGAGAGAAGCAATAAGAAGAGGAAAAAAAGAATAGTAGGGGGAGCAGAAAGTAAAAAAAAGAAGAAGAAGAAGACGGAAGGGGTTAGAAATAATAAAAGGGAAGGAAGCCAAGAAGAAAGGTGAGGGGGAAAATAGGTGATGGTGAGGTTTTGTGGGCAAAAGGAAAAGAGAGAAATAAAAAAAGGAGAAAGGAATTATGAATAGAGTTGGGCCGAACGGTTCGCCTGCGAACGGTTCCATGCGAACTTCAGTGGTTCGCGTTCGCGTCCCGCAGGCGAACCTTTGCGGAAATTCGGTTCGCCCCATAATGCACATGGAGGGTCAACTTTGACCCTCTACATCACAGTCAGCAGGCCCAGTGTAGCCAATTAGGCTACACTAGCCCCTGGAGCCCCACCCCCCTTATATAAGGCAGGCAGCGGCGGCCATTACGGTCACTCGTGTGCTGCCTGCGTTAGTGAGAGTAGGGCGAGCTGCTGCAGACTGTCTCTCAGGGAAAGATTAGTTAGGCTTAACTTGTTCCTGTCTGGCTGCATACCTGTTCTGTGAACCCACCACTGCATACCTGTGCTGTGAACCCACCACTGCATACCTGTGCTGTGAACCCACCACTGCATACCTGTGCTGTGAACCCACCACTGCATACCTGTGCTGTGAACCCACCACTGCATACCTGTTCAGTGAACCCACCACTGCATACCTGTGCTGTGAACCCACCACTGCATACCTGTTCAGTGAACCTGCCACTGCATACCTGTTCTGTTCAGTGGACCCGCCACTGTATACCTGTTCATTGAACCCACCACTGCATACCTGTGCTGTGAACCCACCACTGCATACCTGTTCTGTGAACCCACCACTGCATACCTGTGCTGTGAACCCACCACTGTATACCTGTTCAGTGAACCTGCCACTGCATACCTGTTCTGTTCAGTGGACCCGCCACTGTATACCTGTTCATTGAACCCACCACTGCATACCTGTGCTGTGAACCCACCACTGCATACCTGTTCTGTGAACCCACCACTGCATACCTGTGCTGTGAACCCACCACTGCATACCTGTTCAGTGAACCTGCCACTGCATACCTGTTCTGTTCAGTGGACCCGCCACTGTATACCTGTTCATTGAACCCACCACTGCATACCTGTGCTGTGAACCCACCACTGCATACCTGTTCTGTGAACCCACCACTGCATACCTGTTCAGTGAACCCGCCACTGCATACCTGTTCTGTTCAGTGGACCCGCCACTGTATACCTGTTCAGTGAACCCGCCACTGCATACCTGTTCTGTTCAGTGGACCCGCCACTGTATACCTGTTCAGTGAACCCGCCACTGCATACCTGTTGTGTTCAGTGAACCTGCCACTGCATACCTGTTCTGTGAACCCGCCACTGTATACCTGTTCTGTTTAGTGAACCCGCCACTGTATACCTGTTCTGTTTAGTGAACCCGCCACTGCATACCTGTTCTGTTCAGTGAACCCGCCACTGTATACCTGTTCAGTGAACCCGCCACTGCATACCTGTTGTGTTCAGTGAACCTGCCACTGCATACCTGTTCTGTGAACCCGCCACTGTATACCTGTTCTGTTTAGTGAACCCGCCACTGACTAAGTCGCTCCCAGTCCCTCCACACAGCATGTCTGCCTGCAGGCCGCTTGACTACCTTCTCCGCCACCACCAACAGGGTCCGGGACTCCAGGCGGATTGCTGAATTTTTTAGGCCGCTGCTAGCAGCGGCCTCTGTAATGATTTTTCTGGTGCGTGAACATGACTGCCTAATTTTTCTGGCTGCACTGTGGGCAGCTGCAACAACAAAAGAAAAGGCATGTACATGCGCCCATTCCCCTTCGTGATCATTACCTTGCCGTGGTGAAGGGGCTTGCGTATCACAATGAAGCAATGACCGGCGCCTAGATGAGTGTCTCGGGGGGCACACCCACGATAATAAGGTCGTTGCCTCATTGTGGTCAGACCAAATTTGATCAGCTGGACAGTCACTGTTCTGTCATTCAGCTACATCAGCCAGGCGACCATATGGGCTGTAAAGCCACCAAAACCTGCACTCTCGCCATGGTGCGCACCAGTCCAGCACGGCCGTCACTACACAAACAGCTGTTTGCGGTGCGTTACACGGTGAGTTTGGTGTGTCAGTGTGAAGCAGTACCTTAATTACACTACCTGATTGATGTATACACATGCAAGATGTTTGAAAGCACTTTAGGCCTGTCATTTAGCATTCAATGTGATTTCTGCCCTTAAAACGCTGCTTTGCGTCAAATCCAGATTTTTCCCCGGGACTTTTGGCATGTATCCCACTCCGCCATGCCCCCCTTCAGGTGTTAGACCCCTTGAAACATCTTTTCCATCACTTTTGTGGCCAGCATAATTTTTTTTTTTTTCAAAGTTCGCATCCCCATTGAAGTCTATTGCGGTTCGCGAACTTTAACGCGAACCGAAACTTCCGCGGAAGTTCGCGAACCAGGTTCGCGAACCTAAAATCGGAGGTTCGGCCCAACTCTAATTATGAAGTTTTTGTAGAAGCAAAGAAAGAAGAGGGGAGACAGAAAAGAAGAAAGGAGGGCTGTAACAATTGGGGAATTATTTCCGAGGTCAATGCACAAGATGTGCGCTGACACTGCGGAAATCCTCCACAAGCGAATGAAACAACAGAACCCAGCTTTGGTGCAATGCACCTGTAGAGAGAAATTCCCACCGGCAGATGGAGTTGTGGAGTGCAGAGGAATAACCCCTCTGCACTGCCATAGATGCCAGATGGGAATTGTACGAGTTGCAGCAATGCAGGGCAAGATAGCCCTAAGAGAGAGGGAGCACAGCGACAGAATGTATGTGTGTCCACCAATCTAGTCGCCACCCGGCGACGGTGAACACACAACTAAGACAGAGCAAAGGAACAGACAGGACTAACTACACGCGGTCCCCACACGTTAAGCGCAATAGTGACAAAGCGCGTGCACGGCACGGTCGCTACACGAGAAGCGCAATAGCGACAAAGCGTACCAACCCTGACTAACCAAAGAAACACGAAAACAAAAGAGAAAGCGAACGCTTGCTAAGCGGTTCCCTCTCCGAGACTACAGCAAGCATTCGATCCAGACAAGACAGACAGAAGGAGTAACCAGTAGCAACCGCAGCTCTGGCCTACACTCCCAGACAGAGTACAGAAGGAACCACCGCCCCTACCGCTAGGGCAAATGCGATCCAGACAGACAGACAGATGGAGCAACCAGTAGAAACCGCTGCTCTGGCTTGCACCCCTAAGACAGAGTACAGAAGGAACCACCACCTCTACCGCTAGGGCAAATGTGATCCCAACAAACAGAACGATTTCCTGTCGACCACCGCTGGCGACAAGACAATCGCAACAGACAAGACAGAACTAGGCAATACAGATAATCAACAACCTAACTACGCTAGAAGGAGTGCTAGTGCACTCCAAGGATTACTGTAACGATTGTGTAATTCTCTCCGTGATCAGCGCACAAGACGTGCGCTGACACTGCGGAAATCCTCCACAAGCGTGTAATTTGAGGGAACCCAGCAAAAGGTGCAATGCACCTGTAGAGGGAAATTCCTGTCAGCAGGTGGAGCTGTGGAGTGCAGAGAAACAGCTCCTCTGCCCTGCCACAGACGCAAGACAGGAATTGCACGAAGGGAAAAAACGCAGGGCAAGATAGCCCTGAGGGAGAGAGAGCAAAGCGACAGAGGGGATGTGTGTCCACCAATCTAGTCGCCAACCCGCGACAGTGCATACACAACCATGAAGAACAGGTGAGAAAGCAATCGCCAGAGATGGCGATTGCTAACAGCGACACAAGACTGAATATGCACAGATGAGGAATGTATGTATGTCCACCAATCTAGCCGCCACCCTGCGACGGCGGACACACAACAAAGGAAACCAAGTGAGAACGCAATCGCAAGAGAAGCGATTGCGAAAGAGAATGAGCACAGGGACAGATTGTATATGTGTGCACCAAACTAGTCGCCAACCCGTGACGGTGCATACACAACAGCAGATATGAAATAGGAACGCAATCGCGAGAGAGGCGATTGCCAGAGGTGATGCAAGGCTACAGCAAGGCAGAGCACGAGAGTAGCAAAGGCACAGCAAATCATACAATGAGAAGATAATGAAAATAACAAACGCTAGCTAAACGCGTACACCGCAATAATTCGCAACAGTGCACGCATTTATGCGCAGTCTTCGCGTGTTAAGCACAACAGAGACAGGCACGCCTAACTAACCACCGACAGACAAACATGAAACAGAGGACGCGAGCGCTTGCTTAACGGTTACCTCCAGCAAGCGTTCGTAGCAGACAAGACAGATACACGAAAACAGGATTAAGTGAGGGAGACGGATCCACAGCACTAGCGCAAGTCGAGTGCGATCCAGGCAAAACAGATTAGAGGAGATAGCTGGTAGCAACCGCTGCTCCAGCTATACTCCAAGAACAAAGATCAGAATGACTTCCTGTCGTCCACCGCTAGTACAGAACAATCGCAACAGACAAACAAAATAGATATGCAATCCTAATTGCACTAGGGAAACTGCCTAGTGCAGTTCCAGGAATTACTCTTAGGCTAATCTTCAACAAAGAGCAAGGCTGACACTCCAGGCGAGTGTTACACAGGAACTAACCTTATGACCAGCCAAAGGACTCTGGGAAACATAGCTCTTTATACTGCCAGTCATCAAAGGAGGCAGGTAGGAGATTTGCATAATGAGTGTATGCAAATTCCCCAGCAGCAGAACAGACCAGAAACTTGTAATGGAAAAACAGGTCTCTCTTGCAGAGACCTGCAGCCCACAGACTAGGGGAATGGTCAAACAGCTGTCTGCCAGTGCATCCAGCTGGGCGGATCATCATTACAATTACTCTAAGATAATCTTAGCAAACAATATGCAGAGGGCTGAGACTCAAGGTAAGTCTAGCAGGATCAAACCTTTCTGACCAGCAAGGAACTCTCGGAGGAAATGGTATTTATACTGCAAGCCATCAAAGGAAGCAGCTCAGCAATTTGCATGCCAAGTGGATGCAAATTCCTCACCAGAACAGCAGCTCAGCAAGTTGCAGAGTGAAGACCATGGCCGGATTTCTGGCAAGGCCACATAGGCCATGGCCTAGGGCACCAGATAAGCAAGGGGCGGCCTGCAGACAGTGGGCATTATTTGCAGGGCATTATTTGCAAGTGTCCAAACAAATGAAAGTGGTCAGGATAACTGCACTATTAGTACTAGCTGGCATCTGCCTGTGCTGTGCTACAGGCAGCTGCAGTCCAATAACCAAACGTTTGTGAACAGTGTGTGACTAGCAAAAAGCCAGACCTTGTCCAATGACATAGCAGCAGCTCCAGGCAGTTACAGAAGGCCGGGTCTCACACACTTGGTGTGGGGGATGAAAGGACCAGGGGCAGCACCAGCAAATAGTACAGAATACAGAAGGCAGCCTCTCACAGTACCCATTTCTTAATTATTGATTGGCCAGCACTGTTACCCTGAAAACAGCAGTGGGTACAGGACTCACTTTTACGTGTTGCTGACCCCACCCAATGTCCAATTGTGAGCCATTTTTGACTATGTGTGTGTGGTGGATGGCTCCCACCACGCCCATCACCTGTAGATCGCTTGATTGACCAGTTCCCCCGTGTGACATGATTGATTCACTTCACGTTGCCATGGAGACCTCGGCACTAGCCCCAATAGTGGACACCATCGGCCCAAAAATTTTTGGATTGGTGTGTGTGGAGAGAGGTGATAGGATACGGTTTCGGTTGAGGCGGCTGGTAATAGTCGGCCTTGGGCGGTAAGAAGTACAAATCCGGCCCTGGTGAAGACAGGTCTCCTTTCCAGGGACCTGCAGCACTCAGACCTACAAAATGGTCAAAAAGCTGTCTGCCTGTGTAGACAGCAAAGCAGATCATTACAAGGGCGCAATAAAAAGAAGAGGAAATGAAGAAAAGAATAAAGGAAAGGGGAATATGAAGTGATAAAGGGAGCAATATAGGGAGCAACTTAACTGAAATCAAAGCCAGTCACTATTTCTAGTTGTGTGTTCCGTTAAGTTGCCCCTTTTATTGCCTGAAGAAGCAGGTGAATGCTTGCGAAACGCGTTGATTGTTTGAAGCATTTTGATTAAAGTCTGTTTTATGCCTAATCTTGACTTTCTGAGTCTATATCGTGGGACGTAAGTCTACCAATACCTCATATTTTTAAACTGTTTTCAGTATATTATATCCTGTTTTGGCAGCTCTTTATCCAGATACAAGAAAATAAAGGTGAGAGGAAAAAAATTGATGAGGATGTGTGAGAGAAGAAAGAAGAAGAGAGAAGAAATGAAAGGAGAAAGGGGACAGAGGACATAAAAAACAAGGAGTGAGAGGGGTTCAAGTGGAGGAGAGGAGCGAAGGTTAATGTGTAAAGAGTGGAGAGACGAGCGAGGAGAAGGAGAGAGAGGAAGATGAGGAGAGCGAGGTATCTGAGTAGTTATTACAGGCAATCTTCCTTTAATTTCAATAAATCAGTCCAATTGGCCTTTAAATAGATGGAATGCGAGCGTAGAAAATAGCTTCCTTCTGTAAATTACATGCAATGAGCAGTCGCTGTCCGCCGGCATTAATAATCGCTCCATTTCACGGGTTAAATTTTTCCATTTCTCTATTTCATGTCATCTCTTCCTGCTCAAACGCTGCACAAATATACAGTGCGGCGGATGCCGAATATCTGAATCTAAAAAGGCTCTCATTAAAAGTTCTGGGGGGACACAGGCCCCTTGTTCCCCTCGCGGGAGCCCAGCACCACCTCATCAGTGGTCTCCTCTGTGCACGGCGGGGCCGGGGAGCGCTGTACAGGCGGCTCACTGTACTTCCTGCCAGGAAGGAAGCTTAGGTGAGACTGTTATTTCAGGTCCCTGCAGAAGCCTTGTTTATGGAAACTGGATCCGTATTAAAGAGAGGCTTGGGAAAGCTTGGTTGTGTTGGCTGCGGGGAGCCCAATCAAAGGGCCCGGGGTGAGAGACAAGCCCGCCGTGCCACCTGTAACGAGATCACCCAGCGAGGTCGATAAATAACGCCGTTTAACAAGCACGGGGCGACGGAGCAGATGTTCGCCGCGGCGGTAGCAGCTCGCAGAGTGCGCATATTTCACATCTGTAGAAGCCGACCTCCTGGGACACATCTGCGGGAACTTGTTGGGGGCCGTCAGCGGCTGCGGAGTCACCCCGGGAATCCGGAGCGATAGAGCGGAACAGATCAGCCGAGAAACGATTCTTCACTGTCGTCATTAAACTTCAGCAGGAAAAAGATCCCGAAAATTACATTTCTTGCTGTGTACACAGGCTGGGACTAAAGGAACACAAATGTATAAAAAGCAAAACAAACACTGCAAAGGTAATGAAGAACGCTCGCTGTTTAGCTAGGACAGATAGATGTCCTGTAGCTTCAAAATGAAATCCCTTTCTGGGGCAAAATTAATAATACAATAAAAAATAAAAACTCTCCCTATACTCTTTAAAGTGGACCTCCGACAACAGTGTTTCTTTTTGATTTAGAATACAGCACTGCCTTTTTTTTTTTCTTTGCTGCTCGTCTCAACTACACTGCAATTTACACACATGGTGCACACCAAGGGCTTGATTCACTAAACTGTTGATAACTGACATCACGGTTGCGCTAGTGTCTTGCACATGTTATAATGCTCATAACGTTTTTTGCACACAATCGTGCATTTTCGCTTGAAAATGTGAAAATTTGCGATTGCGCACGAAAAACATTACGCGCGTCATAACGTGCGCAAAACGCTAGCGCGACCGTGATATCAGTTATCACAGTTTAGTGAATCCAGCCCCTAGAGCGCTTCTGAGCACTTTTTAAAACGCTAACGCATTGACTAATTTATTTGATTGGGATGGATCCCACCAGCGCGATGTGATTTTTTCCAAAACGCAAATGCGGGTCCTGCAGCATTTCTGAGGCGATTCACCCTCAATGTTAAAGAGAACCTGAGCTGAAAATAAAAAGTCAAAATACCCATACACAGGTCATACTTACCTCCTGTGTAGTCTACTCCTCGATCTCTTTCTCCTCTCCTGCGTCCCATTTGTCAACCGTGATTAAAGGAATTCTCCGCCCTCCATTTTAAAAATGGCCATTACCCCATAACCGCTTCCTGGTCAGCACACTGTAAAACTGTAATATCGCCCACTTGAGCCATAGGGAAACATGGACATTACCTTGCACATTCAGTTATAACTGACAGCAACTGATATATAACTGACAGCAACTGGTATATTTCAGTTCTAACAAAATATTGTCAGAACTGGAAGGGATCACTGTAAGAATAAAATGGTGAGCTTCTGAGAGGAACTGACGGTGAGGTAAGTATGTAATATTCATTTGCAGCTATGTCATGTGTTTATTTTAAATAATTTTACTTGCTTCTGGTTCCCTTTAAGTGCAGGTAGTCCCCAGTTAACGAACGAGATAGGGGCTGTAGGTTCGTTCTTAACCTGAATCTGTTCTTACGTCGGAACACTGTGCCATCTCTGTCCCCTGTACCTCCTCTGTGCCCTCCAGTGCCCCCCTCTGTGTCACCTCTGCCCTCTGTATCTGCTTATACAAGTTTAAAAGCCATTTTTTCTTTGAATTTTTTAAACTCGATTTTCTCAAACTACAAGTCCAATTTGAAAAAAAAACCAAAATTTTGACTTGCTCCCATGGAAACACAGTATCCATGCTGTTCGTATTGGCGGGTCGTTTGTAAGTCGGGTGTTCGTAAGCTGGGGACTACCTCTATAGGAAAAGTGGAAAATAGCTCTAATAAACGCTATAACATAGCGATTTTTCAAGCTTTTTTTTTACAACAGCTGTACACTTCCAACTCGACTGTATAGAGCAGGGGTCCCCAAGCGTTTTGGGTCGAGAGCCAGGTCAACATACTTCAGACTGCTGGGGGGCCGGAGTATACATAAAAGAAGTATACATATGTAGAAGTCTTTGTGGGCCAGACAGTGAAGCACACCCAGATGACAACCTGCAGTCCAATTGGACAGCAGTGTCACCTGATGTGGAATTTGATTGGAAACCAGCAAATTACTGCTCCTGGCTTCCATGTGGATGGGTGGTGCCAGCTCTGCTATTCTATATGCGGACCGCCAATATTTAAAGATGTAGCTGACCGCATCTATAAGTAATACATTTTGTGTGTGGGGGGCTGGTAACAAAGCCTCAGGGGGACACATTCGGCCCGCGGGCCTTAGTTGGAGGACCACTGGTATAGGTAGTCCCCGGTTAACGAACGAGGTAGGGACTGTACGTTCGTTCTTAACATGAATCCGTTCTTAAGTCGGAATGCTGTGCCTTCTCTGTCCCCTGTGCTTCCAGTGTCTACCTCTGTGTCATCTCTGCCCCCCTCTGTCTCTGTCTCCTTATGTCTCTATTGTGCCTCCTTGTGTCTCCATTGTGCCTCCTTGTGCCACCTTTATGCCTCTCGTGCCCCCTTTCCTAGAGCAGAGTATGTGCAGCAGAAGCCGCAACAAGTCTCACCTTAACCTTGGCGGCTCCGGGCCAATCAGCGACGTCCTCTCTCTCTTCACCATTCCTCCAAGAGGCTTCACTAGTAGCGTCGCGTAATGACACAATCAGTAGGAGCCGCGGGGGCTCTTTTTGATTGCATCATTACGCGACGCTACTAGTGAAGCCGCTGGGAGGAACGTTGAGGGGAGAGAGGACTCCGCTGATCGGCCCGGAGCCGCCATGGATGAGGCTAGACTTGTTACGGCTTCCGCTGCGCATACTCTGCTCTAGGAAAGGGGGCACAAGAGGTAGTCCCCGGCTTCATGACGTCATTGCGGCGGATCGGCGGGCGTTCGTATTGGCGGGTCGTTCGTAAGTCGGGCAATCGTAAGCCGAGGACTACCTGTACAAAAAATGGGAAGCTTTTTTTAGCTACAGTGACAAGCTTATCTCAACATGTAAACAGAAAGCTTCCTATTTCAGATATGATAAGGATACTATGACCAGAAGGTAGTTGGATACCCCTCCCTTTGAAGAGTTTACACAGTGATGTAAGCCTGTTGTCTAGGCAATGTTTGCTGTGGGAGGGACAGTAAGTTGTGGCAGTAGGTAGGGGAAATTAACACTGTGCTGGGTTGAAAAAAAAAAAAAAGAAAGAAAATAGCAGAAGTGATGTCACTTTTGGCATCACATAGAAACAGTAAAGATGGAAACCAGCAAAAATATTATTTTCTTTTTTTCATATCACATTTCTCTTAAATCTGACAGTGAACACTAAAAATAACATGATATGTAAGCTAAATGCGTAATTTCTTATTGGATGACTTTTTTCCCAGTTTATATGGAGTTTGACTCCACTTTAATGATTCTACTTCCAAAACTAAAATTTCAGTACTACTCTTAGCTACATAAAAGAACATTTGAAAATATTTCCCACACATTCCCTTTGTGTAAAAACCTTTATTCTCACTGCAGAGAGCAGGACAAGCTTGCTTATCTCTTATCATTGGCAAATGTAATAATTACCGGCTGAAGCTCTCTGAGGCCTCCCTCCTTTTCTGCTGAAGTGACTCAGCTGTTGCCAGCCTACCAGGGAGATGTGTCTCTTTAGCAGAGGCATTGTGGCAGAGTGAAGACAAGTGCCTTGGAGTTGGAGAGCTTCAGCCAGAATTGCTGAACACATTTGTCAATGAAAAGAGATATTACAAGCTTCTCCTGCTCACTGCAGTGAAAATGAACTTTTTTATACACAGGGACTGTGTGGGGATGCTGTTAAATGTTCTTTTATGTAACTAAGAGAATTAACTGAAACGTTAGTTTTGGGAGTATAATCCGAATTTAAAAAGGTCAAGTTAACTAGTAGTATTTACCCCCAATACAAAAGGCAGCGGACAGTTTAAATGCCAAAGGTTATGGTGGTTTTATTTGATTTAGAGCATCAGCAACATATTATGCAAATGTCGCATGCCTTGCCATGAACACAGCATCCCATTCAGGCCAGGGTTCACGAGAAAGCAATTGCCAATTCAACGAGTCTGCTCGTCCGCTGTCATCCATTCTGGGAAACAATCCGACAACAGACCCTGGATGAACCCAACCTCAAGCTGTCACTGCTACAGATACAGTCATCAGCTGATCTCCAGAAAACTGCTGATATTTCTGCAAAACACAATGTCCTTTTCTGACAGTCAGCTGATGCCCAGCCGTATACACAAATATGAGAGAGATACAGCAGCCAAATTCAGAGTCAGGCCTAGGGATGGTCCAAAATGCCCATTTCTGAGTCCGTTGAAATCTTGATTTTCCAATTTTCCTTTTTCTACTTTTTCCGATTTCCGTTTTTCCGATTTTTGAGTTTTTTATTTGTCATTTTTACATCAGAGAATACAAGAAATAAAAATAAAAAAAAATCAGAAAAACGGAAATTAGGAAAACGGAAATTGGAAACACGGAAAATCAGTCTTGTGATTGATCTGCAATAATAATTTTGCAGAAAAAATTCAGCATTTTCTGATTGGTCCAATGCTACCGAGTTCTGTGATTTGGCTAAAATGACCAAGTTGTGGTAAACGGATTTCCACGAATTTCCGATTTCCGGATTCCATTTACCATTTTCCGGGTTCCGATCGGAAATGCGAAAATTTAAATTCCACGGAATCCAAGTGATCATCTCCAGGGATGAGCAGAAACGACGCCAGTACGAATTTACGCATCGTAGTTCGCATCTACGCATCGTAATTTGTAGGCGAAGTTTCAAAACTACGCTTACGATTTTACACATAGCGAAGTACCGTTACGCGTAGTTTTCGCCCCCCAACGCGTAGTTCACATGTGTATTGCGAACTAAACTACGAATGCGTTATTCGCGTCTATTTTTCTGCGTACGATTGTATGCTTACAAAATTACGCATTGGAAAAGGGAATGTACGCATAGAAGAGTTGCTGTTACAAGCATTTTCCAGGGGATTTAATGCGTACATTTTTCTGCATAATGGCATAAGCGTCCGCATACACTACGATTCACAGTCTATGAAAGTCTACGAAATGCGAGTCTACGAAATGCATACAAAGCGAATATTTGATTTCGAAGCCATAGTTTGGCGAAGCGTAATTTCGTAAAACTACGCGTAGCTCCAGCGTAGCGCAGTTGTCTGACTACGACCATCCCTAGTCTCTAGTCAAGCCTCATATAAATGATTTTATGCCCAGATATTCCCATCTGGAGGAAGAAAAGCCAAGTTCTCGTTTTCTTTCTATTTTTGAAGGCACAAAAGACGGACCAATGAAGCCCTCCTCGCCAAGAAGCGTCAGGCACAGGAATAATTTCATCTTTTCGCCATATCTGGTGGAGAGCGAAGCTGCAGACCGGGACCAGATCACGCCGCAAAAAAAACCCCACGTCAACAGATGGGCCGCTCGGCAGTAAACAAAACAGATTCGCTTCCAGCGTGGCTTGTCGCTTTGCGCCTGGCAGGCGAGCAGAGAAGAACAGCCAGGGAGAGCGCTCGTCGCCTTCGCTGGGTGTTGGTTCGCAGTTGGCTTCGGAATGTGTCCTGACAACAAGCTGGGAATTGGACGGACGTGTTGGCTCCGTACAGAGAGAACGAAATTGAAATAAGTTTTATGAAAAAAAAAGTACTACCAGAGCCAAGTCTTTCTTCAGCCTGTGAAACATTTCACTTTTTTTCCTCCGCGCCAAGATATTGCCAGGTGAAAATACATTCTCCCGTTTGCTACGAACCGACACCTGGGACTTCTCGTGGCCGTCGCGCAATTAAAATCCACGCTTTGTAATGTAGACTTCAAAAGGCAGCGAGAGGAGTGAGAATGGAGCTTACTGACTTCCAGAACGACAAATGTATTAAAAGAAATTCCACCATCCTTTCACTTCAGCTCTATCTACTTCAATGATGAAAATGAGTCCAGCGAAACTCAGAAGAAGCCGGTGAATGCAGAGGCGTATCAAGAGGGGTGCAGGCATGGCTTGTGACATGGGTGCCACAACACCATGGTCGTTATTCCTGCCCCTGTGCTGCTCCTGCCCCCTTGCCAGGGCAACCATAACACATGTACACAAGAAAGGATGCTGTTTTTAGATGGGAAGGAGGCTCTGACCTGGAGGGCGGGGCACAGTTTCAGTGTTTGCCCTAGGCTCTATATTACCCAGATACACCCTGGGTGGATACACATGACATCTCCAGCATCTAAGCATAAGTGTACGGATTTAGCAGAGAAGTCTTACAGATTTCCATGGAATGTTATTGTTTTGTTATTTTTGTCAATAAAGTTAGTTAATTGTAAAAAAAAATGTTTGCGGAATCCGCTATTTTTTTGTGGATGTATGCCAATATGCATTATTTGCATTTCCTATTAGCAACTGCAGTGCACAGGGCCGTGCAGTGGGGGGTGCTCAAATTTAAAAAATGGGCCTTGCAACGCCCTCCCCTCCCTGCAACCCCCCCCCCCCCTCCTCGTTTCTGGCTAGGGGGTATTGGTTGTCATGTGGGTGCTGAATGCAGATGCTGGGTGCCATGTGGGTTCTGGTTGTGAGTACAGAGTGCCATGTGAGTTCTGGCTATGGGTGGGTATCGAGTGTCGTGCGGGTGTTGATTGCAGGTACTTAGTGTCATGTGAGATCTGGGTGCATGTACAGGATGTCATGTAGGTGCTGGGTGCAGCTAATGGGTGTGACACGGGTGCGAATACTTGGCCCTATGCCTGTACTGGGTGCTGGCTCTAGGTGGGGTTTAAGTGTCAGACGGGTTTTGAATTCAGATACATTGGTTGTGGGTACTGGTCAAGTGGGTGCTTGGTGCAGATAAAGGGGGCCATGTGGAGGCTGTGTGCAGGTGTGAGTACTGGGTGCAACATCAGGCCTGGGTGCAGGTACTTGAGGTAGAGTGACCAGACGTCCCGGATTGCCCGGGACGCGTCCCGGATTCAGGGTCTGCTGTCCCAGGCAGCATGAGGTCCCGGGAAACGTCCCGCTTTCAGCAGCGGGACGTCCCGGCCTCGGGACTCTGGCCACTCTCTCCGCATGAACTGGCAGCGGCATCTATAGACGCCGTGCCAGTTCATTGCCTGCAGCCCCGCTCCAGCCTCCTCTTCCGGTGTCTGCTCCGACACCGGCAGGCGAGCAGGGCTACGGCAAGATGGCTGCCGAAGCCCTGTACTGGAGACTATTTGTGTCTCCAGTACAGGGCTTCGGGCGCCATCTTGCCGTAGCCCTGTCAGCGCGGGAGACCAGAGCAGGAGGAACAAGACGGTCCCGGGACGGAGCAGCGCGCCAGAGGAGACTTCTGCCAGGTGAGTAAATGCTTTCTTTTCCAGGTGAACTTTGCCCGCATTACGTTTCTTGCCTGGTGAAATGTTTGCCCGCAGTGCGTTTCTTGCCTGGTGAAATGTTTGCCCGCAGTGCGTTTCTTGCCTGGTGAAATGTTTGCCCGCATTGCGTTTCTTGCCTGGTGAAATGTTTGCCCGCAGTGCGTTTCTTGCCTGGTGAAATGTTTGCCCGCAGTGCGTTTCTTGCGCCGCCCCCCCCACCCCCCCCCCCCACCCCATCCCAGGTTGGACCCACAAAAATCTGGTCACTCTACTTGAGGTCATGTGAATGTAAGTACTGGGTGCCAGCTATGGGGGGAGGGGAAGTCATTGGGGGTGCTGGAAGAGGGAGAGATCAGTTTAGGTTCTGGAGGAGGTCACTGTGGTGCTACTGGGGACAGGAAGGGTACTGCTGGAGACAGGAAGGGTGCTGCTGGGGGAGGAAAAAGTCAGTGTAGGTGTTGGGGGAGGGAGGGGTCAGTGTGGGTGCTGGGGAAGGCAGGATCACTGCAGTGCTAATGCTGGGGAGGGAGAGGTCAGTATGGGTCCTAGGTGGAGGGAGAGGTCCCTGTAGGTGCAAGGTTGAGGGAGAGGTCACTGTGAATGCTGGGGAGGGAGAGGTCACAGCTGTCAGAGAGACACCATCTTACCTGCTCCCACACAACTGTGGGGATATTAACACTAGGATTCCTGTATGGCACCTCTTTACTCCAAAGTGTCCCAGATGGGGAGGAGCTTCCTGCCGGCGTGGACGGGGCTTCCCATAGGAAGGGCCAGAGCTTATCGCGGACAGAGGCGGAGCTTAGTTTTTACAGTCAAAGGGGCCTTTTTATGGGAATTTAAAGAAGGGCACCCAGGACCCCCCCCCCCCCCCCTCATGTGCCTGACGGTGCACCTCTGCGTTCTCTGATTGGCCTGAAGTTGGCCATTAACAATACGATTCTTTGGGCAATGCGTTTGTAAAATTGATTGCATCGATCCGTTTTCTGGATCTATACCATTAATCTGGTGGAATTGGATAGTAGCTATCCTTCTGTTGGTGGACTCAAACAATCATTTCTGATCTATCAATTGTCCAAAGAATTGTACGATATCATTAATGGCTTCCGAGTCTTGTAATTGGCCTAAAAAATCTGCGGTATTCAGTTTCCGATGTAGAATACTGATTCTCTGATTGGTCCAATACTTCTAAGTCTTGTGATTGGCTTAAAATTAGTCTCAGTGATGCATCATTTCCACAGATTTCCCGTTTTCCTATTTTCCAATACCAAATTCCATTACAGAAATCCATTTTCCAATCAGAAACTCCGAAATCGGAATTCTGCGGAATTCGGTAAATCTAAATCCCTGAAATGGTTAGTGTGCACTTGTATTCTCAATAGATAATAATTTTACAATGCAAAGTCAGAAACTGCAAAATTACGGAATTTCCATACGGAATTTTCACGGGTTAGAAATTCCCAATTCTGGCCATGCCTAATATACACACCATGCCAGCAATAACATTATTTTGATAAAACCAGGCCTTTTCTCTATATTTCCTTAAAAAAATATATTGCACTTACAAACTTTTGTCAGTTTCAGATCGCTTTGGGAGGCCGCCAACGAGCTCTCTCGCAGCTCCTGAGCTTGCCCAGAGGCGAGCTAACAGGAGCGGTGGAAATTGGGGAGGCGCGGACAGCGGGCAGATCCTACTTTCAGTGTGCCGTCTGACATCATAACGCGTTTCGGTGCTTAGCCATGCCTTCTTCAGGTCCTGAAGAAGGCGTGGCTAAGCGTCAAAATGCACCAGGTTTAATGCACCATTGGAACGCTGCCTCTCCCCTTGCTTTACTGTACAGACTACTGGCACCACCCAGCACTGGGAGCAAGCACCAGGAGCACCATAACCATTAAAGGGCCAGCGTTTCAGTAGACTAGCGCAAGTAATAGTACACCTCTTGTCTCTTTATTTCCAGGACCACTTCTGACCTCTGATGTTCTTTCCTCAAGACCTCTCTCGATAAATCAGGCTCATTAGCTCCCAGAGACACGTGTGTCTGGCACATTACTTATACACACATGTCTCTAGTTTACTTCCCTAAATTGTCACCTCCTGTCATACATATCTCCAGATTTGTCCCCCCCTCAATTGTCCTGAGGACACTTAAGAATGGTGTGTATAATTGCTCCACAGGCTTCCTGCTCTTCATGTGTCTACTTGACCTTCTCGGGCCTGTGGCTGCCCTCAGGCAGGAGTGTTTAATGACCACATATCCAGGTCACTTTTCCTTTTCTGCTTCCTGTGTCCGCCCCGTGATCTCTCAGCTTCCATCTGGTGGGCCATGATGGACAGACAATGCGACTCCTCCTGACCTTCTGCCTGACGGGTGACCCAAAACCCTGGCAGAAGAACTATTCTTGACATGGAAAGTTGGTCACCACTGGTGTATGTTTGAGACTGAGGAAAGTTCTCTATACCGTCTGATCAGAATCCTGGACCTCCAAACCCTAAGGACACAATCCTCTCAATGCTCTCTGGTCTGCTTCAGGTATTAGAAATAACTAGCAGACCTAAGCCCGTTATCATAACGGGCTCTAGGCTTCACTCATAACCCCCCTCCCCTCCCTCCCCTGTGACCGCCACCGCATGTAAGCACAAGTGTGCATGCACGGGACATGCGCACACACGTGCACACATACGCGCACCGCACATGCCTGCCCCCGGCCCCGTCCTCCTCCTGTCCCAACAGCCACCTGCGTGCTACAAGTGAGCAGTAGCACAAAAGCACGGACACAGGGACAGGAGGGGATGCAGGGACACAGGGCTTTTATTATAAAGGATAGAGGACTCCTTCACTGTGCACAACACAGCATGGTGAAGAATCTTGCCTGGCATCCTTCTGCCATCTGCTTTTTAGTCAGGCATAGTTATGCAATACCTTTGGCCATGATTTGGCTGCAGAGAAGTGAGATAAAGGGCCTGATTCACAAAGCGGTGCTAATAGTTAGCATGCTGGTGAAAAGCCCTGTATCACGCCTAAACTCAGTTTAGGTGTGATAAGTTTAGGTGTGCTAAGTTTCGGCGTGATAAGTTTAAGCACCAACTGGGTTAGCACCGTAGTGCACAGCTGATGAAAAGTTTTGCGCTAGCAAAGTCTGGTGCACTTCGTATAAAGTTTAATGGCGCTGCTTTGTGTGCGGGACTTTGCGCGCGATCTAAACTTATCTAAACTTATCACGCCTAAACTTATCATGCCTAAACTTATCACGCCTAAACTTATCATGCCTAAACTTATGCCTAAACTGGCTTTTCACCAGCGTGGTGCAGTGGTTATCACACCTAGGGCCTGATTCACAAAGCGGTGCTAACAGTTAGCACGCTAGTGAAAAGCCCTTTATCATGCCTAAACTCTGTTTAGGCATGATAAGTTTAGGTGTGATAAGTTTTTAGGCGCGATAAGTTTAAGCACCAACTGTGTTAGCACCGCAGTGCACAGCTGATCAAAAGTTTTGCGCTAGCAAAGTCTGGTGCACTTTGCATAGAGTTTAATGGCGCTGCTTTGTGTGCGGGACTTTGCGCGCGATCTAAACTTATCTAAACTTATCATGCCTAAACTTATCATGCCTAAACTTATCATGCCTAAACTGAGTTTAGGCATGATAAAAATGGTTATTACGCCTAAAGTCTTTAACTGGGTTATCACCGCTTTGTGAATCGAGCCCCTAAAGTCTCTAACTGGGTTAGCACCGCTTTGTGAATCGAGCCCAAAGTGGTAGTGTTCAAAGTGCAGTTCTCAGAGGGCAGTCAGGCTTTGGACTGGTCGTGTTGTCAACTACACCAATCTGGTTCCAATACTTTTGTTTTCAGTCCACATTTAGCAACAGAACGAGGTATCTAATCACTTTCTGTGGGCAACAACAACAGTGTTATTTCAGAGCTCTATTCATAGCCGAGGCTAAAGAGGAACTCTCACAAAAATCTTAAAATGTAAAACACATACAAATAAGAAGTACATTTCTCCCAGAGTAAAAGGAGCCATAAATTACTTTTCTCCTATGTTGCTGTCACTTACAGTAAGTAGTAGAAAGAAATCTGAAATTACCGACAGATTGTGGACTAGCCCATCTACTCAATGGGGGTTCTCAGGGTTTTCTTTATTTTTAAAAGCACTTAGTGAATGGCAGTTGCTCCGTCCAACTGGCAAAAGAGTGTGCAGCGAGTAGGGAGGATGGCCAGCATCTCTGTACCAATCATTTTCAGGGTATGTCTTCATAAAGAATAGAGGCCATGCTGAGAATCCCCCATTAAGAGATGGACTAGCCCAAAATCTGTCAGTAATGTCAGATTTCTACTGCTCACTGTAAGTGACAGCAACATAGGAGAAAAGTAATTAATGGCTCATTTTACACTGGGAGAAATGTCCTTCTTATTTTTATGTGTTTTAAATTTTAAATCTTCGCGGCAGTTCCTCTTAAAGCGTCTTAATGAAGAACACCGCCTCTGACTACCTATACAGGGTGTCACAACTTGCTACTCATACTGGGGGCTACCTCTAGCTATCTAATACTGAGGGCTACCTCTGGCTACCTATACTGGGGGCTACCTGACATTGGCGTAACTAGAAATCACTGGTCCCCCCTGCAAAATTTTGGATGTGGCCCCCTCCCCCCTTTCTGCACGAGTAAATGAGAACCAATGTTATACAATTGGCTAGTGCACACGTGACTGTTTTCCTCATGCAGATAAAAACAGACAGCAGTGAAGCACTGCCATAGCTTCCAACTGTCCCTCTTTTGGAGTGACAGTCCCTCTTTGGGAACTCAGTTCCCCTTTCCCTCTTTCTTCCACATTTGTCCCTCTTTCTGGACTGATGTACAGATCTGTGTAAATGTGTTTAATTGACCCTAAACTGTCTTCCCATCCTTTAGGCTACTAGCGCGAATCCGCATGCAGACAACGCATGCAGATTCGCATAGGCAATACAAGTGGATGGGACTGTTTCCACTTGTCAGTTTTCATTTGCGTTTTTCTGTGCAGGATTTTTCTGCACTTTAGACCCTGCAGAATTCGCCTGCGTGTGGAATGCAGGCGAATCGCAGGCAATGTATTTAATAGGGAAATCGCATGCGTTTTTTGCATATGTTTTTTCCCGCGATTTCGCATTGAAAGTAATGTAAATTGACACAGGCAGTGACATGGTTAAAATCGCATATACCCTGCCTATGCGAAATCGCATGCGAAATTGCGGCAAAATCCGCATGCGGAATCGCATCCGCATGCGATTTCATCAGCGGTGATATGCGGCGATTCCGCACCGCAATAGTGGAAACGGGCCCTAAGACGTTGTGTTTTAGGGGACGTTATGGTCGCATAACGTGCCCCTAACGCAACGCATGGTGGTGTGGGAGAGGACATTAGAGTGAGCCGCGTTAGACGGCTCTATCCGCATAAGGTCTCCCAGAGTGGCGCTGATTGGCCGGCGGGACCACGTGATGCAGAGCGAGACACTCCGCATCACGTGGTCCCGCCGGCCAATCGGCAGCCACCAGTGCAGTGCATATTAAGTAGCCATGTGCGCGGCTACTGTAGCGGCATCTCCCCGCCTCCTCTCCGCCCCCCACTGAGCATGTGCAAACAGTCTAACGCGGCTAAGCCGCGTAGAACACACAGCATGCTGCACTTTCACTACAACGTGCAGCGTTACATGTAACGCAACGTGGGCAGTGTGAACAGCCCACTTGTGTTACATTGCTGTGCGTTGGGGGAGCGTTACAGGCTGCACTAACGTGCACCTGTAACGTCCCACTGTGAAAGCAGCCTTAAACTGACATTTTTTTTATTTTCAAATGTTAATATGAAGGAAAATTAAACAGGATAGAAAGAACCAGTGTGGTTTGAATTATAAATCAACATGTTTTTCTTTAAAAATCTGTATGGTATGCATGCCTAGGGGTGTGGCAGAGGCATGATTAGGGGTGTGGCAGGGGCGTGACTTAAACAGAAAACGTGACCAAGAATTGAACTTTATCCCAATCAGTAGCTGATACCCCCTTTTACATGAGAAATCTATTCCTTTTCACAAACAGACCATCAGGGGGCGCTGTATGGCTGATATTGTGGTGAAACCCCTTCCACAAGAAACTCTGAGGACCGTGGTACTCCTGGCAGTTTCCTGTCTGTGAACCTTGCTGCATTGTGGGAAATAGCTGTTTACAGCTGTTTCCAACTGCCAAAAAAGCAAGCAGAAGCTACATCACCTGCCAGCAGTAAAAATGTCAGAATGTAAATCAGGGATTTCAAAAAATTTACAATGGGCAAACACTGACTAAATAATTTATACATAATTATTGTAAAAATGAAGCACTTTTTATTACATTATTTTCACTGGAGTTCCTCTTTAAGTGTCCCTCTGTCTTATCTCAAAATGTTGGGAGGTATGCACTGCACACATTTTCTCTATCAATTACATTAGCTTATGTGGTACAATGTGCATGTTTTTCACACATACGTCATGATGTGCAGAAAATGCATACAGGAAACCGACAGACGAGTGTGCTGCCAGCCACAGCTTTTTACACTCACTCTGTCCATCTCTGATAGAGCAGAACTGGCTCTGCAGATGCCTCCAGCATCACTATAGTACACCGCACTTGGGAAGGGGGTGGAGAGCTTGGGGGCTGGGCGCTGTACACAAGACCCTGCTGAACACTGAATAGGAAATGTCTACAAATCGTTGTGTACAAAATTTTGCATGATTCGTTATCAGCAGTGGAGCAGATGTAGTCACTAGAACAATTGTGCAGAGAACAGAAAACTTTTTCTCTCCGTGGCCAGACTCCTCAAGCATCACTACAGTACACAGCACTAGGGGAGGGGTAGAATGGCGGGGGGTAAAACAGTGCTGTACACAAGATCCTGCTGAACACTGAATAGAGACCGTCTTCAAATCTTTGTCTGCAAAACTTTGTATGATTCCTTATCAGTGGCTGAGCAGATGCAGTCATTAGAACAATTGTGCAGAAAACAGAAAGTTTTTCCTCACTGTGCCCTTAGTTGTCAGTCTCTCAGGACAGGGAATCTCCCCCATGGGGCCCCCCTGCCGCTGGGATTTAGAAGAGGGGTCTACTGACATGGAGAACCACGTAGTTGCTTGCTGTTTCTGCCTACTGTGGTTACTTGTCTGACAGACATGACTCCTGATACAGAGAACCATGCAGCAGCTCAGCGTTTCTGCGTACTGCGGTCACTCATCTAACGGACAGGTCTTCTGATATAGAGAACCGTGCAGCAGTCACCTGCCTGACGGACATGACATCTGATATAGAGGATCGCTCAGTAGCAGGGCAGGATTTACCATAAGGCACTGTAGGCACGTGTCTACAGGCGCCTGATGATGCAAAGGCGGCTCACTCCCCTCCCCCCCCTATGCAGAGTTCTGAGCAGAGCGTAAATGAGAGGTTACCCGTCTCTTCGCATTCCACTGACAACAAGATTTCCCTTCAGTCGGGGGCACCTCTAGCTACTTAATACCGAGGTTCCTCTTGCTACCTTATGCTAAAGGACACCTGTAGCTACCTAATGAAGGCACCGCTAGCTACTTAATACTGAGGTTCCTCTTGCTACCTTATGCTAAAGGACACCTGTAGCTACTTATCATGGGCAAGGGAAGTAAGGGAGAAGTGACAGATGGGCCAGCCAGAACACTTGTGGTGCAGTTTGGTGGGAGTTTGTAGGTTCATGGAGGGCGGAGTCTAGGGTGCCAGGACAATGTGCCTATAGGCTCCTGTGAGGTAAATCCGGGCCTGCTCAGTAGCACACTGTTTCTTCGTACAACAGCCACTCGCTTGTACTGTAGGAATTGCCACTTTCTGCTTCAGCATTCACATTCACAACAGTGATTTGCAGTCCCTCGGCTTAGTAAATCACCCTCTGTGTGCCAGCTACTGTATAAATTATTAGGAGCATGTTGTTAGCCGCTGCAGGTCTCACTTCTCAGTGATCTGCGTTGTTTCTGTTCCATTTCCACTGTACCACATGCTCTGTGACTGTTCCTGGCCTCCAGCCTCGCAGTATAAATGCCAAACCATCCATCCAAGGATTCTGGGAGGGGTGTCCTTCCTGGGCGGACATCAAGAGACCCTGCTGTAAATGTTGGCAGACCAGCACCAAAGACGAAGGGACGGAGGCTGGGAGAAGTGCCGACTAATAGAAAAGATGACAAGAAAGAGACGTCAGCTTCTGTGGCGAGCTCTTCGCCATCTGTCTGCGCAGACATGGAGGACGGTGAGAGAGCGACAGAGCGAGAAGAATACGCCGGGCAACATGTCACTGTATCCCAGACAAGGACCTGCCCTCAGAAGACTCGGCTGCTTGGTGGATAGTAGACATGCCTCACAACTTTTTGAGATGAGAAAGAGGGAGCCATACCTCTGCCACACCCCTAATCACACCTCTGCCACACCCCTAATCACGCCCCTGGCACACCCATACTAATGCATACCATAAAGATTTCATAAGAGAAATATGTGGTTTTGTCATTCAAACCCCACTGGTCCTTTCTACACTGGCCAATTTTCCTTCATACTAACTTTTGAAAATAGGAAATATATCAATTTAAAGGATAAGTATAACGTTTAGAGTCAAGTACGGTAAACAATTTTTTTCAGTAGAAAAATACAAATACTTATATAGATCTGTACATCAGTTCTAAAAGACGGACAAATGAGAAAGAAAGAGGCTGGTTTCATACTACAAACTGGCAGTAGCGGTGCGGCGCGTCCACCGCACCGCTTCGCACCGCCAAACACAGGCTTTCAGGGAACACCGCGTTAGTAGAAGGTGTTGCCCATAGCTCCCAACTGTCCCTCCCTGGGAGCCCTGTCCCTCTGTCCCTCTTTCCTCCTCATTTGTCCCTCTTTCAGGACCTTGTCTAAGAGCACCAGGCGTTGTGTTAGGAGCATCTTATGCGACCATAACTTCCCCTAAAACGCAACGTCTTGGTGTGTAAGTAGCCTAAAGGTACTGTGTATTATAAATAGCATGTAGTAAGTATCATGCAGACCCTTAGGAAAAATATGTAGAGATTTCCTGAATTTCAGTCGGCATCAGCATTCTGAATGTCTCCCATTGTTAGGAGCTATTTCCTGTCAGTCCGCAGGTCGCGTCCCCCACAGACACGTTATTATCCGTTTATAAATATTCAGGCGGCGACTCGTTCACACCCAAAGCAAAGCTACCTCTGCCTCATGTTATGTGTGAGGCTGGGCACAAGAGCTGACACTCCAATCTACTCCAATACTGAAGGTGGGAACACACTAGGCAGTGCGTGAAAGTTAGCGTTTTGCTGCAAATGCGTTTGTGCATACATAGTTATTTGGGTTGAAAAAAGACATACATACATCAAGTTCAACCAGAAGACAAAGTGCAACACCAGCCTGCTCCCTCACATATTCCTGATGATCCAGAGGAAGGCGAAAAACCCTTACAAGGCATTGTCCAATTAGGGTCGGTTCTCTCATGAAGCAAGGTGAAACATTTGCATCAGGTGCAGAGATTATAGGGGCGGCATGTTTGTACAGTACTGCGTTTGCACTTACCGCATGCAGTCAGAGTAGGAGAAGAAGCGAAAGGAGAGTGAGGTGAAGAGGTTATCATTGGGGAAAAGCAGCTTGTTGTGCTGTGTGAGGAGTCTGGCAGTGAGTGAGGAGGGGGGAGTCAGGAGAGCAGCAGTGCTTCATGTGACTTGCACAGCAGAAGGGAGGAGGTGGCACTGCTGTCCTGAGGAGGAATGGAGTGGCTGAGAGTGAGCAGTTTGTTTGTCACAGACTCACAGCCAGCCAGGGTGCTATTGTGTTGAGCAGCAGCTTGTCATGTGGGAACATTAAATGAAGCCGAGTAAAGTGTCAGTTGCTGTGCCATCATTCTGAATCAGGTTGGGGGGGGGGGGGGGGGGCATCCTCACAAGTTTGCCTCAGGCAGCAAAAAGTCTAGAACTGGCCCTGGGTCCAATTAGGCCCAAAAAGGGAAAAGAGTTTAGTGTGTTTTGTGTGCGTTTTTGTTCTGCACGTGCGGTTTTCTTGCATTTTGTGTGCGTTTTAATGCATTTGCAGATCTATAAAGCGCATATGTGTTTTGTATGTGTTTTTGATGATAATACTTACCTCTACCATCCAGTGCAGGCACAGTACCATCTTGCCCCTCGGGCTCCAACGGAAAAGGCCAAACCCGATTAGATCTGCACTGGTGTACAGGCATCTTGCACCTGCGCAGTACAATGGATCTGTTCAAGCTCGGCTATTTCTAAAGCCTGAGAGGGAAGTTGCGCTTGATCGCTTGCGCTCAATCTCAAAGGTAAGTACTACTGCCCCTGCGCGCATCCACCGGCAAGCTTGTTGGCGGATTTCTGGGGGTGCCAGCACTGGATTGGGGCAAATCAGGAGGACGGGGGTAGCCTCATTAGGATCCAGAGGTTTCCCCCGCCCCAAATAAGTTCCCCCATAGGGGGGCACTTTTATTTCCTTACAGGATCTCTTTAAAGGGATACTGAAGCGAAAAAAATATATATCATATAATGAATGATTTGTATGTGTAGCACAGTTTAGAAATAAAACATTAGGAGCAGAGACATAAGTCTAATATTGTTTCCAGTACAGGAAGAGTTAAGAAACTCCAGTTGTTATCTATGCAAAAGAGCCATTGAGCTCCACGACTTTCAAAGTCACAGAGAGCTCTATCTTCTGAAGCTGGTTATCTCATGTGTCTGGCACTTTAATGTTTTTTTTTCTGCAGAGAAGGGGTTCAAAACTTCACTAGCCTGCTCTGTAAAATGATTTAGAATGCTGAGTAGTGCATAAACTGCAAATATTAGAGAATGATGCAATGCTATAAAAAAAACCTATATAACTGAAAATAAAAATATGAGAATATTTTCTTTGCTACTAATGTTCTAGTAATTATCCATACTACACAACCAATTCATGATATCATATTTTTTATTTTTTATTTCGCTTCAGTGTCTCTTTAATGGCTGTGTGTTGAGCTATTTTGATGGGACAGCAAATTTACACTGTTATACAAGCTGTACACACACTGACTATTTTACATTGTATCAAAGTATCATTCAGCGTTGTCCCATGAAAAGATATAATAAAAAAATTACCATTAATGTGAGAGGCGTACTCACCTTTATGAGATACTGTACATACATTTTGTTACATTTTTAGGGTCCACTTTCAAAGACCACTATCCTGAAAATCTTAAAATTGAAAATATATGTAAACACATACAAATAAGAAGTACATTTCTTCCAGAGTAAAATGAGCCATACATTACTTTTTTCCTATGTTGCTGTCACTTACAGTAGGTAGTAGAAATCTGACATGTTTTGTGCTAGTCCATTTCTTCATGGGGGATTCTCAGCATGGCCTTTATTCTTTATAAGGACACTCCCTGAAAAAGATTTATGCAGAGATGATGGTCAGCCTCCCTGCTCACTTCTTTGGCAGTTGGACGGAGCATCTGCCATTCACTAAGGGCTGGTGCGCACCGAGCGGCTTTTTCAGCGTTTCTGCAGCCGCTTGCGGCTGCGGATCCACTTGGTCAATGTATCTCAATAAGCTGGTGCACACCAGAGCGGGAGGCGTTTTGCAGAAACGAATCCTCCCGGGGTGAGGCATTTTTTGGATTGCGGATGCGTTTCTGCCTCCAATGTAAAGTATAGGAAAAACGCAAACCGCTCTGAAAAACGCCTGTTCAGAGCGGTTTTGCCGGCGTTTTTGTTACAGAAGCTGTTCAGTAACAGCTTTACTGTAACAATATATGAAATGTACTATACTGAAATCCGCTGCAGCAATCCGCAAAACGCTAGCAAAACGCCATAGAAAAAAAAGAAAAAGCGTTTCAAAATCTGCTATCATTTTGCGGATCTGCTAGCGGGTTTTGGTGTGCACCAGGCCTAAGTGCTTTTGAAAATAAACAAAACCCAGAGAGTCCCCCATGAGGAGATGGGCTAGTCCAAAACCTGTCAGTTCTGTCAGATTTCTACTACCTACTGTAAGCGACAGCAACATATGAGAAAAGTAATCTATGGCTCATTTTACCGTGGAAGTAACGCACTTCTTATCTGTATATGTTTACATATATTTTAAGTTTTACGATTTTTGTGCCAGTGGTCCTTTTAATGCAGCATGTATAGCCGAGCAGCCATCAGCTGTGAAGATTAGATAAATACGTTTGGATGGAGAGACACCGCGTCCCAGGTGCGGAATTATCGCCGTGCCATTTACAGCCGATTACGGGCTGTAATTATTATTATTTGGATGATGATTATTATTAGTGAATTCGGAGGGAGAGATCACGGCGGGATGCGGATTAATCCCACCTATTAGAGAGGGAAATGAGATTGGAGCGGGGTCCGCGGCGTGGCGACGGATGAGGATGTGCGCGGTTTTGTGCCGCGTCCCGGAGTTAAGAGGCGGCCTGTGAAATCTCATTTCTCCCGGCTTGTTGGAGAAGATAGAAGAAAAGTCTACTGCTTTAACGAGATTTATTACACGATCTACCTATTAGCAGTCGTTGGAAAGAGGGCGAGTAAGGTGAGACGATGGCGGCGACACTTAGATCCGCTTTATTCTTGACACTCCACTGTTAATATATATGTTAATAAGGAGGCTCTGAGAATACGCGAGCGTTTTATCCGCTGAAATATAGCGGGATTGGTAGTCGGAAACCGCTGCTACTCAGAATATGCAACATCCGCGGCAGCGAGGGATTACCGGCTATAAAGGTGCGACAAAGTCTGAGGCTTCGCAAAGGCACCAAAGACCAACAGCGCAGCGTTCGCCCGAAATACACGCCGGACGATTACCCGGAGTACGAGTCGCTTTATTCTCAAAAGCTCTCCAAAGACCAGTGTGATCTCTTACAAGAAGTGCGGCCCACCGCTGGATATTACATTCCCGAGCGACGTCACCTTTGGTGGCATTTAGACTTTATTAAACGAGGACGCCACACGAGTCATTGGATTGGGCGCTGAGCAAGAAGAACATTTCAAGTATATAACTTTTTGAAACTTTTGCTCGTTCTCAAGCAGTTAACAGCTGCATTTGTCAAGAAAATATTACCAAGATACTAATTATCGTTAATATCTTAGGTCACAATTCCTAGTATCTATGCTAAATATACGCTCCATCATTCATTTTATAAATAGGATGCTGGAAAAGTGGTGATCTGATTTTTAACACAAGGGCGGCCATCTGAAAATTTTAGGCCCCATCAGGGCCAGTTCTAGACTTCTTGCTGCCTGAGGCAAACTTGTGAGGATACACCCTGCCCCCCCCCCCCTACTCTGCTTCGTTTAATATATTCACATGACATGCTGCAGCTCAACACAATAGCACACTGGCTGGCTGTGAGTCTGTGACAAACTGCTCACCCTCACCCTGAAACGATGTTGCTCTCCTGCCTCCCCTCTCCTCACTCACTGCCAGACTCCTCACACAGCACAACAAGCTGCTTTTCCCCAACGATGACCACTTCACCTCGCTCTCCTGTCGCTTCTCCTCCTACTCTGACTGCATGCTACTAGTGCAAACACAGTACAAACATGCTGCCCCTGTAATCTCTACGCCTGATGCAAATGTTTCACCTTGCTTCATGAGAGAACCGGCCCTGGGCCCCATACTGGCAAACCTACTAGACCCCTCTCACTCCGCTTTGCCCCCACATGGCGAATCACAGTCTTTAAAGGACTGAGCACACTAACGTCCTTGTGACCACTTTTCACGCATGCCCATGACTGGAAGGGTCCTGTTTATGCTTAGCTTGTTAAGACTGTAACTGCGCTTGCACAGAACGCTCCCAGCTATGGGAACATGATGTAGGAGGTACGTGGCATGGAACAGTGCATGCACAGTGCCCCGCAACCCAACTGGATTGTGCGGACTTCGCAGGAACACAATGGATTGGGCCGGAAGGGTATTGAGGGAGCTGACAGACTTCAGGGGGCTGGAAGGAGTAACAGGTAAATAAAAATCCTTTTCTCCCATTCATTTTACATTTACTTTAATCACTAACTGAATAAGGTAACTCCTGAATGAACCTCCCGGTACCTCACATCACATTAATTGGCAGCCCATGTAATGTATACCCCCCCACCGGCCCGTTTTCATCGGGACTGTACCGATTTTGGGGGGCTCTCCCGCTATCCCGCTATGAGCCCTCCAAGTCCCGGGCGGCAGTGGGCAGAGAGGGTAAAAAAAAATGATCGAGGCGCCAGCCACGCCTAAGTGGGATGCGGGATGCCGATGCCGGCAATACATTACTACCTCCCTCCCTTCCTTGAAATCTGCCCCCTGTGTGTCCCCCCGTTAGCAGAGTGCGCAGGGCAGTGGAGCGGGCTGTCATCTTACCTCCGTCCATCGATGCGTACCGGTATCCAACTTCAATCTGCTTCCTGTGACGTCACAGGAAGCAGGAAGTTGAATGAAGCCAGATGTCGGTACGCATCGATGGACGGAGGTAAGATGACAGCCCGCTCTGCTGCCTTGTGCACTCTGCTAACGGGGGGACACACAGGGGGCAGATTTCAAGGGAGGGAGGTAGGTAGTAATGTATTGCCGGCATCAGCATCCCGCATCCCACTTAGGCGCGGCTGGCGCCTCGATCATATTTTTTTACAGTGGCACCCATCCTCAACCTCCTCACCACCCACGGGCACCCTTACCCTCCTCCCCACCCACGGGCAGGGCATATGAGGGTTATTTTTATTAAAAAATTATAAGGCCATCAACATTTATTAATTTTTTTTTTAAACGTGATGGTAGGCGTGGCTAGGGGGTGTGGTTAGGGGTGTGGCCTGTGTCCCAATTTCAAATTTTAAAATGTTAGGAGGTATGTGTAAGGTACTGATCGCTGGGCCCCAGATTTGCTCGGGCCCCATACAGCAGTCCCCACTCATGATGCCATGAAGGCGGCCCTGGTTTCCTTACTCTAAATACACCTCTCTGATACTTTAGCTGTCCTTGATGGGTTTTTGGGCTCCATATAAATAGAGTTCTTGTGGCCCCATGTAAAACTCGCACTGGGCTCCTTAGTTACGTCACTTAGTTACCCCTCTTTTCGGTCCAATCATGTATTCTGAAAGTTCCTGTTTCTGTGATACTTATAGAATCAGGGAGGGGTAGAGAATACAGGAAGAGCCATATAAATAGTCCAAACGACAAAAAAAGGACATTATGACTCAATGTTTATGTGGTTAAAACGAAGCTATCACTAAGTTACTGGGCAGAATGTGTCCATTTTCACACAGGATGACCATGAGCTGTTCAATCACACGAGTTCATTGTTTACTGTTTTACCTCAGTGGATGGGAAGATTTATTTCACTTGTTTGCTCCATTAAGGGAAGGGATGGCTTCATCAGCAACTGACATAAAAATCCTTGTCTCAGAGTGTATTATTATTATTATCATGCATTTACTGGCATCTTCTGCAGCACTTTAATGAGTACATAGTCATGTCACTGACTGTCCTCAGAGGAGCTCACAATCTAATCCTGCCATAGTCATAGTCTAATGTCCTACCATATTATTATTATGTATTTATATAGCACTGACATCTCCTGCAGCACTTTACAGAGTACATAGTCATGTCACTGACTGTCCTCAGAGGAGCTCACAATCTAATCCTACCATAGTCATAGTCCAATGTCCTACCTTATTATTATGTATTTACTGTATATAGCACTGGCATCTTTTGCAGCACTTTACAGAGTACATAGTCCTGTCACTGACTGTCCTCGGAGGAGCTTACCATCTAATCCTACCCTAGTCATAGTCTAATGTCCTACCATATTATTATTATGTACTAGCTGGTTGCCCGGGTATGTATTTGGCTGGTGTTGGCTCTGCCTACTTTTTCTAACCTTAACACACAATTACTCAATGACCACGTTTGTGAGCTTTGCGGTCTTTGGTATCAATAATTTGCATTGAAATGAAAAAATCTGATTGGCTGTTTGTGGCTCCACCCCCTTTTCTGAATTTGAACCCCAGTCACCCAATGAACAACTGTACCAGGTTTGAGGCCTGTGCCATTAACAGTGCAAGAAGGGTAGTAATTAAATATTCCCCTTGAAAAGCAAGAGGTGAAGTTTGATTTACTTTTGTAGGCTTCACCCACTTTTCTGAATATTAATCCCAGTCACCCAGTGACCAACTGTGCAAAGTTTAAAAACCCTGCCATTAGCAGTGTAAGAATGGTTGCATTTTACATTTTCCAGTGAAATTTGTATTTGTCTCCACCCACTGATGACCCGGCATTGCCCGGGTATGTATTTGACTGGTGTTGGCTTCGCCCACTTTTTCTAACCCTAACGCACAAACACTCAATGACCAAGTTTGTGAGCTTTGGGGTCCTTGGCATCAAAAATTTGTATATTACCATAGAAATTAAACAAATCAGATTGGCTGTTTGTGGCTTCACCCCCTCTCCAGCATTTGAACTCCAGTCACCCAATGACCAACTGTAGCAGGTTTGAGGCATCTGCTATTAACAGTGTAAAAATGGCATCAATTTAAATATTCCCCTTGAAAATCAACAGGTGACTTTTGATAGGCTACTGTAGGCTCCACCCACTTCCCTGAATATTAATCTCAGTCACTCAGTGACCATCTGGGCAAAGTTTGGGAACCCTGATATAAACAGTGTAAGAAGGGCTGCAGTTTACATTTTCACTTTTTGTAACCTGGACACACAGTCACTCAATGAGCAAGTTTGTGAGCTTTGGGGTCCTTGGCATCAATCATTTGTATTTTCCCATAAAATTAAACAAATCTGATTCACTGTTTGTGGTTCTGACCCCTTTTCTGAATTTGATCCCCAGTGACCCAATTACCAACTGTACCAGGTTTGAAGCTTGTGCCATTAACAGTGCAAGAATGGCAGCAATTGTAATATTCTCCTTGAAAAGCGACATGTGATTTGTGATTGGCATTTTTAGGCTCCACCCACTTTCCTGAATATTAATCCCAGTCACCCAGTAACCAGCTGTGCAAAGTTTGAGAACCCTGCCATTAACAGTGAAGAAAGGCTGCAGTTTACAATTTGCCAGAAAAATCTGTTTTTAACTCCACCCACTTTTTGTAACCTTGACACACAGTCACTCAATGATCAAGTTTGTGAGCTTTTGGGTTCCTGGCATCAAAATTGTGCTAATGGAAGCAGTTTATCCAGCAAAGAAATCTGGCTGTTTTTGGCTCCACCTCTTTACTGAATTTGAACCCCAGACACTTAACTACCGAATGTAGCAGGTTTGAGGCCTCTGATTGGCTGTTTGTGGCCCCGCCCCTTTAGTGAATTTTAAACCCCAGTCACCCAATGACCGACTGTAGCAAGTTTGAAACCTCTGCCATTAACCACCCTGGCGTTCTATTAAGATCGCCAGGGCGGCTGCATGAGGGTTTTTTTTAAATAAAAAAAAAACTATTTCATGCAGCCAACTGAAAGTTGGCTGCATGAAAGCCCACTAGATGGCGCTCTGGAGGCGTTCTTCTGATCGCCTCCGGCGGCCAAAAGTAACACGGAAGGCCGCAATGAGCAGCCTTCCGTGTTTGGCTTCTTCTGTCGCCATGGCGACGAGCGGAGTGACGTCATGGACGTCAGCCGACGTCCTGACGACAGCCGCCTCCGATCCAGCCCTTAGCGCTGGCCGGAACTTTTTGTTCCGGCTACGCTGGGCTCAGCGGCTGGGGGGACCCTCTTTCGCCACTGCTCGCGGCGGATCGCCGCAGAGCGGCGGCGATCGGGCAGCACACGCGGCTGGCAAAGTGCCGGCTGCGTGTGCTGCTCTTTATTTCATGAAAATCGGCCCAGCAGGGCCTGAGCGGCACCCTCTGGCGGTAATGGACGAGCTGAGCTCGTCCATACCGCTAAGGTGGTTAACAGTGTTAAGCTGAGTACACACGTACGATAACGATCGTTCAAAAACGAACGATAACGACAATCGGAACGATAATCGTGCGTTCAAAAAGTGTGAACGATCGTTTTTGTGAACGATAACGATCGTTATCGTTCAATCGGACCGATCCAACCCGGCGGATTTTTTCGAAAGATAATCGTTCAATCGTTGCAGTGTGTACAAAGATCGTCCGATAACGCATGTTCTTATTGCCTGTCATAACGTCACTTCCGTTTGCGCACGCATTTTTTAATCGTTCGTCGTTCAGTACTTTATACTTATATCGTTCACGTGTGTACACAATCGTTCATTACGAACGATCTTTATCGGACGTGTATACGAACCTTTAGAATGGCTGCAGTTTCAATAATCCCCTTGAAAATTAATAGGTGAATTTTGATTGGCTCTTGTAGGCTCCACCTACTTTTATGAATATTAATCCTAGTCACCCAGTGACCAACTGTGTCAAGTTTGAGAACCCTGCCATTAACAGTGTAAATGCCCCCTTCAGAATTTAAACCCCAGTCTCCCAGTGACTGACTGTACCAGATGTAAGCCATTAAGAGTGCATGAAAGGCAGCAATGTAAATATTCCCCTTGAAAATAAACAGGTGAATTTTGATTGGCTGCTGTAGGCTCCACCCACTTTCCTGAATATTAGTCCCAGTCACCCAGTGGCCAACTGTGTCACGTTTGAGAACCCTGCCAATAACAGAATGGCTGAAATCAATCTAACAAATCTGATTTGCTGTTTGTGTCTCCACCCCTTTAGTGAATTTGGACCCCAGTCATCCAATGACTGACTGTATCAGGTTTGAGGCCTCTGCCATTAACAGTGTAAGAATGGTAGCAATGTAAATATTCCCCTTTAAAATCAATAGGTGAATTTTGATTGGCTGTTGTAGGCTCCACCCACTTTCTGAATATTCATCCCAGTAACCCAGTGGCTAATTGTTTAAAGTTTGGGAACCCTGCCATGTAAAAAATGTAGTTGTTGGCACCGCCCACTTTTTCTAACCTTGACATACAGTCACTCAATTATCAAGTTTATCAGCTTTGGGGTCCTTGGTATCAGTACTTTGTATATTCCCATTAAAAAATAAACAAATATGGCTGTTTGTGGCTCCGCTCCCTTTCTGAATTTGAACCCCAGTCACCCTGACCAACTGTACCAGGTTTGAGGCATCTGCTATTAACAGTATAAGAGAATGGTAGCAGCTTATATATTTCCTTTGAAAATCAAAAGGTGAATTTTTATTGGCTGTTGTAGGCTCCACCCACCTTCCAAAATCTTAATCTCATTTACCCAGTGACCAACTGTGCAAAGTTTGAGAACTCTGCCATTAACGGTGTAAGAATGGCTGCAGCTTATATTTTCCCAGTAAAATTTGTTTTTGACTCCGCCCACTTTTTGTTACCTTGACACACAGTCACTCAATGACCAAGTGTGTGAGCTTTCAGGTTCCTGGCATCAAAAATGTGTGAATGGTAGCAGTTTATCCACCAAGGAATTCTGCTGTATGTGGCCCTGCCCCTTTAGTGACTTTGGACCCCAGTCACCCAATGACCGACTGTAGCAAGTTTGAAGCCTCTGCCATTAACAGTATAAGAATAGCAGACGTTTAAATATTCCCCTTGAAAATGAATAGGTGAATTTTTATTGGCTGTTGTAGGCTCCACCCACTTTCTTGAATCTTAATTGCATTTACCCAATGACCAAGTGTGCCAAGTTTGAGAACCCTGCGATTAACATTAACAGTCTAAGAATGGCTGCAGTTTACATTTTCCCATTTAAAATGAATGGCTGAAATTTAATTGGCTGTTTTATGCTCTGCCCACTTTTCCTGGTTTTGGAACCTCGGTCACCAAGCGGCCAACTGTGCCAAGTGTGGGGACTCTGGCTTGATTACTGTGAGAATGGCAGCCTTTTCCATTTTTTCCATTGACATGAATGGTTGAAATCTGATTTGTTGTTTGTAGCCCCGCCCACATGTGCAGGGGGGCCGCGAGACCCCCAGAACATATCATCCCAGGTAGTAAGGGATCTGTATACCAAGTTTCGTTCAGAGCGGTCAACCCGTTTTCAAGTGATCGCGGCACATACATACATACATACATACATACATACACACACACACACACACATACCCACATCCGATTTTATATATATAGATTTATATAGCACTGACATCTTCTGCAGCACATTACAGAGCACATAGTCATGTCACTGACTGCCCTCAGAGGAGCTCACGATCTAATCCCTAACGTAGTCATAGTGCAGTGTCCTATCATATTATTATGTATTTAATTATTTATATAGCACTGACATCTTTTGCAGCACTTTACAGAGTACATACAGAGTATGTGACGTTACTGACTGTACTCAGAGGAGCTCACAATCTAATCCTACCCTAGTCATAGTCTAATGTCCTTCCATATTATTATTATGCATTTATATAGCATTAATATCCTCTGAAATGCTTTACAGAGTTTACATGTCACTGACTGTCCTCAGAGGAGCTCACAATCTAATCCTGCTTCTAATCCTTCTATAGTCATAGTCTAATGTCCTACCATGTTATTATTATTATTACTATGTAGCACTAATATCTTCTACCGCACTTTACAAAGTGCATAGTCATGACACTGACTGTCCCCTAAGGAGCTCACAGTCTAATCCTACTATAGTCATAGTCTTATGTCCTACCATATTATTATTAAGTACCGTATTTGTATAGCACCAAAATCTTCTACAGCACTTTACAGAGTACATAGCCATGTCACTAACTGTCTACAGAGGAGATCACAACCATACCATAGTCATAGCCTAATGTCCTACATATTATTATTATGTATTTATATAGCACTGACATCTTCTGAAGCACTTTACAGAACACATAGTCATGTCACTGATTGTCCTCAGAGGAGCTCACAATCTAATCCCTACAGCAGTCATAGTCTTAGTCCTACATAGTCTATGTCCACTTATTGATATAACTGGTAACCTTACAGATATAATTATAGATTATCAAAATCACAACATATCCACAAACTGTTCCTATTTTTTACAAATGGTTAATTTGCATATATTCAGCAGTGGTGCCTGGGAGACATCTCGAGCTCACTCCAACCTGAATTATCGCAAATTCTTTCTGTTTTAGGAAAGCAAATTTTTGTATTTTTTACAAGGTTGGCTTTTCTCAAACCAACTGTCCCTATTGATCAACCGTATAAATCTCACAGTGTGTGGCCTGACCATCTCTGCTCATTCTTAAAGAACAACTGAAATGAGAGGGATATGGAGGATGCCATATTTATTTCCTTTGAAACAATACCAGTTGCCTGGCAGGCCTGCATATCCTCTGCCTCTAATACTATTAGCCATAGCCCCTGAACAAGCATGCAGCAGATCAGGTGTTTCTGACATTATTGTCAGATCTGACAAGATTAGCTGCATGCTTGATTCTGGTGTTAGTTAGACACTACTGCAGCTAAATAGATCAGCAGGACTGCCAGGAAACTGGTATTGTTTAAAAGGAAATAAATATGGCAGCCACTCTCCATATTCTTCTTACTTCAGTTGTGCTTTAAAGGGATACTGTAGGGGGTCGGGGGAAAATGAGCTGAACTTACCCGGGGCTTCTAATGGTCCCCCGCAGACATCCTGTGTTGGCGCAGCCACTCACCGATGCTCCGGCCCCGCCTCCGGTTCACTTCTGGAATCTCTGACTTTAAAGTCAGAAAACCACTGCGCCTGCGTTGCCGTGTCCTCGATCCCGCTGAGGTCATCAAGATCGCACAGCGCAGGCCCAGTATGGTCTGTGTCTGCGCAGTACACTCCTGGTGACATCAGCGGGAGCGAGGACACGGCAACGCAGGCGCAGTGGTTTTCTGACTTTAAAGTCAGAAATTTCAGAAGTGAACCGGAGGCGGGGCCAAAGCATTGGGGAGTGGCTGCGCCAACACAGGATGTCTGCGGGGGACCATTAGAAGCCCCGGGTAAGTTCAGCTCATTTTCCCCCGACCCCCTACAGTATCCCTTTAAGCTATCAGAACTGAACAAGGTAAAACATCTTTGCCCAGACATGTTCTATACGGCATAATGCAAAAGAGCGGCGAGCAAATCATATGAAGGAGGATGATGTCACTGGCCTCTATACCGATATATACGGTATATATCACCCGTCAGACAGGTTTCCTGGGGAAAAAATGAAAGCCATTTATAGGAGAAGGATTGTGCAATAAATTACTGCATTTCCTGTTATTAACAGCTTACAAACAAATTACTGACGGATGACATTCTTTACAACGGCCGCTCGTCATAATAAACAGCAACAAATGTGTGACATAACTGGAGTCATTAGCAAACCATTAACAGCACAAGGGGAGGAGTCAAGCTGAAAAGGGTGAGTATTAATTTCTACGCTAGGTGAAGGGTCAGCCACTACTGTGCAGACCCCTTACTAGCCCACGTGGGGGTATCGCCTGATGCAGGGGCAGAATTGTTCAGTGCTCCATAGCAGGCCATACACTAGTCGATTAGCCCATCGATATACAGCAGATTCAATCCGTGGGATCACATCTACTGTGAAATCGGTAACGCAAACATTGCCTGATCGATCAATTTCCATCTAAAATCGATTCAGTCAGATGGACAGGATGGATAATTTTGCTTGATCGCGGGAGGGTTGGGATGTGTGTCACCAGCGTCGTCCGATTCGACGATGAGAGGCGCAGAATAGCGGCAGTACTCTCACCTGTCTGGCTGCCTGTCGCGGGTACTTTACTCCATGTATCCTCTCCTGTTCCGTGTCATGAGACATGTCCTCTTCTGTTCCGTGTCATGTGACATGTCCTCTACTGTTCCGTGTCATGTGACACAAGCCAAAGTATATTACAGGGAGCCTAAAGTGAGAGGGATATGGAGGCTGCCATATTTATTTCCTTTTATACAATACCAGTTGCCTGGCTGTCCTGCTAATCGCTTTTGCTGCAATAGTGTCTGAATCACACACCAGAAACAAGCATGCAGCTAATCTTGTCTGATTTTTAATCAGGGTCTATGCAGGGGTGAGCAGAAACTACGCCCAAATGTAATTATGCATCGTAATTCATAATTACGCATAGTAATTGTAATTCAAAGTTTGTTAATTACGCTTACAAATTTACGCGTAAAATCTAGCGCTATGCGTAATTACGGCTGTTTCGCGTATTTCACATGTATATTGCAAAGTCACTTACATATGTGCTACACGGGTACATTTTACGCCTACGGATGAAAATTACGCATAGGCATGTGCAATTGACTTATTTACCCCGATATACGCTTGAAAAAATACGCAGTGTCAAGGGGAATTTATGCATAGAATCAGTTAAGGAATGCAGACATTTTCCTGCATATGGACATAAGCGTTGGCACAGAACTACGTTCATACATACATTACATACGTAATTCTGCTACGCGTAATTGCTGAAAATTACGTGCAATTAAACGTAATCGTAGTTTGCCATTGCGAGCAACCCTAAGTCAATGGCCAAAAGTATTAGAGGCAGAGGGTAAGCAGGACAGCCAGGCAACTGGTATTGTTTAACACTGAATAAATGTCAGCCTCCATTCTCGCTTTGCAGCACTGTAGTCTCAGGTTCACATCCCGCCAGGACGCCACCTGCAAGAAATCCCCCAACAACATGCCAGAGGGATCCCCACAAAACCTGCAACAGAATATGAGAGGACATTAAGGTAGCCATACACTGGTCGATTTCTCGTTTTCAGATAGATCCCTCTCTGATCGAATCTGATCAGAGAGGGATCTTATGGCTACCTTTAAAGCAAACAGATTGTGAACAGATTTCAGCCTGAAACCGTTCACAATCTGTTGTGGTGGTGGTGCTGCCGTCGCCGCCGCCCCCCCCCCCCCCCGCCCGCCCGCACGCCCGCCCGCCCGCCCGCCCGCATACATTACCTGCTCCGGCTGGCGCGACTCCAGTCCCCAGGTCTCCGCTGTCTTCTCCGCTCTGATCTGGTCTCCGGGTCCGGCATGCTTCACTTCTTCCTGTTGGCAGGAAGTTTAAACAGTAGAGCGCCCTCTACTGTTTAAACTTCCTGCCGGCCTAGAAGAAGTGAAGCATGCCAGACCCGGAGACCAGAGCGCAGACGGAGCAGCGGTGACCGGGGTAGTCGCGCCGGCGGAGCAGGTAATGTATTGCCACTCTATTGCTTCGGTCGTCGGGCACTCGAACGCCGCTAGCGACGCGCTCCCTACCCGCGGTGATCGACAGTAATTACCCGCATTGAGCGATCGATGGGATCGATCTATTTTGTCCCGATTTAATTAAATTTAGTGTGTAGCGTGAACGTTGTGACAGCAGATCTGCTGTCGATCGGCGGGTAATCGGCCTAGTGTATGGCTAGCTTTAGCGCTTTTCTGAACAATTCTTATCTCTAAGTGTCACCCAATGGTCTTCACAAAGTGATCATTGAATGGATAACTGAAGTGAGCGGGATATGGAAGCTGCCATAGTTATTTCCTTTTAAATAATACCAGTTGCCTGGCTGTCCTGCTAACCCTCTACCTCTAATACTTTTAGCCATAGACCCTGAACCGGCATGCAGCAGATCAAGTACTCTGACTCAGCTGACTCAGGTTTTTACTGGATTAGCCATATGCTTGTTCCAGGGTTTTGACTCAGACACTATTTGTGCCAGAAGATCAACAGGACTGCCAGGCAACTGGCATTGTTTACAAGAAAATAAATATGGCAGCCTCCATATCCCTCTCTCACCTTGGGTTCCCTTTAAGGTGCAGATTGTACAGAATTTTTCCAACCAAAAGTTTGTGCATGTGAACGCACTGTCCAGACCATTGTATTAACATCTGTGTGTTGTAACAGATTACACTATCAGTCATTTCTAGATAAAGGTGCAATAATGGGCACATTCCCATAAAAACTCTGTGTGCTTTGAAGAATACTGCGCACGCTGTAATGTGAGCATTTCGTTAGTGGGGGGGGGATAGGGTTGTGGGAGGTAAGGTTAGTGTTGTCGGTATGGAGATTAGGCGTCTTTAGAGGAGAGTTAGTGTTAGGCGTACTGGTAAGACAGTTAATGCCCACACCCACATTGCGATTTTTCGCAACAAACACTTTTCTCGCGATATCTCGCAATGCTGTTTGACGAAAATGTGTTATACGATCTTTCCCAACAGACGTCACCCACGGCGATAATTCGTTTTGGGACAACTGGCATGTTGGATCAAATCAAGGAGGATCGCTCCGATCCTCATTGACAGCCACGATCGTGTAAATGTTTGTCTACACACTCGCTCTACACATTCGCTCATTCCCGACGGTGCAAACTATGCATTCATATTCAGCCAGATGGATTGAATAATGTTCTTGCGTCAGCGGAGATCCCTGATCCATCTGGCTGTGATCTGCCCATGGGTGCTTACAGTTAGTGTCAGAGTGTAGGGGTAGGTTAGGTTACAGGTATGGGTAGGAGGGTTAGGGGTGTTGTTAGGAGGGTTAGATGTGTTTGTAGGAGGGTTAGTGCAAGGGTTAGGGTAGGAAAAGGTTAGGTAAGCAGCATCAGTGGAAGGGGTTAGTGCGAGAGCGGGCGTTTGGCTTTAACACAGCCGATTTTTGTTATTGTTCAGGCGCACCAGATAGTAATATCGGTTGTGTTCTATGGCTGATATTAAAATATTGGCATCACCAGATGCTAAAGTGAACGAGTGTAAAAAATGTTCTGTAAAGGCCTGTACCGACCTCGCGATTTCACCCGCGATTCTTCCAACGACCAGCGATTTTTTTTTAATTAATTTATTTTTTTAAGGACCACTATCGCGAAAAAAATAGGCAGTTAAGATCTAACAGAACCGATAGGTTTTGGGCCAGTCCATCTCCTCATGGGGGATTCTAAGGGGTTTCTTTTGCTTTCAACAGCAATTCCTGAACAGCAGTTGCAAAGTCTAAGGCTGGGTTAGGTGAATGACACTTTGCAATGAACAGCAATAATAACCGTCATGATAAATCAGATCTTTAAAATCCCTGACCACTCCAGCGCAAAATACCGCAATCGATTGAACTCTCGTTTGCGGACGACTTGTGCCTTCGCGTGTTTGGGGACCGGGGAACCTCTTTCATCGGGAGGTGTCACTGTGAGGTTCCCTTACCCATCGTTAGGTGAGTATTTATCTTTGGATTGTCACATACTCACACACTGTCCCCCTTTCTCTCGCAGTGCTCGGGACTGGAAGGAGAATGGAGATACATAATGCAGAGTCATTATAGGATTACACGGAAGCCACAATGGAGAGGTAAGTATAGAACATTCCACAGTGGTGACACACGTCCCCCGGAGCTGCCATAATGGCCACTCATAATCTGTCATCGGTCATCAGCTGACAAATATCTGCACCAAGTTATTTCTCACCTGGACGACAATTACAGGTTTTGGCTGCACACAGACTACAGAGATCAACCTTCCGATAATTATTTCCCAACAAATTAACTTCTGACAGCATTACACGTAGGCGGCGCTGAGAATCATAAACTAATTAATCATAAAAATATGACTGTGGTCACACACAATACATTTTTTTTTTTTTTATGTTTATTATCAATTTGAGAAGTACAATTTGTTTTTCTGATTGGATGTAATATTTGAAAAATAGTGTACTGGTTAAAGGCTCTGCCTCTGACATGGGAGACCGGCGTTTGAATCCTGGCTAGGGTCAGTACGTATTCAGTAAGACAGGGCTGGGCCGAGGCAGAGGCGAGAGAGGCTCCAGCCTCAGGGCGCAGTGCACGAGGGGGGCGCACAACTCACTCAGCTTTCATTCCCCTATTGAAGCAGAGAGAAATAAGAAAAAGGGATACATGGCAGTGACTGCAAGCCAGATAACTAGAGATTAAGATGTTGGGGGCCTCTTAAGGTGCCCATACATTAGAACGATTATGGGCAGATTCGACCAAGAGACAAATGTATCTCTAATCGAATCTGCCCATACACTACAGGCCGATTCCCGTCCGATTTCAGCATTAAATCATCAGGGAATTGGCTGAGCTGCCGCGTCCGCCCTGCCCCTGCCCCCAAAATGTATAAATGTATGCAGTGCGTGTGCATTTATACATTACCTGTCCCGTAGCAGCTTCCGCACGGTGTCCGTCCATCTCGCCGGGTCCATCCGTCCATCTCGCCGGGTAAGTCGCATACACGCTAGCGGCGCATAGCGTCTGACGTCAGCCGCTATGCGCCTTGGTGACATCAGAGCCCTGCCGGCGTGTATGCGGAACCCGGAGATGGACGGAAGCCACGTGGAGGCTGACACCAGACAGGTAATGTATAAATGCACACACACTGCATACATTCATACATTGCGACTGCAGTGGCGGGGTTTCGTCGTCTCGTCGCTCGTTCGCAAATCGGCCGCCGTACCGCCGCGCACCCGACCAACCAACCTCGGCCCGAAATTTTCCAACATGCGTGACCGACTGTGCGGCCAATTTCTGTCCCGAAATTGGTTGCTTTGTCAGTCGGGCATGCACTTGGCAGCACCAATTTTCATCCAATTCGATTATAATAATCGAATTGGATGGTCGATTGGTTGGTTGGTCGCCTAGTGTATGGCCCCCTTTACTCTACTCTAATAGCAATCAGTGTGTGTTGGCTGGGATGGGTGGGAGGGATGGAGGGGCGCACTTTGGTGTCTCAGCCTTGGGTGCTGGAGGACCTTGTCACGGCTCTTCAGTAAGAAGTCCTTGGGCAAGACTCCCCAACACTGCTACTGCCTCTTGAGCGTGTCCCAGTGGCTGCAGCTCTTGAGCGCTTTGTGTCCAACAGGAGAAAAGCGTTATATAAATGTTCTTATTATTAAAAACCGGACCAATTATTATTATTTACTGGATTTTTATAGTGCAAACATGGTACGCAGCGCTGGACAATACATAAGATTACAGACAAGGATAATAGGGGTGACAGGCAACACAATACAGGTAATAAGCAGTAAAGATGTACATACATCAGATGACGTTTGGGCAGATCGACCAAGAGACAGATCTCTCTCAGGTCAAGTCTGATTGGAGAGAGATCAGTTGCCTGCTCATACACCACAGATTCCTGAACGATTTCATGCTGAAATTGATCCACAATTAGCCTTGTAATAACGCATCTGCTGCCTTCCCGGCCTGACGCTGTCTTCCCTAATATTAGATGTTCCCACCCCCTCCCAGTGGCCAGTGCAGTATACTTCACCTATCCGTGTCCGCTTCTGGCTCTGAGCTTCGTCGGAATTTGCACACACACGCCCCCAGGTGGTTACCGTCGTCTACGTACGTAGGCATGTGCATGACGTCTGATCATTCCTGGATGAAACTGGTTGAATGCATCTATTGAACATTCTGAAAAATCTCGGTCCGATGTGGTCAATCGGGTGCGCGCTTTTAACTGCGTGCGATATCGCAACGACCGACATACGCTGTGGACCCCAAACTCCTGTCCCCCTATTTGTAAAACTTAGCCCCTCCACTGCCTGAGTGCAATGTAAATTCTCACCTGTTTTGCTGATATGACTCCTGTCTTTCTCCTCTGCCACCCCCATGAGGCACCAGCTGCATGGATGTCATCACACGCACCTCATGTGGTACACACAGGGCCGGATTTAGGACAAGGCCACCTAGGCCATGGCCTAGGGCACCACAGGAGCAAGGGCACCAAAGCAGCAGGCTAAACTGGTGCAAACTTGCAAATGCTGCAATGCAAGGAGATCAGACGAGCGCCTGACCTCAATACTCTGCTGCTAATCACCTGTGCAGCAGCAACCTTGCTCTCTGTGCACGTTTGCATTGGGGCCGGCGGCTATGGACTGGGGCAGCTTTGGAAACGGAAGGGAAGAGGAAGCTTCTGCACTGGAGACGAGCGGAGAAATGAGTGACACTGATGGCTGCTGCAGTGTGAAGGCAAACTGGCTACCTACACTAAACGGGGGTGGGAAAAGGAGGGATTAAGGGAGTCATCAGCTTACCTATACTGGAGGGAAGGGGGGGGGGGGTCATCTGGCTACCTATACTGGAGGGAAGGGGGGTGGAGTCATCTCGCTACCTATTCAAAGGGGGGCGGCTGGTGACGGTGGCCTTGAGGGTAAAGAGTACAAACCGGCACTGGGTACAAACCCTACCTGGTGGCACTCGCTGTAACGGTGGACAATAACAGCAGACAAGGGTAATGGTGGACTGGGGGGAAGGGTCACCTGGCTACCTATACTGGACAGAGAGAGAGATCATCAGGCTATCTATACGAAGGTGGGTGGGTTCATCTGGCTTCTAAAACTAGAGGGGAGGGGGGAGGTGTCAGCAGGCTATATAAACTTTGGGGGGGAAGGTTTATCTGGCTACCTATACTGGAGGGGGGAATCATCTGGCTTACTATACAAGAGGGAAGAGTCAATGGGCTACCTATACTGGAGGGAGGGGGAAGGGTCATGTGGCTACCTATACTGGAGGGGTCATCTCGCTACCTATACTGAAGGGGGGTGGCTGCTGACCGTGACCTTGGGAGGTAAAGAGCACAAATCTGGCCCTGTAGACAGCACGGGGGGAAGAGGGGGGTGGGATTGGTGTTGCGGGCAGGCAGCCGATTCATGGTACCCCCCCCCCCCAATGTTGTCACCTCTTCCCTTGCCTCCCCTTTGAGCCGCTCACGGCCTTGGGGACCATCTCAAATAAAACAAGTGTGTCCATCACGGTCTTGACATTAGTAATGGTAACAAGTGAAGGCACAAAACACCGGATCTGAGGTGTATGGGCAGGCAACAGACCTCTCTCTGATCAGATTCAATCAAAGATAGATCTGTCTGATGGTCGATCTGCCCATGTATGGGCGCCCTAAAGTGGACCTGAACTCTTGCACAAGACAGAACGAAAACAGAGAAATGCACCCTGTATGTATTTAGAGAGTTTAGCCTGTCCAATTCCCCCTCCTCTGTGATTAATCACAAGTTTAATTTGATATCTCAGATGAGTCAGCTGACTGCCAGGGCAGAGATCTAATTGGTAAACAGGATGTTAAAGAGGAACTCCAGTGAAAATAATGTAATTAAAAAAAGTGCTTAATTTTTACAATAATTATGTATAAAGGTTTTAGTCAGTGTTTCCCCATTGTAAAATATTTCCTCTCCCTGATTTACATTCTGACATTTATCATATAGTGACATTTTTACGGCTGGCAGGTGATGTCAGTGGAAGGAGATGCTGCTTGCATTTTTGGCAGTTGGAAACAGCTGTTATTTCCCACAATGCAACAAGGCTTCCACAGTGTGATGTCAGGACTTCCGAGCTGTGAGGCGCTGACATCACACTGTGGGAGGGGTTTCACCACAAAATCAGGAAAAGATTTCTCACGGTAAAGGGGGTATCAGCTACTGATTGGGATGAAGTTCAATTCTTGGTTGCGGTTAGGGCTAGTTCACACTTGCTTTAAAAACGTATCCGTAGCTACGTTTTTTGTCCTGGACAAAAAACTGAGCCACGGATGCCAATGTTAAAAATAGGAACAGTACACACTCAAGTTAAAAACGTATCCGTGTGCAATCCGCGGAATATGTTTTTAAACCCGGAACGCAGAGTCCGGACTTGCAGCATTTTTCACGGACCTGTATACACGTACGGGGAGTGAAAATCAATGGAGAAACGGGCCTCCCTCTTCACTGACATTTTGGGACACTGGAAACGGATCAGTTTCCAGTGTCCCTTGGTGAAGGATGGGGCCGCCATGCTGGAGGGGGTAGCAGCCAGGACGGGGGGCTGCGGGGAAAGCGGCGGCCAGGGTTGTCACACACCCCCCCCCCCCTTGCTCACCTGGGTGCCCCCCGTCCCCGCTCCCCCTCCAGCTTGCACATAATGTAATAAATTGTACCTAAGGAAGTTCGGTGAGCCGGGCACTTCCGCACACACCGCTCGAGTCACTTCCTGCAATGCCGCCCTCTGTATTTCAGTGGGCGGCATCGCAGGAAGTGACTCGAGCGGTGTGGGCGGAAGTGCCCGGCTCGCCGAACTTCAGGTACAATTTATTACATTATGTGCGAGCTGGAGGGGGAGCGGGGACGGGGGGCACCCAGGTGAGCAAGTGGGGGGGTGTGACCCCCCCTGGCCGCCGCTTTGCCCGCAGCCCCCTATTGTGGCTACTACCCCCTTTACCAAAAAAAAAAAAAAAAAACACGCAAACGGATCTGGAACGTGTGCTGCAAAAAAGGCAGCACGGATCCGTTTGCGTTCCGGTTTTTGACAATCTGAGCCCGGACCGCGTATGCGTCCCGCACCCGGAGCTAGTGTGGCCCTAGCCTTACTCTTTAACCCTATGTCTGCTTCCACGAAAGCAAGAAGTAGACACACTGTAGATTTATTGCAGGATTTGTATCAACTGTAAAGAAATGTTTTTCTTTAAAGGTTATTATGCTCTTGCTTATCTTTTCGAGCAGAGAGAAAGTTCTGAGTTCAGGCCTTGAGAGCTGTTTGCTCTAGAAGCTGCCCTGCGTTTCACCATCAGATCTGCATGTTGTACTTCAGCTCAAGCATGAAGTCTTTCTGCATTGTGGATGCTCCATGTCTGTTCAGGTTCATAACGCGACCCCTGTGAGATGAGATCATGTGACTCGCACATGCTGCATCCTGAGGTTTGGACAGAAAGTTATTTTCCTGACTTTGACCTCCTCCGTCCTGTCACAACAGGCTGCTTTGATGTCAGATGATTTACACACAATGGGGTGTTCTGGGAAAACATGATCATTAATAATGAGGGACTGGGTGGCAGCACCGAGGTCCTGGGACCGTCTGCAGGGAGGTGACGGATAATCTGATAAGAGGGCCTCATAGGAATCTCGCCTTATCAGGCCTGGGGGAGAAGAAGCCTTTGAAAGCCGATCTTCACCCTATGCAGAATTTTCCAGGAGATGCAAATTATCGGCGTTCTGTTTGTTCAGTAATTGCGCAAGCAACGCGCACGGATCGCCTGTCAAGTGATGAATGTCGTTATTGCCCAACCTTCAGCCTCGATTGGTGGTAGAGCCACAAATGGAAAATTTCCATCAGTAAAATTAAATTCCGTATATATTAAAGTGAATCCGAGGTAAAAAAAACAAACTGATGAGATAAACAATTGTATTTATCACCCTACTTCTAAAAATGACTTCTTTTTAGGTAAGGCACGGTTTTATTTTATATTTAAACATTTACAAAGTAGATTGAATGTTTTGTTGCCTCTGCTCAGTGGCAGTCTATTAAATGTCCCAGAGGAAAATACATGAACTGCAAAGGCGTATCTAGAGGGGTGCTGGCATGGCTTGTGCGATGGGCGCCACAGACAGCAGCATGGACGCCATGCTTGCTCCTGTGCTGCTCCCCCATGCCTACCTCTGTGGTGCACTCCCATGCCTGCCCACGTGCCTCCATGTCACTTAGACCTCAGATCAGATTAATACTTTAATGTGATTCCTTCGTGTTAGAAAACAGGACAGAGAGGGAATAAGAAGAGATATTTCTTAAAAAAAAAGTAACTTCAGCAATATCAAAGCCAAAATAAGACAGGCAAACATAACATATGTACGCGAGAAAGGATGCTGTTTTTAGAGGGGAAGGGGGCTCTGACTGGGGCCGGGAAGGGGTGGGGGGCAAATTGAGTGTTTGCCATAGGCTCTATGTTACCCAGATACGCCCCGATGAACTGTTGACCTTTTTGGATGTCCTTCTGCTCTCAGTAGCTGTATTCTGCCAGGAAAACGTTTATGACTCTAATCTGCTTATCAGTGAGGTTTACTTTATTCTAGACCAGGGACCGACAAGACAGAAGCTGTCACTTCCATGCCTAGAAATTAACTCTTTCAGGCAGAAAAGTACTGCACCACAAGTAAAACAGCCTGGTTATTTATATGTTTTGCACTGTACATACACATATTTATCTCATGTCGCACGTTGCCTCGGGTACACTTGAAAGTCAACCAAGTACCATTTTTAGCTCCCAGGGCAACAAAATAGCACATTAAAAATGCATGCTAATAATGTGGCTCATTATCAAGGAAAAAATCCCTTCAAGATTACCTCTTCTTTTTACATTTAAAAGTTTAGCAGAGTTTTTTTACTCTACATCCACAGCCTGACTAACCACAGACATTTCAGGCAGATAAGAACAAATTTAATTATTTTATTGCACACATTAGCAAAGAGCAAAAAAAAAAAAGCTTTCATCAGCGGTGGGGGAGGTGGGGAGATATGACACTATGCTTCAAAGAGTTTAGAGAAGTCGCAAATGCTATCTTCACACCTTCCCCTGAATGGACAGGTGGAAGGGGAGGGGGGAAATGGCAGCTCCTATGGCTATCAGAAACCAGAATAACAAAAGTGGCACCTGGTTCCCTTTAAAAAAACGTATGTGAATGCATAAAATATGTGATTTACCGATTGCAAATACACCATGATGAACAGCAATGCCACGTGTGTGATTTCACATTTTCCTAGCCTTGTTAACTTGAAGTGAGAGGGATATGACATATTTATTTAAACAATGCACATTGTCTGGCTGACCTGCTGATCCTCTGCCCCAAATACTTTCAGAACAAACAAACAAGCTCAGGTGTTCTGACTGAAGACTGGCTGGATTAGCTGCATGTTTGTCTCATGTGTGTAATTCAGACACTTCTGCAGCCAAAAAGATCAGCAGGACTGCCAGGCAACTGGTATTGTTCAAAAGGAAATAATTATGGCAGCCTCCATATATCTCTCGTTTTAGTTTCCCTTTAATGCCAAGGAGCACACTAGTTTGATCGATTGGTTGATTGGGGCAAGGCGTGCTGTGTTATTGTCAGATCTGACAAGATTAACTGCATGCTTGTTTCTGCTGTTATTCAGACACTACTGCAGCCGAATAGCTCAGCAGGATAGCCAGGCAACTAGTATTGTTTTAGGCTTCTTGCACACCAAGACGTTGCATTAGGTGGCACGTTAAGGTCGCATAACGTGCACCTAACACAACGTATGGTGCTGCAAGAGCCGATGGTAGAGTGAGCCGCGTTAGGCGGCTCGAGTCCTATAATGTCTCCCAGAGTGGCGCTGATTACCCAGCGGGACCACGTGATGCGGAGCGAGACACTCCGCATCACGTGGTCCAGGCCGGCCAATCAGCGCCCGCCAGTGCAGTGAATATTAAGTAGCCATGTGCGCGGCTACTGTAGCTGGCTCTCCCCGCCTCCTCCGCCCCCCACTGCGCATGTGCAAACAGTCTAACGCGGCTATAGCCGCTCCAACGCCGTAGCATGCTGCACTTTGCACAGAACGTGCAGCGTTACATGTAACGCAACGTGGGCTGTGTGAACAGCCCACTTGTGTTACATTGCTGTGCGTTGGGGGAGCGTTACAGGCGCACTAACGTGCGCCTGTAACGTCTTGGTGTGTAAGCAGCCTAAAAGGAGATAAAAATGACAGCCATGTTCTTCTCACTACATGTGTCCTTTAAACCCATTTGCTGATATTTTAAGGGATTTACTCAGGTCTAGAATTGCTCTATATCCTGAGTTAAAGAAGACCTCCAGGCCCTAAGGATAAACTGTGATTGTACCCAGAAATGGATTAGGATGAAATGGGGTCCTAGGCAAGATAGCAGTTTTTGCCCACCGTTGATGGTCACCTGGCTTATTGAGTAAGATTTGGTGGGGGATAGCATCCACCAGGCCCCTAGACTCTCTCCAGGCCCTAGGCAGCTGCCTAGGTTTGCCTTGTGGATGACTTGTCTCCGATTGTACTTATCATTACACATGTGCTTCAATAACAGCATTCTTGTATTACCGGTTTTGCTTCTATTCTACAATATGTGTTTATCTGCTGCCATTGTTCACATTGCAGACATGATTCAGCGGCATTCCATTCCCCACACTCACTGTGGCTATCAGCACTGGAAAACATGAGTAATTATAAATGCAGATGAAGCCTGGAAACTCTAGAAGTTAACCGAGAGCCCAATGTAGTAGTATGTTAAGGAAGCCATACACTTCATCATCTAGCCATGATGGGCAGATTCGAGAGACAAATCTCACTCTAATTAAATCTGATTAGAGAAAGATCTGTCAGCTGCCCATAAACCTCAGACAGATTCCCGATCAATTACATGCTAAAATCGATCCGGAATTGGCCTTGTGACGCCGCATCTGCCTCCTCACTGGGCCAACGCTGCCCCCCTAATGTTCAATGTACCCCCCTGGTGCCCAGTGCACTATACCTGTCCGTGTCTGCCGCTGGCTCTGGCCTGCATCCTCCATCCATACTCGAGCGCTCCATGTGGTTGCCGGAGTAATGTGGGCGCGTGTGTGATGCCACGCGTTCACCGACTGGTGAGTGGTTAGGGTGGGGACCATGTGGGAGATGTGCCTACACGGGGCGTCCCTGTAACCGACGCAATCTACGATTGCGTCCAACCAAAGCCTCCCACATGTATCATCAAAAGAAAAAAGTTGAGGCACTGTAACTTGCAAAGGTACATTTACTCACAGTATACAGACAGCGGAAATGCGGTGGGGGTGACGAGGCCTGACAGCTGTTTCGCTTAAAATAAGCTTCCTCAGAGGCCAAAGGTATGTACAACAAGACCCGAGTGTGCCCAGTTTTAAATAGGTTTCACTTACCGCCATAGTTGCGGCTGACGCCGTCCGCTCTCGCTGGCCGCGGCTTCCGGCGCATAAGCTCCGCCCCCCGGAAGAGATTCAGACGCTGCTCTAACCAATCGGTGAGCTACGGGTCTCCCCGCCTCTGTGCGTCATCTACTTCCTTCTGGGGATGTCATCGAGCGCTCACCCATTGGCCAGCAGTAGCGGCGAGCTGTCAACATGTTCATTAACCCTTTAGGGCACACAGGGGGACACAGCCGTCTGTTAAAAAACAAAGTGAATACAAAACTTTAATTACAAGAAATTTAAAATACACATTGTACTAAGGACTACAGAGAGGAAGTTTCTACACTAGTATTTAGAAAGATAACAATGCAGCTCATTTCTTTCATTAAGCCCTAACGGGCCACATGCATTAGTTTCAGAAATTAACCTGGCTTCTTGTTGCAGTAACATTTGCTCATGATTACCACCCCTATTAGGAACAGGGACTTGTTTCAACCCCATAAATCGCAAATGATTAACATGTCCATCATGGACATCTCTCATATGGGCAATGAATCTACCTGCACCTACTCCTGTCTGCACAGAATGAACATGTTCTTGAAATCTTGCACAGATCATGCGGGTTGTTTGCCCTATATAAAATCGATTGCAAGTACAAATCAGTGCATACACGGCAAATTTGGAGCGGCAATGCAAAAATTGTTTAAAATGTATTGTTTTTGCGCCCAATTGCACGCTTTTGCCAGTTAAAAACTGGTTACAATGATTGCAATTTCCGCATCTGAAGTTGCCTACTGGTATATTTCTCTGCAACCAATTTTGATCTGGTTCCAACTTGAATTCACTATTTGTGACGTGGTCACCAATCGTTTTGGCCTTTCTGAAAGAGATTACAGGTTTTGAACTAGCTACAGCGGAGGACCTAGTGTTTAATTGAAATTCACACCAATGTTTATGGATTATTGCTCTTATCTTTTCGGCCATAGGGGAGTAGTCAAAAATACAAGTCAGGGCTTTCCCTCCTCTCCTGGAGCTTCGTTTCCTCTCACTTTTATTTATCATTAAGTCAGTACGTTCCAGAGCATCTGCTCGTTTAAATGCTGCATTTAGATCAGCCATAGAGTATCCCCTAATGGACAATCTGATTGCCAGTTCTCTACTCTGGAGGATAAAATCCTCCCTTTTGTAGTTATTACGTTTAAGTCTGACAAATTGTCCATAGGGGATGGCTTTGATCGTGTGAGGGGGATGGAAGCTGGTATGGAGGAGCACGGAATTGGTAGCCGTGGACTTTCTATGCCCTCTGCTGAAGATTTTGTGATCCTCAACATACAGTTCTAAATCCAAAAAGGACAGACTGGTTTCAGCCAGTTCGCCCGTGAACTGCATGTTGAGGTCATTCACATTAATATAATCAAGGAACTCCCCAAACTCACCATCCGTGCCCCTCCAGGTCAGCACCACATCGTCCACATAACGGTACCAATGACCAATTTTCTGTCTAAATGGATTCTCCTCTCCCAGGATGTGTCTCTTCTCCCACCCCCAGAGGAACAGATTCGAGAAGGTTGGAGCTACCGGCGTTCCCATGGCAACCCCGGATCTCTGTTGGTACCATCTGTTGTTAAAGAGAAATACATTGTGGCTTAATACAAAATTGAGACACTGCATCAGATAGTCTACCCATGGTTCATCCTCTCTACAGGTCAGGAGTAGTTCTTTAATGACACGGATGCCACAAGCTTGGGGAATTCGGGTATAGAGGTTGACCACATCGATTGTGGCCAACCTCTCATTCTCCCCAAGCTCCACTCCCCCAATTCTCTCCAGGACGTCCAAGGTGTCAGCCAGGTGGGTAGATACTACCCTGAGGTACGGTCTGAGTTGGTAATCAAGATATTTGGATAAAGGCTCTGTCAAGGAGCCCCTGGCTGACACAATCGGTCGTCCCGGAGGTGCAACCGGGTCCTTGTGGATCTTGGGGAGAAAGTACCAGACTGGTTTTTTGGGATATTCGGGTAATAAACCCTCTCCCATTTTTTTGGATAGAATTCCAAGTTCCACCCCTTGTCTAAGTAGACTTTGTAGAGCAGTTTTGTGCTGGTGAAGGGGTTTGCTTTTCAATTTGGAATAGAAACCATCGTTCCCCTCTAATTGTCGAGTGGCCTCCTGTATATAGTAGTCCTTGGACATAATAACGAGGTTCCCCCCTTTGTCCGCTTTTTTCAGGATTATTTGATTATTTCTTTTTAGCCACTCTAAAGCTTGCCTCTCTTCCCTGGTGATGTTTGATTCCACTTCTGGATAAATAAGTGCTTGCATGTCTTGTAGAACTTTGCGATTGAAAATGTCCACTGCTGATCCAGGATTTGTTCTAAATTCTCTAGTAGATTTACAGGGGCGGAAAGCCTCCTCACTGGGATTGTCAATGTTCTCCGCTATCTCCATTTCCACATTACCTTCCAACCAGAGTGATTCTAAATTGGCAAGGGCTTCCTGGTCTGTAGTATTCTCGAGATTGGGGACAAAAAAGCCTAAGTTGCTGATGGTTGTGTGGCTATTGAGGCGAAAGTCCTCTGGAATGTCAGTTCCTTTTCCCTCTTGCCACAAAGCAATATTAAGCTTTCTGATGGTCTTATACCAGTCTACTTCAAAGTTGAAGCGATCAAAATTGCAGGTTAAAGAAAAGTTGAGGCCTTTTTTGAGAAGGGATTCACACCCACTAGGAAGTGTAACTCCTGACAGGTTGATGATTTGAAGGTTCTTCCCTATCTCTATTGTTTGTAGGTTTACTATCTCTTCCTGCGTTGTCCCCTCCCATAGGTCACCCTCCCCCAGGTAACCCCCTTTACGGGTGTCTTTCTGATGGTGACGGGACCTCCCTCCTCGTCCTCGTCTGATGCTTCCCCTAAAGGGATGTCGACACATCTTTTCTTGGGAGGAGTTTTCAAGACAGATTTTGGTTTACGTTTGTTTTTGGACGTGGAGCTGCCCTCTACCTCCTCAGAGGAGTCCGTTCCAGATTCTGTTGTCCAATAGCCCTTTTCAGGGATTTGTTTTCTCTTGCGATTTCTGGACCGTTTGATCGGTTGTCCCCAATCAAATACTTTCCCTTCTTTAAAGTCCTGACGGTCCCGTCTAAACTTGCCGAGTTTTCTCTGTTTGATCTCGTCTTGCACTGGTACCAGCCGGTTTTCTATTTTGTCCTCGACTTTACTCAGTTGTTCTGCAGACGAGAGTTTCAACAATTCCTGTTTACACTTGGTGATTTCAGACACAGTGTTGTTATATTCTTGTTCAGATCTCTTCAGTACTATGGATTGTAATCTCAATGCATGCTGTACATGTTCTTTATCCCACTCTTTCATGAAGTCGGCATCATTTCTGTATTCACTAGCCTCTCTGTAGTTCCTAAAGCCTCTGGATGCAATTTCTTTTGACTCGTAGCGTTTAAGTGTGGCCACGGTCCAAAAAAGTTTTACTTCCTTGTCAGACAGACGATTTAGATCTTGTTCTAATACTTTCACCCCCACCGCTTTGCTGGATGTGGATCCGCTAGCAGTGTCTGTAAAAAAAGTTAGCCAATCTGATCTGCCAGCTTGCAGGCGTTTAGTACCCGTAATTTTACTGTTTCCAGAAGATTCAGGTGCCTCAATAGCTGGTATTGGATCCTCCTCTTCATGCATCTGTGCTCACAATGTGGATAATTCGTATAAGTGAAGGAGAAAAAGCGGGTGGCACTAGATAAGAATCAGAGGAGGGTGGCTACTACTGGAGTGTCGCCTAAAGTTACGTGCGCATCATGTAGACTACTTGTATCATCAAAAGAAAAAAGTTGAGGCACTGTAACTTGCAAAGGTACATTTACTCACAGTATACAGACAGCGGAAATGCGGTGGGGGTGACGAGGCCTGACAGCTGTTTCGCTTAAAATAAGCTTCCTCAGAGGCCAAAGGTATGTACAACAAGACCCGAGTGTGCCCAGTTTTAAATAGGTTTCACTTACCGCCATAGTTGCGGCTGACGCCGTCCGCTCTCGCTGGCCGCGGCTTCCGGCGCATAAGCTCCGCCCCCCGGAAGAGATTCAGACGCTGCTCTAACCAATCGGTGAGCTACGGGTCTCCCCGCCTCTGTGCGTCATCTACTTCCTTCTGGGGATGTCATCGAGCGCTCACCCATTGGCCAGCAGTAGCGGCGAGCTGTCAACATGTTCATTAACCCTTTAGGGCACACGTGTGAGGGGGATGGAAGCTGGTATGGAGGAGCACGGAATTGGTAGCCGTGGACTTTCTATGCCCTCTGCTGAAGATTTTGTGATCCTCAACATACAGTTCTAAATCCAAAAAGGACAGACTGGTTTCAGCCAGTTCGCCCGTGAACTGCATGTTGAGGTCATTCACATTAATTAAGGTTAATTTCTGAAACTAATGCATGTGGCCCGTTAGGGCTTAATGAAAGAAATGAGCTGCATTGTTATCTTTCTAAATACTAGTGTAGAAACTTCCTCTCTGTAGTCCTTAGTACAATGTGTATTTTAAATTTCTTGTAATTAAAGTTTTGTATTCACTTTGTTTTTTAACAGACGGCTGTGTCCCCCTGTGTGCCCTAAAGGGTTAATGAACATGTTGACAGCTCGCCGCTACTGCTGGCCAATGGGTGAGCGCTCGATGACATCCCCAGAAGGAAGTAGATGACGCACAGAGGCGGGGAGACCCGTAGCTCACCGATTGGTTAGAGCAGCGTCTGAATCTCTTCCGGGGGGCGGAGCTTATGCGCCGGAAGCCGCGGCCAGCGAGAGCGGACGGCGTCAGCCGCAACTATGGCGGTAAGTGAAACCTATTTAAAACTGGGCACACTCGGGTCTTGTTGTACATACCTTTGGCCTCTGAGGAAGCTTATTTTAAGCGAAACAGCTGTCAGGCCTCGTCACCCCCACCGCATTTCCGCTGTCTGTATACTGTGAGTAAATGTACCTTTGCAAGTTACAGTGCCTCAACTTTTTTCTTTTGATGATACAAGTAGTCTACATGATGCGCACGTAACTTTAGGCGACACTCCAGTAGTAGCCACCCTCCTCTGATTCTTATCTAGTGCCACCCGCTTTTTCTCCTTCACTTATACAAAGCCTCCCACATGAATGCTAATTTATGCAATTCCTGCTAGATTTGGTACAGCGGGCAAAGGGTGTATGACAGTACACCTGATTGGCTGACTGGCGTCTGCTGACCAGATAAAGGCAGGACATTGCTCTAGCTGGAAGTTAGCAATTATGTTTGTTGCAATTAGCATTCAGTTTAGAACTAAAAACACAAAATGGGCAAGCACCATCACCCACACCACCGATATCAGGATAATAATAGCTAAGTGTGCAGAAAGGAACACAATAGGAATCGTGCAAAACTACAAAGAACTTAAGTTCCCCCCAAAAAAACGCACCACTCCCAGAATAACAATATATAATCATCTTATTCACAAAATCATAAAAACACTTAAAAACAAACCAACAGGATGGCCAGGCAAGGAAACATACAAATAAAAAATCATATCAAAATATCACAATACATAGCAGCCAAATGGCTGGGTTTCCACACCACATGCTCAAACATAAAAAGCAACAATTGATGGCTGTAATCTAACAGTGAATTTCATGGCTGGTGCTTACCAAGAAGGGTACTTATCCGTTAGCCGGGCACATCCGGCAGGTGGCGCTAATTACTATTCCCCCTCCAGGCCGACATGGATAGTAGGGAAAGATGTAACTCTGGTGGAGTTTTGTCGCCACCTAGAGGATGCGCCCGGCTAACGGATAAGTACCCCAAGAAGGAATCCAGCAGGGATGTGGGGTTTGGCGTCCTACGGAAAACCGTCGCGATTCGCCGCTCAAATAGGTATGGAGGCTTCCTCTGGGCAACAAGCTAGAAGACAACATGCCCAGAGAAAGCCGCCATACCTATTTAAGCGGCGAATCGCGACTGTTTTCCGTAGGACGCCAAACCCCACATCCCTGCTGGATTCCTTCTTGGTAAGCACCAGCACTTTCACTTATGCTACGTACACACATGCGACAACGATCGTTCGTTGAGAACGACGAACGAACTTTTAATTGATGAAAGAACGACCTAAGTAAAGATAGTTTTAAAAGGTGTGTAACGATCACATCGTTAGAAGGAACGTTACATCACGTAAAGCAACTATTGCGCCTGCGCATAAAAATGAGAAGTTTCACAGAGAAATAGTGAAATGCGCATGTCAAGCCTAGTACGAACGACCGTTTCCAACGATGTACTACTTTTGCAAACGATCGTCGTTGGTTAAAATACGCCGAGACAGAACTTTCTTTTGTAGCGATTTGGCTCGTTCGTCGTTTGCCTTAATAGTCGGTGGTTCGTTTTTTGTAACGATCGTCGTTGGTAAAGATCGGGGAACGATCGTTACAAACGACTATAGTCGCATGTGTGTACGCACCTTTAGTGTTCACACACTGTCTTCTGTACTACTTTGCACCTTTCCTTGCTCTCTTGCACGTTTTTTCCCTTTTGGGACTTTCACACAGAAATTGCTATCATTGTTTGTTACATTGTTTACATATTAATTATGCACTTCATTTATTGCTGATGCTGCTGGTCTTTTCTTACCATCAAGATTTGATATGGGCTAGCCATGAAATTCACTGTTAGATTACAGCCATCAATTATTGCTTTTTATGTTTGAGCATGTGGTGTGGAAACCCAGCCATTTGGCTGCTATGTATTGTGATATTTTGATATGATTATTTATTTGTATGTTTCCTTGCCTGGCCATCCTGTTGGTTTGTTTTTAAGTGTTTTTATGATTTTGTGAATAAGATGATTATATATTGTTATTCTGGGAGTGGTGCGGTTTTTTTGAGGGAACTTCTGTTCTTTGTAGTTTTGCAGCATTCAGCTTAGAAGTGGTGGGGGTGAGTTCCCTGGAGGTGAGAGGTCTAGGGCTTGCCCGCACTTTCCTCTAGGTATCACATGGTGGTTTGGGGGCCCCAGCCAGTGAGAGAGAATGTCGTGCAGACCAGTGTTTGTGATAATAATTCATGCCAATTGGCGTGAACGCGGTGGCAACCCCAGGACCGCCTAACGCCAATGGGCGTCGAGTCCTGGGGCGGGGTTAAAAAACTAAATAAACACAGCAGGAGGAATCAGAGCCCACCAACAGAAATCTCTGTTGGTGGGCAGAAAAGGGGGGGGATCACTTGTGTGCTGAGTTGTACGGCCCTGCAACAAGTCCTTAAAGCTGCAGTGGCCTGAATTGTAAAAAATAGCCTGGTCACTGAGGGTGGGGGTCTAGGCCTACGGTCCTGAAGAGGTTAAAGTGTCTATTCAAAGTGTATTCACTAATTTCATCCCTATATCGACCTGGTTAAATTGTATAATCAAGATTGTATCAATAATGGACACCTAGCCACGAAATGTGACCATTAGATAGTTCACCTTGATGGACGGATGTCTTTTTTCAACTAATCAACCAAACTAACTCTGATAGCTCCCTGTCAACTGAAATCTCATCTGAGAAGGATCTATTACCCCCACCAAGGCATAGATTGTTACACTATTTGATGCATTGCAATGCTATGGGCCCCCGATCTGCCGCCACTCCCGATCCACTGATCGATTCACATAACGATATACAGCAATATATAGGAAAATTACCCTAAAAGTGGGTATCCTGAATAATTTACTGCATTCAACTATATGTCACTACAGAGCCTCTTTACCCTTATAAAGCAGAACTCATTTTCTACTCAGATTTTTTTCAGACATCACTCCAGTTTCAGCACTGGAATCCTGACGTCGGGTGTTCTCCTGCCTATAGACAGGGCCTCTTGGCTCGCGCGGTCGCCAGACTCTGGGGTTCTCGGCCTGCAGCGAGCGGTAGGGGAGACTCGCGCTCGCTTTGTGTGCAGGTATGTAAGACAGGAAGAGGATTTGTCCCGGGCAGGTGAGAACTAGTTCTGCCTCTCCGAAATATCAACAAGACGTCAACGTCTGTCAGGCCTCGGATCAGAGGAGATCCACGTTCCCCCCCTCTCCCCCCCAGCACACCCTGCTTATACATAAACACCACCGGGCGGTCGGAACCCCTACATGTAGGAACAGAGAACACAATATCTGATATGACGCCTCTTTATCGCTTGTTCATCTTACACTACAGATGAGGTAACGAGAGCGGCGGGAAATCCCGTATACCAGGCCTGCTCTGCCAGCCAGCAAAGTAGCGAGTCTCGGCCCAGAAACGCCCCTGTGTGCGCGTCCCCATAATTCACGCTAACGTCATCTCTTCTTTCTGTCTCTTCCTTGATCAGAAATAGATAATGTTCTCTCCCTCAAGCAGCATGTGCAATGCTGTATGACATTCTACAAGATTCCTGAATAGCTGCAGAGAAGTAACCTCCAGGGAGGGAGCCTGTGGGTAGGCAAAGCTACATGTATCATTCTGAACGTGTTCTCCCATCATGCATTTGGAGAGCAATAGACGGCAGATTATATTTTCCAGCATCCCTACACTGCAGTAGAAAACATGGCAAGGGTGTTGCTAGCCCCAAAGATCAGTGGCACGTGCCATAGATCTATTCTGGGGTGACCCGGATGTGCCCCAAGCAGGGTCAGCCGTGGTGCCTCAATGGCGGGCATGCTGGGAGCTGTGGTGCATCAAACGGGTACATACTGGGTGCTGTGGTGCCATGTTGGGCGCTGTGATGCCTTTTGGGGGCATGCAGGGAGCTGTGGTTCTTCTATGGGGGCATGCTGGGAGTTGTGGTGCCTCAATGGGAGGCCCGTGGGAGCATGGGAGGGGCTCCACTAGACAGTCAGGGAATGCTATGAGGGGACTGGCAGATAACCCGGCATCAGGCCAGCCCGCCCAGCAGAAAGCCAGACCAGCCAGCACAAAAGCCAGGTAACTCTGCCTAGTTATGTTGAAAGGACTTCCGAGGCCAAATAAAGGCTATTTTATTTATTGCGAGGCTATTGAGCGGCGGGGACCCGGCGGAACGGCACGGAGGGCGCGGACGGCGTCCTCCGTGCCTTCAAATATAATGCAGTTATTTAACTTTTTTTTAATTTGGCCACGGAAGTCCTTTAAGTGCCTATTTATGTGATGTGCTGCATTTTGCTAGGCAGGCCTACTTAGACTGCTGTTAAAGGGAACCTAAACTGAGAAGCATATACATTTTTCCTTTTAAAATAATACCAGTTGCCTGACTCTTCTGCTGATCCTGTTTCTCTAATACTTTCAGCCACAGCCCCTGAACAAGCATGCAGATCAGGTGATCTGACTGAAGTCAGACTGGATTAGCTGCATGCTTGTTTCAGGTCTGTGATTCAGTCACTATTGCAGCCACAGAGATCAGCTGGACTGCCAGGCAACTGGTATTGTTTAAAAGGAAACATCCATATCCCTCTCAGTTTAGGTTCCCTTTAAGTTCATGTACTTTGGCTCCACCCATGACGACCCCCACAGTCTGGTGCATGGCCACACCCATTTTCCGGCTCGAGTGCCCATAAGTGCCCCGGATCTCTCAGGATCCTAGCAACGCCCCTGAAACATGGTAGTCCCATAACACAGGATCGGCAAATATATGGATAAACAACTCAGCCGTTCATCAGGAAATGGTCATTAATCCTAACCACCACCCCCCCTCCTCCCCCCCCCCCCCCCCCAAAAAAAAAGAAAGAAAAAACTACCTTGACTCATGATAGGCACTAGGCAGTCATTCATTGAAATGGGACATGAGACTGATTCGGCTCAGGGGCCCCGAGAAGCGCTAATAAAACTTGGGGGAAAGTTGGGGGTTCCGCCAGTTGACCACTTACATCAAGGATTTTTTTCTATTATTTCCTGTCCACAGGATTCATATTAAAGGACAACTGAAGTCAGAGTGATATATAGGCTGCCATATTTATTTCTTTTTAAACAATGCAGATTGCCTGGCTGTCCTGCTCATCCTCTGCCTCTAATACTTTTAGCCTTAAGGTGGCCACTAACTGTCCAATTTCTAGCAAAAAATCGTTAGAGCGATCAGAAATTCTGATCGGATTGGTTGTAAATAACCTCCGTTGATGGACACAATCGATTATGAACAAGTGAAAAAAATGTCGTCCGAATTAATTTTCGTCCAAACCAAAATTTGGATTTTCTTGTTGGTTGTGATAGATAGGAAGCAAAGATTGGTTCGTTGATGGTGTAGTGAACGATGTATTACAATATTTCACTTCCGATCAGAATTTCTGATCGCTCGAACGATTTTTCGCTAGAAATTGGATAATTAGTGGCCACCTTTAGACCCTGAACAAGCATGCAGATCAGATGCTCTGACTAGTGTTGCCCGAGTGATCACGAGCATGACTCCGCCCACTTCCGAATTGACTCGTGATCACGAATAGAAAGGGATATCCGACCCGAGTGCGGTTTCGAGTCAAATAATCGCATGTAATCATAATCACGAGTCATGATTCATAATTGAAAACCTGCCAAGTTTAGTGGTTAATAGCAAAGCCCCCTTACACGCCAGAAACACCAAATTTGCCAGATATCTTAAAGAGGAACTCCAGCCTAAACAAACATACTGTCATTAAGTTACATTAGTTATTTTAATTAAAATAGATAGGTAATATAATCTCTTACCCACCCTGTTTTAAAAGAACAGGCAAATGTTTGATTTCGTGAGGGCAGCCATCTTTTTGGTTTAAATGAGATGACAGGGAGCATGAGACACAGTTCCAACTGTCCTGTGTCCTGAGCACCTCTCCCAGTTGCTACGCAACATAAATAACAACATAGGAAATCCCATCATGCTCTGCACAGCATCAGAGAAAAAAAGCCCGGGCAGTTTTCTTTGATGGGTGGAGCTTAGCTAAAAATGCAGCTAAAAATGATGCTTTGGTAAGAAAAACAAAGTTCTGATGCTGTGAAACTGTTAAAGAAACACCAAGCCTTTTCAGTGCTGCTGAGTAGATTTTTAGTCCGGAGGTTCACTTTAAGAAGAACAGTGGGAACAAGAGAAAAGAAAATACTCAAAAAGACCTTATAGTTTTTGAGAAAATCGAAAAATTTACATTTACGGATGCCGATTACGAACTCGTGATAGCAAAAAACAGCTCGTGATGAGCATCTCTGGCTCTGACTAAAGTCTGACTAGATTAACTGCATGCCTGTTTCAGGTGTGTGATTCAGACACTACAGCCAGAGAGATAAGCAGGACAGCCAGGCAACTGGTATTGTTTAAAAAGATGGCAGACTCCTTATACCTCTCACTTCAGGAGTCTATTAAAGCCATGGAGGATTGAAAGATAAACCTGTTCTGAGGGGACACAGACAGCAGTAAAATCTAAAAAAGAAACAAAAACCCCTAAGCTTTAAAAATATTGATATAGAAAAGATATTCTAAATTTCTGCCCAGCCCTCTTTTTGTAGCCCCGCCAGTTTATCAGTTTATTAAAGGGAACTCGCGAGAGGTATATGGAGGCTACCATATTTATTTACTTGTAAACAATACCAGTTGCCTGGCTGTCCTGCGTATCTATTTGGCTGTAGTGGTGTCTGAATCACACCAGAAACAAGCATGCAGCTAATCTCGTCAGATCTGACAATAATGTCAGAAACACCTGATCTGCTGCATGCTTGTTCAGGGGCTATGGCTAAAAGTTTTAGAAGCAGAGGATCAGCAGGACAGCCAGGTAACTGGTATTTCTTGAAAGGAAATAAATATGGCAGCCTCCATATATCTCTCACCTCGGGTTCACTTTAAATATAACTATAGATCCACAACAGAGATCTAACGCCCCCCACCCCACCTGCCTGACACCCTCACAAACTATGTCAGGCAGACCCAGATGGCTACGCTGGGAGTGGAGTGATATTATAAAATTCCATCCGGCCCGATTCAGGAATCTGCAGCTGGCAGCGCCCGGCCGTGAAGGGGTTAAGAAGCTGGCGGATTACAAGCTGAACCCCCCCCACCCCCCCACCCCTTCCATCTTTTAACACAACTAAAATTCCTTTCACTTCCACCAGGAAACAAGTAACAAAGCGAAAGACACTTTCCTTTCTTATTAATATTTTTCATTTGGCAGCGGGCGTAATCCCCGGTTTTAGCGTCTCTGTGCGCATATTGTGCCCCGCCGCTTGCAGATGGAAGCCGAGCCCCGCACCAATAATACGCTGAAATATTAAGAGGGGATTAATCCTGCAAAGGTCCCGGCAGAGATCAGAGCAAATCATAAGATGAAATGTGATCCCGGCCAGAACATCTGGCTCCTATTAAGCCGTCTATTCCTGAGGTTTATCTCAAGAGCTGGCAATCATCATTAATGCCTCATGTGCCAAGCGATCTGCGCAGCGCCATTCGCAGACAAGCCACCTCCACCGCCGGCTAATTACCCGCAAATGTTTACAAGGAAGATAATTGTGCGCACTTCCAGCGGAGAGGGGGTGATGGGACCCACCTTACCCGGTTACGTGCTTTCATGTGTGTGTGTCCTCCGACCACATCTGCGAGACGCGGCCCTGCCGCAAGTTATAAAACTTCACTTTTGAATCTTTAGATAAGACACTAGTGTCTCCCAGAGTCCCACCCCTGCCTTCTGTAGGGGGCTTAAAGAGAACCTGAGGTGGCTCTTCAGGGGGGCAGATGGGACATAGAGGCAAGACAAATAACATTTATATCACACTTTTCTCTTCAGACTCTCAGACTCAAAGCGCCAGAGCTGCAGCCACTAGGACGCACTCTATAGGCAGTAGCAGTGTTAGCGAGACTTGCCTAAGGTCTCCTACTGAATAGGTGCTGGCTTACTGAACAGGCAGAGCTTAGATTCGAACTCTGGTCTCCTGTGTCAGAGCCCTTAACCATTAAGCTACCCAGCCACAATCCAGGTATGTCTTCTGCCTAATGACATGGCTCTGTGTCCCCGACTCTCTGCCCTCCCCACCCTCCCCCCCACGTTATAGCCTCCCGAGTTTGGCAACAAGATTTGTAGCTAACTCGGAGGTAAACATTGAGGAGAGGAATTCCCTCTTCAAAACGCCCGCCAGGGGCGTTCCTGCAGGGTTTCCTGAGCTGCCACTGGGCAGCTCTCTCTCCCTGGCCACACCTCCTGCCGCTCCCCCGCCTCCCTGCACACTATGAGAGACACACAGTCTCACAGAGGTCGTGAAAGTGGGCCATTGCGGCCCACGGGAGCGGCGGTTTTTGCGGCTACCTGATCCACTCAGCCCTTTTCCCACATCCGGACCCTTAAAGGAATACTTAAGTCACTTAAAAAAAATGTCTTTTACTCACCTGGGGCTCCCCTCAGCCCCCTGCAGCTGAACGGTGCCCTTGCCGTGTCCCTCAGATGCGCCTGGTCTCGCCGGCAGCCACTTCCGGTTTGGCCGTCACCGGCCGACAGGCTGTGAACGCGGCTGATTATCCGCGTCCCCGGACGCAATAGCGCCTTCTACAATGCTATTGCGTCCGGGGACGCGGATAATCAGCTGCGTTCACAGCCTGTCAGCCGGTGACGGCCAAACCGGAAGTGGAGGCCGGCGAGACCAGCCGCATTCCTTTAAGGGTCTTATACATCTAGCAATGATGGGCAGATTTGACCAAGAGACAAATCTCTCTCTGTTTCAGAATTGAATAATGAATCAGATTAGAGAGAGATCTGTCCATGCACCACGGGCCAATTCTTGATCAGTTTTAGCATGAAATCTCTTGAGAATCGGCCGAGCCCACCGCATCCCCGCTGCCCCAATTTGCATAAATGTGCCCCTCATATGTGCATTTATTCATTACCCGTCCTGACTTCCTGAGTCACCCACCGCGCGGCGCCCATCCGTCTTGGGAATTCCCTGCTTTTCTGTTAGCAGTATACACACCGCCGGCGTGGGAGGTGAGTGATGTCACACGGGGGGGGGGGGGGGTTCCCATTTTTACACTGGGAGGGCAGCTCCGGGGAGTTCATTGCGTTCATCGCTCGTCATGATATCATGCGACTGGTTTTGGCCTGGAATTATCAAATTGAATGGTCCATTGGCTGCCAAGTCAAGAGATGTATGGCCATCTTTACTGGCCCCAAAGACCATCACACACTCTTACTATCTCTAAACTATGGGAACATTTGGTATAATTCCGTTAAAGGGCAACTGAAGTGAGAAGATTATGGAGGCTGCCATATTTATTTCCTTTTAGGGCTGGTTTAAGGGGCCATGAGGCCCCAGGGCAATCTTATGGTGGGGGCCCTTCCTCATGGAAAGTCTGTCAGCACCAGGGCCGGTTCTAGTAACAGTGGGGCCACAGGACAAAATTAGCCCAGTGCCCCCCCCCCCCCCAACAGACACCCTGACAAAAAAGCGGCATTAGTGGCCCTTTTGTTCCAGTCTTATTACCCTCCTGGGCCCCTGAGCTGGCTCCTGACCCTCCCAACTTATCTGAGCACCCTGTTTCCCCCTGCAGAGTCTTTGGCAGTGTAGTGTCTCACCTGCCCACCAGTACAGGTGATATGCTGCTCAGTCTGCCCACCAGTACAGGTGAGGCCAAAGACTCTGCAGAGGCCCCGGAGAGCAACAGTTAAGATGGGGGGACACCTTGGGGGCCCCTACAGGCTCTGGGGCCCTGCAGCGATTAAGGGCCTTTGCCTCTATGGTAGGCTAGCGCCGGTCCTGGCCAGCACCCCACCCAATGGTTCGCTAACGTCCCACCCAATACTTGCCCTGCCCACCGTGTGATGTCACATCTGTGTTGCCCCATTGTCCCTTCACCTCCTCGCATAGCAACAGTCGTACAGACAGCCTTCGGCCCAACGGTGCTTCCTAAGGGATCCGCTCTCAAACCCCATTGGGGGACATCAGTCCCGTGTGTGTATGGGCCTGTAAACATTGTTCAGTATAGTTGGCAATCGGTAGGAGTCATTTAGGAAGCATCATTGATGAAGTCGGTCGTTAGTTGAGGATCGTTGGTTACAAACAACCTCCGTCCAGCATGGGTAGGTAGGTAACCATTACTCTGCAATCATGGTTAGCGATCCTGTCCAGACAAGGAGCAATAAGGGGAAGTATCTGGACACCGTGGAGAAAAGAGCACAAAGACAAAATCGGGAGCCCAAATAGTGTAAGTATGTCAGAATATAATATAATATAAAGATCGATGAACAATAAATGGGCTACTCACAAACGCTGGTTGCAGAGGGGCAACCGACCACAGGTGGAGAGTGGAGACAATGAACCCAACTGGCACTCGGGGTGGCCCAGGCCAGGGATTGAATGGCGGTCACTCTTTTTATGGAAAAAACATTGGCTACTATGCTGGTAGAAACCAACTATAGGCCATTACTCCTCCTACACTGTAGCGTTCCATGCTAAGAGATGCTGTATACTCTGGTACACTTGTTGGCCTGAGGAAGCGGGCTTAGACCTGTGAAACGCGTTGCCTGTGCTAAAATTGTCTTTTTATCATTCGAGAATGTTGTAATTGAGGTAAGCACTTCACCCCTTTACGTTTTATTGCTGTTTTTAACTCAGTTTTACACACCTCTGGGCGCTCCTTTACCTCTATTGTGCTGTCCAGACAAGAGCATCCAGCAATGAGGCATGAACGGACAACCGGCAGGCTCTGTAGCGGCCACTGAGCCTTTCCATATGTGGCCCGTCTTGCGATCTCCTCCGGACGTGGGATGGTTGTCCGGTTTCCCGGACTGCTGGTAGATGAGTCAGGACTGGTGCTGCATCTGCTTTGTGTCTCCTCGCACATAGTAACTATCTCTCGGCCTGTCCATTTGTCCTCCTCTATAGAGAACGCCGTCATGTGCACCTCGTTAAAATAACTTTTTTCTTAGCCCACAAATCACATTCGGATGAGGAGATTATGGCAAAAGTTTCTGAAGAACGAGCGGGCGTGATAACGGATCACATCGAAGCGAGGAACATATTGCCAACAGATACGACCCTCATCTCAAAAATGCCAAACCTGAATGACCCACCATAACTTCAGACCCATGAGACACTGACGGAGAGGCCCCAGGCTCAGAGAAGACTTCGGTCTGTTGTGTCACCTCCGATGGTTGAGGTGGCTTTTGATTTATGGACGAAGCAGCAAAAAGAAAACAGAAGATGAAACGTCTTTCCCAAAGTCCTTCCCAAGCATCTAAATCTGCCATTACTGTTTCCCAAATGTGGGCCACACACAGCTAACATGTGGCGAGTATATCAAGATGTAAAGCTGGTGGTACAACAACACAAGAATAGGGGACTGTAGGAGAGAACATAGCCCATAGAAATGGCAGCTATGATGGTTTTCCTCCTGAATCTAACTAATAACAAAGAATTGTAGGAGAGAACATAGAAATGGCATCCAGGATGGTAGCATTATCCTCCTGCATCTATCCAATAACAGGAGGATTATGGGTAAAGAATACAGAAGGAGCAGCCATGATGGTTCGATAGCATTATCCTCCTTCATTTATCCAATAACGGGGCTTATGGGTAAAGAACATAGAAAGAGTAGCCATGATGGTTTAGTTCTCTTCCTACAGGGCATTTGAGTGGCTGCACAGCATCATCTCCATATTTCCAGCAACAGGAAATTTGGCAGAACAAAACCGGTTGGGCGTTTCATGTTGGACAGCTGGGCATGGACCTAGCGGCAGAGGTCACTCCTAGTCAAAGCGCTTTATTGTATGACTTTTTGTGCATAACTATGAACATTGTAAATTTTACTGCAGCTAGGTATTTCATTGTTTCCTTGGTAGCTCACTATTGAGAGAGTTTTTATGCAATGTGCGGCACTAACCAACATCTTTATTGGAGGTTGGGTTAAAGAGGAACTCCAGCCTAAACAAACATACTGTCATTAAGTTACATTAGTTATGTTAATTAAAATAGATAGGTAATATAATCTCTTACCCACCCTGTTTTAAAAGAACAGGCAAATGTTTGATTTAATGAGGGCAGCCATGTTTTTGGTTGAAAGGAGGTGACAGGGAGCATGAGACACAGTTCCAACTGTCCTGTGTCCTGATCACCCCTCCTAGTTGCAAGGCAACGTGAATAACAACATAGGAAATCCCTTCATGCTTTGCACAGCATCAGGGAAAAAAAGCCCGGGCAGTTTTCTTTGGTGGGTGGAGCTTAGCTAAAAATGCAGCTAAAATGATGCTTTGGTAAGAAAAACAAAGTTCTGATGCTGTGCACCTGTTAAAGAAACACCAAGCCTTTTCAGTTCTGCTGAGTAGATTTTTAGTCTGGAGGTTCACTTTAAATTTAACCCCAGATGAACCAGAAGAGTGTTTGCATCAACTGATGCTATAGTTGAACAGTCTATGTGGTCAAACATTTTGGTGATTTTAGCATGTGTGGGTTGAGTTGGTGGTACCCCTGTGGAGGAGCAGCATCTGTGGCACAATATTTGTTTGGACTTTATTGCGTAGTGCTGGAATAGGACTTTTATTCTGCATTTGATGAGAATTACGGTATCTTTACCGATAGCTGAGTTGAATTTGAGGTTTTCTCCTTAGTGATATTTTTATACCTTCTCAATAAAATTTACTGCCTAAGCCGCCGGCAAACAAGAAAATACTCAGAATAATTTTGACATGACTTTTTCCCTCACTTTTTGGAACTTTTTCAACTAGAAAGTGCTGAAAAGTTATATTTAAACAGAAGATGGAAAATGATATCCAAGGAGAAAGCTTAGGAGAAAAAGAGAATGAATAAAGACCTGTCTGTTAGTCTGCAAGAAGGTTGGCTACTCTTGCTGCGTGGCCACACCTCCTTTGGACCCTTCAATTTGTCTAGTCTTGCTTCGGCGTGAGTCTGATCTGTGTGTAGCAATTGGGAAGGGGGTGGCCCGAAAACCGCCAAAATTGCAAAGCCGACAGCAAGGGTCAAATTTGTACATTTTTCTGCCAAAGCCTCACTGTCACCAGACCCTCCTCAACCACCCCACCTGTTCTGCCCCCGTCCTGTGTGCTTATGATATACTCTGCATACTGGGCTGGGGAACACAGGATGGGGAGTGCGTATAGATGCCACCGCTGCAATGTGCCCTGAGAAAGCAGGGCAGCCATGATCCGGGTCTGTGACCACTGCAGCTTACATGTTTAGCAGTTAAACTACCTGAGTGTGCCAGTCCACTGCCTGCCCCTTGCTTCTTGGTGCCCTAGGCCATGGCCTTTGAGGCCTTGCCATAAATCCAACAGGCCTTGCCGACTATACCAACAGCAGAATATCAGTAACTGTACTTTCCGAATAGTGGAGCTGCTAAAGCAGCATCCGATTGACACGTATGCGTGGAGCGGACGCCAATCCCGGATTAATCGTACTTTCTTATTGCATATTTCTCAAGTGTTGTTTAAACAACCAGGCAGATTTATTTTGTTTTCGGGGGAACACAATGGGATAATTCAACAGAAAGACGTCCCGCGCAGGAATTTGGGTTTATTTTGAATGGTGCAGGAAATCAGAGTTTTGTGGCATGTAAAAATAGAGGCGAGAAGAATGGAGAGCGCTAAGAATAGAAGGCAGCACCAGCGGCCGGCCGCATCGCTCCACGAAGGCACGGAGAGAAACACGCGAAAATCACAAAGTTTGGGAAGCCGCATAACGCCTTCCAGATGCTGAAAACGCAGCCTAAGAGGATCCCGACTCTCTCATTCCCGTCCAACACAAAGTCTTCAAACTCAGAGAGATGCTTTTCATAAACTTCTGTTAACCATTCCGGCTGTGGAGAAGATTCACTACAGCAGAGTTCTTGCCGCTTGCTTGAGCAACCGACCTAAAAAACACAAACTTCCTCCATTAACCACTTCGCATACAGACCTTGTTTTCCTCTTAAGGATCGGAGCAGTTTTGACATTTTAGCTATATCCCTACTTAATCAGCAATAACTTTATCCCTACTTATGACACCTAAATGAAATATATATCGTATATGATACAAACTAGGCTTTCATTGTATGGCATTTTTTCCCTTGAACAATTTTGTTTTCTGTGCATTTTAATGGAAAAAAGAGGGAAAAAAAATAGAAAAAAAACCACATTATTTCTCAGTTTTACTTCCATTTTAAAAATAAAAAATGCTACTGTAGATAAAAAACACAATTTTTTTGGAGCTATTTCTACTGTTTATCACAAAACTTACATTATGTTTCTGTCACAATTTATGGTGAGGATATTTGATTCTGAAATCACAGTGTGTATTTTTCATGAATATGAACTGAGAAAATGTAAAGCATTTTTATTTGGTGAAAAATCAATCTTATTGGCTCAGGGAACATATATTCCCTTTTACCAATTAGGGCTACAGCAGATAGTGCCGGAGGGGTGCACAGCGCGGCTTCAGCTACAAGGCGTATATCTTATCTACGTCCTTGTGGCTTAGATGAAGTCACAGAGGACGTTGCTGTACTGTACTGGTGGATAAAGTGGCTAAATATTAACTGAGCCTCCAGCGACATCTAGCAGCCTTCCTGCAGCACCTAGTCGGCTCCTAGCTGCTTTCCAGCTTCCCCCGTGCACGCAAGCCGGCATATCACCTGACCCACATCGGATCACATGACACTCCGACATGCGTGCACAGAAGTCACTAGGAGCTGGCTCAGTAAGTATTTTAAAAAGCCTCAAAATTGCTGAAAACAAAGTCCCCGTTATCACTCAGGCATGCTGGTTAGTTGAGACTTCTGGTTGCCGAATAACGGGGACTCTGCTGTATTTCAGACAAAGAGGAACTGCAGTAAAAATAACATAATAAAATTGCGTATTTTTTTTTTACAATATCAATTTATAGATTATTTAGTCAGTGTTTGCCCGTTGTAAAATCCTTCCTCTACCTGATTTACATTCTGAAATGTATCACTGGTGGTGACATCTTTAGTTCTGCCAGGTGATCCGTATGGAATGTTCGTTACTGAGCAGTGGTGGGCCGAAATTTCACATCGAAATTCGCAATTATGCACCGTAATCGTAGTGCAAAATTTCAGAGAAAATCTTAATTCATTTCGTAGGCAATAGTAGTATTTCAAAATTTTGCGGAATTTTTCACGGAATTTTAGTGAAATTTCGCATAGTTTTGTGCCGACTCTAGAGGTTAACTGCAAAGCCCCCATACATGCTATTGCTACCAAAATTGCTACGTATGTTAAGTCACAAAAATAATTTTTCAAAAAAGACCTTGTAGTTTTTGAGAAACTCGATTTTAAAATTGCAAAGAAAAATGGTTTTTAAACTGTCATTTTTCCAAGTTTAAAAAACATTCTTTTCTTGCATCTTTTTTGCAAAATTCTTTTTTTTTTGTCTTGTACCCACGATTCTCCTTAACATACGTAGCAATTTTGGTGTCAATAGCATGTATGGGGACATTCCTATTCACTGCTAAAGTTGGCAAGAAATTTTGTGAAATTTTATGTGAAATTACGAATGACTACACGAAATCAATTGAATTTGCAAATCGTAATTACGTATAAGCATAATTGCGAAAATTTAGCGAAATCATAATTTGTTGATCATCACTATTACTGAGTGTTCTATACACAGAGAGATACTCCTTGCTTGGCAGTTGGAAAAAGACGTTACTTGCCACAATGCAATGAGGTTCACTGACAGCGGACTGTTAGGATTGATTGCATTTCTGATCAGCGCTCTCCTTGTTCGGCCTGTGAGTTTAGGTGGATGGCCTTGTCTTGGTAGGTTTACAGTTGTGCCATACTTCTTCCATTTCTGAATGATCACTTGAACAATGTTCCGTGGGATGTTTAAGGCTTTGGAAATCTTTTTGTAGCCTAAGCCTGCTTTAAATTTCTCAATAACTTGATCCCTGACATTTCTGGTGTGTTCTTTGGACTTCAGGGTGTTGTTGCTCCCAATATTCTCTTAGGGCCCGTTTTCACTAGTGCGGTGCGGAATCGCCGCATATCACCGCTGACAAAATCGCATGCGGATGCGATTCCGCATGCGGTTTTTGCCGCGATTTCGCATGCGATTTCGCATAGGCAGGGTATATGCGATTTTAACCATGTCACTGCCTGTGTCAATTTACATTACTTTCAATGCGAAATCGCACGCGAAATCGCGGCAAAAAACGCATGCAAAAAAACGCATGCGATTTCCCTATTAAATACATTGCCTGCGATTCGCCTGCATTCCACACGCAGGCGAATTCTGCAGGGTCTACCGTGCAGAAAAATCCTGCACATAAAAACGCAAATGAAAACTGACAAGTGGAAACAGTCCCATCCACTTGTATTGCCTATGTGAATCTGCATGCGTTGTCTGCATGCGAATTCGCGCTAGTGGAAACGGGCCCTTAGACAACCTCTGTGGCCGTCACAGAGCAGCTGTATTTGTACTGACATTAGATTACACACAGGTGCACTCTATTTAGTCATTAGCACTCATCAGGCAATGTCTGTGGGCAACTGACTGCACTCAGACCAAAGGGAGCTGAATAATTACGCACACCCCACTTTGCAGTTATTTATTTGTAAAAAATGTTTGGAATCACGTATGATTTTCATTCCACTTCTAACGTGTACATAACTTTGTATTGGTCTTTCACATGGAATTCCAATAAAATGTATTAATGTTTGTGGCAGTAATGTGACAAAATGTGGAAAACTTCCAAGGGGGCCGAATACTTTTGCAAGCCACTGTATTTGTATTTCTTTACAAACTTTTATTGAATATCATTAACACTTATTTTAAGTCACAAAAATGTCTTAACTAATGTTGTATATTGTTTCATTATTCTCAAACCTATGCCAATAAAACTCTTAGAAAGAAGAAAAAAATGGATACCTGTATCATGCCTCTATTCTTGTTTTAGAATTATTTATTTTAAGTATTTATATAGTGCTGACATATGACGCAGCGCTGTACAGAGTATATTGTCTGTCACTAACTGTCCCTCAGAGGAGCTCACAATCTAGTCCCTACCACAGTCATGTGTCTGTATTGTGTAGTGTATGTATCGTAGTCTAGGGCCAATTTAGGGGGAAGCCAATTGACTTATCTGTATGTTTTTGGGATGTGGGAGGAAATCAGAGTGCCCGGAGGAAACCCCAATCCATCTTCCACGGTCTTAGGGTGAGTAGGGGACTGCCTGTAGACTCTAACTTACAGAATACAGTACCCAGATAGCTCACGGTGCCTCAAAACCACTAGTAAAATATAATGGACTAAGGGCCCATTCACACTTATGTGATCAGCGGGTGATTCTCACTAATCACTAAAGCGCTAGTGCTTTGTTATCCTATAGCAGTGTTCTCACTGCCACGATTGGCGCCGATCGCGGGCGTTTTTGCGATTACCGCCAATCACACATGTGTTACCTGCAGCATTTTCTGGGCGATTCTGGCCTACAAATCTGTCCACAAAACCTGCCCAACCTACATTTCCGATCCGATTCTTACTCAGAGGTACACACCTAGCCGCTCACTCCGCTCCTCCAATGAACTTCGCCTGACCGCCCACCTGCATCACCCAGACCTATGCACGCCTCCAGGACTTCTCAAGAGCTGCTCCAACACTATGGAACTTCCTACCTCCACCCATTAGGGCAGCCCCCCCCCCCCTTCAACATCTTCAAGAAGGCCCTCAAAACTCACCTTTTCACTGTGGCCTACTACCCCTCACAATTGCTCTAAGCCCGCAGCTGGACTCGGGCCCCCTACCTTTCGTGTCCCTACCTCTCCCTCTAGATTGTAAGCCTTTGGGCAGGGTCCTTCTCCTTTTGTGTCCTACCTGATCATGCACCTCCATTACTGTGCACCCATGCTATGCATCTGAGTGAACCTAAAGGTCCGTACACACGCCGGACTTTAGGCAACGACGGGTCCGTCGTTGCCTCCCGCTGGGTGGGCGTGCCAGCGACAGTCCGGCGTGTGTACGCTCTGTCGTCAGACTGATACGGCTGTTTCTGAGCGATCCGCCGGGCGGATCGCTCAGAAACAGCCGTATCAGTCTGACGACAGAGCGTACACACGCCGGACTGTCGCTGGCACGCCCACCCAGCGGGAGGCAACGACGGACCCGTCGTTGCCTAAAGTCCGGCGTGTGTACGGACCTTAACTTGCCTAATCTCCATGTTCCATTCAGTGACTGACTAAAGCTGGCTATACACTGGCCCGATTTGCCGCCGTTTCGACAGCAGATTCGATCACTGGGATCGAATCTGCTGCCAATCGTTCCCGCTACACCCCGAATTTCGATCCATTTCGTCTGATCCCGTCGATCGCTCTGTGCGGAAAATTACCGTCGATCGCCCGCGGGTAGGGAGCGCATCGCTAGCGGCGTTCGAGTGCCCGACGACCGACGCAATAGAGCGGCAATACATTACCTGCTCCGCCGGTGCGACTGTCCCCAGTCACCGCTGCTCCGTGTCCGCGCAGGTCTCCGGCATGCTTCAGTTCCTCCTGCCCGGCAGGAAGTTTAAAGAGTAGAGGGCGCTCTACTCTTTAAACTTCCTGCCGGGCAGGAGGAAGTAAAGCATGCCGGACCTGGAGACCAGAGTGGAGGCAGAGCAGCGGAGACCTGGGGACTGGAGTCGCGCTGGCGGAGCACTGCAGGTAATGTATGCGGGCATGCGGGCGGGGGGAGCAGCGGCAGCACCACCACCACCACAACAGATTGTGAACGGTTTCAGGCTGAAATCGGTTCACAATCTGTTTGCAGTAAAGGTAGCCATTCCATCTCTCTCTGATCAGATTCGATCAGAGAGGGATCTATCTGTTGGTCGAATCTGATGACAAATCGACCAGTGTATGGCTACCTTAAGCATTACCTTGTACTCATACTGTGCTGCATGATCTGGTCTTTCTTGTATTCCTGTATTGTCTTATTGTTGTATGTCACCCCTAAATATTGTCTGTAACCTAAACTAATGTCCAGCACTGCAAAATATGTTGGCACTTTATAAATACAATACATAAATAAATAAAATAAAATAAATGAACGGGGCCTAAAAAAGACCAAAAAGCCCTCCTACTAAAAAATTACACTCAGCTCCCTCTAAGTCACGACCCCATCCCTCTAAACTCATCAATCAACTTCAAAGAAAGCCATCAATATTTGCTAGACAAGTACAAACCAAATACATCTAACAAATATTGATCGACCTAAAAGATATTTGTGTGGCTACGTTAATGACAGGTCAATGCTGGGGAGGGACGAAGTTAATGAAGTCTAAATTTTATTGTCCCAGGAGCTGAGGGGTAATTAGCGCAGAGTATCTGTTGGGACAATCCTCCTTTTTACAGGCCTCTGGTGTTTGCACAGTGTAAAACATAGACAGTTACTTTATGTAGTGAGTTAAGCTTATGTAAACAGTGGCCAGGTGTTGTGCTCCCAGCCAGGGAAGACTAGTTATCTAGTCAGTGGCCGGTTAGACCAGTTTATTATGGAGACTGGGGGCTGTGGGCCCGATGTTTGTGTACTTTCACACAGTAGAATGTTATGATTGCTCAGTGTATATATTCTTAGGATAATTTGCTTCCTTCATTGACCACACAGGACTGACACAATCGGCCCTCTCACTCTTCAGCCCTCCAGCTGCGAATTCCAACCGCCCTGGTGTCACCGCCAAACTTTCCTACGCCGCGCAAGATGCTGCGTCCAGGCCGAGAGGAGGAAAGAAAATGTGGAGAAATGTTACATTTCTTAATACATCCAGCAGATAACAGAGACACGATATGCTGAAAGAAATCGTACGAAGCTCTCTGCGGCAGAACGTACTCGGAAAAAACAAAAAACAAAAATAAACAAATCAGGTCTTCTGTTTCATGCCCCTTTTAAGCTGAGTACTCACAACACGATTCTCCTGATGATTTTCCCGATGACCAGCGATACTTTGAGCGAAGAGCGGTAGCTTCTGCGATCTTGCGATGTGGGTACAAGGGTGTGGTCATGCAGATGTCGTTTTAGCATCACGAAAACGACCATTACGGTGGATCTTTCGGATCCTCGACGATTTGAGTTCGCAATCACTTGACTTCCCGTTCGCACCCATCATGTAACGTCATGTGACGTCGCGCATACGCGGAAGATGGATGTTGGAATGCTCGTCGCCAGGGAGAGGTAACTGGATCTATCTTTCTTGTTGCTATGGTGACTATTGAGCTTTTCACTTGCCTTGTAAGTGTGTGTTGTGTTACCCTGTAACATAATGACAATGCAAGCCAATTAGGCCTAGCACACTTACTGCATTGCGTTGCGTTGGAAGTGCCTGATTGGCCGCCGAGCTGTCGCAAAGTCAACGTCGCATTTCCGTCAGACTTCCACGGCGATGCAATGGAAGTCAATGGGCGACATAGAAATGTAAAAATAGGTTGTCAGCGGCAATGACGGAAATACGACGGGCAAACCCCGGGAATCCCAGTGACGTACTTCCTATCCAGGAGGGAGTACGTCATGTGCTGAGGGGCGTCGAGGGGCCTGCGAGGGGTGAGGATGGTGTGGCGGCGCTATGTACATGACCCTTTTGGCACGCTCTGCCGCAGGGTCATATGAATGCAATTTTTTTACACCTAGCAATGGCTAGGTGTAAAACTGGCCTCAAAGTTTTAGGCTTTACTTTTTGCTCATGGGCAGGAGAAATTTGCATAACATACATTTAAAACAAACCCACAAATTTGTAAGAAACCTTAAATTCATTTTTCTCCCGAACAAACTCAAAACTTAGCTGCGGGTCAGATCAGTGTGAGGGTCTCTTATGCCCGACACACACCATGCAATTTCCCGTCATATAGATGGGTCAAATCAATTATTTAAGACAGGTCCGAACTTATTTGCGATCATTTTTCTGATCAATATTGTATAGAAGCGATCAGAAAAACGATGGAAAATCAGATCGGACCTGTCAGAAATAATCGATTCAACCCATCTATCTGATGGGAAATTGCATGATGTGTAGCAGGTCTTGTCAAGAGTCATGTCAGATTCTTGCCTTATCTTGTGCATAAACTGGAGATGCTCATTGAGATGATTAGTTTCACGTGGCCGTTACTGTATTTTTTGGACTAAAAGACTCACTTTTTCTCCCCCAAAAGTGAAGAAAAATAAAGTCACTGCGTCTTATAGTCCAAATGCAGGGAGTTCCTGACTTGTGAGCGCCTGCCAATACAAACCTCCAACCCACCGCAATGTCGGGGACTTCCTGTACTGTGCCCATGCAGAGGAGGACACGGGGGGACAAACAGAGGACACAGGGGATACAAAGAAGCATAGAGGCGGACACAAGGGGGACACAAAGGGGCATAGAGGAGGACACAAGGGGGGCATAGAGGAGGACACAAGGAGGACAGAAGCTGACACATGGGGGACACAGACAGACACAAGGGGGACAGAGAAGGACACGGAGACACAAGAGCTACAAGGGGGCATGAGGTACAAAGGGGGCATAATCCACAAGATGGCCCTTCAACATGGATGCACCAGGTTTAGTATATATTTTTTTCCTCTGGTTTTTGTCCTATAAACATAGGTGTGTCTTATGGTCAGGAGCGTCTTATAGTCCGAAAAATACAGTAACTCCCTCCACCTCCTTATTTTTTTTCTTCTTCTTTTCCTTCTTCCGCTTCTTCTTCCACCTCCTCTTCTTTCTCTTCCTCCTCCTCTTTCTTTTTCTTCTTTTCCTTCTTCCTCTTCTTCCTCCTCTTCCTTCTTTCCCCTCCTTTTCTTGCTTTCCTTTTCTTTGATTTCTTTTTTGTTTTATTTTTGTCTGTTTGTTTTACCAATTTCCTTTTTCTTTTCTGTTCTTAGTATTGATTCTTTTTCTCAATTTTTCGCAAACTCATGATGCAAATATACACACAGGAGCAAAGCTGTGAAGTTGTTTTGCACAATAGTCATGGGTGGTCAGTGAGTGCTGATGTTTGTGGAAAAAAAAAACAACAAAAAAAGTTTTCTGACTTCCATTCAAATTTAGCCCATTGGCTGTAGATTTTGGTCTGGTCCAGTTTTAAAGCAGCAACTAATCGCTACAACTCTGCGTACTCGCCCCGCTTGTAGCGCACAGCTCTGAATGCTGGAGGAATTGACTTATGTTCCGCATTTCCCTTTATTCTACATTCACAATCATGACTCCTAGAGGTAGACGCTGATTTCTGCACCGTATATGCAACGTTTCGGGAAACAGATCGGCATTCAGAAATCCCACCTGTGAAAGAAGCCTCTTTTCTGTGCATTTCACACGCCATCTACATGGGGCACGAGGCAATATGTTCAGACAAATGTTGCTGGGAAAACATTTTGCGTAGCAGTTTGTAAAAGAACGAGAGAACCGTCCTCTGGAGTCGTGACACCGTTTTCCGAGAAAGATGGATAGTAAAACAAACGAGTGTTTTGTAGCAGCGCAGCTGTTTACAATCATCCGATTATCGGCACAGGCTTATTGCTGTACAGAAATATGTTCTGACTAATGATGGAATATTTTGTTGTTGCTTCATCTGTGTTTATATAAACAGAGTCTGACCCCCGACGCTTCTGTCCAGTCCCGCCCCAGAGCTGATCCGTCCAAATACCGAGGTTGGCCAACAGCTCCACCCTTTAGAGAGACAACGCAATACTACATAACTGATAGGGATGGTGTATGGAGACACAGACTCCTGCAGCCAGGGAGATCTCACCAGTGTGGGACGGGAGGAGGAGACACAAACTACTGCAGGGAGAGCTCATAATTGTGGGAGGGGAGGAGACACAAACTACTGAAGAGTAATGTATACTCCTTTGTGGGCAGGGAGGGGACACAAAGTCCTGCAAGAGAATCTCACCATTGTGGGAGGGGAGGAGACACAAACTACTGCAGGGAGATTACATCATTGTGGGAGGGGAGGAGACACAAACTACTGCAGGGAGATTACATCATTGTGGGAGGGGAGGAGACACAAACTACTGTAGGGAGATCTCACCATTGTGGGAGAGAGGAGACACAAACTACTGCAGGGAGATCTCACCATTTTGTGAGGGGAGGAGACACAAACTACTGCAGGGAGATCTCACCATTGTGGGAAGGGGAGGAGACACAAACTACTGCAAGGAAATCTCACCATTGTGGGAGGGGAAGAGACACAAACTACTGCAAGGAAATCTCACCATTGTGGGAAGGGAAGAGACACAAACTACTGCAGGGAGATCTCACCATTGTGGGAAGGGGAGGACACACAAACTACTGCAAGGAAATCTCACCATTGTGGGAGGGGAAGAAACACGAACTACTGCAGGGGAATCTCACAATTGTGGGAGGGGAGGAGACACAAATTACTGCAGAGAGATCTCACCATTGTGGGAGGGGAGGAGACAAAAAACTACTGCAGGGAGATCTCACCATTGTGGGAGGGGAGGAGACAAAAAACTACTGCGGGGAGATCTCACCATTGTGGGAGGGGAGGAGACACAAACTACTGCAGGGAGATCTCACCATTTTGGGAGGGGAGGAGACACAAACTACTGCAGGGAAACGTCAGTATTGTAAGAGAGGAGGAGACACAAACTACTGCAGGGAGATCTCACCATTGTGGGAGGAGAGGAGACGCAAACTACTGCAGTGAGATCTCACCATTGTGGGAGGGGAGGAGACACATACTACTGCAGGGAGATCTCGCCATTGTGGGAGGGGAGGAGACACAAACTACTGCAGGGAGATCTCACCATTGTGGGAGGGGAGGAGACACAAACTATTTCAGGGAGATCTCACCATTGTGGGAGGGGAAGAGACACAAACTACTGCAGGGAGAGCTCACTATTGTGTGAGGGGAGGAGACGCAAACTACTGCAGGGAGATCTCACCATTGTGGGAGGGGAAGAGACACAAACTACTGCAGGGGAATCTCACCATTGTGGGAGGGGAGGAGACACAAACTACTGCAGGGAGATCTCACCATTGTGTGAGGGGAGGAGACATAAACTACTGCAGAGATATCTAACCATTGTGGGAAGGGGAGGAGACACAAACTACTGCAGGGAGATCTCAACATTGTGGGGAGGAGACACAAACTACTGCAAGGAATTCTCACCATCGTGGGAGGGGAAAAGACACAAACTACTGCAGGGGAATCTCACCATTGTGGGAGGGGAGGAGACACAAACTACTGCAGGGAAATCTCACCATTATGGGAGAGGAGGAGACACAAACTACTGCAGTGAAATCTTACCATTGTGTGAGGGGAGGAGGCACAAACTACTGCACGGGAATCTCACCATTGTGGGAGGGGAGGAGACACAAACTACTGCAGGAGAATCCCCCCATTGTGGGTGGGGAAGAGACACAAACTACTGCAGGAAAACTTCACTATTGTAAGAGAGGAGGAGACACAAACTACTGCAGGATAATCTCACCATTGTCGGAGGGGAGGAGACACAGACTGCTGTCTTTCAGTTTCTTATTACAGGCAAGACATGTTGATGATAAAAAGAAAGAAAACAAAACAAACAAACAACCAAACAAAAAAAAACTCCTGTCTAACAAAACAGCTTTTATAAATAAAATGTGATAGCAGAGTGTTAATAAGACTTAGAAAATATCACTGTAGTTAGGGCCCATTCACACTTAATAGCGCAACGGCAGCACTTGCACTGGTGATGTTTCCATATTGAATCATTGGACAAATACGCGTTCCTGGAGCAATCACGACTAGCACTTCTATATATGCTAACCGCGATCGATTGCTCCCTAATCGCCCACAAATGCTGCAGGTAACATGTTTGGCTTTTGCCGCTAATTGCGAAACACCCACGATCGGCGGCAATCGCAGCAGTAATATCACTGCCATTGGGTTTCTATTGTGCTAGCGCCCTAGTGAGAACGGGCCCTTAGTTTACACTGTGGCATAGGGAGATTAGGCAGCTGTTTTCATGCAAGGCTGGGTTGTGGTGTCAGTGCACAGCGGTCTGCAGAGGAGACTGGTGGAGAGGCTGGTACTTGGAAGTCTAATTATCAGTAGTACTGTACAATGACCCTCTCATCCTGTACAGTATCTATAGTCCAGGTATCTCTGGCTGCATCTCTTACTATTATCTGTCATATGTTGCCACATATAAAGGCTGCAGAAATTGTATCTTGTTTAAGTGGATTTATTACTTCTATCTGTTGTGTGTGTTTTACAGCCCGGAACTGACACCCCAGAGGCCGGAACTGCAGGCGAATTACAGGGGGCTGTTTATGAGCTAGAAAGGAAACATCACATACAGTTCAGTTACAGAGAATCGCCAGGATCTGTTGTGGAGAGAAAAAGGGGAGTTATCCTTTCTCCGATTTATGAAGTCTTAAAGGGACTCTGAAGCAAATCTGGAAAAAACAAAACAGATACTTACATCGGGAGAGGGAAGGCTCTGGTTCCTATAGAGCGTGTGCCATTCCTCTACTGGTCCTCTCGTTCCAGTGCTGGCACCCCTGTTACCAGTTTTCTAACAATAAGTAGAAGAAACCCACTAGGCCCCAGGCACTTGCCTAGGTTGCCTTATGGATGATCTTGCTCTGGTTTGTATTTTTAAGATGGCAGTAGGCTAAATTTGACACAGGAACCCACTTATCTGAAACTTTGGGTGAGGTTTAGGTAGGTAGTAGACAAGACAAATAACATTTACGGTATATTGCGTTTTTCTTCTGACTCAAGCACCAGAGCTGCAGCTACTAGGACGCGCTCTATAGGCAATAGCAGTGTTAGGGAGTCTTGCCCAATGTCTCCTACTGAATAGGTGCTGGCTTACTGAACAGGAGGAGCCGAGATTCGAATCCAGGTCTTCTGTGTCAGAGGCAGAGCCCTTACAGTTAATGTGAAGCCAAAAAATAACAAAAAAACCCAAAACAACAAAGAAACCGATTCTTACCTAAGGAGAAGGAAGTCTCGGGTCCTATAGAGTCTTTCCGCTCCTCTCACGGGCCCCGCGTTCAAACGCAATCAGTAAGCTGTACAATTTTTTGCCCGATCCAATCTTTTTCTCAATCGGAAGTAGAATTTGAAGTGGAGATTTAAAAATAGTGTATAGTGTATTTAAAAATAGGCTCATTTATTCTGTGTATTTAAAGATGAACTTTAACCCAGGATTGATCTGCATCCCAATCAGTAGCTGATACCCCCTTTCCCATAAGAACTCTTTTCTCAAATAGCTCATCAGGGGGGTCTGTATGGCTGATATTGTGGTGAAACCCCCCCCACAGTGTGATGTCACGACCATGGTCCTGACAGTTTACTTAGTCTGTGAGCCTTGTTGCACTGTGGGAAATAACCTATTTTTCCAACTGCCACACAAGCAATATCTCCCTCAGTAATGCACATTCTGTACAGATCACCTGGCATAACTAAAGAGGTCACTTCCAGTGATACATTTCAAAATGTAAATCAGGGAGAGGAAAGATTTTACAATGGGCAAACACTGACTAAATAATCTATAAGGCCTAGTGCACACCAGAGCGGTTCGGTCGCGTTTTCAGATCCGATTGCAGATGTTAAAACGCTAGGGTAATGTATTTCAATGGGGTGGTGCACACCAGAGCGAGAGGCGTTTTGCAGAAACTCATACTCCCGGGCTGCTGCAGATTTTGGATTGCGGAGGCGTTTCTGCCTCATTGTAAAGTATAGGAAAACCGCAAACCGCTCTGAAAAATGCTACATCAGAGCGGTTTGCCAGGCGTTTTTGTTACAGAAGCTGTTCAGTAACAGCTTTACTGTAACAATATATGAAATCTACTACACCAAAAATGCTTCACAAAACCGCAAAATGCTAGCTGAAACGCTGCAGAAAAAGAAGAAAAAGCGTTTCAAAATCTGCTAGCATTTTGCGGATCTGCTAGCGGTTTTTGGTGTGCACCAGGCCTCAATGAATATTGTAAGAAATGAGCAATTTTATTCATTACTAGCTGACCTAAGCACGTTTGAAAACGGGCTCTAGGTCTGTAACCACCGCGCGCGTGCACCTACCCATCGCACTCGCGCTCACCAGCCCGACACGCGCTCACCAGCCCGCCGCGCACACTCGCTCTTTCTGCCCCCGCACCCGCCCTGCGTCCTGTCCCAACGGCTGTCAGTGCTTGACATGCGCAGTAGTGCAAAAGCACTGGCACACGAACAGCATAAATCGACACTTGTACTTTATTAGGTAGGATGCTATTTTCACTACAGATTCTCTTTAAAATAGCTTTTCGGGACAATACCTACCCAGCAAATCCCCGCTTTTCTGTTGTCGGGAAACAGTTAACACACCAGCACACGCAGAAAAATACAAAAACCAGAGGGTCTGCAATCAATTAACTGAAACAAACTCAGTACAAATAGCATTGCCGGTGACTGCTCTGCTTTCTGGTCCTTGCTGAACTCTCTCTGTGCTGCAGCGCCACCTGTGTCCGTCTAGAGGTACTGCATCCCTCACTGATAGATCCATCCCTAGCACTGCACAGGCTTGTCAGCTCTCATGGTAGAGAGAACAGTGAGAAAGCCTCTGTTTCCAGCAAACACAGATGAGCTGCTGGATGATCCGCTCTGTGAAGTCATGACAAAAAAACGGGAGGCGGCCAAAGCGGCCGATCCACACATCTGGAAGTGACTCCCAGCTCGCAAGTGTTTATTGTTAACGTGGACCTGAACTCAGAACTTCATCTCAGCTCTAAAAGATAAGCAACAGCATAATAACCTTTAAAGAAAAAAAACATTACTTTGTTACAGCTGATACAAATCCTGCAATAAATATGCAGTGTGACTACTTCCTGCTTTAATGGAAGAAGACATAGGGTTAACATCCTGTGTTTACAAATTAGCTGCTCTGCCGAGGCATCCAGCTGCCACAGCTGAGAGATCAAATTACACTTGTCACAGATGAGGGGGAATTAGACAAGCTAAACTCTCTAAATACACACGAGGTAAATTTCTATAGGTTTTCCTTCTGTTCAGTGCAAGAGTTCAGGTCCGCTCCTGTAGCAGGACCGTCTACGCTCTAGTGCTGGGAGGAGCGCTGCGATTGGGAAGTATTCGCGGCCATTCTAATCGTTTGTTTTCCACCGTTACGGCATAAGCACGTAACAATCCGACGCTTCGACCCGCAGAGCGATTCAATCGACCCATCCAAATTGTGAATAATCTGTAGCCAGTTCTGCAGCCTCTGATTGATTTCTCTCCCAGTCGGACAGGATAGAAAATAAACGTTGCTTTCGGTCAAAGTGCCTTTTGAGTGCTTGCTGAGATTATCCGGGTCAAAGGATCATTTGAGAGATGGACAGACAATCAGTTCTGAATCAATCTGGGGAATGACGGATGATTGAGTGATTCAGGCAATAACGCAGAGTGGTTTTTAAAGAGACATTGGCATCAATTCACTAAGCTTATCTCCTGTCTTTAAGAACTCTTGTAGAGTTGTTACCATGGTGATAAGGCATGTAGTATTCAGGAAACATTTTACCTCAGGCAAACCTAATGTTAACTCTTCTGTCTTTAAGTTAACTCTTCAATCCTTAAAATAACTCCAGAGTTAAAGACAGGCTGTTTATTAACTGCATGTGAAAATTACTACAGAGGAGGTAACTTAACTACAGAGGAGGTAACTTAAGGAATGGAGAGATAAGATAACTCTCTCACTGTGTGGAGGTAAGTTTTCTCTTGCCTTATTATCTCCAGCATGATCTTAGTGAATTGAGGCCATTGACTTAAATTTACTTAGACACTTTCGGTACAAAATAAAGTAAAATACTGCATTGAGTATTATTCTGTTTTAGCGCAGGGAAAATTCGATGAAAGATATTATAGAGAAAGCATTTTTATCATGCTGACAAGCAAAGGGCAAGTCCAAGCTGCACAAAATGAACCAAAACTAAATTGTATCAGGTCAAAACCATTAGTATTTTATTAGCAACTTCAAAACATAAAAAAAACAAAAAACCCTGAAAACCTTATGATATAATGAATTGTATGTGTAGTACGGATAATGAATAGACCAATAATAGCAAATAAGAGTCTCATATTTTTATTTTCAGTTATATAGTTTTTTTTAATAACATTGCATCATTCTGTCACAGTTTTAAATTTAAAACACTGTCTTTTAAAAGTGAAACAAAGCAGAAATAATGACCCTTTGAACTTCCCTGCAGTAAAACCTTATCTCAAGCTGTCTCCCACTGTTTCTTGGCTGTTTAACAGAGATGGCCCAGCCTTGGAGAACTCATGGAGAAGCATGTGATCAGTTTGATCAGCTGATAGATTTGTAAGGCTCTGATTTGCTGGTCATGATCATGTGTTAAACCAGGAAGTCATCACAGCAAATCGGAGGCTTACAAATCTATCAGCTGATCAAACTGATCATGTGCTTCTCCATGAGTTCTCCAAGGCTGGGCCATCTCTACTATAAGTGCTTCAGAAAACAGAACTGTATTCCACCTAGTGGGTGGAAGAGCTCAAAGAATCTCTTTTGTATAGATAACAACTGAAGTTTTTTTTAAACTCTTCCTGTACTGGAAAACAATATAAGACTGTTTTCTTTGCTACTAATGTTCTATTTCTTAGCTGTACCACACATACATAATATTGTGAAATTAGGAAAATATGATTTTATTATTATTTTGTTTTCTCAGAATAGTTTAATTAGTTTTCCCCTTTTCTCTGCTCTGTTTCCTCCCTTCTATTAATTTACGACAACCGGCGATTTTTAAACAACGTTGCGAGGCGGGTACAAGCGCACGATTGCGAGCGTCGTGCCGATGACAACGGACCGACACGGCGGATCGGATCTTTGTGATCCCTTACGACAACGCGCAAACTGCTGTGATTGCGGAAGTCTCACTCGCTTGCGCAACCGTGTGGGTCGCATGACCTCGCACTTTATCCCGCCTACAGGATGAGACGTCGCTAGCGATCACTGTCAAAGGGACGTCCGTGGACCCGTAGAGTGGTGAGTACGCAGGTTTAGTTAGATACCGACAGCTCCAGGCTGGAGATACCGAACATCTCACTTGTTTTATCTCATGCTATGATCTTTGTGAACCATTGACATTATTTACCTGGCTAGTCAATAAACTGACATTTTACAAAATGTTCTGTAAAATCAACTGTTTTCTACGTCACTAATGCGGTAATCCTTTGTGAATTGAGGCTATTATCAGTATAACCACACCAAGAAATGAATTTCCATATATACAAAAAAATTATTTTTGTTTTTATAACTTTTTTCTTTGTTAAATTTCATTTGCAGCTTTTTGACTATAATCAAATTTTCACCTTTTCACCCGTTTTCAGCAATATCATTTTATTTGCCGCTCTACGTGTCTGAATTCTGGAGTGTTTCCTCCTAGTTAAGGGTTTTAATTAGGGTTACTTTCATGCAGACATTCGAAGCTGGAGTTCATTGATGCCTCCTTGGCACATTTGATAGCCTAATTCTGGGAATACACAAGCTCGAACGAGCCATTAGTTAACTCGATTGATAATTTCCGACATGTCCGATCACCCGCCAGATCGATTCTGTGCTCGATACCGTGGGCGGGACAATGGAAAAAGATAAGGAAAACGAGACGGAAATAAAAGAAACGCCCGCGGGCATAGGCAAATGCAGGGGGGATTACAGCTGCCCAGAATCCCCCCTCAGACCAGGGCCGGTGCAGTGTCTGAGGACGGGCACAAGTTGTGACACTAGAATACCTGCAGCTCACAGCACTTGCCCCCTTTCTTTCCCTGCTACAGTTGACTTTGGATGGAGCAGCAGCATGTGTACAGAGCATGGAGCAGCAGTGTGTGTACAGAGCATGGAGCAGCAGCGTGTGTACAGAGCATGGAGCAGCAGCGTGTGTACAGAGCATGGAGCAGCAGCATCTGTACAGAACATGGAGCAGCAGCATGTGTATAGAGCATGAAGCAGCTGCATGTGTACAGAGCATGGAGAGGCAGTGTGTGTACAGAGCATGGAGCTGCAGTGTGTGTACAGAGCATGAAGCAGCTCTGGGGAACTTAACAGAATCAGGTATGAGCAGCACAACCCTGCAGTGTGAATGCTTCACTTTACCGTCATTACCATTGCCGGCTGTCCTCATTATTATCTGTATCCAAACTGCTCCTGATCTATGTCATTGTCAATTGGACATTTAGGAAATAATTGTCAGTTCCTGTCAGTCATATGGGAAATTGCATTATGTGTACCCAGCATGATGTGCTACCATATTATTATACTGTATTGTGTGTGGCTGAGGGAGACCTTTCAGGAATCCCCCCCCCCCCCCTTGAAAACCCTGGGTTTGCCCCTGCTGGGGACGAGCAAGAATCGATCCGGCGGCATAATCGAGCCGCGGAAACATACCGTGTATTCCCGGCATTAAATGCAACATTTGTTTTGCGGTTGTTCAGCATTGGTAGAGGCCAAACAGCTTTTGAAGGACACCTGAAGAGAGAGTGATATGGTGGCATATTTATTTCCTTGTAAACAATACACATTACCTGGCAGTCCTGCAGATCCTCTGCCACTAATGCTGGGTACACACGAGATTTCCCGCTCGATCGATTTGATTATTTCCGCCATGTTCGATCGGGTTTCGATCGATACAGCTGTCGATTTTGTATACTTAACATGCAAAATCGACGGCTGTATCGATCGAAACCCGATTGAACATGTCGTAAATAATCGATCGATCCTGTTTGATCCTGCGGATCAAGCAGGAAATTGCAACGTGTGTACCCAGCTTAATACTTTTAGTCATAAGCCCTGAACAAACATGCAGACCAGAGATTTCTGACTGAAGTCTGACTGGATTAGACACATTTATTACAGGTGTGAGATTTGGAGACTGCTGCAGCCAAAGAGATCAGCAGGACTGCCAGGCAATGTGCATTGTTTAAGAGGAAATAAATATGACAGCATCCATATCTCCATCACCTGGTGTTGGTGTGTTTAGGAGCTCGGTGTGAGATGCTGCCTGCGATGCTTTTCTATGGATCACGGAGCCAAGAAAATGTTGTGACAACCACTTAGTATGTACTGTATCCAGGGCAGTTTCGCTAAAATGCTCCCAGGGCGGGGGTGTAAAAATTGTGCCCATCCCCCCAGCTCGAAAAGGTTATTTACGATTCAATATTTAGCTTCCAGTACAGGTAGCCAGCTACTGGTGCCCCAGTGTAGGTCAGTCAGCCATTGGTGCCCCAGTGTAGGTTAGCCAGCCATTGGTGCCCCAGTGTAGGTTAGCCAGCCATAGGTGCCCCAGTGTAGGTTAGCCAGCCATTGGTGCCCTAGTATAGGTTAGCCAGCCATTGGTGCCCCAGTATAGGTTAGCCAGCCATTGGTGCCCTAGTATAGGTTAGCCAGCCATTGGTGCCCCAGTGTAGGTTAGCCATCCATTGGTGCCCCAGTATAGGTTAGCCAGCCATTGGTGCCCCAGTGTAGGTTAGCCAGCCATTGGTGCCCTAGTATAGGTTAGCCAGCCATTGGTGCCCCAGTGTAGGTTAGCCAGCCATTGGTGCCCTAGTATAGGTTAGCCAGCCATTGGTGCCCCAGTGTAGGTTAGCCAGCCATAGGTGCTCCAGTATAGGTTAGCCAGCCATTGGTGCCCCAGTATAGATAGCCAGGTATAGGTGCCCCAGTATAGGTTAGCCAGCCATAGGTGCGCCAGTATAGGTTAGCCAGCCATAGATGCTCCAGTATAGGTTAGCCAGACAGGTGTCCCCACTATAGGTTAGCCAGCCATAGGTTCACGCAGTATACAGGTTAGCAAGCCATAGGTGCCCCAGTATAGAACAGCCAGGTATAGGTGTGTGTCCCCCCCCCCCCCCCCCGGCAGGTTTGGGGGATTACAGAGGAGAGGTAGCAGTGGGACAGCGGCACAGAGGGAGTCCCAACTCCTCCCTCCCTCTACTCCAGCTACTTTCTTATATTTATTTTCAATGATCATATTGCAAAAAAAAAAAAAAAAAACACAATGTATTTTCGTGGATATCTTTTCAAAATTAAACAATGCTATTTTTGATGCGAAAATGACTCTGGCAAATGTCTGTTAGCAACACCGAACCCCACTAAGCTGACAATCTAATGAAACACAGCTATTCCCTGCTGGCTGTCTTGTGCAGGACAGAATGTCCTCCCCCTGTCATTGGCTTTCTTTGCGCGCGCTGCATCCTGGCATTTCAGAGTCCGCAGAGATGGCGTTTGTCTTGTCACCCCTGAGTGATTCATTAGGCCAGATACAATCATTCATTTTTCTGTAATCTACAGGCAAAGCTTTTAAACACGCATTGCGAGGCTTGTCCAGGACATCAATCCACCCTCAGGACAACTAATCTGACGGCCGGACCAGGCGGCGTGCCGCGCCTCGCCCAAATATTTATAAAGCCGATATTCCTTCCAGCTGCCGCTGGCATGATGGCATCTATTTTTAAATACCCAACGGGCATCCAGAGAGATCCATCAGTCTGAAATTGCCCCATATTCTCTGGTATCATCCCCTGGCATTTATGAAGTTGGCCTTCAGCGTTGGGCAAGATTGGACAGAGACGAATAGCAGTAATTGCGCCAATGTGTAACCAATCTTTATGAAAGACTGATATAGGATAAACAGAGGTGCCAGAAAGGATAAAATACGCTAAAAACAGTTTAAAAGTGGGAGGCAGAGGTGGACTTACCTCCCAACAGATGAAACAATGGGTCTATTTCTGTATAAAACACAATTTATTGGAATTTTACTGTACTTTGTTGCAATGCATTTCAGGGGTTGAGTCCGCTTCGTCAGGCAATAGGGGAGTAACTGTGTGAAGCCTCTCATTCCGTGGGCGCCTCTGTGCTGGCGCTCATGTACTGAGAGACTACTCAGTTTGGCTACTGAGAGTTCCAAAGCCAACACAAAACATACCTAGTTTCCCAGAATGCTCTGAGGGGAGAATTCCGTGTAGCTAAACTGCCTAGGCTAAACATCACTGGAAGGATAGGGTTACATTCCAATACACAGCAATATATAGATATAGGAAGTGTTTCTGATGGTGAAACCCGGAAAATTTCCATAAAAGTGGGTATCCTGAATAATTTACTGCTTTTTACTCTATATCACTACAGAGCCTCTTTAAAGTGAACCTCCGGACTAAAAATCTACTGGGCAGCACTGAAAAGGCTTGGTGTTTCTTTAACAGTTTCACAGCATCAGAAATTTGTTTTTCTTACCGAAGCCTCATTTTTAGCTGCACAAAAGCTAAGCTCTGCCTCACCAAAGCAATCTGCCTGGGCATTTTTCCCCTAACACTGTTGAAAGCATTATGGGATTCCTGATGCTGTTGTTCTCGTTGCCTAGCAGCTGGGAGGAGTGATCAGGACACAGGACAGTGGAACTGTGTCTCATGCTCCCTGTCACTTCCTTTCACCGAAAAAGATGGCTGCCCCCATGAAATCACAAACATTTGGCTGTTCTTCAGTGGCATAGCTAAGGAGCTGTGGGGCCCGATGCAAGTTTTACATTGGGGCCCCCCAAGCACGCTATACATAACAATTGTTATGGCGTTCCAAAGCCTGCCAAGGGCAATTACAGTGTAAGTGGTGCAAGCAGGTGATAGAGAACAGTTTGTTAATGATTACCACTATTCAAAGTATCCATAGAAGTGATTATTACCAGCACAGGACCAATAGAGAGCTAATAATGCAATTGAGAGAGGGCCCAAGGGCCCTGAGGAGGTCGCAACCTCTGCACCCCCTATTGCTATGCCCCTGCTGTTCATATAAGACAGGGTGGGTAAGAGATTATATTACCTATCTATTTTACTTAACATAACTAATGTAACTTAATGACAGTGTGTTTGTTTAGGCTGGAGTTCCTCTTTAAGTTTAAGGGAAACTTCACAATTTAGCAAACAGCAACACGTGCTGGTACAACAAGAGGCAAGTCCTATGCATTTAGGTACATAATAGTTCACATGGGAGGATTTCCATTTCTTGGAGCACAACTAATAGATTTCTGCATCTCTAATGTCACTGATGTCAGAAGCAGGAATGCTGGCAAGCTCCCTGGCATTCCACACATGTACATCACACGGTACACATGTCCTGGCCGCCTTATCACTCTGTGTCGAGTAGTACATTTGAATTGTCCATATTCTTATCTCTACCTAGAAATTCAGGCTGTAGGTGATGAGCAGGAGGTTACTGCAGAGAGGCGCGCAGGTTTTTGTGGAATTTAATTTCAGTGGGTGACAGGGTTGCCAGATCATCCATTTAAATGGAACCTGAAGGGAGAGGGATATACAAGCTGACATTTTAATTTAATTATAAACAGTACCAGTGGCAGTTACCTGGCAGTCCTGTCTGTTATACTTAAAGGATACCCGAACTGACATATAACTTCATGAGATAGACATGCGTATGCACAGTGCCTGGCACACAAATAACTATGCTGTGTTCCTTTTTTTTCTTTCTCTGCCTGAAAGAGTTAAATATCAGGTATGTAAGTGGCTGACTTAGTCCTGACTCAGACAGGAAGTGACTACAGTGTGACCTTCACTGATAAGAAATTCCAGCTATAAAACACTTTCCTAGCAGAAAATGGCTTCTGAGAGCAAGAATACAAAGAGGAATTTCTTATCACTGAGGGTCACACTGTAGTCACTTCCTGTCTGAGTCAGGACTGAGTCAGCCACTTACATACCTGATATTGAACTCTTTCAGGCAGAGAAAGAAAAAAAGGAACACAGCATACTGTAGTTATTTGTGTGCTAGGCACTGTACGTACACATGTCTATCTCATCATGTCATATGTCAGTTCGGGTATCCTTTAAAGTGTACCAGAGATGAGCACTGTAACAGATTTTTTACTTACCCGGGGCTTCCTCCAGCTCCATAAGCCTGGATGCGTCCTTCTCCGATCTCCCACAATCCTCCGTTAACCGGCAATCAGCTCCAGTATTCGGCTCAGTGACGTCAGCAGGGGGCCTTCTGTGCATGTGCGGACCTCCTGCCCAAGCGCAGAAGATCCCAGCTGACATCACTGAGTCAGACTGGGCCCGACTGAGCAGAATACCGGAGATGATCGCAGCTTAACGGAGGACGGCGAGGGACGCATCCGGCTGGAGGAAGTCCCGGGTAAGTAAAAATCTGTTACAGCACTCGTCTCTGGGTCACTTTAAAGGAGTCATCGGGGAAAAAAAACACACCCCACTCTACTTACCCGGGGCTTCCTCCAGCCCATTGCAGCTGACATGTCCCATGCCTGCCGGCCCGGGGTCCCCACTGGTGCAGAGGACGACCTCCTACAGGCCCCTGATGATAGAAAGGCGGCTCACTCTGCTCCACTCTTCCTCCTTCCTTCCTCATGCAACTCAATATTGAGGGTACCTCTGGCTAACTAATACTAAGAAGCACCTGTAGGTACCCATGACGGGCAAGGGAAGTAGGGGAGAGGTGACCACTGGGTTACACACTTGCTGTGAGGTTCGGTGGGGTTTGTAGGCTCATGGAGGGCTGGAGTGCCAAGACATTTGTGCCTATAGGCTCCTGTGACGTAAATCCGGGCCTGTCCACCGATCCCCCCTCCCCCTCCCCTTGTACTCCTCCGTCCCCTTCCTTTCCTGCGCAAATGCACCTCACAGCCACTTCCTGGTCGGCCGGGTCAAGCATTAGTGCGGAGGCGCTGGCATGGCTGCGTGTGTCCTTGATTGCATGGCCACACCCGGGAATGCTCTGAGAACATAGTTGTGACGTTAAAAGTAATTTAATGCCCGACCCAGAAGTGGCTGAGGGGGGCATTTGCAGAAGAAAGGAGGGAGGCAGAGGAGAACGGGGTAACAGTGGGCATGAGGACTACTCCATGTAGATGCCTACCTACCCTGTTTTTGCTTTTTTATTCAGCTCTGGTATCCTTTAGTTATAATCTGTCCACAAAAATGAACAGGTGGAAGAGGTGGGTCTGACCACGGCTCCCTCACTTCTTTCATGAGGTGTATTCCTCTGGATGAAAACATGCCGTGGTGTAGAAAATGCTGAGGCAGCTGTGTCATCGCCATATAATAATAATATACAGGCAGGACCTTACATGAGTCGGAACATTATGCGACATGTGAGCTTCAGACGGAATTTAATGAGAGACCTGATGCTGAATACATTCCTAAAACATTTCACCACTCAATTAGTGTACAGTCATTAGATGCTCGTTAAGCGTTGGCCTACCCCTGGCAGCTTCGACGAGATAGCCGGATCTTCTTCTCGCTCACACGTAAAGCAGTCCAGGAAGGTTGGCATCCCCCCCAACTATAAATTTTCCTGGACTTGCCACAATTTTATAATTGCTGCCCTCCCAGGCTGTTTGTTTATTCTTCACCGTAAAGAATGGTTAGACCAGGCATGGGCAAACTTGGCCCTCCAGCTGTTAAGGAACTACAAATCCCACAATGCATTTGCCTTTATGAGTCATGACTGTGGCTGTCAGACTCCTGCAATGCATTGTGGGACTTGTAGTTCCTCAACAGCTGGAGGGCCAAGTTTGCCCATGCCTGGGTTAGACAGACGATGACACCGTCAATTGGCTTTCCGGCAATAGCTCATCCATGGAATTTCACACCGGGGTATTCCACCAACACTGTTCTCCGAGAGGCAGAAGTGGTTTGGAGCTGTGAAAAATGATGGCTTCACGTGAGGTGGTTGGTCCTGAGTTATAAGCAGGCTCTTGTCTCCATCTGTGCTTCACGTTACCCGCTAGTCTCCAGATCGGTATTCATTCCACATGGGTCATGTTCCCAAGGCCAGAGCCAACACGCCAGCTCGTAGGAACACTCTATGGCTGGGGATCTCAAAGACACAAGGTGACCATGACACAAGGGAGTGTGTGGATCTTGTATCACCCTGGTACCAGGGAGGAGAACCTGCAGGATGTAGGTCATGTCCCCAAGGCCTGAGCCAACATGCCAGCTCTTAGGAGAACTCTGCGGCTGGGGGGATCTCAAAGACACTGGGATGTGTGAATCTTGTATCACCTAGGTACCAGGCAGGAGAACCTGCAGGACGTAGGTCATGTCCCCAAGGCCAGAGCCAACATGCCAGCTTGTAGGAACACTCTATGGCTGGGGGATGTCAAAGACATGAGGTGACAATGACACAAGGGATGTGTGGAACTTGTATCACCCTGGCACCAGGCAGGAGAAGCTGCAGGAGATAAGAGTGGCATATGCACTACCAAGTTGGATGAACTGAGGTCCTGGGCCCACATCCCACCATATTTATCTGCCAACTCCACCTGACAAGATGTTCTTAGTTTTTTCGCATTGTAGCTTTGAAGTCCTGGGAATAAATATAGTATCATAAGTGAGTGTTTGAGGTTCTCAACTACGTCAAATTGGAACAAAGTGAAGGTTCCTAAAACATTTAGTAAATGAGCTGTTGCGTTTGCCATCTTATGGTCGCAAAAATGTAATCGGAAGCGTTGGAAATTCTCAGTGCTAGGCAGGAGCAGTGGGGGACGGATGGTCCATAGGGTAGCACTGCATCGAGCGGTTTAACATTGATGCTCTATAGAATATCGCTATTGGACTTGTTATGTGATGTACTAATCTATCACAATCCAATCAAGTTCCAATCGGTCCCTAGCAACTTCCTTCCTCTCCAGCCACTGGACTTAGAAAATCCTTGCACTATGCTACTGACGTGCCTCCAAAAATAGTTTGCGGATATCCCATTTATTGCAGGATAGGGAGAACTCAGGTTGTAAGATTATTAGGAAGGTTCCCGCCCCCCCCCCCCCCCCCCCACGTGCTCTTCTCCGCCACCAAATCTTCTGCAGAAAACGATACGGCTTACATGCATGCTTTTTTTTCACACCAGACTTGCGGATCATGTACTCAGGAAGTTAAAGTCAATGGGAACCATATTCTAAAAGAACCAAGCCAGATACTTACCTAAGGAGAGGGAAGGCTCGCCTAATCCCCTCGTTGCAGCGGCAGCTCCCCCGTTTGAAACCCCCACCACGGGGGACTTCGGAAGTCTTCGGGAGCTGAGACCTTCCAAAGACAGGCAGGTCCATGCTGTGCACGCGCGGTTGCGCGATAGAGGGCGCTCGCACATGCGCAGAATGGAGTAGGCCCATCTTCCCGAGCACTAGGACTCCCGAAGCCTCCCTTCGGCGGCGGAGACAGCAACATTTGACCAAATTGGTGAAATGCTGCTATGGGGTAGAGGAGAGGGAAGGCTCTATAGGACCAGAGCCTTCCCTCTCCTTAGGTAAGTATCTGGCTTTTTTTTTTTTTAGAATACGGTTCCCATTGACTTTGAAGGAAATGCAAATGCACTTATTTACATACAATTTTATGTAACTTAACTTTAATTCTATGCATGTAAATATCAGAAAGCCAAAAAAACATGGAAAACAGCGGCCAAAAAACGCAGGGGTAAGTGTGAAAGCAATCATAGACTGAGTGCGTTGTGCTGGAATCAATCACTGTCTAAACAATTTGATTGAAGAGCGCTCAATCAGCATGCCTTATTGGGCCGTACACAGGGCCAGATTTGTAAGGCCCAGTATCACCAGCTTCCTCTGGACCGGCAGCATCCTAAACTTCCCCCACAACATGGCAGGGATTAGATTGTAGACTCCTCTGAGGACAGTTAATGATTAGTGATTGCAGGGATGAGATTGTAAGCTCCTTGGCGAAGGGCACATTCGGTGAGTAAAAGGCAGTTTAGAGATCACTTTCAGTGCCCACAGGCCCTTCATCCCCCGAGTGCCAGATCTGGCTGTTTGAAGCCGCCCACTGCTATGAGCAAACCCTGTGTAGCAGGACGAAAGTTCCTCAGACTAACTGTAATTGCCAACCTGCTGCCACAGCCCGCCCCTTGTTTTCCTGGTGCCCTAGGCCATGGCCTTTGCGGCCTTACCTGAAATCCGGCCATGGCCATACAGTGGCATAGCTAAAGAGCTTCAGGCCCCAGTGCAAGTTTTACATCCTCCCCTCCCCCAGGGCCGGAGCTACCATAGTAAAAAATGGGCAATTGCCCCAGGGCCCCAGAGCCTGTAGGGGCCCCCAAGCAGCCAGCTCAGGGGCCCAGGAGGGAAATGTGGCTGCAACAAAGGGCCTCTAATGATGCTTTTTGGTCGGGGGGTCTCTTGGGGGCCCCCAAGCTAATTTTGCCCTAGGGCCCAATTGTTACTTGAACCGGCACTGCCCTCCCCCCCTCCCCAAGCACTCTATACATAACAATTGATACAGCACACCAAGACCTGCCAAGGACAACCACAGTGTTTGAGGTGCAAGAAGGGGATGGCGAACAGTTGGTTAATTATTACCACTATTAAAAGCATCTGTAGAAGTGATCATTACCAGCACAGGACCACTAGAGAGCTAATACAGTGGCTGACGGCGGGCCCCACTGGGCAAGGGGCCCCAGTGCAGTCATAACTTCTGCATCCCCCATTGCTATGTCACTGGGGCCGTAATTTATCCATGTAGGTCTAGCTGTAATCAGGAAATAATACAAAATCGCTGGAGGCAATGAGGTAATGTGTTTATTTCTGGTGTAAGGCGGCCCCCTGCGCTATTCCCCGGGGTGAGGGGGTCTGTACGCTACTGAGCCCTTCCAGCACCATCGGGGTCCTCCGGAGAGGCAGCAAACAAACGCACAGCTTCAGGAATTGATGTGCTGGAAATGGCGAGTGGAAGTGAGCGTTTATTACAGCCATATATCAGCCCCTCACATAAACCGCTGAGCTAAGAGTACTCCTCTCAAGCACCTTCCTGCAGACAGCTAGCGAGGGGGAGGCCTGGCCTGAGTCCTGCTGCAAGGGCTGCCCACCTGCACACATGAAACAAAGGCGCCTGGAAAAAAGGGCGCAGGGGATTACCGCTAGTAGAATATCGCTAAAATTATAATAATTTTAACTGATATTTTACTATGACTAAACCTAACCCTACTCTCATACAGAACCCTCCCTATACCAATACCCAACCTTAAAGAGAGCCCGAGGTGGGTTCAGCCCCGCGGATCAGGCAGCTGCAAAAACCAATGCTCCCGTGGGCCGCAATGGCCCACTTTCACGACCTCTGGGTCACGACGCTGCACTGAGAGACTGTGTGTCTCTCATAGCTTGCTGGGAGGCGGGGGAGTGGCAAGAGGCTCGGCCAGGGAGAGAGAACTGCGCAATGGCAGCTCAGGAAACCCTGCAGGGACATCCCTGGTGGGCATTTTGAGCAGGGAATTCCTCTCCCGTGTTTACCTCAAAGTTAAACATGGGGGGCTATAGTGCGGCGGTGGAGGGGCAGAGAGTGGCGGTTGGGGGACACAGAGCCATGTCATTAGGCAGAGAACGTGCCTTTGTGTCCCATCTGCTCCTCGAAGATCCACCTCAGGTTCTTTTTAAGACCCCCTTGGTGGTGCCTAAAACCTAAGATCACCCCCTGGTGGTGCCTAACCTAAGACCCCCCCACCCCCATGGTGCCTAACCCTAAGGCCTGGAACCCACTACAAATCGCTAGCGCAACAGATAGCGTTTTTAATTAGCTTTTTGCAAGCCTAACCCTAACCCCCACAGCGCCTAACCCTACCCCTCTCTCCTAAACCTTAAACCCCTTCTATGGCAAAGCTGCAATACACACGGCAAAGCAGATACATTTGGGCACTGTGCAATGCCCACTAACGGTAGAACTTTAAGTGAATGATTGTATTTTAAATCAGATTATTTATGTTTTGAATGAAAACAGAGAAGCTGGTGATTCTAACCAATCGCCTTATCAATCGCTTACTTAAAGAAATGATCGTTCTACTTGGCTAGTCCTTTTTTCGTAGACATAATCATAACTGGTGGAGATATGATCACAAGCTGTATTCTTTAGTGGTGTGGAACAATTAAATACAATATTTCCTTACAATCTGAATGATCTTAACGAAAATACGGTTGCTTGCTAAAAATTGTACTGTTAACGGGCACATTAAAATGTAATCTGCTTTATTCTGCCAACAAATGTGGCGTGATGTAGTCCACCAATTAATCCCACCTGTGATCTAAAATGTTTTTTTCAGTACAGTATTAAATCCCCCCCCCCCCCCCTCCTCCATTTTCCAAAAGAATTGATTAACGTCATCATAGAAGGGATCCCTCAAACGACCTATTGGTCTGCAGATTTCTACGACACAGACTCCTATTCTAGTTAGATATTGCCCGGTAATCAATCTAATTCATGGCTTTTCTTGTTGCTATTGCTAAGAAAAACTCTTCGATTTAAATGTTCGGTCCCATCTGGATGTGTTTTATTATAATCTTCCCTGAAATTAATGCAAAAATATTATTATGGTTTTAACTAGCATTGACATCTTCTGCAGTCCTCCACATAGTACATAGTCATGTCACTGACTGACCTCAGAGGAGCTCACAATCTAATCCAACCATAGTTGTAGTCTAATATCCTACCATATTATTATGTCTTTATATAGCACTGACATCTCCTGCAGCACTTTGCAGAGTACATAGTCATGTCAATGACTGTCCTCACAATCTAATCCAACCATAGTTGTAGTCTAATACAGAGCCGGGACAAGGTCCTCCAGCACCCAAGGCTGAGACACCAAAGTGCGCCCCTCCATCCCTGCCCCCCCCAGCCGTCACACACTGATTGCTATTAGACTAAGAGGCGCCACAGGGCCCACAACCTCCCCAACACCTTAATATCTGGTTATCTTGCAGTCACTGCTAGGTATCCCCTTTTCTTATTTCTTTTTGCTTCATACACAATTAGGAATGATAGCTGAATGAATTGTGCGCCCCCACCTACACTGCGCCCTGAGGCTGGAGCCTCTCCAGCCTATGCCTCAGCCCGGCCCTGGTCTAATAGATTGTAAGCCTTTGGGCAGGGTCCTCCTCCTTTTGTGTCCTACCTGATCTGGCACCTCCATTACTGTGAACCCATGCTATGCATCTGAGTGAACATAACTTGCCTAATCTCCATGCTTCATCCAGTGACTGACTAAGCATTACCTTGTACTCATACTGTGCTGTGTGATCTGGTTTTCTTGTATTCCTGTATTGTCATATTGCTGTATGTAACCTCTAAATATTGTCTGTAACCTAAATTAATGTTCAGCGCTGCGTAATATGTTGGTGCGTTATAAATACAATAAATAATAAATAAATAAATAATAGTCTAATATCCTACCATATTATTATGTATTTATATAGCACTGCCATCTTCTGCAGCACTTTGCAGAGTACATAGTCATGTTAATGACTCCTCAGAGGAGCTCGCAATCTAATCCTACCATAGCTATAGTCTAATGCCCTACCATATTATTATTATGTATTTATATAGCACTGACATCTTCTGCAGCACTTTACAGAGTACATAGTCATGTCACAGCCTGTACATAGAGGAGCTCACAATCTGATCCCTACACTAGTCATAGTCTAATGTCCTACTATATTATTATTATGTATTTATATAGCACCGACATCTTCTGCAGCACTTTACAGAGTACATAGTCATGTCACTGACTGTCCTCAGAGGAGCTCACAGTGTAATCCAACCATAGTTGTAGTCTGATGTCCTACCATATTATTATGTATTTACATAGCACTAACATCTTCTGCAGCATTTTACAGAGTACACATAATAATTATGCCACTAAATACTGTTCAAACTTGGGGACATCAATAATGATAACAGCCGGTTCTCATTCCTGATCTGCCAGGATTTGATCAATCTGATTGAGCCATGTGTGCTGTCACTGGGACACAGATACTGAGATGATAAGATCCTGCATGATGATGGGCAGGTGAGACAATTGCATGGCGGTCTCGTTGACCCATCTGCACATCTGTGGCCAGTCTCATATCACACGGTAGAGATGAGCAGTACAGTATATAATGCTACAAGCACTTCATTGATCAGGTGACAAGAAGTGTACAAAGTGCGGCAACCCCGCCCCGAGACATGGACCAGTCACAGTGCTTCTCTTCTGTGACTGCTGACGAATGATTCTGGGAGTTGTTGTCCACCATGCTCTGAGCTGCAGGAATTGATGCTGGGAGTTGTGGTCCATTATACTGTGAGCTGCAGGAAGGTGCTGCTGGGAGCTGTTGTCCACCATGCTCTGAGCTGCAGGAATTGATGCTGGGAGTTGTGGTCCATTATACTGTGAGCTGCAGGAAGGTGCTGCTGGGAGCTGTTGTCCACCATGCTCTGAGCTGCAGGAATTGATGCTGGGAGTTGTGGTCCATTATACTGTGAGCTGCAGGAAAGTGCTGCTGGGAGCTGTTGTCCACCATGCTGTGAGCTACAGGAAGGTGATGCTGGGAGTTGTGGTCTGCCATGCTCTGAGTTTCCTATTCAACATTCCAGGGGTTAATTACCATTCTCTCTCTCTCCTAGAAGTCTTCTCTTCATGTGTGCCTGGCTGGCCTCTTTCCCTGCATCATGCTGGATGAGATGTGGGCTGGCACTGCCAAGAGGAGCAAGAGAGAGGGAGAGAGAGGAAAGAGGGAGAGAGAGGAGAGAGGGAGAGAGAGCAGGGAGAGGGGAGAGACAGGAGAGAGAGCAGGGAGAGGGGAGAGAGAGCAGGGAGAGGGGAGAAAGATGGGAGAGAGAGCAGGGAGAGAGGAGAGAGAGCAAGGAGAGGTGATAGGCAGGAGAGAGAGCAGGGAGAGGAGAGAGACAGGAGAGAGGGTGATAGAAAGAGCAGAGAATGGACAGAAAAGATGGAGAGGGGAGAGAAAGAGCCCTGTACGGACACTTCGCTGGGCTATAGTGACACAGCATGTACTGTTCAGTGGAGAGAGGAGGAGGGACAATGCAGCAGTGAATACAAACACAGTAGGCTCATCTGATGCTCATAGAAGCCCACTGTGGAGTAGCGCTGATGTTGGTGCGTAACAACCGACTTGGCTAAAGGTAATGGAGAGTGTGTGTGAGGCTGGGAAAGACAGGAAAGGAACAATAGGCTCTGCCAGGGATATAGTGATAAGAAAGTGCATGAGTATGAAGAGAGGAACGAGATACGAGATATCTGAAGACTGGGCAGTGCAGGGAGAGGAATGAGGATGCCCACTGGATGGTGCAGGGGGTAGGCAATAGAAATGCCCACTGGATGGTGCAGGGGGTGGCACAGGAGCAGGACAGGCAGTAATGCCCATGCAGAAGGAGGACAGGCAGTAATGCCCATGCAGGGGGTGGCACAGGGGGGCAGGACAGGCAGCGATGCCCATGCAGAAGGAGGACAGGCAGTAATGCCCATGCAGGGGGTGGCACAGGGGGGCAGGACAGGCAGCAATGCCCATGCAGAAGGACGACAGGCAGTAATGCCCATGCAGGGGGTGGCACAGGGGGGCAGGACAGGCAGCGATGCCCATGCGGTAGGAGGACAGGCAGTAATGCCCATGCAGGGGGGGGGCACAGGGGGGCAGGACAGGCAGAAATGCCCATGCAGGGGGTGGCACAGGGGGGCAGGACAGGCATAAATGCCCATGCAGAAGGAGGACAGGCAGTAATGCCCATGCAGGGAGTGGCACAGGGGGGCAGGACAGGCAGCGATGCCCATGCAGGAGGAGGACAGTTGGTAATGCCCATGCAGGGGGTGGCACAGGGGGGCAGGACAGGCAGAAATACCCATGCAGAAGGAAGACAGGCAGTAAAGCCCATGCAGGGGGTGGCACAGGGGGCAGGACAGGCAGCAATGCCAATGCAGAAGGAAGACAGGCAGTAATGCCCAAGCAAGGGGTGGCACAGGGGCAGAACAGGCAGTAATGCCCATGCAGGGGGCAGCACAAGGGCAGGACAAATAGCAATGCCCATGCAGAGGGCTGCACAGGGGGAGTACAGGCAGTAATGCCCATGCAGGGGGCGGCACAGGGGCAGGACAGGCAGCAATTTCCATGCAGGAGGACAGGCAGTGATGCCCATGCAGGGGGCAGCACAGGGGAAGAGCAGGCAGTAATGCCCATTCAGGGGGTGGCACAGGAGCGGGACAGGCAGCATTGCCCATGCAGAAGTAGAACAAGCAGCATTGCCCATGTAGAGGGTGGCAGGAGGAGGACAGGCAGTGATGCCCATACAGGAAGAAGACAGGAGCAGGACAGGCAGCAATGCCCATGCAGGAGGAGGACAGGCAGTAATGCCCATGCAGGAGGAGGACAGGCAGTAATGCCCATGCAGGGGGTGGCACAGGGGCAGAACAGGCAGTAATGCCCATGCAAGGGGTGGCACAGGAGCAGGACAGGCAGCAATGCCCATACAGGGGTGGCAGAGTGGCAGAACAGAAAGTGATGCCCATGCAGAAGGAGGACAGGCAGCAATGCCCATGCATTAGGAGGACAGGCAGTAATGCCCATGCAGGGGGTGGCACACAGGAGCAGGACAGGCAGCAATGCCCATGCAGGGGTGGCAGAGTGGCAGAACAGAAAGTGATGCCCATGCAGAAGGAGGACAGGCAGCAATGCCCATGCAGGGGGTGGCACAGGGGGCAGGACAGGGAATGTGACCTGTGCGGAGGCTCGCGTGGCTCCGGACACACGGGGGGGCGTGGCGGGAACACAAAAAGGCGTAACAGACAGACAGGAGGGCGTGGCTCAGACACCTCTCCAGCGTTCCGAGGCTCGGGAGTGACACATTCCATGTGCTGATTTGCATGTCCCCGCCCCCCGGTTTATAATGCCCGCAGTGTGCGAGTGGCCGGGAGTAGGCGCTGGGATCCAGCACGGATCGCACACTGGGTGGACTACAGTGACCAGCAGCAGCGGGAGGATCGGCTGGCCGGGGATCTGCGAGGACCTGGGATCCGCATTGGGGATCAGCTTGGAGTCGCTGTCATGCGGGGAGCCCCCCGTGATTGTTGGGGTTCGGGGCTGAGCCCCCGGGGTCCGGGCAGGCGGCACGGGAGCCCCGGAGATGCCCGAAGCTGCTGAGGAGGTCCCCCCGGGGGTACCGAGGTCGGGGGGATCCCGGATCGACTCTCTGAGCTGGATTTCTGCTGGATTGTGGATGTTCCCACTGAGGATTCTTTGTGGATTATGCTGAGGTCGGGAAGAGGAGCCCCCCCAGACCAGGTACGACGTATAGGGGGGTCTTACGTCTATAGGGGGTCACTGCGAGGGGATCTGACTTATATAAGGTATCACTGAACTATAGGGTGTCACTAAGGGATCTGTCAACCATGGGGGGGGGGGGGGGGGGGGTTGTCACTGGGGGGGAATCTACTATCTTTAGGGGCTTAATGCCAGATATGTGATGTGTAGGGGGTCACTGGTGGGATCTGCCATGTTAGGTCATTGGGGTGTTCTGCCATCCATAGGGGTCACTGGGAGGTTCTGCCATCTTTAGGGGGTCACTGGGGGGTTCAGCCATTTATTGGGGGGATGTTACTGACTGAGGAGTCACTGACACACATGGGATCTGAGCAATCACTAGGAACGTCCGATCTGTGAGTGATCTTTTTCTGTATTACAGTATCATGGACTATTCTTAAAATCCTAGTCGTCAGTGTATAGGTGCTGTTGATCACCAAGCAGGACTGATCTATCAAGGAATCCTAATCTGTAGATGTTAATCATCAGAAAGATCTAACCAATCAGTAAATATTTACCATCTGTGGGTCGGAATTCTTATCTATAAGTAATCATCTTTGTTGGACAGCAGGTCGATAATCGGAAGGGATTCTGGTTTAAATGAGGTGCACTTTGCTACCTGGTGTTGGATGTAGGGAACCATATTATTAAGCTAGGTGACAGTCTAGTCTCTTGGTGGTGAAATACAGAATTTTGGACAGAAGCTGTACCCTATAGGCAGACACTCAGCCTTGCCGTGGAAATGTGTAGGTTAAGGGAGCTATCAGTGTCACAAGCCAGGCATTGTACCGGAGGGTGGCTGATGGGCAGAGCTGACTGGCACTTGCTGGCAGTGGAGCTATGAGGTGTGGATGGAGGGGGGGGTCTTAACTGCATCATGCTCTATACTGGATCAGAGTTGTTTTATGAAAGATCTGAGGCACTCTGTGATCTACAGGGATTCAGAACCATAGTACTAGATATAAGGGGTCGAAACTGCAACATGGGATATTAGGTGTCAGAACCACAACATGAGATATGGGGAATTGGAACCACAGGGTGAGATGTGAGGCATCAGGACCACAACCTGAAATATGGGGTACCAGAACATGAGATATGAGGGATCCGAACCAAAACACAAGATATGAGGGACCTGAACATGAGATGTGAGAGATCAGAACCAATGCATGAGGTATGAGGGATCAGATCCACAATATGAGGAATTGGAACCACCATGTAAGGTATGAGGGCTCAGAACCACCATGGGAGGCATGAGGGATCAGAACCACAACAAGAGACATGAGGGATCAGAACCTCCATGGGAGGTATGAGGGGGATCAGAACCACAACAAGAGACATGAGGGATCAGAACCACCATAGGAGGTATGAGGGCTCAGAAATACAACATGAGATATGAGGGATCAGATCCACAACATGAGAATTGGGATATTAGAACTACGATATAAGATATGAGGAACCAGGACCACAAAATTAGATATGGGAGATCAGAACCACATGAGATATGAGGGATCAGCTCTACAACATGAGATGAGATCAGAACCTCAACTTGAGACATAGAGGATCAGAACCACATCATGAAATATGATGGATCAGATTCACATCATAAGATATGTGAGATAAGAACCCCAATATCAAATAGGAGGGATCAGAACCAGATCATGAGATATTAGGGATCAGAATCCCGGCATAAGGGCTCAGATCCAAAATCATGAGATATGGGGGATTAGAACCACAACATGAGATCTGAGGGATCCGAACCACCACGTGAGATATGAGGAATTAGAACCACAATTTGAGATGAGGGACCAGAACCACACCATGAGAATTTGGGGATTAAAACCCCAACATGAGATATGAGGGATCAGATCGACACCATGAAATATGAGGGATCAGATCCACACCATGAGATATGAGGGATCAGATCCACACCATGAGATATGAGGGATCAGATCCACACCATGAGATATGAGGGATCAGATCCACACCATGAGATATGAGGGATCAGATCCACACCATGAGATATGAGGGATCAGATCCACACCATGAGATATGAGGGATCAGATCCACACCATGAGATATGAGGGATCAGATCCACACCATGAGATATGAGGGATCAGATCCACACCATGAGATATGAGGGATCAGATCCACACCATGAGATATGAGGGATGAGATCCACACCATGAGATATGAGGGATGAGATCCACACCATGAGATATGAGGGATGAGATCCACACCATGAGATATGAGGGATCAGATCCACACCATGAGATATGAGGGATCAGATCCACACCATGAGATATGAGGGATCAGATCCACACCATGAGATATGAGGGATCAGATCCACACCATGAGATATGAGGGATCAGATCCACACCATGAGATATGAGGGATCAGATCCACACCATGAGATATGAGGGATCAGATCCACACCATGAGATATGAGGGATCAGAACCACAACGTGAGCTATGAGGGATCAGAACCCCAACATTCGATACCAGAGAACCACAGCATTAGCTTTAGGGGATCAGAGTAACAGTGTGAGCTGTGGGGAACATATGGGCACCTGTCCCCCTTGAGGCAGAGCTGCAGGAGATTGGTGGCACAGGGACATCTGTTTTATCTGTATGTGTTTCATACAGGTGAGGATGATGTATGAGGGTTTGTCAGTAATAACGTAAAGGTGAACAGTACATACAGGCAATCTGTGCCACTGACAGACATGAGAGTCGCTCATATGCAGTAGGAGAACCTGATCTTTAGGTGATGATTAGCCCGTACAGTGTGTCAGGACATAGGCAGAGCCATGCAGGCGCTCTGCACATACAAGAAGAGCCCCTGTTGTGTTGATCTTCATGTCTGCGGGGCTGGTAATCAGCAGCAGCGATCGATTTGGTATGACAGAGCGAGGATCGTCCCATTATCAGTGACATGATAGAGGTGTCACCTAGAGAGGACAATGACAGCTGTACAACCTCTCCCCACATCCCGACAGACAGACATCCCTCCGCACTGCGCGGCAGATAAGAGTGCCTTTCGTTTTCCAAAAACAGTCTTTCTGATTAACCTTTTAATGCCTGGGTTCTGCTTTAGCCGTAAATGAGAGCAAATCGATGATCTCATTATAGAAGATGTACACATTCCTCAGGGCCCCCCACTATCTTACTGTATGCTTGAGGGAACAAGCCCCCCCCCCCCCCCCCCCCCCCCCAATCTCCATGTAGTCAGGACATTGCAGAAGCCATGTAGAGCGCTGATCTAGAAGTCTGGACATCCCGATATCTCACTAGACACTTGTGGGATATTCCATAGGTGATGGGTCATTGATTGCACTATAGGGTTTTTGTCCTGGAGAATCTAGGGTAGGTGACACCCCCCCCCCCCCCCCCCATACATCTCATCAGGGGTTCCGTATGCCGTATCTCAGTGTAGAAAGGTCAGTAATGTCACCATGGACGGCACACTGAGGAGCCTTCTTGTAGGATCTGGGCTCTCGTCGTCCCTTCTCCCAACCTTCCGTTCTGAAATAATCTCCCCTTAACCCCTTTCAATCCCAGCTCCCATTATCCTGTCACTCACTGGTTACCAGCCTAACCAGCTCCAGGAATTACTAACATCCTATCAGCGTTTTTTTATGGGGCTAATGAGCGAGTCGCCAAACCAGCCGGATCACCTATAAAATTAATATGCCTTCATTACACGCTGGATAATGAACTGTGGCAGTTAGTCATGCGGACCGCCCCTTCTATAGAATGTATACGGCCACTGTAGAGTGACAGCTGTACACCTATTGTGCACCCCTGTGCCCCCCCCCCCCCCTCGGCCGTGGCACTGGATATAGTACATCAGTGGTGGGCATCTTGCCAGCCCTGCTGTCCTGGGGGGGGGGGCTCTACTGCTTTTCTGTGATCCAAGCACCCGGTCCCCAGCTAGTTCTGATGCACTACAAGTACAGCACCCGGTCCCCAGCTAGTCCTGGTGCACTACAAGTACAGCACCCGGTCCCCAGCTAGTCCTGATGCACTACAAGTACAGCACCCGGTCCCCAGCTAGTCCTGGTGCACTACAAGTACAGCACCCGGTCCCCAGCTAGTCCTGGTGCACTACAAGTACAGCACCCGGTCCCCAGCTAGTCTTGGTGCACTACAAGTACAGCACCCGGTCCCCAGCTAGTCTTGGTGCACTACAAGTACAGCACCCGGTCCCCAGCTAGTCTTGGTGCACTACAAGTACAGCACCCGGTCCCCAGCTAGTCCTGGTGCACTACATGTACAGCACCCGGTCCCCAGCTAGTCCTGGTGCACTACAAGTACAGCACCCGGTCCCCAGCTAGTCTTGGTGCACTACAAGTACAGCACCCGGTCCCCAGCTAGTCCTGGTGCACTACATGTACAGCACCCGGTCCCCAGCTAGTCCTGGTGCACTACAAGTACAGCACGCGGTCCCCAGCTAGTCCTGGTGCACTACAAGTACAACACCCGGTCCCCAGCTAGTACTTTTGCACTACAAGTACTGCACAGCCCTGGCAGTGCCACCCCTCACAGGGCACAGCAGACGTATTCTATACCAGCGATAGTGCCCGGCTCTTTAGTATTGGGGCTCCTTAGATGTATAGTGCATCTCCTCCCATGTCTTTATCCATTCTCTGCAGTGACATTAGGAAGCTTTGTCAGTGTCACATCGCAGTAGAGGCATGTCCCCACTGTAGTCACATGTAATATCCGTCCTGGATGGATACCAGCTTGAGATTTTAGGTGGCAATGCTCATCTATGCTGTATTATATTATTGGGGAGAGGGCTAGCTTCTGCTGTTTGTCATGTCTCTGAATCTGTACATCTGCTGCAGTGACAGTCGTCCAAGTGGCACATATTCTGTACATCACATGCGCTGGCAACAATGTACGCAAATGCCTTTTTACATTGTTTCAGGGTGTTGTGAGATCTATGCGTTCTGTCACATCCTATTCCCTGCAGTGACACAGAGCGCTTGCTAACAGTCCGATTCCCCCAAATCTCCCCACAGCCTCCCCTATCCCAGGTCTGGTGACAAAAGAGGGGGTGACATGGCTGCCACTCTTAGCTTGTATCGGGGGAACCTGCTCTGGCTGATTCCCCCCTACCCCGCTCTGTTTTTAGTTTACCGTTCGTATTTTGTAAAGCTCTGAGCTGCCTGGTGCTAATCTGGAGAAGGCAGTAAGTCCCAATTTCAGCAAACAGGCTTATAATAGGGCAGCATATGGGCCATTAGAAGGCGGCAGCGGCCCGCGCGCCCGCTGATGGCCGGGAAGGCGATTCCAGCCATTATGTTTAAGTGGTACAAATTGAACAGATGAGGTTATGAAGCACGGGGCGCTGGGAGGCTTGAGGTAGGGCCGAGCCTCTTTTTGTAGAAATTTCAATGCCAGTCTGCCCGCCAGTACCCCCCCCCTTCCCACTGATCTACAGCTCTCTGGGGGTCCCCAGGGATAAAATGACCTTTGCCCCTCAATTCACACAACAGAGATTTCCATGTACCGCAGTTCTGTATTATCCCCCTCGATAAAAGTTGCCTCCCTCGTTCTTACCCTTCTCTTGGTTGGAAATAAATACGTCCTCAAAATGGTTAATTTTAGACCGTCAAGTGAGGATCTTCTCCTCCTATGTAGCTGAGCCCTTTGTGTACAAAAACAGTACTTCTGGTGTCTGACCATCCTAGAATTGCTTAATATATACATGGTTTCATTTCCTCATTTTTTAGTACACTACGATAGGGAAAAAAATGTTTTTGGAGGACAGTGTGCTAAGAATAGATCATGTACGGTATGTGACTGGACGCCCTGTAAGGGCAACAGGTGACCTAATCTCGCCTGCAAAACGCATTAGTAAGAGTTACGCGTCTGTAAGGCTCAAGGCCCACTTCACTGATTCATCCTTAAATCTTACAAAAACTCCTAGCGCTAAGTAATGAATGCAAATGATAGTTATACCTAAGCGTTTCAAGGGAGGAACGTTTATCAAAAAGTTTAAGGGCAGACGTATATAGTATAAAAATGGCGTCTATGCTTTTTATTTTTTTCTTTGCCTCTTTACAGCAGTTACCCCTTTATCAATGCCAATGCTGGTCTAGAATTCCCTATTGGGGCTATATCATCTCATATACCCCTCCATCTTTACTTCTGTGTTCGGACGTCCTACATTATTGTGGATACATGCTTTTCAGTTTTTTTATGCTTTAAATGACCCCCCAAAAATAAATAGAACATTCCATTTTTTTACATATAGTTTGTTTTTTATTAATCTTTAAAAAAAAAAAAAAAAAAAAAGTGGCAAGTTGAGGTACTCCTTGTCCCAGCACAAGTACCCAGGGCCGGGCCGAGGCATAGGCTGGAGAGGCTCCAGCCTCAGGGCGCAGTGTAGGAGGGGGCGCAGAATTCATTCAGCTGTCATTCCTAATTGTGTTTGAAGCAGAAAGAAATAAGAAAAGGAGATACATGGAAGTGACTACAAGCTAGATAACTAGAGATTAAGGTGTTGGGGGCCCTGGGGTGCCTCTTAGTCTAATAGCAATCAGTGTGTGACGGCTGTGGTGGAGGGATGGAGGGGCGCACTTTGGCGTCTCAGCCTTGGGTGCTGGAGGACCTTGTCCCGGCTCTGCAAGTACCCCATACAGAATTTAGGATCGAATCCACACAATTGCGCCGAAAATAATTTTAAAGAGCGTGTAACCGCATCTATTACAATTCACCCCAAAAAACTTTTTTTTTTTTTTCTAAAAAGTTTTTAAAGTTTATTTTTCTTTAAATCAGGAAAATATTAAACATCGCCAATGGATATGTAACGTTTTGTTTATATCACCACCTGCTGGTGTGACTGTCAAGGTTTTATCAGTGTGAGAAAAGCCCCATTTTCCTGCAGTAGTGTACAGGTGGGGGACAAGGCCCGGTTAGTAGCACCCAAGTCTTGTGACTTTGGCTATTGCCAAACGAGAGGCTCATTTACTGCGAATGTAAAGCAACACTCTCATCTGCTCACAAAACATGGTGAATCGGGTTACTGGTGGAGATGAAGTGACATTTACCTGTAATATTTCATGTTCGATGAAAAAAGCTAACTATTTTAGTGTTAAAGTAGACCTGAACTCTTGCACAGGACAGAAGGAAACCCTAGATTTATTATTATTATTATTTAGTATTTATATAGCGCCAACATCTTATGCAGCGCTGTATAGAGTATACGGTATATAGTCTTGTCACTAACTGTCCCCCAGGGGCTCACAATCTAGTCCCTACCATTGTCGTATGTCTATGTATTTATCATGTATGTATTGTAGTCTAGAACCAATTTGGGGGGGGAAGCCAATTAACTCATCTGTATTTTGGGGGGGGGGGGAAACCAGAGTGCCCGGAGGAAACCCACACAGACACAGGGAGAACATACAAACTCCTTGCAGATGTTGTCCTGGCTGGGATTTGAACCAGGAACCCAGTGATGCAAGGTGAGGAACTAACCACTACACCACCGTGCTGCCCACGCAGTGGCTGGATGGTGTATTGGTTAAGGGCTCTGCCTCTGACACAGGAGACCTGGGTTCGAATCTCGGCTCTGCCTGTTCAGTAAGCCAGCACCCATTCAGTAGGAGACCTTGGGCAAGACTCCCTAACACTGCTACTGCCTATAGAGCGCGTCATAGTGGCTGCTGCTCTGGCGCTTTGAGTCCACCAGGAGAAAAGCGCGATATAAATGTTCTGTGTTTGTTTGTTTGTTTTGTTTGTATGTATTTAGAGAGTTTTGCCTGTCTTATTGCCCCTCATCTGTGACTAATCAGGGATCACAACTGTAATTTGATCTCTCAGCTGGCTGCCTCGGTAGAGCAGCTAATTTGTAAACGCAGGATGTTAACCCTGTCTGCTTCTATGAAAGCAGGAAGTAGACACACTGCAGATTTATTGCAGGATTTGTATCAGCTGTAACAGAAATGTTTTTATTTAAACGTTATTATGCTGTTGCTTATCTTTTAGAGCAGAGAGGACGTTCTGAGTTCAGGTCTTACTTAAATATACATTAAAAAAAATAACATTTTCGAAAAAAGCAACAGCTGGAGGAAAAATGTTGCAGGTTTCGGACGCAGGTCAGATAGCAGTGGTAGAGCTGCGTGTTGCATGTAGGGAGGCGTGCGATGGCAGCAGACAATCTCTTGTCCCCCTGCAGCAGGTCGGTCCCTCTCCTTCGGGGACCGGTGACATGATCAATAGTCTCCTGCAGAGTGGACTGGAAATGCCAGAGCCGGCGATTGAAGCGGCTGAAGACTGTCGCACGTTCCCCCAGCAGAAGGCAACGCTTCCTCCCAGAATGCCTGAGTTATTAGAGGAGCCCTGGGCCTGACGTCTCCTCAGAATTAGTCACCCAGGCGGTAAAACGCAATCAATGAGAGCTTTAAAAGAGGTGTGAGTACTTTACCGTGACTTTACTCTGCATAAGAGATTAGTAATGACATGACAGCGCAGGTATGTGTGATTCAGCCTCTCACGGCCAAATATACATACAGACATTGTCAAAGCAGGGAGAAATGGGGGACAGAAGAGAGGCCGAGACTTGGGGTCTCTCTCTCCTAATGGCTTACAGGGCCAACAAAGGGATAACTTGCATATTCAGCAGTGGTGCATTGTGGGAGACATCATATGCTCACTCCAACCTGAATAATCGCAAATACCTTCTGTTTTAAGAAGGCAAGCTTTTGTTTGTTCTTTTTTTGTTTTTGTTTTGCATAGTATTTTAGTAAGAGTGCTTTTTGGTCCCTTGTAGCCCCTTACACACTCCTAGGAGTTCTGCTTCACCATGAGCTCGCTGGGTAGTCTCTAATCTCTTTCCTAATGCAAATTTTTCTTTTACTGTATAAGGCGTTTTTTTTTATTTATTTCACTGTTTTGTTTTTAAGGGGGCCCAAATCTGTGTTAAAAGTGTGACTTGGCCTGCTATTGGGTAGTTTTTGTTTAAAACTGCATTTCCCAGCATGCCACCCATTAGGGGAGGGTCCGGGGATGGCTCTGGCCTGTCTGCCTGGGTCCAGGGCTCACTAGGGGATGTCCAGGGATGGCTCTGGCCTGTCTGTCTGGGTCCAGGGCTCGCTAGGGGAGGGTCCGGGGATGGCTCTGGCCTGTCTGTCCGGGTCCAGGGATGGCTTAGGGGAGGGTCCAGGGATGGCTCTGGCCTGTCTGTCTGGGTTCAGGGCTCACTAGGGGAGGGTCCGGGGATGGCTCTGGCCTGTCTGTCTGGGTCCAGGACTCACTAGGGGAGGGTCCGGGGATGGCTCTGGCCTGTCTGTCTGGGTCCAGGGCTCGCTAGGGAAGGGTCCGGGGATGGCTCTGGCCTGTCTGTCTGGGTCCAGGGCTCGCTAGGGAAGGGTCCAGGGATAGGTCTGGCCTGTCTGTCTCGGTCCAGGGCTTGCTAGGGGAGGGTCCAGGGATGGCTCTGGCCTGTCTGTCCCGGGTCCAGGGTTTACTAGGGGAGGGTCTGGGGATGGCTCTGGCCTGTCTGTCTGGGTCCAGGGCTCGCTAGGGGAGGGTCCAGGGATGGCTCTGGCCTGTCTGTCCGGGTCCAGGGCTCGCTAGGGGAGGGTTCAGGGATGGCTCTGGCCTGTCTGTCTGGGTTCAGGGCTCACTAGGGGAGGGTCCGGGGATGGCTCTGGCCTGGCTGTCTGGGTCCAGGGCTCGCTAGGGAAGGGTCCAGGGATGGCTCTGGCCTGTCTGTCTGGGTCCAGGGCTCGCTAGGGGAGGGTCCAGGGATGGCTCTGGCCTGTCTGTCCGGGTCCAGGGCTCGCTAGGGGAAGGTCCAGGGATGGCTCTGGCCTGTCTGTCTGGGTCCAGGGCTCGCTAGGGGAAGGTCCAGGGATGGCTCTGGCCTGTCTGTCCGGGTCCAGGGCTCGCTAGGGGAGGGTCCGGGGATGGCTCTGGCCTGTCTGTCCGGGTCCAGGGCTCGCTAGGGGAAGGTCCAGGGATGGCTCTGGCCTGTCTGTCTGGGTCCAGGGCTCGCTAGGGGAAGGTCCAGGGATGGCTCTGGCCTGTCTGTCTGGGTCCAGGGCTCGCTAGGGGAGGGTCCGGGGATGGCTCTGGCCTGTCTGTCTGGGTCCAGGGATGGCTCTGGCCTGTCTGTCTGGGTCCAGGGCTCGCTAGGGGAGGGTCCGGGGATGGCTCTGGCCTGGCTGTCCGGGTCCAGGGCTCGCTAGGGGAGGGTCCGGGCATGGCTCTGGCCTGTCTGTCCGGGTCCAGGGCTCGCTAGGGGAGGGTCCGGGGATGGCTCTGGCCTGGCTGTCCGGGTCCAGGGCTCGCTAGGGGAGGGTCCGGGCATGGCTCTGGCCTGTCTGTCCGGGTCCAGGGCTCGCTAGGGGAGGGTCCGGGGATGGCTCTGGCTTGTCTGTCCGGGTGCAGGGCTCGCTAGGTGAGGGTCCAGGGATGGCTCTGGCCTGTCTTTCTGGGTCCAGGGCTCGCTAGGGGATGGTCCGGGGATGGCTCTGGCCTGTCTGTCTGGGTCCAGGGATGGCTAGGGGAGGGTCCAGGGATGGCTCTGGCCTGTCTGTCCGGGTCCAGGGCTCATTGAAAGGTATGTGGAGGGGAAAGGCTTCTGACTGAGCAGTTTTGTGCTCAGTTGATTCAAATTCAGTGCATTACTGACCTCTATCTGTGGGAACTGTGCAGCCTTTGTGCTGGAGAGAAATGAATCCAAACACAGTGCGGAGAGGCAGACCGAGATCTCCATCCCGCTGTCTCTTGCTGTCTGCCTGCCTCTCTATCACCCACTGTCTCTCTCGCTGCCTGTGTCTCTTGCTGCCTGTCTCTTGCTGTCTGCCTGCCTCTCTATCACCCACTGTCTCTCTCGCTGCCTGTGTCTCTTGCTGCCTGTCTCTTACTGTCTCTCGCTGCCTGTGTCTCTTACTGTCTCTCTCGCTGCCTGTGTCTCTTGTTGCCTGTCTCTTTCACTATCCCTCTTGCTGCCTGTGTGTCTCTTGCTGCCTGTGTCTCTTACTGTCTCTCTCGCTGCCTGTGTCTCTTGCTGCCTGTCTCTTTCACTATCCCTCTTGCTGCCTGTGTGTCTCTTGCTGCCTGTCTCTTACTGTCTCTCTCGCTGCCTGTGTCTCTTGCTGCCTGTCTCTTTCACTATCCCTCTTGCTGCCTGCGTGTCTCTTGCTGCCTGTCTCTTACTGTCTCTCTCGCTGCCTGTGTCTCTCACTGTCTCTTTCGCTTCCTGTGTGTCTCTTGCTGCCTTTCTCTTTCACTATCCCTCTCACTGCCTGTGTGTCTCTTGCTGCGTCTCTCTTTCTCAACACAAGATCCCTGATGGTGATGAGGGACTCTTGAATAAATCCTGTGTTTAGTACTTAAATCTTGGGTAGTCCCATCATTAATGTCAGATGCGTGTTCATCAAACAGGTGTGTCTGTGTATAGTGTGTGAGCATTTGTGTATATGTTAACAATGTGTCTGTATATAGTATGAGTGATCAGTCTATGTGCAGTGTCTATGTGTGTGTACAGTGTATGTATGTGTGATCAGTGGCTGTGTACAGTACATGTATGTGTGATCAGTGGCTGTGTACAGTACATGTATGTGTGATCAGTGGCTGTGTACAGTGCATGTATGTGTGATCAGTGGCTGTGTACAGTGCATGCATGTGTGATCAGTGGCTGTGTACAGTACATGCATGTGTGATCAGTGGCTGTGTACAGTACATGTATGTGTGATCAGTGGCTGTGTACAGTACATGCATGTGTGATCAGTGGCTGTGTACAGTACATGTATGTGTGATCAGTGGCTGTGTACAGTACATGTATGTGTGATCAGTGGCTGTGTACAGTACATGTATGTGTGATCAGTGGCTGTGTACAGTACATGTATGTGTGATCAGTGGCTGTGTACAGTACATGTATGTGTGATCAGTGGCTGTGTACAGTACATGTATGTGTGATCAGTGGCTGTGTACAGTACATGTATGTGTGATCAGTGGCTGTGTACAGTACATGTATGTGTGATCAGTGGCTGTGTACAGTGTATGTATGAGTGATCAGTGGCTGTGTACAATACATGTATGTGTGATCAGTGTCTGTCTACAATACATGTATGTGTGATCAGTGTCTGTGTACAGTGTATGTATGTGTGATCAGTGTCGGTGTACAGTACATGTATGTGTGATAAGTGTCGGTGTACAGTGTATGTATGAGTGATCAGTGGCTGTGTACAGTATATGTATGTGTGATCAGTGTCTGTCTACAATACATGTATGTGTGATCAGTGTCTGTGTACAGTGTATGTATGTGTGATCAGTGTCGGTGTACAGTGTATGTATGTGTGATCAGTGTCGGTGTACAGTACATGTATGTGTGATAAGTGTCGGTGTACAGTGTATGTATGTTTGATCAGTGTCTGTGTACCATATATGTATTTACATGTTGACAGTGCATCTGTGTACAGTGTGTATCTGGTGTATGTACAGTATGTGTATAATATTAAGCTGTTAGTTCCCACAGCTACATTCTAGGCAGACTATAATATGAGCAGTGGGAAGGCTTGTAATGCAGCAATCTGTCTGCAGCAGATCTGGTGATTGATAGAAAGTTGTATTTATAAAGCAGTGATGAGTGTTCCCACTAGCTGCATGGAGGCAGCAACACCAATGGAAGTGAATGGGAGGAGGCATCGCCCAATCCCCTTCCTGCTCAGTGTTACCCCTGCTCAATGCCCACTGTTACTTCTGTATTATACCCCAGTATATATGCACTGAGACTAGCATTGATCTAGTGTACAGCAAAAAATTACTGCTTTTATTTTCACACATTTATATCACACTTTTCTCCTGGCGGACTCAAAGAACCAGAGCTGCAGGCACTAAGTAGCAGTGTTAGGGAGTCTTGCCCAAGGACTCTTACTAAATAGGTGCTGGCTTACTGAACAGGAAGAGCTGAGGTTGGAACCCTGGTTGCGTGTAGTACACTTTCCAGCCACACTTTGTATAAATTGCCCCCAAAATGTCACAACTATTTTCGCATGCGTTATTCTGTCTAGCCAATCCTTTGATTCAGATAGCCCAGCCACACAGCACAGCATTCCACAGTATGAGCTTATCTTCAGTTTGGCCCCACCTTCAGCAAAGTCCCTCCCCTCACTAATGTAATTCTGCTCTCACCTCCTGTAATCTGCCACTTCCTCTACAGCAGAGCCTACTGAACTGCTTCATGAGAAAGATTCGGGCAGGACTTCCAAACTCAGGCCCCCTACACACTGTAAATCTGATTTGTGATTCCGATTTTACCCTGGATGCTAAACAAAACAAGACAAGAAAAAACAAGAAAAACACAGCATGCAGGACCGATTAAAAATCACACATTGGAATCGCATGTAAAGCCTCTTGCACACTGCATGCGATTGCAATTTTTTTTTGTTACGAACTGATTTTTGATTCAGATTTAAAAAAAAAAAAAAATTGTATAAAAAAAAAAAAAATATCGGAATTGCATGTAGTGTGCAAGAGGCCTAAAATCGTATCCGAATCGGAATCGCATGTAGTGTGCAAGAGGCCTCAGTCTAACTTGTTCAAGAGTGTAGACCAGGTATGGGCAAAATCGGCCCTCCACTGTTACGGAACTACAAGTCCCACAATGCATTTGCCTTTATGAGTAATGACTGTGGCTGTCAGACTCCAGCAATGCATTGTGGGACTTGTAGTTCCTTAACAGCTGGAGGGCCAAGTTTGCCCATGTCTGGTGTAGACAAATCGCATAGCAATCGCAGTGTTAAGTGGTTTTCTTGTTATCCAGCAACTGAAAACGTGCCCAAATGTGTGATAATCTCATATCGGCGTGCGCGGGGAACATAGAGACAGCACATTTGCAATTTGCGCATTTGGAAAAATCGAATTGCAGTACTGTCTAAAGTAGAATTATTTCTTTTATCGTGTGACATGGAAGATATAATAACACTCCTCTCACTTTATTTCCTTTTTTAATGTGGACCTGAACTCTTACACAGGACAGAAGGAAAGCATAGAGAAATACACCCTGTATGTATTTAGAGAGTTTAGCCTGTCTAATCTCCCCCCCCCCCCCAATCTTTGACTAATCACAACTAGAATTTCATCTCTCAGCTGTGAGCTGGCTGCCCCGGCAGAGCAGCTCATTTGTAAACACAGGATGTTAACCCTTTGTCTCCTTCCATGAAAGCAGAAAGTAGACACCCTGCAGATTTATTGCAGGAATTGTATCAGCTGTAACAAAGATGTTTTTTTTTCCTTTTAAAGGTTATTATGCTGTGTTTTTTTTTTTTTTTTTTTGAGCAGAGAGGAAGTTCTGACTTCAGGTCCGTTTTTAATACCATACAACTTTTTTTCTTTGTATACCTTTTATTCATGTATAAAGACCATTTAGACTATTTTTCAATATATCCGCGCGAAGGAGCGGAACCCGCCGTGTAGGCCGCGTCTTTATTATTACCGCCAGGCGATCGTTTCGGGAAAGTTCACAAGTGTCTGTTACAGAACACGTTTTTATTTTCCTGCCTAAATAATCGCGTTTTCTCCCGTCTTACACGTTATGGCCGGCAGGCAGAAACAGGCGCAGATTTCTGACCCAGACTTGTCAGAGACGGGCCGTACAGAACTCGTAAATATCATTATTATATTTTATTTTCTCCCTGGGGTCCCGCGGGCCGTTCTCGCGTTGTCGTACAGCTGCGCGACGGAGTAAAATTACTTCCAGAAACATTCGCTTTTTTTTTTTTTTATCGTAATCAGGCCAGGCACTGAGGTTATTAAAGAAGCGCTCGTTGAATGTGATTATTAAAAGGCTCTTAAAATATGGAATGTATTTAACTTCATTTACATAGAAATGAGAGTATTTGAGGCCGATTTGATGTACGTACAAGTTATTTTGAACTGAAGGGGTTGTGGGTTTTTTTTTCTCTTTTTAATATATATTTTTTCTTCCTCTTAAGGAGGCGAAGCGTACGCTGGCAGAAAGGTCATGTCGCATGTTTTGAGACGCGGCTTTTGTAGGAAGAAGGGTAAATGTTATTAATAGTATGCTTATATGTATGCACGGGATGCAAATGAGGGAGGGGGCATTGCAGCTGGGGGGGGGGGGGTGCGTTGGGGGGAGGGGGCTGTGCATGCGGTCGCTCCCTTCCTGCAGCAGAATCCGTCAGCTCCCAGGCTTTGCGCTGTGGTTAATTGCTTTGCTCCTGCGGCCGAATGTACTCGTTATTAAGCTGAGATTAACCAGATTGCGGCGTATTAACCGCCTCTCCGAGCAGTCGTGGAGTTTAAACTACTCTGTGTTCAGTTAAGTCGTTTCCAGAGATTAGTCTTTCATGTTTTTGGCTCCTAAAATCAGGCTGGCTGAAAAAAGAACTCTTTTTTTCTTTTTTTTTTTCTCTTTCTTCTTCTTTTCAAATGTCACTCCAGCCAAAATGGATCTTGTATTTAAATGACAACTGTAATGAGAAGGATGTGAAGGCTGCCATGTTTGTTTCATTTTACACAATAGCAAATTCCTGGCAGTCCTTCCTATACTCTGCCTCTAACAATTTCGGCCATAGCCCCTGAACAAGCATGCCGCAGATTAGGCAAGACAAGATTAGCTGCATGCTTGTTTCTGGTGTTTCAGACACTACTGCAGCCAAATAGATCCAGCAGGACAACCAGGCAACAGGCCGTGTTTAGAAGTAAATAAATATGGCAGCCTCTATTTTACCTCTCACTTCAGTTGTCCTTTTTAAGAGTGGAGGTTAGTCTTCTGTTTAAAATAACTTTTTTTTTTTTTCAAGCAAACATGAAGCGAAAATAAAAACAAAAAAAAAACTTACGATAAATTGTATGTGTAGTACGTATAATGAATAGAACATTAGTTGCAAAAAAAGTCTCATATTTTTATTTTCAGTTGTTTAGCATATATGTATAATGTACCACTCACCCACAGTGGATCTTCAGGGGTGGAACCCTTGCTGTGGTAAAAAAAAAAAACCTCTGCTCTCCCCTCACAGCTCCACCCACTTTGGATCTTCGGGGGAGGTCTCTGTTTACTAGGATCTTGGAAGCAAAATTACTCTTAGGACCCTTTTCCACAAGTAGCTGGACTGTACACTCAGTGAGCAGTTGCCAGGCAGCAGCAGCAAGCAGGTGTGAGAGTTTGAGAGTCTTTTCAAGGCTGGAACCCACTAGAGCGATTTTGTGAGCGTTTAGGGAGCGTGATCAATCGCTAGCGATTTCCCTAAACGCTCTGCTAATGTAAATGGATAGTGCAAATTCCACAGAAGCGTTTAGCAAATTCGCAAATGCAGGACGTGCAGCATTTTGTTAGCATTTGCGCTTCAATGTAAAGTATATAATCGCTGGCGTAATCGCTCATCAAAACTTGCACGGAGGGGAGTGCAGAGGTTTTCTTACCACAGCTAGAGGTACAACCAAAATAAAGTAGATTTGATTCTATCTAAAGGCCAAACTGGCATAAATATAGAGGAAGAAGTTGCTTTTGTCAGCAGTTTCAGTGCTGTGAGGGGAAATCTAGTCAAAGACAAAATTCTGCAGTATTTAAGGTGTAACTCCACTCACACTAGTGTGCAGTTGCCAGGCAGCAGCAAGCAGTTGTGAGAGTTCGAGAGGCTTTTCACTGCCTATTAACTGTCTGTGGAAAAGAGACCTAAGCCATGGTGATTTTGGCGGGAATATCGAGTTCTTGACCAGGTTACTCTCGGGAATACTTGTTTTGCATTCTCGTTGGTTACTCTGGGTGACGTCTCATTAGTTGGCATTAAACAACCGCCGGCCGCCTTGTGTAAATATAACCATGGATCTTTTATCCACCGGAAGAGTCGGCCGATCGCACTTGGCTTAGCGTACATAATGGATGGAACGCCAGAACTGAGCGTGATCTCCACGCGATCAATCATCCATTATGGAGTGTTTCCATTAGGAAACCAGTCAGGGCGTCCCGCTCGCCACCACCCAGTCCATGAATTATTAAATATGATATATGAAGAATGGGCCGGCCATCCGACCAGCGTCTACCACGTCATTAGCAGTCTCGAGGAAAGAATCTGTCAGATCCCGACTTTGGGTTATGCAAGTCAGTGGAGGCATTAAAAAAAAAAAAGGCTATTTGATGTGTCAGGGCCCTTAGAGGAAAAAAAAACCTGCTGATTACTTAAAGAGGAACTGTAAGGCCTCTTTTCCATTGAAATCTGTACTCGGGGCTGGTGCACACCGAGTGGGTTTTTTGGCGTTTTTACAGCCGCTTGCGGCTGCGGATACGCTTGGTCAATGTATCTCAATGGGGTGGCTCACAACAGAGCGGGAGGAGTTTTGCTGAAACGCATACTCCCGGGGTGAGGCATTTTTTGGATTGCGGAGGCGTTTCTGCCTCCAATGTAAAGTATAGGAAAAACGCAAACCGCTCTGAAAAACGGCACTTCAGAGCGGTTTTGCAGGCGTTTTTGTTACAGAAGCTGTTCAGTAACAGCTTTACTGTAACAATATATGAAATCTACTACACCAAAACCGCTACACAAAACCGCAAAATGCTAGCTAAAACGCTACAGAAAAATAAGAAAAAGCGTTTCAAAATCTGCTAGCGTTTTGCGGATCTTGCAAGCGGGTTTTGGTGTGCACCGGGCCTCAGCAAGCAGTTGCTTTGGCAGCAGTGAGCAGTTACCAGGCAGCAGTGAGCAGTTGTGAGAGATTGAGAGGCATTTCACTGCCTATCAACAGTCCGTGGAAAAGAGGCTTAAAGAGGAACGCCAGTGAAAATAATGTAATAAAAAAAGTGCTTCATTTTTACAATAATTATGTATAAATGATTTAGTCAGTGTTTGCCCATTGTAAAATCTTTTAAATCCCTGATTTACATTCTGACATTTATTACATGGTGACATTTTTACTGTTGGCAGGTGATGTAGCTGCTGCATGGTTTTTTGGCAGTTGGAAACAACTGTAAACAGCTATTTCCCACAATGCAACATGGTTCACAGACAGGAAACTGCCAAGAGTACGTACTCAGAATTTCTTTGTGGGAGGGGTTTCACCACAATATCAGCCATACAGCGCCCCCTGATGGTCTGTTTGTGAAAAGGAATAGATTTCTCATGTAAAAGGGGGTATCAGCTACTGAGTGGGATAAAGTTCAATTCTTGGTCGGAGTTTCTCTTTAAAGAGACTCTGTAACAACAAAAACCTCCCCTGGGGGGTACTCACCTCGGTTGGGGGAAGCCTCCGGATCCTAATGAGGCTTCCCACGCCGTCCTCTGTCCCACGGGGGTCTCGCCGCAGCCCTCCGAACAGCCGGCGACTGTGCCGACTGTCAGTTCAATATTTACCTTTGCTGGCTCCAGCGGGGGCGCTGTGGCGACTTTCGGCACGGAAATAGACGGAAATACCCGATCTCCGTCGGGTCCGCTCTACTGCGCAGGCGCCGGAAACTTGCGCCTGCGCAGTAGAGCAGACCCGACGACGATCGGGTATTTCCGCCTACTTCGGCGCCGAGAGGCATCAGAGCGCCTGCGCAGGAGCCAGGAAGGTAAATATTGCGTCACCGCTGCACGGAGGGCTACAGCGAGACCCCCGAGGGACGCAGGACGGCGTGGGAAGCCTCATTAGGATCCTGAGGCTTCCCCCACCCGAGGTGAGTACCCCCCAGGGGCCGTTTTGTCGTTACAGTTCCTCTTTAAGGCCACTAGGCGTGATTTCTAATCGCTAGTGATTTGAAAAAGCTCTTGCTAATGCAATGCTATGGGGGATTTTTATTAAATCACATCTCTCAAGTGGGATCACAGCCATAGCATTACATTAGCAAGAGTTTTCAAATTGCAAAGTGCTCAGAAAATCACTCCTAGTGGGTTTCTGGCCTTACTCAGGATTGCACTTCATCCCAATCATTAGCATATATCCCCTTTACCATAAGAAATCTTTACCTTTTCTCAAATCGATCAATTGTGGGCCAGCAATGCCTCGCTCTGTGCATAGATGTCACCACCCACCAGTGATAAATTTCAGAATGTAAACCAGAGAGAGGAAAGATTTTACAATGGTAAACACTGACTAAATAATCTTTAAATGAATGTTGTAAACCATAAGCGATTTTATTAATTATGTTATTTTTCAGTTCCTCTTTAAAAAGATACTAAAGGCTGAGTATTCTAGCCCTGGACCCAGCATGTTTTATAGCAGATTATTAAGCAGTGCCCACACTCACAGATTCCGTTTCCTATACCTTCCACGTAAGCGTTGGGTTCTGCTGCCACAGCTCCGGGGATGTAAATGAGTGTTTTCTCTCGTCTTGCGTCTTATCTCGCCTGGATACAGCGTTTGTTTGCTGATGTTTTGTAAAAGGGAAATGAGTTTTTAAATATTGTGGCCTTTTCAGCGCAGCAGGTCCGTTCACCCCGTCAACAAACAGAGCAGAACGGAACGCGTCCTGATATTTGTTAATTGCGATGTCTCGCGCTCTGTCCGCTCTCTGCAATGACATGTATGTGGGCTGTGTTGCTAAGCAGAGAGCTGATTAACTATCCAAGATCGGAAGTGTCTATAAATAACCGGAACCTGCCGTCGCGTAAGACCCCCAGGCCTTGTCATATATGGTCACTAAGACCTTATTCAGGTGGGCAGCACGGTGGTGTAGTGGTTAGCTTTGCAGTGCTGGATCCCCGGTTTAAAACTCAGCCAGAGCACTATCTGCAAGGCGTTTGTATGTTCTACCTGTGTCTGTGTGGGTTTCCTCCGGGCACTCCGGTTTCCTCCCACATACCAAAAACATACAGATAAGTTAATTGTCTTCACCCTAAATCGGCCCTAGAACACGATACATACACTACACGATAGACATGACTATGGGAGGGTTTAAATTATGAGCCCTTCTGAGGGACAGTATTAGGCCTCTTTTCCACAGAGTGTTGATGGGCAGTGAACTGCCTCTCAAACTCTCACACCTGCTCACTGCTGCCTGGTAACTACTCACTGCTGCCTAAAAACTGCTTGGTACTGCCTGGTAACTGTTCACTGCTGCCTCCCAACTGCTTGCTGAGCACACAGTTCAACAGTCCATGGAAAAGAGTCCTTCGGTCCAGTGCATACCAAAACCGCTAGCAGATCCTCAAAACGCTAGAGGTTTTTGGAGCAGATTTCAGAGCGATTCTTGGCATGTTTAGAGACGTTTTCTAAACATGCCTAGCGTTTTTTGGAGCGTTTTTGTGTAGCAGATTACAAATATTGTTACAGTAAAAGCTGTTACTGAACAGCTTCTGTAACAAAAACGCCTGGAAAACTGCTCTGATCTAGCGCTTTCCAGAGCGGTTTGAGCTTTTCCTATACTTTACATTGAGGCAGAAATGCTTCTGCAAACCACAAAAGTGCTGCAGGACCCACGTTTGCGGTTTGCTAAAAACCTCAAACCGCTGGGGTGCACCATCCCATTGAGATACATTAGCCAAGCGTTTTCACAGGCGGAAGCGGTTTGGAAAACGCTACAAAAACCGCTCGGAGTGCACCAGGCCTTAAAGAGGAACTCCGGTGAAGATAACATGATAAAAAAAAAAAGGGCTTAATCTTTACAATAATTATGTATAAATGATTTAGTCAGTTCACAATTTAGCCCATTGTAAAATCTTTCCTCTCCCGTATTTACATTCAGACATTTATCACATGGTGACCTCTTTACTGCTTGCAGGTTATGTCTGTGGAAAGAGATTTCCACAGACATTTTTGGAAGTTGGAAACAGCTGTTATTTCCCACAATGCAACAAGGCTCCTACAGTATGATGTCAGCACCCTGGTCCTGACATCACATTGTGAGAGGGGTTTCACCACAATATCAGCCATACAGAGCCCCCTGATGATCCGTTTGAGAAAAGGAAAAGATTTCTCATAGGAAAGGGGGTATCAGCTACTGATTGGTATAAAGTTCAATCCTTGATTACGGTTTCTCTTAAAGTGACAAGACCATATACTCTGTACATCGCTGCGGAAGATGTCGGCCCTGTAAAAATACTAAATAATAATTATCCACAAGTGTCAATAATGAGCCCCTGATGCATGTGGCCACAATGTTGGGAGTTTTGTGAAGGAGAGTACGTCATGTGAGAGATGGGCGGTCGAGAATTGATTGAGCCCCTCTGTGTGTCTGCGATATCGCTATACAGTAAATAATCTTTATCGAGTTGCGTGCATCACACACTAGCTTATTTATGACTGTTTCTAGAAAGGCTTGAACTACAATTGTCACCAAAGTCCATGTCCTATTGAAATTACATTTTCATGTCACTCACTTTTTTTTGCGAATACAAGAACCTCCCTAAAAAAAACTTTCTCAAGTCCATAGAATTATTCTCATCCTGTGTAAAAAGTAAGGCCTCTTTTCCACAGGCAGCTGATAGGCAGTGAAATGCCTCTCAAACTCTCACAACTGCTTGCTGCTGCCTGGTAACTGCTTGCTGCTGCCTGGTAACTGCTTGCTGCTGCCTGGTGGCTGCTTGCTGCTGCCTGGTGGCTGCTTGCTGCTGCCTGGTGGCTGCTTGCTGCTGCCTGGTGGCTGCTTGCTGCTGCCTGGTGGCTGCTTGCTGCTGCCTGGTGGCTGCTTGCTGCTGCCTGGTGGCTGCTTGCTGCTGCCTGGTGGCTGCTTGCTGCTGCCTGGTGGCTGCTTGCTGCTGCCTGGTGGCTGCTTGCTGCTGCCTGGTGGCTGCTTGCTGTTGCCTGGTGGCTGCTTGCTGCTGCCTGGTGGCTGCTTGCTGCTGCCTGGTGGCTGCTTGCTGAGCACACAATTCAAATGCCCATGGAAAAGAGGCCTAATGGCAGAAAGAAATGGCATATTTGCTCTTGGCTATCTCTAGATCGCCTACTCGTAAAACCTCTTAAGGCCCATACACACGTCGGATTTTAGCGAACGACCCGTTGTTTGAACGTTCCGTCCTTTCCGCGTCAAATCCGACGTGTGTACAGACTATCGTTCGGGTGATAAGACTGGTTACCAGCGATCCGCCCGGCCGATCGTTGGTAGCCAGTCTTATCACCCGAACGATAGTCTGTACACACGTCGGGTTTGACGCGGAAACGTCCGAACGACGGAACGTTCAAACGACGGGTCGTTCGCTAAAATCCGACGTGTGTATGGGCCTTTAGGGCCCTTTCACACAGGCAGTTGATAGGCAGTGAAAAGCCTGTCGAACTTTCACAACTACTCCCTGCTGCCTGGCAACTACTTGCTACTGCCTGGTAACTGCTTGCTGAGCACACAGTTCAACTGCCCTTGTGAAAGGGCCCTAATACCACCTCAATGAGCAACAGCATTAGGCCTCTTTTCCATGAACTGTTGACAGGTGGTGAAATGCCTCTCAAACTCTCTCAACTGCTGACTGCTGCCTGGTAACTGCTTGCTGAGCACACAGTTCAACAGTTCGTGGAAAAGAGGCCTTAGACCTCTTTTCCACTGGCAGTTATTAGGCAGTGAAATGCCTCACAAAACTCTCACAACTGCTTGCTGCTGCCTGGTAACTGCTCACTAAGGCCATTTTTTCAGGCCTCTTTTCCATGGACTGTTGAGCTGTGAATGGTCCACCTTGCCTTTGAACAAAGCGCTGTGATGAGCAGGGATTATACTGAATCGCTTCACGTCCTGCGTAGAAATAGTTTAGGGCGTGTATCGCTGTGATTCTCATATAGTACATAATTTATTATTTCGTTACAATTGCGAATACCTGACATTCCTGGTGAATTGAGCCCCTAGTAGTGTACATATTTATCATATGAAGTGCGGCGTGGTGAATTGTGCCCAGAGACACGAGGTGACAGCTCCCCGATCCGGTCGCCGCGGCTCTGGGCGTATGCGCTGTTCTTCTCTTCGTGAACTGACTTTTGGGCTCCTGTAATTAAATTCCTCCCCTGTTTCTCAGTTCACCTCCTGAAAGTTACAGTGAATTAAAATATCTGCGCAAATTCTTACCTGCTGCATGAAGGAGACAAAATTAGTTTTTTTATATACCTTGGGGTTGATTCACTATAACAAATAGCGAGCGCTATCTCCTTTTGCTCCCCTTACTACATGCTTAACATGCCTTATCAGTTTGCGTGCCTTATCAGAGTAGCATAGTGAGCGCTACGAACGTATGCCTGCTAATTGGCAATGACGAGAGCTCCACTCGCCCTGCCCTGAGCCCCTGCGGGTCCAATCACTTTAAAGGAGCTTATCACCGCACTTTCATTGGCCCAATAGGCTGCCTGTCACTTGTGACAGTAAGTGATGATGATTGGGTGGGTTGGAATATGGACTAGTTAGGAACGGTCGTGAACACCAGCCAGGCAGCACCTGACATTCTCACAGGTGGGGACATCTTTAGTTCTGCCAGGTGATCTGTACGGAATGTTTGTTACTGAGAGTTCTATGCACAGAGGGAGATATTGCTGGCTTGGCAGTTGGAAAAAGTCCTTATTTCCCACAATGCAACGAGGTTCACAGACAGCAAACGGTCAGGACCATGGTCATGACATCACACAGTGGGAGGGGTTTCACCATAATATCAGCCATACAGACCCCTCTGATCTATTTGAGAAAAGGAAAAGGTTTCTCATGGGAAAGGGGGTATCAGCTACTGATTGGGAGGAAGTTCAGTCCTGGGTTACAGTTTCTCTTTAAACTTGCTGGAATAAGCCCCCACCCCCATATCCTGATGTATAGATACGTGCAAAGTGTACAGGGCCCATTCACTTTTTGCCATCATACTCTTGATTCAAATTACAGTTGTGGGTGGAGGCTGATGGTCTGTAAGGCCCCCATTGAGTCTTATCGGATCAGCGAGTCTCCACCCCCTCCCCACTTGTCTTTTGAAGTCATGGCTAATGAGCAAAGCGACAAAAGTGAACGCCAACTCGCTGGATACAGAACTTCCTAAATTGTGTTTCCATAGAAACCACCTAGTCTGACTAAGAAAGAACATATAGTTCTGCATGAGACGATCGCCCTTCTAGGGACACCCCCTGCATTCATTGATTTGTCCTTGGAAACCTGTATCCCCGAGTGCCACTTAGATCTTAGGTTTCAGTATCTCAGAACTTTTTTCAGAGCTGTTACTGTAAGTTGCTTGCTTAGATTTTTTTCTTTTTTTTTTTTATTACAGGTGACTTATATTTTTGTCTGTATGTCCCATAGGGGCTTTCTAATGTCCTCAATGCCGTACAGTGTAATATATTATACCTTTTTATATAGTGCTGACATATTTCACAGCGCTGTACAGAGATCCCTGATCCATTCTCATCAGTCTCTGCACCAGAGGTGTAAGCCTGTATGGATAGGTGCACAGCTGCAGGCGGGAGAGGTTGTAAGCCTGTATGGATAGGTGCACAGTTGCAGGCAGGAGGGGTGTAAGCATGTATGGATACGTGCACAGCTGGAGGGGGGAGAGGTGAAAGTCTGTATGGATAGGTGTACAGCTGCAAGCAGGCAGAGAAGGTGTAAGCTGGTATGGATGAGTGCACAGTTGCAGGCAGGACAGGTGTAAGCCTGTATGGATGGGTGCACAGCTGCAGGCAGGAGAGGTGTAAGCCTGTATGGATAGGTGCACAGCTGCAGGCAGGAGAGGTGTAAGCCTGTATGGATAGGTGCACAGTTGCAGGCAGGAGGGGTGTAAGCCTGTATGGATACGTGCACAGCTGGAGGGGGGAGAGGTGTAAGCCTGTATGGATAGGTGCACAGCTGCAGGGGGGGAGAGGTATAAGCCTGTATAGATAGGTGCACAGCTGCAGGCGGGAGAGGTGTAAGCCTGTATGGATAGGTGCACAGCTGCAGGGGGGGGAGAGGTATAAGCCTGTATGGATAGGTGCACAGCTGCAGGCGGGAGAGGTGTAAGCCTGTATGGATAGGTGCACAGCTGCTGGCAGGAGAGGTGTAAGCCTGTATGGATTGGGGCACAGCTGCAGGGAGGAGAGGTGTAAGCCTGTATGGATAGGTGCACAGCTGCTGGCAGGAGAGGTGTAAGCCTGTATGGATTGGGGCACAGCTGCAGGGGGGGAGAGGTATAAGCCTGTATGGATAGGTGCACAGCTGCAGGGGGGGAGAGGTGTAAGCCTGTATGGATAGGTGCACAGCTGCTGGCAGGAGAGGTGTAAGCCTGTATGGATAGGTGCACAGCTGCAGGAGGGAGAGGTGTAAGCCTGTATGGATAGGTGCACAGCTGCAGGCGGGAGAGGTGTAAGCCTGTATGGATAGGTGCACAGCAGCAGGCAGGAGAGGTGTAAGCCTGTATGGATAGGTGCACAGCTGCTGGCAGGAGAGGTGTAAGCCTGTATGGATAGGTGCACAGTTGCAGGCAGGAGGGGTGTAAGCATGTATGGATACGTGCACAGCTGGAGGGGGGAGAGGTGTAAGCCTGTATGGATAGGTGCACAGCTGCAGGGGGGGAGAGGTGTAAGCCTGTATGGATAGGTGCACAGCTGCAGGCAGGAGAGGTGTAGGCCTGTATGGATACGTGCACAGCTGGAGGGGGGAGAGGTGTAAGCCTGTATGGATAGGTGCACAGCTGCAGGGGGGGAGAGGTATAAGCCTGTATAGATAGGTGCACAGCTGCAGGCGGGAGAGGTGTAAGCCTGTATGGATAGGTGCACAGCTGCAGGGGGGGAGAGGTATAAGCCTGTTTGGATAGGTGCACAGCTGCAGGCGGGAGAGGTGTAAGCCTGTATGGATAGGTGCACAGCTGCTGGCAGGAGAGGTGTAAGCCTGTATGGATAGGGGCACAGCTGCAGGGAGGAGAGGTGTAAGCCTGTATGGATAGGGGCACAGCTGCAGGGAGGAGAGGTATAAGCCTGTATGGATAGGGGCACAGCTGCAGGCAGGAGGGGTGTAAGCCTGTATGGATAGGGGCACAGCTGCAGGGGGGGAAAGGTATAAGCCTGTATGGATAGGTGCACAGCTGCAGGCGGGAGAGGTGTAAGCCTGTATGGATAGGTGCACAGCTGCAGGCAGAACATGTGTAAGCCTTTATGGATAGGTGCACAGCTGCAGGGGGGAGAGGTGTAAGCCTGTAGGGATAGGTGCACAGCTGCAGGCAGGAGAGGTGTAGGCCTGTATGGATAGGTGCACAGCTGCAGGGGGGGAGAGGTATAAGCCTGTTTGGATAGGTGCACAGCTGCAGGCGGGAGAGGTGTAAGCCTGTATGGATAGGTGCACAGCTGCTGGCAGGAGAGGTGTAAGCCTGTATGGATAGGGGCACAGCTGCAGGGAGGAGAGGTGTAAGCCTGTATGGATAGGGGCACAGCTGCAGGGAGGAGAGGTGTAAGCCTGTATGGATAGGGGCACAGCTGCAGGCAGGAGGGGTGTAAGCCTGTATGGATGGGTGCACAGCTGCAGGGGGGAGAGGTGTAAGCCTGTATGGATAGGTGCACAGCTGCAGGCGGGAGAGGTGTAAGCCTGTATGGATAGGTGCACAGCTGCAGGCAGAACATGTGTAAGCCTTTATGGATAGGTGCACAGCTGCAGGGGGGAGAGGTGTAAGCCTGTAGGGATAGGTGCACAGCTGCAGGCAGGAGAGGTGTAGGCCTGTATGGATAGGTGCACAGCTGCAGGGGGGAGAGGTGTAGGCCTGTATGGATAGGTGCACAGCTGCAGGGGGGAGAGGTGTAAGCCTGTATGGATAGGTGCACAGCTGCAAGCAGGCAGGAGAGGTGAAAGCTTGTATGGATAGGTGCTGTTTTGCGGTATTTGCCATGGTCGTGGGTGTAGCTGGGCTGGTAGATGAGCTTTCTCTCCCCGCAGAGTAGGTATCCAGCCTGGGAGAGCAGAAACCTGTCGCAGCTCATAAGTTGCAGGAGGCGGCTCGGTGACATTGGCGGCTAATAAGGCGTTGCGTGGAAGTGATGATTGACAGGCCGGCGCTGGCATGTGGCTGCTGTCTGCGTATTTATAGGAACTCGGTCATTATTTGGAGTTTAGCAGAGATCTCTGGGATAATGACTCACTGCAGAGCCTGCGGTAATACTCAGCTAGTCAGCTTTATTCCTGTAGAATCCAGCAACCAGCTCACCTGCTCCCCCTATTGGCTTCTCTGGGAATCCACCTTAGAATTTCTTATTAAAGGACACCTGAAAAGAAAGTTGCGTACACACGTCCAACAAGCGCATGACCTGTATGTAACTAAACAACCAACTCATTTACATACTGCAGGATACGGCCGCATTCAAAACAAGTCCACTAAGTACCCACACACCTCACATACCCTCAAAGTTTCCCATTAAAGCGAAATTGAACTCAGAACGCCCTCCCTTCTCTAAAAGATAAGCAACAACATAACCTTTAAGGAAAAACATTTTTTTGTTACAGCTGATACAAATTCTGCAGTTTGTCTACTTCCTGCTTTCATGGCTGTAGACATTAGGGTTAACATCCTGTGCTTCACTAATTAGCTGCTCTGCCGAGGCAGCCAGCTGACTCAGCTGAGATCAAATTACAACTTGTGTTTAGACACAGATGAGGGGGGATTAGACAGGCTAAACTCTCTAAATACATACAGGGTAGATTTCTCTCTCTGTTTTCCTTCTGTCCTGTGCAAGAGTTCAGGTCCAGTTTAACAGTACAATCTCCCAAATGATGAACAGTACGTTTATTGGGTACCATTGATGGTATTGATCAACAACGAACGATCAGCCCATTGATTGTTCTGTCTGATTGGATTGCTTATCGACTTCAACTGCAAGTTTGTGGGCCCGAACGATTATCGATCACAATGATTAAATGGCAGATCGTTAGGGAAACTGGATTGTTGATGGACAACTTTACATCCCCCCCCCCTTTCCTGTCTTTTGTGTCTTGCTTTCTTTCTCTACCCTCTTAAGGTAAGTACCCACGAGCAAACCATGGCCAGATGGATCAGGGATCTTTGCTGACAAACGATTGTTCCCTGATCCATCTGACCGAATCTGCAAACTCTGTTTCTGGTGCCGTAAACGAACGATCGTTTACACGGTCGCGGCAAAACCAACGATAGTTGATTAAGATTGGAGCAATCATCCACGATTTAATCGGACACGGCAGTTGTTCAAAAACGAATGATCGCTGTGGGTGGCATGCAGCGTGAAACATCGTTGAACAAATTTTCGTTAAACAATGTTGCGGAATATCGCGGGGAAAATTGTTCAGCATGCAAAATCGTTCGTTAAAATCGCTAAGTGGGTATGGACATTTGTCCCTTTCTCTTCTCTTGTAGTAGTTGCCATGGTAACCTATATACACCCCCCCCCCCCCTTCCTCACCCGCTGTTCTGTTGGGTGTCGGTCCGTTGCGCCGGTTCTGGGTATAAGGAGACCTGAGGTCACTGCAGGTGTAATCCATAACCCTCCTCAGGATTTCGCTGTAATTTGGAGGTGGGAAGGCAGAGATAATCTTGGTGGTTTAGTGTGCTGCGGAAGGCTTTTGAATTATTTACTGATAATTTATCTTGTGCTGCTGCTGTAAGCAGAACCGACTGGTATTGCAGACTAAACAAAGAGGCCCCCCGCGGGCGCGCCGGAGGGGATGAGGCGCAAGGAGAGCGAGCGGGCCGATAGCACGCCGCAGTGCGCTCTGACACTTCTCAACGCTCTCCTGCTAAAATAGCTTCTCTCCGCTCAGCTCCGACCCGCATAAACCTCAGCTACCCACCCTCCACTAACTCTCAAAGTTTTATTGTTAAACTTAAAGTGAACCTCCGGACTAAAAATCTACTCAGCAGAACTGAAAAGGCTTGGTGTTTCTTTAACAGTTTCACAGCATCAGAACTTTGTTTTTCTTACCAAAGCATCATTTTTAGCTGCATTTTTAGCTAAGCTCCACCCATCAAAGAAAAAAAGCCCGGGCTTTTTTTCCCCTGATGTTGTGCAGAGCATGATGGGATTTCCTATGTTGTTGTTCTCGTTGCCTAGCAGCTGGGAGGGGAGATCAGCACACAGGATAGTTGGAACTGTGTCTCATGCTCCCTGTCACCTCCTTTCAACCAAAAAGATGGTTGCCCTCATGAAATCAAACATTTGCCTGTTCTTTTAAAACAGGGTGGGTAAGAGATTATATTACCTATATATATTTTTTATCTATTTTAATTAACATAACTAATGTAACTTAATGACAGCATGTGGCTGGAGTTCCTCTTTAATGGCTCTGAGGGCCAGATTTGGCCCACGGGCTGGAGTTTGGCATATATAATGTAGTGTGAAGGCCTACAGATTTTTTTTTTTTTTTTTTTTTTACTTTATGAACAGGATGTGCAGGCTAGGTACACACCATACAATTTTCTGTTAGATTTACCTGCCAGATAACTTTTTTTTTTTTTTTTTTTCAACATGTTGGAAAAAAATCTATCTGGCAGGAAAATCTAACAGTACATTGTATGTTGTGTCCCGAGCATCACACTACATGAAAGTGGTGAAATTGGCCAGTCATTAGCCATTTTAAAGCGGACCTAAACTCAGAACGTCCTCTATGCTCTAAAAGATAAGCAGCAGCATAATGACCTTTAAAGGAAAACCTTTCTTTGTTACAGCTGATACAAATCCTGCAGGAAATCTGCAGTGTTTCTTCTTCCTGCTTTCATGGAAGCAAGACCTATTGTTAACATCCTGTGTTTACCAGTTAACTGCTCTGCCGTGGCAGTCAGCTGACACAGCTGGGAGATCAAATTACAAATTGAGATTAGACAGGCTAAACTCTCTAAGTACATACAGGGTGCATTTCTGTGTTTTCCTTCTGTCCTGTGCAAGAGTTCAGGAACACTTTAAAATTTTAATGTACGTATTCAAGAACACAATGAATGTTGCCTGGCAGTAATTGGGACTCATTACCTCAGAAATGCGAAAAACGCAAAAGTCACAGCCAGGATTCGCGGGGATAAGCATGATTGTCCCCAGGGCCCCCCTGTAATGAAAAAAGTTCAGTGCATTAGGCCTTGTATCGTTTCCGGCCACATCGCCTGTCTGTCGCTGCAGAATGCCTCCGTGCTTCAGCCCCTTTCGTGTCCGTTTGCGTGGCGTAGACGCACAGCTTGCCTGCTGCTCCTGAAGTGACCTCTCGCCAATCCTGGCTGGCGCTGCCTTCCTTGGCACGGTCCGCACTAAGGGATTTATTTAATGAGCAAACATTTACAGGCTGCGCGCATCGCACATTTTAATTAGACAGAAGTCGCGGCGTAGCGTGCTGTCGGCTGATCCTGCCGGCCGCGCCGCTGCTCCAGCAGATTGTGGGTTAAACGTCTTGTGCTCTGCTAAGTGGCGATGGCATTTCGCAGCCCTTGGAGGCTGTAATGAGGCTCTTTGTACATCTACGCGAGCCAGGGAGGCTGCAGGCTACGGCTTGATCTGCTTCAAAGCAAAGGCCCCGTGCGAATCGCGGGGAGGACCGGGCGTCCTGCGGGCCTGCCTGGCAGCATTACCGCAAATCAAAATGGTCTCGTTTACCGGACTGGATGTCCGGCTGTCTGCACCGGAACCTCACGCTCGCTGCAGTATAAGCTGCCCATTGGACGCACAATTGTTCATGGCTGATCGTATTTTTGTATCATATATATTGGTAGGTGAACAGAGGCGCCAGTACATAAAATTTTTTAAAAAATTGCTGGGAGGAAGTGGTGGACTCGCCTCCGTTAAAGCAGACACCAAGGACTGTAAATATATAGATATACACATTTATTGAAAATACCCCAAAGATGCAACGCGTTTCGCGGGCACAGCCCACTTCTTCAGGCAATAAGCAGGGGATAAACCACAGCAATTCAGTTATAGCAAGCAGAGCGCCTCTGTATTTTTCTATCAGATCATATTGTATGAAAACAGGTCCTGGGGGGGGCAATATATCCCGAATGATCGCGTTCTCGATTGTTGAACTGGCCAATTGGCTTGGTGGATTTTTTTTTTTTTTTTTTTTTAACAAAGATGCGATTGCAACTGTTTTTGATATTGAAAATAGTTTGGATTCTTTAGTGCTTTGGATCTGTTTTTCTTTCTATCTGAATGAATGATATCGAAAATGCGTTCCATCACTAAAAATCCCACTGTCGCGAAATCTTAACATTTAAAATACATATGAACACAAACAAATAAGAAATAGGTTTCTTCAAGAGTAAAATGAACCATAAATATTTCTCCTATGTTGCTGTCACTTACAGTAGGTAGTAGAAATCTGACATTACCGACAGGTTTTGGGCTAGTCCATCTCTCCATGGGGGATACTCAGCATGGCCTTTATTCTTTATATAGACATTCCCTGAAATAGATTTACACAATGATGCCGGCCAACCTCCCTGGTCACTGCACACTTTTTTGGCAGTTGGACAGAGCAACTGCCATTCACTAAGGGTACGTTTCCACTTGAGCGGCGCGATTTGCTCGCGGAAACCGCGTCAACGAATCCGCATGCGGTTGCGGATTCGTTGACGTTTCCATGCGGATTTTCACGCGGAATCGCCCGCGGTTTTAACGACGCGATTTTAACCATGTCAATGCCGACAAGCATTGACATGGGTTTTTAGACGAAATCGCACGCGGAAACGCCGGGAAAACCGCAAGACTAAAGAGCTTGCGGTTTTCCTATTTAGTTACATTACCGACGGTTCGCGTGCGGGTGTGCGGCGTGCGAATTCTGACGGCTCTGCTGTGCAGATTTTTTTCTGCATAGCGAGCTGCACAGAATTCCTGACAAGTGGAAACAGCGCCATCCACTTGTATTGGTTGAGCGAATCTGCATGCCGGAAACGCATGCAGATTCGCCCGAGTGGAAACAAGCCCTCAGTTCTTTTGAAAATAAAAAAAACCCTGATATCCTCCCATGAGGAGATGGGCTAGTCCAAAACCTGTCGGGTCTGTCAGATTTCTGCTACATATTGTAAGTGATAGGAAAATAGGAGAAAAGTAATGTGTGGCTCATTTTTATTCAGGAAGAAACCTACTTTTTATTTGTATGTGTTTACATATATTACATTTAAATGTTAAGATTTTGGAAACAGTGGTCCTTTCATAATAAAAGCAATCTGATTGATCAGCTGTGTGGGGGGGCGTGCTAGTTCAAGACCTATATACCGGTACTTCTTTCTAACGCTTGATTCGATCTTCCCTCAAGGCTGACTGATGTGCCAGTTGTTTATTAGTACAATCGATTGGGACTCACTGGGAACGATTGCATCAATGGCTGCAGAGCGCTATTGCGATTGCTCCAGCAAAGCTCCACCAATGGTTGCCAGTGTGATCGGACTGGTGTCTCGATCGGAGACCTATTTATACCGTACTGCCTAGTACACACAATGCAATTTCCTGTCTGATAGATGGGTGGAAAAGATCATTTCCAACAGGGCCGATCTGCTTTCCGATTGATTTTCTGATCACTTCTTCTATACAAAGCCAATCAGAAAAATGATTGGAAATCAGAGATCTGACCTGTCAGAAATAATCAATTTGACAGAAAATTGCATGGTGTGTGCCAGGCATTAGATTGTAGCAGAGCAATAACATTCAACTATAACATTAACCAGCTGAGCGGTCTGGACGAGCTCAGCTCGTCCAACACCGCCAGCGGCTGCCGCTCAGGCCCTGCTGGGCCGATTTTAACGAAATAAAAAGCAGCACACGCAGCCGGCACTTTGCCAGCCGCGTGTGCTGCCTGATCGCCGCCGCTCTGCGGCGATTCGCCGCGAGCAGCGGCGAAAGAGGGCCCCCCTAGCCGCCTGAGCCCAGCGTAGCCGGAACAAAAAGTTCCGGCCAGCGCTAAGGGCTGGATCGGAGGCGGCTGACGTCAGGACGTCGGCTGACGTCGATGACGTCACTCCGCTCGTCGCTATGGCGACGATATAAGCAAAACAAGGAAGGCCGCTCATTGCGGCCTTCCTTGTTTATTCTGGGCGCCGGAGGCGATCGGAAGATCGCCTCCGGAGCGCCCTCTAGTGGGCTTTCATGCAGCCAACTTTCAGTTGGCTGCATGAAATAGTTTTTTTTTTATTTAAAAAAAACCCTCCCGCAGCCACCCTGGCGATTTAATCAGAACGCCAGGGTGGTTAAGATGACTTGGTGGCGCCATGTTTACTTTTGGATTTTTAAACACCTAATATTTAAGTGATTGTATCGGGTGAAAGCTTTATTTACAGAAACGGGAGTTGCATTTATTCTTAGCAACAAAGTCTTAAAGGACACACAAGGTGAAAATAAACTGATGAAATAAACAATTGTATCTATTCTCCTGCTCCTAAAAATGACTTCTATGAACTATTGCCCCTTTTTATCTCTTTCCTGCTCTCAGAAGCCATTTTCTGCTAGGAAAGTGTTTCAGGGCTCGTTTCCACTGTTGCGGTGCGGAATCGCCTGGATTCCACCGCGGACGAAATCGCATGCGGATGCATTTCCGCATGCTGTTTTTCCTGCGATTTCGCATGCGATTTCGCATGGCTAAGAAGCAGGCGAATTTAACCATGTCACTGCCTGTGTAAATTTCAATAACCTTACATGCGAAATCGCGGGGAAAACCGCATGACAAAGCCGCATGCGATTTCCCTATTAAAAGCATTGCGGGCGATTCGCCCGCATTCCAGCCGCACGCGAAATCTGACGGCTCTGCCGTGCAGATTTCCCCCGCACGACGCACAAGTGGAAACCATCCCATCCACTTGTATTGCCTATGCGAATCCGCATGCGGTGCCTGCATGCGGATTCGCTATAGTGGAAACGAGCCCTTATGGTTGTAACTCCTTATCAGTAAGGATTATGCTAGTCTGGTCCGGACCCAGACAGAAACTGTCACTTGCATTCCTGATGTTTAACTCTTACAACCAGAGAAAGAAAAAAAGGAACACAGCATAGTCATTTGTGTGCTTGGCACTGTACATACCCATGTCTATCTCATCATGTCGCCTCGTGTATCATTTTAACAACTGACCCCCTTTGTGTAGAATAGATGATAACTTATCTAGCTGCATTGGTCCGTTTCCAAGCTGTACACATTCTAGAAGGTAGCTCAAAATTCTTGAATAAAGAATAAAGTTGCAGTGATGAGCGTTTTATTAACCCCCCCCTCCCCCCCCCCCCCCCCCTCGGTGTCCGGCTGTTGATACTGCGTTTCGCTTTTCCTCCGACTCTTTGGCCCGTGGTGAACTTTTCTCGTATCGCTTTGTTATCTCGCTAATGGAGCTGCGGGTACCATAAGAACGGAGTGTAAATTGCATTTTCCGCAGTAATTGCTGTTAATTTTCTCTTCTGTTTTGGAACCCGTACAGGCGACGGTAAATCCTTCAGCCGCGCCGGGAGTGGCGTAGCGCCGTTCCCCGGAAAGCTGAAGGTGAGGCAGTAACTTTGGCTGGAGGTCGTTCGTCTTACAGCGAGAATTAAGCAACGCTGAGGAAGCAGAAATTGCATAATAATCTCTGCGGAAGGCGATTTGACGATTGGATACAAAAAATCTAAGGCTGACCATTAATGGCGCAATTTTTAGTGAACTATCATATTTTTGAAACTCTTTCCTTTTTGGATAGGAATTCTTATTTAATCAATTTACAATATTACCAAAGGCAACTTATGATTCAATTTGCAATCATATCTATGAAAAATCCCCCCCCCCCCCCCCCCCCCACACCGATAGACCATTTATTTCAGGTATCATGTGATCGCTCAGGATCGATTAATCTGATAGGAAATACGATTGTTTTCTAAAAATTGTACCGTTAGGCTGCTTCCACATAGGGACGTTACAGGCGCACGTTAGTGCAGCCTGTAACGCTCCCCCCAGCGCACAGCAATGTAACACAAGTGGGCTGTTCACACTGCCCATGTTGCGTTACATGTAACGCTGCACGTTGTAGTGAAAGTGCAGCATGCTGTGCGTTCTAGCGGCTTTAGCCGCGTTAGACTGTTTGCACATGCTCAGTGGGGGGCGGAGAGGAGGCGGGGAGATGCCGCTACAGTAGCCTCGCACATGGCTACTTAATATGCACTGCACTGGCGGCTGCTGATTGGCCGGCAGGACCACGTGATGCGGAGTGTCTCGCTCTGCATCACGTGGTCCCGCCGGCCAATCAGCGCCACCCTGGGAGACCTTATGCGGATAGAGCCGCCTAACGTGGCTCACTCTACCGTCCTCTCCCGCACCACCATGCGTTGCGTTAGGGGCACGTTATGCGACCATAACGTCCCCTAAAACACAACGTCTTGGTGTGTAAGTAGCCTAACGGGGCTTTTATTCTCTGCTTTAGCTTATTTTCGAGGTGAAAAAAGGACCATATTTTTCACACTATAAGACGCACCTAGGTTTAGAGGACAAAAAAAACGGGGAAAAATTATATACTGAACCTGGTGCATCCATCAGGGCTGTGGAGTCGGTACAAAAATCTTCCGACTCCAACTCCGACTCCTCAGTTTCTGAAACCACGACTCCGACTCCGGGTGCCCAAAATTGCTCCGACTCCTCGACTCCGACTCCCCTGCGGATTTTGTACAAAAATCATGCGACTCTGACTCCCTACTCCTCAGTTTCTAAAACCACGACTCCAACTCCGACTCCGGGTGCCCAAAATTGCCCCGACTCTCGACTCCAACTCCGACTCCACAGCCCTGGCATCCATGGTGAATGGGCATCTTCTGCCAGGTGATCTGTACGGAATGTTTGTTTATTGAAAGTTCGACAGCCAGTAGAAAATATACCCTGTCTCCCAGATTTTTTCACAGCAAATCAGCCTAAGCTAAACATCACTGTTAGGGTGAGGCTACATACCAACATATAGCAAAATATAGCTATAGGAAGTACGAACCGGGAAAATAACCATAAAATTGGGCATCTTGAATAATTTACTGCACACTACAATATGTCACTACAGGGTCTCTTTAAGGGCCCATTCACAATAAAAGCACTTTTCTGAGTGTTCTTCGATTGATTAGCGGTTTTTAAAATCGCTCCCACTTTCATTAGAATTGTGGAAAAATCGCCTCAATTTTCGCATATGCGATCACGAAATCATGGCGATTTTTTTTTTTCCCCGTGATTTTTACTGCAATTTTAATGAAAGTGAATGGGAATGATTTTAAACGCTAATCCATCGCAAAACTCTCAGATAAGCACTTCGTGTGAATGGGCCCTGAGAGGACACAATCGCTGTGTGCGAAGAGTAAGAATGGTCAATCAGATTCTGCAGATTCCTTCTAACCATAAAGTATCCGTTTTCGTTGCCGTGACTCTATAATTACTGCACTATCTGATATTGTCTTGTGGTGGTGAGTGTGTTTACTATATCGGAGACAGAACATATATCACCGTCTTCCGCAGCATTCTCTCCGTATGAAGCATGGCCGCGTCTGATGGCGAATACAACCGCCGATTGGTACAACAGCTTTGATAAGATCTTGGTAACGCTGTGATAACGGCTTCATCTCTGATACGTTTTCTATAAGCTCGCTTCACTTACCGCCCGCCTTCCCCCTCCCCATCTCAAGGTTATACATATATATAGATACATCTACGCTGGTGTCCTGCGACGTGGCCGAGGTCATGACCTTTTTGTTTGAACATCGCCGGAGCCCCTCGCTTCTCCATTGTGAGATTTTATCTGCTGCATTTGTCTAGCGGCGCGCTTGTAAACTCATCTCTACCTTCTGTAATCTAAAGCGGATTTTTGATGGACCGAGGAGGGGGTGGAGGGGGGGGGGGGGGTCAGTGTTCCTCTAGCCACTGTTTGCCGCAACTATTCCGCGTCTTCTCTCCTTTCCCCATCTTTCCTCTCGGCTCTCGTCTGAATTTGAGCCACCAATTATCTGCTCTCTTCAAAACCGGCAAAGCTGCATCGATGGTGAGATCGTTACTTGGCCGCGACACCGTGTGCCAAGTCCGATCGCTCAGTTTTCCTTCCCAGAAAGCCTTGCGGCGGCCACTAAACATGTTTTTTTCTTAATGTAGACCTGAACTCAGAATTTCCTCTCTCCTCTAAGGCTTCTTGCACACAGGGACGTTACAGGCGTACGTTAGTGCAGCCTGTAACGCTCCCCCAACGCACAGCAATGTAACACAAGTGGGCTGTTCACACTGCCCACGTTGCGTTACATTGTAACGCAGCAAAGTGCTGCATGCAGTACTTTATACGTGGCTAAGCCGCGTTAGACTGTCTGCACATGCTCAGTAATGTTGGAGAGGAGGGGAGAGCGGCCGGGCACATGGCTAATTAATATTCACTGCACTCAGTGACGTGCAGTGTTTACTTCCTGAAGCGGCCGCTCTGTGCGGCGATTGGCCAGGCGGGACCATGTGATGCCGCATGCGTCTACGAGTACCCATCACGGACGCCATAGTGAGCTGCACAACACGGCTCACTCCGACGTCCACACCAGAGAGCACCAGGCGTTGCGTTAGGGGCACGTTATGTGCCCTATATTGCCCCCTAAACGCAACGTCCTGGTGTGTAACTAGCCTAAAAGATAAGCAACAGCATAATAACATTTAAAGAAAAACGTTTTTGTTATAGCTGATACAAATCCTGCAGTGTGTCTACTTACTGCTTTCAGACATAAGGTTAACATCCTGTGTTTACAAATTAGCTGGTTTTGCGAGGCAGCCAGCTGGCACAGCTAAGATCAGATTGCAATTATGATTAGACACAGATGAGGGGGAGATTAGACAGGCTAAACTCCCTAACTACATACAGGGTGCACTTCTCTCTGTTTTCCTGTCCTGTGCAAGAGTTAGGCAGATTAGGTTAGTGGAGCTCTCGTTCTTGCCAATTAGTAGGCATACGTTCGTAGTACTCGCTATGCTACTCTGATAAGGCAAGTTAACTCTAATAAGGTGTGTTAACTCTGATAAGGCATGCTATTTGTCTTAATGAAGCAAACCCTTGGTATGGTGTGATCATCCTATGGCAGGACAAACGCACCGGACCATGTCCCCTTTCACATTACCCTGTAGCAGAGTGCACTGTGTACAGTTGTATACGTAGCTCCACCTTTGCTCCACGACTTACTCCCAGCTGGAGAGGAAGTATGTCACTGGTTTACCGTCGCTCTGCGCATGCGAGCCACTACCGCGATTGCTTGAGCACACATACTGTCGCCATAGACTTGCATTGCTGCATAACTGCTGCATAACTGGTGCGGTAGGCACGGATCATGCTGCAAGGCACTGCAGAGTTTGCTGCGGCCTAGCGCCGATGCAGCTACTAATGCAGCACGCATCCAATTTTGGTTGGCCAATCTTGCCACTTCCATGCAGTATAAGAGCATACACACATAATCCGTTCCTAGTATTCAAAATCTGTCGGTACTCATACTACAGGGAGGTAAAATTAGCCAATCAAAATCGGATGTGTGTGTATGCACCTTTTAGATGCAGACAGGATTTACAGGAGCTCTTTCAGGGCAAACCCCCCCCCCCCCCCCCCCCTTGTGAATTGTGAAGACTGTCATAACTCTCGTATAATTGTATCGGATGTTTTGCGGAGTTCTTCTTTAACACTTCCAGGCATGTTTCCTGGTTATGTCTTGTGATACTGATGAGCTGCGGCCGCTGGTGTCACACGAGACCCCGGTGGCCACCGCTGGTCGTCCGAGTGCTAATTGGGTGGCATGTGACGGCTGCAGCCAGAGGGAAAGGTGTTGATTGGTTATGTCTGTTTTATCTATTAGCATGGAGTCTTGCAATTAAAACTTTTTTTTTTCAAAAATTCCTATAAATACGTTAGTGCCAAATAGGGATGTTTCATCGGGCTCATAATCCAAGTTAATGTAAATTAGATGCTAATTTAATATAAATCACACAAGTTAGAAGTGGGCTGCTGAAAACGCAGCAGCCATTCATTCGGTATGTCCCATTCTATGTGAGCTGCACAAAGCAGGAGCCCTTGTTTGTTTATTTACACACCTGGACTAATCTGACTGGCAGAAGACCCTGATAGTCTCTGTAAGGACTACTGTGAGATGGTTGTACTTGGCACGCTCAGTAAGGTAATCCGGCTGTAGTAATGTTTGCCATTGAAGGCCAAACCCCTAGCATCCATGCTTTCCTAGATCTGTAGTTGCAGAACTTCTGTCTGTAGAGAAACCCCTTGGTTAACTGATGGAAAGTAAAGATACCAGCCACTGCACCACGGACTGCCTGACCCTTATGCTGCGATCGTCTCCAAGAGTCAGTCTATGCCCCGCCTTCTTGTAGTCTGAACAGCGACAGGGTAATGCAGTGCTAGTCTTAAAGGGTACCTGAGGTGACATGTGACAGGATGAGATGGACATGTACAGTGCTAAGCATACAAACCCTGTGTTCCCTTTTTTTTTTTGCCTGAAAGAGTTAACTTGAGTTTTTCTGAAGTCTGGACCTAGTTACACAAAACCTTCATTGATAAGGAATCGCAGCCATAAAACCTTTCCTAGTTAGAAAATGGCTTTTGAGAGCAGGGGATAGATAAAGGTCAATGGTTCATATATTTTAGCTTATGGGACACTGAAAGACTGTGTCAGCATAGGCGAACACAGTGAATCCAGCGAAGGAGACTTGGACGCACAGGGAGTAACTTTGGTGCCGTCAGAAGACGACGCTGAAGTTACTTTTAAAACACAATAATTCTGCCCCCAGCAATTGCTGGAAGTCGAATTATTTCATTCCCCACTATCCTGGAAGGGGAATAGTATTTAACACGGCCGGGAACTTGTGCAGAAGCAAGATCAGCCATATACCGGCTGTATTCTGCGCCCAAGTCTCCCGCGCCGATTCCTCTTGTACACCGCATAGGAGACAAAACAATATGAAGCATTCTTTTAGGTGACACACAGAAAATAAAACTGCAAGACTAAAAGTCATTTTTTTGGAGCATAGATGCAATTGTTTATCACATCCGTTTATTATTATTTTTTTTCTTCCATGAGTTTCTTTTAATTTCACACGCCATAAGTATGCTTCTGTCAGGTGGTCCAAGGTCAAAATTTCAAGGAAGGCTTTTGACTTGCAGAAGCCTCATCTCACAAAGCTGTTTTTACTCCGCATTGCAATGGGCTTTAATGTTTGCAGTCTATAGAGTTGAATGGAGGGGATCTTTCATTAACTTGAATGGATCTCTGATGGTTTGTGGTGTAGGATGCCGGTTTGTCCTTGGCTGTCCCTCAGATTTTAAGCTCAGTGGGAACATCAGCCCGGTTTGACACCATGTCCAATATCCCCGGTTTCTCCTCCTCACAGCATCCGGCCGTACTGCTGAATACAGCGGCTTAATGTATTTGTAGTTATTCTCTCCTCCCATGACCCTCGACCTGCGATTTCTAATCCCACAGATCTGCCTTAATCTCCACCAATTTAGGGTCAGGTCTCCGTGGTGTTCGCAGGAAGGCTGAAGACTGATAACATCCGTGTTCTCTGCCAGGCTGATACCCCTGAGATCCCATCGCAAGATGATCGCCAACCACGGTGGCTTGTAGGACAGGTCACCAGGCCTCAGATTCAGCCGTTGTGGTGCCGGAATCTCGCTATATACAGTACTTCTACCAGGAAGTCAGCAGTTGAGTGGCAGATGCGACGTTAGATGAGGTGATCTTTCCTCATAGGTTGTTCGACACGAACATGAGGTAAACCTACATAGTCCACGCTGATAGTCTCCTGGCCACAAGCCAAACCAGAGCTGCAAGCAAGAGTGCCGAATGCTTACTCGTGTTAGCCCCTATTGTGGGAAGAGGTGAGAACCACTGTTATGCTGTTACTACCGTCTGGGTCCTTATTCAGAATATTTCCCCTCACTCCCTGATTCCTGTCAGCATAATGCCCAACACCCCAAGATGAGAAAGATGGACTCCTGTGTTAAAATGCTTGAGAAATTAACATATCCATTTACTGCTCCAATCACAACCCCCCCCCCCCCCCATCATGGTCTCCAGACACACCCCTGCCACGCCTCCTGCACAACTCCAGTTGCACCCCTGCCACACCATCCCGTCACGCCTCCAGTCATACCCCCACCACACCTCCAGTCACACCCAGCTCACTTCCACATGAGCATTTCCTCTCCCCGCCCCCTGTTTTTATAGCAGCCCGACCTAGACCATGACCAGTGTGGCCTCTATGAAGCCTCCCCCTTCCCTCTGCAGCCCACCTGAGGCAGAAGATCTTCCGGTCTTGTCTAATGCGGCTATTAAAGGGCAACTCTAGTGAGAGGGATATGGAGGTGCCATATTTACTTCAGTGTTCTCCCCAGGCTCTTTTAGCTGGGTGCTCCACCCGTCTAGTTTTTGTGAGCACCCGGCTGGAATTGGCTCACCACCTCCTCTGCTGTAAGCAGAATTGTGCAGAGAAGCAGCTGCCCTGCATTCCCTCATATGGCCCTACCCGGCTACTTTTCTATGCCACCCGGCTACTTTTTCATGCTACCCGGCTGGAAAAAAAGTCTGGGGAGAACACTGTACTTCCTTTTTAAGCAATACCAGTTCCCTGGCTGTCCTACTGACTCTGTACCTGTAATACTTTTAGCCATAGACCCTTAAGGTCCGTACACACGCCGGACTGGAGGCAACGACGGATCGCTCAGAAACAGCCGTATCAGTCCGCTGACAGTGCGTACACACGCCGGTCTGTCGTTGGCACGCCCACCCAGCGGGAGGCAACGACGGACCCGTCGTTGCCTCCAGTCCGGCGTGTGTACGGACCTTTAACAAGTATGCAGCAGATTAGGTGTTTCTGACATTGTCAGATCTGACAAGATTAGCTGTGTGTGTGTGTGTTTGTTTTGTCTTCCACATTTCGGGTCCATCTGCTGTATTAGGACATATGTGGGCTTGTCCGAGGCGGTGGAAGACAAGACACAGAACATTTATATCACGTTTTTCTCCTGGCAGACTCAAAGCGCCAGAGCTGCTGCCACTAGGGCACGTTCAGTAAGCAATAGCAGCATTAGAGAGTCTTGACCAAGGTCTCCTTACTGAATAGGTGCAGCTTACTGAACAAGAAGAGCCAAGCTTCAAACCCAGGTCTCCTGTGATAGAGTACACTATCCAGCTGCTGGAAGGATGATGAAGAACCACAGGTCTCAGCACGCCCTCCGCTCTGAGAAGCAGACTATTCCTGAGTCTCTGGTGGGGTTCCAGCTGGATTGCATTGTGCAGCGACTGTCGGCCCCCCTCGCTGGCTGTGTATAATGGCCGTGTACCGGGATATATTTAGTACAAAGTCCTCGGCTGAGCTGAGCTGAGCACCACAATACAGGGCAGAGGTGGGCTGCAATGTATGGATTATAGAGGAACACTAGGTCAGGCGTGGGGTATTTATAGCCGGCACAATGAGATTGCCGCGCACGTTTCCGCTATAGGCCTGACCCCATCTGACTCCGCAGACTCCGGGCCTCGTTAGCCGCGATTCATTAAAAGGGAAGAATGCGTTGTCCGCCGCTCTACGCAGATCAGAAGCAGAATCACGATATGTCCGACTGATCAGGTCACACGCAGACGCGCTCGTCTCCACCTCTGATTATAGTCAGCGCGGTTTTATGCAGTCCTCCCCAGCAGGACTCTATAGATCGCAAGCGCTGGAAATCCTGGCACTGATTTTTGGCGTACTGGCAATCCCCTACTTACTTACAAATGACTCGAGTAACAAGGTTTTAGAGATACAGTTGTCTTCATGTACAAAACTTTTTTTTTATTATTTTTTTTTATACATATTTTTGTTATTAAAGGGCTCACAAGGCCAGAACAAAATTGCAGTTTTACTTGCCTGGGGCTTCTTTCAGCCCCTAGTCATTTGTGTCCCTGGCCACAGATCTGGTCCTCTATGGGGGTCCAGCTGGCAGCCTCTGAAGGATCGCCAACCCCCAATGTCAGCGTCTTCTGTGGGTGCGGGCACCTCTGTAACCTATTGGGGGCCAACAATCCTATAGGCTGCCAGCTGGACCCCGTAGAGCAGGGGGTCCCCAACCACCAGCCCAGGTCCCACTGCCGGTCCGTGGGCCGTTTCTTTTTTTTTTTTTTTTCTCTCTCTGCTGGTCCGCGGGTCTGGCCTCTCGTCCCTACCTGAAACGTTTGTACCTACTGCAGAATATGGATCAGGGAACGAGTGTTCGTCAGGTCGCGGGCCACCGGAAGTTCCCCCATACAGCTTCTACAGTCTTCACGTGGGTACCCCAGCTTTAGGGCTTGGGCCCACTAGAAATCACTTGATGCTTTTTGGTAGCAATTTTTGGCGCTTTTTTGAAGCGTTTTTTATTTTAATGCTAGCAATTTGTACAGAATCGCTTTTGCGCAGCGATCTGAAAATTAGTTTTGCAGCATTCTTATACTTTGTAAGCGCAACACTCCAAAAATGCTGGGGTAATTATTGCTACTGTGGAATCGCCTCCATTGACTTTTATTAGACTAGCGCTTCTAGGATCGCCGGCGAATTCAAAGTGCCTCTGACAGCTCCTGTGGGCCCCAGGCCTTAGAGAGGAGCTTGAAAAGCAAGTCCACATGCCAGTTTCCACAGAATTGAACCTGCGCCAGTCAGACTCAGCAGCTGCTGAGTAATTACGCTGTTGGCTAATTGATCAGCAGTTGCTGGGTTTGTTGTGGCAGTTTCCGTTTCTGTGGACATTTACGTTTACTCAGATTGAAGGGTCGTCTTGAACTTTCCTCCTATATATCTCAGCTGTCTGCATACTGGAGGGAGCTGACAATATAGATGGCTTAGGTGTAGCATAACTCAGTGTGATCAGCTGGTAGATTGGCTGCGCTCTGATTTGCTGTGATCACTTCCTGCTTTGTCACATGATCGTGGCCAGACTATCAGAGCCTCGCAATTTTGTCACCTGATAACACCAATCACATGTCTCTCTGTGACTTCTGTTCCACACAGGGGGGAAGGTGGGGGTGGGGGTCTCCTACTAGGGGTGGGCTAATTTTAGGCAAGGTTTATTGGTTAGGGTAAGGTATTGGGTAAGTATAGGGTTAGCTGGTTGAAGGTTGAGGTCGGACATGGAGGAAGGTTAATGAGTTGCAGATAATTGTGGTCTGTATGAAAACTGAATGCAGATTATATGCATGTTGGAGTTGTACCTATTAAAAATGGTAGGCCAGTGACCGCCCCCACTCACTGGTTTTTACAAGAAAATTCTAATGTCTGATGCTTCTCTCTCTCTCTCATACCCGTGAAACGCGTTGCACTGTTTGTTTTGGAGTATATTAATAAACCTGTTGTCATAAAACTGACGTTATCTTGTCTACTTCGGGGAGGTGAGTCCACCACCACCTCCTGAGGGATTTTAAGCCTTTTAGAACCTTTTATCCTGCTGGCGCCTCTGTTCACTCTTACATTATCAATATCCACCCCTGGTGGAGGGGTTGATCCCCATTTTTCCTTATCTACAGAGAGCGACTTGTAATCCTGAGTGAGGACAGGTCTAATCTCCTCACCTGCCTATACAGTAGTTGCCTAGGCGGTAACCCACGTTTGTGAGTATATACACTATATACTTTTCATTTCCAACCCCTTGTTTTGCATACTACACTAGATTGGGCTCTCTGTATTTCTTTTGTCTTTATTAGAGACACAGCATCAGGAGGAAACTGGTATTGTTTAAAAGTAAATGAATATGGCCGCCTCCATATACCTCTCACTTCGGGTTCCCTTTAAGTTCCAGTTGTTTCTCGTGTTACTCCGTCTGGAATGAGAACCCCTCGATGCTGGATTTCATCGGATTGGACCAATCCCCATGTGATGTCCTAAATGAAAGTGTTTGCCAGCATGAGACTTATGGCCCATACTCACGAGGTACTTTTGTCGCCTCAACACGCGGCGCGCGCGTGTTGCAGCGACAGGTCGCCCGTGAGTATGGGCCGTTGCACGCGCGCGCACCCCGAACTGTCGCCCGTCGCTCTTGTCGCCATGCGATTGAAAGTTTCAATCGCATGGCAACAGTCGCCGCCGCACCTCCGCCGCAACTGTCGCTAGTCCGCGTGAGTACGCGGACTAGCGACAGCAACCTCCATAGAGGTAAATGGAGCTTCCGGCGGGGGGAGGAGGAACGTCGGCGACAGCTTCCGTCTCGCCGCTGGTCCCTCTTCCGCGTGTGTACGCGGAGGGACCTGGAGAGAAGCTGTCGTCGGCCTGTCGCTAGCACGCTCACGTGTGCTGGCGACAGGCCACTTCTGCAGCCCGTGAGTACGGGCCATAACACACTCTCCTCCCCGTATCTCCGGCTGGGTGATGTCACTTCTAGTCGCTACATTTTCCGCTAGAAGATATTAGATCTAGAAGAAATGTGATGTATGCAGCTCATATCTTACAGAGGACATGGGATAGACCAGGCATGGGCAAACGTGGCCCTCCAAAGTCCCACAATGCATTTGCCTTTATGAGTCATGACTGTGGCTGTAAGACTCCTGCAATGCATTGTGGGACTTGTAGTTCCTTAACAGCTGGAGGGCCAAGTTTGCCCATGCCTGGGATAGACAAGTGGGGGCCAGAGTGAGCTCACACACGAGGAATATGGGGAGGGTGCATGTCAGTCTGATAACTGCATGCACCCACCTCCAGGCCATAAATCCAGGGCAGCAAGTGGCACATGGCTAAATTCGCATAATCTTTTCCACTAAGTTCTGATATGACCCAGGTGCGAGGTCTGCTTGCGGGAGGTTTGGCAGTAGGGACGAGCTTGGGTTTTGCATAGTTGTAATTTCGCAGAGAAATTCGGAATAACCATGCAAAATCGCCTGCTGATTATGATCCGTGATTTCGCAATGACCCATTAGACTTTAATGCATTTATATGAAAATGCGCAAATGTGTTTTTTCATATCCGAAAATTTGTATTCATAGGCCTAATAGACTTAAATTAATTTGTGTGAAAACTACGCAAAATTGCTGGAAATCAAGATTACCCACATAATCGTAATCCATGATCTGTAATTCGTAATGATGCGTAATTTCAAAAGAATGTTTCTTATTTCCATAGTCTGTAGTGCAATTATTATTTATCATTCTTACTTAGTATTTATATAGCGCTGACATGCTCTGCAGCGCTGTACAGAGTATATTGTCTTGTCACTTAACTGTCCCTTAGAAGGGCTCACAGTCTAATCCCTACCATAGTCCTATGTCTGTATCGTGTAGTGTATGTATCATAATCTAGAGCCAATTTAGGGTAAGCCAATTAATTTATCTGTATGTTTTTGGGGTGTGGGAGGAAACTGGAGTGCCCGGAGGAAACCCACACAGACACGGGGAGAACATACAAACACCGTGCAGATAGTGCCCTGGCTGTATTCAAACCGGGGACGCAGCGCTGCAAGGCGAGAGCGCTAACCACTCTGCCACCTTGTGTTTTCTCATATGCGAAAATTTGTTTCTTACGCCTCAGACCCCCCCCAGTGTGTTGTGGGAAGAGGCGGACAGCGTGGCACGCCTGGCGACAGCTCCCGTGCGACGTCCGCCCTGGAATGCCACCAAGTTTTTGGTCTGTTTACACAAGTGCCGCCTCTTACGCCGCCCTCCTCCTCCTCTTCCTCCCGGCTTTTAAGTCTTCGCCTTCATTATAAAGGGATTATGAGAATTAGACTGTAAGCTCTTTTCTCTTCCCTGCGAGAAACACGTTTGCCTTGTCTTTCTGACAGCGTCTGTTACTGAAGAGATTATACGCCATTGTTCCGACAATTCCGCATCCTGGCGCCACGTACACAAGCCGACAATGGGCCCTGCCAGCACCGGGGCCCCCACTTATTGGGAGGCATTGTTGGGTGGCTGTGTGATTAGCCACGCTGTGACTGGTTGTAGGTGTTGTGTTACAGCGGTGAATGCAAGATGCCTATACTGTAACAATGTGTGTCTGTGCACAAATACATACGGTGTGTGTGTGTGTGTGTGTATAGTGTGTGTGTGTGTATAGTGTGTGTGTGTGTGTGTGTGTGTGTGTGTGTGTGTGTGTGTGTGTGTGTGTGTGTGTGTGTGTGTGTGTGTGTGTGTATAGTGTGTGTGTGTGTGTGTGTGTGTGTGTGTGTATAGTGTGTGTGTGTGTGTGTGTGTGTGTGTATAGTGTGTGTGTGTGTGTGTGTGTTTAGTGTTGTGTGTGTGTGTGTGTGTGTGTGTGTGTGTGTGTGTGTGTGTGTATAGTGTGTGTGTGTGTGTGTGTGTGTGTGTATAGTGTGTGTGTGTGTGTGTGTGTGTGTGTGTGTGTGTGTGTGTGTGTGTGTGTGTATAGTGTGTGTGTGTGTATAGTGTGTGTGTGTGCGCACATTGCCTGGGGCTGTTCTGGTAATCCTCTGCCTCTAATATTTTTAGCCATAGAGCAGGAGTGTCAAACTCACATAGGGGACCAATCCTAGTCCAATCATAATTGAAAGTGTGTACTAGGCGTTAGCCGCGGGTCAAATTGTTAATTGAGATTGAACATTTATATTGAACAGTCTTAAAGGAAACCAGAAATGAACACTTTGGCACACAATAAACGTACCCCCGATAGATTTTACAAAATAAATACTATACCTGGTATTTTCGCCGCTCTGGTGTGCCCTTTTTTGTGTTTTTTTTTTTTGTTTTTTTTTACTAAAACTCCATGCAAAACACAGTTCATCAGAAAAGCATATTATTTAGTGGGCTGTGTGCAAAATGAAATCACCGTTTCTAAAAACCTCTTACAACTAACAAATCTAGATAAAAAATGTTGTTTTTCAATGTACCCTTACATTAGCAGCTCCTCCCATCTCATAACAGCTCTCTGTGATGCTGCAAATATACAGAACAGGAAAGCAGAGCCAGAAGGGGGCAGGCTTGAGCTTGAAAAGACATCAGAGAAGACAGACTCAGCTATAATGATTCCTGAGCAAAGCCAGACTGAATGCTCAGTCTGGGATTTTATCAGGGCTGATAACAAGCAGTCTGAGCAGTGAAGAATGAAACAGAGAGCAGGGTAGGTGTTTTTTCTAATGTCCCCACTGATGTATATGGTAAAATACATGAGGGTGCTTCGTCTCTGGTTCACTTTAAATAAAGTGGCATAACTATATTGGGTACTTATCCGTTAGCCGGGCGCATCCGGCAGGTGGCGCTAATTACTATTCTCCCTCCAGGCCGACATGGATAGTAGGGAAAGATGTAACTTTGGTGGAGTTTTGTCGCCACCTAGAGGATGCGCCCGGCTAACGGATAAGTACCCTATATTGACCGTGTAGGCCCTGATCCCTGCCCCTCCCTCTTCTGTAGAGTAGCACATTGGAGCAGTTTAATATTTGCCTGCTTCAGCACTGCTTCAGGTCTCCTCTGATCTTCCTTACAGCCACACGCTCTATGCTGCATACTTCTGGCTCTGAGTGCATGTCATGTGATCATGCTTTATCCTGCATCCCTCTGGCTCTAAATGCAGGTCACATGATCAGGAACTGGAGGTGAGGAAGTTTAGAGCGTGCAGCTGCTGGGAAGAAAACAAAAGACAAGACACAGTGTAGGAGTAGGTAAGTAATTCAGTGCTCCGATGCACTACTATGTGAAGAGATGGTGCCAGGGGGATGTGTGTGTGTGTGTGTGTGTGTGTGTGTGTGTGTGTGTGTGTGTGTGTATATATATATATATGGGGGGGGATTTGGATCCTGCTTATTTCATGGAGGGGGTCCTGTGGGATGTTGCTGCACCCAGGCTCAAACTGGCAATGTTCCAACCAGAAAGACTGTCATCCTCTGGAGGGGATGGAAGTGTTCTGATGTTCTTTTACTGCTCACAATGATGCACATCTTGAGGACCGCATAAAATGGCAAGGAGGGCTGCTTCCAGCTTGCGGGCCTTCTGTGTGACACCTGTGCCATAGGCCCTGATCAAGAATGCAGATTGATGTTTCTGACTGAAGTCTGACTGGATCAGATGCATGCTTGTTTCTGGTGTGATTCAGACACTACTGCAGCCAAAGAGATCAGCAGGACTGCCAGGCAACTGTTATTGTTTAAAAGGTCGTACATATGGCAGCCTCCATATACCTCTCTCTTCAGGTGTAATTCAAGGTCCTTTAAAAAAAAAATCCCATTCTATACAGCAATCTGCTCTGCCCAAAAACCCGGCAAGGGCAGGGAGGAGCTTTGACTGAGTGCAGCAGATGGGCAGAGCAGGAGACCTAGGAGGGCAGAGATCTCTCTACTGAAATTGCCAAGAAACAGAAGAAGGGAGCAGAAGGGAGCTGCTTGTAACAAGTTAGGAACAGTCGGCACACTCAAAGATGCAAGTTAAAGTGGACCTTATCTCCGAACTTCCTCTCTGCTCTAAAAGATGCCCAACAGCATAATAACCTTTAAAGAAAAACATTTCTTTGTTACAGCTGCTACAAATCCTGCTATAAATCTGCAGTGTATCTACTCCCTGCTTTCATGGAAGCAGACATGGGGTTAACTCCTGTGTTTACACATTAGCTGCTCTGCCAAGGCAGCTAGCTGACACAGCTAAGAGGTCAAATTACACTTGTGATTAGTCACAGATGAGGGGGAATTAGACAAGCTAAATTAGGCTGCATTTCTCTCGGGTTTCCTCCTGTTCTGTGCAGGAGTTCAGGTCCACTCTAATGCATTTTTTTTTCTTTGTGACCTTACTTAAGACCCCAGAATTACATTTTTGTATCATGAACAATAATGATAGGGCTTAAGCTAAGTCTTGGAGTTTATCCTCCCCTCCCCCCGTGGTGTAATAACTCTGCCGTCCACAATGCCCCCCCCCCCCCCCCCCCACCAGCCAGGGGACACGAGGAGAGGAGCGTTCCGTCCCCATCGCACTCGCGGTTCTGTCTCAGCAGGAGGATCAGTGGGTTTCGGGTTCCTCTGGTTTCCTGTTGGCCGGCAGAGACCTGCGCCTGCAGATTCCTGCTCCGCCCGCATTTGGGCTCAGGGCCCGTTTGATGCTATCGGAGTGTTTAGTCTGATTCTGGTGAAGGAACTGTACTTGGCATTGTCTGTGCGCCGGGGATCAGGTGACACGCCTGCAGGACGCAGTGACGGCGGCCGCTGCGAATGGAAAGCGCTGAAGCGTGCACAGCGCAATTTCACAGCTGCCAAAAAAACTTGGGATTTACGTCCTCCCCCCTCCAATCAGATTGCTGTGATTGTTGCTCGGCCGGCGGGCATGTTGGCAATGGGATTTCCCTTCTCCCCCTTCCCCTTTTCTTCCATATTTTGTTTACTTTTTGCTCGAAACCATAAATTTCACATCTCATTTTATTTTTATTTGCTGTAGAAGGTCAATCCTCTCCAGAATGATGTTTAGGTGAAATCTGGTGACCTGAATAATGATATTGCTTTTTGTGGACGCCGGCAGTGAGATCTCGCAGTTATCCGAAGTGCCAATTATCTGGTGCGGGAGTTTAGCTCGCCGGTCACTGAGATTTCCTAATGCTTGAGGCATGTGCAGCGAGTTTAGAGAGTTTACTTTAAAGCGGATCTGAACTCTGGACTTCCTCCCTGCTCTAAAAAATAAGCAACAGCGTAATAACGTTTACAGAAAAACATTTCTTTGTTACAGCTGATAGAAATCCTGCAATACATCTGCAATGTGTCTACTCCCTGCTTTCATAGAAGCAGACATAGGGTTAAAGTGTACCAGAGGCGAGGTGACCTATGAGGTAAATATGTGCATGTAGGCCTAGTGCACACCAGAGCGGTTCTGCTGCGGTTTGCGATCCGCTTGCGGGTGCGGATCTGCTAGGGTAATGTATTTCAATGGGCTGGTGCACACCAGAGCGGGAGGCGTTTTGCAGAAACGCATACTCCCGGGCTGCTGCAGATTTTGCATTGCGGAGGCATTTCTGACTCAATGTTAAGTATAGGAAAACCGCAAACCGCTCTGAAAAACGGCACTTCAGAGCGGTTTGCCAGGCGTTTTTGTTACAGAAGCTGTTCAGTAACAGCTTTACTGTAACAATATATGAAATCTACTACACCAAAACTGCTACACAAAACCGCAAAACGCTAGGTGAAACGCTACAGAAAAATAACAAAAAGCGTTTCAAAATCTGCTAGCATTTTGCGGATCTGCTAGCGTTTTTTGGTGTGCACCAGGCCGTACTGTACAAAACACATTAATAACCAGGCTGTTTTAGTTTCAATAATTTTTATTAAGAATTTTTCAAAAAATAACAGTCAAACAGTAATATTTTGACATAGCAGTATACAGTAAGTCATAAAGTCATATATTGTGAGTTCAAGAAATAGACTAGCAGTAGAATGACAATAATATTAGTGATAAAAATAGCATCAATGACCTTGATAGTTTTATTGAACATACTCGTAAGCTTAAAGTGAACCAGAGACGAAGCACCCTTGTGTATTTTACCATAGAAATCAGTGGGAACATTAGAGAAAACACCTACCCTGCCCTCTGTTTCATCCTCACTGCTAAAAGTGTCTGTTATCAGCTGAGATAAGAATCCCGGGCTGAGCATTGAGTCTGGCTTTGCTATAATGACTCAGCTATAATGATTCCTGAGCAAAGCCAGCAGGGGGCAGGCTTGGACTTGAAGACAGCAAAGAACACAGTCTCAGCTATAATTATTCTGTAGCAAAGCCAGACCGACTGCTTAGTCGGGATTCTTATCTTAGAGGTGATAACAGGCAAATTAAACAGAGAACAATGTAACAAAGAGCAGATTAGGTGTTTACTGTCATGTTCCCACTGATTTATAAGGTAAAATACATGAGGGTGCTTCATCTCTGGTTCTCTTTAAGATAATAGTAATATTAATATCAGTATTAACAGTATTAAACAAAATGGATTCATATTGCCAATCTATTATAACAGTTAAACTTGATATGGTCTTTTCCAGTGCCACCATATCATTATTTCTAGGAATTATTTCCTTTCTTTGACACATAGTGGTAAGAATCAGTTAACTCTTTGTCCTCTCTACCTGAGAAATGGGGGTATAGAGCCGCCCTACTGAGATCTCAGGGAGTGGAACTTACTGGGATATAGTACTATACAATACCACCATGTAAGTTCTAACTGAGGTGGGACTTTAGTTATGTATCTTTAATAAGGGTTACCCTTAAGGGTAATATATGAACAATATGATATAGGAACCAGGACAGTAATAAGATCATCTTATCCTATGTTGTTGATTTTTAAGTTACAATCAACTGACTAGATTTGACTCAACTAAACTAAATTAAACTAAATTAAATTGAACTAAACATTATACCTAGTATGTATGTCCCCAGAAGGTAAGTATTATGATGCTTTACTTCCTCTTATTCATGGATACTCACTTGTGAGTAATCACTTAAGAAAATCACTTGTGAAATGGACTGTGATTGGTGAGGTGCACCAAGCTTGTGAATGAATGTCAAGAGGATCATTCCGTATATCAAAATTCCGACAGCTTAGACTCTCTGTATACTGTAGGCCATAGACTTGCCCTTTTCAGAACCAGGCTGTTTTAATTATTTAATTTTGCTACCTGAAAGAGTTAATTTTTAGGCATGGAGGTGACAGCTTCTGTCTTGTCGGGAATATATGAATGTACACTGTTCGAGGGGGGAGGGTACCAGGGAAAATACATACAACACTTAAGTTAACAGGACAAACCCTGTAGGTACATACAGTATAAGGTCTCTTGCACACTACATGCGATTCCGATTTACGATTTCTAATCTGTACTGCATGCTGCATTTTTTTTCTGCGTTTTTTTCTTTTCTTTTTGTTTTAATAGCATCCAGGGAAAAGCGAAATCGCAAATCGGATTTGCAGTCGTGCAGGTGGCCTAAAAGAGCTTATAACCTTTAGGCCTGGAACCCACTGCAAACCGCAAACGCTAAACGCAACCGCTAGCAATTTGTAACAGCGGTTTGCAAGCGGATTCATGCGCGTTTGCGGTCGCGTTTTGCAACATTGTATTTTTTTGCCCAGCGGGTGCGTAGCGTTTTGCGGTTTGCGGTTTTATCCTGATTGGTCGTGTGAATAATTTTTCATTTTGTTACATTGCGCTGCACCGCAAAACGCTAGCAGAACCGCTCAGTTTAGGTTTTGCTGAGCGTTTCCACTAGCGTTTCAATACTTTACATTGAAGCGCTAGCGCTCCCAAAATGCTGCAGGTCCTGCGTTTGCGTTTCTGAGAAACGCAAACGCTCCTGTGGAAGTTGCCCCATCCATTAACATTAGCACAGCGTTTTGGCAAACTGCTAGCGTATCGCAGTGCTGCCAAAACGCTGCTAAAAGCGCTCCTGTGGGTTCCAGCCCTTATTGGTAATCAGACCTGGATTTGCCTCACAAGAGCCTATAGGTACAGATAGCCTGACACCATAGACTTCACCCTCCATGAGCCTCCAAACCGCACTGCAAGTGTACTGGCTGTCCCATCTGTCACTTCACCCTTCCTTCCCAGCCCATCATACGTAGCTACAGGTGCCCCTATCTAATAGGTAGCCAGAGGTACCCTCAGTATTAGGTAGCTAGAGGTGCCCCCAAGTATTAGGTAGCCAGAGGAACCTCCGTATTAGGTAGCTCAGTATTAAGTGTGCCCCTGGCTGAGGGGAGATCGGGTCAGTGGAATTCCGAGAGTAGGGTGAGTAACCTCTCATTTACACTCTCATCAGGACTCTGCAGAGGGAAGGAGGTGCTCAGGGAGGGAAGTGAGCCGCCTTTCCACCATCAGGCGCCTGTAGGCAGGTGCCTACAGTGCCTTATGGTAAATCCCACCCTGTTGGTAATACATCAAATAAATAAGAAAGTTGGGGCACCACGGCCGTGGATACGCCAGTGTAAATTCCTGTAAGTACTACACTGAGCTCACACAGCTTTGTGGGTTGTTGCTTATCCCCTCCACTCCTGATTGTGTTACAGAGCGGGGTGTCGCTATCCCACAGCAAGGGTCGCTTATGACTTTACATATACATGAATGCAGGGAGGAGCAAGAAGACACTGCACTGCTGGACATTAGTCAGAGACTGACTACCAGTGGCAGTGTCTAAAGCAATGCTATCTCCAACCCGCAGTCGTCAACATAGGATGGGACTGATGTCAACATATAGGATGGTGTTTCATCATCTATGTTGACGACTGTGGATTGGAGATGGGGGATTAAGAAGGGGCCATCATTTTTAGGAGTAGGAGGATATATACAGTTATCTCATCAGTTTATTTTCACTCTAACATCCTGTGTTTACAAATTGGCTGCTCTGCTGTGGCAGAGAAGATTCCTGAGCTGACACAGCTGAGAGATAAAATTACAGTGGTGGTCAGTCACAGATGAGTGGGAATTAGACAAGCTAAGCTCTCTACATACAGGGTGCATTGCTCTCTGTTTTCCTTCTGTCCTGTGCAAGAGTTCAGGTCCACTTCAATAATAATTGAATAAAGTTGCACAGATATGTGACGCTGGTTTGGGTGCTGGATGTTCGGGTCAGTATGCGATCCGTAGGACTCCGCCTCTTCTGCAGGTCACAGCCGTGAGTCTCAGTACAGTACAGAAGCGTGCTGCGGTATGGTGACTAGCGATGAGTCATTTCTTTAATTGGAATGCTTGGGAGTCCCATGCCTGTATCTGACCTGCATTCTAATGTACAGGTACCATTACTAAAGTAAATGGATTGCATAGTTTGTCATAGCCGGGCGAATAAAACATTCTGATCGCATGAATCCGCCCGCTATCACAGGGCCTGTGATTGTTTACTGATGACCTAAAGAGGACCTGAACTCAGAACTTCCTCTCTGCTCTAAAAGATAAGCAACAGCATAATGACCTTTAAAGAAAAAACATTGCTTTGTTACAGCTGATACAAATCCTGCAACGAGTCTGCAGTGTGTCTACTTCCTGCTTGCATGGGAGCAGACATAGGGTTAACATCCTGTGTTCACAAATTACATCTCTGCCGACACAGCTGAGATATCAAATTACACTTGTGATTAGTCACTGATGAGGTGGGATTTAAAGGATACCCGGGGTAACATGTGACATGATGAGATAGACATGGGTATGCACAGTGCCTAGCACACAAATAACTATGCTGTGTAACTTTTTTCTTTCTCTGCCTGAAAGAGTTAAATATCAGGTATGCAAGTGGCTGACTCAGTCAGGAAGTGACTACAGTGTGACCCTCACTGATAAGAAATTCAAATTATAAAACCCTTTCCTAGCAGAAAATGGCTTCTGAGAGCAAGAAAGAGGTAAAAAAAAAAGGGGGGAATTTCTTATCAGTGAGGGTCACACTGTAGTCACTTCCTGACTGAGTCTGCCACTTGCATACCTGATATTTAACTCTTTCAGGCAGAGAAAGAAAAAAGTTACACAGCATAGTTATTTGTGTGCTAGGCACTGTACATACACATGTCTATCTCATCATGTCACTTCAGGTATCCTTTAAACAGGCTAAACTCTCTAAATACATACAGGGTGCATTTCTCTCTGTTTTCCTGTCCTGTGCAAGAGTTCAGGTGCACTTTAACCTATTAACGGCATGTGAGTTACCATACCAACACGTTTCAACCTGGTAATCCACGTTGTGCTTACAAGTTAACGTGGTCCCCCTGCGCTGGTGATTTGTAATAATTGCAGTGCAGTCCCTGCGCATAACAGCTTTAGCAGAGTTCACTGCATCAGGCCCCTCATGAGAAAAAAGCTCTGTGCGCTAATCTCAAAGGTTATTACTTCTATTTGACACCTGCACTAATGCACTGTCAGTAAGTGACTCTGATGCTCCTCTCTACCAATCGGGGTAAGAAGCAACGCGGATTATTTGCTTTGAAGGACACCTGTAGTGGGAAAAATATGGAGGCTGCCATACTTCCTTTCAAACTATACCAGTTGCCTGGCAGTCCTGCTGGTCTATTTGGCTGCAGTAGTGTCTGAATAACACCAGAAACAAGCATGCAGCTAATCTCGTCAAATCTGACAATAATGCCAGAAACACCTGATCTGCTGCATGCTTGTTCAGGCCCCATTCACACTTGAGCGTTTCGCCGGCGATTTCGGCAAAATGCTCAAACGCTAACGCCTTTGAAAGCGCTACTGTAAGAAAACCCTACAGGCCCGTTCTTACTTGGGTGCTTTTGTGCAAATCGCCCAAAATCGTGAAACGCAAACGCGTAGCTTGCACCATTTTCAGGCTATTTCCCAGCGATTGCGTTTCAGTGCCATAGAAGTCCTAAACGCGATCGTGGAGAAATCGCTGCACTGTCCAGCATTTTTTTTTCCTCGTGAAATCGCGGAAAAATCACTCCCGCAAAAAAATGCCTGCGTTTTGCGCTTCTAAGTGTGAATGAGGCCTCAGGGTTTGAGGCTGAGAGAAATATGGCAGCTTCCTTATACCCCTCGCTTAAAGGGATACTGTAGGGCAGCACGGTGGCGTAGTGGTTAGCTCTCTCGCCTTGCAGCGCTGGGTCCCTGGTTCAAATCCCAGCCAGGGCACTATCTACAAAGAGTTTGTATGTTCTCTCCGTGTCTGCGTGGGTTTCCTCCGGGCACTCCGGTTTCCTCCCACATTTCAAAAACATACGGATAAGTTAATTGGCTCCCCCTAAAAATTGGCCCTAGACTACAGTACTTACACTACATAATATAGATATATGGCAATGGTAGGGATTAGATTGTGAGCTCCTTTGAGGGACAGTTAGTGACAAGATATATATATACACTGTACAGCGCTGCGTAATATGTCGGCGCTATATAAATACTAAATAATAATAATAATAATAGGGGGGTCGGGGGAAAATGAGTTGAACTTACCCGGGGCTTCTAATGGTCCCCCGCAGACATCCTGTGCCCACGGAGCCACTCACCGATGCTCCGGCCCCGCCTCCGGTTCACTTCTGGAATTTCAGACTTTAAAGTCTGAAAACCACTGCGCCTGCGCAGCTGCATCCTCGCTCCCGCTGATGTCACCAGGAGAGTATTGCACAAGCCCAGTATGGTCTGTGTCTGCGCAGTATGCTCCTGGTGCCATCAGCGGGAGCGAGGACACGGCAATGCAGGCGCAGTGGTTTTCTGACTTTAAAGTCAGAAATTCCAGAAGTGAACTGGAGGCGGGGCCGGAGCATCGGTGAGTGGCTGCGCGGGCACAGGATGTCTGTGGGGGGCCATTAGAAGCCCTGGGTAACTTCAACTCATTTTCCCCCGACCCCCCCTACAGTATCCCTTTAAGGTGTACTTTAAAAAATGCTCATTGGTTTCTGCAGTGCAGAGAGAGAGTTTTGGTGAACTGAGGTGCTGTGAGCAGATCGCCCCCTAGTGTGAAGGTGTGGCTGTGCCGCCCTGATCCAGTAATTGATGTGTGATGATGTGAGCTATGTATTGCTGGGGAGGCAGGTGGGGTGGGACGCTGGGAGAGGAATGCAGAGACTGGCTCGGCCTGTCACGCTGGTATTACAGGAGATCACCTCTATACATTGCATGGGATCAGCTAACACTTCCCTGCTGTAACCCTTTGTGTCTCATCTGTATGTTGCTTCTGTACTGGCAGCGTGTTGGGCACATGGCCTGAAGCAACCAAAACCGCCAATCAGAGGATCGTCCTGACTCCGGGCTCGTTACAAGAAAACGATATCTGTGATTCCTGGAAGTTTAAACGTTTCTGAACACGAGGGACGGGCATTGGGCTTGGATTACCCACAGAAACTGTTCTGAGCCTCTTCATTCTAAAACAGATCTATTTACTGTATATACTCGCGTATAAGCCTAATTTTCCAACATAAAAAATGTGCTGAAAAGTTACCCCCTCGGCTTATATGCGAGTCAATAAAGCAAAACAGATAGTGGAGCAGATTTTGTTACTGGCGTGAGTGTAAGGATTGCGCACTAGTGATCCTGCTCTTGCTAGCTTGCGCCCTGCTGTGTCTGTGCCCCCCATCCCCTGCAACATGGTGCACAGAGTGCGCTGCTGAAGACTACCTGTGTCCCCTGGCTTGTGGAGCGCAGCGTGCAAGCAAGGTGTCAGCGGTGCAATGATCGGGGATTCTTCCTGTGTGGCAATCGCTGTGTCTCATGTGTATGACGCCATCTAGAGGCTCCTTGAGACACAGCTGTTTGATCCTGGAGCACATCTGGCTATGGGGAGGGGGCTGATTTGTGCTGGGGGCACATCTGGCTACTGTGGAGGGGGCTATATTAGGGGGGGGGCTTATACGCGAGTCAATCACTTTTTCCTGGTTTCTGAGGGAAAAGTGGGCACCTCGGCTTATACACAGGTCGGCTTATATGCGAGTATTTACGGTACGTGCCCAATAATATTTTTAGGTGGTGTGGATATTGCCAAAGGGGGCATGTAGTGGCTGAGACTGCTGGTCGGTTAGGGTTAGGCATCGATGGAGGTCAATAAAGGGGTTAACTTTAACGATAGTAAAATATGCAGATGTTGCATTAAACATTGCCCAATGGTAGAATATCCATAATTTTACCGATATTTTTCTAGCGGCTTTCCATAGGTGCCCACCATGGCGTCCTTTATACAGTTCATGAAACGTTTCTGGGAGTACTGAAAGCAAACCTGAAGTGAAAATAAACTTATGAGATAATGAATTGTATGTGTGGTACAGATAAGAAATAGAACATTAGTAGCAAAGAAAAAAGTCTCATGATGTCTTCCAGTACAGGAAAAATTAAGAAACTTCAATTATCTATGCAAAAGAGCTTCTCTGAGCTATTCAACCCACTGGGTGGAATACATCATTTTTTTCTGAAGCACTTTAAATAGCCAAGAAACCGTGAGAGACAGCTTGAGATAAGGTTTTACTGCATGAAAGTTCAATGGGTCATTATTTCTGCTTTGTATTATAGCTTAAGGGCCCGTTTCCACTATCGCGGAAACCACCACGATTCCGTAGAGTTTCCCCGCACATGAATTGCACAGGGAAACTCTGCCATAGGGGAGAATGGCGCCGCCGGCCGAATCGCTTGCGGTAGCGATTCGGCCGGAACCCCCCACAGAATTCGCTCGGGAGGCTGCGATTCCCATCGCCTTCGATCCCGCTGACCCGGAAGAGCGGCCGCACGTCTCGCAGACGCAGTGCCGCTAAAGTGGAAACGGGCCCTAAAAGACAGTGTGGTTTCTAAACTGCAACTGTGACAGTGATGCAGTGTTAAAAAAACGATATTAACTGAATATAAAAATATGAGACTTTTCTTTGCCAATAATCTTTTATTCATTATCTGTACTACACATACAATTCAATATATCAAAAGTTTTTTGTATATATATATATATATTTTTTTATTATTTATTTATTTTATTTTTTTGCTTGAGGTTAGATTGAAGAGTGAAAACTTTCGCAGTTGAAACAATGTTACTTTTCAAGAAATAAGAGAATTCTGCCTTCTATCATGTTGTTGGCTCAGCGCCCAAAGTTTTTAGAACAGGGCGGAATAAAGTAGTTCTGATTGAAAAATGTTGCTATGATCGCGACGATCTGTTTCAACGGTCTCCTGGATACGGCGGGCTGGAGTCTTCTCCCCGAAGCCGCGCTGTGGAAGCTGACTGCCTCTTCTCTTATTGTGCCAATACATGGTACAATTTTTATTTTTTCATTTTTTTTTTTTCGATTAGATCCTTTTGTTTGATTGTTCCATTAGATCTAAAAAACAAACAAACAAAAAAGGCATAGGTGTTTTTGACCATACACAAAGATTCAATTTGTCAGAAAATCTGGAAAAAATTATCAAATGTAAAGATTTTTCCCACATGTGTGATTGGATTTTTATCGGAAAAAAAAAAAAAAAAAAAATGGGATAATCATTTCTTGATCACAAAAAAAAGATATATATTTTCGACTTTCATTCTATTGTTTTGGTCAGACTGGTAAACGTTTTTTATTGTAATGTGTATGGGCACCCTAAGGACGAACATCTTCTGCAGAACGGGCAAAGTGCGGCTGCTATGGAAACCGGTTTGGGCTGCAGTGAGTAATTTGCGGCCATAAAAGCGCAGACGCGATTGTAACGTTTTCTGTCGGCGCTCTTATTGTCCCGGCTCCGCGGCCATAATACGGGGGGGGGGGGGGGAATCTATCATAGGGGGAGGCATGTACTGCGCTCTGTACGACAGCCCGCAGCAAGGGAGAATAGGTGAAAGAAACGCGACTTTTCATCTGTCATCACCTGATCATTTGTCTGATGAAAAACGTGCATTAGTTTGAAAGAGACACAGGCCATCTCCATCAAGGTCACCTTCTGTCCTCGTATCTCAACATCACCCTCAGCTGATAAACCAGCATTTGTCTGCAGCATCAACACCCATCACTGTCTGAGAATTCGAGAATTCATCTTCTTTAACACCCCCCCCCCCCCCCCCCCCATAGCAGTAGACAGGAGATCCTCTATGTACTGGAGTCCCCCTAACTCGCCTCTCCTGTTATACTCTGTGCTGCTGGAGGACTCTGCTCCAATCTACAGCATTTGACAAAAATGCGAGAGATGTATTTAGTTTTGTAAGATGCTGTAACACTCCTCTCCTGATATACTCTGCACTGCTGGAGCCATGGGGCCTCATAGAAAATGTTTGACAGGGACCTCAATCTCAGACACTTGAGCCGTAGTATGCCCCTTACAGATATGTGTGGATATGGCAATGTGTAGTCTCATCTTGCTTACAGTAAGTGTGAGGGGAGAGAGAGAAAGAGATGAGTGCTGCCCCATCACTGAAACAGTTTGCAGGAAAGCTGCGCTGGGGAGTTGTATTATTAGACCTCTCATTATTGCCTATGTGGCAGGAAGTTGTAATCTGTGATGTCACATCCTGTCAGGAAGTAACTCCATGTTTAGGAAAAACTATGAAATACTTAGCACATCTTCCTTGTAGGCTCAGCATCTACCCCGCTCTTATCCTCTGTGTCAGGGGGATGAGGTGGAGACAGATGGGGCCCTTGGCTGCTCCTGGATCCTGTCACAGCCAATATTCCTGTGCCTGTACCACTGTATCCAAAGTACCCGAAATTGAGTAGAATGTCCATGTGGAGCTTACATAAAAATTGTATTTTTAACCCTTTAGGGCTAGGGCCTACTAGAAATCGAGAATCTCTCAAAAACAGGTGAATTCGGGCGTGAATCACTGTGATATTTCCAATGCTATCGGTTGAGAGCATTACGTTTCCACTATCGCGAATCTGCATGCGTTGTCTGCATGCGGATTCGCATAGCCAATAGAAGTGGATGGGACTGTTTCCACTTGTCAGTTTTCCTGAGTGTGTTTCTGTGCAGGATTTTTCTGCACGGCAGAGCCCTCAGAATTCGCCTGCGTTTGGAATGCATGCAAATCGCACACAATGTATTTAATAGGGAAATCGCATGCGTATTTGGCATGCGTATTTTCCTGCGATTTCGCATGTAAACTAATGTAAATTAACACAGGCAGTGACATGGTTAAAATCGCATGTACCCTAACCTATGCGAAATCGCGGCAAAAACCGCATGCGGAATCGCACCCACATGCGATTTCCTCAGCGGTGATTATGCGGCGACTTCGCACCGCACAAGTGGAAACGGGCCCTGAGCGTTTTTACGGAGCGATTTCAGGAATGCAATTTTGGGCCCCGAATTCCTTGAATGAAGTTGTGCCGAAAATGCTGTAGCGATTGCGACTTTGGCAAATCGCAATCACTTCTGTGAAATCACCGCCATAGACTAACATTGGCAAAGCGCTTTTGAAACCAATAGCTCCAGGAAGCTGTCTATTGGCCCCAGGCTTCCTACAGATCACATACCTGGTCCCTCCCACATTACGTCATGGCACTTGGTGATATTGGTAAAGGTGAGTATAGTTTATAAATCGGGGGACCTTTACAGTGAATACGGGATGAGCGCCGGACGAATCTGACATTTTTCTCCTTTAATAACAGGACGCGCTGGAGAAGCAGTGGTGTATAAATAAATCTATAGCGGGCTCCCGTCAGTCACATGTGAAATTACAGAGCTGTAATATCTTTTTAAGCTTGTTTGTGATCTTGGTCTGCGTTGGAAGGCCTCCTCGCTCGCCTACATCTGCTCTCTTCAATTACGCCGTCCTCCGGGGCCAACAAACCCGATCCCGGCACTTTTACATGGAGATTAGCAGAATAATTTGACTTCTGCTGAAATTAAGCTAGAACAATCACAAGTTCCCAATGCTGCAACGTAATGGAGGGATTAATAATTCATCTGTGCGAATCGCTCTGATATTTCCACATTCTGTGATTTAGAGGTGTGTGTGTGTGTGTGTAGCCAGTGTGTGTGTGTGTGTGTGTGTGTGTGTGTATAGTGTGTGTGTGTGTGTAGCCGGTGTGTGTGTGTGTGTGTGTGTTTGTTCAGTGTGTAGCCTGTGTGTGTGTGTGTTTGTTCAGTGTGTAGCCATTGTGTGTTTGTGTGTATGTATGTATATATGTATGTGTATGTATGTATGTATGTATGTATATATATATATATATATATATATATATATATATATATATATATATATATATATATATATAGTGTGTGTGTAGCCAGTGTGTGTGTGTGTGTGTGTGTAGCCAGTGTGTGTGTGTGTGTGTAGCCAGTGTGTGTGTGTGTGTGTAGCCAGTGTGTGTGTGTTTTTGTTCAGTGTGTAGCCATTATGTGTGTGTGTGTGTGTGTGTGTGTGTGTAGCCAGTGTGTGTGTGTGTAGCCAGTGTGTGTGTGTGTGTAGCCAGTGTGTGTGTGTAGCCAGTGTGTGTGTGTGTAGCCAGTGTGTGTGTGTTTTTGTTCAGTGTGTAGCCATTGTGTGTGTGTGTGTGTGTGTGTGTGTGTGTGTAGCCAGTGTGTGTGTGTGTGTGTGTCTGTGTTTTTGTTCAGTGTGTAGCCATTATGTGTGTGTGTGTGTGTGTGTGTGTAGCCAGTATGTGGGGGTGTGTGCGCTCACACACACATTATTAAATGTTGTAGTGTGTATGTGCGTATGTATGACACAGAACATTTATATTGCGCTTTTCTCCTGGCGGACTCAAAGCGCCAGAGCTGCAGCCACTAGGGCGCTCGCTATAGGCAGTAGCCGTGTTAGTAGGGAGCTTTGCCCAAGGGCTCCTTACTGAATAGGTGCTGGCTTACTGAAGAGGAAGGAAGATCTGAGATTGTGTACATTTGTAGTATGGGTATAAACCTATGTGTGTGCATGCGCAGGATGTTAGTGTATGTGTATTTGTGTGTGTCTGATAGTGATGAGGTTCCTGGGTCAATAGTGTTGCGTGGAATCATGGGTAATCCTGGTATTGGTGATGTATTACAGCGCTGGGTAACGCTGGCTTTGGGTGGGAGGGGTGTATTATAGGGCTGGGTAATGGCTGCTTTATGAGTGTATTACCAGGACTGTGGAGTCTGTACAAAAATCATCCGACTCCAACTGCAACTCCTCAGATTATGAAACCACCGACTCCAGGTACCCAATGGTTCCGACTCCTCGGCTCCGACTCCTAAAGGTGGCCACTAATGATCCAATTTCTAGCGAAAAATCGTTCGAGCGATCAGAAATTCTGATCGGAAGTGAAATATTGTAATACATCGTTCACTACACCATCAACGAACCAATCTTTGCTTCCTATCACAACCAACAAGAAAATCCAAATTGTGGTTCGACGAAAATTCGTACGGACGACATTTTTTTTTTCACTCGCTCATAATGGATTGTGTCCACCAACTGAGATTATTTACAACCAATCCGATCAAAATTTCTGATCGCTCTAACGATTTTTCGCTAGAAATTGGACAGTTAGTGGCCTGCTTAAGTTTAATACTTAACAGGGATGTGGATTTGCTACAACATCATCTTACTCCTCAGTTTATGAAACCTCCGACTCCAAGTACCCAAAATTACTCCGACTCCACAGTCCTGTGTATTACACTGCTGGGTAACCTGGCCTCTAGGGGGGTATTATAGGGATGAGCAATCCTGGCACTTGGGGTGGTGCAGTACTGGGTAGCCCTGGCATTGGTGGTGTAGTACAGTGCCAAATAACCCTGGCGTGGGGGGGGGGGGGGGGGTTGATTCCAGCATCGAGGTGATATTCTAATGGTTGATAACGTAACTTCATCATTGTGAGGCTGCAAGAAAGCATAATGTGTGCGACTTCTTCTAATGATCGATTTTTTTTTTTCCTCACTCACATTCTGTAGATTCTATACTGCCTGAAAGACTGTCTTTAAATTCCACAAAGAGCGTTCTCCTCCCCGCATAAAAACCAGCCGCCATCAAGCTGCTTTTGTGCGGGGTAATTTGTACTGCGGAGAGCAATTTAGGAACGGTAAAAGCAGAGCCCGGCACTCCATTCACCGGCGGACAGAGGAGACCCTGAATATTAGCTGGGAGATTATCGCGCTATTGTCGCCCGGGCGAGACGCATTGTGGCAAATACCGTCTAATGGCTCCACCGTTGCTCCAATGTGACTATATATTCTATACAATTCTGGTATGTCTCTTATAGTGACACCCTTTACTACAGACAGTAATCCCAGTAAGTGAAAGAGAGGGTCAGGATTAAGTGGAGGAGTGCGGCGGCGGTTGGCGTCTGCAGATGCACCAGCGCTTCATCGGTAGGCGGCCTGCAGAGAGGGTCCGGGACCGCCATATTTAAAGGAGCAATATCGCAATAAATTGTAAAATTTTAAATATGTGTAAATATATACAAATAAGTACGTTTTCTCCCAGAGTAAAATGAGCCATGAATTACTTTTCTCCTATGTTGCTGTCACTTAGGCTAGGTTCACATTGGAGCTAAAATAGCTTACGTTCCGCTCCGATGAGCGGAACGCAGCAGTGGAAGCAATGCTTTCCCAATGGGTAAGTTCACATTGCTGCGGTGGGCTCCCTTCCGCTCCCCACTCAATGCAGCAGACGTTCCCGACATGCACTAACCTTCCGCTTGCTCCGCTTTCACGGAGCGAAAAGCAGCGCTGGAGCAGATGTGCTCCAATGTGAACCCGGCCTGACAGTAGGTAGAAGAAATCTGACAGAACCAACAGGTTTTGGACTAGTCCATCTCTTCATGGGGATTCTCAGCAAGGCCTTTATTCCAGGGCTGTGGAGTCGGTACAAAAATCTTCCAACTCCGACTCCTTGGGTTATGAAACCACGACTCTAACTCCGACTCCGGGTACCCAAAATGGCTCCGACTCGACTCCAACTTACAGTGATGTGAAAAACTATTTGCCCCCTTCCTGATTTCTTATTCTTTTGCATGTTTGTCACACTTAAATGTTTCTGCTCATCAAAAAACGTTAACTATTAGTCAAAGATAACATAATTGAACACAAAATGCAGTTTTAAATGATGGTTTTTATTATTTAGTGAGAAAAAAAACTCCAAATCTACATGGCCCTGTGTGAAAAAGTGATTGCCATCCTTGTTAAAATCGCCGTCAAAACGCTCTAGTGTGAATGGGGCCGAAAGGTGGGGTCCATCAGGTAGAACACATTCCTCTCTTTCTCAGTCCATCCTAAACACTGTATCAGACTGCGCTAATTAGATTCTTTAAATTTATTAGAACATGCAATCTAATTGGGTGTGCAGCCTAAACTCTAGGGGATTATTTATTGCCATCAAAACTCTAGATGTATTTTTAACAGTTTTGCTTGTTCTAATAAATTTAAAGAATCTAATTAGCGCAGTCTGATATATTTTTTTGATCTTACTGACTACTGTTAAGGTTTGGGAAATCCAATTTATCAGGTCTAGCTGCTTACTCAACCATTGGCGCAACGCCGCAATTTGACACTGCATCCTAAACACTGGCCTGGATCTGGCCCTCTAGGCCTGGAGTTCCACACATGTGCTCTAGAGATCATGCATGTCAAGGGCCAAATCTGGATCGCAGAACCATCAAATTTGGCCCACAAGTGGTTTCTCTACTTTGCAATATGTTTGGCCCACTCCAGACCTGGGAAACTATATTGGAGGTGACACCTTAGATCACCAGAGCAGCCATATGGGGGAGGGAGAGCACTAGACACCAGGGAACTGTATAGGGGAGGGAAAGAACCACTAGACACCAGGGAACTGTATAGGGCAGGGAGGAGGGCCACTAGGCACCAGGGAACTGTATAGGGGTGGAAGGTGGAGGTAGATGATGCCTTCTCTCTCTGATTGCCCATCACAGACCTCAGACATGTATTTCTCCCCTTTAATGGAAATGAAGGTTTCTATTAAAAAGAACCCGAGGTGGGTTTGAAGAATATTATCTGCATACAGAGGCTGGATCTGCCTATACAGCCCAGCCTCTGTTGCTATCCCAAACCCCCCTAATGCTGGATACACACCATGCGTTTCCGCGTTCGTTGCGTCCGTCGATACGCGTCGATTCGATTATTTCCGACATGTCCGATTCGCGGGTCGATGGATCGTTAGGTCGATTTGCCATACTTTACATGGCATTCTACCTAATAATCATCGAAATGCTCGGAAATAATCGAATCGACGCGTATCGACGGTCGCATTAGACGCGGAAACGCATGGTGTGTATCCAGCATAAGGTCCCCCTGCACTCTGCAATCCCTCATAAATCACAGCCACGCTGCTGACAAACAGCTTGTCAGAGCTGGCTGTGTTTATCTCTATAGTGTCACTCTGCTGCTCTCCCCGCCTCCTGCAGAACTCCAGTCCCCGCCTGCATCCCTTCCCTCCCTGCTGATTGGAGGGAAGGGACGGGGGCAGGGACCGGAGCTATGCAGGAGGCTGGGGAGCAGCTGAGACTGACACTACAGATGTAAACACAGCCTCACAGCACGGCTGTGATTTATGAGGGATTGCAGAGTGCAGGGGGACCTTAGGGGGGTTTGGGATAGCAACAGAGGCTGGGCTGTATAGGCAGATCCAGCCTCTGTATGCAGATAACATTCTTTAAACACACCTCAGGTTCTCTTTAAAGTGACCTTCAGCTAAACTTGGGACTCCAATTTTTTTCTTTCTTTTTTTTTTATTTATAAACTAGAAATTCCAGTGTAATAAAAGTGACAGTAAAGTAAGATGTTAAGCTTTATGGCTGGTTAGTGGAGGGATCAAACCTATCAAAGGCTCAATGGGTTAAAAAAAGGATTGCCTCCTGACACTGGGAGGCTTCCTCCCGACACTTCCAGAAACAGTAGAATTTCTCTCTGATCTCTGGAATGAAAAAACTGATTCTGACCATCTTGACTGAAAACCTGATAATATACTCTATTGCCATGTACTCCTCTTACACTGGCCACCAGATTTACATATGGGTCAGTTTTTTTTTTATTATAAATTTGATCAGATGTTTCTGCCGTGATTGGCCTATTTGCTTAAGATAGACCCCAAAGTGTTAAAATGGACCTGAACTCTTGCACAGGACAGAAGGAAATCCTAGAGAAATGCACCCTGTACGTATTTAGATAGTTTAGCCTGTCTAATTAACCCTCATCTGTGACTAATCGCAAGTGTAATTTGATCTCAGCTGTGCCAGCTGTCTGCCTCAGCAGGGCAGCCAATTTGTAAACACTGGATGTTAACCCTATGCCTGCTTTCATAAAAGCAGGAAGTAGTCACACTGCAAATTTATTGCATAATTATCAGCTGTAACAAAAAATGTTTTTCTTTAAAGGTCATTTTGCTGCTGCTTATCTTTTCAAGCAGAGAGGAAGTTCTGAGTTTAGGTCCGCTTTAAACCGTTGTTACGTTTTTGTTTTTTTTTGCCCGAGGACGCCGTCCCTTATCTCATTCTTATGCTGTCTCCATCCGACACCCCCATACAAGTCTTGCATATTCACGGCGCCACGTGGGGGCTTCAGAAAATCCCAGCGCCGCCGCGGCGACACGTATGATTGAATTGCATTTGAATCCGGAGCGAGCCGGAGAGCGGACCATTTAATTTATCCGAAGACGTTTTGCATTGTAAAAGCGGCGGGATTAAATTAAATGTATAATGTATAATCTCGGCCTCCCCTTATCTGCCTGCCTTTTTTTTTTCATCTGGGGCAAAATGTTTAAACATGGACAGGCGGGAGGCGGCGGATGGAGCCAACGCAAGCGTATATTTTATAGGCGAGGAACAATCAGCGGGCGGGGGCGGCTTAATTGGTCACGATCTTAAATATTCAGCTAGCTGGTAGAAAGTGAAATGAGCTTCATGCTGCAAAAGACTTCCCTGGAAATAAGACAAAGCGATGAGAGAGCTTATGGAGCTTAAAGGGCAACTGAAGCGACTGGAATAGGGAGGCCGCCATATTTATTTCCTTTTAAGCAATACCAGTTGCTTGGCTGTCATGCTGATCCTCTAATACTTTTAGCCATAAACCCTGAACAAGCATGCAGCAGATCAGGTGTTTCTGATATTGTCAGATCTCACAAGATTTGCTGCATGCTTGTTTCTGGTGTGATTCAGACACTACTGCACCCAAATAGACCAACAGGGCTGCCAGGCAACTGGTATTGTTTAAAAGGAAATAAATATGGCAGCCTCCATATCCCTCTCACTTCAGGTTCCCTTTACAGCAAGTCCGTCAGCGAGAGAAGAGCTCTGTGTAGGTCAGTGCGCTGCTAAAGATCCCGGCTTGCGTGCAAAATCATGCACATTTTATGCTGCTGGCTGGTATTGGGCTATTAATATACGCTTCTGCCGAACTGGATTGTTCCAATAACCAGCTGTGTACAATTTACATTTATTCCACATATCTTTGCTAAAGAAATTCTCTGCTCTGTGTTTGGGCTGGAAGTCTGAACCAGTTGCCCGCAGCAAGAAAGCAGAAAAGCATTTGTTGCATGGTAGTAAACTATCCTGGCAGCTACCCATATCACTCTTTCAGATTGGGAGGGGCTGTGGGCGGTACCTCTAGGGAGGGGCTGTGGGCGGTACCTCTAGGGAGGGGCTGTGGGCGGTACCTCTAGGGAGGGGCTGTGGGCGGTACCTCTAGGGAGGGGCAGTGTGCAGTACCTTTAGGGTGTTTGGGACCTTTTTTATACTGTTAAATTATTCTTTATAGTTTAGGCGAAGGGGAAAAGGTTTTAGTTTAAAAAAAACAAAAAGAACTCCCCAAACCTGTATTCCTGTTTCTTAAGGCACCTATTAACAATACCATATTTTGTAAATGCCCATATTTTTCGATCAGATTATTCAGATCGTATTGGGTGAAAATAGAGAATCTGGTAGGCTCATCCAATCCTGAATGTTTACGTTATCGATCGTTTCCTTTGCGATCATCACGGCAGATTATTTTCTATAAATACAATCGCAACTGGTTGTGATATCGAGACTAGATTGGACTCTTTAATGCTGTGGATTGATTAAAGAAATTTAGGTTCTTTCCATCTGAATGATCTTATCAAAAATACGATCGTTCGCTAAAACCGCACCATTAACGGGCACCTTTACGATCTTCCAGTCAAACTTATGAATGGCCCTGCGAACTGAGTTGTTGCAAGTGGTCCCGTGTTATTTCCGCCGCCGCTGCCGAATCCTCTTCGTTGTGGAATAACTGGAAATGGTTAGAGCTGGCGTCGGGTGTCGGAGTCACAGCTTTCCTAATGGGGCGATTGGTCTGAGCCGGGGATTGAGCCGGGCCGCTGAGTGACGGGATAACGTTTGGCCCGAGGTTAGCGTATTGTAACTCGAGTCCGCGTGATAATCCGCCGCGCCGCAGACTAAAGAGAGATTCAGCTGTTCCAGTTACAACAGCTGTGTGCACTATATTATGTCCCCTGGTATGTCTGTGCGCACGATATTCTGTCCCCCCGGTATGTCGTATACAATGTGGCATGCGCACAACTCCGAGTGTCGATACGGGGGGGGCTAGTATTTTGTGGCCTGTGTCTCACCAATTAATGTAAACTTTTTAGCATTGCGAAATGTTACTTTGCAAAAGCAAAACAGTACTTTGCAGGGGGGTTAAAGAGGCCCTGTAGTGACACATAGTAGAATGCAGTCATTTATTCAGGATTCTCACTTTTAAGGTAATTTTTAGGATTGTAAACCCTTCCTATATCTGTATATTATATGTAGCCCTTCCCTTCCAGTGATGCCCTAGCCCAGGCTGATTAGATATGCAGAATTCTCCCAGACCTGTCATTATTTGCACTGACTCCTGAATCCTCAGAAAAAAAAAAACATTCCACAGTGATGCACCTGACAGGACTAAAAATGTCACCACCTGTCATACATTTCAGACTGTAAATCGGGATGAGGAAAGATTTTACAATCGGGGAAATATTGACTAAATAATTTATTGAATATTGTAAAATTAATGTACCTTATTTTTAGTACAGTTCCTTTAGGGCCAATACAAACAGAAGCATAGATCTGGTTCTCTGTAAGTAAATGGGTGTTCTGTGCAAGTTTTGTTTGGGAATTAAGTATTCTTATTATAATTGTTATTGTGCATTTATATAGCAGCAGCATTTTCCACAATGACTTACAAAGTGCATTGAACGGTTAATGCCATTATATGCTCACCAGAAGAGCTCACAATCTAATATCCTGAACATTATTATTATTATTATTATGTATTGTATTTAAAAAGCGCTAACATATTACACAGCACTGGCCAATAAATGCATACAATGATTATTATTATTATTTAGCATTTATATAGCGCTGACATCTTCCGCAGCTCTGTACAGAGTACATAGCCTTGTCACTTAGCTGTCCCTCGAAGGAGCTCACAATCTAATCCTACCATAGTCATAGTCTAATGTCCTCCCATATTATTATTATTATTTATTTATATAGCCCTGACATCTCCTGCAGCACTTTAGAGTACATAGTCATATCACTTAACTGTTTCTCAGAGGGGCTCACAATCTAATCCCTGCAATAGTCATATGTCTGTTTGTATCCTGTAGAGTATGTATAGTAGTCTAGGGCTGATTTAGGGGGAAGCCAATTAACCTCCTTGGCGGTTCAATTTTTCCGCCAAGGAGGCTTTATCGCACTTTTTTTAAATTTTTTGTTTTGTTTCATGTAGCTACCTGAGTGGTAGCTACATAAAACACCACTAGAGGGCGCATGTGTCCCTCTAGTGCGATCGCCGCCGGCCACAAAAGTAAACAGGAGATCGCGTATAGAACGCGATCTCCTGTTTGGCTTCTCCTGTCGACATGGCGACGATCGGAATGACGTCAGACCCATCCGATCCAGCCCTTTGCGCTGCCCGGGACTGATTGGTCCGGGCTGCGCAGGGCTCTGGAGGGGGGCCTCTTCCGCCGCTGCATGCGGATGATCGCCGCAGAGTGGCGGCGATCGAGCTGGACGTGCAGCTAGCAAAGTGCTGGCTGCGCGTACAGCACTTTACAGATCAGAAATCGCCCCACCAGGGGCTGAGATATCCTCCGCGGCTTACCCCGAGCTCAGCTTGGGGTTACCGCTAAGGAGGTTAACTTATCTGTATGTTTTTGGAATGTGGGAGGAAACATGAGTGCCCGGAGGAAACCCACAGAGACACGGGTAGAACATACAATCTCCGTGCTGATAGTGACCTGGCTGGGATTCGAACCAGGAATCCAGCGCTGCAAGGCGAGAGTGCTAACCACTACGCCACAGTGCTGCTTTAGTAGATGATACAAAGGGTGACAGAAGTAACAAGGTAATATAACATAGGACAATGTTATACAAGGCAAACAGGGCAGGAAAATACATGATCATGCAATTTGGGGCTGGTTAGGTAGGCCCAGTAATACAAGTATGAGGCTGTCATAGGAAAGGAGCAAAGGAAGGGAATCGCAGGCAAAGGACCAGTTTGAGAGGCAGCCAATTAAGACTCTGTAGTCTTGGACAGGGGAGGAAACCGGAGTACAAACTGCATGCAGATACAGGTAGAGTATACAGACTCCATGCAGAACATACAACCTCCATGCAGATTCTGTATTGACTAAGATTTAAACCTGGGAGTCCAGCGCTGCAAACTTTTTTTTTTTTTAAACCCAGGAACTGCTCACACCGTTTTTAATAACCTCCTTTCCTGGACTTGGGCTATAAGTGAACCATCAGAATTATTTATTATATGTATCGGCCAGAGAAAATTAAATTTCAGCTTTGTAATTTCGCATGAGCTCTGCATTAAAGCCGTACGTCAGGTTTATAGGGGTTTATTTATGCGTATCGGGCTGAATATGTTCTAATCTACAATGTAGGAAGTTTTTTGCATTAAACATAGGCCTGTTTTACATTATAGTGTATATAATTTTTATTATTATCTGACAAAGCTGGCTTCCTGTGTGAATGTCAGACGCGGCTTAGCTGAACTGAATAGCAGTGTATGTTCCATCCAAGTTCCTCCCAGCATCCCATTCCCACCTACAACAGATGGGGGGGGGGGGGCAGTCTCCCGTATTTTCCTGTGAACACAGTGCTGACCCCTCCCACAGGAGGGAATGGATGGAGGGTGGGGTCAGGTGATAGGCATGTGTAAAGGGAGGAAGTGGAACCTATATAGGGCTGTCATTGATGCGGTCACATGATCCCCGGTTTCCTGTCCTTAATTCAATCAATGCCTCCCAGGAGGAGGGACTGTGTGCGCGTCCAGTAAATCTTTCTGCATCTGCTGCACGCTGGGAATGGGGGCGGGGTTTTCAGGCTGCTGTGAAGGAACCACCCATTCTCTTAAAGATATTCAGATCCCATCATGCTTTGCAAGTAACCAGACATCACACAATGAGAGAGGACAAAAGACTGGCACTAGATGAACCAGAGGCAGGATGGCACCGGATCCGTACCAAGGCTAAAACGTGCTCTCAAGAACATACACGTGACATGATGAGAAGAGAAGATAGAGGCACTGTTGAAGCATAAAAGGTACCTTTAATCCACGGTGATGCAGACAACGGGGTACACAGTGGGGGTGAGGGGAAGTGCCTGACAGCTGTTTCGCTAAATAAGCTTCTTCAGAGGCAGGAAAGAACATCTTAACCCAAGTATCGCCGGCTTTTTAAATGGTTTCACTCACCGTTAGTACGGCCAGGTATACCGCCCACGAAACGCCGCCATGACGTCCGGCAATATGGCTCCGCCTACCGGTAGTGACATGTGCGCTAGCTCTAAACCAATGGCTGAGCAGCGGGTCTCCCCGCACACTGCGCATCGCCTCCTTCCGGGTCTCGCGTCACTGCCTGCCTGTCATTGGCCGCATTGACCTGGGGGTTGCCATAGTGATCATCAACACGTTCGCCAGCGTATACAAGGGGACACAATCGTCCTTAATCTTAAATAGACATTTAGAGGTGAAAAAGAAATTCAATAGCTTAACACCATTAAGCAATACAGAGAAACACAGTGCAGCAAGCTAGTATTTAGAGAGAAAGCAATGTAGCTCGTTTCTCTCATTCAGTCCCAAGGGACCACAAGCTCCTGTCTCAGAAATGATTCTAGCTTCTTGCTGAAGCAACATTTGTTCATGATTTCCTCCCCTATGGGGCATAGGGATTTCTTTTAAGCCCAAAAATTGCAAGGAGCTGGACTCACCATTGTGACATTCACGCATATGTGAGATAAACCTCCCCGCTCCTACACCCGTTCTGATCGAATTAACGTGTTCCTGGAACCGGGTGCAAATCATGCGGGTTGTCTGTCCCACATAAAAACGGCCGCACGAGCACATGATTGCATACACGGTATTTTTAGAGCGGCAGTGCAAAAACTGTTTAAAATGAATGATCTTAGCGCCCAATTGTACGCTTTTTCCAGTTCTAAATTGAGTACAGTGATTGCAATTTCCGCATCTAAAATTACCAATAGGAATGTGTTTTTGCAACCAATTTTGCTCATCAACCGATCTGAACTCACTACTGGTGATTCTGTCTCCAACAGTTGGCGCTCTCCTAAACGATACAAGAGGTTTATGCTTGGCAATCATACATGCACCAATATTGTTTTGAAACTCACACCAATGTCGCTGGATTATTGATTTAATCCTCCCTGCCATTGGAGTGTAGTTGAACACACACGTAAGGGGTTGATCCACTAGTTTTTGATGGCATCTCGCCTTTCTCCTATTGGTCATCAAGTACTCTCTACTCAAATTATCAGCTCTTCGAAATGCCCTGTTTAATTCCTCCATCTCATATCCCCTCATGGACAATCTGATCGCCAGTTCTTTACTTTGGAGTACAAAGTCCTCCCTTTTGTAGTTGTTACGTTTCAACCTGACGAATTGTCCATAGGGGATAGCCTGGATCGTATGTGGGGGGTGGAAACTTGACTGAAGGAGCACGGAGTTGGTAGCAGTATCCTTTCGGTGGCCTCGGCTGAGGACGTGGCCCTCCTCAACATACAGTTCTAAGTCGAGAAAGCACAAGGTGGGATTGGCCACCACACTCGTGAACTGCATGTTGAGGGAATTGATATTAATATAGGCCAAAAATTCCTCGAACTCCACCACAGTGCCCCTCCAAGTCAAGACCACATCATCCACATAGCGATACCAGTGCCTGATTTTATCCCTAAAAGGGTTCATGGTTCCAAATATGTAAGTTTTTTCCCATACCCATAAAAATAGGTTAGAGAATGTAGGGGCTACAGGGGTTCCCATAGCTACTCCAGAGCGTTGCCAATACCACTGACCATCAAAAAGGAACACATTTCGTGTCAATACAAACTCAAGACATTGCATTAGATATTCAACCCAACTAGCATCTTCACCACATTCCAACAGCAACTGCTTAACCGCTGAAATGCCTTGAACATGAGGAATGCGGGTGTACAAATTCACCACGTCAATGGATGCCAGAAATTCGTTCTCCCCAACCTCCACACCCCCGAGTCTCCCCAGGGCGTCCAAGGTGTCGGCCAGGTGGGTGCGAATCACCCTGAGAAAGGGTCTCAATTGGTGGTCCAAAAACTTGGACAAAGGCTCAGTAAGTGAACCCCTGGCCGACACAATTGGACGCCCCGGAGGGGAGACCGGGTCCTTGTGGACCTTGGGGAGAAAGTACCAAACCGGTTTTCTGGGGAAATCGGGCAACAAACCCTCCCCCATCTGCTTGGTAAGCAATCCCCTTTCTACTCCCTGCCTTAGGAGTGCCTGCAATGAAGATTTGCACTGAGGTAATGGGTTGGATCTTAACTTCTCATAGAAGCCATCCAGTCCCTCCAGTTGCCTGAGGGCTTCCCTGACATAATAACTCCTCGACATGACTACAAGGTTCCCTCCCTTGTCAGCCTTCTTCAAGACTAGTTGTTTGTTATCTTTGAGCCATTTGAGTGCATTTAGTTCTTCCTTTGTTAGATTAGGATCCACTTCTGGGTAGATAAGTGCCTGAATGTCATGGAGAACCCTTCGGTTGAGAATGTCAACCGGAGAGCCTGGGACTGTCCTGAATTCCTTAATTGATTTGCAGGGACGGAACTGTTCTTTTGATGGCTCAATTATGTCGACCTGCATATCAATGTCATCATTATTGCCCTCAGACCATAATTGTTCCAGATCCCATAGTGCTTGGAGATCCTGGCTACTGTCCAGCTTCGGAACGAAGAATCCCAATTTACTGATGGTGGTATGGCTATTGAGCCGGATTTCGTCTGCGGGGGAATCCGATTTCTTCTCCTGCCAAAGTGCTATGTTTAATTTGCGTATCGTTTTGTACCAGTCAACCTCAAAGTCGAATTTGTCAAAATTACATGTGAGAGAGTAGTTAAGGCCTTTTTTAAGAAGTGAGTCACTGCCCCCTGGTAACTCCACCCCCGAGATGTTAATGATTTGTAGATTCTTTCCAGCCTCTATTTCCTGGAGGCTGTCTATCTCCTTTTGCGTTTGCCCTTCCCATAGGTCCCCCTCCCCCAGGTAACCCTTTTGTTCGGGGTTTTGGTGGAACCTAGATCGTCCTCTTCCTCCTCGTCTGATGGCACGTCTAAAGGGACCTCTACACATCTTTTCTTAGGGGGAGTTTTAAGTGCAGGTTTAGGTTTGGCCTTAGGTGGAATCTTAGATAAGGTTTTCTCCTCTGGGCTGGAATCACTTCCTGATTCCGTGGTCCAGTACCCCTTACTGTCTGGTGTCTGTTTCCTTTTCCTATTTCTAGGACGTCTAATTGGTTGCCCCCAATCCCAGATTTTGCCCTCTTTAAAGTCTTGACGATCTCGTCTGAACTTCCCAAGCTTTCTTTGTTTGATGTCGTCTTGTACTGGTACCAATCTGTTTTCGATTTTCTCCTCAACCTTGCCTAGCTGGTCCGTGGAGGTTAGTTTGAGAAGTTCTTGCTTGCATTGGGTAATCTCAGCCACTGTAACATTGTACTCGCGTTCAGTCCTCTTGAGAACGATGGACTGCAATCTTAGCGCATGCTGCAGGTGCTCATCATCCCATTCTTTCATGAACTCTGTATCATTTCTGTATTCACTTGCCTCTCTGTAATTGCGAAAGCCTCTGGATGCTATTTCTTTAGATTCGTAGCGTTTGAGAGTAGCCACGGTCCAAAACAGTTTCTCTCTAAATACTAGCTTGCTGCACTGTGTTTCTCTGTATTGCTTAATGGTGTTAAGCTATTGAATTTCTTTTTCACCTCTAAATGTCTATTTAAGATTAAGGACGATTGTGTCCCCTTGTATACGCTGGCGAACGTGTTGATGATCACTATGGCAACCTCCAGGTCAATGCGGCCAATGACAGGCAGGCAGTGACGCGAGACCCGGAAGGAGGCGATGCGCAGTGTGCGGGGAGACCCGCTGCTCAGCCATTGGTTTAGAGCTAGCGCACATGTCACTACCGGTAGACGGAGCCATATTGCCGGACGTCATGGCGGCGTTTCGTGGGCGGTATACCTGGCCGTACTAACGGTGAGTGAAACCATTTAAAAAGCCGGCGATACTTGGGTTAAGATGTTCTTTCCTGCCTCTGAAGAAGCTTATTTAGCGAAACAGCTGTCAGGCACTTCCCCTCACCCCCACTGTGTACCCCGTTGTCTGCATCACCGTGGATTAAAGGTACCTTTTATGCTTCAACAGTGCCTCTATCTTCTCTTCTCATCATAACCAGACATCACTGTAGTAAATTCAGCTGCTTTTCTATATGAGATCAGAATTTGGGAGATCAGGTAACAGTTATGGGATATTGGGGGGGGGGGGGGTACCTCAACAAAGTTATTTGAAGGAGCACTATTGTGAAAAAACGGAAGATGTAAGATACATACATATAATAGGTACATTTCTCCCAGAGCTGAATGCACGGTAAATTACTTTTTTCTTATGTTGATTTCACACTAAGATGCACAAAGCTGACAAATCTGACATATTGTCGACTAGTCCATCTCCTCATGGAGCATTCTCAGCATTGCCTATTTTGGTAGTTGGACTGAGCAACTGCAGTTCAGGAAGTGCTTTTGTGAATAAAATAACTGACAATCCCCCATGAGGAGATGGGACTATTCCAAAATCTGTCAGATTTGCACTACCTACTGTAAGTGACAGGAACGTAGGAGAAAAGTAATTTATAGTGTATTTTACTCTTGTAGAAACATACATTTATATGTATGTATATTAAAAATATTTTTTCGGTCCTCCCTGGCAGTAACCCCAAGTCAGGCTTGGGGTGGAAAAAAGCAGAGAGTGGTAATCCCGAGCCTGACTCTGGGTAGCCTCCAGTAGGTCTATGCAGAGTCTAAAGTGCAGCGGGCATTTCAGCTCGCCTTCCCCGGGATCCATACGCCAGCAGCGATTCTTCTTCCGGTTCTCGGAGACTATGGATCATTCGGGTGTGATTGCCGTTTGTCGTCATGACAACAAACTCCAACCTCACTGCAGGGTTACAGCCCCACCTATAGGATGGAGGGAGAATTGCAGCGCTGGGTCCTAGGGAGGTGAGTAAGTGCAGGTCTGCCGCAGATCACTCTGTGGTGTCGTTTTTGTTTCTTTGTTTCTTTGTTTTTCCCTGGTTTTAGGGTCTGAAACCGTGCGAAAAAATAGCACCGTTTTTAGACAGTAAAATCCAGAAATACTTATGCCGCCGGGGGGGCTAATACAAGTAACAGACACACTAAGACTCACACACAGACCTACATTTGATGCTGTGAGCGCGGCGTTTCCGCGTGGTGGTGGGCTGTAACGAGGAGTGGCGCAGGATGTGAACAGGCAGGATGGCAGCTGTGAACAGCGTGGCTCCGGAGGGGATTGCGCTGTGCATACCCCGATGTAATTACCTGCTGAAGTCTATCCCGCTCCTATCTGATCTGCTGATAGCGGCTGTGACAGCGCTGCCAATCCTCCGCCAGTCAGCCTTCCAATTGTCTCTAATCCCGCTAAATCTCCATCACACTAACGCCTGTCAGGGCCTCATTGTTCCCTCCACACCGACAGGTTCCAGCCAGCAGCTGTCTGCTAATTAATCAAGGTGTGGGCTGGAGCCGGCGACGCATCCATTACCGAGAACCTGCGCCACTGCCTGATGAAGCTAAAAATCCGCCAAGAGTGTCAAGACAACCCCTATAACATTTTTCAGGTCTCAAGGAACCCCCTGCATAAAATCGCACCACTTTTATGAGGTTTGGCTGCTACCTACTATTATACACCTCTTAGTTAACAATAGTACCAGTGTTCTCCCCAGGCTCTTTTGGCTGGGTGCTCCACCCGGCTAGTTTTGGTGAGCACCCGGCTGTTATCTGCTCTCCTCCTCCTCTGCTGTGAGTAGAGTTGTGCAGACCCTGCATTCCCCTCTTACACCTCACCCGGCTACTTTTTCATGCCACCCAGCTGGGAAAAACTAAGGTCCCCCTGCACTCTGCAATCCCTCATAAATCACAGCCACGCTGCTGACAAACAGCTTGTCAGAGCTGGATGTTTATCTCTATAGTGTCAGTCTGCTGCTCTCCCCGCCTCCTGCAGAACTCCAGTCCCCGCCTGCATCCCTTCCCTCCCTGCTGATTGGAGGCAGGGACCGGAGCTATGCAGGAGGCGGGGGAGCAGCTGAGACTGACACTACAGATGTAAACACAGCCTCACAGCACGGCTGTGATTTATGAGGGATTGCAGAGTGCAGGGGGACCTTAGTGGGGTTTGGGATAGCAACAGAGGCTGAGCTGTATAGGCAGATCCAGCCTCTGTATGCAGATAACATTCTTTAAACACACCTCGGGTTCTCTTTGAGACAAATTTGCAGAGTAATAATGTCACAGGCCTCTATTCATAAAACTTTTACCGCATGCTTACAGCTGGAAACAGCTGACTTTCCCTACCGTTTAGCAAAGTCTCAATTTATAAAAGCTGTTTCCGCATGAAAAGCTACAATTCCCCAGCAGAGCGATACATTTCCGCCTTGTGCGGTGATTTTCTAGATTTATCTAAAAAAGGTAACAAAATGTCCATTCATAAAGATTAGAGGAAGCGGTATGAGGACGGTAAATACCGCTTCCTCGGTTGTAGCGAGAAGCGTGCAGAATACATACAAGTGAATGGCACAGACCTCCCAAGCAGCAGCAGAGAGAGCATCGCACGGAGGGACTCTGCCTGCTTCTGTGTTTCCGCAAGCCTACCGACAGCCTACAGCGGGAAATCTCCGCACTGCTATCGCAGCTGACAAGATTTTTATGAATGACCACCCAGAAGTCTAAAATACCGATGCGGTATTTTCCCTCCACTAATTTTTTCGCCCCATATGTTTTATGAATAGAGGCAAAGGCCATATTCATAAAACATTTGGAGCGAAAATATTCTGATGTCTTTGCATGACATATGTTTTGGTGAAATATGCACAGCAGTGTAGATGCAACACCTGTAACTCAGAAAAAGTTGTACTGCATTTTGTCTGCAATTTATTGTACTCCTATACTTCCAAGCGTTACCGCAAAAATAAATTCAATAGATGCGATGTTTGAGATCAGGCCAAAGCAGATCTAGTGCAAACCTACCCTGCGATTTGTATTATAGAGCCAGTGTCCTTGTGCTTTGTGGATCACAAACAATCTGTAAAACACAGCAGAGAGCGCTTACAGCGGAAAACAGTCCTTATCTGTTTCGGGAATGGTTCGTTGGTCCATACAAGGAAAAACAACCTTTAGCTTGTAGGTGTGCCTGACCACCCTCTCATCAGCCACACATTTCCATGCATCTATCACAGAACTAACAGAGCTACTGTATACCTGAAATGGGATCTCCTGTAGAAATGTGATCATCTCTGAGACATACAGAATATGATATAATTGCTCCACCCCCGGTGCTGCTGCCCTAGGCCAGTGCCTACGTTGTCTTTCTCCGGCTCTGTACCTGACAGATTGCAGGGGCCTGTCCTGTAATTATAAGCAGCCTGATGAGGAGTAAGGAAATAGATTATGATTTATGAGAGCTGGAAAAGTTTAGAAACTAACAGAGCTGGGACAAGGTCCTCCAGCACCCAAGGCTGAGACCCCAAAGTGCGCCCCTCCATCCCTCCCACCCCGGCCGTCACACACTGATTGCTATTAGACTAAGAGGTGCCCCGGGGCCCCCAACACCTTAATCTCTAGTTATCTGGCTTGCAGCCACTGCCATGTATCCCCTGTTCTTATTTCTCTCTGCTTCAGACACGGCAGGGGAATGATAGCTGAGTGAGTTGTGCATCCTCCTACATTGTGCCCTGAGGCTGGAGCCTCTGCCTCGGCCCGGCCCTGGAAACTAATAATGATAATAATAATGCGAACATTTGTATAGCGCTTTTCTCCTATCTGTTTCAAAGTGCTCAAGAGCTGCAGCCACTGGGATGTGCTGCTCATTAGTTGCCCAAAATCCCGTACAAGTTAGTTGTGAGCTGTCTAGTGACCCCTGCTGGACAGGCAATACATCTTACTATTAAGTGTATTAAAGTGGACCAGAACTCTTGCTTAGGTCAAAAGGAGAACATAGAAATGCACCCTGTATGTACTTAGAGAGTTCAGCATTTTCTAATTCCTCCCCCCCCCCCCCCCCGATCTGTGGCCAATCGCCACTGTAATTTGATCTCTCAGCTGAGTTTCTGCAGAGCAGCTAATTTGTAAACACGGGATGCTAACACTATATCTGCTTCCATGAAAGCAGGAAGTAGACACACTGCAGATTTATTGCAGGATTTGCATCAGCTGTAACAAATGTATCTTTTAGAGCAGAGCGGAAGTTCTGAGTTCAAGTCCGCTTTAAAGGGAATCTGAATTTAAAGGGATATGGAGACTGCTATATTTATTTCCTATTTAACAGTATCAGTTACCTTGCCATCATGCTTGTCCTCTGTCTCTAATATTTTTAGTCCTAGATCCTGAACAAGCATGCCGATCAGGTGCTCTGACTATAAGAGGATTATGATAAAATGGACCCCTGGGCAAGATAGTAGTTTTGCCCACCGCTGATGGTCACCTGGCTTTTTTAGTAAGATTTGGTGAGGGCTAGCATCCACTAGGCTCCTATGCTACGTACACACATGCGACAACGATCGTTCGTTGTCAACGACGAACGAACTTTTAATTGATGAAAGAACGACCTAAGTAAAGTTAGTTTTAAAACTGTGTAACGATCTGATCGCATTTGGAGTAGGATACCCAGATGTTCTTCCAATTTACACGCAGTTGAAGCGGCTTACAAGGTGATGACACGGTGGTACTTAGTCCCCGCCAGAGTAGCTAAAGTGTTTCCTTCAGCCAATCCCTTCTGCTTCCGTGGTTGCAGGACTGTGGGAGACATGCTACACATATGGTGGACCTGCCCTCGGCTCACTAGATTCTGGTGCCAAGTTTACCGGTTACTCTCGTCTATGTTTCACAAAACCATCCCTAAGGACCCTTGGCAGGCTCTTCTACAGGAGAAAGTGGAATCACTGACCACGCCCCAAAATAAATTAGCCTCTTTCGTCTTTTTAGCAGCCACTATGTCTATTGCTGCTAATTGGAAGAAACCATCGGTTACTATTAGCGAAGTAAGAGCTAGACTCAATTTTTTCATGATCAATGAAAAATTAACTAGCATCCTAAAAGATACCCTTAAAAAATGTGAGCGCATATGGGACCCCTGGATTCAACTGGAACACTCAGCCATGGATAGTTCTCTACTGAGGAGGCTATAGGGCGAGATTACCCTCTTTCTCCTTCTTGTTCTCTTTTATTTCTTTCTTCTTCTTCTTTCATCTTCTCTCCTTCCCCTTCCATCCTTCTTCCTGACTTATCTGCAGTGCCATCATCTGCGACCTCTTTTTTCCTAGGTGGCTCGTGGATCGCTGGACGACGAGCCCCAAGAGGTCTCAATGTGTCCCGGTCTTTCACCGGGTCTCCCTATTTTTGCAATGTATGACATACCCCAGATAGCTGGGCATTGCCCTCTGGGGTACACACCACGCCACCTTAAGCATTTCCTGTTTTATCGGTTTCCATTGTGCTATCGTTTGCCATTACACAATGTCACCATGTTCTGTTTATTACAGTTTATGTGATGTACCATTGTCTTTTCTTCCCCTTGTTAAAATGTAAAATTTCAATAAAACTTTGAAACAGAAGGAACGTTGCATCACGTAAAGCATCTATTGCGCCTGCGCATAAAAATGAGAAGTTTCACAGAGAAATAGTGAAATGCGCATGTCCAGCCTAGTACGAACGACCGTTTCCAATGATGTACTACTTTTGCAAACGATCGTCGTTGGTTAAAATCCGCCGAGACAGAACTTTCTTTTGTAGCTATTTGGCTCGTTTGTCGTTTGCCTTAATAGTCGGTGGTTCGTTTATTGTAACGATCGTCGTTAGTAAAGATCGGGGAACGATCATTACAAACGACTATAGTCGCATGTGTGTACGCACCTCTAGACTCTCTCCAGACCCTAGGCAACTGCCTAGGAAGGCCTAGTGGATGATTCAGCGCTGGCTCTGACTGAAGTCTGACTAGATTAGCTGCATGCTTCTTTCAGGTGTGTGATTCAGACACTACGTGCGCTGAGACAAATAATATTTTCTAGAAAGGGTTATAATCGTTAGCTAGTATAATATAAATCTAACACACAATTAATCAATTACCACATTTGTGAGATTTGTGGTCTTTGGCATGAATAATTTGCATTGAAATGAAACACATCTGATGGATTGTTTGTGGCTCCACCCCCTTTTCTGACAATGCAAGAATGGCAGCAATTAAATATTCCCTAATGAAAATCAATAGGTGAATTTTGATTGGCTTTTGTAGGCTCCACCCACTTTTCTGAATATTAATCCTAGTCACCAAGTGACCGATTGTGCAAAGTTTGGGAACTCTGCCATTAACAGTGTAAAGGTGCGTACACACATGCGACTATAGTCGTTTGTAACGATCGTTCCCCGATCTTTACTAACGACGATCGTTACAATAAACGAACCAACGACTATTAAGGCAAACGACGAACGAGGCAAATCGCTACAAAACAAAGTTCTGTCTTGGCGGATTTTTACCACCGACGATCGTTAGCAAAAGTGGTACATCGTTGGAAACGATCGTTCGTACCAGGCTGGACATGCGCATTTCACTTTTTCTCCAAGGAACTTTACAATTTTATGCGCAGGCGCAATAAGTGCTTTTACGTGATGTAACGTTCGTTCTAACGATGTGATCGTTACACACTTTTTACAACTAACTTTACTTCGCTCGTTCTTTCGTCAATTAAAAGATCGTTCGTCGTTGACAACGAACGATCGTTGTCGCATGTGTGTACGTAGCATAAGAATGGCTGCAGTTTACATTTTCCTAGTGGAATTTGTATTTGTTTCCGCCCACATTTTGGTTGTGGGAATAAAAAGTATCCTCTGTTATTCCAGGTAATGTACTATGCGTGTGCCAAATTTCATTCAAATCCGTTCAGCCATTGTTGCGTGATCAAATAATAAACATCCAAACTTTCCCATTTATAATATTAGATAAAGTAAATAGACAAGACAAATAGACAAGACAAATAACATTTATATTGCGCTTTTCTCCTTGCGGACTCAAAGCGCCAGAACAGAGCAGCAGCCACTAGGGCACACTCTATTGGCAGTAGCAGTGTGAGGGAGACTTGCCAAAGGTCTCCTACTGAATTAGTGCTGGCTTAGGCTGCATTTCCACTTGTGCGGTGCGAATCGCCGCGGTGAAAATTCGCATGTGGATGCAAAATTCGCATGCGGGTCTATGCGAATTTTCATGCGAATTTCCATGCGAATTCGCATGGATGACGATGTATGCAAATTTAACCATGACAGTGCTGGTGTGCTTTTCCATTGTTTCTATGCGAATTCGCATGAAAATTCGCATACCCAAACCTCATGCGAATTTCCTATTAAATACATTGTATGCGATTCGCATAGCGGTATGCGAATTCTGATGGCTCTGCCATGCGAATTTTTTCTGCACAGAAAAACGCAAAGGAATCCTGACAAGTGGAAACAGTCCCATTCACTTGTATTGCTATGCGAATTTTCATGCGAAAAACGCATGCGAATTCGCGATAGTGGAAATGGGCCCTTACTGAACAGGCAGAGCCGAGAATAGATGGATCAGTAGTTCTATGTTAGAGACCGTGTTCGGCCCAGGCTCTTTAAGCCGGGTGCTCCACCCGACTAGTTTTGGTGAGCACCTGGCTGTCATCGGCTCACCTCCTCCTATGCTGTAAGCAGAGAAGCACCATCTCTGCATTCTCTAATCTTGCCCCACCCGGCTACTTTTTCATGCCACCCAGCTGGATAAAAATTCTGGGCAGAACACTGGAGAGAGAGATTTGCTTGGATAGATGCTCTAGGGATGAGGAATGGGAGGGGGAAACCACTCCGCAGATTACGTGGTAAATTTACGCCACGTTTCCTCCACGCCGGCTCTGGGAATGACAGACGGTTCCGGCGTCTCACATTTAATTCCCAGCCCCGGTTTTTAGCTGTGGGCTTCATCTTGCCGTACATTAATGTGTATATATAACTGTCTCTGATAATCATTCCTGGCATTAGAGCGCTCGGCAGAAGAAACACCTTCCATCACCGACCGTTGCGGGGCAAAGTCATTAGAGAGGACGTTTATTGTTGCCGGCACTGCAGTTTCGGCAGAACCGGCGGCACACAGAGTATAAAACCGCGTCCCTCATTGTCGGGCGCTAACGGTTACTGTTGTGATATGACAGGAAGTGCAAATAAGATTCATAGCCAGTATGAGGCCGGCCGTGGGGGGAGCAAGAGGCGTAAAACTGGGGACTCTACTTCCTGTGAAGATATCATGTAGACAGCGGCTCAGTGGTTAGCATTCTCGCTTTGCAGCCCTGAAGTCCCATGTTCACATCCCGCCAGGACGCCACCTGCATGGAGTTTGCATGCTTTCCCTGTGTTCACATTGGTGTCCCCCAACAACATACTAGAGGGATCCCCTCCAAAACCTGCAACAGAATATGAGAGGACATTAGATTGTGAGCTTCTCTGAACAATTCTTATTGCTGTGACCCAATGTTCTTCACAAAGTGATCATTTAATGGACAACTGTAGTGAGAGGGATATGAAGGCTGCCATATTTCCTTTTAAACAATACCAGTTGCTTGGCTGTCCTGCTGATCCTTTGCCTCTAGTGTAGTGGCTGGATAGTGTACTGGTTAGGGCGCTGCCTTTGACATGGGAGACCAGGGTTCGGATCCTAGCTAGGTCAAGTACCTATTCAGTAAGGAGTTCAAGGCAAGACTCCCTAATACTGCAGGGTGGCCTCTTGAGCGCGTCCCAGTGGCTGTAGCTCTTGAGCGCTTTGAGTCTGACAGGGGAAAAGCGCTATACAAATGTTCAGATTATCAGATTATTACAGATTATTAATGCTTTTAGCCATAGACCCTGAACAAGCATGCAGCAAGTGTCAAGTGTTTCTGACATAGTCAGATCTGACCAGATTAGCTGCATGCTTGTTCCTGGTGTGACTGCAGCCAAATAAATCAGCAGGGCTGCCAGGCAACTGGTATTGTTTAAAATGAAATAAATATGGCAGCCCTCATATCCCTCTTGCTTTAGTGGTCCTTTAAATCATAACAATCCTATTGCTGCAAAAATCTGAATATACAGTTTACAAAGTGTCATGACTTTAGGCAGGTTTCACAGCGGGACGTTACAGGCGCACGTTAGAGCAGCCTGTAACGCAGCCCAACGCACAGCAATGAAAAATCAATGGGCTGTTCAGTGCCCACGTTGCGTTACGGTGTAACGCAGCACGTCCAGATAACGTACTGCATGCAGTACTTTATACGCGGCTAACCTGCAGACACTCTATAGGCAGTAGCAGTGTTAGGGAGTCTTGCCTAAGGACTCCTTACTGAATAGGTGCTGGCTTACTGAACAGGAATAACCGAGATTCATACCATGATCTGCTGTGTCAGAGGCAGAGCCTTTAACCATTACACTACCCAGCCATATTTTTAAGCAGAACCTTTTGTTCAAATTGGCTCAGATATTTGCAGATCCTAAACATTAAGAAATAATAAAAGTAAAATAATTTCGAGTATTCATCACAAAACAAAACCGTTCTTTGGGTGTGGTATAAATAATTTTGGGATATTTGTTTGGTTTATTGGCCGGCGTTGGTCTGTGCGTTCGGCGGGAAGCTCATTATCGTAGTATCGTCCCCGGGCCAGCGAGACGTGTGAAACTGACCCCTCGGTGATCTGAGATTCCACAGGGATTCGGTGTCATCCCAAATACTTTCACTACGTCAGGCGGGAGTATAAATATCGCCCTGAGGAAAGACTGCGCTATTTACAGTCTGCCGGATAAATGTCTGGATCACCCGATCACATTTCATCTACAGCTTACTGCATGCCGTGAGAATGCATGCTGATGGCACGGTGACAAGGACATCGCTGTACTGTATAGATAGTATGGGGTCCACATCTGTCCTTTTTTTAATAAATTATATATTTATTTATTTGGTACTTATCCGTTAGCCGGGCGCATCCGGCAGGTGGCGCTAATTACTATTCCCCCTCCAGGCCGACATGGATAGTAGGGAAAGATGTAACTCTGGTGTTTTGTCGCCACCTAGAGGATGCGCCCCGGCTAACGGATAAGTACCATTTATTTTATTATATATTTATAAGCACTGACCTCTTCTGTAGCATTTTGCAGAGTACATAGTCATGTCACTGACTGTCCTCAGAGGAGCTTACAAGCTTATCTCATTTATTATGTATTTATATAGCATTGACATCTTCTGCAGCACTTTACAGATCACATACAGTAGTCATGTCACTGACTGTCCTCAGAGGAGCTTTCAAGCTTATCTCATTTATTATTATGTATTTATATAGCATTGACATCTTCTGCAGCACTTTACAGATCACATACGGTAGTCATGTCACTGACTGTCCTCAGAGGAGCTTACAAGCTTATCTCATTTATTATTATTACCGGTATGTATTTATATAGCATTGACATCTTCTGCAGCACTTTACAGATCATATACGGTAGTCATGTCACTAGCTGTCCTCAGAGGAGCTCACAATTCTAATCCCTACCATAGTCAGTCAGTGACATGATTATGTACTCTGTAAAGTGCTGCGGAATATGTCAGTGCTATATAAATAATATGGTAGGACATTTGACTGTGGTAAGGATTAGATTGTGAGCTCCTCTGAGCAGGGCTGTGGAGTCGGTACAAAAAGCATCCGACTCCAACTCCTTAGTTTATAAAACCACCGACTCCTACTCCAAGTACCCAAAATTGCTTTGAATCCAACTCCTTGGTCTAATTTGTACAAAGGCTATGGATTTGGTTAAAAAATCATCCAACTCCGCAGTTTATTGAATACTCCGTCTCCAGGTACCCAAAATTGCTCCGCCTTATCGACTCAGACTCCATAGCCCTGCCTCTGAGGACAGTCGGTGACATGACTATGTACTCTGTAAAGTGCTGCAGAAGAGGTCAACGCCATATAAATACATATGGTAATATGCGGGTTTTTACACACAGAAAAATTACTTGTGATGGAATTTTCAACTGTGTGCGACATCTGAAAAAAAATAGTAACGTGGTTGTCAGTGTTTTATTTTTATTTATTTATTTATTTATTTTTTTTGTAGATGAAAATTTCACATTTTGTGAAAACGGGTCTATCGGAAATCATTGCTGTACACTAGGGATGATCAATTGCAAATTGTTCTGAAACTATGCAAATTTTTATGCAAATGTATGCAGTTTGAAAAAAGGACCAATCAATTTAAACCCAGGTTTACATTTATTGGTCCATTTTCAAGATGCATACATTTGCATACAAATTTGCATCAACTCGGAAGAATTTGCATATGTGTGATCATCCCTACTGTGCACATTTGTGTCCCGAAAAACGCACCAATTTTCACCTAGTGGAAACAGTCCTTAATGATACCAGATCGATTGTACAGTTGGATGTTCAGGAGATTGTACTGTCAATGGGCACCTTTAGGAGAGGAGTGAAGGGTGAACACTATCATTATACCTCATTACTGGCTAAGGACTCTGCCTCTGACCTAGGAGACCTGCGTTCAAATCTCAGCTCTTCCTATTTAGTAAGCTAGTAACTATTCTGTAAGGAGTTCATGGGCAAGACTCCCTAACACTGCTACTGCCTCCTGAGCGCGTCCCTAGTGGCTGCAGCTCTGTAATCCGTGTATTGTGAACATACTATGTAATATTATTATTATATTAGGTAATTTAAGACTTGCGTAGTCGGGTCATTTTTGACAATTGGCTGATTTGGACTAGCAATCTTTTTGTACTGAGAATAAAAATTGCTGTAATTTAATCCCCCCCCCCCCTGTTATGTATTTTTACAGTGCCGACACGCGTGTTCTTCTCGGAGGCAGAAAAATCTCCTCACATTCCCGTCCGCTCAGACGCGCAAAGCGCCCAATCTGCCGCCGTTCCCCCACATCCAATGTCAGGGAGCCCTTGTGATATCTAAATTGTCATTCCACATTCAGCTCCGAAGCCATAAAATTCTTATTGCATTTGTCTGTGCGCTTGCTTAAAACGACCGGCGGTGCTTACAGACAATTCTGATTTTCCTAAGCTGAGGTTTTAATGACCTCTGTTTATTAAGCCAGGATGGAATTTGCTTCCAAATGTAGATTGGGAGGGGGAATTGGCACTTTTATGAGCGTGTAAGCAAAACCACAAGGCGCAGTTTACTAATAGGCCTCTCTGGTTCACCTTATCCGCTGCGGGGAGGGAGGAAGCGAAGGGGGGGGGGCCTGGGATGCTGCAGTCGCCGTGAAATTTCTGAACCTGATACCGAACGTTTGAATGTTTCCTGCCGCTCAGTCACAGCAAACGCCCGTCTCAGCGATTCTGCTGACTTCGGATAATCCCAATTAAACAGTGATGGGTTTTTATTTTTTATTTATTTATTTTTTTTCTCCTGCAGTTCAAGGCAAAAATTATACTTTCTAGTTATTTCATTTTGTTTTTGTTTTTTGTAGGTTTACAGAAATATTTTTAAGATTAAATTTAATGTAGGACACAAAGGCATTGTTATATGAAGTATCTTTGTAAATGTTGGGCCTGATGTACAAGATTGCTGTAATTTTGCCATGCCCAATATTACCCTTACTATCAGCACTGCGTACCGCGAGTTAAGCCACTAGCGCAACCCACCGTACTGGGCTAGCGTTGCCGTTTGTTAAAATAATGCGCGCTTAGTGTATATGTAAGTTCCAATGTTGTTGTTAAAGTGGAGCTGTCAGCCATACTATCTCAGAAAAAAAAAAAAAAAAAAAAAAAAAAAAAATATATATATATATATATATATATATATATATATATATATATATATATATATATATAAATATAATACTTGCCATACTTAACAGATGTATTGCACTGTCCACGTTTTGATTTTAGTGATTTTTCTACAGTAAAAAAAAGAAAAAACCCTTCTTAGCATTTCCCATTTTAAGTGTGGCTATTTTGAAGCCAATTCTGATGTAATTTCCTCCCTGAGGCCTGGAACCCACTGAAATCCGCAAACGCAAAACGCAACCGCTAGCATTTTGTCTGAGCGGTTTGCAAGCAGATTCATGCGCGTTTTCGGTCGCGTTTTGCAACAGTGTATTTTTTTGCTCAGCGGTTGTGTAGCGTTTTGCGTTTCGCATTTTTATCCTGATTGGTCCTGTGAATTATTTTTAATTTTGTTACAGTGTGCTGAACCGCAAAACGCTAGCAAAACCGCTCAGTTTAGGTTTTGCTGAGCGTTTCTGCTAGCGTTTCAATACTTTACATTGAAGCGCTAACGCTCCCAAAATGCTGCAGGTCCTGCGTTTGCGTTTCTGGGAAACGCAAACGCTCCTGTGGAAGTTGCCCCATCAATTAACATCAGCTGAGCGTTTTGGCAAAACGCTAGCATATCGCAGCGCTGCCAAAATGCTCAAAAAAACGCTCCTGTGGGTTCCAGCCCTTAGTCTCCTCTGCCTGATTTTCCCGCTCTTCACTATAGAAAGTGCATTGTCTCAGCATGAGAAATATTGGCCAATAAAAGAGGAACAGAGGTGTGGGAGCGGAAAACAGGTGGGAAAGAGGCTTCAGCCAATCAGGCTGCATTAGTTAAGTCTGAGGGGAAGTAGAGAAGCAAAAAAGGACAACCCAGCATGCCCTGCAACTTCCTTTTTTGCGTACCAAATTTTGTGTGTCCCAAATAAGTCATGTAAACTGGGGAATGATCATTTATCAACAAGAAAAGGAATAGTGATTTTTACTTTTGGATTGCCTGGTTAGCATCCTTATTACTTGTTTACCAGATAAAAATAAAAAATTGATTTTATGCCCGGCAGTTACACTTTAATTCATTATGAAAATGTAACTCCTAATTCTGTTTCACAGCTCATTCTCCATCTGATGTTCGAAGATATGCAGCAATTAGCATGAATACTGGGGATGGCAGATTTCACCATTTGATAAATGCTGCACTGTGCACATCAGCTAATATCAATTGGCAAAATCTGGCACCCCCAGTATCCATGTTAAATGAAGCATGTCTGCTAATATCAGATGGTAAAATCTGGCATCCTCAGTATACATGTTAAGTGCTGCTTATCTGCTAATAACATGGATGCCAAATTTCATCATTTAATATTAGCTTACACAGAGAATTTGACTTGGATGATGGGGATGCCATATTTTACCAGTTCAGGCTTTAGGGCCTCTCCTTGATGATTAGTATGCAAGGACTTTTGACATCACACATGACAATTATTTTGAGATCTGTTCACTACCTGGCTATACAAGGGATAGGAAATCTGAGTCTGCTAAACTTAAACTGAAGACAAAGGTCCGTGTGCTCTAGCAACAGTTGTTGTGTTAATAATAATCATTTTAATAACCGTTGACCTGCAGCCAGAGGCCCGGTCGTGACATATAGTAGAATGCAGCAAATTATTTAGGATACCCACTTTTATGGTAATTTTCCTGGTTTCAGCATCAGAAACACTTATCTATATATTGCGGTATATTTGTATGCAACCCCGCCCTCTAAGTGATGTCACAGCCTAGGCTGTTTAGGTATGCACAATTCTCCTCCCAAAGCATTCTGTGAGGGCGTGCTCACACTAGGGGCGTTTTTTCCCTTTTTACAAGCGCAGGCAATTTTCAAAATCACCCATAAAACGCTTGTGCAATGAATCTCCATGAGAATGTTCTTATCAGCGCATTGCGCTCGCTTTGCGGTTGGCAAAGCGGTGCCTGTACCATTTTTGGGGCGTTTTTGCTATAATGGAAGGTATAGGACAAACGCAAAACGCTCACAAAATCGCTTTGTGCAGCGATTGCGTTCGTGTTTTTAAGAATACATACATTGTATTTATTATTTTCCAGGTCAAAGAGTTCACTTCCTGACTTGCATCAGGGAGTGAATTAGAAAACCACTCTGGAAAAGCGCTTAGAAAAGCCTTTTACAAAAACGTAGCACGCAGTGGAGCGCTGGGGGGGGGGGCGCTAAGAAAAGCGCACAAACGCAAAAGGCTTGCGTTTTCGATTTTAGATGTGAACGAGGCCTGAGACCAGGTATATTTTCACTGGCTTTAGAACTCTCAGTAAATGAACATTCCGCAGAGATCCCCTGCCAGTACTAAAGATGCCGCCACTTGTGATTAAATTTCAAAATGTAAATGAGTGCGAGGAAAGATTTTAGGATGGGCAAACGCTGCTTGTCTTTTACAATGCTCGTTTATAAAATTATTTAGCCATTTTTTATTTTTTTAATTCTATTATTTCCTCTTTAAGCTGACACTGAACCAATGTCAAATGGAACTTGAAGGTCTTTGTAAACTAGTCCTTACAGTGAACCCAAGGTGAGTGATATGGAGGCTGCCATATTTATTTACTTTTATACAATACCAGTTGCCTGGCTGTCCTGCTGATCTGTTTGGCTGCGGTAGTTTCTGACCAGTAAGAAGCATGCAGCTATTCCTGTCAGATCTGACAATAAGGTGACCATACACTCGTTAGATTAGCAGCAGATAGATCATCAGATAGATTTCTTATCTATCTGATGTGTTTAGGAACATTTTTTTTTTTTTTTTTTACTAGGAACAGATTTCCAATAGATTTCAGTATGAAATATATTGAAAATCGATCTGATGGCATTTTTTTTGCCATCAGATTTCCATTCGGTCCAATGCAAACTAATAAGCCATCTCAACAGATCCGCCTAGATTTTTCACCCTGCCAGATCGATCGAAATCGGCCGCCAATCGGTCGATTGGTCAACCGATTTTCAATCGATCGATTGAGCGGCCAAAAATCGGCTGAGTGTATGGGACCCTTAATGTCAGAAAACCTGATCTGCTGCATGCTTGTTTAGGGTCTATGGCTGAAAGTAATAAGGTGGCCATACACTGATAGATTTGCAGCAGATTCCTGTCAGATGCCTGTCAAATCTGACGGCAATCTATCTGATGTGTGCCACACACTAGGAACAGATTTCAGAATGATTTTCAATAGATTCCAATCGAAATGCATTATTGCACTTTTCGATCCAATGCAACTCAATGGGCCATTGATCTGCTGCCAGCACCCGATCGACCTAGATTTTTCATCCGGACCTATCGAGCAAATCGATTGAATCAGCTAGAAATCACCAATTTCTAGCTGATTCGATCAAAGCGGTTGAAGTGGCCATCATTCGATGGCTAAAATCAACCAGTGTATGGGCCTCTTTAGAGACAGAGGATCAGCATGGCAGCCAGGCAACTGGTATAGTGGTATTGCTTAAAAGGAAATAAAATGGCAGCCTCCATATCACTCTCACCTCTGGTTCACTTTAAAGGATACCCGAAGTGACATGATGAGATAGACATGGGTATGTACAGTGCCTAGCACACAAATAACTATGCTGTGTTCCTTTTTTTTTCTTTCTCTGCCTGAAAGAGTTAAATATCAGGTATGTAAATGGCTGGCTCAGTCCTGACTCTTATTAGTGAGGGTCTACCTGATATTTAACTCTTTCAGGCAGAGAAAGAAAAAAAGGAACACAGCATAGTTATTTGTGTGCTAGGCACTGTACATACACATGTCTATCTCATCATTGTCACATGTCACATCGGGTATCCTTTAAGCACCCGGGTACTGAGACCGCCATAATTTGCGGGATATTATTCAATAACGTTAGGCGACACATGCATGCATCACCGGTAACCCTGGTCGTGTTGGTTGGGGGGGGATAGGATGTTAATCATGAACCTCTCATCCCATTTTTGCATCACTATAGATTTGGAGCACAGATTCGCTTTGGGTTGTGGTCTCGGCATGGCGAGGGTCCTGGTGCGGAGGTTTAGGTTTGGGGGTTCTATTGAGATTCCCCGCACACTACGCTGCTGCACAAGCCTCAGCCAGCTAAGAGGGATGAACAGTGACAGGCGCAATTGAGTTAGAAGCGTAATCCCGTTAGCAGATCTCTTTATGCAAGCTCACGTCATGCGCAATAATTGGAAGCAAGCTGTCCCCGCGCTGCGCGCCACGTGACGCCTAATACTTCCACTGGCAGCTACGGGCGGGGGAGGAGGGAGGGGGCGCTGGGTGCCTCTTTATATAATGCAGATTACTTGGGGACATTAATGGCAGTGCCATCGATCGAGCCGGTGGCCTTGCCGTGCAGAACATGCACCCCGGACACCGCCAGCAATTTGCAAACTCCAGGGAGAGGATCTGAGACAGAACAGTCATGTCAAGGACTTATCACCAGGAAAAAGGAAATTGAGATGGGGGGGGGGGGGTAATAGGGGGGAAATAAGGGCTCACAACTGGGACCCCCTAAACAAGAGGGCCCGCCACGGATCCCCCTATCAGCTGCTGCATAGTCTTCATTGGTGCTATAGCGCCATCCGTTACAATGCAATGTTCCCCATTCTGAGCATCACTTTCTTTAAAAGGTGCTCATTAATGGTACAATAACCCCTACAATTGATTGAATCGGATCCTGGTGAAGCAAACTGAACTTGGAACTTCCTCTCTGCTGTAAAAGATAAGCAACAGCATAATAACCTTTGAAAGAAAAACATTCCTTTTTTTACAGCTGATACAAATCCTACAATAAATACAGTGTGTCTACTTCCTGCTGTCATGGAAACATACATAGGGTTAACATCCTATGTTTACAAAATAGCTTCCTGAGCTGTCAAAGCTAAGAGATCAAATTACAGTTGTGATTAGTCACGGACGGGGGGGGGGGGTAGACAAGCTAAACTCTCTCAATACATACAGGGTTTATTTCTCTGTGGTTTCCTTCTGTCCTGTGCAAGAGTTCAGGTCCATTTGAATGGTGATGATCAATGATGTGCAATCGTTCTATCGATTGTTCTGTTGAGCTGAATTTCTGAACAATTCCTTTAGTCTGATCGGATAGCTTATCATTTTCCCCTCCTTTGATGGGCCTGAACAATGCTTCTGAACGATTGTAGCTATTGGATTAAGTTGGAGTTAAACCTTTAAAGCACACCTGCAGTGAAATATATGGAGGCTTACATATTTACCCGTATATACTCGAATACAAGTCGACCTCATGTATAAGTCGACTCCATTATTCAACCCTCTTAAGCTGGAATTTTTTTATTGACTCAAGTATAAGTCTACCCAGCAATGTTAGTGGTTGCACTTGGGGCTCAGGAGGGGTTAATGACGGCACTGCATACAGTATTGCAGCCATTAACCCCTCCTGTCCCTTAAGTGCAGACAATACCTCCTCCAGGCCCCCAAGTGCAGTAATGATTCACTCCCCTTCCTGCAGCCCAGTATTTCCCCCGCCCCTTTCCCTGTTAATTGTTGTGGCCAGGACTTTCAGATGTGTGTTTTCCTGGCATTTCCTTTATCAAGAAAGTCTCACTTACCACTGAGTACATTGCTGCAAATGGGAACGTCACTATTAGTACACACATTACTCAGTGTGCTCAGTGTTGCCCGTGACTCGTGTATAAGTCGACCCCTATACTTTTATGAAGTGAATCAGACCTACATTTCTAGACTTATAGTCTAGTATATACATTTCATTTTAAGCAATGCGCATTGCCCGGCTGTCATGCTGATCCATCCCTCTGAACAAGCATGCAGATAAGAGGTCTCTGACATAAGCATGCAGCAGATGCAGTCAGACTTCATTCAGGTGTGTGATTCAGACACTACGGCAGCCAAAGACATCAGCAGGACTGCCAAGCAACTGGTATTAAAAGGAAAAACATAAGGCAGTCTCCATACCCCTCTCACTATAGGGTGTCCTTTTTAATGTGCACCTTTACCGCTGTTGCCTCAAATTTGAAATGGGCAGAACTGAGAGTTTGGGCGCACGGTACGCTGTACAAACTAAAGTATAGACAATAATTGGTGACAACACCTTAATAGCTCACATCAATACAACAGGAACATTCCAAAACACAGGTATATAAATCCACACATAAATAATGCAAATTGTAATAATCTCACCCAGCAATGCGGATTCAGCGAGGTTTAATATGTCACTGCTTTATACATAAAATATGATGAAAATAATAATACTGTACGTGCTTAGGTGGGACCATTACAGCAAAAACAAAGACAAGGGGGATGGGGCTGCCCTGATGAGCTTACAATCCAGAGGAGAGAAGGCTGGAAAGGAGGAATAGAGCAGAGTAGGGACAGTAGCGATAAGCAAACAGATTTTGTGGACTTTCACATTGGAATTTCACACTATCAAGTTGAAAGCTGGAATTTGGTGTTTATGCAATTCTGACATCTACGTTCCAAAAGGTACGCAAAAAAGCAGATCTGAGATGAAAAACTAACTATAACAAGTAACTAGTCTATATATCTTATCTAAAGTTTAGATGGTTTACACAGCAAATCTAGCTGCAAACAGCTTTAATAGAATATGTTTATTCCTGTGATACAATGACAGCAGCCATGTTGTTTGTAAACATTACACAGAGGCAGGCTTATCTGCATCTTGAGAAAAAAAACGAATCCTCCTCCTCCCTCCTCCCCTCTGCCTCTGAAATCTCTGGCTAGTAATAACTCCCCCTCCTCCTGCCCAGACTGAGCTCCCATGAGCCCTTGCTACTGCCAAGGCTCTCTGAAAACCTGTGGGCGTGGCTTGTTTAGTTTATAGGGAATTTGAGTATTAAAGGATACCACAACTGACATGTGGCATAATGAGATAGACATGGGTATGTACAGTGCCTAGCACACAAATAACTATGCTGTGCTCCTTTTTTTCTTTCTCTGCCTGAAAGAGGTAAATATCAGGTATGTAAGTGGCTGACTCAGTCCTGACTCAGACAGGAAGTGACTACAGTGTGACCCTCACTGATAAGAATTTCCCCCTTTTTTATCTCTTTCTTGCTCTCAGAAGCCATTTTCTTCTAGGAAAGTGTTTTATAGTTGTAATTTCTTATCAGTGAAGGTCACACTGTAGTCACTTCCTGTCTGAGTCAGGACTGAGTCAGCCACTTACATACCTGATATTTAACTCTTTCAGGCAGAGAAAGAAAAAAAGGAACACAGCATAGTTATTTGTGTGCTAGGCACTGTACATACCCATGTCTATCTCATTATGCCACATGTCAGTTGTGGTATCCTTTAAAACAAAAACAAAAAAGTATTTGGCTTGAGGAATGCCCTATAAACAATAGGAAAGGAACACAATTATGCAATGAGTAAAAGTTAATCTCGGATCCACTTTAATGTGGTCAGGGCTGTGGAGTCGGAGTTGAGGAGTCAGAACAATTTTTGGGTACCTGGAGTCAGAGTTGGAGGTTTCATAAACTGAGGTGTTGGATGATTTCTGTACTGACTCCACTGCCCTGCAATAGAGTTGGGCCGAACCTCCGATTTTCGGTTCGCGAACCGGGTTCGCGAACTTTCGCGAAAGGTTCGGTTCGCGTTAAAGTTCGCGAACCGCAATAGACTTCAATGGGGATGCGAACTTTGAAAAAAAAAATTAATTATGCTGGCCACAAAAGTGATGGAAAAGATGTTTCAAGGGGTCTAACACCTGGAGGGGGGGATGGCGGAGTGGGATACATGCCAAAAGTCCCCGGGAAAAATCTGGATTTGACGCAAAGCAGCGTTTTAAGGGCAGAAATCACATTGAATGTTAAATGACAGGCCTAAAGTGCTTTCAAACATCTTGCATGTGTATACATCAATCAGGTAGTGTAATTAAGGTACTGCTTCACACTGACGCACCAAACTCATCGTGTAACGCACCGCAAACAGCTGTTTGTGTAGTGACGGCCGTGCTGGACTGGTGCGCACCATGGCGAGAGTGCAGGTTTTGGTGGCTTTACAGCCCATATGGTCAGTCACCTGGCTGATGTAGCTGAATGACAGAACAGTGACTGTCCAGCTGATCAAATTTGGTCTGACCACAATGAGGCAACGACCTTATTATCGTGGGTGTGCCCCCCGAGACACTCATCTAGGCGCCGGTCATTGCTCCATTGTGATACGCAAGCCCCTTCACCACGGCAAGGTAATGATCACGAAGGGGAATGGGCGCATGTTCATGCCTTTTTTTTTGTTGTTGCAGCTGCCCGCAGTGCAGCCAGAAAAATTAGGCAGTCATGTACACGCACCCGAAAAATTATTACAGCGGCCGCTGCTAGCAGCGGCCTAAAAAATTCAGCAATCCGCCTGGAGTCCCGGACCCTGTTGGTGGTGGCGGAGAAGGTAGTGAAGCGGCCTGCAGGCAGACATGCTGTGTGGAGGGACTGGGAGCGACTTAGTCTTCTTGGGGCAGGCCAGGCAGCCAGTCACACGGCGTGCAGGCAGAGATGCTGTATGTGCGGGGACTGACTTAGTCTTGGGGCGGGCAGCAGCCCTCCGGGATCCATGCCTCATTCATTTTTATAAAGGTGAGGTACTTAACACTTTTGTGACTTAGGCGACTTCTCTTCTCTGTGACAATGCCTCCAGCTGCGCTGAAGGTCCTTTCTGAGAGGACGCTTGCGGCAGGGCAGGAGAGAAGTTGGATGGCAAATTGGGACAGCTCTGGCCACAGGTCAAGCCTGCGCACCCAGTAGTTCAAGGGTTCCTCATCGCTGTTCACAGCAGTGTCTACATCCACACTTAAGGCCAGGTAGTCGGCTACCTGCCGTTCCAGGCGTTGGTGGAGGGTGGATCCGGAAGGGCTACGGCGAGGCGTTGGACTAAAGAACGTCCGCATGTCCGACATCACCATGAGATCGCTGGAGCGTCCTGTCTTTGACTGCGTGGACACGGGAGGAGGATTAGTGGCAGTGGTACCTTGCTGGCGTTGTGCCGTCACATCACCCTTAAAGGCATTGTAAAGCATAGTTGACAGCTGGTTCTGCATGTGCTGCATCCTTTCCACCTTCCGGTGAGTTGGTAACAGGTCCGCCACTTTGTGCCTGTACCGAGGGTCTAGTAGTGTGGCCACCCAGTACAGCTCATTCCCCTTGAGGTTTTTTATACGGGGGTCCCTCAACAGGCAGGACAGCATAAAAGACGACATCTGCACAAAGTCGGATCCAGTACCCTCCATCTCCTCTTGCTCTTCCTCAGTGACGTCAGGTAAGTCAACCTCCTCCCCCCAGCCGCGAACAATACCACGGGAAGGTTGCGCAGCACAAGCCCCCTGCGACGCCTGCTGCGGTTGTTCTCCTGCCGCTGTCCCCTCCTCCTCCTCCTCCTCCCCCAAAGAAACACCTTGCTCATCATCCTCTGAGTCTGACTCATCTTCTGCACATGACCTCTCTTCTTCCTCCTCCTCCCCCCTCTGTGCTGCCGCAGGTGTTGAGGAAACAGCTGGGTCTGATGAAAATTGGTCCCATGCCTGTTCCTGCCGTAACGGTTCCTGGTCACGCTCATTCGCAGCTTCATCCGCCACTCTACGCACAGCACGCTCCAAGAAGTACGCGTAGGGAATTAAGTCGCTGATGGTGCCCTCACTGCGGCTCACCAGGTTGGTCACCTCCTCAAACGGCCGCATGAGCCTGCATGCATTTTTCATCATTGTCCAGTTGTCGGGCCAGAACATCCCCATCTTCCCAGACTGTTTCGTTCTACTCCAGTTGTAGAGGTACTGGGTGACGGCTTTCTTCTGTTCTAGCAGGCGGGAGAACATGAGGAGGGTCGAGTTCCAGCGAGTGGGGCTATCGCAAATGAGGCGTCTCACCGGCATGTTGTTTTTACGCTGAATTTCTGCAAATCGTGCCATGGCTGTGTAAGAGCGCCTCAAATGCCCACAGAACTTCCTGGCCTGCTTCAGGACATCCGCTAAGCCAGGGTACTTTGCCACAAATCTTTGAACCACCAGATTCATGACATGTGCCATGCAGGGTATGTGTGTCAGCTTCCCCATATGCAAAGCGGCAAGCAGATTGCTGCCGTTGTCGCACACCACGTTGCCTATCTCCAGGTGGTGCGGGGTCAGCCACTCATCCACCTGTTTCTTAAGAGCAGCCAGGAGAGCTGCTCCAGTGTGACTCTCCGCTTTGAGACAAGCCATGTCTAAGATGGCGTGACACCGTCGTACCTGGCATGCAGCATAGGCCCTGCGGAGCTGGGGCTGTGTAGCTGGAGAGGAGAACTGCCACTCAGCCAAGGAGGAGGAGGAGGACAGCGAAGAGCATGTAGCAGGAGGAGAGGAGGTGGCAGGAGGCCTGCCTGCAAGCCGTGGAGGTGTCACAATTTGGTCCGCCGCTTTCTGCTTGCCATCGTTCACCACCAGGTTCACCCAATGGGCTGTGTAGGTAATGTAGCGGCCCTGCCCGTGCTTGGCAGACCAGGCATCCGTGGTCAGGTGTACCCTTGACCCAACGCTCTTCGCAAGAGATGACACCACTTGCCTCTCAACTTCACGGTGCAGTTGGGGTATGGCCTTTCTGGAAAAATAAGTGCGGCCTGGCATCTTCCACTGCGGTGTTCCGATGGCCACAAATTTACGGAAGGCCTCAGAGTCCACCAGCCGGTATGGTAACAGCTGGCGAGCTAACAGTTCCGCCACGCCAGCTGTCAGACGCCGGGCAAGGGGGTGACTGGCCAAAAGTGGCTTCTTCCGCTCAAACATTTCCTTCACGGACACCTGACTGCTGCTGTGGGCAGAGGAGCAGGAACCGCTCAAGGGCAGAGGCGGAGTGGAGGAGGGTGCCTGTGAAGGTGCAAGGGAGAGAGCGGCATAAGCAGATGATGCACCTGAAGGAGGAAGAGGAGAAGGAGGGTGACTTTGCTTTTGTGTGCTGCTGCTGCTTTTGCTCAGGTGGCCATCCCATTGCTGTTTGTGCCTTTTCTGCAGGTGCCTTCGTAAGGCACTTGTCCCTACGTGAGTGTTGGCCTTTCCACGGCTCAATTTTTGTTGGCAGAGCGAACAGATGGCTTTGGTCCGATCTGAGGCACACACATTAAAAAATTTCCACACCGCTGAGCCACCCTGGGATGTGGGCACCTCAGCAGCTGATGCTGAAGGGCAAGTTGGCTGGCTGTACATAGGTGGCGAATCTGGCGATACATGGTGCCGGACTCTGCCACCAGCTGTTTCTGACGAAGAGCTGCCCCAGCTTCTTTCAGCAACTTCTATCCTCCTACTACTCTCTGACTCCCCCTCTGAACTGTCCCCCTCTTCATCTCCTCTATTGGGAACATACAGAGGATCCCTATCATCGTCATCATCGTAATCATCCTGCCCAGCTTCGCTTGCCTCAGAAAAATCCAAATGTGTAGGTCCTTCATCCTCCTTACACGTTACATCCATAGTGTTGTCGCGTAACGCAGACATATGAGCTGGTGAAAATTCATCTGGCTGTAACAATGGCTGTGCATCAGTGATTTCACCACCACTAAATAATTCTTGCGAAGTGTCAAATGCAGCGGAAGTGGTGCTAGTAGTAGCGCTGGTGGCTGAGCAAGATGAGGTGTTCTGTGTCGCTAAATACTCAACCACGTCCTGACAATCTTGGGAGGTGATGGGACGTGCCTTCTTCCGAGCACTGTACTGTGGGCCAGGTCCACACGAAATTACATTTACACGACCTCGCGCAGACCTGCCGGGTGGCCTTCCTCTGCCTCTGCCACTACCTCTTCCTCTTCCTCTACCTGTTTTGTCCATATCGGGTATGCACGGAGTGGTATATCACACTGCGTGCACTCACGTAGGTAGGTGGGTTCACTTAACTGCACAGGTATGCGCACTGATGCGGTGGGTTCACTGAACAGTACAGGTATACAGTGGCGGGTTCACTGAACACAACAGGTATGCAGTGGCGTGTTCACTAAACAGGTATACAGTGGCAGGTCCACTGAACAGAACAGGTATACAGTGGCAGGTCCACTGAACAGAACAGGTATACAGTGGCGGGTCCACTGAACAGAACAGGTATACAGTGGCGGGTTCACAGAACAGGTATGCAGTGGCAGGTTCACTGAACACAACAGGTATGCAGTGGCGTGTTCACTAAACAGGTATACAGTGGCAGGTCCACTGAACAGAACAGGTATACAGTGGCGGGTTCACAGAACAGGTATACAGTGGCGGGTCCACTGAACAGAACAGGTATACAGTGGCGGGTTCACAGAACAGGTATACAGTGGCGGGTCCACTGAACAGAACAGGTATACAGTGGCGGGTTCACAGAACAGGTATACAGTGGCGGGTCCACTGAACAGAACAGGTATACAGTGGCGGGTTCACAGAACAGGTATACAGTGGCAGGATCACTGAACAGGTATGCAGTGGCAGGATCACAGTACAGGTATGCAGTGGGCTGAGGGCTCACTGAACAGAACAGGTATGCTGTGGCAGGATCACTGAACAGGTATGCAGTGGCAGGATCACAGTACAGGTATGCAGTGGGCTGAGGGCTCACTGAACAGAACAGGTATGCTGTGGCAGGATCACTGAACAGCTATGCAGTGGCAGGATCACAGTACAGGTATGCAGTGGGCTGAGGGCTCACTGAACAGAACAGGTATGCTGTGGCAGGATCACTGAACAGGTATGCAGTGGCAGTATCACAGTACAGGTATGCAGTGGGCTGAGGGCTCACTGAACAGAACAGGTATGCTGTGGCAGGATCACTGAACAGGTATGCAGTGGCAGGATCACAGTACAGGTATGCAGTGGGCTGAGGGCTCACTGAACAGAACAGGTATGCTGTGGCAGGATCACTGAACAGCTATGCAGTGGCAGGATCACAGTACAGGTATGCAGTGGGCTGAGGGCTCACTGAACAGAACAGGTATGCTGTGGCAGGATCACTGAACAGGTATGCAGTGGCAGGATCACAGTACAGGTATGCAGTGGGCTGAGGGCTCACTGAACAGAACAGGTATGCTGTGGCAGGATCACTGAACAGGTATGCAGTGGCAGGATCACAGTACAGGTATGCAGTGGGCTGGGGGCTCACTGAACAGAACAGGTATGCTGTGGCAGGATCACTGAACAGCTATGCAGTGGCAGGATCACAGTACAGGTATGCAGTGGGCTGAGGGCTCACTGAACAGAACAGGTATGCTGTGGCAGGATCACTGAACAGGTATGCAGTGGCAGGATCACAGTACAGGTATGCAGTGGGCTGAGGGCTCACTGAACAGAACAGGTATGCTGTGGCAGGATCACTGAACAGCTATGCAGTGGCAGGATCACAGTACAGGTATGCAGTGGGCTGAGGGCTCACTGAACAGAACAGGTATGCTGTGGCAGGATCACTGAACAGCTATGCAGTGGCAGGATCACAGTACAGGTATGCAGTGGGCTGAGGGCTCACTGAACAGAACAGGTATGCAGCCAGGAAGAAGTTAAGCCTAACTAATCTTTCCCTGAGAGACAGTCTGCAGCAGCTCGCCCTACTCTGACTAATGCAGGCACACGAGTGGCCGTAATGGCCGCCGCTGCCTGCCTTATATAAGGGGGGGTGGGGCTCCAGGGGCTAGTGTAGCCTAATTGGCTACACTGGGCCTGCTGACTGTGATGTAGAGGGTCAAAGTTGACCCTCAGGTGCATTATGGGGCGAACCGAACTTCTTCCGCAAAAGGTTCGCGTGCGGTACCCGCACGCGAACCACCTAAGTTCGCGCGAACCCCGTTCGCCGGCGAACCGTTCGGCCCAACTCTACCCTGCATTTGATGCGCAAACTACAAAAAATGTTGACTGAGCACGCTACAGGGACATGAATGTGAAATTGTAAATTCTAACCTGTTGTGAACATCTTTTTGGAAATTTGCACGAGCCACAAATTTATTTGGAATTTTGAGTATTCGGCAATAACCACTGTCCCTATCTGGCAGCTGTAAATCTAGGTCTGTATAGGGATTATGGCGAGTTTATATGCTAAGCTTGAAGGTTTTGTGACAGCTGTGTTACAGAAGAGAGTTCCACAGGAGGGGAGGTGTGTGAGAGAAGTCATGAGAAGGGAGTGGCTGAGGAGTGATCATGTGGGAGTCGGCAAGCTTGTGTGAGCTTTGGGGATTTCTTTATATGGCTAGTCTGCCTAAGAAATAACATCTGTGCTATTTAAAGGGAAAGTGAAGTGAAAATAATAAATAAAATTGCTTATTTTTTTAAATCTAGGTCTGTATAGGGATTATGGCGAGTTTATATGCTAAGCTTGAAGGTTTTGTGACAGCTGTGTTACAGAAGAGAGTTCCACAGGAGGGGAGGTGTGTGAGAGAAGTCATGAGAAGGGAGTGGCTGAGGAGTGATCATGTGGGAGTCGGCAAGCTTGTGTGAGCTTTGGGGATTTCTTCATATGGCTAGTCTGCCTAAGAAATAACATCTGTGCTATTTAAAGGGGAAGTGAAGTGAAAATAATAAATAAAATTGCTTATTTTTTACAATATTCACTTCTAAATTATTTAATCAGTGTGTGCCCATTGCAAAATCTTTCCTATCCCTGATTTTACATTCTGACATTTTTTCTTTTTTTACTGGTGGTGACATCTTAAAGAGAAACGCCGACCAAGAATTGAACTTTATCCCAATCAGTAGCTGATACCCCCTTTTACATGAGAAATCTATTCCTTTTCACAAACAGACCATCAGAGGGCGCTGTATGACTGATATTGTGGTGAAGCCCCTCCCACAAGAAACTCTGAGGACCGTAGTACTCCTGGCAGTTTCCTGTCTGTGAACCTTGTTGCATTGTGGGAAATGGCTGTTTCCAGCTGTTTCCAACTGCCAAAGAAGCATGCAGCAGCTACTTCCAGTGACTTCACCTGCCATCAGCAAATATGTCACCATGTGATAAATGTCAGAATGTAAATCAGGGATTTAAAAGATTTTACAATGGGCAGACACCGACTAAATCATTTATACATAATTATTGTAAAAATAAAGCTATTTTTTTTTATTACATTATTTTCACTGGAGTTCCTCTTTAAGTTCTGCCAGGTGATCAGTATGGAATGTTCATTACTGAGAGTTCTATGCACAGAGGGAGATGCTGCTTGCTTGGCAGTTGGAGAAACCATTGTTTCCCACATTGCAACGAGCTTCACAGGCGGCAAACAGGACCATGGTCATGACATCACACTGTAGGAGGGGTTTCAGCCACACAAACCCCCATCGATGATCTATAAGAGAAAAGATTTCTCTGGGAAAGGGGGTATGCGCTACTGATTGGAATAAAGTTTGATCGTAGGTTAATGTTCCTCTTTAAACGGACAGAATCATGGATTGGAACGCCTGGATCCGCTAATACAGCAACGCTTACACATGCAGTATTCTCTGAAACCTCCCTTGATTTCCTTTTTTTATTATTGATTTTACAGATTTATAGAATGCTGACAGTTTTACAATTGCGTTTTACAGAGAACATTGACCGATTTCTTTATTGGTTTCCATCCTTTCCTTCGCGTCTATTGTAAAAGGATTCATTTAAGTAAAAACGGTCGTGCATTTTGATCAGTTTAATTTATTGTAGAATTTTAGGAGTTGACGGTTTATACATATTTTTTATTGTGGAGTATAAAAATGTTATTTCACAAATAAATATTTCATGCAAGCAGCATTTTCAAGTGCTTGCAAAGAACGCTGCAAAAAAGCGCAGTGTGGTGAATATGCCCGCAGGCGCCTGTGTAACACTGTGCAGACGTATGGAGAGGTGTGTTCCTGCTGTGTGAGTCAGCCTGCAGTGTCAGATAGACCTCAGAGCAGCAGATGCCAAACTAGGCCATACAAAGCTCTTCAAAGTTCTGCAGATCTTGCCTGCTGGCGAACAAACCTGATCACGCTGACCACACTGTGCGCCTACAAATAACCTCTGTGTAAAACTTTGATTAGTAACCTCTGTCACAGGAAGAGGTCTTTTGGCTTTTGAGTTGTCAGATGTGCACTGTTTACAGTATGCAGGTAACACAGGAGCAGATATGACTTCGGGTTTTTTCTAAGACCGACCTAACCGCAGATGTTGCTTGGGTTATAACGGTACAAGATTTCCATATAAGCTTTCAAAACTTTGAAAGTGAACTGAGCACTTTTTTAGCACTCAGGACATTTCCATAGCACATGAAAAATGCATGCCAACAATCTGTTTCATTATTAAAATAAACTTTCATTTTACCTTGTATTTTACAATCAAAGTAGTTTTATTAGCCTGTTTCAGCAGCCTGACCATCACCAGAGATCTCAGGAAGCTAATTGTTTTATTGAGCTAATTACCCAGAAGTAAACAATAGCTCTTCATCAACAAAGGGGGTGGGTAATTAGGACTGTTTGACACACACAATGTCTTTGAAGAAACAGTCCTAATTACCCACCCCCTTTGTTGATGAAGAACTATTGTTTACTTCTGGGTAATTAGCTCAATAAAACAATTGGCTTCCTGAGAGCTCTGCTGATGGTCAGCCTGCTGAAACAGGCTAATAAAACTACTTTGATTGTAAAATACAAGGTAAAATGAAAGTTTATTTTAATAATGAAACAGATTGTTGGCATGCATTTTTCATGTGCTATAGAAATGTCCTGAGTGCTAAAAAGGTGCTCGGTTCACTTTAAGAGGAACTGCAGTGAAAATAACATAATGAATAAAATTAGCTTATTGTTTACAATATTAGTTTATAGATTATATAGTCAGTATTTGCCCATTGTAAATTTTTTTCCTCTCTCTGATTTACATTCTGAAATGTATCACTGGTGGTGACATCTTTAGTTCTGCCAGGTGATCTGTATGGAATGTTCTTACTGAGAGTTCTATGCACATATGGAGTTATTGGTTGCTTGGCAGTTGGAAAAAGCTGTTATTTCCCACAATGCAACAAGGTTCACAGACTGCAAACTGTCAGGACCATGGTCATGATATCACACTGGGAGGGGTTTCATCAGAATATCAGCCATACAGACCCCCATGCCACAACTGAATACCGAAGCAGCTCGGGGTGACGCACAACTTCTACGAAAGTATAAGGGACTAAAAGAGGCTGAAAAGCCCTCCTACTAAAAAGCCAACACTCCATGTAGTTTTCCATCTTAAAACAGAAGGTATTTGCGATAATCTAGCTTTAAGTGAGCAACTGTGGTCTCCTACAATGCACCGCTACTGAATATGCAAATTATTTCTTTATGCCCCTGAAAGCCAGACTAGCATCCAGAAGCGCTGGTGTATAGCAAGCCTTCAGCTTATAAAATGTGCAGAGCCGCATCAACCCAACATGCAGACAGCCTGTTGCAGACTGTTGGTCTTCTTCAGTGCATGGCAGGAATTGATATGGCTCTATGGGGATAGGGCTTGGACCAGAACAACAGAATACCCAAACTTCTAGAAAAGTATAGGGGGACTAAAAGACTGTGATGAGCTATTGGAGTAAAGGTAAAGATTTCCTGTGGGAAAGGGGGTATCTGCTACTGATTGGGATGAAGTTCAATCCTTGGTTAAAATTCCTCTTTGAGTTTCCTCTCACGCCGGATAGAGAACTGAATCAGAACTGTAAGAAGCTATTTAGAAGTTTGTGCATGTAAGAAATAGTTTTATACAGTTCTGTATCATGCCTGAAAAAGAAACTTAATGTTTTAAAAGCTTGAAAGAAAATCTTGTAGAGTTAATCAACTTCTGTTGGTATGTCTTTGGGTTTTCTCCATGACAAACACCGGACCACATACTAGTCTTGGAGACCGACCTTCCAATTTTGAAGCAATGCATAGGAGGGGATGGCAGAGAATGAGTTGACTACATAGTATCATGGAAGCAACAAACATGAGCTTGGACAAGCTTCAAGAGGCAGTAGAGGATAGAGGGGCCTGGCCTGCTTTGGTCCATGGGGTCCAAAAGAGTCCTGCATGGCGACCAAACCACAACAATATGGTTATCAGTGTGGCGGTGCGTATGCTATTTCTCTAATATGTGTGTAGACTGCACAGGAGTTTGGCCACCTGCAGAATCTGCTGTAGAATTCTATATTTAGCCAGAGGTTTAACACGCTTATTTAGCTGTAGGTTTAACACCGCGTAAAGTGGCTTAATTCGCCCTGTAGAATCGTGTCCTGTTTGAACCCTCCCCTGACCGTGGGCCAGGCTACCGGTAATCATGTGTTTCATAAATCAATCCCGTTGATTACTCATATTTTGCCCCCGCACAGAAAATCACTACTGCTGCCACTGCAGGCCTTTCAGAACTGCAAAAATGAAATGGAAGGTTTAAAAAATAAAACTTGGCCTCTGAAGGGCCTTTAACGTTGTACTCCGCCCAGCCAGTCATTTTCTTTTCCCGCATGGGTGCCACTACGCTGGAGGGAACAGGTAGTGAGTGGGTGTGACTACAGTGACTATCAGCAGGAGAAACCACTGCACCCTTATGGATGATTGGCTGGACATCGGTTACAGGGGAAGTGTTTTGTTTTGTTACTTCTGACTTTTAACAGTCTGGAAATGCACTTCAGGAGTGGGTGCAGCCCCCACCGGGCTGTGGGTTCATCCAGGATTGTTTAGTGCCATACTCGTGTGCTGCACCTGATGAAGGACCTGCAAGTCCGTAACATGTAGTGCTTCTGTTCCGCATAGGAGGAGGTTCTTATCTTACAAATGTTATCAGGCATCAGCTCAATTGCAACCAGCCCGACCATGGGTTTCACACAGACATATGACGCATGCTCCACCCGCTGACATATGACGCATGCTCCACCCACTGACATATGACGCATGCTCCACCCACTGACATATGATGCATGCTCCACCCACTGACATATGACGCATGCTCCACCCGCTGACATATGACGCATGCTCCACCCGCTGACATATGACGCATGCTCCACCCGCTGACATATGACACATGCTCCACCCACTGACATATGACGCATGCTCCACCCGCTGACATATGGCGCATGCTCCACCCACTGACATATGACGCATGCTCCACCCGCTGACATATGACGCATGCTCCACCCGCTGACATATGACACATGCTCCACCCACTGACATATGACGCATGCTCCACCCGCTGACATATGATGCACGCTCCACCCACTGACATATGACGCATGCACCACCCGCTGACATATGACGCCTGCACCGCCCACTGTTTACTATATCCAGAGTCAGCGTCACGTAGGAGGCCAAAAACATGTTTACGATAACAGAAGTTTTATTACATCTGGGTTTACTATACCAGGCGTTGCTCCCATAGACTTATAATGGAGCTTGGGCGGGACCTGGAGAAGTGGTTTACTATACCCGAATGTTTATTATAAGGAGACTATACTGTATGTACAAGTTTAACAATATCACCTAGGAGAAAATTGAGGAGAAAACGGTAAAGTGGGCCAGGATGAGAGGAGAATGTTGAACGTTGTTAGCAGAGCAGAGTTTGTATTTATCCGTGTTGATACCTGCAAAATACAGATGTGTATAAAGGAGTCTTTGCTTCTTCTTTTTTCTTTATAAAAAAAATAATCAAAAATATTGCAGTTTGTTTGTGTGATCTTCAGTGGTTGCAAACACAATGCGTTTTCACTGATGGAAATACAAGAGAAGAGAAATCCCTTTCTTATACGGCGTTATCGTATTCACAACGCGCTTCTGCCTGGATAGCATCCGTGTTTTTGTCTAGGGAATACATTTCCTTCTCTCTTCGCACATCAACTTGTCTGAACACCCAACGCAGAATTATGCTGCATCACACACCTCCCCGCTCAGATCGTGTTCGCAATAACAGGTTTATCTTCTCTACCATCTCAGGAGATCGGGATACGTACATCGTCTTACACGCTACGCTAGACGAACCCTCCAATTCCTCCAGTAAACATTTCTAGATCTGAGAGCAGCTTTATTGCAAATGATACATTTTCGGGAACTGCAATTTTTTTTTTCTTTTTAAACGACAGATTCCACATAATACTGTAGCTGCTGTGTGTTATTGAGATGCTGCGATACACAGCTAGGGAATAATCTATTCTCACAGGACAGCTAGTTTTCCCTCTTAAAGGATACCCGAGGTGACATGTGACCTGAATGTGCAGTGCCTAGCATACAAAGAACTATGCTGTGTTCCTTTTTTTTCCTTCTCTGCCTGAAAGTGCTACAGTGTGACCCTCGCTGATAAGAAATTCCAACTATAAAACACTTTCCTAGCAGAAAATGGCTTCTGAGAGCAGGAAAGAGATCAAAAAGGGTCAATAGTTCATATTTGTTAGCTCTGGCATACTTCAATGATTGTGTCATTGAGCAAAAACAATAAAACAGTTAAAACCTAAAAAGTAGATTTAAACATAAAATAAAACTGTGGAATATCTTAACCTGCCTGGCGTTCTATTAAAATCGCCAGGCTGGCGACCAGACGTGTTTTTTTTTTTTAATAAAAAAAAAAACTATTGCATGCAGCCCACTAGATGGCGCTCCTAATGCGTACTTCTGATCGCCTCCGGCGATCAGAAGTAACAAGAAGGGCCGCGATGAGCCATGGCGACGAGCAGAGTGACGTCATGGACGTCAGCCGCCTCCGATCCAGCCCTTAGCGCTGGCCGGAACACAGGAGGACGGGGGAAGCCTCGATAGGATCCGGAGGCTTTCCCCACCTGAGGTGCGTACCCCCCAGGGGAAGTTTTTCTCGTTACAGGTTTTCTTCAAGGTACATACATAAGGTACATACACACGTCTGATATTTCTGAACGACTTGTCGTTCAAAACGGTCATTTGGACGACAGTTTGGCGTGTGTACAGACGATCGTTAGACTGATAACAGCAGTTTTGACTGATCCGCTTGATGGATCTATGGACTAACTGTCGTCAAACGGTCCGTACATGTGTACAAATGACTTGTTTTTTGAAAGTCTATTAGTTTGACACTGAAAGACATTAAAAAAAGTCGTTTGATCAGTCATTTGATCTAGCACATTTTTCTATCCAGTCCATTCACCATTCAAACGACCTGTAAATTAGCTGTAATTAGCATTTCAAACGTTTTGACGTTTGTATGTGCGAGGAGTCTGAACGACTTTTTGTTTGAATGACAAGTCATTCAAACGATCAGTTTGGGCATAAAATCAGACGTGTGTACGCACCTTTACAGGGACAACAAAGAGTGATTTGAATATTCAGCAGTGGTGCATTGTGGGAGACATCAGATTCTCACTCCAACCTGAATAATCACAAATGCCTTCTGTTTTAAGAAGGTAAGCTTCTCTTTTTCATAACCTCTTAGTAAGGAGGCTTTTTTGGACTCTACTGCTACGTACACACATGCGACAACGATCGTTCGTTGTCAATGACGAACAAACGTTTAATTGTTGATAGAACGACCTAAGTAAAGTTAGTTTTAAAAGGTGTGTAACGATCAGATTGTTAGTACGAAAGTTACATCACGTAAAAGTAACTATTGCGCCTGCGCATAAAAATGAAAAGTTCCATGGAGAAATAGTGAAATGCGCATGTCAAGCCTAGTACGAACGACCGTTTCCAACAATGTACTACTTTTGCAAACGATCGTCGTTGGAAAAAATCCGCCAAGCTAGATAGTTCGTTTCTAACGATCCAGCTCGTCCGTCGTTAGACTTAATGGTCGTTGGCTGCTGTTTTTTAAACGATCGTCATTTGAAACGATCGGGGAACGATCGTTTCAAACGACCATAGTCGCATGTGTGTACGCACCTTAAAGGATACCCGAAGTGACATGTGACATGAGGAGATAGACCTGTGTATGTACAGTGCCTAGCACACAAATAACTATGCGGTGTTCCCTTTTTTTATTTCTCTGTCTGAAAGTTAAATATCAGGTATGTAAGTGACTGACTCAGTTCTGACTCAGACAGACAGGAAGGGACTACAGTGTGACCCTCACTGATAAGAAATTACCCTTTTTACCGCTTTCCTGCTCTCAAAAGCCATTTTCTGCAAGAAAGTGTTATGTAGTTGCAATTTCTTATCAGTGAGGGTCACACTGTAGTCACTTCCTGTCTAAGTCAGGACTGTGTCAGCCACTTACATACCTGACATTTAACTCTTTCAGGCAGAGAAAGAAAAAAAAGGAACACAGCATATTTATTTGTGTGCTAGGCACTGTACATACACGTGTCTATCTCATCATGTCACATGTCACTTCAGGTATCCTTTAAGGCCTAGTGCACACCAAAAACCGCTAGCAGATCCACAAAATGCTAGCAGATTTTGAAACGCTTTTTCTTATTTTTCTGTAGCGTTTCAGCTAGCATTTTGCGGTTTTGGGAAGCGTTTTTGGTGTAGTAGATTTCAGATATTGTTACAGTAAAGCTGTTACTGAACAAAAACGCCTGCAAAACCGCTCTGAACTGCCGTTTTTCAGAGCGGTTTGCGTTTTTCCTATACTTTACATTGGAGGCAGAAACGCCTCCGCAATCCAAAATCTGCAGCAGACCGGGAGTAAAACGCCTCCCGCTCTGGTGTGCACCAGCCCATTGAAATACATTACCCAAGCGTTTCCACATCCGCAAGCGGATCGCAAAACGCAGCCGAACCGCTCTGGTGTGCACTAGGCCTTACAGCCCCTTACACAATCCTGAGAGTTCTTTTTCCCCCATGAGCTTGCTGGGCAATCTGTAACTCTATCCTTACAGGTGAATATTGGCCACCGTATTGATTGATCGCATTGTAATCTTTAGCTGAACACTTTACCAGATTTGCTGGTGGGAAAACAAGAAAACCTCCAGAAACAAATACTTGGGGAACGGTTCCTAAATGCAGAACAGTCATTAGAAAGAAGAGAATCTTTGCAATCTTTAAATAGTAGCATATACATTATTTTTTCACATGCCTCAGTGTTCTCCCCAGAATTTTTTTTCCAGCCGGGTGGCATGAAAAAGTAGCCGGGTGGGGCAATATGAGAAATGCAGGGCCGGTGCTCCTGTGCGCAACCCTGGTTATAGTATAGGAGGAGGTGAACCGATGGCAGCCGGGTGCCCATCAAAACTAGCCGGGTGGAGCACCCAGCTAAAAGAGCCTGGGGAGAACACTGTGCCTAATAATTTGTATTTCTCAATATTTATGATCACATTTTAATTTAAAAAAAATGGCGTGGTTTACTTTTTTTTTATTATTCACTATGATTTAATCTATTTTAAAAATGCATTTACATGTCGGCAAGGCTCGAGGGCCTTTTCACACTAACGTGTCATGTGTTTATCACACCTCTTGCGTTTTGCTGATCGCAATGGTGCCGCCATGATAATAGTAATCATGATACCCCTCGTACACTAAGTGTGATTCCATCTTGGAAAAAAAAAGGAAAGTGCAGGTCCTGCAACGTTTTTCCTGTGTTTGTGATTGTATCCAATGAAAAGATTAAATATGATTATTTAGTATTTATATAGCAACAACATCTTCCGCAGCAATGTACAGAGTACATAGTCTTGTCACTTAGCTGTCCCTCAGAGGGGCTCCCAATCTAATCCCTACCATAGTCCTATGTCTATGTATCGTATCGGGTAGTGTATGTATTGTAGTCTAGGGACAATTTAAGGGGAAGCCAATTAAATAAAAAAGAAACAAGCATGCAGCCAATCTCATCAGAAACGCCTGATCTGCTGCATGCTTGTTTTGAGTATATGGCTAAAAGGATTAGAGGCAGAGGATCAGCAGGGCTGCCAGGAAACTGGTATTGCTTAAAAGGAAATAAATGTGGCAGCCTCCATATCCCTCTCACTTCAGTTGTCTTTTACGAGAAAAAAAAAGCTATTAAAGGATACCCCAACTGAAATTCGACATGATGAGATAGACATGTGTATGTACAGTGCCTAGCACACAAATAACTATGGTGTGTTCCTTTTTTTTCTTTCTCTGCCTGAAAGAGTTAAATATCAGGTATGTAAGTGGCTGACTCAGTCCTGATTCAGACAGGAAGTGACTACAGTGTGACCCTCACTGATAAATTCCTCTTTTTATCTATTTCTTGCTCCCAGAAGCCATTTTCTCCTAGGAAAGTGTTTTATAGTTGGAATTTCTTATTAGCGAGGGTCACACTGTAGTCACTTCCTGTCTGAGTCAGGACTTAGTCAGCCAGTTGCATACCTTGCATAGTTATTTGTGTGCTAGGCACTGTACATACACATGTCTATCTCATCATGTCACATGTCACCTCGGGTATCCTTTAACATTCGGAAGATTTTTCTTCGTTGTTTTTTAATATAGAATAAACCACAGATATTAAACACTTGAAACTCGGCAGACACATTTTAATAACACGCTCTGAGATAGCTTTACTGGGATCGAAAAGTGTTAGAGTAGAAGTGATTCAACAAACCTAGGTTAAACTTTTTAGATTTCTTTGGTGGCAAAAATAAGCATTTCTCAGCTGGGTCATATTGGAACATGTGAAAGTTTCATGTTAACAGTGTGTCTTATTACTAAAATAAAAATTCCATTGTACTTCCTGTTACATTTAAACATTTGTTAGAAGCTTTTACTTCCACCGCCTGCTGTCGTCAGAAAGAGCAGACAGATGAGGACTGCTGTAATTCGCAGTAGCAATGAGCACACACAAGCTTTCATCAGCATGGTGGGGGGATAGCACACTGTACTTCAAACATTTTAGAGAAGTCACATTATATAACATTCACACTTTCCCCGTGAAAAATTATGGAAGGGGGGACATGGCAGCTCCTACAGCTATTAGAAACAGGATAAACTGTGTAGAAAAAAAGCTGATTGGATCCCTTTTATTAGTGTTGAGAGATGGCTGCATATGAGATGGCAGAGTGGTGGTCGGTGTCCTAAGTGAGAGGGCTCGTTTCCACTAGTGCGGCGTGCGTCTCGTAGACGCACGCCGGCACTGAGCGGGTGGGCGGGATCGCAGGCGATTCCCATCAGCCGTGCCATGCACGGCTATGGGAATCGCAGCCTCCGCCGCGAATTCTGTGGGGGTTTCCGGCCGAATCGCTACTGCAAGCGATTCGGCCGGCGGCGCCGTTGTCCCCTATGGCAGAGTTTCCCCGCGCGATTTGCCTGCGGGGAAACTCTGCGGATTCGCGGCCGTTTCCGCGAGAGTGGAAACGGGCCCAGAGAGTATGCTTGCCTGAACAGGCCCATCCCTTATAATACAAACTTTTGAATTACTGTCTGTGATGCCTTTGACGTTCACTGCTCTTGACTTTGTTTGCTGACAAATGGTTGGAGTGCAGATTTACTGACGTTGATTCTTTTTTTCTTTGGCAGGTTAGACAGCTGGGAAATGAAGAAGTGAAGAGGGTGTCACAAGGCAGAAGCGTTCTCCTCTGAAGAGCCAGCAGATCACCTCCCCAACCAGCATCGTGCCAAACCACCAGCTCTCTTTCATGGACATTATCCTTTCCTGGTGGACACGACAACGGGACTACAAAGTGATTAATGAGCTCCTCTGTTGGGTTGGGCAGAGCGCTAGCCCCAGCTAATGAGACTACTGCATCTCCATCCATGGCTGGAGGCGCTCTCGTCAAAGGATTACAGCACCTTTGGCTGTGATGAGCTTTATTCTTGCCAGATGGCCGGACAAAAGCACATTAAATGCTGAGATTTGCACTCCCTGTTTGCTTTTGCACCTCTTTTTAGCAAGGGCCTTTTAGTTTTGACAAACCAGAAATGGGCCTTCGGACAGTTCTTTGGCCCAGGGACTGGGTGTCCTTCTTGAAATCCTGGATTTTGTTCTCCCTCGGGCTGCTCATTCATATAAACCAATCTTTGGCATGCCCGACGGTGTGCCGCTGTGATCGGAACTATGTCTACTGTAATGAGCGGAGTTTGACCTCAGTGCCTCTTGGAATTCCGGAGGGTGTTAACGTACTCTACCTCCACAACAACCAAATTAACAATGCTGGTTTTCCCGCGGAGCTGCACAACGTCCAGTCGGTGCATACGGTTTACTTGTACGGCAACCAGTTGGACGAATTTCCCATGAACCTTCCTAAGAATGTCAGAGTGCTCCACCTCCAGGAAAACAACATTCAGACTGTTTCGAGAGTGCCGTTGGCACAGCTTTTAAAACTGGAAGAGTTGCACTTGGACGATAACTCCATCTCAACGGTAGGGGTTGAGGATGGGGCATTCCGTGAAGCGGTGAGCCTAAAGCTGCTTTTCCTATCCAAGAATCACTTGAGCAGTGTGCCGGTCGGCCTTCCTTTTGGCTTACAAGAGTTGAGGCTGGATGAAAACCGTATAGCTAGGATTTCTGAGCAGGCCTTTCACAACCTGACCGGCTTGGAACGTTTGATCCTGGACGGCAATCTCCTGACCAACAAAGGAATTTCCAATGGCACGTTTAGCTACCTGCCTAAGCTTAGGGAGTTTTCCATGGTACGTAATTCTCTCACCAGTCCTCCTATCGATCTCCAGGGCACCTATTTGGTAAAGCTCAACCTGCAGGACAACCAAATCAACCATATCCCAGTGTCAGCCTTTGCCAAACTGCACAAGCTCGAGAGATTGGATATTTCCAACAACCGGCTACAGAGGTTGGCTAGAGGAGTTTTCGATAACCTAACCAACCTAAAACAACTGACTGCAAGGAACAACCCTTGGTTTTGTGATTGTGGCATTCGATGGGTCACCGAGTGGCTAAAGTCTCTTCCAGCTGCCATCAACGTTCGTGCATTCATGTGTCAGGGGCCGGAGAATTTCCGAGGAATGGCAGTTAGGGAGCTCAATGTGAATCAACTCTCCTGCCCAACTACTACTCCCGTCTTACCACCTGTTACCCAGCCTCCTCCAACCCTGGCCCCAACTACCCTTCCCACAACCATTTTTGTCCCTACTCCTACTGAAGCACCTACAGTCCCAACAACAACCACTCCCTCTCCCACCCTACCTCCCGTTACCCTACCTGAACCAGAGATAATAATCATCGAGAAAGTGACCCCACTGACCCGAGAACGACTCCAGCTCTCCATTCGCTCTGTGAACGACACCTCCATCCATGTCAGCTGGCTGGCCGTGCTTCTGGTTGTCTCCTACAAGCTCACTTGGGTTAAGATGGGGCACAGCCTGGTGGAAGGGATTGTTCACGAACAAATAGTGAGTGGCGAAAAACAACACTGGAGTCTGTTGAATCTAGAGCCCAAATCCACCTACCGGATATGTCTGGTTCCCTTAGACGCTTTCAACAATTATCAGGCGGGTGAAGAGACTGTCTGTGCCGAGGCGACCACAAAGACCTCACCACAGAATAACGGTAGTAACACCCCCTCTAGCCACGAGCAGGCCACGATTCAGAGCATCGGCTCCCCTTTCCTGCTGGCAGGGTTAATCGGGGGCGCGGTCATTATTGTACTTGTTGTCTTGCTCAGCATCTTCTGCTGGCACATGCACAAAAAGGGACGCTACGCCTCCCAGAAATGGAAATACAACCGAGGCCGTCGGAAAGACGATTACTGCGAGGCGGGCACTAAGAAGGACAACTCCATCTTGGAGATGACGGAAACCAGCTTCCAGATCGTCTCCTTAAACAATGACCAGCTCCTTAAAGGAGGTTTCAGACTTCAGCCCATATACGCCCCAAATGGGAGCCTCACATACACAGACTGTCACGTCCCGAACAATTTGAGGTACTTCAACAATAGCAGCGTTCCAGACTTGGAGCACTGCCACACGTGATGGCGTGACCACGCTAAGGTGGCGTGACCGCGCTAAGGACTTCTGGGTACCCATGCCAAGCAAGGAAAACAAAAGACTAAGACGGTCTCTGCAAAACAGAACTGAACAAAGACACAACAAATGAAACAAATTTACATTTGATAAATATTAGGCGGATGCGTTTGTGCATCGGAAAATATCTGTAATTTATACGGTGTACTATATAATGGAATTTAAAACAAAACAAAAAAAAAGTGCTATCTTTTCTATTCCCAGTTCATTGCAGACGGTTTTGTAACTCTTTGCTTTTTAAATCTTTAAAAAAAATTGCTGAAGTATTGTACAGGAGATGTACAATAATAACCAGTTTGCCATGATAACGAAAGAGACCAGTTGTGTTTTGTTTTTTACTTTTCTCTTTTTCCTGATTGCAGTAACACTTTTACACACATATTAACTGGTGGAGATGCCCAAAATGATTTCAAATTTCTGCAAACGCTTGAAGTTTAAAATGTAGTTAACAGCTTCCAGACCGCTCTAATTGAAATCTATGTCCTGTTTGGGACCTGTTATTGCCTACCGGGGCATAGACTTCAATTACCGCACCGCATGCTACCACCGCTCTCCCGCCACTGCAGCCCACTCACTCTGCTGTCGGTATGACAACAGAGCTCTGTGAGGCGGTCATAAGATGATTTAATTGGCTCCTGATCCTGTGATCACTGTGATTGGCTCACAGGGTCAGAAACCAATAAAATCGGCCTCTGACAGGCTAACTGAGCTCTGCTGTCATATTAATAGCAGAGTGAGTGGGCTGCAGAAACAAGGGAGTGGTGCAAACTGCGAGAGAGACTGGTCCGTGCGTCGTGACGTTGGTGAGCCCTGTTTTCTGACCAAAATGTTTCTGGTCCTTGAAGTGAAAAGACTATGGAGGCAGCCATATTTATTTAATTTTAAACAATACTGGTTGCCTGGCAGCCCTGCTGATCTATTTGGCTGCAGTAGTGTCTGTCAGATCTGACAAGATTAGCTGCATGCTTGTTTCTGGTGTGATTCAATGTCAAACACCTGATCTGCTGAATGCTTGTTCAGGGTCTATGGCTAAAAGTATTAGAGGCAGAGGATCAGCAGGGCTGCCAGGTAACTGGTATTGCTTAATAAATAAATATGGCAGCCTCCATATCCTTCTCGCTTCAGTTGTTGTCCTTTACAGTGTCGGCTGTGTAGTGGGAGAGGGGGTCTTGAGTCAGATGTCCTTTAAGGTGTCAGGGACTGCTGGCCCGGAAGCGCTTAAAGTGTACCTGAGACGAAGGTGGGGGGGGGTAATTATACATACCTGGGGCTTCCTCCAGCCTTTTTGTTCCCTCACCGTCCTCCTCCAACTCCTGTTTCTTCTGCAATAGTACTGCGAAGGTACAGAACGCTCCCGGTCACTAGAGCGCAACTGGAGGACATTCCAGGGCCACTTGCAGAAGAAACAGGAGGGGGAGGAGGACGGTGAGGGAGCAATAAGCCTGGAGGAAGCCCCAGGTATGTAAAATTCCCCCAACCCCCCCTTCCCCTTTGTCGCAGGTTTACTTTAAAGAGGAACTGTAAGGTGGAAATTAACTCAGTCCTCAGAGAGGATAAAGTCCTGCAGCCAATGCAAATCCAGCTGAAAAGGTGAAATCCCTCCCACTCAGTGACATCAGTCCTAGTCTAGGCTTAAAGGATACCCGAAGTGACATGTGACGTGATGAGATAGACGTAGGTATGTACAGTGCCAAGCACACAAATAACTATGCTGTGTTCCTTTTTTTTCTTTCACTGTCTGAAAGAGTTAAATATCAGGTATGTAAGTGGCTGACCCAGTCCTGACTCAGACAGGAAGTGACTACAGTGTGACCCTCACTGATAAGAAATTACAACTATAAAACACTTTCCTAGCAGAAAATGTCTTCTGAGAGCAGGAAAGAGATAAAAAGGTTTACTAGTACATAGATTTTAGCTCTGGCATACTTCAATGAATGTGTCATTGAGCAAAAACAAAACTTTTAAAACTTAAAAATTAGATTTAATCATAAAATAAAACTGTGGAATATCTTAAAAAGTCATTTGTAGGAGAAGGAAGATGGATAGAATCATTTATTTTATTCGTTTTTCACCTCGGGTGTCCTTTAATTAAAATTCAGCCTTGGATCCACATGCACAGCCTTGTGGGTAATGGCATCACTTGCAGCTGCTTCCTGATTTTTATTTACAGTATTATTTTTTTCAAATATAAATTTCTTATTTACTTTATCAATATAACAATGAGATACCATGTCCAAGGGCAAGAATGGACAATTAGGACAATTTATGGTGTGGCAATCTCTGGGCAAGGAACACATTAGGCAGAAACGCTAGCGTTGGGGAACCGCTAGCATTTTTGCTGCTAATGAAAGTCTATGGGCTGCAGGTAAAAAGGCATACATGGAAAGCACACAATGTATCTCAATGGAGACGCAGAGGAATGCGGTTTTACATGTTTTTGATTTTTTTTTTTTGTATGTTTGTTTTTATGTTACTGTATTTTATTCCATTGATCACGGAAATTAATAAAAAAAAAAAAAAAAACACGAAAAACGCATTAAGAAATGCAAAATTGCACAGTTCAGAAAACTCGTGGTTAGGGCCTGTACACACTGAAAATCGCCAAACGCAATCACAAATGCAATGCAATTTTAAAATTGTCTGATTGCTGCGATGTGTTTGTGTTTTTCCTGTGATTGGTGATTGCCTAAAAGTCCTTTAACAGGAAGTTGCAAGGTCTTCTGGGATTTGCCCTTGAAACAATGCAATACAACTGCATTGCGTTTTTGTATGCGTTTTTTTCAAACGCAGTGCTCAAAGTACTGCAGTCACTGCGATTTTGTGATTTTCTAAAATGGCATCGTGCCACTGTGTACAGTTCCATCACGATCTTCATAATTTTTAACAAGGCTTTGCGATTTAAAAAAATGCATGCAATCATAAAAATGCAATGCAGCCTGTGTGTACAGTCCCACAGTCAGATATGTTTCTGGGTGTTTCCTGCATATCAGGTGAATAAAGAAGCCTCTTGTACTAACAGCAAAATGTCTTCTTCATTCACATGGAAAGGGTGCTTGAGTTGAGTATACGATGGCCCTGCATAAACAAGCTTCACCATAGAAATGAATGATTGACTTTTAATGGAGCACCACCTGCTGGTGTGGTGGGTAAGCTTGGTAACCTGAAAAGAGTCCTGATTTATTGCTGTAGAAGTGTAGGAGATGCACAAAGCAAAAAATCTCTCTCTCTCTCTCTCTCTCTCTATCTAACATATTTTAATCTATTAAGTAGTACAAGGAATTTTGAGGTTGAGATCCTACCTTGAATAAGTAGATCTCATGCATGGTTCAGAAAAATTTGTTTCTTTATCATGCACTTGTAGACATCGCGTTTTGCATCAAATCTCTTGCCTTAAGAACAAACAGTACACTCAGGACCAATATACTCTATATTACATGATATATTTGTATATACTCGAGTATAAGTCTAGAAATGTAGGTCTTATTAATTTCTTAAAAGTTTAGGGGTCGACTTATACACGGGTCCCGGGCAACACTGAGCACACTGAGTAATGTGTGTACTAATAGTGACATTCCCATTTGCAGCAATTTATTCAGTGGTTAGAAATACTTTTGAGGAAAGGAAAGACCAAGAAAGCACAGGTGTGAAAGTCCTGGCCACAACAATTAACAAGGAAAGAGGAGGGGGAAATACTGGGCTGCATAAAAGGGACTGAATAATTGCAGCACTTGGGGGCCTGGAGGAGGTATTGGCTGCACTTAAGGGACAGGAAGGGGTTAATGTATGCAGTGCAGTCATTAACCCCTCCTGAGACCCAAGTGCAGCCATTAACTTTGCTGGGTAAACTTGTGCTGCTGGGTAGACTTATACTTGAGTCAATAAAAACATCCAGCTTAAGAGGGTTAAATATTGGAGTCGACTTATGCACAAGGTTGACTTGTATTCAAGTATATATAGTATATAGAGAGAGAGAGAAAAAAATACAGGAGAAAAATTAATATGTAAACGAAAATAAATTTAACTATGTCTGACCAGGGCTGTGGAGTCGGTACAAAAATCCACCGACTCCGACTCCTCAGTTTAGGATTCTACCGACTCCTCTAATTTGCATATTACAATCTTGTTGATTGAAAGTATGTAACATGAAATTTGTCTCTTAACTGCCAACGCTTAGGAATTTTAAAAGACAACTGAAGTAAGAAGGATATGGAGACTGCCATATTTATTCCCTTTACACTAAAACTAGTCCTTGGTAAGAGTAATTGTAAAAGGTACTGACTGGAACAAAGAACATCTATCAGGCCCAAGGCAATGTAACTGTGGGTACATGTAAAGCTGGCCACTAACGGTCCAATTTGTAGCGAAAAATCGTTAGAGCGATCAGAAATTCTGATCGGACGAAAAATCGTTAACTACACCATCAACTAACCAATCATTGCTTCCTATCTATCACGACCACCAAGAAAATCCAAATTTTCGTTCGACGAAAATTAATTCGGACGACATTTGTTTTCACTCGTTCATAATCGATTGTGTCCACCAATGGAGATTATTTGCAACCAATCCGATCAGAATTTCTGATCGCTCGAACGATTTTTCACTAGAAATTGGACAGTTAGTGGCCAGCTTAAGAGTGATGTGCAGGTACTCTGCAGGGGAATAAGGAGATTCTTCCTCTATTACACATTCTTTATGCACAATCTGAACCAGGTTTATGGGTGATAGACAACACCTCTGTGTTCAATGTGCACAACATTCTCAGTGGATTCCCTGCAGCTCTGTGGAGAGTGCATATGTAGAGTATAGTACTACTGTGTAACAAAGTAAACCTGAGACAGATGAAATTAAAGTTTTTATACATATCTGGTACTTCCTCCAGCCCCCTTCAGGCTAATCATAATCAGTCCCTCGCTGTCCTCCTCCGCCATCTGGATCTTCTGCTATGAGTCCAGGTACTTGAGCCAGTCTGGTGTAGTGCGCATGCACACACTCCGCCGCTGGGAGCGTACTACACCTGCGCAATAGTGCTATTGCGCAGGTGCAGAACGCTCCTGGCTGTGGAAGCGGCATGCGGCTGGACAGCGCTGACTGGCTGAATTACCAGGACTCATAGCAGAAGATCCAGGTGGCGGAAGAGGACAGCGAGGGACTGATTAGCCTGAAGGGGGCTGGAAGAAGCCCCAGGTATGTATAGAACTTTTCTTTTCATCCTTCTCAGGTACCATTTAATTTATAGTCACCAAACCAAATTTTAATTACAGTTTAAATTCATTAGGAGTTGGAGTTGGTGCATTTTTTCCCGACTCCGACTCCAGGCACCCAAAATTGCTCCGACTCCACAGCCCTGTGTCTGACAACTGAAGGTACATAGTCAATACATAAATAAATAAATAATATATAGTAATTTAGTATGGTCCCAGGTGTACTGTTTCTTCTTAAGGTCTTAAAGGGAACCTAAACTGAAAAGGATATGGTTTTCCCTTTTAAAATAATACCAGTTGCCTGACTCTCTTGCTGATCCTGTGTCTCTAAAACTTTTAGCCACAGCCCCTGAACAAGCATGCAGATCAGGTTCTCTTACTGAAGTCAGACTGGATTAGCTGCATGCTTGTGTGATTCTGACACTACTGCAACTAAACAGATCAGCAGGGCTGCCAGGAAACTGGTATTGTTTGAAAGGAAAAATCCATATCCCTCTCAGTTTAGGTTCCCTTTAAGGCGCGGTATTTGACCTGAAGAAGGGGCTTGTGAAACAAAACACATTGTCTACAAGTTCATAATACATTATTCTTCTGAACCACACACACGTGAGATTTACTTATTCAAAGTAGGATCTCATCCTCAAAATCCCTTATTCTACTTAAGAGATACATATATTATTTATTTTTTTTGCTTTGAGCACCTCCTGCATCCTCCTGAATCGCTTCTCTTGGAGTGAACCTTTCTTTGGGAGCTGCAACCGTCCTATCTAGATCGCAAGGACAAGTAGGGACGATACTTCCCCCCCCCGCCCCCCACCCATGCTCCTATGAATGGTTGCCTCGTGTAAGCAACCCAGCCCTGTGCATATAATCCCTTACTACTAATTCCTATACTGTGACACCTTGTGATCAAACACCAGACTGGGCTCCCTGTGTCGTCTTCTTATTCTACAAGCTGGAATCTGATTGACAGCTGTCTGTTATGATGCTGCATCTGCTCCTCCAGACCCAGAAACAGATAATGATGTTCAGTGGCCTCATCATATCTTCATTATGCAATACTCCATTAGAAACTGCAGCCTTTGTGGGAAGTCATCAACGGAGGCGCCAGAACTGTAAAACAATAAAAAGAAAAGATTAAATACCGAAAAAAATTGGTGGTCTTACCGCCGAGTGGAAGGCTTAGTATTCCGTGTTATTGTCCTCAAAATAATATATATTTTTTACCTTCGCTTTGGACTTTCACTTTAGGAGGCAAATCCACCACATTTTCATATATACATATTTTTATGCATATTACTTTTTTGTTTATTTTCACCTTTTAGCATCTTCAATAGAGTTATCTCGTTTGAGATAAGTGCACTACATTTCACCTCAGTCGTGCTTTAAATTCTCTAAATGCTTTGATCTTTCTCTCTAACAGAAAATATAGAAACTGAAACCAGAAGGCCTCTGTTATTGCCTCACACTGCCCCCTAGTGACAAGTGGCCACAAATACACATTACAGCAGTACTAATTAGGAGCAAGAAAAAGTAACAAATTAAAAAGTGCTAAAATAATTTGGCCTGGAACACATGCCAACCTCTAAATAAATTGGCTGCTAAAGGGTTAATTAATAATGATAATAATCCGAATTTATAATCAGAACGCTTTTCTCCTGTCGGACTCAAAACGTTCAACAGCTGCAGCCACTAGGATGCGCTCAAGAGGCCACCCTGCAGTGCTAGGGAATCTTGCTTTGACCTCCTTACTGAATAGGTACTAATCCTAGTAGTTAGCAGTAACTCAGATATTGGTGTAGGTTGGTTTCCACCTTTCCTTTGATTTTTGGACAGTAAAGCCTAATACACACTCAATTATGATTGACCAACCACTGACCAACTTAAAGGACACCGGAGGCGAAAATAAACTAATGAAATAAATGATTGTATCTATCTTCCTTCTCCTAAAAATGACTTTTTAAGATATTCCACAGTTTTATTTTGTTTAAATCTACTTAAGTTTTATTGCTTTTGCTCAATGACACATTCATTGAAGTATGCCAGAGCTAAAATCTATGAACTATTGACCTGTTTTTATCTCTTTCCTGCCCTCAGAAGCCATTTTCTGCTAGGAATGTGTTTTATAGGTGGAATTTCTTATCAGTGAGGGTCACGCTGTAGTCACTTCCTGTCTGAGTCAGGACTGAGTCAGCCACTTGCATACCTGATATTTAACCCTTTCAGGCAAAGAAATAAAAAAAGGAACACAGCATAGTTATTTGTGTGCTAGGCACTGTACAAACACGTCTATCTCATCATGTCACCTCAGGTGTCCTTTAACACCTCCATTGTTTTCCTTTCTAGTTGAACTTGACGGATGGACGTCTTCTTTCAACCAAACTATGTTACATGTAGACTGCAACACACATATCAACAGCATTCAGTATAGAGGCAGTGGGGGTGAATTCCCTGGTCAGTGAGCGAGTTCAGGGCCCCCAGCTGTCGTGGGAACCAGTGTTTGTGGTTTTATGTTACATGTAGTATGATGGTTTACCTACACATTCTGATCATAGTATTTAATATCCATTGCCCCTCCTACTACATGGAGGCAGGGCCGGATTTAGGCCAAGGCCACCTAGGCCGTGGCCTAGGGCACCACAGGAGGAAGGGCACCAAATCAGCAGGCTAACCTGGTCCAGCCTTTGCATGCTTGCGAATACTACAATGCAGGGAGGCCAGGCGAGTGACTGACTGCAGTACTCTGCTGCCAGCCGCCTGTGCAGCAGCCACCTTGCTCTCTGTGCATGTTTGCATTGTGGTCGGTGGCTATAGACCTGGGCAGCAATGGAGATAGAAAGGAAAAGGAAGCTTCTGCACTGGAGAGGAGCGGAAAAATAAGTGACAAAGATGGCTGCTGTGGTGTGCTGGCTACCAATACTAAAAAATGGGGGGGAAAGGAGGGATTAAGGGAGTCATCTAGCTACCCATACTGGAGGGAAAGGGGGGAGGAGTCATCTGGCTACATATACTTTAGGGAAGGGGAGGGGTCATCTGGCTACCTATACTGGAGGGAAAGGGGGAGGAGTCATCTGGCTACCTATACTGAAGGGGGGGGCAGCTGGTGACAGTGGCCTAGGGCGGTAAGGAGTACAAATCTGGCCCTGCATGGAGGTAGTAATATTGGTCAGTGATTTGCCTATCATAATTGGATGTGTGTAGGCACCGTATAGTCTGGTAAGCACCTTCAATATTGATTGCCAGTAACTGACCAACTTTAGAATCCTCTTGTAGTGTGAGGATCAACAGACTGAATGCTATGAGCAGGTTGTGCAAGTAACTATTATACTTCATGGGAAAGGTCAAATTGGCCAACCATTGGTCAAGCAAAATTGAAAGTGAGTAGCAGGCTATACCACGCCTTGAGCTTGATTCACTAAGACAAAAAGCATGCCTTATCCAAGTTAACATGCCTTCTCAGAGTAGCATTGCGAGTGCTATGAACCCGCAGGGGCTCAGGGCAGGACGACTGGAGCTCTCGTCATTGCCAGTAGTGCTCGCTATGCTGCTCTGATAAGGGGCTTGATTCACTATGCGGTGCTAACCTAGTTAGCAGCATGCCTAAAGGCTTTGGGCGTGCTAACTAGGGTGCTAAGTACTTAGCACGCCCCAGTGAAACTTAGATCGCGCGCAAAGTCCCACGTGCAAAACTTTGTGCGCTCACAGCGCAGTGCGTCGCACACTTGAAAGGCGGTGCGTTGCACCAGTGAAATTTAGATTGCACGCAAAGTCCCGCGCGCAAAACTTTGCGCACGAAAACAGCGCACCGTATGCGCCTATAAGGTCGCATTGCGTGCGACCTTAACGTCGCACTATGCAACGTTAAGGTTGCACCCAATGTGACCTTATAGGCGCATCGGAGCGCCATTTTTGTCTCACCGCGATGCGGCATTTTGCAAAGTGTTGCGCGCGGGACTTTGCACGCAAGCGCTAGTTAGCGCGACCAAACTGACTTTAGGTGTGAAGAGGGGCTTTTCACAAGCGTGCTAAAGGTCCGTACACACGCCGGACTGGAGGCAACGACGGATCCGTCGTGACCTCCCGCTGGGTGGGCGTTCCAACGACAGTCCGGCGTGTGTACGCACTGTTGGCGGACTGATACAGCCGTTTCTGAGCGATCCGCCGGGCGGATCGCTCAGAAACAGCCGTATCAGTCCGCCGACAGTGTGTACACACGCCGGACTGTCGTTGGTACGCCCACCCAGCGGGAGGTCACGACGGACCCGTCGTTGCCTCCAGTCCGGCGCGTGTACGGACCTTTACAGTTAGCACGGCTTGGTGAATCAAACCCAAGGCGTGTTATCTCTGATAAGGCGTGTTAACTCTGATAAGGCATGCTATTTGTCTTAGTGAATCAAGCCCCATAACTAGAGCTGAATGCAGTACATCATATGTAATGCATTAGGCTGGATTCACAGTGGTCTATTGCATATCTGGCGTTATGAGTGTGAACTGCAATGGAGATTGAACATCTATATATAAAATTGGATGTGTGTATGTATGTGCCGCGATCACTCAAACGCCTTGACCGATTTGAACGAAACTTGCTATGCATATCCCTTACTACCTGGGATGATATGTTCTCGGGGTCTCGCGGCCCCCCTGCATACCTGGGCGGAGCTACAAACAGCTAATCAGATTTCACCCATTCATGTCAATGGAAAGAATGGAAAAGGCTGCCATTCTCACAGTAATCAAGCCAGAGTCCCCACACTTGGCACAGTTGGTCACTTGGTGACTGAAGTTACAAATCCAGGAAAAGTGGGCGGAGCATAAAACAGCCAATCAAATTTCAGCCATTTATTTTAAATGGGAAAATGTAAACTGCAGCCATTCTTAGACTGTTAAAGGGGAACTGAAGTAAGAGGTATATGGAGGCTGCCATGTTTATTTCCTTTTAATCAATACCAGTTGCCTGGCAGCCCTGCTGGTCTATTTCTCTGCAGTAGTATCTGAATAGCACCATAACTTGTCAGATCTGACTTTAAAGGCAAGGTTCGGGGAGGGAGGTAAAAAACTAAAAATCAATATCCACTTACCTGGGGCTTCCTCCAGCCCGTGGCAGGCAGGAGGTGCCCTCGCCGCCGCTCCGCAGGCTCCCGGTGGCCGACCCGACCCAGAACTACTGCGCCTGCGCAGTACAGCCCGGCGGACGTCCGATGACGTCAGCGCGCCCGCGTGGGACGCAGAAGTGCCAGGCCATGGAGCACAGCAGAGCCCGACCTGGCAGCCGGCCTGGCCAGGTCGGGTCGGCCACCGGAGACCACCGGGAGCCTGCGGAGCGGCGGCGAGGGCACCTCCTGCCTGCCACGGGCTGGAGGAAACCCTAGGTAAGTGGATATTGATTTTTAGTTTTTTACCTCCCTCCCTGAACCTTCCCTTTAAAGTCTGAAACACCTGATCTGCAGCATGCTTGTTCAGGGGCTATGGCTAATAGTATTAGAGACAGAGGATCAGCAGGGCTGCCAGGCAACTGGTATTGTTTAAAAGGAAATAAACATGGCAGCCTCCATATACCTCTCTCTTCAGTTGTCCTTTAATCGCAGGTTTCTCAAACTTGGCACACTGGGTGACTGGGATTAATATTCAGGAAAGTGGGTGGATCCTACAACAGCCAATCAAAATTCACCTATTGATTTTCAAGGGGGAATATTTCAACTGCTGCCATTCTTACACTGTTAATGGCAGAGGCTTCAAACTTGCTACAGTTGGTCATTGGGTGACAAGGGTTCAAATTCACTAAAGGGGCGGGGCCATAAACAGCCAATCAGATTTCCTAGGTGCATAAACTGCTTCCATTCACACATTTTTGATGCCAGGAATCTGAAAGCTCACAAACTTGGTCATTGAGTGACTGTGTGTCAAAGTTACAGAAAGTGGGCGGAGCCAAAAACTAATTTTACTGGGGAAATATAAACTGCAGCCATTCTTACACCGTTAGTGACAGGGTTCTCAAACTTTGCACAGTTGGTCACTGGGTGAATGAGGTTAAGATTTTGGAGAGTGGGTGGAGCTTACAACAGCCGATTAAAACTTTACCTTTTGATTTTCAAAGGGAATATTTATACCATTCTCATACGGTTAATAGCAGATGCCTCAAACCTGGTACAGTTGGTGACTAGGGTTCAAATTCAGAAAAGGGGGTGGAGCCACAAACAGCCAATCAGATTTGTTTAATTTCAATGGGAATATACAAAGTATTGATACCAAGGACCCCAAAGCTGATAAACTTGGTAATTGAGTGACTGTATGTCAAGGTTAGAAAAAGTGGGCGGTGCCAACAACCTAATTTTTTACATGGCAGGGTTCCCAAACTTGACACAATTGGCCACTGGGAGATAGGGATTAATATTCAGAAATGGGGTGGAGTCTACAACAGCCAATCAACATTCACCTATTGATTTTCAAGGGGAATATTTACATTGCTACCATTCTTACACTCTTAATGGCAGAGGCCTCAAACCTGATACAGTCCGTCATTGGGTGACTGGGGTCCAAATTCACTAAAGGGGGTAGGGCCACAAACAGCCAATTAGATTTGTTAGATTGATTTCAGCCATTCTGGTATTGGCAGGGTTCTCAAACTTGACACAGATGGCCACTTGGTGACCGGGATTAATATTCAGAAAAGTAGGTGGAGCCTACAAGAGCCAATCAAAATTCACCTATTGATTTTCAGGGGGAATATTGGAACTGCTGCTATTTATACACTGTTAATGACAGAGGACTCAAACCTGCTACAGTTGGTCATTTGGTGACTGGGGTTCAAATGCTGTAGAGAGGCAGAGCCTCAAACAGCCAATCTGATTTGTTTAATTTCTATGGGAATATACAAATTATTGATGCCAAAGACCCTAAAGCTCACAAACTTGGTCATTGAGTGTTTCTGCATTAGGGTTAGAAAAAGTGGGCGGAGCCAACACCAGTCAAATACATACCCGGGCAATGCCGGGTCACCAGTCGGCGGAGACAAATATAAATTTCACTGGGAAAAGATAAACTGCAGCCATTCTTACACTGTTAATGGCAGGGTTCTTAAACTCTGCACAGTTGGTCACTGAGTGACTGGGATTAACATTCAGAAAAGTGGGTGCAGACTACAAAAGTGAATCAAACTTCACCTATTGCTTTTCAAGAGGAATATTTAATTGCTGCCATTCTTGCACTGTTATTGGCACAGGCCTCAAACCTGGTACAGTTGTTCATTGGGTGACTGGTGTTCAAATTCAGAAAAGGGGGTGGAGCCAAACAGCCAATCAGATTTTTTACATTTCAATGCAAATTATTGATGCCAAAGACGGCAAAGCTCACAAACTTGGTCATTGAGTAATTGTGTAATTGTGTGTTAGGGTTGGGAAAAGTGGGCGGAGCCAACACCAGCCAAATACATACCCGGGCAATCAGCTAGTAGACTGTAATACAAAACCTGTATGCAGCCAATTAGGGTGCATATAAATATCTAATTTTGATTGGCCAATTTTACCACTTCCACATAGTATGAGAGCTTACCTGGGCAATCTGCTCATAGTATTCAAATTAGTTGGCTCTCATGCTACATAGCGGTGGTAACATTTTAAGTTATTGTCTCACACTGCCCCCTAGTGAAAAGTGGCCATAAATTCACATTACAGCAGTGCTAATTAGAAGCTAGGAAATCTAACATAGAAGGAATAAAAAAAAGTGCTAAAATAAATTAGCCTGGAGCCCTTGCCTCTAAATAAATTGTCTACTAAAGAGTTAACTACTTAAACTCCACCCCACGCCAATGGGCGCGGCGGCAGCCCCAGGACCGCCTAACGGCAATTGGCATCAAGTCCAGGGGCCGGGCTACTGCAGGAGATTGCGCGCAGGCTGCGTGTGCATCTCCTGCTTGGGGGGCAGAGCTCCTCCATGCCTTCAGTCTCCGAGAGGCGATCGCCACTTGGGAGATTGTTAGATGGCGTAACTGCCATCTATTTACATGTACAGCGCTGCGATTTGCAGCATCGCTGTACTGGGGACAGCTGTGTGACACGGCTGTTCCCCTGGGACATTAGAGAGCAATCGGCTCTCATAGGCAGAAGCCTATGACAGCCGATTGACTGGCTGGAGGGAGGGAGGAGTTTACAAAAATAAAATGTACTAATAGTTAAAAAAAATTATTAAAAAAAGAAAAATATTTATTTAAAAATAAACACTAGGGGGGCGATCAGACCCCACCAACAGAGAGCTCTGTCGGGGGAAAAAAAGGGGGGGGGGGGAATCACTTGTGTGCTGAGTTGTGCGGCCCTGCAGCTTGGCCTTAAAGCTGCAGTGGTCAATTACACTAAATATGACCTGGTCTTTAGGGGGGTTTAGCACTGTGGTCCTCAAGTGGTTAAAGTGTACCTGAGATGGACATAAAGAAAAAAATTGTACCTGGGTCTATCTCCAGCCCCGTTCAGGCTGATAAGACCCTTTGCCGTCCTTCTCCACTCCCTGGATTTTCCGCAATTCTGCCCCGTAATTTGGCCAGTGGACGCAGGCGCAGTCTGGCCACATGCGTTCCCCTGTTGCACTCTCATGATGGGGAGCAGGGGCGTAACAATAGACCCTGCAAGGGAAACAGCCACAGTGGAGCCCAGAAGCCACAGGGGGGCCCATGGGGGAAAACTTTCTTTTACCTGTCCTGAGAGACTGACAACTAAGGGCACTGAGAGAAAACACTTTCTGCTCTCTGCACAACTGTTCTAATGACTGCATCTGCTCAGCCACTGATAAGGAATCATACAAAGTTTTGTAGACGGTCCCTATTCAGTGTGCAGCAGGGTCTTGTGTGCAGCACCCAGCCCCCAAGCTCTCTACTCTGTACTGTAGTGATCCTGGAAAAGTCTGCAGAACCAGTTCTGCTCTATTGGACATGGACAGAGTAAGTGTAATAAGCTGAGGCTGGGAGCACACTTGTCTGTTGGTTTTCTGTATACGTTTTCTGCACACAATGTGTGTCTGTATGTGTGAAAACGTGCACGTTTTATCACAGAAGCTAATGTACCTGATAGAGAAAATGTGTGCAGTGCTTCACTGCTGTCTGTTTTTATCTGTATGGGGGAAACACATTTAAGTGTGCTAGTGCCATTTGTATACCATTGGTCCTCAGTTTACCTGTGCAGAAAGCGAGAAGGAGGGTGGTGAGGGGAGGGGGCCCATCCAAAGTTTTACAGGTGGGCCCAGTGATTTCTAGTTACGCCTCTGGTTGGAAGCGTTCTGCAACTGTGCAGTAAGTAAACATTGGGCACGGCCAGCACCAGGCATGTACAGAACGTTCCCAGCTGTGGGACTAGGCACGTGCAGAGGGGGGTGCCTTTTCAAAATCTTCAAAAAAAGCCCCTCTGGCCACGCAAAAGAAGCCCCACCCCAACCATGATAAGCCCCACCCACCCATGGGAAGCCCCACCTCCCCCTGGGCCACTTTGAAATGAAGTGTGACTATTCGATCAGCTGCACCCACGATGACCTCTACCTCCCCCAAGACCCACAGTGTCCTCCCTTTCCTCCAGCACTCATACTGACCTCTACCTTCCACAGAACCCACAGTTACTTCTCACCCCAGTACCCACAGTGACTTACACTTCCCCCACCACCCACACTGACCTCTACCTTCCCCAGCAACCACACTGACCTCTACCTCCCCTAGCAGCAACTATGCCATTCATAGCAGCACCCACAGTGACCTCCCACCCACAGCAATCCCACCAATATCCAGTTTGGAGTAAAGAGGTGCCATACAGGAATCCTAGTGTAACCATCCCCTAGCTCTGTGGGAGCAGGTAAGATAGTGTCTCCCAGACAGCAGTGACCTCTCCCTCCCCCAGCACCCACACTGACCCCTCCCTCCTCCAGCAACTACATTGACTTTTCCCTCCCTCCAGCAGCACCCTTCCTGTCTCCAGCAGCACCCACAGTGACCTCCTCCAGCACCTACACTGACCTCTCCCTCCCCTAGCACCCCCAACGACTTCCCCTTCCTGCAACACCCACACTGACCTCTACTTCTCCCAACATCCACCCCTTCCCCCCCATAACTGGCACCTAGTACTCACACTCACATGACCTCAAGTACCTGCACCCAGGCCTGACTACTTTCCCTTTAAAGGACCACTATTGCGAAAAAAAAGTTGGCATTTAAAATCTGACAGAACTGACAGGTTTTGGGACAGTCCATCACCTCATGGGGGATTCTAAGGGTTTCTTTATTTTCAGCAGCATTTCCTGAACGCCAGTTTAACTGCCAAAATGGTAAGATACCAGCCAGCCTCCCTACTCACTTGCACACTATTTTGTCAGTTAGGGCCTGAGCCCACTAACGCAGTTGTGTCCGCTTTTCAGACACTCATCAATGTTACAGATGGTGAAAAGCGGACACAACTGCGTTGCTGTGCTCAGGCCCTTAGACTTTGCAACTGCTGTTCAGGAAATGCTGTTGAAAACAAAGAAAACCCTGAGGCAGGAGTCACACTTGTCTTTCAGTTTCTACACTTTTCAGAAAACTGAAAGACAAATGTGACCTCTACCTTATAACAGCTAATGTAATTTATAGAGAAAACTGACAACTGACAAGATGTCAGTTTTTTTTCTGCGTGCGAAATCTACATTCAAGTGGGACCTAGCTCATTGATTAACATGAGTTCTCAGTTGAAAACAGTTTTTCTGTGCATGAAGAGATGGACTGGCCCAAAACCTGTCCGTTCTGTCAGATTTTAACTGCCTACTTTTTTCTCAATAGTGGTCCTTTAAGAACTGTAATGAGATGTCCAGGGAGGAAGTCATCTGTGCAACGGATAAACCTTTCCTCAGTAACGGCATCCATGTAGAATAAAGCCTCAGTGGTAATCTCCAGGAATGTGACCTCGGTATTAGCAGGGATCTGTCCTATAAGCCGCCTCATCTTATTGGTTTTGTTTTCTGGCCATTCTATAAAGTCAGGCCTGATGCTGACAACAAAGGGGATTATATACGGAGCGCACTGTATGAAGAGAGAGGATCTGTTTACCTCCAGCCGGGACCATGGAAACTGCAGATAGGAGGACAGTACAATAATCAATGGCTTGTTTCAGGGCAAACAGCCTATCAGAATGATCAGCAGTTGCCTAGGCTGGTGATGCGTTGTGATAATTTCCTATCAGAATGATCAGCAGTTGCCTAGGCTGGTGATGCGATGTAATAATTTCCTATCAGAATGATCAGCAGTTGCCTAGGCTGGTGATGCAATGTGATAATTTCCTATCAGAATGATCAGCAGTTGCCTAGGCTGGTGATGCAATGTGATAATTTCCTATCAGAATGATCAGCAGTTGCCTAGGCTAGTGATGCGATGTGATAATTTCCTATCAGAATGATCAGCAGTTGCCTAGGCTGGTGATGCAATGTGATAATTTCCTATCAGAATGATCAGCAGTTGCCTAGGCTGGTGATGCGATGTAATAATTTCCTATCAGAATGATCAGCAGTTGCCTAGGCTGGTGATGCGTTGTGATAATTTCCTATCAGAATGATCAGCAGTTGCCTAGGCTGGTGATGCGTTGTGATAATTTCCTATCAGAATGATCAGCAGTTGCCTAGGCTGGTGATGCAATGTGATAATTTCCTATCAGAATGATCAGCAGTTGCCTAGGCTGGTGATGCAATGTGATAATTTCCTATCAGAATGATCAGCAGTTGCCTAGGCTGGTGATGCGATGTGATAATTTCCTATCAGAATGATCAGCAGTTGCCTAGGCTGGTGATGCGATGTGATAATTTCCCATCAGAATGATCAGCAGTTGCCTAGGCTGGTGATGCGTTGTGATAATTTCCTGTCAGAATGATCAGCAGTTGCCTAGGCTGGTGATGCGATGTGATAATTTCCTATCAGAATGATCAGCAGTTGCCTAGGCTGGTGATGCGTTGTGATAATTTCCTATCAGAATGATCAGCAGTTGCCTAGGCTGGTGATGCGTTGTGATCATTTCCTATCAGAATGATCAGCAGTTGCCTAGGCTGGTGATGCAATGTGATAATTTCCTATCAGAATGATCAGCAGTTGCCTAGGCTGGTGATGCAATGTGATAATTTCCTGTAGCGTGACACTTCGGTAGGGATGCTCATTCGGATTCTGAAAAAATCAGATTTACCGCAACTGGGTAATTTTAGCCCAATCAGAACTCGGAGGCATTGGACCAATCAGAGGATGCAGATTACCATGGTCATTTTAGACCAATCACAAGATTAATTTTTTTTAGATTATGATTTTGTTTTTTGTTACCTTTTGCATTCTCTGATGGAAAAATATGACAAAAAACTTCTCCGAAATTGGAAGATCGGAAAATTGGCATTGGTGGAAATTGGAATTTCCATTGAAGTGGGTATGTCCGACCATCCCTAAACTTCGGACTCACCCCTTTTATCTTTCAGCCTTCCAGACACCTGAAATGAGATGGAGATTAAATAGTCTGAAGACTCGTAAAATGACACTTTGTATTTAACAATCCCCTTCTACACTATCACACCATGTAAAACGCCACTATCCCGCGGCAGAACGCTGTTTTTAGCCCCCCCCCCCCCTCCAATCCCTGGGGCAATGTTGGAGGAGCGCTTCCTTGTAGAGGCAGAGCTTTGTGCTGAAGCCCCGCCTCTACTCGCATCAATCACCGCTGATCACCACCTCTCCCCGCCCCTCTCAGTCTTCCTTCACTGAGAGGGGCGCTGATTGACGAGAATGGAGGCAGAGCTACAGCTCAAAGCTCTGCCTCCCCGGGCAGCACAATCCACGACCAGGAAAGTAGTGGATTTTTGCCCCGGTGTTTGGGGGGGTTAAACACTGTGTTCTGCTGCAGGATAGCGGCGTTTTACATGGGGTGATAGTGTAGAAGGGGATTCTTAAATACAAAGTGGCATTTTAAGAGGCTTCAGAGTCTCTTTAACCAGCCTGGCGTTCTATTAAGATCGCCAGGCTGGCGACCGGACGTTTTTTTTTTAATAAAAAAAAAAAACTATTGCTGAAAGTTGGCTGCATGAAAGCCCACTAGAGGGCGCTCCTTCTTGTTATGAGCGGCCCTTCTTGTTATGCTTTTCTCGTCGCCATGGCTACGAGCGAAGTCAGCCGCCTCCGATCCAGCCCTTAGCGCTGGCCGGAACTGTTTGGTCCGGCTGCGCTGGGCTCGGGCGGCTGGGGGGACCCTCTTTCGCCACTGCACGCGGTGCTGCGGCGGCGATCATGGAGTACACGCGGCTGGCAAAGTGCCGGCTGTGTGTGTTCCTTTTTATTTCATTAAAATCGGCCCAGCAGGGCCTGAGCGGCAACCTCCGGCGGTAATGGACGAGCTGAGCTCGTCCATACCGCCAGGCTGGTTAAAGTGAAACAATACTATGGTCAGTTGGATCTCTATGGCATTAATGTGCATTACGATTAAATATAGTAAATAACTAAAGGTTTTCATACGTAAAGTGTGCCCTCTTAAAGGAATCCTTGTAAGGGGAGAAAAAAAAAGAGTTGAACTTACCTGGGTCTTCTAACGGCCCTCCACAGACGTCCTGTGGCCACGCCGGGACAAATCGGTCCCCGCCGGGGCTCACTTCCTGTTTTTTGCGACTTTAATGTCACGGTCCACTGTCTACCTGCGCAGGAGCAGGACGCTACCGGACAGGTCATAGATAGGTCACTTGTGCGGTTGACGTGACTTCCAATGCTTTCTCTTCAGAAGGAGGAAGCATTGGAGTGTGACGTGGACCACAACCCCATGACCCTGTCCACTGTCTTGGGTGCTGAAGTGTGGCGTTTCTGTATGCAGGATCCCAAATTTTAATGCCAACACTACTTGAGAATACTGGTTGATAATAAGTTGAGCAACCATATTCAATGCCAAGCAGCAGCAGCTAAAGCAAATACAATATCTCAATAACTTCATTTTAAAGAGAGTCTGAAGCGAGAATAAATCTCGCTTCAGACCTCATAAATAGCAGGGGCATGTATGCCCCTGCTAAAACGCCGCTATCCCGCGGCTTAACAGGGGTCCCTGATCCCACAAATCCCCTCGGTACAGCCGGGGAGCGCTTCCTGGTTGGGGCAGGGCTAACCGCCGCAGCCCTGCCCCACGCGCGTCTGTCAGCGCGTATCTCCGCCTCTCCCCCGCCCCTCTCAGTCTTCCTTCACTGAGAGGGGCGGGGGAGAGGCGGCGATGTGCCGCTGATAGACGCAACTGGAGGCAGGGCTGCGGCGGTTAGCCCTGCCTCCAGGAGCGACCAAATGTACGACCAAGTCGTGCGGGGGGGATTTGGGGTTGAATGGACCCCTGTTTAGCGGCACGATACGGCGGTTTAGCAGGGGCACACATGCCCCTGCTAACTTTGAGCTCTGAAGCGAGATTTATTCTCACTTCAGAGTCTCTTTAAAGAGGAGCTGTCAGCCATACTATCTCAGGAAAAAAAAAACACATATATAAGTAGATAAATACTTGCTCTACTTACAGTATATAACGTATGTATGGCACTGTCCACGTTTTGATTTTAGTGATTTTTCTACGGTAAAAAAAAGAGAAAATCCTTAGTATTTCACTTTTCAACTGTGGCTTATTTTGAAGCCAATCCTGATGTAACTTCCTCCCTTACTCTCCTCTGCCGGATTTGCCCGCCCTTCACTATAGAAAGTGCATTGTCTCAGCATGAGAAATATTGGCCAATCAGAAAGGAACAGAGGTGTGGGAGGGGAAAAACTGGAGGGAAAGAGGCTTCAGCCAATCAGGCTGCATTAGTTAAAGGGAACCTAAACTGAGAAGGATATGTCTTTTTCCTTTTAACATTATACCAGTTGCCTGACTCTCCTGCTGATCCTGTGTCTCTAATACTTTTAGCCACAGCCCCTCAACAAGCATGCAGATCAGGTGTTCTGAGTCTGACTGCAGTCAGACTGGATTAGCTGCATGCTTGTTTCAGGTGTGTGATTCAGCCACTACTGCTGCCAAAGTGATCAGGACTGCCAGGCAACTGGTATTGTTTAAAAGGAAACATCCATATCCCTCTCAGTTTAGGTTCCCTTTAAGTCTGAGGGGAAGTAGAGAAGCAGCAAAAAAGGACAACCCAGCATGCCTTGCAACTTCCTTTTTGTGTACCAAATTTTGTGTGTACCAAGTAAGAGTCAGGTAAACTGGGGAATTATCATTTATCAACATGAAAAGTAATAATGATTTTAACTTTTGAATTGCCTAGTTAGCATTACTTGTTTATCAGATAAAAAGAATTGATTTTTTATTTTATGCCCGAGTAGTACTTACATGTGTATACATGCAAGAAACGTTCAAACTCCTTTTTTTGGCATCAATTGCTATCTTACAGCTTTCGGTGGAAATTGGCTGAGGAATGGAAGCAGAGGGCGGAGGCGGGGGGATTCTGAAGACCTTCTACATGGGTTTAGAGAGCTCATTCTTTTCTCTCGGGAAAAGTGGCTTTATCGTTTATCTGATGATTTCCAAATTTCTCTCAGCACTATTAACAGACTTTGTATGTATGACGTACACATGTGAGCCTGGTATGGGCGTTATTCTCTCCTCGTGTACTCAGCACTGGGATGCTAATGCCATGCTGAGAGGTGGTAATGCGCCAGTGCTAATAGGCAGAGAGTAGAAACTGACTATTGCATTAAAGAGACACTGAAGCGAAAAAAAAATATGATATAGTGAATTGGTTGTGTACTATGAATAATTACTAGAAGTTTAGCAGCAAAGAAATATTCTTATACTTTTATTTTCAGGTATATAGTGTTTTTTCTAACATTGCATCATTCTATAATATGTGCAGATTACACAACACTCAGCATTCAAAATGAGTCTTTCAGAGCAGTCTGTGAAGTAATGACCTCTCCTCTAGCAGAGAAAAAGTAAATAGTCCAGGAACAGTTGAGATAATAAAAGTCAGATAACAGCCCTCTCCAAGACCAATGCTGGGAATACACGTTTCGTTTTTGCCTTCGTTTAAACCTTTGTTTCGATTGTGCCTTTTGTCCTTTTCGATCCCAAAATAATCGACCGTACGGTTAATATCACCACCCACGGTTTCGTTTTTTTTTTCGATTCTGATGGTTTCGTTTTTCCAATGATCGAAGGCTGCAAAGAAACGAAACGTAGTACAGGGACGGACGGCATAAACGAATATATAATCGATCTGAACAGCCATCAAGCCTACCAATGGCTCGATTAGATGGATAAAGAGAGATAATATCAAACATGTTCGATCACTAGTCGTTCGTTTTTGGGGTCTATTAATCGAAACTATAATGAGATTATGACTATTTTCACATACGTTTTCAACACTCGATTCGTTTACCGAACGAATCGAAGGCTAAAACGAAGGCTAAAACGAAACGTGTATTCCCAGCATAACTTAGTCGGAGAGCTTAATGGCTTGTTTGCATAGAGATAACAGCTGGAGTTTCTCAACTCTTCCTGTACTGGAAACAATTAGACTGATGTATCTGATCTTAATGTTTTAGTTCTTAGCTGTGCTACACATACAAATCATAATATCATAATTTTTTTTCCGCTTCAGTGTCTCTTTAAACCGAATCCTCCTGAGAGCATCTGCTGTCTGCTCGGCTAGATTCTTTACATCCAATGATCCTATGGTCCCTCCCCTCCCCTTAAATGGGCAGCCATTTTTGTATATAGCAATCACCTTTACATATGTAACACCCTGCCTCTACATTCCAAGTGCAGCCCCCTCTTCTATGTGTGTAACATCCATGTACAGCAACCCCCTCCCATTCCATGTACACAGCCCTCCTCCCATTCCATGTGCAGCCCCCTCATCCATGTGTAACACCCATGTACAGCAGGCGCTCCCATTCTATGTGCAGCCCCCTCTTCCATGTGTAACATCTATATACAGCAGCCCCATGTGCAGCCCTCTCTTCAATGTGTAACATCTATATACAGCAGCCCCATTCCATGTGCAGCCCTCTCTTCAATGTGTAATATGCATGTACAGCAACCTCATATTCTCTGATTACATATACAGCCCTTCTTCCATGTGTAATATACATGTGCAGCAGCTTTCCTCCCATTTCACGTGCAGTCCCCTATTAGTAGGGGGTGTGGTGTTGGAGAATTGTAGGGAGGACTAATATTAGACATTAGTGGGGGGTTAGTGTTCATCAGGAGGGGTAAAAGTTAGGTGTAAGAGGGGAATCCAATAGTAAAGTGTTAGGCAGGGAGGTATGGGTGATTTCCACAAAACTTACATTTTATTTTTTCAATGTGCAGCTTGGATGTTGTCATTAGACAAATTGAAGAAAATCAAAAGAAAAAATAAAATAATATGATTCTGAAAACGTCTCTGTGTTTGAAAGACAGAACGGCCCGTTTCAAAAGTTGTTATACTCGAACACACGATGCTCTATCGACCACGGCTCCATTGTTACTGAAATTGTGCCTACTGACGGACAGATACCCCCTCTCTTTATCCACCAAGGTTATCCCCGCCTTGCCTGGTGCCCCGTTCAAATCATCCCTACCTCCCTGCCTAACCTATGCTATGGATTTTTTAAGGCAGACCTTCCCTGGACGCCTCATTTCGTTGCCTAGAGATATGGAGTGGCCTCCTCGGTCCCCGGACCTGTCACCTTGTGACTATTTTTTTATGGGGCTACCCAGGGTCGGACTGGGCCACAGTAGTACAGTTTTTTCCCTCGGTGGGCCCTGCCTCCAGGTCTCTGGTGGGCCCCGCCTCCTTGTCTGACAGAGCTCCAATTGCTGCCTGCAGCACAAAAATGCTCTTCTCAGTGCTGTAATCACTCATGCTGAGAGCAGTGGCGTAGATAAGGAGCTGTAGGCCTCGATGCAAATTTTACAATGGGGTCCCCCAAGCACTCTATACAGAACAATTGATACGACGCACCAAAACCTGCCAATGGCAACTACAATGTCAGAGGTGCAAGAAAGGGATGGGAAATAGCTTGTTAATGATTACCACAAGCATCTATAGAAATGATTATTATGAGCACAGGACCAATAGAGAGGTAATACTGTAGTTGAGGGAGGGCCTTTCGGGGCCCCGATGCGGTCGCAACCTCTGCAACCTATGCGGTCGCAACCTCTGCAAAGTAGGACATTACTTTATATTGAAGGAGGAGACTCTATGCAAAGTTTTGCTGGGCAGCAGTGTCTCTGAATTACAATGCTGCTAAGATCATGTACATTTGGCCCTGTCCATAATACATCATGACCACGCCCACCTTCTGGTGCATGGTCACGCCCTTTTTTCACCGCAATCATGGGATGTGTGGGTTGAAATTTCTTTGGTGGGCCCCCAGTGTCCCAGTCCGACCCTGGGGCTACCTCAAAGCACGAGTATACGTAGACAAACCACATACACTTGAAGCCCTGAGTGAAACAATAGCACGAGAAATTTGTGCGGTTCCACGTAAAATGCTTCAGAGGAGTATGGACAACTTTTCAACACATCTACAGGAGTGTATGGACACATTTTTCGTAGTTAATCAATGGTTTAATTTTTTTTCCTTTTGATTTTCTTCAATTTGTCTAATGGCAACATCCAAGCTACACATTGAAAAAATAAAATGTAAGTTTTGTGGAAAAATGAGCGTGTAACTGTTCTTTCAAATCATCCATACCTCCCTGCCTAACCCTGTACAATATTGGGGGTAAACTTGTGATCATAATTTATTACCGTATATACGCGAATACAAGTCGACCTCGTGTATAAGTCGACCCCAATATTCAACCCTCCTAAACTGGAATTTTTTATTGACTCAAGTATAAGTCTGCACAGCAAAGTTAATGGCTGCACTTGGGGCTCAGGAGGAGTTAATGACAGCACTGCATACAGTATTGCAGCAAAGTGCAGCCAATACCTCCTCCAGGCCACCAAGTGCTGCAATTATTCACTCCCTTTTATGCTGCTCATTATTCCCCCTCCCTCTTTCCTTGTTAATTGTTGTGGCCAGGACTGTCAGACCTGTGCCTTCTTGGCATTTCCTTTCCTCAAAGTATCACTTACCACAGGGTACATTGCTGCAAATGGGAATGTCACTATTAGTACACACATTACTCAGTGTGCTCAGTGTTGCCTGTGACTCGTGTATAAGTCGACCCCTATACTTTTATGAAGTGAATCAGACCTAACTTTGTAGACTTATACTCAAGTATATACAGTACCAATATTCTAACTATCCAACTCAACAAGCAGTGATTTCTAAGACCTGCTCCTCTCACACAGCTCATCAGAAGCCCCTATTTGTTGGGGGTTTGGTGTTGTATTACATTTTCTGCATCCTGTTTTTTATCCATGCTTTAGATTTGCAGACGCTGTTTTTTTGTAGAAATGTATAAAGGAAACTAAGATTCCACGCTGCATTTAAAGCGGTATCGTCACCATAAAAATCAAATTTCAACAGCAACTGGTCTGAGTGGATTAAGTGATAAAGATGCTAATCCTGCATTCAAAACTTTCAAAACGTTTTCTGCTGTTATGATTTGGAGTTATCACATACTTAAGGAACACTGACCCTTTAGTAGTCGTGCCAAAGAATTGCATGCTGGGGGTTCTTTTTATCTATAATCTATTCCTCCTCTTTCCTTTATTTACCTGCCAGCTTCTTATCTGAAACCTAATCCCCTACTCACTTGTGTCTACAAGCAAGGCTGAGGCGACTCAGCCATTGGAGGAGACAAGGAAAAAAGTAAAGGGCAGAAATGACATGACGAGTTAGACTTAACTGTGGGCAAAAGACATGGCCCCCACCAGGAACAGAATTCTCGTCATTTACTATATAACATTCACTGAAATCAAAACGTGGACAGTATAATACATGTGTTATGTAAGTAGATCAAGTATTTATCTACTTATATATGTGTGTTTTTTTTCCTCGACATAGTATGGCTGATCCTACTGCTTTAAAGACCAAATACATTATTTCCTTTTTGAGCCTCAACCTGCCCATCCACCGCCCCACCAACTAATATAAAGGCGCTCTTGGTCTAATGTGAATTCGCATGCGGGGAAACGCATCTGTCAAGCGTGAAATGCTTCTCCATGCAGACGATAGAATCATCATGTTGTCTAGACCTGGGCTTTTCAACCTTTTCACTAATTCTACCACTTCTTTCCCCTGAAAATTGTCAAGTACCACCAGTGTGCCTGCGCAGTCGAGCGGACCCGATCTGGCTTGGTTGCATCTGCCGGAGCCCAAGCAGAGAGCTGTTACTGCGCATGCGCGAATGCCTACAAGCCCTGACAAGGAGGTCTTTGGGGGATCCTAGCACTGGATTCCCTCTACTGAGGAGGACAGTGGAAGCCTCTTTAGGATCCAGAGGCTTCCCTCTCCAGAGCTAAATAACCCCCAGGGGTACTAGTTTTATTTTTTTCCTTACAGGTACACTTACAGCTTTTCTTACAGGTACAGCTGCCGGATTACCGCAGGATCTGAGGTACACTCAGATCAGCGGTAACCTGGCAGCAGTGAAGAGAGAGCCAGGGGAAGTGTGCACAGTGACGGCTTGTATACTTCAAATACAAGTGAGCAGTGATGTCACTTCCTGCATAGCTCCCAACTGTCCCTTTTTCGGAGGGACAGTCCCTCTTTGGGAGCCCTGTCCCTCTTTCTATGTAAATATATATATTTCTATACTAAAAATGTGTTTGATTGACTCTAAACTTTATTCCCAACCTTTAAATTGATATATTACTAATTTTAAAATGTTATTATGAAGGAACATGAACCAGGATAGAAAGAACCAGTGTGGTTTGAATTATAAAACAACATATGTTTCTTATGAAATCTTTATGGTATGCATGACTAGAGGCATGGTGAGGGCGTGGCCAGGGGTGTGGCAGGGGCATGGCTTAAGTGTCCCTTTTTCTCATCTCAAAAAGTTGGGAGGTATGCTTCCTGTATTTGAAGTATATGTGCCATCAGTGTGCACCGTTCGCCTGGCTGATCTGAGGTCTGAAGTATTCAGGGCAGCACAGTAAGGAGCAAGTGAAGGGCAGCGATCTTTGGGGAGACAGGACCAGGACAAGTGGCAGGCAAACCTGTCGCGTACCACCTAGCCAACAGCAGAGTACCACTGTTGGTATGCGTACCACAGGTTGAAAAGCCCTGGTCTAGACCACTGGGGGGCGGGGCACTGACAGAGCTTTGCAGGAAGACCGGAGCCTACAGCTCTTGGAAGGGGTTGCTCCAGGAAGTAACTGGTGAGTGCGGTCCTGACCAGTTTAAATGTGATTTACCTGACATCGGCCAATCGCAGTGCTTCGCTACAGACAAGAACATGCTCCACCATTGCTAAGAACACATTTGTGTGCGGGGTTTCAGCTATACGCAGGGATGTTAATGACAGCAGCGCAGCGGCATTCTTGGGACTTGCTGTCAGAAGCATTTCACAAGATGAGACATCGAAAATTATTCTCGAACAATTCCCAGGTCTCTCCACCCCCGCTCTGCGTTCGCTTTAATGGCATTGATCTGAGCGACGCCTCCCCACCAATCCATCCATCCATCTCTGCCCGTCTATCACTCCGCCAGGGTCCTGGGGAAACATCTGCGCTAAAATGTATTGTTTTCATTCCGGGACAATTATACGCCTTCTATACGCTGCGCACATACAGTCGGGTAATATACCATCTGGCAGATGAAACGAGTATTGAATGTTTATACGTTACGAATTGATCTACATGCTGTACAGTACCGAGGTACGCCGATCTACGCCGCTTCCTGCGCGCCTAAGCTGGTATAATTGCCGGCATAAAATGTAAAGTGTCTAAGAAGAAAATGCGCTATATGTCACATGAAGCGAGAGCTGCGGCGTCTTCTGCGCTCTCTGGGTGATGCCGTGCAGCAGAACACCGCCATGAGCCATTGCACGAGGGACCAAACGGGAGTGATTTGTACTGATTCACTTATTTTTGGGGCCTTCAATATTTAAAGGACACCCAAGGCAAAAACCTTTTAAAGATATTCCACGGTTTTATTTTATGTTTAAATCTACTTTTTCAGTTTTAACTGTTTTATTGTTTTTGCTCAATTACACATTCATTGAAGTATTCCAGAGCTAAAATCTATGAACTATTGACCTTTTTATCTCTTTCCTGCTCTCAGAAGCCATTTTCTGCTAGGAAAGTTTTTTATAGTTGTAATTTTTTTTTATCAGTGAGGGTCACACTGTAGTCAGCCACTTACATACCTAATATTTAACTCTTTCAGGCAGAGAAAGAAAAAAAGGAACACAGCATAGATATTTGTGTGCTGGGCACTGTACATACCCATGTCTATCTCATCATGTCACATGTCACTTCAGGTATCCTTTATCCAGTTCGGCCTATCTGGACGAGTTTCCTCGTCCAGATAGGCACTGCTGTTTTCCCTGCGTGGTGCGCGCGATCGGGCGCGCGCACCCGCCGCTAGCCCCCCGATCAGTGAATGGGAATATAATTCCCATTCACCGATCTAACTTCCCCACAGAAATACCGACACTTTCTCTCCAGAGAGCGCGGTATTTCTGCCCCCAGGAAACTTTTCCCCAGCATTTTAGTTCCTGGATGCGAGATCGTTCGCGTCCAGGACTTTTTTCACTGTGGCCATCTTGTGGCCAAATAGTAAACTGCACCCACATACATTTTTGATTAACCTCCTGAGCGATAATCCCGAGCTGAGCTCGGGGTATATCGCGCAGGAGGATTTCTCAGGCCCTGGTGGGCCGATTTGCATAATTTTTTTTAGTTACATGCAGCTAGCACTTTGCTAGCTGCGTGTAACTTCCGATCGCCGCCGATCCGCCGCCGCTCACCGTGCCGCGCAGCCCCCCCCCTCCCCGACCCCTTGCGCAGCCTGGCCAATCAGTGCCAGGCAGCGCTGAGGGGTGGATCGGGACTCCCTCTGATGTCACAATGTCATCCCGCCCTGTCGCCATGGCAACCGGGGAAGCCCAGCAGGAAATCCCGTTCTGAACGGGATTTCCTGCTTACTCTGATCGCCGAAGGTGATCGGAGTGGGTGGGGGGGATGCCGCTGCGCTGCGGCTATCATGTAGCGAGCCCTGGGCTCGCTACATGATTTAAAAAATAACAAATTTAAAAAAATTGTGCTGCGCCACCTCCTGGGCGATATAATTGTATTGCCCAGAGGGTTAAAAAAAATATAATTTTACATTTAAAATTAGCAGTTTCCCTCCCACACCAAAAATTACCCACATACTCTTTTTTTTTATTAAAAAAAATATATATATATGTACAATTAAAAAAAAACAAAAACAACATAAATAGTTACCCAAGGGTCTGAACTTTTTAATTATGCATGTCAAGAGAATATGTTATTATATTATTTAAAATTATAAGCTTATAAATAGTGATGGACGCAAATTGAAAAAATGCACCTTTATTTCTAAATGAAATATCGGCACCATAAATTGTGATAGGGACATCGTTTAAATGGTGTAAGAACTGGGACATATGGGCAAATAAAATACATGCGTTTTAATTACGGTAGCGTATATTAATTTCAAACTATAATGGCCAAAAACTGAGAAATAATGAATTTTTTCCGTTTTTCTCTTATTCTTCCTGTTAAAATGCATTTACAGTAAAGTGGCTCTTAGCAAAATGTACCCCCCAAAGATAGCCTAATTGGTGGCGGAAAAAACAAGATATAGATCAATTAATTGTGATAAGTAGCAATAAAGTTATAGGCGAATGAATGGGAGGTGAACGTTGCTCGGATGCATGAGATTTTCGGCACTGCGGCGCTGAACCGGTTAAATGTTATCACTTCCATTCAGAATAAGGGCCAACAGATTGAATACTATGAACTGATTATATAGGTAAGCTCTGATGCTACATGGAAGAGGTAAAATTGGCCAATAAAAGTTGGAGGTGTGTACCTTAGTAGTGTACCTGAGACGGGCTAATCGGGTGCATATATACTTACCTGGGGCTTTCACCAACCCAATGAGGTGCGTGGGCTCCCTTGCTATCTTCTCTGGCCGCTCTGTTTACTCCCTCCAGGAAATCTGGCCAGTCGCGGCCAGTCAGGCACTTCTGCTGAGTCGTGCATGTGCAGAAGGGCGCGGCCAGCCAGATTACCGTTGAGGATAACAAGAGAACAGAGCAGCCAGAGAGGACAGCGAGGGAGCCCACGCACCTCATTGGGCTGGAGGAAGCACCAGGTATCGTATATCCTCTAATATAAGTTGACCTTGTGCATAAGTCGTCATCAATATTTGACCCTCTTGGCTGGAATTTTTTGATTGACTTAAGCATAAGTCTACCCAGCAAAGTTAATGGCTGTGCTTAGGGACCAGGAAGAATTAACAGCTGCACATGGGGACCAGGAGGAGTTATTGACTGCACTGCAAACAGTATTGCAGCCATTAACCCCTTCTGTCCTTTAAGTGCAGCCAATACCTCCTCCAGGCCCCCAAGTGCAGCCAGGGCAGTTTCTAGGCTAAAATGCACCCAGGGCGAGGGTGTAAAAATTGTGCCCCGCCTCCCCCGCGGAGCCAGGTATAGGTGCCTGCCGTATAGGTAATCAGGTCTAGTTGCGCTCAGCATAGGTCCCCCAGTATAGGCAGCCAGCTATAGTTCCCCCCAGTATAGGTAGCCAGGCATAGGTGCCCCAGTATAGTTGCCCCCAGTATAGGTTAGCCAGATAGGTGACTCCAGTATAGGTAGCCAGTATAGTTTCCCCCAGTATTCTTTAGATAGGCAGGCACCCCCAGTACAGCTTAGCTAGGTGGGTGCCTCTAATATAGGTAGCCAGAATAGTTGCCCCCAGCACAGGTTAGATAGGTAGGTGCCCCCAGTATAGGTTAGTTAGGTAGGTTGGTGCCCCCAAAACAGGTTAGATAAGTAGGTGCCCACAGTATAGGTAGGTTTTTTCAGCCTTAGTTCTTCTATCCTATAAGTTCCTATGCCTGTTCTAATCTGCTCTGGCTTACTGCAGTCTTTCCTAACTGCACTGTCTCTGTAATTAATCAATGTATCTTTCCTCTGTCCTGTTTGTCGGGCTAAAGCTTGATTGTGTGGAATGTGCAGGGCTGCTTGTGATTGGTAGAAGCGATACACACCCTCTGCAGGCCCCCTGCATACTCTGAATGACTCACACTCTATGCTTAGCTGAGCCTATTAGAAGCTGGTTAGTTTGTTTGTAAACACTGCCTAAAACTGTTAATTACAAGCCAGGATTGCAGCAGAGAGTGGCAGAAACAGCACAGAGGGGCACAGGAGAAAATAATGAATAGAATGGTATGCTTTTTATTGTAAGAATATTAGAGTACAGATTCTCTTTAAATAGGTAGCTGCCCCCAGTATAGGTTAGATAGGTAGCTGCCCCCAGTATAGGTTGGATAGGTAGCTGCCCCCCAGTATAGGTTATATAGGTAGCTGCCCCCAGTATAGGTTAGATTAGGTAGGTGCCCCCCAGTATAGGTTAGATAGGTAGCTGCCCCTCAGTATAGGTTAAATTAGGTAGCTGCCCCCAGTATAGGTTAGGTAGGTAGGTACAGTAGGTAGGTGCCCCCCCCCATAATGGAGGGGGAGTCAGCTGCCGGGAGGGCAGCCCGACCTCTACCTCCCTTCCTCTCCTCGGGCCGCCCTCCGTGTTATTGGAGCAGGAAGCGCTCTGTATACTCTTTCAGGCAGAGAAAGAAAAAAAGGAACACAGCATAGTTATTTGTGTGGTCTCCTCCTCTGCATAGCCGCTTATACATACGCTGCTTCCTGCTAAACAGGAAGCAGCGTGTATATACCGGCTATGCAGAGCAGGAGTCCACCGGAAAGTGAGCGGTGATTGGAGCGCAGGGAGGTGAGTTGTATACAGCGCTTCCTGCTGCAATCACCCTGCATCTGAGGGGAGAACACGGAGGGCGGCCCGGGGAGAGGAAGGGAGGGAGAGGTCGGGTTGCTCCATTACAGCGCCCCCCCCCCCCCTCCCCTGTCCCTCAGCGCTCAGGGCGGCCGCACGGCCGAGAAACGGGCCTGAGTGCTGCAATTATTCACCCCCCTTCCTGCAGCCCAATATATTTCCCCCCGCCTCTTTCCTTGTTAATTGTGGTGGCCTGAAGGCCCATACTCACGGGCGAGAAATGTTGCCTGTCGCCAGCACACGTGAGCGTGTGGGCGACAGGCCGGCGACAGCTTCTCGCCAGGTCCCTCCGCGTACACACGCGGAAGAGGGACCAGCGGCAAGGCGGAAGCTGTCGCTGACGTTCCTCCTCCCCCCGCTGGAAGCTCCATGTACCTACATGGAGGTTGCTGTCGCTAGTCCGCGTACTCACGCGGACTAGCGACAGTTGCGGCGGGGGGGCAGCGGCGACTGTCGCCATGCGATTGAAAGTTTCAATCGCCTGGCGACATGAGCGACGGGCGACAGTTCGGGGTGCGCGCGCGTGCGGCGGCCCATACTCACGGGCGACCTGTCGCCGCAACACGCGCGCGCCGCGTGTTGCGGCGACAAATGTCACTCGTGAGTATGGGCCTTAACTTTCAGACCTGTGCTTTCCTGGTATTTCCTTTCCTCAAAGTATTACTAAATTGCTGCAAATAAGAATGTCACTAAATAGTACCCACATTACTCAGTGTTGCTCGTGACTCGTCGATCACTCGCTTATTTAGTGAGTCAGACCTAAAGTTTGTAGACTTATAGTCGAGTATATATAGTAAGTATAAATACACCAAGGAAACTCATCTCAGGTTTCCCTTAATGCTAAGCACACATGCACTGATTTTCACCCACCAGGAACCTGGAAATGATCCCTCATGTGACAAAACGGGGAACTAAGGCTGCGGGGAGATGGTATTAAAAGCCAAACTAATGTCCAGGAGGAGGATTCTGACGTACGAGCCGGGACTGTACAGGCTGTCGCTGGTGATCTCCAGGCATATATTAGCCCCCCGGTGGTATGATTCTTTCCGGATTTTAGGGTATACTTTTAGACCCTAAAACTAGAGGAAAAAAACATGCTGCTAGAGAGCCTGCAGCAGCCCAGCATTTACTCACCTCTCTGTGATCAAGCGCATCAGTTCTCCCTCCATCCTCCGGGTGGCACTGTAACCCTGTAGTGAGATCGCCGTCTGTCGTCTTGACAATAAACGGCGATCTCACCTGAGGGTTGCAGAGAGGACAGGAAGGAGAATAGCTGCCGGCGTCTGGATCCCAGGGAAGGTGAGTGAAAACGCTTGCTGCACGCTATGCTCTACACAAGACTTACAGTGGCTACCACGAGTCTGGTTAAAGAGACTCTGAAGCGAGAATAAATCTCGCTTCAGAGCTTATATTCAGCAGGGGCATGTGTGCCCCTGCTAAAACGCCGCTATCCCGTGGCTAAACGGGCGTCCCTTACCTCCCAAATTCCCTCGTGGAGTCCCGGGGATCTCTTCCTGCTTGAGGCAGGGCTAACGGCCGCAGCCCTGCCTCACACGCGTCTATCAGCGCGTTTCTCCGCCTTTCCCCCGCCCCTCTCAGTGTTCCTACGCTGAGAGGGGCGGGGGAGAGGCGGCGATGCGCCGCTGATAAGACGGTGCTGAGAGGCAGGGCTGCAGCTGTTAACCCTGCCTCAACAGCAGCAAAATCTACGACCAAGTTGGTTGTTGATTTTGCAAGGGGGGATTTGGGAGGTAAGGGACCCCCGTTTAGCCGCTAGATAGCAGCGTTTTAGCAGGAGCACACATGCCCCTGTTGAATATAAGCTCTGAAGCGAGATTTATTCTCGCTTCAGTGTCTCTTTAAGGGTTACCACTCCTGGCTTGTTTTTTCCACCCCAAGTCTGACTCGTGATTAGAGGCATAACTGGAAATCACCGGGCCCCCCTGCAAAAATTTGGATGGGCCCCAATTATCAGTGGCAGCGAGCAGGAACACATACCTCCATCCACCACGGAGGTCCATCTCTAAGTGCCTCACACTACTTCCTGTTTAAACAGGAAGTAACGTGAGACACTTAGAGAGCGGAACCTTTCGGCGCGTGGAACGCATGGAGGTATGTGTTCCTGCCCGCCGCCCGCTGCCACTGATAATAGCAGGAGGGGAGCGCGCTGAGGGGAGAGCCCGAGGTGGGTGGGTGGAGGGCTGTCCCCCCTCCCCGCCGATGTGCGGCCATGCTCTCTCCTCATGCTTCGACCCCTCCTGTCCCCCAAAATGGCCCTGAGTGGGCACCCCCGTGGGTGTAGGGGCTTCAGCCTCTATTGTTATGCCCCTGCTTGTAATAACCGCCAAGGAGGTTAATGGCATCGTCGGTGGACCTATTTGCTCCTTACGCAAACTGGAAAGGGTCCAGAAGGGCCAAGGTGGAGGAAGGACAGGACTACTCTTTCAAGGGTCAACACAGCATCCAATTTTCTTAATTTTGCAGTCTGTTACTGATCGTGCAAGGGCATTGAGTGTATGATTGCACAGGGCCAGTGACATCACTGTGATGCGATTGCAATGCGATTTTTGTCCAATTGTAAACATCGATCTTGGTGCACTTTTTACGCATTTGCCTCCTGTAGCAGATATAGGAACGCAAGAAAATCACATAGCAAATCATAGTGCTATGCAAAGGTTCTTGCAACCCGATCAGAGATGGATCATCCCAAAGGCAAACCTAAGCAGCTGCCCCCCTTCTCCATCAGAAATCACAAATGCAATTGTGCCGTTCAAACTGTCCGAACATGTGCTAATCACATCGTAAAACGCACAATGTAGAGGAAAGCAGCGGATTTGCACTGCTTATGTAGTGTGTAACAGCCCCAAAAAAGGCTGCCACTCAGGGCCGGTTCTCTCATGAAGCAAGCTGAAACATTTGCATCAGGCGCAGAGAATACAGGGGGCGGCATGTTTGTACCGTGTTTACACTAACAGCATGCAGTCAGAGTAGGAGGAGCGAGAGGAGAGTGAGATGAAGAGGCCATCATTGAGGAAAAGCAGCTTGTTGTGCTGTGTGAGGAGTCTGACAGTGAGTGAGGAGGGGGGAGGCAGGAGAGCAGCATTGAGGAAAAGCAGCTTGTTGTGCTGTGTGAGGAGTCTGACAGTGAGTGAGGAGGGGGAGGCAGGGGAGCATCATTGGGGGAAAGCAGCTTGTTGTACTGTGTGAGGAGTCTGACAGTGAGTGAGGAGGGGGGAGGCAGGAGAGCAGCATTGAGGAAAAGCAGCTTGTTGTGCTGTGTGAGGAGTCTGACAGTGAGTGAGGAGGGGGAGGCAGGGGAGCATCATTGGGGAAAAGAAGCTTGTTGTACTGTGTGAGGAGTCTGACAGTGAGTGAGGAGAGGGGAGGCAGGAGAGCAGCAGTGTTTCATTTGACTTCCACAGCAGAAGGGAGGAAGTAGCACTGCTGTCCTGACTGAGGAGGAATGGAGTGGCTGAGGGTGAGCAGTTTGTTTCTTACAGATTCACAGACAGCCAGAGCGCTATTGTGTTAAGCTGCAGTATGTCATGTGAGAACATTGAATGAAGCAGTGTAAATTGTCAGGTGCTTCCACATCGGGGATGGAGGGGGGTGCATCCTCAATCGTTTGCCTTAGGCAGCAAAAAGTCTAGAAACGGCCCTGCTGCCGCTCTCACAACGAGTAGAGCTTAAAGAGGAGCTGTTAGGTATAAGGTCTCAGAGAAAAAAAACACATATATCAGTAGCTAAATATTGGCTCTACTTACATTACATATGCATTTCACTGTCCATGTTTGGATTTCACAGAATTTTTATATAGGATTTGCAGAGAATGATGCACCTGACAGCTCATGGCAGGTTCCATGTTTGTCTGTCTCCTATGAAGCCAATTGTGATGTCATATCCTCCCTGCTTCCTGATGATTCGACTCACAAAAAAGATCCTAATGGACAACACTACTGTGCAGTGAATATTAATTAGCCATGTGGCTAGGAACAATAGCGGACTCATGCAGTATACTCTAACGGAACATGTGCCCTGTGATTTTTCAGTGCTGTGAGTTTAGGCTGCTACTGTTAGAAGCTGCTGTAGCATGAGCCTGTGAAGCAGCCTTAGGGCGTGATAGGGAAATGAAGGTGATGACCCAAGGAAGTGCACTGGGGAGAAGCAGCCCCAGAATGCTTTGCAGTATCTGTTATGCGTCCTGCCGGCCTCCTTACAGAGCTTAGGAATAACAGCCTTGCTATTCAGCACACATCACGGTAAGAGAGATTTTTAACTTCAGTATTGCCTTTTTGGCTTCCTTATAAACAGTTTAACACAGGAGAATAGAGGTTTAAATTAGCTTTTGCCGTCTGACAGTTACTCTCTAAAGAAGCCCTGAAGAATGGGTTAAATTTAAAATTGGTACTCGCCTGGGGCTTCCTCCGGCCCACTGTAGGCTACGAGGTCCCCTGGCATCCTCCTAACTCCATTCTGGGTCCCACTGGCGGCTCAGTTACCGGCGACACTCCCACTGAGTGTTGGGCCAAGGCCTCCTGATCGGTGACGTTCCTCGTCATCACGCCGACGCGATGACGCGCTGCGGGCGGCGTGATGACGAGGAGCGTCACCGATCAGGAAGCCTTGGCCCAACACTCAGTGGGAGTGTCGCCGGTAACAGGGCCGCCAGAGGGACCCAGAAAGGAGCCAGGAGGACGCCGGGGGACCTCGCAGCCTATGCTGGGCTGGAGGAAGCCCCAGGTGAGTACCAATTTTAAATTTACCCCACTGCTCAGGCTTCCTTTAACTGAGAAGGATTTTTTTGCCAAGAAACAGAAATGAAGAAAAGCTGAAGTAATGAGTCTTTTTTGTCTTTAAATTGGAAATTGAGTCCCCAGAGCTGCTATTAATGGTGGCTAGAGAGTAATTCCCAAGGGCCAATCAGAAGAAGGCTAGCTCAGGGGATTCTGGGAAATCTCAGAGCTGCAGCTGTAGTAGATAAGAAAATAGCAGCAGAAATAGGACTTCTCTGGAAGATGGGTGAAAGTGCTCTAAACTGCTTCTCTGTGATAAATGACCTCCAATTAAACCGCCACCCAGACGCTGCATCTCCTTCCCTTTCATTTCGGTTTTGCGCATTAAGCTTCCCCTTGTGTAAAAAAATTAGTGGATCATTGTCAAGAATATGTATTGCCGTTACAAAAACAGACTCAGAGCAACTCCGGACTGTGCACCAAATGTGAGTGTGTGTGTATGTGTGTGTGTGCACTGTGTATGTGTGTGTGTGCGCACTGTGGGTATGTGCACTGTGTGTATGTGTTTGTGCACTGTGTGTATAGTGTATGTGTGTGTGTGTACAGTGTGTGTGCGCACTGTTTGTATATGTGTGTGTGTACAGTTGTGTGTACAATGCATTTGTGTGTGTGTACTCTATGTATGTACAATAAGGGTGATGCTAATGTGTTAACGGCCAGTGCTACTAGTAGTGATGTTGGCGCTATATAAATACATACTACTACTAATAATAATAATATGGTAGGACATTATACCATGACCATGGTAGGATTAGATTGTGAGCTCCTCTGAGGACAGTCAGTGACATGACTATGTACTCTGTAAAGTGCTGCAGAAGATGTCAGTGCTATATAAATACACAATAATATGGTAGGGCATTAGATTATGATTATAATAGGAGTAGATTGTGAGCTCCTCTGAGGAAAGTCAGTAACATGACTAGGTACTCTATAAAGTGCTGCAGAGGATGTTAGTGCTGTATAAATACACAATAATATGGTAGGGCATTAGATTGTGACTATGGCAGGGGTTGAGCTCCTCTGAGGACAGAGACATAACTGTTAACTCTGTAATGAGCTGCAGAAGATGTTGAGAGTACATACAATAAATATATAATACAAAAGGTGGTGTCTACTTTTCACAGCAGGGGCGTCTGACAGGACAGGCATTACAGGCGACCGCCTGGAGCGCATTGGTTGCCAAGGGTGACACCGCTGAACCCTGTAATGCACCACTGCTGGACTCTGTAGTGTGCCTGTGAATCACACACTCCTTCATTCCCATGTTGGCCGCAGGTGCGTTGCTGTCATGTACACTAACTCACCCTTCCCCGCTAAGGCCCGCCCCTAGGACCAATATAGACAAAGCACATGTGCTCTGCAGATTAGGTTGTTATTGGACAGTTGCCCAGGCCCATGTGAAGCTGATATTGACATGTGTTGTCGCTATTGATTATGGCCATCTCCTGTTGTGCCGTTTTGTTGAGGATCCTCCATAATGATCGCCATTTACCGTCACGTATCTTCCTGTTTGTGGCGGATTCTCTTTATTAATTTTGCTGTTCCTCCTTGCCTTGTTTGTATGATGTACGGTTTTCATACACTGAAAATGCCACAACATCAGCAGAATCGATGCATCTTTAATGCTGCTGTAATGAGATTTTCACACAGATGTTCGGAAATTCTCTTCTCTGCAGGAAAATCAGCCGGTAAAATCATCAGCACAAGTCCTCAAAGCCTCCAACTTCCACCAGACTTAAAGGACTACTGTAGGGGGGTCGGGGGAAAAAGAGTTGAACTTACCCGGGGCTTCTAACGGTCCCCCGCAGACATCCTTCCTGTGCCCTCGCAGCTACTCACAGATGCTCCGGCCCCGCCTCCAGTTCACTTCTGGAACTTCCGACTTTAAAGTCAGAAAATCACTGCGCCTGCGTGGCCATGTCCTCGCTCCCGCTGACGTCACTGGGAAGGTACTGTGCTGGCACAGACCGTACTGGGCCTGTGCAATACACTCCTGGTGACGTCAGCGGGAGCGAAGGCATGGTCGCACAGGCACAGTGGTTTTCCGACTTTAAAGTCGGAAATTCCAGAAGTGAGACGGGGACCGGACAGTAGTCAGTATATTATACAGTAGTCCTTTAAAGAAGCTCTATGGAACACTCAGGAAACTGCTGCCATCACTGAGTACAAACTTACATCAGTCCTCTTCCTGACAATGAAGACCGTGGTAGGCCAGACACCCTCCTAAATTATGTTTCTCCCATTTTTCATGAGAGTATTAGCAATACTCTACTACTAGTGTTGGGCGAACATCTAGATGTTCGGGTTCGGGCCGAACAGGCCGAACATGGCCGCGATGTTCGGGTGTTCGACCCGAACTCCGAACATAATGGAAGTCAATGGGGACCCGAACTTTTGTGGTTTGTAAAGCCTCCTTACATGCTACATACCCCAAATTTGCAGGGTATGTGCACCTTGGGAGTGGGTACAAGAGGAAAAAAAAATTAGCAAAAAGAGCTTATAGTTTTTGAGAAAATCGATTTTAAAGTTTCAAAGGGAAAACTGTCTTTTAAATGCGGGAAATGTCTGTTTTCTTTGCACAGGTAACATGTTTTTTGTCGGCATGCAGTCATAAATGTAATACATATAAGAGGTTCCAGGAAAAGGGACCGGTAACGCTAACCCAGCAGCAGCACACGTGATGGAACAGGAGGAGGGTGGCGCAGGAGGAGAAGAAGGCCACGCTTTGTGAGACACAACAACCCCGGCCTTGCATGAGGGCAAGAAGCGTGCGGATAGCAGGCTTTGTACCGCCATGCAGTCATAAATGTAATAAAGATAAGTGGTTCAATAAACAGGGACCACGCGGCAACGCTAACCCAGCAGCAGCAGACGTGATGGAACAGGAGCAGGCGCAGGAGGAGAAGGCCACGCTTTGTGAGACACAACAACCCAGGCCTTGCATGAGGGCAAGAAGCGTGCGGATAGCAGGCTTTGTACCGCCATGCAGTCATAAATGTAATAAAGATAAGTGGTTCAATAAACAGGGACCACGCGGCAACGCTAACCCAGCAGCAGCAGACGTGATGGAACAGGAGCAGGCGCAGGAGGAGAAGGCCACGCTTTGTGAGACACAACAACCCAGGCCTTGCATGAGGGCAAGAAGCGTGCGGATAGCAGGCTTTGTACGGCCATGCAGTCATAAATGTAATAAAGATAAGTGGTTCAATAAACAGGGACCACGCGGCAACGCTAACCCAGCAGCAGCAGACGTGATGGAACAGGAGGAGGCGCAGGAGGAGAAGGCCACGCTTTGTGAGACACAACAACCCAGGCCTTGCATGAGGGCAAGAAGCGTGCGGATAGCATGCTTTGTACCGCCATGCAGTCATAAATGTAATAAAGATAAGTGGTTCAATAAACAGGGACCACGCGGCAACGCTAACCCAGCAGCAGCAGACGTGATGGAACAGGAGCAGGCGCAGGAGGAGAAGGCCACGCTTTGTGAGACACAACAACCCAGGCCTTGCATGTGGACAAAAAGCGTGCGGATATAGCAGCAATGCTTTTTGCCGCCATGCAGTCATAAATGTAATACAGATGAGAGGTTCAATAAACAGGGCCCGGAAACGCAACACCATCCCAGATGTTCATTGGTCATGTTACTTGGTTGGGGTCCTGGAGTGTTGCGTAGTCATTTCCAATCCAGGATTGATTCATTTTAATTTGAGTCAGACGGTCTGCATTGTCTGTAGAGAGGCGGATACGCCGATCTGTGACGATGCCTCCGGCAGCACTGAAACAGCGTTCCGACATAACGCTGGCTGCCGGGCAAGCCAGCACCTCTATTGCGTACATTGCCAGTTCGTGCCAGGTGTCTAGCTTCGATACCCAATAGTTGAAGGGTGCAGATGGATGGTTCGACACAGCTACGCCATCTGACATGTAGTCCTTGACCATCTTCTCCAGGCGATCGGTGTTGGAGGTGGATCTGCACGCTTGCTGTTCAGTGGGCTGCGGCTGCATGGGTGTCAGAAAATTTTCCCACTCCAAGGACACTGCCGATACCATTCCCTTTTGGGTACTAGCTGCGGCTTGCGTTGTTTGCTGCCCTCCTGGTCGTCCTGGGTTTGCGGAAGTCAGTCTGTCTGCGTACAACTGGCTAGAGGAGGGGGAGGATGTCAATCTCCTCTCTAAAGTCTCCACAAGGGCCTGCTGGTATTCTTCCATTTTGACCTGTCTGACTCTTTCTTCAAGCAGTTTTGGAACATTGTGTTTGTACCGTGGATCCAGAAGGGTATAAACCCAGTAATTGGTGTTGTCCAGAATGCGCACAATGCGTGGGTCACGTTCAATGCAGTCTAGCATGAATTGAGCCATGTGTGCCAGAGTCCTACCAGAATCCTCATCATCCTCTTGTGAGCGTTGTGATAGTTGTTGTGATGCATCATAGTCGTCACCTTCCTCCTGGTCTGCTTCTGCTGACCATTCGCGTTGAATTGTGGAAGTCCAACGTGCACCGCTCTGGCCCTCGTCAGTGGTGGCATGAAATTCCTGCTCCAACTCCAGCTGTTCCTCCTCCTCTTCTTCGTCATAGCTGCTGGGGCCAGCGTTCCCTGAGGCGGATGGCCTGATGTTGGTACCATCACGCTGATCGTTTTCTCCTTCAGATTCCCCCAGTTGCATCATGACAGCTGTTTCCTTGATTTTTAACATCGACCTCTTCAGTAAACACAGCAGTGGTATGGTAATGCTGACTGAAGAGTTGTCACTGCTCACAAGCAACGTGGATTGCTCAAAATTTTGGAGGACTTGGCAGAGGTCCAACATGTTGGCCCAATCGGATCCACAGAAGCTTGGCAGCTGGCCGGATGCGCCTCGGTACTGCGCCGTCATGTACTGGACCACTGCACTCTTCTGCTCGCAAAAGCGGGCTAGCATGTGCAGCGTAGAATTCCAGCGCGTAGGGACATCACACAGCAAGCGATGGTGGGGGAGATTGAAGCGCTCCTGCATCTTGGCGAGTGCCCCCGAAGCAGTACTGGAATTTCTACAATGTTTGGACACTCGACGCACCTTCAACAGCAGATCGGGCACGCCTGGGTATGTCCTCAGGAACCGCTGAACTACTAGGTTCATCACGTGCGCCAGGCAAGGGATGTGTGTCAGCTTAGCCAACCTTAAAGCGCGAATGAGATTACTCCCATTATCACACACAACCATGCCCGGTTTCAGGTCCAGCGGTGCCAGCCACAAATCCGTCTGTTCCTTTATTCCCCTCCAAATTTCCTCCCCTGTGTGCTGCTTATCCCCAAGGCAGATTAGCTTCAGCAACGCTTGCTGACGCATGCCAACAGCTGTGCTGCACTGCTTCCACGATCCTACTGCTGCTGGGTTAGCGTTTCCGGATGAGGTACAGCTTTGAGATGCGTTGGAGGAGAAGGAGTCAGAGAGGTAGGTGCTGCTGTTATCCAGTGGGAGGGACGGCGGTGCAGCTGTTTGTGGCGTGGGCAACACCCGTGCCGTAGCAGGTGAGGAATCGCTGCCAGGCTCCACAAGGTTCACCCAGTGCGCGGTAAGGGAGATGTATCGACCCTGGCCGAACGCACTCGTCCAGGTGTCAGTGGTGAGGTGAACCTTGCAGGCAACGGCATTCTTCAAGCTTCGGGTTATTTTGCTGACCACGTGCTCATGCAACTCAGGCACTGCAGAGCGTGCAAAGTGGTAGCGGCTGGGAACCACGTAACGTGGGATGGCCACTGACATCATGCCCTTGAAGCTGTTTGTCTCCACCAATCGATATGGCAGCATTTCGCAGGCCAGAAGCTTGGCTATGCTGGCTGTTACTGCCACGGCCCGGGGGTCATTTGCTGGCAATTTCCTCTTGCGCTCAAACATCTCCGACACAGACAACTGAACCGTAGCGCTGCACACGGAAGGGCTGTTGGTTGTTGTGTTTGATGAACACTGGGAGACCTCAAGAGCACTACTCCGGAAAGTGACAGTGTCAGCGTCGTCTGATGTTTGTGAATGTTGTGAACCACGCAATGGCTGGGCTACTGCTGCTGCTGAGGCGGGTCTGGTGAACCCAAGGGAGGCAGTGTTGTTTCTGGTACCCTGTCCTGACGCGTTTGCCCAAAGAGTGGGATGTTTGGATAGCATGTGACGGCTCATGCTGGTGGTGGAGAGGTTGTTAATATTTTTCCCCCTGCTCAGGCGGGTCTTGCACACCTTGCAAATCGCCATGGTAACATCCTCAGTGCAGTCTTCAAAGAAAGCCCAGACTTTGGAGCACCTGCCTCCTTGCTGGCGATTTCTGTTTGCTCCTCTTTTGCCTCTCACTTGAACTTCCACGCTTGTGGTGCCTGAAATTGCGCGCCGCCTACCTTGTGGCACAAGGCGAACTCGTGCAGCAGTGTGTTCTTCAACAGACTCATCTGTGCTGCTGCTACGACGGCGATGTTCTCGTTCACAAACAAAATCTGGGTCTCTGTCCACATTGTCCATACCCTCCTCTTCCATCTCCTCAAACTCGTCATATGTCATTGTGGGCCACCGCCGTGGAGTAGAGCTCCCCACAACAACCTCTGCGCAGCACACTCCAACGTCGTCTTCCAGATCTTGTCGGCCGACCTCCTGCAATTGCAACCCCTCCTGCCCAAATTGCTCTGGGATTTGGGTTTCCGAGTCCTCTTCGGACTCGCCTCGTATTTCAGTGCGCGGTACATTTCCCACAGTTAACGGTTGTGAATCCAGGCACAACATTTCTGGCTGTTCCTCCATTGACCTTTGAAAGGTGGAAGTTTGTTGGGCTGGGAATAGCTCCTGCGAATACCCCATTGTGTCCTGAGGTAATTCATCGGACTGGTTATCTGGCAGTTGTGTGCGTGGTGTCGCTGCCGGTTGTGTCAGCTTTGTGCCCACTGGCTCCTTGTAACTGGCTGAGGACTCGGACCTCGTGCGTGATGTGCTGGTGCTGCTTAACCCACTGCTGGACGCTTGAGAGGTCATCCAAGTAATTATCTGGTCCTGTTCTTTTGGATTTGTGAGGGTTGTTGTCCTGGACAACATGGGTGGTATTGAGTGGGTTTTCTTGGGTGCTCCCCTGTGGCCTGTACGTGAACCGTCAGGGGAAACACCTCTTCCCTTGCCCCTCCCTCTTTCACCGGATTTCTTCCTCATTTCACTTATCCTTACAGTACACGCTGACTGGCAGCAGTACAGTGGCAGTACAGAAATGCTATACAGTACCACTATTCCCAGCAGCGACACAGAGCACAATGCTATACAGTGACGGGTGAGCGGTGTACCACTATTCCCAGCAGACACAGAACAGTGAACAGAATGCTATATAGTGTGGCTGAGCGAGCGGTGTACCACTATTCCCAGCAGACACAGAACAGTGAACAGAATGCTATATAGTGTGGCTGAACGAGCGGTGTACTACTGTTCCCAGCAGACACAGAACAGTACACAGAATGCTATATAGTGTGGCTGAACGAGCGGTGTACTACTGTTCCCAGCAGACACAGAACAGTACACAGAATGCTATATAGTGTGGCTGAACGAGCGGTGTACTACTGTTCCCAGCAGACACAGAACAGTGAACAGAATGCTATATAGTGTGGCTGAGCGAGCGGTGTACCACTATTCCCAGCAGACACAGAACAGTGAACAGAATGCTATATAGTGTGGCTGAGCGAGCGGTGTACCACTATTCCCAGCAGACACAGAACAGTAAACAGAATGCTATATAGTGTGGCTGAGCGAGCGGTGTACCACTATTCCCAGCAGACACAGAACAGTGAACAGAATGCTATATAGTGTGGCTGAGCGAGCGGTGTACCACTATTCCCAGCAGACACAGAACAGTGAACAGAATGCTATATAGTGTGGCTGAGCGAGCGGTGTACCACTATTCCCAGCAGACACAGAACAGTGAACAGAATGCTATATAGTGTGGCTGAGCGAGCGGTGTACCACTATTCCCAGCAGACACAGAACAGTGAACAGAATGCTATATAGTGTGGCTGAGCGAGCGGTGTACTACTGTTCCCAGCAGACACAGAACAGTACACAGAATGCTATATAGTGTGGCTGAACGAGCGGTGTACTACTGTTCCCAGCAGACACAGAACAGTACACAGAATGCTATATAGTGTGGCTGAACGAGCGGTGTACCACTATTCCAAGCAGACACAGAACAGTGAACAGAATGCTATATAGTGTGGCTGAGCGAGCGGTGTACCACTATTCCCAGCAGACACAGAGTGGCAGTAAACAGAATGCTATATAGTGTGGCTGAGCGAGGTACACAGAGTGGCAGTAAACAGAATGCTATATAGTGTGGCTGTGCAAGCGGTGTACTACTATTCCCAGCAGACACAGAGTGGCAGTAAACAGAATGCTATATAGTGTGGCTGAGCGAGGTACACAGAGTGGCAGTAAACAGAATGCTGAGCGAGCGGTGTACTACTATTCCCAGCAGCGACACACAATGACTGGGGGGGACCCTGGCTAGCGTGGCTGGAGCGCGAACTACCCTGCCTGCCTACCCAAAGCTAAACCCACAGACAAATGGCGGAGATATGACGTGGTTCGGGTATTTATTTACCCGAACCACGTGACAGTTCGGCCAATCAGAGCGCGTTCGGGTCCGAACCACGTGACCCGTTCGGCCAATCACAGCGCTAGCCGAACGTTCGGGGAACGTTCGGCCATGCGCTCTTAGTTCGGCCATATGGCCGAACGGTTTGGCCGAGCACCGTCAGGTGTTCGGCCGAACTCGAACATCACCCGAACAGGGTGATGTTCTGCAGAACCCGAACAGTGGCGAACACTGTTCGCCCAACACTATCTACTACTGAAATCTGACAGTGAAATATTGTTTAATATTTACCAATATTTTATTATAGCTAGGACACCCCCGCAGTGGTGCCTAATCCTAAGACCCTCCCTGTTGGCCCCTCCCTTGACCCCCCTCCCAAACCTTAACTCCCCACTCAGGGCCGGCCCTAGACTTTTTGCCGCCTGAGGCAAAATTAGAAAAAATCGCCCCCCCCCAGCCGTGTGTGGGGGGGGCCAAGCTGGAGGGGTAGCTGACAGAAAGGGGGTATTGGGCCTAGCGGCGGGGAGAGGGGTCGGACCCCCCCTCCCTCGCCTGGGTCCCCCGATCTGCGCTCCTCCTCCAGCGTAAAGTACCAGCCAGCGCGCATATGTTGAAGAGGCAACGGGCGGAGGAATCACTCACCTTTTCCGCGTTCCATCGTGCGCTCCACTGACGTCACTTCCTGCAAGGCCGTCCACTTACAATACAGTGGGCGGCGTTGCCGGAAGTGACGTCAGTGGAGCACGCGATGGAACGCGGAAGAGGTGAGTGATTCCCCCGCCCGTTTGCCTCTTCGTCATATGCACGCTGGCTGGTACTTTACGCTGGAGGAGGAGCGCAGATCGGGGGACCCAGGCGAGGGAGGGGGGGGTCCGACCCCCCTCCCCGCCGCTAGGCCCAATACCCCCTTTCTGCCCTCTACCCCTCCAGCTCGGCGGGCGGCCCCAGCGTCCAAGGAGAGGCGGGTGCCGCCCCCCCAGATTTGCCTCCTGAGGCAAATGTTTCACCCCGCCTCATGAGCGGGCCGGCCCTGTCCCCACTCTACAACAAAGCCAGCTAAGCAATTCTGCTATTTGCATTTCCACAAGACCAAGCACCTGGGATTCTTTTGGGTGCCAATGTTTAAAATGATTGCTGGTAATCGGGAGCCACTAGGTGAATTTTACCTACTTTTAATCATAACCCCTAATTGGGCACCTCCAGGCGCCAAAATGTACCTTGTTTGCCACATATCACGGCCATTATAAAAGCTGCAATTTATGGCAAAGGGCTCCTGCGCACTTTTTTCCTGCTTCGCTCAGAGAAGACCCATAGAAACACATGAAGGACATACTGAATTTCATTAGATAACTTCCTGTCCGGGAACAAGACCTTGAACTCAAAGCTGAAAGACAAGAGCGCTAAACGCATTCAACTTTTCGCAAACAGGCCCCAGCGTCACATCTAAAGTACCGACAAGACGGCAGAGCATTCGGCAGACGGCTGGCCGATGATTATCACACATACAGCAGAATCTTAATGAAGGTTTATGTCTGGGCCGGGGCCGTCATTGCACAGTGCGTTACTTTTCTGCTGGTCCCATCATTCCCGGGAGGATAATGCAGGGAGCCTGGGATGGCAGCGCCTGCTCCTGCATACACAGCCCAGATTATTAATCCACAAGGAGTGATTGAATTCTCCAGAGCGTCTAGAGGTGTCAGAGTCTGAGAGAGACACAGACGGTGTGCCAAGATGGGAGTACGAAGTACAGGGCTGGAAACCGACCAGTAAACTTCTCACGCCGAAAAATGTGCTGTCATCAAAACAAAGTAAGAGAACACTGATTTTTCCTTAACTAATTAAAAAAGTATTGGGTGTACGAATGGATTACAAACACATTTCACCATTCACAACACCATTATTTGTTTTAGGGCTAGTTCGCAGACAGTGCTCAGTTGTGTTGCAGAATAATTCTGCATGTCAGCTCACTGCCCATACAATTCTGTGGGCACAATACTGCGTTGTAACTGATTGCATTAGCCTAACTCTCTGCATGAAGGCTTTGTGCTAAAGAACAAGTAACACCCATGCTAACCTAGAAATAAAAAACACATACTGTATATAAGTAGACAATAAAAGAATCCTTCCCATCCCTGATGATGTTTCCGCCGAGACCCGGGCAGAATCCATCGCTTCCGGGTCTCGGCGCTTGTTCCCCGCTGATGACCCTGGTGCTGAGACGCAGGCCGCACACACTGATAGGCGGAGGGCGCGTTCCCAGTACGCCCTCCGCAGATGTAAACAAAAGTCAGCTGACTCCGGTCAGCTGACAGTGCGGTGTCAGCTGACGTTACAGCTGACACCTAGGAATGTGTACCACTGTGTGATTGGATGTGCGGAGTGTGGCCGGCCACTGATTGGATGAAAGTTATATTTAAACCTGCAGAGTGCTCCCAGTCATCGCCCGTGATAAGCATAGCTGTGGCTAGATGCTGGGTGCGCACTCACATTGTTGTATTACTGGATCTTGTCCTTTGGCTTGTATTTGACTATTCTTGTCTGCTGTTTTTAACTCTTGCTTTGATTCCTGGATACTCTTGCCTGCTGCCTGGACCGACCTTTGCCTGTTACTGGATACTCTTGCCTGCTGCCTGGACCAACCTCTGCCTGTTAACTGGATACCCTAGCCTGCTGCCTGGACTGACCTCTGCCTGTTAATGGGATACCCTTGCCTGCCGCCTGGACTGACCTCTGCCTGTTTACTGGACACTCTTGTTTGCCACCTGGACCGACCTCTGCCTGTTTACTGGATACTCTTGCATGCTACCTGGACCGACCATTTCTTGTTACTGGACACTCTAAGTATACTTGAACTAATCCTTGTCTGTTGCTTGAATAATCTTGCATGCGGACTTGCATGAACTCTTTTATTACCTGGATCATTCACAGCCTGTTGAATAACCTTGCATGTGGACCTTGCATGAACTCTTTCATTACCTGAATCATTCACTGCCTGCTGAATAACCTTGCATGTGGACCTTGCATGAACTCTTTCATTACCTGAATCATTCACTGCCTGCTGAATAACCTTGCATGTGGACCTTGCATGAACTCTTTCATTACCTGAATCATTCACTGCCTGTTGAATAACCTTGCATGTGGACCTTGCATGAACTCTTTCATTACCTGAATCATTCACTGCCTTTTGAATAACCTTGCATGTGGACCTTGCATGAACTCTTTCATTACCTGAATCATTCACTGCCTGCTGAATAACCTTGCATGTGGACCTTGCATGAACTCTTTCATTACCTGAATCATTCACTGCCTGTTGAATAACCTTGCATGTGGACCTTGCATGAACTCTTTCATTATCTGAATCATTCACTGCCTGTTGAATAACCTTGCATGTGGACCTTGCATGAACTCTCTCATACATACCTGAATCCTTCACTGCCTGTTCCTGATAAATCTGTCAATACTGGCAATAGACGCTGAGGGCCTCATCCTCCTGAAACAAGGTAAAAGCCCTGTATGATACTTATGAACTATTGAACTGTGTTACTAGCCTCATTGGGGTTCTGGTGGATTATTGTCCTCTCTACTTCAGGCTGTATGCCTTGCACATAAAGACCTGGGGGTAGCCGTAGTCAGGAGACAAATAACATGTCCTGTTCACGCGGGGGCTTGTCTATAGGTGAAGACCGTGGGCCAGGCTCAGAGCCGTGGCAATAGATTGGGGCATAGAGGCTGATTGGGGACATAAACTGTCAGGCCTTACAGCTAAATACTAGTTCTACTTACATTTAGAGTTGGGCCGAACCTCCGATTTTAGGTTCGCGAACCGGGTTCGCGAACTTTCGCGGAACGTTCGGTTCGCGTTAAAGTTCGCGAACCGCAATAGACTTCAATGGGGATGCGAACTTTAAAAAAAAAAAAAAAATTATGCTGGCCACAAAAGTGATGGAAAAGATGTTTCAAGGGGTCTAACACCTGGAGGGGGGCATGGCGGAGTGGGATACACGCCAAAAGTCCCCGGGAAAAATCTGGATTTGACGCAAAGCAGCGTTTTAAGGGCAGAAATCACATTGAATGCTAAATGACAGGCCTAAAGTGCTTTAAAACATCTTGCATGTGTATACATCAATCAGGTAGTGTAATTAAGGTACTGCTTCACACTGACACACCAAACTCACCGTGTAACGCACCGCAAACAGCTGTTTGTGTAGTGACGGCCATGCTGGACTGGTGCGCACCATGGCGAGAGTGCAGGTTTTGGTGGCTTTACAGCCCATATGGTCGCCTGGCTGATGTAGCTGAATGACAGAACAGTGACTGTCCAGCTGATCAAATTTGGTCTGACCACAATGAAGCAACGACCTTACAGTAGCGGGTCCACTGAACAGAACAGGTATACAGTGGCGGGTTCACTGAACACAACAGGTATGCAGTGGTGGGTTCACTGAACAGAACAGGTATACAGTGGCGGGTTCACTGAACACAACAGGTATACAGTGGCGGGTTCACTGAACAGGTATACAGTGGCGGGTTCACTGAACAGAACAGGTATACAGTGGCAGGTTCACTGAACAGAACAGGTATGCAGTGGCGGGTTCACTGAACAGAACAGGTATACAGTGGCGGGTTCACTGAACAGAACAGGTATGCAGTGGCGGGTTCACTGAACAGTACAGGTATACAGTGGCGGGTTCACTGAACAGAACAGGTATACAGTAGCGGGTCCACTGAACAGTACAGGTATGCAGTGGCGGGGTCACTGAACAGGTATGCAGTGGTGGGTTCACAGTACAGGTATGCAGTGGTGGGTTCACAGAACAGGTATGCAGCCAGGAACAAGCTAAGCCTAACTAATCTTTCCCTATGAGAGACAGTCTGCAGCAGCTCGCCCTACTCTCACTAATGCAGGCACACGAGTGACCGTAATGGCCGCCGCTGCCTGCCTTATATAAGGGGGGTGGGGCTCCAGGGGCTAGTGTAGCCTAATTGGCTACACTGGGCCTGCTGACTGTGATGTAGAGGGTCAAAGTTGACCCTCCATGTGCATTATGGGGCGAACCGAACTTCCGCAAAGGTTCGCCTGCGGGACGCGAACGCGAACCACGGAAGTTCGCATGGAACCGCCGTTCGGCCCAACTCTACTTACATTACAAATACTGCCATTATTATTACACATGTATTGCACTGTCCATGTTATAATTCCTGTGAATTTTATAAAGGAAAAACAGAGATTCCTATTCTTGACAGTTTCCATCTTGGTTACCTGTGAATGAAGCTAATCCTGACATCATTTCCTCCCTCACTATTTTTTTATCCTCTTGCTAATTGTGTATTCTTTACCCGCCCTTCTCCCGGAGTCTTCAGACACTCCCACTGAGGTCTATTCTATGAAGGGCACGGTCTTGTGTCATTATAGGGGGGAATAAAGGGAAGGGGAGGAATATATTATAGATAAAAAGACCCCCCCAGCATGCAACTGTTTTGCCAACCTATGGCAATGGCAATTAAAGGGCCAGTGCTCCTAAGGTACCTGATAACTCCAAACCATAACAGCAGAAAAAGTTTTGAAAGTTTTAAATGCAGGATTAGCATCTTTATCGCTTAATACACTCAGACTAGTTCCTGTTGAAATTTGATTTTTTTTATGGTGACAATCCCGCTTTAAAGGGAACCTGAACTCAACTAAAAAAATATAAGAGTTTCACTTACCTGGAGCTCCTACCAGCCCCCTGCAGCCGCCCTGTTCCTGTGCTGTCCTGGGACAATGCTCCGGTGATGAGCCAAAATTGTGCATTCTCATAATTACGACACAAAATTTGCAGTTACGACACAAAATTGTAATTCATGATTATCAGAAAATACATAATTCTGTAACTGGTAATTTTGTGTTGCAATTTCCCATTAAATCATCATTTTGTATTTAATTTCATGTTCCTTGCAATTTTGTTATTTCTTATAAACTAAAAAATTGCACGGAATTAAGGGTAACGCAAAATTGTAATTTTGTGTTTTACATGTAAATTTGTCCTGAAAAATATTCATAATTAGGAAAATGTAATCATGAAAACAATTGTAATTACAAAAACAATTGTAACTACAAAAAATATGTATATGGTCATAATTTGCAACATTTCATATAACTTTTCATGATGACTATTTTTCCATTACAATCCTGATTACGAAAATTACACGAAATTTCTCAAAATCATAATTAGCATATTATGATCATGACTAGTGGCCTCCTTAAGTCTCAGGAAAACTCTTGAATTTTTTATTTCCATCGTGTTCTGCTACCCGTATCTGTGACAGGTTCTCTTCACGGTGTAGAGATACAGTCAGCAAGAGACACCTGCAAGGCCTTCCTGCCAGACATTGGCCTCAATTCACTAAGCTTCTCTCCTGTCTTTAATAACGTTTCTCTAGTTATTACCATGATGATGAGGCATGTAGTATTCAGGAAACATTTTACCTCAGGCAAACCTAAAGTTAACTCTTCTGTCTTTAAGTTAATGCTTCAATCCTTAAAATAACTCCAGAGTTAAAGAGTAACTGTCAGGCTGCAGAAGCTAATTTAAACCTCTATTATCCTGTGTTAAACAGTTTAGAAGGAAGTCAAAAAGGCATTAGTGAAGATAAAAATCTCAGTTACCTTTGATGTGTGCTTATCAGCAAAGCTGTTAGAGTCCCAAGAGGACGCAAGCCGCATACTATACTGCAAAGCATTCTGGGGCCCTCCCCTCGGCTGCTAATGAGACGTTACAGCAGCTTGTAATCAGTCCAGCGCGTAGCACTGATAAATCTCCGGGCAGAGTACACTGCAGGAGTCAGCTATTGTTCCTAGCCACATGGCTCATTAATATTCACTGCACACTGTGTTATTCAGTACAAGCTTTTCTGTGATCAGGAAGCAGGCAGGACATGACGACACATTTGACAGAAAAACATGGAGCCTGCCATGAGCTGTCAGGAGCATCTATCTCTGCATATACTATATACAAATTCTGTGAAATCCAAACGTGGACAGTGAAATGCATATGTAATGTAAGTACAGCCAATCTTTAGCTACTGATATATGTGTTTATTTTCTCTGAGACCTTATACCTAACAGCTCCTCTTTAAAGACAGGCTGTTTATTAACTGTGTGTGAAAATAACTACAGAGGAGGTAACTTAACTACAACTTAAAGTGAAACTCCTGGCTAAAAATCGACTCAGCAGCACTGAAAAGGCCTGGTGTTTCTTTAACAGTTTCACAGCATCAGAACTTTGTTTCTCTTATCCAAGCCTCATTTTTAGCTGCACAAAAGAAAACTGCCTGGGCTTTTTTACCCTGATGCTGTGCAAAGCATGATGGGATTTCTGATGTTGTTGCTCTCGTTCTGCTGTTTTGGTGCAATTTTTTTTTTTTTTTACATTTTGAATTTGACATTTGAAGCCTAGCACCAGCAGCTAGGAGGGGTGATCAGGATACAGGACAGTTGGAACTGTGTCTCCTGCCCCTTGTCACCTCCTTTCAACCAAAAAGATGGCTGCCCCCATGACAAAGATGGCAGCCCCCATGAATCACAAACATTTGCCTGTTCTTTTAAAACAGGGTAGGTAAAATATTATATTACCTATCTATTCTAATTAACATAACTAATGTAACTTAATGACAGTATGTTTGTTTAGCCTGAAGTTCCCCTTTAAGGAATGAAGAGATAAGATAACTCTCTCACTGTGTGGTGGTACGTTTTCTCTTGCCTTATTATCTCCAGCGTGATCTTAGTGAATTGAGGCATTTTCCCCTGCAGCCGAGCTTCTTACTTCCTGCACAGCGCGGATGGGGAAGGGCGGAAAGGTGCAGAGCGGGTCACCGACGCAGCAGGGCAGGGTACAGCTGGATATAAATTACACCTGACCTGCCGGGTCAGGATCAGCGAAACAAAGAGGATATAATGACATGTATCGCAAACACGATCTCTGATCGGACACGTAGAGCCAATCGGGTGACAGCGAACATGAATATCTATATAGATCAGAAGTTTGCAATTTAAAAGTCGAATTTAAAAGGCGAACTTTGGTGGTTCGCGTTCGCCTACCAAACGCGAACTTTCCCAGAAGTTCGATTCGCCCCATAATGCTCTATGGAGCAAAACTTTGACCCTGTACATCACAGTCAGCAGACACATTTTTGCCAATCAGACTGCACTTACTGGTGGAGCCCCCCCCCCTTATACAAGGCAAGGCCCTTGAGCCATTTGACTCACTCATCTGCCTATATTAATTAGTTAAGGGACAGCTGCTACACACTCTGCTAGGGAGATTTTAATTAGGCTCTTGTGGGCTCCACCCTCCTCCTACTCTCCAACCCTCCTACCCTCCAACCTATTCCCTCCTACCAGAGGGAGGAGGGTCTCATCTGCCAGAGAATTATATTATTTCAAAAGCCAGTTTACATACCATAGCTGAGAATTGAACCCAGGTCTCACTGTGTGGTGGGCAAGTACATTAACCGCTGTACCACAACAGTACTAACTGAAGCTGGCCTAGCATTTACCATTTATGCTCAATCCAAGAGAAAAATTAGACAAGATAGCAGCGTTAGGAAGACTTGCCTAAGGTCTCCTACTGAATAGGTGCTGGCTTACTGAACAGACAGAGACAAGATTCGAACTCGGGTCTCCTGTGTCAGAGCCCTTAACCATTACACCATGCAGCCACTGCTTACAGATATGTAGCCAGACATGGCCTTGTATTTTGTGTTCAACAGTTGTCAAGAGAAAAATTAGACAAGATAGCAGTGTTAGGAAGACTTGCCTAAGGTCTCCTACTGAATAAGTGCTGGCTTACTGAACAGACAGAGACGAGATTCGAACCCTGGTCTCCTGTGTCAGAGGCAGAGCCCTTAACCATTTCACCATCCAGCCACTACTTACAGATATGTAGCCAGGCATGGCCTTGTCTTTTGTGTTCAACAGTTGTCCAAAGAGAACCCCAGATAGCCAGGTAGATTCATCTCTCTCTCTCTCTCTCTCTCTCTCTCTCTCTCTCTCTCTCTCTCTCTCTCACCAACACTACATGCTGAAGCCAGCCTAGCATGTACCATTTATGCTCAATCCATTTATGCTCAAAAATACAATTCCGTGGAGAGCGGTGACCATCCCTACTAGAGAGAGAGAGAGAGATGAATCTACCTGGCTATCTGGGGTTCTCTTTGGACAACTGTTGAACACAAACAGGGTGGAGGGTGGAGGGCTTAAAATAGGGGTCTGTGTGAAACCTAGATGTTAGCCTGGGACATTTGATGTGTATTTCATTCAATCATGTCTGCCTCCAGGTATTAGAGCCTTTGAAACATGTTTTCTATCATTTTTCTAGGCGTTAGAATTTTTTCTATTTTTCAAAGTTCGCCTCCCCGTTGAAGTCTATTGCCGTTTGCGAACTTTTTCGCGAACTGAAAATCAGAGGTTCGCGACATCTCTACACATAAGGCCACCTACATTGGGGGGAACCTACCTAATGCTGGATGCACATCTGTCACCTACACTGGGACGGGTACAATTTGGGGGGTAGGGGGTGGCGCACTTTGGAATCTCTGCCTCTGGTGCTGGAGAACCATGTTCCAGCACTGGCTGAGAGCTCCGCCATTTCGGCAGGGAGACGCCTGCGGCGTACATCCTGGTGGTAATTATTCCACATCAAAGAGGCAGCAGAATCCTCAGTCAATGCGCGTTCCTTCTATGATGTCATAGCTCTTTATTGTTCCATTCCGGCATAATGAATTGCCTAAATTGGTAAAGAGGAAAGAAGAGCATTAAGCTAGCTGGATTTAGAAGCGGGGTAATGCGTTGCAGATTGTAGAGCGGCGTCGGGATGGGAAGTGAGAGGGAAATATTGCCGACGTTCTGTAGAGACATAAACACCAACATCTTGGATTGTTGGAGGATTTTTCTCATCTGGGCTTATTCCATTAAGACTAAAGCTATTATGTGGCTTAGAGCTGTGATGTTGTCTTCTGCCTTACATTGTCCCCTCCAGATGGTGCCGAGCTCAATGGGGACTCTTAAAGGGAGAATCCGCCTTTGGTAAAACAAAAAAAACAAATGACGGAACATTTATAGAAGCAGCTAAAGCCAATTCATCATTAGGTGTTCGTGGTTAAAGAAATCCCACAGTCAGGACCGGATTTAGGCCATCATAGGCCATGGCCTAGGGCACCACATGATCAAGGGCGGTGGGCAGCAGACTATACTAGGGGAAAGGGAAGGGTCACCTAGCTACCTATACTGGAGGGAGGGGTAAGGGTCATCTGATTATGTATACGAGGGGGGGGTTATGTAACTATCGATACTGAAGAGGATGACTGCTGACAGTGGCCTTTGGCGGTAGAGACTACAAATCCGGCCCTGCACACAGTTATAATGGTTACATTGTTTTTATTACATCCGAAAATGTTGGCCCTCAAACTGTGCCTGACACAGTGGCCGCTTGTGCTCTTTTAGAAATAACCAGGTCAGAGGAAGGCACTGAAGGAAAAAGAGTACACTCCCACACAGATGTTCACAGAACTCACATGATATCTTGTAATTTTGATTTCTTTGCCCACACTTTGGACACCAAAATAGAATTTAGGTCTTTTATTTTTATTTTTCCTTTACTCTCTTAAAGGGAACCGGAAGTGAGAGGTATATGGAGGCTCCTGACCGGGTCATGGAGCTCTGCTGTCATACCGACAACAGAGCGAGTGGGCTGCAGCGACAGGAGAGCAGCGTGATTGGCAGTAGTGACGGGAGTGTGTGGCATGGTAATTGAAATCTATGCCCTGGCAGGGATAACAGGTCCCAAACAGGGCGTAGATATCAATGAGTGCAGTCCGGCAGTTGTTACACCTTTCTGACACTGCAGCTGTTCTTGGTAGCTTCCATATCAATAGAGTGCTTGGGGCCCCATGTAAAACTCAAGCTGGGGCCGCAAGCTCCTTAGTTACGCCACTGGTCATAAGATAAGATAACAGGTATGGGAGGTGGAACTTGTAGTCTATTTCAAAGTCAGATAGAAGAAGCTTGGCCCCTTGATCACACGATTTGCGTCAGTGCGGAAATGACAGGTGTGCTTTCCCAGCTCTGGATATTTGTGTCTATTCCCCGCAGGGAGCCCCCGATACAAAAAATTTGTGAGTGTTACCGAGCGAGCGCTGATGTTTAATCAGTGCGTGTTCATAAAGCGACAGAATGTTTTGACGGCGGGCGGGAAAGATGCGGAAACGTTGGCCGGGGATTGGAGGGCTTCCTCCCTGAGCCTCGCGAGTGGAAAATCTCGAGTACAAATTGGGGTTTAATTACAATTTCATAGCACAGAGTCACACTCGGTAATTAATATGTTATGTTTGCCATTAACTTTTTGTAAGCATGGGAAGCCCAGAGGAGAAGGAACGTGCGCGGGAACGCACACAGGCCATTAATCTCGCCATCCAGAGCAGAGCTGGAAGATGGCAGCAAAAATTCCTTCTAATACCGCCGCTGACATTCCAGCGCGCACGACACGCCGGGCCGGGAAACACAATATTACATCCCTGGGACTGTTTATAGAGATTGGCAACAAATAATTGCTTTTTGTACAACTCGCTTAGCCTTGTTTCACCCTGTCCGCCAGCCTCATCTCTCCCTTATTCCAAAGCTTGAAAGGACACTCCGCTTTCTGCTGAAAGATTTGTTCCGTGTTGAAATAAAAGTGTCTTGCAAGTTATATCAACTTTTGCGATTCATTTTTAGGCAGTTAATGTAAAATGGACGTTTTGAATTGACCGTTTTGCATGGAGGGAGGATTGGAGGGCGACAGCAGACGCACGCACCATTTCCCAGCTCCCAAATGGTGGGGCCTCCAAAAACTCAATGCCCAAATGGTGCGTGTGTTTCTTGTATGTTTACAAGGAAATTGTTCCTCAGTCCTAAACCTTTCTCCAAGTCAAAATTACACTTTAAAAGTGAAGTAAGTAGTCAGCTGCCTGAAAAAAAACAACCGTTATGTAGCCTGGCAGCCTGGTATAGGTGCCCCCCAGTATAGGTAGCCTAGTATAGGTGCTCCTAGTATAGGTAGCCTGGTATAGGTGCCCCCAGTATAGGTAGCCTGGTATAGGTGCCCCCTTTATAAGTGGCCTGGTTTAGGTGCCCCCAGTATAGGTAGCCTGGTATAGGTGCCCCCCAGTATAGGTAGCCTAGTATAGGTGCCCCCAGTATAGGTAGCCTGGTATAGGTGCCCCCAGTATAGGTGACCCAAAGTATAGGTAGCCTGGTATAGGTGCCCCCAGTATAAGTGGCCTGGTATAGGTGCCCTGCACTATAGGTATCCAGGTATAGGTGCCCCCAGTATAAGTGGCCTGGTATAGGTGCCCCCAGTATAGGTAGCCTGGTATAGGTGCCCCCAGTATAGGTAGCCTGCTATAGGTGCCCCCAATATAGGTAGCCTGGTATAGGTGCCCCCAGTATAGGTAGCCTGCTATAGGTGCCCCCAGTATAGGTAGCCTGCTATAGGTGCCCCCAGTATAGGTAGCCTGACATAGGTTCCCCTAGTATAGGTAGCCTCGTATAGGTGCCCCCAGTATAGGTAGCCTGGTATAGGTGCCCCCAGTATAGGTTGCCAGATATAGGTGCCCCCAGTATAAGTAGCCAGGTATAGATGCTTCCAGTGTAGGTGCCCCCAGTATAGGTAGCCTGGTATAGGTGCCCCCTTTATAAGTGGCCTGGTATAGGTGCCCCCAGTATAGGTAGCCTGGTATAGGTGCCCCCAGTATAGGTGACCCAAAGTATAGGTAGCCAGGTATAGGTGCCCTCCAGTATAGGTATCCAGGTATAGGTGCCCCCAGTATAAGTGGCCTGGTATAGGTGCCCCCAGTATAGGTAGCCTGGTATAGGTGCCCCCAGTATAGGTAGCCTGGTATAGGTGCCCCCAGTATAGGTAGCCTGCTATAGGTGCCCTGAGTATAGGTAACCTGCTATAGGTGCCCCCAGTATAGGTAGCCTGCTATAGGTGCCACCAGTATAGGTAGCCTGACATAGGTTCCCTTAGTATTGGTAGCCTGGTATAGGTGCCCCCAGTATAGGTAGCCTGGTATAGGTGCCCCCAGTATAGGTTGCCAGATATAGGTGCCCCCAGTATAAGTAGCCAGGTATAGATGCTTCCAGTATAGGTGCCCCAGCATAGGTAGCCAGGTATAGGTGTATAGACAGGTATAGCCAGGTGGGAGGGTGCATGCAGAGCTTGTTATGATACTTACGTTGCCGGTATCCATGCACCACATGTACGTACTTCCTGCTCTCTTGCGTTCCATCTCATAGTAACAGCACACCCTTGGCCCACCGATGTCACCCAAGGGACTGGGTCTTGATCCCAGTCGGACGCCAACAATCCAGCTGAACTGAGTTATAAGTTATGGGGATTTCATAAGACTCCTAGAACCAGGTAAAGACAAAATCACACACTCTGCCATTGCCCAGCGCCCAAATGGTGAGGCCACCAAACACTCAATGCCCAAATGCTGCTTATTATGCTTCTTGTATGTTTACCAGGAAATTGTTCCTCGGTACTAAACCTTTCTCCAAGTCAAAATTACGCTTTAAAAGTGGAGTCAGTAGTCAGCTACCTGAAATAAACAACCGTTTAACTAGCCGATCCATTTTACTGCCAGGCTACACGTTCCCCCCTCTGTTCTGGGGGCACAAGGGCCCCATTTTACAGGTGCCGCTCCCCTCGCCTAACACCCCGCGCCATGCATTCTCCACCCCGGCCGCTGCTTGCATCAGCAGGAAAAAACAAAACATAACATTTATTGGGCGTCATTTACGATGCTCGTTAGAGTTATATCCCGGCTGGTGGAATTTGTCTGGCTCCGCTGGTAGCCCGGCTGCCGAGCCGGAGGGGGGGCCGGCAAACCATCTGCTCATAAACTGCAGAATCAACCGCTCCCATTTAATGGCTGCCAGGCCTGATTACCAGCAGAAAGGGTGAAAATCAGACCAAAATGTCAACTTTGAAGAGAGATTATAAAACACCGAAACTGGGATGAAGTTCACTGATGCGACCCCCAATTCTGCGCTCACAGGGCTTCCATATTGTAGCTGCGCCACTCCTAACGCCTCGTATAAAAGACACATTTTACATTTAGCTCTGGAGTAGCCCCATTCTTGCCTAGAAATAAAATTATTAATATTTCTTCTACACAGCTGCGTAATATGTTGGCGCTATAGACCGTATTTTTCGGCATATAAGATGCTCTGGACAATAAGACACATCTAGGCTTAGAGGGCAAAAAACAGGAAAGAAATATACTAAACCTGGAGCATCCATGGTCCGGGAGCATCTTGTAGATGTTCTGCCCCAATTATTGTGTCCCCCATGTGTCCCCTTCCTGCCCAATGTGTCACTCTTATGTCAAAAACCTGAGCGGTTCTTGCCTTTTTCATGATTGCTAACTCACTAAAGGACCAGCCTTTAAAGCATTGCTATCATATAAATCTGGCATAGCGGGGTCTGAACCCTCTATAACAGTAATTATAGATTGACGGTATACCTTGAAATGAATCAGAGCACTCAGTATATGATTTTATATAAAAAATGTATTTTCCCCACTTTGCATTATTTTTGGCCCACTTTAGATCACAGGCAGGGAAGCTATATTGGAGGTGAACCCCCAGAACACCAGGGAAGGCATATGGGGAGGTAGGGGGAAAGCACTAAGCACTAAGGAGCTGTATGGGGAGGATGGGGGTCTCTTGATACCAGGGAACTGTATAGGGGAAGGAGGACCATTGGACAACAGAGAACTTTATAAGTGAGGAATAGAGATGGGCCGAACGGTTCGCCGGCGAACGGTTCCAGGCGAACTTTGGGGGTTCGCGTTCGCCTGCATCAGGCGATCTTTTGCGGAAGTTCGATTCGCCCCATAAAGCTGTATTGAGCAAAATTTTTCGCCTCCATTTTACTGTCAGCAGACATGTTATTGTGAAACATACTGCTTTCAGTGCTAAAGACCCCATCCACCCTCCCTTCAAGCTAGGTTCTTTTATACCATTTGACTCAGTTGTCTGCCTACACTAATTAGTTATGGGACAGCTGCTACACACTCTGCTAGGGAGATTTTAATTGGCCTCCCACCTCCCTCCTCCCACCTCCCTCCTCCCACCTCCCTCCTCCCACCTCCCTCCTCCCTCCTCCCTCCTCCCTCCTCCCACCTCCCTCCTCCCACCTCCCACCTCCCTCCTCCCACCTCCCTCCTCCCTCCTCCCACCTCCCTCCTCCCACCTCCCTCCTCCCTCCTCCCACCTCCCACCTCCCTCCTCCCACCTCCCTCCTCCCTCCTCCCACCTCCCACCTCCCTCCTCCCACCTCCCTCCTCCCACCTCCCACCTCCCACCTCCCTCCTCCCTCCTCCCACCTCCCTCCTCCCACCTCCCTCCTCCCTCCTCCCACCTCCCTCCTCCCTCCTCCCTCCTCCCACCTCCCACCTCCCACCTCCCTCCTCCCTCCCTCCTCCCACCTCCCTCCTCCCTCCTCCCTCCTCCCACCTCCCTCCTCCCACCTCCCACCTCCCTCCTCCCTCCTCCCACCTCCCACCTCCCTCCTCCCTCCTCCCTCCTCCCTCCTCCCTCCTCCCACCTCCCTCCTCCCTCCTCCCACCTCCCTCCTCCCTCCTCCCTCCTCCCACCTCCCTCCTCCCTCCTCCCACCTCCCTCCTCCCACCTCCCTCCTCCCTCCTCCCTCCTCCCACCTCCCTCCTCCCTCCTCCCACCTCCCTCCTCCCACCTCCCTCCTCCCACCTCCCACCTCCCTCCTCCCACCTCCCTCCTCCCACCTCCCTCCTCCCTCCTCCCACCTCCCTCCTCCCTCCTCCCACCTCCCACCTCCCACCTCCCTCCTCCCTCCTCCCACCTCCCTCCTCCCACCTCCCTCCTCCCTCCTCCCACCTCCCTTCTCCCTCCTCCCTCCTCCCACCTCCCTCCTCCCACCTCCCACCTCCCTCCTCCCACCTCCCTCCTCCCACCTCCCTCCTCCCACCTCCCTCCTCCCTCCTCCCTCCTCCCACCTCCCTCCTCAGCCTTTCATGTTATGTTATGTGTGCACCTAGCCTGACGAGGATGCGCTGGGGTCGGGGATTGCTGCAGGGCCACTAAGGCCATGACTGCTGGTGATAATCAGGGTTGAGTGTGGGGGCTGCTGGGTGCCAAAAGGCGTATCCAGAGAGGGTGCGGGCATGGCTTGTGCCACAGGTGCCACAGCACCATGGGCGCCAATATGCCTGCCCCTGTACTGCACCAGCCTACCTGCCTCCATGCTTCCCTGTCATTCAGACCTTACTTGCTTAGTATTAGAACAGAGGACAGAGAGTGAATAACAAGAGATACAGTGTTTCCAAAAAAGTAATCACAGTAATATCCCGAGCCAAAACACACAAGCAACCATAACACATGTACGCGAGAAATAATGCTGTTTTTAGAGGGGAAGGGGGCTCTGACTAAGGTTGGGGAGTGCAATTTCATTGTTTGCCATAGGCACTATATTACCCAGATACGCCCCTGCTGGGTGCTGTTCCCTTGCATCCAGCCAGGACCTTCCTGTACTGCAGCAGAGTAGCCTCCGTCATTAGAGATGGGCCGAACGGTTCGCCGGCGAATGGTTCCAGGCGAACTTTGGGGGTTCGCGTTCGCCTGCAACAGGCGAACTTTTGCGGAAGTTCGATTCGCCCCATAAAGCTGTATTGAGCAAAATTTTTCGCCTCCATTTTACTGTCAGCAGACATGTTATTGTGAAACACACTGCTTTCAGTGCTAAAGACCCCACCCACCCTCCTACCTTCTCCCTCCTCCCTCCCTCCTCCCTGCTCAATGCAATAGAACCATTAGGTTGCTTAAAGGAGAACTGTAGTGAGAGGTATATGGAGGCTGCCATATTGATTTCCTTTTAAGCTATACCAGTTGCCTGGCAGCCCTGCTGATCTATTTGGCTGCAGTAATAATAATCCAAACATTTGTATAGCGCTTTTCTCCTGTCAGACTCAAAGCGCTCAAGAGCTGCAGCCACAGGGACGCGCTCAAGAGGCCACCCTGCAGTGTTAGGGAGTCTTGCCTTGAACTCCTTACTGAATAGGTACTTGATCTAGCCAGGATTCAAACCCTGGTCTCCCATGTCAAAGGCAGAGCCCTTAACCAGTACACTATCCAGCCACTGTAGTGTGAATCACACCAGAAACAAGCATGCAGCTAATCTTGTCAGATCTTACAAAAATGTCAAACACCAGATCTGCTGCATGCTTGTTCAGGGTCTAGGGCTAAAAGTATTGGAGGCAGAGGATCTGCAGGATAGCCAGGTAACTGGTATTGCTTAACCACTTGCCGACCGCACGCTTATACCGTGCGTCGGCAAAGTGGCAGCTGCAGGACCAGCGACGCAGTATTGCGTCGCCAGCTGCAGGCTGATTAATCAGGAAGCAGCCGCTCGTGCGAGCGGCTGCTTCCTGTCAATTCACGGCGGGGGGCTCCGTGAATAGCCTGCGGGCCGCCGATGGCGGCTCGCAGGCTAAATGTAAACACAAGCGGAAATAATCCGCTTTGTTTACATTGTACGGCGCTGCTGCGCAGCAGCGACGTAAGGCAGATCGGCGATCCCCGGCCAATCAGCGGCCGGGGATCGCCGCCATGTGACAGGAGACAGCCTGTCACTGGCTGCACAGGACGGATAGCGTCCTGTGCAGCCCGGATCTCCAGGGGGGGCCAGGTAGGAGAGGGAGGGGGAGGATTTCGCCGCGGAGGGGGGCTTTGAGGTGCCCCCCCCCCGCAACACCCGGCAGGCAGGAGCGATCAGACCCCCCCAGCACATCATCCCCCTAGTGGGGAAAAAAGGGGGGCGATCTGGTCGCTCTGCCTGCACGCTGATCTGTGCTGGGGGCTGCAGAGCCCACCCAGCACAGATCAGCTAAGACAGCGCTGGTCCTTAAGGGGGGGTAAAGGGTGGGTCCTCAAGTGGTTAAAAGGAAATCAATATGGTAGCCTCCATATACCTTTCACTACAGTTCTCCTTTAAGCAACCTAATGGTTCTATTGCATTGAGCAAAAATGTTAAATTTTAGGCAAGCTTCACTTACTTCTGTAGTGGTACAGTGCTTAGGGTGACGTGCCCACCACACAGTGAGATCTGGGTTCGATTCCCAGCTATGGTATGATCTGGTGTTTGACATTTTTGTAAGATCTGACAAGATTAGCTGCATGCTTGTTTCTGGTGTGATTCACACTACTGCAGCCAAATAGATCAGCAGGGCTGCCAGGCAACTGGTATAGCTTAAAAGGAAATCAATATGGCAGCCTCCATATACCTCTCACTACAGTTCTCCTTTAAGCAACCTAATGGTTCTATTGCATTGAGCATAAATGTTAAATTTTAGGCAAGCTTCACTTACTTCTGTAGTGGTACAGTGCTTAGGGTGATGTGCCCACCACACAGTGAGATCTGGGTTCGATTCCCAGCTATGGTATGATGTATACTCATGTATGTATCCCCAGCTATGGTATGATGTATACTCATGTATGTATCCCCAGCTATGGTATGATGTATACTCATGTATGTATTCCCAGCTATGGTATGATGTATACTGGTTTTTAAAATAGTATAATTCCCTGGCAGAAGAGACCCTTCTCCCTCCAGTAGGAGGGAGGAGGGAATAGCTAGAAGGGTAGAAGGGAGGAGGGAGGATAAAATCTCTGTAGCAGCTGTCCCATAACTAATTAGTGTAGGTAGGCAAATGGTATAAAGGACCTTGCTTGGAGGAGGGAGGGAGGGTGGGTCCTCCAGCAATGATGTGTATTTCACTCAATTAGGTGTGGCTCCAGGTATTAGAACTTTTGAAACATGTTTTCTATCATTTTTCCAGCTGATAGAATGTTTTAAAACTTTGAAAGTTCGTCTCCCCATTGAAGTCTATTGCGGTTCGCGAACTTTTTCGCGAACCGAACTTTTGCGGAAGTTCGCGAACAGGGTTCGCGAACCTAAAATCGGAGGTCCAGCCCAACTCTAGTGAGGAAGGTGGCCAGAAGACAATGAGGATGGCCTGCGACTATGTTCTTGTGTACAATTTTGTCCCGCAACTAGGTCCCAGTGTACAATTTTAGCCCACTTTGTATTTGAGTTTGACACCCCTGATCTAGAATAACTTTTCAGTACTTTGCATATGAAAAAGTACCAAAAAGTAGGTGTAAAAGTACTATCAAAACTAATTTAAGTATTTTCTGGCTTTCTGGAGATTTAAAACACATTTTATTGCCAAGTTTGAAAATATCACTTGGGAGAAAACTAAGGAAAAAAAGGAAATTGCATTTGGGCCATTGAATCTTCTATGGATGAAAGAAAAACTGAGATCCACTAGATTTACCTGAGAAAATAGTCACAGCTAGAAACGTGTGTGTGTGTGTGTGTGTGCGTGCGTGCGTGCGTGCGTGCGTGCGTGCGTGCGTGTGTGCGTGTGTGTGTGTTCTTATTGGGTGTGTTGTAAGTTTTGACAAACATGAAACATAGGACTCTAATTCAGGGAAAGTCCTATTTGCTGGACCCTCATGCAGTCGTCATGGGCAGCTGTGCTTATGGAAAATAAGAGGGAGGAGCTGATCACATGTCCACCAGCTCAGAATAAAGGGACACGAATGTAGAAGAAGTCAGAGATCACTGCTCCATCTTACTGGAAACCGGATAGCATGATACAACAATGCCAAATCTTTCTTCTATCCAAATTTAGGCCTTCCCCATAATTTCTGAACCTTTTCTGTAAGCCTTTATTTGAGATCACAAAGGGGGTAAGAGTCACCCAGGAGTTTATAAAACTGATTTAACGAGATCCTGTAACCAAAAATACCCATCGGGAGAGAGAAAGCCCCAGGGCCCCAATGAGGCTTCCCTGACCTCTGAAGCTTGTAGAAATCCAGCGCTGGCTCCCCGAAACCTCTCAAACTTGACAAGTGGTGATATATTTACCTCTCCACAATCCTGCGCAGGTGCACTAGCTGCTCTTCATTCCGGCTAGGCGGAAATAACCAAGCTCAATGGTATCCGCTCTTCTGCGCAGGCACAAAGTAGTTGCGTCTGCGCAGTAGAGCGGATACGACCGTGTTCGGCTATTTCCGCCTTACCGGAACAAAGAGCCGCTAGTGCGCCTGTGCAGGATCACGGTAGGTAAATATTTACCTTGCTTCACTTTGTGGGGTTCCGGCGCTTAAACGGAGGGATGGAGGAGGACGGCGGAAGCCTCATTAGGATCCAGAGGCTTCTCCCTCCCGAGGTAAGTATCCCCCAGAGGAGGTTTTTTACATTACAGATCCACTTTAAAAACAAGAGAAAAAATATTTTTTATTGGCTTACCCCATAATGTCAAATTCATGCAACAAGTTTCATGGATCTCTGCCCTCTTCCTCAGGCCAAATAAAGTGCCTAAAGGATTCAAAAGCCAGGTGCAGAGTGCCTCTGAATGTTTTGAGATGCTGGACTTCTATACAACATCAGACCTCTTCTGCGGCCTGATCTTAGTAGGTGTTTATTTTTTTTCTGTCACGTCAAAGTGAAAGTAAATTTGAGCAAAGACAAAGTTGGCGTTTGTCCAAATATGGCAAGACAATATTTCTTCAGAGGAAAGTCAATCTGTGTATCTTGTAGACTTATTATCTGTGTGGAGGCTGAGCGGGGTCCATCAGGATGAGGGCAGAATGATCATTATTTACTCTCTGCCTCCAAGACAAGTCAATAGGATTCCCAGAGGTCTTCTTCATGTTTGGCGTTTGAAGGGGGCATTTAGTGAGTGTTTCGGATCCTCGCCGTCGGCTCCCCGATCCTCCAGGCGTAAAGGACCTCCGAGCATTGCGGCTCTCTGACTTGGCTGCCGCATGTTTGGACCTCGATTGCTCATTAACGAAATTGCTTCCCAGGAGAATATGACAAAGAGTGGTGGGACACCGGAAGAACTGGATGCTCGTTTACTTCCAGTGTAAAGTAAAATCTAATTTGTTCTCTGGTTCTTATTCCCCAAAACCCTGACTAGAGCAGCAGAGGATGCTGGGAAATTCACTTCTAGGAATGGCTGTTATTTGTGACTCCTTAGGTGAACTGCTATTGTAACACACAAACACCATCAGAGGAGTAGCTATGGGTGGGCAAGGGGGGATATATGTCCCCGGGCGCAGCACTGTGAAGGCGCTCAGCACAGCCATTGCACCCCCACGTGCATGAGAGGTGCCTCGCTGGCTGCCCTAAGTGCCCTTGCTTCTCTCCCTCCCTCTGCAAAAGCGTTAACAGCAGCAGAATAAGGCTATCTAAAGGGGGCACATTTGGCTATCCAAACAGGGCGAAGGGGAGCACATCTGGCTAACTAAAGGGGCACACATTTGGCTGTTTAAAGGGGGGAACATCTGGCTATATGAATGGGGTGAGGGGGCACATATAGCTATGTAAATAACTTATGACTTCACCCATGACCACATTTTGATGTGTGGCTATGACCATTTTGTCCAGAGGGGAGCGCAAAAACTGTCTTTGTCCCTGGGTGCTGAAAACCCTATCAACGCCTCTGAACACCATTTGCCATTATCTTTATGACGCTTATTACACCAAAATGATTTACATTATATCTTGTTTTTTCTCCACCAATTAGACTTTCTTTGGGTGGTACTTTTTGCTAAAAATTATTTTATTCTATAAGCATTTTAATGGGAGTAATAAGAAAAAAATGGAAAAAATTAATTATTTCTCAGATTTCAGCCATTTTAGTTTTAAAATATAACACGTTACTGTGAATAAAACCCACACATTTTATTTGCCTATTTGTCCCAGCTATTACAATGTTTAAAATATGTTCCTAGTACAATGTATGCATCAATATTTTATTTGGAAATAAAGGTGCATTTTTTCAGTTCTGTTGTTCGTTTGCACTATATCACTAATTATAAGTCCTTATTTGCAAAAATAACAGTAACATACCCTCATGACATACATATAAAAAAACAAAGTTGATTACCTAAGGTAACTATTTATGTCATTTTTTTTTATAAATGTCACTTTTTTTTACAAGTGCTTGAAAGGGGAGGTGTAAAGGGTTAATTAATGGGGGATTTATTTTTGATTTACTTATTTACTTTTTGGCCACTTTTTTCCTGTGTACGAAGAACTGTGAGTGCACACAAGCATGTGCAGCGGCGAGGTAGGTATGTCTATGCCTACCGGAGCTAAGATGAAGTCTCAAAGGGTATAGATGTACTGGCGCCGGCCCAATCCCTGGTTAAAAAATTCTACGAACATTTTTGTTAACTATGCAAAATGGCTTTTTTTTCCCAAAAATTTGCAATTATGATGCAAAATCGTAATGCAATATTTCTAAAAAATAAGTAAGTAAAATTTAAAAAAAGTATAGTTTTTGTGAAAATCGATTTTGATAAAATATTTTTTGAACTAAGCTGAATGGCATTTTGCTGCAGTACACTTTAATATACCGAAGAAAAAAAAAAACCTTGTTCCCACTGTACTTCCTATTCCCCCTAAACATTGTGGTTAGCGCAAAATTTTTTCACAATTTACGTAAAAAAAATCATTTATGACTGTCGCGTTTGTAACATGCAAAATTGACAAATGGATTAAGCAAAATCAATTAAATGTAAAAATTGTAATTACATGTAATGATACTTGTTACATTTTTATGTGAGATTTGAAATAAGTGAAATTTGCACATTAGGATCATCGCTATGAATAGTAACCTCACGTTTAATGTGTTTTGAGCGCATGCTTCCTGATGCGTAACATATGCCTTCCTATGCGTTTAATTATCTTTTAAATATATTGCCTTGTTAAAGAGACCCTGAGTAGTGTTGATAAAGAGCAGAGGTGTAGCTAAGGTTTACAGCACCCGGGGACAAAGACGATAGCTTTCTGTACCAGCGGGAATGTGTAAAAAGGTACGCATGGCGGGCAGCCGACTACCAGTCGGCAAAAATGAAACTAGCTGGCAGCAGGGGACTGGAGGAGCCATGAGTGACTGTGAGGGCACAGGATGGCTGCAGGGGGCTGATAGATGCCCCAGGTAAGTGAAACTCCTATTTTTTTTTTGAGTTAAGGTCCCCTTTAAGGTTTGCCTGCGGTAAATTGCTTAAGTGAATACTAATTGCTTTATTGCCATGGTGATAACAGTAAAAACAGCTCAGAATTGTTATTAAAGACAGGAGATGAGCTTCGTGAATCATGGCCAATGACCGGTGGTGGGGGATGGTCAGCTGTAAACATGCTAGACCAACCGCCTCAATCAAATTCCATCGACGTGTATTCGTGTAATAGGAATTCAGGGTAATCTCCATTCTCGTACAACTTGCAGCGAGTACTTTCTGTACACGTTTAATTTTTCCCCAGAACCTGACTTTAGCTCAGGAAAAGCCAGGCTCAGCCACCCGCCAACATTTTACTGCAGAGTCATTACCGAAATGTATTTAGTGTTGACCTTGTGCGTCAGTAGAGAAGGTCATTAAGATACGGTCATAATGTGACATAAAATGCAAAGCTCAGGGAGGACTATTATATTCCCGCTAGAGAACTTTTATCAAAATTTTATCGTCCTTTCATTTTCTCCTCTCTCTTTTTTTCCCCCCACCGAAGTTCAGAGTCTTTTCTCTCTGTAGTTTGAGAACACAGTCGGAGTTTTGGGCATATTTAATGGATGCGTAACCTTTATAAAATATACATCTCCTAAAATAGTGAGCCGTGCGTCTGTGAAGCATCAGAGGATGATGGAAGAGATCGCTATCGCTTTATTATCGCCGTGTCTCCAACCTGCAGATTCCTTCCTATCAATAAAACGGTTCTGTGTTATGTAGATTGTGCGCAATATCTCATCTCTCGCAGATGCATTGTGCCAGCTCCTCTATCTCATCGCTGAGGGAGATCTATACTTTTGTTTTAAAACGTGCTACGGCTCGGGCCTATATCAAGGCCATGCAGGATCTTTAAAGCGGGATTGTCAGCCGTAAAATTAAATTCCTATCCACTGCTCTGTGTCATTATGCAGTCTACAACCTGACCCTGCATTGCAAGCATTCCAATATAATCACAAATGTGTCTGCTGTAATTGAATCTTATCTCACTCAGCCTGGCTCTTTTCTGGTACATTGCCGGGGATAGGGGAGCTAAAAAGAAAGCCTTGTTATCTTCCCTTCTTCTCCTCCCACATTCGTTCTCCTCGCTGATTGGCTGAGGGCAGTTCTGTGTGACATGAGGCTAGAAGATGATAGAAATAGAAGATAACCTTCCCAACTTCACATCAAGTAGAGCAGCTGGGTTGCTAGTGATAGTAGTGTTAAGTTTTTGTGTGACACCAGAAGCTAAGCAGGAGGAGGACGGTGCATCAAGGAGGTTCTGGTAGAAGCTGTAGAAGATGTGGTGCGCTGTTTAAGCCAGTCAACCACATCCTCAGAATCTTGGGGGTTGAGGGTACGTGCCTTCTGAACACTGTACTTTGGTTGAGGGCCACGCAAAATCACACCAGCACGACATCAGAAATACCTGCAGGGTGGCCTGCCTCTGTCTGTTATTTTTCCCACATCGAGGGTATGCAGTACTACTTACAATAATTAATAGTGGTAGACAGTGTGTGTAATCACAAACAGGCACGCAATCAGTGTCAAATACACTGCAGCTGTGTGTATGTGTATCACTGGGCTGTGTACTTAAACACACACACAGAGATATCCTCTCATCTAATACAGTGTACAGTCACACAGATACAGTGGAAAGATATGCACTGGTCTAATTCAGTGTGCTGTCACGCAGATGCAGTAGAAAGATATGCACTGGTCTAATACAGTGTGCTGTCACGCAGATGCAGTGGAAAGATATGCACTGTGCCACAAGTCTGATACAGTGTGCTGTCAGACAGTGGGACTACAAATACTAAGCAGGCAGCAACTGTCTGTGGGCTGTATCTATGCAGTGTCACCCACAAAGAGAGCTATGCTTTAGTAAGTTAAATCACACAAATAGAGTGGGAAGAAATGCACTGGTGGTAATACAGTGTGTCAGCAACAAGGGCCAGCTGCGACAGGGCTGTATCTATGCGTCTGTGTCACACACGCACACAAAAAAAAAATCAGAAGAATAATAGCCCTTAAAAGAGCTGTTTTGGAGTGCTTTCAGCAACAAATTTCAGCGAGGAGCAAGCTAACAAGCCTAACGAACACTTTCCCTATCTCTCCAGCAACCTCTCCCTTCTCTTACTATAGCAGCAGCAGACAGAGTGAGAATGCTGCTGCCTTTTATAAGGGGGGGGGGGGGGGCGCGGGGGTCTAGGAGGGAGCACAGCCTGATTGGCTGCCATGTGTCTGCTGACTGTGATGTAGAGGGTCAAGGTTTGCGTACGTACAAAAAGGGCGCCCGGACAAAAAGGGCGCGGGGTGTAAACTCTAAATAATAATTAATCATTAATAGGGTTTATAAAAATAGTGTGCTATATTTCGTTTACAAATAAGGTTTAACAAAATTATAAATCATTAAATAATGTTTATGAAGTCAGAAATTGTGAAAACGTTATTCTTCCCTGTTTCTAAAGTTAAACTTATAATTACGTTTATGAAAAAAACAATAATATATGTTTAATTGTTATAATTCTATATTATTGTGAATAACCTTCATTTACGGTTTGTTCTTATAATAAAATCTGAAAATATTCTTTATAACGATGATATAAATATAACTACGTTCGTAATAAGTGTTGTAAAACATTAGTAATTATTACTAAAATTTTATGAAAACTTTACCTAAGCCTACTCTTACACAGAACCCTCCCTGTACCTATCCCTAACCCCTAGACCCCCCTGTTGGTGCCTAAACCTAAGACCCCCCTGTTGGTGCCTAAACCTAAGACCCCCCTGTTGGTGCCTAAACCTAAGACCCCCCTGTTGGTGCCTAAACCTAAGACCCCCTGTTGGTGCCTAAACCTAAGACCCCCCTGTTGGTGCCTAAACCTAAGACCCCCCTGTTGGTGCCTAAACCTAAGACCCCCCTGTTGGTGCCTAAACCTAAGACCCCCCTGTTGGTGCCTAAACCTAAGACCCCCCTGTTGGTGCCTAAACCTAAGACCCCCCTGTTGGTGCCTAAACCTAAGACCCCCCTGTTGGTGCCTAAACCTAAGACCCCCCTGTTGGTGCCTAAACCTAAGACCCCCCTGTTGGTGCCTAAACCTAAGACCCCCCTGTTGGTGCCTAAACCTAAGACCCCCCCTGTTGGTGCCTAAGTAACCCTCCCTGTACCTACCCCTAACCCCTAGACCCCCCTGTTGGTGCCTAAACCTAAGACCCCCCTGGTGGTGCCTAAACCTAAGACCCCCCTTTATTATGTGGATAATAATGTTTTACTAATTGTGGATGCAAAAAATATTTTGCAATTTACGTTACGTACTGATCGCTTTATTTTGTGAATAATAATGTTTTACAAACAGTATGGGATAAAACTTTAAATAATGTTTTAATTAGTTAAATAAGATAAATATGTTTAGTATTTTTATAAACGTTATTCGGCACGGGTGCATTTTATAAACGTAAATCACCACAAGCACACTTATAAATCATTAAAAATCTCCTGGCGCCAGTTGTAAACGTTATTTATGTCCTGCGCCCTTTTTTCCTGCTCGGCGCCCATTAAACGCTATTTATTATGAGAGTGAATGGCGGCGCCCTTTTTGTCCACTAGCGGCATGCGCCCTTTTTTCCCGCTTCCCAAAGTTTAGCCCAATGACAGGTATAGGAGGCGGGGGGAACGCGCATAAAAACTCGCTATTCACCGTGGACGTGAATAGCAAAAATTTGCGCAAACTACCTGCCGGGCAAACCGTTCGGGCCATCTCTACCAGCCGATCCAGAGAGGAGAGGAAGCCAGCTGTACTGGAAAACATATCCGCCTGAAATTCTGTCCACATAGTTACCCATGTTTAATTTTCAATTTAGTTGAATGTTACTGCCTATATTATTATTCTTTTCTTCTGTGATGGGGTCCTGACAGATGAGGGCAAGCATGGCTGCCTATACCGGGGAATGAGGGGAGGGGCGTGGCTGCCTATACTGGGAGTGGCTACCAATACTGGGGGTACACCTTGACTACCTCTGCTGTCGGTGGCTACCTATACTGCGAGGACACCTTGGCTACCTATACTGGGGGTGGCTAACTATACTGGGAATACACTTTAGCTGTCTGAGGGGTGCCTACTGGGGGTAGCTACTGATATTGGGGGGGAGGGGGCTTTGCTACCTATACTGGGAGTGGCTACCTATGCTAAGAGTGGCTACCTATACTGGGGATACACTTTAGCTGCCGGGGGGAGGGGGGGCTTTGCTAGCTATACCGGGGATGGCTACCTGTACTGGGGGTGGCTATCTACACTAGGGGAACATCTTGGCTACATCTTGCTTCCAGTGGCTACCTGTACTGGGGAGACACTTAAGCTGCCTATACTGGGGGTAGCCATTGGCTCCTGGGGTGGAGGCACTTTGGCTACCTATACTGGTGGTGGCTACCTATACTGGGGGGTACCCCTTTGGTTACCTACCTATACTGGCAGGTTTCCTATTATTTCTGGTGGGGTACACCTTTGACTACCTATTATGATGGGAGAAGAGGCCACTGACTGGGGGTTGCCCCTTTGTGCTGCTTGGGGCTACAGAACCCTTGGCGGCACCCTTGCTGCTGGTAACTGTCACCGGCCGCTTCTCCAACTTCTCCTATTGATCCCCCGCAGTGTCTGGCAGTGCTCTCGCTTGTCCGTAATACTCTTCAAACAAGACTGAACCTGCGGCAAACACAGGCGACAGTCACATCTGCTATTGTTGCAGATCTATGCGGAGCCGGCTAATGGAGGGGAAATTGATTTGTTAAAGAAAATATTTGCAGTCTTGCTTATGAAAGGAATTAAGTCATGTATTTAGCATGTCAGGCGCGTGAGATGTCTGGTCTGTTTAGAATGGAGACTGCAGTTTCCTATGTTGTCATGTAGATTGTCAGCTCAGGTAATGGCCGTAAGAGGCAACTCAGCACTTAAGTGCAGTACCAAAATCTATATAAACTATATTATTACTGCACACGCCATTTTTTGAGTCATAGTCATTAAATATTGTCTTTTACTCAAGTCTGCAAAGGCTACATTTTTTTTGTAACTAAACTTGCTGGAAAGTACATCTTCTGCAGCACTTTACAGGTCCTCAGAGGAGCTCACAATCTAATGCCTACCATAGTCATAGTCTAATGTCCCACCATATTATTATTATGTATTAATATAGCACTGACATCTTCTGCAGCACATTACAGAGTACATAGTCATGTCACTGACTGTCCTCAGAGGAGCTCACAATCTAATCCTACCATAGTCATAGTCTAATGTCCTACCATATTATTATTATGTATTTATATAGCGCTGACATCTTCTGCAGCACATTACAGAGTACATAGTCATGTCACTGACGGTCCTCAGAGGAGCTCACAATCTAATGCCTACCATAGTCAGAGTCTAATGTCCCACCATATTATTATTATGTATTTATATAGCACTGACATCTTCTGCAGCACATTGCAAAGTACATAGTCATGTCACTGACTGTCCTCAGAGGAGCTCACAATCTAATCTTACCATAGTCATAGTCTAATGTCCCACCGTTTTATTATTATGTATTTATATAGCACTGACATCTACTGCAGCACTTTACAGAGTACATCATAGTCATGTCACTGACTGTCCTCAGAGGAGCTCACAATCTAATCCTACCATAGCCATAGTCTATTGTCCCACCATATTGTTTTTATGTATTTATATAGCACTGACATCTTCTGCAGCACATTACAGAGTACATAGTCGTGTCACTGACTGTCCTCAGAGGAGCTCACAATCTAATCCTACCATAGTCATAGTCTAATGTCCTACCATATTATTATTATGTATTTATATAGCACTGGCATCTTCTGCAGCACTTTACAGAGTACATAGTCATGTCACTGACTGTCCACAGAGGAGCTCACAGTCTAATCCTACCATAGTCATAGTCGAATGTCCACCATATTATTATGTATTTATATAGCACTGACATCTTCTGCAGCACTTTACAGAGGACATAGTCATGTCACTGACTGTCCTCAGAGGAGCTCATTGTATAACACCTAGGACACTTGTAGTCTAACATCCATACCATTGCCCTTGTTGGGTGGCTAGAAACTCATCAACTTATCAGTAGGTTGCTGAGCTAAAACAGAAATGCCCAACAAATACTTTAAAAAACATAAATTTCATGCAGATAATGCGCCAGCTTAGTTTTCAAGACCAACACTGGAAGACCAATCCACACGCAGTCCCTAATATATGGAAAGGCCATAGCGTAACTGGCTGGCTACTGCCCAATGGGGGCTGGACATGAAAGAGGGGATACTGCATATGGAGGAGGAGGAGGCTGCAAATGGTGAGCAACACTTATTATTATTTGCATGGCTGGATTTACCATAAGGCACTGTAGGCATGTGCCTACAGGCGCCTGATGATGGAAAGATGGCTCACTCCCCTCCCCAAGTGCCTCCCTTCTGCCAAGGATAGCTCTGGCTACCTAATACTAAGGGGCACCTGTAGTTACCTAAGACGGGCAAGGGAATTAAGGGAGAAGTGACAGCTGTGCCAGCCAGCCACCTTGCGGTGCAGTTTAGCGGGGGTTTGTAGGTTAATGAAGGTCGAAGTCTAGGGTGCCAGGACATCTGCCCCTATAGGCTCCTGTGACGTAAATCCAGGCCTGATTATTTGTATTACTTTTTGGCTTTATATAGCGCCAACACATTACGCAGCACTGGACAATAACTGAAGTTACAGACAATGCCAGATCATGCATTGCGGTAGTAGTAGTACCAGTTATTCAAGTTCACATTATTCTTGGGGCTGGATGCATAATCAAGTATGATGCACAAGGAGGGAGGGCCCTGCCAAAGGCTTACAATCTAAAGGGAGGGCAGTGACCCAATAGGAGGGCTGCATTAAGAGGTACTCGGCGAGGTGAGGTAGGTCTTCATGAAGAGGTGAGTTTTGAGGGCTTGTTTAAAGGTGCTGAAGGAGGGGGCAAGACTTATGGGCAATGGGAGAGAATTCTATAGCATGGGGCAGCATTAGTGAAGTCCTGGAGTCGTGTATGGGAGTGCAAGATGTGTAAGGTGGTTTGGAGGAGGTCGTTAGAGGAGTGAAGTGGGCAGCCAGTTGTGTATCAGCTGACCAGGTCTGAAATGTAGGTTGGGCAGGACTTGTGTATAGAATTGTAGACCAGACATAGTTCTGACTCTGAAGCAGATCTGGAGCCAGTGGAGGGATTTGCATGGTGGAGTTGTGGAGATTGAGCGGTGGGAGGAGTAGATGAGTCTTGCTGCTGCATTGATGATGAAGGGAGGCCTGACAGGAGGGTGTTGCAGTAGTCCAGGTGGGAGATGATGAGGGCGTGGACAAGAAGGAGGGGGGAATCTTGGAGTTCTTGCATAAGTAGAAACTGCAGGTCCTAAGTGTCCGACTTTAATCAGCAAATCAATCCAAAACACCTGCAAAGGGTTCTTATTTGTTAAGTTGAATTGCTGAAATTAATTGACTTTTGCATTATATTCTATTTTTTTTGGAGTTTCCCCTGTATGTTTCCACACAAGCACATATTAAAAAAAACAAACTTAATTTTAAGGTTGGTTGTCAAAGCCCCCTTAAAAAATGACCTAGTTTACAAAATATTTTCGGTCAGCAAGAAAAATCTCTCTAAATTCGTGCCATAAAATAATTGGCTCTGCTTGTTTCCCATAAACCTGTCCCAGCGAATTTACTCGAGTGGCAGAGTTTAGGCGAGGAGCCTCTCCGGGGACGCAGCACCGGAGAAAAGTTTCTGTTTTCCTCCGTGTACGACGAATGTGGAGGATCTCAAAACGTTCCTCAACTGCTGAACCCAGACGTCACTGTCTATGTGTGGCGGGAATTCACAACCTCGATCTTTACTCCTGAAAATCTTTTGTTCTTTTCAGTGCTTAATTGAGACAGAAGATGAAAAAAAAAACATATACAAAGAGGCTTCTTCGCCTTAAATTTTCATAACTTTCTGAAAAAAATAAAATAAAACAAGAAAAAACTTGTTCCGAGCTGGTCAGACTAATAATTTGGTGTCAAGAGGAAGGCCTTCCTGGGAAGCCAGACAGCTTAACCTAATTAAATGGTTGTTTTGACAGGTGGATTAAGGAAAAGAACCCTATCGGGACTGAGACTTCAAACATCACAGGCTGAAGTGTAATGAACTTGTTCGCCATCAAAGAGGCTGGAGACACATCTCCCCTGGCAGTGCCGAGTATTGGCAGCTGATGAAGAAAGGTGACGTGGTTAACACTATAACTAATTAGTTTAATGAAGGAAATAGCAGATTACTGAGCTGGAAGCAAGCTATGACACTTGTCTCTGACAGCTCTTCATCTTCTATGGGCTGCCGGCTTTTTTTCAGCCAAACGTCAAGTGGTCAGATGTTGATAATTTAATATCTCTATATTACAGCAACACGCTGAATTATTCTTAAAACAGAAGGCAACTACGGTTTGGAACTTCCAGCTTAAGTTTCTAAAGCAAGACCCCAATGCCTCGCTTTAGAGTAGTCGGTGGGGTCATGCATATCATCAGAGGCATCACTAGGGTTGGTGTTACTCGGTGCTGAAACTGTCCTGGTGTCACCCCTCTCTTACCCCATGAACCTCCAACCTCACGAGGCTAAACAAAACCAATAATACTTTTTTTTGTAGTATTGAAAAATGGGGGAGAAACCGAGAGCCCAATATGGTGCAGTATGTTCATATGGAGAGATCTGTTGTGAATAAATGTGGTGATTATACTCACAAGGGTGGGTCGCCACAAAGGCAACCACTGGACAGGCCGGCGGGGAGAATTGTAACCTGACCCCGCTCAGGTTTAAAAAGTCGCTCTCTGTAGATAGGAGAAAATGGGGATACACTCCTCCACCAAGGGTGGAGTAGATAATATTGAAATACGATAACCAAGGCGCCAAGTAAAATAAAATTAGTTAAAATTGTTAAAAAGGGGGAAGTGGGTGGACTCACCTCCCTTCTGAAAAAAAGGCCGGACAATGGACAGGTTACTTACAGTCTAAAGTAACATTTATTAGTAACTCCAAAAGTGCAAAGCGTTTCAGGGGTAACAGTCCCGCTTCTTCAGGCAAACGATTTTTGGAGGGTGCAAAATCAGGTCATGAACCAGGTAGAGCGCCTCTGTCTACCCGTGAAACGCGTTGCACTTTTGGAGTTACTAATAAATGTTACTTTAGACTGTAAGTAACCTGTCCACCGTCTAACCTTTTTTTGTAGTATGGTTACTTACAATTAGTGAGAATGGGGTTGGGAAGGGTTATACTAGACCCATTTGCTACAGGGGAGAGAGGCAATAGCCTGGTCTACATTCACATAGCCCTACTCCACTGTCCCTTAGCCTGGAGCTTGGTGTCGCTCCCTCTGCTGATGACACCTGGTGCGGTCTGCACCTACCGTACCCCTCTAGCAACGCCACTTCATATCATTCCACATGTCCTTGTAGCTTATGCATGTGTAATGGGTGGTGTAACTACAACTTGCTGCCTGGACTTTGATGTAATGTAGTATGTGCTTCCTTGTTGCTCAAACAAAAACAGCTTAAGCCTGTAGCAAGCTGCCCCCTCCCTCCAATTATGGTTGTACTGGCATCAGATATGGAGATGCAGGACCTCTGATATGGGCAAGCTGCAACTAGTAGTGACCAGCTGGATGCCTTAAAGTGGATCCGATAAACTTTTACTCATTGCATAATTGTGTTCCATTCATATAGTTTATAGGGCATTCCTCAAGCCCAATACTTTTTTTGTTTTAATACCCTAATTCACTACAAACTAAACAAGCCTCGCCCACAGCTCCTCCAGCGCCTAGGCACTCTGAGACCCATGTAGCAAGGGCTTATGGGAGCTCAGTCTGGGCAGGAGGAGGAGGAGGTGTTAATAGCCAGAGATTTCAGAGGCAGAGGAGAGGAGGGAGGAGGAAAAGGGGGGGGGGGAGTTTTCACAGGCTGAGGGCTGGAGATACAGATCAGCTTGCCTGTATGTAATTGTATCACAGGAAGAAATAATCATATACTGTTGAAGCTGTTTGCAGCTAGATTTGCTGTGTAAACTATCTAAACTTTAGATAAGCTAAATAGATAAATGAATTGTTATAGTTAGTTTTTTTTTATCTCGGATCCGCTTTAAGAATGATAATAGCTGGGTACAGGTAATACGCCATTGCTTGTCTTCAGGCGGAAGTATTCTACCTTGTATGAGGGCATACAAGGTATAATACGCTTTTTTATGGGGCCTAAAATGTTTTATGGATTAATAATAATTCAAACATTTGTTTCTCCTGTCGGACTCAAAGCGCTCAAGAGCTGCAGCCACTAAGGGCGCGATCAAGAGGCCACCCTACTGTGGCCTTACTGAATAGGTACAGACCCTGGTCTCCCATGTCAAAGGCAGTGCCCTTAACCAGTACACTTTCCAGCCATTAATCCAATGGTGATGGACACCTTGTCCAGGTTACATGGTTGCATATTTAGTTTAAGTGAGCATTTAAAGCATTTTCCAATTAAGCTCAGCAAAGAAACCTTGCAATTCCAGAAGCCCCAATGTCAACCAGACAGCTGCAGTGGTATGTTCAAACAAATGCATTCACAGATTCATTCATCCAGGCACCACTGTTACCCCACAGCTAAGTTAAAAGCCGGGGTCTTAGTTCACAGAAGAATGCATTATCTTGCTTAGTCACCTACACTGCGCAGAAGTACCCAGGTAAACATAGGTGTCCTAACTCTGGCCCTGTAACATGCATAATGCAGACGTGCAGGGCTGCCATTAGAATTTTCAGTTCCCCATACTGGGAAAATCTATTAGGCCCCCCTCACTCCCCCCCCATATTTAAGGTGAACCCCCTATATTTAAGGTGGTTGCCGGTGATCAGCAAAGCACTGTGACCTGTGCTTTGAGCAGTACATGTACTTGTGATTTGTGAAAATCCCAAACACGCTGCATGCAGCATTTTCTCAGTGATTGGGATGTGATTCTCATTCACTGGCAATGGCAACGTTTAAGCATGGCAAAATCACAAAAAATCGCAATGCAAAATTAGCCAGCCAAGGAAAACACAGCCACACCCACAGTCTGTACATTCTGTGATAGACTTGCAGCTGGAGCACATGTGCGTGGCATTGTTTTCCGGGCCCCATACTGCAGTCCCACCTGTGACGCCCTGAAGGCGGCCCTGCAGACGTGCAAACATTCATTGCATCAAACCTATCTGGGGATTAGGTTCAGATAGCGCATCATACCAATCGCACAAGGGAGCTAACGTAATATATCGGTGCGCACCATGCACATACACCAGCATAGCATAAGCTGTGTGCATGCTGACAATAAACACATACAGGGGAAGGAGGGAGTGCACTGGATTAAAACCCTGGCCAGTAACAAGAAAAGAAACACACATACTGTACAGTATATCCAGGCACATCACCTCTAGTTAGGACATTTAAATAAGTTATTAAGGAAAGGGAGGTGCTAAAGGGGGTGTGGCCAGAAAAGTAGCAAAAAACCAATGAACCCTTTGCACATTTGCATGCAAATGTTCAAACAAATGCATTCACAGATTCACTTATCCCGGCACCACTGTTATCCCCACAGCTAAGTTAAAAGTCGGTGTCTTAGTTAACGAAAGAAAGCATTCTCTTGCTTAGTTACCTGCACTGCGCAGAAGTACCCAGGTAAACGTAGGTGTCCTAACTCTGGCCCTGTAACATGCATAGTGCAGACGTGCAACTAGTGGTGCTCGGATACCTCTTTTTGATATCTGGGTTGTTCCGGATCCAGATAGTAAAAAATCTGGATAAATCCAAACAAACACAGAACATTTATATCGCGCTTTTCTCCTGGCGGACTCAAAGCGTTAGAGCTGCAGCCACTAGGACGCGCTCTATAGGCAGCAGCAGTGTTAGGGAGACTTACCTAAGGTCTCCTACTGAATAGGTGCTGGCTTACTGAACAGGCAGAGCCAAGATTCGAACCCTGGTCTCCCATGTCAGAGACAGAGCCCTTAACCATTACACTATCCAGCCAGATATCTGTATTCAAACTGAAATGGCTGTAAATTAACATCAGGAGGTTGCAGACAGCGGTCGTGCAGCCCACATTGTGTCCAATTCACAACTGGGACATCACAGTTTTTAGCCCAGACATCTTAAAAACAGTTTGTTTTTTTCAACAAAATACAGTACAGCTATTGTAGTGGTGTAATAGCTGGTGACAGTGGCTGGAAGCAGAAGATTTGTTCTGTGTGGTGGGCTAGCGGTGGAATGGACACTGTTGCGGCAGAACTACTGATGGTGGTGGCAATGCTGCGCCCTCTCCTCTTGCCCTTGCTTTTCATGCTGCCCCTCCCCCGGCTGCCAGTGCCAGCAGACATAGTACAACTTTATATGTGTCCAAATTAAGTGGGGTACTTGTACTTTATTCAAATCAGTAGTACTAGTAGATAGTAGCAGTAGTAGAGCTTCAACTAACGGAGTGACAGCAGAGTAGCACACACTGACACACTAACTGTCTGTCTATCTGTCACACTGTAACAGCACTGCAATTAAAGTAAGCTAACTCAATACAAATTAACTATATATAACCATACCTCCCAACTTTTTGAGATGAGAAACCGGGACACTTAAGCCACGCCCCGACCACGCCCCCAACCACACCCCCTGACACACCCCTAGTCAAAAATGTATGTATATATATATATATATATATATATATGTATATATATATATATATATATATATATATATATATATATATATATAGTGGGGAGAAGCTAAAATGGGTGCCCAGCTAAAAAGAAGGATCGAGGCGCTGTGGTGTGCAGGATGCGGGCCAAGCTTGTCCCCCCTCCCTCCGAATGTGCCCCCCAGTGTCCCCCTGTATGGCGAGATACGAGCGCAGCAGAGCGGCATTCTTACCATTCCTCTTCGCATATGGGCATCTCGTCTTCTCCGCTTCCTGTGACGTCACAGGAAGTAGTTGGAAGACGAGATGCCAGTACGCGAGGAAGATGGTAAGACTGCCGCTCTGCTGCGCTGCGCCATACAGGGGGACACTGGGGGGCACATTCGGAGGGAGGGGGGACAAGCTTGGCCCGCATCCCGCACACCACAGCCGCGGCTGGCGCCTCGATCCTTCTTTTTTCCTCCGCTGGAGAGGAGCTGCTGCCTGCCGGGACACAAGGGGGGCTATCCCGGGACAGCGGGACCCCTCCCCCAACCCGTGACGGTCCCGGCGAAAACGGGACGGTTGGGGCCCCTGTATAACTGGTAGTAGTAAACTAGTTGTAGTAGTACTAGCAGAACTTCAACTGACGGAGTGACAGGAGCACACACTAACTGTCTATCTGTCACACACTGACTGACTCTAACAGCAGCACTGCAGTAATCTATCTGTAGTAAATGAAGCTAACACAGTAGTAGTACTCTCTCTAACAACTAACTCACAATATAAGACTGGTAGTAGTACAGTAATCTAATCCCTACAAGCTATACTGTAGCTAAGGCTGGCAGCAGGCCTAGCCTGTGCACACAGCAGGCCCTAACCTAGCCTAGCAGCTGCAGCACTGAGTCTGACTGTCACATTGACTAAAATCAAAATCATGGACGTCATCTTTGTAGTTACGCTATCCGGATCCGGATACCCGAACTAGGTATCTGGACTGATTTCCAGATGCCTAATAGGTATCTGAGTTAGCTCGGATAGTGCATTCCGGATTTATCCAGGTATCTGGAATCCGTATCCGTGTTCGGATACCAGAAAAAAGTTCGGATATCTGGATAGTTCGGGTATCTGGAATCTGGATGAGCATCACTGCGTGCAACCATTCCTTGCATCAAACCTATCTAGGGATTAGGAGCGCACATCCTGATGTCCTGTCCTGGGACAGATAGCGCATCATACCAATCGCACAAGGGAGCTAACATAATGTATCCATGCGCACCATGCACATACATGCTGACAAAAAACACAGACAGGGAAAGGAGGGGGGTGCAACACCAAGCGAGTGCCTGCGCACTGTTTACCAACCCGGCTGACCCAGAAATAGTTATGGGAGGCCTTTACAAAATAACAGAGGGTGATGGAAGAAAACAGTGGGAGTGGTGGGCAGGAGGAGAGCTTCCTAAACATGCCTCCTCCCCCCATTTTTTTATTTTTATAGCGCTAAGGTATCCTTTAAAGTGAATGGGAACCGCATTTAAAAAAAAATGAAGCAAATACTTACCTACGGAGAGGGAAGGCTCTGGGTCGTATAGAGCCTTCCATCTCCTCTCTCGGTGCTCTCTATCCTGTGCTGGCTCCCCCCCCCCTCCCCGTTTCAATCCCCCGCCGAAAGGGTATTTGGAAGTCTTCGGGAGCCGTGTCCTCCTGAAGACGTGCGGCTCCATACTGCACAGGCGGGAGCGTGCAAGAGAGCGTGCTTGCGCAGGTGCAGTACAGGGCCGCCCTTCTTCAGGAGCACTCGGGCTCCCTGAAGACTTCTGAAGCCTCCTTCGGCCGGGTAAAGCAGTATTTGAATAAATTAGTCAAATACTGCTACCGGGCGAACCAGCACTGGAACGATGGGACCAGGAGAGGAGCGGGAAGGCTCTATATGACCCAGAGCCTTCCCTCTTCTTGGGTAAGTATCTGTCTCATTTTTTAAAATGCGGTTCCCATTCACTTTAACCATTTATGCTGTGTGGATGTGAGCCTCACGTGAGCTACAGCCGCAGGGATGCGTTAGTCACATCCCTGCAGCTTGGGGGGCCCTATCGCGAAATTGCCGGCAACAGAGGGGGTTTGGCTGCAGGGGACAAACGTCCCCTGTGCCATCCGTACATGTCCGCCGAGAATAAACACTGTTTTTGTGCAAAAACAGTGTTTATTCTTAAATAGAGCCGCCACGCTTCCTTCCGCAGATGATTTCTGCAGCTTTCCATCGCCGATCATTAGATTTATGAATGGGGAATCTCACCGCAGGACACCGTGATCACAGGCTTCCATTGAAGCCAGCATCACTTCCCTAGTTACAATGTAGCAACACATTGTTTTCTATGTAGCGTACTTATACACTACATAGGATTTGCTCAGCAGGGACATCTTGTGGCCAAATAGTAAAATTACATCTGCTGACTTTAGGGAATAAAAAAATAATATGTATTTCAAGAGGGCATATTATTATAAATTTATGGGCTAAAAATTAGTGATGCATGTAAAACTGAAACAATGTACCTTATTATCACCATACATCATACGGGATATTATTTTAACGTTGCAATAATAACCGGGACAAATGGGCATATAAAATGGGTGGATTTTAATTATGGTAGCATGTGGTATTTTAAAACTGAAAATGGACGAAAACTGAGAAATAATGATTTTTTTTTCATTTTTTTCTTAATTATTCCCATTAATATGCATTTAGAATAAAATAATTCTTAACATAATGTACCACCCAAAGAAAGCCTAATTGGTGGCTGAAAAAAACAAGGTATAGATCATTTCTTTTTGACAAGTAGTGATAAAGTTATTGGGGAATGAAAGGTGAAAATGCACACAAGTCCTAAACATTCTACAGTTGTGTATATTCTGAAATCTGTTGACGGCTCTCAGCTGAATCCAAGGATTTCTCGTTATAAACAGGACAGCGTCAGGATGTCATTTCACAGAATCCTCTCTGCTCCTTGGCGCGAGCATCTCTTTTTGGCTCCAGGGACCTTCTCTGCCGCTTGTTATCGCGGGTCCTGTAAGTCACCAGCCAGGCATAAGCGGCAATAAGTTATGAAGGTCCTTTTCTCCCACAAGGAGAGCGAGAAGAAGCTCCCTCCCAAATATTGTACATCACCCGCCGACAAAGAAGCACTAATGACTTCTGCCAGGGTCTTAATAAGCTGCAAGTTCATTTTTATTAATGGTGACCTTTGCAGCAAGCGATTAATTACAGAGGGAGTGCGCAGAGCCAGGACAGCCCATAAAACATACGCTCCATTAGTATTCACCGCACACGGGAGCAGACTCTTGTTTATTCAAGAGGCGCTTGTGTCACCCTGATAATGTGTAAGGCCGGCACACACACCAGACCGGGGTCCATAGCAAGAAAAAAGGGCGCCGGGGGCTAGTGGACTATTTGGCCGCCATAGACTCTAACGCATTTATCGCTAATGCGGCGCCCAAAGCAGAGAAATTGGCGCGCAATAAATATCGTTTTCAACGTTAGAACATTAACGTTTTTGAAATATGTTATCGTTTTAGAAACTTGCAACATTATAGTTTTTCTCATATTATTTTGTTTGTATGTACAGATTTTACATGAACAAATACTGTATATTATTGTTTCTATGTGTGTAAGGGTGTTTGTGTGTGTGTGTGTGTGTGGGGGGGGGGGTAATTAGTGTTAGGCACCATTAGGGGGGTGGTTAAGGTTAGGCACTACTATGGGGAGTGGTTAGGGTTAGGCACCACCGGGGGGGGGGGGATTAGGGTTAGGCACAACCGGGGTAGGGTTCTGTGTGAGAGTAGGGTTAGGTTAAGCTGTATTCTTGAATTATGTACTGGACTTTAAAGTAAATATCTTTTTGTTTTGATTTACTGTTTTGTTTTAAAATGGTATTTATTGTTAACCAACTTTGTTAATTCTCTATCATTATTGAGACTTCGTTATCCACCTGCGCCAATTTGTTATCCAGCCCCGCCCTTTTTTTTCTGCACGCCTTTTTTCATACACGCAACGGGGTCCACAGACTTGCAGATCACACCGCAACGCCAAAAACAGCCTTCGGGGATTTCCGCGTCAACGCGTGGTAATCCCCTTCTGGCTGACAGCCAAGCAGGAAGTGAGCCTCTCTAGCGCTCACTTCCCGTGGCCGAAGAAACGAATTGTGCGTAAGTGTATTGGCAAAATGGGCTTGAGTGCATGAGCACCGCAACGCTACCGTGCAAACTGCACAAGTAGCCCACCAATGTAGGGATGCGTTCGCGTCGGGGCTGGGACAAATATGCCACTTCCGCTGCAATGCGTCAGTCTGAAAGACCCCATAGACTTACATTGGTGTAGCATTAGCCTGCGGTAAAACAGGCCAACGCACCGCCCAAGTGTGAAAGGGGCCTGAAAGATAGAGCAGTAAACACTTTTCCCACTTACAGTAGGTCACTCCAGATGGCAATCAGATAAAATCCCTGATGTTGATCCAGGGATTTTATCTGATTGCCATCTGGAGTCGGGAAGGAATTTTTCCCTTTAGAGGCTAATTGGACCATGCCTTGTAAGGGTTTTTTCGCCTTCCTCTGGATCAACAGGGATATGTGAGGGAGCAGGCTGGTGTTGTACTTTATACTGGTTGAACTCGATGGACGTATGTCTTTTTTCAACCAAAATAACTATGTAACTATGTAACTATGTAACTGTAGCTGTAGCTTTGTCCGCTATCTTCTGTATAATGCATTTGAAAAACAAACAAATCTGTTACCCACAGGCCATTTTACGCTTACTGCCAAGAACTATTTTCACCTATCAGCGCTCATTCCAATCATTTGGCCATAACTTTATCACTGCTTCTCACACCTGAATGATCTATATCTTTTTTTCTCCACAACTGAGGGTTTTTGTGTGCTTTTTCAGTACAGTAATTACTTTATTTTCTCTACATTTTATGGGGAAAAACAATGAAAAAATACACAATTTCTCAAATTCCACCCCTTATAGTTTTAAAATATGCACTGCTACTCTAAATGAAACACATTTTATTTGCCCCAGCTATCACAACATTTAAATTATGTTCCTAGTACAAGGTATGGCAACACTATATTATTTGGAAATAAAGGTGTATTTTTTCTGTTTTGTATCCTGTCAATAATTAAAAGCCCTTATTTGCTAAAATAACAGTAATATATCCTCATGACATACAAATTAAAAAAGCTGAGTCCTTAGGGCAATTATTTATGTATTTTTTTAAAAACGGCTATGAATTAAATAAATGTTTCGATTTGATAACTTTGGGGGAGGGGGGTTTAGAAGGGATTAATTGTAGTGCATTTTGACAGTCATTTTACTTTACACTATTTTGGGTTACCAGGAAGTGTGCAATCTTTTTTTTTTTTTTTTTTTACATTAATTTTTACTTTCGATGTTATGAATGAACTTGGCCCGTTATCGGGCCATTCATTACAAGCACTTCGATTGGCTCGGGTAATACATGTTCCCGTTCACCATCCACGTTAATTTCCCCACAAACGAGCAGTGGGAGCGCACGCAGGTAACACCATCAGGGGCACTGCAACAACAATAGCCTAGTCTAGATCCTATAGTCTTCCAGATAGGATACAGCGGTTGAACTAAAACCTTGTTTGGAGCTCCTTTTAATGTAACAATGGCATTTAGTCTCCTTGGGTAGGAGACGGAGTCTATCAGCGTGGAACATCTTGACTTGGCAATTTTTTTCTATCCTGCTCGATGGAGTTAATTGGTTGATTCGACCACATATTGGCTAATTTCCATTGGTTGAGCAGAATGGAACATAATAGATTCTACCCTGATCTGATAAAATGATTAAATCAAATGGTTGATCCTACAGGAAAATAGAGCAATGTATGGCCACCGTTAGCGACAAGACTACACATTCTGTAAAGTGCTGAGAAAGATGTTGGCACTATATAAGTACAAAATAATAATACAAAAAAAACCCTCTATTTACAAATATTAGATAGATTATAGTATTGTCTCTCGTAGTTCTGGACCTCTGATATCAGGGAAAAGTCCAGCATCCAGTTGAGTTTACCGAGAATAAGAGGTATATTGTTTGAATTTTTACCTGTAATAAGTACAATTTTGTAATTAATGTACGTAATAAATTAACTTCACATATATAAGTAGATAAATACTTGTTCTACTTACATACAGTAATATGTATTGTACTGTACACATTTTGATTTCAGTGAATTTTTTTTATAGTAAATAAAGAGAAAACTGTGTCAGGCATTTTCCATCTTTACTGCCTCTGACGGAAGCCAATCCTCCTGATGTCATTTCCTTCCTTACACTTTTTTTTTCTCTCCTAGAAACTGCACGGTCATATCTAGATTGCTTTGTAAACACACGTGAGAGCAGCATAGATCATATTTCAGCAGCGTCTCCCTTCTCAGCCTCGTGTCACACTGAGCTGCCCTCAGCTAATCAATGAGGAGCAGAAATGTGGGAGGGGAGATAATAAGCTTCCTTCTCCTGGGCAATGTACCAAATAGAGCCAGGCTGACTGAGATAAGATTTATTACAGCAGAAACAGTTATGGTTAGATTGGAGTTCTTGCAATGCAGGGTCAGGTAGCAGGCTGCATAGTGAACACAGAGCACTGGGTAAATGGAATTTGATTTTTGTGGCTGACAACCCCGCTTAAAAAAAATAAAAATAAAATTGAAATATAAATAAGGCTATCGAATGGAAACAGCAGTAAGGGTTTAAAGCATGAGTCTAAAGGTGGCCATACACTGGTCGATTTGCCATCAGATCAACCAACAGATAGATCCCTCTCTGATTGAATCTGATCAGAGAGGGATCGTATGGCTGCCTTTACTGCAAACAGATTGTGAATCGATTTCAGCATGAAATCGATTCACTATCTGTGAAGCTGCCGTCGCCCCCCTGCATACATTACCTGATCCGGCCGGCACGAGTCCCCCGGTCTCCGCTGTCCCTCAGTAGAGGGCTCTCTACTGTTTAAACTTCTTGCCGGGACAGAAAGAAGTGAAGCCAGCCGGAGCCCAGTGGAGAAGGAGCAGCGGTGACAGTGGGGACACGTGCCGGCGGATCAGGTAATGTATTGCCGCTAGCGTCGGTCGTCAGACATTCGAACGCCGCTATCGACGCACTCCTGACCCGCCGGCGATCGAGCAAAATCTTCCGTACGGACAGATCGACGGGAATGATCGATTTCGGACCAAAATCGATTGTTCAGTCAGCCTTTGCGCAACGATTTCACAGCAGATTCGATCACAGTGATCAAATCTGCTGTATATCGGCGGGAAAATCGTTAGGAGTATGGGCCCCTTAAGAGGTGATTTCAATCAAGGTCAGAACATACAGATGAACAAGCAAAACGGGCTTATTTATGAAGTAATTACGTTTTACTTGTTCGGAGATGCTGTGGTAGCCGTGGGTACTGCTGACACTATCGGTCCTGCGGAACAATCCACAGGGGTGCTTATGACAGGTAGCAGGAGATATGGACGGGATGAGCCTGAAGTTGCTGACACTGATGTCTTCTGACATATATGAAAACATTTCTGTTCTCTTTCTACCACCACTGGATAAACACAAGAAATGTTGTGAAATCTATAGACATGTATTATTAGTATTAACCAGAATTAATATAGCACCATCATGTTCCATGGCACTGTACAGAGTTAAACCTGGTACACACATCCAATTGTTATTGGCCAATTACTGACCAATTTTACCCCCTTCATGTAGAATGAGAGTCAACAGATATTGAATACTATGAGCAGATTGTGTAGGTAAACTCCCATACTACATGGAGGTGGTAATATTAGTCAGTGATTGGCCAGTCATAGTTGAGAGAATGTACTCAGGGCCGGTTCTCTCATGAAGCAAGATGAAACATTTGCATCAGGCGGCAGAGATTACAGGGGCAGCATGTTTGTATTGTGTTTAAACTAACAGCATGCAGTCAGAGTAGGAGGAGACGCGAGAGGAGAGCGAGGTGAAGACGTCATCATTGGGGAAAAGCAGCTTGCTGTGCTGTGTGAGGAGTCTGGCAGTGAGTGAGGAGGGGGAAAGCAGGAGAGCAGCAGTGTTTCATTTGACTTCCACAGCAGAAGGGAGGAGGTGGCACTGCTGTCCTGACTGAGGAGGAATGGAGAACGGGCGAATGGCTGAGGGTGAGCAGTTTGTTTGTCACAGACTCACAGCCAGAGCCAATGTGCATTTGTGTTGGGCTGCAGCATGTGATATGAGAACATTAAATGAAGCAGAATAAATTATCAGATGCTGTGCGATCATTCAAAATCGAGGGGGCGGGACATCCTCAAAAGTTTGCCTCAGGCAACAAAAAGTCTAGAACCGGCCCTGAGTGTACCAGGCCTAAGGAACAAACATGGGTACATAAAAATCCTGACATAGGGATACATAAAAATATAGACACTGGTTCATCATATAGGAATGGTAGTCGTTGGAACGTGCACATCGGAAAAGCATACTGCAGGTGGGGGGATTGGAGAGAATGATGCTATCAGGGGCTGTTCGGGCGTTGAGAGGGAGGAGATATTTAGGAGATGTCGGGTAGCTGCTGTACACCCACTAGATGTGCGTACGATCCTCGCCCGAGGAAGTATTTATCGACCAAGTTTCGTCTAGTGTGTGTACATAGCTTTAGACGTTTTGCATGTACCGTACATTACCAGCCTGCAGAGAACTGATTAGCTGCGCTCTCCAATATATAGGAACTACTCAAAATAAAATAAAAAAACAAAGGAAAGCAGAAGTGTCAAGGAAGGTATATAAATTGCCGTAATGAAGACCTGGAAAAAATATGATCTGTACCCACAATGCACTTCCAGCGCGGCGCACTCCGTCATTGTTCCAATAAAGCACCGCGTAATTCTTGTATACCTCATGTCCTGTCAACAAGTGACCGCAAATTCTCGCTCCTTTTTTATCAACTCTCCAGTTAATTAAAAAGCTGGCGATTATTTATACCCGCTACATTAAACAAGGTCATCAGCAGGAAATGAAATTCTTTTATTACAGCCAAAAAAATCCTAACAAATTTGGAAGCAGTGCAACATATCATTTTTTATTTCTTTGGTAAGTCTATTAATCTGCGGAGCGTACCTTGAGCCGCGCCGCGGATATTTCATCTCGCCGCCGTATGAGGTGGATTGTTCCGGAGCGGCGGTCCGCTGCGAGGGGACGATGTTGTGTCTTCCTTCCTGTGAGATATCGGGAAATGCAACGAAGAGGAATGTTTTTTTTTTTCATAAAATGTAAACAACCCTCGCGCTTGGCCTGGATCGGCCCGGCAGGTGGATTTCTGAAGCCTGTGCCATAAAACTTTGAGAGAAACTGATAAGATAATGAATATATGTGTGTAGTACAACTAAGAGATAGAACGTTAGTAGCAAAGAAAAGATTCTCATATTGTTTTTCAGTACAGTAACTTCAACTTCTCTGAGCTCTCCAACCCAACTTGGGTGGAATACAGCTATGCCAAGTAATAGTGAGAGACAGGTTGAGATAAGGTTTTTACTTCAGAAAAGTTCAAAGGGTCATTATTTCTGCTTTGTTCTGTAGCTTAAAGGAGTCATCAAGCAAAATGAAAAAAAAAAAAAAAGCTTTACTCACCTGGGGCTTTCTCCAGCCCCTTGCAGCCGACTGTCCCACGCTGACCGCTCCCCTATCCACCACCGTCCTGGGCTCCCAGTCCCCGCATGGTGCAGAGGCCGACCCCCGAGGTGAGAAAAGCTTTTTTTTTTGTTTTTGTTTCATTTTGCTTGATGACTCCTTTAAGCTACAGAACAATGCAGAAATAATGACCCTTTGAACTTTTTCTGAAGTAAAAACCTTACCTCAAGCTGTCTCTCACTAGTTCTTGGCTAGCTCACACGTCTAGGTCCAATAAATCACACACAATTATATGCTTCCCTCATTCCCTGGGTCTAAGAGGAAGCAGGGTTATGCCTGCAAAACGCATTGCAAATTATCATGGAGTATGCCAATAAATTGTATGTTTAATGAATTGACAGTCTCTAGTGTCTGCTTATAGGAGGTAAGTCCACCACTGCCTTCCAAGCATTTTTAACATCTTAAAAGATTGTTTTTATTCTTCTGGTGCCTCTGTTTACTACGTAGTCGGACTCTTGCACCCTTGGTAGAGGGGGATCTCCCCTTTTTCTACCTATCTACAGAGAGCGACTTCTTCATCCTGAGTGGGGACAGGATAATCTCCCCACCTGCCTATACAGTGGTTGCCTTGGAGGTAACCCTGCTTTGTGAGTATATACATTTGTACTCTTCTACATTCCCATATTCCAGTACGTACTACACTGTATTGGGCTCTCGGTGTCACTTTTTCTATGTATCACAATTAGGATCACGTGTAATACAATATGTGGTTAGGCACAGGGAGGATAAATCAATATACGTTAAATATGATTTTCTAATGAAAGCATGACATCATATAGTATGTCCCATATTATCATGTGGATTTCAATAATCTTGACATATTTTAATTGAAATAAAAAGCATGACATCATAGTGTAGAGCCCCACATCCCTAATCGTAGTAGCCTTTATTAAAATGGAACTTTTTTAGGGTCATACATATCATGGGTGGTAATAAATCACTGTAATTAACATTTGGGACCAAAGAACAGTTAAAAAAAAACATATTTTATTGGTTTATCCTATATAATAAAGTCCCTGTTGCTGCGTCCTCCTGTGTCCCAGTGTCATAGCTCCCAACTGTCCCTCTTTTGGTTGGACTGTCCCTCTTTGGGAGCCCTGTCCCTCTTTCCTCCTCATTTGTCCCTCTTTCAGGACTTTGTCCCTCTTTCTATGTAAATATATATATTTCTCTACTAAAAAATGTGTTTGATTGACTCTAAACTTTATTCCCATCCTATAAATTGATATATTACTAATTTAAAAATGTTAATATGAAGGAAAATACACCAGGATAGAAAGGACCAGTGTGGTTTGATTTATAAAACAACATATTTTTCTTATGACATCTTTATGGTATGCATGACTAGGGGTGCGATGGGGGCGTGATTAGGGGTGTGGCAGGGGTGTGGCTTAAGTGTCCCTCTTTCTCATCTCAAAAAGTTGGGAGGTATGCCAGTGTCCATGCATTGTGCCTAGTGTGCGGATGGACTTCAGAGAGCAGAGGAGGACGGGCACAGGGGGACTGGCGTGGACACGTTTGCGCGTGCGAGAGCGCGGCCATTCGCTCGGGGGATCACAGCTGTGCGCGCATTTGGGGGGGTCACAGTCGAGGCCTTGCGCCTGTTTTCTAAGGGGCGGGACTTTTAACTAGTTACATATAAAAATAAAAAAAGACAATACAGACAAAACAAATGTTTGTTGTACGGTTGGTCACATACATATTGCTAGACCCCATTCATAGTATATTCATACTGAAGAAAAGCATACAGAAAACAACATCCATCAAGTTGAGGACTAAACAATATTTGTCTCCACTGTAGGGGATGTGAGTTTTAATATGTTAAGTATTACAATCATTGAGGCCAATCGTTGATGTATTTGATGTGTTTCGTGAAAAAGATTTCACTTCCTCAGGAGGGGGCGTCAGCTCAAAAGTTATACGAGAATCAGATGTAATTCAGTCACAATTAACCAGAAGAAACAGGATCTGTGTCATTAGGATCAATGTGAATCCATCAGCCACACTTTGGGTCCATGCTGGTGGACAGGCATGAGCCGTCTGCTCAGTATGGACTCAATGGGGCGGGCTATTTTTCCCGAATGTACCGTAATTTGTTCATGTTGGTTGATCCACATTGAGCCTCCAGGTCATCATCTTTACTACTGACAGACAAGAAAAAAACTAGACAGCATCAACTGATATTATTTATAACCACACCCACTAACAATGCGATAGGCTAAGTTTTTTTTGTAAAGATAAACATATGCTCAGAGGGAGATACTGGCTGCTTGGCAGTTTGAAACAGCTGTTATATTACCCACAATGTAGCAAGGTTCACAGGCAGGAAACTGTCAGCACCTAGGTCCTGACATCACACTGTGGGAGGGGTTTTACCACAATAACAGCCATACAGATTCCCCTGAGGATCTATTCCAGAAAAGATAAAGATTTCTCATGGGAAAGGGGGTATCAGCTACGGATTGGGATGAATTTCAATCCTTGGTTACAGTTCCTCTTTAAAGAGGAACTCCAGCCTAAACAAACATACTGTCCTCAAGTTACATTAGTTATGTTAATTAAAATAGATAGGTAATATAATCTCTTACCCACCCTGTTTTAAAAGAACAGGCAAATACTTGTGATTCATGGGGCTGCCATCTTTGTCATGGGGGCAGCCATCTTTTTGGTTGAAAGGAGGTGACAAGGAGCAGGAGAAACAGTTCCAACTGTCCTGTGTCCTGATTACCCCTCCCAGCTGCACACGCTAGGCTTCAAATGTCAAATTCAAAAGTTCTGATGCTGTGAAACTGTTAAAGAAACACCAAGCCTTTTCAGTGCTGCTGAGTCGATTTTTATTCCGGAGGTTCACTTTAAGTTTTCCCCCCAGTGCTGCTTATTGCTAGATGCTTCCACATGCACGCAGCCATGGAACCAGCTCAGCGAATGCTAGACTCTGCAGAGCGATGGTTTGATGTCATCTAATCAAATGTATCTGTTCATTAGTCAGAGGACTGGCTCCGGCTCTTATCTAATGCGGAGATCTGATGGAGTGTCATATCAGCATGCTAGCTGTCTCCTCTGTAGTATGATTATGAAGAGGTTTCCAGGAAAATATTGCTTATGCGGATAGAGAAGACAGATAGATGGGACGTCGCATACCTTCATTATTTCGTGTTGCGGACAGACACTCGTTACCTCTGCGCACTCTCGTCCTTTCATCAGACAGCAGCGCCATTCTGGATATTAAGAGAGGGGAGAAAAGGCAGGTGTAACTTCAAGTCTACACCAAGCTGAGTCCCATAACATCTCAGCACCGGTGAGGAGCAAAAATGCTAATATTCTCTTTGCCTTAATTTTTGCGCACATTATGTGAAATTTGATTTATGAGCGAAAATTCCATTGAAAATAAGTTTTGTTATTTTTCGTGTTTTTTTGTGGTAAAATATCGTTTTTGCAGAAAAAAATAGTCATGGTAAAAATATATTTTTTTGTGTTTTCACTGTAAAAATATAGATTTTCCACATTTTCTCAGTAAAATACAGTTTTTTTGCGTTTTCACACAAAAATGCAAAAATTGAAGCACTTTTTCACAAAAAAATTCTCAAATCGAAGACGGGATTTTCGATGCGAAAATGACTTTGGTGAAAATTTGCAAGCAGCGCTGCTCAGCTCTGCTAGCTGACAACTAGAGATGTTGCGAACTTCCGCAAATGTTCGCGAACAGGCGTTTCTGGTGAGCCGCCATAGACTTCAGGGGGCAGGCAAATTTTAAAACCTACGAAGACTGTTTCTGGGCACAAAAGTGAGGGAAAAGTTGTTATAAGGGGTCTAACACCTGGACTGTGGCATGTTGGAGGGGGATCCATGCCAAAAGTCCCACCAAAAATTACGGAGTTGACGCAAAGTCGGGTTTTAATCCCTAAAGGGCATAAATCACATTATGCACAGCTCTGGGTGTCAGTGGGCTGTGGAGTGTCACACACAGAGAAATGGAAATAGTACTATCAGAATAGAGTGAAATAATAATGCACTGGAGTGGTTCTGTGCCTGCAACTTAATGAGGCAACAGCAGTAGTGTGCACACAGCTCTGGGTGTCAGTGGGCTGTGGAGTGTCGCACACAAAAAACCCCCACAGAAGACCGATGTGCTAGCCCTCAAAAGGGCTGTTTGGGGTGCTTTCACAGCAAGTGAGGAACAAGAACACAGGCCTAGCTAATGCTTTCCCTACCTATCTGCAACAAGTCTGACCCTGCTCTCACTAACAGTCAGCAGAGAATGAATCCAATATGGCCACTGCAACTGCATTTTAATAGGGGGGTGGGGGGTCCAGGAGGGGGTGCTAGCTCATTGGCTGCCATGTGTCTGCTGACTGTGAGGTAAGGGGTAAAAGTCTGGCTCCATGAAGATGTTTAGGGGGCAGGTCGAACACACCAAATGTTCGCTGTTTGCCGAGAATGCGAACAGTGGAAATTCGCCCGGAAATGTCCGCTGGCGAACTGTTCTGGCCATCTCTATTTACAGGTAGAGTTACAGATTACCCAGCAAGCTCATGGTGAACCAGTCCTAGGAGTGTGTACGGGGCTACAAAGGACCAACACGAGACAGTCAGCAAACAGTTAACAATAACAGCGCTCTTAGGCTGCAAATTAGATGAAACCAACAGAGGCATGCAGATTCCCCCAGGGGCACTGCACAGCCCACTGACACCCAGAGCTGTGTGCACACTAGTGCCATTGTTGTTGCTTCATTAAGTTGCAGGCGCAGAACCACTCCAGTGCATTAGTATGTCACTGTATTCTGATAGTACTATTGCATTTCTCTGTGTGAGACACTCCACAGCCCACTGACACCCAGAGCTGTGCATAATGTGATTTCTGCCCTTTAGGGATTAAAACCCGACTTTGTGTCAACTCCGTAATTTTTGGTGGGACTTTTGGTATGGATCCTCCTTCGGCATGCCCCTGTCCAAGTGTTAGACCCCTTGAAACAACTTTTCCATTTTGTAGGTTTTAAAATTCGCCTGCCCATTGAAGTCTCTGGCGGTTCGCATGTTCGCAAACATTTGCGGAAGTTCGCGTTCACTGTTCGCGAACGAAGAATTCTATGTTTGCGACATCTCAACCTGTAAAGAAAAGTTAATTGTAACGATTTGTGTCAGCAAGGAGAAGAATTCTGATTATTAGGTGATCTGCAGAATCACCTATAATGCAGGTATATCAGAAAGCTGATGTGACAGCAAATAGCAATATAGTGATTGGTGCAACAGTAGTACTGATAGGTTTAGCTATACTTCACCAGAGGAGCTGGTGGGTACTAACAGTACAGCGCCCCTCACCAGAGTCAAGGGCCCTCTGGTGAGAGTAGAGTGGTCAGACTAATCGGTTTGGCAACGGACAGACAGATGCAGTACAAAATCGGAAGGCAGAGACAGGAAGGTATAAACAGGCAGAGTCGGCAGCAGGATCAGATGGGCAGAGGTAAAGAATCACTGAGCAGAAGATTAGTCAGAACGAGCCAGAGTCATACCCAGATAATAACACAGTAATGAATAATCTTTAAGGCTATCAAACAATTCCTATCTTGTGTGAAATCCCCGGTTTCCTCCCGGATCAAAGCACACCGTAACTATCTAAGGTCTGAACGCTTACACCAAGTATTCGCAACAGCAGGCAAGTTGCGAGTGAATCAGCTAGACTTATGAAGCAAAGGAGACCCCTCCGGCACGCCCCCTCCTATCAGCCATTGAGGAGCGGCGAGCGTCTCCTCTGACGTCAGCCGACCGGCCGGTCAACTGACGTGCCTCCTCCCCGCATAAAGGTCCTGTCTGTGCATGCGCGCCCGCGACAATGCAACCCTATGTGCGGCTGACAGACCCGTCCTCGGCGTGCTAGACACCTGAGGCACGGCTAGATTGCTAGGCAGGGAACTGGAGGCAGCTGCGGTAGTAGCGCTGTTCACCGCAGCTGCCTCTCCAATGTTTGTTACATTAATACTCACCTTATCATGTCACTTCAGTAGTAGTCAGCAAGGAGCGCAGTGTGAAGGTTTTCAGTCCTTTTTTTTCGGAAGCTCTCTAAACGTCTCTGGGAGTGATGTGTCTCCTGATGGAGGTGACGGGGGCTTCATAACATATTTCATGTTGAATTGGATTTTCTCCCTTCATTACGCGCCTTCCCTAATTTACTTTAATCTTATAATTACTTTCCGAACTTCGGGAAGAGTCTGCGGAACGGACAGCCTTCAATTACGGCTTATGTTCGACGCGTGTGAATTAATGAAAACCTGGCAGCCGCTCCGAACAGACATTTACCGTAATTAATTAGAGCGCGTCTCCGCGGCCGGGTGAACTCGAGCTTTTTGATGCAGAAAATATTTGTTTTATTTCCACTTACAGGTAGTCTCACCTGATATCGGGCTGTCAGAGGCCGCTGCTTATCAAAACAATAGTAAAAAAACTGTCTTTGTGGTGAAAAAACTAACACTAACTATGGTGGAGCGGTTGCTATAGTAACCAGATTTGAGTCGTCTGTTTTCTGCATCAGTTTCAGAAAATGAAATCTGAACTGTCATTTTTTTATTAACTTTAAAGAGAGCCTGAGGTAGGCTCATAAAAGAAAAACAAAATACATGCTTCCTGATCCGGGGGGCTGGCCGCCAAAACCACCACTCTCCACCGCTCCTGTGGGCCGCAGTGGTCCACTCGACGCTGGAAGGAGAGAGATCACTCTCTCATAGCAGCATGCAGGGAGGCGGGGGAGTGGCAGGGGGCGTGGCAAGGGAGAGCTGCCCAATGTTAGCTCTGGAAAGCCTGCAGGAACGCCCCTAGTGGGCGTTTTGAGCAGGGAATCCCTGTCTTCTATTTACCCTTCGAGATAGTGACAAATATTGTTGGTAATTTTGGGGGGCTATAGAGGGGCGGTGGGGGGGCATAGAGCACCGGTGGGGGGACTCAGAGGCATGTCATGAGGCAGAGAACATGCCTGTGTCTCCCATCTGCCCCCCAAGGAACCACTTTAGGTTCTCTTTAACCATTATCCAAGCTCTAATATACAGTATGGTAGATGGATTGACGGATGGATAGATTGATACAGTAAATACTCTTTCACCACCCCTCTCCTACCCTCAGGTGGCGCTGCCACCATCCCATGGGTTACCATCACATCATGTGATGGGAACTCAGAAGAGGATGCCGGGAGTGTAGTGCCTCTGGTGGATGAAGAGTAGAAGCCGATCCAGCCGCCTGGAACAGGCAGGGACGGATTTTAGACAAGGCCACATAGGCCATGGCCTAGGGCACCACAGGATCAAGGACTACTTTAGGACCGCGCTGATTGAAATCTACACCCTGTTTTGATGGATATCAGATGAGACAACAATCCTGAGCTTGGGGGTGAGGTCCTTGGTCTCAACCCCCTGGGACTAGTCTAAAGTATAACAGAACAATCACACACCAATCCTAAACTTGGGGGTGAGGTCCTTGGTCTCAACCCCCTGGGACTAGTCTAAAGTATAACAGAGTAATAGCAATATCCTAATCTAGGTGTGAAATCCTTGGCATCACACCTGGGATCTAATCTGACAGATAACAGAGCAATAGCGATATCCTAATCTAGGTGTGAAATCCTTGGCATCACACCTGGGATCTAATCTGACAGATAACAGAGCAATAGCAATATCCTAATCTAGGTGTGAAATCCTTGGCATCACACCTGGGATCTAATCTGACAGATAACAGAGCAATAGCAATATCCTAATCTAGGTGTGAAATCCTTGGCATCACACCTGGGATCTAATCTGACAGATAACAGAGCAATAGCAATATCCTAATCTAGGTGTGAATTCCCTAGCATCACACCTGGGATCTAATCTAAAGGTCTGAGCGCTGACACACAAGCATTCACGACAACAGACAAGGACAGAGTAACAATTCCTGGTTTAAATACTGAAAGCATATTCAAGCAGCCCCGCCCGAGGGGCTGAGCCAGCCTGCAAGGTAGATTGACAGGTGGAAGTCAGCTGACCACAATTTTAGCTGATCTGTCTCCTCTGCCCATAAAGGTCCTTTTGCTCCATGCGCAGGCGTGTGGATTTAAGCTGCTGTGCAAAAGAGATTCCTGTCCCCCCTGAGTCGGGAAGCGACACCCGGGATGGCGTGGCCGCAGAGGTAACGTCTTCGGTCGTTACAGCAGGGTCAGGAGCCAATGAAAGCGGCTCCTGATTGGCTCACAGGAACTCTGCCGTCATAGAGACGCCAGAGTGGGTGGCCCAGGTTTCCGACATGCGGCGGTGACGGCAATTGCGGCGGGTGTGTGCGGTGATTCGTTGGTATTCTTCATTATCCCGCCGTTTCTTGTACCAGCGGTCTCTGGTCCTTAAGGGGGCAGAGACCGCTGGTACTTAACTGGTTAATGCTAGGTACACACCATACAATTTTCTGGCAGCATTACCTGCCAAATCGATTATTTCCAACATGTTCAATCTGCATTTGTTTGTTTTTTTCGATCGTTATTTGATCGATTTTCATAGAACTGAACGAAAATAGATTAAAAAAACGATAAAAAAAACGGAAAATCAAAAAATGGATCGAAATTCAGATTGGACATGTTAGAAATAATCGATCTGGCAGGTATATCTGCCAGAAAATTGTATAGTGTGTACCTAGCGTTAGAGCAAGGGCAGGGCTCTCTCACTCTTTTGCGTCTTGCAATTCATTATACATTTTATTCATCATGTTACATTTACCACTGTAATTACCGATTCTGTTGTACCAGTGTCTATATGTGGTGTACACTGTATTATTATGTACCCCATGTTTGTTCCTTACTTTGTACAGCGCCACGGAATATGTTGCCACTTTATGAATCAATAACAATCATAATCAGTAGGTCCCCATAATGCTGAAAATGGCCATAACTCAAGAATGGTGCCAAATGTCACATTTTCGCAATTGAGCTTTAAAGAGAACCCGAGGTGGCTTTGTATAACGTTAGTGGGGCACAGAGGCTGGTTGGGCACACTAACACCAGCCTCTGTTGCCCCATTGTGTGTGTCAAAGACCCCCCTGCTCGCCGCTATCCTTCCCGCAGTGCTGGCGACACGCAGCGCGTCGCCAGCACAATGTTTACCCTAGCGCTGTCTGTCAGCGCCGCTCCCCCGCCTCCTCCGCATCGCCGCTACCCGCCCTCGTCCCTTCCCTCCAATCAGCGTGAGGGAAGGGACGAGGGCGGGTAGCGGCGATGCGGAGGAGGCGCGGAGCGGCGCTGACAGACAGCGCTAGGGTAAACATTGTGCTGGCGACACGCTGCGTGTTGCCAGCATTGCGGGGGTATAGCGGCGAGCAGGGGGGTCTTTGACACACACGATGGGGCAACAGAGGCTGGTGTTAGTGTGCCCAACCAGCCTCTGTGCCCCACTAACGTTATACAAAGCCACCTCGGGTTCTCTTTAAAGGACCACTATTGTAAAATGTAAAATACATGTAAACACATACAAATAGGAAGCATATTTCTTCCAGAGTAAATGAGCCATAAATTACTTTTCTCCTATGTTGCTGTCTGTCACTGTAGTTAGTAGAAATCTGAAGGTGGCCACTAATGATCCAACCTTTTTCATCCAATCTTACCATTTCTATGTAATATAAGGGAACTGCCTAAGTTATCCATTCAGTATATTTACTCAGTTTACCCTTCTACTACATAGATTTGGTAAGATTGGATGAAAAAGATTGGATCATTAGTGGCCACCTTAACAGAACCATCAGGTTTTTGACTAGTCCATCTCTTCATGGGGGGGTTCTCAGTATTTCATTTATTTCTTACGAAAAGTACTCTCCGGAAAGGATCTATACAAAGATGCAGGCCGCCTCCCCTACCTGTTTACACACTATTCTAAGGCCCAGTGCACACCAAAAACGCTAGCAGATCCTCAAAACGCTAGAGGTTTTTGGAGCAGATTTCAGAGCGATTCTAGGCATGTTTAGAGACGTTTTGTAAACATGCCGAGCGTTTTCTGCAGCGTTTTTGTGTAGCAGATTACATATATTGTTACAGTAAAAGCTGTTACTGAACAGCGACTGTAACAAAAACACCTGGAAAACCGCGCTGATCTAGCGTTTTCCAGAGCGGTTTGAGCTTTTCCTATACTTTACATTGAGGCAGAAACGCTTCTGCAAACCACAAAAGTGCTGCAGGACCCACGTTTGCGGTTTGCTAAAAACCTCAAACCGCTGGTGTGCACCATCCCATTGAAATACAGTAGCCAAGCGTTTTCACAGGCGGAAGCGGTTTGGAAAACGCTACAAAAACCGCTCGGTGTGCACCAGGCCTGACAGCTGGACTGAGCAACTGCCATTAACTAGGTGTTTTTTTTATTTAAATAAAGAAAAACCCGGAGAATCCCTAATGAGGAGATGGGCAAGTCCAAAACCTGTCAATTCGGTCAGATTTCTGCTACCTACTGTAAGTGACAGCAACATAGGAGATTAAACCGCGCATGCGCAGTACTGTCACGCCGGGCATCGTGATGACACGAGGCGGCCGGCGTGGTGACGACAGCCGTGAGGTTTAAGGAAGAGGAGCCCGACACTCGGGCCCAGTGTCGCTGGGAGCCGCCGGAGAGCCATTTCTGGCCAGGCCCTGGGAGAAGAGCTAGATGGACGCCGTGGGACCTCCCGACCTACGGTGGGCTGCAGAAAGCCCCAGGTGAGTAGAAATTTCGTTTTTATTCAGAGCTCGGAGTCCCTTTAAATGTTATGATTGTTTGCAATAGTGTTCCTTTAATTCTAGACCTTTATAAACAGCTGAGCAAACAGCATCAGACTTTATATACAATCCTATGATTTTTATGATGGGATCCAGCACTGATACTCATACCGGAGGAACGATATTGGCAATCTTCTGTGGCTTTTATAAACCGTTGCAGATAACTCCTATTATGGGGAGATATCATCTTCTCTCAGCTAGCCGATGGCCCAGGCAGATTATGGCGCTGGCATTCCTGCGTCTGCCTGCCGTGGGCACGAGGCTGGCCGGTTGACAAATCGCTTCCCATCTTGAATTAATAAGGACGTAATCTGAGGCTTTTGCTGTTCCTCTCATCACTCTTGTGAACATTATGAAAAACAAATGATTTTTAATTCTCTCGGCTTGTCTCATCCATTTGAAATAATAAGCAGAGCTCACGTAGGCCACGTTGCTGCAGGGCGAGATAGATGGTGGAGTGGAGCAGAGTTATGGGGAACATGCTGGCATCTTCTGGACCTCCACCAAGAAACACCAGGATGAGTTCAGGCCTGAAGTTTGTGTTCCCAGTAGGAAGGGTCACCCTCAGCTGGAGACCAGACGTTGGTGGAGGGGACATGTGCTTCTGGAAATAACACTGCTTTATTAAGAAGAATGACTTAGCTGCTTAATCCTGCAGGACCTCCTAAGATGATGCGTGTTTGTTGGCCGGCCAAGTTGTGTGGCCACCTGGAGATGAAAGGGGAACTGTGTGTGAACTGACCCTGCCACCAGGAGTATAGGGTTAACACTATTAAGACGAGTTTGCCCCCTGTTGCTCCATCACAAAGCCTAATACACGTTTCTGTTTTGTTTCATGTGAAATGCTGTTCCCTTCTCCTGAGTTCAAGTTGGGGTTGGAGGACTCTAAGCAGTGCACACACATCACATTTTGATTGTCCAATGATTGGCGAATGTTACCACCTCTAAGGCATGGTACATACTTACGGTTATTATTGGCCAATCACTGAGCAATTTTACCAGCTCCATGTAATATGACGGTAGGTAAACACATTCTGTTCTTAGTATTCAAAAAATCTGTTGCCCCTCATACTACATGGTGATACAATTGGTCAGTGATTGGCCAATCATAATTAAAAGTGTGTACTAGGCGGCTTAAAGCGGAATATAACCCTACATTTCAACTTTGCTCTAAAACATTATTTACAGTATATTATATGCAACCAGCATTTTTTTTTAATAGACCAGCATTGGAAGGGTTACACAGAGCTTTAAAGTTCCTGGAGATTTCTGCAGACGCATCCGAAGCTCAGATAGTTACATTTTGTTTACATAAATGTATCTAAGTGTTGAATGTTACACACTTTGGCTGTCCTCCAGCTCAGTCAGAGAGAGTGAGTCACATTCAACACTTAGATACATTTATGTAAACAAAATGTATCTATCTGAGCTTCGGATGCGTCTGCAGAAATCTCCAGGAACTTTAAAGCCCTGTGTAATCCTTCCAATGCTGGTCTAGTAAAAAAAAAATGCTGGTTGCATATAATATACTGTAAATAATATTTTAGAGCAAAGTTGAAATGCAGGGTTATATTCCGCTTTAAAGGACTTACGAGCCCAAATAGTAAAAAAAAGTTAAGTACCTTAATCATTTTTAAATGCACGGAGGACGCCGTCCGCGCCCTCCGTGCTGTTCCGCCGGGTCCCCGCAGTCTGATCGCCCCCCGTGCCGCTCCCGACCCCACGGACAGGGTCGGGCTCCCCTTCCTCTCCCAAGATGGCCGCCGGAGCCGGCCGTGGCTGCGCAGTCCGCATACGCGTTAGTGCGGCTGCGCAGCTCTAGGGCCTCCCCCCTCGATCCACGCTACTGTGCGTGGATCGGGGGGGGGGAGGCCCTAGAGCTGCGCAGCCGCACTAACGTGTATGCGGACTGCGCAGCCGCGGCCGGCTCCGGCGACCATCTTGGGAGAGGAAGGGGAGCCCGACCCCGTCCGTGGGGTCGGGAGCGGCACGGGGGGCGATCAGACTGCGGGGACCCGGCGGAACAGCACGGAGGGCGCGGACGGCGTCCTCCGTGCATTTAAAAATGATTAAGGTACTTAACTTTTTTTACTATTTGGGCTCGTAAGTCCTTTAAGTAGTATCAGAGCTTCAGGAGGAGGAAAGGAAAGGTTTTACAATGAGCAAACACTGACTAAATCATTTACAAAAGAACATTGTATTATTATTATTATTTATATAGTGTTGACATCTCCCGCATCGCTGTACAGAGTATATTGTCATGTCACTTAACCGTCCCTCAGAGCGGCTCACAGTCTAATCCCTACCATTTTTAATTTATCTTCAAATCTAGTTTTCAGGTTTTTACTCTTTCATTGTCTATGCTCAATGACACCTTCATTGAAGTATGCCAGAGCTCTAATCTATGAATTATTGACCTTTTTTTTATCTCTCACCTGCTCTCAGAAGCTATTTCCTGACAGGGAAGTGTTTTATGGCTGTAATTACTTATCAGTGAAGGTTATGCTATAGTCTGACCCAGTCCGACCCGGATAGAAACTGTCACTTGCATAGCTGATATTTAACTCTTTCAGGCAGAGAAAAAAAAGGAAAAACAGCCTAGTTATTTGTGTGCTTAGCACTGTACATACACGTCTATCTCATCATGTCACATGTCACCTTGGTTGTCCTTTGTATGTTTTTGGGATGTGGGAGGAAACCAGAGTGCCCAGAGGAAACCCACACAGACAAGGGGAAAGCATACAAACTCCGTGCAGATAGTGCCCTGGCTGGGATTTGGACCGGATACCCAGCCCTGCAAGGTAAGAGTGCTAACCACTACACTACCATGCTGCCCATTCAAAAATAAATAAATAAAAAATAAGCAATTTTATTCATTATTGTTATTTTGACTACAGTTCCTCTTTAAAGAGGAACTCCAGTGAAATGAATGTAATAAAAAAAGTGCTTAATTTTTACAATAATTATGTATAAATGATTTAGTCAGTGTTTTCCCATTGTAAAATCTTTCCTCTCCCCGATTTACATTCTGACATTTATCACATGGTGACATTTTTACTGCTGGAAGGTGATGTCACAGGAAGGAGATGCTGCTTGCTTTTTTGGCAGTTGGAAACAGCTGTTATTTCCAACAATGCAACAAGGCTCCCACAGTGTGATGTCAGGACCTCAGAGTTGTGAGGCGCTGACATCACACTGTGGGAGGGGTTTCACCACAGTATCAGCCATACAGAGCCCCCTGATGATCCGTTTGAGAAAAGGAATAGATTTCTCATGGGAAAGGGAGTATCAGCTACTGATTGGGATGAAGTTCAATTCTTAGTTCTGGTTTCTCTTTAAGGTTAGTGGAAGCAAGAAAGGCTGGAAATAGAGGTGGTTGGAGGGGGGGGGGGGGGGGAAGTCCCCAAAACAGCAAAGATAGGGGCTCACCTTCCCTGCCCTACCTACAGAAACACAGCGCAATTTGTCTGGATAAATCAGAGCCATCAAGGTGATTCAGAGAAGCAGACTCCACGGTGGAAATCAGACCTGTCACCGGTGATTATAAAATGCCGGGGTCTGGCGTTCTCGTATCGCGGCAGACATCCCCCCTCACCCCGCCCCCGCCGCTCGGACAGGAAAAACAAGCGGCGGTTGCCAAACGTCAATAAATGACACAGTAACGTTTATTAAAGAAGTTTGTTGACACAAAGCCCAAACTTTCAGCTCTCGTTTCCATCACATTGGAGACACGAGATGGACCCGATAAGGGTTGTTTAAGTTGTTGTTGAATGGATGCCTGAATGCGATTCCTCCGTTTGCACAAGATAATCAGATTAGGCAGACATTTCCCCGACTCTCCTAATCTCCCGTTCATCTGACACATCGGGACAATTTAGAGAAAACATATGAGAAAAGATCAGCGCTGAATCAGGCGCGGGTTCTGTTTACCTTAAAATTCCATTTGGTCTTCAAACTACAGCTTAAAATAACTTAGTCAGATTTGTTCTGTAAAGAAAATGATGTTTTCTTATGCAGGTTTTTCGTTTATAAGTTCAGTTCTCATCTCTTTATATTCCAGCGATGGTCAGCCTGGTGGGACCTATGTTTTCAGAGACCCTTGTCAGTCAGGTATCTGTATGCCTTAAAGCAGTAGGATCAGCCATACTATGCCAGGAAAAAGAAAAACACATATATAAGTAGATAAATACTTGATCTACTTACATAACACATGTATTGTACTGTCCATGTTTTGATTTAAGTGAATCTTATATAGTAATTAAGAGAATTCTTTATTCCCTCTGACTGAAGCCAAATCCTGATGTCATTTCCTCCCTTACTTTTTTTCCTCTTCTTCTCCAATCTGCAGTGTCATCTCTGGCTGGCTTTCTAAACATGTGTGAGCACAGCATCAGGTTTCAGCTTCAACCTGTCACACTGAACTACTCTCAGCCAATCAGTGATGAGCAGGAATGCGGGAGGAGAGATGAGAAGCTTTCTGATGGCGAGGCAATAGAGCCTGGCTGACTGAGATAAGATTTATTACTACACAAACAGCTTTGACTCTGAGAGTTTAAGCAGCGGGAATAGTCATAGTGCAAAGTCATCTCCTTTCAGGCTCCAAGCGTTAGAGATCCACATGCCGCCAGGATTCTCCAGTACCACTCTCTTCTTCTGCTAATTCGTAAGTAGTGAGCAGCGCTGTGGAGACAGAGCAGCCCAGTGGCACGTGGACCTCTAACGCTTGGAGCATGAAAGCAGGTGACTTTGCACTATGACTACTCCCTGCTGCTTAAACTCGGCAACAGGCAGGGGAGCACGGAGGATTCAGGCCCACCTCCCTGCAGCTGTGTCCCAATCAGGGATGCTCAAATCTGAATTCGAGTAAATCCAGATTTCACCCAGTAAACCTGTGCGGGGTGGGCGGGGGGGTCAAGCTTACCTGTCTGATGTCTTCTCCGGTCCGTCCCTCTGCGCCTCCTACGATGCGTTCCACACGGCGGTCACGTAAGTACAAACACTTCCCCTTCCGGGTTGAAGGAGGAAGTGTATAGTCACGTGATGCGTGTGGACCGCATCGTGGGAGGCGCAGAGGGACGGACCGAAGAAGACGTCAGACAGGTAAGCTTGACCCCCCCCGCCCGCCCACCCCGCACAGGTTTACTTGGAAGCCCACCCGAATTCGAATTTGAGCATCCCTGGTCCCAATATGTCCGCTGCTCCCCCCTCCCTCACTACGCCCCAGGTGGACGCTTGCCTCACCTGCCCCCAGAAACTGGGATGAACCCTCCCATTTCCTCCTCTTAAAGGGTGTGAATGGGAAGGAGAAATGGAGGGAAAGGGAGGGTGATAGGCGAAAACATTGCAGAAAGCCCGCCTCTTCCTGTCTGTAAATTTCTCTTTGGCCACAAGTCAAAGTTTTCAAGGAGTGATTATGGAGACGGGGGAACGGACAATGCAAAGATGTATGTAGACCCAGAACGAACATACCTCTGGACTTATCTTAGGTTGCTGTGCTCAGGGAGTTTGCCTCCAAAGGAGGAACCATGTCTCTCCCAACACTTTTGTGAACTATGAATACAATTCTTCTTTGGGCTTGTAGACCTTTGTGTAGGACACATTTCCACACAGTCATGTGAGGACAAAATACAATTATCCCTAAATTACACGAGAAACCAAACACTGTATGTTTCTACAAAACATTCTCAGTACGGGGAGGGGGGATAGAAACAGCAATATATTTCAACCATGTTATTGAGATAACATTAATATTGGGGCAGTATACTTTACTGTCCTCTGAGGGAACCAAAAAACTGCCTAGAACATGCTCCAGCTCCACCCCAGTGTCACAACAAAGAGAGCTGAAGAAAATTGGCCCTCTTAGAGAGTGAACTTTAGAAGGGTGGAGGAGAAAGTGTTGTGTTTACACCATGAAATGTACGGTGTCGGGATTGGAAGAGACATCAGGAAATGAGAGCAAATAGTGTTAAATCCATTAGTGAGCGCACATGTTTTGTGCAAAATAATCCGAGGTTAAGGGCGAGCGGGGAGAGAGTATGTGGAGCTCGTAAATTTGATCCTCTCTCCCTTAACACTCGTTCCATCATATTTTACCAGATGCTAAAATTTGGCATCAATCGGGGAACTTTTTACTGAAATGTATTAGCAGTTTATTCATTAGCAGGCTAAGAGAAATTTCATATTTTAATCATTTTGCAAATCACAATTTCCTGTCTCGGTTTGCTCTGAGGATAGCTTGGAAACTTTGTGGAGCTTTTTCGAGGAGACCATTTCCGCGACTAAAACCGGCACGTGAACTGCGCTGTTGAATTAATTGTGAAAGTTTACCCAAGACGAGAAGCGTAGCTTTCCTTAAGCCTCATTACGGCTGCCTGTCCTTCGCTGTCTCCCCTGGTGGCTCCGGTCCCCCGCAATTCAGCCTGAAAGCATGGCCGAGTCATGCTTCATCGCCCATGCGTGGCCCGGCCAGATGCACTCCCTTCTGGAAGCCCAAGGTAAGTATGGATCCTAAGACACTTTTCACCTCAGGTTCACTATAAGTCCTATACCAGGTCTGGGCCGCATTCAGATTCGGTGCTATGAAGGCGTACCATAGTTAGAGGGACACAGTCCACTCCTCTCCCCTTCTCCCTACTGCCCTTCATTAAAATATATGTGCAGTGCTCAGGCTAAAAGTAACTTACCCAATCGCTCCTTCCAGCGGCGATCTTCATGGCAATGGTGGCGTCATGTGACTGCTGTCATTACTCTCTCTCTGGTAGTTAAATAGACAGCAGTACAAGCCTATGACAGGTTATAACCACTTAACGTACAATGGAAATCTCAAATAATAATAATAAATGTAGCAATAATAATAATAAAAAAGAAACTTAAGGTGGCCAATAACGATCCAATTTCTAGCGAAAAATCGTTCGAGCGATCAGAAATTCTGATCAGAAGTGAAAGCGTTCACTACACCATCAATGAAACAATCTTTGCTTCCTATCTATCACAACCAACAAGAAAATCCAAATTTTGGGTTGACGAAAATCCAATTCAATAATCGTTCGTAATCGATTGTGCCCATCAATGGAGATTATTTACAACCAATCCGTTTAGAATTTCTGATCTCTCTAATTATTTTTCGCTACAAATTGGACTGTTAGTGACCACCTTAATACTGAAATAAAAAAATGACTTTTTCATTGTACTCTGCAGCCAGCTATTAAATACTGAAATTGTTTGGTAGCTCACATTTCCTGTCTTCGCAGTCATGGCAATGGTAAACTCTCTGTGTACAGAATTTCCCCAAATGCCTATCTGCTTGATCCAGTCATTGACTTCTCGCCATTTTGCACGAAGCTGGCAGAAAGCCCCCCCCCCACCATGTAAAAAGATCTCGGTCTGTTTTACGTGCTAGCAATTCCCTCCTGCGATAGGAATCTACCATCCACATTAGGAGCAGGGATGCTCATCACAAGGTCATGATCATGAGTAACTCGTTTTTGCCGATCACGAGGTCGTAATTGGCAATCGTGATCGGCTCTTGATCACGAATGCACTTGTGATTGCACTTGTTACCTGACTCGTGATCACTAGTCGGAATTCGTGATTAAAAACCCGTTGACTTTAGCGGTTAATAGCGCAGCCCCCTTACATGCCAGAAACACCAAATTTGCCAGATATGTTAAGAAGAACAGTGGGAACAAGAGGGAATTTTTTTTTCAAAAAGACCTTATAGTTTTTGAGAAAATTGATTTTAAAGTTTAAAAGGAAAAAAAGTATACATTTAAATGCAGTAAATGACAGTTAATGTATTTACCACGTTTAAATGTATAATTTTTTTCCTTTGAAATTTTAAAATCGATTTTCTCAAAAAACTATAAGGTCCTTTTGAAAAATAAAATGTCCTCTTGTTCCCACTGTTGCAAATGTGGTGTTTCTAGCATGTAAGGGGGTTTTGCTATTAACCGTTAAATTCGGCGGGCTTTAATCACGAATTCCACTCGTGATTTGTGATGACATGCCGTTATTCGACTCAAAACCGCACTCGAGTCGGATATCTGTTTCTATTCAAGATCGTGATCACAAGTCAGTTCGTAAGTGGGCAGAGTTGAATTCGTGATCATTCGTGAATGGAGGTATCTGAGTACCAATGATTAGGAGTAAATAATATTCAACAAAACTTTACAGGGAAAAAAAATCTTGCACATTAAATGTATAAAAAAAGTCAGCATTCTAGATATCTAATAATAATTACATCATCATTAATAATAATAACATCAGCAGCAAAGCTGGTTGCAGCCAGACAGCCGGATAACAAGAACAGCATTCTCACCAGCAATAAATCAGATCGTAATAATGTAGTTTACCAGGTGGAGAGGGGCAAGGGGGTTGTAAGGCCAGAGAAATGGGTAAGTATGCAGGTGGAGAGGGGCATTGGGTAGAGAGGCCAGGGCAGTGTGTCAGTGTGCCAGTTGGAGAAAGGCATTAGGGCTGAGGCAGCAGTTCAGCATACCAGGTGCAGAGGGGTATTGGTGTAGCGAGGACAGGGCAGTGTGCCAGGTGTAAGGGGGCATTAGGGTAGTGAGGCTGGGGCAAAGTGCCAGGGCAGCCGGTCTGTGAGCTGACAGCTATGATAAGTATCCCTACAGCTGCAGCCACTAGACCAAGGACATCAGCAGGGAGGGGACAAGGACAACTGCAAGGAAACTAACAGAAACAAGAGCACAAAATACCATTTATCTTCACCCAGCTGCGCTTAGAGTGTAAGCTTGTTTGAGCAAAATGATTCTTCCTATACATCCCTTAATGGAAAGGTATTCCGATGTTACAGTTGTAACTATTGTTTATTTCTGAATTTAAAGAGGAATTGTAGTGGAAAAAAAAAATTGCATAATAAAACTACTTACTATTTACAACAATACGCATTTATATAGATTATTTAGTCTGCCCAATGAATAATATTTCTGCCCCTGAATTACAATCTGAAATTTATCACTGGTGGTGATATCTTTAGTCCTGCCAGGTGATCTGTAGGGAATGTTCGATACTGAGAGTTCTATGCACAGAGGGAGATGCTGGTTGCTTGGCAGTTATAAAAAGCCATTATTTCCTACAATGCAATGGTTCACAGACATGAAACTGTGAAGGTTCGCACACACGTCAGATAAAAATCGTTTGTACATGAACGAGAACGATCGATTTTTTTCATGCACAACCGACGATCGTTCATAGAAACATAACGAACGATTTCCAATGACGCGTGTACACGACCAATATCGTTAGTCGTTTCTGATCCGTCCTGTTGGATTTTTTGTAACGACCAATGATGAACGACCGAAGTGTGTACAGCTAATTTACCGATATAGAACGATCATTCGACACAGAACGCATGCGCCGCGTATACAGCCGCGGACTTCTCATCCGTACGCGTGCGTTGAATGAACGAACGTTCTTTTTTTTTTTTAAATTTATTTATTTATTTTTGATTATTATTTTAAAGTAAAGACACAGTCATTACTACCCACACTCACATAGCTACACGCTCCCATGCATTCACACTCATACACTGTTCACACAAACGCTTAACCGACAATCGTTCATATCAGTACATTAATTGGTCGGTCTATGTCGTTATACATACGTCATTTCCGATGTACATTACCTCACTTCCCTTAAAATATCGTTCTTTACATCGTTTATGTGTGTTCTGCTTGGTCGTTGAACGGTCGTTACTTTATTGTTGTCTATTTTTGATTGCTCGTTTAGAACGATCGTTCGTTTAAAAATGATCTGATGTGTGTACTTACCTTCAGGACCATAGTGATGACATCACACTGTGGGAGGGATTTCACCACAATATCAGCCATACAGAGCCCCCTGATGATCTATTCAAGAAAAGGTAAAGATTACTCCTGGGAAAGGGGGTATCAGCTACTGATTGGGATGAAGTTCAATTCCTGGGTTATAGTTTCTCTTTAAAGAGAGTCTGAAGCGAGAATAGATCTCGCTTCAGACCTCATATATAGCAGGGGCACGTGTGCCCCTGGTAAAACGCCGCTATAGCGCGGCTTAACGGGGGTCCCTGTCCCCCCAAACCCCCTCCGTGCAGCGGGGGAGCGCTTCCTGGTTGGGGCAGAGCTAACCGCCGCAGCCCTGCCCCATGCGCGTCTGTCAGACGCGTATCTCCGCCTCTCCCCCGCCCCTCTCAGTCTTCCTTCACTGAGAGGGGCGGGGGAGAGGCGGCGATGCGCGTCTGATAGACGCGCTGGGAGCCAGAGCTGCAGCCGTTAGCCCTGCCTCCAGGAAGAGAGACAGCCAGCGACCATTTTCCGACCATCTTTTGCGGGGGGTGGGTTGGGGGTGAAGGGACCCCCGTTAAGCCGCGGGATAGCGGCGTTTTAGCAGGGGCACACGTGCCCCTGCTATATATAAGACCTGAAGCGAGATTTAGTCTCGCTTCAGTGTCTCTTTAAGTTAATTAATTAATTTAGAGTTAGTGTTGAGCAGATTGTTGTCCTGGTTATTTTTATATTATTATTGTTATTGATAAAATAAGCCTGAAAATATTGTTTTGTACTGAAAATGGTGTTTTGCCAGAAGAGACATTTTCATATCTACTGTACATTTTAACTTACCGCTAATAAATATTTTCTCAAAGATGGATGGATGCTTCTTGTTTCATTTGTTCTAATTTATTTCACAGAGATTGAAATGTTTGCAAATATGCATTAATTGTTTTACAAAACTGTCTATTTTAATTAAAAAAAAAGAAAAAAAGATACTGATGGTATTGATGATGATGATAATAATAATAATAATACAAATAATAATAATAATAATTTTTTATTATTATTATTATTATTATTATTATTATTATTATTATTATTATTATTATTATTATTATTATGTATTTATTTATTTTTTATGTGAATGTTTGTGGAACAAATGCTGACCTTTTTTTTTATTTTCAGGTACACACAGGGGTCGTAATTATCTCTCATTTATTGTATTTATAGCTTTGAGATACACTATATATATGATCTATAATCCCTCATTAAATAATATCCTAGTGAATAATATATGGGAATGAATAATGTATATAATATACTCCTTTGTGTAGTGTTTTGGCATATATCACAGTTATATATATGTAGACACCTAGTACACAAATAGTAATAATCAGCCAGGGAACTGCTTTAATTTTGCTATATTTCAAGCTAAGGTTATTATGTAGCCTGCAAGCCTGCATACCTGCGAGTAATCAGCTTTTCCTTACATTACATTTTCTAAAGAACTGCACACCCACTACACGCGCGTGCATGCACGTACACACACACACACACTGTACACACACACACACTGTACACACACACACACACACACACACACACACACACACACACACACACACTGTACACACACACACACACACACACACACACACACACACACTGTACACACACACACACACACACTCACACACACTGTACACACACACACACTGTACACACACACACACACACACTGTACACACACACACACACACACACACACACACACACACACACACACACACACACACACTGTACACACACACACACACACACACACACACACACACTGTACACACACACACACACACACACACTGTGCACACACACACACACACACACACACACACACACTCACACACACTGTACATGCACACAAGGGCATACATACACATATACACATATTGTATTGATATATACACAAACATACACACACACATTCTACACACACATTCTACACACACTGTACACTCTATACACATACACACACTACACATACACTCTTAGTTAACTTGTTCACTGCATTAACTGTTATCTACTCTTGTCTTCTATTACAGTAACCGTTGTATTGTATATTTTGTATTGTTATACCCTGTATGCTGTTGTACAGCGCCACGGAAGATGCTGGCGCCATATAAATTAATAAAATTAATAATAACAACACTACACACACACACACACACACACACACACACACACACACACACACACACACACACACACACACACACACACACACACACACACACACACACACACCACACACACACACACACACACACACACACACACACACACACACACACACACACACACACACACACACACACACACACACACACACACACACTGTATACCTGCACTGCAAACACACACCCACACACTTTGTGCACATGTTTGTGTGTGTATCTCTGTGTACACACACACACACACACACACACACCACACACACACACACACACACACACACACAGACACAGACACAGACACACACACACACACACACACACACACACACACACACACACACACACACACACACACACACACTGTATACCTGCACTGCAAACACACACCCACACACTTTGTGCACATGTTTGTGTGTGTATCTCTGTGTATGTGGTTGCTTTTGGATGATGTCAGAATAGCGAATGTGTTACACAGGGATGAGGGGGGCTGCACATGGAATGGGAGGGGACTGCTGTACATGGATGATACACATGGAAGAGAGGGCTGCACATGGAATGGGAGGGGACTGCTGTGCATGGAAGAGGGGGCTGTACATGGAATGAGAGGGGGCGGCTGTACATGGATGATATACATGGAAGAGGGAACTGTACATGTAATGGGAGGGCCTGCTGTACATGGATGATACACAGGGAAGAGGGGCTGCACATGGAAAGAGAGGGGGCTGCTGTGCATGGAAGAGGGGGCTGTACATGGAATGAGGGGGCTGCTGTACATGGATATTACACCTGGAAGAGGGGGCTATACATGTAATGGGGCGGGGCTGCTGTACATAGATGAAACACATGGATGAGGGGGCTGCACATGGAATGGGAGGGGCTACTAGACATGGATGATACACATGGAAGAGAGGGCTGCACATGGAATAGGAGGGGCCGCTGTACATTGATGTTACACATGGAAGAGGGGGCTGCACATGGAATGGGAGGGGCTGCTGTACATGGATGTTACACATGGAAGAGGGGGCTGCACATGGAATGGGAGGGGCTGCTGTACATGGATGTTACACATGGAAGAGGGGCTGCACATGGAATGGGAGGGGGCTGCTGTACATGGATGTTACACTTGGAAGAGGGGTTGCACATGGAATGGGAGGGGCACTGCAGTACATGGATGTTAGACATGGAAGAGGGGGCTGCACATGGAATGGGAGGGGCTGCAGTACACGGATGATACACATGGAAGAGGGGCTGCACATGGAATGGGAGGGGCTGCTGTACATGGATGATACACATGGGAGTGGGGGCTGCACATGGAATGGGAGGGGCTGCTGTAATGTATGATACACATGGGAGAGGGGGCTGCACATGAAAGGGGAGGGGGCTGCAGTACATGGATGATACACATGGAAGAGGGGGCTGCACATGGAATGGGAGGGGCTGCTGTACATGGATGATACACATGGAAGAGGGGGCTGCACATGGAATGGGAGGGGCTGCTGTAATGTTTGATACACATGGAAGAGGGGGCTGCACATAAAAGGGGAGGGGGCTGCTGTACATGGATGATACACATGGAAGAGGGGGCTGCACATGGAATGGGAGGGGGCTGCTGCGCATGAAAGCGGAGCCACAACATACTTGGCTAGGGGCACAAACAGTATAATTCCAGCCTTGTACACAGCTGCTGATAGATGTCTTGGTGTGTATCGCAGCGACTCGCGGATCAGAACACTCTGTACCTCCGCTCCTCTGGGTGATTGGGTGACGGGGAAGTATGTTCACCTAATCAGCCATATAGCGTTGCAGTCGAGTCGTCGATATTAGGTTTCCGAGTCCCGGCCAAGGGCTGTGTGAATGGCGGCTCTGTTCGGACGCGGGGGTCTCTGATCGGCGCACTCCGATGAATGGCCCGGCTTGTGCTGCAAAGTTGTGTTTGGTGGGTATGTTAACATTACATTTCTGCATTCCAGGAGCGCTGGGAGAGATCAGGCCAGTCACAGAAGCTGCATCCTAAGAGAAGGGGGGCTTGTTCTTTCCGAGGGGAACCCTGGAATCTGGAAGCACCGCACAACCCCCCTCCCCCCAGCTAATACAGCTTGCTTTTAATAAAGATAAGTCTGAGAGTAAAAATACAGAAATCCATAATTGCAGATGTCACTGGAGGCTTCTGGCCCAGCGACATGCCACACACTGTACAGTCCATAGCAGTTAATAAATCGGACCTGAACTCAGAACTTCCTTTCTGCTTTAAATGGTAAGCAACAGCATACTAACCTTTAGGACTTGTTCACACTAAGGGCGTTCTTGGCTATGGCTATGCGTGCGATCGTGCGGGCAAATTCCTGCGATGTTGTCGGCAACAGGGAGGGATTGGCTGCGGGGGACAAAAGTCCCCTGAGCTAATCCAAACATGTCCGCCGAGAATGAACACTGTTTTAGCTCAAAAACAATAGAGCCGCCACGCTTCCTCCCACCCCTGATTTCCGCCGCTTACCGCCGCCAATTGTTAGATTTATGAATGGGAAGTTTCCATTTATTAATCTCCGCCCAGGCCACCGTAATTGCAGGCATCCATTGATGCCTGCGTCATTTCCTTAGTTACAATGTAGCAACACATTGCTTCCTATAGCGTACTTATTGTACGCTATTAGGAAGTGCTCAACGGGGACACCTTGTGGCCAAATAGTAAAATTACACCTACTGACTTTAGGGAATCATTTTTTTTTTATTTGTATGTCAAGAGGGCATATTATTATTAAATTATGGGCTACAAATTAGAAGTGGATGTAAAACTGAAAAAATGCACCTTTATTTCCAAATAAAATATTGTCACCGTACACTATACTAGGGATATAATTTTAATGTTGCAATAACCAGGACAAACGGGAAAATAAAATGTGTGGATTTTAATTACGGTAGCACTAATTATTTTAAAACTATAATGGCTGAAAACTGAGAAATAATGTTTTTTTTGTCCATTTTTTTCTTATTATTTCCATTATCAGCGCTGCGTAATATGTTGGCGCTTTATAAATACAATAAATAATAATAATAATAATAATTTTAATACATTTAGAATAAAATAATTCTTAGCTTAATGTACCACCCAAAGAAAGCCTAATTGGTGGTGGGAAAAACAAGATATAGATCATTTTGTTGTGATAAGCAGTGATAAAGTGATTGGGGAATAAAAGGGAGGAGTGCTGAAATATGAAAATTCCTCTTGCCCATACGGTGAAAAATACCCACGGGCTGAAATGGTTAAACAATACCAGTTGCCTGGCAGCCCTGCTGATCTATTTGGCTGCAGTAGTGTCTGAATAACACTAGAAACAAGCATCTAGCTAACCTTGTCAGATCTGACAATAATTTCAGAAACAGCTGATCTGCTGCATGGTTGTTCAGGGTCTATGGCTAAAAGTATTAGAGGCAGGGAATCAGCAGGATAGCCAGGCAATTGGTATTGTTCAAAAAGCTCACTCCAACCTGAATTATCGCAAATTCTTTCTGTTTTAAGAAAGCAAACTTGTTTTTCTTAACATCATAGTAAGGTGGCTTTTAGGACCATTGTAGTCCCTTACACACTCCAATGAGTTCTGGGTCACCACGAGCTTGCTGGTTAGTCTGTACCTCTCTGTGTTACAGGCCCTACTGCATAGAGCCAAATTAATCCATGCCATGCACTGATAAGGATCAAACAATCCGAATCAGGCTGTGCATCGCCGCTCAGCCTTTTGGCTTAGACCAAGTGTGTCTGTATTTGGTTCTGAGTCAGGAGGTTTAGTGGGGGGTCTCCTTTTGGGGGCCCCGGGAACACCAGAGGGGCGAAGGTCGTCTAGCTGGTTGCTGCGATGACGGAGCCCAGGAGAACGCCACTGCGCAATTCTGTGCGAATTCAGGTGGATAAGGAGGCGGTGAAGGAAATCGGTCTGAAGACGGTCTGTGTCGATGTGCTGCTGGATATCCTAGACCTACAGGTAACAGAGATCTATGCCATTCAGGAGTTTGTGGAATTGGGCACTTATGATCTTTCTCTTTATACCGAGGAGAAATGTCTTGCACTGTGTGAAAATTGGAAGAAGCTGGTTCTGGAGGGGACTTATCCTGTGCTGCAGAAGATCCAGATCACTCCCATGTTTGACCCTGGGGTGAAGTATTTGACTGTCCATTGTTTGAACCCGTTTATGGAAGTGCACACAGTGAGGACCTTTTTGAAGCAATATTGTGAGGATATTGGTAATGCTGAGAAACTGTATAACCCTTATAAGATGTATCGAAGTAAGATCAAGTTTAAGGTGGTTTTGAAGAAAGACTCTGATGGGTACGGTGGCACTGTGCACCCTCCGGCTGCCTTTACCGTGGCAGGTGAGAGATGCACGGTGTACTACCAGGGGCAGCCGAAGTATTGCCGATATTGTTTCCTATATGGCCATTTCAGGGACCAGTGCCCCAATAAGGCAGCCTGCCGCATTTGTAGGCTGAAGGGACACATGGCCTCTGCGTGCCCGGCCCCCCGTGTGTGTGATCTCTGCGGGTCGGCCGAGCACATGGCACGAGACTGTAAGATGACCAGGGGGAGGAGCCTATTCTCCTACGCTGAGGTGGCTCGGGAGAGCCGTAATATGTTTGCTGGCTGGGGTGCTAATACCACCGGGCGCTCTGTGCTGGCTGCTGCTGCTGATGTGTTACGTGCTACTGATACTGTACCTGATACTGTACCTGATGCTGAGGAGCGGAGGGAGGCGTCCGGGCCGGTGGCAGAGGAGGGCGGAGGTTCTGCCGGCTTGGCGTCTCACGTGACTGCTGCAGAGAGTGGTGGGCGTGGTCAGGAGAGCGGGGCTGCAGCGAATGGGGAGGTGTCTGTGGAGCGTGGGGAGGTGACTGGTGTGGGTGCTGAGAGTGGTGACGTCAGTGAGGTGGTCCCGCTCTCGGCGTCTCTGGATACTGTTGCCGATGTGATTGGGGAGTTGGAGGAGTTGCTGGATGATGCGGCTGTGATGGATGTGACGCTGGGTGGTGAGGAGGCGGATGTTGGGCTGCTGGATGTGGAGAGTGAGGAGGGTGATGAGTACAGTGAGGAGGATGGCCGCCAGGAGACTGGGGTGAGTGACGAGCGTGCGGCGGAGGTGACAGCGGCTGTGATTGCGGAGGTGACTGGTGTGGGAGTGGCTGGAGTGATTGTGGGAGTGGCTGGTGAGAGTCCGTGCAGCCAGGCGGATCTGTTTGCGGAAGATGGGAATGTGACGGCTGAGGAGTCCGTGGGTGATGATTCTTGTGTCCGGGCTGTGGAGCGAATGGAGGAGGAGACTCGTGGAGAGAGAGTGAGCGGAGCTGCACCGGCAGATGGTGACGTGTCTGGGGAGGAGGAGCTGGTGGGTGACGCTACTTGTGTGCAAGCCGTGCTGCGGGAGGAGGAGGAGGCCCTGGCACGGAAAGTGGCTGTGCAGAGTGGGTCCGGTGTTGGGAAGACTGCGGAGGTGATTGCGGGGGTGAGTGAGGGGCAGGGGGTCACCCAGGAGCGGGGGAGACGGCGGGAGGAGGCGGGTCAGCCAGAGAGGAGGGAGGAGTCAGTATGCAAAGGTAAGGTGAGCAGTGGGATGGGCAGCGGGAAGGTGCAGAGTAGCCGAGCTGGGAGTAGTAGTTCCTCAGGAGTGGGGGGTGTGGCCAAGGTGCAGAAGAAGCAGAGTGCAGTGTTGCTGTCGAAGGTAGTAGGTTCTGGTGAGGTAAAGGAGGCACGGGGGGGAGAGGAGCCCATAGATTGGGGTGCAGAGATGGATAAAAAGGAGGAGCAGGATAAGATGGAGTGGGAGAAGCAGAAGTCAAGGATGAGGCATGGAGGGAGGGGGAGGCTGAGGAAGGAGGAGGAGGAAAGCAGAGTAGGAGGGGGTAAGAAGCTGAAGTTGGGGGTAGGGAGTGCTCCAGAGGTGCCCCTGTCACCTAATCCGTATGTTGTACTGGAAGATTCGGATGATGAGATGGAAGTTCAGGTGGAAGATGCTGGGCAGCCGGATAGCCCTGCTCCGCAGCCCAGGCGATGTGTTGCAGCGTCTGGGAGAGAAGGAGGTGATCAGACTGTGTTATTGGAACATAGTATACCGAATGTGCGGCTTGAAAGGCAGTATTATGAGCCACTTGAGAGGGACTGTGTGATACAGACTAGAAGTTGTGCTAAAGAGATTGTGAAGGTGGTGGAAGAGACGAATAAGTTGTGGAATAGTATGTCGGATAATGTTGCTTTACGCATAATGATTGCAGTGAGAGAGATACTTGGAGAAGATACTGCTATAACAGCGAGGAGGTTCGGTTTCCCATTGTGGCTTGTAAGAAGGATGCAGGTGTATCATTATAATTTGTCAGATTATCGTCAGGATGATATGACCGTGAGGTTAATGGGTTACTATGTGTCTAAACAGGAAAGAGTGTGGGGAAGATTAATTTCTGGAGAATATTGATTTTTTACGACCCAAGAAAAAGATTATAAAAATAAATGCCATATGATGATTGGACTGATTCCTCTTTTAGGGGGCATTTATGTCTCTATGGAGAGATTAAGACTAATCTGAGGTAAAAAAAAAAAAAAAAATCCAAAACAGTCTGTATGCATGTTGGATTATTCTGGCTCTGTACAAATTAACAAGCTGACACATCATTGCATTCCAACGGTTGTAGGTTGGAGGTGTGTTTAGCTTCTAAGGGCAACAATGGTTATTTTGCATACATTCAGCAGTGATGCACTGGGATGCACTGGGAGACATCTCAAGCTCACTCCAACCTGAATTATCGCAAATTCTTTCTGTTTTAAGAAAGCAAACTTGTTTTTCTTAACATCATAGTAAGGTGGCTTTTAGGACCATTGTAGTCCCTTACACACTCCAATGAGTTCTGGGTCACCACGAGCTTGCTGGTTAGTCTGTACCTCTCTGTGTTACAGGCCCTACTGCATAGAGCCAAATTAATCCATGCAATGCACTGATGAGGATCAAACAATCCAAAACAGTCTGTATGCATGTTGGATTATTCTGGCTCTGTACAAATTAACAAGCTGACACATCATTGCATTCCAACGGTTGTAGGTTGGAGGTGTGTTTAGCTTCTAAGGGCAACAATGGTTATTTTGCATACATTCAGCAGTGATGCACTGGGATGCACTGGGAGACATCTCAAGCTCACTCCAACCTGAATTATCGCAAATTCTTTCTGTTTTAAGAAAGCAAACTTGTTTTTTTATTAAATAAATATGGCAGCCTCCACATCTCTCTTGTTACAGTTGTCCTATACATAACAATGTGGCGCTCAGTGGTAATTGTAATGCTAAACAGAGAATGATGATCACATGAGATAATGACCGATGTACAGAGATGGAAATGGTGATAAATGTCACAGTGGGAAAGACAGAACTTTTAAAGGGAATCTGAAGTGAAAATAAACTTATGATATAATGAATTGTATATTTCGTACAGCTAAGAAATATAACATGAGTAGCACAGATATAAGTCTCATATTGTTTCTAGTACAGGAAGAGTTAAAAAAAACTTCAGTTGTTATCTATGCAAAAGAGCTTCTCTGAGCTCTCCAACCCAAGTTGGGTCGCTGTTTTCTGGAGCATTTATACATCAAAGAAACAGTCAGAGACAGATTTAGATAAGATTTTTACTGCAAGGAAGTGGAATGGGTCATTTAGCCCTGCTTGTGTTATAGTTTAACTACTTAACGACCGCCCCACGCCAATGGGCGTGGTCGCGGCGGCAGCCCCAGGATCGCCTAACGCCAATTGGCGTCAAGTCCTGGGGCTCTAATTTGCATGAGGTCGCGCGCACGCTACATGCACATCTCATGCTCGGAGGGCGGAGCTCCGCCCCCTCTTCAGTCTCCGAGCGGCTATTGCGTGATCGCTGTCTATTTACTTGTACAGCGCTGCGATCGGCAGCAGCGCTGTACTGGGGACAGCCGTGTGACACGGCTGTCACCCTGGGGGACAAGAGAGCGATCGGCTCTCGTAGGCAGAAGCCTGTCACAGCCAATCACGTGATTGGCCGGCTGGGGGGAGGGGATTTCTTAGAAAAAAATAGCAGCATTAGTAAAAAAAACATTAAAAAATGTTACATAAATATTTATTAAAACATAAATAAACACAAGGGGGGCGATCAGACCCCACCAGCAGAGAGCTCTGTTGGTGGGGAAAAAAAGGGGGGGGGATCACTTGTTTGCTGAGTTGTACGGGCCTGCAGCTATGCCTTAAAGCTGCAGTGGCCCATTTAGTTAAAATTGCTCTGGTCTTTAGGGGGGGTTTCCACTGCAGTCCTCAAGTGGTTAAAATACAGAGTGTGACTTATGCAAATATGACAGATTTATGCAATGTTATATAAAAAAAGCTATATATCTAAAAATTTAAATATGAGACTATTTTCTTTGCTACTAATATTCTATTATCAGTACTACACATACTATTTATTACATTATACGTTTTTTTTCACTTCAGCATCACTTTAAAAGCATTGGCGAGTCTTACAACTGCGACATCGCTCAAAAAAGAGCTGTAGTGGGCTCCAGGTGGAAAACACCCTGATGTTGGGAGTTGTAGTTCTCTAGAAAGGTTAAAAGGGGTCTTCTTGGCTATTTTAAAGGCTAGAACAATATTTCTTCTTCTCGTTCTTTCCAGAAGCTTACAGAGACCTGGAATATGCGATTCAGCCATTCATCACTATTCATAATTCAGCAGATAGGAGAATTTATGGCCTATGTGCCCTGGCAGAGGTTGCGTAGTTCACCTGCAGGTCACTTGGAAGCCAGCGGCGAGAGATCCCTGAGGTTTATAGTGCTTCCAGACTCGGCATCTATGACTTGTTTATTATGAACTACATGTTTTATGGTAGACATCCATCAACCATAATGCTGATCATTTAATTCTGGACCCCAACAAGGGGCAACACTGGGCTCTGGGGGAGATCAGGGCCCTTATTCATTTTTTTTTCTCCCAATTCCCACATTTTCTCCTAATAGATACTTTTTAATCTTCGGTTAAAAATAACTTTCAGCAATCTGTAATTTAAAGAGAATCTGTACTGTAAAATTCTTACAATAAAAAGCATACCATTCTATTCATTATGTTCTCCTGGGCCCCTCTGTGCTGTTTCTGCCACTCCCTGCTGCAATCCTGGCTTGTAATTGCCATTTTTATGCAGTGTTTACAAACAAAAGACATAGCTCAGTGTGTGAGTCATACAGAGCTGCAGGTGGCCTGGAGAGGGTGTGTATAGCTTCTATCCAATCACAAGCAGCACAGCACATTCCAGCCTGACTGCCTGAACCCGACAGAGCCGACAGAGGAGAGAAGATTAGATCAAATAACAGAGATAATACAGCCACTGTGCAACTAGGAAAGGCTGCAGTTAGAGAGAGCACATTAGAACAGGTATAGGAACTTATAGGATAGAAGAAATAAGGTTGAACATTTTGTTACAGAGTCTCTTTAAAAAAAAATACTGTCAACATTTTTTGGTGGTGGTGGCGGCTTGTAAGGCATTTTATTGATCAAGTGTGAAAATATCACCTAGGAGAAAACGTTGGAGAAAAAGTGAATTAAAGGGCCTTGGTGGAATATTGAGGTTGCTAAAAAAAAAAAGAAATACCATACGGTAATTTGTGGAATATAAGACTTAGAGGTTATAATAGTTATGAGTGTAATCTGCTAATTGCAAGAAATTTTGCGTCATTTTTTGCAGTTAGGGCCCGTTTCCACTTGTGCAGTGCGGAATCGCCACTGATTCCCCGCTGACGAAATCGCATTCGGGTGCGATTCCGCATGCATTTTTTACCACGATTTCGCATAGGTTAGTATTTATGCGATTTTAACCATGTCACTGCCTGTGTGATTTAACATTAGTTTCTATGCGAAATCGCATGCGAAATCGCGGTAAAAAACGCATGCCAAAACCGCATGAGATTTCCCCATTAAATACATTAGCGGCGATTCGCATAGCGGTGTGCGAATTCAGACGGCTCTTCCGTGCACATTTCTCCCGCACAGAAAAACGCTCAGGATTACTGACAAGTGGAAACAGGGCCATCCACTTGTATTGGTTATGCGAATCCGCATGCGGACAACGGGCCCTTACAGCTATACATAATTACAGTTTGGACATTGAATTTATTTTACATAATTCATTCGTAATTTTGTGTAATTTTCATGTAATTTAGTGCCATGTTTAGCAACAGGGGCGTTGCTAGCCCCAAAGATCTGTGGCACATGCACCCAATCTATTCTGGGGTGCCCCGGATGTCCCCCAAGCAGAGTAGAGGCTCCACAGCACCCAGTATGGCACTACGCAGTACCAAGCATGCCCCACAGAGGCACCATAGTACCCAGCATGACACCATAGCAGACAGGCATGGGGGGTATGCTGGGTGCTGTGATGCCTCTGTGTGGGCATATTGGGTGCTGTGATGCCATGTTGGGTGCTGTGATGGATTTTTGGGGGCATGCAGGGAGCTGTGGTTCTTCTATGGGGAGCATGGGAGGGGCTCCACTAGAAGGTCAGGTAATGCTATGGGGGGGAACTGCCAGACAACCTGGCAGCAGTCCAGCCTGCTCAGCAGAAAGCCAGACCAGCCAGCACAGGAGCCAGGAGCTAATTATGTGATACGCTGCATTTTTTGTTTGTTTTTTTATTAATGGAGAGGGGGGTTTCATCCAACATTTTACTGGGAGGGCCTACTTAGACTGCTGTTAAGTTCATGTAATTTTGGCTCCACACATTTGACCACACCCACATTCCTTTGTATGGCCCATTTTTCGGCTGGAGTGCCCAAAAGTCCCCTGGATCTCTTAGGGTGCTAGCAACGCCCCTCTTTAGCGGTTAATAGAAAACCCCCGATATATGCTATTGTCACCCAAATTGCTATATTAAGGAGAATAGTGGGAATAAGTAAAAAAAAAAAAAATTCAAAAATACTTGTTAGTTTTTGAGAAAATCTATTTTTAAAAAAAGTATATGGTTTTTAAATTGTCATTTTTCTGAATTTAAAAAAAAAAATTTGCATTTTTAAATCGATTTTCTCAAAAACTACAAGGTCTTTTTGAAAAATTCTTTTCTTTTTTAAATTAATTTGTTCCAACTCTTCTCCTTAACACACCTAGCAATTTTGGTGACAATGGCCTGTATTGGAGCTTTGCTATTATTTGCTAAAGTGGGCACAACATTATGGTAAATTACAGCTCCTGATCACATTTACAAACTAAATTAATTAAATGTTTCCCCGTAATTTTTGCATTGTAATTGCGCACTACAATGTGAAATATGATGCAAAATTCGTGCTCATCGTTACTCCTAAGTTTCCTCCTTGGAGATAACTTTTCATCTTTTGTTTAAAATAACTTTTCATGCCCGCTATCATCATTTCATGCTACTAGAGACTCTGTGTGACTAGTGGAGGTACTATAACATCACTGAGGCTTGGTGGGTTGTTTCGGAGAATCCAGGAAAACAGAAAAAAACAAGGGGAAAATACCAGGAGCCAATTGTGCAAACTGCAATTCACACCTTGGCCCATATGCAATTCACTTTTTCACCTGAGTTTTCTCCTGGGAGATAATTTTTCATCTGCAATTTACATGAACTTTTTAGTATTTTGAGACGAAAAAAGTACCAAAAAGTTGGTGAAAAAGTACTGTCAAAATTATTTTGAATATTTATTTGCTTGCTGGGGGTTTAAAAGCATTTTATTTACAAGTTGTGAAAATACCACCTAGGAGAAAAGGGAATTGCATATGGCCTCTTTTCGGATAAGGGTTAGATGTTATAATAATCCCACTTTTCAGGTTACCGGAGATTGTAACGACTTTTTAATGTGTACGTAAAGGTTCCCGCTTTCGCTTGGTTTGGGTTATCTCGGGATAGTTAGACTTGATGAAGGGAGTAAGCACAGGCAGAATCTCAGGCAGAGGGAGAAAACTAAAATGACAACCTTATGACAATGACGCTCGTTTCTCGTCCACAGACGCCACCATTTCATTGACCTGATGAAGCAGGATCAACCTGCGAAACGCGTTGTGTTTTCTATTGGTTCATTCATCAGGAGAGATAGGCCGACCTCTTCCTCTCTCTCAGTTTAGTTTCTGTAATGTATTTTATTTTTTGGGATCCCTCCTTCCACCAGTTATAACATCACTGGTTCATCTGCATGTGCCTGAATATAGGGGAAACAATGGAAAACATCAGCATTGTCTTCTCGTACCACAAAAATGCTTTGAAAGACATTTTTTATTCTATACTTTGTTCTATTTTCCATCTCTGGTTTCTTATAGAGACCGGAGACGTGATTCAGGGGAGTCACCCTTGGAGCCACCATTGTGTGCGAGGAGGAAGAAGATGGTTCCTGAGATTAGTTGAGGTTCACCTACGCACACAGAGAATGTCAGGTTCGCCGTCTGTGACCCCCGGACCCCGAGATAACAATACCTCTATCCTTTTCACCTCGTCCCGGATGATATCAGACCTGATGACCAGGTTGTACCAAGTTTTCCCTGTCAAAACAAAGCAGATTTGTTGCGTTTTTGCAATGCTATCCCTCTCGGCACGCTCACTGGAGCAGAACCAACCCCGCATGAGATAATTAAATTTTAATCTGTGTAGCAAAACCTGCACCTCCCTAAAACACATCTGAGCAGAGCTAAAAAAATCATGACTGTGATAGGATGTCTGGATCAGTCAGGCGTCTGTTCTGTTACAGTCCCGCTTATCTGATCATCCTTCATGAAATATGTTGCAGGATTTTGCTACGTGAAGTTACAGTAGATCGTGGCAGGTTGCCATCATCCCCGTCCTCATGTGATATCTTATTTTTCAGACTAGCTGAGAGCAGCAGTTAGTTCTTGGCGATACTTAATTTTGATTAACTGTATGTTTACCAGGACACCACGATAGAGATAAGGAAACCAGTGCAAAGAAAGTCGGCGCAAAGCTGGTGCAAAAAATGGAGCAGTTGCTCAAAGCCACCAATGGGAATACTTGACTTGACCACCTGCTCCAAATGTGTGCCAGATTTGCCCCAGTTTTCATTGCACTTGAGATCTTTAATGAAAACATTAGCTATGAAGACCCTCCTCTTAAGGATGCAGCTCCTCCCCTGAAGAACGTAGCTCCTCCTCTGAAGAACACACACTCCCTTGTCCCTCTGCTTGGCATTATTTCCCTTTGGTCAGATACCCTGAACATGTGATGATGCTATCTGCAGAAATCAGTAGAAAATGCATCTCATGCACACAGATCAAGTAGCATATATGCTGTAAATTCTGGTAAATGCATTAGCGCTGTGCTTTAGCAAAAAGACCCTCCAAGACTTTTATGGTTCTTTGGGGGTCTTGTTCTGAGACTCTTGATTTTTTTTTTGTAGCCTGCTGCAACTTGCACCTGTCATTACAGTTCCCATAGAGTCTGTGCAAGAAAGAGCAGATACAGTATATAAATAGTTTCACCATTCATAAAAATAACCTTCTCCTTCACCACCTGAAATAGTTCAGTAGATGTTCCATATTGTTGTTCTCAGTTCAAACAGAGCCAGATAAATCAAGTGTACTTCAGCCTCATATCGCCACAATTTTAACATTTGTAGGCCAATGAATAATTGATCCCAGAAACATGAGTAATTATAGAGGGGCTTGTAGGTGAGAGGGGGAGGACAAAGTAAGGTCCCACTTTGTCCCTCTTGGTCCTTTCATGCAATGTACAACTCTGGACCACCCCACCTTGGACCCAGGTGTGGTGTACTTTTTGATGGAAGACCCAGTTTTGGTAGAGGAATATGGGCAATCTTCAGAGGTGTCTATTTGGTGTTGACATTACAGAGCGATAGAAAACCAACCCATGCAGAATCTCTGGATCTGTACACACCTCCTAAAGATCACTTGTCCTCTTTGTCACTCATATGGCTCGATTCACAAAGCGGTGCTAACCCAGTTAGAGACTTGGGGCCTGATTCACAAAGCGGTGCTAACCCAGTTAGCACGCCTAAAAGACTTTAGGCGTGATAACCATTGCACCACGCTGGTGAAAAGCCAGTTTAGGTGTGATAAGTTTAGGCGTGATAAGTTTAGGCATGATAAGTTTAGATAAGTTTAGATCGCGCGCAAAGTCCCGCACGCAAAGCAGCACCATTAAACTCTATGCGAAGTGCACCAGACTTTGCCAGAGCAAAACTTTTGACCAGCTGTGCACTGCGGTGCTAACCCAGTTGGTGCTTAAACTTATCATGCCTAAACTTATCATGCCTAAACTTATCACACCTAAACTTATCACACCTAAACTTATTATGCCTAAACTTATCACACCTAAACTTATCACACCTAGGGCTCGATTCACCAAGCGGTGCAAAGTGTTAGCACCGTGGTGAAAAGGCCCTTATCACGCCTAAAGTCACTTTAGGCATGATAAGAAGAAACTCGCGCGAAGTTGCCGCGCGTACGCGCGTAAGTGCGCGCGCAACACCCGACGCTTCGCGCGAAGCTCCCATTAAGCCCTATGGGACTTTGCGCGCGCTCTCACGCGCGTACGCGCGAACGCGCTTACGCGCGGTAACTTCGCGCGAAGAGCAGGAAAAATCGGTGATAACTCAGTGGTGAAAAGGTCATCACGCCTAAAGTCTTTTAGGCGTGATAACTGGGTTATCACCGCTTTGTGAATCGAGGCCCTAAACTTATCACGCCTAAACTTATTACGCCTAAACTTATCACACCTAAACTTATCACGCCTAAACTGAGTGCTGAGATCCATGAAAAAAGTGAGCAGTCAGTGGAGGTGGAAACATATGAAGAGTACCACCCACATGCACACTGAGCAGGCTGTTTAACACTTTAGCAGCCAATTTATTTAGAGGCTTGCAAGTGCTCCAGGCCAATTTATTTTGGCACTTTTTTATTTCTTATTTGCTACATTTCCTTGCTCTTAATTAGTACTGCTGTAATGTGTATTTATGACCACTTGTCACTATGGGGTAGTATGAGACAATAATAGCTTTCAGTTTCTATATTTCTGCTTGTAGAGAGAGATCGAAGCATTCCAAGAATTTACAGCACAACGAGTTCTGCCGACTGAGATTAAAAGCAGCGCACTTACCGTAAATCAAATGAGATAACTATATTGAAGCTGCTAATTAGTTAAAATGCTGGGTGATGGGTTCTCTGATCTCAACTTTTCAAAGAGAGCAAAGGCACAGATTGGGATTAGGCCAAAGGAGAGAGGACACTTATGGAGTAAGCCAAGGGTCAACATTTCAGGAGATATGAAGTAAAGTAATAACAATGTAAAAGAAGAGCAATGCTGTCCTATTTCTGAGACCAGAGATAGACTTTATTCAGGTGAAATTAGTCTCAGTTGGAGTAATCAGCGTTAGAGAGGAAAAAGAAAGGAAAACATCGCCTGCTGCCAGGTGAGCTCTGATGTTCTGGACGGGCCAAAAAGCAGAAAGTCTGTCAGGTGTTTTCAGGCATTCACATCGAAAGAGGGATGCAAAAATCAAAACTCATTATAGCTGCGAGTTTACCAGGAGGTCAGCCAAACAGACGCGACTGACAGCTCAGCTCCACGCAGAAATGTTATCACAGCTTTCAAATGTTACCTTTAGAAAAAGCTAAGCCTCATACTCACCCGTGTTCTGAGGAGAGAAATAGATACCATCAAGTACAATGTAAATCGGGTCACTGACTGAGAATGGACAGGCTGGCAGGACAGGATGTAGATTACAGAGGTCATTGATAGAGAATGGACAGGCTGGCAGGATGGGATGTAGATTACAGAGGTCACTGATAGAGAATGGACAGGCTGGCAGGACGGGATGTAGATAACAGAGGTCACTGATAGAGAATGGACAGGCTGGCAGGACGGGATGTAGATAACAGAGGTCACTGATAGAGAATGGACAGGCTGGCAGGATGGGATGTAGATTACAGAGGTCACTGATAGAGAATGGACAGGCTGGCAGGACGGGATGTAGATAACAGAGGTCACTGATAGAGAATGGACAGGCTGGCAGGACGGGATGTAGATAACAGAGGTCACTGATAGAGAATGGACAGGCTGGCAGGATGGGATGTAGATTACAGGGGTCACTGATAGAGAATGGACAGGCTGGCAGGATGGGATGTAGATTACAGGGGTCACTGATAGAGAATGGACAGGCTGGCAGGATGGGATGTAGATTACAAAGGTCACTGATAGAGAATGGACAGGCTGGCAGGACAGGATGTAGATAACAGAGGTCACTGCTAGAGAATGGACAGGCTGGCAGGATAGGATGCAGATTACAGAGGTCACTGATAGAGAATGGACAGGCTGGCAGGATGGGGTGTAGATTGCAGAGGTCACTAGTAGAGAATGGATAGGCTGGCAGGATGGGGTGTGGACTGCAGAGGTCACCGATAGAGAATGCACAGGCTGACTGGATGGGGTGTATTTGCAGAGGTCACTAGTAGAAAATGGATAGGCTGGCAGGATGGGGTGTAGATTGCAGAGGTCACTGACAGAGAATGGACAGGCTGGCAGGACGGGGTGTAGATTGCAGAGGTCCCCGATAGAGAATGGACAGGCTGGCAGGACAGGATGTACTGTAGATTGCAGAGGTCACCGATGGAGAATAGACAGGCTAGCAGGACAGGATGTAGATTGCAGAGGTCACCGATAGAGAATAGACAGGCTGGCAGGACAGGATGTAGATTGCAGAGGTCACTGATAGACAATGGACAGGCTAGCAGGACAGGATGTAGATTGCAGAGGTCACCGATAGAGAATGGACAGGCTAGCAGGACAGGATGTAGATTGCAGAGGTCACTGACAGAAAATGGACAGGAGGACAGGAAGTAGATTGCAGAGGTCACCGACTGAGAATGGACAGGCTAGCCGGACGGGATGTAGATTACAGAGGTCACTGACAGAGAATGGACACTGGCAGAACAGGGTGTACATTACAGAGGTCCCCGACAGAGAATGGACAGGCTGGCAGGACGGGGTGTAGATTGCAGAGGTCACTGACAGAGAATGGACAGGCTGGCAGGACAGGATGTAGATTGCAGAGGTCACTGACAGAGAATGGACACTGGCAGGACAGGGTGTAGATTGCAGAAGTCACAGATGACAAGCCGTGACTCGGACTGTCTCATCTTTGGCACCACATGAAAGCACCATGGAGGTTAGGAAGGTGCAGCCAGGGGTGGAGATGCCAGTTATTCATCCCAGCTTGAGCGGAATAAAAACGATCTGTTATGTTTCTGCTTCAGCAGCTTCCAATAGCAGAGATAAGAACTCACATCTCTCTTCAGTCATGCTAACTTGTTCAAAGCCTAACTGCGGGCACTGAGCTGAATCTATCATCAGATAGCTCGGTAACCAGGGCACCCAACTGTTTCATTTTTATGTGTCATGCAGAGGTTCTGCCGCTAAAAACCCTGTCTTCAGAATGTGGTTATGTGACCTAAAATAGTTCAGCTGAAGGTCAGGAGTTAACATAGGGAGGTTGTGGCATAGGGAGGTTGCATAGCTCCCAACTGTCCCTCTTTACGGAGGGACAGTCCCTCCTTGGGAGTCCCGTCCCTCTTTCCTCCTCATTTGTCCCTCTTTCAGGACTTTGTCCCCCTTTATATGTAAAAATATATATATTTCTCTACTGCAAAATGTGTTTCATTGCCTCTAAGCTTTATTCTCAACCTTTTAAATTGATATATTTGTAATTTTCAAATGTTAATATGAAGGGAAATGAACCAGGATAGAAAGGACCAGTGTGGTGTGAATTATAGAACAACAAATTTACTTATGAAATCTTTATGGTATGCGTGACTAGGGGTGTGACGAGGGTGTGGTCAGGGGTGTGGCAGGGGTGTGGCTTAAGAGTCCCTTTTTCTCATCTCAAAAAGTTGGGAGATATGAGGTTGTGCTCTGTGTATGTCAGGGGGGCACAGACTGAGCTGGCCACATCTGCAGCTTTGGAAGAAGAGGTTGGTGAAAAGGGAGCCTGACCAGGTAGTTAAAGTGTCCCAGAGCTGACAAAATGAAAAAAATGTATACATACCTGGGGCTTCCTCCAGCCCCATCCGCTCGGATCGCTCCCCGCTCCCACACCACCGTCCTCTGCTACGGGAACCGGGTCCCCGCACTTCCGTCAGTCAGCTTCAGTCTACGCACCAAAAGTGAGCCCTCTACGTATCTCTCCAGCAGCTGCTTGTGGCGAAACCCCTCCCACAATGTGATGTCACAACCATGGTCCTGACCGTTTGCGGTCTGTGAACCTCATTGCATTGTGGGAAATAACAGCTTTTACTAACTGCCAAGCAAGCAGCATCTGCCTCTGTGCATAGAACTCTCAGTAACGAATATTCTGTACACATCACCTGGCAGAACTAAAGATGTTACCACATTTCAGAATGTAAATCAGGGAGAGTAAGGATTTTGCAATGGGCAAACACTGACTTAATCTATAAATGAATATTGTAAAAAATAAGCAATTTTATTCATTATGTTATATTCACTACCAGGGCCGGGCCGAGGCATAGGCTGGAGAGGCTCCAGCCTCAGGGCGCAGTGTAGGAGGGGGCGCACAATTCATTCAGCTGTCATTCCTAATTGTGTGTGAAGCAGAAAGAAATAAGAAAAGGGGATACATAGCAGTGACTGCAAGCCAGATAACTAGATATTAAGGTGTTGGGGAGGTTGGGGGCCCTGAGGAACCTCTTAGTCTAATAGCAATCAGTGTGTGACGGCTGGGGTGGGAGGGATGGAGGGGCGCACTTTGGTGTCTCCGCCTTGGGTGCTGGAGGACCTTGTCCCTGCTCTGTTCACTACAGTTACATAGAACTTGATAACAAAACAACTCCTAACGATCTTAACAGTAGATGTCTATTTCATATTTAATGTTTCTGATGGGACTTCAATTAGTATCTCAGAATCAGCTTATTTTCCACTGTGCTGACTGGAAGTATGTAGGGCTGGGGTCAGGGCCAGATTTGTATTCTTTACTGCCCAAGGCCACTGTCACTAGCCGCCCCCCTTCAGTATGGGTAGCGAGATGACCCTTCTCCCTTCCCTCCAGTATAGGTACCCAGATGACCCCTCCCCCCTTTCCCTCCAGTTTAGGTAGCCAGATGACCCCCCTCCCCCCTTTCAGTATAGGTATCCAGCTCGCCTTCACACCGCAGCAGCCATCAGTGTCACTCATTTCTCAACTTGTCTCCAGTGCAGAAGCATCTTCTTCCCATCTGTCTCCAATACTGCCCAAATCCATAGTCACTGGCCACAATGCAAACGTGCACAGAGAGCAAGGTGGCTGCTGCACAGGCCGCTGGCAGCGGAGACCCATAGTCAGGCGCTCACCTGATCTCCCTGCATTGCAGCATTTCCAAGCTTGCAAATGCTCCATAAGTTCAGCCTGCTGCTTTGGTGCCCTTGCTCCTGTGGTGCCCTAGGCCATGGCCTAGGTTGGCCTTGGCCTAAATCCAGCCCTGGCTGGGGTATGCGCTGTTACCATCTCTCTGTACATTATTGCTTTTTTTCTGCACACGATGCAGATTCTCATGCAGGACCGCAATAACCTAATGCCTGAATACGGACACAGCGGCCCGCTCAGCCCGGGGGAGGGTGGAATTTACATCCAGCTGTTCCAAGGACTCCAGCCTTGTTCTGCAAATAAAATGTAAATATTAATGCCTGGCTCAGACTTTCTGCAGCGTACAAATAAGTATTTCTTTTTCTTTACAAATTAGGAATGGGAAAAACTATGCTGAGTAATATCAGAATGCTGGAGAGCAGAATGAATATATCTCCCGTGGAGTGCCGGGTGATCCACTGCACATAGGGTGTTCCAAGGAGAGAGCCCCATCCGGATGCTATAAGGAAAATGAGACTTGCTTACCTCTGATCACAACTGCAGGTTGTGCTCTGTTCAGATGGATAGATATATACAAGGCCAGTTTAAGCCACATGGGTACCAGGGGCCATGGTAACTTAGGGGCACCCTACCCTTGCCAGCAAAGTCAGCCCCTGGAACCCCCAGGCCGACTGCCGACCCCCTGGGTTTTCCACTTATTGCAAGTGACAGCCTCCTGCTGCTCATCCACCACAATTGCGGTAAGTACTATAGACTTGCATTGGTGACTGCTCATTGGCTAGGAGCGGTCACCTGGCACACTCAATAGGCAAAGTAAAGGATTATGGAGGCTGTAGTGTGGACGCATGTAGCCAAATATGCATCCCAGATTGGCTACCTGTCGTCATGTGTCCTGCTAATCTGGCATATCACACTCTGGGATATGTAGTGCTGTAGTAGCCTCCAGCAGCGCTGCAATGCTGTGCAGCCAACCAGCCAGCCACACATCCCAGGGGAAGGGGGGGGGGGGGGGACTTGGAGACTCAAGCAGTCAGGGGGAGGCCCCTTGTGGTCTGGCGGTGATTCCAGAATGCCCCAGTGTAGAGCTGCCAATGGATATCTGTACTGGGTGGCCAAAAAGATTAGAGACAACCTCTAATAACTAGTTGGTCCACCTTTAGCTCTAATCGCATGGACTCAACAAGATGCTGATACCGTTGCTGAGGAATGTTGGCCCATGCTGACATAATGGGAGCTCTAAGTTGGGTCAGATTGGATGGAGGAGTTTCCAAGCTTTGATATGATCTTTTGACTTGGTCATGAAAATGCTCAATAGGATTGAAGTCAAGGGACTGAGCTGGCCATGGAAGCAGGTTAAACTCTGATGTTCCTCAAACCAATTTGAGGCAGATCGAGCATGGTGGCAGAGGCCCACAACAGGCATCTTTTTTTTCTGTGATACCAAAGGCAATCTTGATGGTCTCCTGCTGCTAAAGGCCATCCTTTGCAAAGTCCGTCTTGTTGTACGTTGAGATATGCTTTGTGATGCACGTGCATTGTATTCAGCTGCAATTTGTTGTGTTGTTGCCCTTCTGTTGCTGCAGACTATGCGTCCTACTCGCCTTTCACCTCTCTAGTTCAACAGCCTTTTTTTTTTACTAGAATAGTCCTTATCTCTTGAAGGCACCCTACCCTTGCCAGCAAAGTCAGCCCCTGGAACCCCCAGGCCGACTGCCGACCCCCTGGGTTTTCCACTTATTGCAAGTGACAGCCTCCTGCTGCTCATCCACCACAATTGCGGTAAGTACTATAGACTTGCATTGGTGACTGCTCATTGGCTAGGAGCGGTCACCTGGCACACTCAATAGGCAAAGTAAAGGATTATGGAGGCTGTAGTGTGGACGCATGTAGCCAAATATGCATCCCAGATTGGCTACCTGTCGTCATGTGTCCTGCTAATCTGGCATATCACACTCTGGGATATGTAGTGCTGTAGTAGCCTCCAGCAGCGCTGCAATGCTGTGCAGCCAACCAGCCAGCCACACATCCCAGGGGAAGGGGGGGGGGGGGACTTGGAGACTCAAGCAGTCAGGGGGAGGCCCCTTGTGGTCTGGCGGTGATTCCAGCATGCCCCAGTGTAGAGCTGCCAATGGATATCTGTACTGGGTGGCCAAAAAGATTAGAGACAACCTCTAATAACTAGTTGGTCCACCTTTAGCTCTAATCGCATGGACTCAACAAGATGCTGATACCGTTGCTGAGGAATGTTGGCCCATGCTGACATAATGGGAGCTCTAAGTTGGGTCAGATTGGATGGAGGAGTTTCCAAGCTTTGATATGATCTTTTGACTTGGTCATGAAAATGCTCAATAGGATTGAAGTCAAGGGACTGAGCTGGCCATGGAAGCAGGTTAAACTCTGATGTTCCTCAAACCAATTTGAGGCAGATCGAGCATGGTGGCAGAGGCCCACAACAGGCATCTTTTTTTTCTGTGATACCAAAGGCAATCTTGATGGTCTCCTGCTGCTAAAGGCCATCCTTTGCAAAGTCCGTCTTGTTGTACGTTGAGATATGCTTTGTGATGCACGTGCATTGTATTCAGCTGCAATTTGTTGTGTTGTTGCCCTTCTGTTGCTGCAGACTATGCGTCCTACTCGCCTTTCACCTCTCTAGTTCAACAGCCTTTTTTTTTTACTAGAATAGTCCTTATCTCTTGAAGTTTTTTTCTCAGCAGTCACTCTCTAAACACCCGAAATACTGTTGGGTGAAAAAATCCTAAAAGAGTCGCCGTTTCAGAGATGCTAGCATCAGCTCTTCTGGCACCAACAATCATCCCTCGTGCAAAGACACTGCAATCTTTCATCTTACCTATTTTGACATTAACTTCCATGATAACTACCTCGTATCTCACAAAAAGAGTACACCTCTCACATTTTTGTACATTTTTTAAATATAAACTGAAAGCGGAGGAGTGCAAGGTCTCTAACATCCACCAGCTCCATCATGGAGGAGTGGAAGAGGATTCCAGTGACATCTGTGATACTCTAGTGACCTCCATGCCCAAGAGAGATAAGGCAGTGCTGGAAAATATTGGTGGGCCTACACAATATTGTCACTTTGGGCACAATTTTGGAATTCTTCACTTAGGGGTATACTCACTTTTGTTGCTTGCTGTTTAGAGTAGACATTAACCTCCTTAGCGGTATGGACGAGCTCAGCTCGTCCATTACCGCCGGAGGGCGCCGCTCATGCCCCGTTGGGCCGATTTACTTACTTTTTTTTTCAAACACGCAGCAAGCACTTCGCTTTCTGCGTGTCTATGCTGATCGCCGCTGCCCACCGCGCCGCAATTGAGGCCTCCCCCCCCCCAGACCATGTGCGCTGCCTGGCCAATCAGTGCGGGGTGGATCGGAACGCCGGATGACGTCACGACGTCGATGACGTCATCGCGATCGTCGTCATGGCGACGGGGGAAGCCCTTAAGGAAATCCCGTTCAGAACGGGATTACCTTACGTGGCAACTCGCCGGCGGCGATCGGATGTAGGCGCTGGACGCCACACGGAGGGAGGCATCATGTAGCTAGAGCTAGGCTAGCTACATGATTTAAAAAAAAAAATTAACAAAAACTGCTGCGCCCGCCATCCTGGCGCAGGTTTCAGAACGCCAGGGTGGTTAATGGCTGTGTATTGATTTATTTTGATAGGTTAGCAAATCTACACTGCTATACAAGCTGTACATTGACTACTTTACATTGTATCCAAGTGTCATATTATATAGGAGGATTTAAAGCAGGGATCCCCAAACTTTTTTGGTCAAGGGCCGGGTCGCCATACTTCAGACTGCTGGGGGGCCGGAACATACATAAAATGATGGTGAAAAACATTGCATTGAATCTAGGTATTGATTCCCCCCAATCATGCCCGGAGGAGAACTCCCAGCAGCAGCCATTCAGTCATGCGGGGCCTGAAGAACGTCTTTGTGCACCAGACAGTGAAGCTTACCCAGGTGACAACCTGCCGTTCAATTGTTCAGTGTCACCTGATGCAGAATTGGATTGGAAGCCAGCGAATGACTGCTCACTGGCTTCTACAGTATGTGGATGGGTGGTGCCAGCACTGCTATTCTATATGCGGGCTGTTTATATTTAAAGGTGCAGTGGGCCACATCTATAAGTTATACATTTTGTGTTTGGGGGCCAGTGAAAAAGCCTCGGGGGGCCCCAATCGGCCCTCGGGCCGTAGTTTGAGGACCACTGATTTAAAGGGAGTGAGGAAATTTTGTGTAATTGAATGTCCTAATCATAATTATGTACAGTGGAGGAAATAATTATTTGACCCCTCTCTGATTTTGTAAGTTTGTCCAATGACAAAGAAATGAAAAGTCTCAGAACAGTATCATTTCAATGGTAGGTTTATTTTAACAGTGGCAGATAGCACATCAAAAGGAAAATCGAAAAAATAACCTTAAATAAAAGATAGCAACTGATTTGCATTTCATTGAGTGAAATAAGTTTTTGAACCCTCTAACAATAAAAGACTTAATACTTAGTGGAAAAACCCTTGTTTGCAAGCACAGAGGTCAAACGTTTCTTGTAATTGATGACCAAGTTTGCACACATTTTAGGAGGCATGTTGGTCCACTCCTCTTTGCAGATCATCTCTAAATCCCTAATGTTTCGAGGCTGTCTCTGTGCAACTCTGAGCTTGAGCTCCCTCCATAGGTTTTCTATTGGATTAAGGTCCGGAGACTGACTAGGCCACTCCATGACCTTAATGTGCTTCTTCTTGAGCCACTCCTTTGTCGCCTTTGCTGTATGTTTTGGGTCATTGTCGTGCTGGAATACCCATCCACGACCCATTTTCAGTTTCCTGGCAGAGGGAAGGAGGTTGTCGTTCAGGATTTCACGATACATGGCTCCGTCCATTTTCCCGTTAATGCGATTAAGTTGTCCTGTGCCCTTAGCAGAAAAACACCCCCAAAGCAAAATGTTTCCACCCCCATGCTTGACGGTGGGGACGGTGTTTTGGGGGTCATAGGCAGCATTTTTCTTCCTCCAAACACAGCGAGTTGAGTTAATGCCAAAGAGCTCTATTTTGGTCTTATCAGACCACAGCACCTTCTCCCAGTCACTCACAGAATCATTCAGGTGTTCATTGGCAAACTTCAGACGGGCCTGCACATGTGCCTTCTTGAGCAGGGGGACCTTGCGAGCCCTGCAGGATTTTAATCCATTGCGGTGTAATGTGTTTCCAATGGTTTTCTTGGTGAATGTGGTCCCTGCTAATTTGAGGTCATTCACTAACTCCTCCCGTGTAGTTCTAGGATGCTTTTTCACTTTTCTCAGAACCATTGACACCCCATGAGGTGAGATCTTGCGTGGAGCCCCAGAGCGAGGTCGATTGATGGTCATTTTGTGCTCCTTCCATTTTCGAACAATCGCACCAACAGTTGTCACCTTCTCTCCCAGCTTCTTGCTAATGGTTTTGTAGCCCATTCCACCCTTGTGCAGGTCTACAATTTTTTCTCTGACATCCTTGGACAGCTCTTTGGTCTTTCCCATGTTGGAGAGTTTGGAGTCTGCTTGATTGATTGATTCTGTGGACAGGTGTCTTTTATACAGGTGACTAGTTAAGACAGGTGTCCTTAATGAGGGTGACTAATTGAGTAGAAGTGTCTAACCACTCTGTGGGAGCCAGAACTCTTAATGGTTGGTAGGGGTTCAAAAACTTATTTCACTCAATGAAATGCAAATCAGTTGCTATCTTTTATTTAAGGTTGTTTTTTCGATTTTCCTTTTGATGTGCTATCTGCCACTGTTAAAATAAACCTACCATTGAAATGATACTGTTCTGAGACTTTTCATTTCTCTGTCATTGGACAAACTTACAAAATCAGTGAGGGGGTCAAATAATTATTTCCTCCACTGTATGTCTGCAATTAAGAAGATTTGAGGAAAATTTTACGTAATCGTAATTCCCAGATTACGATCAACACTAACGATAACAAAATCAGTTATCGTTCGATGACTGATGGGGAAAATCTTGATGAGACCGTAAATTAATAACCTTCTGAAGCTGATGTAGCCAGGGATTGGCAAGTGGCAACTACATTTTACTGATGGCCCGAATATCATTTCGGTCTCTGCCCCAAACCTAATACGCACCAGAAATAATAGAAAGAGTCACCTAGAATGTAAACTTCCTCCCAGTATTTCTTATCAGAGCTCTGCGTTGACGACAGACAAGTTTAAAGTTGTTAAAACATTGGTATTAGTGTTGGACCTCCTCCAGGACAGCCGTGGCTCTGCCGTTGAGCCGCCAGGCTGCGTTCTGCGTCTGAGCGGTAGAAATCAGGTTTATTTTCACAGTAGGAGTACACACCTCTCCCTCCTGTCTTTCACACCTCACTGACGACTTTTCCTGAACTTTCATTTAGCTGGAGAATTTATTCCTCCAGTAAATTGCAGGGAGTGCCAAACCGGCCGTAATTTAGGGGCTGTAATTCACCGACCGGCCTTTTTTTGGTTTTATTTGTCCGCAAAGCCTGCGTCAGAGCGTTATGGATGATATGTGGGGCCAGGACCGGCCACAGCTGGAGCGGCGGTGACACGGCGGCCGGGCGCCTCGTAAATCTGGCCTGCCGTGATTCATACCGGTCTTTTCTCTTCTTCTCCACTTGACAAGTTTTTTAATTCTCTTCCGATCATCTCCACAAATTGTTCCGTTTTGCCGCGTGGTTGACAATAACAAAAGGCCGATAACGGGTCACCAATCATGGCGCGGCGCACTGGCCTGTCCACTTCTTAATTAATGAAATGACTTATTGACCCACCCAGCGTGCCAGATTTTTTATTTTTACTTACCAGTTCTCGGTATATCATCCTGTAAATGTTGGCGCGGGTCTGTGAGCGATGCATGAGCATTTTCACCGGGAGGGGACATTGTTCAACGTGTGGCCGGGGTGACTAACGATCAGTATTCCGTATGTGCGCCAGAGGGATTGTCATAACTATGAATTGATTTTTAACTCGTTTGTTAAGTCGGACTTCAGCCAAAAAGGCCTTTTGAAATGAATTTTGGCTGAATCTGATCAGAGAGGGATCTATTACCTGCCCACACTCTGCAGCCAAATTTCCAATAGATATCAGCACCTTGTTTAACAGACTTTCATCTGCAGATCAGATACACCAGGATGGATCTGATCTGCAGATGATTGTCCGTTAAACAAGTTGTGTTTGAGAATGAGATCTCCAGATATCATAGACAATAAAACCACTTTGCAGGAACTGATCTTTTGCATGTGTACAGCATTTTTAAGGTGGCCACATACCATACAATTTTTTAAATATCTGTTCAATTTAAGAATTGCAATACATTTTTCTGACTGATTGTAACATTTCAAAAATCTGACCAATGTACCACACACATACCGTATATACTCGCAAGCAAGCCGACCCGCATGTAAGCCGACCCCCCCACTTTTACCCCAAAAAACAGGAAAAAATGATTGACCCTCATGTAAGCCGGGGTAGGAAACGCTGGCCGCGTGATCCCCCCAGTATGTCCCAGTATAGCTAGTATAGTGCCCAGTATAGGTAGGTAGTGCTCAGTATAGCAAGTAAAATGCCCCAGTATAGCTAGTATAGTGCTCATTATAGCTAGTATAGTGCTCAGTATAGCTAGTATAGTGCTCATTATAGCTAGTGAAGTGCCCCAGTTTAGCTAGTATAGTGCTCAGTATAGGTAGGTAGTACTCAGTATAGCTAGTAAAATGCCCCAGTATAGCTAGTATAGTGCTCAGTATAGCTAGTATAGTGCTCAGTATAGCTAGTATAGTGCTCAGTATAGCTAGTGAAGTGCCCCAGTTTAGCTAGTATAGTGCTCAGTATAGCTAGTATAGTGCCCCCAGTATAGCTAGTATAGTGCCCCCAGTATAGCTAGTATAGTGCCCCCAGTATAGCTAGTATAGTGCCCCCAGTATAGCTAGTATAGTGCCCCCAGTATAGCTAGTATAGTGCCCCCAGTATAGCTAGTATAGTGCCCCCAGTATAGCTAGTATAGTGCCCCATTATAGCTAGTATAGTGCCCCATTATAGCTAGTATAGTGCCCCCAGTATAGCTAGTATAGTGCCCCCAGTATAGCTAGTATAGTGCCCCCAGTATAGCTAGTATAGTGCCCCCAGTATAGCTAGTATAGTGCCCCCAGTATAGCTAGTATAGTGCCCCCAGTATAGCTAGTATAGTGCCCCCAGTATAGCTAGTATAGTGCCCCATTATAGCTAGTATAGTGCCCCATATAGCTAGCATAATGCCCCAGTATGGGTGGGTAGGTGCTGTCCCTCCCCGCTCCCCCTGCGGCCGCCGCTGCTGCTATTACCTCAGGCGGCGCCGCTTCCTCTATCCCCGTCCTCCTCCGGTAGTAACTCATTCACAGCAGCGCGCCTCTCGCTGCTGTGATGACGAGGAAACCATAGAGAGCGGCTTCCTGTAGCGTGATGCCGTTACTATGGGAACCGCTCTCTATGGTTTCCTGCGTCATCACAGCAGCGGGGGGCGCGCTGCTGTGTGAATGAGTTACCGGAGGAGGACGGGGATAGAGGCAGCGGCGCCGCCTGAGGTAATAGCAGCAGCGGCGGCCGCAGGGGGAGCGGGGAGGGACAGCACCTATCCACCCACCCACACATGACTCGCAAGCAAGCCGACCCCCCAACTTTTGGCCCACTTTTGGGGGGTCAAAAATTCGGCTTGCTTGCGAGTATATACGGTATGTCCAATTTTTCCCCAATTATGATAAAAATGATTGGAAACTCTGAGAAAATTGCTGGGGTGTGTATATTAATACATTGACAATCTAACACACACCATACAATCTTTAGAAAAATTGAAGAAAAATTTCCAGCATTCTGGATCAATAAAAATAGAAAAAAAGGGAAATCCGATCAGAGTTCAGTCGCAAAAAAAAAAAAAAAAAAACCCTTAAATTTTTTGGGGAGATCCGATCATATTTATCGAATTGCCTTAAAATCGGATCTTTTAAGGGCCCATTTCCACTACTACTACTTCGACGGGAAAATCGCGGCAACAAATCCGCATGCGGTTGCAGTTTCGTTGACGTTTCCATGCGTATTTTCACGCGGAATCGCTCGCTGTTTGTACAACGCGATTTTAACCATTTCAATGCCGGCAAGCATTGACATGGGTTTTTAAGCGGAAAGGCCAGGAAAACCGCAAGACTAAAATGCTTGCTGTTTCCCTATTCAGTTACATTACCGACCAATCGCGTGCGGGTGTGCGGCGTGCAAATTCTGATGGGTCTGCCGTGCGGATTTTTTCTGCACGACAAACCGCACAGAATCCCACACAAGTGGAAACAGTCTCATCCACTTTTGTTGTCTATGCGAATCTGCATGCAGGAAACACATGCAGATTCGCTCTATTGGGAACGGGCCCTTATTGTATTGTGTGTGGCCACCTTTAGAAAGATCTGTCTTTCAAACCTCCCTGACAAACCTATGTGACAAATCAATTCCTCAGTTTGCACAGATTTGTATCTGATGGGTGTACTCACCTTAATAGACTGTGTAGGTATGGCTCTCATACTACATGGAAGGGGGTAAAATTGGTCTGTGATCATTTTACAAACACTTTTATCTCATATGTGTACTTAGCTTTACCCTAAGGCTACTTACACACTGACGCCTGGTTCACATTAGTGTTCGCTATCCGGATTTTCCGGATCTGATCCGGACCGCATACTGTACAAACGGAACGTACGTTCCGCATAGCAATGTAAAGGCTATGCGGACGTTCACATGCGTCCGTTCCGTACGTATCGGAGCCGGATCGGATCCGGACTCCGGACTCTTTTCCAACATGCGCTATTTTTTGGTTCCGGATCTCCGGCCCACGCATCCTGACCGGAGCCGGACCTGAGCCTGACAGCACCATCAGGAACACAGAAACCAATGGGAAACGGAAGGCACAGAACACACTGCCTACAAAAACCTAAAGTTCTACCCCACTTCCTATGTGTATCCAAGCGGCCTTTTCGGATGGGGACACATGGGCCAAGCATGTCTGGAGTGGAGCAGCAGTGACAGACGTGCTGGAGCTGTTTGGCAGAATGTCGGAGGTGGAGGTGAGGCCTACAGCGGAGGAACCTGATTCTACAGGTGCACCAGGTGCACCTTCTGCTGACCCCAACATTTGCTTCTTCAATTTAACTATTTTTTGCCCACGGATCCGGATGACAGCCTGATGCATGCCTGATACAAACGGACCGGATCCGGATCAGAACCGTACGGTTCTGATCAGGATCAGGTCCTGATCCGATCAGGATCCGATCAGGATCCGGTCCGTTTACTTGCCAAAACGCAAGTGTGAACAGGGCCTTAGACGTTGCGTTAGGTGCTACGTTAAGGTCGCATAACGCGCACCTAACGCAACGTATGGTGGTGCAGGAGAGGACGTTAGAGTGAGCTGCGTTAGGCAGCTCTATTCACATAAAGAGTGGCGCTGATTGGCCGGCGGGACCTCGTGATGCGGAGTGAAACACTCCGCATTCATGTGGTCCCGCCGGCCAATCAGCAGCCGCCAGTGCTGTGCATATAAAGTAGCCATGTGTGCGGCTACTGTAGCGGCATCTCCCCGCCTCCTCTCGCCCCCCACTGAGCATGTGCAAACAGTCTAACGCGGCTTAAGCCGCTCAGAACGCACAGTACGCTGCACTTTGCCTTACTGTGTAACGCAACGTGGGCAGTGTGAATTACCTCATTGACTTTGTAGTGCTGTGCGGTGGGCTGCGTTACGGGCTGCACTAACGTGCGCCTGTAACGTCCTGGTGTGTAAGTAGCCTAAAGGTAGGCCTGGTACACACCTTCAACTATGATTGGCAAATGTTACCATCTCCATGTTGTATGAGGGTTTTACCTACATAATTTGCTCATTTTATTTAATATCCGTTGACCCTTATACTACACAGAGGTGGTAAAATTTGTCGCTGATTGGCCAATCATAATTTCAAGTGTGTACCAAGTTTAAGGCCTAACGTGAGATAAACTTTCAAGCAGGGAAACAGATTACAGTGAAAACTGTACAGAACTTCTCCTCTCACATCTTAAAGTGTTCCTGAACTCTTGCACAGGACAGAAGGAAAACACAGAGAAATGCACCCTGTATGTGTTTAGAGAGTTTAGCCTGTCTAACGCCTCCTCATCTGTGACTAACCACCACTGTAATTTGATCTCTCAGCAGTGTCAGCTGGCTGCCTCGGCAGAGCAGCTAATTTCTAAACATGGAATGTTAACCCTATATCTGCTTCCATGAGAGCAGGAAGTAGACACGCTGCAGATTTATTGAAGGATTTGTATCAGCTGTAACAAAAAATGTTTTTCTTTAAAGGTTATTATGATGTTGCTTATCTAGAGCACAGAGAAAGTTCTGAGTTCAAATCCACTTTAAGCCTGGTACACACTTTCAATTTTGATTGGCCAATCATTGACCAATTTTACTACCTCCATGTAACAGGAGGGTTCACCTACACAATACTAGTATTCAACAGTGTTGCTTGCAAATTTTCCCACGTAATTTTCGCATCAAAAACATTCTTTACGTTTTCGAGAATTTTTTTGCGAAAAATAGTCTTTTCATGAAAAAAAATCTATATTTTTACCTTGAAAATGCGAAAAAACGTTAATTTTCCTTAAAAAAATAAATAATGAAAAGCACGACGACGCTGTAAAACAATATTTTTACTGTGACAATTTTTATTGCAAATCAATATGTTACCGCAAAAAAATTGTGTAAAGTGCGAAAACGCGGGCGAACCTCTAGCTGCTATGAGAGCAGCCATCTCCCCCCTGTACTACGTCCGGGTCGCTATGACCCGGAGTAGTACGCCTGCGCTGGCCCGGCGGCGTGCGTCTTTGATCGCGCGCCTGTTGCCGGGCACTCTATGCGCAGGAGCGTGACGTCACTCATGACATCACGCACATGCGCAGAAAGTGCCCCGGCAACAGGTGCGCGATCTAGGACGCGCGCCACCGGGCCAGCGCAGGCGTACTACTCCGGGTCATAGCGACCCGGAAGTAGTACAGGGGGAGATGTTCGACAACTCTAGTGATAAATAACAAAACAAATTTTCTATGGAATTTGTACTCGAAAATCTAATTTTACATTATTTTTGCAAAATGACTGGTATTCAATATCTGTTGACCCTCGTTGGCGCTCGTTGGTCCAAATAGCACTCATTGGCCTAGTCTTCCTTTAGAGTCCGCTGGAGAACTTCTAAAGTTTGAGCAATTCTTGTCTCTCTCTTACTTGGTTAAAAACAAACACACAATAAAACTTTGCAGAGATTTGTTTTCCGCCTGATATTATTATTTTGCCTGCGTTCTTATTATCTGTCTGCTGCAAATAAAAGAATGAAAAATCAAATTTTCCACAAACCGGATTTTACGGCCGGTTTAAGTGCATGTGACATTTGCTGGGGACTGGCACAGACAAAGCCCTCGTTCTCGATCGCAGAAGGCGGCGGCGGCGTGCGGCGCACACGAGGGGCTTAACAAGACGGAAAGTCATATCTTCTGTGATGAATACGAGAGATGAACCAAAAACCAAATAAAGAGACAGGAAGAAAAAAGAGACAGAAGGAAAACATGTCGGTAAATAATCCATAGTCACGCATCCGTTTCACGTTGGTACGCATGGCGGCGGAGGCGAGGGGAGACGTATGTCTCTGCAAACACTTCAATAAACATATTTCTTCCCCCCAGACAGCGAATGCGACAGATGATTTAATTGGTGCGGCGAAGATCAATGGCAGATAGGGGAATGCAATTAGTCCCCTGTCAGGTTTAACTTGTTGTTCCTCCGGAGCAGTATGGGGCGTCTCGGCAGAGCAGCACGGCTCCCACGCTTCCGTTTACATTATCCACCGCTCTGTTTGTTACCAGGGCTGGATTTCTGGAAAGGCCATAAAGGCCTGCGCCTAGGGCGACCGAAGTCCAAGAGGGCACAGAACATGAAAGGGGAGGAGTTGTACATATGAAAGAGGAGGCTGAAAATAGGGAGCAATGCATGAAAAACGGAAAGTGATGCCCAGGGAAGCTGTTTGTGAAAGAAAGGGGCTCCTGCACATGGATGATAGACGACAAGGAAGAGGGGGCTGCACATGGAAAAGGAGGGGCGCTGCTGCACATGATAGGAAAGCCACAACAAACTTGGCCTAGGGGCACAAAAAGTGTTTGGTATTTAGCCAAAAACATCAACATGTTTGGGGAGGAGTTACCTCTGTCCTAACCTCTGAGCCCACCACGTAGATCATCTTTGTCCAAACCAAACAGGGGGCTGGAGACATAACAAAGGTAGGATTAGATTGTGAGCTCCTCTGAGGATAGTCAGTGACATGACTATGTACTCTGTAAAGTGCTGCAGAAGATGCCAGTGCTATTTAAGTACATAGCAATAATACTGTAGGTCATTAGACTATGACTATTGTAGGACTGGATTGTGAGCTCCTTTGACGACAGTCAGTGACATGACTAGGATCTCTGTAAAACGCTGCAGAAGATGTCAGTGCTATATAAATACTTTATAATAATATGGTAGGACATTAGACTATGACTATGGTAGGATAAGATTGTGAGCTCCTCTGAGGACAGTCAGTGACCTATGTACTCTGTAAAGTGCTGCAGAAGATGTCAGTGCTATATAAATACTTTATAATAATATGGTAGGACATTAGACTATGACTATGGTAGCATAAGATTGTGAGCTCCTCTGAGGACAGTCAGTTACATGCATGGGCGTAACAACAGACCCTGCAAGGGATACAGCTGCAGGGGGGCCTAGAAGCCACAGGGGGCCTTGTGGTGGGAAAAGTTTCTATTCCCAGTCCTGATAGACTGACAACTAAGGGCACAGAGAGAAAAATCGTTCTGCTCTCTGCACAGTTGTTATAATGACTGCATCTGCTCAGCCACTGATAAGGAATCATACAAAATTTTGCAGACAAATATTTGTATTCAGTGTTCAGCAGGGTCTTGTGTACATCACTGCTCTACCCCCAGCCTTTCTACCCCTCTCCAAGTGCTCTGTACTGTAGTGATGCTGGAGAAGTCTGCAGAGCCAGTTCTGCTCCAAAGTTTTGCAGAGGGGCTCAGTGATTTCTAGTTACACCCCTGGTTACATGACTATGTACTCTGTAGTGTGCTGCAGAAGATGTCAGTGCTATATAAATACATAATAATAATATGGTGGGGCATTAGACTATGACTATGGTAGGATTAGATTATGAACTCCTCTGAGGACAGTCAGTGACATGAATGTGTACCCTATAAAGTGTTGCAGAAGATGTCAGTGCTATATAAATACATAATAATAATATGGTACGACATTAGACTATGACTATGGTGGAATTAGACTGCAAGCTCCTGTTAGGACAGTTTGTTGCCTTTACACATATAAGCTGAGCTAATATGTTATGTAATATGTATAAAGCCAGGTAAACGTTTACTTGTGCTGCCTGTCTACGTAACATTTACCGACATATAGTGAATATACCTCTATGTCTGTAGGTATACCTTAAAGAGGACATTGTTGCAGCAGGGAGGCCAGTATTTCGGGGTGCCTTTGATTAGTTGCAGAGCTCCTCCCGCCTGGTAATGTGGCACATAGTTTATTTGTGTAGTGGTTGTAGAGCTGGAAGGGGGGCTTGTGTGCCTAATGCCTGGGAGGGCCATAAAATCCAAGCTTTATTCCTTTCTGCTCTATTTTCTGAACTCGTCTTTTACAGCCTGTACAACCTTGTTCAAAGCATTTCCCAATTATATAAACAATACCGCAATCTGAGTGATTTTTGTTCCTTTTTTTGTGTTGTTTTTTACTGCGTGGGCAGTTAATGGCGTCTTTTGCAGTGCTATGAATTTCGGCAAAAAAATTAAAAGCGGTTGCCCAAAAAATAAATAAATGAATGAATAAATAAAAAAACACTGGAATAAAGGGGCGAGTTTTAGATTTCCCAGAAGCTGTTCCACTGCTGCAATTTGCGCTTTTCATCGGGAGAGAAAGCACACAATGAAATGCGTATAATTAAATAAGAAGTGCTAATTGAGCGGCGCTCAGCCTGCGGTCCTGCGGATGGCGGCGCCTCCGAACTCGCTTGGCACTCGGCAGACTGCGTTGGCAGAAGTGAGATGAAGGGCACGATCGGTGGTTGTTTGCCGCATCTATCCAGGCAATAAGTGAGACAATGAGGCGTGAGAAGCTCAATGATCTGCCGCTAGGGTAAAAGACTCGCCCTCTGTTGACCAAGGATTGGCAAGGCCACGATTTCCATGCAGTGCTGCGATTGTACGTTATTTGTGCCTGTAGAGGCAGATGAGTTAGTATAGAGGGGCAGGCCCATTAGCTGCTGAGGGCATGGGTCTGTAGGGAAGCCCCAATATCTTACCCTCTCACCTTCCAAAACAAGGGCAAGTAGTGTTGTGGCCACACTTCTTATGGGTGGGGGAGGTCATGGTGGACGCACTGTTATGTGGGGTCATGGTGGCTATGGTCACATTGGGAGCTCTGCTATGGGGGGGGGGGGGTCATGGTGGTTATGATCATGTTGGGCACTCTGTTAAGGGGAGTTATGGTAGCCATGGTGATGTTGGAAGCTCTGTTATGGGGGATCATGGTGGCCATGGTAATGTTGGGAGCTCTGTTATGAAGGGGTCATGATAGCCATAGTCATGTTGAGATCTCTGTTATGGGGGGTCATGGTAGCCATGGTCATGTTGGAAGCTCTGTTAGGAGGATCATGGTGTTCATGGTCATGTTGGGAGCTCTGTTATGGGGGGGTCATGGACATGGTAGCCATAGTCATGTTGAAAGCTTTGTTATGGGGGTCAAGGTAGCCATGGTCATGTTGGGAGCTCTGCTATGGGGGTAAGGGGGGGGGGGGTTGGTAGCCATGGTCATTTTAGGAGCTCTGCTATAGGGGGTCAAGGTAGCCATGGTCATGTTGGGAGCTCTGCTATGGGGTTGGGGTCATGGTGGTTATGATCATGTTGGGCACTCTGTTAAGGGGAGTTGTGGTAGCCATGGTGATATTGGAAGCTCTGTTATGGGGGATCATGGTGGCCATGGTAATGTTGGGAGCTCTGTTATGAAGGGGTCATGATAGCCATAGTCATGTTGAGATCTCTGTTATGGGGGGTCATGGTAGCCATGGTCATGTTGGAAGCTCTGTTAGGAGGATCATGGTGGCCATGGTCATGTTGGGAGCTCTGCTATGGGGGTAAGGGGGGGGGGGGGGGTGGTAGCCATGGTCATTTTAGGAGCTCTGCTATAGGGGGTCAAGGTAGCCATGGTCATGTTGGGAGCTCTGCTATGGGGGTAAGGGGGGGCGGGGTGGTAGCCATGGTCAATTTGGGAGTTCTGCTATGGGGGTCATGGTAGCCATGGTCATGTCGGGATCTCAGCTATGGGAGGTCATGGTAGCCATGGTCATGTTGGGAGCTCTACTATGGGAGGTCATGGTAGCTATGGTCATGTCGGGAGCTCTGCTATGGGGGATCATGGTAGTCATGGTCATGTTTGGAGCTCTGCTACCCCATAGCATGGGGGAGCTCTGCTATGGGGGGTCATGGTAGCCATGGTCATGTTGAGAGCTCTGCTATGGGGGGTCATGGTAGCCATGGTCATGTCGGGAGCACAGCTATGGGAGGTCATGGTAGCCATGGTCATATTGGGAGCTCTGCTATGGGGGATCATGGTAGCCATGGTCATGTTTGGAGCTCTGCTATGGGGGGTCATGGTAGCCATGGTCATGTTGAGAGCTCTGCTATGGGGAGGTCATGGTAGCCATGGTCATGTTTGGAGCTCTGCTAAGGGGTGTCATGGTAGCCATTGCCATATTGGGAGCTCTGCTATGGGGGATCATGGTAGCCATGGTCATATTTGGAGCTCTGCTATGGGAGGGGGGGGGGGGGTCATGGTAGCCATGATCATGTTGGGAGCTCTGCTATGGGAGGTCATGGTAGCCATGGTCATGTTTGGAGCTCTGCTATGGGGGGTCATGGTAGCCATGGTCATGTTTGGAGCTCTGCTAAGGGGCGTCATGGTAGCCATGGTCATATTGGGAGCTCTGCTATGGGGGATCATGGTAGCCATGGTCATGTTTGGAGCTCTGCTATGGGGGGGTCATGGTAGCCATGGTCATATTGGGAGCTCTGCTATGGGGGATCATGGTAGCCATGGTCATGTTGAGAGCTCTGCTATAGGGAGGTCATGGTAGCCATGGTCATGTTGGGAGCTCTGCTATGGTGGGTCATGGTAGCCATGGTAATTTTGAGAGCTCAGCTATGGGGGTCATGGTAGCCATGGTCATGTTGGGCAAGTAATATAATAGTGTCTTTATACTACCTGTTCCTATTAACTTTTACCAGAACAATAGTCAAAAAGCTGGATGTTGTAATAAGGTTAAAGGTGACCATACATCAGACAGTGTATAGGCAGATCAACCAAGAGACAGATCTCTCTCTGATGGAATCTGCTCGGGCACCAGGGAGCACATTTTAAATTAGGGGGAACAGCGCCGGGGTTTTGTCGTGTTTGTTGCTCGTCCTGATATTGCACACCATTAGCGCCGCTGCAGCGCATCCGATCAAGCAAGTCGGCCCTACATCTTGCAGCATTTCCGATCGATACACGCGACCAATTTTGGCCAGAAATTGGTTGCTTCGTCATTGGGCATGCTCTTGGCGGCAACGATTTTCATTCAATTATAATAATCACATTGGCAACCTTAAAGAGACTCCGTAACAAAAATTGCATCCTGTTTTTTATCATCCTACAAGTTCCAAAAGCTATTCTAATGTGTTCTGGCTAACTGCAGCACTTTATACTATCACTGTCTCTGTAATAAATCAATGTATCTTTCCCCTGTCAGACTTGTCGGCTTGTGTCTGGAAGGCTGCCAAGTTCTTCAGTGTTGTGGTTCTGCTATGAACTCACCCTTCCAGGCCCCTCTCTGCACACTGCCTGTGTGTTATTTAGATTAGAGCAGCTTCTCTCTTCTCTCTTATCTTTTACAAGCTGGATAAATCGTCCTCTGAGCTGGCTGAGCTTTCACATACTGAGGAATTACAAACAAGGGCAAAGCTGTTTGCAGGAAGAAAAGAGCAGCCTGAAACTTCAGTGCATGGGGGAAAGAAACACACAAATGATCTCTTGAGATTCAAAAGGAAGGGTGTATACAGCCTGCTAGTGTATGGATGTATTTTCTATGTGTGGACATACTGTACATCAACCTACTTCCTGTTTTGGTGGCCATTTTGTTTGTTTACAAACAAACTTTTTAAAACTGTTTTTAACCACTTTTAATGCGGCGAGGAGTGGCGAAATTGTGACAGAGGGGAATAGGAGATGTCCCCTAACGCACTGGTATGTTTACTTTTGAGCGATTTTAACAATACAGATTCTCTTTAATGAGTCAGCCAGATATGTAGGAAGCTGTCGGCAGCTATTCTAATTCTTCAAGCTGACTTGCATCCTCCCTCACAATGCCTCCTCCATCTTGGAGAAAGAAAACACCGAACTAATGCTCAGCAGCCATCAATGTATTAAATAGTTCACTTTCTACAGCAAAGTACCTAAAGAGGAACTGTAAAAAAGGATCCTGTACATATGAACTGCACCACCAAATAGATATACAAATTGTAAACTTTATTGAACAACCGAGTCAACATAAAACCAATTAACAAGTGTGTATATAACTTTTTCTATTGAGCACTAGTACATTCGTATTAACACCAGGCACCAGTCACTTTATTTATAACCAGACGGGTCTCCACAACCCATCTAGGGTTATTTTATGAACCCTAGGTTGGTGTTATGCAGTTTAGGGAATCATTTATTACTCAGAGGTGAGACACAATTGTTAATTACTTGACATTATCATGTGTTCAATTGGCTTTTTCTAGTGTTATATATGCACTTTTTAACAGGGATGGTCGTGGTCAGCCAACTTCGCTACACTGGAACTACGCATAGTTTTACGCAATTACGCAATTACGCTTCGCCAAACTACGGCTTCGAAATCAAATATTCGCTTCGTATGCATTTCATAGAATACGTGTTAAAATACGCAATTACGCGTAGCACGATGCGTAGTGTATGCGGATGCTTATGCCCGTATGCATAAAATTCTACGCATTAATTCCTCTGAATGCTTATACCAGGACCTCTATGCGTACATTCCCCTTTCCAATGCGTAAATTGGTAAGCATACAATTGCACGTAGAAAATTAGACGCGAGTATCGCATTCGTAGTTCACTATGCAATACACATGTTAACTACGCATAGTGGGCGTAAGCTACGCGTAGCAGTACTTCGCTACGCGTAAATTCGTAAGGGTAGTTTTGAAACTTCACCTACAAACTACGATGCGTAGATGCGAACTACGATGCGTAAATTCGCATTGGCGTAGTTTCTGCTCATCCCTGATTTTTAATTGGTTTAGTTTTATGTTGACGCTGTTGTTCAATAAAGTTTACAATTTGTATATCTATTTGGTGGTGCAGTTCATATGTACAGGATCCTTTTGTTTTGTTTGTTGCTTGTTTATTACATGGTATAATTGTCCTGTACTTTGCACAGCACATATATCAGGGCGTGCAGATGTATTTGGTTGCTCATATAAAGAGGAACTGTAACAATATATAGTAGAATGCAGTAAATTAATCAGGATACACATTTTCACTGTAATTTACCTGGTCTCAGCAGCCAAAACACTTCCTATATCTACAAAGTGCTGTTTCTTGGTATGAAGCCCCGCCCTCCCAGTGATGCTTAACCCAGGCTGTTTACCTATACGTAATTCTCCTCCCAGAGCATTCTGGGAGACCATACATTATTTGCACTGGATTTGAAACTCTCAGTTTATAAACATTCCTCTGAACTGCACCTGACAGGACTAAAGAGTAGTCTATGGTGCTTCTACATAAGGACAGTGTTATATTGGCCAGTGTTGCTTGCGAATTTTCACCTAAGTCATTTTGGCATCAAAAATCCCGTTTTCGAATTCGGCGAATTTTTGCAAAAATCTTCAGAAATATTCACGTTTTCGACCAGCATTGAAAATTGTATGCGGACGCTTATGCTGAAAAATGTCTGCAATAATCCGCATTGAAATTCATTGTATGCGGATGCTTATGCACTTATGCGGACAAATGGCTGCAATAATACGCAAGTAACGCGAAAATGACGGGCATTAGGCGAAAATTAACGCGAAAAAATTTTGATCGGAAATTTGCCTGTCGAAACACAATTAGCCGAAAATTTGGCGAAACGAATTTTTGCATTTTTACTCATCACTGATATTGGCCTTCGGAAGTGGGTGGGGTCCAAGAAGTGTAGGACGATCACCATCAGATCAAATTCCAGTTGGATAAAGATCAATAGCATATTGGGCCAAAATTGGGCCGGTATGATGAGCTTAATGAGCAGGGAATTCAGGGAGCAGAGATCTAAGCCTTTGAGAAACTGAAAAATCCAATAGGGTTGCTAAATCATCCCTTTAACCCTCCTGGCGGTCTATTAGAAACCGCCAGGGGGCAGCGCAGCAGTGTTTTTTAAATTATTTTTTGGGGTAAATCATGTAGCGAGCCCAGGGCTCGCTACATGATAACCGCTGTGCAGCGGCATCCCCCCACCCGCTTTGATCGCCTCCGGCGATCTTTGATCAGGAAATCCCGTTCAAAGAACGGGATTTCCTGGAGGGCTTCCCCCGTCGCCATGGCGATGGGCGGGATGACGTCAAAGGGAGTCCCGATCCACCCCTCAGCGCTGCCTAGCGGCGATCGGCGGCTAATCGGCGGGTAGCGGCGGCGATCGGAATGCACGCGCAGCTAGCAAAGTGCTAGCTGCGTGTTGCGAAAAAATTTGCAAATCGGCCCAGAGGGGCCTGAGAAATCCTCCTGCGCAGAAGGTTACTCCCTGACAAAAAGTCTAAGTCATACAGGTTCTGGGGCTAATCACATATACTCAATACCTAAGCTGCATCGTACTAGGCACGAGTCCTGTATAATTCATAGCCTTCGGCAATGAAAAGGATGAGTTGGCAATACTGGAATCCAACGACGTACCCACGGGATGTCTGTAACAGGTGGGCAAAGCTGGGAACGCGGCAAGAGGAGATCCCAAGAGGTAGATGAAATCATCTCTTTTCTTTCCAGAACAAGTCCTCAGACATAACAACAGTCACGTCTGAGTATGGAGGGATGAGGATCTTACAGGGGAATCTTTACGTGAAGATATTATTACATATAATACATCATTCCTGTGTTAATATACTGTAGAATTATAAAATGCATGAAGAGCAAATCCAGATGTTGCTTGTGAAAGAAGGTAACATTTGTCATCTTCTCTTCTTTATGGCTTGGGTGGATTCTTTTACAATGGTGAAAATATTGCAATTTGAGGGGTTTGAGAATGATCTCCAACAGTTTCCCTTGTAGAACAATTCAGAATCGTTCTGATCCGCGGAAGGAAGCGGTACAGCTGTCTATACATCGGACCGCATAAATCCGCCTGACGTGTTTACAATGGCAATCGTACGCTTAATAACCTACGCTTTGCAGCCAAACCTTAAATTTATTCTCCTGTTTGCTGCTGTAACATGAAAGCCAAAAAAGCCCTCCCCACGTCCTTTGAACGGAAAGTGTTTCTATCGTAAAAGTGTCTTTTCGAGGTTGCGTTTGTGAACTCAAGGGCTTTGTAAATAATAAACAGAGTTCTTAATCGTTTAAGCACATTCTCAGGTCCAAACCGCCAAAGACGTTATGGATCTCTTCTTTCGGACGGCTGGAAGGTGTTGTTGGGGCTCTCCACCGCGGACGCCGATGGAGTTTTATAGGCTGGCCAAACACAAAATACAAAGAGGATTATGGGACCTCTGGGCCGGCCCTTACCGGGTCTAAATTTAAACCAAAACAAAGTGTGTCTGTGTGGAAAAGACGCCGATCGATGCCGGGAAGGTTCTGGCTGCGTTTTAAGTCCACAACAAACCCCTTCGGCTAGTTATGCCAGATCGGGGCGAGGATATTTATATTCTGTTATTGTTTTATCACGGTGTGATGGAAATGCGCTATCAGGTTTGTGTGGCTGAACTTGATACAAGGAGTTTCAGCTGACCGCCGCCCAAAAACCATCACTCTGGAAATAGCTTTCCAACCGCTGTCCTGCAGTCTGAGGTTCAACACAAGATCAGGAAAATATTCCCGATCAGAGGCGTAGCAATAGGGGGTTGGGAGGTTGTGACTGCAGCAGGGCCCATGGGGCAGGGGGGACCCGTGGGACCCTCCTTCATCCACAGTCTTCATTTTCTATTGGTGCTGTGCTGGTAATAACTTCTATAGATGCTATAAATAGTCATAATTATTAACATACTGTTCCCCATCCCCTTCTTGCTCCTCTGACACTGTAGTTGCAATTGGCAGGTCTTGGTGCGCCGTATCACTTGTTATGTATAGAGTGCTTGGGGAGCACAATGTAAAACTTGCACCAGGACCCATAGCTTCTTAGCTACGCCACTGTTCCCGCTTTTTGTTTTGACAAAGTTCATCCTTATTTTTAGCTAAAGAGTAACTTTATCCAAATCGGTGTATTTGAATTCCTGGTGGTGTGCAAGGGGCAGATCAGGTGTCTGGGTCTTACTGTCATCTGTGCTGAACTGTGCAGAGTGTTTGCTTCTGTTTTTCGAGAACTGGGACAGGAACTGCAGGACACGTGTTCTTATTTTATGTATGCGCGCCCATTGGAGAGATTTGCAAGATTAAAAATACTGTTTGACCAGCCACTGCGCAATGTTTTATGAATCAGCTGCATGCTTGTTCCTGGTTTGACTTCACTTGCTGCATGCTTGTTCCAGGTGTGGCTGCACAGCCTGTGTGCTTGTTCCAGGTGTGACTTTACTGGCTGAATGTTTGTTCCAGGTGTGACTTTACTGGCTGCATGCTTGTTCCAGGTGTGACTTCACTGGCTGAATGTTTGTTCCAGGTTTGACTCTGTACCCTGCTTGCTTGTTCCAGATGTGACCCAACTGGCTGCATGCTCAGGTGTGACTCCACTGGCTGCATGCTTGTTACATGTGTGACTTCACTAGCTGCATGCTTGTTCCATGTGTGACTCCACTGGCTGCATGCTTGTTCCAGGTTTGACTCTGTACCCTACTTGCTTATTCCAGGTGTGGCCCAACTGGCTGCATGCTCAGTTGTGACTCCACTAGTTGCATGCTTGTTCCATGTATGACTCCTCTGGCTGCATGCTTGTTCCAGGTGTGACTCCTCTGGCTGCATGCTTGTTCCAGGTGTGACTCCTCTGGCTGCATGCTTGTTCCAGGTGTGACTCCTCTGGCTGCATGCTTGTTCCAGGTGTGACTCCTCTGGCTGCATGTTTGTTCCAGGTGTGACTCCATTGGCTGCATGCTTGTTACAAGTGTGACCCCACTGGTTGCAAGCTTGTACCAGATGTGACTCCACTAGCTGCATGCTTGTTCCAGATGTGACTCCACTAGCTGCATGCTTGTTCCAGATGTGACTCCACTGGCCGCATGCTTGTTCCAGATGTGACACCACAGCCTGCATGCTTGTTCTAGGTGTGACTCCACTGGCTGCATGCTTGTTCCAGGTGTGACTCCACTGGCCACATGCTTGTTCCAGGTGTGACTCCACCGGCTGCATGCTTGTTCTAGGTGTGACTCCACCGGCTGCATGCTTGTTCTAGGTGTGACTCCACCGGCTGCATGCTCAGTTGTGACTCCACTAGCTGCATGCTGGTTACATGTGTGACTCCATTGGCCGCATGCTTGTTACAAGTGTGACCCCACTGGCTGCATGCTTGTTCCAGGTGTGACTCCACTGGCTGCATGCTTGTTCCAGGTGTGACTCCACAGCCTGCATGCTTGTTCCAGGTGTGACTCCACTGGCTGCATGCTTGTTCCAGGTGTGACTCCACTGGCAGCATGCTTGTTCCAGGTGTGACTCCACTGGCTGCATGCTTGTTCCAGGTGTGACTCCACTGGCTGCATGCTCAGTTGTGACTCCACTAGCTGCATGCTTGTTACAAGTGTGACTCCACAGCCTGCATGCTTGTTCCAGGTGTGACTTCACTGGCTGCATGCTCAGTTGTGACTCCACTAGCTGCATGCTTGTTACATGTGTGACTCCATTGGCCGCATGCTTGTTCCAGGTGTGACTCCATTGGCTGCATGCTTGTTCTAGGTGTGACTCCACCGGCTGCATGCTTGTTCTAGGTGTGACTCCACCGGCTGCATGCTTGTTCTAGGTGTGACTCCACCGGCTGCATGCTCAGTTGTGACTCCACTAGCTGCATGCTTGTTACATGTGTGACTCCATTGGCCGCATGCTTGTTACAAGTGTGACCCCACTGGCTGCATGCTTGTTCCAGGTGTGACTCCACTGGCTGCATGCTTGTTCCAGGTTTGAATCCACAGCCTGCATGCTTGTTCCAGGTGTGACTCCACTGGCTGCATGCTTGTTCCAGGGGTGACTCCACTGGCAGCATGCTTGTTCCAGGTGTGACTCCACTGGCTGCATGCTTGTTCCAGGTGTGACTCCACTGGCTGCATGCTCAGTTGTGACTCCACTAGCTGCATGCTTGTTACAAGTGTGACTCCACAGCCTGCATGCTTGTTCCAGGTGTGACTTCACTGGCTGCATGCTCAGTTGTGACTCCACTAGCTGCATGCTTGTTACATGTGTGACTCCATTGGCCGCATGCTTGTTACAAGTGTGACCCCACTGGCTTCATGCTTGTTCCAGGTGTGACTCCGCAGGCAGCATGCTTGTTCCAGGTTTGACTCCACAGCCTGCATGCTTGTTCCAGGTGTGACTTCACTGGCGAGAAGCAAAGTGTTGGTGCAGACTGAGACAGGAAGTGTAGATACACGAGAATGGGACAAAGGTACAAGGTAAAGGTATGCATGCAATGATACATACAGCAATAACAAAATTGCAAATCATTTTCCATTGGAAAAGGCATCCAGAGTTCAGGTTCCCTTTAACCATCTCCTGGCCTCCTCGTCCTGCAGGTCAGCGAAAGTTTGTGGTCATTTTGTTTGCCTCCTGGAAATTGGAAGCCAACCATCTTCCCGGCTGCGTTTCATGCTGGAAAATAAAGGGCGGCATTGAGAGGTGAATTTCATGAAGTGATTATGCTGGTGGGGAGCTGAACGCGTTCTCCGGGGCGTTTCGCTTTCAGGAAGTTGATATTTTCCCTTGAAGAAACCCATTTTTAATAAGCTGTTTGTTTTAGCACTCCTCCAGCCTCTCTCTTTGTCCTACAAAAACACCACATGTCTGCCTCACCGCTTTCTAAACTTTTTTTCCTTGGGGTTCTGAAGGCCGTTCTCGAGTTTCTCCAGCTAGGGTTGGTCTCCTCTCATCCTGTTTTCTGGATAAAAAGTAAACATCTTATGCAGTTGGCAGGAATAAAAATGTTGATGATTACTGAGAATTGCCAACGGGAGCTGCAGATTCGGTGTTAGGGTCAGGACAATAGGAAGCCAGGATCTCTTTCATCTCAACGTAAGTCAGCAAGCAAGGTGGCCCAAAACCTTCTGCACGCTGGTGGCCAAAACAGACAGATTTACGGGGACATTCAGAGTTCAGAGCTTTCCTCTTGGATGTTCTGAGAGGATGATTTTTTATCCCAGGATAATACATTTAGCTCTTTATGGTTTAATAATATTTATTAATACAGGATTTGTTCAGATTGTCTTCTAAAAACTATGGTTCTACAAGGAAGCCTGGGAAGCATTGCCATTGTTCTTAAAAGAAGCCTGAGAGAGATAACTATGTTTCTTCAAGTAGTCTGAGAAGGATTACCATGGTTCTTCAAGGAAGCTTACAAAGGATATGGAGTTATTGTCTATTCAAGAATGCAAGATGTCCTCCAATCTTACTAATATTTTGGCTATAGTAGTTTTTGAGTAACATGCCTGGAACAAGCAGGTTGCCGGTGGAGCTCCAATGGATTTAGAACATCTGATCGGCATACTGTCTGTGTGTGTTCTGGGTAAACAATACAGATGGTTTAATACTCCATAATATGGTGTCAACCAGATTCCTTGATGTAACCTTATAATGATGGAAATTTGGGTAAATTTGTATTACTTTATATTTTTTTTGCAAAATTAGGGGTTACATAACAGTATACAATATACTTATTTCCTTTAAACAAAAACGACATATAGGTTGGGTTAGTTAGTCTAGTCAACCAAAAAGCAATATGAACAGGAGAGTTTCCAAAACCACAGAAGTAGGCATTATGGCCCAACTGCGATTCCAAATAAGAATACATTTTGCCAAAATCAAGCACCCAAAACACTGAGGACTGAGTTTATACAAATGCCTCACAAGTATGTACAAGAACTGGCCTTCAGCTCTGAAGTTAGAGCATGACAATGACACACACCTTTGATTGCATGATAGCCCTCATTAAAGTAGAGGAAGGAGAGGAAAAGTGAGATGTGATTAAAGAAACCAGAAGGCACACTGGAGCCTCTGCATGCACTCCACCTCATCACCACATCAAACCCATCGGCACCATGCGGGGTGGAGCTACATTGCATAGCCACGCCTGCAGCTGTGGCAGCACACTGAGGGTGTGGATTTGTGTGCTGCTGTGGGCGGGCTAATGAGGCAGACACGGGAGGTAGGACATTTCCCATCACTGTCCGAGACAGGCTGGGACAGTTACCTACAGGTTGGGGCATTTTTGTGAGTATTGGGGACCATAGGACAGGGTACCCCAACCAAATTCTGGGGCTGTCCCTGGTAAACTGGGTCATCTGGCCACTGTATCGAAAACATCTGCTCCTTCTTTCCAGAAAAGTACAATCTTTCTTACTTTTCCTTCCTTGAATTATTATTAAAGAGTTTGTAAAGGTGATGCATTTCTGAATAATAATTCCTCTTATTCCTCAGTATGGACATTCACGGAGGCGTTAGTGATATGTTCCCATGGTGATGATGTCCACTCATCCATATATCTTAATGAAGGTGATTAGCCAGTGAATGACACAAAGCGTGGGAGACAAGATGGAGGCCGAGACGTCATGTTGATTCATCCCCCCCTCCCAAAGACTCCATTTAGCAGAGTGTTAGGACTTAAAGAGAAACCTTAACCAAGAATTGAACTTCATCCCAATCAGTAGCTGATACCCCCTTTTCTAAAAAGGATCATCAGGGGGCTTTGTATGGCTGATATTGGGGTGAAACCCCTCCCACAGTGTGATGTCAGTGCCCCACAGCTCTGACATCACACTGTGAGAAATAACAGCTGTTTCCAACTGCCAAAAAAGCAAGCAGCATCTCCTTCCAGTGACATCACCTGCCAGCAGTAAAAATGTCACCATGTGATAAATGTCAGAATGTAAATCAGTGAGAGGAAAGGTTTTACAATGGGCAAACACTGACTAAATCATTTATACATAATTATTGTAAAAATTAAGCACTTTTTTATTACATTATTTTCACTGGAGTTCCTCTTTAAAAAACAAAATTTCAAAGAGCAGTAGGGTAATTACCAGAGAGCAATACTTATCAGCAGCACAACAGGATATGGGCTAAAGATGAGCTTCTCTTACGCCTGCCTGATGCTGTTGTCGATGGGCTGATCGCACTGCACCGCAACGCTAAAAAAAACCTTTTGAAATTGCGCGGCAGTGCGCAGTAATCTCCATTCTGGTTTCAGGCCAAGCAGGAAGTGAGGATCTTTAGCACTTACTTTCTGTGGCCGAAAAAACCACTTCCACACATGTGCAACTCAACGTGAACGCAATAAAAAAAATGTTGATATATACTGCGTTTTTCGGACTATAAGATGCTCCAGACTATAAGACACACCTAGGTTTACAGGACAAAAACCAGAGAAAAAAATATACTAAACCTGGAGCATCCATGGTGAAGGGGCATCTTGTGGATTATACCCCCTTTGTACCTCATGCCCCCTTGTACCTCTTGTGTCTCCCGGTGTTCTTCTCTGTCCCCCTTGTGTCCTCCTGTGGCCCCCTTGTGTCCGCCCCTGTCCTCCTTGTGTCCTCTTCTATGCCCCTTTGTGTCCCCCTGTGTCCTCAGTTTGTTCCTTTGTCCCCCTGTGTCCTCCTCTGCATGGGCACAGTACAGGGAGTCCCCAGCATTGCGGCAGGGTTCTAGACTTTTTGTTACCAGAGGCAAACTTGTGAGGATGCGCCCCCTCCCCTCCTGAATTGGAATGATCACATAGCACCTAAGAATTTGCACCGAACGTTATAACTGCAGTGAGCCCCCCAAAAAACACCCCCAGTATAGGTAGGTAGCCAGATATAGGTGCCCCCAGTATTGGTAGCTAGGTACAGTAGCCCCCAATATAGGTTGGGCAGGCACTCTCTTCACTTCCTGTTTCTGCCTAGTGCGGCCCTCAGACTTCTGCCACCTGAGGAAGTCGCCTCACTTGGCATCATGGGCCGACCAGGCCTGGTACTACAGTGGTGTGAAAAACTATTTGCCCCCTTCCTGATTTCTTATTATTTTGCATGTTTGTCACACTTAAATGTTTCTGCTCATCAAAAACCGTTAACTATTAGTCAAAGATAACATAATTGAACACAAAATGCAGTTTTAAATGATGGTTTTTATTATTTAGTGAGAAAAATAACTCAAAACCTACATGGCCCTGTGTGAAAAAAAAATTGCCCCCTGAACCTAATAACTGGTTGGGCCACCCTTAGCAGCAATAACTGCAATTAAGCGTTTGCGATAACTTGCAACGAGTCTTTTACAGCGCTCTGGAGGAATTTTGGCCCACTCATTTTTGCAGAATTGTTGTAATTCAGCTTTATTTGAGGGTTTTCTAGCATGAACCGCCTTTTTAAGGTCATGCCACAACATCTCAATAGGATTCAGGTCAGGACTTTGACTAGGTCACTCCAAAGTCTTCATTTTGTTTTTCTTCAGCCATTCAGAGGTGGATTTGCTGGTGTGTTTTGGGTAATTGTCCTGCTGCAGCACCCAAGATCGCTTCAGCTTGAGTTGACGAACAGATGGCCAGACATTCTCCTTCAGGATTTTTTGGTAGATAGTAGAATTCATGGTTCCATCTATCACAGCAAGCCTTCCAGGTCCTGAAGCAGCAAAACAACCCAGACCATCACATTACCACCACCATATTTTACTTTTGGTATGATGTTCTTTTGCTGAAATGCTGTGTTACTTCTACACCAGATTGTAACGATTGTGTAACTTTCTCCATGATCAGCGCACAACGCGTGCGCTGATACGGCGGAAATCCTCTCACAAGCGTATAATTGCAGGCACCCAGCAAAAAGGTGCTACGCACCCGTAGAGGGAAAATTCCTGTTGGCAGATGGCGCTGGGGAGTGCAGAGGAACCAATCCTCTGTACCTCCACAAATGCCAGACAGGAATTTGTACGAAGCGCAGAACGCAATCGCAAGAGAGGCGATTGCGAATGAGAACGAGCAAAGGGACAGGTTGTATGTGTGTGCGCCAACCTAGTCGCCACCCCGCGACCGTGCACACACAACAACAGATATGAAACAGGAACGCGATCGCGAGAGGTGCGATCGCCAGACGTGACACAAGGCAGATCAGAGTAGAATACGAGGGTAGCAAAGGCACAGCAAATAATACAATGAGAAGATGCGGAAAATAACAAACGCTAGCTAACCGGGAACACCGCACTCATTCGCAACAGTGCACGCGGTAATGCGCGGTCTCCACGTGATAAGCACAATAGAGACAAGCACACCTAACTAACCATCAACAGACAAACATGAAACAGAGGACGCGAACGCTTGCTTAACGGTTACCTCACCGAGCCTCCAACAAGCGGTCGTAGCAGACAAGACAGACACACGAAAACAGGGACAAGCGAGAGATAGGATCCACAGCACTAGCGAAAAGTGGCTAGCGCAATCCCAGGAGACAGAACAGAAGGATCCACAGCGCTAGCGAAAAGTGGCTAGCGCAATCCAGGTACAGATCAGAAGAGATAGCTGGTAGCAACCGCTGCACCAGCTATACTCCAAGAACAGAGATCAGAACCATTTCCTGTCGACCACCGTTGGGACAGGACAATGGCAACAGAACAAACAAACAGATAAACAATCCTAACTGCACTAGGGAAAACCTGCCTAGCACAGTTTCCAGGAATTACTCTAAGATAACTTCAACAAGAAGTAGCATGGCTGACACTCTCTAGGAGTGTGTACTACAAACCCTGAAGGAATGACCAGCAAAGGACTGTGGGTAATCCCAACCTTTATACTGCCAGTCATCACAGGAGGCAGGTAGGGGATTTGCATAATGAATGTATGCAAATTCCTCAGCAGCAAGCTGCAGAACTAACAAAATGTCTCTCTTAAAGAGACCTGCAGAATGCAGACGTGAACAGTGATCAAAACGCTGCCTGTCTGCACAGGCAGCTGAGCAGATTCTCACACAGATGTAACGGGACACGCACCTTCCAAAAAGTTAAACTTTTGTCTCGTCGGTCCACAAGGTATTTTCCCAAAAGTCTTGCCAATCATTGAGATGTTTTTTTGGCAAAATTGAGACGAGCCTTAATGTTCTTTTTGCTTAAAAGTGGTTTGCGCCTTGGATATCTGCCATGCAGACCGTTTTTGCCCAGTCTCTTTCTTCTGGTGGAGTCGTGAACACTGACCTTAATTGAGGCAAGTGAGGCCTGCAGTTCTTTAGATGTTGTCCTGGGGTCTTTTGTGGCCTCTCGGATGAGTTTTCTCTGCGCTCTTGGGATAATATTGGTCGGCCAGCCACTCCTGGGAAGGTTCATCACTGTTCTATGTTTTTGCCATTTGTGGATAATGGCTCTCACTGTGGTTCGCTGGAGTCCTAAAGCTTTAGAAATGGCTTTATAACCTTTACCAGAATGATAGATCTCAATGACAGTACTTTTGTTCTCATTTGTTCCTGAATTTCTTTGGATCTTGACATGATGTCTAGCTTTTGAGGTGCTTTTGGTCTACTTTTCTGTGTCAGATAGCTCCTATTTAAGTGATTTCTTGATTGAAACAGGTGTGGCAGTAATCAGGCCTAGGGGTGACTACAGAAATTGAACTCAGGTGTGATAAACCACAGTTAAGTTACTTTTTAACAAAGGGGGCAATCACTTTTTCACACAGGGCCATGTAGATTTGGAGTTTTTTTTTCTCACTAAATAATAAAAACCATCATTTAAAACGGCATTTTGTGTTCAATTATGTTGTCTTTGACTAATAGTTAACGGTTTTTGATGAGCAGAAACATTTAAGTGTGACAAACATGCAAAAGAATAAGAAATCAGGAAGGGGGCAAATAGTTTTTCACACCACTGTATATTGTAATGGATCGTGCTATTCTAACCCTGTTAAAGTCTATGTCCAGTTCCCATTGCAGTTCACACTCATTATAACGAGTGCATTGTACAACTGACCATAGTGAATCCAGCCTCACTACCTATCAAGAGTAGATGCCGAATTGCTGCTTTTTAATAACATATTTATAGAGAAATATATTTTTTTTTAGCATCACAGTCGGCTGTATTCATTTTATTATCTTGTAAAAATTTTAAGGCGATAATTGTGCTGTTATAGAGTGATTAAAATGTAGAAGAATAGACATATCTTCTTCTTCTTCTCCTACTTTCCTAAAACGACCTTTAACAGCTCTTTTTAATTATTAAAATGATAAGATATAAAAATATTTTTTTCCGTTTATACGGCACAAAAACTTCCCTTTTATGTGATTTTTATTCCAATGTGTGAAATTTTCCGACAACTATTTGCAGATGAATTATTACAAATAAAGTATCTCTTACAGTGATTGTTTGCAAACGTTCAGCCTGCAAATGGTGGAAATAAAATAGAAAGAAAATGCAATTATTTTAGGCTTGCGTACAAAGTTTTTATATAGCGTTAATAAGAATAATTCAGAAAAAAACTGACTTACTCCAGATTTTCCACTTACAAAAACGGTTATAGGCAATATTATTACTATTTTTTCAGCCACTAGTCTAGGTTTCAAGATTCTCTGGGGCATGTTAGAATTAAAAATAACATCTCTCTGTTAAAAACAATAATAAGTTGGGTAATTACGGTTTTTCACCAAACCCACAATCAATAATATGGCATCGGAGAATAAGAAAAAACCTGAATTTAAACCCCTAGATACACCACAAAGACAAATACCCCTGTCTGCTCAGGCTGCTGGTTCTATTACACCTAAAGATATCTCCACACATTATAAAAAAATTGCTGAATACTGTGAGGGTGCGGGTACAAGACCATCAGTTTGTAAGGGGAAGGATAATCAGGAGTATATCTCTAAAGAAGGGGTTGATACGCAGCTAGAAAAATGGTTTAAGGAAGCTTCATCTTCCTGGCAAGGAATTATGGTAGAGACAATTCAAAGTACTATAAAGAACGTGATTGCTGAAGAGGTTAAACCTCTACAAGAAGCTATAGTACACCTGACATCTAGAATTGAGTCACTGGAATCCAAGGTGGAAAAAAATCAAAAAACTATCGCTACTCATGACAAAACCATTGGCGACCAGCAAAAACAACTAATCTCTCTGGCCACCAAGGTAGATGATTTGGAAAATAGAGGAAGGAGAAATAATATAAAAATCCGGGGCCTGCCAGTAAATTTGAAACATACAGAACTCCCCCTCATAGTAAACGATATTTTTAAAAATTTGTTGGGAGAAAATGCCCCTAAAACAATTGAGCTGGACCGGGTACATAAAGTAGGGAAAATTCGTGCTTCTGATAGTGGGAATGTGATGGATGTGGTCTGTAGAGTCCATTTTTTTGCCCAAAAAGAAAATATTTTAAGGAAAGCGAGAGAAATTGGCAAGGTGGACTTTAAGGGGCATAAAATAGAATTATATAATGATTTGTCAGGGAGAACAATTTTTAGGCGTAGACTATTGAAACCCATATTAACTATGGTAACAGAAAAAGGGGGAACCTACCGTTGGGGTTTCCCTCTCTCCTTGACGGTTACAATGGCGAATAATTCCTACACTCTGAAAGATGGACATCCGATTGCTCCATTACTAACTAAATTTAATTTACCTCCAATGGAGATAAGGGGTTGGGAGATTGGAGACGAGGGAGGAGGCGGGCCTGAGCCCGTAGTGGGATCTACCTAAGCCTACCATAATTTTGGTTGGTTTGGGGTGTCTGAGAGACAAGTCTCCACTAATAGTTCGCATTTTTTGCGACTGTGGGGACAAAAGAACAATGGATCAATGTGAGAAAGAAAGGGGGAGGACCGATGTCTCTCCATGTGTGTCTGATTTGGTAAAAAAAAGTAAGATGTATGGGTGTGGTATGAGTCTTGGTTTCCGTCCACAACTACCTGGATATACGGCCTTTATCATTAGGCTTACCATTACTATCTCTTGATGAATAATATAAAAATTGTAACAATAAATGTTAATGGGGCAAACTCCGGGAGTAAACGAGGAAGGATTTTAAATGAACTAAATAAAAATAATATTGACATTGCTTTTTTACAAGAGACCCATTTTAGAGGTAATTATAACCCGGGTTATTGTTATAAAAAATATGACCAATGGATTGTGAATTCAAGAACTACAGGGAAATCTAGAGGGGTAGCAATTGTGATTTCTTCCAGAATAAATATTGAGATTGAAGAGATAAGAAAGGATGAGGATGCCAGATTTCTGATGATAATAGGTAAATTAGACTGCCATCCAATCACGCTGGTCAATATCTATGCCCCCAATGTAGGGCAGAGCCTTTTTGTCAGGAGAAGTCTGGACACTGTTTGGGAATATAAAAAGGGGAGGTTGATAATGGGAGGGGATTTCAACGTTGCCTTAAATCCCGAAATAGATTCCTCAAAAAAAAAGTCCAATATAGGGAAAAAGCAATTGCAGTTGTTGGTGAATAAACTTAGAAGTAAAAAAATGGCTGATGTATGGAGAATACATAACCAAGACGTTTCCGATTATACTTTCTTTTCTCAGGTTCATAATACTTACTCAAGATTGGATTTTTTCTTGTTGGAACAGGATAACTTATTAGATGTTATAGATATTAAGATAGGCTGCATTACATATTCGGATCATGCGCCAGTTTTTCTTACAATTCAATGGAATAATAAAATAGGAACAGAATTTAATTGGAAATTAAATGAGCAATTGTTGAAAGAGCCCGGGGTGAAGGAAATAGTTGAAGAACAAATTGACCTTTATTGTAAAGAGAATGAGAACTCCGTTCCATTACTACGGACAGAATGGGAGTGTCTTAAATGCGTTATTAGGGGCTCTTTAATTAAGCAAACAAGTAGGTTAAAATGGGAAAAAAAGAAACAGTTGGAAAACCTGATGCAGGCCCTAAATGATGCAGAAAAAGATCATAAATCCCTGCCAAATGACTTAAATTATACAAAGCTGGTGGAGATTAGATTCTCCTTAAACTCTCTGCTGAATACGGAATGCCGTAACCAATATAAACGGCTGAAACGAGAGTACTCAATTAATATCAATAAGCCAGGCAGAATGATGGCTAGATTGTTAGACAAAAAGAAAACTCGTAATTTTATTGAAAAAATTAAAAATGCAGAAGGTAAGCTCTGTTATGACACATCCCTAATGGGGGATATTTTTGGTAAATACTTTGACAAATTATATAATTTAGACATAACGACAACGGCGAAGCAAATCGAAGACTATTTTGATGATTTAAAGCTGCCCCGATTAAGTAGCGAAGAAAAAGATTTAATGGAGACTCCTATTACCCTGAAAGAAGTGCAGGATGCTATTCTAACATTGCAGAATGGGAAAAGTCCGGGCCCAGATGGATATGGAACAATCTTTTATAAGACCTTTATAGACAAATTAGCACCAATGCTCGGGAAAATGATGAATGAGGAAAACGGTAAGGAACCATTTACCCGATTGGGAAACCTAGCAACAATAACATTGATTCTGAAGGAGGGGAAAATCCCAGATGAAACTCAAAGCTACCGACCAATATCTGTTATTAATACAGATGTGAAGATCTATGCGAAGATTTTAACTCTTAGACTGGAAAAAGTCTTAGACAAAATACTGGGTAAGGAACAGGCAGGGTTCAGAAAAGGACGTCAAATGCGCGATAATATTTTCTCTGCAATTAGTTTTCAACACAGAATTAAACATGATAAAAATAAAGCAATCTTGTTAGCCATCGATCGTATATCTAGACCATTTATGTTTACTGCCCTTAAATTTTTCGGCTTTGGAGAGACTATTATAAATAGAATTAAGGGTCTTTATAGAAATCAAGAGGCAAGAGTCAAAATTAATGGGATTCTATCTAAGCCCTTCCCAATAAATAATGGAGTTAGACAGGGGTGCCCCCTCTCCCCCCTCCTATTCAATTTAAGTATGGAAGTGTTGATCTCTATAATTCAGAATGATCCAGAGATTGTGGGGTGGAAAATAGGGGAGTATGAGAACAAGATCTTGGCATATGCTGATGATTTATTATTGACATTAACGAATCCGCAGATCTCATTAGATAAAGTCTGTAAAATCCTTGAAGAATTTGGCAGAGTATCGAGTTTTAAAATAAATAACACAAAATCGGAGATTCTGAATATGGGTTGTGATCGTGATGTGTTAGAGGAGATAAAAAAAAAATATCATTTTAACGCTACAGATAAGAAAATTAAATATCTTGGGATTTATATATGTAAAAACGAAGGAGAGTTATTTAGAGAGAATTATTCAAAAATTCAAGAAGAATGTACACATCTTGTAAGATCTATGGAAAACTCCCCCCTAAATGTTATAGGTAGAATTAATTTTATTAAAATGAAAATTCTACCAAAGATAAATTTTGTTATACAAAACCTTCCCATAGCCGTGCCAAGATCGTGGTTTTCAGAGTGGGACCGATTGTTTGGGGATTTTATTTGGAGGAAAAATAAACATAGGATAGCTTATAAAACTATCAGCCGTTCTAAAGATAGGGGGGGAATGGGTGCCCCTAATATTAACCACTATTATAGGAGCATACATCTCGATAGATTATTGGATATAAGAATTGCGCCTCCCCATATGTTCTGGTCTCATTACGAGAAAGAGTTAATAGATTTTGCTTTGGTTTCATCATGGCATCCAAAGATGGTTAGGAAGGCAGCCCAGGAGGTTTCACACCCTCTACTCGCACCAACCCTGTGGGCATTTGTGGAATTATTGGAAGTAGAATATGAGAAAAGGCTATCACCCCTGGCAACATTGGGTAATAATCCAAATTTTGAACCTGGTATGAATGAGCAATGGTTTAGGGATACAATATTTGAGCCTGCTACGACGTTGACAGAGTTCACAGATCAAATGATAAAAATAAAGGAGGATAAGGTAAAGGGTTTTAAATACTGCCAATTATTAAGTTTTTTCTATAAAATAAGAGGCAAAATCAGCGGACAGAAGAATTTCTTTGAGAGTTGTTTCAGTTCTGCTGTTAAAAAAGATAAATCAATATCCCTGTTGTATAATTTTATTGGTGGTTATTATGATCCCTTGCGTCCCCCTTTTTGCACAAAATGGGAAATGGATTTAAAACCGATTCAAGCCATGGATTGGGGAAAGATTTTTAAGAAGATCTGGACATCTAAGATTCCCGCCTACCAGCTGATTAATTATAAGCTGGTAGCGAGATGGTACATCTCACCAGCACGACTGAGTAAGATGAGAGCTAACACAAGCAATAAATGTTGGCGATGCCAAGCAGACAGGGGTTCACTCGCCCATATGTGGTGGTCCTGCCCTAAAATCCACAAATTTTGGATGGAAATTGAATCCTTCTGTAATAGAGGAAGGAAAAAAATCTGTGGATTTACAGAAACAAAGGCTATCCTGGGGACAGGGGAAGTCCAGAATCTGACCTATCCAGCCGCGGTGGTGGCAAAAAAATTAATAGCATGTAAGTGGAAAGGGGTAGAGGCTCCTACTCTGAGGGACTGGATAGGAGAGATGAAAAAATTTCTAGTATTGGAGGAATGGGAAGAAGAAGAAAAATTCCAAGATAGTGCCTTATATAAATGGCGAATGATCTGGTCGGAAATGCTTAGGTAAGAGTAGTAGGAAGTAAGAGTAGGGAGTATGTGAGGCGGGCCAAGGTTGGGTTAAATGGGTTAAATGGAGTATGGATGGAGCGCCTGTGGAGAACGGATGTTGAGTGTGGTAAGAGGTTTGATTTTAAGTGGTAAGATGAGAGAAAGCTGGGGTAGGGTAGAAAATGAAGGAAGTAGCATAGCTCTATATGGTTTAATAAAGTTTTGTAATAAATAGATTGATAAAATGTAAAATAACCCCCCCTTCTCTCCTGCTATATTGATAACCGATGATGACAGCTCAGCTTGACCTAGGAGCATGGCAGTGAAGTTATGTATTTATCGGTCGAGCAGGTGAATGATCTGAGGTTAAAAAAAAAAAAAAAAAAAAAAAAGAATTAAAAATAATTTGGAACGTATGTTAGGGTTAGGCACCAGTGTTGCTATCCATTTCAAAATAGTTTTTGGGAAAATACATTGTATTTTTAACAATATGGTCATGGAAAATGAATATAAGAAAATGGGCGCGAAAACGTGAATTTTTGCAAAAAATTTTTTGAAATTTTGTTCATGAGTTATTGTTTTTTAGCATTTATATAGCGTCGACATCTTCCACAGCGCTGTACAGAGTATATTGTCTTGTCACTTAACTGTCCTTCAGAGGGGCTCACAATCTTTTTCGCAGTAGCCGTGTGAGCCTGCCCTCACATGCGCAGTAGCATGGAGCTGCTCGTACACAAGCGGCTCCAGCTTACTGTGCCTACGCAGGTGGGTTCGCGCGGCCATGCTGCAGGAAGAAGAGGAGCTGTACGACCCCGATATGATTGGCGACAATGCCATGTCACTAATCTTCTGGGGGGCTGCGCTCAGTGACGGGGGACATCAGAGCAGGGAGGGAAGCCTCAATAGGATCCTGAGGCTTTCCTCTCTTTAGGTAAGTATCTAATTTTGTTTATTGAGCAGTGCGGGCCCTGGGCGCAGACCGGCAAGTAGAAGAAGCGGGGCGCAGGCAGAAGGACATAACCGCTAGGGAGCTTGTGTGGTGCGGTGCAGCCAAATGGAAGAAGAAAGAAGATTACCTGCGCAATCACCTTCCTTGACTCCTCCTTGGCTGCCTGCGTCAGACGTCAAGTCATCATCACGTCACCACCGTGTGATGACACCTTATGTCCTGTAGCGGTACTGCAGGCTGTCAGTGCGCGGCACCTATGGAGAAGTCAGCTTGCCAGGGCTCTCTTTCCCTGTGTGTTCTCCTGGTCCCTGCTGGTTGCTTCCTCCTGAATGAGCAGCCGGTCACTAGTAAGTAGGCAGATCTGCTTGTGACCTGTGGCTGTGTGACTGTCCCTAAAGAGTAAGGGTTTGCGAGTCCACTGGGGTGAGGAGAAGGGGGGGGGGGTGTCAAATATTTACACCCTAGCCCTGGGTGCAATTTAGCCTAGAAACTGCCCTGTACGCGAGCTTCGGCTCGGGTACTCTTTAACAAACCGTTTCCTCACTCTAAATACACCTCTCTGACAATGCAGTCCTTGGTAGGTTTTGGGGCTCCATATCAATAGAGTGCTTGGGTCCCCATGTACAACCCCCAAGCGTCTTAGTTACGCCACTGCTTATACTCGATATCCCATCCTCTCTGGTGATTCGCCGGCAGTCGAGCGCTTCAGAAGCCATTTGTGTCGGAATTAGATATATTTTCTCTAAGCTTACAAAAATAATAAAAATATTTAACTTTTCAGATAAAGTTTATGAGCTGTCTTTACAGCTCTGTATCCCACGCGTTGCGAGCCCTCGCTATTCCGTCAGTTCACACGTCCGCCCCCTCTTCTGCGGCGCTTCCGTTCGCCAAATCTTTTTTTTTCTCTCTCTCTTTTCACAAAGAGAAGTTTAAGACGCGCGATCCCGCCGATCCCCTGAATAGAAGACACTTAATTCACCATCCACACAACAAGCACTTAATCAAATCGAGCGCAGCACGCTCCGCACCACGCGCGGTTCACACCGGAGGCGGTTAACCCAACAGTCGCTAATGGCGGCTTCAGCCGGGAGGGGACCTCTTCACTTACTTATGCTATGTAAAGTGAATAAAGAAAAATTTTCTCCCTTTTCCTTCTGTTGCTCGAGAGGACTCGAAACGCAACTGCTGCGCTCACAAAAGCCATTTGCTTCAAATAATGCAGCAGATGGTAGCGGGATTTGCATATTTCTGAACATGAGTCTCGCAGCATGGGAGAGCAGAGCAAAAAAAAAAAATACAAAAATAAAAAATGTTCGAGGAAAGACGAAAATGGCAAAAAAAAAAAAAAGAAAGAAAAGAAGAAAAAGTCAATGTAAATCATAAGGAATGAAAGACCTTTCCAATTCCACAGACCGGATCTCTTTAGTGGGAACTAATTAGAACAGAAGTACAAAGTCTTCTTGAACAGATTGATAAAAAAGAAAAAAAGGAAAGAAGAAGAAAAATCTTAAGTGTTTCGTTCTTTCGGGAGAACTTTTCTGAAGCTTGGATGGTATGACCAGAGTGCACTGCAATGAGCCAATTTCAGAGGAAAGATGGGCTAGATCCTTTTCCATCCTTTGCCATTCTGAGCCTTTTGATTGGTTGGCGAGCCAATCCATTAGAGTAATGAACCAATGGAAAAGCAAGGCCCATTTTATAGTTTTTCCACCTTCCCACTGCAATCTCCGCGGGTATCAGCGCTGCCTCATTATGATATGTAAAACAAAAGAGGAGAGAGACGAAAGCCAAAATATAGTGCGGTACTACTTGTGTGTTAGTACACCAAAGGGTACAGAAATTGTTGTAACAAATATAACATACTCACAAGTGAAGTCAGGGTACCTCCAAGGTAACCACTGTAAAACACATGGAGAGAATATACTCTACCCTTCTTGGGTTTAAGAAGATGCTCCTTGTAGTGAAGAAAGGGGTAACATCCCTCCACCGTAAGTGGACAATTGGCAACAGAAACAATTTAACAGAGGTGCCAACAGCGGCGTGGGAGCGATCCGAGCGGATGGGGCTGGAGGAAGCCTCAGGTATGTATAAATCTTTTTAATTATTTGAGCTGAGTCCCTTTAAGGACCAGGCCATTTTACATGCGTGGGGGATGTGCCTTTGGGGGGAGGTCAGGCAGCCGGATGCCCAGTGTAGATTGTTAGCCATGGTGTCCCCAATATTGCCAGAAGCCTTTACTCACCTCCCAGCCTCCAGCTATGAGCAGCTCTAGCCCCCTCCGCTCTTGGATCCGACACTTAAAGAAAACCTTTAACAAAAAAAAACCTCCCCTGGGGGGTACTCACCTCGGGTGGGGAAAGCCTCCGGATCCTATTGAGGCTTCCCCCCGTCCTCCTCGGTCCCACGGCGGCGGCGATAAAGCTCCCCGAACAGCGGGGATGTTAATATTTACCTTCCTGGCTCCAGCGCAGGTGCAATATCAGCTCTCCGTTTAGAGATAGGCAGAAATAGCCGATCGCTGTCAGGCCGCTCTACTGCGTAGGTGCAAGTCTCCTGCGCCTGCGCAGTAGACCGGACCCGACAGAGATCGGCTATTTTCGCCTATCTCCGTGCCGAGCCGCAACAGCGCCCCTGCTGGAGCCAGGAAAGGTAAATAAATAAGCGCTTATCAGCGCTTGTTAGCCTTGAGGGAGGATTCCGGGACACTCTGGGGGAGCCAGCGCTGGATTGCCTGCAGCTACAGGGGAGGGGGAAGCCTCATTTGGACCCTGAGGCTTCCCCCTCCCAAGGTGAGTACACCCCATGGCAACTTTTTTTTTTTTACAGGTTCTCTTTAAGGCAGGGCGAGCAGAGATGCCGGCCAGAGCGGAGGGGAGCGACGATCGCCGGGGGAACGCCAAGAAGGTGATCCAACAATCCAATTTCTAGTGAAAAATCAATCGAGCGATCAGAAAATTCTGATCGGAAGAAAAATCGTTCACTACAACATCAACGAACCAATCTTTGCTTCCTGTCTATCACAACCAACAAGAAAATCCAAATTTTGATCTGATGAAAATCCAATCGGACGACTATTTTTATAATCGTTTGTAATCGATTGTGCCTATCAACAGAAATTATTTACAACCAATCTGATTAGAATTTCTCAAATGATTTTTCACTACAAATTGGACAGTTAGTGGCCACTTTTACACTACATGGAGGTGGTTAAATTGGCCAGTCATTGGCCAATCAAAATTGAATGTGTGTATCAGGCTTAAAGGGAAGGTCCAAGCAAAAAAAAAAATGAGTTTCACTTACCTGGGGCTTCTACCAGCCCCATGCAGCCATCCTGTGCCCTCGTAGTCACTCACTGCTGCTCCAGTCCTTCGCTGGCAGCTTTCCGACCTCGGAGGTCAGGGCCGCATTGCATACATTTTTACACATTCCCGCTAGTGCAGAAACATTAACACATACTGTTTTAAGTGTTAGTGGTGCAACGCGTAAATTTTTGTTCCTGCACTAGCTGGAATGCGTAAAAATGTATGCAATGTGGCCCTGACCTCTGAGGTCAGAAAGCTGCCAGCGGGGGACTGGAGCAGCAGTGAGTGACTACGAGGGCACAGGATGGCTACATGGGGCTGGTAGAAGCCCCAGGTAAGTGAAACTCATTTTTTTTTTTTGCTTGGACCTTCCCTTTAAGGTGGCCACTAACAGTCTAATTACTAGCAAAAAATTGTTTGAGCGATCAGAAATTCTGGTTGGATTGGTTGTAAATAATCTCCATTGATGGGCACAATCAATTACCGTATATACTCGCATACAAGCCGAATTTTTGACCCCCAAAATGGGGGTCAAAAGTTGGGGGGTCGGCTTGTATGCGAGTCTTCCCTGGTGGTCTAGTGGTGGGTGGGTGGGTGGGTGGTGGGTGGTCCGCGCCCCGCTCCCCCCCCGGCCGCCGCCGCTAATACCTGTTTAGGCAGCGGCCGCTTCCTAATCCGCGTTCCTCTTCTTAAGTGTCTTCTCAGAGTATCACAGCAGCGCGCCCGGCGCTGCTGCTGTGACGATGCAGGGGGCAGGAAAGAGCGGTTCCCTTGGCAACGGCGATACAGATCGCCGCTATAGGGAGCCGCGCTCTTTCCTGCACTCTACATCGTCACAGCAGCAGCGCCGGGCGCGCTGCTGTGATACTCTGAGAAGAAACTTAAGAAGAGGAACGCGGATTAGGAAGCGGCCGCTTCCTAAACAGGTAATAGCAGCAGCGGGGGGCGGGGGGGCGGAGCACTACCTACCTATGCTGGGCACTAAACTGGGCACTATACTGGCTAAACTGGGCACTATACTAGCTAAACTGGGCACTATACTAGCTAAACTGGGCACTATACTGGCTAAACTGGGCACTATACTGGCTAAACTGGGCACTATACTAGCTAAACTGGGCACTATACTGGCTAAACTGGGCACTTTACTAGCTAAACTGGGCACTATACTGGCTAAACTGGGCACTTTACTAGCTAAACTGGGCACTATACTAGCTAAACTGGGCACTATACTAGCTAAACTGGGCACTATACTGGCTAAACTGGGCACTATACTGGCTAAACTGGGCACTATACTAGCTAAACTGGGCACTATACTGGCTAAACTTGGCACTATACTAACTAAACTGGGCACTATACTGGCTAAACTTGGCACTATACTAACTAAACTGGGCACTTTACTAGCCATACTGGGGCACTATACTAGCTAAACTGGGCACTATACTAGCTAAACTGAGGCACTACCTACCCATACTGGGCGCTATACTGGCTATACTGGGCACTATACTGGCAATACTGGGCACTTTACTAGCTATACTGGACACTACCTACCTATACTGGGCACTATACTAGCTATACTGGGACACACTGGGGGGCTGCACCAATCCAGCATTTCCTACCCCCGGCTTATATGGGGGTCAATCATTTTTCCCTGTTTTTTCAGGGAAAAGTTGGGGGGTCGGCTTATATGCGGGTCGGCTTATATGCGAGTATATACGGTACATACGATTATAAAATCAGTCAACCGATTGGATTTTCGTCAAACCAAAATTTGGATTTTCTTGTTGGTTGTGATAGATAGGAAGCAAAGATTGTTTCGTTGATGGTGTAGTGAACGATTTAACTTCCGATCAGAATTTCTGATCGCTCGAACGATTTTTCGCTAGAAATTGGATAGTTAGTGACCCTCTTGAAAGTGGTATTAACTGAAAAAATTAAATTAAATCATCCAATAAGATATTATTTATTTAGGTTATCTAACCTGGTGTTTTTAGTGTTTACTGTCAGACTTAAGAAAAATGTGGTATGTAAAAAATTATATATATATTATATATATATATATATATATATATATATATATATATATATATATATATACACACACACAGTGGTTTGCACAGTGGAGGTGACAGGAAGCATGTCCTGTGTCCTGATCACCCCTCCCAGCTGTGCACGCTAGGCAACGAGAACAACAACATCAGAAATCCCATCATGCTTTGCACAGCATAAGGGGAAATATGCCCGGGCAGATTTCTTTGATGGGGCGGAGCTTAGCTTCTGTGCAGCTAAAAATGAGGATTGGGTAAGAAAAACAAAGTTCTGATGCTGTGAAACTGTTAAAGAAACACCAAGCCTTTTCAGTGCTGCCGAGTAGATTTTTAGCCTGGAGGTTCACTTTAACCACCCTGGCGTTCTATTAAGATCGCCAGGGCAGCTGCATGAGGGTTTTTTTTAAATAAAAAAAAAAATATTTCATGCAGCCAACTGAAAGTTGGCTGCATGAAAGCCCACTAGATGGCGCTCCGGAGGCGTTCTTCTGATCGCCTCCGGCGCCCGGAATAAACAAGGAAGGCCGCAATGAGCGGCCTTCCTTGTTTTGCTTAGATCGTCGCCATAGCGACGAGCGGAGTGACGTCATGGACGTCAGCCGACGTCCTGACGTCTGCCGCCTCCAGCCCTTAGCGCTGGCCGGAACTATTTGTTCCGGCTGCGCAGGGCTCAGGCGGCTGGGGGGACCCTCTTTCGCCGCTGCTCGCGGCGGATCGCCGCAGAGCGGCGGCGATCGGGCAGCACACGCGGCTGGCAAAGTGCCGGCTGCGTGTGCTGCTCTTTATTTCAGGTAAATCGGCCCAGCAGGGCCTGAGCGGCACCCTCTGGCGGTAATGGACGAGCTGAGCTCGTCCATACCGCTAAGGTGGTTAAATTAACTTTCTTATTTTTCTGAATCGTTTTTCTCTGCTCTGTTTCCTCCCTTCTATAACCTTCCGAATAGCTCTTTGTTAGTTACTGACAGCTAAAGGCTGGAGAAACTGAACATCTTACTTGTTTTACCCCGTGCTTTTATGCTTTGTGAATTGATGTATGAGTTCTTTACAGCACAATTTGGTAATTTACCCCACTAGTCAGTAATTTTTAGTTTCCTAAGCAGAGGCAAGATTTGTGAATATTTTTTTTTTTTTTTGCTTTATCGAGTGCAGCAATGCTTTGTGAATTGAGGCCGTAGGGAACGTGTAGCTGGGAATTTTTCAATGTAGTGTAAAAAATGACTTATTTTTTACAATATTCATTTATAAATTATTTAGTCAGTGTTTGCCCATTGTAGAATCTTTCATCTGCTTAATTTGCATTCTGAAATGTATCACAGGTGGTGACGTCTTAAGTACTGGCAGGTGTTTTCTTCTAAGCGTTCCAAAGCCAGTGAAAATAATACCTGGTCTCCCAGAATGCTTTGGGAGGTGGGGAGAATTCCACATAGTTTATCAGTCTAGGCCAGTCATCTGCAAACTTGGCTCTCCAGCTGTTAGCCCTCCTGGCGGTATGAAAAATTCCGCCAGGAGGCAGCGCGGCAGTTTTTTTTTTTGTTAAATCATGTAGCGAGCCCAGGGCTCGCTACATGATAGCCGCTGCTCAGCGGCATCCCCCCGCCCGCTTCGATCGCCTTCGGCGATCTCCGATCAGGAAATCCCGTTCAAAGAACGGGATTTCCTGGAGGGCTTCCCCCGTCACCATGGCGACGGGGCGGGATGACGTCATGCACCAGGGTGGATGCGCAGCACTATTTTTTGAATTATTTTTGTTTTCTATCATGTAGCTAGCCTAGCGGTAGCTACATGATTCCCCCCTCCCTTCCGCATCCCTCCCACCCTTCCGATCGCTGCCGGCGCGTATTCCTATAAGGAAATCCCGTTCTGAACGGGATTTCATTTAGGGCTTCCCCTGTCGCCATGGCAATGATCATGATGACGTGATTGGCCAGGCAGCGCACGGGGTCTGGGGGGGGGGGGGGCCGCGTGCCGCGCCGGATAGCGGCGATCGGGCGCGGGGCGGCGGCGATCGGTGTGCTGGCGCAGCTAGCAAAGTGCTAGCTGCGTCCAGCAAAAAAAAAATTAAGAAAATCCGCCGAGCATGGCCGGGGTTACTGCCAGGAAGGTTAAGGAACTACAAGTCCCACAATGCATTGCAGGAATCTGACAGCCACAGTCATGATTCATAAAGGCAAATGCATTGTAGGACTTGTAGTTCCTTAACAGCTGGAGGGCCAAGTTTGCAGATCACTGGTCTAGGCTAAGCATCTCTGGGAGGGTGAGGCTACATTAAGTACTTAGCAATATATAGATATAGGAAGAGTTTCTGATGCTGAAACCAGGAAAATTATCATAGAAGTGGGTATTCTGAATAATTTATTTCACTCTGCTATATGTCATGTCACTACAGGGCCTCTTTAAAACGGACCTGAACTCAGAACTTCCTCTCTGTCCTAAAAGATAAGCAAAACCATATTAACCTTTATAGAAAAAAAAAATCTTTATTACAGCTACAAATCCTGCAATAAATCTGCAGTGTGTCTACTTCCTACTTTCATAGAAGGAGACATATTGTTAAAATTCTGTGTTTACCAATTAGTTTCTCTGCCATGGCAGTCAGCTGACACAGCCTTGAGATCAAATTACAACTTCTGAATAGTCACATATGAGGGGGAATTAGAGAGGCTAAACTCTCTAAATACATACAATGTGCATTTCTCTAGGCTTTCCTTCTGTCCTGTGCAAGAGTTCAGATCCACTTTAAATCTCCATGTCCTATCTTCTACCAACATCTAACATAATACAGCATTCAGACAGTCTGCTCATAAAGTCAGATGATACCATCGGCGATGATGCTCTTGGCAAACATGAGCTGCCTCTGTGAAATTAGGTACTATAATGGGTTACCACTCGGCCCCATTGCCCTGCCAAACACCTGGCCATACATAAGGCTTGAAAAGAAGATCTTTACTTAGAAATCTCTCCTCCAGCTGCTGCCTCTGCCCAGCGCATATCACTACACAGAACACTGCGCTCACATCTGCCGCTCGTCGCGTCTGTCTGACACACATCAGATTCTATCAGGTTGACGGCATCTGGTGCCCATCGCTGTCCCCGCGACAGGCTCAGCCGCCCTCCCTGGGGAGACTTGACTAATGATCCCCGTGTCTCATCTCCAGCTCTTCTCTCTTTTCTCTTCAATCCAGATTTGTTTGCCGGGGCTGTCAGCTGCATAATAAGGCAAGCAGATACATTTATTGCAGACCTGCTGTCCATTAATCAGGGGCTTCATTGGATTTGCTCTGCTGCAAAGCCCTAAGTTTGTCTTCTTTGAAATGACATTACGGTGCAGCGTCATTTGTCATGACGAGGGGAAGTCATCTCGAATCAATGAGAAATAATGTTTAGTAAATCATTAATTATGTTTCCGAGGAGGGGGGAGTGAGCGTATAATAATTGCAGATGCGTGTATTACATGATGGCGATTTAATACCGGGGGCCGGGGCCACCGCCAGTAATTGGGGGGCTGCGCAGGAAAAGGCTGTCTGGTCTGTGCCAGGCACTCCGTCAAAACGTCGTTTGTCAAACAAATCGAGTATTATTTCATTTCCTCCGTGATTAGATTGTTTTTTTTATAATTTATTTCCATTCTGAGATTGGAATACAGCAGTTGTCTGCGGTAAACAAAGCAAAAAGATACAAGCAACATTTATTAATCCTGTTGCCTGGAGATTTGTCTCAGGTTCACATATGTCTAGAGCCTTATATAAATATCCTGTCCTGCAGGAGAACTCTGATCTTTCCATCAACTCTCCTAATGCACTCCATGCTGCTGGAGGACTCTGCTCCTTCCTCTATCTAACCCTTCTATCCTGATATGCTCTGTGCTGCTGGAAGACTCCTTCCTCTATCTAACTCTCCTCTCCTGATATACTCTGTGCTGCTGGAGGACTCTGCTCCTTCCTCTATCTAACCCTCCTCTCCTGATATACTCTGTGCTGCTGGAAGACTCCTTCCTCTATCTAACTCTCCTCTCCTGATATACTCTGTGCTGCTGGAGGACTCTGCTCCTTCCTCTATCTAACCCTTCTATCCTGATATGCTCTGTGCTGCTGGAAGACTCCTTCCTCTATCTAACTCTCCTCTCCTGATATACTCTGTGCTGCTGGAGGACTCTGCTCCTTCCTCTATCTAACCCTTCTATCCTGATATGCTCTGTGCTGCTGGAAGACTCCTTCCTCTATCTAACTCTCCTCTCCTGATATACTCTGTGCTGCTGGAGGACTCTGCTCCTTCCTGTAACTCTCCCCTCCTGATATACTCTGTGCTGCTGGAGGACTCTGCTCCTTCCTCTATCTAACCCTCCTCTCCTGAAATACTCTGTGCTGCTGGAGGACTCTGCTCCTTCCTGTAACTCTCCTCTCCTGATAGACTCTGTGCTGCTGGAGGATTCTGCTCCTTCCTCTATTTAACTCTCCTCTCCTGATATACTCTGTGCTGCTGGAGGACTCTGCTCCTTCCTTTATCCAACTCTCCTCTCCTGATATACTCTGTGCTACTGGAGGACTCTGCTCCTTCCTCTAACTCTCCTCTCCTGATATACTCTGTGCTGCTGGAGGACTCTGCTCCTTCCTCTAACTCTCCTCTCCTGATATACTCTGTGCTGCTGGAGGACTCTGCTCCTTCCTGTAACTGTCCTCTACTGGTATACTCTGTGCTGCTGGAGGACTCTGCTACTTCCTGTAACTCTCCTCTCCTGATATACTCTGTGCTGCTGGAGGACTCTTCTCTTTCCTGTAACTCTCCTCTCCTGATATACTCTGTGCTGCTGGAGGACTCTGCTCCTTCCTGTAACTCTACTCTCCTGATATACTCTGTGTTGCTGGAGGACTCTGCTCCTTCCTGTAACTCTCCTCTCCTGATATACTCTGTGCTGCTGGAGGACTCTGCTCCTTCCTCTAACTCTCCTCTCCTGATATACTCTGTGCTGCTGGAGGACTTTGCTTCTTCCTGTAACTCTCCTCTACTGAAATACTCTGTGCTGCTGGAGGACTCTGCTTCCTCCTGTAACTCTCCTCTCCTGATATACTCTGTGCTGCTAGAGGACTCTGCTCCTCCTTCTATCAAATTCTCTCCTCTCCTGATATACTCTGTACTGCTGGAGGACTCTGCTCCTTCCTACCTCTAACTCAGCTCACGCAGACAGATATTTAGGCAACACAAACAGTACACAGAACCTGTGCAGATAGTGCACAGTTAAATGTATGCAGTTTGCATAGGATTCAGGGGCGTGGCTAGAATCATAGAGATCCGGGGCACTTTTTGGCACTCCAGCTGGAAAAATGGCTTGGCCACGCACCATAATGTGGGTGTGGTCATGGGTGGAGCCTAATTTACATGAACTTAACAGCGGTCAAAGTAGGCCTGCCCAGCAAAATGTTGGATGAAGCCCCTCCACCCCTCTCTCTCTATCTATATATACAAAAAATATATACAAAAAAAAATACAGCATATCACATAAATAGGCAAGTGTCACTTAAACATAACCAGGCAGAGTTACCTGGCTTCTGTGCTGGCTGGCCTGGCTTTCTGCTGGGCGGGGTGGCCTGCTGCCAGTCCCTCCCCCCCCCCCCCCCCATAGCATTCCCTGACCTTCTAGTGAACCCCTTCCGATGCTCCCACGGGCCTCCCATTGAGGCACCACAACTCCCAGCATGCTCCCATAGAAGAACCACAGCTCCCTGCATGCCCCCATAAAGGCATCACAGTGCCCAGCATGGCACTACAACACCCAGTATGCCCACATAGAGGCACCACAGCACCCAGCATACAATTGTCGCACTACAGCTTCCAGCATGCGCGCCATTGAGACCCCACAGCTGATTCAGCCTGGGGGACATCCTGGACACCCCAGAATAGATCCAGGGCATGTGCCACTGATCTTTGAGGCTAGCCACGCCCCTGAGAGTTATGCATGTTGGGCGACACGTTTTACGCATACATCTCTTACTTTGCCTTCTATACAACATAAGTAATGCATGTGTAAAGTGAGTTGAACAGTTGTTGTAACTCACTGCGTAAATTGCTTAACTTCTGCACACGTCCCATTTGTGCGCACATCTGTTTTGCGTTCTTTAGTGAATGTACCTCTTAGATACACAGATAGTCTAGCTTTCTTTTTGCTGCAGTGTTGTAGATCGGGGCTAATTGATTTCTGGAAGACTCAGCATATTACCGGCATCACAGCTGCAGTAAACATGTTTATTGCATTCCACCTGCATCAGTAAAGTGGGGTTCCGCCTGGAACCGAGGTCAGGGGTGACACATTAAATGCATGCAAATGGATTGATTATGTGACAGTTTCTGTATTGATCGCACATTTCCGTAGTGCAGCCGCCACACATAACACACAACAATGCAAAACCCAACAGAGGGTCTGTACCTTCGTCGCTCACACTGACAGGGACGGTTTTAGCTTCAATGGGGCCCCAGGGGAGAAAGGAACGTGGGGGCCACCTGACCACCACAACCCTCCCTGACCGCTGCCCCTCTGTCTCCCTCTGACCTGTACCACTCCCCACTCCCAAGTAGCTGTGCTCCCTCAGTCTTAGATAGCACTACCTCCCCCCCCCCCCCCCCCCAGTACAGATAGTACAGATAGCCAGATGTGCCCCCTAAGATAAGTTAGACTGCCCCCTTCAGTAATGCTAGCCAGATGATCCCCATTTTACGTAGTCCCCCTCCCCCGGTATAGATAGCTACAAGTTCCCCTAGGATTAGATAGCCTTCTACCCCCTCCACCCATACGCAGGGGCAAACCCAGGACTTTCAAGGTGGGGGATTCCTGAAAGGTCTCCCTCAGCCACACACAATACAGTATAATAATATGGTAGGATATTATGCTGGGTACACGTGATGCAATTTCCCATCCGACAGACGGGATCTGGCAATTATTTCCCAAATGTCCGATCTGCTCCCGATCATCAATGGGATCGATAAGGAGCAGTTTGGATACAGATAATAATCAGGACAACTGACATTGGTAATGAAGGGGAAAGTGAAGCATTCACACAGCAGGGCACAGGGCTGTGCTGCTCATACCTGACTGTTAACTTCCTCAGAGCTGCTCCATGCTCTGTACACACACGCTGCTGCACCATGCTCTGTACTACACAGTGACCAGATTTTTGTAGTCTCAACCTGGGACAGGGTGGCGGGGGGGGGGGGAGGGGGGCTGCCACGCCGACAAATGTGGTGGCTGCGCCGCGCCGAAAAATGGGCGTAACCCCAAAGCAGCAAACATAGCCAACTATGACCATTAAATAATAAATGCAGCAACAGTTACCCCAGACACCACAAAATAAATGCAATGGGCAACATGTCAGCACAAAATAAACACATTGCGGCCAACATGTCAGCACAAAATAAGCACATTGCGTCCAACATGTCAGCACAAAATAAACGCATTGCGGCCAACATGTCAGCACAAAATAAACGCATTGCGGCCAACATGTCAGCACAAAATAAATGCATTGCGGCCAACATGTCAGCACAAAATAAACGTATTGCGGGCAACATGTCAGCACAAAATAAACGTATTGCGGGCAACATGTCAGCACAAAATAAACGTATTGCGGGGAACATGTCAGCACAAAATAAATGCATTGCGGGCAACATTTCAGCACAAATTAAACACAATGGGGGCAAACATGTCAGTACAAAATAAACGCATTGCAAGCAATATGTCAGCACAAAAGAAAAGTATTGCGGGCAACATTTCAGCACAAAATAAACGCAATGGGGGCAAACATGTCAGCACAAAATGAACGCATTGCGGGCAACATTTCAGCACAAAATAAACGCAATGGGGCAAACATGTCAGCACAAAATAAACTTAAACATATGTGGGAACATTTCACCTGGAAAAAAAAGCATGTACTCACCTGCCAGAAGTCCCCTCACACAGCCGGCCTTCAATCTCCGGCGCTGACAGGCAGAGCAGGGCTACGGCAAGATGGCGTCCGGAGGCGGAGCCCTGTACTGGAGACACAAATAGTCTCCAGTACAGGGTTCTGCCTCCGGACGCCATCTTGCCGTAGCCCCTGCTCTGCCTGTGCCTGCCGGAGGACAATGCAGGCTGCTGGAGCGGGGCTGCGGGGAATGAACTAGCGCAGCGTCTATGAGACGCTGCGGCTAGTTCATGTACGGTGGCCAGAGTCCCGAGGCCGGGACGTCCCGCTGCTAAAAGTGGGACGTTTCCCGGGACCTCATGCAGCCTGGGACAGCGCCCCCCGAAGGCGGGACGCGTCCCGGGTAAAGCGGGACGTATGGTCAGCGTATCTGTACACACGCTGCTGCTCCATGCTCTGTACACACACTGCTGCTCCATGCTCTGTACACACACTGCTGCTCCATGCTCTGCACACACTCTGCTGCTCCATACTCTGTACACACACTGCATCTCCATGGTCTGCACACACTCTGCTGCTCCATGCTCTATACACACACTGCATCTCTATGGTCTGTACACATGCTGCTGCTCCATGCTCTATATACACACTGCTGCTCCATGCTCTGTACACACGCTGCTGCTCCATGCTGTGTACACACGCTGCTGCCCCATGCTGTGTACACACACTGCTACTCCGTGCTCTGTACACATGCTGCTGCGCCATGCTCTGTACACACACAGCTGCCCCATGCTCTCTACACACACAACTACTCCATGCTCTATACTCACACTGCTGCTCCATGCTCTGTACACACACTGCTACTCCATGCTCTGTACACACGCTGCTGCTCCATGCTCTATACTTACACTACTGCTCCATGCTCTATACACACACTGCTATCCATGCTCTGTACACGCACTGCTGCTCCATGCTCTGTACACATGCTGCTGCGCCATGCTCTGTACACACGCTGCTGCTCCATGCTCTGTACACACACTGCTGCTCCATGCTCTGTACACACACTGCTGCTCCATGCTCTGTACACACACTGCTGCTCCATGCTCTATACACACACTGCTATCCATGCTCTGTACACACACTGCTATCCATGCTCTGTACACACACTGCTGCTCCATGCTCTATACACACACTGCTATCCATGCTCTGTACACGCACTGCTGTTCCATGCTCTGTAAACATGCGGCTGTGCCATGCTCTGTACACATGCTGCTGCGCCATGCTCTGTATACACACTGCTGCTCCATGCTCAGTACACACACTGCTGCTCCATGCTCTGTACACGCACTGCTGCTCCATGCTCTGTACACACTGCTGCTGCTCCATGCTCTGTACACACGCTGCAGCTCCATGCTCTGTACACACGCTGCCGCTCCATGCTCTGTACGTACACTGCCGCTCAATCCAAAGTCAACAGTAGCAGGGAAAGAAAGGGGGCATTGCTGTGCAGGATACCTGCAGATATTTTGGTGTTTCAACTTGTACCTGTCCCCAGACACTGCACTGGCCCTTGTCTGAGGGGGGACTCTGGGCAGCTGTAATCCCCCCCTGTGTTTGCCTATGACCTACATATTACCCTAGGATTAGATAGCCTTCGTCCCCCTCCACCCATATGCACAGCAGTGCAGAGTGGAAGCTAGACTAGAACACACCTTTCAGCGCACATTGGGGCCCCCCAAGCACTCTATACATAACAAGTGATATGGTGCGCCAAAACCTCCCAGGGACAACCACAGTGTCAGAGGTGCACGAAGGTGATGGGGAACAGTTTGTTAATAATTATTATCATTCAAAGAATCTATAGAAGTGATTATTACCAGCACAGGACCAATGGGAAGCTATTTCAGTCGTTGAGGGAGGGACCTACGGGGCCCCTCTGGCCCAAGGGACCCCGATGCGGTCACAACCTTTGCAACCCCTAGTGCTACGCCACGGCCTGGATCCCCTCCTTCTTGCGCTTCCCCCTCCAGATTAGCGGCGGCAGACAGGAGCGGGCGGAGAGGAACTACTTACCTGCTTCCTGCATTCCAGGCGATAGCGTGCAGCGTCATCGTCACATGACACTGGTCTCCGCCTTCTCCACCGCTCACTGTGCTTCGTGATTAGCGGAAGCACAGTGAGCGGTGGAGAAGCAGATCCCAGTGTCACGTGACGATGACGCTGCGCGCCATCGCCTGGAACGCAGGAAGTAGGTGAGTAATTCTTCTCCGCCCGCTCCTGTTTGCCACCGCTAATCTGAAGGGGGAAACGCAAGAAGGAGAGGACTCAGGTCCCCCCTCCCCACCGCTGTCCCAGCTGCCCCTCCTTCTTTTGCTGCTTCCCCCTCCTGCAACATGTCCTTTGTGGAAACCTTTGGTGACACCCCCGTCCCGTCTGTCACCTGGTGCATTCCGCCCTCTTACGCTCAACAGCAGGAACTCCCCTGGGATAGCATATTCCTTGTCTCTCCGGAGATTCATCATCCTGTTTACAATAATCTTGATAGATTCAAACAGAAATGCCAAACAGAGAACATCCAAGAAAAAACTACCAGAAAAACAAAAGACCTTCCTCCTGAGTCCTGAGTCTGTCAGCTGAAACATCAGGAGATAGAATGTAAGCATGTGCTGTGATGATAAAGTAAGGGAGGTAGAAAATACTGTATCCACAGACATTGTGTGACCTTCTCTGCGGCTGCCATACATCAGAAGCACACCTGCTTGGTAAGAAGGAGGAAGTGAAGCGCGGTGTACCTGCGCAGGAACAGGTGCGGACTGCAGCGATCTGCCAGGGGTGAGGGGGCCCCCGGAATGACGGCTGACTTTGCATTGCTTTTCCATTACTTATATTACCTCTAACTGGCGGGCAGGAAGAAAATGTTGGCTCAAGAAATAGACAATCCCTGCTTAAGGAGGAACTGTAACCAAGGATTGCACTTCATCCCAGTCAGCAGCTGGTAACCCTTTCCCCAGGAGAAATTTCAAACAGATTATTTGGGGGTCTGAATGGCTGATATTGTGGTGAAACCCCTCCCACAGTGTGAAGTCATAACCTTGGTCCTGACAGTTTCCTGTCTTTGAAGCTTGTGGGAAATAACAGATGTTTTCAACTGCCAAGCAACCAGTATCTCCCTCTGTGCATATGTACTGTGTATCTACAAAATAAAGCAACCTTTTTAGCCTATCGTAATGTTAGTGGGTGTGGTTATAAATAATAGCAGTTTGTTCTACTTAAGGGGCCCATACACCTAACGATTTTCCCGGCGATATACAGCAGATTTGATCACTGTGAATGAATCTGCTGTGAAATCGTTGCACGAACGCTGACAGAACGATCGATTTCCGTCCAAAATCAATCATTCCCATCGATTCCCGTCGATCCGTCCACGCGGAAGATTTTGCTCGCTCGCCAGCGGCGCTAGCGGCAATACATTACCTGCTCTGGCCGGCGCGTGTCCCCGCTCTCTCCGCTGTCACTTCTCCGTGCTCGGCTCCTCCAGCTTCACTGAACTTCCTGTCCCGGCAGGAAGTTTAAACAGTAGAGCGCCCTCTGGTCGAATTGTGTGGCAAGCCTCTGCAGGATTCCCGAGGCTTCTTTCTTCTTAGGTAAGTATCTGTTTTTTTTACCTGAGGTTCTCCTCAGGTACACTTTAAGTCTTTAGTCATTTGGGCTGTGCTGAGTTCTGGGAGGGAGGTGAGAAGGGGTGTGGTCTGGCTGACAATAAGCCTTGAACACATGTTAGATAGTTCTCAGCCAAGAATCTAGCATAAGTACGGCGATCCCTGATCCCTGCACTGTTATGTTTTTGAATTTTACTGTATGGTTGTCTTGGACAGGACAGTGCTTCATACTGTATTGTTTTCAGAATGACTATCTCCTTTTGTAATTTGTCTAAAATTTAATAAAATGATTTGAGGTCAAACAACTGATGTGACTTAAAGTGAACCTTAAGTGTCCCAAAAAAAATGAGTTTTACTCACCTGGGGCTTACCTCAGCCCCCTGCAGCTGATCGGTGCCCACGACGAGTCGCTCTGATGCTCCGGGTCCCGCTGGCGGCCACTTCCGGTTTCGCCGTCAGGACCCGTCAGGCTGGGGAACGCGGCTGATACTACGCGTTCCCAGCCAAAATAGCACCCCTATGCGGCCATATGTCCGCATACGGGTGCCTATGCGGACATATGGCCGCATAGGGGTGCTATTTTGGCTGGGAACGCGTAGTATCAGCCGCGTTCCCCAGCCTGACGGGTCCTGACGGCGAAACCGGAAGTGGCCGCCAGCGGGACCCGGAGCATCAGAGCGACTCGTCGTGGGCACCGATCAGCTGCAGGGGGCTGAGGTAAGCCCCAGGTGAGTAAAACTCATTTTTTTGGGGACACTTAAGGTTCACTTTAAGTATTTATGAAACTTTTTTTAGACCCTTGAAGAACTGTAGCAACTGTGTGACTGTAACCATACCATTGCCACCTCTTCATACTCTGTTTCCTTTTCTATTGATTCCAGATTACCTTGATGTTCTAGAAATGGAGGAACAAGGTAGATTAGCGCAGCTGATTCCACATGACAATGGCCTTGATGAAGTTCAGGCTTGACGTATGACTGAACGTTGGATGACCTCTCACGGATTATTGGGGTGTGGATAGAGAAACAATTCAGCGGGAATTACATGTCATGGGATAAACAAAGGCAATCATGATGCTCTTATAGATATAAGTTGACACAAGCCAGGTGGACTTTATCATGTAGAAGAAGATTTTCTGATGTCCTGGTCATCAGGTTCTGGTTGTGCCTGTTCATAAATTAAGTTTTCTTCTTGATATCCAAGATAATACTCCAAGACAATCCTTATCAAATAGCTTCATGGTCTAAACATTTTTGAAGTTCTGAAGATGAGGGCATACGCACTGCGCATGTACGAGCCCTGACTTGCACATGCACAGTGTGGATCTTCTCGTCTTTGAAACTACTCGACGAAATGAGTACTTCAGAAGGCTGTTCAAAGAATACTGAAGTTCTAGGGATCGAAAATCGGCTTTCCGATCAGAAAATCTGTAATCAGAAACAGTATTGGAAATCCAATTTACCACAACTCAGTAATTTTAGGCCACTGATCACAACCCTTGGAAGCATCCCACCAATCAGAGAATGCAGAATTGTTTTAAATGGAACTCAGATTGTCGCAGTAGATATAGACCAATCAAAAGAATCAGATACTACCTATCAGATACTAAGATATTTTCGTGTCTTCTCTTTGGTCTAAAATTTCAGTGGTTTTCAGATTTTCGTGGTATATTGGTGCATTTTCTGATTGGTCCAATACTACCGAGTATTTACGAATTTACAGTTTCCGATTTACTGCGGAAAATCAGAAATAGTCAGCAGTATTGGACCAAATCAGAGAATGCGGTAATTTACAGCGATGCAATAATAGGAAAACCACATAAATTTTAGGCCAATCAGAAAGCTCAATAATACTCGATAGTATCCAAGTCCTTTGATTGGCTTATAATTACCTTGGCAATTCTAGGATTTAAAAATCCTGCATTCTTTGATTGGTTGAATGCTTCCGAGTTCTGGGGTATCTTGCCAATGAACTGTTTACAAGTGTATTGCAATGTAAAGTATTGGTTTTAAAAGGAATCCATAATATTTTGCAGATGTCCTTTTAAAACCAATACATTTTCAGAATGAGGAAATTGCATTACTGTTGGTAGGGCAAGGTAACGGAAATAGGAATTTCTGATCATCCCTAATCATTTCACCTGGGGACAGTGTAGCAACAATAAGACAGATTGAAGATGGGGAAGGATTTGTGGTATCCAGAGCTTCCCCTTGACTTAAAAGGAACCTGAGGTTAAAGGGATATGGAGGCTGCCGTATTTATTTCCTTGTAAACAATGCCAGTTGCCTGGCAGCCCTATTGATCTTCTGGCATAAGTAGTGTCTGAGTAAAACCCAGGAACAAGCATATGGCTAATGCATTAACCTCCTTAGCGGTAACCCCGTGTGTGACACGGGTAAGCCGCCGGAGGGTGCCGCTCAGGCCCTGCTGAGCCGATTTACATAATTTTTTTTTTTGCTGGACGCAGCTAGCACTTTGCTAGCTGCGCAAGAACACTGATCGCCGCCGGCCCGCGCCCGATCGCCGCTATCCGTTGCGGTGCGCGCCCTCCCCCCCCAGACCCCGTGCGCTGCCTGGCCAATCAGTGCCAGGCAGAGCCAAGGGGTGGATCGGGACTCCCAATGACGTCATCCCGCCCCGTCGCCATGGCGACGGGGGAAGCCCTCCAGTAAATCCCGTTCTTTGAACGGGATTGCCTGATCGGAGATCGCCGAAGGCGATCGAAGCGGGCGGGGGGATGCCGCTGAGCAGCGGCTATCATGTAGCGAGCCCTGGGCTCGCTACATGATTTAAAAAAAAAAAAAAAACTGCTGCGCTGCCCCCTGGCGGAATTTTTCATACCGCCAGGGGGGTTAAAGCCTAAGGGCTCGTTTCCACTATCGCGAATCTGCATGCGTCCAACGCATGCAGATTCGCACATGTAATGCAAGTGGATGGGCCTGTTTCCACTGTAGCGTTGTTGAGGTGCGTTTTTTTCAGCGGTAAAAAACCGCACAAAAGAGCCAACGAATTCGCCTGCGAGTGGAATGCATGCGAATCGCCGCTAATGTATTTAATAGTAAAAACGCATGCGTCTGTTACATGCGTTTTTGCCCGCGATTTCGCACCTTTTTCAATTTTATTTTGCCCTGGCAGTGTCATGGTTAATTTCGCATGGCACCCTGCCATGCGAAATCGCACGCGAAATCGCGGGTAAAAACGCATGCGGAAATGCATCCGCATGCGTTTTTACAAGCGTCGGAATGCCGGCGAAATCGCGTCGCAACAGTGGAAACAAGCCCTAAGTCAGCTGAGTCAGAGTACCTGATCTGCTGCATGCTTGTTCAGGGTCTATGGCTACAAGGATTAGAGGCAGAGGATCAGCAGGGCTGCCAGGCAACTGGTATTGTTTAAAAGGAAATAAATGTGGCAGCCTTCATATCCTTCCCCCTTCAGTTGTCCTTTAAGTAGGTATCAAACCTGAAGTTTCCTCACTTTATATTCCCATTAAGTTTTGTTTTGTTTTTTTGTATTGATATTTATTTATTTCTCTATTTCTATATCTATCTTTCCAATGAACACAATCTATTGCCGTTATGTTTCAGTGCCCTCCTTGTACACCTGTATATCTCTGCTAGTGACGGTGCAGGTGCAGCAGCTGGCAGATGTAGTCAGGTGAGGCCTGAGGGGTCCAGGTGGTCTCAAATGAACAGCTCTCTTGTACTGAACTCCCTGCTTTTCCCGGCTTTGGGCAAGGAAGGAGTTAAATCGGAGTCGCTGGTAGCCGCCTCCAAGATGTGACCTTTTAATAAAACATATACCGAGCCTAAAATAGACGGACTGATGAGATTTTCGAGGGCGTCAAGATGACGGATTGAATCCCCTTCGAAAAAATCAAGCCTTAAAGCAATTCTGTTCTTCTGGCCGCCCGTTGCCTTCCAGCAGGGGCTGCAGAGCCTGCGGCCGTCCTGCAGTGTGTGCTCCATGCATGAGAATGTCCAGGACCCGCACCGCGTACATTACAGGGGAACCCCGCTCACAGCTGCCACTGCACTGCTCAGTAAATGCTGGAGAGCAAAAAATAGGACCTGTAGTGAAAATATCATAATGAATAAAATTGCTTATATTTTACAATATTCATTTAGGGCTTGTTCATACTTAGGGCGTTTTGTGCTTTTTTTGAGAGCCGTCGATTTTTAAAAATGCCCTGAAATTGCTAGTGCAATGAATCTTTATGGGATAGTTCATATCAGTGCGCCGCGTCCGCTTTCCGCTCAGCAAAGCGCTGCCTGCACCATTTTCGGGGTGATTTTGCTACAATGGAAGGTATAGGAAAAACGGAAATGCTCAGAAATCGCTTTTTTTTTCTTTTATCCGGTGATTGTGTTCACGTTTTTAAGAATAAATACATTGTATTTATTCTTTTCCCTGTCAAAGAGTTCACTTCCTGACTTGCCTCAGGGAGTGAAAAAACAAATCGCTCTGCAAAAGCGCTTTGAAAAAAGACTAAGGCCCCATTCACACTTGAGTGCTTTGCTGGCAATTTCAACAAAATGCTCAAACGCTATTACTTTTGAATGCGCTAGTGTACTGAAGCCCTATGTGCCCGTTGTTACTTGGGCGATTTGCGCTAATCGTCACAAATCGCTCAAAAACGCGAAACTCAAACGCGTATCCTGCACCATCTTCAGGCAATTTCCCGGCGATCACGTTTCAGTGCTATAGAAGCGCTAAACACGATCGCAGAGAAATCGCTGCACTGTCCAGTGATTTTTCCGTGTGAAATCGTGGAAAAATAACTCCCGCAAAACGCCGGCAAAAATCACCGGCTTTTTGCCCTTAAAGCGGTTTTAAACTCTGACTAAATATTCAATAAAAAGTGTTTTCCTACTTTGTATAACCCATACAATTATCATATTTGCTTTTATGCACAAGTATTATAATTCATTTAGAAATTATAAGTTCCCAAAGTTCAGTTTAATTACTTTGAAAGCCGTTGGTGGATTTTATTCATAACTGTTGTATTTCTATTGTAATTGCACCCAGTAATAATTTCTGAGCAGTGTTTCAGTTCAGGACTCATTAGCAGAAGTTTCTGCACAATCAGAGAATGTTTACTTACCGTATTTTGCGCCGTATAAGACGCACCTAGGTTTAGAGGGCAAAAACAAGGAAAAAAAAATACTAAACCTGGTGCGTCCATGTTCCAGGAGCGTCTTGTTGATTGTCTCCCCAATTGGTGTCGTCCTGTGTCCCCTTCTGTCCCAAGTGTGTGTCCTGCTGTCCCCTGCTGCCCCTAGTAAGTCCCTAATGTGTGTCCTGCTGTCCACAGTATGTCCCCTGCTGCCCCCAGTAAGTCCCTAATGTGTGTCCTGCTGTCCACAGTATGTCCCCTGCTGCCCCCAATATGTCCCTAATGTGTGTCCTGCTGTCCACAGTATGTCCCCTGCTGCCCCCAGTAAGTCCCTAATGTGTGTCCTGCTGTCCACAGTATGTCCCCTGCTGCCCCCAGTAAGTCCCTAATGTGTGTCCTGCTGTCCACAGTATGTCCCCTGCTGCCCCCAGTATGTCCCTAATGTGTGTCCTGCTGTCCACAGTATGTCCCCTGCTGCCCCCAGTATGTCCCTAATGTGTGTCCTGCTGTCCCCAGTATGTCCCCTGCTGCCCCCACTATGTCCCTAATGTGTGTCCTGCTGTCCCCAGTATGTCCCCTGCTGCCCCCACTATGTCCTTAATGTGTGTCCTGCTGTCCCCAGTATGTCCCCTGCTGCCCCCAGTAAGTCCCTAATGTGTGTTCTGCTGTCCCCAATGTGTCTCTGGTACATACCCTGCTGTCCCCAGTATGTCCCTAGTGTGTGTCTTGCTGTCCCCAGAATGTTCACTGCTGTCCCTATAGTGTATGTCCTGCTGTTCCCAGGTATTCCCTGTATGTCCCCAGTACATGTCCTGCTGTCTTCATTATGTCCCTAGTGTGTGTCTTTCTGTCCCTAGGTGTCCCCATTCTGCCTATAGTGTACCTCCCCGTGTTTATGCCCGCAAACACCCGCGTCGCCGCTTGTGAATATGTTCCCCCTGGCCCCTGGGTGGTCCACAACTGCCTCTTATATGTCCGCAAACACCCGCCGCTTGTGTACATGTCCCCCATCTGTGGTCCGCAACTGCCCGCTTGTGCCCTCACTTGTCGCCACTTTCCCCCGGTGTAAATAGCTGGACTGCGCTCATCTTACCTAAGTCAGTGCCTTCTGCGGGGATCGGAGACCTGTCTTCACTTCCGCACTTCAGCTCTAGTAATTGCTTCTGTTGCGTCATCAGCAGAAGCCTTCACTAGGGGGAGCCGCGTGTGTGAAGACAGGTCTCCGATCCCCGCAGAAGGCACTGACTTAGGTAAGATGAGCGCGGTCCAGCTATTTACACCGGGGGAAAGCGGCGACACAAGAGGGCAGTTGCGGACCACACAGGGGGGACATGTACACAAGCGGCGGGTGTTTGCGGACATATATGAGGCAGTTGTGGACCACATAGGGAACATAGTCACAAGCGGCGGCGGGTGTTTGCGGGCATAAACACGGTTTGTGGGCAGGGAGCGGCACACACGGGGCAGAGCATCACATAAGGGGCAGTGCAGGGAATCCCCGACGTGGCGGCAGGTCGCGGTTTCTATCGGCGGGCGTTCGGAAGTCGGGGATTCCCTGCCTTTGCCGTATAAGACGCAGGGACTTTTTCTCCTCATTTTTTGGGGAGAAAAAGTGTGTCTTATACGGCGGAAAATACGGTAATTGTATTAAGCAAAGAATGTAAACACAAGATAAGGTTATCACCAGTTGGGATGCGGCAGCCCCTGCAGGAGAAAAAGTCATTCCTGTGATTTAACCCTTTGAATGCTGTTTTACTAAAAAAAAATGGTGTTAGTATATTATATGCTGTAAATATTCTTTTAGAGCAAAGAAGTAATGCTGGGCTATGCTGCCGTCAGCGATTTCTATTTTAGATGTGAACAAAGCCTAATAGATTATTTCGTCGGTGATTGCCCATTGTAAAATCTTTCCTCTCCCTGGTTTACATTCTGAAATGTATCACTGGTGGTTTTATCTTTAGTTCTGCCAGGTGATCTGTAAGGAATGTTCGTTAGATACTACTTACTTGGCTTAGACTACAGTTGTTTGAAATCGCTACAAAGTGACTGATCGTTAGTTAATTGTGTGTGAATATTTTACAAGCAATCAGAAGACGGTATGGGAGGTCTCTACAGGATCCAGAGGCTTCCCTCTCCTTAGGTAAGTATTTCACTTTTGACCCGAGGTTCACCACAGGTACACTTTCAGGGCTGGAACCCACTAGAGCGATTTTTGAGCGTTTAGGGAGCGTGAGCAATCGCTAGCGATTTCCCTCAACGCTCTGCCAATGTAAATGGATGGTGCAAATTCCACAGAAGCGAATGCGATTTGCTAAATCGCAAACGCAGGACATGCAGCATTTTGTTAGCGTTTGTGCTTCAATGTAAAGTATATAAATGCTGGCGTAATCTCTCATCAAAACCTGCACGGAGCGATTTTGCTAGCGTTTTAAAGTTACTGCACACTGTAACAAAATTAAAAACAATTGAAAGGACCAATCAGACTTTAAAACGCTAATCGCTAATTCTAAAATCGTTACCTAAAACGCTCATGAAATCGCTTACAAACCGCTCATACAAAACACTAGCGATTGCGATTAGCGATAGCGTTTTGTAGTGGGTTCCAGGCCTAAGAGATTGGCATTCCAGTAGCGATCCCTCGTTAATCTGCAATTCCTTTCGATCATTATCACAATCCATTTTCCTACCTCCATCATGTAGCAGGAGCGCTTTCCTACACAATCTGCACATAGTATTCAAATTCTGTTGACCCTCCTACTACAAGGAGGTGATAAAATTGGCTAATTATGATTGGATGTGTGTACGCACCCTTAAAGAGACACTGAAGCGAGAATAATTCTCGCCTCAGAGCTCATAGTTAGCAGGGGCATGTGTGCCCCTGTTAAAACGCCGCTATCCCGCGGCTAAACGGGGGTCCCTTCACCCCCAAACCCCCCCCCTCCGCAAAATAATCAATGACCAAATTGGTCGTAGATTTTGCTGCTCCTAGAGGCAGGGCTAACGGCTGCAGCCCTGCCTCTAGTCGCATCTATCAGCGGCGCATCGCCGCCTCTCCCCCGCCCCTCTCAGTGAAGGCAGACTGAGAGGGGCGGGGGAGAGGCGGAGATACGCGCTGACAGACGCGCGGGGGGCAGGACTGCGACGGTTAGCCCTGCCTCAATCCGGAAGAGATCCCCCGCTGCTCGGAGGGGATTTCGGGGGGTAAGGGACCCCCGTTTAGCCGCGGGATAGCGGCGTTTTAGCAGGGGCACACATGCCCCTGCTAACTATGAGCTCTGAAGCGAGATTTATTCTTGCTTCAGAGTCTCTTTAAGCCCCATACACACGCTCAACCAGGGCCGGGCCGAGGCATAGGCTGGAGAGGCTCCAGCCTCAGGGCGCAGTATAGGAGGGGGCGCACAATTCATTCAGCTGTCATTCCCCTATTGTGTTTGAAGCAGAAACAAAATAATAAAAGGAGATACATGGAAGTGACTACAAGCAAGATAACTAGAGATTAAGGTGTTAGGGGCCCTGGGGTGCCTCTTAGTCTAATAGCAATCAGTGTGTGACGGCTGGCGTGGGAGGGATGGAGGGGCGCACTTTGGTGTCAGATCCTTGGGTGCTGGAGGACCTTGTCCCGGCTCTGCGCTCAAGAGCCATCTTTTACAGTGAGCGAAATTAAACGTTTTGGGAAAATTGAATGACAGTCTTCACGTGTAGACGTGCGGACGACTGAGCGAGAATGACAGATAAGAAGTGGCAAACGACAGATAAGAAGAGGTTGAAACATTCCGGCTGTCGGATTGATTTTGGAAAAGACGGTGAGAAGACTTCTGCAATCTGTTAATGTGTACACAAATCTAGATGATTCTGCTATTAGTAGGGATGCTCGGAAATGCCAATTTCCGATTCCGCGGTAAATTCGCATTCCGCCATTGCCAATTACCGATTCCGCTTTCCGCTATCAATTTCCGCATTCCAATGCGGAATTTCCGCCGGAAATCGCGGAGATTCCGCCCGACTTTAACATCGATTTTCTCAAAAACTATAAGGTCTTTTTGAAAACTGAAAATTTTAAAATTTGGTGTTTCTAGGACTTATGGGGGCTTTGCTATTAACCGCTAAAGTCGGCGGATTTTTACTGTAATGTAAAATGCAGATGCAGATTTTTTGCATTTTACATTACAGTAAAAATCTGCCGACTTTAGCGGTTAATAGCAAAGCCCCCTAAAGTCCTATAAACACCAAATTTTAATGGTTTATTAACCCGAATCTTGTGAACAAGATGCAAAAAATGTTTTCAAAAAGACCTTATAGTTTTCGAGAAAATCGATGCTAAAGTCGGGTGGAATTTCTGCGATTTCCGGCGAAAATTTCTGCGATTTCTGACGGAAATCCGCCTACCGCCCTTGCATTACCGATTTCCGCATTCCAATGCGGAAATGCAATTTCCGATCGGAATTTCGGAAATTGCATTTCCACGGAATTTGAATGAGCATCCCTAGCTATTAGGCCTCTTTCACAGTAGGACGTTGCATTTTGATGCGACGTTAATGTCGCAACGCAACTTAATGCCCCGGTATCGTCTCATACAGTAGAGCATACAGGCAATGAAAAGTATGCTTTCAAGTCATTACTGAGCATGTGCAAACAGTCCAACACAGCTAATAACGTGTACACCGCACAGCATGCAGTTATGGTTAATGTTATGTTATGGTTAATAGTTACCATATTATTGGTCTATAGAGATTGGTCAACGAGATGTGAATAATTACAGCTTGAATGCAAATTGTATGCAGGATGCAGTGTGGAATCAGACCAATCAGCAATATAATCTGCATTACATTTGGGGGCGGGGGGGTCAATCTTACCTGTCTGACGTCTTCTTAGCTCCGTCTGTGACGCCTCCCACGATGCGTTTCACACGACGGTCACGTGACTCCAAACACTTCCTCCTTCCGGGTTGAAGGAGGAAGTGTTTGGAGTCACGTGATGTGCGTGGACCGTATCGTGGGAGGCGCCAGGGACAGAGCTAAGAAGACGTCAGATAGCTTTACTGGGAGATATCCGATAGCTTTACTGGGAGATATCCGGAGAGAACTATCCAGGTATCTCCCGAATTCGGATTTGAGCAACTCTGGTTATAGCACTCATACATAAAATGTGGCTAAAGTATTTATTATTTTATTATATGCTAACAGAGCTGACCAAGGAGAGTCTAATAATTCCAGATTGAATACAAATGTAATGCAAATTATAATGCTGATTGGTCTGATTCCACACTGCATCCTGCATAAAATTTGCATTCAAGCTGTAATTAAAATTATTCACATTTCGTTGACCAATCTCTATAGACCAATAATATGGTAACTATTAACCATATTAGTAATATGAAACTCAGCAGCATTTGCGTACGTATCCCCTGGAAACCCCATCATGAAATTCATTGCTTTTTCTTTTGATCCACGTAAATTTACACTACCGCTAGGTTGCTACATTATCTGTCATTTACTGCATTTAAATGTATTCTTTATTCCTATCGTAACTTTAGAATCGATTTTCTCAAAAACTATAAGGTCTTTGAGAAAAAGGGCTTTGCTATTAACTGCTAAAGTCAGCGGTCGTGCGCCTGCTATTAAAGTCAATGTAAAAAATGCAATTTTTTTTTATTTGCGTTAAACGCGGACAGTGAACACCCCTTTTCCGCTGTGAACTATTCTCTGGCACAACAGTTCAGGCCATCTCTACTTCTGGATGCATCTGAAGAGATGATAACATTAGGTTTTGTTTACATTCCTTTGTCTGCTACATTCCTAGCTGTGCTGAAAATTAGCTCTCTTTACTGTAGAAGCAGAGAGCTGAGGAGTGATCACTGGACAGATTTTAATCTATAAATACAGCAGCTATGCAATAAAATGCAATGGCAGATTACAGAACAGTGAAAAAGATTTGTAACCAGAAAATATTACCAGTGCACAAAAGCAAATATGATAGTAATAAAAAGTAGGAAAACACATTTTTATTGAATTTTATGTCAGAGTTTCAGACCACTTTTAGGGCTTGTTCATGGTAGGGGCGTTTTTGCCCTTTTTTTCGAGCGCAAGCGATTTTCAAAATTGCCCCCAAAACGCTTGTGCAATGAATCTCTATGTGAAGGTTCATATCAGCGCTCGGCAAAGCGGTGCCTCTACCATTTCTGGGGCGATTCCGCCTCACTGGAACGTACTGGAAGAGTGGTAAACGCTCACAAAATTGCTTTGTGGGGCGATTGCGTTCGCGTTTTAAAGAATAAATACATTGTATTTATTCCTTTCTGGGTCAAAGAGTTTACTTCCTGACTTGTGTCAGGGAGTGAATGAAAAAAAGCGCTTAAAAAAGCGATTTTCACAAAAACAGAACACCCACCCAAGCACCGGGAATCGAGAAAAAAAATGCAACAAAAAAACTCCAACGCGAACGATAACGCGAGCGGAACGCAATGTGACAAGCCCTTTAGGGATACTAAATGGGTCTTTACTGTGAATGTAACATATGCAGCTAGTATGCTGAATAATATCTTGTAGAATTGGACATAATCTATTTTTAAGCTTTTCCCCACTTTTCTTAAACGAATACTGATCTGTGTCTGTGATATCTGTCTGTGTGTGCCTGGAGGCTTCTGACTGATACAATACGTCTTTTCTTCTGTGTCAGGCTTTCTGTTTGCTTTTGACTAATTCTCACTAAATAAATTTGAAAGTATAATATTTGAGTAGATATTGTCTAGGATTGAAGAATTCCCTGCAGATTCTCCAGAAATACTTACTGAAAAGGAAACGTCTCAAAACCAGTCTAAACACAAGCTTATATGATGAGAACATATTAGAGAAAGAAACAGCTCAGAATCCCTGCCAGGGTGTTACTGCCGAAGCAGGCAATTCCGGCACCCGCTATGGTGGAAGTTTGAGTGGCGACATAGACACCCATTTAAAGGATACATCCGATATAAAAAAATCCAGTTACCTCGGGCTTCCTCCATCCCCTGCCAGCCGTCCTGTACCCCTGCTGCAGTGGGTGGTTAGATGTCAGGTAGGGTGTTTGTGCGGGGGAGGGGGGCGATTAGGGTTAGGCGTCAGATACGGTGTTAGTGCTATAGTAAAAGGTGAGGGGGCGGTTAAGGTTAGGTGGGGGGTGGTTAAAGTTAGGTGTCAGGTAGGGTTTTTGTGGGTGGGTGGGGGTGTTAGGCGCCACGTCAAGAGGTAGGGTGTTTGTGCAGAGGGTGCTTAAGGTTAGGTGTCAGGTAGGGTGTTTGGGCTGTAATATAAATTAAAAGTTCCTAATTGCTGTGGTTTTATTTTCCTTTTAAGAAGATTTTCCATTGTGGGAAGTATTATTATGGATTGTCACAGGAGAGAAACAAGAAGCAAGTTAAATTCTCTGCACTGTGAACCCGGACAGCCATGCTGATATCACAGCCGTGTACAGTGTATACAACATACAGTATAGACAGGTACAGGAAGGACAGCACAGAGCAATGAGCAGATGTGATCTACAAGTCGTGTGAGTAAAGCTGTCACACAGGGATGCAGAGATATCACAGCTGTGTACAGTGTATACAACATACAGTATAGACAGGTACAGGAAGAACAGCACAGAACAATGAGCAGATGTGATCTACAAGTCGTGTAAAGCTGTTACACAGGGATGCAGAGATATCACAGCCGTGTACAGTGTATACAACATACAGTATAGACAGGTACAGGAAGGACAGCACAGAGCAATGAGCAGATGTGATCTACAAGTCGTGTGAGTAAAGCTGTCACACAGGGATGCAGAGATATCAGAGCTAGTGTACAGTACACAGTATAGACAGGAACAGGAAGGACAGCACAGAGCAATGACCAGACCTGATCTACAAGTCATGTGAGTAAAGCTGCCACACAGGGATGCAGAAGTATAACGTGCACTACATCGCTTGCATGACTACAGGTAAAAATGCCTTGTGCTGTCTGCGAATGACAATTTTACCAGAGTGAATTAACCCCTATAGCAGCAATACGAGATGCACAGCTATAGGACTGCTCAGTAGGGATGCTCAACTTTGAATTCGAGTGAAACCCGGATAGTAGCTATCCGGATTTCACCCTGCTAATTACAATCACCTGCACAGGCTGGGCGGGGGGGGGGGGGGCTGATCAGTCTTACCTAGCTGACGTCTTCTGCGGTCCGTCCCTCGGCGCCTCTCACGGTTAGTGTTGGGCGAACAGTGTTCGCCACTGTTCGGGTTCTGCAGAACATCACCCTGTTCGGGTGATGTTCGAGTTCGGCCGAACACCTGGTGGTGTTCGGCCAAACTGTTCGGGGTTCGCCGAACTACTGAATGCATGGCCGAACAGGGGCCCTGTTCGGCCGAATACTGCCCCCCATGGGGTCGCAGGCATAAGGGGGGAGCATGCCCCGGTCGCGGGGGGGGGTCGGAAATTCCCCCCACCCCCTCCGCTAGCGCTCCCCCCTCTGCCCGCTTCCCCATACAAAAAGTTTGAAACAAGTTCAATAGTACCTGGGCTGGTGGCACTGGCTGGCAGTGGAGTGAGGAGGAGGAGGAGTCCGAGTAGCAGAGTGACGTTGAGGCCGGGCAGCGGGCGGTTCAGCGCTAGTACCCTTGTGGTACTTCCGCCCTTTCTCTGACCTCACGTCCTCTGCATACGAGGGTACGCATCACGCGTACCCTCGTATGCGTCATCACGCAGAGGACGTGAGGTCAGAGAAAGGGCGGAAGTACCACAAGGGTACTAGCGCTGAACCGCCCGCTGCCCGGCCTCAACGTCACTCTGCTACTCGGACTCCTCCTCCTCCTCACTCCACTGCCAGCCAGTGCCACCAGCCCAGGTACTATTGAACTTGTTTCAAACTTTTTGTATGGGGAAGCGGGCAGAGGGGGGAGCGCTAGCGGAGGGGGTGGGGGGAATTTCCGACCCCCCCCCGCGACCGGGGCATGCTCCCCCCTTATGCCTGCGACCCCATGGGGCCCCCAAAATGGGCATGTTCGGGGGTCCCATTGACTCCCATTGAGTTCGGCGTTCGGGCCGAACATGCCGAACATCTGGCCCATGTTCGGCCTGTTCGGCCCGAACCCGAACATCCAGGTGTTCGCCCAACACTACTCACGGTGAGATCCAATCCAGCGTCACGTGACTACAAACACTTTCTCCTGCAACCCGGAGTCACGTGACCACCGCGTGGACCGCATTATGGGAGGCCCCGAGGGACGGACCGAAGAAGACGTCAGCTAGGTAAGATTAACCCCCCCGCACAGCCCGCACAGGTGATTGTAATTAGCAGGGTGAAATCCGGATAGCAACTTTCACTCTGCTGCTCAGAAAGCTATTTGAACATGATTTAATACAGTCATTATTGCTATTATTAGAAGTTTAAAAAGTTTTCTCATGCAATATGAGGTGAAGAAGGAGATCAGTGGCGTTAGGGGGGGTTTCTGTACTTGCACGCTGGTACACCCACCGCAAGCTGCCGTGCCTTATGTACAATTTGCAAAGCATACAATCTTCCGTCCACAGTCCCCGCTGCTAACCGAGCGTCTGATTGGACGGCTGCCAGCACCTCGTTTGGCAAATGACTGTTATTAAGCGCTTGTCCTTAGCGAATCTTTGCAACAAAAAAGAAAAGAAGAGGCGATGATTGTTAAAATGTTTTCTTTCAGTGATCCCACATCCTAATTTTCAGGTGATTAAACAATTATTTCTCTTCTATTAACCCACAGGTCATGTTTCCACATCATTATTTAGACAATGAATATAATCAACGCAGAGAGAGGGAGAGACCTTGAAACATGGAGGAAAAGTTTCCGTTTTGTAAACACACATTAATTAAAACTAAAAAAAAATAAAGATAAAGCTCATCAAGGTTAGCTAAAGAGATAATGAGGCTTCCAGAAAACTTTATTACAAGTTTTTTGTGTGTTTTTTCCCCAAGTTCCATTCTGCGCAAAGACATATTTCTGAAAATATACATACAGTATGAATGTAGATTAAACAGAAGCCCCCAAAAGGGTGAAACAATGAAAATGCTAAAACAGAGAGGTAGGGCTTGTTCACACATTGGGCTTCATTCACACCTTATCAAAGATATAACTCCTTATCAAAGTTAACACGCCTTATCAGAGTAGCATAGCGAGCGCTACGAACGTATGCCTGCTAATCGGCAATGGCACTCGTCCTGCCCTGAGCCCCTGCCGGTTCGTAGTGCTCGCTATGCTACTCTGATAAGGCATGTTAACCTCCTTGGTGGTATTGACGTGCTCAACTCGTCAATGACCGCCGGAGGGCGCCACTCAGGCCCCGCTGGGCCGATTTTGATAATTTTTTTTAAACATGCAGCAAGCACTTTGCTTGATGCGTGTTTCTAACGATCCCTGCTGCTCGCCACCGATGCGCCGCTACCCGACGCGAAAGATGCCTCCCCCCCAGACCCCGTGCGCAGCCTGGCCAATCAGTGACAGGCAGCGCTGAGGGGTGGATCGGGACTCCCGATGACGTCATCACGATCGTCGCCATGGTGAAGGGGGAAGCCCTAAAGGAAATCCCGTTCAGAACGGGATTTCCGGACGGGCTTGATTGCCGGCGGCGATCGGAAGGGTGGGAGGGAAGGAGCCATCACGGCCATGATAAACTTAGCATGCGGGTTAGCGCGCATACAGGTTTGCGCGCGTAATAGTAAAGGTTTGCGCGCATTAACTTTCCCCGTTCATGTGCTAACCCATACGTGAACGGGGTGCTGTGAAGATGCAGGGGGCAGGAAAGAGCGCGGTTCCCTGTAGCGGCGATCTGTATCGCCGTTATCGGGGGAACCGCTCTTTCCTGCCCCCTGCATCGTCACAGCAGCAGCGCCGGGCGCGCTGCTGTGATCACTTCATACGCGCATGAGAGCGGGGAAGAGGAAGCACCAGGGAAGAGGAAGCCGCTGCCTAAACAAGTAATAGCAGCGGCGGCGGCCGCGGGGGGAGGGGGGAGCGGGGGCCGCGGACCACGGACCACCAGGAAAGACTCGCATACAAGCCGACCCCCCAACTTTTGACCTCCTTTTTGGGGGTCAAAAATTCGGCTTGTATGAGAGTATATACGGTAAATCTGGCCGGGGGTGGGGCTGTCTGCAGAATGATTTCCAATAGATTTCATGCTTAAATCTTTACATGACGATGTCTTGTTTCTGGAGAAAGTGAGGTTAATGGGAAACTGGACCCATTGACTTCATTGGACTGTAGTGGAAAACAAACAAACAGAAAGAAATTTTGCAAACTTCGCCAAAAAGCTGCAGTCACCATGTTGACTATATCTGTATTTCAAGCAGTTTTTTCTTTAATAGATGTGCAGATATTTTCCTGATCCGCCAGGATTCAGCTGCTTAGCTATGATAATTATTCAGTGTGCTGATCAGGCAGATTGATCAGAGGAAACGGGACAGGACGCCACGCCGAGACAGATGTCTGCTTTTTTCCCCAAAAATAAACATGTTAAATTGTAGACATTTGCATAATCTTTTTACAGTGTAGTCAGGTGTTATATCACGGCTGGATGCAGTAACAGGAGTAGTCATACCAGGGCTGGATGCTGTATCAGGAGCGATGCTATGCCAGAATGCAGAGACGGATTATCCACAAGGCAAACCTAGGCAGCTGCCTAGGGACGGGAGATAGTCTGGGGGCCTAGTGGGTGCTAGCCCAAGGCTCCCCACTAAATTCTTACTAAAAAAGCAAGGTAAACATCAGCAGTGGGCAAGAACTGCTAAAGCTCTATAGGCTATGGAGCCAAGGTGAGTATTGTTTGATGACCACACCTATTTTTTTTTTTTTTGCAGCATGCCCCCCACCGTCTGAACTTTTCTGGGGATGCCTCTGCTTCTATGTTAACAGCCGTTAATTGCTTACAGCCGCTAATTGCAGCTGTTAACATTGGAGCCAATAGTGGCGCCCAAAGTATTGCGGCATTTCGGCGCCTGATATTTGTAGCAGCAGTTTAGTTAAAGCGGTATTGTCACCATAAAAATCAAATTTCAACACCAACTGGTCTGAGTGTATTAAGTGATAAAGAAGCTAATCCTGCATTCAAAACCGGTAAAACTTTTTCTGCTGTTATGGTTTGGAGTTATCACATAGTTTAGGAGCACTGGCCCTTTAGTAGTCAGTGCCAAACAGTTAAATGATGGGGGTTCTTTTTATCTATAATGTATTCATCCTCTTCCATTAATTTCCCTGCCTAGCTTCTTATCTGAAACACCTCTGCTCACTTGTGTTTACAAGCAAGGCTGAGGTGACTCAGCGATTGGAGGAGAAAAGAAAAAAAAAAGTGCAATTCCTAGTATACACCTCAGTGGGAGTGTCTGATGACTCTGGGAGGAGGGCAGCTAATTAATACACAATGAGCAAGATAAGGGGGGGAGGAAACAAGAGTCAGGGAGGATATGATGTCAGCATTAGCTTGGCAAGATGGCCACTGCCTAGAATAGGATTTTCTGCTTTTCCTTTATAAAATTCACAGGAATCATTACGTGGATAGCACAATACATCTGGTATGTAAGTAGAAGTAGTATTTATCTACTTATATATGTGTTTTTTATTTCTAGGTTAGCATGGGTGTCGCTTGTTCTTTAAAGGAAACCTAAACCAAAATTACCTAATGGAACTACCGTATATACTCGCATACAAGCCGAATTTTTGACCCCCAAAAAGGGGGTCAAAAGTTGGGGGGTCGGCTTGTATGCGAGTCTTCCCTGGTGGTCTAGTGGTGGGTGGTCGGCGCCCCGCTCCCCCCCTCCCCGCTCCCCCCGCGGCCGCCGCTGCTATTTTACCTTCTTAGACAGCGGCCGCTTCCTAATCCGCGTTCCCCTCTGAAGTTGCAGCGTGTATCACAGCAGCGTGTATCACAGCAGCGCGCCCGGCGCTGCTGCTGTGACGATGCAGGGGGCAGGAAAGAGCGGTTCCCTTGGTAACGGCGATACAGATCGCCGTTATAGGGAGCCGCGCTATTTCCTGCCCCCTGCATCGTCACAGCAGCAGCGCCGGGCGCGCTGCTGTGATACACGCTGCTGTGATACACGCTGCAACTTCAGAGGGGAACGCGGATTAGGAAGCGGCCGCTGTCTAAGAAGGTAAAATAGCAGCGGCAGGCGGGGGGGGGAGCGGGGAGAGCACTACCTACCTATGCTGGGCACTATACTGGCTAAACTGGGCACTATACTGGCTAAACTGGGCACTATACTGGCTAAACTGGGCACTATACTGGCTAAACTGGGCACTATACTAGCTAAACTGGGCACTATACTGGCTAAACTGGGCACTATACTGGCTAAACTGGGCACTTTACTAGCCATACTGGGGCACTATACTGGCTAAACTGGGCACTATACTGGCTAAACTGGGCACTATACTGGCTAAACTGGGCACTATACTGGCCATACTGGGGCACTATACTGGCTAAACTGGGCACTATACTGGCTAAACTGGGCACTATACTGGCTAAACTGGGCACTATACTGGCTAAACTGGGCACTTTACTAGCCATACTGGGGCACTATACTAGCTAAACTGGGCACTATACTGGCTAAACTGGGCACTATACTAGCTAAACTGGGCACTATACTAGCTAAACTGGGCACTATACTGGCTAAACTGGGCACTATACTGGCTAAACTGGGCACTATACTAGCTAAACTGGGCACTATACTGGCTAAACTGGGCACTTTACTAGCTAAACTGGGGCACTATACTGGCTAAACTGGGCATTATACTGGCTAAACTGGGCACTATACTAGCTAAACTGGGCACTATACTAGCTAAACTGGGCACTATACTGGCTAAACTGGGCACTATACTAACTAAACTGGGCACTTTACTAGCCATACTGGGGCACTATACTAGCTAAACTGGGCACTATACTAGCTAAACTGAGGCACTACCTACCTATACTGGGCACTATACTGGCTATACTGGGCACTTTACTAGCTATACTGGGCACTATACTAGCTATACTGGACACTACCTACCTATACTGGGCACTATACTAGCTATATTGGGACACACTGGGGGGCTGCACCAATCCAGCATTTCCTACCCCCGGCTTATATGGGGGTCAATCATTTTTCCCTGTTTTTTCAGGGAAAAGTTGGGGGGTCGGCTTATATGCGGGTCGGCTTATATGCGAGTATATACGGTAATTACCTTTTCAATTTTCTATTCATTTTCTAATCCTATTTGGCATGTTTTCGCCGCTCCTAATTGTCTCTTGCGGCTGTATGGCTGATTTTTTTCCCCCATGGCTCTGTAAATATGGCGCCGCTCTGCTTTGCAGAGCTGTTGGTAGAGCGTTTCCCTGCTCGTGTACTGTTCAACTTCAGTGCACGAGCACCCTGATAAAGGGCGTGCAGAGGGCCGTGGTAACAGTGTGCGCATGCCTAAAATTGAGAAGGGGCCGGCCCAGTTTTGTCTGTAATGGACTGTCACCGTTAGTTTATCACGTGAGCACACGCGTGCATGTGACGTGAAAGGTGACGAGCGCGTTAGTAAACAAGCCGCGCGTGTGCCGGCAAAGAGAGGAGAAGCATCGGCGCACAGACCCAGGAGGGTCTCGACTTCAGACAGTGACAGGCTCATCGACTGGCCAGTCGATGAGAAATGCCTATGGAGGGAAAAACATAGGAAGGGGGCAAAAACGGAAGCGCAGACACTACAGTAAGTGTCTGCTACACTTATAAATGAAATTTATTGAAATAAATTCACTGGAACACATTGGTTTAGGTTTCCTTTAAGGCTAGGTATTGCTTGGGGGGACCGGCTAGGGTTAGGAGTGGGTTGGGGGGTCTATTAGGGTTAGCCGTAGGTGTGGGGTAAGGATGATGCAAAATATGGGGGTTCGGTTAGGGTTAGGAGTGGGTTGGGGGGTCTATTAGGGTTGGGGGGTTAGGCATAGGTGTGAGTTGAGGATGATGCAAAATATGGGGGTTCGGTTAGGGTTAGGCATAGGTTGAAGGTGTTGGTTAAGGTTAGGCAGGTGGGGACAGGGCCGGAGCTACCATAGGAAAAAATGGGCAATTGTCTCAGGGCCCCAGAGCCTGAAGGGGCCCCCAAGGTGTCCCTCCCCATCTTAACTGGTGCTCCCCAGGGACTCTGCAGAGTCTGTTAAGTTGGGAGGTGATTGGGGGAGGGTCAGCAGCCAGCTCAGGGGCCAAGGAGGGAAATTTGGCTGCAACAAAGGACCTCTAATGAGGTTTTTTGGTCGGGGGTGTCTGTTGGGGGGCCCTCAGGCTAATTTTACCCTAGGGCCCAATTGTTACTTGTACCGGCCCTGGGTGGGGCAGGAAAGGGAAAAGTTAGGATTGGGTATTGATAGATAAAGTAGACTGAGGTTTCAAGTGAGAATTGGGTCAGGATAAGCAGTAGTAAGTACCCTCGCCTTGCAGCACTGGGTCCCCAGTTAGAATCCCAGCCAGGGCTCTATCTGCACGGAGTTTGTATGTTCTCTCTGTGTCTGCGTGGGTTTCCCCCGGGCTCTCCAGTTTCAGGTGCTTCCAAAAACATACAGATAAGTTAACTGGCTTCCCCCTAAATCAGACTACGATACATACACTACACGATACATACATAGACATATGACTACGGTAGGGATTAGATTGTGAGCTCCTCTGCGGGACAGTTAGTGACAAGACTATATAGTCTGTACAGCGCTGCGTAATATGTCGGCGCTATAAAAATACTAAATAATAATAATAGTAAAATATCTGTAAAAATTACCAATATTTTGCTATTGCAATTACATAGTAGAATATTGATAAATTTACCAATATTCTACTAGCAGTTACTTTCTGAGCTCAAATTACCGCGGCTCCCCTTTTACATGTACGCCGGCATCCATCTCTGCTTAAAATGTAAGAAAAATTCCAAGGAGAACAGCCAAAGGCGATACAACGAGAATGGCTTTTTAACATCGCTGATAATTATTAGACCCAGTAATTGCCCTAAATGGCGAAGCGTTTGTCGAGAAACGGCACGGAGTTACGGGAAATAGATAGCGGAGGACAGATGGGGAGCCAGCCTGAGAGGATTACAAAACAGTCTATAGTTGTTCCGCTTTCACAAGAGCCGTTCCCCGTTCTGGAATCCATCAGTCCGTTCGCCGGAGAGCTCGCCCCCAGCGCCGTCCCGTGACCGCGCCGTCGGATGAGGCAGTGGCCGGGTAATTAGAGAGTATCGAACAGCGCGGAGTGATGTATAATGGACACGTTTGTTTGTCCTTCGCGGAATAACAAGTATCTGCTTTGTATGACTCTCTTGTGCCATTTCCCTTTTTGTGTGCTGCGAAAAGGTTGTGATTTTTTTTTTGCCAGCTAAATACGAAGCCAAAGTGAGCAATCCATTTAAGTCTTCAAAACAAATGTCTGAGTTTTTAATAGGGAAATATTTGCTTTTTTGTTGAATAAAGCACATGGGACTGCACAAGCCACCGCTTACCGATTATTATTATTTAGCATTTATATAGTGCCCGTATGATTATCTGCAGGTCTAGGCCGAGGCAGAGGCAAGAGAGGCTGCAGCCTCAGGGCACAGTGTAGGATGGTGCGCACAACTCACTCAACTATCATTCTTCTATTGTGTCTGAAGCAGAGAGATATAAGAAAAGGGGGCACATGGCAGTGACTGCAAGCCAGATGACTAGAGATTAAGGTGTTGAGGGAGGGGGAGGGGGAGGGGGTTGGGGGGCCTGGGGCACCTCTTAAGGGGCCCATACACTTAATGATTTTCCCACCGATATACAGCAGATTCGAGCACTGTGATCAAATCTGCTGTGAAATTGTTGCGCAAACGCTGACCGAACGACCAATTTCCGACCAAAATCGATCGTTTCCGTCGATCCGTCCGTGCGTCAGATTTCGCTTGTTTGCCGGCGGGTCGGGAGTGCGTTGATAGCGGCGTTCGAATGTCCGACGACCCACGCTACCTGCAATACATTACCTGTTCTGCCGGCGCATGTCCCCGCTCTCTCCGCTGTTCCTTCTCCACGCTGGGCTCCGGCTGGCTGCACTTACTTCCTGTCCCGACAGGAAGTTTAAACAGTAGAGTGCCCTCTACTGTTTCCCCCGGCAGGAAGTAAAGTGATGCTGTAGCCCTGGAGATGTGGCGGGGGGGAGGGGGGGGGCGGCGTGAGCGGCAGCCACCGTTTTACCAATGGTTTAATGAAAGCACCTGAAAAGGGAATGGTAATGTGTTTTAGTTCCTGGACGTAGTTTCTACGTCCAGGAACCATGCGCGCTCCTGCGGCATGTCGCGCGCGTGCACGCACTCCTGGCCCGTGGTTCGTTAGCCAGGCAATCAGTGAATCGGGCTATGGTGCCCGATCACTGATTCCTCTCCCCCGCTGAAAAATCGACAGCTTCTCTCGGACGCTCCGCTTTTTCTGGCTGTAGTGTCCCCCATGCGTCCCTCTAAGCGTATGTCACGCTTAGAGTGACGCCATGTAAACAAACTCATGGCCGCCATCTTGTGGCCAAAAAGTAAAACTACAACTAAAAGTAAAAAAAATAAAATTCAAACACACATTTACATTATAAATCTCTTGTTTACACCCCACCCTCCCAAAACTACCCAAATAAAATGTTTAATATAAAAAACAAAAAACATTACAATAAAAAAAAACGTAAATATTTACCTAAGGGTCTAAACTTTTTAAATATCAATGTAAAGATGAAATATTTCTATATTTTTTTTTTATTTTAAACTTGTAAATAGTGATAGATGCAAAATGGAAAAAATGCACCTTTATTTCCAAATAAAATATTGTCGCCATACATTGTGATAGGGACATAATTTTAATGGTGTAATAACCGGGACATATGGGCAAATACAATACGTGAGTTTTAATTATGGAGGCATGTATTATTTTAAAACTATAATGGCTGAAAACTGAGAAATGATTTTTTTTTCCGTTTTTTTCTTATTCTTCCTGTTAAAATGCATTTACAGTAAAGTGGCTCTCAGCAAAATGTACCCCCCAAAGAAAGCCTAATTGGTGGCGGAAAAAACAAGATATAGATCAGTTCATTGTGATAAGTAGTGATAAAGTTATAGGCTAATGAATGGGAGGTAAACATTTCTCAAGTGAAAACGACGGAACGCGAATGGGTTAAAGGAGACCTGGGGCGAGAGTGAAATGGAGGCCGCCATATTTATTTCCTTTTAAAGGACCACTATCACAAAACAATTGTACAATTTAAAATACAGGTAAACACATAGAAATAAGTAGTATGTGTCTTCCAGAGTAAAATGAGCTATACATTGCTTTTCTCCACTTAGTAGAAGAAATCTGATGGAACTGACAAGTTTTTGACTAGTCCATCTCTTCATGTGAGATTCTCAGTATTTAATTTATTCTTTACAAAAGCACTATCTGGTATCGGTTGAAAAGGGCGCCCGAGCTGCCTGTATGAAAAGGGCGCCGCCATAGACATCAATGTTATTTCTGGAAATATGGGCTACAAGGTGTAGAAAAGGGCGCCCGAGTTTTGATATAGGCTACAAGCGGGCTCCCCTTTGTAGCCCATATTATTGCATTTTTTGTAGCCCATGTTTTTATATGGGCTACAAGTGCTGGAAGTCGAATTATTTCATTCCCCCACTATCCATGGCGGCCTGGAGGGGGAATAGTAATTAACACATCCCGGAGTTTTTTTGTAGCCGAAGTTTTTATGGGCTACACCAGGCGCCCTTTTTGTAGCCGAAGTTTTTATGGGCTACACCAGGCGCTATTTTTGTAGCCGAAGTTGGTATATATGGGCTCCACCAGGCGCCCTTTTTTACCGGCGCCCTTTTCATATAGACCCCACTATCTGCATAGGATGTTTATAAAGAATCCTACCAGGCTAACCTATACTTGGAAATCTACCTGGCTAACCTATACTGGGGGAACCTTCCTGGCTACCTATACTCGGGGCACCTACCTGGCTAACCTATACTGGGGAAACTATACCTGGCTACCTATACTGGGGGCACCTATGCCTGGCTACCTATACTGGGGGCACCTATGCCTGGCTAACCTATACCGGGGGCACCTATACCTGGCTACCTATACTGGGGGAACCTATGCCTGGCTACCTATACTGGGGGCAACTATGCCTGGCTGACCTATACTGGGGGCAACTATGCCTGGCTGACCTATATGGGGGCAACTATGCCTGGCTGACCTATACTGGGGGCACCTATACTTGGCTGACCTATACTGGGGGCAACTATACCTGGCTTCCTATGAGTGGGTGGGGGGGCATCTATACCTGGCTATCAACCTACCAATACTAAGGCTACAGCTATAACGTGTGGAGCAAATTGTCGAGTGCTGTGCAATCATTCCAAATCAGGCGGGGGTTCCATCCTCACAAGTTTGCCTCACGCAGCAAGAGGTCTGTAACCAGCCCTGGCTGCATGCGTGTTTCTGGTGTGATTCAGATACTTCTGCATCCAAATAGATCAGCAGGTAGTGTTTGAAAAGAAATAAATATGGCAGCTTCCATATACCTTTCACTTCAAGTTTCCTTTAAGCAACTACTACCAAGTCAAATAGTAAGCACAAACTTATTTGGCCAAATTAAAAAATGATTCTGATGATTGTGAAGGATATGAACTGTTGGCTGTTCCGCAGGGCCCCACAGCCCTTCCTGTTTGTGGTTCTTCTCTCTCGGGGATCCCTCGTCTGCCGCCTTTTATAAGCTGAGCAGTATTAGAAGGTCACAGGCAGACAGCCGGTGACATATTGGAAAGAAAAGCAGCTTCGGGTGATTTTAGAGAGCCTCATCACACCGAGAGAGGCGAGTGAAAGAATTCATTTATCACTGGCGGTAAAAAACGGCCGTGGATGCGGCCTCTGAAGGTTGAGCACAGAAGCGCCTGAGCCCGCCGTAAATGACTATAATTCTTCAGAATCTGGGCGTGTGTGACAGGCGTGGGGTCCCGTGACGGGCGCTGCTCCAGAATGGGCAAACAGCTGAGTCCCCACCTGCTCCAGAACACACATAATACACGAGTATTAAAGGATACCCGAAGTGACATGTGACATAATGAGATAGACATGGGTATGCACAGTGCCAAGCACACTAATAACTATGCTGTGTCCCTTTTTTTCTTTATCTGCCTGAAAGAGTTAAATATCAGGTATGTAAGTAGCTGACTCAGTCCTGACTCAGACAGGAAGTGACTACAGTGTGGCCCTCACTGATAAGAAATTCTAACTATAAAACACTTTCCTTGCAGAAAATGGCTTCTGAGGCCTGGTGCACACCAGAGGAGTTTTTCTGAGCGTTTGAAGTTTTTAAATCTGCTGCTAATGTTATCCTATGTGTCTGTGCACACTGGAGCAATGAGGTTTTGTAAAAACCCCATAGCATTACATTCGGAAGAGCTTTTGAAACCTCTATGTGTCTGTGCACACTGGAGCAATGAGGTTTTGTAAAAAACCCCATAGCATTACATTGGGAAGAGCTTTTGAAACCTCTAAAAGCTCTTCCCAATGTAATGCTATGGGTTTTTTTTACAAAACCTCATTGCTCCAGTGTGCACAGACACATAGGATAACATTAGCAGCAGATTTAAAAACTCAAAACGCTCAGAAAAACTCCTCTGGTGTGCACCAGGCCTCAGAGCAGGAAAGAGATAAAAAGGGTCAGTAGTTCATAAATTTTAGCTCTGGCATACTTCAATGAATGTGTCATTGAGCAAAAACAATAAAACAGTTAAAAACTTAAAAAGTAGATTTAAACATAAAACAAAACTGTGGAATATCTTAAAAAGTCATTTCTAGGAGAAGGAAGATAGATACAATCGTTTAGTTAATTTGTTTATTTTTGCTTCGGGTGTCCTTTAATACGCACAGGACCTTGTTTCTGGCCATTTCGGTGCCCCAGGTAAAGCATCTTTTATGTGTTCCACCAATTTTCCAAATAAAACCATCATAGCTTCCATTAATATTTTGGCCTAAAAATCCAGAAAAACTATCTATTGTTGTAAAAGAATTCCATAAAAACAGTGTACTAAGCACAACTCTATGGTGCCCCATCCTGCGGGTGCCACCCTAGGCGTATTCCTGGTTTGTCTATACCTAAAAACACTCCTGAATAGGCATCTCAGCTGATATATGATATACTACTTGATGACCCGGCGTTGCCCGGGTATGTATTTGGCTGGTGTTGGCTCCACCCACTTTTTCTAACCCTAACACACAATTACTCAATGATCAAGTTTGTGAGCTTTGCGACCTTTGGCATCAATAATTTGCATTGAAATGAAACAAATCTGATTGGCTGTTTGTAGCCCCATCCCCTTTTCTGAATTTGAACCTCAGTCACCTAATGACCAACTGTAGCAGGCAGCAATTAAATATTCCCCTGAAAATCAATAGGTGAATTTTGATTGGCTTTTGTAGGCTCCACTCACTTTTCTGAATATTAATCCGAGTCACCCAGTGACCAACTGTGCAAAGTTTGAGAACCCTGCCATTAACCGTCTAAGAATGGCTGTGGTTTACATTTTCCCAGTGAAGTTTGTATTTGTCTCCACCCACTTTTTGGTTATGGGGATAAAAAGTATCCTATAGGTTATTCCAGGTAATGTACTATGTGTGTGCCAAACCTCATTCAAATGCAGTTAACCATTGTTGTGTGATTCAGTAATAAACATCCAAACTTTCGCATTCATAATATTAGTGAGATATAATAACCACTTCAGGTTGTTTTTTCCCCTGTAGCGCTCCTCCCATTCATTCGCCAATAACTTCAACACTACTTATCACACCTAAATGATGTCTTTTTTTTTTTTTTTACCACAAAGTAGGCTTTTTGTAGGTAATACTTGTTTTCAGTAATTGTTATGCCAATAAAGCTGATAGGAGGAGAGAGAGAAGAGGAGAGAGAGGAAGAAGAAGTAGTAATAGGAGGAGAGAGAGAAGAGGAGAGAGAGGAAGAAGTAGTAGTAATAGGAGGAGAGAGAGGAAGAAGAAGTAGTAATAGGAGGAGAGAGAGAAGAGGAGAGAGAGGAAGAAGAAGTAGTAATAGGAGGAGAGAGAGAAGAGGAGAGAGAGGAAGAAGTAGTAGTAATAGGAGGAGAGAGAGAAGAGGAGAGAGAGGAAGAAGAAGTAGTAATAGGAGGAGAGAGAGAAGAGGAGAGAGAGGAAGAAGAAGTAGTAATAGGAGGAGAGAGAGAAGAGGAGAGGAAGAAGAAGTAGTAATTGGAGGAGAGAGAGGAAGAAGAAGTAGTAATAGGAGGAGAGAGAGAAGAGGAGAGAGAGGAAGAAGAAGTAGTAATAGAAGAGAGAGACGAGGAGAGAGAGGAAGAAGAAGTAGTAATAGGAGGAGAGAGAGACGAGGAGAGAGAGGAAGAAGAAGTAGTAATAGGAGGAGAGAGAGAAGAGGAGAGAGAGGAAGAAGAAGTAGTAATAGGAGGAGAGAGAGAAGAGGAGAGAGAGGAAGAAGAAGTAGTAATAGGAGGAGAGAGAGAAGAGGAGAGAGAGGAAGAAGAAGTAGTAATAGGAGGAGAGAGAGAAGAGGAGAGAGAGGAAGAAGAAGTAGTAATAGGAGGAGAGAGAGAGAAGAGGAGAGAGAGGAAGAAGAAGTAGTAATAGGAGGAGAGAGAGAAGAGGAGAGAGAGGAAGAAGAAGTAGTAATAGGAGGAGAGAGAGAAGAGGAGAGAGAGGAAGAAGAAGTAGTAATAGGAGGAGAGAGAGAAGAGGAGAGAGAGGAAGAAGAAGTAGTAATAGGAGGAGAGAGAGAAGAGGAGAGAGAGGAAGAAGAAGTAGTAATAGGAGGAGAGAGAGAAGAGGAGAGAGAGGAAGAAGAAGTAGTAATAGGAGGAGAGAGAGAGAAGAGGAGAGAGAGGAAGAAGAAGTAGTAATAGGAGGAGAGAGAGAAGAGGAGAGAGAGGAAGAAGTAGTAGTAATAGGAGGAGAGAGAAGAGGAGAGAGAGGAAGAAGAAGTAGTAATAGGAGGAGAGAGAGAAGAGGAGAGAGAGGAAGAAGAAGTAGTAATAGGAGGAGAGAGAGACGAGGAGAGAGAGGAAGAAGAAGTAGTAATAGGAGGAGAGAGAGAAAAGGAGAGAGAGGAAGAAGAAGTAGTAATAGGAGGAGAGAGAGAAGAGGAGAGAGAGGAAGAAGAAGTAGTAATAGGAGGAGAGAGAGAAGAGGAGAGAGAGGAAGAAGAAGTAGTAATAGGAGGAGAGAGAGGAGAGGAGAGAGAGGAAGAAGAAGTAGTAATAGGAGGAGAGAGAGAAGAGGAGAGAGAGGAAGAAGAAGTAGTAATAGGAGAAGAGAGAGGAGAGGAGAGAGAGGAAGAAGAAGTAGTAATAGGAGGAGAGAGAGAAAAGGAGAGAGAGGAAGAAGTAGTAGTAATAGGAGGAGAGAGAGAGACGAGGAGAGAGAGGAAGAAGAAGTAGTAATAGGAGGAGAGAGAGAAGAGGAAAGAGAGGAAGAAGAAGTAGTAATAGGAGGAGAGAGAGAAGAGGAGAGAGAGGAAGAAGAAGTAGTAATAGGAGGAGAGAGAGAAGAGGAGAGAGAGGAAGAAGAAGTAGTAATAGGAGGAGAGAGAGAAGAGGAGAGAGAGAGGAAGAAGAAGTAGTAATAGGAGGAGAGAGAGAAGAGGAGAGAGAGAAAGAAGTAGTAATAAGAGGAGAGAGAGAAGAGGAGAGAGAAGTGAGACAGCGATAAGAGAAGAGAGAGACTTTAGGGATAAGCAGAGAACAGATTACACGAGCAGGGAGACATGCTGTTAAAGTCTTCATTTCTGTATCGCTGAAGGCTTTGGAAATAAGAGACCTTGCAGCTTTCCATTCTAGCCAAGGAAATCTGTCTGGCCCGGGCTGATTATTTTTAGAACCGTCTCTTCCGCTGTTGCTCACGCTGGGACCGCATTGGCTGCCCCCATCCATCTATGATGAACACGGAGGGCTTGGGGTACATCCAAAAAAGCTCGGAGGTCAGCGCAGATTTTGTGCCGCGCCGACAGCTTGTCAGGGCTCTGCTCATCACGGCTGTAACGACTAATTTCCTTAACATGATTTGATTGGACAATCCAGGTGCAAAGTTCTCTGGTGGTTGACCAACAGCCTCTCCTATGCACAGATAAGCGCAGTCCGCTCGCGATTTTCCACGTAACGGTTATACACAGCTGTGCGCAGAAGTCAGAGGGCGGAATGGTTTATTAACCCTGCGAGCAGCAAAAACTTTCCCGCAACTTCCCTCGCCGGCTTCTCGCCGTCGCTCTAATTGATGAATCCGAGCCCCGCGAATGTAATGACATTAAACCGAAATGAGTTATGCTAATGAGGTTTTATCCGGCAGAATACAGATTCGCGATAACTATGAGGAATAGCGCAATGTCAGGAGTGAATGGGACATTATTTACCCATTTCACCGTTCTATATATCGATCCCCACAGTATCACAGGCAAACACAGAACGCACAGGGCCGGTTTAAGCAACAATGGGGCCCCAGGGCAAAATAAACCTGCCCCCCCCCCCCCCCAACATATACCCCGGAACAAAAATCGGCATTAGGGGACCTTTTTTGCAGCTGGTATAGTCAGGGTGTGAAGTCCCAATCGGTCGGAGCTCCACATTCTGGCTATCCCGGCCTGCATGGGGGGCAAGGGGTTAAAAAGTTTCAGGAGGGAGGACCCCACATAATTAAAAAAAAAAAAAATTCCCACACTCTAAACATAAAAAAAAAATTGGGAAAATAGTAAAAAATGCCAGGGATCTTCATACAGCCATATTGCGGCTGTATAGCGATCCCTGGCCAAAGCGATGTGGCTGCGTATGGACCCCCTGGAAACCCCATCAGGAAATGTATTGCGCTTTCGTTTGATGCATGTAAAATTACACTACCGTTAGGTTTGCTACTAAAAGTGACATTTACCGCATTTAAAAGTATACTTTTTTTCCTTCGAAACTTTAAAATTGATTTTCTCAAAAACTATAATGTCTTTTTGAAAAATTGTTTTTTCCTCTTATTCCTAATGATCTCCTTAACATATCCTGCAAATTTAGGGTTTCTTGCATTTAAGGTGGATTTGCTATCAACCATTAAAGTCGGCAGGTTTTTAAATGTGTATTTTTTTTCCTTTGAAACTTTAAAATCGATTTTCTCAAAAACTATAAGGCCGATTTGAATTTTTTTTCTCTTGTAGCCACTGGGGGCCCCTACAAGCTCTGGGGCCCTAGGGCAGCTGCCTCCTTTGCCTCTATGGTAGCACCGGCCCTGAGAACGCACAGTGAGTATACAACCTCAGAAGAGTGCATTATCCCCGCCCCTCTCTACACATTATTGGCTAGCTTTGGTGGCGCTTGCTTGACAGAGATTGGTTAGTTGTGAAGAACTTAGGCCCCTCCCCTTGCAACTCCTTTTTTACTTTCTGCATCCAGGGCCGGATTTAGGCCAAGGCCGCCTAGGCCATGGCCTAGGGCACCACAGGAGCAAGGGCACCAAAGTAGCAGGCTAAACAAGCTTGCAAATGCTGCAATGCAGGAAGATCAGGCGAGTGCCTGACTGCGTTACTCTGCTGCTAGCCACCTGTGCAGCAGGCTTGCATTGTGGCCGGTGGCTATGTACTTGGGAAACAGAGACGGAAAGGAAGCTTCTGCACTGGAGACGAGCGGAGAAATGAGTGACGTGGATGGCTGCTGCGGGTTAAAGGCAAGTTGGTTACCTATACTGAAGGGGGTTGGAAAAGGAGGGATTAAGGTAGTCATCTGGCTACCTATACTGAAGGAAAAGGAGGGAGGGGTCATCTAGCTACCTTAACTAGAGGGAAGTGGGAGGGGTCATCTGGCTACATATACTGGGGGGATCATCAGGCTACCTAAACTAGAGGGAAGTGGGAGGGGTCACCTGGTTACCTGTACTGGAGGGAAGTGGGAGGTGTCATCTCGCTACCTACACTGAAGGGGGGGGGGCTGGTGACATTGGCCCTGGGCGCTAAAGAGTACAAATCCGGCCCTGTCTGCATCTCCGACAAGGGAGACTGATTTACTTATAGTTCAGATCTATGAAAATATTTTTACCCCCAATATTTAAGAGTAGGACAGGACTTCTCATGAGCTTTCTCCATCCTTTGGAATTCCCTTTCAAAATATATGAATCACTTACCAACTCTTGAAAATTGCATTCATGTAAGCTCATCTTTCCAGGCAAGCATACAAAGTAACCTATGTCATTCCCCTTTGCCTCTGGCCAAGCTCTGCTTTCTGCAGAATCTAACACAGAAACTAATCACCCCTGAATATTCAATGTACTCCTTGCCCTACCAATACATCAATACAGCCTGATTGTCACATCTCTTTCTCACATCCGCTGCCTCCCTATTCCCTTCCCAGTCAGCATAACAGGCTGTCAGTCTGCAGGACGGTGTGGCAGTCGCTCTTTCCACTGCATGCCCATGTGGCTTAAGGGGGGAGTTCTTCAAGTTGATCGGGAAATGGGAATGTGTGCAGGCAGCTCTCAGTCACGGAGTATCTATGAACTGTGGCAGGAAGTTAGCAGAATCCAAAGTGTTTTCTCTCTCTCTCTCTCTCTCTCTCTCTCTCTCTCTCTCTCTCTCTCTCTCTCTCTCTCTCTCTCTCTCTCTCTCTCTCTCTTTCTCTCTCTCTCTCTCTCTCTCTCTCTCTCTCTTTTTCAAAATGTATCTGTATTATGTTTAGTTTAAGAATTACCTACAATCAATTTTTTAGATTGATTGTTACATTTTAAAAAATCTGAGAAATGTGCCACAATACTTGTGTTCAATTTTCCCCCAATCATGAAAATAAATTATTGAAAACTTTTTTTGGGGGGTCTTTAAATTCAATAATTTTCATAAACATTGATCATAAAAATCTGCCATTTCCAAATGACTTACTTTTTTAATAAAAAATATGGGAAATTTGATCAGATTTCTTCAAAAAATTTGAAAGAAAAAGCTTTCAAATGTTTTTCTTTACAACTGATCATTTTTATCGAATTGCTGTAAAATTGGATCATTGGCCACCTAAAGTGTTGAGTTTTCTGCAAATTCTTGATGGTAATTTTTTTTTTCTTTCAATTTCTCATACAATCGAGCATTTTCATTGAAAGGGTGGGAAATCGATTGATTGAATTGTATTGTGTAGTATTTAGCAATTTAGCCACTTTCCCATGATAAATCTTTACCTTTCTCAAATTTTATCTGGGGGGAGGAGGGAGCCAGTGTGGCTGATATTCTGGTGAAACCCCTCCCACAGAGTGATGTCATGACCAAGGCACCGAGGCTCACCTGCACGGGTGTTGCATGGGGATTTGGGGTCCCGGGCGGTGGCAGAACTCGGGGCCTCCATCTGCCATGAGCACCATTGTTATGTTTTTAAATTTCCTTTTTTACATTTTTTCAGTATGAAAAAATGGGTAAGTGGTTAGGAAGGAGGGCAATATGAGAGGTATGCCTGCACGTGGTGCCCCCTGCTGGTGATATAGTCTACAGTTATGTCCAACCAAACCCTCTCACCTGAATGTTGCTGAACCTGTGCAATTCCTGCTAGATTTAGTACTGCAGACACGGATGTAGATCATTACACTTGATTGGCTGACGGGCTGTTTGTGGACTAATATAAAATGGCAGATTGCTGGCTGGGAGTGAGCATTTGCTTCTCATGTACATGGACAAAAAGTAAGGATAATACAAATTGCACCCTGCAGAAAGAAAACCACAGAGACAACAGGAACCCAAATGTTGCAGTATGTCACAGTACCAGAAGTATATAAAATATGCGGATGGATTATACTCACAAAGGGAGGTTGCATGAGAGGAAACCCGACCACTAGAAGCAGGTGGAGATGTATAACCCCGACTCCACTCGGCTGACCAGACGGAGCTGGTGATGGCCAAATAAGGTGCCTCATTTGTGGCTACAAGCACTATTAGGCACTGCTATTTGCCCTGAGGAAGTGGGTATGCACCCACGAAACGTGTTGCATGGGCAATAAAATTCTATTAATACGTGAATTTGTCTTCATTGAGGTAAGCCACCTCACTTTTTTTCATTTTATTTGTTTTTAATGCATTTTATCTTCTCTGGGCGCCTCTTTCCCCTTTATCCTTCTCTGTGTATGACCAAGCTCCTGACAGTTTTCTGTCTGTGAACCTCATTGCATTGTGGGAAATAACAGTTTTTTCAACTGCCAAGCAACCCGCATCTCCCACTATGCATAAGTATATCTACAGTGGCGTAGCTAAGGAGCTGTGGGCCCCGATGCGAGGTTTTACAATGGGGCCCCCCAATACATCACAATTGATACGGCGCACCAAAACCTGCCAATGGCAACTACAGTGTCAGAGGTGCAAGAAGGGGATGAAGAACAGTTTGTTAATAATTACCACTATTCAAAGGATCTATAGAAGTGATTATTATGAGCACAGAACCAATAGAGAGCGAATACTGTAGTTGAGGGAGAGCCCTTCGGGGCCCCTCTGGCCCAAGGGCCCCGATGCGGTCGCTACCTCTGCACCCCCTATTGCTATGCCCCTGTATATCTATAAAGAAACAACCTTTTAGCCTATCACATTGTTAGGGGGTGGGGTTATAGATAATGGCAGTTCTTGCTTTCTGTTTTGTTTTGTTTTCCATGTCTACCAGCAGTAAAGATGATAACCTGCAGGCTGACTGTGGATCAAATAATATGAACAAATGACATGGTGAATATCAATCATTTCTTGATCTCCTATTTTTTTTTACTTCTCACTTTTGCAATGTATTGATTTATTTTTTTCCACTTGTCACGAAAGGTCCACTTTAAATCCGGAACTGTGGAAGCCTTGAAGAATTATTGGCATCGTTGTTTTATTTCAGGACATTAAGAATTCCCGCTCGCGTGCGCTTTCCCGGGAAAGGTGAAGGGGGGGGATCACGTTTCATAAGAGCCGGGTTGAAGGTGATTCATTAGCGCCGGTGAGAGGGAGAGGCGAATGGCTCGGTGACGCTTGGACAATAACACGAAGGCCGTTTCTTGATGGATGAGCTCAATGAACTTCCAGTTTAACAATACTTTGCGATGTGCTCCTTGGAGAAATAAATGTGCTGACCTTACCGAGCCGGCAAAACTTCCCAACTGCGGCACCCAAACTTTTCCGCCGGCCGCTGACACATATTTCACCGGCTTTATAAGGCTGAGAGACAATTACTGCCAGTCAGCGGTCAGGACAATGCCGTCGGATTGCCATCCAGGGCCGCCGAGACGCTATCTCGATGGATTTCAAGAGGGTTTTTATGCTGGGGGGAATGGCGGATGAATCAGCAGACAGGCCTGGCACCGCTGTGAAATGGAGCACAATGCCGCGAGAGAATCACTTCTGCAGGGTCTTGTCAGGTAAAACGCCGGCGTCCGGAGCTGTGATTTTATCTGTCTCGAAGTGTCAGTATAATACCAGGTGTGAGAGAGGAGGATAATTTCTCGTCTGGTGACAGAGGTGACACTCACCCTGAACGTGGCCATGCCCGGTGTCATCGAACAAAGGCTTGAGTGTAGTTTTTTTTTTAGTAGGACTTCAAGACGGCATTTATCTGCCATTTCTGCACTTACACCTCCCACACTCTACAGAAATAGAATAGAAACATTTTCAGTGGAGTACAATGTAACATGGGTAAACACAGGGATGGGTTTCTGGAAAGGCCACAGAGGCCCGGGCCTTGGGCATCAGAAGCCCAAGTAGTCACTTAAACGTAAAAGAGGAACTGCTACATATAAAAAAGGAGGGTAAAAATGGGGAGCAACTCTTGAAAAAGGGAAACTGAGGTCCAAGGAAGCTGTACATGAAAGGGGCTGCAGTACATGGAAGAGAGGGCTGCACATGGAATGGAGGGGGGTGCAGCCGCCAGCCACACATAAAAGGGGAGCCAGAACATACACAACTTTGCAGGGGTCCAAGGGACAACAATAACGTTTTTGGGGGGTTGACTAGGAAGGGGTGGGTACAGCTGGCTTGGGGCCATGTGGCAATGGCTGGCCCTGACAACGCGTCCATCAGCTAAAGACCAAGCTTTCCCAATGAATGGTAAGTTGATAACATGATTGAACATCGATCAAGAGGACCTTCGTTTTCAACAGATTTTCCTTAGTATAGAATGGTTGCTTCAAATCTGACATTTAATGTGTTGAAAACAGGCTGTCAATTCCACTCCGTGCCCACTGGTGATATCAAAGCGTTTTGAAAGCCACTAACTTCAAGATGGCGAAAAGCCTCACTAAAACCAGATTGAAAAAAAAATGAACAAGTTAAAAAAGAAAAAAAAAAAGAAAGAAATGAAACAATTTTTTACTGAATAATTCAAAAGGAATGAAGAACAGAGCTGTAGGTCCCCGAGTGTGTTCGCACAGGTGCGCAGGAGATTTATTGGCCCGGAACGGACAGATGGAGGACGGCGCGTTCGCTAACGACCGAATTCCAGCACAGGATGTTTTGTATATTTTCACAGGTCGTTGGATAATATTGCAGTGTATATTATTACATATTCCGGGGACGAGGATTAAATGAGGGAATAATGGACATTCTTCTTAACCGAGTGCCGTGCGCACAAGCCATCTCATTACGGGTGGCACCTACCTCGTTAGACGGGAAGAAGGAGACCTCGCCGTCCGTGCAGGTGGGGGCACGCCAACTTTATTATCCGCAACTCTCCAATCTGCAACATCTCGAACAAAAAAAACCCAACCTTTTAAATAGAAGCGTCTCGTCGCCTCCAGATGGGCCGCCGACGCAGCTGCACAAGCAGAGCCTGAAATTAGATCCACTCACTTTCCCTCGAACATTTTACAATACATCTGAGGGTCGCGTTCCACCGGCCAGCGCTCCACTTACGCAGAAATATTAGACAGTAAGTACTGAAACAAGCCCGCGGTTTTTGTTACAAATAGGCAATAGTTTGAAGATTTATTCCGCCCAGGGAAACGCCGTTCCCCGCAGTTTATGATGATTTGCACATTTGGGGGAAAAAAAAATGTGAGCTCCAGAAACTAAAAAATAAAAAAAATTACATGATGTCATGTCCACCTCTCGTGCCCAGAAATCGCAAATCTGGCCTGCGGTTCCCAGCCCACGGTAACGGCACACATTCTATATTTATGTTTGCTTTAATGACACAAGTACAAGGTAGACTGGAGAGACTAGTGGGGAGAGAGTAATATAAAATGTACAATGTAAGGACAGTATCCCGGAGCTGTCCTGCTGAAGGTTACCTCCCCCCCCCCCCCCCCCCCCCCCCCCCCCCCGTATGAAGTTAAAAAAGAGTATATCTGTAATAATACAGAAAAAAAAAAGAAACAGATTTAAATATAGTTTTCTGTGACTCAAAACCACCATTATGTAACCTAAGCTGGGCTCACAAAAAGTCTGTCTCTGAGTCCTTTCCAGTGCTCCGAGATCCTCTCACTCCTTTCTGTTAATCGCTGCATCATTTATCTTGGTCCTATTCACAAGTTAGTGTTACTTTTCCCAGCAAACTTCCGCTGTTTGACCCGCCCCAATACATCATCATGGAGCCAAACTTTGACCCCTTACCTCACAGTCAGCAGACACATGGCAGCCAATCAGCTAGCACCCCCTCCTGGACCCCCACCCCCCTATTAAAAAGTGGTGGCCATATTGGATTCATACTCTGCTGGCTGCTGACTGTTAGTGAGAGCAGGGTCAGACTTGATGCAGATAGGTAGGGAAAGCATTAGCTAGGCCTGTATTCTTGTTCCTCACGTGCTGTGAAAGCACCCCAAATAGCCCTTTTGAGGACCAGTACATTGGTCTCCTGTGGGGGTGTGTGTGTGTGTGTGTGTGTGTGTGTGTGTGTGTGTGTGTGTGTGTGTGTGTGTGTGACACTCCACAGCCCTCTAACACCTAGAGCTAAGAAAAAGGGGGGAGGGGGGGTTGCGCATCCCTAAAAACATGCTGCAATTGACTGGTTAATCGCTCAGGCCGCATGCACCACCTCTATTAGGCTGAAAATGCATGCCCTGCGTCAAAAACAAATGCTACATTTATTATGCTATAGAGGAACTTTGGCTTTCACTATAGTTTGCATGCAAAGTATAATATACTGGACACTTGCACCACAGTGAGGTAAACCTCTGGGCACCTGAGGACACCCAGAGCTGTGTGCACACTACTGCTATTGTTGTTACCTTATTAGTGAACCAGAGACGAAGCACCCTCATGCATTTTACCATATATAGAGAGAAAACACCTACCCTGCTCTCTGTTTCATCCTTCACTGCTCAGCCTGCTTGTTATCAGCCCTGATAAAATCCCCGACTGAGCATTCAGTTTGGCTTATTTGCAGCATCAAAGAGAGCTGTGATGAGAGGGGAGGAGCTGCTAATGTAAGGGTATATTGAAAAACCTTTTTTTTTTCTATATTTATTAGTCATAAGAGGTTTTTAGAAATGGGGATTTCATTTTGCACACAGCCCACTAAATAATGTGCTTTTCTGATGAACTGTGTTTTGCGTGGAGTTTTAGTAAAAAAACAAAAACACAAAAAATGGCACACCAGAGCGGCAAAAATACCGGGTATAGTATTTATTTTGTAAAATCTATTGGGGGATATGTTTATTTTGTGCCAAAGCGTTCATCTCTGGTTTCCTTTAAGTTGTAGGCACAGAACCACTCCAGTGCATTATTATGTCACTGTATTCTGATAGTACTATTGCATTTCTCTGTGTGAGACACTCCACAGCCCACTGACACCCAGAGCTGTGCACAGTACTACAGCTATTGTGGTCACATTAAGTTGCAGGCACATTACCACTCCAGTGCATTATTTGTAGGAATGTAATGTAATTTCTGCCCTCTAGGGATTGAAACCCGACTTTGCGTCAACTCTGTAATTTTTGGTGGGACTTTTGGCATGGATCCCCCTCTGGCATGCCACAGTCCAGGTGTTAGACCCCTTGAAACAACTTTTCCATCACTTTTGTTGGCAGAAACAGGCTTTGTAGGCTTTAAAATTCTCCTGCCCATTTTAAAACCCAATTCGCTTGCCCAAGTTCGCGTTTACTCTTTGCGAATGGAAAATTTGATGTTCACAACATCTCTAGCCGTTGGGGGATTAAGGTTAGATGGATTAAGTTTAGGCTCCCACAGGGGGTTCAGGTTAGTTGGTTAAGGTTAGGCACCCTAGGTAGGAGGTTGAGTATAGGCACCTCCAGGGGGGTTCTGTGTGAGAGTAGGTGAACATTACCAATATTTCACTATATCAATTAGGTAGTAGAATATCGGTAAATTTACTGATATTCTACTGCCATTATTTTGCTGCAATCACACTCAGTTTCTTGGGGTTGACGGCGCAATCACAACGCGTAGAAATTGCAGTTGATGTGCGATTGTAAACGCAGTGCAATTGCAATCACGCTTCCAAATGGAATCGCTCCCAAACACCTTTTTACTTCCAAGTCCCACCTATAGAGCCATAGCAGTCCATAACGTGCTCTGATAAATGCTCAAACTGCTCCATAGAAGCTGGAGTGTATGGCTTTGTGAGAGCTACAGGTGTGCTATACTGGATTCTGTTCTGGATGTATTTTTGTTTTTTTTGGGGACATAAAGTCATTGTTTGCATCACCGTCCTACAAGTGGTGTGTTATGAGAGTGACTTCTAGCTCCTGAGAAGCTGAAAATATGCAAATGACTTCAGTTGTAAGAAGGGAAAATTGTACTTCGCATAACTTTTTTCTTTTTGCTTCAATAGGGGGCCTTTTGGTTCCCTTAGGCCCAGGGTGGGTTCTAGATTTTTGCCGCTTGAAGCAATATATTGTGAGGAAGCCCCCATTGGTATGTAGCCCACCCTCCAGTGATGTCACAGCCTAGGCTGTTGCTTTACGGAACCCTCTCCCCCAGAGCATTCTGGTAGATTCGTTATTTTCTCTGCTGACTTTAAAACTCTCAGAAAACAAATATTTTGCAGCAGTGGCGTAACTACAATACATGGAGCCCCCCAGCAAAACTTAGATGCCCCCTCTCCCCAATGTTCACACCCCTTCCCTCCCCTTGGTGCCCTTCTTGCCCTTGACAAGTGTGGCCATCATCACGATATTTCACACCCATAACAAGTGTAGCCACAAAAACACCTGATCTGAAGTATAGTCCCCTGTATCGGAGGAAGAGAAGGTTAATAGTTGGAGACCCCAGATCGGAGTTAATCAGGGTGAGGAAAGATTTTACAATGAGCAAACACTTACTAAATCTCACTAAAGCTCTTACTAAATTACTCTGCTCCTCCAATGAACATCGCCAGACCCCCCCCCCCCCCCCCGCCCCCCGCATCACCCAGTCCCATGCACGCCTCCAGGATTTCTCAAGAGCTGCCCTAAGACTATGGACCTTCCTACCTCCACCCATTAGGGCAGCCTCCTCCTTCAACATCTTCAAGAAGCCCCTCAAAACTCACCTTTTCACTCTGGCTCTAAACCCGCAGCTCCCCTACCTTTCGTGTCTCTACCTCTCCCTCTAGATTGTAAGTCTTCGGGCATGGTCCTCCTCCTTTTGTGTCCTACTTGATCATGCACCTCCATGTTATGCATTTGAGTGAACTCAACTTGCCTAATCCCCATTCTCCCATCCAGTGACTGACTAAGCATTACCTTGTACTCATACTGTGCTGCGTGATCTGGTTTTCTTGTATTCCTGTATTGTCTTATTGCTGTATGTCACCCCTAAATATTGTCTGTAACCTAAACTAATGTCCAGCGCTGTGCAATATGTTGGCGATTTATAAATACAATAAATAAATAAATAAATCATTTATAAATAGGGATGGTCGGAAATGCCAATTTTCGATTCTGCAGAAATTGCAGTTTCCGCCATTGCCAATGACCAATTACACCAATTTCCGTTTTCTGGGGGTTATTTTTTTTTGGGGGGGGGGGGGGGGGTGTAATTTTTTTGCATTCTCTGATTGGCCAAATACTTCCAAGTTAACTCTGCATTCTGATTGGTCCAATGCTTCCGAGCTCTGTGATTGGGCTAAAATCCCATATCTGAGTTCAGCATTTCCGATTGTAGCTTGGAAAAAGTGGGAAATTGAACTTGAAAAATCGCATTTCTGCAGAAATACTGCGTTTCCATAACTCAGTTATGCAGAAATTTCAGTTCCCCGAAATCGGAACAAGTATCTCTATTTATAGATTCATACTGTAAAAAAAAAAAAAAAAAAAAGTAATTGAATTCATAATGTTATTTTCACTACAGTTCATCTTCAAGTAGGAACTCAACTAAAAAAGCTTCACTAATTTGCTGCTAAGCTGCTCAACCACACCAAAGTGTTTCCACTGATTAGGCCATATGCCAACCCTGAACCAACACCAAACCCGGACGGACCACCCATAAAACAGCAGGACAAGATCTAATGCCTCCTAACCTACTGGTCAGAAATGGTCCTGAGAACAACTAGAACAGACAGCATCGGCAAACCGAGTTTGATGATTAAATTAACGTCAAACATGAGAGTGAGAACAATTCTGGTCCTTCTGGTAGGTAGTAAACGTTTCTTTTCTTTGATCAGTGAGAGAGCAGAGGTAGTGAATAGCTCTTCTGTGGGAACACATTATGTTCTAGCTGAAATTATTTTGAAAAATGACAGGCGCTTTTGGAAAGCAATAACCGTGTGCTGGTTCTGTACAGTTTCCAGCCATTTACAGGATAAACATGGCTCCTTTGTGTGGTCTGCCGCAACCAACATACAGTGAGAGCCCCCTCCTCTGAAGACCTTGCTAGGAAAGATCTGCACGTTTCTGCTTTTCATGTAGGTGACATGCGGTCAGACCAAGGACACCTCTGAAACCAGCCTAATGTTTCCATGTAAACACATGGATAGTTTCTCACGTCTTCCCGTACACACAGCAGCCGCAAGGGCAATTTCCATGCATAGCTTGGATGGCGCAGGCAGATTTTACAGGATGGAATCTTGCTGTGATTATAATTGAAGAAAGATGTGTAGAACGCAGATCTTACCTTCAACGATCATCAGCAGTTGGGGAAGCCTGCTCAGATCTGTACGTAAACTCCACCGAGGGGCAGCATGAAATATAAAATATATATACATTATACACAGCATTATACAACAAAGTCTGTTATCCGGAACTAAGGCAACTGCCAAAATTTAGCATATGTGAAGTTTCGCATCGACATTCGCAATTACGCATCGTAATCGTAATGCGAAATTTTAGAGAAAATCGTAATTCATTTCATATGTAATAGTAATATTTCATAATTTCATGTAATTTTTGCGTGATTTTCACGCAATGTCGTGTGGTTAAATAGCAAAGCCCCATACATGCTATTGCTACCACAATTGCTACACATGTTAAGGAGAATATTGGGTACAAGTCAAAAAAATAATTTTTCAAAAAGACCTTGTAGTTTTTTAGAAAATCGATTTTAAATATGCCAAGAAAAATGGTTTTTAAACTTGTCATTTTCTTGTTTAAAAACTATTTTTCTTTGCATTTTTAAAATAGATTTTCTCAAAAACTGCAATGTGTTTTTGAAAAATTATTTTTTTGACTTGTACCCAATATTCTCCATAACATGTGTAGCAATTTTGGTGTCACTACCTTGTATGGAGGCTTTGCTGTTCACTGCCAAAGTCAGCATAAAATTACGCTAAATTTTAGGTGAAATTACTATACGAAATCAATTGAATTTACAAATCGTAATTACATATAAGCGTAAAAGCGAAAATTTAAGTGAAATTTTGCGTAATCATAATTCGCTGATTACGATCATCACTGGCAACCATAAGTCTCAACTAACTGGCATGCCTGAGGGGATAACAGGGACTGTGCCTTGGATGGTATTTGGGCGGTCTGCAGGGCATAAAATACTTACCAAGCCTCCAACATCATCTTCTAACCTTCCTATATCTCCTTGTGCCTTTCTGGCGTCCGTGCACGGCTCCCGGTGTGTCACGTGACCCGATGAGGGTCAGGTGACACACTAGAAGCCGTACACAGAGGACACAGCAAAGCCCCGAGGAGCTACAGAAAGGGTAATAGGCGGCACTGGAGGCTCGGTAAGTATTTTATGCTGCACGTTGGGGGTGGGGTAGGGAGGTTGTGTTTTTTCGGCAAGCACACATATCCAGTATCAGGCAATCCCTGCCAATGCCAGATTGTGGGGATATATAGTCATATAGCATTTGGCACTTTCATAGGTCTTGTGGAGCTGGTGAGCTGGGCGCAGGGTGAGCTGAATGATGGCTCTGCCTGCTGCCGCTCAAATCCCAGGCGGTGTAAAATACTATTCCCTGAGTTGTTGCAACTCAGAGATGAATGATGGAGTCCCGAATTTCCCATCAGAAAAGCGCTTATAGTGTGGCTGAGCCCTAAGGGTGTGTTGGGAGCGTGATTAGGGGTGTGGCAGGGGCGTGGCTAGAGGTGTGGCAGGGGTGTGGCTTAAGTGCCCCTCTTTCTTATCTCAAAAAGTTGTGAGGTATGGTTATAGGCGGGCATGATACTATCTCTCCCCGTGATGTATTGTTATTTTCGGTTATCTGGTCCTGCTTCTTGCTCAGGGTTTCGGATTATCCCTCTGCATGGGCTCAGCAGAGAGAGATTGAAGCAGATTTACGCTCTTCTTTTGGAGAGAATCTCTAATTATAGCTGCGTATGACAGTCCCGAGCGGCCCCTCACTGAGCTGATTTATTATTATTAATGTTTTAATGTCCTTCTGGTCTCTTTGCTGCGGCCGGCCCCTCACACCCGTGATTCATAGTTTATTGTTATTCTGCACTGATATTCCCCCTCCTTTCACCAATATTTCTCTAGATTTCTTCCTGCTCAGTCAGTAAATTTACCGGCCAACCTGTTTATTCTCCTCCGCGTTTCTTCGCTATTATTCACCGACTAGCAGTGAAGGAAACATTGAAATGGCGTTCTTCCCGCGTATCATGCAATCGTCCTCTCTCCCGGGACCGATCTGAGTCTTTGATGGTGGAATGAGTGGAGCCTCTGTAAGCTGGTAATGGGGTCTCCTCTGCAGGTCAATACCTGCCAGGGCCGGATTTCTGTAGAGGCCACAAAGGCCCGGGCCTTGGGTGGCTGTAGCCCAAAGGGGGTTGTTACATAGGAAAGAGGATGCTGAAAAAGGGGAGCAACACATGAAAACGGAACCTGATGCCGAAGGGGGCAGTTCCTGAAAGAGAGGGACTGCTGTACAACATGGATGAAACACATGGAAGAGGGGGCTGCACATTGAATGGGTGGGGGCTGCAGTACATGGATGATACACATGGAAGAGGGGGCTACACATGGAATGGGAGGGGCTGCAGTACATGGATGTTACACATGGAGGAGGGGCTACACATGGAATGGGAGGGGCTGCAGTACATGGATGATATACATGGAAGAGAGGGCTGCACATGGAATAAGAGGGGAGCTGCTGTACATGGATGATACATATGGAGGAGGGGCTGCACATGGAATGGGAGGGGCTGCTGTACATGGATGATACACATGGAGGAGGGGGCTGCACATGGAATGGAAGGAGGCTGTTGTACATGGATGTTACACATGGAGGAGGGGGATGCACATGGAATGGGAGGGGAGCTGCTGTTCACGGATGTTACACATGGAAGAGGGGGCTGTGTAACGATCGGTGAAGCACAGAGAGGATCTGATTACCGTTGATCTGCAGTATCACTGGGAATACAGATATATACCAGATTATAAGTGATCTGCAGTATCACCGATAATCCGATATACCAGCTAACCTCTAGTTCACCTGAGTAGAGTGTTGTGTTTGGTGTAACAGTAACACTTAGAGGACTAGGCCTCAGTGCAGTACACAGATTCCTTCCGAAGACCTGAACTCTCCAAGGCGGGAGGAGTCAGGTCGAGAGTAGGAAGGATTCTCTGAAAGTGACACTCAGGAGGAAGTGTCACTAACAGGACGGGGAACTGCCTCCAATAGTGAGGTTGGTTCTCGAGGTCGGACAAGCCAGGTCGTAACACACGGACAGATAAAGTACAGATTCAGAAGGCAGAGGTGGAGTCTAGGTACAGGCAGGGTTCGGCAACAGGGTATCAGAATTATCGAGGTACAAGATCAGGAGGCAGAAGCAGAGTCTAAGGACGAGCCGGGGTTCGGCAACAGAGTATCAGAATGGCAAGATACAAGATCAGAGTTCAGGAGGATAGTCAGGCAGGCAAAGGGTCATAACAGATAATCACAATCAAACTAGTACTTTAAGCTATCAAGAGAATCTAGCTAAGTGTAGGATTACAGCTCCAGCTGGTCCCGGCACACTTAAGGATCTGACTAAAGGTCTGAGTGCTCCCACGTTTGTGATCGCAATGCCAGACAACCAGCAACGAACTGAGCAGCTAGTAGTATATATACACAGAGATCTCTCCAGCACCTCCCTAAGTGCTGGACCAATGAGGAGTGGAGCCAGAATCAGCTGACCAGCCTGGTCAGCTGACTCACTTCTGGCTGTCATATACCGTATTTCGCGCCGTATAAGACGCTCCGGAATATAAGACGCACCCAGGTTTAGAGGGCAAAAACCAGGGGAAAAAAAAATACTAAACCTGGTGCGTCCATATTCCAGGAGCGTCTTGTACATAATCTTGTGTGTCCTCATGTGTGCTCCTGTGCCCCCCATATCCTCATGTGTCCTTCTGTGTGTCCTCCTGTGCACCCATGTGTCCTTCTGTGCCCCCCATGTGTCCTCCTGTGTGTCCTAATGTGCCCCCCATTTGTCCTCATGTGCCCCCATGTGTCCTTCTGTGCCTCCCATGTATCCTCCTGTGTATCCTAATGTGCCCCCCATGTGTCCTCATGTGCCCCCATGTGTCCTTCTGTGCCTCCCATGTGTCCTTCTGTGCCTCCCATGTGTCCTCCTGTGTATCCTCATGTGCCCCGCATGTGTCCTCATGTGCCCCCATGTGTCCTTCTGTGCCTCCCATGTGTCCTTCTGTGCCTCCCATGTGTCCTCCTGTGTATCCTCATGTGCCCCGCATGTGTCCTTCTGTGCCTCCCATGTGTCCTTCTGTGTGTCCTCATGTACCCCCATGTGTCCTTCTATGCCTCCCATGTGTCCTCCTGTGTATCCTAATGTGCCCCCCATGTGTCCTCATGTGCCCCCATGTGTCCTTCTGTGCCTCCCATGTATCCTCCTGTGTATCCTAATGTGCCCCCCATGTGTCCTCATGTGCCCCCATGTGTCCTTCTGTGCCTCCCATGTGTCCTTCTGTGCCTCCCATGTGTCCTCCTGTGTATCCTCATGTGCCCCGCATGTGTCCTCATGTGCCCCCCATATGTCCTCCAGTGCCCCCATATGTCCTCCAGTGCCCCCCATTTGTCCTCCAGTGCCCCCCAGCCTTCCTCCCTCCCACCTGTGTCTCCTGCCCCCCCCCCCCGGATGAAAATGTCAATAGCAGCGGCAGCTTACCTTTGGCAGGCTCCTGCGCTGATCCTTTATCATCGCGCTGCCCCCCGCTAGCCTCCTCTGCCTCCCCCCTCTGTATCTGCCCCCCCCGGGTGAAGGAATAAGTATCGGCAGCTAACCTCCGCAGTGCGCCCGCGATGACTGCAGACGTCCGTCTTCCAGGCACTTCTCGCTCTAGTGACCGGCTTGAACTGATGACCCGCAGTTCAAAGCCGGCCACTAGAGCGAGAAGTGCCCTGAAGACGGACGTCTGCAGTCATCGCGGGCGCACTGCGGAGGTAAGCTGCCGATACTTATTTCTTCACCCGGGGGGGCCAGATACAGAGGGGGGAGGCAGAGGAGGCTAGCGGGGGGCAGCGCGATGATAAAGGATCAGCGCAGGAGCCTGCCAAAGGTAAGTTGCCGCTGCTATTGACATTTTCACCAGGGGGGATGCCAGGAGACTCGGGCAGGCATAGGGAAAGCAGGCAGGGAATCTCCAACATGGCGGCGGGTCGGCGGTTCGGAACGGCGGGCGTTATTAAGTTGGGGATTCCCTGCCTTTGCCGTATAAGACGCAGGGACTTTTTCTCCCCATTTTTGGGGGAGAAAAAGTGCGTCTTATACGGCGAAAAATACGGTAATCCCTGCCTGAGTGCGCGCGCGCGCGTTACTCTAAACCTAGAGGGACTACGTGTCCCAGCCACACCAGCACCTTTCTGCGGTGTCTCCGCACTGGGGCCATGCGCGCTAACCGCCGCGTCCAACGCGGCAGTTTCTCTGCGCTCCGCCATGCCCTGCACGGAGACAGCCGCCTCACACTGAGAGGAGGCGGCTGCCTCTCCGTGTCCAGCCATACTGTGCGCGGAAAGAGCCGCCTCCTGCTGACTCCTGGCGGTGGCTCTTCCGCGCTTCTTCACAGGCTGCACATGGAATGGGAGCGACTACACATGGAATGGGAGGGGCTGCTGTACATGAATGATACACATGGAAGAGGGTACCTCAAAGAGGGCTGCCCCTGTACAAAAATGATTAAATATTAAAGCTCATAAAGTCCTACATAATAATAGTAATGTGTGCAGAAAAGGATTCTACATCACAGCATAATCCTAAACCAAGCAAAATCCTCAAGGACCGCACCACATACCAATAGATCAATAATAAACAATTGAGCTATATTGTAGTTTATAGTTACACAAAATAAATAAAAACAATTAAAACCAAAGGATCCAGGTATCACACAGTGAGTAAAGTGACACGTGCTGATAGTAGTAAAGAACAATACATGTATATCAAAAACATGTGCAAATTGTATGAATAAAGTGCGCAGTGTGAAAGAGGTAGTAAGTGGAAAACCTTGCCATAAAGTGCACCAGCAATGAAGAACTCCGACAGGGGTAAGAATGAGTAAAAAGTGATCTTGACCGGACCAAGATTAGAAAGGACCCAGAGCGTGAAGCAGAACAACTCACCACAACGTACAACAGCGGGAGGAAGAGCAGTGTGGACCTGGATGCCTGCCTTCGCGATTCACCGATCACGGCGGCTTCAACCAGGCATTCAACCAGGCACCGGGATACTTCATTGTTGGCATAGATGCATTTTTTCTCCTTCTGGTTGAACTTGTATACAATGAACAGAGGCGCCAAAAGTATAAGATTAGATTAAATGAGCTTAAAAACCAACTTAAATGGCAAAATTGAAGGAGGAAGTAGTGGTCTTACCTCCCTCAAGCAGACACGACAACGACTGCGATTCAGACAGTCAAACACATTTATTAGGAACTCCAAAAAGAAATGCAATGCGTTTCGCAGGTTCAACCCCGCTTCATCAGGCAATATAGGGAGGAGTATCAAACATTCTGCACAAGGATTCAAATTAAGCACCTCTGTCAAGTCTGCTTGAGGGAGGTAAGACCACCACTTCCTCCTTCAATTTTGCCATTTAAGTTGGTTTTTAAGCTCATTTAATCTAATCTTATACTTTTGGCGCCTCTGTTCATTGTATACAATTTTGAGTCCACCCTTGGTGGAGGGTTGCTACCCTTTCTTCCTGTCTACAGAGAGCGACTTCTTAATCCTGAGTGGGGTCAGGACAATCTCCCCACCTGCCTTTACAGTGGTTGCCTGCTGGTGACCCTGACTTGTGAGTATCTAGCAACACAAACTTATTGCCACCTTGTCCAGTACGAATTACACTATTGGGGCTCTTGGTGTTCCCTGTTTTTATCTGGTTGAACTTGATGGACAGGTGTCTTTTTTCAACCAAACTAACTACGTAACTGTATTCCGTGGCACTGTACAAAGTAAGAAAAACAAACATGGGGTAAATACTAATAATGACAATGGTATACAATACATCAAATATGGACACTGGTACAAAACACAGAATTGGTAAATTACAGTGACAAATGTAGCATGAATGAAGAAAATGCATAACTGAGTGATACAAAATGAATAACAAATCCCAAGACACAAAAAGGTGAGAGAGCTCTGCACTTGTAGGCTTGCAATCTGAAGGAACAGGTGACAACAAGAGGTGGGGTAATAAACAGTATTCATATAGGCAGTGTGTTTTAGTTACCTAATCTAAGGACTACAGCTTGAGTTTGAGTTTTAAGGGAGCGTTTAAAGCTTTTAAAGAGAATCTGTATTGTTAAAATCGCACAAAAGTAAACATACCAGTGCGTTAGGGGACATCTACTATTACCCTCTGTCACAATTTCGCCGCTCCCCGCCGCATTAAAAGTGGTTAAAAACCACAAAAAAGTTTGTTTATAAACAAACAAAATGGCCACCAAAACAGGAAGTAGGTTGATGTACAGTATGTCCACACATAGAAAATACATTCATACACAAGCAGGCTGTATACACCCTTCCTTTTGAATCTCAAGAGATCATTGTGTGTTTCTTTCCCCCTGCATCTCTCATGCACGGAAGTTTCCGGCTGCTCTTTTCTTCCTGCAAACAGCTTTGCCCTTGTCTGAATTTCCTCAGTATGTGAAAGCCCAGCCAGCTCAGAGGACAATTTATCCAGCTTGTAAAAGATAAGAGAGAAGAGAGAAGCTGCCCTAATCTAAATAATACACAGGCAGTGTGCATAGAGGGGCCTGGAAGGGGGAGTTCATAGCAGAACCACAACACTGAAGAACTTGGCAGCCTTCCAGACACAGGCTGACAAGTCTGACAAGGGAAAGATACATTGATTTTTTACAGAGACTGTGATAGCAGAAAGTGCTGCAGTTAGCTAGAACACATTAGAATAACTTTTGGAACTTGTAGGATGATAAAAAACAGGATGCAATTTTTGTTACGGAGTCTCTTTAAAGGTTGCAGAGTGACGGATGTGTTGTGGAAGGGCATTCCAGAGGAGGAGTGAAGAAGGTGAGAAGTCTTGAATGCGAGCAGGTGATCCTAGAGGAGGAAAAAAAGAAGGCTGTGTGCAGAGAATGCGGTTGTGTTGGAAAAAAAAGTGAGGAAATGTACCAGGGAGAGAAATTGTGGAGAGCTTTGTAGGTTAATGTTAAGAGTTTGAAATGGATCCTCTGGATAATTGGCAGCCAATGACGTGCTTGGCAGAGAGGAGCAGCAGAGGAAGAGCGAGAAGAGAGATGAATGAGACGAGAACCTGAATTCAGTACAGACTGGTGTGGTGCTAGGCTGTCAGATGTTAGTCCACAAAGTAGTATATTACAGTAGTCCAAATGAGATATTATAAGAGCATGTATTAACATTTTAGCTGTGTCCAGGGGCGTAGCAATAGGGGTTGCAGAGGTAGCGACCGCATCGGGGCCCTTGGGTCAGAGGGGCCCCAAAGGGCCCTCCCTCAACTACAGTATTAGCCCTCCATTGGTCCTATGCTCATAATAATCACGTCTATAGATACTTTGAATAGTGGTAATTCCCTTTCCCCATCCCCTTCTTGCACCTGTAGTTGCCAGTGGCAGGTTTTGGTGCTCCGTATCAATTGTTATGTATAGAGTGCTTGAGGGGCCCCATTGTAAAAGTTGCATCGGGGCCCACAGCTCCTTTGCTACGCCACTGGCTGTGTCCTGAGTGAAAAAAGGTCAGATGCAAGATATATGTGATGATAAATACCGCATATGTGTATATATAAAATGGGGGCAGATATATTTTCTGTGTAAATATACAAGTCTCACTCACAGCTTGGCCTTATTGTTAGAGGCATAGGAACAAGGTCATGAAGTTGGAAATAGTCTCTTGGTTCCTGTTCTAGAGGGCTTGGCTGGACCTCTCTTTCATTTGCCAATCCCACTTCACCCCCCCCCCCCCCCCCCATGCAGATATTGATTCAGGAAGCATATGGTATTGGACATGTTTAGAGTTGTGTTCAAAATTATTCAACCCCCAATGTTGTAAAGGGTTTTAGGGAATTTAGTGTACATTTGTTATTGTGTTCAGAATAAAATCTTACAAGGACTTCTTAAAGAACCAAATTGAACTAAAATGACATCAATTGTTTTTGTAATACAGTATTAAATGTCTTTTTTGTGATTTCTTCATTGACACAATTATTCAACCCCTTAAAGACTACCACTCTTAAGAACAGAGGTTCATTCAAGTGTTTTCGATCAGGTATTGAAAACACCTGCGGATGTTAACGAGCAGCAATCAAGCATAATAAGCACCAATTAGGCAGATTTAAAATGACTGTGATACTCAGCTCCTTCTAGACATTCACTGGTGTGTTTACAAACATGGAGAAGTCAAGAGAATGAAGTTTCAGCTAAGAAAATAAGGTGCACACCACGTAATGAAAGCCTCCATGCCAGAACTCCCAGGCGACCCCCCTAGCTGTCTCCAAAGAATAAGAAGAGTCAACTGCAGTATGCCAAAGGTCATGTGGACAAACCACAAAAGTTTTGGGATAGTGTTCTGTGGATTGATGAAACAAAATTAGAACTGTTTGGGCCCATGGATCAATGCTATGTTTGGAGGAGGAAGAACAAGGCCTATGAAGAAAAGAACACCTTGCCTACTGTGAAGCATGGCGGGGGGTCAATCATGTTTTGGGGCTGTTTTGCTTCTGCAGGTACAGGGAAGCTTCAGAGTGTGCAAGGTACCATGAATTCTCTTCAGTACCAGGAGATATTGGATAAAAATGTGATGCAGTCCGTCACAAACCTGAGACTTGGGAGACGTTGGACCTTTCAACAGGACAATGATCCCAAGCATACCTCTAAGTCCACTAGAGCATGGTTGCAGATTAAAGGCTGGAGCATTTTGGAGTGGCCATCGCAGTCACCAGACTTAAATCCGATTAATAACCTTTGGTGGGACCTTAAAGAAAGCAGTTGCAGCGTGCAAGCCTAAGAATGTGACTTTTGCCCATGAAAAATGGGCTAAGATACCCGTAGATCGCTGCAAGACACTTGTGTCAAGTGATGCTTCACGTTTAAAAGCTGTTATAACTGGAAAAGGATGTTGTACTAAGTACTAAGAATGAATGTCACTTGGGGTTGAATAAAACTGATAATGATGTCAGCACAGAAAAGACATTTGTGGTTATTTCATTATAAATGTTATATCTGTCTGACTTACAAGTGCCTCTTTCATTTAATTGTAAACAAGATGACTGAAATGATCAAAATCAATGTCAAACTGGCCAAAACACTCAATTTCAGTGGGGGTTGCATAATTTTGAACACAACAGTAACTGAATCTTCAAGTACTCCCTGGGTTTCCACACTCGCTTCTGCTCCCATCATTTGATGTGTGTGTTGTGAATTCCAATGTGAGCCATGTCAGAAGACATGAATGTAAGAGAAGAAACCCAGAGAGAATCAGACAAATATCCTCACTTCTCAAGATGATCTTCACAATGACAACAAATGTATTTTTCTATTAGTAGATAACCTTGAAAATGTTAGAAAAACAGTCAATAACTAGTGAGGAAACGTGAGTATCTAGAATGAAGAACTCTTCAGATAAAAATTAATGTAGCTACAGCAAAAAGCCTGGTTACAGCAGGAGATGCCATGCACCACTGGACAAGGCTTCAAAAATTCATTGATTGTGTGGCTATTGTGTGGATGAATATATTTAAGTATCTAGGAGATATCATAAGTAGCATCGAGACATAAAGCGGAATAAAAACGAGAGCGTAAAACTAGACAACTCTTTTTGGACATCAATGTTGATTGCTTTCTTGGAAAAAAAAGGATTTAACCTCCCTGGCGTTCTGGACGAGCTAGGCTCGTCCAGAGACGCCGGAGGTCGCCGCTCAGGCCCCGCTGGGCCGATTTGAATAATTTTTTTTAAAACACGCAGCAAGCACTTTGCTTGCTGCGTGTTGCGCCTGATCGCAGCCTTCCCCCCCCAGACCCCGTGCGCTGCCTGGCCAATCAGTGCCAGGCAGCGCTGAGGGGTGGATCGGGACTCCCTGTGACGTCATGACGTCCATGACGTCGACGACGCCACGACGGTCATCACCATGGCGACGGGGGAAGCCCTCCTGGAAATCCCGTTCAGAACCGGATTTCCGGACGGGTGATTGCGCCGGCGGCGATCGGAGGGGTAGTAGGGACGCCACAGGGAGGGAATCATGTAGCTAGCGCTAGGCTAGCTACATGATACATTTTAAAAAAAAATTGCAAAAAATGTTCCCGTGGCCGCAGGGCCGCGGGAATCAGAACACCAGGCAGGTTAATACAATAAATAAATAAAAATGCAGTTTATAATTGAACAAATACTCCACCTTCAAATTACATCGGGGAGTCATGGACCCTAAATCAGAGGTACAAATTAAAACTTCAAATAAATGAAAAGGGTTTTTTTGGGGTTTTTTTTTTTAGGGAAATCGTGATACAGACAAGAAGACACAGAACCAGGCAACAGGAAATCAGGAAAGCGCTGGCTCCCAACTATCAGAGCCATGGCCGTATTTCTGGAAAGGCCCAAAACGCACAGGCCTTGGGTGGCTGCAGGCCAAGGGGCACCTTAACATGAAGGAGGGGTTTCTACATATGAAAGAGGAAACATTTGAAAAAGGAAACCGATAGCTGTTCATAAAAGAGAGGAGCTGCTGTACATGGATGATACAGATGGAAAGGGGGGCTGCACATGGAATGGGAGAGGACTGTTGTACATGGATGATACACATGGTAGAGGGGACTGCACATGGAATGGGAGGGGACTGCTGTACATGGATGATGCACATGGAAGAGGGGGCTGCACATGGAATGGGAGGGGAGTTTCTGTACATGGATGATACATGTGGAAGAGAGGGCTGCTGCACATGGAATGGGGGGAAATGAGGTACAAGGAAGGGGAGTCCCAACACACTTGGCCTAGGGGCACATAAAGTATAATACCGGCCATGAGCAGAGGATCCACTTTAAGCTCCTAAATTTATCCTACAGAGCTCCCTACAATCTTTGTATTCCATACATCTCCTCACCAGTCTCCAAATACCATCCAAACCACAACCTCTGCTCTGCACTCGGCCTTCTTCGTTGCTACACTTGTGTCATCTTTCTCACATTCCTGTATACAGGACTTCTCATCAGCTTCTCCCCTTCTCTGGATTAACCTTCCGCAACACATTCATTAGTCTCCAACGCTCAATACCTTTAAGCAGACCAATAAAGTGTACCTTAGATGGAAAGGACAAAAGGATTTTTACTTACCTGGGGCTTCTTTCAGTCCCGGTAGTCTGTCAGCTCCCACAGTGTCCTCTCATTCTGATCTGTTTTACCTCTGTCAGTTCCATGACTGGCTTAGTTACGGATGACTGCGCATGCACTGCCCCCGCCACACGCCTCCTGGACATTCTCGAAAGGATAAGACTGTCCTATGCATGCACAGTTCTTACAGACTTGTAAAACTGCACATACGCAAAATGCGAGTCCTGGCCACTGGAATAGGATTGAGGCGGCATGCTGCACAGAACAGAGCATGCCCAGTAGCCCCTGCATCTCAGACTTTATGTTGGCTGAAGCACCATAACAGATCATACCAGGATGACACAGAGGTAACTGACAAACTACAGGGGGCTGGAGGAAGCCCCACGTAAGTAAAACTCCTCTTTTTTTGAACCTCTCAGGCTTACTTTAAAACATTGAGTGATCAAAACACATATTCAGGGGCATAGCTAGAGGGGGAAAAACCCTGCTATTGCAGGGGGCCCAGAGCTACCAACTACTAACCTTCCCTTCCTCTGATGCTGAGGACTATACTTCAGATCAGGTGTTTTGTGGCTACACTTGTTTTGGGTGTGAACTGTGAAGATCAGGATGGTCACACTTGTTTTATGACCCGTGTGAGATGGGCCCCAAGGCCATGAAGGCCGCCAACGGGAGGCAAGGAAAGAGGTGTGAACATTGGGGTTGGCCCATCAAAGTTTCACTGGGGGCCCATTGAATTGTAGTTATGCCACTGACCATATTTAATCAAGATTTCCCCGCCTGTGTTAGATTCAGATGCTGTGGTCTACTACAAGGCTATCTGTCACAGCAGCAGTGGAGCTAAGGATATCCTCCAATCGACCTCATGTATAAGTTGAATCCAATATTTTACACTCTTAAGCTGGAATTTTTCTATTGACTCAAGTATAAGTCTACCAGCAAAATTAATGGCTTCACTTTGGGTTCAGGAGGGCTTAATGACTGCACTGCATAAAGTATTGCAGCCATTAACCCCTTCTGACCCCTGAGGCGTAACTAGAGGGGAGCAGCCCCTATGATGGCAGGGGGGTCCAAAGCTGTGGGGGCCCCACATTACTAACCTTCCCTTCCTCCGATACAGGGGACTGTACTTCAGATCATGTGTTTTTGTGGCTACGCTTCTTATGGGTGTGAAGATCACGATGGCCACACTTGTTTTATGACCCTTATGAGATGGGCCCCAAGGCTGTAGAGAGCAGAGCACCAAGGCAAAGGAAAGGGTGTGAACATTGGGGTGCACCATCAAAGTTTCGCTGGGGGCCCCCATTACTTGTAGTTATGCCACTGCCTGGCCCTAAAGTGCAGCCAATAACTTCTCCAGGTCAAGTGCAGCAATTATCCACTCCCCCTCCATAGAAAGCACTGCAGCCCAGCATCTCTCCCCCAGCCCTTTCCTTGTTAATTGTTATGGCCAGGACTTTCAGACCAGTGATTTCTTGGCATTTCCTTTATCGAGAAAGCGTCACTTACCACTGGGTAAAATTTGTGCAAATAGGAATGGCTATGAGTCAGAAATTCAGGTCTGACTCAAGTACAAGTAAGTCAGACCTACATTTCTAGACTTATAGTCGAGTGTATAAGGTAAGTAAAAAAATGACATTATCCGTAGAGCAATATCGGTAAATGATGGCTAAAACCGTCACTCCAGCAGCTCGATGCAGAGATTTACCAGGATTTGTGTGAAGAGGTTTTGTGAAGTGTCTCTAATCACATCACTAAATGTGCTCAAAATCGCATCATGCAAATTCTCTGTGTACTTATAAACGAGATCAGTCCTAAATATGTCCTTCACCGGTGCTGAAAATACGAAAAAAGAACAGATTTTTTCACTAAGACAGATTAGGATGGAAATATGCAGAAGAGGATGGCTAAAGACCAGTTTCAGAGATGTTGTTATTATTATTATTATTATTACCGTACTTTCGTTTTTTATATTGTGAAAAGGGATTGTAACTTTTGGGGGGGGGGGGGGGATGAATTAAGCTCAAATGGACGTTCTATTAATGTCACCATTAATGTTAGCCTACTAGGGCGACATTTCCAGCAATGATCACTGTAAAGATATGCTTATTAGCTGGGCAGTGGCACCCTAGACCCATCAGCATCCATAAATGCGTGTCTAGTGGATTTACAAAATTGGATGAACACCAGCTGGCTGAGGCTGAACTCTGACAAAACAGAGGTGTTGGTGGTAGGTGGTCCACACATGATGGATAAAGTTCAAAACGCTCACCACCTCAAACTAGCAATTGGGGGAGATACTGTACAGTATAAAGACTCTGTGCGAAACCTTGGGGTGATCCTGGGTGGAAATCTAAAACTCAGACAGCAGGTATCACCTGTCGTCAAGTCTTCCTTCTTCCATCTAAGAAATATAGCGAAAGTCAAACACCTTATCCCAGCTGAAGACCTACCTGCCCTGGTTCACGCATTTGTGTCCTCCCGCCTAGACTACTGCAACGCCCTGTTCATCGGATCTACAGATAAGGTTCTGCCTCCCTTACAACTAGTACAGAATGCTGCAGCCAGACTCCTAGCCAATGCCCCCCGCAGCTCACACATCACCCCAGTACTGCAAACTCTTCACTGGTTGCCAGTAAAATGGAGAATCAATTTTAAGATCTGCCTGCTGACATTCAAGGCTCTAAACCACATGAGACCCAAATACATTGCGGATCTATTGGAACTTTATGCCCCTCCACGCACCCTCCGCTCTGCCAGCAAGATGAAGCTGGTTATTCCCAGGATACACTTAACATTTGGTGCTGGGGCCTTTTCCTATGCAGCCCCTACTCTATGGAACTCACTTCCACAATCAGTACGAGAGGCTCCTTCTCTGGACAGCTTTAAAAAAAGGCTAAAAACTCACCTCTTTTCCCGAGCTTTTGAGACTGCATAATGCAGGGTCACAGCGCTTTGAGTCCCCAGAGAGAAAAACGCTATATACATATTATTGTTATTGTTACTGTTCTGTGGAGAGAGGAGGAGAGGGTAATGGGTGGTGTACAAGTTTATGATGCCCTGCCCGGCAGCTTATTAACAAAAGAAAGAGGAGAAGAGTTGGAAAGGGGCAAAAATACAAAAAGACTATAGTTTTTGAGAAAATCGGTTTTAAAATGCAAAGGAAAAATAGTTCTAATGTAATTTTTCGGAATTTAAAAACCATTTATCCTTTGCAGGGATCGGTTGAAAAGGGCGCCCGAGCTGCCTGTATGAAAAGGGCGCCGCCATAGACATCAATGTTATTTCTGAAAATATGGGCTACAAGGTGTAGAAAAGGGCGCCCGAGTTTTGATATAGGCTACAAGCGGGCTCCCCTTTGTAGCCCATATTTTTCGGCTACAAGGTTTTCGGCTACAAGCGGGCTCCCCTTTGTAGCCCATATTTTTTTCGGCTACAGTAAGGTGCCCCTCTGTAGCCCATATTATTGACTTTTTTTTTGTAGCTGAAGTTTTTATATGGGCTACAAGCACTGTAAGCCGAATTATTTCATTCCCCCACTATCCATGGCGGCCTGGAGGGGGAATAGTAATTAACACATCCCGGAGTTTTTTTGTAGCCAAAGTTTTTATATGGGCTACACCAGGCGCCTTGTTTTTTTTGTAGCCGAAGTTTTTATATGGGCTACATCAAGCGTCTTTTTTGTAGCCGAAGTTTATATGGGCTACACCAGGCGCCTTTTTTGTAGCCGAAGTTGGTATATATATGGGATCCACCAGGCGCCCTTTTTTACCGGCGCCCTTTTCATGTAGACCCCCTTTGCATTTGTTAAATAGATTTTTCTCAAAAACTGCAAAGTCTTTTTGATTTTTTTTTTGACTTGTCCCTACTTTTTTTCCCTTAGCATCAAAAGGTTTTGAATCAGGATGATACCATTTGTTGGCTAACTTAGAAGAAAAGCAGTAAGCTTTCTGCTATGAAGCCTTCCTCAGACTGATTCCTGTAGACTGACAAAATTAGAAACACAGCTTATATACACTGGACATTGAAAAGTAGATACATTGACCTGCAATAAATGTCATTGGATGCCTAATTACAACATCAGGAGGGTCCCACAGGGATGCTAGCTAATTTATGACTAAAAAGATAAGAGCACTTGTTTGCTTGACCATCACTTTGCACAGATTCAGTGTGTGCTATGCATCCAAAAATCACAGCATTGCTTGCAATTTTTTGCCAAAGTAATTTTTGCATCGGAAATGATATTTTTGATTTCGAGAAAATATTTGTGAACATACAATGTATTTTTGCAATATACAGTAGTAAAAAAAAACCACATCTTTCTTCTGATGTGAACATCTATGAAAACTGCCATAAAAAAAATATTTTTACAGCGAAAATTCGCAAAAAGCACAGAAACGTATTATTTTAGTGCAAAAATTTGCAAAAAAAATCACAAACTTATTGCACAATGATTTTCAATGGCATATTCGTATGAAAGTTGAAATTTTACATTATTTTAATTAATGCAAAAACAATATTGGCATTTTCACTCATCACTGTAAATTTAGCATTAGTCATCAAACATTATCCCAAAGTGGCTGTTAGGCCTTGTTCACATTATAAATCGCCATCGCTATCACAAGCACTGAGCAATTTATAGAGTGATTTTTAAAGCGCTTTTACAAATGCTTTCTGGGCGATTTTCTCTTAGAAAAGTGTTTTTCTAAGCGCTTTTGTGGAGCGATGATTATTTTCCCTTCCTGATGTCAGTCAGGAAGTGAACTCTTTGACCCGGAAATAAATACAATAAATACAATGTACGGTATTTATTCATTTAGGCGCTCGGGAAATCGCTTTTCAAAGCGCTTTTTAAAGTGCGTAGCAATTTCCTTATACTTTCTATTGAATCGCAAACATTCAGAAAATTGTGCAGGAGCCGCATTTGCGATTGGATAGAAAGCTCATCGCTTATGTGAGAACATTCACATAAGCAAACTTTCCACAAGCGCTTTTATGGCGATTATTAAAATCGTCAGCGCTAAAAAAAATGAGCAAAATCGCTCTTAGTGTGAAAAAGCCCTACATTTTTATTGGGTCAAACAGAACCAAGTAGGCAATGTTCAGGGAGAAATTAACAAAAACCCATCTTTAAAAAAAAAAAACATGATAAAGGAAATACAAAAGATTTTCATTTTAAATTATTTCAGATTAAAGAGTAACTGTCAGGCTGCAAAAGCTAATTTAAACCTCTATTCTCCTGTGTTAAACAGTTTAGAAGGAAGCCAAAAAGGCAATACTGCAGTTAAAAATCTCTCTTACTTTAGATGTTTGCTGACAGCAAGGCTCCGTATTCCCAGGCTCCTAAGGAGGACGCAAGCCGAATACCAGATACTGCAAAGCATTCTGGGGCCCTCCCCTGGCTGCTAGTGAGGCTCAAGTTACAACAGCATGTAACAGTCTAGCTCACAGCACTAATAAATCTCCGAGCAGAGTACACTGCAGGAGTCCGCTATTGTTCCTAGCCACATGGCTAATTAATATTCACTGCACAGTAGTGTTATTCATTACCAGCGTTTGTGAGAGTGGAATCATCAGGAAGCAGGCAGGACATGACGACACATTTGGCTTCATAGGAGACAGACAAACATGGAACCTGCCATGAGCTGTCAGGAGCATCATTCTCTGCAAATACTATATAAAAATTCTGTGAAGTACAAACGTGGACAGTGAAATGCATATGTAATGTAAGTACAGCCAATCTTTAGCTACTGATATATGTGTTTATTTTCTCTGAGACCTTATACCTAACAGCTCCTCTTTAAAGAGAAAAAAAATGTAAAAATAAATAAATACATATAAATATCACCATACATTCTTTTGAAGAGTATAAGCAGACAGAGACGCCAAAAGGATAAAATATTCTAAAAACGTTTAAAATGAGAGGAGGCAGAGGTGGACTTACTTCCTGTGACAGAGGCACTGAGTTTTGCACCAGACTTATTTGAGTTTTATGCTCCGTTTCTATTGCCTGATGAAGCGGGAGATGCCCGCGAAACGCGTTGCACTTGCACTTTCTGGAGTACATAAATACATTTTAGTTGTTTTTAATATACACAACACTTGTGTGTGTCTGCTGGGGGGGGGGTAGGTAAGTCCACTTCTGCCTCCCCTTGTTTTAAATATAAGAATATTTTATCCTTTTGGCGCCTCTGTCTGCTTATACAGTTCCTGAATCCACCCTTGGTGGAGGGGTGTTGCCCCTTATTTCCTATCTACAGAGAGCGACTTCTTAATCCTGAGTGGGGACAGGTCTAATCTCCTCACCTGCTGATATAGTGGTTACCTGGACAGTAACCCATGTTTGTGAGTATAAATAGATACTTACTTGTCATATCCACATACCAGTACATACTACACTATATTGGGCTCTCGGTGTCTCTATTCTGTATTCTTTTGAAGAGTTTGTGTATGTATTTATTTATTTTATTCTGATTAACAAAAAGGTAGTGATGAATATTTACTGAACGCTGAAGTGTTAATTTTTGCCTTGAATTTGCAGTTATACGCGTTAAAGCGTCCCACACAAAGTATCATTTTAAGGGGAAAAAGGGGTCTTTAAGTGTGTGAAGCAGAACTTCACAAATAAATAGTTCACCATGTGCCAGACTGAAATGGCTGTGAGATTACCCACATCCTCCTCCCGGCCCTGCTAACGTTTAATGCTGTTTTTGCAAGTGTCTTTTATTCAGCGCTGGAGTTTAATGTGTAAATACAGCACAGCTGTCTTTCCCGCAGCCGCCACTTATTCGCGGGTTAGATGATAGCGGGGAAGGCCTGGCACAGTCAGTCCTTTGCTGGTGAATGGCATTTTGACTGGCACCGTTATCCTGCACTCTATGCCAATAACTCTTGGGGCAAACGTTTAAAATGGGGAGATTAACAAAATAAAAAAAAGAGCGCAACACTCATTGCAGCAAGCATTCTAGAGAAATCTATGTTCTGCGAAAATGGATATATCATTATGCAAATCTATTATGTATTTTTCTGCTTCACAAAAGACCTTTAGTTAAAGAGACTTCGTAACAAAAATTTCAGCAGTATTTCTCCTATCCTACAAGTTCCTAAGGCTGTTCCATTGTGCTCTGGCTTACTGCAGCACTTTCTACTTGCACCATCTCTGTAATAAATCAACTTATCTTTCCCCTGTCTGACTTGTCTTGTCGGCTGTGTCTGGAAGGCTGCCAACTCTTCAGTAATGTGAACAAGTTAACCCCTTCCAAGCCCCTCCAGTGCTCCTGTGATGACTATTCCTCACAGACAATGTCCCTGCTCTCACTGTCAGCTTGTCTGCTGTCTGTGAGGTTGATAAACACAGACTGATAAACTGAACAAAGAATAGCTGGCTGAGGAGGAATCTGCCTGTCAGGCTGACAGGAGTGCAGAGCCAAGACTCCAGGCTCTAAACACAGCTTGTCATGCTTCATTGACAAAGAGCTCTTTCAAAACTTGCACATAACCTCTGGAGACTGAATTCAATGTGTAACTCACTGAATTCTCTGTGTACTCACTGTGTATTAACTGAGTTCACTGCTCTGCTGATGCAATTCCTGTTTTGGTGGCCATCTTTTCTGTTTACAAAACAGTTTATAAAACAGTTTTTTTACCCTCTTTATTGCAGCGGAGAGCAGCAAAAATATTACAGAGGGGGCTAGGAGATGACCCCAAACAGGCAGGGATGTTTGTTTATACTTCATTTTGTGAATACAGATTCTCTTTAAAATAAAATAATAAAAAAAAAACACAACAAAATGACAAGCAAGTGAATTTACGACATAAAATAAAATAAAAAGATCAACCTGGCGTACTGCAGGGACTCTGTAATTACAATGTTTAAAAGCAGACCTGAACTCAGATCTTCCACTTTTCTCTAAAAGATAAGCAACAGCGTAATCAACTTTGCAGAAAAACATTTATTTGTTGCAGCTGATAGAATCTGCAGTGTGTCTACTTCCTGCTTTCACGGAAGCAGACATAGGGTTAACATCCTGAGTTTAAAATGAGCTGCTCTGCCGAGGACCGTCGAGATCAAATTACACTTGTGATTAGTCACAAAAGAGGGGGTATTTAGACAGGCTAAATTCTCTAAATACATACAAGGTGGTTAATCTGTGTTTTCCTTCTGTACTGTGCAGTTCAGGTCCACTTCAAAGCAACGTACGCAGTTGATAACCTTTGGACGAAACCTCTGTTAATGCCCATTTCAGCCGATGATCCTTCTGTGTATACAGCGGCCATCAATCGATCCTGCTCAGGCGTTATTTTCAAACCCCACCCCCCGACTCCATCAGGTGCCAATCATCAATCCTTCACCATCTATCCATAGCAACAGAACACATCGCTAGCCTCAAGGTTATGGATGGGTTTGTACAACATCGTACCCAGAACTGTCGCATGAAAGATCGTCTCCCAATTCCCGTTGGATGACAGTTATCGTATGTGTGTACCTAACCACAGCAAGTCCAGTCAGATAAATATTTATTGGAAAATCAGTCACTTTTTCTTATGTCTGCACAGACAATTGAGTCAAAAATGTTTTTGTTTTTTGCTAAAACATTCCCCCCACCCCCAAGAAAACAAAACAAAACATTGCATCAATTTGTTCTTTTTTCAATGGCCCACGTGTGGCTGCTCAGTCCCAGATAGTCTGAGTCCAACACCCATTAGTCACATGGGCCTGCAGGGGGTTGTTTCTGTTCTGATACTTTTTCAGTTGCAAAATACAAAAATTAAAACTTAGGAGAAAAACTGAATTGGATCAGGTCCAGTATGTCTCTCTTTCTGTCAAGAAGATTAGTAGCGTGAAAATTATGAATTAAGAACTGGTGCGCCAGGTATTTTCCATTTTTAATTTTTTACCAATAGCATTTCAAAAAGAGAAAAAAAAACCCTCAAGCATAAATAATTTAAGTGATTAACCTCATTTAGCAATTGGCAGCTACAGCCATAAACCTGTTTCAGGTGGTTCTACAGACTAGAGATTTTCACCGAAATACAAAAAATTCCAGCCTGCAGGTAAATTGAATACAGATCATAGATAGCTTGGAAATAGCTTGGCCAATAAAAATTGGCAGGAATACTATAAGATTTGCGGTATTCCACACTGAATACCACTGGTGGCCATACACTTATAGATTTGCAACAGATTCGACCATCAGATAGATTTCTGGCAGATGTCTGTCAAGTCCAATCTGACAGGAATCTATCTGATGTGTGCCACACACTAGGAAGTAGGAACAGATTTCCAATCGATTTCAGATGACGTCAGAGGTGACTCTCACCGCGCGGATTGGTTGATTGCCTGGTGGGCGCGGCTGGGAGCTCTCCTCGGCTTCTTAAAGAGACACTGAAGCGAGAATAAATCTTGCTTCAGTGTTTATATTCAGCAGGGGCATGTTTGCTCCTGCTAAAACGCCGATATCCCGCGGCTAAACGGGGGTCCCTTACCCCCCAAACCCACCCCTGCAAAATCTACGACCAACTTGGTCGTAGATTTTGCTGCTTTTGAGGCAGGGCTAACGACTGCAGCCCTGCCTCTTAGCACCGTCCATCAGCGGCGCATCGCCGCCTCTCCTCCGCCCCTCTCAGTGAAGGAAGACTGAGAGGGGCGGGGGAGAAGCGGAGATACGCACTGACAGACGCGCGTGAGGCAGGGCTGCGGCCATTAGCCATGCTTCAATGCGGAAGTGCTCCCCCGCTGCACGGAGGGGATGTGGGAGGTAAGGGACCGCCGTTTAGCCGCGGGATAGCGATGTTTTAGCAGGGGCACACATGCCCCTGCTTAATATAAGCACTGAAGCGAGATTTACTCTCGCTTCAGTGTCTCTTTAAGCCTTCGTTCTTCATTCGTATGTTGTCTGCTGTCGTGAATACTTTGTGTTAGCGCTCAGACCTTAGACTAGTATCCGGTGTGCTTTGATCTGGGAGGAAACCAGGGATTTCACACAAGACTAGGACTATTGTTATATTGTTATTGTTTACCTGTGTATGATTCTGGCTAACCTCTGACCTTGCTACTTGCTTATTGTTTCTGTACCTCTGCCTATCTGACTTAAAGCTGCTGAACCTCTGCCTGATTATTCACTACTCTTCTGCCATACGATTCTGTACTGTATTACCTCTCTGTTGCCGAACCTTGCCTGTCTGACCACTCTACTCACCAGTGGGCCCTAGCCACTGGTGAGGTGCTTACCTTAGTGACTCTATAGACATTTATTGTATTGTTAGTACCTTGCCAGCTCCTCTGGTAAGGTTTTGCTTAACGTTTCCTGTACCTGTACTGATGGTGCCTTACCAGCTCCTCTGGTAAGGTCCAGTTAAACTATTCAGTTACAGTTCCTGATAGGCCTTCCAGCTCCTCTGGTGAGGTCTATCCAACCATACCTACTGTTGCACCAAGCACCATTGTACATTGTAGCTAGCTATACTTGTATTATTGGTGATTCTGCAGATCACCGTATAATCAGGTATAGCGTCTGTATTATTGGTGATACTGCAGATCACCTAATAATCAGACGTCTGAGTTGCAACACCCAATCGTTACACCTCCCCCCACCAATGCCTAACCCAACCCCCCCCCCCCCCCCCTTCCCCATCCCCTGATGCCTAACCTTAAACCCCTCTACCTGATGCCTAACTTTAACCACACCCCCCTTCCTGACGCCTAACCATCCACCCTGGCTCAAAACCCCTTGCTGATGGTAAACGTAACCGCCCCCTTGGCAAACACCCTTCCTTAACCATACCCCCCCACACACACACCCGACCCCACAACCGGCTGCAAATTCACCACAAAAACGTAAAATACCAGAGGAGCCGCGGAATTTGGATGCCGCCATAGACGCCCATACAAATATTGTTTATGGGCGGAAATTCAGGTGCAGGGGACGCCCATTATGCAAATTGCACCTACAAATAGCGGGTGTTTTCCTGCAATCTACCTGTTCCTCAAAGAGAACAGACACTCTTTTAAGGATGGCGTGGAGTACATTTTGGATGGAGAAGAAAACTGATCTGCAAGAGAGGTAGAGGCTATCTATGTCCAACTGGAACGACTATATCTAAATAAGGGAAGAATCCTTCTGCATCCAATGTGGTTTTAGCATGATTGACTAGGTGTTTTGGAGACATTTTGCACATTTTCAGTCAAAGCACTTAACATAATTAACATCGTCATAAAAGTTTCCATTAGCTAGACTTTTAAACTAAGTGGATTAACTGTACTGATAAAATGTCTAGAAATCTATTCAACCTATTAGAAGGAGTGTTCAACTTCTAGAAATGGAAAAAAATGCATCCAGCGAAAACAACCACACTTTTTAAAAAAAATATTATGTGACTGAGATGATTATGAACGCTAGCAGAAACTAATAACAAACGATTTTAACCTCCTCAGCGGTAAGCCCGAGCTGAGCTCGGGCTAAGCCACCGCCGTAGATAGCTCAGCCCTGGTGGGCCGATTTGCTAACTTTTTACTTTGTTACACGCAGCTAGCACTTTACTAGCTGCGTGTTTGTTCCGATCGCCGCCACTCCGCGCCGATTCGCTGCTACCCGCCGCATTAGAGCCCCCCCCCCCAGACCCCTTGTGCAGCCTGGCCAATCACCGCAGGCTGCGCTATGGGGTGGATCGGGACTCCCTCCGACCCCATGATGTCGATGACGTCATCCCAATCGTCGCCATGGCGACGGGGGAAGCCAAACAGGAAATCCCGTCCTGAACGGAAGGGGTGGGGGGATGCCACTGCACAGCGGCTATCATGTAGCTAGCGCTAGGCTAGCTACGTGATTTAAAAAGAAAAAAGAAAAATTAAAGTGCTGCGCTGCCCCCTGGTGGTTTTAATAGACCACCAGGGAGGTTAAGTTAATAAAAAAATGGCATGCAACTGGGAACATCAGACTTGGAGAGGAATGCTGGTTGATAACAAGTTAAGTATAACGTATACAATGCCAAGTAGTGGTAGCTAAAGCAAATACAATTCTGAGATGCATAAAACTGGAAATAATATCTCGAGATGCTAGTATACTATACTACTCCCTCTGTATAAATAACTTGTGAGGTCACATCTGAAGTATGGGGTACAGTTTTGGGCACCACACTATAGAAAGGACATTGACCTTTTGGAACAGGTACAGTGACAGGCAACTAAATGAATCAGAGGGATGGAAGATCTCCCTTACCAAGAAAGGTTGGACAAGCTGGGCTTATTTAGCTTGGGAAAAAGGTGACTGAGAGGTGACCTGATTAACATGTATAAATACATCAGAGGGTAATACAAAATCTTGGCAGATAAGCTTTTTGTCCCAAAAAAAGTTTTTGCCATCTATTTAGAAAGGGGTCCTTCACAATGAGTGGTTAAAATCTGGAATATCTTACCGCAGGAAGTAGTTATGGCAAACTCTATATCTGCATATAAAGAGGGATTGGATGATTTCCTTGCATTGAATGCCATCCATGGCTATAATTGCTAGGTAATTCTCGGGAGAGATGATCCAGGGATTTATCTGACTGCCATCTGGAGTCGGGAAGGATTTTTTCCCTTTTAGGGCCTGTTCAGACTATATGCGTTCCTAGCCGTTTTCAGGGAACATGTCCGGGTACCAAAAACGCATAGAAACGGCTCCTAATGCTTTTGAATGGGCTAGTTCACATGTATGCGTATGAGACGCATACGTTTCTCATCCGCATTGCTGCACGCAGTTCTGTGCGATACGCATACAAACGGACGCAATGAAAGTCTATGGACGCTATCAAAAACGCGTACTATTGCGTTTTTAGCGTCCGTTTTCCTCTGCGGTTCCCATAATTCTTTTTTTTCCCCTGGGTCACGTGTTTGTGCAAAACGCAATAGAAAACGCATTAAAACGCAAGAAAAACGCATGCGTTTTTCAACTTGCGTTTCTTTGAATTTATACGCGTTCTACAAACGCAGCAAGTATGAACAGGCAATTGGACCATGCCTTGTAAGGGTTTTCCATGCACGAATGTTTATGCGCAGTGTTTCTTGAAAATGAAGAAGTTTGCTGTATTGTTTCACTGTCACCAACGCGGAAATAAATCCAGAGACGGAAGGTGCACACTCCTGTGATTTCTTGTATACTTGTAAGGGTTTTCCGCCTTCCCCTGCATCAACTGGGAAATGTGAGGGTTCAGGATTGTGCTGTGTTTTTTCGCCATCTGGTTGAACTTGATGGATGGATGTCTTTTTTTTTCAACCAAACTATGAAGATCAAGTTTAGGTCCAGGTCACACTGCACTACGCATGCAGTGGATGCAGAAATGGTGTAGTAATCCCATCTGCGACATGTTCACATACCAGCCATTTTGCATTTGCTGCCTTCTTGTCTCCGCCCAGCCACTTGACCGCCATGCCATCCATCACCGTCCGCTGCTCATCCGGTAATTGATCAAAACCTGGCAGAAGCATGGTGTTTCCTGTTGGATTATAAAAAAAACAACAGTAATAACTAGCAACAGGGAGGATACTCTTTGGTCCACTATAAGCCAATGAGAATTTTATCTGTTGAAGAAGGATTGCCATTGTTTTTTTGTAAACCAATGCTGTGCCCCATTCATTTGCTGGGCTCCCGTCTAGTTACAACCGAACGGCGGTGGATGCATTTAGCTAAATCCACTGGATTTTGCATGCAACGAGCCTAATGGGAACAGACACTGCATATTCCCATTGGCTTTCATTACATCGGATTTGCAGCATTTGCTGCATGTTTGCGATGCGGTTATGGAAAAATTCAGCAGGTCAGGATTGTGCATTTGCGGTCCAGTCCGTGTAAATGCATCCTATTAATAACATATGTACAGTACTGGAGGGAAAAAAAAGACAAACGGGAGCCCAATTGGTGCAGTATGTCACGAGTATTGAGTATTAAAAATACTTCTATAGAAAGGTACTCACAAAGGTGGGTTGCACAGGGGGCAACCGACCACTTCAGGCAGGTGGAGTGTTTTAAACCTGACTCCACTCAGGTCTACCAGCAATCCTGGACTCGGTCGCTCTCTGCGCACCTTGGGTAGGTGAGCAAGGTTCCCCTTCCCAGAAGGGCGGGGGGAGTAAGGTACAGTAAAGGGTAAAGAGTAGAGATGGCCCGAACCTCCGATTTTTGGTTCGCGAACTTCTGCGAAAGTTCGGTTCGCTCGAACTTTTGCGAACCGCAATAGACTTCAAAGGGGAGGCAAACTTTGAAAACTAGAAACACTTATGCTGGCTACAAAAGTGATGGAAAAGATGTTTCAAGGGGTCTAACACCAGGAGAGGGCATGGCGGAGTGGGATGGACGCCAAAAGTCCCAGGGAAAAATCTGGATTTGACGCAAAGCAGCATTTTAAGGGCAGAAATCACATTGAATGCTAAATTGCAGGCCTAAAGTGCTTTAAAACATCTTGCATGTGTATACATCAATCAGGGAGTGTAATTAGTGTACTGCTTCACACTGACACACCAAACTCACTGTGTAACGCACCGCAAACAGCTGTTTGCGTAGTGACGGCCGTGCTGGATTGGTGTGCACCATGGCGAGATTGCTCTTCCTCAGTGATATCAGATAATGTCTGACTGCCTTAACAACTTTCGATGGTTCTTTCTCTACCATTGTTAAAGCTTAGAGCTATTTTTTTAAATTACATTTTCTGCTGGCTGTTCAGTACCTGTAATGAGAATCTGTTATGGAGGGCAAGTCTGCCATTGTGAGTGTCCACGGGTAATGGCCGGGGAATTAGGGTTCGATTCCAGTCCGGAGTTGGGGCCTGAGAACCGGCTACCACCACCACACATCCAAGGAAGGACCCATTTGCTGTATAAGTAATGTACCTGACCTGACCGTGCTTTGCAGACCAGGCATCTGTGGTCAGATGGACCCTTGAGCCAGCGCTGTGTGCCAGAGATGACACCACTTGCCTTTAACGAGAATCTGTTATGGAGCGCAAGTCTGCCATTCATTCAACTGTGTGAAACTTTTGATGGTACCTTCTCAGTAGCATGGTGACCATGGGTAATGGCCGGGGAATCCTGGTTCGATTCCAGGCCAGAGTGGGAGCCTAAGAAACGGCTACCATCACCACACATCCAAGGAAGGCAGCAGGCACGCTGTGGGCAAAGGAGCAGGAACGGCTACCACACATCCAAGGAAGGCAGCAGGCATGGCATGCACGTCCCGAGGTAGTGACCAAAAATAACAATACAGGAGGACTTTCTAGGCCCTGCTGTATATGACACTGATCGACTTTACTACCTGTAATGAGAATCTGTTATGGAGGGCAAGTCTGCCATCCATTCAAGTGAAAAGTATGCACTGACTGCCAGGTATAATACAATGTGCAGTCACAGATGCAGCGAAAGGTATGCAGTGACTGCAAACAATTTGTGTAGTGACGGCCTTGCTGGACTGGTGCACACCATGGCGAGAGTCAGGGCCGGTTTTCTGCAAAGGCCGCAGAGGCCACGGCCTAGGGCGGAAAAAAATCAAAAGGATAAAAGGGCAGCAGGGCTTGAGAGAGATAAGAGTCTGCATGTCAAAATAAATCATTTCTCCTGCTCCGAAGCCGCCCTGCTTTGCTGCACACACAGTCAGAATTCCAGAGCTCTGTGTATTTTCCTTACTTTGTGGTGTGCGATGAGACAGTGCTATCTACTGAACATACACGCTTCAGTTTATTGCCAGGGGTGAGAGAAACATGGATCACAATGTAGACACAATTTCTGATCCAGTAAGGTAACAGAATTATTTCCACTTTACAACTCAAGCTGGGCTAAACAATGTATTGCTGGTCAGACTCTGTTAATGACTTGAGCCATTCCTTCTCCTCTCTCCCCCTGGATTGTAAATCTTAAACAGAAAGATAAGGGTTTTTTTTTCCTTAGAGAGATTTATGACAGCCCATTCTAAGCTAAATCTTAACCCCTTGCTGGCTCATTTTAAAGGCAGCAGTACTGTCTGCAGCAGTATGAGATAGACAACTCTATAATTATAATTGCAAATGTACTGTTGTATACTTTTGTATTGTTACATTCTGTTTTGTATACCAAAAGTAATAACATACACTAAAAATTAAAAAAAATATATATTTGTACAGTGTTGGCAAACAATAAAAAAAAACAACTGTGAAATAATCAGTACAATAAATACTATAAAATAGATGCAACAGATCTGTGATTACAGAAGAGCAGAGAGGGAGATGAACGCCGCTCTGCTACTTCATGCCTGGTACACACCATGCAATTTGCCATCAGATAGATGGGTTCGAATTGATTATTTCTGACAGGTCTAATCTGATTTCTGATCATTTTTCTAATCGACTTTGTATAAGTGATCGGAAAATCGATTCAACCCATCTATCTGGTGCATACCAGGCATTAGGAACTCACTGCTCTAACAGGAAAAACAATCATTCATCATTTTTCAGAGAGAAAACATTCATAGGTATACACGAGTCACTAAAACAGGCATTTCCTCCTGAAAACATGTGATCGTTAAGGCTCATACACACATCAGACTATAGTCTTTTGTAAATGAAAGATCACAGACCAATCTTACCACCCTTCATGTAGTATGAGAGCCATACTCTACACAGTCTATTCTATGGAGCTGAACTCCACATCAGAAAAAAATCTTTGCAAGATGCTGCACACACAGATGCTGTACAGACACAAAAGATCAGTATCTGCAAAAGATCTGTTCCTGCCAATGATCCATTCCTGCAAATTGCATTCATAGTCTATGAGATCTGCAGATCATCATACACACCTTGTTTAACTGACAATTATCTACAGATCAGACAATCATCTGCAGATCTGAAAATCCATCCTGGTGGATCTGATCTGCAGATGAATGTCTGTTAAACAAGGTGTGTATGATGATCTGCAGACAGTGGCGTAGCTAAGGAGCTATGGGCCCCGATGCAAGTTTTACAATGCCCCCCCCCCCCCCCCCCCCAAGCACTCTATACATTACAATTGATACGGCGCACCAAAATCTGCCAATGGCAACTACAGTGTCAGAGGGGCAAGAAGGGGAAGGGGGACAGCTTGTTAATGATTACCACTATTCAAAGTATCTATAGAAGTGACTATTATGAGCACAGGACCAATAGAGAGCTAATACTGTGGTTGAGGGAGGGCCCTTCGGGGCCCCTCTGGCTCAAGGGCCCCGATGCGGTCGCAACCTCTGCAACCCCTATTGCTACTCCCCTGTCTGCAGATATCATAGACTATGAATGCATTTTGCAGGAACGGATCTTTTGCAGGAACAGATCTTTTGCAGATACTGATCTTTTGAATGTGTACAACATCTTTGTGTGCAGCATCTTGCAAAGATTTCTGTCTGATGGGGAGTTCAGCTCCATAGATATAGACTGTGTAGGTATGGCTCTCATACTACATGGAAGGGGGTAAAATTTGTCTGTGATCTTTCATTTTTCTAAAGCCTCATACACACATCAGACCATAGTCTTTTGAAAATGAAAGATCACAGACCAATTTTACCCCCTTCCATGTAGTATGAGAGCCATACCTACACAGTCTATTCTATGGAGCTGAACTCACCATCAGACAGAAATCTTTGCAAGATGCTGCACACACAGATGCTGTAGACATTCAAAAGATCAGTATCTGCAAAAGATCTGTTCCTGCAAAAGATCCGTTCCTGCAAAATGCATTTATAGTCTATGATATCTGCAGATCATCATACACACCTTGTTTAACAGACATTCATCTGCAGATCAGATCCACCAGGATGGATTTTCAGATCTGCAGATGATTGTCTGATCTGCACATGAATGCCAGTTAAACAAGGTGTGTATGATGATCTGCAGATCTCATAGACTATGAATGCAATTTGCAGGAATGGATCTTTGGCAGTAACAGATCTTTTGCAGATACTGATCTTTTGTGTCTGTACAGCATCTCTGTGTGCAGCATCTTGCAAAGATTTCTATCTGATGGGAGTTCAGCTCCATAGAATAGACTGTGTAGGTATGGCTCTCATACTACATGGAAGGGGGTAAAATTGGTCTGTGATCTTTCATTTTCCAAAGACTACGGTCTGATGTGTGTATGCACCCTGTGTGTGTGTGTGTGGGGGGGGGGGGGGCGGTTGGTGGTACTGGGCCTAGGGCACTGGGAAGTCCAAATCCGGCCCTGGCGAGAGTGCAGGTGATGGCGGTTTTCCAGCCCATATGGTCGCCAGGCTGAGGTAGCTGAATGACAGAACAGTGACTGTCCAGCTCATCAAATTTAGTCTGTCCACAATGAAGCAACAACCTTATTATCGTAGGTGTGCCTTAAAAATTCAGGAATCCACTTGGAGTCCTGGACCCTGTTGGTGGTGGCGGTCAAGCGGCCTGCGGGCAGAGGTGCTGTGTGGGGAGCGACTTAGTCTTGGGGCAGGCAGTCACACGGTGTGCAGGCAGATATGCTGTGTGTGTTGGGATTGACTTAGTCTTCGGGCGGGCAGTAGCCCTCCAGGATCCATGGCTCATTCATTTTGATAAAATGAATGACCCGGCCCGGGAGTCAGGGTTCGATTCCGGTCCGGAGTGGGAGCCTGAGAAACGGCTACCACCACACATCCAAGGAAGGCAGCAGGCATGGCATGCATGTCCCGAGGTAGTGACGAAAAATAACAATACAGGAGGACTTTCAAGGCACTGCTGTATATGACACTACTAATCGACTTTACTACCTTTAATGAGAATTTGTTATGGAGGGCAAGTCTGCCATCCATTCAAGTGAAAGGTATGCACTGACTGCCAGGTATAATACAATGTGCAGTCACAGATGCAGTGAAAGGTATGCAGTGATTGGTATTACAATACAATGTGCAGCTGTCACACAGGTGCAGTTAACAGGTATGCTCGGAGTGGTATTTTAAACACAGCGTGCGGTCACACAGGTACTGTGGACAATTATGCAATGACTGATATTACAAATGTGCACCTGTCTCACACACACACACAGGTACCGCACAGGCACAGTGACACTGCATGTGCTCATGTAGGTAGGTGGGTGCACTGAAGTGAACAACAGGTAGTAGGTATATGCAGTGATGAGTATTACAATTTGCACCTGTCACACACACACAGGTACCGGACAGGCACAGTGACACTGCGTGTGCTCACGTAGGTGGGTGGGTGTACTGAAGTGAACAACAGGTAGTAGGTATATGCAGTGATGGGTATTATAATGTGCACCTGTCACACACAGACAGGTAGTGGACAGGCACAGGGACACTGCGTGTGCTCACGTAGGTGGGTGGGTGTACTGAAGTGAACAACAGGTAGTAGGCATATGCAGTGATGGGTATTATAATGTGCACCTGTCACACACAGACAGGTACCGGACAGGCACAGTGACACTGCGTGTGCTCACGTAGGTGGGTGGGTGCACAGTGAACAACAGGTAGGTATATGCAGTGATGGGTAATGTGCACCTGTCACATACACACAGGTAGTCACTGAATGCACTGTGCCTGGCAGTGGCACACACAGTAGGAATTACCAAGGCAAGGCTGTCTATGCAACACAAGTGTCAGTGGGACACACACAAAAAAAAAATAGATCACAAGAACAAGATTAGCTCTCAAAAGAGCTGTTGAGGGGTTCTTTTTTAGCAATAAGAATCAGCAAGGAGCAAGCTAACAAGCCTACAAGAGCCTAAGTAAGCTTTCCCTATGAGTGTCTGCAGCAGCTCTCCCTTCTCTAATTAATGCAGGCATACGAGTGCGTCCAAAGCCTGACGCTGCCTGCCTTTTATAAGGGGGGGGGGGGAGTGGCTCCAGGAGTGAGTGTAGCCTGATTGGCTACAATGTGCCTGCTGACTGTGATGTAGAAGGTCAAAGTTGACCCTCATGATGCACTATGGGGCGAACCGAACTCCCGGAAAAGTTTGCGGTTCTCCGCGATTGCGAACCCCGGAAGTTCGCCGGGAACCGTTAGCCTGGCGAACCGTTCAGGCCATCTCTAGTAAAGAGGCGCCCAATGTATATAAAACACTTTAAGATCAATAAAATGAAAAAGATTGAGGTGGCTTACCTCACAGACGACAAACTCACTTTGGGTAAGGAGGTTTAATTGAATGTTAATCACAGGCAATGCGTTTCGTGGGACTATGCTCACCTCCTCAGGCCAAACAAAAGTGCCATAGCAGACTATATGCCGCATTAGGGAAATATTAGAAAGTTGGTATACTGATTCCTCACTACCTAGGATGATATATTCTGGGGGTCTGGTGTCCCACTTGCACACCTGGGTGGAGCCACAAACAGCCAATCAGATTTCCTTGCTAGATAAACAGCTTCCATTCAACACATTTCTGATCATGATTGGTCAACTCATTCCGCATCTCCTGATTGGTCAATTCATTCCGATTCTGCCGGAATTCCGCATTATTCTGCATTCCGGTTTGAAATTTCCGGATTCCGCGGAACAATGTGGAAGCTCCAATTCCGGCGGAATTTTGGTATTTTAGCTTCCGCGGAATTCGGAAGCTCATGCCTGGCAGGCAAGTGTTACAGAACAAATGTGGATATGGAGTCACAAATAGTAATGATCATAATCTCCTAATTATGATTATGCACATTTTTGCATAATTTTTCGCAATTACGGCCATACGTAATTACGGTTTGGACATTCAATTGATTTTGCGTAATCCATTCTTAATTTTGCTTTATTGCACAAGATTTTGTGCAATTTTGTGCTGACGTTATCGGTTAATAACAAAGCCCCCATACAAGATATTGCTACCAAAATTGCTACGGTTGTTAAGGGTAATGGTGGGAACAAGATAAAAAAAATCAAGTAGTTTTGTAGTTTTTGAGAAATTGAAGGAAAATCAGTTTTTAAACATGCCCAATGATGTTGATCCAGGGATGTTATCTGATTGCCATCTGGAGTCGGGAAGGAATTTTTTCCCTTATGGGGCTAATTGGACCATGCCTTGTAAGGGTTTTTTCGCCTTCCCCTGGATCAACAGGGATATGTGAGGGAGCAGGCTGGTGTTGTACTTTGTTTTCTGGTTGAACTCGATGGACATATGTCTTTTTTCAACCAAAATAACTATGTAACTAAAACTCAGAAAAATGCCAGTTTAAAAACATTTTTCCTTGGCATTTTCAGAATTGATTATCTCAAAAACTACAAGGTCTTTTTGAAAAAATGTTTTGGCTTATTCCTACTATTCCCCTTAACATCCATAGCAATCTTGGTAATGATACCATGTATTGGGGCTTTTACTACTCAGTGAAGCCAGAGAAATGTGTGGGTATCAGTGTCTCAAATCCCGCAAGTTCCCAGCTCTGCTTGTTATCTTTGACGGAGTCCAGGCCAGATACCCCTAAAAAAAAATCCTGCTTAGTGTTCATCATCATGTGCCAATCAACCAGAGAGGTCACATGTAGGAGCAGAAGAACCTGCGTGGGGCCTAGTTTGGTTTTAACCTGGCCCTCCTCTAGGCATACATTAAAAATAATGGAGCTAGGAATAAAATGGGGTGGAATGAATCCGAAATTTTCGAATATCATCTATAACAATATGTTTTTTTTTTAATCATTTCTTCATCTTTATCTGAGTTTGAATAATAAATATGTTGAAGTAACGGTATTAAAAAATTGTGCAGGGTGAATCTGAAATGGCAAAATATCGTCCACAGCAATGAAAATGAAAAAATATTTATAAGCGTAATGAGGATGGTAAAACATTGGAAAACATTGCTGATATTTTCTACAACTAAACATAACCCTACCCTCATACAGAACTCTCCCTCTACTGACTCCTAACTCTAACCCCCCATGGTGGTGACTTACCCTAAGACCCCACCCTGGTGATGCCTAACTTCCCCCCCCCCCCCAAAAAAAAAAACCTTTCTGACATTTAATGTTAAAATCCCCTCCCTCTGCTACAAATAACGTAAATACAAATACAAATTACATTTCTAAGACAATACATTTCAAAATTATAATTTATGAAATTATAATTCTCAAAAAGAGTTCAAAAATGATAAAAAAAAAATTCAAAACGATAATGTACAAAATGATAATTCTTAAATTGAATTTCAAAATGATAATTCTCAAAACAAAAAAAAATTTGGTTGGACGGGACCGGTGCTCACTATTTATCGGGTACCCACATTTTTGCTTTTGGCATCCAATAGCCAATATTTTGCATATTAGCCCCAGACGCCCACATTTCCACCCTTCCCCTTATGTCCTGCTAATAAGAAGTCATCTTTGGTCAACAGATGAGCAACATTTCCTTCAGCACCTTTTAGAGGAAATTGCACAGTTATCAGGAGGTAAGAAATGACAGCTGTGTGGGTTCGGACCGACACGTGTGTATAAATGTGACACTAACTGCCAGGTTGTACTCTATTAATAGACAAATCTCAGTGGGAGGAAGAGGAAGGGGGGATATAAAGCATTGCCGTGAATTACTTGGTTACACAGGAATGAGCGGAGGTGTAGAAAGTGCAAAAATCTGCCACAAGTCAAGGCAACATCTTCAGCTAAGTTCAAGCTTTTCATCAGCCATAATAATGACTCCTGAACAAGGATGTTGTTGGCCTTCTAGTCAGTGATCCAGGGAGACAGGTCTTTCTGATCTGACAGGTCCTGGTTTTATGAATTCACAAGGCACTAGCACATATTCCGCAGTACATCGAAGGATTCACATCACTCATTGTCCCTCCACACAACACCTCAAAATATATTGTCCCCACAACTGTCTAGGGCCGCCTTTCTCAACCTTTTTACCCTGGATGGAGGAACCCTGCAAATAACTTTTGGATCTCAAGGAACCCCTGCAAACAATTTTTTGATCTCGAGGAACCCCTGCATTTATTTTGCAGGAGGCATGGTCTTTAAAAGTATGTGTAGCTGTTTATTTCACTACTCCCTATTACACTGTCACTCATTATACTGTCTCCTGAGCCCCCAAAGTGAATGGTAATCAGTAAAAAATAAAATAAAAAAATAAAAATCCAGATACTCACCTAAGGAGAGGGACAGCTCTAGATCCTATAGAGCCTTCCCTCTCCTCTCTCAGTCCCCGTTCCAGTGCTGGCTCCAGAATGTTCCCAAAGACGGGCCGCACTCACGCACGCCCGCATGCGCAAAATGGAGCCGCATGTCTTCTGGAGGACTTGGCTCTCAAAGACTTCTGAAGTCTCCAGCGGCGGGAGATTCAAACGGACTTGTTGCTGCTGCAACAAGGGAACTGGGAGTGGAGAGAGAAGACTCTATAGGACCCGGAGTCTTCCCTCTCCTTAGGTTAGGTATCTGGTTTATTATTATTTTATAGCTTTTTTTTTACAATTCCCATTAGCTTTAAACTTGTCAATAAAATGTCTTTTCAGTCACCAGCAAGCAAGAAAAAACTAAAAATTATTTTATTAGTACTTTTTGATGTACATTTTGATACTTTTTCAATTGCAAAGTGCTGAAAGGATATTTTAAAGAGAAGATGGAAAAAAATATCTACTGGGAGAAAAGATTAATTGCGTATGGGTCAAGGTGTGAAAAGGTCACCTAGGAGAAAATTGAGGAGAAAAAGGTAATTGCGTGTGGGCCTAGTTCCGATTGGGTTGAAGCCACGTAACCTTCTGGCTTGTTTGTTTGTTTGTTTATGCAAACTAGTATATTAGGACAAATCTTCACTCTATACAGATACAGCTATAATTTCACAAGACTTCACACAGCCTCCTGTGCCCAGGGAAGCAGTTATTTAATAAGTGTTTTGTTGACAGAGGAGAGGAATCAATCCTAGAAGTATTAAGTGTAAACAAAAGCGGTTTATATCCTAATTACTCATTAACTTCTACAAAGGACCTTGACTAATGTTTACTTGGGCTTCCATGTATTGACTCGTCTCTCCTGTTTGTAAACTTTTATTTTGGAGCAAGTCACACCTCAAAGTGACCCTGTAGTTGGTGAATTTATTTTGGTCTGGTAGTAATGCCACACATTAGGCTGCTGCCTGCTGTCACTAATGGGGGAGGGGGGGGGGATACTGAGCTTCAGTGGGTTCCTGAAATCAGATGAACCCAACCATCCTTTCTAATGGACAGGTATCTGGTTATGGACTTTACTACCACCCTCCATCCATCCCACCTGCTTTGACAGCTGCCTGGCCTGTGTATTGGTGCAGATTGCAGGAAATGACATCACCAGTGATGCTGGGATGGTTACGGTAGCAGGCTAGGTAGAGTCACAGCATAGAGTGCAAGGGAATGGATTTGGGCCACTAGGAAGTGTGGCCAAAGATCGGTGCCCTCAAGTCTCAGTGAAGTGTAAGGTGCCTGTGCTGTGGTGGCCAGTTTTTATAGTGCAGGCATGTCCAAAGTCTAGCCCTGAGGCCAAATGTGGCCCTCCAAGCCTTTTCTGGTGGCTCCCAAAGCTCTCTCCCCATAGCTGTGGTGCCACAGGCAGGGGCCACCTTATGTTGCTGCTCTGCCTCCCCCTTTGCTTGTCTGTAGGTTATCAGCCACTAGTGTAGCAGTAGCTGCCCCTGATTAGCAGTTGCCAGTGTGCCAGCAGCAGTAACAGTCACTGATTAGCAGCTGTCACTATGCCAGCAGCAGTAATAGCCACTGATTAGCAGCTGCCACTGTGCCAGCAGCAGTAACAGCCACTGATTAGCAGCTGCCACTGTGCTAGCAGCAGTATCAGCCACTGATTAGCAGTTGCCAATATGCCAGCAGCAGTAACAGCCACTGATTAGGAGCTGCCACTGTTCCAGCAGCAGTAACAGCCACTGATTAGCAGCCGCCCCTATGCCAGCAGCAGTAACAGCCACTGATTAGCAGCTGCCACTGTGCTAGCAGCAGTAACAGCCACTGATTAGCAGCTGTCACTATGCCAGCAGCAGTAACAGCCACTGATTAGCAGCCGCCACTGAGTCAGCAGCAGTAACAGCCACTGATTAGCCGCCACCACTGAGTCAGCAGTAACAGCCACTGATTAGCAGCCGCCACTGTGCCAGCAGCAGTAACAGTCACTAATTAGCAGCCACCAGTGGAAACTATTTAACAAAATGTCCCAGGCAGAGATGAATTAAGATGTAATGGGGCCTCACTTATGGTCCTTTTGGTAAGCTAAAATGAAGAGAGGTCAAAAAAGGTGTCAGGTGGGCCTCTTGACACCCACTAAGCCCCAAGCACCTGCCTAGGTTGCCTGGTGGATGATACTGTTCTGGTCACAGGCATAGTGCACCTAACAGCAATCAGCAAAAAATTTTGTTTCATTTCGCTAGTTCGGCCCCCAAGCACTCTTAAGAACGGCGATATGGCCCTTGGCCTAAAAAGTTTGGACTCCCGTGCTATAGCCTATCTGCCACCAGCTGGCTGTAATGTAACACTCTCCAGGTTTGCTTTACCTATCCCCTGTGCATTTATTACTAGGTACATTTTATCCAGTCAGTAGAGGAGGAAAGGCTAGTTATTATTAGGCGCAATCATATTATACCATCAGAGCAGTCACTTAGCGAGTCTTTGGTTTTCCCAGAGTCCTGTAGGCCATTTTTAGCCTTCTAGGCAAGGTTCTACCGGACGCCACACGGTGAGCACATAGATGCCACTCTCCGCCTTCATCCGCCTTTCTCGACATGGTGCGGAAAGGCTGCGTGCTGATGGATTAGACCTTGCTTATTATTGGCTGTTTTCCTCTATGCCAGCATAGATTGTTTAAAGAACAGCTTTTATAGAAATGCATAAGACCTGGTTTTCTCTGAGCTGTAATCTTAAATCCTTTTAATAAAAGTAAAGCCTGCTAGAGCTAAAATAATCGTTTTCTTCATGCAGGGCCTGTTGAAATGCTCGGCAACAGCATCAGTCAGCTCCTTGTAGCAAGCCGGCGTGTGATATGAGACGGATGTGAGAGATTTGCCCCTTTCCATGGAGGAACGCCGTGCGGTCGTCACAGTAAAAGGAGAAAACAGACTGCTGAGGCGTAGGCCAACAGTAAACGAGCGTGATAGGCAGTCCTCTGTGACTACCAGAACCACGATCAGCTACAGAGCAGGAAGGGGAGAACACAGGTTTTATTAATTCCGAATAGCACAGAATGGAGCAGAAATATTGTTCTGTGCTCAGACCAGGGCCGGGCCGAGGCATAGGCTGGAGAGGCTCCGGCCTCAGGGCGCAGTGTAGGAGGGGGCGCACAATTCATTCAGCTGTCATTCCTAATTGTGTTTGAAGCAGAAAGAAATAAGAAAAGGAGATACATGGTAGTGACTACAAGCCAGATAACTAGAGATTAAGGTGTTGGGGGCCCTGGGGTGCCTCTTAGTCTAATAGCAATCAGTGTGTGACGGCTAGGGTGGAGGGATGGAGAGGCGCATTTTGGTGTCTCAGCCTTGGGTGCTGGACGATCTTGTCCCGGCTCTGGCTCAGACTACCACCCTCCAGTGTTTTGCCTGGAAACGAATATCCTCCAGCAGGGGCGTAACAATAGACGCTGCAAGGGATGTAGCCACAGGGGGGCCCAGAAGCCTCAGAGGGCCTCATGGGGGGGGGTGAAGTTTCTTTTCCCTGTCCTGAGAGACTGACAACTAAGGGCCCGGAGAGAAAAAAACGTTCTGCTCTCTTCACAATTGTTCTAATGACTGCCTCTGCTCAGCCACTGATAAGGAATCATACAACGTTTTGCAGACAAAGAACTGTAGACATTCCCTATTCATTCAGTGTACAGCAGGCTCTTATGTACAGCACCCAGGCCCCAACCTCTCTATCTCGTGCTCTGTACTGTAGTGATGCTGGAGAAGTCTGCAGAGCCAGTTCTGCTCCATCAGAGATGGACAGAGTGAGTGTAATAAGCTGAGGCTGAGAGCACACTCGTCTGTCAGTTTTCTGTATGCGTTTTCTGCACACCGTGTGTGTCTGTATGTGGGAAAACATGCACGTTTTATCACAAAAGCTAATGTATTTTGATAGAGAAAATGCCTGCAGTACTTCACTGCTGTCTGTTTTTATCTGCATGGGGAAAACACTTTCAAGTGTGCACTAGCCAGTTGAATAATATTGGTTCTCAGTTTACCTGTGCAGAGAGTAAAGGGGGGGGGGGGGGGGGGCATCCAAAGTTTTGCTGGGGGGGGGGGGGGGGCAGTGATTTCTAGCTGTGTCCCTGTCCTCCAGTTTTCAACAAGCAGAGTACCATCCTCCAGTGTTTCACCACAGTGACAGAACTAATATCCTGCAGTGTTCTACCAGTAGACTACTGTACTGTAATGTTCCACCACAGAATTATCATCCTGCAGTGTTCAACTACCAGACTGCGATCAGGGCCGGCGCTACCATAGAGGCAAAGGGGGAAATTGCCCCAGGGCCCCAGAGCTTGTAGGGGCCCCCAGTAGCTACAAGAGGAAAAAAAATTCAAATCGGCCTTATAGTTTTTGAGAAAATCGATTTTAAAGTTTCAAAGGAAAAAAAATACACATTTAAAAACCAGCCGACTTTAATGGGTAATAGCAAATCCACCTTAAATGCTAGAAACCCTAAATTTGCAGGATATGTTAAGGAGATCATTAGGCATAAGAGGGAAAAACAATTTTTCAAAAAGACCTTAAAGTTTTTGAGAAAATCGATTTTAAAGTTTCGAAGGAAAAAAAGTATACTTTTAAATGCGGTAAATGTCACTTTTAGTAGCAAACCTAACGGTAGTGTAATTTTACATGTATAAAAAGAAAGAGCAATACATTTCCTGATGGGGTTTTCAGGGGGCCTATACGCAGCCGTAGCGCTTTGGCCAGGGATCGCTATACAGCCGCAATATGGCTGTATGAAGATCCCTGGCATGTTTTCCTATTTTCCCAATTTTTTTTTATGTTTAGAGTGTGGGAATTTTTTTAAAAAAAATTGTGTAGTCCCCCCTCCTGAAACTTTTTAACCCCTTGTCCCCCATGCAGGCTGGGGTAGCCAGAATGTGGAGCTCCGACCGATTGGGGCTTCACACCCTGACTATACCAGCTGCAAAAAAGGTCCCTTAATGCCGATTTTTGTTCCGGGGTATCTGTTGGGGAGCCCCCCAGGTTTATTTTGCCCTGGGGCCCCATTGTTGCTTAAACTGGCCCTGACTGCGATCCTCTAGTATTCTACCAAGAGACCAGTGTCTTCCAGTGTTCCACCGCCAGGGTGCCATCTTCTAGAGTTCCCATGAACAGGCCAGTGCCTTTCAGTGTGCCATCAAACACTCTCACTGAAACTGGAAGGGGGTATAGTGTATTGCAAACCTTTACTTCAATTCAACAACCGCCTACTGAAAACAGGGAAAGGGACAGATAGAAGGACTGGCATCTATTTTTCTTTTTACTTTGGGCGTCACATGGTGAAAACTGATTGTTTAGTGTTCCACCACCATCGTGCAGTGTTCCACTACCACCAGACTACTCTACTCTAGCATTCTCCACAGGCAGAACTCCCATCCTGCAGTGTTCCACCGCCAGACTTCTGTACTGTAATGTTTCACCACAGAACTACCATCCTGCAGTGTTCCACCACCAGACTACTGTATTCTAGTGTTCCAGCACAGAACTTTCATCCTGCAGTGTTCCACCACCAGACTACTGTACTCTAGTGTTCCACCACAGAACAGAACTACCATCCTGCAGTGTTTCACCACCAGACTACTGTACTCTAGTGTTCCACCACAGAACAGAACTACCATCCTGCAGTGTTCCACCACGAGACTTCTGTAGTGTATGTTCCACCACAGAACTACCTGTTACAGCTCTAAACTAGTGTCCTTTGGCATTACACCTGAAAACTCCCATCAACTAGTCTTGTACCACCAGACTTCTCTCCTACACTGTTCCACACCAGATTTTCATCCAGTGTTTCACCCCAAAATGTGAATCTTTCAGTGTTCCACACTACCGCACTCTAGTGTTGCAGGACAAAAATACTGTCCTTCGGTGTTCACCAGAAAACTTCCATGCATCAGTCTTCCACCACCAAATTTTATCCTACACTGTTTCAACTGACAGCAAGTGTTTCACCACAAAACATTCATCTTCTAGTGGTCAACTACTAGACAACAACCACCCCTTCCGTATTACAACACCAGACTGCTTTCAATCTCCAGTCTACCACCACCAGACTCCCACCTTCTTCTGTTCCACCACAAGACTGCCATCATCGAGTGCTCTATGATCAGACTATTGTCCTTCAGAGTTTCATCACATAAACATTACACCTTCATGATCCAACCCCATGATGCCTTCCAAGTTCCACTAGTGTTTTACCACCAGATGACTGTCCTCCAGTCTTCCACCATCAGACTGTAACGATTGGTGTCAGCAAGAACAGATTTTCTGATTATTGGTGATCTGCAGTATCACCAATAATACAGATGCTGTACCTGATTATGTAGTGATCTGCAGAATCACCAATAATGCGAGTATAGCGAGACACAGGACAACCAGATGTAAAGATAGGTGTTTGGTGCAACAGTAATACAGATAGAGATACCAACTTCCCCCAGAGAAGCTAGTAGAGGGAGGTATCTCTATAGAACACAGGGATCAGCATTCCAGCAAGCCGGAGATGCAGATGAACTAGTAATCAGTTCACCCGAGGAGCGGGTGGTGCACAGTAAGACAACGTATACAGATCACCCGTGGAGCGGGTGATTCAGACTGTACTGCAGTTACTGGTCACCTGAGGAGCAGGTGATCAGTACTGTACTGTAGCTACTGGTCACCTGAGGAGCAGGTGATTCAGACTGTACTGCAGCTACTCGTCACCTGAGGAGCAGGTGATTCAGACTATACTGCAGCTACTGGTCACCTGAGGAGCAGGTGATTCAGACTGTACTGCAGCTACTGGTCACCTGAGGATCAGGTGATTAAGCTGTACAGAGAATCCCTCACCAGGGACTAGGTTTACTGGTGAGGGCAGGAGAGTCAGACAAGCAGATTCGGCAACAGACGGACAGATACGGTACAAAGACAGAAGGCTAAATCAGAGTAGTGTTCAGGCTGAGTCGGCAACAGGATCAGATAGGCAGAAGTACAGAATCAGTAAGCAGAAGAGTAGTCAAGGCTAGCAGAAGGTTATAACAAATAATACAATACAATTAGTACTTTAGCTATCAACAGAATCTGACTAAGTGTGGATCCCCAGCTCCTGCTGGTTCTAGCACACTTTGGGATCTGACTAAGGTCTGAGTGCTAACACATAGCATTTGCAACAGCAGACGAGGAGCTACTGACAGGCAGGTCCTATATATACTGAGAGCGTCCCACAGCGCCGCCCCAGTCACTCAGTCAATCAGGAGCACTGCTGGAGTCAGCTGACCGGCCGATCAGCTGACTCCCCTTCTATTCGCATAAAGGTCCTGTCGCCTGGCGCGCGCACGCGTAGCCCTCAGTCTATGTGCAACTGAAGGACCAGGCAAAACTCCACCATGTAATTGCGCGGCGGAGGCCGCCGGCTGAGACGCGGAGACAGCCGCCATGCCGCTCACCGCTGCGGCGGCATCTCCGCTATCTATTACACAGACTCCCACCTTCTACAGTTCCACCTCAAGACAGCCATCATTAAGTTTTTCCTACTTTTTTGTGATCAGACTACTGTCCTCCAGAGTCTTACTACAAAAAACATCAAACCTTCGTTTTCCACCACCATGCTGCCTTCCTCTAGCATTTCACCATCAGAATAAAGTCTTCCAGTGTTTTACCAGGACTGCCATCCTTCAGTTTTACTTTTGCTTCTGGCATTATTTAAACATTTCAAACAAGAATTATGAGAGCAAGACGCAACTGAATGAAAACTAGAACTAGAAGGGGGTTATGGTGCAACTCAAACCCCTACAGTAAATCCTGTAAAACAATCTACTGAAAACAGGACCAGGGACAGATAGAAGGACTGGCAGCTAATTTTAATTTCTACTTTGGGGGTCATATAGTCACAACTGATTGTAATAAACACAACTGATTGTTAACCTGATTGCTGATGGAATTTGTCTACCAAGGCCGAAAAAATTGGGGAAAACAGAGGCCATGAATAGGTGTCGGCATATTTGCAAACACTTACTGAGGTGGTGTCAGTTCTCTCCACATTGGCTTCGTCTGCTTGAAAATTGGTCCAGCATAGGCTGCGAATAGAGTAAATCGGTGACCTTTGAACCAGATCTAGTTGTGCCAAGCAGAGCCGGGCAAGGTCCTCCAGCACCCAAGGCTGAGACACCAAAGTGCGCCCCTCCATCCCTCCCACCCCAGGTGTCACACACTGATTGCTATTAGACTAAGAGGGCCACAGGGCCCACAACCTCCCCAACACCTTAATATCTAGTTATCTGGCTTGCAGTCACTGCCATGTATCCCCTTTTGTTATTTCTTTCTGCTTCAAACACAATTAGGAATGACAGCTGAATGAATTGTGTGCCCCCTCCTACACTGCGCCCTGAGGCTGGAGCCTCTCCAGCCTATGCCTCGGCCCGGCCCTGGTGCCAAGCATGTGCAGTGTCTCAGCGCCTTCACATAAAACTACTTCATTTGAGCAGTTCATGCGATGGATCGCAAGCAGGGCTTGCAGGTAGAGCAGTCACACTGACACACTGCAAATGCATGGCACAACTAGATCCGGTTCAAAGGTCACGACTTACTCTTGTCGCAACCTGCATCACAATGGTTTACAAGCAGACAGAGCCTCTCAGAAGAGAACCGACACCTCAGCAAAGTCAGATATATACTTTTTTCCACCCCTGCACAGTAGAGTGGATACGATCGGGCTTCGCTATTTCCGCCTTAGCCTGAATGAAGAGCCGCTACTGCGCCTGTGCAGGATCCCGGCAGGTAAATATTGCGCCTCTTCTCAAGGAGGTTTCAAGGGAGCCAGCACTGGATTTCCCCATGCTACAGAGGAAAGAGAAGCCTCATTGGGACCCTGAGAATTCCCCTCCCGAGGTAAGAATCTCCCAGAGGGTTTTTTTTTTGGTTACATAGGCCTCAATTCACTATGCTTATTTCCTGTCTTTAATAACGTTTCTAGAGTGATCACCATGGTGATAAGGCATGTCGTATTCAGGCAACATTTTACCTCAGGAAAACCTAAAGTTAACTCTTCTGTCTTTAAAGCAGTCAGCTCCGGCCCACGTGGAAGTGATTGACAGTGCCGATTGTGCAGGCGCAGTACAGAGCACACTCCAGGTCACTCTGACGTCATCGCCGGGGACCGGGTCGGAGCTCCGTCGAACGGCTGTGAGCAGAGCTGCGGCGAGGGAGGTCCTGGGAGCTTGGGGCTGGAGGAAGCCCCCGGTAAGTACCACTCATGTTACTATATTTGCCCTGATGACTCCTTTAAAGAGAACCCGAGGCGGGGTTCTGGGAATTAAATCCCCATACAGAGGCTGGGTCTGTCTATAGAGCCCAGCCTCTGTTGCTATATAGATCCCCCCCTGCACTTTACAATACCCCATAAATCACAGCCGCGCTGTGCGCGCTGTGTTTACCTTGCTCCTGTCACTCTCGCCACTCCCCCCGCCTCCTGCATCGCTCCGGTCCCGCCTGCATCCTTTCCCACCAATCAGCGGCAAGGGAAGGGATGTGGGCGGGACCGGAGCGATGCAGGAGGCGGGGGAGCGGCGAGACTGACAGGAGAGAGGAAAACACAGCTCTGACAAGCTGCGTGTTAGCAGCGCGGCTGTGTTTAGGGGGGAATTGCAGAGCGCAAGGAGGCTTAGTAGCGAACTATATAGCAACAGAGGCTGGGCTCTATAGACAGACCCAGCCTCTGTATGGGGATTTTATTCTCAGAACCCCGCCTCGGGTTCTCTTTAAGCTAACTCTTCAATCCTTAAAATAACTCCAGAATTCTAAAGTTAAAGACAGGCTGTTAATTAACTGCGCGTGAAATAACTACAGAGGAGGTAACTTAACTACAGAGGAGATAACTTAACTACAGAGGAGGTAACTTAAGAAATGAAGAGATAAGATAACTCTCTCACTGTGTGGAGGTAAGTTATCTTTTGCCTTATTATCTCCAGCATGATCTTAGTGAATTGAGGCCAATGGCCTCAATTCACTAAGCTTATCTACTGTCTTTAATAACTCTTCTAGAGTTATCACCATGGTGATAAGGCATGTAGTATTCAAGAAACATTTTACCTCAGGCATACCTAAAGTTAACTCTTCTGTCTTTAAGTTAACTCTTTAATCCTTAAAATAACTCCAGAGTTAAAGACAGGCTGTTCATTAACTGCGTGTGAAAATAACTACAGAGGAGGTAACTTAAAAGGACTCCGAGCAGTGCAGAAACTATGGAAAGATGCATATCATTTTAAAGCTCTCTTTCTCCTCTTTCCAATGATATATAAGCCGCCGCCCTACGCCTTTTAGTTTTCGCTATTTTCGCGATTGAAATTGCAGCGGCCGCGATTTCAATCGCGAAAATAGAGAAAACTAAAAGGCGTAGGGTGGCAGTTTATATATCATTGGAAAGAGGAGAAAGAGAGCTTTAAAATGATATCCATCTTTCCATAGTTACATTGTATTACACAGGGCGACTTTTTCCTAAAGTCAGCAGCTCCATTCCGCTGAATGGAGCTGCTGACACTGGGGAAAGTGTCGTCCTGTGTAATACAATGTAACTATGGAAAGATGAATATCATTTTAAAGCTCTCTTTCTCCTCTTTCTGGCGACACCTAAATCGTCGCCCTACGCCTTTTAGTTTTCTCTATTTTCGCAATTGAATTCGCGACCGCGGCAAATTCAATCGCGAAAATAGTGAAAACTAAAAGGCGTAGGCTGGCGGTTTATATATCATTGGAAAGAGGAGAAAGAGAGCTTTAAAATGATATGCATCTTTCCATAGTTTCTGCACTGCTCGGAGTCCCTTTAACTACAGAGGAGGTAACTTAACTACAGAGGAGGTAAATTAACTACAAAAGAGGTAACGTAAGGAATGAAGAGATAAGATAACTCTCTTACTGTGTGGAGGTAAGTTTTCTCTTGCCTTATTATCTCCAGCATGATCTTAGTGAATTGAGGCCATAGTTTCTTTAAAGGACCATTATCGTGAAAAATTGTATAATTCAAAATGCATGATTATGCATATGTATAAAATGCACTATACATGACTTTTTTCCTATGTCCCTGTCACTTACAATAGTAGTAAAAATCTGCCAAGTTTTGGACTAGTTCATCTCCTCATAGGAGATTCTCAGGGTTCTCTTTATCTTTGAAAGCACTAAGGGAATGGCAGTTGCTCCGTCAAAGTGCCAAGATAGTGTGTGAAGGAGTATGGAGGCTGGCCGGCATCTTTGTATAGACCCTTTACAGGGAGTGCTTTTGCAAAGCAAAAAGAAATACTGAGAACCCCCCAAAAAGTTATGGATTGGTCCAAAACCTGTCAGATTTTTACAGCCTACAGTAGAAGACAGAAACATAGGAGAAAAGCAATTTATGGTGCATTTTACTCTGGGAGAAAAGTACTTCTAATAAATATGTATTTTATATTTTTACATTTTGCGCAATAGTGGTCCTTTAACTTCTGCCCAATGCATGGAGATGGGAGAAGCGCCGAGCAGGCACTGCAGCCTGATGAAGTTTCTGGGATATTTTAGGAAAGTCCGCTGGAGAAGGGGAAGTGCTGAGGCGGCAGAATGCGAGAGCTCGTTAGGTATCATAGTCAACAATAACGGCAATCAGGTCACATCATTAGTGAGTGATTTATACCTGGAACCGCCAAGCGTTCTTCACAATTAACCTTGATGTTCATTAGAAGCAATCTGTGTCATCCGCATGTTTAATCTTCATATCTTGAGGAAAATGAGGCTGCTGGAACAGAGTTCCACTCACAGGAGCCAGAAAGGAAAAGACCAAAAAAGAAAAAAACTAGTTAAAAGAAAGAAAATTTCTGATGAGTCGCGACTTGTGACTAGCTTAAAGAAAATCTGTACTCTAAAATTCTTACAATAAAAAGCATACCATTCTATTCATTATGTTCTCCTGGGCCCCTCTGTGCTGTTTCTGCCACTCCCTGCAGCAATCCTGGCTTGTAATTGCCAGTTTTAGGCAGTGTTTACAAACAAAAGACATGGCTGCTAACCAGAGTGTGATAGGCCGAGAGGAGAGCTTGGAGAGGGTGTGTAAAGCTTCTGCCTATCACAAGCAGTGCTGCACATTCCACACATTCCAGCCTGAACCTGACAGAGCCGACAGAGGAAAGACGATAAGATTTATTACAGAGATAGTGCAACTAGAAAACGCTGCAGTATGCCAGAGCACATTAGAACAGGTATAGGAACTTATAGGATAGAAGAAATAAGGCTGAAATTTTGTTACAGAGTCTCTTTAAGGGGTTCATCTTACACCTTAGTGGGTCTCTATATAAAACTTTGGTGAATCCCAGTAAATTTGTTGGTGTGGCGTTCCAGGGCAGAAGAGTCAACACTCATAATGTGCTTAGGTAGGTATTGTTCATTATGGTGTTAGGAGGAAAAGCTAGTATTAAAGAGGGGTAGTCAGCCACAAATTCAAATTCCATTTATTCACTGCACTGTGTTCATTATGCAGCCTGGAATCTCACCTTGCATTGCAATCATTCCAATCTAATTAGAAATGTTTCTGCTGCAATAAATATCATCTCCGTCAGACTGGCTCTTATTGGTGCATTGCCAACGAGAAGGAAACTTGCCATCTCCCCTCCCACATTTCTGCTCCTCACTGATTGGCTGAGGCAGTTCAGTGTGACACAAGGCTGAAATCTGAATGTGCTGTGCTCACAAGTTTACAAAGCAAGCTAGCTACGACAGAGCAGATTCTAGGAGGAAAAGGAGGAAAAAAGTAAGGGAGGAAATGACATCAGTATTGGCTTCAGTCAGAGGGAATCCAAGATGGCAAATGCCTGAAACAGAATTCTCTTTATTTATTATATAAAAACATGAACAGTACAATACATCTGTTATGGCAAGTAGTTATCTACTTAGTGTAACATCTGCTAAAGCGGCGGCTGCGGGTACGCAGGGTGCCTCCGCAGCTGCCTCGCTTTCCTGCTCAGGGACTTCGCCCGTTCCTCTGGCATCTAGCACACCAAGGACGGGGTTGTCATTTGCCCATAGGGTTGCTGTATCGCGAGGGCACGCACGGAGACAGGACCTTTATGCGGGGAAGAGGCGCGTCAGCTGACCGGCGGGTCGGCTGACGTCAGAGGTAACTCACGGCGCTCCAGATTGGCTGATTGGAGTGGGCGCGGCCGTGGGGTCTCCTCTGCTTCAAAAGCCTTGAGTGTTCACTCGCAACCTGTCTGCTGTTGCGAATGCCTATGTGTTAGCGCTCAGACCTTAGACAGTATCCGGTGTGCTTTGATCTGGGAGGAAACCAGGGATGTCACACAAGACTAGGATTTTTGTATTATTGTATATTTTGATATTCTGTGTATGACTCTGGCTTATCTCTGACCTTGCTATTGCTAATCGATTTTGTACCTCTGCCCATCTGACTCCGTTGCTGAACTCTGCCTGAATTATCACTACTCTCTGCCTGTCGACTCTGTATTGTTACTGTCTATCTGTTGCCAATCCTAGCCTGTCCAACCTCTCTACTCACCAGTGAGCCCTTGTCACTGGTGAGGTACTTGCTGATAGTACCCACCAGCTCCTCTGGTGAGGTCTAGTCAAACTATTCAGTTACTGTGTACCAATAGTACCCACCAGCTCTGCTGATGAGGTCTAGTCAGACTATTCAGTTACTGTGTATCAATAGTACCCACCAGCTCCTCTGGTGAGGTCTAGTCAAACTATTCAGTTAATGTGTACCAATAGTACCCACCAGCTCCTCTGGTGAGGTCTATTTCTGCGGTATTCAAATTTCCACTGTAAAATTTTGCAGCCTGGAATTGGTCCAATGCTTCCGACTCAGAAGTATTTGGCCAATCAGAGAACTCCGCAGTGTATCAAGGATGTCCGCATTATAGCAAATATCCAAAAACTATAACGTTTTTTGAAAATTTACATACTTTTATTAGCAAAAATTACAAAAAGAATACCTTTTCATGGAAATCAGTAATCGGTTTGGGAAATTCAGATTTCCGCAAAAATCCACAAAATCGGTAATCGGCATTTTCCAGATACCATCCTATACGCAGTCTCCGCTCTACTAACAATATTCTCCTGTCTTCTTCTCTGGTCAACTCTTCTCACTCCCGCTTCTCTCGATCCTCTCCCTTCCTCTGGAACACCCTCCTTCAAAACATTCGCCACTCACTTACACTTACCCTTTTTAGGCGCAACCTGAAAACTCTCCACTTCAGGCAAGCATATTCTCCTACCTAGGACACTTCAGCCACTGACCACCACTTTACCATCTCACACACATACACAGCAACCCTTCACCAATTGTACTATCCCTTCATGCCCGTTTTCACTTCTTCGCAATGAATCTGTAACTGTGACCAATGCAAGTCAATGGGATGATTTCCATTGAATGCAGATGTGCCATTGCGGAGCAATACGGTGCGCTGTGGGGAAAAATTTGGATTGCATGCTGCAGAATTCTGCAGCAGGCATTCAATCCCCCAGCAGTGTAGTGACAGCCACATCCGCATCCATCCTCTGAACCATCAGATTTGGCCCTCATATGGTTTCCCCATTTTGCTTATGTTTGCCCACTTTTGACCACCAGAGAAGCTATATTGGAAGGTAAGCCCTTGCTTGCCAGGGAAGCCATATGGGGAAAGGGACAGCACTAGATATCGGGGAACTATATAGGAGAGGGAGAGGGTCACTAGACATCAGGAAACTGCATAGGGAGGTAGGGTAAACCAATAAATATCAGAGAATTGTATAGAGTAGGAAGAACCACTAAACACCAGGGAACTGTATTGATGAGGGAGGAGGGCCACTCGACACCAGGGAACAGGGCCAGATTTCTGGGAAGGCCACAAAGGCCATGGCCTAGGGAGATAAAAATCAGATAAGATCAAAAGGGCGGCAGGACTTGGAGAGAGAATAGGTCATATGTCAAAGTAAATCACCTCTTCTGGTCCCACAGCGCAGCCAGCCAGCGCCCTGCTCTGCACTAATAGCTGAATTCCAAAGTTCCTCAATTCCTGCTTCTCTCTCTCACACTTCCTGATGTGTTATGACAATCAGCATCTGATGTCATCTCCTGATAATCTTTTCCTCTGTATGATGAACATACAAGTCAATGTGAGAAATACCAGAGATTTACATTACAAAGCAGATAGAACTAAGTTCCGCTGAGTTTTAATGCAGGTATTCCCAAACATCAGTGAGCTCTGCTAGTTTCTTCACTTTCTCTTTTACAGCTGTGACGCTGACCCCAGCAGCTGTTAATTATACTCTTATCTCTACCTAAATTTATGGCTTTAGGTTTTTTTTCTTCCCAGCCAGCAGTGGTCTCTTCTCTTCCTTAGTTAACTCTTTCCTGATTTGTTTTCTGTCCTTCAGTTCCTAACATCAGGGATTTTATCTGATTGCCATCTGGAGTCGGGAAGTAATTTTTTTCCCTTTTGGGGTTAATTGGATCATGCCTTGTAAGGGTTTTTCGCCTTCCTCTGGATCAACAGGGATATGTGAGGGAGCAGGCTGGTGTACTTTGTTCTTTGGTTGAACTCGATGTCCTTTTTCAATCCAAATAACTATGTAACTATGTAACTATGAGAACTGCAGGCATAAAAATGCTGTTTGCTTCCCTATCATTGCTAAACTGTCACTTTAACCGGTTCAGCACCGGCAGTCAGAAAATCTCATGCATCCGAGCAACGTTCACCTCCCATTCATTCGCCTATAACTTTATTGCTACTTATCACAATTAATTGATCTATATCTTGTTTTTTCCGCCACTAATTAGGCTTTCTTTGGGTAGTACATTTTGCTAAGAATTCTTTTTTTCTAAATCTATTTTAACAGGAAGATTAAGAAAGAAATGAAACAAATTCATTATTTCTCAGTTTTGGCCATTATCGTTTGAAATTAATATACGCTACCGTAATTAAAACTCATGTATTTTATTTGCCCATCTGTCATTTAAAAAGTTCAGACCCTTGGGTAACTATTTATGTTGTTTTTTTTTTTTTTTAATTGTATTTTTTATTTTATTTTTTAATAAAAAAAAAGTGTATGTGGGTAATTTTTGGTGTGGGAGGGAACTGCTAATTTTAAATGTAAAATAATAATTTTTTTTTACTAAAAATGTATGTGGGTGCAGTTTACTATTTGGCCACAAGATGGCCACAGTGAAAAAAGTCCTGGATGCGAACGATCTCGCATCCAGGAACTAAAATGCTGGGGAGAAGTTTCCTGGGGGCAGAAATACCGCGCTCTCTGGAGAGAAAGCGTCGGTATTTCTGCGGGGAAGGTAGATCGGTGAATCGGAATTATATTCCCATTCACTGATCGGGGGGCTAGCGGCGGGCAGCAGGAGCGCGCGCAGGGGCACGCCCGATCACGCGCACCAGCCGGCGGCAGCAGCAGTGCCTATCCGGACGAGGAAGCTCGTCCAGATAGGCCGAACTGGTTAAAGAGTAACTGTCAGGCTGCAGAAGCTAATTTAAACCTCTATTCTCCTGTGTTAAACAGTTTAGACGGAAGCCAAAAAGGCAATAGTGAAGATAAAAATCTCTCTTTCATTTGATGTGTGCTTATCAGCAAAGCTGTTAGACCCAAGCTCTTAAGAGGACGCAAGCCGCAAACCATACTGCAAAGCATTCTGGGGCCCTCCCCTCGGCTGCTAATGAGAAGTTACAGGGTCAAGTAACAATAGCATGTAACTCAGTCCAGCGCACAGCACTGATAAATCTCCCGGCAGAGTACACTGCAGGAGTCCGCTATTGTTCCTAGCCACATGGCTAATCAATATTCACTGCACACTGTGTTATTCAGTACCAGCTTTTCTGTGATCAGGAAGCAGGGAGGACATGACGACACATTTGGCTTCATAGGAGACAGACAAACATGGAGCCTGCCATGAGCTGTCAGGAGCATCATTCTCTGCATATACTATATAAAAATTCTGTGAAGTACAAACGTGGACAGTGAAATGCATATGTAATGTAAGTACAGCCAGTATTTAGCTACTGATATGTGTTTATTTTCTCTGAGACCTTATACCTAACAGCTCCTCTTTAAAGGACATCTGAGCTGTTACTACCTTTATGCTAGTGTGTATGGTTTGGCATCCGTATACTTTTCTGTAGCAGTAGAGCATTGAACCATCTTAGCCATCAGCAAAAGCAGAGAGTTTTGGATCAGGATGATACCATTTATTGGCTTAAAAGAAAAAGAGTAAGCTTTCTGCTAATAAGCCTTCTTCAGACTTTGTTCCTGTATACTGTCAGTATGTTAGAGCACACCACCATATGTACATTCAGCATTAAAAACAGATACATAGATTTTTCAGCAAATATAAATAAATGTCATTCAGATGCTTTAAAGTGTAGCTGAACTCTTGCACAGGACAGAAGGAAAACATGAAGAAACACACCCTGTATGTATTTAGAGAGCCTGTCTAATTCCCCCTCCTCTGTGTCTAATCACAAGTTGTAATTTGTACCCTGTGTCACCTGACTGCCACAACAATTAAGCTCATTTGAAAGCACAGGATGTTAACAATATGTCTGCTTCCATGAAAGCAGGAAGTAGACACACTGCAGATTTATTGCAGGATTTGTATCAGCTGTAACAAAGAAATGTTTTTCTTTAAAGGTTATGTTGTTGCATATCTTTTAGAGTAGAGAGGAAGTTTTGAGTTCAGGTCCACTGTAATTACAACAGAACATCCAAAGTGGGTCTTGACAGGATGTTTGCTACTTACCTGTTCTCCCTGTAATTTATCGCTCCTGCCCAGATGTGCACAGCGCATCCATCTGAAAATGGCGCCTGTGAAAAATGGCGCACAGTGTTGCCGCTAATCCGTTTGCCGCTTAGTTATCGCTATTTAACGTTAAAGCCTTATTGTTATTTAGCATTAACACACAAAACCCTTTCTGTACCTATCCCTAACCCATAAACCCCCCTGGTGGTGCCTAACCCTAACCACCCCCTGGTGGTGCCTAACCCTAACCACCCCCCTGGTGGTGCCTAACCCTAACCACCCCCCTGGTGGTGCCTAACCCTAACCACCCCCCCTGGTGGTGCCTAACCCTAACCACCCCCCCTGGTGGTGCCTAACCCTAACCACCCCCTGGTGGTGCCTAACCCTAACCACCCCCCTGGTGGTGTATATTGTACTGTAACTATACCTAACCCTACTCTCACACAGAACCCTCCCTGTACCTAACCCTAACCACCCCCTTGGTGGTGCCTAACCCTAAGACTCCCTGGTGGTGCCTAACCCTAACCACCCCCCTGGTGGTGCCTAACCCTAAGACCCCCCCCCCTGGTGGTGACTAACCCTAAGACCCCCCCCCCAGTGGTGCCTAACCCTAACCTTGACAGTGTTACATTAAATCCATTCACCGTTTTTCAGTTAAATAACGTCTGCAGTTTGGCTTATGTAGGGCGCTATTGATAAATAACGTTAGTGTGTGCCACTATTGATAAATAACGTTAGTGTGTGCCGTTTTTCTTCTTTTTTTCCCTGTGCACCATTATTATGCAGTACTAACGATAAATAGCGATAAGCGTATTTTTTAATGCGGCGCCATTTTTATGCATAAGCGCTGTGCGCCATTATTCACTGATCCCGTGCACAGCACATGAGGCCGGTACAGTGTTATGCATTCTTGACAAGTACCGGTCATACATCAGCGTCACTTCTCAAGTATGCATGCCCAGAACACTATCGGCCGCTGTGCACATTCGGGCAGGAGCGCAAATTACAGGAATTATTTTCTGAATGGGTGCAGAGCAGCACAACTGAAATGAGCCCAATCAAACCAGTGATCGCTAGTCAGAGTGTTGGACAAATTATTTTTTTTTGGGGGGGGGGTACTTGGTGACAGCAGGCCTAGGGCATTGGAAAGTACAAATCCGGCCCTGTCAGGGAACTGTATAGGGGATGGAGGAGGGGGGGGCTATTAGAAATCAGGGAACTTTATAAGGAAGAGAGGTGGCCAATAGACATTGAGGTTGGCCCGCTACTTTGTCCTAGAGCTCAATTTCGCCCTCGTCGTATTTGAGTTTGACACTCTTGCTTTAGACTGTAAGGCCTTTTGGTCAGCGCTCTCTTTTCCTTCTGTCTCACAATGCTGTGTAATGTGCGTACACATCTTCCACCTCTGCGTACAAGTTATATGGGCGCCAGTGAGTTGGGCGCCGGGAGAGCCAAATGACAGCTCCCTCTGCTGCGGCTAAACTCCCCGGTGACGTTAAGTAGTATTCCCCCTCCGAGTTGTAGCAACTCGCAGGGAGATGTAATTCGCGATCTGGTGATTGCTGCATCCCCAAATTACTCTTACATGTCCCCGCGCAGCATAGCACTAATAATATGGCTGCTCCCAGCTTAAAGGACACCGGAGGTGACATGTGACATGATGAGATAGTCATGGGTATGTACAGTACCTAGCACACAAATATCTATGCTGTGTTCCTTTTTTTCTTTCTCTGCCTGAAAGAGTTAAATATCAGGCATGTAAGTGGCTGACTCAGTCCTGACAGTGTGACCCTCACTGATAAGAAATTGCAACTATAAAACACTTTTCTAGCAGAAAATGGCTTCTGAGAGCAGGAAAGAGACAAAGAAGGGTCAATAGTTCATAGATTTTAGCTCTGGCATACTTCAATGAATGTGTCATTGAGCAAAAACACTAAAACAGTTAAAACTTAAAAAGCAGATTTAAACATAAAATAAAACTGTGGAATATCTTAACAAGTCATGTATAGGAGAAGGAAGATAGATACTATTGTTTATTTCATTCGTTTATTTTCGCCTCGGGTGTCCTTTAAATGACCTGATTCGCCACCTCTATGTAAAGATCTGTTTGATTTGCTCAAGCATCAGCTGTGATCAGATATAAGCCAAAATTTCGAGTTTTCGTAATTGCAACACAACATTTGCCATTACAACGTGAAATTGTCATTCGTAATCATTCGTAATCATCAGAAAAATTGGAATTTGGAGTTACGATCGTAATCATAATTCCGAAAATGACGTGAAATCGTAATTGCACATTACAATCATCACTGGCTGTAATCCACCCTTGTTCTGTAGCGTTAATTGTTTTATTGTATTTTTATACTTTGTATTCTGATGTACAGCGCCAGAGACGATGCTGGCGCTACATACGTCAATACTATTAATGTGACAGCAGTGTTAAAGAGACTCTGTTGTAAAAAAATGCCCCTGGGGGGCTACTCACCTCGGGAGGGGGAAGCCTCTGGATCCTATTGAGGCTTCCCCCGTCCTCCTCCGTCCCACGGTGGTCTCTCTCTGCCCCTCGGAAGGCACAGCCAACAATTTGTCATGCAATATTTGTCAGGCTCCAGCGGGTGGCGCTGTTGCAGCTCTCGTCTCGGAGATAGGTGGAAATAGCCGATCCCAGGCATCTTGCGCCCTGCGCAGTAGAGCAGACATGACTGGGATCGGCTACTTTTGTCTATTTCCGAGACGAGAGCCGCTACTGCGCCTGCACTGGAGCCGGGAAGGTAAATATTTACATAGCCATCGTTCGTGGACGTGTAGCGAGACCACCGTGGCCAGGGCCGGATTACCGACCAGGCAACAAAAGCAGTCGCTTGGGGCCCCATTCAGAGTCAAAGGGGCCCCATTAGCACATAAACCATCCTGTCAGCGGTGGCTGGATGGTATAATGGTTAAAGGGACTCTGAGCAGTGCAGTAACTATGGAAAGATGCATATCATTTTAAAGCTCTCTTTCTCCTCTTTCCAATGCTATCTAAACGGCTGCTCTATGCCTTTTAGTTTTCGATATTTTCGCGATTGAAATCGCGGCCACAGGACGACTTTTCTCCAAAGTCAGTGGTGGCTGGATGGTATAATGGTTAAAGGGACTCTGAGCAGTGGAGTAGCTATGGAAAGATTCATATCATTTTAAAGCTCTCTTTCTCCTCTTTCTAATGATATATAAACAGCTTCTCTATGCCTTTTAGTTTTCAATATTTTCGCGATTGAAATCGCGGCCACAGGACGACTTTTCTCCAAAGTCAGCGGTGGCTGGATGGTATAATGGTTAAAGGGACTCTGAGCAGTGCAGTAGCTATGGAAAGATTCATATCATTTTAAAGCTCTCTTTCTCCTCTTTCCAATGATATATAAACAGCTGCTCTATGCCTTTTAGTTTTCGAAATTTTCGCGATTGAAATCGCGGCCACAGGACGACTTTTCTCCTAAGTCAGCGGTGGCTGGATGGTATAATGGTTAAAGGGACTCTGAGCAGTGGAGTAACTATGGAAAGATTCATATCATTTTAAAGCTCTCTTTCTCCTCTTTCCAATGATATATAAACAGCTGCTCTATGCCTTTTAGTTTTCGATATTTTCGCGATCGAAATCGCGGCCACAGGACGACTTTTCTCCAAAGTCAGCGGTGGCTGGATGGTATAATGGTTAAAGGGACTCTGAGCAGTGCAGTAACTATGGAAAGATGCATATCATTTTAAAGCTCTTTTTCTCCTCTTTCCAATGATATATAAACGGCTGCTCTATGCCTTTTAGTTTTTGATATTTTCACGATCGAAATCACGGCCACAGGACGACTTTTCTCCAAAGTTGGCAGCTCGATTCAGCACAATGCAATGAAATATAAGGAACCCAGGGGGATATAATTACAAACATCATGCTGGTAGGTGTGAGGATGTAATGAATTAGTTGTGGGTATGCTTAAAGGCATATCCACAGGCACTGCTTGGAGTCCCTTTAAGGGCTCTGCCGCTGACACAGGAGACCAGGGTTCGAATCTCAGCTCTGCCTGTTCAGTAAGCCAGTACCTATTCAGTAGGAGACCGTAGGCAAGTCTCTCTAACACTGCTACTGCCTATAGGGCGCGTCCTAGTGGCTGCAGCTCTGGCGCTTTGAGTCCACCAGGAGAAAAGCGCGATATAAATGTTATTTGTCTTGTCTTGTCAAATAATGCAGTGCGCTGCTGATTGTCTTCAGAGCCAGGCTCTCCTCCTAGGTCCCCCTCCTGCTACTGTGCGCTCTGCCGCTGCCCACTCCACCCTCCCTTCCCACAGAGAACCACAGCTGCAGCAAGAATGATAGCAGCAGATGGCAAACGCTCACTCACCTATCCATGATCCAAGCAATAGAGATCCCGTCATCTGAAACCCATCTGTCTCTTCTACAGTGCAGCCGCTCGCTCTGAACTTCCTGATTCTCAGATCAGACATGAAGTAGGAAGTAGTAATAGTAGTAGTAACAGAGCGGCAGCACTCTAGAGGAGACAGATGGGCTCTGGATGACGGGACCTCTATTGCTTGGATCGCAATAGGTGAATGTGATTCATCTGGTGCTGTCATTCTCCCCCACTGCGGCTGCCTTCTCTGCTGGACTATCGTATTCACTGGGATGGAGGCTGCATGGTGGCTGTCTAGTTTGGGAGGAAATTGGTTGTTCGGTGGTGGGAGTGGTTATGTCATTCTGTCTGGGGAACGGCTTCCGGTTTTTAGCGGAGTCCAGAGCTTTCTGCTATTGCCAGGCTGGAGATGCAGGGGGAAAGTGCTGCTGCTGTGATATCTGGCGCCCTCTTCACAGGGGTGCCCCAGCCCCTGAGTGCAAATGTCCCAGCCATTCATTTCTCACTCTGCATTTTGCCGCTGCTATTCCCTGCATTGTGCACCCACAGAAGAAAGCGTGCTGTTGCCCATAGCATCCAGTAGCTCGGCTGCCCGGTGTGTGCGACATATTGCTGTGCAGCTGCATCTTCTGATTCTATTACGACATGATGGGGGGGCCCAAATCAGTTACTTTGCTTAGGGCCCCATTTAGCCTTAATCCGGCTCTGACCGTGGCACAGAGGAGGACGGGGGCAGCCTCCATAGGATCCAGAGGCTTCACCCTCCCGAGGTGAGTACCCCCCAGGGACGTTTTTTAAAATACAGATTCTCTTTAACTTGTAAGAATCCGCAGGAAGCTGCATATAGTTGCCCTTTCGAAGAACCACAAACCTGTAAGATAGTCTTTCAACTTTTACGAACATGTTTAACGTTATAAGTCTCTAAATCTCTCTGTTACTGCTGGAAAGACTTGAAATCATTTTCTGAAACTGTCCAGAAAGTAGCCTGATTTCACATCAAAAGTGTTTTGAATAGAAGGATATAATTGCAGAGAGACTGTAGAGCTTTTGTCGGAGAAGTTCGGTGAGAGGCGGCCGCTCTGCACATTTCTGTGGTTATTTCGCTCTTTAAAACTGACAATGCTGCTGAAGTCAGGCTCCATTTTCCGAGAGCCCCCAGCGGAGACCATTGACGAGTTGTACAATTCTTTTCCCACGCACTGGACCTCAGCCTACAATTTACCTATCACTGCAGAGAATGATTGTGAGATGACCGCCTGGACTTCCGCTGAGTCCTGACCTCTTGCCGGACGTCTCGCCGGCCATTCGCTAAAACTGCTGCTGACATGTCAGCAGCACGATATTTCTGATTTCAGTTTAAAGGAAAATTAACGTTTCTGAACATTTGCTGAAACTTTTACAGTTTACAAGCCAATGAATTATAACTTCCTTCTATGACTATTAAATATCTTAATTGTATTCCTCCCTCCCCCAGGAAGTAGACATGCTGCAGATTTGTTGCAGGACTTGTATAAGCCGAAACAAAGAAATGTTTTAATGGTTATTATGCTGTTGCTTTAAAAAGTGTCAAATCCTCTTTAAAGAGGAGCTGTCAGCCATACTATCTCAGAAAAAAAACACATATATAAGTAGATAAATACTTGCTTTACTTACATAACAAACGTTTTGATTTTAGTGATTTTTCTACAGTAAAAAAAAAAATCCATCTTAGCATTTACCATTTTAAGTGTGGCTATTTTGAAGCCAATCCTGATGTCATTTCCTGCCCTACCCTCCTCTGCCTGATTTGCCCGCCCTTCACTATAGAAAGTGCATTGTCTCAGCATGAGAAATATTGGCCAATCAGAGAAGAGCAGAGGTGTGGGAGGGGAAAACAGGATGGAAAGAGGCTGCAGCCAACCAGGCTGTATTAGTTAAAGGATACCACAACTGACATGTTACATAGTTACATAGTTATTTTGGTTGAAAAAAGACATACGTCCATCGAGTTCAACCAGTAAATGTGACATAATGAGATAGACATGGGTATGTACAGTGCCTAGCACACAAATAACTATGCTGTGTTCCTTTTTTTCTTTCTCTGCCTGCAAGAGGTAAATATCAGGTATGTAAGTGGCTGACTCAGTCCTGACTCAAACAGGAAGTGACTGCAGTGTGACCCTCACTGATAAGAATTTCCCCCTTTTTTATCTCTTTCTTGCTCTCAGAAGCCATTTTCTTCCAGGAAAGTGTTTTATAGTTGGAATTTCTTATCAGTGAAGGTCACACTGTAGTCACTTCCTGTCAGGACTGAGTCAGCCACTTACATACCTGATATTTACCTCTTTCAGGCAGAGAAAGAAAAAAAGGAACACAGCATAGTTATTTGTGTACTAGGCACTGTACATACACATGTCTATCTCATTATGCCACATGTCAGTTGTGGTATCCTTTAAGACTGAGGGGAAATAAAGAAGCAAAAAAGGCCAACCCAGCATGCCCTGCAACTTCCTTTTTGTGTACCAAATTTTGTGTGTACCAAATAAGAGTCGGGTAAACTGGGGAATGATCATTTATCAACAAGAAAAGTAATAGTGATTTTAACTTTTGGATTGCCTGGTTAGCATCCTTATTACTTGTTTACCAGATAAAAATAAAGAATTGAATTTTGATTTTATGCCCGACAGTTACACTTTAACCTTTTGCGGACCGACGCAAGTAAATCCTACGCCGCACTTGTGGCTGCTCTAGGCTGATGCGGCATAGGATTTACGCCACCCACCGTTTCTGCTCCCAATGCAATCGTGTGCACCCAAGAGGGGAGATTAAGCTGTCATATGAAAGCTGACATCCCCCCTCACTGACCAGGAGCCATTGCCGGCAGATCATAGTGATCCCTGTTACTAATGCGGCAGTGTGGGGAAGGAAGAAGAGGATCCACTCACCTTCCTGCTGCTCCCCCGACGATCCTCTCCGCTCTGGCCGGCATCCCCGCTTGCTCTGACGTAAGTGCCGGATCCCGGCTTGATGAAGTCATAATGTCATCGAGCAAAAACAATAAACGATAACAGCGTCAGTTCGAGCGGGGATGCCGGCCAGAGCGGAGGGGTTCACAACGGCTCATCACTGGAGCCTGGGAGGTGAGTAAATGCTGCTGGCTGCAGGGGGGACATCTGGCTACAGGGGGGACACCATGCCCAGCTACCAAAAGTGGGGATCCGACTGCCTGACCCCCCAAACGCGCACCCCCCACATGCAAAATCGCCGGGTCCTAAAGAGGGGTTAGGCAACCTGTCCCCAAACGGTTAAAAACAGTGATAAATGAGCACTAATGAGGGATTTTTTGATGGGTTTTTTTTTTGCGATTCCCGGCGATTTCTGTGCATTGGGCATTTTTGGTAAGCATTTTTGTAAGCGCTTTTTTGGACATTTTAGCGATTTCTAAGTGTCCTAGGCCTTATGTTTATAGGGAAAAGGACCTAAGAAATCCCAGAAACATTTAAATTGACAGGGAAAAAACTCCAACAAAATCACTGGCAAACGTGCTTTTTCTAGCGCTTTGCGCTTCTCCTATAACTCCCATTATCGCAAAATCACCCCAAAAATGGTCCATGCAGCGCTTTTCAGATTGGAAAGTGAACGGAACGCCCCAATCTGAACTAGCGCATAGGAAAGCATGGTCTAAGTGCTTTCAGGACGATTTTGAAAAATCGCCAGCGCTTAAAAAAATGAAAAAGCGCCTCTAGTGTGAACGAGCTCTTAAGGGGTTGATTTAAGACAAGTCAAGGATACATCTTAACCACTTAATGACCGCCTAACGCCGATAGGCGTCGGCAGGTCGTTAGTGGTTTTACACGGAAACGCCCGCTTCCATGTCAGTTCACGGAGGGTGTCTCCGTGAATAGCCTGTGAGCCTCCTAACGCGGCTCGCAGGCTAATTGTAAACACGCAGGGAAGAAATCCCCGCTGTTTACATCATACGGCGCTGCTGCGCAGCAGTGCCGTAAAAGAGATCGGCGATCCCCGGCCACTGATTGGCCGGGGATCGCCCAGTCTGATAGGCTGAAACCTATCAGAGGCGGCGCAGGACGGATCGCCGTCCTGTGCCACCCACAGCAAGGAGGGGAGGGAGGGAAAGGGAGCGAGGCAGAAAAGCGCTACAGAGGGGGGCTTTGAGGAGCCCCCCCCCGCTCGGCCACACAAAGCGGCGGCAATCAGACCCCCCCAGCAGGTCATCCCCCTAGTGGGGAAAAAAGGGGGAAGTCTGGTCGCCCTACGTGGTTCCTGATCTGTGCTGTGGGCTGGAGAGCCCACGCAGCACAGAATCCTCCAAAATAGCCTGGTCCTTAATGAGGCAGGAAGGGACTCTGCTGCCAAAAAGTCTCTAGGGTAAAAGAGGCAATACATTTAAGTTTAACTACTTGCTAACTGCTCCACGCCAATAGGCGTGAGCAGTGCGGCAGCCCCAGGACCGCTCCACGCCAATGGGCGTAAACGGCCTTTTATGGGGCTAGCAGGAGAGTGCACGCAGGCTGCGCATGCATCTCCTGCTTGGAAGGCGGAGCTCAGTTTCGCCTTCAGTCTCCGAGTGGCAATTGCCGCTCAGAGACAGTTAGACAGCGAAACCGCCGTCTATTAGGGTAGTACAGCGCTGCGATCTAAGGCAGCTCTGTACTGGGGACTGCCGTGTGACACGGCTGTCCCCTCCGTCATTGCGGAAGTGATCCGCTGTCATAGGCTGAAGCCTATGACAGCCGATCACGCTGATTGGCCGGCGGGGGGAGGGAGGGAGGGAGCGGGATGAAAAAAAAAATACAGAAATGTTTTACAAAACCACCCTCCAAGAAGAAGGGGAACTCTGGAACTCAGGCTGCAGACAAAAGGCTTGATTTACTAAACGCTACGAGCGCTACATAGGGGTGGGTCACGTGATCAACTCTGTGGTGGGGAAGGAACTCTCATTCTATTAGCAAAAAAAAGGAGTGACAGGATGCAGCCTGTGAGGTACTTTCAATGTATTTATTGAGTAGAATACAGCAGTGAAATGCAGAAAAGTTTGCCTACAGCTAAGTAATGTACATTTACGATCATACGCGTTAAATAGAACAGAAGGTTGATGTAGAACTTTTGGGAGGGTAGAATTGTTATTTTGGATGGAGGAGCAGCAGAATATTCTGTCACCAGACAGACCAATCACCGTAAAGGACTCTTCATGGTCTGGTAGGTCATCGGGAGGCGAGAGAATGACGGTCAGCATTATCGCCGGAGACATAACTGTCGCTCTGGAAGTAAACAGAGTGTATCCGTCACCTGCGCGGCCCAACGCAACAGATTGTCGGTTTCATGGATAATTAATCGCGGCCCTTCTTAACCCGGCAACGCCATATTTCTCCGCTCGCTCGGGGCCTGTTGTTTTTGGACCAGAATAAGAGAGGAGAATCTTCTTCATTCTTCTTGTCAAAACACAGACACGGAAAAACGCGGTGGAAACAGCTGGTGCCGTCTTCTGCCACCAGACCGCCAGAACTCCGGGAGAAGAGAGAGAATTTAATTAAGACATAGAGATGCAGAACATGGCCGTGACAGCAGTGACTCACATAATCCATTAAAGGAGGACGCCAGGCGCAGTAGAAGCATCCATATGGTCCCTATATATTCACAGAGAACTTGCTAACTTACTTCTAAACTCTGCTCTGTGTCAGCGGTGATGTGAGGAGACTAGGCGGTAGGAGCCACCCAAAGTCTTAACTATCAGTAAAAAAGTTAATATATAATCAGCATATCTTGAAGGAAACTAATCGAGGAGCACAAAGACAACTCGTTTCATGGCCTATAGCCACATCTTCAGATCAATAGAGTGCCTCCATCCTCCATATCCTTCCATGAAGCTCTGTCTTCTCTGCAGAGACTCTACTGGTGTTGTGGTGACAGACTGGAACTAGGGCGTCATTCTCCTATTAGGATAATATAGTAGTAATAGTAAAAGGGCCATGGTCACCTGAGGATGGCTCGTGAACACAGCCTTTTTACTAATACTATACCATGCATGTAGGAAAATGAAGCTCTACTTCTAGTCTGTCGCTACCACACCAGTAGCCTCTTTGCATTTCTTTTATCATTGCTGAAGACAGAGCTTTGTGGACAGAGGGGAATGCTCCATCCTAATCCTGTTGGATCTCTCAGCGGCTTTTGATACAGTTGACCATGAAATCCTGCTCAACAGACTGCAGGAGTACTGTGGCATCAATGGATCAGTCCTCCAGTGGTTCAGATCATTCCTGCCTGACAGAACACAGAGAGTATCCCTAGGACCTATCATGTCAAACCCTGCACCTCTACAATTCGTAATGCCACAAGGATCAATCCTATCACCTCTGCTGTTTGCAATCTACATGTTACCACTCGGTACAATTATCCAACGACATGGCCTGACTTCCACTGCTACGCCGATGACACACAGCTATACCTGTCCTTCAAACCTGGTTTAACAGACCCTACTCCAAAAATAAACTCTTGCTTAGCTGAGCTACAGGCGTGGATAAATGATAACTGGTTGAAACTGAATGCTGACAAAACTGAGGTCCTTGTTGTCCAAAGCCAGTGCTCGCCATCAAAACAGCTCTATCCTAAATCAACACCAATCAGGATAGGGAATTCAGACATAAACAGCTCCAACCTCGTGCGCAGCCTTGGTGTGCTAATTGATGGGGAATTGAGTTTTAGAAACCAAATTTCATCCGTAATCAAATCCTCCTACTTTCATCTGAAGAACATTGCAAAAATTAAACATCTGATTTCCCCAGAGAGGATCTTCCAACCCTAGTTCACGCCTTCATCACATCATGGCTGGACTACTGCAATGCCCTTTATGCAGGCCTCCCCAAAAAGGACCTGCTCCGCCTGCAATTAGTGCTACTGCCAGATTGCTAACAAACCAGCCTCGCCACTGTCACATTACACCGATCCTTCGCTCACTGCACTGGCTACCAGTAGAATGGAGAATACTCTTCAAGACTGGACAATTGCACAATTTGGGCCCTGGATACATGAAGGACTTGCTGAAGCTGCACCACACCTCTCACAACCTCAGATCAGCAGGTTCTATAAACTTGGTCACTCCCAGAGTGCACCTCAAAACTTCTGGAGACAAAGCTTTCTGTCATGCTGCCCCTACTCTTTGGAACTCCCTGCTAGAGATGTAGTGAACGGTTTGCCGGCGAACGGTTCCAGGCGAACTTTGGTGGTTCGCGAACTTTTGCGGAAGTTCGATTCGCCCCATAATGCTCTATGGAGCAGTACTTTGACCCTCTACATCACAGTCAGCAGGCACATTATTGCCAATCAGACTGCACTCATGCCTGGAGCCCCCCCCCCTTATAAAAGGCAAGGTCCTTGAGCCTTTTTACTCACTCGTCTGCCTACACTAATTAGTTAAGGGACAGCTGCTACACACTCTGCTAGGGAGAGTTTATTTAGGCTCTTGTATATTATTCACTACCTCCACCCTCCTACCTATTCGGTAGGAGGGTCTCATCTGCCAGATAATTATATTATTTCAAAAGCCAGTTTACATACCATGGCTGAGAATTGAACCCAGGTCTCACTGTGTGGTGGGCAAGTACCTTAACCGCTGTACCACAACAGTACTGACTGAAGCTGGCCTAGCATTTACCATTTATACTCAATCCAAGAGAAACATTAGGTTGCTTAAAGGGAACCTTAACTGAGAGTGATATGGATGTTTCCTGTTAAACAATACCAGTTGCCTGGCAGTCCAGCTGATCTCTGTGACTGCAATAGTGGCTGAATCACACCCTGAAACAAGCATGCAGCTAATCCAGTCTGACTTCAGTCAGAGCACCTGATCTGCATGCTTGTTCAGGGGCTGTGGCTAAAAGTATTAGAGACACAGGATCAGCAGGCGATTCAGGCAACTGGTATTATTTTAAAAGGAAAAATCCATATCCTTCTCAGTTTAGGTTCCCTTTAAGGATTTGTAGCATAAAAGCCAACTCACATTGGCTGGGAATTGAATCCGGGTCTCCCTGTGTGGTGGACAAGTACCTTAACTGCTGTACCACAACAGTACTAACTGAAGCTGGCCTAGCATTTACCATTTATGCTCAATCCAAGAGAAAAATTAGACGAGACAAATAATATTTATATCACAGTAATACAAAACTCCTGCGCCTCAGCTGTTAAAAAGCTCGAACCAATTTATTAGACGAGCACTGTATAACAGAAAATTGATCTTTAGATCCAAATCCAGCAGATCCACATAGCACATATGCAGCATGCGACCAGTCCCACGGTCACTGGTTCAAATTGGCCCGTTTAAATAAAATGGAAAAAACGGCCGTACCCCAGTGTCCTGATTGGTAACCAGGCTGCACAGTACAAGTGGAATTTTGCAATGGTCAGAATCTAATAGCAAAATGGCAACAAATGAATAAATAAATATATAAAAGATATAGCAACAAATCACCACTAAAAATGAGATTAATCTCTAATAGGTGTCCTGTTGGTGACGTCTCACCCAAAAAAAAGTGTGAATAAAAGAGAAGCAAAAATGGATAAAAATACTGATACAGTATGGTGGAGCAGTCAAACATAGACCGTATTTCCACAGATAGTGAAGTTTAGCGTCCTAATTGGACTAGTCAGTTCCCACAGTAGTAGCTTCTATGTGGATAGCAATAGCAGATACTCACGCTACCATAGCGTGCTTGAATGAATGGCCGTCACGATAGTCCAAACTGGCCGAGGTGGAGGAGATGGAGGGAGAATTGGATCCGGCGGTCTGCTCGATCCAGCCTGGCTGCGGCCGCTTGCTCAGAGCCGGAGAGTCCGATAGAAAGTAAACGTTGTTGCGGGGAGGTAACCCGTAAGCCGGAAGTACTGCTGTGTGACGTCACACACGGTCTGAGCCAATCACGCCAACGCGTTTCAAAAGGTTACGCCTTTCTTCATCAGGGCTTAGTGATTGGCTTACAGTTCGTGCTTTTATCCTCTCTCAACTCCTCCCCTCTCCTGTCTGTCACTCAGGGTCAGTCGTTGAAGGCAAAGAGCTCTATGTCCTGGTTCAATCCCGCTGGGGCCAGTGAATTCAATGTAAAAATCCAATAGGATTCACGTCGGGACATCATTTTGATGTAATCTCCTCCTCTCCAGTCTCGCACCACACTCTGGATTGCATAGAATTTCAGAAGTCCCAATATACCTTGCTGGCAATATTTAAAATGTTTCCCCAAAGGGTACTTTTCATCTTTTTTTTAGATATATTTAATATGCTCTGATATTCTATCAAGTAATTTCCTTTTCGTTCTGCCCACATATTGCTTCTGGCATCCACATTCAATCACATATATGACCCCCCTGCTATTGCAATTAAGATTTCCTTGTATGGAGAAACTTTCTCCTGTGTGGGTGAGACGTCACCAACAGGACACCTATTAGAGATTAATCTCATTTTTAGTGGGGATTTGTTGCTATATCTTTTATATATTTATTTATTCATTTGTTGCCATTTTGCTATTAGATTCTGACCATTGCAAAATTCCACTTGTACTGTGCAGCCTGGTTACCAATCAGGACACTGGGGTACGGCCGTTTTTTCCATTTTATTTAAACGGGCCAATTTGAACCAGTGACCGTGGGACTGGTCGCATGCTGCATATGTGCTATGTGGATCTGCTGGATTTGGATCTAGAGATCAATTTTTTGTTATACAGTGCTCGTCTAATAAATTGGTTCTAGCTTTTTAACAGCTGAGGCGCAAGAGTTTTGTATTACAGTGCTTTCAATTCTATTGATGGGCCTAGGAATGCCAGCCCATTTTCTCTCTGCAGCCCATCATTCATTTGTTTAAAACCAAGCGCTGCGATCATTCTGAATTCAATATTTATATCACGCTTTTCTCCTGGCAGACTCAAAGCACCAGAGCTGCAGCCACTAGGGCACACTCTATAGGCAGTAGCAGTGTTAGGAAGACTTGCCTAAGGTCTCCTACTGAATAGGTGCTGGCTTACTGAACAGACAGAGCCGAGATTCAAACCCTGGTCTCCTGTGTCAGAGGCAGAGCCCTTAACCATTACACCATCCAGGCACTGCTTAAAGGGACACTTAAGTCAAACAAAAAATGAGTTTTACTCACCTAGGGCTTCCAATAGCCCCCTGCAGCTGTCCGGTGCCCTCGCCGTCTCCCTCCGATCCTCCTGGCCTTGCCGGCAGCCACTTCCTGTTTCGGTGACAGGAGCTGACAGGCTGGGTACGCGACTGATTCTTCGCGTTCCTGGCCACAATAGCACCATCTATGCTGCTATAGCATATATCATATACCATATAGCAGCATAGAGGGTGCTAGTTTGTCTGGGAACGCGAAGAATCACTCGCGTCCCCAGCCTGTCAGCTCCTGTCACCGGAACAGGAAGTGGCTGCCGGCGAGGCCAGGAGGATCGGAGGGAGACGGCGAGGGCACCGGGCAGCTTCAGGGGGCTATTGGAAGCCCTAGGTGAGTAAAACTCATTTTTTTTTGTTTGACTTAAGTGTCCCTTTAAGGATCTAAGCCAGCACCTATTCAGTAGGAGACCTTAGGCAAGTCTTCCTAACACTGCTACTGCCTATAGAGCGTGCCCTAGTGGCTGCAGCTCTGGTGCTTTGAGTCCGCCAGGAGAAAAGCGTGATATAAATGTTATTTGTCTTGTCTAATTTTTCTCTTGGATTGAGCACAAATGGTAAATGCTAGGCCAGCTTCAGTTAGTACTGTTGTGGTACAGCAGTTAAGGTACTTGCCCACCACACAGTGAGACCCGGGTTAAATTCCCAGCCAATGTGAGTTGGCTTTTATGCTACAAATCCTTAAAGGGACCCTAAACTGAATAGGATATGGGTTTTTCCTTTTAAAATAATACCAGTTGCCTGAATCGCCTGCTGATCCTGTGTCTCTAATACTTTTAGCCACAGCCCCTGAACAAGCATGCAGATCAGGTGCTCTGACTGAAGTCAGACTGGATTAGCTGCATGCTTGTTTCAGGGTGTGATTCAGCCACTATTGCAGTCACAGAGATCAGCTGGACTGCCAGGCAACTGGTATTGTTTAACAGGAAACATCCATATCACTCTCAGTTAAGGTTCCCTTTAAGCAACCTAATGTTTCTCTTGGATTGAGCATAAATGGTAAATGCTAGGCCAGCTTCAGTTAGTACTGTTGTGGAACAGTGGTTAAGGTACTTGCCCACCACACAGTGAGACCTGGGTTCAATTATCAGCCACGGTATGTAAGCTGGCTTTTGAAATAGTATAATTCCCTGGCAGATGAGACCCTCCTCCCTCCGGGAGGAGGAAGCAGGGAATCAGGTCTAAAATTGAACCTAAAATAGGGGTTTATGTGAAATCTAGATTTTTGCCTGGGAGTTTTGATGTGTATTTCACTCAATCATGTCTGCCTCCAGGTATTAGAGCCCTCGAAACATGTTTTCTATGATTTTTCCAGCCGTCAGAATTTTTTCTATTTTTCAAAGTTCGCCTCCCCATTGAAGCCTATTGCAGTTCGCAAACTTTTTTGCAAACCGAACCTTTCGCGGAGGTTTGCGAACAGGGTTCGCAAACCGAAAATCGGAGGTTCGCGACATCACTACTCCCTGCCACACCCAGTAAAGACAGCCCCATTCCTATTCAAATCCAGACTGAAAAGCCACCTGTTTAGCCTGGCATTTCCGGACTTATAAAATTCTTCCTCTGTACCACGATGGTCTGAGCCATGCTTATGCTTGAGTCCTATGGGAGAAAAGCACTTTACAATTGTTATTTGTTGTTGTTGTTGTTGTGGAGGACGAAGGCACTGAAGAAGCAGATATAGGTGTGAAACGTGTCTGTGACTGATAAACAAAGCACACACACAGAGTCTGCAGGGGGTGTGGAGGGGGTGTGCATAACTTCTCCCTATCACTGCAAAGGCAGCCACTTCCTCTCTGGGTGGACAAAGCTTGACAAAAAAAAGATTAGATATATTACAGAGACAGTGCAACTAGAAAAGGCTGCAGTAATCCAGACCACATTAGAACAGGTATAGGAACTTATAGGATAGAAGTAATAAGGCTGAAAATTTTGTTACAGAGTCTCTTTCAGTCTTTTCAATCCTAATCAGCTTTGGTCATGGTACATATTATAGCATTAGTGCTAAAGCGGCACCCAGCTTCAGGACCGAAATAACCTGCTTCGATGGTGACCTCTTCACTCCTGCCCTACCAATTCACCTCCTGTATGATTCCCTCCACCCCCCAAATGTTCCAGGCACTGGGGGAGAGTAGGGAAGGTGTTGGGGCAGCATACCAACAGGGGTGTATCTGGCCTGGGTAATATAGAGCCTATGGCAAACACTGAACCCCCCCCCCCCCCGGCCAGCGTCCCCTTCCGCTTTAAAAACAGCATCCTTTCTTGCATACTATGGTTGCTTGTGTCTTTTGGCTCTGGATATTGCTGAAGTTACTTTTTCGTAAATATTGCTTAGTTACTACTGCTTTGTCCTCTTTCTAAGACTAAGCCAAGGGTGCCCTACATACATAATTTAAGTAGCCATGTTCCTCAGATTACAGCATTAATCTGATCTGAGGTATGAGTAACAGGGGGGCACAGGGGCAGGCATGGCATCCATGGTGCTGTGGCGCCCATGGCACGATCGATGTCTGCACCCTTCTAGGTATGCCCCTGCAGGCAGAGATCAAGCAGCAAGACAGAAGCCAAGTCAAAATATCAGAATCTGAGGCTTTGTTCCAGAGAGAAGCAGATGAAAATCACACACGAATGGAAATGCAAATGAGTGATATATTCTTTGCATTTGAAGTCTTTTCATTTATGTCTAATATTCGCTCTCCTCTCCTGGCTTCATTACGGTTTCACAGAACAAGCACGTCCTCATTATCTTCCTTTTTTCGGCTAAATTTGCTCCAGAACTCTCGGCAGGCAGCACTCAGTATTAATAGCGGCTAAGTAGGCCATCAAAATGTACAGAAGAGCATGGACACCCCACCGAGAATCTAAATATAAGTTGAATCTCAAAGAGGCATCAAGCTGAAGCTGTCATTGGGGAATTTTCCTAAGTGCAGAACGGTTTCAGTGCAGCTGCCCTTATAGAGTAATGCCGAAGTATTTCTGGATACTTCTGTGCTTTCACTAAATAAACAAATTAGTAAAACTTCTCTAATAAGGGGCTTATAGGAAACACCAAAACTCCGACATCTGTCACTCTTAGCAGCACCTGAGTAATGTACAGCTTATCATGATGTCTTCCAAGCTAGTTCTTATGATATCAGGTCTCTTCCCCTAACCCCTCCCCCCCGCCCCTCCAAATAAACAGTTGTTCTCCTTGGTTCTTACATAGTTTTCGCAGATTAGTGTCACATCTAGAGATGCTCATTCCTCAAATTTTCGCATTTCCGATCGGAAATCACATTTTTGCATCGAAATGCAGAATGCAGAAATTAGAGTGCGGAATGCGGAATTTGTTGGAAATCGTGGAGGTTTCCACTATACCGATAATCGGTAATTTTAAGCCTAAGAGTCGAGATGAATCAGCCAATCAGAGAATGAGGATTTGTATTGCGGTAAGCGGTAGAGGGAATTTCCACATACTAACCATCACTGGTCATTTTAAGCCAATCAGAAGACTCGGGATAAATCAGCCAATCAGAGAATGAGGAATTGTAGTGCGGTAAGCGGTGCCGGAATTTTCTGCGGAAAATGGAAATCCGCGGAAATCAGAATACCATCAGAATACTGCTAAATACAGAGGTAGCAGAAATCTGCATTGACGGAAGGCGGAACTTTCCTCTGAATCGGAAATCGGCAATTCCAACCATCCTTAGTCACATCTGTCCTTTATCCTATTATTTGTTCTGTTTAAAATGTATCCGGCTTGTACTTTGGCATGTCATGTCCTCCTCCCGAACCAGAAAAAAGAGAGAGAAGAGAGCGCCTCTATGGTACAATACCTTTAATTCAGTTTGCAAATTGCAAAAGTAATGCACGTACAAGATCACAAACATTTGCAAGCGTATCTCACATGCCCGATGTTCCACTCCTCAAATGTCGACCGTGGTCAGCGGGGACATCAACAAAGGTACGTGGTAGGTCTGGGATCCAGGCAAGCTCCGTGTGCTGGGTGATTATGATGTGTTTCGACACACCAGTGTGTCTTTTTCAAGTCCTGAAAATCGAAAATAGTCAAAATATTTTTGATAGTACTTTTTCTCCTACTTTTTGCTTCTTTTTCAAATTCAAGAAATGAAGCAAAATGATCTCCTAGGAAAAAACTCAGAAGAAAAAGTTAATTGCAAATGGGCCATTGCATTTAAAGTGTATCTGAGATTAGGATACTGGGTATATTTATACTCACCTGGGGCTTCCTCTAGCCCACATGTGTCGAACTCCAGGCCTGGAGGGCCAGATCCATGCCAGTGTTTAGGATGGACTGAGAAAGAGATGAATGTGTTCTACCTGATGGACCACATCTTTCCTGATACAGACCCATCAATTCATTTGAGCTGTGCAAAAAAATGTGTGAGGATCTTGGCCCTCGCAGGACCGGTTTGACATCCCTGCTCTAGCTCCATGAGGTGTATGGGCTCCCTCCCTTGCCATCCTCTCCGAGACTCCGACCACTCCATTGTCCTGGAATCAGCCCTGGTAATCTGGCCAGTCGTGGGCTCCTGCGCATGTGCGGCCCGGTCATGTGCACTCCTGTCCCCGCGCAGCCGCAGAGCGCTCTATGGGACGGGTAAGCTGCAAGGACACGTGCATGACCAGCCTGTGCATGCTGGCGGCATTGGAGTGCCGCCAGCCAAATTACCAGAGCTGATTCCAAGACAACGGAGCAGCCCAGAGTACGATGAGGGAGCCCAAACACTTTATGGGGTTAGAGGAAGCCCCAGGTAAGTATAAATATATCCAGTGTCCTGATCTCAGGTACACTTTAAATACAATGGCCCATATGCAATTAACTTTTTCTCCTAGGAGATCATTTTGCTTCTTTTCTTGAATTTGAAAAGGAAGCAAAAGGTAGGAGAAAGAGTATTATCAAAAATATTTTGACTATTTTCTATTTTCAAGACTTGACTTGACAAAGACACACTGGTGTGTCGAAACGTGTCGTCATAATCACCCAGCACACGGAGCTTGCCTGGATCCCAGACCTACCACGTACCTTAGCTGATGTCCCCCGCTGGCCACGGTTGACATCCGAGGAGTGGAACATCGGGCATGTGAGATACGCCTGCACATTTTTGGGATCTTGTACGTGCATTACTTTTGCAATTTGCATACTGAATTAAAGGTATTGCACCATAGCAGAGCTCTCCTCTCTCTCTTTTTTTCTGGTTCGGGAGGAGGACTTGACATGACAAGGTACAAGTCATGCTTGTGTAAACATGAGACATGTGACATGTGTTGTCGTGCTTCATGTGTTTCCAAACTGCTGTGAATTTGTATCACATGCAGGGTTTGGATTTTCAGCAAGATCTTTAGGAGCGGTGTTAGCCTGCATTTAAAATGCTTTCAGAATTGTGTTTGGCTGAGGTTGCATTTTTTCCTAACTGTTCTGCTGGCCTTTGGAGTTTCTTCCTGATTGCTTTGTACTCAGTGGGTGGCTGAGAGAGAGGAGATCAGGAGAACATCCCAAACAGATTTACAATACGTACATTTTTATCCACTTGTGTGTTTAAAGAAAACCAAAACCTCACAGTCTCTTCTGACTTTTTTTCAGCCGAAGGCTATGTAGACTAAGCCCGAGGAAGGTCCTGTGGACATTAATGCTTATTCAAAAACATTGCAAATACATATAACACATTCTTGATATGCTCAGGATGTGTTCCGAGTTCACTCAATCTTAAAGGGGCACTACAGCGAAAAACTGTAAAATTTAAAATATGTGCAGACATATACAAATAAGAAGTACATTTTTTCCAGAGTAAAATGAGACATAAATTACTTTTCTCCTATGTTGCTGTCACTTACAGTAGGTAGTAGAAATCTGACAGAAGTGACAGGTTTTGGACTAGTTCATCTCTTTATAGGGGATTCTCAGGGATATATTTATTTTCAGAAGCACTTAGTGAATGGCCATTGGTCTGTCCAACTGGCAAAAAACTGTGTAGCGAGCAGGGAAGCTGGCCAGCATCATTATTTAAATCCTTTTTTAGAGAATATCTTTATAAAGGATAAAAGCCTTGCTGAGAATCCCCTATGAAGAGATGGACTAGTCCAAAACCTGTCACTTCTGTCAGATTTCTACTACCTACTGTAAGTGACAGCAACATAGGAGAAAAGTAATGTATGGCTCATTTTACTCTGGAAAAAAATGTACTTCTTATTTGTATATGTTTGCACATATTTTAAATTTTACAGTTTTTCGCTGTAGTGCCCCTTTAACCAGCCACTCATTGGATTCAGAACAATCAGGGACTTCACTCAAAACATAGCAGGATTGGACAGGCTACACTTGGAGAACTGCAACACAATCCAAATGCAACTGTGTGTGAATGCATTCATCCATGTACACAAGCCCTAATATTTATTCTGAAAGGTGTTATGGGGTGTCAAGGACCGCAAGGGCCGATCCTTGATTGGGTCAATCGCTCAGATTCAGAAACTCTGTCTCGCTGTCACTTTGCACATAGATGCCCATATGTGGATTTGCAATCTATGAACCGACTAGCCGAGAGCAGCATTCTGACTCCAAAGGATTCACCACACACATACAATTCAAATGCTTGCCACCACGTGCGAGTCAGCGCACGACTATAACTATATTAACACACTGAGAACACTGTAACTTAACCCTTAGCAGTATACAGGGATCGGCGCCAGATCTGTCCATCTGTACCCTATACCAGCATACGGGTCGTGGATGCAAAATACTCTAGTACACAAGGCAACGCTTTCGGAGGAGCAAGTACGATTGTGTATGTTCAGGAACAGGTCATAACCGTTAAAACGATTTTTAAATGTTTTAATAACAAAAATGCATTACACACATTTATATACACTAATTAACATCAGGGGCGTATCTGGGTAATACAGAGCCTATGGCAAACTCAGAAATTGTGCCCAGCCCCCGGTCAGAGACCCCTTCCACCCTAACAAAGCATTCTTTCTCACATACATGTGTTATAGCTACAAGTGTTTTTTTGGCTCGGGATATTGCTAAAATTACTTTTTTGTAATGGAATGGAGGTAATTGTAGCTGCTGCTGCCACCGCTGACACTTAGATAGATGCAGGAGGGGGAGCGCAGAGGGGAGAGCCCGAGGTGAGGGAGGGGGGCTGTCCCCCCTCCCTGCTGATGTGCAAAGCTCTCCCCTCATGCTGCGACCCCTCCTGCCCTCCCCAAAACGGCCATGAGTGGGTCCCAGGGTTGGCCCGCTCAAATTCTTGCAGGGGGGCCGGGGACTTCTAGTTACGCCCCTGGTTGGCGATCTTTTGGAGGGGAGACTTGCACCATGGAGGGCCGCGGGAACTACAGCATTGGAACAGATAGACTGCTGGGGGCTGGAAAAAGCCCCCAGTAAGTAAATCTTATCCCCCCCAACCTCAGACATTCTTTTAGCACCCATTTCAAAGCCCTTTTGCCAATATCATTGCTTCCGAGTTCATTGCAGGGACTCAATAGCATTTTATTCATTTATTAAATGTTAAAGAGACTCCTTCATTAGCCAGTGTTGTTCTTTGATTTTTTTTTAAAGCAGATCTCCAGTTAAAAATGAAACCCCGCATCACCCAACTTCTGCGTGTGGCTCCGCCTCCCCTCCCAACCTGGAGAAAAATGCCAAGATGTTTACTCTAGTCAGAGCCCGGACAAGGTCCTCCAGCACCCAAGGCTGAGACACCAAAGTGCGCCCCTCCATCCCTGCCACCCCAGCTGTCACACACTGATTGCTGTTAGACTAAGAGGCGCCACAGGGCCCACAACCTCCCCAACACCTTAATATCTAGTTATCTGGCTTGCAGTCACTTCCATGTATCACCTTTTCTTATTTCTTTATGCTTCAAACTCAATTAGGAATGACAGCTGAATGAATTCTGCGCCCCCTCCTACACTGCGCCCTGAGGCTGGAGCCTCTCCAGCCTATGCCTCGGCCCGGCCCTGACTCCAGTAAAAATCTTTGCGGCTTTTCTTCAGGGAGGCGGAGCCACGTGCTGGAAGCTAGTTGATTCGGGGTCTTAAGGGATGGCTTTGAAGGAGGAGGCAGTGCATGTAACTATAATTTTCTTCTACAGCAAGGCTGCTAGATTTTAATTTTAGGCCAGAGATCCACTTTGATGCATCTGGTCAGAACTCTCTGCACCAGTTGTTTCTTTCACAGACAACCATAGCAGCCCACCCTCCCCCCCTGCCCCACCCACCCATATAGGCGGGTCTCCCAGGGTGCAGAGTCTCAGTAGTCTTCCCCAGAGCACCCTGCAAGAATTTATGGACTGTCAACCCCTAGTGGGCAATAGACTACCAGGTCGATGGTCCTAGGATATTCGGCCCACCAGTGACAAGAAGCACAAGTCATGCTGCAATGTGGAGATGGAGCAGGCAGAAAGAGATGCTGTAGGGGGTGCTGATAACCTGCTCTTGAGATGGAGAATAGATTTAATCGGTGCACAAGCTGAGGTCAGGACTGGCAAGTTTCTTGTGAAATAAAGGGTCCCAGGTCAAGGTTGCCCTGTCCTAGGCAACATTTAAAGTGAACCTCCAGACTAAAAATCTACTCAGCAGAACTGAAAAGGCTTGGTGTTTCTTTAAGAGTTTCACAGCATCAGAACTTTGTTTTTTCTTATCCAAGCCTCATGTTTTGTTGCACAGATGCTGTGCAAAGCATGATGGGATTTCTGATGTTGTTGTCCTTGTTGCCTAGCGCGCACAGCTAGGAGGGGTGATCAGGACACATGACAGTTGCAACTGTGTCTCATGTTCCTTGTCACCTCCTTTCAACCAAAACGATGGCTGCTCCCATGGCATCACAAACCTTTGCCTGTTCTTTTAAAACAGGATGGGTAAGAGATTATATTACCGATTTATTTTAATTAACATAACTAACGTAACTTAATGACAGTAAGTTTGTTTAGGCTGAAGTTCCTCTTTAAGGATTCTAGTCAAAAGCTGAGGTCAGGACAGGCCGATGTACCTCTTTCTTGTCGCCAAATGAACAAAAAATGTGCTTTCAAGATTGAGTCTAGTTCAAAGGATGGGATTGGGAGTCTCAGGAAGATCTATATTACATCAGAAGCTTGCTTGCTAGATTTAGCCAATAAATGGTGTCATCTTTGTCCATAAATTTCTGGTTGAACTAGACTGGAACCATTGCTTAACGAACTGTTGATGGACCTCTGATTCCACTCCGCAGCTAATCTGATCACAGGGAAATCTTTGTGTGAGGCTCTGAATAACACAAACTGTTTGTACTTCAGAACCTGACTGTGCAAAAAAGTGAAATCCAATTTCAGTTGGGTTTTTATGTGGAACGCGCCTTCACCTGTGTTGTTCTTAGCTGGCTTGGCATTACTTAGCCACACTGGTTATTTGTGGACCTCCGCTCTGTTTTTGTTGGAAGACGTTACACGGAGCTCTCTCCACGGGACGTGAAATGTCCAAACAAGCGACGAGTCTTTAATGGACTTTCCTGCACTAAACTTTTCCTCGCCTGAAAGCAAAAACACACTACGGTCTGTTTGTGGGGAGGCATTCAAGCCGTCTTATTTTCCATAAATATTTACTCAAACACACAGGCGGAGCGCTGATCGCTCCCTGCTTTTCATGTCGCTGAGCACATGGTATGAATAAAGTTAGTTTTATTTAGAGATTTTTAAAAACATGTGGGGTGTATTTACGAGGGCTCTGAACAGCAGCTCCAAGTCCAACAGGTTTGCTTTAACAGACACTTTATTGACCCGAAGAAGCAGGTAGTACCTGTGAAATGCATCATCATTTGTGTCTGTCCAATAAAATGAATTTTCTTAAGTCATTGCTCATCTGAGGTAAGAGGTAAGTTTATTTATTTAATTAATTCTTATAGCTCTTAACACTTTCACACCACAGGTTTTTTTCTCCTTAAAAACACCAATTTTCACATCATGCTCCTCCTATTCATTTGGTAATAACTTTGTCACTACTTATCACACCTAAGTGATCTATATATTGCTTTTTTTAACACAAATTAGTCTTTCTTTGGGTGGTACTTTTTCTAAGCAATTTTTTTTTATTTTATATGCATTTTACAGGGAACAAAAAGAAAAAAAATGAAAAAAGTCATTATTTCTGTTTTCATGCATTATAGTTTAAAAATAAAAAGTGATACTGTAGATAAAACCCACGCATTATATTTGTCCATTTGTCCCAGTTATTACAATATTTAAATTATGTTCATAGTAGACATACCAAAAAGTATTTTGTGAGTCTGTTTCCTTTTTTTAAAAAAACGCCTCCATTGACTTACATGAAAATCGTGGTAAAATCACTGCAAAATCGCGACGATCGCAGTTTTTTAAAAATTGTGATCTCTGCAATTTTTCTGTGCATTTACCATGATTTCAATGTAAGTCAGTGGAGGAGTTTTTTAAAAAACGAAAATGACCCGCAAAATGCTCTTTGGTGTGCCAGGGCCCTAAAATGTGTGGCGACGTTTTATTTGGAAATAAAGGTGTATTTTTTTTCTTTTAGAGTTTTTCTTTACTATATCAATAATTACAAACCCTTATTTGCAAAAACAACAATAATATACCCTCATGACATACATATTAAAAAAAGTCCCTAAGGTAACTTTTTATATAATATTTCTTAAATTATGTGACTTTTTAAAGTGTTTTATTTTGGTAACTGGGTTTGGGGTAAAAAGGGTTATTAACTAATAAAAAATGTATTGCTTATGCTGGCTGAGATTCATTTAACAGTTACGCCTGTTATAGCCTGATGAAGCGGGTGTATGCCTGTGAAACAAATTGCATTTTTGGAGTTACGATTAAAGACTTTTTCTATTGAAAATTGTCTGTTTGACTCTACTTGTGGAGGTAACTCCACCGCCACCTCCCCTTTTAAACCAGTCTTAACTACCTTTCCTAATTTGGCCCCTCTGTTCAAATATTGATCAAATATCACTCAGAATCTTACAATACAATACAATAACATTTGTAAAGTGCTTTTCTCCCATAGGACTCAAAGCGAATCTTACAACCCTCTACCCTCTTATTGGATTAGTCAAGGCCAGTTCTAGCTAAAATGTGGACCTGGGGAAAAAGTAACCTTTGGATTCCATTACACCCCCCCCCACACACACACACACACACTCACTCCCCCTTCCCCAGCAGCTCTAGGGCCCTAGGGCCGCCTGCTCCTCCTCCCTCAAATCTCCCCTCTCAACCGTTTTGTGCTTCCCAGGTATTTGGCAGCATAGCATCTCACCAGTTCTGCCTCATCTTTTCCCCGCTGGCCACATCTTCTCAGAGACCTGGTTCATCTTATAACCTAATAACTAACAAGATCTGGCCAAGTGAGGATGAAGAGGAGAGCAGACTGACTAATGGAGGAGCGTGCAGGGACAGGTGATTAGCTATGCTGTCGAAAACTTTGTGGGGCCCCAGGTAGCACAATTTGGGGGGAGAACTAGGGGGGGGGGGGGCAGAGAGCAGTGTTTAAAATTTTGAGAAAATTTTCACAAAAATACACTGTATTTTCACAGAATGGTCAAAGGAAACAAATTTGCGAAAACCGCAAAAAAATCATGATTTTTATAGGGAAAATTCGTGAACAGCGCAAAATTGTTTATTTTTAATGTGAACATTTGCAAAAAAAATATGAATAATCATAAACTTATTACAAAATTATTTTTGATGGTATTTTCGCTCGATAGTCGAATTTAACTTTCAGGAATATTGGCATTTTCACTCATCACTGCGCCCAGGAGCTCTGGGGCATTTGTTAAGGTTGCTACTATGGTGGTGCCGGCCCTGAGATTAAAGTAATCTGGCGTACGTTAAAAAGGGGCGCTGGGAAAAAAGGGGGCGGGGTTTTAAACGATAAGCATGGATAACGTTTAAAAATGTATTGTACGGTTTTTCGTTTAAAATTAATGTTTTATAAAGTTATAAATCTTTAAATAATGTACATTAAATCGGCAATTGTAAAAACGTTAATCTTCCGTTTAAACATTGAAACATATAATAACGTTTAATAAAAAAATGAGTAAGTAACCCTCCCTGTACCTACCCCTAACCCCTAGACCCCCCTGTTGGTGCCTAAACCTAAGACCCCCCTGTTGGTGCCTAAACCTAAGACCCCCCCCTGTTGGTGCCTAAGTAACCCTCCCTGTACCTACCCCTAACCCCTAGACCCCCCTGTTGGTGCCTTAACCTAAGACCCCCCTATTGGTGCCTAAACCTAAGACCCCCCTGTTGGTGCCTAAACCTAAGACCCGACTGTTGGTGCCTAAACCTAAGACCCCCCTGGTGGTGCCTAAACCTAAGACCCCCCTGTTGGTACCTAAACCTAAGACCCCCCTGATGGTCCCTAAACCTAAGACCCCCCTGTTGGTGCCTAAACCTAAGACCACCCTGTTGGTGCCTAAACCTAAGACCACCCTGTTGGTGCCTAAACCTAAGACCCTCCTTAGTGATCACTGTATTGTGTGTAGAATTATGTTTTAAAAACAGTAAGGGATAAAATATATTACAATTTACATTACGTACTGATCGCTTTGTTTCGTGAATAATAATGTTTTACAAACAGTAAGGGATAACATTTAAAATAATGTTTTATTGAAATAAGAAACGTAAATCATCACAAGCAGTTATAAAACATGAAAAATCTTCGGGCGCCGTTGGAAAACGTTATTATTCTCGGGCGCCCTTTTTTCCTGTTCGGCGCCCAGTAAACGATAATTATTATGGGAGTCAATGGCGGCGCCCGATTTGTCCACTAGCCTCCTGCGCCCTTTTTTACTGTTACCGTAATCTGTGCTGTGCCTAACGGGTACATATTTGCTTGATTCTTATAACAATATGCTATGGAGTTTTGCAGGGCCGGTGCTAGCTGTAAGGGGGCCCCAGGGCAAAAGTAACTTGGGGTCCCCCTTGCACAGCTCCACCACTCACTGCAAATTCACCCCCTTGGGTCTCCGAGCTGGCTGCCAGGCCCCATCCCACCCCCTCCAGTCACACAATACCATTAGGTGTCCATCAGATGTCCCCAAAAGCATTGTTGGGGTCTCCATTATACCCCTTCTCTTTAAGCCTACAAATGCAGAGTGCACACATAGCAGAGTCTTATCTAATCCAGGAAGGATACAGGATGCAGCACCGTACTCTATGCTACACACAGCGGAGTGTTACCTAATCCAGGCAGGACACAGGAGGCAGCACCGTACTCTATGCTACACACAGCGGAGTCTTACCTAATCCAGGCAGGACACAGGAGGCAGCACCGCCCTCTATTCTACACACAGCGGAGTCTTACCTAATCCAGGCAGGACACAGGAGGCAGCACCGCCCTCTATGCTACACACAGCAGAGTGTTACCTAATCCAGGCAGGACACAGGAGGCAGCACCGCCCTCTATGCTACACACAGCAGAGTGTTACCTAATCCAGGCAGGACACAGGAGGCAGCACCACACTCTATGCTACACACAGCGGAGTCTTACCTAATCCAGGCAGGACACAGGAGGCAGCACCACACTCTATGCTACACACAGCAGAGTCCTACCTAATCCAGGCAGGACACAGGAGGCAGCACCGTACTCTATGCTACACACAGCGAAGTCTTACCTAATCCAGGCAGGACACAGGAGGCAGCACCACCCTCTATGCTACACACAGCAGAGTGTTACCTAATCCAGGCAGGACACAGGAGGCAGCACCACACTCTATGCTACACACAGCGGAGTCTTACCTAATCCAGGCAGGACACAGGAGGCAGCACCGCCCTCTATGCTACACACAGCGGAGTCTTACCTAATCCAGGCAGGACACAGGAGGCAGCACCGCCCTCTATGCTACACACAGCGGAGTCTTACCTAATCCAGGCAGGACACAGGAGGCAGCACCACACTCTATGCTACACACAGCGGAGTCTTACCTAATCCAGGCAGGACACAGGAGGCAGCACCGCCCTCTATGCTACACACAGCGGAGTCTTACCTAATCCAGGCAGGACACAGGAGGCAGCACCGCCCTCTATGCTACACACAGCAGAGTCCTACCTAATCCAGGCAGGGCACAGGAGGCAGCACCACACTCTATGCTACACACAGCGAAGTCTTACCTAATCCAGGCAGGACACAGGAGGCAGCACCACACTCTATGCTACACACAGCGGAGTCCTACCTAATCCAGGCAGGGCACAGGAGGCAGCACCACACTCTATGCTACAAACAGCAGAGTCCTACCTAATCCAGGCAGGGCACAGGAGGCAGCACCACACTCTATGCTACACACAGCAGAGTCCTACCTAATCCAGGCAGGACACAGGAGGCAGCACCACACTCTATGCTACAAACAGCAGAGTCCTACCTAATCCAGGCAGGACACAGGAGGCAGCACTGGGAACCCCGAAAAAGTAGCGCGCATAAAATGGTCAATAGAAGACCTCAAATAAAATGGTGCCGCAAACGGTGGGAAGGCGACAGGCGGCACCATTTTATTTGAGGTCTTCTATTTACCATTTTATGCGCGCTACTTTTTCAGGGTTCCCAGTGCCGGAGCCGTTAATTGAAGCGCAAGTTGAAATGGGCGCGGCTATTCCGCCAATGCATTTATCGGCTATATCAGTCTGTCTGGGCGCAGGCTGTATAAAGTGGGCGCATTTAACGGCTATCGGGCTTTAATGTGTGTGGGTTTTTTTTGTTTTGTTTTTTTGCGGCTATGGCTCTCGCCTGTTCCTTCCTGAGCTGTGGCTGCGGCTATGGCTTTGTGGCTATTTTAAATGTATGCAATTCAGGCGCGGCTATTCCAATAATGCAATTATCTACTATACCTCCGTTTCACAGTGCAGGTCATGGCTATGCCTGCAATCGGCATGTCTTCATTCATGTTACAGCGCTTATATACTGCTTCCAATCCACATTAAGATCCTGCCTGTGTCTGCAGCTAACACATGTATTCCTTAAAATCTTGTCTGTGCCTGAGGTTATATAGTGTGACCGATGTACAATGCACCAGTATATCAAAGTAACAATATCTGTTTATTTGATTCACGCCAATTTTGCTATTGTACAAGTGCCTCCGCTAACCTCTATAAACCTTATTGCCGTTATTCTACAAATGTTCTATTATTCACCATTACCCACAATTAACCATAATTATTGCCGCTATTCTACAACTGTGTTCAAACCTAACACAGGAAGTGCTCAATTATAACTATCTATCTATGTATTGTATCTCTATTTTTTTCTATTTATAGTGTAACCTGCTATTTATTGACCTTCCTGCTATTTTTGCATTGTTACATTTAGCGGCTTTATTCTCCGCTATCATCAGGCTAATAAAAAAGAAGCTATATTAAGAAAGCAGCTAGCACACTCTAATTAGCTGCCAGGGGAACACAAAAGCTCAGTTCTGCACTTCAAAAGGTTAGTAAAAACAACAGTGATTCCCGGACACAATAGTTCAAGGGCTGGCTGGTTGAAGCTGAATGAGTTCGGAGGGCTTCTGAAAGCTGAGCCCGTCAGTGTCCAGCCTTCTCCTGCTTGCAGCTAAGGTAATAGTAAACATATGTAGCGCTTGAATATCTTGTTAAGAGCATTATGTTATATGTATCACTATGTGTTTACTATCAACTGTAAGCAGGAGTGATAGCTGTACACTGACGGGCTCGGCTACCGGTATCAGCAGCCCTCCAAACTCACTCAGCTTGAACCAGCCAGACTTTGAACTATTTTGAATTCCCCCCGACTTGTAAAATAGAAAGAGCTGTTCACAGCTCTGAGCATCAGGGAATCATTGTTATCTTTGTTGTTTATATAATGACCAGCAGCTATGATGAGGTCTAATTGTTTTTTGTGTAGCAGTTGTTAATAAGTGATTGATCAAAGTGTACCGGTAATTGCCTCACACTTTATCCAAGTCTGTTTCTGTAAAATAGACTTGGATAAGCTACTCACTCAGATTTATGCCCCATTCCTGTAAGTATGTAAGCCGCAGTGTGAAATAAAACGCCAATGATGTGCTCTGTTGTAGCGCTTGAATATTATGTGTGTATCCTTATATGTTCCCAAAATATTGTGATTGTGTAGCGGTTGTTTGGTATAATTAAAGTGATTGGTATAATGTTGAACTCTATGTAAAGCTGTTGCCCATCTAATTGAAGAAAAAGTATAAAGCAGTGACGCTAAAATGCCATTATCCGTGTTATTTTTCCTGCATTCAGTAATTAATAGCTGCTTAATGCAAGCCCACACACAAGTTTAACCCTTATTACTCAATACATTATCCAATGGTCATCTCAGTGTAAACATGAGATATTCCAATGCAACATACATAGCAAGTTATTTACCTAGATTTCACGCTGCGGCTCACAGGCTTCAAGCAAATGCAGTCTGATGTGAGTTAATGCTAATGTATATGCAGATTATGTGTTTTAATAGCTTTTTTCACTTATTGATTTAAATGCAAGCACACACACAAGTTTAACACCTAATACCTGAGAAATCATCCACACCCATTTTCTCAGTGTCATAAATCTAGCTACAATATTATCCACATTAATGTTAAAAGTCGCAATAGCTGAATTTACGGCTATCACAGACTTTGCTGTCTTGTGTCTAATGCTGCCTGTAAATAGAAACAAACATAACTCTAAACTGTTAAACAAGCACTACAAACCGCTACACAAAAACAATAATGTTATGAATAAACCGCTAAAACAAACATAACTATAAATTGTTAAACAAGCACTACAATTGTGTAATCCAGCCGAAATATAAATTAGACGATATTCGCGCCCATTTCAATTTGCGGCTGTTTTAAATGTACGCCCCAGTGCACGGGCCCCGTATGTGAGTTTCTTTTATCCTTGTTTTTAAATTGTTTTACTTGTTATGTAATAAAGACGGTTTACACTTAGATGTGCCGTACATCTCTTTCATGTCACAGTCCTACTGGACTTCCCTTTGGTGAGTCTCTGCGACCTCAGGATATCTAATATATTCCGGAGGAATCTGTGGTGTGCAACATCGCTGGTGAAACGACACCATTTGAAAGTTCTGCGGACCACCTATCAAACTCGTTTACAACCTTATAATGTGGGTTGTTGGAATCGTTGTTCGAAGATCCTGTATGCCAGAAAATGACGAAAGCTGTATTACTATAGACCTGCGCTGACTTTATATATTCATAAGCACCACACTCTATGCTACACACAGCGGAGTCTTACCTAATCCAGGCAGGACACAGGAGGCAGCACCGCCCTCTATGCTACACACAGCGGAGTCTTACCTAATCCAGGCAGGACACAGGAGGCAGCACCGCCCTCTATGCTACACACAGCGGAGTCTTACCTAATCCAGGCAGGACACAGGAGGCAGCACCGTACTCTATGCTACACACAGCGGAGTCAGCAGAGCTGGGACAAGGTCCTCCAGCACCCAAGGCTGAGACACCAAAGTGCGCCCCTCCATCCCTCCCACCCCAGCTGTCACACACTGATTGCTATTAGACTAAGAGGGCCACAGGGTCCACAACCTCCCCCACACCTTAATATCTAGTTATCTGGCTTGCAGTCACTGCTATGTATCCCCTTTTCTTATTTCTTTCTACTTCATACACAATTAGGAATGACAGCTGAATGAATTGTGCTCCCCCTCCTACACTGCGCCCTGAGGCTGGAGCCTCTCCAGCCTATGCCTCGGCCCGGCCTTGGCGGAGTGTTACCTAATCCAGGCAGGACACAGGACGCAGCACCACACTCTATGCTACACACAGCAGAGTCTTACCTAATCCAGGCAGGACACAGGAGGCAGCACCACCCTCTATGCTACACACAGCGGAGTCTCACCTAATCCAGGCAGGACACAGGAGGCAGCACTACACTCTATGCTACACACAGCGGAGTCTTACCTAATCCAGGCAGGACACAGGAGGCAGCACCGCCCTCTATGCTACACACAGCGGAGTCTTACCTAATCCAGGCAGGACACAGGAGGCAGCACCGCCCTCTATGCTACACACAGCGGAGTCTTACCTAATCCAGGCAGGACACAGGAGGCAGCACTGCACTCTATGCTACACACAGCAGAGTCTTACCTAATCCAGGCAGGACACAGGAGGCAGCACCGCACTCTATGCTGCACACAGCGGAGTCTCGCCTAATCCAGGCAGGACACAGGAGGCAGCACCACACTCTATGCTGCACACAGCGGAGTCTTACCTAATCCAGGCAGGACACAGGAGGCAGCAGCACACTCTATGCTGCACACAGCAGAGTCTTACCTAATCCAGGCAGGACACGGGAGGCAGTACCGCACTCTGCTGCACACAGCGGAGTCTTACCTAATCCAGGCAGGACACAGGAGGCAGCACCACACTCAATGCTACACACAGCAGAGTGTTACCTAATCCAGGCAGGACACAGGAGGCAGCACCGCCCTCTATGCTACACACAGCAGAGTGTTACCTAATCCAGGCAGGACACAGGAGGCAGCACCACACTCTATGCTACACACAGCAGAGTGTTACCTAATCCAGACAGGACACAGGAGGCAGCACCGCCCTCTATGCTACACACAGCAGAGTGTTACCTAATCCAGGCAGGACACAGGAGGCAGCACCGCCCTCTATGCTACACACAGCGGAGTCTTACCTAATCCAGGCAGGACACAGGAGGCAGCACCACACTCTATGCTACACACAGCGGAGTCTCACCTAATCCAGGCAGGACACAGGAGGCAGCACTGCACTCTATGCTACACACAGCGGGGTCTTACCTAATCCAGGCAGGACACAGGAGGCAGCACCACCCTCTATGCTACACACAGCAGAGTGTTACCTAATCCAGGCAGGACACAGGAGGCAGCACCACACTCTATGCTGCACACAGCGGAGTCTCACCTAATCCAGGCAGGACACAGGATGCAGCACCGGGCTCTATGCTCTAGACTTCATCTCTTCCCCATTCCCTGCAGGCATGAATAGGGTCACCATAGCTGGAGAGGAGGGTGGGAAGACACCTTGAGGGTAGTGATGAGAGTAATGACCTAATTACGATTACGCAAAATGTCACATAATTGTTTAAATTGACATTATGGCCGTAATCGATATTTCACGATTTTGCGTTTTGGGGGAATTTTGTAATTACGATCGTTTACGTAACACAAACAAATCAGAACTTCGGAAGTTCGTCCATTTTCGAAATTGTGTTCTAGTCCAGAGCCTCCTGATACATTTAAAGTGACAGGGACCTTTGCATTATCAGATACTAGCTGATTACTATGTACACTGTACACCAGCTCTGATATCTCTGCATCCCTGTGTGACAGCTTTACTCACATGACTTGTTTTATTATTATTACTAGCTGATTGCCCGGCGTTGCCCGGGTATGTATTTGGCTGGTGTTGGTTCCGCCTACTTTTTCTAACCCTAACACACAATTACTCACTGACCAAGTTTGTGAGCTTTGTGGTCTTTGGTATCAATAATCTGCTTTGAAATGAAACAAATCTGATTGGCTGTGTGTGGCTCCACCCCCTTTTCTGAATTTGAACCCCAGTCACCCAATAACCAACTGTACCAGGTTTGAGGCCTGTGCCATTAACAGTTCAGGAATGGTAGCAATTAAATATTCCCCTTGAAAAACAACAGGTGAAGTTTGATTCACTTTTGTAGGCTCCACCTACTTTTCTGAATATTAATCCCAGTCACCCAGTGACCAACTGTGCAAAGTTTAAAAACCCTCCCATTAACAGAATGGCTGCAGTTTACATTTTCCCAGTGAAATTTGTATTTGTCTCCACCCACGGAGGACCTGACATTGCCCGGGAATGTATTTGACTGGTGTTGGCTCCGCCCACTTTCTAACCCTAACACACAAACACTCAATGACCAAGTTTGTGAGCTTTGGGGTCCTTGGCATCAATAATTTGTATATGCCCATAGAAATTAAACAAATCAGATACGCTGTTTGTGGCTCCACCCCTCTCCAGCATTTGAACCCCAGTCACCCAATGACCAACTGTAGCAGGTTTGAGGCATCTGCTATTAACAGTGTAAAAATGGAAGCAATTTAAATATTCCACTTGAAAATCAACAGGTGAATTTTGATTGGCTATTATAGGCTCCACCCACTTGCCTGAATATTAATCTCAGTCACTCAGTGACCATCTGGGCAAAGATTGGGAACCCTGAAATAAACAGTGTAAGAGGGGCTGCAGTTTACACTTTCCCAGTGTAATTTGTTTTTGGCTCCGCCCACTTTTTGTAACCTGGACACAAAGTCACTACTCAATGCCCAAGTTTGAGAGTTTTGGGTTCCTTCAATAATTTGTATTTTCCCATGAAATTTAACAAATCTGATTCACTGTTTGTGGCTCTGTCCCCTTTTCTGAATTTGAACCTCAGTGACCCAATGACCAACTGTACCAGGTTTGAGGCTTGTGCCATTAACAGTGCAAGAATGGCAGCAATTTTTATATTCTACTTGAAAAGTGACATGTGATTTTTGATTGGCATTTTTAGGCTCCACCCACTTTTATGAATATTAATCCCAGTCACCCAGTAACCAGCTATGCTAAGTTTGAGAACCCTGCCATTAACAGTGAAGAAGGGCTGCAGTTTACAATTTACCAGAAAAATCTGTTTCTAACTCCACCCACTTTTTGTAACCTTGACACACAGTCACTACTCAATGACCAAGTTTGTGAGCTTTTGGATTCCTGGCATCAAAATTGTGCTAATGGAAGCAGTTTATCCAGCAAAGAAATCTGGCTGTTTTTGGCTCCGCCCCTTTACTGAATTTGAACCCCAAACACTTAACAACCGACTGTAGCAGGTTTGAGACCTCTGCTATTAACAGTGTGAGAATGGCTGCAGTTTCAATATTCCCCTTGAAAATCAATAGGTGAATTTTGATTTGCTCTTGTAGGCTCCACCTACTTTTCCGAATATTAATCCTAGTCACCCAGTGACCAACTGTGTGAAGTTTGAGAACCCTGCCATTAACAGTGTAAGAAAAGCTGCAGTTTACATTTCCCCATGTAAAAAGTTAGTTTTTTTGGCTCCGCCCACTATTTCTAATCTTGACATACAGTCACTTAATGACCAAGTTTATGAGCTTTGGGGTCTTTGGCATCAATAATTTGCATTTTACCAGGGGCGCCTTTACCTACTGACCACCCAGGCTGCGGCTTGGAGCGGCTTTGATGGGGAAGGCGCAATAAATTACTGTCAGTCCAAGGGGAAATAAAAATTCCTGTCCTGAAAGACCGTTGTAAGGGACTGGAGAGAAAAAGATTTCCTTCTGTTTTAAGAAGGCAAATTACACCAAGCTTTGCTTTTTTAGTAGGAGGGCATTTGGTTCCTTTTATCCCCCTATACATTCCTAGTAGCTTGGGTCACCCTGAGCTGCTTGGTTACTCTGCTCTTTTCACAAATAGCCTTCTGCTAAGTCACTAAAGAATCATTCAGAGTTCAGAATTATAGATACTCCCTAAGAAGAAGGTGTCTGGCTTATAGCTGTTCTCTGCCCCTCCACAGAGGAGACAGCGACAGCGCCCTACCCCCAAATGTTACTGAGTCTGCAGAGGGAGTGAGACAAACAAACAGTAAACTCTGCAGACAGCTGTGTGCTCTGCTAGAATGTCTGCATGTTTAGATGTCAGGACAATCGCCATGACTAGCTATGGAGCGGTAGGATCATCTGATCCTCTCCCCTACACAGCCTGCACTTCTCCCTGAATTCAACAGGACAGTGTTTGAAGTGTGTAATGGACACAGTGGGGGTTGCAGGTTTTGTCTTTCATTGTGCGTGAGTGAATAGGAGGGCAGCATCTAAAGCTCAAACAATGATAATGGACATGTAAGCAATGTGTGTAATTACATCCATCACTACTTATAATTGAAGATGGCATAATAATTAGAGATGTCGCGAACCTCCGATTTTCGGTTCGCGAACCGGGTTCGCGAACTTCCGCAGAAGGTTCGGTTCGCGGAAAAATTCGCGAACCGCAATAGACTTCAATGGGGAGGCGAACTTTGAAAAATAGAAAAAATTATGCTGGCCACAAAAGTGATGGAAAAGATGTTTCAAGGGGTCTAACACCTGGAGGGGGGCATGGCGGAGTGGGATACATGACAAAAGTCCCGGTGAAAAATCTGGATGTGACGCAAAGCAGCGTTTTAAGGGCAGAAATCACATTGAATGCTAAATTGGAGGCATAAAGTGCTTTACAACATCTTGCATGTGTATACATCAAACAGGGAGTGTAATTAGAGTACTGCTTCACACTGACACACCAAACTCACTGTGTAACGCACCGCAAACAGCTGTTTGTGTAGTGACGGCCATGCTGGACTACTGCGCAACATGGCGTGATTGCTCTTCCTCACTCAGTGATGTCAGGTAATGTGTGACTTCCTTCTCAACTTTCCATGGCATTGTTAAAAAGCTTACGTTTTGTTTTTAATTTACATTTTCTACTTGCTGTGTACTTGTTCAGTACCGCTACAATGAGAATCCTGTGGAGGCGGGCAAGTCTGCCATTGTGACCCCGGGTAATGGCCGGGGAATGAGAGGTTTGAATCCGGTGTGGAGCCTGAGCAACGGCTACCACTACACATCCAAGGAGGGCAGCGGGCAGGCATGCACGCCCGCCCGCCCCGAGGTAGTGACCAAAAATAACAATACAGGAGGAGGACTTTCGAGGCCCTGCTGTGTATTTGAAATGAATGTACTTTAAATCCTTTAACGAGAACCAGTTATGGCGGGCAAAGATGACACCACATTCCTTTCACGAGAATCATATGGAGGCGGGCAAGTCTGTCATTTGTGACCCCGGGTAATGGCCGGGGAATGAGGGAATGAGTGAGGTGGGTTCTCACTCAACACAACAGGTAGTTAGATGCAGTGAGGTGGCCAGGTGGGTTCACACTCAACACAACAGGTAGTTAGATGCAGTGAGCTGGGTTCACTCAACACCACGCTAGGTATATGCAGTGATGATGTGGGTTAAGTAAACACAACAGGTACTGGGTAGTTAGATGCAGTGAGCTGGGTTCACTGAACAGTATACAGTAAAGGTACTTAAGATGCAGTGAGGTGGGTTCTCACTCAACACAACAGGTAGTTAGACTTAGATGCAGTGAGCTGGGTTCACTCAACACAACGCTAGGTATATGCAGTGATGAGGTGGGTTAAGTAAACACAACAGGTACTGGGTAGTTAGATGCAGTGAGCTGGGTTCACTCAACACAGAGCTAGGTATATGCAGTGATGAGGTGGGTTAAGTAAACACAACAGGTACTGGGGTATATGCAGTACTGGGTAGTACAATGTGCAGCTCCCTGTCACACACACAGGCAGTCAGTCACTGAATGTGCTGGGCTGCTGGCAGTGGCACACACACTATCAATTAGCAAGGCTGTGCATGCAACAAAAGTGTCAGAAAAAAATAATGTACAGGTTGAGCTCTGAAAAGAGCTGTTGCTGGGTGCTTTAAAAGCAATATTAATCAGTCAGGAACAAGCAAAGCAGCCTAGAACCTAACTAATCTGTCCCTAAGAGAAAAAGTCTGCAGCAGCTGTCCCTTTCCTCTCTCTAGCAGGCACACGAGTGACTGTAATGGCCGCCGGAGGCTGCCTTATATAAGGGGGGGTGGGGCTCCAGGGCTTACTGTAGCCTGAATGGCTACAATGTGCCTGCTGACTGTGATGCAGAGGGTCAAAGTTGACCCTCATAGTGCATTATGGGGCGAATCGAACTTCCGGAAAAGTTCGCCTGGCGCAGGCGAACGCGAACCCCCAATGTTCGCCTGGAACCGTTCGCCGGCGAACCGTTCGGTACACCTCTAATAATAATGTATTTCCATTAATGCTGTCTGTTTGCCCTCTCTCTAATGCTATGTACCACCTCACGATTTTTCCAACGATTTTCCTGATGTTCATCAATTTTTTTTTTTTGAGCGACAAGTAGTCATTTACACGATGTCGTGACATCGCTTAGCGTTGTGTGGTGAAAAGTGACCGTCACTGAGGATCAAGTAAAGTACTGAGGTCGCTTGACTTCTCGTTCGCGCCCGTCCTGTAATGTCACGTGACATCTCACATACCTGCTGGCAGGAAGATGAATCGCTGGACGCTTGTCATGAGGGACACCTCGCTGGATCCATCTTCCTGTGTTGTTGCAGTCACTGTGGTGAGTGTGGAGCTTAACTTTGCTTGCCCTCACCCTCTGCTCATGCTCCCTCTCCCACTGTCTCCCTGACCAAACAACTGCTACTTGGGGAACAATGTGCACAACTATGTACACTAGTCTAAGCACTCTTCAGGGGAGCCAGTAGCATTTGGAACTATTATTGTGTATTTATGTAGCACTGACATCTTCAGCACTTTACAGAGTACATAGTCATGTCACTGACTGCTCACTGGAGCTTACAATTTCATCCCTACCATAGTCAAACTGTAATGTCCGACCATATTATTATCATGTATTTACATAGCACTGACATCTTCTGCAGTACTTTATATAGCACTGACATCTTCTGCAGTACTTTACAGAGTACATAGTCATGTCACTGACTGTCCTCAGAGGAGCTCACAATCTAATCCTACCATAGTCATAGTCTAATGTCCTACCATATTATTATTATGTATTTATATAGCACTGACATCTTCTGCAGCACTTTACAGAGTACATAGTCATGTCACTGACTGTCCCCAGAGGAGCTCACAATCTAATCCTACCATAGTCATAGTCTAATGTCCTACCATATTATTATTATGTATTTATATAGCACTGACATCTTCTGCAGCACTGTAGAGAGTACATAGTGATGTCACTGACTGTCCTCAGAGGAGCTCACAATCTAACCCTACCATAGTCATAGTCTAATGTCCTACCATATTATTATTATTTATTTATATAGCACTGACATCTCCTGAAGCACTTTACAGAGTACATAGTCATGTCACTGACTGTCCTCAGAGGAGCTCACAATCTAACCCTACCATAGTCATAGTATAATGTCCTACCGTATTATTATTGTTTATTTATATAGCACTGACATCTCCTGAAGCACTTTACAGAGTACATAGTCATGTCACTGACTGTCCTCAGAGGAGCTCACAGTCTAATCCCTACCATAGTTATAGTCTAATATTTTCAATATAGGATTGTTTTGGGGTAATGTTTTTAAGGATGCAGGAAATGTCTGAAGTGTCTGAAGACAGAAACTCCATGCAGATTTTGCCCTGGCCAATGTTCAAGCCTAGGACTCAGCACTAAAATGCAGTAGTGGTACCCACTGAGCCTCTATTCTACTCATAGATATCTGCTCATCCATGTCATCAATTCTGACCCTCTACTACCCTTCCTCCCTCCGTTCTACTTCTCTTCTCTTGTATCACTTACACTACAAACACACTGTGCTTATCTCCAGAATGGATTATGAATCAAACTATTAGGCCCAGTGCACACCAAAACCGCTAGCAGATCCTCAAAACGCTAGCGGTTTTGGAGCAGATTTCAGAGCGATTCTAGGCATGTTTAGAGACATTTTCTAAACATGCCGAGCGTTTTTGTGAAGCAGATTACAAATATTGTTACAGTAAAAGCTGTTACTGAACAGCTTCTGTAACAAATACGCCTGGAAAACTGCTCTGATCTAGTGTTTTTCAGAGCGGTTTGCATTTTTCCTATACTTTACATTGAGGCAGAATCGCTTCTGCAAACCGCAAATGTGCAGCAGGAGGCACGTTTGCGGTTTGCTAAAAACCTCAAACCGCTGGTGTGCACCATCCCATGGAAATACATTAGCCAAGCGTTTTCACAGACAAATGCGGTTGGCGGATCGCTGCTAAAACCGCTCGGTGTGCACTGGGCCTTAAACCACCTTACCATATCAGCCCTTCAATGTCATGATATACCCACTCCAGTCTTACCCTAACAGGTGGTAACATATTTGCATATCTCATAATGTTTGTGAAAAATTATTTTGAAAGTAAGAATGTCTTGCTTGATAATCCAATCTTGCAATGTGACTGCCATTGGAACTTGTAGTGTGGGTGTTGTATTTATTTGAGGTGCATACTGGCAGCATGTGCTGTATGGCATACAATGCTGATCATCCACAAGGCAAACTTAGGCAGCTGCCTAGGGTCTAGAGAGAGTTTAGGCGCCTGGTGGTTGCTAGCCCCCACCAAATCTAACTAAATAAGCCAGGTGACCATCAGTGGAGGGCAAAGTGTTATCTTGCCTAGGGCCCCATTTCATAGTTATCCCTCTCTGATGGCTTATATCATGTGTGAAGTGTTCTATAATGTATATGATTTTTGTTTTATTTTTTATGGGGGGGGGGGGGGGGGCGCCACAGGATTTCTTGCCTGGAGTGACAAGAAGGCTAAAGGCGCCCCTGCATTTTACCATTGAAATTAAACAAATCTGATTGGCTGTTTTTGGCCCGCTCCCTTCAGAATTTAAACCCCAGTCTCCCAGTGACTGACTGTAGCAGATTTTAGGCCTATGCCATTAAGAGAGCATGAATGGCAGCAATGTAAATATTCCCCTTGAAAATCAAAAGGTGAATTTTGATTGGCTGCTGTAGGCTCCACCCACTTTTCTGAATATTAGTCCCAGTCACCCAGTGGCCAACTGTGTCACGTTTGAGAACCCTGCCAATAACAGAATGGCTGAAATCAATCTAACAAATCTGATTGGCTGTTTGTGGCTCCACCCCTTTAGTGAATTTGGACCCCTGTCACCCAATGACTGACTGTATCAGGTTTGAGGCCTCTGCCATTAACAGTGTAAGAATAATATGTGAATATTCCCCTTGAAAATCAATAGGTACATTTTACTTGGCTGTTGTAGGCTCCACCCACATTTCTGAATATTCATCCCAGTCACCCAGTGGCCAATTGTGTAAAGTTTGGGAACCCTGCAATGTAAAAAATGAAGTTGTTGGCACCGCACACTTTTTCTAACCTTGACATACAGTCACTCAGTTATCAAGTTTATCAGCTTTGGGGTCCTTGGTATCAATACTTTGTATATTCCCATTGAAAAATAAACTTATCTGGCTGTTTGTGGCTCCACCCCGTTCCTGAATTTGGACCCTAGTCACCCAGTGACCAACTGTACCAGGTTTGAGGCATCTGCTTTTACCAGTATAAGAGAATGGTAGCAGATGAAATGTTCCCTTTAAAAATCAGTTGGTGAATTTTTATTGGCTGTAGTAGGCTCCACCCACCTTTCAAAATCTTAATCTGTCACCCAATGACCAACTGTGCAAAGTTTGAGAACCCTGCCATTAACGGTGTAAAAATTGGCTGCAGTTTATATTTTCCCATTAAAAGTTGTTTTGGTTCCGCCCACTTTTTGAAACCTTGACACACACACAGTCACTCAATGACCACGTTTGTGAGCTGTCAGGTTCCTGGCATCAAAAATGTGTGAATGGAAGCAGTTTATCCACCAAGGATATCTGATTGGCTGTATGTGGCCCTGCCCCTTTAGTGAATTTGGACCCCAGTCACCCAATGACCGACTGCAGCAAGTTTGAAGCCTCTGCCATTAAAAGTGTAAGAATAGCAGCAGTTGAAATTTTCCCCTTGAAAATCAATAGGTGAATTTTGATTGGCTGTTGTAGGCTCCACCAATTTTCTTGAATCTTAATCGCATTCACCCAGTGACCAACTGTGGCAAGTTTGAGAACTATGTGATTAACAGTCTAAGAATGGCTGCAGTTTACATTTTCCCATTTAAAATTAATGTCTGAAATTTAATTGGCTGTTTTATGCTCCGCCCACTTTTCCTGGATTTGTAACCTCGGTCACCAAGTGACCAACTGTGCCATGTGTGGGGACTCTGGCTTTATTACTGTGAGAATGGCAGCCTTTTACATTTTTTCCATTGACTTGAATGGGCGGAATCTGATTTGCTGTTTGTAGCTCTGCCCAGGTGTGCAGGGGGGCCGCGAGACCCCCAGAACATATCATCCCAGGTAGTAAGGGATCTGTGTACCAAGTTTCATTCAAATCGGTCAAGCTGTTTTCTCGTGATCGCGGCACACACACACACACACACACACACACGCACACGCACGCGCACGCACGCACGCACACACACACACACACACACACACACACTTTGTTTCTATAGAAAACATGAAATTACGCTTTCATTTTGCATTAAACACAAATTTGTGGTGAAACGCAAAATGACAAAACCTAAATTTTGCTTACAGAATTCCGAATTACGGCTTGTAAGGCAATTACGAAAATACTATTTTGTGTCGTAGCGGCAAAATTTGCATCAGTAACTAAGGAAGCACAAAACTACGAAAATTTAGGCTCAACACTACTTGAGGGCCCCTACAGGCTCTAGGACATTTGCCCCCTTTATCTCTATGAAATCGTCGGCCCTGGAGCAGGGGCATAACCAGACTTAATAGCCCCCCCCCCCTGCAAAAATGATAGCATGGAGCCCCCTTGGTCCGCAAACCCCATGAGGGTCACATGATCGGGAGTCGGCGAATGAGATCAGGGAGTGTTCTGCTGTGAAGTAGCGCCTGGAAGCTGGAAAAAATTACAGCTACTCCCTACTCTGCATAGTGGGAGGAGGTGACAGGGACTTTTTTTTTAGCAAATGGGGAGGTTTCTTTGCTAATTGGCTGCACTTGCAGTTGGGGGGAGAGAGGAAGAGGAGGGGCCCCCAAAGCCTCTTGGCCACCCTGCGATGGCAGGGGCCGCAGGGGTGATTGCTACGCCCATGCCCTGGAGTTTTTGGCCTGGGCACAATAAAAGCTTACTGTCTCAATTTTGTGACCGGAGTAACAATGTAAAACGATAGCGAGATCCCACGCGGGGCAAGAACGCGCTGAACACAATTGTAAAATAACATCCTGCAGGCTCCAGCCGATGTGAATGGCGGTGTATCAAGTCCCTCTTGTCCGTCGGCTAATTATATCTCTCCACTTGAGACCCCTCGATGGAAAAGATCAAATATCCTCAGAGTGCCAGATAATTCTGAAGGCCCTCTACAGGATCTCCCATCAAAGAATGCCGCGGCACAGCTCTGCCGTCAGATTAACGGTTTCTGAGAAGCGCACGCCGCAGCTCAAGGATTTCAATCGAGGCTCGTAGACGTAAAGTGACATTTCAATTAAATCATATTGACTTTAACAAGCAAAGCCCCATCATAATCCCCGAATCCTCAGCTGCAGTGCGGACACAATGCGGAGGCTGCGCCGCGATACGGGCCGCCGCTGATCACAACGCCGGATAATTCCGCCGCTGCTGCAAAACTCTTCTTACACATGGCTACACAAATCAATAAAGACAGGTGAGCTTCTTTCTGCAGATAAAGGATTGCTAAGATAATTCCATCCAACAACACAACGCCGCCGCCGCCGGTGTGGGCTGCAGGCAGCGGGCTGATGTATAGAAACTAAAGAAAGGGACGTGTGGCGAAAAGTGAGCCAAGCAATGAGATATCATCACTTTTAAGTCGGTGAGGAACAAAAAAACATTAAAAAGTTAAAGAAACAAAGAATCCGATTTTGGGCGATCCAAGTCCGTGCATGCAGCTGCATTAAGAAGACACTTATCGTATTTTTCGGACTATAAGATGCTCCTGACCATAATACGCACCTAGGTTTAGAGGACAAAACCAAGGGGAAAAATATATACTAAACCTGGTGCATCCATGGTAAAGGGGCATCTTGTGGATTATGCCCCCTTTGGACCTCATGCCTCCTTGTACCTCTTGTGTCTCCCTGTGTCCTCCTCTGTCCCCCATGTGTCCTCCTCTATCCCCCTGTGTCCTCCATTTGTCCCCCTGGGTCCTCCTCTATCCCCCTGTGTCCTCTGTTTGTCCCCCTGTGTCCACCGCTGTACCCCTTGTGTCTTCCTCTGTCCCCCATGTGTCCTCCTCTATCCCCATGTATCCTCAGTTTGGCCCTGTGTGTCCTCCTCTGCATGGGCACAGTACAGGGAGCCCCCTACATTGCAGCAGGTTGGAGGTTCCTATTGGAAGGCATTCACAAGTCAGGAACTCTCTGCATTTGGACTATAAGACACAATGGGCTCGATTCACTAACCGGCGCCGATGTGAAGAGCCCTTTTTGGCCGCTAGTGTGCGCAAACCTACTTTGCACGCGGCCCCGTGCACTGCGTGTGCAGCGCGGGTGCGTCAATATTAGTGCGCGGTGCGATGATAACGTTGCACTCGCTGGCCCTTAAAAGTCGCACCCGATGCGACGTAAATGACACATCGGGTGCCCCCAAAGTGGCGCATCATAGCGCTGCTTAACGGGCACCCGATGCATAATTTTCGTCGCATCGGGTGCGACTTTTAAGCGCACGCAGTGAGCGGGATTATTTCAACTGTGTGGGCGCAAACTACCTAACGCCGTGGTTTGCACACACTTGCACACACTTAGGGCACACTAACTGGCTTACCGCTGGTTAGTGAATCAAGCCCAATTACTTTTTTCCTAACTATTGGTGGAGAAAAAGTGAATCCGAAAAATACAGTACGATATACCTGAAGAAGCGGGCATGTCCCACGGAACGCGTCGTCCTTTCTAGTGTCAATCAAAATAAAATGAATTTCTATACCTACAGGAAGGGCTGTTTCATTATCCACTTAGAATTGATCACATATACAGTGGAGGAAATAATTATTTGACCCCTCACTGATTTTGTAAGTTTGTCCAATGACAAAGAAATTAAAAGTCTCCGAACAGTATCATTTCAATGGTAGGTTTATTTTAACAGTGGCAGATAGCACATCAAAAGGAAAATCGAAAAAATAACCTTAAATAAAAGATAGCAACTGATTTGCATTTCATTGAGTGAAATAAGTTTTTGAACCCTCTAACAATAAAAGACTTAATACTTAGTGGAAAAACCCTTGTTTGCAAGCACAGAGGTCAAACATTTCTTGTAATTGATGACCAAGTTTGCAACCATTTTAGGAGGAATGTTGGTCCACTCCTCTTTGCAGATCATCTCTAAATCCCTAAGGTTTCGAGGCTGTCTCTGTGCAACTCTGAGCTTGAGCTCCCTCCATAGGTTTTCAATTGGATTAAGGTCCGGAGACTGACTAGGCCACTCCATGACCTTAATGTGCTTCTTCTTGAGCCACTCCTTTGTTGCCTTTGCTGTATGTTTTGGGTCATTGTCGTGCTGGAACACCCATCCACGACCCATTTTCAGTTCCCTGGCAGAGGGAAGGAGGTTGTCGTTCAGGATTTCACGATACATGGCTCCGTCCATTTTCCTGTAAATGCGATTAAGTTGTCCTGTGCCCTTAGCAGAACCCCCCCCCCCCCCAAAGCAAAATGTTTCCACCCCCATGCTTGACGGTGGGGACGGTGTTTTGGGGGTCATAGGCAGCATTTTTCTTCCTCCAAACACAGCGAGTTGAGTTAATGCCAAAGAGCTCTATTTTGGTCTCATCAGACCACAGCACCTTCTCCCAGTCACTCACAGAATCATTCAGGTGTTCATTGGCAAACTTCAGACGGGCCTGCACATGTGCCTTCTTGAGCAGGGGGACCTTGCGAGCCCTGCAGGATTTTAATCCATTGCGGTGTAATGTGTTTCCAATGGTTTTCTTGGTGACTGTGGTCCCTGCTAATTTGAGGTCATTCACTAACTCCTCCCATGTAGTTCTAGGATGCTTTTTCACCTTTCTCAGAACCATTGACACCCCATGAGGTGACATCTTGCGTGGAGCCCCAGAGCGAGGTCAATTGATGGTCATTTTGTGCTCCTTCCATTTTCGAACAATCGCACCAACAGTTGTCACCTTCTCTCCCAGCTTCTTGCTAATGGTTTTGTAGCCCATTTCAGCCTTGTGCAGGTCTACAATTTTGTCTCTGACATCCTTGGACAGCTCTTTGGTCTTTCCCATGTTGGAGAGTTTGGAGTCTGCTTGATTGATTGATTCTGTGGACAGGTGTCTTTTATACAGGTGACTAGTTAAGACAGGTGTCCTTAATGAGGGTGACTAATTGAGTAGAAGTGTCTAACCACTCTGTAGGAGCCAGAACTCTTAATGGTTGGTAGGGGTTCAAAAACTTATTTCACTCAATGAAATGCAAATCAGTTGCTATCTTTTATTTAAGGTTATTTTTTTCGATTTTCCTTTTGATGTGCTATCTGCCACTGTTAAAATAAACCTACCATTGAAATTATACTGTTCTGAGACTTTCCATTTCTTTGTCATTGGACAAACTTACAAAATCAGTGAGGGGTCAAATAATTATTTCCTCCACTGTATTCTCTGGGACTGGGGGGGGGCCTCCTCCCAATTTGTGTAAAGAATCCGATCGGCTGTGGTGAGCGAGACTTCGCTTTTGTCCAGAAAAAACTGAAGTTCAAACAGTAGAACAAACAGAAGTTCTGAAAACTCAGACATACTTTCCTACAACTCGGAAATACTTTCCCACAATTTCCGACACTGCAAACGCTGAAGGGAAATATCTGTAGGGAAGATCATTAGGATTTTGCGGAATGAAATTATCACATTGCAGATTGGAAATCCGCATTTCCTTTCAAAATTCAGAAAACGTAAGAAGGAATTCCCGGAAATGCTGATTTCAGATTACCCGGAAATTCAGATTTTCGCCTATTCCAATTACCGAATCCGCGGATTTCCGATTTTTGTTTTCTGATTTCCGAGTTCCAATTTCCGTGTAGAATTTTTTTACATTTTTTGCATTCTCTGATTGGCCAAATTCTTCCGAGTTGACTCTGTATACTCTGATTGGTCCAATACTTCCGTTGTCTGTGATTGGCCTAAAATTACTGAGTTGCAGTAATGCAGTATTTTTGCAGAAATCCAATTTCTGAGTTCCATTTTCCAATTTCCAAATCCATGAAATCAAATCCATGAAATCACAGTGAGCATCTCTAGCAGAAATCTGATATACTGTAACTTTTTTCATTTTTTTTTTCATTTTTTGAATTCTCTGATGTGATACTCATTGAAAATCAGAAATCGGAAAAACGAAAAATCGGAAAAAAAAATCATTAATACAGAAAAACGGAAAATCTGACTTTCTGCGAAATTGAAAAAGGGCATTTCTGACCATCCGTAGATGTTAGCCGATACCGATGGTCAATGAGGTGCTAATTCTAGGTTGCAAGCAAATGTAGTGCAAATTATATTCAGCTTGGAATTACACCAATCAAATGCACTTCCTGTACATTTTGACCAGGGCCGGTTTAAGGTGGCCCGGGGCCCTGGGGCCAACTAAAGTGTGGGGGGACCCTTTGCCCGAGACACAAACGCCCCCCCCCCCCCCCCGCGGCCAACAGATGACTGCTCCCCAGGTCCCTGCGAGTATAATAGCTGCGGCAATTACTGTATTGTCCCAGCGGGTGGGATGGCAGCGGCTGCACAATCCGTGCACTCTAAGCACGCTGTTTCCCTCCTCTATGACATGCGCCGGGTCACGGAGAAGGAGGTAAACAGCGTGCTTTAGAGTGCACGGATTGTGCAGCCGCTGTCCTCCCGCCCGCTGGGACAAATACAGTAATTGCTGCAGCTATTACACTCGCAGGGACCTCAGGGACTCGTACTGACTGTGAGGGGAGCGCAGCATTTGACAGGGTCGGCGGTGCGGGGACCCCAGCAGAGGTCAGGGCCCTGGGGCAATTGCCCCCTTTGCCTCTATGGCAGCGTCAGCCCTGATTAGAGATGTGGCGAACGGTTCCCGAACCGTTCGCCGGCGAACATCTCCAAATCCCTGTGGCACTTACTACTTCCGGGTCGCACTGACCCGGAGTAGTACGCCTGCGTTGCCCGGCGGAGCGCGTTCTAGATCGCACTCATGTTGCCGGGCACTTTCTGCGCGTGTGTGTGACGTCATGAATGACGTCACGCTCATGCGCAGAGAGAGTGCCCGGCAACAGGAGCGCGATCTAGGACGCTTCTGTGTGCGGCTTCCTCTAGTGCCGGCTTGTAATGACGCGTCATCAAATACACGTCATTAGTAGGCGGCACTAAAGGAAGCCGCCCACAGAAGCCGAATGTCTTCAATCGCTGCGGCCAAGATGGAGGAGGTAAGCTTCTGCCACTGCCGCTTCTCACAGGGGGGGGGGGACCCGGCTACACAAGGGGGGACCCGGCGACACAGTAGTGGGTGGAGACAAGCGGGGGGGGGGGGGCCTCACAGCGGGACACAGGCAAGGCAGGGAATCCCCAACGGCGTCGGGTCGGCTGTTCGTATCGGCGGGCGTCCGTAAGTCAGGGATTCCCTGCCTTTGCCGTATAAGATGCAGGGACTTTTTCTCCCCATTTTTTGGGGAGAAAAAGTGCGTCTTATACGGCGGAAAATACGGTAGTTATTCCCCACAATGCAGCAAGGTCCACTGACAGGAAACTGGCAGGGCCATGGCCCTGACATCACACTGTGGGAGGAGTTTCAGCCACACACACAATCCTCTCCCCCTCCGATGATCTATTAAGAAAAAGGGGGTATCGGCTATGGAAAGGGATGGAGCTCAATTCCGGGATAAAGTTCCCCTTTATGTTCTCTAACTTATACTATTTTTATTTTTCATGAAACTTGTTGTACTAAGTTGGAAAGAAAACAAAAAACACAAGACAACCACCCCCCCCCCCAAGAATCCAGCCGGGGCAGTGGAACCTCTCGCACTGGCCGAGGCTTGGGATGGACGGACCCTTCAATCATTCTTCTGTGTCTTTTAACATCTCTTTCAGGAGATCTTGGGAACATCGTTGCATTTAATCCGTATTTTCTGCTCTGAGCTGAGGGATGACTGACGGGCCCAAAGCTGAAGGCTTAGAAGAAAGAAGCCTCTGCAGAAATCCCCAACAGTCCATCCAGGCATTGATTATCAGCGGATGTCAACAGATGGATCGCGCCGAAACATCTCCGATCCGGCGGACTCATGTGTGCGAGTGTTGAAAGGAAGATGATGGACAGAAGATGAAACAATCAGCGGTGATTGAAGCACGTTCCTCTTTTCCCTTCTGGATTCTTCCTCCTCCTGATCTGAATCATTCACGCCCCCCATGGCAATAGATTGGAATATGTGTTATCTGCAGAAGCCGCTTGTTATCCTTTGTTTGATGCATTTAAGGGGCCAAGTTTCACCGCGGTGGTATTTGACCTAGGCTTCTGGAGTTTTCCAAGCAGTTTCTTAAAGCAATACTAAATGTTTTAAAACGGGCCTGGATCAATAATGAAATAGTCTTGTTTTACTGACTATAGCCCCATTTCGAAATGCTGGAAGGTTGTCTTGTTTGTGGAGCGTAAGCTGTTATACGCTTCAGCTTATACTGAAAGTAAATGAGCTACGGTGAGTGCTGATCCCTTTATGAAACACAAACTCCTAAACAACTGCGACAAACTGTCAGTTCCATTCACCCTTTTCTCTACTGCTTATCATCCCTATGCAGGTCTTGGGGATTGCAAGCTAAAAACATGGGCATAAGTGCAAATCATGAGTCCCCCCACCCATAACAAGTGTGGCCACCATGAGTCCCCCCACCCATAACAAGTGTGGCCACCATGAGTCCCCGCACCCATAACAAGTGTGGCCACCATGAGTCCCCCCACCCATAACAAGTGTGGCCACCGTGAGTCCCCCCACCTATAAAAAGTGTGGCCATCATGAATCCCCCACCCATAACAAGTGTGGCCACCATGACTCCCCCCACCTATAAAAAGTGTGGCCATCATGAATCCCCCACCCATAACAAGTGTGGCTACTATGACCAACCCCATCCATAGCAGAGTGACCATAAATCCCCCACCTATAACAAGTGCGGCCACCATGACTCCCCGAACACTGGCCACCTCAGATGGAGGAGCATGTGACTGGTGATGATCTTGCCAAAATTCTTCCACCTCCTTAGACTAAAATATGAAACACAAACAAGTGCAACAGGATCATGTGTTTGTGACCAGCCAATCAGAGACTTAAGGTGGCAACACATCACTTGATATATATCCAGATCGACCATTCAAAACATCCCTCTCTGATCAGATCTGATCAGAGAGGGATTTATTACCAGCACATACCACTGCACAATGATTTCTGTCCTACCACTGCCATCTGTCAGCCCCCCCCCCCCCCCCCACACACACACACCCCGAGGGAGAGTTCTTTACACTCGGGGGGACAGCAACCGGGGCTCTGTCAGTGGTCGTGATATTGAATGCTGTTCACTGTGCACCCAAACAAGCCCTTTTTTACTGCCATTGCTGAATGAACCATTCAAAGAATTTCAGCCAGTTATTGATTGAAAGGTTGACTAGCTGGCCATGTTGTGGAACTGATTCTCTTCTGATTTGATGAAATTATTGAATCGAAGGTCGACTCAATTGGGCCACAATATCAAGTAATGTATGGGCACCTTTACAAACCATTTACATGAGCTCAAACAGATTCTCACAATTTATTATTATTATTTAGTATTTATATAGCGCCGACATCTTACGCAGCGCTTGTACAGTATATATATATATATATTGCCTTGTCACTAACTGTCCCTCAAAGGAGCTCACAATCTGATTCCTATCATTGTCATATGTCTATATTAAGTAGTGTAAGTACTGTAGCCTAGGGCCAATTTAGGGGGGAGCCAATTAACTTATCTGTATGTTTTTGGGATGTGGAAGGAAACCTGAGTGCCCGGAGGAAACCCACGCAGACACGGGGAGAACATACAAACGCCTTGCAGATAGTGCCCTGGCTGGGATTTGAACCGGGGACCCAGCGCTGCAAGGCGAGGGCGCTAACCACTACACCACCGTGCTGCCCAATTCTGGCTATCTCTGCAGAGAACCATCACCATATGGATGTCTCCCGTTCAGGCCCGGATTTTCCATAAGGCTCTGTAGGCTCGTGCCTACAGGCGCCTAATGATGGAAAGGAGGCTCCCTTCCCTCCCCAAGTGCCTCCCTCCTTCTCTATGCAGAGTCCTGAGTAGACTGTAAATGAGAGGTTAGTCACCCGGGTCTCGGCATTCCACTGACCAGATCTCCCTTCAGCCAGGGCACCTCTAGTTACTTAATACTGAGGGTACCTCTGGCTACCTAATAGGGACCTTCATTCGGATTCTGCAGAATTTACTTTTCCACATTTCCGATCAGAAATCGAAAATCAGCTTTCTGCGGAGATAACCCATTACTGAAATTCAGTAATTTTAGCCCCATCACAGAACTCAGATTGGACCAATCAAAGAATGCAGAATATTTTTGTAAAAATCAGATTACCGTGGTAATTTTAGACCAATTGCAAGAATCGGACACTACCGAGTATTCCCGACTTTTGTGATTGGCCTAAAATTTCCATGGGATTCTGATTACCGCGGTAAAATTCTGCATTCTTTGATTCATCCAATACTTCCGAGTCAACTCAGAAGTATTTGGCCAATCTGAGAATGCAAAAAAAATGACAAAAAAAGACTTCTCAGAAATCGGAAAATGGAAATCCGTGGAAATTGGTAATGGGCATTGGCAGAAATGGTAGTTTCCACGTAATCGCTGGAAACTACCAAAGAAATCATCGTAAAGATGGGCATTTTTGAACATTCCTATACAATGGGGCACCTGTTGCTACCTACACTGGCAGGAGAAATAGGGGAGAGATGGCAGCTGGGCCAGCTAGCAAACTTGTAGTGTGGTTCGGCGGGGGTTTGTAGGTCCATGGAGGGCGAAGTCCAGGGTGCCAGGAGGACATCTGTGCCGATAGGCTCCTGTGATGTAGTTCCAGGCCTTCTCCTGGTTATCAATCAACAGTGCAGCTCTATCCTCTCGTAGTCCATCACAGTATAGATGTCGCCTCCTGTTCATCCACCACCAGTTTGTGCCTCTCTATCCTCTCGTAGTCCATCACAGTATAGATGTCGCCTCCTGTTCATCCACCACCAATTTGTACCGCTCTATCCTCTCGTAGTCCATCACCGTACAGACGTTTCCTGTTCAACCACCAGCTTGTGCAGTTCTATCCTCTTGTAGTCTGAGGACTCCTCTCCTATTCAGGAGTACGCCGGGGAATACATGGTAAACAGAGGCTCTTATAAAGAACTTCCCTATTACTCACGTTGTGGAACACTAGTCTGCAGAATTATTATCTCCCCTCATATAATTTCTCTGGCTTCACTTTGGCGTTGTGTTGGCGGGGAACTAATGTGATGTCATACCTCTCCGATGCATCAACAGCACAAATAAAATAATTTGCTAAATAAATAAAAGTGGCGACAAGCCAAGAGACATAAAGCTCCCCTTCGGAGGGGGAGAAGATGGTTTATGGCTTTAATTAGCTGCAGAATTTTCAATGTCTTCTGAGTGATCATCTGAACAGATACCAAGTTTCACCTGGAGGGCGAGATCTGGAAAAACGGAAACTTGGAAATGAGCCGTTCGGAGGAAGAAGAAGCTGCCGTTATCTCTGGCACCGGAGCGACGGGATGGGAACGTGACACAGCTGTATAATGAATATTAAGAGGAACTCTGCTGTTTCAATTGTTAAACCATTTAGCAGCTTGCAAGTACTTTGGACCAATTTATTTTAACACATTTTTTTGTTTCTTATTTGTTACATTTCCCTGCTACTAATTAGTACTGCTGTAATATGTACTTATGGCCACTTGTCTCTAGGGGGCAGTGTGAGTAAACAGAGGGCTTCTGCTTTCAGTTTCTATATTTTCTGCTAGTAGAAAGAGATCAAAGCATTCTAAGAATTTACAGCACAATGAGTTCTGCCTGCTGAGGTACACAATTAGAGCCGTTATCTCAAATGAGATAACTCAATTGAAGCTGCTGATGGGTTAAAGGGAACCCAAGGTGAGAGTTATATGGAGGCTGCCATATTTATTTCCTTTTAAACAATGCACATTGCCTTACTGTCCTGCTGATCTCTGCCTCTAATACTTTTAGCCATAGACCTTGAACAGGTACATATACAGTATACAAGAACAGGTGCTCTACCTGATCTACAAGTCATGTCCGTAAAGCTGCCACACAGGGATGCAGAGATATCAGAGCTGGTGTACAGTGTACAGTACAAACAGGAACAGGAAGAGCAGCACAGAGCAATGACCAGACCTGATCTACAAGTCATGTGAGTAAAGCTGTCACATAGGGATGCAGAGATATCAGAGCTGGTGTGGTGTACAGTACACATTATAGACAGGAACAGGAAGGACAGCAGAGAGCAATGACCGGACCTGATCTACAAGTCATGTGAGTAAAGCTGTCATACAGGGATGCAGAGATATCACAACTGGTGTGGTGTACAGTGCACAGCATAGACAGGAACAGGAAGGACAGCACAGAGCAATGACCAGACCTGATCTACAAGTCATGTAAGTAAAGCTGTCACAAAGGGATGCAGAGATAGCAGAGCTGGTGTACAGTGAGTGTACATGTTGTGGAGGAGGGGACACATTCATAAATAAGACAGCCAGGGAATCCTATATAATAATAGGAAACTGTCCCTGCGTACAGCAGGGACAGTTGTCTTTGCGTAGCTGGGTCCGTGCTTTTTGCTACTGCGCATGTGTGCAGCACGGACCCAGTCTCACACAGACAGGAGGACAGGGACTGGGCCAGGGAGCCAGGCGGGCGTGTGAGCGGGTGTGTGGTGGGTGAGCGCGCGGCGGGTGCGTGGGCACGTGTGCGGGCGTGAGCGGCGGGTGCGCAGTCGCGCATCAGGTGCACACTTATGCGCACTAAATGCAGCGGGCGGCGACGAAAAATACAGACCCTAGAGCCCGTTTTTAAACGGGCTTGGGTCTGCTAGTTTAAATATATTTCCATCGAGAAACACCAGCAGTACATTATGACTGCATTGTTGACTGGAAGGCATTTATTGTATAAGAACACTTATCTATCAATGAATAGCTGAACTCTTTCCCTAATGTGTCTATAACAAAGGCACACCAGTGATGCTTATTCCACTTCTGAGATGTGTGTTTTGTTTATCGTGTGCGCAGATTACAAATCCACACACTTTAGATGCACAAACGCTCTAAATGGTCACATAAACATGAAAGTGACTTTACCTTGAAATGCATTATAATGCGGAACAATAAAACAGCGCCCTTTGGTGTCAGAAAGACGATCATTATAAGCAAATGCGATACAATTACACACGTCACCATATCCCTATAGGGACAAAGAATAAAGGGCAGAATTATGGGACTTTTAAAGAGAAACTGCAGTCAAAATATCATCATGAATAAAATGGCTTATATTTTTTTTATTTACAATATTAATTTATGAATTAAGTATTCAGTGTTTGCCTCATTGTAAAATCTTCCCTCTCCCTGATTTACTTTTGTGACATTTATCACAGGTGGTGACATCTACTGGCAGATGATCTGTGCAGAATGTCCGTTTAGGCCTGGAGCACACTACAACACTTTTATGATCGGTTTTGGAGTTCTGAGAATCGCCAAGACTGTTTTGCTAATGAAAGTGTATGGAGGTGAGCCCACTAGAGCGATTATGATTTTGAAAACCGCAGTCGCAGGACATGCAGCATTTTGCTTTATTGCAAAGTATAGGAGTACAGACAAAGTGTGCATAAATCCTTAATGTAAGCGATTTGCATGTTATCTTTAACCTCTTGCCGACCACTCCACGCCTATGACAGCCGATCACGCTGTTTGGCTGCCGGGGGGGGCGGTAGAGAGGGTGTAATATAAAATAAAATAAAAATGCGTATATTTATTCAAAAATTAATCAAATAAATATGTATAAAACAAACAAACAAATGGGGAGCAATCAGACCCCACTAACAGAGAGCTCTGTTGGTGGGGAGAAAAGGAAGGGGGGGGGGGGGATCACTTGTGTGCACAGTTTGGCGGCCTTGCAGCAAGGCCTTAAAGCTGCAGTGGCCTATTTTGATAAAAATGGCCTGGTCACTAGGGGGGGTTTAACACCGCGGTCATTAAGAGGTTAAGGTGCTGGAACTACCTAGAAGCACAGTGCATTTGACTCCACCAATCAAATTGAGAAATGCTGATCGCAAATGCTGTGAAATCGCTCACAAATCACCGACACTCTTTACAAATCGCCTCCTTAATTGCCCGAAACAGCAGTTGCAATTGCCTGCAAAGCGCTTGCACAAAACACTAGCGATTATGATAGCATTTTGTGAACTCTAGTGTGTCCCAGTTCTTACTGAGAGTTCTAAAGCCAGTGAAAAAGAACTCTGGTCTCCCAGAATGCTCGGGACACTCAAATGCATAGCATGGGTTCACAGTAATGGAGGTGCATGATCGGGTAGGACACAAAAGGAGGAGGACCCTGCCCAAAGGCTTACAATCTAGAGGGAGAGGTAAGGTCACGGAAGGTAGGGGACCAGAGTTCAGCTGTGGGTTTAGAGCAATTGTGAGGGGTGGTAGGCCAGAGTGAAAAGGTGAGTTTTGAGGGCCTTCTTGAAGGTGTTGAAGGAGGGGGCTGCCCTAATGGGTGGAGGTAGAGAGTTCCAAAGTGTTGGAGCAGCTCTTGAGAAGTCCTGGAGGCGTGCATGGGACTGGATGATGCGGGGGACGGTTAGTCGAAGTTCATTGGAGGAGCGGAGTGAGCGGCTAGGTATGTACCTCTGAGTAAGATTGGAAATGTAGGTTGGACAGGTTTTGTGGACAGATTTATAGGTCAGACACAGTATTTCGAATCTGATTCTGGACTGGATAGGAAGCCAGTGGAGGGATTCACAGAGGGGAGCCGCCATGGTGGAGCGATGGGAGAAGTGGATAATTCTGGCTGAATGATAACACAAATACTTTTCTTTCACTCATGAATAGTGGTTGGTTGAAGCCATTTATTGTCAATGTGGTGTGTCAGGTAGTGAAATTCATGGGTGAACTCTAGGAACCCATGAAAAAGAAAAATCAGAGTGAGCACCAATATAGCCAATAGTGTAGTATTTCTCGAAACTAACAAGAAAAAAGGGACGTGTGCTCAGACCAGGTGCCACCTGACTTACCGTATTTTTCGGACCATAAGACGCACCTAGGTTTAGAGGACAAAAACGAGGTAAAAAATTTGCTAAACCTGGTGTGTCCATGGTGCAGGGGCGTCTTGTGGAGTATCTACCCCCATTCATTGAGCATTCTAGCAGTTCTACTGGTGCCAACTACAGACCACACAAACACTGTGAAAAGCTACACAAGCAGCACACCATACACACGTAGAACATCACACCACACACAGGGCTAGATTCACAAAGCATAATAACTGTTATCACGCTGTGAAAAGTGCTTCACGCAAAATTTAGCGTGAATCAGTAAATTTTTCAGACAGGCAGAGCCACAGGGAGACAAAAGAAGGCACAACAGGGCACAGCAGGAGGCACAGGGGGACAAAGGAAAGTGCAAGGGACAGAGGTGGCACATGGGTACTGAAGAGGCACATGGAGACAGAATGAGGCACAAAGGGAGACAGAATGGGGCACAGGAGGGGCCAGATAACCAACTCACCCATCAGAAAGCCAAACTAGCCAGTACAGAAGCCAGGTAACTCTGCCTTGTTATGTTTAAGTGACACTGACTCTTTTTTTTTTTGTATTAATGGAGAGGGGGCTTCATCAGTTTGCTGGGCAGGCCTACTTAGACCACTGTTAAGTTCATGTAAATTTGGCTCCACCCATGACCACACCCACATTCTGTTGCACAGCCACACCCATTATCCTGCTGGAGTGCCCACAAGTGCCCCAAATCTCTAGCAACGCCCCTGGCAATGATCAGACCTGATCTACAGTACAAGATATTGGCACATAATCTATATATATAAAATCGTGTGTGTGTGTTTGTGTGTGTGTGTGTGTGTGTGTGTGTGTACAGTGTGTGTGTACAGTGTGTGTGTGTGTGTGTGTGTGTGTGTGTGTGTGTGTGTGTGTGTGTGTGTGTGTGTGTGTGTGTGTGTGTGCGTGTGTGTGTGTGTCTGTGTGTGTGTGTGTGTCTGTGTGTGTGTGTGTGTACGTGTGTGTGTGTGTGTGTACGTGTGTGTGTGTGTGTGTGTGTGTGTGTGTGTGTGTGTGTGTGTGTGTGTGTGTGTGTGTGTGTGTGTGTGTGTGTGTGTGTGTGTGTGTGTGTGTGTGTCTGACCGATTTGAACAAAACTTGGTATACAGATCCCTTACTACCTGGGATGATATGTTCTGGGGGTCTCGCGGCCCCCCTGCACACCTGGGCAGAGCTACAAACAGCTAATCACATTCTACCCATTCAAGTCAATGGGAAAAATGTAAAAGGCTGCCATTCTTACAGTAATCAAGCCAGAGTCCCCACCCTTGGCACAGTTGGTCACTTGGTGACCGAGGTTACAAATCCAGGAAAAGTGGGCGGAGCATAAAACAGCCAATCAAATTTCAGCCATTCATTTTAAATGGTAAAATGTAAACTGCAGCCATTCTTAGGGCTCGATTCACAAAGCGGGGCTAACCCAGTTAGAGACTTTAGGCATGATAACCATTGCACCACTCTGGTGAAAAGCCAGTTTAGGTGTGATAAGTTTAGGCATGATGGGCTCGATTCACAAAGCGGTGCTAACCCAGTTAGAGACTTTAGGCATGATAACCATTGCACCACTCTGGTGAAAAGCCAGTTTAGGGGCTCGATTCACAAAGCGGTGCTAACCCAGTTAGCATGCCTAAAAGACTTTAGGCATGATAACCATTGCACCATGCTGGTGAAAAGCCAGTTTAGGCATGATAAGTTTAGGTGTGATAAGTTTAGGTGTGATAAGTTTAGGCATGCTAAGTTTAGATAAGTTTAGATCGCTTGCAAAGTCCCGCACGCAAAGCAGCGCCATTAAACTTTATACGAAGTGCACCAGACTTTGCTAGCGTAAAACTTTTGATCAGCTGTGCACTGCGGTGCTAACGTAGTTGGCGCTTAAACTTATCATGCCTAAACTTATCACACCTAAACTTATCATGCCTAAACTTATCACACCTAAACTTATCACACCTAAACTTATCATGCCTAAACTTATCACACCTAAACTTATCACACCTAAACTTATCATGCCTAAAGTGAGTTTAGGCATGATAAAGGGCTTTTCACCAGGGTGCTAACTGTTAACACCGCTTTGTGAATCGAGCCCTAGGTGCAGGGGCGGCGCCAGGGGGGTGCTTGGGGGTGCTCGAGCACCCCCTAGAATTGTCCAAGCACCCCCAAAGCACCCCCTGGAGTGAACTGACTTCAGGCGTCTAAAAGACGCCAAGTCAGTTCACACAGCGGCAGCACGGAGCAGCAGGCAGGGCTACGGTAAGATGGCCGCCCGGAGCCCTGTTCTGCAGACTTCGAGTCTGCAGTGCATGGCTTCGGGCGGCCATTTTCCCGTAGCCCTGCTCTCTGCATGCAGGCAGGAAGTCTCGTCGTGACGTCGGGAAGGAAGAGGATCGTGGGCGCGCGGGCGCTGCGCGCCACAATGAGGTCGGGACTCGGGACAGGAGGTCGGGAAAGAAGGTCTTCTGGCTGTAGGTGAGTAAATGGGTTTTTCTTTTCTTTTTCAGGTGATGCTGATTGTGCATATTGGGGTCATATCTGCTACGGATTGTGCATATTGGGGTCATATCTGCTACGGATTGTGCATATTGGGGTCATTTCTGCTACCGATTGTGCATATTGGGGTCATTTCTGCTACCGATTGTGCATATTGGGGTCATTTCTGCTACCGATTGTGCATATTGGGGTCATTTCTGCTACCGATTGTGCATATTGGGGTCATTTCTGCTACCGATTGTGCATATTGGGGTCATTTCTGCTACCGATTGTGCATATTGGGGTCATTTCTGCTACCGATTGTGCATATTGGGGTCATTTCTGCTACCGATTGTGCATATTGGGGTCATTTCTGCTACCGATTGTGCATATTGGGGTCATTTCTGCTACCGATTGTGCATATTGGGGTCATTTCTGCTACCGATTGTGCATATTGGGGTCATTTCTGCTACCGATTGTGCATATTGGGGTCATATCTGCTACCGATTGTGCATATTGGGGTCATATCTGCTACCGATTGTGCATATTGGAGTCATATCTGCTACCGATTGTGCATATTGGGGTCATATCTGCTACCGATTGTGCATATTGGGGCCATATCTGATAACGATTGTGCATATTGGGGTCATATCTGCTACCGATTGTGCATATTGGGGCCATATCTGCTACCGATTGTGCATATTGGGGCCATATCTGCTACCGATTGTGCATATTGGGGCCATATCTGCTACCGATTGTGCATATTGGGGCCATATCTGCTACCGATTGTGCATATTGGGGCCATATCTGCTACCGATTGTGCATATTGGGGCCATATCTGCTACCGATTGTGCATATTGGGGCCATATCTGCTACCGATTGTGCATATTGGGGCCATATCTGCTACCGATTGTGCATATTGGGGCCATATCTGCTACCGATTGTGCATATTGGGGCCATATCTGCTACCGATTGTGCATATTGGGGCCATATCTGATACCGATTGTGCATATTGGGGCCATATCTGCTACCGATTGTGCATATTGGGGCCATATCTGATACCGATTGTGCATATTGGGGCCATATCTGCTACCGATTGTGCATATTGGGGCCATATCTGCTACCGATTGTGCATATTGGGGCCATATCTGCTACCGATTGTGCATATTGGGGCCATATCTGCTACCGATTGTGCATATTGGGGCCATATCTGCTACCGATTGTGCATATTGGGGCCATATCTGCTACCGATTGTGCATATTGGGGTCATATCTGATAACGATTGTGCATATTGGGGTCATATCTGCTACCGATTGTGCATATTGGGGCCATATCTGATAACGATTGTGCATATTGGGGTCATATCTGCTACCGATTGTGCATATTGGGGCCATATCTGATAACGATTGTGCATATTGGGGCCATATCTGCTACCGATTGTGCATATTGGGGCCATATCTGCTACCGATTGTGCATATTGGGGCCATATCTGCTACCGATTGTGCATATTGGGGCCATATCTGCTACCGATTGTGCATATTGGGGCCATATCTGCTACCGATTGTGCATATTGGGGCCATATCTGCTACCGATTGTGCATATTGGGGCCATATCTGCTACCGATTGTGCATATTGGGGCCATATCTGCTACCGATTGTGCATATTGGGGCCATATCTGCTACCGATTGTGCATATTGGGGCCATATCTGCTACCGATTGTGCATATTGGGGCCATATCTGCTACCGATTGTGCATATTGGGGCCATATCTGCTACCGATTGTGCATATTGGGGCCATATCTGCTACCGATTGTGCATATTGGGGCCATATCTGCTACCGATTGTGCATATTGGGGCCATATCTGCTACCGATTGTGCATATTGGGGCCATATCTGCTACCGATTGTGCATATTGGGGCCATATCTGCTACCGATTGTGCATATTGGGGCCATATCTGCTACCGATTGTGCATATTGGGGCCATATCTGCTACCGATTGTGCATATTGGGGCCATATCTGCTACCGATTGTGCATATTGGGGCCATATCTGCTACCGATTGTGCATATTGGGGCCATATCTGCTACCGATTGTGCATATTGGGACCATATCTGCTGCATATTGGGACCATATCTGCTACCGATTGTGCATATTGGGACCATATCTGCTGCATATTGGGACCATATCTGATAACGATTGTGCATATTGGGGCCATATCTGCTACCGATTGTGCATATTGGGACCATATCTGCTGCATATTGGGACCATATCTGCTACCGATTGTGCATATTGGGACCATATCTGCTGCATATTGGGACCATATCTGATAACGATTGTGCATATTGGGGTCATTGGCCGTGTTTTTTGTTAAAATCTGCTCACATTACGTGTATTTTCTTGAGAAAACCTGCACAATTATGTGAATTTTCTGGGAAAGGGGTCACCAAAACTTGGGCCCTCTGTCTTTGCGTTGCACTTTTAAAGGGAACCCGAGGTGAGAATAATATTGAGGCTGCCATATTTATCTCCCTTTAAGCAATACCAGTTGCCTGGCTGCCGTGCTGGTCCTCTGCCTCTTATTCTTTCAACCATAGACCCTGAACAAGCATGCAGCAGGTCAGGGGTTTCTGACAATATTGTCAGAACTGACAAGATTAGCTGCATGGCTTGTTTCTGGTATAATTCAGTTCACTACTACAGCCAAATAGATCAGCAGGGCTGCCAGGCAACTAGTATTGTTTAAAAGGAAATAAATATGGCAGCCACCATATCACTCTCACCCTGGGTTCACTTTAAATTAGTTAGCCCCGCCCTCATCCGGTCATGACCACGCCCATTTTTTCGCAGCGGCGCGCTTGGCGCGCCGCAGGTTGTAGCCACACCCATTTTTTCGCCGCGCCGCGCTTCGCGCGCCGCAGGTCGTCAGCTCCCCCGGAAATTGGTCCAGCACCTGCATAGCACCCCCTAAAAAAATTTCCTGGAGCCGCCACTGCCTAGGGGCCTGATTCACAAAGCGGTGCTAACAGTTAGCACCCTGGTGAAAAGCCCTTTATCATGCCTAAACTCAGTTTAGGCATGATAAGTTTAGGTGTGATAAGTTTAGGTGTGATAAGTTTAGGCATGATAAGTTTAGGTGTGATAAGTTTAGGCATGATAAGTTTAAGCGCCAACTGCGTTAGCACCGCAGTGCACAGCTGATCAAAAGTTTTGCGCTAGCAAAGACTGGTGCACTTCGTATAAAGTTTAATGGCGCTGCTTTGCGTGCGGGACTTTGCAAGCAATCTAAACTTATCTAAACTTAGCATGCCTAAACTTATCACACCTAAACTTATCATGCCTAAACTTATCACACCTAAACTGGCTTTTCACCAGAGTGGTGCAATGGTTATCATGCCTAAAGTCTCTAACTGGGTTAGCACCGCTTTGTGAATCGAGCCCTAGGTGTGATAAGTTTAGGCATGATAAGTTTAGGTGTGATAAGTTTAGGCATGCTAAGTTTAGATAAGTTTAGATCGCTTGCAAAGTCCCGCACGCAAAGCAGCGCCATTAAACTTTATACGAAGTGCACCAGTCTTTGCTAGCGCAAAACTTTTGATCAGCTGTGCACTGCGGTGCTAACGCAGTTGGCGCTTAAACTTATCATGCCTAAACTTATCACACCTAAACTTATCATGCCTAAACTTATCACACCTAAACTTATCACACCTAAACTTATCATGCCTAAACTGAGTTTAGGCATGATAAAGGGCTTTTCACCAGGGTGCTAACTGTTAGCACCGCTTTGTGAATCAGGCCCGATAAGTTTAGGTGTGATAAGTTTAGGCATGCTAAGTTTAGATAAGTTTAGATCGCTTGCAAAGTCCCGCACGCAAAGCAGCACCATTAAACTTTATACGAAGTGCACCAGACTTTGCTAGCGTAAAACTTTTGATCAGCTGTGCACTGCGGTGCTAACGCAGTTGGCGCTTAAACTTATCATGCCTAAACTTATCACACCTAAACTTATCATGCCTAAACTTATCACACCTCGGGCTCGATTCACAAAGCGGTGCTAACCCAGTTAGCATGCCTAAAAGACTTTAGGCATGATAACCATTGCACCATGCTGGTGAAAAGCCAGTTTAGGCGTGATAAGTTTAGGCGTGATAAGTTTAGGTGTGATAAGTTTAGGCATGCTAAGTTTAGATAAGTTTAGATCGCTTGCAAAGTCCCGCACGCAAAGCAGCGCCATTAAACTTTATACAAAGTGCACCAGTCTTTGCTAGTGTAAAACTTTTGATCAGCTGTGCACTGCGGTGCTAACGCAGTTGGCGCTTAAACTTATCATGCCTAAACTTATCACACCTAAACTTATCATGCCTAAACTTATCACACCATGGGCCTGATTCACAAAGCGGTGCTAACAGTTAGCACCCTGGTGAAAAGCCCTTTATCATGCCTAAACTCAGTTTAGGCATGATAAGTTTAGGTGTGATAAGTTTAGGTGTGATAAGTTTAGGCATGATAAGTTTAGGTGTGATAAGTTTAGGTGTGATAAGTTTAAGCGCCAACTGCGTTAGCACCACAGTGCACAGCTGATCAAAAGTTTTACGCTAGCAAAGACTGGTGCACTTCGTATAAAGTTTAATGGCGCTGCTTTGCGTGCGGGACTTTGCAAGTGATCTAAACTTATCTAAACTTAGCATGCCTAAACTTATCACACCTAAACTTATCATGCCTAAACTTATCACACCTAAACTGGCTTTTCACCAGAGTGGTGCAATGGTTATCATGTCTAAAGTCTCTAACTGGGTTAGCACCGCTTTGTGAATCGAGCCCCTAAACTTATCACACCTAAACTTATCATGCCTAAACTGAGTTTAGGCATGATAAAGGGCTTTTCACCAGCGTGCTAACTGTTAGCACCGCTTTGTGAATCAGGCCCTTAGTCTGTAAATTGCAGCGCTTTTACACTTGACACAGTTGGTCACTGGGTGACTGGGATTAATATTCTGGAAAGTGGGTGGAGCCTACAACAGTCAATCAAAATTCACTTATTGATTTTCAAGGGCATTATTTAAACTGCTGCCATTCCTACACTTTTAATGGCAGAGGCTTCAAACTTGCTACAGTCGCTCATTGGGTGACTGGGGTCCAAATTCACTAAAGGGGCGGGGCCACATACAGCCAATCAGATTTCCTTGGTGGATAAACTGCTTCCATTCACGCATTTTTGATGCCAGGAACCTGACAGCTCACAAACTTGGTCATTGAGTGACTGTGGGCCTGATTCACAAAGCGGTGCTAACAGTTAGCACCCTGGTGAAAAGCCCTTTATCATGCCTAAACTCAGTTTAGGCATGATAAGTTTAGGTGTGATAAGTTTAGGTGTGATAAGTTTAGGCATGATAAGTTTAGGTGTGATAAGTTTAGGCATGATAAGTTTAAGCACCAACTGCGTTAGCACCGCAGTGCACAGCTGATCAAAAGTTTTATGCTAGCAAAGACTGGTGCACTTCGTATAAAGTTTAATGGCGCTGCTTTGCGTGCGGGACTTTGCAAGCGATCTAAACTTATCTAAACTTAGCATGCCTAAACTTATCACACCTAAACTTATCATGCCTAAACTTATCACACCTAAACTGGCTTTTCACCAGCATGGTGCAATGGTTATCATGCCTAAAGTCTCTAACTGGATTAGCACCGCTTTGTGAATCGAGCCCTGTGTGTCAGGGCCCTTTTCCACCAGCGCGTTTGCGCTGGCTGAATCGCAAAAACGCAAACCGCTAGCGATTTTACAATCGCTACGGTTTGCTTTTTAAAATAGGAATCGCGTCAGGTCATTTCCACTACCGCGATTCGTTTTTGCCGGGAACGCGAACGCGCGGCGGAGCGATATTTGCCGCGATTTTGCTATGCAGTGCATAGCATAGCAAAATCGCGGCCGCGAACGTCGGGGAATCGCCGGTATTGCGATTCAGCAATCGCTAGCGTTCAGCGTGAACGCTAGCGATTGCTAGTGGAAAAGGGCCCTAAAGGTTACAAAAAGTGGGCGGAGCAAAAACAACTTTTACTGTGAAAATATAAACTGCAGCCATTCTTACACCGTTAATGGTGGGTGTGGAGTGGTGTGGTGGGTGGAGCCTACAACAGCCAATAAAAATTCACCTTTTGATTTTCAAAGGGTATCTGCTACCATTCTCTTATACTGTTAAAAGCAGATGCCTCAAACCTGGTGACTAGGCTCCAAACTGGGTGACTAGGGTCCAAATTCAGGAAGGGGGCGGAGCCACAAACAGCCAGATTTGTTTATTTTTCAATGGGAATATACAAAGTATTGATATCAAGGACCCTAAAGCTGATAAACTTGATAATTGAGTGACTGTATGTCAAGGTTAGAAAAAGTGGGTGGTGCCAACAACTTCATTTTTTACATTGCAGGGTTCCCAAACTTTAAACAATTGGCCACTGGGTGACTGGGATGAATATTCAGAAATGTGGGTGGAGCCTACAACAGCCAATCAAAATGTACCTATTGATTTTCAAGGAGAATATTCACATAGCTACCATTCTTACACTGTTAGTGGCAGAGGCCTCAAACCTGATACAGTCAGTCATTGGGTGACTGGGGTCCAAATTCACTAAAGGGGTGGAGCCACAAACAGCCAATCAGATTTGTTAGATTGATTTCAGCCATTCTGTTATTGGCAGGGTTCTCAAACGTGGCACAGTTGGCCACTGAGTGACTGGGACTAATATTCAGAAAAGTGGGTGGAGCCTACAGCAGTCAATCAAAATTCACCTTTTTATTTTCAAAGGGAATATTTACATTGCTGCCATTCATGCACTCTTAATGGCAGAGTCCTAACATCTGCTACAGTCAGTCACTGGGAGACTGGGGTTTAAATTCTGAAGGGAGCGGGCCAAAAACAGCCAATCAGATTTGTTTAATTTCAATGGTAAAATGCAACTTATTGATGCCAAAGACCCCACAGCTCATAAACTTGGTCATTAAGTGACTGTATGTCAAGATTAGAAATAGTGGGCGGAGCCAAAAAACAACTAACTTTTTACATGGGGAAATGTAAACTGCAGCTTTTCTTGCATTGTTAATGGCAGGGTTCTCAAACTTCACACAGTTGGTCACTGGGTGACTAGGATTACTATTCGGAAAAGTAGGTGGAGCCTACAAGAGCAAATCAAAATTCACCTATTGATTTTCAAGGGGAATATTGAAACTGCAGCCATTCTCACACTGTTAATAGCAGAGGCCTCAAACCTGCTACAGTCGGTCGTTAAGTGTCTGGGGTTCAAATTCAGTAAAGGGGCGGAGCCAAAAACAGCCAGATTTCTTTGCTGGATAAACTGCTTCCATTGGCACAATTTTGATGCCAGGAACCCAAAAGCTCACAAACTTGATCATTGAGTAGTGACTGTGTGTCAAGGTTACAAAAAGTGGGTGGAGTCAAAAATAGATTCTTCTAGGGAATTGTAAACTGCAGCCTTTCTTCACTTTTAATGGCAGGGTTCTCAAACTTAGCATAGCTGGTTACTGGGTGACTGGGATTAATATTCAGAAAAGTGGGTGGAGCCTAAAAATGCCAATCAAAAATCACATTTCACTTTTCAAGGAGAATAGTAAAATAGCTGCCATTTTTGCACTGTTAATGGCACAAGCCTCAAACCTGGTACAGTTGGGTCACTGAGGTTCAAATTCAGAAAAGGGGACAGAGGCACAAACAGTGAATCAGATTTGTTTCATTTCATGGAAAAATACAAATTAGTGATGCCAAGGACCCCAAAACTCACAAACTTGGGCTTTGAGTAGTGACTTTGTGTCCAGGTTACAAAACGTGGGCGGGGCCAAAAACAAATTTCACTGGGAAAGTGTAAACTGCAGCCCTTCTTACAATGTTTATTTTAGGGTTCCCAAACTTTGCCCAGATGGTCACTGAGTGACTAAGATTAATATTCAGGGAATAGCCATTCAAAATTCACTTGTTGATTTTCCAGTTGAATATTTAAATTGCTGCCATTTTTACACTGTTAATAGCAGATGCCTCAAACCTGCTACAGTTGGTCATTGGGTGACTGGGGTTCAAATGCTGGAGAGGGGCGGAGCCACAAACAGCCTATCTGATTTGTTTAATTTCTATGGGAATATACAAATTATTGATGCCAAGGACCCCAAAGCTCACAAACTTGGTCATTGAGTGTTTGTGTGTTAGGGTTAGAAAGTGGGCAGAGCCAACACCAGTCAAATACATACCCGGGCAACGCTGGGTCATCAGTGGGTGGAGACAAATACAAATTTTACTGGGAAAATGTAAACTGCAGCCATTCTTACACTGTTAATGGCAGGGTTTTTAAACTTTGCACAGTTGGTCACTGGGCGACTGGGATTAATATTCAGAAAAGTGGGTGGAGCCTACAAAAGTGAATCAAACTTCACCTGTTGCTTTTCAAGGGGAATATTTAATTGCTACCATTCTTGAACTGTTAATGGCACAGGCCTCAAACCTGGTACAGTTGGTTATTGGGTGACTGGGGTTCAAATTCAGAAAAGGGGGTGGAGCCACAAACAGCCAATCAGATTTTTTCATTTCAATGCAGATTATTGATACCAAAGACCGCAAAGCTCACAAACTTGGTCAGTGAGTAATTGTGTGTTAGGGTTAGAAAAAGTATGCGGAGCTAACACCAGCCAAATACATATCCGGGCAACGCTGGGCAATCAGCTAGTGATAATAATAAAACAAGTCATGTGACAAGCTGTCACACAGGGATGCAGAGATATCAGAGCTGGTGTACAGGGTACACAGTATACAATATAGACAGAAACAGGAAGTACAGCAGAGAGCAATGATCACACCTGATCTACAAGTCACGTGAGTAAAGCTGTCACACAGGGATGCAGAGATATCAGAGCTTGTATACACAGTATACAGTACAGACAGGAATTGGAAGGACAGCACAGAGCAATGACCAGACCTGATCTACAAGTCATGTGAGTAAAGCTGTCATACAGGGATGCAGAGATATCACAGCTGGTGTACAGTGTATACAGTACAGACAGTAACAGGAAGGACAGCACAAAGCAATGACCAGACCTGATCTACAAGTCATGTGAGTAAAGCTGTCATTCAGGGATGCAGAGATATCAGAGCTGTACAGTGAGTGTACACAGTGTACATGTTGTGGAGGAGGGGACACATTCATAAATAAGACAGCCAGGGAATTTAAACATATTTCCATCGAGAAACACCAGCAATACATTATGACTGCATTGTTGACTGGAAGGCATTTATTGTATAAGGACACTTATCTATCAATGAATAGCTGAACTCTTTCTCTAATGTGTCTATAACAAAGGCACACCAGCGATGCTTATTCCACTTCTGAGATGTGTGTTTTGTTTATCGTGTGCGCAGATTACAAATCCACACACTTTAGATGCACAAACGCTCTAAATGGTCACATAAACATGAAAGTGACTTTACCTTGAAATGCATTATACCGCGGAACAATAAAATAACGCCCTTTGGTGTCAGAAAGACGATCAATTAGAAGCAAATGCGATACAATTACATACGTCACCACAATCCTATAGGGACAAAGAATAAAGGGCAGTATTATGGGATTTTGAATGAGAAACTGCAGTCATAATAACATCATGAATACAATTGTTTATATTTCTTTTAACAATGTTCATTTATAGATTATTTAGTCGGTGTTTGCCCATTGCAAAATCTTTCCTCTCCCCCTGATTCACCTTCTGCAATTTATCACTGGTGGTGACATCTACTGGCAGCAGAATGTTTGTTTACTGAGAGTTCTAAAGCCGGTGGAAAAGATCTCTGGACTTGAAGAATGCTTGTGGAGGTCAGTGATGAGCAAATCCAATCCGGATGCTACTCGGATAGTAGCTATCCGGATTTCTCCCAGTAATGCATTGCGGCCTGGGCGGGGGGTTTAATCCTTACCCATCATGACGTCTTCTTCGTCCGTCCTTCGGCGCCTCCCACGATGCGTTCCACTCCGGCGTCACGTGACTACACACTTCCTCCTTCAACCCGGAAGGAGGAAGTGTTTTTTAGTCTCGTGACGCCGGAGTGGAGCGCTTCGTGGGAGGCGCCGAGGGACGGACGAAGAAGACGTCATGATGGGTAAGGATTAACCCCCCCGCCCAGGCCGCAATGCATTACTGGGAGAAATCCGGATAGCTACTATCCGACTAGCATCCGGATCGGATTTGCTCATCACTTGTGGAGGCTATGCAAATTCTGCATAATAAACAGCCTAGGACAAGTCTCAGTGGAAGGGCAGAGCTACATACCAATAGACAGAAATATACAGTAAAGTCCCAGGTTAACTGGAAATCAGGCACCCGACAGCCTCAACTAACCGGCATTTTAGCTAAACCAGAGAACCATGACAAAATAGCAAAGCAAGTGCACTTGGTCATGTCAATATACAGTATATATCATCTTTATTAGGGATGTGTCCCTTTAATAAAAAAGGATTAAAACCCTAGAGCAGCAGATGAACGTAGAATGTGACAAGTGTATGGTATAATCAAAGAAATAATGATACAAATCAACCTGGTGGCAAGCACTAAGGCCTGGAGCACACCAAAAACCGCTAGCAGATCCGCAAAATGCTAGCAGATTTTGAAACGCTTTTTCTTATTTTTCTGCAGCATTTCAGCTAGCGTTTTGCGGTTTTGTGAAGCGGTTTTGGTGTAGTAGATTTCATGTATTGTTACAGTAAAGCTGTTACTGAACAGCTACTGTAACAAAAACGCCTGCAAAACCGCTCTGAAGTGCCGTTTTTCAGAGCGGTTTGCGTTTTTCCTATACTTAACATTGAGGCAGAAACGCATCCGCAATCCAAAATCTGCAGCAGCCCGGGAGTATGCGTTTCTGCAAAACGCCTCCCGCTCTGGTGTGCACCAGCCCATTGAAATACATTACCCTAGCAGATCCGCACCCGCAAGCGGATCGCAAACTGCAGCCGAACCGCTCTGGTGTGCACTAGGCCTAATACCCAATCAACAATGAATGGATGTATATCCAGCACTCACTACATACCGCCAATAAGTATTGCTGCAGCCCGGCCGTAACTTAAAATAGGAGAGGAGTGTCAAAAAGTAGATGCTTAAAGTGGAACTCCAGTGAAAATAATGTAGTAAAAAAAGTGCTTCATTTTTACAATAATTATGTAGAAATGATTCAGTCAGCTTTTTCCCATTGTAGAATCTTTCCTCTCCCTGATTTACATTTTGACATTTATCACATGGTGACATTTTTACTGCTGGCAGGTGATGTCACTGGAAGGAGATGCTGCTTGCTTTTTTTGCAGTTGGACACAGCTGTAAGCAGCTGTTATTTCCCACAATGCAATGAGGTTCACAGACAGGAAACTGTCAGGGCCATGGTACTGACATCACACTGTGGGAAGGGTTTCACCACAATATCAATCATACAGAGCCCCCTGGTGATCCGTTTATGAAAAGGAAAAGATTTCTCATGGGAAAGGGAGTATCAGCTACTGATTGGGATGAAGTTCAATTCTTGGTCACGGTTTCTCTTTAAATGAAACACCAGAGTGCCACTCACCCAGGGATAAGCAGAGCCACACACTACCGGCCATACTCTATGCCATTACTCATGCGTTCCGTACTTATGTGCTTCTTCGGAGATGACTACGACACCACCATGCTGCTCATCTTTCATCTGGAACATTGAGGTCATGCCAACACATCGACCATTGGCACATTTGATCATATCGATTGAATCTGCCCGAGAAAATTGATTAGTGTATGGACACTGTAAAGGAAATCTGAATGCCACAGAGCCTTCCCTCTGCACCACCTCTTTCCCCACTGCCCAGCCCGGTTCCTCCACTGTACCAGCTGTAACAAAAAATTGTTTCTCTTTAACTGTTATTATGCTGTTGCTTATCTTTTAGAGCAGGGAGGAAGCTCTAAATTCAGGTCCACTTTAAAGTGGATCCGAGGTGAAAAAGTAACTATAACAAATAACTTGTCTATGTATTTTATCTAAAGTTTAGATCCTGTGATACAATGAGGGCAGCCATGTTCTGTTTGTCACATTGTCACAAGCCTGAGGGCTGGAGATGCTACCAGCTTGCCTGTGTGTAAATTCAGTCCCCTCTCCTCCTCCCTCCTCCCCTGTGCCTCTGAAATCAATGGCTAGTAACCTCCTCCTTCTCCTCCTGCCCAGACTGAGCTCCCATAAGCCCTTGCTACCTGGGACTGAGTGCCAAGGCTCCATGAAAAGCTGTGGGAGAGGCTTGTTTCATTTATAGGGAATTAGAGTATTACAACAAAACAAAAAAGTATTTGGCTTGAGGAATGCCCTATAAACAATATCAGAATCAGAATCAATTTTATTTTCGCCAAGTAAGTTTGCACCTACAAGGAATTTGTCTTGGCAGTTGCTTAACAAACACAAACAAAAACAATACAAGGACAGACAGTGTGTATATTACAAGTCAAGGACATTATGCAAGTATAGTAAGCAATGTGAGAATTGTTCATTTTCAGTTCTGTGCCGATTACTTTCAAGTCCTAGCAGCTCTAGCGGGGGTTCTGCATTTAGTTTGGTTCCGCTTGAGGAAAAAAGCTGTTCCTGTGTCTAGAGGTTTTGGTAGCAATTGACCGAAATCTTACTCCTGAAGGCAAGAGCTGGAAGATGGAGTGAGCTGGGTGAGAGGGGTCAGAGGCAATATTGGTTGCTCTCTTTCTGCACCTGCTAGTGTAAAGATCCTGCAGGGAAGGTAAGCTAAAGCCAATTATCCTTTCCGCTGATCGGATGATGCGCTGCAGCCTCCCCTTTTCTAATGCTGAGCAGGAGCCGAACCATACAGTCATAGATGATGTTATGGTGGATTCGATGATTGCAGTGTAGAACTGCACCATTAAATTTTGAGGTAGGACAAACTTTTTCAGCTGGCGTAGATGGTACATCCTCTGTTGCGCTTTCTTGACAATAGTGGCAGTGTTGTTGTCCCATTTTAGGTTGTGTGAGATTGTGGACCCAAGAAACTTGAATGACTCTACCTGGGTTATTGTGGATCCATTTATGGTTAAGGGGAGGTGCTGGGGGGGAGATCTCCTAAAGTCTATTATCATCTCCATGGTTTTGAGAGCATTTAGTTCCAAGTTGTTGCTGCTGCACCAGGAGGAAAGCTGTCCCACCATATTCCTGTATGCAGACTCGTCCCCGTTTTGTATGAGACCAACTACTGTTGTGTCATCTGCAAACTTCAGAACCTTAACAGATGGATCTGTGGAGATGCAGTCATTGGTGTACAGTGAGTAGAGCAGTGGGGAAAGCACACAGCCCTGGTGTGCACCAGTACTGACTGTCAGAGAGCTTGATGTGTGCTTCCCAAGTCTGACCTGCTGTCTCCTGTCGGTTAAAGGAATACTATCAAACTTCACCAATTTCTGGAAGTAGCATAAATCAAAATTCCATGAACAGTCTGTACGAACACAGCTTATCTTTTAGCTGCTCGGTGTATCTTTTTTTTTTATTTTTCTTGTATACTGCATCCTCTGAAAAACTGACGGCGACGGGTAATGGGGCAGCCTATTACACGAGAGGGGAGTCCTTTTTTAGTGTGGCAGTGGATTATCCTATTTTCATATGTTTCCCCACATCAGTGCGCACTATACAGCTGCTATGAGGAGCGAGAGACAACCGCTCTCGCTCCTATTCTGCCCATCCAATAGCGTTCTTACTACTAATCTTCTCCATAGGAGTTCGGGTTTCCATCAGCTTGCGTCCATCTGCCCCAGAAGGAGACTTCCGTGTGCCCGGCTGCCGCTGCGTCATTGACACACCCGCTTCCAGCTTATTTGTTTGCCGTTGCATAGCAACCAACCGGGCACACGGAAGTCTCCTTCTGGGGCGAATGGACGCAAGCTGATGGAAACCCGAACTCCTAGGGAGAAGATGAGTAGTAAGAACGTTATTGGATGGGCAGAATAGGAGCGAGAGCGGTTGTCTCTCCCTCCTCATAGCAGCTGTATAGTGCGCACTGATGTGGGGAAACGTATGAAAATAGGATAATCCACTGCCACACTAAAAAAGGACTCCCCTCTCGCGTAATAGGCTGCCCCATTACCCGTCGCCGTCAGTTTGTCAGAGGATGCAGTATACAAGAAAAATGTTAAAAAAAGATACACCGAGCAGCTAAAAGATAAGCTGTGTTCGTACAGACTGTTCATGGAATTTTGATTTATGCTACTTCCAGAAATTTTTGATAGTATTCCTTTAAGAAATCGGTTATCCATTTGCAGATGGATTCAGGTATGTGTAGCTGGGAGAGCTTGCTGTGTAGCAGGGATGGTATTATGGTATTAAATGCAGAGCTGTAATCTATAAATAAAATCCTGGTGTAGGTTCCTGGGGTGTCTAGATGCTGTAGTACATAATGCATACACATGTTCACGGCATCGTCTGCGGATCTATTAGGCCTGTAGGCAAATTGCAGAGAGTCCAGCAGGGGATCTGTGATAGATTTCAGATAAGCCATTATGAGTTTTTCGAATGCTTTCATAACCAATGATGTCAGGGCAACAGGCCTGCAATATGAAAGGAACACAACTATGCAATGAGTAAAAGTTTATCTCGGATCCACTTTAAGGCTGTATATCTATCTATCTATCTATCTATCTATCTATCTATCTATCTATCTATCTATCTGTGAGAAAACGCGGAAAAGCCGCCGCGAGTACTCTGAGTAAGGCAGCTAATTCCGCGTCCCACATGGCAGCTTGCGCACATAGGCCTGCATCCACCAGCCTGACGGAGCGCGGAGTAGCCGCCGTATGCCCAGTGAACAGGGCGGCGGATTCCGCGTCCGACGCGGCGGTTTGCACGCATAGGCCTACCGCTAGCAGGGAGGCTGAACGCGGGGAAACCGCTGCATGCTCTGACAGCGGTGCGGCTGGCTCCGCGTTCATGCCAGAAGGTACATTACAGCACATGTCTGGTATGGCTGGGACTGATAGTCCACACAGGTTCAGAAGGACCCGCGTGCGCGTTGAGAGGCAGAGCCTTTATGACAGACAGAAGGGTGTCAGCTGATCCAGCCGGTCAGCTGACAATTCCTCCAGGTTTCATTGGTCCAGCACTTAGGGGAGGCGCTGGAGAGCGCTGGTGTATATATACTGGGTGCTGGTCATTTCTCTGGTTTCTGGCATTGCGATCACTACGTGGTAGCAATCAGACCTTGTCAGTATCTGTGATATTATCTGTTATTACTTCAGACTAGTTCCAGGGTGTTGATGATCAAGGAACTCACACCCAAGACTAGGGAACTGTATTACCATTCTGTTATTACTTCAGACTAGTTCCAGGGTGTTGATGATCAAGGAACTCACACCCAAGACTAGGGAACTGTATTACCATTCTGTTATATATCAGACTAGTTCCAGGGTGTTGAGGATCACGGAGCTCACACCTAAGATTAGGCATTGTTATTATCTGTTATGACTTTCTGCTTTCCTGACCACTCTCTTGATCTCTGATTTGGTACTTCGCTATATCTGATACTCTGTTGCTGAACCCTGCTTGTCTTAAGATTCCGTATCTGTCTCCTGTATCTGTATCTGGGCTGTCTGTCTGTTACCAACCTGGCCTGTCCAACCTAGAGAACTATCTTCCCTATTGGGAAATAGTTCACAGACCTGTCAGTGACACTTCACCATTGGTGTTACTCACTCTCTGGTCCTTCCCACTCTCAGCCTGGCTCTGCCCCTTGGGGAGCATCAGACCATTGGAAGGAACCTGATCTCTGAGCAGAATCTCGTACTGCCTAGCACCCTCTATCGGGGTGCTCTCCTCAAAGTATTACTGTTGCACCAAACACTCATATTACTCAGGTGTCCAGAGGTTAGAAATATATCTGATTATCGGTGATACTGCAGATCATCAATAATTGGGTATATATCTGTATTTTCGGTGATACTGCAGATCACCGGTAATCAGATCCTCTCTGTGTTACACCGATCGTTACACTATCTATCTATCTATCTATCTATCTATCTATCTATCTATCTATCTATCTATCTATCTATCTATCTATCTATCTATCTTGTATCTATCTATGTATGTAGCTAAGGCTATACATTTAGCAGGTTTTGTGTCTTAGAATAACACATTAAATATTCATGTAGTCCCCGGTTTCTCTCGCTGGCTTGCTTGCAGAGCGGCACAATTGCCAGAGTGAAATGCGTGGATTTGGCACACAGAGCCAGAGTAGCAGACGCTGATATCAGACATGAACGCCGCGGCTCAGTTTTATCTCCGAGAAGTACGTTCTGACCATTTCTAACGAGAGCAGCTTTAATTGGACACTTCATGGAAATGTTTTCCACAAATGGTGGAAAATGCTATTTAGTTGATAAACCGCTTTTATTTTCACGTTTTATGCTGTAAATATTTTATGAGCCTCACAAACTTCTTCTGAGGTCAAAGAGAAAGTCTGGCCACAAAAGTAATTTTGAAGTTCTGGAGAGGGACAAAGGGTTCCGACCTTACAGGGGTGAGGAAGTCATGGCACACACATCGCTGTTGTGGGGCCCCGGAACAGTAAGGGGTGCAGTGCCCTAGTAACTTGTGTTCCTTTTATGTTTCTTTTATGACCACTAGACTAAGGATGAGAAGTTGGATTGAGGACGGTTTTACACCTGACCATAGCGTGCTCCGCCCCATTACATCAAAAGGCCAAAAACCACATTCATATGACCTTGTGTGTTTAGACAGGGTCATATGCATAGCGCCACCCCCCTGCACGCCTCTCGTACACCTTGCACGCCCTTCGCTGCCCCTCACCCAGTGACGTACACCCTGCTGGACAAGAAGTATGTCACTGGTATTCCTAGGTACCCTGTCGCATTTGCATCATCCATGCGTGCCGAACCACTGCCGCCAACAAATTTACAATTTCTCCATCACCCATTGACTTCCATGCCGCTGGGTCGCCGTGAAAGTTTGACGGTAATGTGTTGTTGATTTTACGGCGGTGCGTCGGCCGATCGGTAACTTCCGGCACAACACAACATGAAGAGGTGAAGGTGCTTTACGCTGCGGGCAAAAAGGATAACGCAAAGCAATGAAAGCAGCCTACTGTAAAAGGGGCGTCAAGCAGAATCTGGTTGATTCGATTAAAGCTATTTCTTTTTGAATCTGAGGCCAAAATTTACTTTAACTTATTAACAACTAGTAACAGTAAAGGTGGCCAAACTTCTAGTGAATTGGCTGTACAACCGACCATTCAATTTGATCACTTTATCCAATCGAGAGAGAATCAAGTGTGTTGCAGTGTGCCTGATCGATTAAATGTGGCTGATAGTCAATGCAACCTAGTCGCTTGAGCAGGATGGAAGATATTGGTTGAGCGCACAGGTATCGGCTACTGTTCACATATCATCCGATCGACATTGAATCGATTTTTGCATTTAGAACATGGAGGCACAAAGTTGCTCACATCGATTACTGAAGGTGTATGGTATAAGATATCGCTTTTTATGTGTTGGCCACTAGTCGATCGTCTTTCGATCAACCAGACTGAAGTTGATTGCCCAATGGAGTCGAATCAAAATGGCTAGATGTATGGCTCATTTAAGTCCTTAAGTTTGATGTCCTCCTCTGTATCCCATTTATTTTGTATGGTGCTAGACCGTTGGTTTGACCAAGATGCCTGACTTTACATTTTTCAACATTGAATTTCATTTGCCATTTACATGCCCATATGGCCATCTTGTCCCAGGTTCGAGAGTATGAAGTGTTGACTGGTGTGGGTAGAGCAGGGACCCTTTCGACTTGGGGCAACCTCAACGCTGGTGAAAATGTTTAGTACGGAATGCTATTGCATGCAAACCATTTTGGAAATGAATATCCTCCATTTAGTGCAACCAAATACAACTTGCATTCAAGTTGTTTGTAACATTGCTAGAGTTCTAGCTTGTTGTGAGTGCCTGAGTGCAGAGGGTTAACAATTGTTTGTAGGAAAGAGAAGCTGATATGTATTCATGTTTGGAAGCCCGGATCACCTGACTAGCGGTGGAGATCACAGAAATAGCATCTGAAGTTCCTCAGCTCCTGGTGACATTGTGGAATTTAGTTCAGCGAGGGACATGTACCTCTTCCGAGCTGGAGAAATTGCATGTCATGGAGAATGAGAGATTATCTGAGCAGCATCGTTCCCGGAACCATCCCGCTCGTCAGGATTAATCCGGAGACGCTGTGTAGACGCCGCGCGATCGTGTCAAGAGCGCCACATACATCAGCACACGTGGCTGCTGCTGTTACATACACATCTGTGAGGAGAGGTGAGACACAACACCTCTGATTCTTCTTAACCATATGCTATTGCTTACACATAAAGAAAAAATATGAGAAAATTCTATATATAGAGTTCCTAAACCACATGTGATTTGCATAAAAATCTTTGTATGTATCATCTATCTATCTATCTATCTATCTATCTATCTATCTATCTATCTATCTATCTATCTATCTATCTATCTATCATCTTCCCACTACTGAAGTGAGTATCAATCTTTTTTGTTTTAGCTCATTTCAGCATTTCAGGACGGCCTTAGAACCTTGGCTTCCATCCAGACCATAGTCCTTAGGGATGAGCAATTGCATGTAATGCCAAATTTCGAGTTTCTCATCGGTAATCGTCATTTGCATATGGAATTCACGAGTTGGAACATGGAATTAGAATTCTGCCATTTACATTGAAGTCAATGGCCGCCAACCTAAACAGTTCATAGCAGATCCCCCACACATGATTTGAGATTTTTTTTCAAAGAGGCCTTGAAGTTTTTGATATGTTCGATTTAAAAAAAATGCATAGAAAAATGTTTGTTTTTTGTAAACTCGGTAGAAATACATTTTGCAGTGGTACCCATTAACCTCCTTGGTGGAAATGACGAGCTCACCTCGTCCATTACTGCCGGAGGGCGCCGCTCAGGCCCTGGTGGGCCGATTTTCATCATTTTTTTTAAAAAACACGCAGCTAGCACTTTGCTAGCTGCGTGTCTAACCTGATCGCCGCCGCCCACCACATATGCGCCGCTACCCGCCGCGTTAGAGGGCCCCCCCAAGACCCCGTGTGCAGCCTGGCCAATCAGTGCCAGGCAGTGCTGAGGGGTGGATCGGGACTCCCAATGACGTCACGACGTCGATGACGTCATCACGATCATTGCCATGGCGACAGGGGAAGCCCTAAATGAAATCCCGTTCAGAACGGGATTTCCTTATAGGAATGCGCGCCGGCAGCGATCGGAAGGGTGGGAGGGATGCGGAAGGGAGGGGGGAATCATGTAGCTACCGCTAGGCTAGCTACATGATAGAAAACAAAAATAATTCAAAAAATAGTGCTGCGCATCCACCCTGGCGCATTTAATAAAATGCCAGGGTAGTTAATAAATGGTAGTTCTGTATACACATTTTGAGAAAGCAGGTAACGTGTGGTCTCCCCTCACAAGCCACTTTAACCCCTTGTCACCCATAACTCTACGGCCTGAGCTATACAAGCCCGCATGGTATATGATGTGAGCGGGATCTGGAAGATAGGAGCTGCAATGTCTCCCCTTTTCCCCCAATGTACTTGTCCATACCACGGACAAGGAACTCTTACCCACATCCGGTGCACTGCCCAGTTGCCCGCCTCCGATGATGAGGTGGGGAGTAGGTCTTAGGGGTGGTTTGTGGTGGCATCTGGAAGTCCCATTTAACAAGGGGACCCTTCAGATGCTCAACTCTAGGTAAAAAAAAATGGGTATAGGGGTACTAATAAACCACTTACCAATTTCCACAAAGGGTTAAGTTGAAATAAAAATGCATTGCGAATACATTATTTTAATATTCTTAATTAACCATAAATACTTACCTTTAATTAATTACCCCATGCCCATTTCCTTGGAAATGATGACACACCAATAGCCTCCTGATCTTGATTCAAGATCCCCGCAGAAATTGCACACCCGCCGCACACGTCATTTTCCATCGCCGAAACTCACTATACTAAAGTATGGCAAGCCCTGGCAAAACATCTTTGAAAATGCCCCCAAGACTCCCCATGGGTCCTTTGACAGACAACATACCAACTGCTATCCTCCCTGAGAAAGGTTACCATTGGTCTGTTAAGGGACCAATGGGGACCCCACACTAAGCTACGCGGTGGAACATTATACTGGCAAAGCTACCCCTACTTGGCGCAGAGTAAAGAAAATCTGTCTCAAATGACTCTCTCTGCTACCCCTGCAACTATATCCTACTAATACTACCCAACATGCCACAGTGACCACGAGTATGGAGAAAGAGAGGTGTTAGTTTTCACCCTTTGATGATTTTTTTTTTTGGATTCCTCAACCACTAAATTTGACACCTGTAAATGAAACCTGTCTGCCTATCCATGAAGCAGTAGAGTTTGTAGGTGTCCACTCATTGATGTCTGAGCTGTCTTTCTCCAGCGGATGGGCTTCGGTCAGTCTGAGGGCCGCCAGTAGAGACCATTATTGATTATGATGATTGTCCTTTTCTGACGCTCTGTCGGTAGCTGGCTGTAAAATGGACAGATAAGACCTTCTGGCTTCATTTAGACTTTCAGATACTGGCAGCTTTTTTCCGGTCAATAGCTTTGTACACTTTAGAGCTGTTAAGATTATTCACTCCCTACAGGTTATCTGTGAGAGTTTCAGCAGCTTTACAGCTAATCAAACCCGCGTAGCACTTTAGGTCACATGCGACCACCTTGTGTGAACTCTTCCTGACCGTAAGATATTGACTTGCCGGCGTGTTGTTGGAGATGCAGCCGAAAGTTTACTGGATGATTAAAAGTTCAGAATGAAGTCCTTTCTGCAGCTAAAGAGGAAAAGCTTTCAAGGTAATAACTCACAAGACGGCAGAGAGCTTTGTGTTCCTTGCGCAACAAGAAAAACACCAATCGCATTTCAAATATTTAGAGCCACAACGATGGCCTCAATTCACTAAGCATTACCACTTTCGGTAATGCAGAAAACAGCTGATTTTACCGATCACCCACAGCCGGTACTAGACTTTTTGCTGCCTGAGGCAAACCTGTGAGGATGTGCCCCACGCCCCCCCCCCCCCCTTCCCTGTATTGGAATGATCGCACAGCACCCGAAAATTTGCACCGCATGTTAAAGCTGCGGTGAGCCCCCTAAAACCGCCGGATTTAGGGCAAGGCCACCTAGGGCAACACAGGAGCAAGGGCACCAAAGCAGCAGGCTAAACTGATGCAAGCTTGCAAATGCTGCAATGCAGGGAGATCAGGTGAGCGGCTGACTGCAGTACTCTGCTGCTAGCCGCCTGTGCAGCGGCCACCTTCCTCTCTGTGCACGTTTGCATTGTGGCCGGCGGCTATGGACTTGGGCAGCATTGGAAATTGAAAGGAAGAGGAAGCTTCTGCACTGGAGATGAGTGGAGAAATTACACTGTGACACTGATGGCTGCTGCAGTGTGAAGGCAAGCTGGCTACCTATACTGAAGGGGAGTGGTAAAAGGAAGGATTAAGAAAGTCATCTGGCTACCTATACTGGAGGGAAAGGGGAAGGTGTCATCTGGCTACCTATACCAAGGGGGTTGGCTGGTGAAAGTGGCGTTGGGCAGTAAAGAGTACAAATCCGGCCCTGAGTATAGGTAGGTAGCCAGTTATAGGTGGCCCCAGTATTAGTAGCTTGGTACAGTTGCCCCCAGTATTGGTAGCTAGGTACAGTTGCCCCCAGTATAGGTTGGCCAGGCACTCTCTTAACTTCCTGCTTCTGCCTAGTGCCACCCACTGGCGTAACAATAGGGCCTGCAGCCCCTGCACCCGCGGGGGGGGGGCCCGGCCCTCCCCTAGGGCCCGCTCGGGGCCGTTTTGTGGGGGTTGGAGGGGACGCAGCATGAGGGGAAAGCCATGCAGCAATTCGGCGGGGAGGGGGGAAGGTCCCCCCCCTCCCTCACCTCGGGGCTCTCCCCTCTGCGCTCCCCTCCGCCTTACATCTAAGTCCGGGCAGTGTCTGGGCAGCGGCGGGCAATCTTCGGGTGATCCGGATAGTAGTTATCCGGATGACACCCAGTACTGCTGTGCTGTGCGGGCTGGGCGGAGGATCAAGCTTACCCTTCTGACGTCTTCTCCGGCCGTCCCTCGGCGCCTCCCACGATGCGTTCCACTCGGCGCTCACGTGACTTCAAACACTTCCTCCTTCAATCCGGATCACCCGAAGATTGCCCGCCGCTGCCCAGACACTGCCCGGACTTAGATTTAAGGCGGAGGGGAGCGCAGAGGGGAGAGCCCCGAGGTGAGGGAGGGGGGGGGACCTTCCCCCCTCCCCGCCGAATTGCTGCATGGCTTTCCCCTCATGCTGCGTCCCCTCCAACCCCCAGAAAACGGCCCGGGGGGGGGGGGGCGCTCAGAAATTCTGCAGGGGGGCCCGGCGGGGCCTAGTTACGCCCCTGGTGCCACCCCAAGACTTCTGCCGCCAGAGGAATTCGCCTCACTTGGCATCATGGGCGGACCGGGCCTGCGATCACCTTGCCAAATGCCAATTTACTAAACTTATTACCGCAATGAAAATTGGAATTACCGACTAGTAAAGTAAATTACCGACTTGTGCAGTAAAAACCTCAAGAAGTGTCAGATATTGCAATTCACAAAGATTTACGCATTCGGTAAATCAAACAAAAGTGTTCGATATTTTTCTCCTGCTTTTAGCATCCAATAACTCACTCTCTCCATGCTCTCTCCGTGCAGTAACATTAACAGGCAGCCAATAGGGAGAGCCAGGCAGCCAATAGGGAGAGCTACACTGTCCTGCTTTTAACTTTAATTTGGTCTGACACCCTGGGAGGTGGGACTTACAGTAACTTTAGCACAGCAGGGGAAGGAGACATTGTTTAGGCTTTTCTGCATCCCTTTAGATGTGCATATCTGTATTGTGGCATACAGAAGAGCTCCCTCTGGTGGCTGCAGCATATCTAAAGGGATGACAGGATGCACTGCACAGAAAACCCAAAGTGGTGGAAATCTTAGTGAATTTGGAAAAAAATTAAAAATTCCAAATGCGGTATTTTACCAACCTAAATTATTTTATCGAACTGCCCTTAGTGAATTGAGGTCTATGTCTTTGTTCCTTGCAGAAAAAAAATAAGTTATTGTACTGCTCTTTAAAACGGGATTATCAGCCACAAAATCAAATTCCATTTACCCTCTGCTCAGTTTTTATTATGTAGTCTACATGCAGTCTGCATTGTAAGCATTCCAATATAATCATAAATGTGTCTGCTGTAATGCATTTTTATCTCTGTCAGCCTGGCTCTATTCTGGTACATTGCAGAGGAGAGGGAAGCTTGTTATCTCCGTTTCCACATTTCTGCTCCTCACTGATTGGCTGAGGGCAGTTCAGTGAGACAGGCTGAAGAGAAATACACATCACCTCTCTGCAGAAGCTGCTGAAATACATTCTATGCTGTGCTCACATGTGTTTCTAGGAGAGAAAAAAAGAGTAAGGGGGTAAATTTCATTAGGATTGGCTTCAGTCAGAGGCAGTAGAGATGGCAGATGCCTGGAACAGTTTTCTCTTTATTTACTATATACAATTCACTGAAATCAAAATATGGACAGTACAATACATACAGTGGGTTGCAAAAGTATTCGGCCCCCTTGAAGTTTTCCACATTTTGTCACATTACTGCCACAAACATGCATCAATTTTATTGGAATTCCACGTGAAAGACCAATACAAAGTGGTGTACATGTGAGAAGTGGATTGAAAATCATACATCATTCCAAACATTTTTTACAAATAAATAACTGCAAAGTGGGGTGTGCGTAATTATTTGTCCCCCTGAGTCAATACTTTGTAGAACCACCTTCTGCTGCAATTACAGCTGCCAGTCTTTTAGGGTATGTCTCTACCAGCTTTGCACATCTAGAGACTGAAATCCTTGCCCATTCTTCTTTGCAAAACAGCTCCAGCTCAGTCAGATTAGATGGACAGCATTTGTGAACAGCAGTTTTCAGATCCTGCCACAGATTCTCGATTGGATTTAGATCTGGACTTTGACTGGGCCATTCTAACACATGGATATGATTTGTTTTAAACCATTCCATTGTTGCCCGGGCTTTATGTTTAGGGTCATTGTCCTGCAGGAAGGTGAACCTCCACCCCAGTCTCAAGTCTTTTGCAGTCTCCAAGAGGTTTTCTTCCAAGTTTGCCCTGTATTTGGCTTCATCCATCTTCCCATCAACTCTGACCAGCTTCTCTGTCCATGCTGAAGAGAAGCACCCCCCGAGCATGATGCTGCCACCACCATAATTGACAGTGGGGATGGTGTGTTCAGAGTGTTGTGCAGTGTTAGTTTTCCACCACACATAGCGTTTTGCATTTTGGTCAAAAAGTTCCATTTTTGTCTCATCTGACCAGAGCACCTTCTTCCACATGGTTGCTGTGTCCCCCACATGGCTTGTGGCAAACTGCAAACGGGACTTCTTATGCTTTCTGTTAACAATGCCTTTCTTCTTGCCACTCTTCCATAAAGGCCAACTTTGTACAGTGCATGACTAATAGTTGTCCTATGGACAGAGTCTCCCACCTGAGCTGTAGATCTCTGCAGCTCATCCGGAGTCACCATGGGCCTCTTGACTGCATTTCTGATCATCGCTCTCCTTGTTCAGCCTGTGAATTTCGGTGTACGGCTTTGTATTGGTAGGTTTACAGTTGTGCCATACTCCTTCCATTTCTAAATGATCGCTTGAACAGTGCTCCGTGGGATGTTCAAGGCTTTGGAAATCGTTTTGTAGACTAAGCCTGCTTTAAATTTCTCAATAACTTGATCCCTGACCTGTCTTGTGTGTTCTTTGGACTTCACAGTGTTGTTGCTCCCAATATTCTCTTAGACAACCTCTGAGGCCCTCACAGAACAGCTGTATTTGTACTGACATTAGATTACGCACAGGTGCACTCTTTTTAGTCATTAGCACTCATCAGGCAATGTCTATAGGCAAATGACTGCACTCAGATCAAAGGGGGCCGAATAATTATGCACACACCACTCTGCAGTTATTTATTTGTAAATAATGTTTGGAATCATGTATGATTTTCATTCCACTTCTCATGTGTACACCACTTTGTGTTGGTCTTTCATGTGGATTTCCAATAAAATTGATTCATGTTTGTGGGAGTTATATGTCAAAATGTGGAAAACTTCAAGGGGGCCGAATACTTTTGCAACCCACTGTATATTAAGTAAGCAGAAAAAGTATTTATCTACTTACAGTGCTGCCCATAATTATTCATACCCCTGGTACATTTTGACTTAAAGTTATTTTTATTAAACTAGCAAGTAATTTTTTGACAGGAAATGACATGTGTGTCCCAAAAGATAACAAGACTATGTACAAGAGGCATTATTGTGGAAAAGAAAAAACATTTCTCAGCTTTTATTTACATTTAAACAAAAAGTGTCCAGTCCAAAATTATTCATACCCTTCACAAGGTGTCACAGTCTGTGTGAAAATACAAAGTTCTATACCATTCCAAATAGTCCAAGGTTTTCTAGCGTCCCAATTGCCCTGCTTAATTGAGAACAGCTGTTTTAATCAACTCGACAGGTGAAAAACAGCAGCTCTCTGCAGTTGGTTTGTGGACAGTCATGGCTAAGACAAAGGAGCTCAGTGAGGACCTGCGGCTGCAAATTGTGGCTGCTCATAAGTCAGGAAAGGGCTTCAAGGCCATTTCTAAATGCTTTCAATTGCCAGTGGCTACAATGCAAAGTATTATTAAAATAAATACACACTATTAAAATAAATACACACACTGTGGAACATCTCAGAGGACATTGTCGGAAGCCAAAAGTGACACCTGTGCTAGCCAGGATAGCGAGAAAGGTGAAAAAGAATCCAAGGATCACCACCAAGGCCATCATGGTCAATCTGGGCTCTGCCGGTGGCAATGTCTCAAGGCAGACACTGCACACTGCTGGGTTCCACAAGCAGACCAAGGAGGACGCCACTTCTCCAGATAGGGCACACAAAAGTTTGCCTTTGCAAATGCTCATCTGGACAAAGAAGAAGACTTCTAGTCCTCTGTGTTATGGTCAAATGAAACAAAATTTGAATTGTTTGGTCACAACGATGTTTCCTTCATTTGGCGAAAAAAAGGAGACGCCTTCAACCCAAAGAACACAGTTCCCCCTGTCAAACATGGTGGTGGGAACCTAATGCTTTGGGAGGGGGGTTCAGCCAATGGACTAGGGAACCTAATCCCAGTAAAACGGCACCATGGAAAAAGAGCAATACATGAGGATTCTCAATGACAACATCAGGCAGTCTGCAGAGAAACTTAGCCTTGGGCACCAGTGGACATTTCAGCATGACAATGACCCAAAACACACAGCAAAAGTGGTGAAAAAATGGTTAGAAGACAACAACATTAATGTTTTGGAGTGGCCCAGAGAGAGTCCTGACTTGAATCCAATTGAGAATTTGTGGAAGGAGCTAAAGATCAGGCAAGAAGACGCCCCAATCTGAAAGATTTGGAGCTCATTGCTAAAGATGATTGGGCAAAAATACATGTGGAGACGTGCAAAAAGCTGGTCTGCAATTATAGGAAGTGTCTGACTGCTGTAATACCCAATGAAGGCTTTTCTATTGATTAGTGAGAAGGGCATGAATCATTTTGGACTGGACACTGTTTGCTCAAATGTAAATAAAAGCTGAGAAATTTCTTTGTTCCATAATAATGCTTCTTGTACATCGTCGTATTATCTTGTGGAGGACACCTATGTAATTTCCCGTCAAAAAATTACTTGCTGGCCGATTAAAAGTGACTTTAACCTCCTTAGCGGTATGCCCGACACTGTGTCCCCAGGAGTCCCCACGGATCTAGACCAAATTGCCCCAAGTTGCGCCTGGGGCAAGGTCAGGTTTTGGCGCCTAAACTGCCATTCCCCATCCAAATTTTGCCGCCTTTTTAAGAATTCAACAAACTGCGCCTGGGGCAAGAGACCCGCTTGCCCCCCCCTAGATCCGTCCCTGCCCCCATCAATAAATAAATGTGCCAAATGGCTGTAAATCCTCTAGCTAGCACTAGACTAGCTAGTAAGAGTGTCCGGAACTCCTGGATCCCCCCGTTTATACATTACCCCCCTGGATCCAGCGATTGCGCAGCCTCCCAGCACAGCTCCGGTCTCTCTATGGAGAGAAGCGGGTTTGCGCATGATGTCATCTGCGATCCTCCCCATAGTGAAGACCGGAGCTGTACAGGGAGGCTGCGTAACGTATAAATGGGGGAGCAGCGGGGATCGGGAGGTGCTGGAGACTTCTTTTAGTTAGCCTAGTGCTAGCTAGAGAGTTTATAGCCATTTAGTACATTTATTAAAAAATCGGGCACAAAGTAACAAAACCTCCTGAGCGGCTCTGAGCGGAGAGGTTAAAGGACAACCGAGGTGAAAAAAAAAATAAGATTAACAATTGTATCTATCCTCCTTCTCCTAAAAATGGCTTTTTTAGCTATCCCACAGTTTTATTTTATATTTAAATCTAATTTTTAAGTTTTTACTATTTCATGGCTTCTTCTTCTCAATGACACCTGACACCTTTGTATGCCAGAGCTAAAATCTATGAGCTATTGTCCCTTTTTATCTCTTTTCTGCTCTCAGAAGCCATTCTCTGCCAGGAAAGTGTTAGCCCCAGTGCACACCAAAAACCGCTAGCAGATCTACAAAACACTAGAGGTTTTCTGAAGCAGATTTCAGAGCGATTCTAGGCATGTTTAGAGACGTTTTCTAAACACGCCTAGCGGTTTTGGGAGCGTTTTTGTGTAGCAGATTACAAATATTGTTACAGTAAAAGCTGTTACTGAACAGCTTCTGTAACAAAAACGCCAGGCAAACCGCTCTGATGTAGCGTTTTTCAGAGCGGTTTTCCACTTTCCTATACTTTAACATTGACACAGAAACGCTGAGTTTGCGTTTGTGGAAAAAATGGACCACTCTGGTGTGCACCATTCACTTTCATTAGCCAAGCGGTTTTCCCCCTGCAAGGGTTTTAAAAAACGCTCCAGAACCGCTCTGGTGTGCACCAGCCCAAACATGCATGTTTTATGACTGTAATTCCTTGTCAGTGAGGGTTACATTATAGTCCAACCCAGTCCTGACCCAGATAGAAACTGTTACTTGCATAACTGGTTGTTAACTCTTTCAGGCACAGAAAGTAAAAAAGGAACACAGCCTAGTTATTTGTGTGCTTGGCACTGTACATGCACATGTCTATCTCATTATGTCACCTTGGATGTCCTTTAAGTCAAAATTTGCCAGGGGTATGAATAATTATGGGCAGCACTTTACATATGTGTTTTTTTCCTGGGGTAGTATGGAAAATAGTAGTGAAAATAATGTAACAAATAAAGTTGCTTATTTTATTACAATATTCATTTATAAATTATTTTGTCAGTTCTTTCCTCTCCCTGATTTATATTCTGAAAAGTATCACAGGCGGCAACATCTTTAGCCCTGTCAGGTGCAGCTCTGTAGAATGTTTTTTTTTTTTTTTTTTTTTACTAAGCATTCCCGAAGTTGGTGCAAATAATACCTGGTCTCCCGGAATGCTTGGCGAGGGGGAGCATTAGAGAATGCAGCATAGCTAAACAGCCTAGGCTAAATACCACTGGGAGGGCAGGGCAACATTCAATATACAGTAACATTGTATACAGATAAGATCAAAGTGTTTCTGAAGCTGAAAACAGGGAAATCACTGTAAAAGTGGGTATTCCTGAGTATCTTACTGCATTCTACTATTTGACAATACAGGGCCTCTTTAAATTGTGGGTATATACCTGGGGCAGAAAACAGGCTCAGATTTCAACAGTGACAGAAACTGCAATAAAAACGTGACAAATGCTCGGACTGTTTCCCACAGTACAACTTTTCCCTGTTCCCTCAATGATAATGACTGCATAGCTTCCAACTGTCCCTTTTTCGCAGGGACAGTCCCTTTTTGGGAGCCCTTTCCTTCTGTCCCTTTTTCCTCTCATTTGTCCCTCTTTCAGGACTTTGTGCCTCTTTCTATGTAAATATATATATGTCTCTACTAAAAATGTGTTTGATTGACTCTAAACATTATTCCCATCCTTTAAATTGATATATTACTAATTTTAAAATGTTACTAAGAAGGAAAATGAACCAGAACAGAAAGAACCAGTGTGGTTTAAATGATAAAACAACATATTTTTCTTATGAAATCTTTATAGTATGCGTGACTAGGGATGTGCTGGGGGCGTGATCAGGGGTGTGGTGGGGGCGTAGCTTAAGTGTCCCTTTTTCTCATCTCAAAAAGTTGGGAGGTATGATGACTGTTTATTCTATTTGCCATGATTTACTTTCCTGGTGAATACTTGTAAAACGGATGGTCACTTCTACCTTCGCAGTTCGGCCTGTGTGCTCTCTAGAGAGAAATAAAGGCATACAGGGCCGGATTTACCATAAGGCACTGTAGGAACGGGCCTACAAGCGCATGATGATGGAAAGATGGCTCACACCCCTCCCCCAGTTCCTCCCTCCCTCCTTCACTATGCAGAGTCCTGAGCAGAGCATAAGTGAGATGTTACTCTCCCTGCTCTCAGCATTCCACTGACGCAATCTCCCTTCAGTCGAGGCTTGAGGGCATGTCTAGCTACCTAATACTGAGTGTACTTTTGGCTACCTAATGCAAATTAAAACCTCTATCTATGATTGGAAAGGGAAGTAAGAGAAAAGAGACAGCTGGCCCAGCCAGCACACTTGCGGTGCAGTTCAGCAGGTGTTTGTAGGTTCACGGAGGGCAAAGTCTAAGGTGCCAGGACATCTGAGCCTATAGGCTCCTGTGATGTGAATTAGTGTTGGGCGAACAGTGTTCGCCACTGTTCGGGTTCTGCAGAACATCACCCTGTTCGGGTGATGTTCGAGTTCGGCCGAACACCTGGTGGTGTTCGGCCAAACTGTTCGCGTTCGCCCGAACGGCTCAATTCCTGGCCGAACCTGGCCGAACAGGGCCCCCCTATGGGGTCGCAGGCATAAGGGGGGAGCATGCCCCGATCGCGGGGGGTGGTCGGAAATTCCCCCCACCCCCTCCGCTAGCGCTCCCCCCTCTGCCCGCTTCCCCATACAAAAGTTTAAGGAAAGTACCGGTGGTAGTGGATGGCCTGGCAGTGGCACTGTGGAGTGAGGAGGAGGAGTCCGGAGAGTGACGCGTTGAGGGAGGCCGGGCAGCGGGCGTGAGGTCAGAGAAAGGGCGGAAGTACCACAAGGGTACTACCGCTGAACCGCCCGCTGCCCGGCCTCCCTCAACGCGTCACTCTCCGGACTCCTCCTCCTCACTCCACAGTGCCACTGCCAGGCCATCCCCACTACCACCGGTACTTTCCTTAAACTTTTGTATGGGGAAGCGGGCAGAGGGGGGAGCGCTAGCGGAGGGGGTGGGGGGAATTTCCGACCCCCCCCCGCGATCGGGGCATGCTCCCCCCTTATGCCTGCGACCCCATAGGGCCCCCAAAAGCGGGATGTTCGGGGAGTTCGGGGTTCGGCCCGAACATGCCGAACATCGCGGTCATGTTCGGCGAACTTTCCCGAACCCGAACATCCAGGTGTTCGCCCAACACTAATGTGAATCCGGGCCTGAACGCATACATGAAAAACAAAAAAAGCACCTGGAAAAAAAAGGCGCAGGGTTTGCCACTAGTAGAATCTCGCTAAAATTAGCGACATTTTACTACTACATTTCCATAGTAAAATATTGGTAATATGTACGGATATTTTACTATGGCTAAACCTAACCCTACTCTGACACAGAACCCTCACTCTACCTAACCCTTATCCCCCCCCCCCCGGTGGCGCCTAACCATAAGACCCCCCTGGTGACGCCCAACCCTAAGCTCTTCCTAAAGGTTTTCCCTCCCCTTTACTGCAAAGCCGCGATGTGCAGCAATTAAGGTATATTTCAGCACCTGATTAGCGGTAGTGATATGAAATAATTCCGGGCGCCAAGGCTTGCGTAAATGCTAGTAGCGGCATTGCATTAAGGAATAACGCTATTTGCATTTTCGCAAGCCCCGGCGCCGATATTTAAAATCACTACCGCTAATAGGGCGCCTCCAGGTGCCGAAATTTACATTGATTAACACCTATAGCGGCCATTATAAAAGAGCGATTTGCGCAAAGAAGGTAAATTCCGATAGAGGTCGCTGCTGTGCACCCAAATTTATTTTCTTTGGCGCTATTTGCAACTTTTATATTAGGTGCTATTCGCGGCTTTTATATTAGAAACCTATGGCGGCGCCGTTTTTTCCGAAGGGGCTTCTACCAGCCCCCTTTAGCCGACCCGTAACCTTTGGAGTCACTCACTGAGCCTCCGGTCCCCCGCCGCCAGCTAGTTTTGTTTTTCGCTGACAGGCCCTGACTGGGAGTCGGCGTGCTTTCTGCGCTTGTGCAGGCCCGGCCACACGTATCCTTCTTCATGTTCCCGCCCTCAATAGCGTCCTGCAGAGGCGGAGGACGCTATTATGGATGGGAACACGGAGAAAAATACGGCCTGTTGAGCCTGTCAGCGAAAATGAAACTAGCTGGTGGCGGTGGACCGGAGGCTCCGTGAGTGACTGTGAGGGCACAGGACGGCTGGAGGGTGCTGGTAAAAGCCCCAGGAAAGTAAAAATGATTTTTTTTTGTTACCGTATATCCTCGAATATAAGTCAACCTCGCGTATAAGTCGACCCCAATATTTGACCCTCTTAATTAAGCTGGATTTGTTTATTGTCTCAAGTATAAGTCTACCCAGCAATGTTAATTGCTGCACTTGGGGACCAGAAGGGGTCAATGACAGCACTGCATACAGTATTGCAGCCATTAACCCTTCCAGCCCCTAAATGCAGCCAATACCTCCTCCAGGCACCCCAAGTACAGTAATTATTCACCCCCTCCCTGCAGCCTAGTATTCTCCCCCTGCCCATTTCCTTATTAATTGTTGAGGCCACTGGCCAGGACTTTCAGACCTGTGTTTTCACTGGGTAAATTGCTGCAAATGGGAATGTCACTAATAGTACATACAGTGTTGCCTGTGACTCGTGCATAAGTCGACCCCTATACTTTTATTTAGTGTGTTAGACCTAAATTTCTAGACTTGTAGTCGAGTATATACAGTATTTTATTCCAGGCTAAGCTTTATCTGCTGATTTTTTGTCATAAGACATTACTCAGCCATCTCAGGGGTGAGCTGGTAAATATACGTGTGAAGCTACTTCTCTTTTTCCTCTCCCTTCCTCTTTTTCTCTGTCATAGACGGGAATGGAATGAGATGGCAAAACTCCCATATTTGTTCTTGCTACACGAAGGAAAAAACAAAAAAATCACGTTGTTGACTCGAGATAACATTTTCTAAGAAATACACAATCATGTTGTGTAAACTGTTTCTAAAGAAAATACATTTTTTATCTTATGCTGTGTTGGCTCACACACAATTTTGCAAAAATTCTTAGCAAAAATGCAACATATTTAGCGACGCCGATGCGCCGTTTTTTTTTCGCTTTGTGCGCACCGGACAGCGCTAAACTTAGCGCACTACCGCAAAACTTGACGCGCAAGCGTTAATTAGCGTGCGCTAACTATGTTTAGGTATGTTAAGGGGCTTTTCACAAGCGTGCTAACAGTTATCACTTCTTTGTGAATCAGGCCCCTTGTAGTTTTCAAAATCGAGTAAGGTCTTTTTGCAAAATTCTTGTTTTCACTTGTACCCACTATTCTCCTTAACATATGTAGTAGTTTTGGTATCACTACTATGTATGGGCGCTTTGCTATTCACTGCTAAAGTCGGCAAGAAATTATGCAAAATTTAGCGAAATTACAAATGACTACATGAAGTCAATTGAATTTGCAAATCGTAATTACATATAAGCGTAATCGTGAAAATGTACGCAAAACTTTGTGAAATCGTAATTTGTTGATTACGATCACCACTAACACGTATCTGCCCCTACTGCCAATTCATGACACTCTCGCACTGTTGCAGCCCCCCTCGTTTAGCTGTCGGTAAGATGTCAGAGCTCCCTGAGGCGGTCAGGAGCCAATTTCATTGGTTCCTTAACTTTTTGATCACTGTGAGCCAATCAAATTGGCTCACATGGATGACAGGGTCAGGAACCAATGAAATCAGTCTTGACTGGCTTAGGGAGCTCTGCAGTCATAGGGATGGCAGAGCAAGGGTGCTACAGCAGCGGGTGAATGGCGGTAGCGGCAGGTCAGTGCGGTGTGACGTTGGTAAGCGCCGTTTTTTCAAACCAGCAGTCTCTGGTCCTTAAGGATCCAGAGACTCCTGATACGGAAGTGGTTAAACAAACAAACAAAAAAACACAACCTCCTTCCCAAAAGTCTTAAAGTGAACCGAGCACTCAGGACATTTCTATAGCACATGAAAATGCATGCCAACAATCTGTTTCATTATTAAAATTAACTTTCATTTTACCTTATATTTTACAATCGAAGTAATTTTATTAGCCTGTTTCAGCAGCCTGACCGTCCCAGAAATCTCAGGAAGCTAATTGTTTTATTGAGCTAATTACCGTATATACTCGCATATAAGCCGACCCGCATATAAGCCGACCCCCCAACTTTTCCCTGAAAAAACAGGGAAAAATGATTGACCCCCATATAAGCCGGGGGTAGGAAATGCTGGATTGGTGCAGCCCCCCAGTGTGTCCCAGTATAGCTAGTATAGTGCCCAGTATAGGTAGGTAGTGTCCAGTATAGCTAGTAAAGTGCCCAGTATTGCCAGTATAGTGCCCAGTATAGCCAGTATAGCGCCCAGTATGGGTAGGTAGTGCCTCAGTTTAGCTAGTGTAGTGCCCAGTTTAGCTAGTATAGTGCCCCAGTATGGCTAGTAAAGTGCCCAGTTTAGTTAGTATAGTGCCAAGTTTAGCCAGTATAGTGCCCAGTTTAGCTAGTATAGTGCCCAGTTTAGCCAGTATAGTGCCCAGTTTAGCCAGTATAGTGCCCAGTTTAGCTAGTATAGTGCCCAGTTTAGCTAGTATAGTGCCCAGTTTAGCTAGTAAAGTGCCCAGTTTAGCCAGTATAGTGCCCAGTTTAGCTAGTAAAGTGCCCAGTTTAGCCAGTATAGTGCCCAGTTTAGCTAGTATAGTGCCCAGTTTAGCCAGTATAGTGCCCAGTTTAGCCAGTATAGTGCCCAGTTTAGCTAGTATAGTGCCCAGTTTAGCTAGTATAGTGCCCAGTTTAGCTAGTAAAGTGCCCAGTTTAGCCAGTATAGTGCCCAGTTTAGCTAGTAAAGTGCCCAGTTTAGCCAGTATAGTGCCCAGTTTAGCTAGTATAGTGCCCAGTTTAGCCAGTATAGTGCCCAGTTTAGCCAGTATAGTGCCCAGTTTAGCCAGTATAGTGCCCAGTTTAGCCAGTATAGTGCCCAGTTTAGCTAGTATAGTGCCCAGTTTAGCCAGTATAGTGCCCAGTTTAGCCAGTATAGTGCCCAGTTTAGTGCCCAGCATAGGTAGGTAGTGCTCCGCCCCCCCGCCCCCCGCTGCTGCTATTACCTGTTTAGGAAGCGGCCGCTTCCTAATCCGCGTTCCTCTTCTTAAGTTTCTTCTCAGAGTATCACAGCAGCGCGCCCGGCGCTGCTGCTGTGACGATGTAGAGTGCAGGAAAGAGCGCGGCTCCCTATAGCGGCGATCTGTATCGCCGTTGCCAAGGGAACCGCTCTTTCCTGCCCCCTGCATCGTCACAGCAGCAGCGCCGGGCGCGCTGCTGTGATACTCTGAGAAGACACTTAAGAAGAGGAACGCGGATTAGGAAGCGGCCGCTGCCTAAACAGGTATTAGCAGCGGCGGCCGGGGGGGGAGCGGGGAGGGGGGAGCGGGGCGCGGACCACCCACCCACCCACCACTAGACCACCAGGGAAGACTCGCATACAAGCCGACCCCCCAACTTTTGACCCCCATTTTGGGGGTCAAAAATTCGGCTTGTATGCGAGTATATACGGTACCCAGAAGTAAATAATACCTTTTCTCATAAACAAAAGGGGGTGGGTAATTAGGACTGTTTGACATACACAATGTCTTTGAAGAACCAGTCCTAATTACCCACCCCCATTGTTGATGAAAAGGAATTGTTTACTTCCGGGTAATTAGCTCAATAAAACAATTAGCTTTCTGAGATCTCTTCGGATGGTCAGGCTGCTGAAACAGGCTAATAAAACTACTTTGATTGTAAAATACAAGGTAAAATGAAAGTTTATTTTAATAATGAAACAGATTGTTGGCATGCATTTTTCATGTGCTATAGAAATGTCCTGAGTGCTAAAAAGGTGCTTGGTTCACTTTAATCAGCAAATCGTAATTACATATAAGCGTAATCGTGAAAATGTACGCAAAACTTTGTGAAATCGTAATTTGTTGATTACGATCACCACTAACACGTATCTGCCCCTACTGCCAATTCATGACACTCTCGCACTGTTGCAGCCCCCCTCGTTTAGCTGTCGGTAAGATGTCAGAGCTCCCTGAGGCGGTCAGGAGCCAATTTCATTGGTTCCTTAACTTTTTGATCACTGTGAGCCAATCAAATTGGCTCACATGGATGACAGGGTCAGGAACCAATGAAATCAGTCTTGACTGGCTTAGGGAGCTCTGCAGTCATAGGGATGGCAGAGCAAGGGTGCTACAGCAGCGGGTAAATGGCGGTAGCGGCAGGTCAGTGCGGTGTGACGTTGGTAAGCGCCGTTTTTTCAAACCAGCAGTCTCTGGTCCTTAAGGATCCAGAGACTCCTGATACGGAAGTGGTTAAACAAACAAACAAAAAAACACAACCTCCTTCCCAAAAGTCTTAAAGTGAACCGAGCACTCAGGACATTTCTATAGCACATGAAAATGCATGCCAACAATCTGTTTCATTATTAAAATTAACTTTCATTTTACCTTATATTTTACAATCGAAGTAATTTTATTAGCCTGTTTCAGCAGCCTGACCGTCCCAGAAATCTCAGGAAGCTAATTGTTTTATTGAGCTAATTACCGTATATACTCGCATATAAGCCGACCCGCATATAAGCCGACCCCCCAACTTTTCCCTGAAAAAACAGGGAAAAATGATTGACCCCCATATAAGCCGGGGGTAGGAAATGCTGGATTGGTGCAGCCCCCCAGTGTGTCCCAGTATAGCTAGTATAGTGCCCAGTATAGGTAGGTAGTGTCCAGTATAGCTAGTAAAGTGCCCAGTATTGCCAGTATAGTGCCCAGTATAGCCAGTATAGCGCCCAGTATGGGTAGGTAGTGCCTCAGTTTAGCTAGTATAGTGCCCAGTTTAGCTAGTATAGTGCCCCAGTATGGCTAGTAAAGTGCCCAGTTTAGTTAGTATAGTGCCAAGTTTAGCCAGTATAGTGCCCAGTTTAGCTAGTATAGTGCCCAGTTTAGCCAGTATAGTGCCCAGTTTAGCCAGTATAGTGCCCAGTTTAGCCAGTATAGTGCCCAGTTTAGCTAGTATAGTGCCCAGTTTAGCTAGTATAGTGCCCAGTTTAGCTAGTAAAGTGCCCAGTTTAGCCAGTATAGTGCCCAGTTTAGCCAGTATAGTGCCCAGTTTAGCTAGTATAGTGCCCAGTTTAGCCAGTATAGTGCCCAGTTTAGCCAGTATAGTGCCCAGTTTAGCTAGTATAGTGCCCAGTTTAGCTAGTAAAGTGCCCAGTTTAGCCAGTATAGTGCCCAGTTTAGCTAGTAAAGTGCCCAGTTTAGCCAGTATAGTGCCCAGTTTAGCTAGTATAGTGCCCAGTTTAGCCAGTATAGTGCCCAGTTTAGCCAGTATAGTGCCCAGTTTAGCCAGTATAGTGCCCAGTTTAGCTAGTATAGTGCCCAGTTTAGCCAGTATAGTGCCCAGTTTAGCCAGTATAGTGCCCAGTTTAGTGCCCAGCATAGGTAGGTAGTGCTCCGCCCCCCCGCCCCCCGCTGCTGCTATTACCTGTTTAGGAAGCGGCCGCTTCCTAATCCGCGTTCCTCTTCTTAAGTTTCTTCTCAGAGTATCACAGCAGCGCGCCCGGCGCTGCTGCTGTGACGATGTAGAGTGCAGGAAAGAGCGCGGCTCCCTATAGCGGCGATCTGTATCGCCGTTGCCAAGGGAACCGCTCTTTCCTGCCCCCTGCATCGTCACAGCAGCAGCGCCGGGCGCGCTGCTGTGATACTCTGAGAAGACACTTAAGAAGAGGAACGCGGATTAGGAAGCGGCCGCTGCCTAAACAGGTATTAGCAGCGGCGGCCGGGGGGGGGGAGCGGGGAGGGGGGAGCGGGGCGCGGACCACCCACCCACCCACCACTAGACCACCAGGGAAGACTCGCATACAAGCCGACCCCCCAACTTTTGACCCCCATTTTGGGGGTCAAAAATTCGGCTTGTATGCGAGTATATACGGTACCCAGAAGTAAATAATACCTTTTCTCATAAACAAAAGGGGGTGGGTAATTAGGACTGTTTGACATACACAATGTCTTTGAAGAACCAGTCCTAATTACCCACCCCCATTGTTGATGAAAAGGAATTGTTTACTTCCGGGTAATTAGCTCAATAAAACAATTAGCTTTCTGAGATCTCTTCGGATGGTCAGGCTGCTGAAACAGGCTAATAAAACTACTTTGATTGTAAAATACAAGGTAAAATGAAAGTTTATTTTAATAATGAAACAGATTGTTGGCATGCATTTTTCATGTGCTATAGAAATGTCCTGAGTGCTAAAAAGGTGCTTGGTTCACTTTAATCAGCTCCTCCTCCAGAACTAACTGCAGAAGTTTGCTACATGATGTTACGCCTGCCTTCATTCCATCTTGTGTAGTGGAACTTGTAGAGATCTGATACTTTAAATGTTCCTTGCAGAAGAGGAATCCTGCCGAGACATTTTGTTCTTTTAAGCCCAACAGTCTCCGGTGCTGAGAAGATGTTGCTTCACCGTGGAATAAGTCTTCATTTAATTTGAGAGTGCCATGAAAATGGATGTAAAGTTAGATGGGTTTGATAGGGGCTCCCTGTGAAATAAACTCCCAGCACCCATTTAACGCTGTGATGCTCTAATTAAGGCTTCCACTGAATTTGCTTTTAGTGAGCTCACATCAAAAGCCCTCTGCTAAGTGCTGCTGTAATAACCAGTTCACACTGCATGCAAGACTTAAACAGAGTTTCATGAAACTTCTGAGTTCCTGTACAGTAATCAGAAGACTGGAAGGAAGAGTCAGGAGATGTGGGATAGGAGGTTTGTGAGAGATGGTGAGCGAGGACTTCAGAGTGAGGAAGAGTCAGGAGATGTGGACTAGGAGGTTTGTAAGTACTGGTGATGAATGTGGGCTTCAGAGTGAGGACAGGTCAGGAGATGTGGGCTAGGAGGTTTGTAAGAGCTAGTGAGCGAGGACTTAACAATGAGGAAGAGTCAGGAGATGTGGACTAGGAGGTTTGTAAGAGCTGGTGACGAGTGTGGGCTTCAGAGTGAGGACGAGTCAGGAGATGTGGACTAGGAAGTTTATAAAAGCTGGTGAGTGTGGACTTCAGAGTGAAGAAGAGTCAGGAGATGTGTACTAGGAGGTTTATAAGAGCTGGTGACGACTCCGAGTGTGGACTTCAGAGTGAAGAAGAGTCAGGAGATGTGGACTAGGAGGTTTGTACGAGCTGGTGAGTGTGAGCTTCATAGTGAGGAAGAGTCAGGAGATGTGGACTAGGAGATTTGTAAGAGCTGGTGAGTGTGGACTTCAGAGTGAGGAAGAGTCAGGGGATTTAGACTAGGAGGTTTGTAAGAACTAGTGAGTGTGGACTTCAGAGGGAGGAAAAGTCAGGTCAGGACATGTGGACTAGGAGGTTTATAAAAGCTGGTGAGTGTGGACTTCAGAGTAAGGAAGAGTTGGGAGATGTGGATTAGGGAGTTTATAAAAGCTGGTGAGTGTGGACTTGAGAGTGAGGAAGAGTCAGGAGATATGGCCTACAAGGTTTGGAAGAGCTGGTGACGAGTGTGGACTTCAGATTGAGGAAGAGTCAGGACATGGGCACTTCAAAATAGATAACAGGTGGTGAGTGTAAACGTCAGAGTAAGGAAGAGTCAGGGAATAGGGAATAGAAGAGGCAGACTTAGACGTAAGAAACAATTTGGGAATGTGGAAGTTAGAAACCACTAATGGATGTAGATTTGGGAATTAGTACCAATCAGAGACAGGGTATGTGGATCAATTAGAGATAGAGTATGTGGGCAATTAAAGTTCTTTACTGCCCGGGGGCATTAAGTTTAATTGAATTAGGCAACACACACGTTGCCTAATTTAAAGAACTTGGCAGCGCTAATCGCTGGCGAGTTTGTGAATTGCATAGGGCCCCTGCTGTCTTGTCTTCTTTGCGCTTGTCTTCTTTGCATTTTCTCTATCCACAGAATACCTTGGCCCACCCCCCTCCAGCAGTGGCGCACTGTAATTATATGAAGCCCCAAAACGTATGAAGGACAGCTACAGTGCCAGAGAGGTGCACTTAGAGAAGGAAACTGTTTGTTAAAGAGAACCCGAGGTGTGTTTAAGGAATGTTATCTGCATACAGAGGCTGGATCTGCCTATACAGCCCATCCTCTGTTGCTATCCCAAACCCCACTAAGGTCCCCCTGCACGCTGCAATCCCTCATAAATCACAGCCGTGCTGTGAGGCTGTGTTTACATCTGTAGTGTCAGTCTCAGCTGCTCCCCCGCCTCCTGCATAGCTCCGGTCCCTGCCCCCGTCCCTTCCCTCCAATCAGCAGGGAGGGAAGGGATGCAGGCGGGGACCGGAGTTCTGCTGGAGGCGGGGAGAGCAGCAGACTGACACTATAGAGATAAACACAGCCAGCTCTGACAAGCTGTTTGTCAGCAGCGTGGCTGTGATTTATGAGGGATTGCAGAGTGCAGGGGGACCTTAGGGGGGTTTGGGATAGCAACAGAGGCTGGGCTGTATAGGCAGATCCAGCCTCTGTATGCAGATAATATTCTTCAAACCCACCTCGGGTTCTCTTTAAGGGATACTACTGCAATGCATATGCAGAGGTTTTCAACAAAAGCTTTAATCAAAGCTAATGAGATGGATGAAGAAGGGCCCCTAGGTACAGGGGGCCCTGGTGTAGTTACAACCTCTGCATCCCCTTATGCTACACGACTGTCCTCCAGATCACTAAAAAGTCAGGAGATTTTGACTCTTCATTTTGCAAAAAGTGCAACTTTTATTTTTTTTACAAGCTTTTATTTTATTTCCATTTTTATTCCATAATTGATATAAAATAATAGTATGTAAAATGCGAGTAGAGGTAATGTGTCTGAAGTGAGGCTTGTCAGCAGCTGAAGGACTGTAATTGTTCAGCAAAACACATTTGAAGTCACTCATCTCGCGCCGTCACCTCTCTGACTGCAGCCGGCAATGCTCCATTTTGCTAATCTGCCGGTATTGATCAGCAAAGCTTTATTCATAAAATGTGAAGGACAATTCAATCATGAGATGACATCAGTCAGCTGGATGATAAGTGGCGATGGCTCATTTGTATCGGCTTTGGGAAAGGTCAGGGTTTCCGCGCGCCACACAGGCTTAGCATTTGAATATTTCGCTCTGAGAAGGACCTTGACATTCAGAATTTTTTCCCCCCTCTTATTTTTATTTGACATATCTCTAAAGGTCCAAATCGTTAATCATTTTGATGTAAATACACCGGAGTGATGTTTATCAAGAAGAGATATGCGCCTGTAGTCTCAGTCTCCTGTAGCGCGTGGAAGTGACGTGCCGGCAGCACCGGCGCTCAGCGATACTGACAGCAATACCCAACGGTTAACGCAGTGATTAAAAAAGTGTTTTCATGAGGCAGCGAAACATAAATGAACAGTGTCAATCATCCGGGCAAACAAAGGACCAATTTTAAAGCGTTATTCCATCTTTCCTGAGAAATAAGACCTTCGCTTCAGTTAAGCTCTACATAATCATTAGCATTAATGTCTCATATTATCTAAAATTGCTTAGCAAAATAACATCTCAGATATGTAAATTGTTGTGGTTTGTAATGAGTCACAGGCAAAAGTAATGTGATCATAAATGCCAGAGAAAACAGTCATCAGGTAGGTGTGACTTTGGTTGACTGACCAATCCCTTTTCCTCTTGTTTGTCCATGTGACTCAAGGGAGTAAGCAAGCAGTTGTCAGTCAGCGAGGAAGCATTCCCACTTGTCCTTTTGGGAAAGCATATTTTTCAGATTATAACACACTCTGGACTATAAGTCGCACCTAGGCTTAACCTCCCTGGCAGTAACACCAAGTTATGCTCAGGCTAGCCGCCGGGTGCTCTATGCAGAGTATAGCGTGCAGCGGGTATTTTTACTCACCTCTCGGGGGATCCAAACGCAGGCAGGCATTCTACTTCCTCTCCACAGAGGCTCTGAATCACTCGGATGAGATCGCCGTCAGTGATCTCATTACAGAGTTACAGCGCCACCTGGATGACGGAGGGAAAATTGCAGCACTAGAGGCCAGGGAGGTGAGTGAGTGCTGGGGCTGCTGCTGGCTTTCTGGCAGCATGATTGTTTCCTGGTTTTACGGTCTGAAACGTTCAGAAAGAAAGAACCTAAAATCTAAAAATAATCATACCGCCAGAGAGGTTAAAGAGCAAAAACAAGGGGAAAAAGAATACTAAATCTAAAAGTCTATGGTCAAGGGGTGTCTTGTAAATGTTTTCCTCCTAATTATTGTGTCCTCCTCCTGTCCACCTTAGTGTTCTCCTCCTGTCTTCATTGGTGTCTACTCCTGTCCTCCCCCAGTGTGTCCTCCTCCTGTCCCCCTTGTCTACTCCTCCTCTCTACCTTTGTGTCTGTGTCCTCCTCCTGTCCCCCTCTGTGTCCTTCTACTGTCCCCCTCCGTGTTCATCTCCTGCTCCCCTCTGTATTTGCCTCCTGTCCCCTCCGTGTCTTCTTCTGTCCCTCACTCCTTCCCCTTAGCGCCGGCACTTCCTGGTCGTGTCATAACACACATGACTGGCACCAGCGGAAAGGAGTGAGAGACAGCAGCTAATCGCTGCGGGTTCACAGGATGAGGTGAATGATACGGCTGCCGTTGCTACTTACATTTGCAGAGCAGAAGCAGAGCAGGACACGCAGGATGACACCAGGGATATGGAGGGGGACAGCAGCTGCACGCTACGGACACCCACGATGAGGTGAGTGATAGCGGCTGCCGCTAATTACATTCTACAGGGGAGTGCAGGACAGGACACCGGGGACAATACAGGGAGTTCCCAAGATTGCAGCAGGTCGGTGGTTTGTATTGACGGCGTTTCTAAATTGGGGACTCCCTGTATTTGGACTATAAGATGCAGGGACTTTTTTTCCCCTTTTTTGGGAAAGAAAAAGTATGTCTATGGCTCCCTGCACACTGCATGCGATTTCGATTTTTTATCGTTTTTTACATCCGATTCTGATTTTTAATCGTTACTGCATGCTGCGTTTTTTCCTTCGTTTTTCTGTTGCTTGCATTCAGGGAGAATCGGAATTGAAAATAGGAATCGGAAACGGAATCGGAATAGCAAAACCGATTTGCAGTGTGCAGGGAGCCTTATAGTCTGAAAAATACGGCAATTCTGCTGTTTGCGATTTTTGGTATTCTTTAACGTTCGTGTGCATTTTTGTGATTTTGTTATGCATTTGTATGCAAAAGCATCTGATTTACTTCCAAATCGCAAAACACACATTTTCTGTTATTGCTCTAAATTCCTGTTGATTTTCATTGAAATATGAGTCACACATCCAACACCTGCTGTCCGACTTTTAAACAAAAAATTTGCACAAAAATCAGAAATACAATGCAATGCCATTAAAATATGATACATGTGTGAGTAATGTGTTCTCGTGTGAACCATGGCTGAAGATCTATTAAAGAGGAACACTATTGCAAAACAATTTAAAATGTAAAAAGCATGTATACAAGAAGTACCGGTACATTTCTTCCAGATTAAAATGCACTTTTTATTGCTTTTTTACTGTGTTCCTGTCGCTTACAGTAAGCAGTGAAAAGCTGACAGGTTTTGGACTAGTGCATCTCCTAATGGGGATTGTCAGGGTTTTCTTTATTTTCAAAAGCATTTATTGAACTGCAATTGCTCAGTCCAACCACCAACATAGTGTGCCAGGAAAAAGTGAGGCAGGCCAACATCTTCATATAGATCCTTTTCAGTGATTGCTTTTGTTTAAAATAAAGGAGATGATAAGAATACCCCAAGAGGAGATGGACTAGTCCAACACCTGTCAGACTTTCACTACCTACTGTAAGCGACAGCAACATAGGAGAAAAGTAATTTACAGTGCATTTTTGCTCCTGGAGAAACAAACCTCTTATACGTATGGGTACTCAGGTATTTTACAATTATATACCTATTTTTTTTGTTTTTGCATGAACTACTTTTTATTTATTTTTTTTGCGCTGTTGGAGAGAATTTATACTAGAGATAAGCGAAGGATGTGCGCCCCTGGAAGACCAGAACATTCCGCAGCAGCGCCTGATCCTCCTGGATTTACACCGAGTTTGACGCTTCCTCCTCTGCAGAACGTGTCCAGAGTCTGAAGCAGCAGCCGCGTCAATCGCTAGCGTGTTCCTAAGCCGTGATCACGTCAGCCCGTTAACGCCTCTTAATTAAATCATTCAGATCTCAGTAAATTGATGAACAGATAAACATTGATGTGGCCTTTGTGATTTCCCCATTACCCTCATCAATGTCGCTGATCTGAAAGAGCAGAGACAATTAAACCAGGCTATTTTTTAGCACATATACTGTAGTGTACATATACACCGTATATCACCATTATTCGGAACACAGGCGACTGAAGTCTCAACTAACCGGCATGCCTGTGTGAATAGCGTAGACTGCTCTTTGGAGGGTTTGCAGGGCATAAAATACTTACCAAGCCTCCTGGCAGAGTCTTCTACCGCTCCTGTAGCTCCTAGCGCCTTTGCAGCGTTCATCGATGTCTCCCAGCATGCCACATGACCGGCACAGAGTATAGTATATTGTCTTGTCACTCAACTGTCCCTCAGATGGGCTCACAATCTAATCCCTGCCATAGTCATCAGAGGCGTAGCTAGGGTTTTCAGCGCCCAGGGACAACAAAAGTTTTTGCGCCCCCCACCCACCCCTAGACAAAATGTACGGGGCCACACATCAGAATGTGGACGTGGTCATGGGTGAAGTCAAATGTACAAATGCTGCTTAGATAGCCAGATGTACCCAGGGCCAGGCCGAGGCATAGGCTGGAGAGGCTCCAGCCTCAGGGCGCAGTGTAGGAGGGGGCACACAATTCATTCAGCTGTCATTCCCAATTGTGTTTGAAGCAGAAAGAAATAAGAAAATGGCATACACGACAGTGACTGCAAGCCAGATAACTAGATATTAAGGTGTTGGGGAGGTTGGGGGCCCTGGGGGACCTATTAGTCTAATAGCAATCAGTGTGTGATGGCTGGGGTGGGAGGGATAGAGGGGCGCACTTTGCTGTTTCAGCCTTGGGTGCTGAAGGACCTTGTCCCGCCTCTGGATGTACCCCTGTCCCCCCTGAAGATAGTGATATGTGCCCCCTTTCCCCCTATTTAGATAGCCAGATGTTCTCCCTTCCCCTGTTCAGATAGCCAGATGTGCTCTCCTTTAAATAGCCAAATGTGCCCACCTTTAGATAGCCAGATCTGCCCCCCTTCCCCCATTTTGATAATGAGGTCTGCCCCCCTATAATTAGCCAAACGTGCCCCCCTTTAGATAGCCAGACTACGTGCTCCGCTTTTTCTATAGCTGCCTGTTAACACTTCTGCACTCTTCTGCAGAGGGAGGGAGAGAAGCAGGGGCACTGTAGGCCGCCGGCGAGCCGCTTCTCACGCATTAGCCTTACAGTGCTGCGCCCCGGATATGTGTACCTCCTTGCCCACCCATAGCTACTCCTCTGAGGAGCCAGGAAAAAGGGACACTAGAACACGCCCCTGTCACAGCTTTAACTACGACCCATTTTTTCAAAACCACGCCCCTCCCTTATACAGTTTCCCCCTCGATCCTATGCAGAGATTGGCGCATGGAGCGTTGATAGGCAGGCAAGTTATTTAAAGAATAATCACAGCACACATATGTCATAAAGGATATAAATTAGGGTAAACAGCTCTACATGAAGAGTTCTGAATATATTAAATAAGAAAATAAAGATTGAAATGTGCAAAATATTAAATTATTTATTTCTGGCAAAAAACTTCACATATCAGAAATGTTAACACAGTGCCTACAAGTGCATAACTCTAGTCCCAGGACTGTAAATGCATAAAATCACACAACTAACTAATAACTATTAATAAGAGCAATAGCACAGAGGAATGCAATCATAAAATTGTTCCATACAGGATTTCTAGCACTTCACAAGCATATTGAAAGACAAGATACCCACCTCACTATTCAGATGCTCTGTAACCAGATAGCCAGGGTAGAGATCCCGGTATCACTCTCTCTCAACTTCAAAGACATTCCTTGCTGAGCCTGGAATTTTATGTTGTTGTGCTGCTGATGAAATTCAGCGTGAGGCAAAGCTGCAGAGTGTGATGTGATGCATGTATTTCAGTGTTCTCTGCAAATACTCTGGGCAGTGAAACAGTTAACCCCAAACTCTCCTGCTCTGTGAAGAGGTCGGGACATTTGACCAGTGCCCCGTGATGCCGTGATAGAGGCTGCAAATCGTTAGTGTCATGGCGAAAACGTGACACTTGGCAGGTCTGGATCGTGTAGTCCAGGGCCAATTTTAGTAGAAAACCAATTAACTTCTCTTTGTGTTTTGAGATGTGTGAGGAAACCTGAGTACTCGAAGGAAATCCACGCAGACACGGGGAGAACATATAAACACCGTACAGATAGCGCCTTGGCCGGGATTTAAATCAGGGACCCAGCGCTACAAGGCAAGTGTGCTAACCTTGCTGCCCACCTGATCTGCTGCATGCTTGTTCAGGGTCTATGGCTAAAGAGGCAGATGATCAGCAGGACAGCCAGGCAACTGGTATTGCTTAAAGGATACCAGAGCTGAAAGGCTCTAGTAAAAACTGAAGCTGTACTGGGTAGGGGGGCATAACCAAATAATCACCGTGCCTCTCGTTCTCCTTTGTCCCCTGACGCTCTTCTCCAATCAGTCTCATTCTCCTGGGCGACTCCAAACTTGGACATACTGCGCTGCGCATGCGCAGTATGCCCGTTCTGCTCCCCTTTGGCTATACTGAGTGATGTAACAGGACAGGTGCACCCTCGGTCCTGCGCCCTGGTGTGAACGCCGATTGCAGATGCGGGGGGGAGCGAGCATGTTCCTGTCCTGTGACATCACTCGGAGCGGCCACAGGAGAGGAACTGGAGGCACAGTGAGTATTTGATTATGCCTCCCTACCCAGTACTACTTCAGTTTTTACCTTTCGGCTCTGGTATCCTTTAAAAAGGAAATAAATATGGCAGCCTCCAGATCCCTCTCACTTCAGTTGTTCTTTAAGCAAACGTCTACTGTAAGCAGCAGAATGTATCTTGCGACAAGTTATAAGGTAAATCATTATGTTTTGGGATCTGATGAAGGCAGGTTATTTTCTCAAAGATAATCCTTCAAAAAAAATGACTGCTAGTGCAAATTTAAAAAGCATCACCTTCCATCCTTAGCCTTTCTTCAGATCCTGCCGATGGAGTGACAGAGCTACAATTGCCTGGCTTGTAATGGACGATGACGCGAGTGGTGTGGGTCGGCGGTGGGCACAGTGGTGCTTTTAGCGGAGAGCTCCCGAGGTCTCAGCATCAAACGCCTCATCATTAGAGAGCCAGTGTACTATTTTCTGGCAATTTTCCTGCACTTAGCTGAAGTGCTGTCTGTACGACGGCCACACCTCCCGGTAGCCGAGCATAACCTCTCCCAGGAGGCCGAGCTGGATATGCCGAGACACTATATCCCCATATCTGAAAGCCAAATCTTCATGTACAATTGAGGCCTGGAACCCACTACAAATCGCTAGTGCAATCGCTAGCGTTTTTAATTAGCGTTTTCCTGCGATTTTGGTAGCCATTTTAAAAAGTGTAAGCTTTTTGTCTGCGATTGTGATGGCAAATTGCGATTAGCGATTTTTCAATTGTTTGTGTCATCAATTTGCATACATTTTGTGGGTAACTTTGATTTCACAAAATTTTTACTGTTACCCAAAATTATGTTGACGGGAGTCTATCGACAAGACAAAACACATTTTCACAAAGAAAGTTTAGATGTTTGAACAGAGGCGCCAAAATAGGATAAAAGCGTCTAAAAACCATTTAAACCGTTTTGGCTAAAGTCAAATTTTCAGACAGGAAGGGACAGGCTTGCAACAATTATGTAAAGTATGTATAAAACTGGCACCCCCCAAAATAAATATGTTTTACTGTCAGTTTCAATTTATAATAGATCCAAATTGGTAATCCTGGGATTCTATAGAGAGGACACACAGGCCCCCCAGCATGGCTGTTGCACTTCCTGTGTAGGGGGAACCACTTGTATATTCTTGGTTGGTGGGGAGATTTTATGTAGTTACACTGACCCTGCCCTAATGAAAGGATGTCCTCCATCTCATTCCAGGTATTATGATTCTTTACTTGTTACACATCTCCCACATATGCCATAGTGATGGGAATTCCGGCTCTTCTCAGAGAATCGGCTCTTCTGAACCGGCTCCCATTAAAGAGCCGGCTCTTATGGCTCTGAATCGGCTCTTCATTAAATGTCACTAGACAAATGTCACTAGACACCACTCAGAATCGGAGTAAAAGCCCCGCCCCGTCTCCATGACTGCTTATCTGACTGGGGCAATCCCTCCTGCTACTGCTCTGCTCCCCCCATACATCCGCCCCATACACTCCTACAAGCTGAAAGAGGAGGACTACATCTCCCAGCATGCCTCAGCGCCCTTTATCACAGACCAAAGCAGAGCTGTGTGGGGCGGCTGAGGCATCGGCTCTTTTTAAACTGAGAACCGGCTCCTGTTGTTCGCAGCAAAGAGCCAGGTCTTAAAGCCGGCTCGTTCGCGAACGACCCATCACTAATATGCTAGAGAAAGAGCTGAGAGCAGTGTAGTCACAGGACAGCTTCCCTGATACTCCCTGCAGTGCTGTTAGGACATTGCATGTGGCAGACATGATGAGCACATGTTATGCAGATTGCTGTTACCTGGGATATGCTGCACTGTATTTGCATTGATGCGATTTCTGAGTAAGGCTAGGTCCACACTGGTCCGTTGCAGATCGGATCCGTTTTACACGGATCCGTTTTTCAAAACTTTTTTTCCCTCAACCCCCCCCCCCCCCATTTTTTCCTAAAACTTATATTTTTGCAGCATATGTTTCCAGTCCGTGGGAACGTATGCCCAGCCATGGGGGAGAGGCAGCCATGCTGGAGGGGTATAGCAGGCAGGACGGGGGTGGCAGCGGTCAGTGGGGAGGCTCCCCCTCCCTCCCCTAGGTCCCTCCCCTACCCCTCCAGCTAGTTTCTGCAAAACTTGTTACAATGTATAGCAGAGAGCTTACCTACTCCTTCGGTTCATGATCCGGTTCTTTTTAATGAATCGATTCATTAAAAAGAGCCAAGCTTCCCATCACTACGAGTCACTGCCTGCAATGCCGCCCTCTATACTTCAGAAGGTGGCATTGCAGGCAGTGGCTCGTCGTGGTGGAAAGTTTGGCTCTTTTCAATGAATCGATTCATTCAAAACAAAACCGAAGGAGTAGGTAAGCTCCCCGCTCCCTGCTATACATTGTAACAAGTTTTGCGGAAACTAGCTGGAGGGGTAGCGCGGACGGGGGACCCAGGTGAGGGGGGGAGGGCCTCCATGCTGACCGCTGCCACCCCCGTCCTGCTTGCTATACCCCTCCAGCATGGCGGCTGCTTCTCCCCCCACAGGCTGTGACACAGAAACTGATCCCTTTCTGTGTCCACAATTTGCCTGTGTAGAGGGGGATCCATTTTCCCATTGCCTGCCACTACCCCTGCGTGTATCAGGGTCCAGATCCGTTGCGTGAAAATGGAGCAGATCTGGACCTTCCCTTCAGGTTTTGAAAGTGGGTCCCTGCGGATCCGTTTTTGTTATGGGTAAAGACAGCTGTTATCTAAAACATTGATATCCGTGGCTCCGGTTTTGATTGCGGCCTGAAAAACGGAGCCATAAATCTGTTAACGTATCTAGTGTGTGCTAGGCCTAATATAATGTTGTATTATGTAAGGTTTTATGTGGTTACACTGACCCTGCCCTAATCAAAGCATGCCCTCCATCTCATTCCAGATTGTTTGATCCTCAATAAACACCCACCCCTATCGCACTGTGGAGTTTATTCATCATATGTGTAATACATACACACATTGCTGCTCCGTGCTCTGTACACACATTGCTGCTCCGTGCTCTGTACACACACTGCTGCTACATGCTCTGTACACACACTGCTGCTTCGTGCTCTGTACACACGCAACTGCTCCACGCTCTGTACACACACTGCTGCTCCATGCTCTGTACACAAGCTGCTGCTCCATGCTCTGTACACACACTGCTGCTCCATTCTCTGTGCACACGCAGCTGCTCCACGCTCTGTACACACACTGCTCCTCCACGCTCTGTACACAAGCTGCTGCTCCATGCTCTGTACACATGCTGCTGCTCCATGCTCTGTACACACGCTGCTGCTCCATGCTCTGTACACACGCTGCTGCTTCATGCTCTGTACACACACTGCTCCATGCTCTGTACACAAGCTGCTGCTCCATGCTCTGTACACACGCTGTTGCTCCATGCTCTGTACACACTCTGCTGCTCCATGCTCTGTACACACGCTGTTGCTCTATGCTCTGTACACACGCTGCTGCTTCATGCTCTGTACACATGCTGCTGCTCCATGCTCTGTACACACACTGCTGCTCCATGCTCTGTACACACACTGCTGCTCCATGCTCTGTACACACACTGCTGCTCCGTGCTCTGTACACAAGCTGCTGCTCCATGCTCTGTACACACGCCGCTGCTTCATGCTCTGTACACACACTGCTCCATGCTCTGTACACACGCTGCTGCTCCATGCTCTGTACACACACTGCTCCATGCTCTATACACATGCTGCTGCTCCATGCGCTGTACACATGCTGCTGCTCCATGCTCTGTACACACGCTGTTGCTCCATGCTCTGTACACACGCTGTTGCTCCATGCTCTGTACACACGCTGCTGCTCCATGCTCTGTACACACGCTGCTGCTCCATGCTCTGTACACAGGCTGCTGCTCCATGCTCTGTACACAGGCTGCTGCTCCATGCTCTGTACACAGGCTGCTGCTCTATGCTCTGTACACAGTCTGCTGTTCCATGCTTTGTACACACGCTGCTGCTCCATGCTCTGTACACACACTGCTGCTCCATGCTCTGTACACACACTGCTGCTCCATCCAAAGTCAACTGTAGCAGGGAAAGGGGGCGGTGCTGGGAGCTGCAGGATGCCTGCAGATATTCTGGTGTCTCAACTTGTGCCTGTCCCCAGACACTGCACCGGCCCTGGTCTGAGGGGGATTCTGGGCAGCTGTAATCCCCCCCTGTGTTTGCCTATGCATGCATACTGATATTTACAGACAGACAGGGGAACAGATTACCAGGCAGGTTTGTTGTCCACCCGATCGCCCTTCCTGACATACGGATAGCAGATGCGTTTTATCATCTCCTCCCCCCCCCCCCCGCCTAAACATATACCACGTTTTTGATTTTAATGAACCCCCAGAACCCAAATAACTCAATTTTTATCCTACATCCTTTAAAAAAGAAAAATAACTGAGAGATGCGGCTTAAATGTGCAATGAAATAAAACAAGACAACTGCAATTTAATCAGCCTCACCTTCGGGGAAATATGCGTTTAATGGCTTTGTTATTCTCTTCTCTCCGATAATAAATACGGTTGGAAGAGGAGCACAGCTCGACATCTGCTGCAGGACCCGGTGAGCCGGAGGCAACCGGAATCCACGCTGAGAACAAAACAACGAGACCGGTTCTCTTTACCGCTCGCCATCATCGGGAACGATAATGGAGGCGGCGGTGCCAAGGAGCCGGCGCAGCAGGCAGGAGGTTTATGGGAGAATTCTGTAACAGAGACATATCTTTTAATTAGGAATCTGGCTTCCGGATCTCAGCATATGCGATCTCCAGAATTCACAGAAAAAGCACCTTAAAATGCGGCATATCGAGCCAAGACGTCTATTTATCATCACAGCCGTGCCCAGGCCTCCACGCTACTTACTTATTGCGCTACTCCAGCTAAAGCGTTAGCACTTTATTCTTAAAGAAACACTGAAGCGGAAAAAAATTATGATATAATGAATTGGTTGTGTAGTATGGATAATTACTAGAACATTAGTAGCAAAGAAAATATTCTCATATTTTTATTTTCACTTATATAGTGTTTTTTTATAACATTGCATCATTCTCTAATATTTGCAGTTTACACACTACTCAGCATTCTAAATGATTTTACAGAGCAGGCCAGTGAACTATTGAACTGTTCTCTGCAGAGAAAAAGAAAATACATTGACAGACACTTGAGATAACAAGCTTCAGTAGACAGAGCTCTCTGCAACTTTGAAAGTCGTGGAGCTCAATGGCTCTTTTGCATAGATAACAACTGGAGTTTCTTAACTCTTCCTTCAGTACCTGTGCCGAAGACAACAAAAGGATAGCTACTTATCTTGGGCTTCTTCCAGCCCCCCGTAGTCTGTCAAATACCTCAATGTCCTACCAGTCTGATCCTCTTTGTTGCTGTAAAGTTAGGCTGCGATCCAGCTGGGTTGCAGGCCACTATCCATGCGCTGTTCTGGCCCGCGTGCCTCTTCTATCGCCCTCCTGTGGTCTGGAGTGTTCTGCGCAAGCACAGTTACAAGTCTTGTGAACCGCGTAATGCTCCCAGCCACAGGAGTGCAGTTGGGGAGGCGCATGGCTGACGCGTATTAGTCTGTAACTGAGTTAAAGAGACACTGAAGCGAAAAAAAAAAAATGATGATATTATGATTTGTATGTGTAGCACAGCTAAGAAATAAAACATTAAGATCAGATACATCAGTGTAATTGTTTCCAGTACAGGAAGAGTTGAGAAACTCCAGTTGTTATCTCTATACAAACAAGTTAGTCATGGAGAGGGCTGTTATCTGACTTTTATTATCTCAACTGTTCCTGGACTATTTACTCTTTCTCTGCTAGAGGAGAGGTCATTAGTTCACAGACTGCTCTGAAAGAATCATTTTGAATGCTGAGTGTTGTGTAATCTGCACATATTAGAGAATGATGCAATGTTAGAAAAAACACTATATACCTGAAAATAAAAGTATGAGAATATTTTCTTTGCTGCTAATCTTCTAGTAATTATTCATAGTACACAACCAATTCACTATATCATATTTTTTTTTTTCGCTTCAGTGTCTCTTTAAAGGAGTTCTGTGGGGGGTTGTGGAAGAGAAAAACAGACACTTACCTTGGGCTTCTATCAGCCCGGTGCAGCGGTAATGTCCCACGCCGTCCTCCTCCCATCTGCCGTTCTCCGCCGCCGGCCCCGGTCTAAGCGGCATGGGATCCAACTGCGGCTGCGCTAGAGTGGCCGCGCACCCGCTCGCTTCCGCCTGCGTCATCGGAAGCTTACTGCGCAAGCGCAGTACAAGGCTCCGTTGTACTGCGCCTGCGCAGTAAGCCTCAGATGACGCGAGCGGAGGCACGGCAACGCGCATTATTCGTCTGTATGTCGGCGGATGGGAGCAGGACTTCGTGGGACAGTACCGCTGCATGGGGCTCATAGAAGCCCAAGGTAAGTGGCAGTTTTTCTCTTTAGAAACCCCCACAGAACCCCTTTAAGTCGCAGACTTTAAAGAGGAACTCCAGTGAACATAAACAGCTATTTCCCACAATGCAATGATCTTCACAGACAGGAAACTGTCAGGACCATAGTCCTGACATCACACTGTGGGAGGGGTTTCACCACAATATCGGCCATACAGAGTCCCCTGATCATCCGTTTGAGAAAAGGTAAATATTTCTCATGGTAAAGGGGGTATCAGCTACTGATTGGAGTGAAGTTGAATTCTTGGTTACGGTTTTCTTTAATGGGGTTGACAGAGGCACATTGAAGTTGAATAGGAGGACAGACTATAGGGGGCTGGAAGAAGCTATATTTGTTCTCTGGTTGAACTTTGATCTCTTGTTGAACTCGATGGACGTATGTCTTTTTTCAACCAAAATAACTATGTAACTATATATGTATCTGTAAAAACTTTTAATCCCTTAATCTCAGGTTTACTTTAATTGCCAACCTATGCCTAACCCTAACCGATTAGGGTTAGGCATAGGTTAGGAAACGTAACCTATGCCTAATCCTCCATAAATAAATAAAAAAAATAAAAAAAAATATATATATATATATATATATATATATATATATACCTATATATATATATATATATATATATATATATACATATATATATATATATCAGAAGTATATTATGGGCAAGAGGAGCTGGCCATTTTATTTTTTTTATAAAATAAACAAATAATTTTTAAAGTGTACCTGTAAGGATAAAAAATGCCCCTTAATAATGGGAAACCTCTGGATAATCTAGAGGCTTCCTCCTTCACTGGGCCGTTTCAACGCTGTGTCCCCCCAAATACCTTGTAGATGGCTCACGCAAGCACAGCAGCACCAACCCGATGGGACTTTTTCTGCCGAAGTCCAGGCGAATCCATGCTACATACCTATGATATTTGGCACCCGGTTCTGATTATTTACAGACACGCCCCCAACCCCTTAAATCATTTTTTGATGGGGGGGGGGGGGTGTAGGGGGTGGTGTGTTTAGTGCTTTGTGGCAAAATTTTAGGGAAAAGTGAGGTCGGATTGCCAAAAAACGAGTGTGCCCATGACAGGATGTGGGTGGGGCTGACTATAATGTAACAATGTAACTCAAAGGCAGTGGGTCAGAGTTTCCTCCCACACACATAAGAAAGAAGTGCCCCCCCCCCCCAAAAAAAAAATCCAAAAACACACACACTCACATAGTAGCAGCAGCAGCATTTTACCCATGAAGTGGTGGAATAGGTTTGCATCATAGATGTGCACAGGATAAATCTGCAGAAACTGCGTAATGCAGTCAATATGGACCAAAATCTCTGAGGAATGCTTAGAAGAATTAAGGCCAAGGCCGGTGGGTTATTTAGTTGGCGCACCGGTTCTCTCATGAAGCAAGGTGAAACATTTGCATCAGGTGCAGAGATTACAGGGGCAGCATTTTTGTAATAGCATGCAGCTAGAGTAGAAGGAAATCAAGGTGAAGAGGTCATCATTGGGGAAAAGCAGCTTGTTGTGCTGTGTGAGGAGTCTGACAGTGAGTGAGGAGGGGGGAGGCAGGAAAGCAGCAGTGTTTCATTTGATTTGCGCAGCAGAAGGGAGGAGGTGGCACTGTTGTCCCCACTCCTAACTGAGGAGGGGGCACATTCTCACAAGTTTGTCTCAGGCAGCAAAAAGTCTAGAACCAGCCCTGATTAAGGCAGTTTTGAAGGCAAAAGGGGGTCAAACTCAGTACTAGTAGGACGTACCTAATAAAGTGGCCAACTACATATATTTTTTTCAGTCTGGTTTCTTTTGGTTAATGTATTAGCATATCATTTAGTATTCATGAGTTCCCAAAATGCCATAGTACACCACTGCGCATGAGTTCTTATCTGTGCCTGCATACTAGCATTAGGCTCCGCTGAAGCCGGAGTGGGTCTGTGTTACTGTGCAAGCACAGTGTGACCACGTGCCCGCAAGCTTTGGGGGTCTGAGCGCTGGAATGGCCTGGTGGAGGAGGAGAGGCTTCCCTCTCCCGAAGTAAGTATCACATTTTTATCTTGCGAACCTAACCAGCAGGGATGTAACCAGCGGCGTTGCTAGCAACCTAAGAGATCTGGGGCACTTTTGGGCAATCCATCCAAAAAATGGGTGTGGCCATGCACCAGAATGTGTGTGTGTGGTCATGGGTGGAGCCAAATTTACATAAACTCAGCAGCGCTCTGAGTAGGCCTGCCCAGAAAAATGTTGAATGAAGCCACCCTCTTCATTAAAACAAAACAAAACAAAAAATGCAACACATACAGGTAGTGCAGAATTATTAGGCAAGTTGTATTTTTGAGGAATAATTTTATTATTGAACAACAACCATGTTCTCAATTAACCCAAAAAACTCATTAATATTAAAGCTGAATATTTTTGAAAGTAGTTTTTAGTTTGTTTTTAGTTTTAGCTATTTTAGGGGGATATCTGTGTGTGCAGGTGACTATTACTGTGCATAATTATTAGGCAACTTAACAAAAAACAAATATATACCAATTTCAATTATTTATTTTTACCAGTGAAACCAATATAACATCTCAACATTCACAAATGTAAATTTCTGACATTCAAAAACAAAACACAAACAAATCAGTGACCAATATAGCCACCTTTCTTTGCAAGGACACTCAAAAGCCTGCCATCCATGGATTATGTCAGTGTTTTGATCTGTTCACCATCAACATTGCGTGCAGCAGCAACCACAGCCTCCCAGACACTGTTCAGAGAGGTGTACTGTTTTACCTCCTTGTAAATCTCACATTTTATGATGGACCACAGGTTCTCAATGGGGTTCAGATTAGTGTTGGGCGAACATCTAGATGTTCGGGTTCGGGCCGAACAGGCCGAACATGGCCGCGATGTTCGGGTGTTCGACCCGAACTCCGAACATAATGGAAGTCAATGGGGACCCGAACTTTTGTGCTTTGTAAAGCCTCCTTATATGCTACATACCCCAAATTTACAGGGTATGTGCACCTTGGGAGTGGGTACAAGAGGAAAAAAAAATTTAGCAAAAAGAGCTTATAGTTTTTGAGAAAATCGATTTTAAAGTTTCAAAGGGAAAACTGTCTTTTAAATGCGGGAAATGTCTGTTTTCTTTGCACAGGTAACATGCTTTTTGTCGGCATGCAGTCATAAATGTAATACATATAAGAGGTTCCAGGAAAAGGGACCGGTAATGCTAACCCAGCAGCAGCACACGTGATGGAACAGGAGGAGGGTGGCGCAGGAGGAGAAGGCCACGCTTTGAGACACAACAACCCAGGCCTTGCATGAGGACAAGAAGCGTGCGGATAGCATGCTTTGTACCACCATGCAGTCATAAATGTAATAAAGATAAGTGGTTCAATAAACAGGGACCACGCGGCAACGCTAACCCAGCAGCAGCACACGTGATGGAACAGGAGGAGGCGCAGGAGGAGAAGGCCACGCTTTGTGAGACACAACAACCCAGGCCTTGCATGAGGACAAAAAGCGTGCGGATAGCATGCTTTGTACCGCCATGTAGTCATAAATGTAATAAAGATAAGAGGTTCAATAAACAGGGACCACGCGGCAACGCTAACCCAGCAGCAGCAGCAGCAGCAGCACACGTGATGGAACAGGAGGAGGCGCAGGAGGAGAAGGCCACGCTTTGTGAGACACAACAACCCAGGCCTTGCATGAGGACAAAAAGCGTGCGGATAGCATGCTTTGTACCGCCATGTAGTCATAAATGTAATAAAGATAAGAGGTTCAATAAACAGGGACCACGCGGCAACGGTAACCCAGCAGCAGCAGCAGCACACGTGATGGAACAGGAGGAGGCGCAGGAGGAGAAGGCCACGCTTTGTGAGACACAACAACCCAGGCCTTGCATGAGGACAAAAAGCGTGCGGATATAGCAGCAATGCTTTTTGCCGCCATGCAGTCATAAATGTAATACAGATGAGAGGTTCAATAAACAGGGACCGGAAACGCTAAACCATCCCAGATGTTCATCGGTCATGTTACTTGGTTGGGGTCCAGGAGTGTTGCGTAGTCGTTTCCAATCCAGGATTGATTCATTTTAATTTGAGTCAGACGGTCTGCATTTTCTGTGGAGAGGCGGATACGCCGATCTGTGATGATGCCTCCGGCAGCACTGAAACAGCGTTCCGACATAACGCTGGCTGCCGGGCAAGCCAGCACCTCTATTGCGTACATTGCCAGTTCGTGCCAGGTGTCTAGCTTCATGCCCGGTTTCAGGTCCAGCGGTGCCAGCCACAAATCCGTCTGTTCCTTTATTCCCCTCCAAATTTCCTCCCCTGTGTGCTGCTTATCCCCAAGGCAGATCAGCTTCAGCAACGCTTGCTGACGCATGCCAACAGCTGTGCTGCACTGCTTCCACGATCCTACTGCTGCTGGTGCTGGGTTAGCATTTCCGGATGAGGTACAGCTTTGAGATGCGTTGGAGGAGAAGGAGTCAGAGAGGTAGGTGCTGCTGTTGTTATCCAGCTGTTTGCGGCGTGGGCAACACCCGCGCCGTAGCAGGTGAGGAATCGCTGCCAGGCTCCACAAGGTTCACCCAGTGCGCGGTAAGGGAGATGTATCGACCCTGGCCGAACGCACTCGTCCAGGTGTCAGTGGTGAGGTGAACCTTGCAGGCAACGGCATTCTTCAAGCTTCGGGTTATTTAGCTGACCACGTGCTCATGCAACTCAGGCACTGCAGAGCGCGCAAAGTGGTAGCGGCTGGGAACCACGTAACGTGGGATGGCCACTGACATCATGCCCTTGAAGCTGTTTGTCTCCACCACTCGATATGGCAGCATTTCGCAGGCCAGAAGCTTGGCTATGCTGGCTGGCTGTTACTGCCACGGCCCGGGGGTCATTTGCTGGCAATTTCCTCTTGTGCTCAAACATCTCAGAAACAGACAACTCAACCGTAGCGCTGCACACCGAAGGGCTGTTGGTTGTTGTGTTTGATGAACACTGGGAGACCTCAAGAGCACTAGTCCGGAAAGTGACAGTGTCAGCATCGTCTGATGTTTGTGAATGTTGTGAACCACGCAATGGCTGGGCTACTGCTGCTGCTGAGGCGGGTCTGGTGGTGAGTCTGGTGAACCCAAGGGAGGCAGTGTTGCTGGTGGTACCCTGTCCTGCCGCGTTTGCCCACAGAGTGGGATGTTTGGATAGAATGTGGCGGCTCATGCTGGTGGTGGAGAGGTTGTTAATACTTTTCCCCCTGCTCAGGCGGGTCTTGCACACCTTGCAAATCGCCATGGTAACATCCTCAGTGCAGTCTTCAAAGAAAGCCCAGACTTTAACTGGCTGAGGACTCGGACCTCGTGCGTGATGTGCTGGTGCTGCTTAACCCACTGCTGGACGCTTGAGAGGTCATCCAAGTAATTATCTGGTCCTGTTCTTTTGGATCTGTGAGGGTTGTTGTCCTGGACAACATGGGCAGTATTGAGTGGGTTTTCTTGGGTGCTCCCCTGTGGCCTGTACGTGAACCGTCAGGGGAAACACCTCTTCCCTTGCCCCTCCCTCTTTCACCGGATTTCTTCCTCATTTCACTTATCCTTAAAGTACACGCTGACTGGCAGCAGTACAGTGGCAGTACAGAAATGCTATACAGTGGTGGGTGAGCGGTGTACCACTATTGTCAGCAGTGACACAGAGCACAATGCTATACAGTGGCGGGTGAGCGGTGTACTACTGTTCCCAGCAGACACAGAGTGGAAGTAAACACAATGCTATATAGTGTGGCTGAGCCGTGTACACAGAGTGGCATTAAACACAATGCTATATAGTCTGCTATATAGTCACCCCGAACAGGGTGATGTTCTGCAGAACCCAAACAGTGGCAAACACTGTTCGCCCAACACTACTGGGAGGGAACGCAGATTTTAGTACCTAAACACACGATACAACATGTTTTCCGGGGTCGGACTCTGAGGCACATACAGATGGTCCCGATCATCATCCTCATCATACAACTCTTCTCCTGAGTCTGACCCACCCACCACCTCTGCCACCCCAACATCCCCAGACACAGACCCCTCATCGTCCTCAACATTAACTTGGGATGCTGGCCTGAGCCAGACCTCCTCCTCCACATCAGGCCCCATCATCTCCTCAATGGCAGCCCTCATTAATCGCTCTGGCGACGGACTGATGGACACAACGTTCTCCTCCGGGGAGGGCTGCTGCTGACCACTGGCTGCTGGGGTGGATGTTATAGCTTGCGTGGGGCGTTGGCTGTTGCTGTTGTTGGGAGTGCTGCTCACAGCGGAGGTCTCTGGGGAACTCATGTTGAGCTCATATAGTGGTTGACGGTGAGTGGAGTATTACTGATCCCAGCAATATACACACTGACTGGCAGAGTATGCAATGCTATATAGTGTGGCTGAGCGGTGTACACAGAGTGGCAGTAAACACAATGCTATATAGTCTGGCTGAGCGAGCGGTGTACTACTGTTCCCAGCAGAATCAGAGTGGCAGTAAACAATGGTATATAGTCTGGCTGAGCGGTGTACACAGAGTGTCAGTAAACAATGGTATATAGTCTGGCTGAGCGGTGTACACACAATGCTATATAGTCTGCTATATAGTGTCAGTAAACAATGGTATATAGTCTGGCTGAGCGAGCGGTGTACTACTGTTCCCAGCAGAATCAGAGTGGCAGTAAACAATGGTATATAGTCTGGCTGAGCGGTGTACACAGAGTGTCAGTAAACAATGGTATATAGTCTGGCTGAGCGAGCGGTGTACTACTGTTCCCAGCAGAATCAGAGTGGCAGTAAACAATGGTATATAGTCTGGCTGAGCGGTGTACACAGAGTGTCAGTAAACAATGGTATATAGTCTGGCTGAGCAGTGTACACAGAGTGTCAGTAAACAATGGCATATAGTCTGGCTGAGCGGTGTACACACAATGCTATATAGTCTGCTATATAGTGTCAGTAAACAATGGTATATAGTCTGGCTGAGCGAGCGGTGTACTACTGTTCCCAGCAGAATCAGAGTGGCAGTAAACAATGGTATATAGTCTGGCTGAGCGGTGTACACAGAGTGTCAGTAAACAATGGTATATAGTGTGGCTGAGTGGTGTACACAGAGTGTCAGTAAACAATGGTATATAGTCTGGCTGAGCGGTGTACACAGAGTGTCAGTAAACAATGGTATATAGTCTGGCTGAGCGAGCGGTGTACTACTGTTCCCAGCAGAATCAGAGTGGCAGTAAACAATGGTATATAGTCTGGCTGAGCGGTGTACACAGAGTGTCAGTAAACAATGGTATATAGTGTGGCTGAGTGGTGTACACAGAGTGTCAGTAAACAATGGTATATAGTCTGGCTGAGCGGTGTACACAGAGTGGCAGTAAACACAATGCTATATACTCTGGCTGAGCGAGCGGTGTACTACTGTTCCCAGCAGACACAGAACAGTAAACAGAATGCTATATAGTGTGGCTGAGCGAGCGGTGTACCACTATTCCCAGCAGACACAGAACAGTGAACAGAATGCTATATAGTGTGGCTGAGCGAGCGGTGTACCACTATTCCCAGCAGACACAGAACAGTGAACAGAATGCTATATAGTGTGGCTGAGCGAGCGGTGTACTACTGTTCCCAGCAGACACAGAACAGTACACAGAATGCTATATAGTGTGGCTGAACGAGCGGTGTACTACTGTTCCCAGCAGACACAGAACAGTACACAGAATGCTATATAGTGTGGCTGAACGAGCGGTGTACCACTATTCCAAGCAGACACAGAACAGTGAACAGAATGCTATATAGTGTGGCTGAGCGAGCGGTGTACCACTATTCCCAGCAGACACAGAGTGGCAGTAAACAGAATGCTATATAGTGTGGCTGAGCGAGGTACACAGAGTGGCAGTAAACAGAATGCTATATAGTGTGGCTGAGCAAGCGGTGTACTACTATTCCCAGCAGACACAGAGTGGCAGTAAACAGAATGCTATATAGTGTGGCTGAGCGAGGTACACAGAGTGGCAGTAAACAGAATGCTGAGCGAGCGGTGTACTACTATTCCCAGCAGCGACACACAATGACTGGGGGGGACCCTGGCTAGCGTGGCTGGAGCGCGAACTACCCTGCCTGCCTACCCAAAGCTAAACCCACAGACAAATGGCGGAGATATGACGTGGTTCGGGTATTTATTTACCCGAACCACGTGACAGTTCGGCCAATCAGAGCGCGTTCGGGTCCGAACCACGTGACCCGTTCGGCCAATCACAGCGCTAGCCGAACGTTCGGGGAACGTTCGGCCATGCGCTCTTAGTTCGGCCATATGGCCGAACGGTTTGGCCGAGCACCGTCAGGTGTTCGGCCGAACTCGAACATCACCCGAACAGGGTGATGTTCTGCAGAACCCGAACAGTGGCGAACACTGTTCGCCCAACACTAGTTCAGATCAGGTGAACAAGGAGGCCATGTCATTAGTTTTTCTTCTTATATACCCTTTCTTGCCAGCCACACTGTGGAGTACTTGGACGAGTGTGATGGAGCATTGTCCTGCATGAAAATCATGTTTTTCTTGAAGGATGCAGACTTCTTCCTGTACCACTGCTTGAAGAAGGTGTCTTCCAGAAACTGGCAGTAGGACTGAGAGTTGAGCTTGACTCCATCCTTAACCCGAAAAGGCCCCACAAGCTCATCTTTGATGATACCAGCCCAAACCAGTACTCCACCTCCACCTTGCTGGCGTCTGAGTCGGACTGGAGCTCTCTGCCCTTTACCAATCCAGCCACGGGCCCATCCATCTGGCCCATCAAGACTCACTCTCATTTCATCAGTCCATAAAACCTTAGAAAAATCAGTCTTGAGATATTTCTTGGCCTAGTCTTGACGTTTCAGCTTGTGTGTCTTGTTCAGCGGTGGTTGTCTTTCAGCCTTTCTTACCTTGGCCATGTCTCTGAGTATTGCACACCTTGTGCTTTTGGGCACTCCAGTGATGTTGCAGCTGTGAAATATGGCCAAACTGGTGGCAAGTGGCATCTTGGTTTTTCCACATGCTTCTTGCGACCCTGTTGACTATTTTGAATGAAACGCTTGATTGTTCGATGATCATGCTTCAGAAGCTTTGCAATTTTAAGAGTGCTGCATCCCTTTGCAAGATATCTCACTATTTTTGACTTTTCTGAGCCTGTCAAGTCTTTCCTTTGACCCATTTTGCCAAAGGAAAGGAAGTTGCCTAATAATTATGCACACCTCATATAGGGTGTTGATGTCATTAGACCACACCCCTTCACATTACAAAGATGCACATCACCTAATGGAGCTGGGAAAAAAGGGCGCAGGCAGCTAGTGGACAAAAAGGGCGCCGCCATTCACTCCCATAATAAATAACGTTTAATGGGCACCGAGCAGTTTACAAACGGCGCCTTGAGCTAAATAATGTTTACAAACGGCGCCGGAGATGTTTAATGATTTATAACTGAGCTTGTGGTGATTTACGTTTATAAAATGCACCCGTGCCGAATAACGTTTATGAAAATACTAAACATATTTATCTTATTTAAATAATTAAAACATTATTTAAAGTTTTATCCCTTACTGTTTGTAAAACATTATTATTCACAAAATAAAGCGATCAGTACGTAACGTAAATTGCAAAATATTTTTTGCATCCACAATTAGTAAAACATTATTATCCACATAATAAAGGGGGGTCTTAGGTTTAGGCACCACCAGGGGGGTCTTAGGTTTAGGCACCAACAGGGGGGTCTTAGGTTTAGGCACCACCAGGGGGGTCTAGGGGTTAGGGGTAGGTACAGGGAGGGTAACTTAAGCACCAACAGGGGGGTCTTAGGTTTAGGCACCAACAGGGGGTCTTAGGTTTAGGCACCAACAGGGGGGTCTTAGGTTTAGGCACCAACAGGGGGGTCTTAGGTTTAGGCACCAACAGGGGGGTCTTAGGTTTAGGCACCAACAGGGGGGTCTAGGGGTTAGGGGTAGGTACAGGGAGGGTTACTTAGGCACCAACAGGGGGGTCTTAGGTTTAGGCACCAACAGGGGGGTCTTAGGTTTAGGCACCAACAGGGGGTCTTAGGTTTAGGCACCAACAGGGGGGTCTAGGGGATAGGGATAGGTACTGGGAGGGTTCTGTGTAAGAGTAGGCTTAGGTATAGTTTTAGTAAAATTTTAGTAATAATTACTAATGTTTTACAACACTTATTACGAACGTAGTTATATTTATATCATCGTTATAAAGAATATTTTCAGATTTTATTATAAGAACAAACCATAAATGAAGGTTATTCACAATAATATACAATTATAACAATTAAACATATATTATTGTTTTTTTAATAAACGTAATTATAAGTTTAACTTTTGAAACAGGGAAGATTAACGTTTTCACAATTTCCGATTTCATAAACATTATTTAATGATTTATAATTTTGTTAAACATTATTTGTAAACGAAATATAGCACACTATTTTTATAAACCCTATTAATGATTAATTATTATTTAGAGTTTACACCCCGCGCTCTTTTTGTCCGGGCGCCCTTTTTGTACGTACGCTCACCTAATATGCTTAATTGGTAGTAGGCTTTCGAGCCTATACAGCTTGGAGTAAGACAACATGCATAAAGAGGATGATGTGGTCAACATACTCATTTACCTAATAATTCTGCACTCCCTGTAGTAGCAATTTGCATAAAAAGGCAGTGACACAGTGAGCAATGGGTGCTATGGTGCCATGCTGGGTGCTGTGTTGCCTCTACTTTGCCTGGGGAGACACCCGGGGCACCCCAGAATAGATCAGGGGCATGTGCCACTGATCTTTGTAGCTAGCAATGCCCCTGGGTGCAACTAGAAGTCACTGCCCCCCTGTGAAACTTTGGATAGGCCCCTTCCTCCTCAAGCATCACTACGGTCGACAGCACTTGTGCAGGAGTAGAGAGGCTGAGGGTAGAGCAGCGCTGAACACAAGACCCTGCTGCACACTGAATAGGGACTGTCTACAAATCCTTGTCTGCAAAACTTTGCATGATTCCTTATCAGTGACTGAGCAGATGCAGTCATTAGAACAATTGTGCAAAGAGCTTTTCCCCTCCCTTAGTTGTAAGTCTCTTATGACAGGGAAAATAAACTTTTCTCCCCTTGGGGCCCCCTGCGGCTACTGGGCCCCCCTGCAGCTGCATCCCTTGGCAGGGTCTATTGTTACAGCCCTGCTAACCGGTTTGCTTTAAGAGAAGTGCATCTGAAAAAGATTGTTGCAAACTCTTGCCTGTGTCTCTTCCAAGAAGCATCTCAAACAGTGACGCAGTAAAACCGTAGTAATATTCCCTTCAAAGAGGAAACTGGGGCCCCAGTGGGCCATATTAGTTCTATTCTGCAGGCCGGCTGTGGGTGATTTACCAATTCATTAGCCGAGAGCAGAGCTGGGACAAGGTCCTCCAGCACCCAAGGCTGAAACACCAAAGTGCGCCCCTCCATCCCTCCCACCCCAGCCGTCACACACTGATTGCTATTAGACTAAGAGGCGCCACAGGGCCCACAACCTCCCCAACACCTTAATATCTAGTTATCTGGCTTGCAGTCACTGTCATGTATCCCCTTTTCTTATTTCTTTCTGCTTCAAACACAATTGGGAATGACAGCTGAATGAATTGTGCGCCCCCTCCTACACTGCGCCCTGAGGCTGGAGCCTCTCCAGCCTATGCCTCGGCCCGGCCCTGGCCGAGAGCAAGAGCAAAAATACGTGCCGGAATCTAAAACAAAAATCTTTGCAAAGATCAATTTGTCCGGTATGGTGATTCCAGAGGAATATCTGAATAAATTCCATATAAAAGCCAGATTTTTTTTCCATACATGCCGAAGGCAATCCTATATGTGCTGCGGACACAAACAGCTCCCAGAAGCATCATTGCCTTTTTATGTGACCTTTACTGAGAAGGCCACTCATCCTTCTTTGCTCCTTGAATTTCCTCGGGGTTCCCCTGACCCTTTGGCTCATTCTAACCAGGGGACCAGGAATAATCATCGCCGTTTCTTCTCGCCGGCCCGTCCACATGCACGACATGTCCACCGGCTACTTGAAATTGTATTATTATAAGTAAGTAATGAAGTGTTAGCGTGCTCTCCTGGCCTTAAATAAGACTTCTTACCTCCGGTTATTTTTCCAAGGAGCGCAAAGTGATTTTTTCTTCTTCTTTTTTTGGCTATAGGGGACGTCGGGACCTCTATGAATATTAAAATAGCGCGGGTCCCCGTGGCCGGCGGTGAGAATAATACATGCCAGCTGGCTCCTTGCGCACATTTTAGATATTTTCTCGCTGACGTTGTTGCGCACGAGCATGCCGTAAACAGGCCGAGTCTGAAGAACATCTTACATGATATGAAAAGCACAGGGGGATAGACGAGCAAGAGCTTCTAATGGCATTGTATGTGCGAGCGTGTCGACGGCGGTGGTTTAATGTCACTCCAGAGGCAGGCAGCGATCTTTAGTATTCCTGACAGCGAGTTAGAAAAGAAGAGAGCGGCGGATCGCTGAAGAACATCTCTCTGCTGAAAGAGCATGCTATTCAAGCAAAATCTGTCCATACATATTAATAAAAGAAAGATTAGAGCCCTGTAATGGGTCCATTGTAACCCCACTACCTCCATCCCGACATAAAATAATCATGGAGAAGGTCCGTTATCATTTGACAAGCAACCCTATATGCTGCATTTTATTATAGTAGAATGCTATAATACATGGATGGATGGATGGATGGATGGATGGATGGATGGATGAGTGAGCAAGGCTGGATTTATACTTTGTGTGCCCCTAGGCCAAGTATGCTGTGGCTCCCCTTTCATGTACAGCAGCGCCCCTCCCATTCCCTGTGTAGCCCCCTCTTCCATGTGTAACATCCATGCAAAGCAGCCCCCTCCTATTCTATGTGCAGTCCCCTCCTCCATGTGTATAATCAATGTACAACAGCGCCCCTCCCATTCCATGTGCAGCCCCCTCTTCCATGTGTATCATCCATGTACAGCAGCCACTCCCATTCCATGTGCAGCCCCCTTTTCCATGTGTATCATCCATGTACAGCAGTCACCCTCCCATTCCATGTGCAGCCTCCTCTTCCATGTGTATCATCCATGTACAGCAGGCCCCTCCCATTCCATGTGCAGTCCCCCCTTACATGTGTAACATCCATGCACAGCAGGCCCCTCCCATTCCATGTGCAGTCCCATCTTCCATGTGTATCATCCATGTACAGCAGGCCCCTCCCATTCCATGTGCAGCCCCCTCTTCCATGTGCATCATCCATGTACAGCAATGACCCTCCCATTCCATGTGCAGCCCCCTCTTCCATGTGTTTCATCCATGTACAGCAGACCCTCCCATTCCATGTGCAGCCCCCTCTTCCATGTGTGACATCCATGTACAGCTGCCCCTCTCATTCCATGTGCATCCCCCTCTTCCATGTGTCACATCCATGTACAGCAACCTCCCTCCCATTCCATGTGCATCCCCCTCTTCCATGTGTATCATCCATGTACAGCAGCCCCTCCCATTCCATGTGCAGCCCCCTCTTCCATGTGTATCATCCATGTACTGCATCCCCTCCCATTCCATGTGCAGCCCCCTCTTCCATGTCTATCGTCCAGGTATAGCAGCCTCTCGCTGTCATGTGAAGCTACCTTGGGCATCAGTTTCCCTTTTCCATGTGTTGCTCCCCGTCTTCGGCCTCTTCTTTCATATGTAGCAGACCCTCTTTCAAGTTCTGGTTGCAGTCGCCCAAGGCCCAGGCCTCTGTGGCCTTTCCAGAAATCCGGCCCTGCCATCGAGACAGGTAAAAACGGCGCCGAATGTCCGAAGACATTTGGGCGCTGCCATAGGCCGTAATGTGAATTATAAGTACTTATGAGTTTATGTATATTAATAATTATGATATATCTAATCAATTTACGTTATGTCTAATTTGTAATTTCGCACAATTTCACGTAGTTATGACCAGTTTTCACATGACTACAATTGATTATAATGAATTTTTGCCTAATTATGATCAATTACGGGACATTATGAAATTATGATGAGTAAACACCAAATTAAACACAAAATTACGAGTTAATGCAAAATTTCATATCGTAATACAATGCAATATTATGCATTTGCATTGTTTTCATACCATCGCTATACGGTTTTGGCCGACACAATACAGAAAGTTAATTGACCTTTTAGACCTTTAAGACAGGTAACTAAATTAATCAGAGGCATAGAAGATCCCAATTACCAAGAAAGGTTATACAAACTGAGCTTATTTAGTTTGCAGAAAAACAACTGAGAGGAGACCTGGTTAACATGTATAAATACATCAAGGGGCAATATAAAAGCTTGTCAAATGAGCTTTTCGTCCCTAGGCTTGTACAGAGGACAAGGAGACGCTATCTGCGTATGGAGGAAAAAAGGTTTTGCCATCTATTTGGAAAGGGGTTGTTTACAGGAAGGCCTCATTCACATCTAAAATCGCAAATGCAAGCGTTTTGTGATTTTGTGCGGCTTTATTTTCCTCCTCCCGGCGCTCCACTGCATGCTGCATTTTTGGTAAAACGCGCTTTTCTAAGCAAAAAACGCATACAAAACGCACTAAAACGCAATACCTCTGTGTCACCATTGACTTTCATTAAGTGTGTTTTTTTTATGTGTTTTTGAAACATATGCAACAAAACCGGCGTTTTTAAAAACACACATTGCAAAATGCAAGCATATCCGTTTTTTCATGCAGCCCATTGACTTGCATTGTGTGCGTTGTCCGCAATGCTAGCGTTTCTGCCTAGTGTGTTCCCTGCCTCAATCAATATTGGTTGGATGTCAGCAACAATAGGAGTGGTTTCACCTTTCTCATATTGGACTGCATTTTATTTATTTAAGAAATTATATAGCGCTGGCATATTACACAGCGCTGTACAGAATATACAGTCTTCACACTAACCTTCACTCAGAGGGGCTCACAATCTAGTCCCTACCATTGTTATAGGTCTATGTATGTATCGTGTAGCGTATGTATAGTCTAGAGACAATTTTTAGGGGGAAGCCAATTAATTTATCTGTATGGTTTTTTGGGATGTGGGGGGAAACCAGACTGCCCCTAGGAAACCCACGCAGAGAACATAGAAACTCACTCCTTACAGATGTTGACCTGGCTGGGATTTGAACCAGGGACCCAGCGCTGCATGGCGAGAGCGTTAATCACTACGCCACCGTGCTGCCCATACATTATACCAACTCACACCAACATGATCACTAGCTGTCCAGACTCCGGCCGTGGTCCATGCTTTCCTCACATTGGAGAATCATTTGTTTTGAGGGGGGAATCAACAAATATCACTTTTTTTTTTTTCCATTCGCTGCCATTTCCAGGAAAAATAGCACATTTTTGTGAAGAGAAGATTTTTCACACAAAAAAGTTTTATTGAATTTTGGAGCAACCATTCATTTTTGTGAAATGCTGAAGACAATTTTTTGTGGAAAAAAAAATATTGATTCTAACAAAAATGACTGTCATACTTTTTGAAAATGCTATGTATTTTTGTGAACCTTCTCTTCTCCTGAAACCGTCATTTTCACAGCTAAAACAATTTTGCGGATTGTGCCAGCTCATCCCCGCTGAGGGGCTTACGCGTTTCACGTTTGCCCGACATCTCTTCACCGGGCCTCTTTAGCAGCAGTGGCGGCAGATCCGTCCGCGGCATTCTCCTCATGAATATGAAAATGATAAAGCCATAAACCGATCGTGATTTCTCCAATATTTCCTGGAGTGAAAGTCAAGGCCTGTATTTAATCTATATGGAAATAATGCATTTAGTGCCCACGCGTCCAATGCCATAATATAACAATTTTCTCTATTACTTAACAATGATTGTCTTCGGTGATTTACATCACTCCATCTCCCCTCTTGTGAGGGAGACGCGACCCGACAGCGCCGTGATTAACAGCTCCGGTCCAGAACCGCGCGAGGAAACGGCGAAGATTGCTCTGACACGCTGACATTCCGCCAATAAAGCCCGATCGAGTCACGGCCCTTGGCCGACGCTCCCTTGGATTTTGATGATAGAACCATTTAGGATGGGGAAAAAAAATAATAAAAGATTAATAATAGCCTGGTTTAGAATACTGTTCTTGAAGTTCAGCATTTAAAAAATCATTTTAAGCTTTTATAGAGGTGAAAAAAGAAAAAGAAGCAGGTAATTATTTGGGTCACCCATGCCGTGTATCGAGAAATCAAAATGTTTCTCATTTTTGCCATGCAGGCCCGGCGGAATACAAAAGAGACCGGCTACGCCGGCATGCGCCGACTTCAAAAGATCTGTCAATACCCCTTATTACCGAGAGATTGATTCACAACCGTTTCTTGGAAGAAATTTTAAAGAAGAACGGGAAACGGGGATGATTTGTATCTGAAATGGTCACATTCTAATTTCAGGACAAAAATTACCACTTTCTTCTTCTGAGAAAGAACACCTTTTATCGGGTCTGCTGCCCACATCTTGTGCAGAAACATCTCTCTCTGTCCAGCTTTCCTTACAGGCAAATTTTAGGCTGGTTATTTCTCAGTGATCATAATGTGAGAAGGATACCAATACTGTCATATTCATTTATGTCCTTACAAACAATGTCGATTCCATGGATGTCCTGTCTTTAACCACTTCAGCCTTCAGTCGTTTTTCACCTTTTGCATCCAAGCAATTTCCACTTCCCATTCATTCGCCAATAACTTTATTACTAATTATCACAATGAATTGATCTAGATCTTGTTTTTTCCGCCACCAATTAGGCTTTCTTTGGGTGGTACATTTTGCTAAGAGTTATTTTTTTCTAAATGCGTTTTAAATGAGAATATTAAGTAAAATGGAAAGAAAACTAATTATTTCTCAGTTTTCGGCCATTATACTGTAGCTTTAAAATAGTGCATGCTACCATAATTAAAACCTATGTATTTTGTTTGCCCATTTGTCCCGGTTATTACACCATTTAAATTATGTCCCTATCACAATGTATGGCACCAATATTTTATTTCGAAATAAAAGTGCATTTTTTTCAGTTTTGCATCCATTACTATTTACAAGCTTGTAATTTAAAAAATGTTTGTAATATACCCCTTTCATGTGCATATTAAAAAAGTTCAGACCTTTAGGTAACTATTTATGTTTTTTTCATTAAAAATTGTATTTGGGTAATTTTTGGGGTGGAAGGTAAACAGTTAATATTAAATGCCATAATGTGTGTTTATTTCATAAAAAAAATGTATGTAGATGTAGTTTTACTATTTGGCCACAAGATGGCCACAGTCAAATTTTTTTTTTTTAGTCCTGGAAGCAAGCATGAAGTATAAGGAGGACGGGAAACTTGTTTTTTGTTCAGAAAGATCGTGGCTTCTCAAAGAAGCCGTCGGTCTTTTTACTGGGGACTTAGATCAATGAATGGGAACTATGTTCCCATTCGTTGATCTCCGGGCTAACAGGGGGCGTGCCAGGAACGCACGGGAGCAGCACAGCAGCAGCCTTTTGGACGTGACGGTCACGTCCAAAAGGCTAAAATGGTTCAAATACACCTGAAGTGAGTGAGATATGGTGGCTGCCATATTTATTTATTTTTCAACAATACACATTGCCTGGCTGTCCTGCTGATCCTCTGCTTCTCATACTTTTAGCCATAGACCCTGAACAAGCATGCAGATCAGGTGCTCTGACTGAAATCTGACTGGATTAGCTGCACTACTGCAGCCAAAGGACTGCCAGGCAACAGGTATTGTTTAAAGAGAACCTGAGCCGGGTCTACAAGTAAAAAAAAAAGAGCATGCTTCCTGGTCCGTTTGGGGCTGCTGGACCAGACAGTGCTCATTACCTTACCTCCTTTCCCCGCTGCTCCAAGCTGCAGCCATCCATCACTTTCACTTTGGTGACATTTGGCGTGACAACGCTGGAGACGAAGTGCCGGTGCTTTTCTCTTAGAACACAGCGCTGATTGACGTGGAGGGGGCGGGGAAGAGGAGGGCAGCAGGCAGCAGAGAGCCTGATAGGCAGGGAAGGGTACTTTTGCAGGCGCTCCTTAGCCTGCAGTGGGAAGCCCTTTCCCCTTAGTCTATCGACATTATGAATGCCGCCAGATCCCGGGGGGACTTGTGAGGTTCCCCCTCCCTCGAATTGGAATGATCGCACAGCACCCGACAATTTTTACCGCATGTTATAGCTGCGTTGAGCCCCTCCAAAACACCCTCAATGTTAAATGCTTTAGACCACGAAAATAATGTTAAATTCCACTTTAGAGTGAAAAGGCCATCGAAAATCCGTCTATAATAAGTTTGTGATTTTTCGCAAATTTTTGCACTTAAAGTGAGTGTCCAAGCAAAATAAAAAAAGATCCACTTACCTAGGGCTTCCTCCAGCCCGTGGCAGTCATTCTGTGCCCTTTTCTCCCCTGCAGAACCTGACCTCTCCAGGTCGGGTTCCGGGTCGGTGTCTTCTGCGCTCCATGGCGCGGGTCACATGGTCCGGCCGACTTCATCAGGACTGTACTGCGCAGGCGGACCACGTGACTCGCGCGGTGGAGCACAGAAGTTCTGCAGCGGAGAAGACCGGGAGCCTCCGGAGTGGCGGCGAGGGTAGTGTTGGGCGAACAGTGTTCGCCACTGTTCGGGTTCTGCAGAACATCACCCTGTTCGGGTGATGTTCGAGTTCGGCCGAACACCTGACGGTGCTCGGCCAAACCGTTCGGCCATATGGCCGAACTAAGAGCGCATGGCCGAACGTTCCCCGAACGTTCGGCTAGCGCTGTGATTGGCCGAACGGGTCACGTGGTTCGGACCCGAACGCGCTCTGATTGGCCGAACTGTCACGTGGTTCGGGTAAATAAATACCCGAACCACGTCATATCTCCGCCATTTGTCTGTGGGTTTAGCTTTGGGTAGGCAGGCAGGGTAGTTCGCGCTCCAGCCACGCTAGCCAGGGTCCCCCCCAGTCATTGTGTGTCGCTGCTGGGAATAGTAGTACACCGCTCGCTCAGCATTCTGTTTACTGCCACTCTGTGTACCTCGCTCAGCCACACTATATAGCATTCTGTTTACTGCCACTCTGTGTCTGCTGGGAATAGTAGTACACCGCTTGCTCAGCCACACTATATAGCATTCTGTTTACTGCCACTCTGTGTACCTCGCTCAGCCACACTATATAGCATTCTGTTTACTGCCACTCTGTGTCTGCTGGGAATAGTGGTACACCGCTCGCTCAGCCACACTATATAGCATTCTGTTCACTGTTCTGTGTCTGCTTGGAATAGTGGTACACCGCTCGTTCAGCCACACTATATAGCATTCTGTGTACTGTTCTGTGTCTGCTGGGAACAGTAGTACACCGCTCGTTCAGCCACACTATATAGCATTCTGTGTACTGTTCTGTGTCTGCTGGGAACAGTAGTACACCGCTCGCTCAGCCACACTATATAGCATTCTGTTCACTGTTCTGTGTCTGCTGGGAATAGTGGTACACCGCTCGCTCAGCCACACTATATAGCATTCTGTTCACTGTTCTGTGTCTGCTGGGAATAGTGGTACACCGCTCGCTCAGCCACACTATATAGCATTCTGTTTACTGTTCTGTGTCTGCTGGGAACAGTAGTACACCGCTCGCTCAGCCAGAGTATATAGCATTGTGTTTACTGCCACTCTGTGTACACCGCTCAGCCAGACTATATACCATTGTTTACTGACACTCTGTGTACACCACTCAGCCACACTATATACCATTGTTTACTGACACTCTGTGTACACCGCTCAGCCAGACTATATACCATTGTTTACTGCCACTCTGATTCTGCTGGGAACAGTAGTACACCGCTCGCTCAGCCAGACTATATACCATTGTTTACTGACACTCTGTGTACACCGCTCAGCCAGACTATATACCATTGTTTACTGACACTCTGTGTACACCACTCAGCCACACTATATACCATTGTTTACTGACACTCTGTGTACACCGCTCAGCCAGACTATATACCATTGTTTACTGCCACTCTGATTCTGCTGGGAACAGTAGTACACCGCTCGCTCAGCCAGACTATATACCATTGTTTACTGACACTCTGTGTACACCGCTCAGCCAGACTATATACCATTGTTTACTGACACTCTGTGTACACCACTCAGCCACACTATATACCATTGTTTACTGACACTCTGTGTACACCGCTCAGCCAGACTATATACCATTGTTTACTGCCACTCTGATTCTGCTGGGAACAGTAGTACACCGCTCGCTCAGCCAGACTATATACCATTGTTTACTGACACTATATAGCAGACTATATAGCATTGTGTGTACACCGCTCAGCCAGACTATATGCCATTGTTTACTGACACTCTGTGTACACCGCTCAGCCAGACTATATACCATTGTTTACTGACACTCTGTGTACACCGCTCAGCCAGACTATATACCATTGTTTACTGCCACTCTGATTCTGCTGGGAACAGTAGTACACCGCTCGCTCAGCCAGACTATATACCATTGTTTACTGACACTCTGTGTACACCGCTCAGCCAGACTATATACCATTGTTTACTGCCACTCTGATTCTGCTGGGAACAGTAGTACACCGCTCGCTCAGCCAGACTATATACCATTGTTTACTGACACTATATAGCAGACTATATAGCATTGTGTGTACACCGCTCAGCCAGACTATATACCATTGTTTACTGACACTCTGTGTACACCGCTCAGCCAGACTATATACCATTGTTTACTGCCACTCTGATTCTGCTGGGAACAGTAGTACACCGCTCGCTCAGCCAGACTATATAGCATTGTGTTTACTGCCACTCTGTGTACACCGCTCAGCCACACTATATAGCATTGCGTACTCTGCCAGTCAGTGTGTATATTGCTGGGATCAGTAATACTCCACTCACCGTCAACCACTATATGAGCTCAACATGAGTTCCCCAGAGACCTCCGCTGTGAGCAGCACTCCCAACAACAGCAACAGCCAACGCCCCACGCAAGCTATAACATCCACCCCAGCAGCCAGTGGTCAGCAGCAGCCCTCCCCGGAGGAGAACGTTGTGTCCATCAGTCCGTCGCCAGAGCGATTAATGAGGGCTGCCATTGAGGAGATGATGGGGCCTGATGTGGAGGAGGAGGTCTGGCTCAGGCCAGCATCCCAAGTTAATGTTGAGGACGATGAGGGGTCTGTGTCTGGGGATGTTGGGGTGGCAGAGGTGGTGGGTGGGTCAGACTCAGGAGAAGAGTTGTATGATGAGGATGATGATCGGGACCATCTGTATGTGCCTCAGAGTCCGACCCCGGAAAACATGTTGTATCGTGTGTTTAGGTACTAAAATCTGCGTTCCCTCCCAGTAGTGTTGGGCGAACAGTGTTTGCCACTGTTTGGGTTCTGCAGAACATCACCCTGTTCGGGGTGACTATATAGCAGACTATATAGCATTGTGTTTAATGCCACTCTGTGTACACGGCTCAGCCACACTATATAGCATTGTGTTTACTTCCACTCTGTGTCTGCTGGGAACAGTAGTACACCGCTCACCCGCCACTGTATAGCATTGTGCTCTGTGTCACTGCTGACAATAGTGGTACACCGCTCACCCACCACTGTATAGCATTTCTGTACTGCCACTGTACTGCTGCCAGTCAGCGTGTACTTTAAGGATAAGTGAAATGAGGAAGAAATCCGGTGAAAGAGGGAGGGGCAAGGGAAGAGGTGTTTCCCCTGACGGTTCACGTACAGGCCACAGGGGAGCACCCAAGAAAACCCACTCAATACTGCCCATGTTGTCCAGGACAACAACCCTCACAGATCCAAAAGAACAGGACCAGATAATTACTTGGATGACCTCTCAAGCGTCCAGCAGTGGGTTAAGCAGCACCAGCACATCACGCACGAGGTCCGAGTCCTCAGCCAGTTAAAGTCTGGGCTTTCTTTGAAGACTGCACTGAGGATGTTACCATGGCGATTTGCAAGGTGTGCAAGACCCGCCTGAGCAGGGGGAAAAGTATTAACAACCTCTCCACCACCAGCATGAGCCGCCACATTCTATCCAAACATCCCACTCTGTGGGCAAACGCGGCAGGACAGGGTACCACCAGCAACACTGCCTCCCTTGGGTTCACCAGACTCACCACCAGACCCGCCTCAGCAGCAGCAGTAGCCCAGCCATTGCGTGGTTCACAACATTCACAAACATCAGACGATGCTGACACTGTCACTTTCCGGACTAGTGCTCTTGAGGTCTCCCAGTGTTCATCAAACACAACAACCAACAGCCCTTCGGTGTGCAGCGCTACGGTTGAGTTGTCTGTTTCTGAGATGTTTGAGCACAAGAGGAAATTGCCAGCAAATGACCCCCGGGCCGTGGCAGTAACAGCCAGCCAGCATAGCCAAGCTTCTGGCCTGCGAAATGCTGCCATATCGAGTGGTGGAGACAAACAGCTTCAAGGGCATGATGTCAGTGGCCATCCCACGTTACGTGGTTCCCAGCCGCTACCACTTTGCGCGCTCTGCAGTGCCTGAGTTGCATGAGCACGTGGTCAGCTAAATAACCCGAAGCTTGAAGAATGCCGTTGCCTGCAAGGTTCACCTCACCACTGACACCTGGACGAGTGCGTTCGGCCAGGGTCGATACATCTCCCTTACCGCGCACTGGGTGAACCTTGTGGAGCCTGGCAGCGATTCCTCACCTGCTACGGCGCGGGTGTTGCCCACGCCGCAAACAGCTGGATAACAACAGCAGCACCTACCTCTCTGACTCCTTCTCCTCCAACGCATCTCAAAGCTGTACCTCATCCGGAAATGCTAACCCAGCACCAGCAGCAGTAGGATCGTGGAAGCAGTGCAGCACAGCTGTTGGCATGCGTCAGCAAGCGTTGCTGAAGCTGATCTGCCTTGGGGATAAGCAGCACACAGGGGAGGAAATTTGGAGGGGAATAAAGGAACAGACGGATTTGTGGCTGGCACCGCTGGACCTGAAACCGGGCATGAAGCTAGACACCTGGCACGAACTGGCAATGTACGCAATAGAGGTGCTGGCTTGCCCGGCAGCCAGCGTTATGTCGGAACGCTGTTTCAGTGCTGCCGGAGGCATCATCACAGATCGGCGTATCCGCCTCTCCACAGAAAATGCAGACCGTCTGACTCAAATTAAAATGAATCAATCCTGGATTGGAAACGACTACGCAACACTCCTGGACCCCAACCAAGTAACATGACCGATGAACATCTGGGATGGTTTAGCGTTTCCGGTCCCTGTTTATTGAACCTCTCATCTGTATTACATTTATGACTGCATGGCGGCAAAAAGCATTGCTGCTATATCCGCACGCTTTTTGTCCTCATGCAAGGCCTGGGTTGTTGTGTCTCACAAAGCGTGGCCTTCTCCTCCTGCGCCTCCTCCTGTTCCATCACGTGTGCTGCTGCTGCTGCTGGGTTACCGTTGCCGCGTGGTCCCTGTTTATTGAACCTCTTATCTTTATTACATTTATGACTACATGGCGGTACAAAGCATGCTATCCGCACGCTTTTTGTCCTCATGCAAGGCCTGGGTTGTTGTGTCTCACAAAGCGTGGCCTTCTCCTCCTGCGCCTCCTCCTGTTCCATCACGTGTGCTGCTGCTGGGTTAGCGTTGCCGCGTGGTCCCTGTTTATTGAACCACTTATCTTTATTACATTTATGACTGCATGGTGGTACAAAGCATGCTATCCGCACGCTTCTTGTCCTCATGCAAGGCCTGGGTTGTTGTGTCTCAAAGCGTGGCCTTCTCCTCCTGCGCCACCCTCCTCCTGTTCCATCACGTGTGCTGCTGCTGGGTTAGCATTACCGGTCCCTTTTCCTGGAACCTCTTATATGTATTACATTTATGACTGCATGCCGACAAAAAGCATGTTACCTGTGCAAAGAAAACAGACATTTCCCGCATTTAAAAGACAGTTTTCCCTTTGAAACTTTAAAATCGATTTTCTCAAAAACTATAAGCTCTTTTTGCTAAATTTTTTTTTCCTCTTGTACCCACTCCCAAGGTGCACATACCCTGTAAATTTGGGGTATGTAGCATATAAGGAGGCTTTACAAAGCACAAAAGTTCGGGTCCCCATTGACTTCCATTATGTTCGGAGTTCGGGTCGAACACCCGAACATCGCGGCCATGTTCGGCCTGTTCGGCCCGAACCCGAACATCTAGATGTTCGCCCAACACTAGGCGAGGGCACAGGACGGCTGCCACGGGCTGGAGGAAGCCCCAGGTAAGTGGATCTTTATTTTTTAGGTCTGCTTGGATGTTTCCTTTAAGAAAAACGATTCAATACATTTTTGTGGTAAAGTAACATTTTCTCACAATTTTCATGAATTCCTTTTCTTTACCTATTTTGAAAAATTACGATGTCTTTTTGCAAATATATTTTCAGAATTAAACATAGCATTTGCGATGTGAAAATGACTTTGGCGAAAATTCGCAAGCATTATTGCTTCAGACCATAGATTAAATAAAGAGAAGCCAAGGTGAGAGGGATATGGAGATTGCCATATCTATTACCTTTTAAACAATACCAGTTACCTGGCTATCCTGCTGATCCTCTGCCTCTAATACTTTTACCAACGACCCTGAAGAGGCATTCAGCAGATCAAGTACTTTTATTTATTTTTTTTACTGCACCCAGCTAGCACTTTGCTAGCTGCGTGCATATTCCGATCGCCGCCGATTCACCGCCACCCGCCGCACCGCCCCCCCCTCTAGACCCCTTGCGCAGCCTGGCCAATTAGTGCTAGGCAGCGCTGAGGGGTGGATCGGGATTCCCTGTGACGTCCCGATGTCCATGACGTCGGTGACGTCATCCCGCCCCGTCGCCATGGCGCCCGGGGAAGCCCAGCAGGAAATCCTGTTCTGAACGGGATTTCCTGCTTACTCTGATCGCCGAAGGCGATCGGAGTGGGTAGGGCGATGCCGCTTGTCAGCGGCTATCATGTAGCGAGCCCTGGGCTCGCTACATGATTTTAAAAAAAAAATGAAAAAAAAAAAGTGCTGTGCTGCCCCCCTTGCTGTCAGAATTGGAACGACAAGGGGGTTAAAGATATTTATTTTTTGACAGCAGCTAATCAAGTTGCTTCTATGGAGATAAACACAAGTTCCGAAACCGAGGACCAGGAGAACATTTGTGCCCAGATTTGGGCTTTAGAATGTCTGCTAAGAAAATCCACCTCCTTTCCCCAATGAGTCAGAAACAATCTGGTATTAGCATAAAACACTTTCTCCATAACTTGTTCTAACTTCGGAGTGAAATGATTATTTTATTTCTGAGGCAGCCCGAAGCCTTGCTGGAAGCCAAGTCAGCGCTGGAGAAGGATTGAGTTACAGCACAAATTGCTCCAAGAGAATTTGGGACACGGCCGGGTCTCAGCAAGGATTCTCAAAGCATCTCGCTTGTCTATATTCGGTTCCCAGCATTGTCCAATCCTTGTATTACCTCCCAGGTGACCCGGGGAAACATTTGGCCCACAAACGTTTTACATCACCTCTGAAATTTAGTGCTAACGGCCCAAGCCAGCTGGTCGCCCGCCCAGCCAATCTGAAAAAAATACGATCACTTTACACCACTTAAAAGGTGAAGTAAGATGTTAATTTGTAAAAATGAAGACAGGAAGATGAGGGAGAATAGAGGAATCTGATAAAACCGCTATTTTCCTGCATATTTCTGTCTGAATCTACAGAACATCTCGGCTATCTACGTAGTCCGAGACATCTTGTGGAGAACATTGCCATTCAGACGGAGATTCATTTTGTGCGAATAAATGTTATTGTCCGTGCCATTATACTTTATTGATTGTATCTGTGAAAGTGTAGCATAAAAAGGTAAAGCAACACTTTTTATTTGCACCGCTAACAGTAATTTTGTGAACGATGATCCCTCGAGAATAGTACGTAGTAGAAGTACGTGCTTTCATCACATCCATGGGAAGGCTGGTCTAGCTTCCAAACCTTTACAAAAAAAAACCTTCTACCTCTTCATGGAGATGGCCCGAACTGTTCACCGGTGGACAATTCCTGACGAACTTGGTCTGTTCGCCGTGCACATTTTAACGCAAAAAAAATAAATAAAAATTGTGTTTAAACTTTTTAAATTAAAGTCACTGGCCGCCGACCTCTTCTTTCCACTGTCCTCCTTAACGTACCCTGCAAATTTGGAGTTTTTAGCACGTTCAGGGGCTTTGCTTTTGACCACTTAAGTCGGCGGCCATTGAAACATTTCCCACACTTGACATAAGGATTTTAAAATCAATTTTCTCAAAACTATAATTTCTTTTTGATTTTTCTTTTCCTCTTGTTCCCACTGTCATTGCAACATACCATGCAAATTTGGGGTTTCTAGCAAGTACTGGGGCTTCACTATTAACCGCTAAAGTCGGCGACCGTTTGCCTGCCATTTATCATCATGAACATTTTTGGTAAATTTGCGTTCGTGAAAGCAAAATTTGATGTTTACTACATCAATGCCTGTTAATGCAACAATATCGGTATAAGCCAATAGTCAGGCTGGAAGCACACTAGGCAGTGCAGAAAACATGCTTTTTAATTATTTTTTTTTTCTGCATTTTTGTTGTGTTTATGTATGCCTTTGGGTTTGGATTTTTTTTAATTAATTCCCTAATAAATAATAATAATTCCTTTTTTTGTATAGCGCCTTTCTCCTGTCGGACTCAAAGCGCTTGCGAGGCAGCCACTAGAGCGCACTCAGTAGGCAGTAGCAGTGTTAGGGAGTCTTGCCCAATGAACTCCTTACTGAATAGGTGTTGGCTTACTGAGTAGGAAGAGCCAGGATTTGAACCCAGGACTCCTACATCAGAGGCAGAGCCCTTAACCATTGCGCTATCAAGCCACTAAATGGAGTAAAATACAATATCATATTAAAAAACAAAAACACAAAAAACGCTCATAAAAATACATTCCTCTACATGTAAAAATGCACTCCTCTAGGGACAGTTGGGAGCTATGGACATGAAGGCCCAATAGTATTCCACACTAGGATGGGTTCATGCTGGGATTTGATTGATGGCCGGATTTGTACAGTTTACTACCCAAGGCCCACTATCACCAGTCCCCCCCAACTGCCCCGTCCTGTGCACCACCAGTCCTGTGTGCTCCTTCTGTCCCATTTTTTCCCCCTGTTCTTGTGCTCTCGACTTGCGCGCCCCCCATCACATGTACTTCCCTGGTCCTGTGCTTCACTGCTTGCCCCTGTGAAAGCAGGGCGGCCACGGACTAGGTCTGTGACTGCTGCGGTTTATGTTTGCCACTTCACCTCCAAGGGGCGTAAATATTCGTCTATGCAAGTTAATGAGAAATGAATGGGTGGATAAAAGTGCTGGTGGTTAACTGCCTTAGTGTGCCAGCCCACTGCCCGCCCCTTGCTTCCTGGCATCTTATGCCATGGCCTTTGTGGCCTTGCCTCAAATCCGGCCATAGATCGATTACTACTGTGGTACAATGAGGGGTAGTACTGTTTTAGAATGGGTGGAGTGTGGTTGTGGTGTGGGGTTGAAAATGCTGTCAACAATTTCACTGGCAATTAAACTACTAAGCGGTCATAGTAGCTAAATTCATACCTGTGGGGCCCTGAAAACAGTGGAGCAAAGCAGTGGGGACCGGAGGCAGCCATCTTGGGGAGCGGAGTTACATTTCCTCTCCCCACAAGCTAATTTTTTTTTTACATTATTATTATTTTCCAGAGAAACAGGATTTAAGTGGACCTGAACTCAGAACTTCCTCTCTAAAAGATAAGAAATAGCACAATAACCTTTAAATGACATCTGTAAGGAAAGGGATATGGAAGCTGCCATATTTATTTCCTTTTAAGCAATACCAGTTGCCTGGCTATCCTGCTGATCCTCTGCCTCTAATACTTTTAACTATAGACCCTGAGCAAGCATGAAGCAGATCAATTGTTTCTGGCATTATTATCAGATCTGACAAGATTAGCTGTGTGCTTGTTTCTGATTTTCTTTCGGACACTACTGCAGCCAAACAGACCAGCAGGGCTGACAGGCAACTGGTATTGTTTAACAGGAAACAAATATGGCAGCCTCCATAGCCCTCTCGCTACAGTTTTCCTTTAAACAGAAACATTGCTTTGTTACAGCTGATACAAATCCTGCAATAAATCTGCAGGGTGTCTACTTTCTGCTTTCATGGAAGCAGACATATAGTTGACATCCTGTGTTTACAAATTAGCTGATCTGCCAAGGCAGCCAACTGACAAATGCTGAGAGATCTTATTACAGTGGTGATTAGTCACAGAAGAGGGGGAAAAACACAGGCTAAACTCTCTAAATACATACAGGGTGAATTTCTCTGTTTTCCTTCTGTCCTGTGCAAGAGTTCAGGCCTAATTTAATGGAACCTGAAATCATTTACTCTACTTCCCTCTCCATCTCTCTCCCACACTGCATGTGACTCCCTCCCCCTCCCATTGTTCTCTCAGACTGCGGTTGGCGTTTGAACATAGCGTTCTAGTGTACAACAATCTCCACACAAGTTCACTGCCGGAGCTCCCGCGTCTCTGTGGGGCCGTCACAATGGGCTGCGCCTTCGCCTCGGCGTCCTGGACAGCTCCGTGGTTTTATAAGCCTGACAAATTGTAACATTTATTCATCTAATAGGTTTATCTTTTATCAGTTATTGGTTAGAGGGCTCTGGCTGTATTTATCGCGTTCTGCTGCTCAGAAATTATCCTCTGTAAGCAGCTTTATGCTTGTTGCGCCGCTGTTTCGGCCATTTCTTGTCAATGAGCAATCTGTTTCCAAACGCTCTCATTTACAGAGTGGTTTTACATTACCATAAGTGTCTTCTGGTGGGAAGGGCGACATAAACTACTGCTAGCGTTAGCTGGAGGGATAGAGAAGATGCTCTACGTGGGCTGAACCATGGGACGCATAAAGGGGAGTGGATTTATTTTATTCGTTTGTTTATCTTTTATGTGTTTGACATTAAACCGATAACTCCGGGCAAAAGTTTGTTTTTCCTTTCTTTTTCTTTTTTATGCAGATTGAGATTAAGTGGGTATGATTAGAATTCTTTGTGGTGTTTACTGTCATCTGTGTCAGGGTACAGGAAGTATCGGCAGAAAGTGTAATACATTGTTTTGTACAGTGTGGGAATGTTCCCGGGAGGATCCACGTGCGTTTCAGGTAGAGAGAGAAAGGACGACATAAATTTGAAAAATTTGTGCGCTAAATGCGGTATTACATTATCGGGAAATTTTCCGAAAGTCTCCAATCTGACTATAACCTAACCTCTCACACAGAACCCTCCCCTGGTGGAGCCTAACCCTAAGACCCCCCCCCCCCTCATGGTGGTGCCTAACCCTAAGGCTCCTCCCCAGGGTCGGATTTAAGGCAAGGCCACATAGGCCATGGCCTAGGGCACCACAGGATTAGGGCGGGTGGGCAGAAATCTGTATGGGGGAAGGATCCCCTGGCTACCTATACTGGAGGGAGGGGGTAATCAGGCTATTTATATGGAAGGGGGGAGGGTCATCTGGCTTCTTATACTAGCTGGAAGGGGTTCTCAGGCTACCTACACTGGATGGGGTTATCTGGCTACCTATACTGAAGGGGGCGGCTGCTGACAGTGGCCTTGGGCGGTAAAGCGTACAAATCCGGCCCTGCTCCTCCCTGGTGACGCTTTTTTCCTTATATTTAACAGGGGCATGTTTGCCCCTGCTTAAATGCCGCTATCCCGTGGCAGAACGAGGGATCTTTACCCCCCAAATCCCCCCTGCAAAATCCACGACCAACTTGGTCGTAGATTTTGCTGCTCATGGAAGCAGAGCTAATGGCTGTAGCTCTGCCCCATGCGTGTCTATCAGCGTCGGATCTCCGCCTCTCCCTGCCCCTCTCAGTGAAGGAAGCCTGAGAGGGGCGGGGAGAGGTGGCGATCAGAGCTGATAGACACGCTGAGAGGCAGGGCTACAGCCATTAGCCCTGCCTCAACTGGAAGCGCTGCCAGGGAACAACGGAGGGGATTTGGGGGGTAAAGACCCCTCGTTCTGCCGCGGGATAGCGTCGTTTTAGCTGGGGCAAGCATGCCCATGATGAATATAAGGTGAAAAGCGAGTTTTAATCTTGCTTCAGATTCTCTTTAAGGAGAATAGTGGGAAATTTTCAAAAACAACTTGTAGTTTTTGAGATAATCGATTTTGAAAATGCAAGGGAAAAATGTTTTTTAACCACTTAAGGACCAGGGGTGTTTGGGAAGATCTGTGCTGCATGGGCTATTCAGCCCACAGCACAGATCGTGTGGCAGCTGGGGCGACCAGACTTCCCCCCTTTTTTCCCCACTAGGGGGATGTCCTGCCGGGGGGGTCTGATCGCCGCCGGCTAGTTGGGATTAGCGCGGGGGGGGGGCTTCTCAAAGCCCCCCTCCGCAGCGTTCTCGGCGCTTCCTCCTCTTACCTCCCTCCCCTCCGTGATCAAAGCTGCGCAGGACGGATATCCGTCCTGCGCATTGAAGGATAGGCTTCAGCCTATCATATGCCGGCAATCCCCGGCCAATCAGAGGCCGGGGATCGCCGATCTGCCTTACGTCGCTGCTGCGCAGCAGCGCCGTATGATGTAAACAGCGGGGATTTCTTCCCTGCGTGTTTACATTAGGCGTGTGAGCCGTGATCGGCGGCTCGCACACTGTTCACGGAGACACCCTCCGTGAACTTACATGGAAAGGCCGCTCGAACGAGCGGCCATTTCCATGTAATAACCACTTAAACCCGCCGCCGCCTATCGGCGTTAGGCGGTCCTTAAGTGGTTAAACAAATTTAAAACCCATATTTCCTTCCCCCCCCCCCCCCTATTTTTAAAATAGATTACCTCCAAAGTCGGCACAAAATTATGCAAAATTACAAACGGACTATGCAAAATAAATTGAATGTCCAAATCCTAATAAGGTATGACCATAATTGTGAAAAAATACGCAAAAATTTGCATTATTTTAATTAGGAGATTACGTTCATCATTTCTATGCTGTCTATCAATTCTGTACTATATGCCAATGTCTGGATTTTGTGTATACCATTGCCTTGTACTCCGTGTTTGATTCTTCCTCTGTACAGCGCCATGGACTATGTTGACGCTTTATAAATCAATAATAATAATAATATGACTCGTGACTTGGGATAATTTCTGAGCCTGAGATTCCCTCGTTTGTCAGGTCCTCAGCCTGGAATACATTCTCGCTCACCCACCTGTACTGAGAATTCTATACATTTATTTCCCAGCTCCGTCTCTTTTCATTAAAAGTCAGAGCAAGTTACACGCCGACAATACAACAGTAATTATTGCCTGTAAACGTTCGGATGCCATAATGAAGAATAACTTCAATTTCTGCTGCTGAAATACATCAAGTCTGCTTTTGTTCCCCCTTAATACACCAGTAAAATAACATTGCATTAATGCAGATCTGTGAATTGTTTCTCTGATTTACTGTGTTTCCCTAAGCAGCCGCTAATCTCGGGCAGAAAAATCCAATTTTCATTTTTTGCATCTAATGGTGCGCTGAAAAAAATTAATCTTAATGTAATGTTGGCAAACTTGTTTTTTTTCTTTCTTCTTTTTCATTTAATGAAACAAAGTTCGGTTTCCAGAGCTGTTAAGAGAAAGAATTAAGAGCAGCGAGCATTTTCATTGCTGGTTGCCTTCATTTTACAGAGAAAGCAGTGAGATACAGTATATATTAGGGAGCGCTGCTAAGTTCCTGGCTTGGCCCAGAAAGAAGAGAGACCGAGTTATGAAATAACACATTTATTTAACATATTAAAGTGAACCAGAGACGAAGCACCCTCATGTATTTTACCATATAGATCAGTGGGAACATTAGAGAAAACACCTACCCTGCTTTCTGTTTCATTCTGCACTGCACAGCTTGTTTTTTTATCAGACCTGATCAAATCCCCGACTGAGCATTCAGTCTGGCTTTGCTATAATGACTCAGCTATAATGATCCCTGAGCAGAGCCAGCAGGGGGCAGGCATGGACTTGAAAAGACATGAGAGAAGACAGACTCAGCTATAAATATTCCTGAGCAAAGCCAGACTGAATGCTCAGTCGGGGGTTTTATCAGGGCTGATTAGTACCAAGCTGTGCAGTGCAGAATGAAACAGAAAGCAAGGTAGGCGTTTTCTCTAATGTTCCCACATATGATATATATGGTAAAATACATGAGGGTCCTTTGTCTTTGGTTCACTTTAACCCCTGAGCGTGATGCTTTTGGTACAGCGTAGTTGCATATTTTCTAGACTGCCCAAATTAAAGTCCATGGGTTGAGCCTCAAATCTGCTCTAGTAATGAGCACAGATTTCGCATAGTCGCAATTTCACATCACAATCCGCAGTTACGATGCAAAATCGTAATGCAAAATTTGGGGGAAAATTGTAATCAATTTCATATGTGAAAATAAGAAAGTAAGCCCCAATGGAAAACAATAAGGGCTGGAACTCAGTAGAGCGATTTTGTGAGCGTTTAGGGAGCAATTCAAAATGCTAGCGATTTCCCTAAGGCTGGTTTCACAGTGGGACATTACAGGCGTACGTTAGAGCAGCCTGTGATGCAGCCCAACTCACAGTAATGAAAAATCAATGGGCTGTTCACAGTGCCCATGTTGCATTGTAACGCTGCACGTTATATGAATGTGCAGCATGCTGTGCATTATACGCGGTTTTAGCTGCGTTAGACTGTTTTGCACATTCTCAGTAATGTTTTTTTTTTTCGTTTTATCAATGCAGGAGAGGAGGAGGAGGGGAGAGTCCGCTGTTGTGTTTAGCCACATGGCTACATGCACTGCAGTGTTTACTTCCTGGAGCGGCCGCTTATTGGCTGGCGGGACCACGTGATGTGGAGTATTCCGATCACGTGGTCTCCGCAGACTATAGAACAAAAAAGGCGCACCAAGAGCCGCATAAGGTGGCTCAATCTGGCGTCCTCCTTCAACACCACCAGGCGTTGCGTTAGGGGCACGTTATGCAACCTTAACGTCCCCTAAAACGCAACGTCCTGATATGAAAGAGGCCTAAACGCTCAGCTAATGTTAATGGATGGGCCAAATTCCACTGGAGAGATTGCGATGACCAAAATTTAAAATGCAGGACATGCAGCATTTTTAGCGTTTATCGTTAGCGGTTAGCGTGTCTGCAATGTAAAGTATATAAACGTTGGCATAATTGCTCGTCAAAAACTACACAGAGCGATTTGCTAGTGTTTTTAAATTACTGCACACTGTAATAAAAAAAATTGAAAGGACCAATCAGAATTAAAAACGCTAATCGCTACACAAAGGACCAATCAGAATTAAAAACGCTAATCGCTACACAAAGGACCAATCAGAATTAAAAACGCTAATCGCTACGCAAAGGACCAATCAGAATTAAAAACGCTAATCGCTACACAAAGGACCAATCAGAATTAAAAACGCTAATCGCTACACAAAGGACCAATCAGAATTAAAAACGCTAATCGCTACGCAAAGGACCAATCAGAATTAAAAACGCTAATCGCTACACAAAGGACCAATCAGAATTAAAAACGCTAATCGCTACGCAAAGGACCAATCAGAATTTAAAACGCTAATCGCTACACAAAGGACCAATCAGAATTAAAAACGCTAATCGCTACACAAAGGACCAATCAGAATTAAAAACGCTAATCGCTACACAAAGGACCAATCAGAATTAAAAACGCTAAGCGCTACACAAAGGACCAATCAGAATTAAAAACGCTAATCGCTACACAAAGGACCAATCAGAATTAAAAACGCTAATCGCTACACAAAGGACCAATCAGAATGAAAAACGCTAATCGCTACACAAAGGACCAATCAGAATTAAAAACGCTAATCGCTACACAAAGGACCAATCAGAATTAAAAACGCTAATCGCTACGCAAAGGACCAATCAGAATTAAAAACGCTAATCGCTACACAAAGGACCAATCAGAATGAAAAAAGCTAATCGCTACACAATCGCTGGCAAAACGCTTAAACTTTTTAAAATCGCTACCCAAATCGGCAGAAAATGCTCATAAAATCGCTTACAAAATGCTCCTACAAAACCATAGCGATTGCGATTAGCGATAGCAATTTGTAGTGGGTTCCTCCAGTCCTAAGGCTGGGTTCACATATGACATAGCGTGAAAGGCTGCGTTTTATGTCATGTTTTATGTTAATGTTGTGGGCTTTTATTCAGCATTTTTATTGCATTTTTGGTGCATTTGCGATGCGTTTTCATGCGTTTTGCATGCCTTTAATGTATTTGTGGTTCGCATATGCGTTTCGTATGTGTTTTCCATGCGTTTTTATATTTCCATTCATGCAAATCACTTGAAAGACTACAGGAAGCGAAAATACAGAATTTTTTTATTCAGAAAAAACGCATATAAAAACGCATGAAAAACAGAATACTATTGCATTACCATTGACTTTTATTAAGTGCGTTTTGGCAGTGTCTATGCATAATATGCAACAAAACCGGCGTTTTTGAAAACGCACCTTTAAAAACGCATAGAAAACGCATTTGTGTTTTTATAGGCGTTTTTTCCTACTGGCCATAGACTTTCATTAGAGGCAAAAACGCAGCGTTTTCCACAACGCTAGCGGTTTTGTGTGCACCCAGCCTAAAGGACCGCAGCCAAGAAAGAACAATGTCCAAAGTTCTAGAAGTAACTATAAATGTTAATAACACTCCCATAACTTCAGTTTCCAAAGCACGGTGCTTGGGGATAATATTCAACTCTTCTCTCTCTTTTATTCCTCATCTTAACTCCATAACCAGCTCCTGCCATCTCCAACTCAAAAACATATCTCGCATCCGTCCCTTTCTCACTCAAGACACAACCAAAATGTTAATACATGCTCTTATAATTTCTCATCTGGACTACTGCAACATACAACTTTGTGGACTACCTTCTAACAAACTGGCCCCGCTCCAGTCGATACTGAACTCAGCTGCTCGTCTCATTCATCTTTCTTCTCGATCTTCCTCAGCTGACCCTCTTTGTCAAGCTCTTCGTTGGCTGCCAATTAACCAGAGGATCCAGTTCAAACTCCTAACCCTAATCTACAAAGCTCTCCACAATCTCTCTCCCCGGTACATATTCTCACTAATTTCCAGATACAAACCCAATCGCAATCTCAGATCGACACACGATCTTCTGTTGTCCTCCTCTAGAATCAACTCCTCACATTCACGCTTACAAGATTTTGCATGCGCTTCACCCCTTCCCTGGAATCCCCTCCCACAACACATCCGTCACTCGCCAACCTTTGTTACTTTTAAACGCTCTCTAAAAACTAATTTGTTCCGACAAGCATATGCGCTACCTTAAGCCACTTCCCTTTGTCCTAAGACCAAATTGCACTCCTACTAGGTATCCTAAAACACACTGCCTTTATATATTTTATCGTATACTACCCCTCCTCTTGTTTCCCCCCATTCCCTTTAGATTGTAAGCTCGCAAGGACAGGGCTCTCTCCCCCTTTTGTGTCTTGGTAACCATTATACATTTTATTCATCATGTTACTTTTATCACTGTCATTACCAATTCTGTATTTTGTACTCTGTATGCTGTATCATTTTTTGTATTTTGTCACTAATTATGTATCTTGCATATTAGTGTACACCATTGACTGTATTATGTATCCCTTGTTTGTTTCTTACTTTGTACAGCTCCACGGAATATGTTGGCGCTTTATAAATCAATAATAATAATAAAATGTAAATTGGTCAGCGGAGGTCAAACAAATTCAAGAAGGCAAACTCTACCGAGTCTGGTTAGCTATAACTTCCACGATCAGATGTGAATCCCTACACCAAACAAAGGAATAAGGCTTACCAGCCATAGACAACAATCGTTATAAGGTTGTGTAAAAAGCTTTGCAGACTTCAGATAGTGTCATGGATCCTCCAAAGTTGGGCTTAGGTCACACTCATCCACACAGGGTCAGTGGCAGTAAACAGGCATGCCATGAAAATAAAATTGCAACAAAGTAAGTGTAGACTGCTTTATTTTTGCAATATAGAACATATAAAACCAAAAATCACATAGGGGGCCCAGGTCATGGGTACCCTGAAATAAGAAAGCGCATGTGTGCTGGCCAGCAATGGGTTAAAAGGATAAAAGGTGTCCCTTTCGACCGGTCTCCTTTTTGACCGGTTTTGCAATCTTGCGTCATCATGGGGATTTCGTATGTAAACATAAAACGGCAACCTTAACCCATTTGCGTTCCGTCGTTTTCACTTGAGCAATGTTCACCTTCCATTGATTAGCCTATAACTTTATCACTACTTATCACAATGAACTGATCTATATCTTGTTTTTTCCGCCACCAATTAGGCTTTCTTTGGGGGGTACATTTTGCTAAGAGCCACTTTACTGTAAATGCATTTTAACAGGAAGAATAAGAAAAAACGGAAAAAATGCATTATTTCTCAGTTTTCAGTCATTATAGTACAATGTATGGCGACAATATTTTATTTGGAAATAAAGGTGCATTTTTTCCGTTTTGCATCTATCACTATATACAAGTTTAAAAAAAAAAAAAAAAATAGAAATATTTCATCTTTACATTGATATTTAAAAAGTTTAGACCCTTAGGTAAATATGTACATGTTTTTTTTTATTGTAATGTTTTTTTTTTTATATTAAACATTTTATTTGGGTATTTTTGGGAGGGTGGGATGTAAACCAAAGTTTTTTTAATGTAAATGTGTGTTGATTTTAATTTTTTTTACTTTTTGTTGTAGTTTTACTTTTTGGCCACAAGATGGCGGCCATGAGTTTGTTTACATGACGTCACTCTAAGCGTAACACATGCTTAGAGTGACGCATCGGGGAGGGAACGGCCAGAAAAAGCGAAGCTTCCGAGAGAAGCTGTCGCTTTTTCAGCGGGGGAGAGGAATCAGTGATCGGGCACCATAGCCCGATTCACTGATTGCCTGTCTACCGAATCTGTGGCCGGGAGAGCTCGTGCACGCGCGCGATCGGCCGCGGGAGCGTGCGGTAGTGCGCATGGTTCCTGGACGTAGTTTCTACGTCCAGGAACCAAAATAGGTTAATTTCGCATTTTCGCGTTATTTACGTATAATTTTGTGTTGAATTTACCGATGTAGAGCAAAGCCCCTCACACAGGCTATCATCACTAAAATTGCTACGTATGTTAAGGAGAATAGCGGAAACAAGTCAAAAAGACCTTGTAGTTTTTGAGAAAAAATAATTTAAAAAATGGAAAGGAAAAATTGTTTTTAAACTGTCATTGTTCTTCTGACATTTTTCCTTTGTATTTTTAAAATTTGATTTTCTCAAAAACTGCAAGGTCTTTTTGAAAATGTTTGACTTCAATCTTGCTATTTCTCCTCTTAACATTTGCACAATGGAGTCAGCAACTGGTAAAGTCGAGAAAATGACAATACAGAGAACCCGAGGCAGTTCCATGGGGCTCAGATGGTACACAGAGGCGTTATCTGCCTCATGGCATGCCTCTGTGTCCTCAGCAAAAACTCGGTGTCCTCACAATGCCACTCTCTGCCACCCCCCATCGCCGCGCTATGGCCCCCCGCTATTAGCAACAATATTTGTCGCTATCTCGGAGGTAAACATATGGGAGAGGGATTCCCTGCGGGCTTTCCAGAGCTGCCATTGGGTTGCTCCCTCCCCCTGGCCGTACCCCCTGCCGCTCCACTGCCTCCCTGCACTCTGTAAAGCCTCATACACACGGGGTACGGCCGTCGCCGCAACCACGTGGCACGCGCTTGTTGCGGCGACGGTTCGCCCGTGTGTATGACGCGCGCGCCCCGAACCGTCGCCCGTCGGAGCTGTCGCCAGGCGATTGACATGTTCAATCGCCGGCTACAGCCGTCGCCGCAACCTCGCCGGAACTGTCGCTAGCCCCGCATGTGTATGCGGGCTAGCGACAGCTACCCACACACATTACACGGAGCATCCGGCGGGAGGGAGGAACCTCGGCGACAGCTTCCGCCGCATCGCTAATCCCTCTGCTGCCGTGTGTATGCAGAGGGACTTGGCGACGAGCTGTCGCCGAACTGTCTCCGAACTGTCGCGCACACGCTCCCGTGTGCAGCGACAGCTACAATTGTCCCCCCGTGAGTACTTAGCTTAAGAGACACACAGTCTCTCAGTGCAGCATCGTGACCCAGAAGTCACCAAAGCGAATGTGGGCCAATGCGGCCCACAGGAGCGGCGGAGAGCTGCGTTTTTTGTGTCTACCTGATCCGTTCAGCCCCTGGATCATGTAGCCTACGTTTTTTTTTTTTATGAGCCCATCTCGGGCTCTCTTTAAATTGACCAAATTGGTTGAATACTGCTACAAGGGAGACAGAAATGGAACAGAGACCGGGAGAGGAGAGCGAAGGCTCTATAGGACCCAGAGCCTTCCTTCTTCTTAGGTAAGTATCTGGCTTTTTTTTTTTTAATAATGACTCTTAATGACTTTAAAGGGAACCTAAACTGAGAAGGATATGGATTTTTCCTTTTAAAATAATACCAGTTGCCTGACTCTCCTGCTACAAAGGGATCAGCAGGACTGCCAGGCAACCGGTATTGTTTAAAAGGAAACATCCACATCCCTCTCAGTTTAGGTTCCCTTTAGGCTGGTTTCACAGTGGGACGTTACAGGCGCACGTTAAAGCAGCCTGTAACGCACCCCACCGCACAGCAATGAAAAATCAATGGGCTGTTCACAGTGCCCACGTTGCGTTACATAGTAACGCTGCGCCACCAGACAACGTACTGCATGCAGTACTTTCTAAGCGGCAGAGCCGCGTTAGACTGCTTGCACATGCTCAGTACCGGTGGGTTTTTTTTATTTTGGGGGCAGAGAGGAGGCGGGGAGAGGCCGCTACGTAGCCAGGCACATGGCTACTTAATATTCACTGCACTTGCAGTGTTTTCTTCTTGGAGCGGCCGCTGATTGGCTGGCGGGACCACGTGATGCGGAGAGCTCCGCTCACGTGGTCTCCGCAGTGCCTCCGACAGAGCAGGCGCACCAAGAGCTGCTTGTAACGCGGCTCTTGGTAGCGTCCTGCTCCAACACCACCAGGCGTTGCGTTAGGGGCACGTTATGCGACCTTAACGTCCCCTCTAACGCAACGTCCTGGTGTGAAACCAGCCTTAAGTCATTTTAATTGGTTTGTCTGTTAATGCATGTTTTCAAGAAAGCTGTTTTCTATTTTTGGCTATACCTTGAGTGGTGGCACAATTTTTCCCAGATCATATTCCCCGGGCCTGTGGTTACTGCTGCATAGGGAAGCTGATTTGGATTTCGTGGAAATTAGATCTGTGCATTTCCAATCGGAAATCGTCATTCTCTCTGCATTCTCTGATGCAAAAAAATGCTAATGAAATACTCCTAGAAAATTGGAAATCAGGAAACCGGAAATCGGAAGAACGGGCATTGGCGGAAATAGGAATTTTTGAAATGGCATTTCCGACCATCCCTAGTGTTGCAGGATTATCGGTCACACCGTTGTGACTCCCCGCCTCTTCTAGGGTCCGGCGTCTTCCTCCATTGCCACCCGTCGCCTGTAATGACATCACTACATATGGCAGTGCAGTGTCAAAGGTATAGGCACTCATGGTGGCAATTCGAAATGATGGCGGACACAGGAGGAAGCGAGAAGTTGCGTCGGCCTCACAAGTAAGCCTGGAACACTCACCACGAGCTCAGAAGGAGCACATGACGGGGGGGGGGGGGGGGGGGGGGGTGCAGGAGGCAGAGGTCAGGGCACTAGAGTGAGTTCCAATAGATTTGATATGTGTCTGCTGTGTGTGGTCGGATAATAGATCCCTCTCTGATCAGATTCGATCAGAGAGGTGTGTATATCATGGCCGATCTGTTGGCCATCGTCTAATGCATGTCCACTTTATGTCTCTCACCGACTATGTCTCTTTGAAGAGACACTGAAGCGAAATAAAAATGATGATATAATGAATTGGTTGTGTAGTACAGATAATTACTAGAACTTTAGTAGCAAAGAAAATATTCTCATATTTTTATTTTCAGTTATATAGTTTGTTTTATAACATTGCATCATTCTCAGGGCCGGATTTGTACTTACCAGTGCCCTAGGCCTGCTGTCACCAAGCGCCCCCCCCCCCCCCCCGCCATCACCACCACCAAAAAACATTCTGTTCAACTATCTGACTAGCGATCACTGGTTTGAATGGGCTCATTTCAGTTGTGCTGCTGTGCCCCTCATTGAACAAAGAATCAGTGGATGCTCTGTTCTTTCACGATGGAAATTTGCGCTCCTATTAGAATGTGCGCAGCAGCCGATAGTGTTCTGGGAATGCATACCTGAGAAATGACGCTGATGTATGACCGGTACTCATCAAGAATGCATAACACTGTACCAGCCTCGGTTGCTGTGCACATCTGGGCAGGAGTGAGAAATTACAGGGAGCGCGAGTGGCCAGAGCATGCGCTGCTTCTTTGTCCTCTGTGAGACTGGCTGCAGTCAGAGCCACAGAAAGGTGACAGGGAGCGCAAGTGGCCAGAGCATGCGCTGCTTCTTTGTCCTCTGTGCGACTGGCTGCAGTCAGAGCCACAGAAAGGTGACAGGGAGCGCAAGTGGCCAGAGCATGCGCTGCTTCTTTGTCCTCTGTGCGACTGGCTGCAGTCAGAGCCACAGACAGGTGGCAGGGAGAGCGAGTGGCCAGAGCATGCGCTGCTTCTTTGTCCTCTGTGCGACTGGCTGCAGTCAGAGCCACAGACAGGTGGCAGGGAGAGCGAGTGGCCAGAGCATGCGCTGCTTCTTTGTCCTCTGTGTGACTGGCTGCAGTCAGAGCCACAGACAGGTGACAGGGAGCGCGAGTGGCCAGAGCATGCGCTGTTTCTTTGTCCTCTGTGCGACTGGCTGCAGTCAGAGCCACAGACAGGTGGCAGGGAGAGCGAGTGGCCAGAGCATGCGCTGCTTCTTTGTCCTCTGTGCGACTGGCTGCAGTCAGAGCCACAGACAGGTGACAGGGAGCGCGAGTGGCCAGAGCATGCGCTGCTTCTTTGTCCTCTGTGCAACTGGCTGCAGTCAGAGCCACAGACAGGTGGCAGGGAGAGCGAGTGGCCAGAGCATGCGCTGCTTCTTTGTCCTCTGTGCGACTGGCTGCAGTCAGAGCCACAGACAGGTGGCAGGGAGAGCGAGTGGCCAGAGCATGCGCTGCTTCTTTGTCCTCTGTGCGACTGGCTGCAGTCAGAGCCACAGACAGGTGGCAGGGAGAGCGAGTGGCCAGAGCATGCGCTGCTTCTTTGTCCTCTGTGCGACTGGCTGCAGTCAGAGCCACAGACAGGTGAAAGGGAGCGCGAGTGGCCAGAGCATGCGCTGCTTCTTTGTCCTCTGTGCGACTTGCTGCAGTCAGAGCCACAGACAGGTGGCAGGGAGAGCGAGTGGCCAGAGCATGCGCTGCTTCTTTGTCCTCTGTGCGACTGGCTGCAGTCAGAGCCACAGACAGGTGGCAGGGAGAGCGAGTGGCATGAGCATGCGCTGCTTCTTTGTCCTCTGTGCGACTGGCTGCAGTCAGAGCCACAGACAGGTGACAGGGAGCGCGAGTGGCCAGAGCATGCGCTGCTTCTTTGTCCTCTGTGCGACTGGCTGCAGTCAGAGCCACAGACAGGTGACAGGGAGCGCGAGTGGCCAGAGCATGCGCTGCTTCTTTGTCCTCTGTGCGACTGGCTGCAGTCAGAGCCACAGACAGGTGGCAGAGAGCGCGAGTGGCCAGAGCATGCGCTGCTTCTTTGTCCTCTGTGCGACTGGCTGCAGTCAGAGCCACAGAAAGGTGACAGGGAGCGCGAGTGGCCAGAGCATGCGCTGCTTCTTTGTCCTCTGTGCGACTGGCTGCAGTCAGAGCCACAGACAGGTGGCAGGGAGAGCGAGTGGCCAGAGCATGCGCTGCTTCTTTGTCCTCTGGGCGACTGGCTGCAGTCAGAGCCACAGACAGGTGGCAGGGAGAGCGAGTGACCAGAGCATGCGCTGCTTCTTTGTCCTCTGTGCGACTGGCTGCAGTCAGAGCCACAGACAGGTGACAGGGAGCGCGAGTGGCCAGAGCATGCACTGTTTCTTTGTCCTCTGTGCGACTGGCTGCAGTCAGAGCCACAGACAGGTGGCAGGGAGAGCGAGTGGCCAGAGCATGCGCTGCTTCTTTGTCCTCTGTGCGACTGGCTGCAGTCAGAGCCACAGACAGGTGGCAGGGAGAGCGAGTGGCCAGAGCATGCGCTGCTTCTTTGTCCTCTGTGCGACTGGCTGCAGTCAGAGCCACAGACAGGTGACAGGGAGCGCGAGTGGCCAGAGCATGCGCTGCTTCTTTGTCCTCTGTGCGACTGGCTGCAGTCAGAGCCACAGACAGGTGGCAGGGAGAGCGAGTGGCCAGAGCATGCGCTGCTTCTTTGTCCTCTGTGCGACTGGCTGCAGTCAGAGCCACAGACAGGTGGCAGGGAGAGCGAGTGGCCAGAGCATGCGCTGCTTCTTTGTCCTCTGTGCAACTGGCTGCAGTCAGAGCCACAGACAGGTGGCAGGGAGAGCGAGTGGCCAGAGCATGCGCTGCTTCTTTGTCGTCTGTGCGACTGGCTGCAGTCAGAGCCACAGACAGGTGACAGGGAGCGCGAGTGGCCAGAGCATGCGCTGCTTCTTTATCCTCTGTGCGACTGGCTGCAGTCAGAGCCACAGACAGGTGGCAGGGAGAGCGAGTGGCCAGAGCATGCGCTGCTTCTTTGTCCTCTGTGCGACTGGCTGCAGTCAGAGCCACAGACAGCTGGCAGGGAGAGCGAGTGGCCAGAGCATGCGCTGCTTCTTTGTCCTCTGTGCGACTGGCTGCAGTCAGAGCCACAGACAGGTGACAGGGAGCGCGAGTGGCCAGAGCATGCGCTGCTTCTTTGTCCTCTGTGCGACTGGCTGCAGTCAGAGCCACAGACAGGTGACAGGGAGCGCGAGTGGCCAGAGCATGCGCTGCTTCTTTGTCCTCTGTGCGACTGGCTGCAGTCAGAGCCACAGACAGGTGACAGGTAGTGTTGGGCGAACATCTAGATGTTCGGGTTCGGGCCGAACAGGCCGAACATGGCCGCGATGTTCGGGTGTTCGACCCGAACTCCGAACATAATGGAAGTCAATGGGGACCCGAACTTTTGTGGTTTGTAAAGCCTCCTTACATGCTACATACCCCAAATTTACAGGGTATGTGCACCTTGGGAGTGGGTACAAGAGGAAAAAAAAATTTAGCAAAAAGAGCTTATAGTTTTTGAGAAAATCGATTTTAAAGTTTCAAAGGGAAAACTGTCTTTTAAATGCGGGAAATGTCTGTTTTCTTTGCACAGGTAACATGCTTTTTGTCGGCATGCAGTCATAAATGTAATACATATAAGAGGTTCCAGGAAAAGGGACCGGTAATGCTAATCCAGCAGCAGCACACGTGATGGAACAGGAGGAGGGTGGCGCAGGAGGAGAAGGCCACGCTTTGAGACACAACAACCCAGGCCTTGCATGAGGACAAGAAGCGTGCGGATAGCATGCTTTGTACCACCATGCAGTCATAAATGTAATAAAGATAAGTGGTTCAATAAACAGGGACCACGCGGCAACGCTAACCCAGCAGCAGCACACGTGATGGAACAGGAGGAGGCGCAGGAGGAGAAGGCCACGCTTTGTGAGACACAACAACCCAGGCCTTGCATGAGGACAAAAAGCGTGCGGATAGCATGCTTTGTACCGCCATGTAGTCATAAATGTAATAAAGATAAGAGGTTCAATAAACAGGGACCACGCGGCAACGCTAACCCAGCAGCAGCAGCAGCAGCAGCACACGTGATGGAACAGGAGGAGGCGCAGGAGGAGAAGGCCACGCTTTGTGAGACACAACAACCCAGGCCTTGCATGAGGACAAAAAGCGTGCGGATAGCATGCTTTGTACCGCCATGTAGTCATAAATGTAATAAAGATAAGAGGTTCAATAAACAGGGACCACGCGGCAACGCTAACCCAGCAGCAGCAGCAGCAGCAGCACACGTGATGGAACAGGAGGAGGCGCAGGAGGAGAAGGCCACGCTTTGTGAGACACAACAACCCAGGCCTTGCATGAGGACAAAAAGCGTGCGGATAGCATGCTTTGTACCGCCATGTAGTCATAAATGTAATAAAGATAAGAGGTTCCATAAACAGGGACCGGCAACGGTAACCCAGCAGCAGCAGCAGCAGCAGCAGCACACGTGATGGAACAGGAGGAGGCGCAGGAGGAGAAGGCCACGCTTTGTGAGACACAACAACCCAGGCCTTGCATGAGGACAAAAAGCGTGCGGATATAGCAGCAATGCTTTTTGCCGCCATGCAGTCATAAATGTAATACAGATGAGAGGTTCAATAAACAGGGACCGGAAACGCTAAACCATCCCAGATGTTCATCGGTCATGTTACTTGGTTGGGGTCCAGGAGTGTTGCGTAGTCGTTTCCAATCCAGGATTGATTCATTTTAATTTGAGTCAGACGGTCTGCATTTTCTGTGGAGAGGTGGATACGCCGATCTGTGATGATGCCTCCGGCAGCACTGAAACAGCGTTCCGACATAACGCTGGCTGCCGGGCAAGCCAGCACCTCTATTGCGTACATTGCCAGTTCGTGCCAGGTGTCTAGCTTCATGCCCGGTTTCAGGTCCAGCGGTGCCAGCCACAAATCCGTCTGTTCCTTTATTCCCCTCCAAATTTCCTCCCCTGTGTGCTGCTTATCCCCAAGGCAGATCAGCTTCAGCAACGCTTGCTGACGCATGCCAACAGCTGTGCTGCACTGCTTCCACGATCCTACTGCTGCTGGTGCTGGGTTAGCATTTCCGGATGAGGTACAGCTTTGAGATGCGTTGGAGGAGAAGGAGTCAGAGAGGTAGGTGCTGCTGTTGTTATCCAGCTGTTTGCGGCGTGGGCAACACCCACGCCGTAGCAGGTGAGGAATCGCTGCCAGGCTCCACAAGGTTCACCCAGTGCGCGGTAAGGGAGATGTATCGACCCTGGCCGAACGCACTCGTCCAGGTGTCAGTGGTGAGGTGAACCTTGCAGGCAACGGCATTCTTCAAGCTTCGGGTTATTTAGCTGACCACGTGCTCATGCAACTCAGGCACTGCAGAGCGCGCAAAGTGGTAGCGGCTGGGAACCACGTAACGTGGGATGGCCACTGACATCATGCCCTTGAAGCTGTTTGTCTCCACCACTCGATATGGCAGCATTTCGCAGGCCAGAAGCTTGGCTATGCTGGCTGGCTGTTACTGCCACGGCCCGGGGGTCATTTGCTGGCAATTTCCTCTTGTGCTCAAACATCTCAGAGACAGACAACTCAACCGTAGCGCTGCACACCGAAGGGCTGTTGGTTGTTGTGTTTGATGAACACTGGGAGACCTCAAGAGCACTAGTCCGGAAAGTGACAGTGTCAGCATCGTCTGATGTTTGTGAATGTTGTGAACCACGCAATGGCTGGGCTACTGCTGCTGCTGAGGCGGGTCTGGTGGTGAGTCTGGTGAACCCAAGGGAGGCAGTGTTGCTGGTGGTACCCTGTCCTGCCGCGTTTGCCCACAGAGTGGGATGTTTGGATAGAATGTGGCGGCTCATGCTGGTGGTGGAGAGGTTGTTAATACTTTTCCCCCTGCTCAGGCGGGTCTTGCACACCTTGCAAATCGCCATGGTAACATCCTCAGTGCAGTCTTCAAAGAAAGCCCAGACTTTAACTGGCTGAGGACTCGGACCTCGTGCGTGATGTGCTGGTGCTGCTTAACCCACTGCTGGACGCTTGAGAGGTCATCCAAGTAATTATCTGGTCCTGTTCTTTTGGATCTGTGAGGGTTGTTGTCCTGGACAACATGGGCAGTATTGAGTGGGTTTTCTTGGGTGCTCCCCTGTGGCCTGTACGTGAACCGTCAGGGGAAACACCTCTTCCCTTGCCCCTCCCTCTTTCACCGGATTTCTTCCTCATTTCACTTATCCTTAAAGTACACGCTGACTGGCAGCAGTACAGTGGCAGTACAGAAATGCTATACAGTGGTGGGTGAGCGGTGTACCACTATTGTCAGCAGTGACACAGAGCACAATGCTATACAGTGGCGGGTGAGCGGTGTACTACTGTTCCCAGCAGACACAGAGTGGAAGTAAACACAATGCTATATAGTGTGGCTGAGCCGTGTACACAGAGTGGCATTAAACACAATGCTATATAGTCTGCTATATAGTCACCCCGAACAGGGTGATGTTCTGCAGAACCCGAACAGTGGCAAACACTGTTCGCCCAACACTACTGGGAGGGAACGCAGATTTTAGTACCTAAACACACGATACAACATGTTTTCCGGGGTCGGACTCTGAGGCACATACAGATGGTCCCGATCATCATCCTCATCATACAACTCTTCTCCTGAGTCTGACCCACCCACCACCTCTGCCACCCCAACATCCCCAGACACAGACCCCTCATCGTCCTCAACATTAACTTGGGATGCTGGCCTGAGCCAGACCTCCTCCTCCACATCAGGCCCCATCATCTCCTCAATGGCAGCCCTCATTAATCGCTCTGGCGACGGACTGATGGACACAACGTTCTCCTCCGGGGAGGGCTGCTGCTGACCACTGGCTGCTGGGGTGGATGTTATAGCTTGCGTGGGGCGTTGGCTGTTGCTGTTGTTGGGAGTGCTGCTCACAGCGGAGGTCTCTGGGGAACTCATGTTGAGCTCATATAGTGGTTGACGGTGAGTGGAGTATTACTGATCCCAGCAATATACACACTGACTGGCAGAGTACGCAATGCTATATAGTGTGGCTGAGCGGTGTACACAGAGTGGCAGTAAACACAATGCTATATAGTCTGGCTGAGCGAGCGGTGTACTACTGTTCCCAGCAGAATCAGAGTGGCAGTAAACAATGGTATATAGTCTGGCTGAGCGGTGTACACAGAGTGTCAGTAAACAATGGTATATAGTCTGGCTGAGCGGTGTACACAGAGTGTCAGTAAACAATGGTATATAGTCTGGCTGAGCGGTGTACACAGAGTGTCAGTAAACAATGGTATATAGTCTGGCTGAGCGGTGTACACAGAGTGGCAGTAAACACAATGCTATATACTCTGGCTGAGCGAGCGGTGTACTACTGTTCCCAGCAGACACAGAACAGTAAACAGAATGCTATATAGTGTGGCTGAGCGAGCGGTGTACCACTATTCCCAGCAGACACAGAACAGTAAACAGAATGCTATATAGTGTGGCTGAGCGAGCGGTGTACCACTATTCCCAGCAGACACAGAACAGTAAACAGAATGCTATATAGTGTGGCTGAGCGAGCGGTGTACCACTATTCCCAGCAGACACAGAACAGTGAACAGAATGCTATATAGTGTGGCTGAGCGAGCGGTGTACCACTATTCCCAGCAGACACAGAACAGTGAACAGAATGCTATATAGTGTGGCTGAGCGAGCGGTGTACCACTATTCCCAGCAGACACAGAACAGTGAACAGAATGCTATATAGTGTGGATGAGCGAGCGGTGTACCACTATTCCCAGCAGACACAGAACAGTAAACAGAATGCTATATAGTGTGGCTGAGCGAGCGGTGTACCACTATTCCCAGCAGACACAGAACAGTGAACAGAATGCTATATAGTGTGGCTGAGCGAGCGGTGTACCACTATTCCCAGCAGACACAGAGTGGCAGTAAACAGAATGCTATATAGTGTGGCTAAGCAAGCGGTGTACTACTATTCCCAGCAGACACAGAGTGGCAGTAAACAGAATGCTATATAGTGTGGCTGAGCGAGGTACACAGAGTGGCAGTAAACAGAATGCTATATAGTGTGGCTGAGCAAGCGGTGTACTACTGTTCCCAGCAGTGACACAATGACAGGGGGGACCCTGGCTAGCGTGGCTGGAGCGCGAACTACCCTGCCTGCCTACCCAAAGCTAAACCCACAGACAAATGGCGGAGATATGACGTGGTTCGGGTATTTATTTACCCGAACCACGTGACAGTTCGGCCAATCAGAGCGCGTTCGGGTCCGAACCACGTGACCCGTTCGGAATATCACAGCGCTAGCCGAACGTTCGGGGAACGTTCGGCCATGCGCTCTTAGTTCGGCCATATGGCCGAACGGTTTGGCCGAGCACCGTCAGGTGTTCGGCCGAACTCGAACATCACCCGAACAGGGTGATGTTCTGCAGAACCCGAACAGTGGCGAACACTGTTCGCCCAACACTAGTGACAGGGAGCGCGAGTGGCCAGAGCTTGCGCTGCTTCTTTGTCCTCTGTGCGACTGGCTGCAGTCACAGCCACAGACAGGTGACAGGGCAGCTCAATGGAGAGAAGCCCATCCAAAGCAGAGAACAGGTAAGTAGCAAACATCCTGATGAGCGTAATGACCTAATTACGATTTCGCGAAATTTCGCATAATTAGTGTAATTACGATTATGGCCGTAAGTACATAATCGTAATGAAGAAGGATTTCGCGAAATTTCGCGTAAGCGTAATTTTCGCGTAATTTTCGCATTACAATGGTTATTTGTTCATGCCGTAATTCCGCATTAAACGCTACCGTAATTTCGCGTTAAACCGTAACGCTCTGTATAATATAAAAAAGCCGCCGACTTTAAGGGTTAATAGCAAAGCCCCCTTAAATGCTAAGAGCCTCAAATTTGGAGAATATATTAAGGAGATCAGGAGGAATAAGAGGAAAATTTTTTTTTTCAAAAAGACCTTATAGTTTTTGAGAAAATCGATGTTAAAGTTTCAAAGTAAAAATGTATACATTTAAAAACCCGCCGACTTTAACGGTTAATAGCAAAGCCTGCTTAAAGTTTAGGAACACCAAATTCCTAGGGTATATTAAGGGGATCAGTGGGAATAAGAGGAAAACATTTTTTCAAAAAGACCTTATAGTTTTTGAGAAAATCGATTTTTAAGTTTCAAGGGCAAAAATGTCTTTTAAATGCGGAAAATGTCAGTTTTTTTTGCACAGGTAACAATAGTGTATTATTTTCATAGATTCCCCCAAGTGGGAAGAGTTTTACTTACTTCGTTCTGAGTGTGGGAAATATAAAAAAAAAACGACGTGGGGTCCCCCCTCCCAGACCTCTTTAACCCCTTGTCCCCCATGCAGGCTGGGATAGCCAGAATGCGGAGCACCGGCCGCGTGGGGCTCCGCACCCTGACTATACCAGCCCGCATGGTCCATGGATTGGGGGGTCTCGGAAGGGGAGGGGCAGCCAAGCTTTCCCCTCCCCCTCCGAGCCCTTGTCCAATCCAAGGACAAGGGGCTCTTCTCCACCTCCGATGGGCGGTGGAGGTGGAGGCCGCGATTTCCTGGGTGGGGGGTTCATGGTGGAATCTGGGAGTCCCCTTTAAAAAGGGGTCCCCCAGATGCCCACCCCCCCTTCCAGGAGAAATAAGTATAGAGGTACTTGTACCCCTTACCCATTTCCTTTAAGAGTTAAAAGTAAATAAACACACAAACACATAGAAAAAGTATTTTAATTGAACAAAAAACATAACCAGGAAAAAAGTCCTTTAATATTCTTAATTAACCATTAATACTTACCTGTTCCTTTAAATAAATGATCCCACGCAATATCCTCGGTAATGTTCTATCAGTTACAATGTAACAAAGTTATTACAATGTAACAACTTTGTTACATTGTAACTACACCGCACCCGACGTCACTCGCCGCTCACCCGCCGCATACACTTACGCGTCCTTGCAGGACGCTAAGTCCCCGCCGGCTCCCGCTGTCCACCCCGCCCACATCTGTCACCCACATGTCACCCACATGTGGGTGCCATGTGGGTGACATGTGGGAGAGGCGGGGAGGGCAGCGGAGCCGGCGGGGACTTAGCGTCCTGCACGGACCCGACAGAGCTCTGAGCTATATAGCTCAGAGCTCTGAGAAGCATCTTTGTATTTGGGCTCCAAGGAGCCCCATTGGTCCTTAGCAGACCAATGGGGTTCCTTCAAATCAGAAGGAACCCCATTGGTCTGCTAAGGACCAATGGGGCTCCTTGGAGCCCAAATACAAAGATGCTTTCGAGAGCTCTGAGCTATAGCTCAGAGCTCTGTCGGGTCTTGCAGCGCAGACGCGGAGGCGGCGGCGGCGGTGAGTGACGTCGGGTGCGGCGTAGTTACAATGTAACAAAGTTGTTACATTGTAATAACTTTGTTACATTGTAACTGATAGAACATTTCCGAGGATATTGCGAGGGATCATTTATTTAAAGGGACAGGTAAGTATTAATGGTTAATTAAGAATATTAAAGGACTTTTTTCGTGGTTATGTTTTTTGTTCAAATAAAATACTTTTTCTATGTGTTTGTGTGTTTATTTACTTTTAACTCTTAAAGGAAATGGGTAAGGGGTACAAGTACCTCTATACTCATTTCTCCTGGGAGGGGGGGGTGGGCATCTGGGGGACCCCTTTTTAAAGGGGACTCCCAGATTCCACCATGAACCCCCCACCCAGGAAATCGCGGCCTCCACCTCCACCGCCTATCGGAGGTGGAGAAGAGCCCCTTGTCCTTGGATTGGACAAGGGATCGGAGGGGGAGGGGAAAGCTTGGCTGCCCCTCCCCTTCCGAGACCCCCCAATCCATGGACCATGCGGGCTGGTATAGTCAGGGTGCGGAGCCCCACGCGGCCGGTGCTCCGCATTCTGGCTATCCCAGCCTGCATGGGGGACAAGGGGTTAAAGAGGTCTGGGAGGGGGGACCCCACGTCGTTTTTTTTTAATATTTCCCACACTCAGAACGAAGTAAGTAAAACTCTTCCCACTTGGGGGAATCTATGAAAATAATACACTATTGTTACCTGTGCAAAAAAAACTGACATTTTCCGCATTTAAAAGACATTTTTGCCCTTGAAACTTAAAAATCGGTTTTCTCAAAAACTATAAGGTCTTTTTGAAAAAAAATGTTTTCCTCTTATTCCCACTGATCCCCTTAATATACCCTAGGAATTTGGTGTTCCTACACTTTAAGCAGGCTTTGCGATTAACCGTTAAAGTCGGCGGGTTTTTAAATGTATACATTTTTACTTTGAAACTTTAACATCGATTTTCTCAAAAACTATAAGGTCTTTTTGAAAAAAAAAATTTCCTCTTATTCCTCCTGATCTCCTTAATATATTCTCCAAATTTGAGGCTCTTAGCATTTAAGGGGGCTTTGCTATTAACCCTTAAAGTCGGCGGCTTTTTTATATTATACGGAGCGTTACGGTTTAACGCGAAATTACGGTAGCGTTTAATGCGAAATTACGGCATGAACGAAACGATTCGAAATTTCGCGTTGAAAATTACGCTTACGGTATTTTCAATTACGATTTTAATGGCAATTTCGCTACGCTAATTTCGCATCGTAATCGCAAATTTCGCATGCGTAATTATAGTAATGCGAAATTACGAAAATTTCAGCTCAACTCTAGTCAAGACCCACTTTGGATGTTTGGTTGTAATTAGTGGACCTGAACTCAGAACTTCCTCTCTGCTCTAAAAGATACTCAGCAACATAATAACCTTTAAAGAAAAAACATGTCTTTGTTACAGCTGATACAAATCCTGCAATAAATAGACAGTGTGTCTAATTCCTACTTTCATGGAAGCAGACATATTAACATCTTGTGCTTTAAAATAAGCTTATATGCTGTGGCAGTCAGGTGACACAGGGAAGATATCAAATTTGTGATTAGACACAGATGTGGAAGAATTCGAAAGGCTCTCTAAATACGTACAGGGTGCATTTCTCTGTTTTCCTTCTGTCCTGTGCAAGAGTTCAGCTCCACTTTAAAGCATCTGAATGACATTAATGTATATTTGCTGAAAAATCTATGTATCTCTTTTGAATGCTGAATGTACATATGGCAGTGTGCTCTAACATACTGACAGTATACAGGAACAAAGTCTGAAGAAGGTTTATTAGCAGAACGATTACTCTTTTTCTTTTAAGCCAATAAATGGTATCATCCTGATTCAAAACTCTCTGCCTTTGCTGATGGCTAAGATGGTGCAATGCTTCACTGCTACAGGAAAGGAGAAGGATGCCAAACCATACACACTAGCATAGAGGTAGTAACAGCTTAGGTGACAGTGACAGTTTAGCAATGAAAGGGAAGCATACAGCATTTTTATTCCAGGCTGCAGCAGTTCTCATAGATGGTCAGAGCTGAAGGACAGAAAATGAGTCAGGAAAGAGTCAATTTAAGCAGAGACGAGATCACTGGCTAGGAAGAAAAAAAAGCAATAAATTAGGCCTAGATAAGAAAGTGTAATTTACAACTGCTGGGGTCAGTGTCACAGCTGTAAAAAAGAAGGCAAAGAAACTAGCAGAAATGTTTGTGAATGCCTGCATTAGAACTCAGCGGAACTTAGTTTTATCTGCTTTGTAATGTAAATCCCTGGTATTTCTCACATACACTTGTACTGTATGTCGATCACATAGATAATTGAATCATCAGGAAGTGAGAGGTGCAGGGATTGTGGAACTCTGGAATTCATCTATTAGTGCAGAGCAGGGCGCTGGCTGGCTGCGCTGAGGGAACAGGGGAGATGATTTACTTTGACATATGACCTCTTCTCTCTCCAAGTCATCTTGATCTTATCTGATTTTATCGCCATGGCCTTTGCGGCCTTTGCAGAAATCCGGGCCTGATCATTCTCTAATATTGTGCAGTTTACACACTACTCAGCATTCTAAACGATTTTACAGAGCAGGCTAGTGAACTTTTGAACTGTCCTCTGCAGGAAAAAACAATACAGTGACTGACACTTGAGATAATAAGCTTTAGAAGACAGAGCTCTCTGCAACTTTGAAAGTCGTGGAGCTCAATGACTCTTTTGCATAGATAACAACTGGAGTTTCTTAACTCTTCCTGTACTGGAAACAATATTAGACTTATGTCTCTGCTCCTAATGTTTTATTTCTTAGCTGCCTGTACTACACATACAAATCATTATATTATATTTTTTGCATCAGTGTCTCTTTAAAGGTGCCCATACATGGTACAATTTTCGATTAGATCATTTTGTTCGATTAATATAGATATAGATCTAATATAAAGATTTTTCCAACATGTCCGATCAGATTTTTATTGAAAAAACTGGATAATCGATTATTTTTTCTTGATTGAAAAAAATAAATTTTTGGAACTTTCATTCCATTGGATTATTTTGGTCAAATAAATGGGAAAATTTGAACGTTTTTATTGTACCGTGTATAGGCACCATAAGGATGCAGAGTATTTCATCCAACTCCAGAGTCAAGCATTGCCCTTTGTCAAAATCAGCAGCATTGCTGGGAAATAACTCTGCAGACGTCCGGCTTTTCACATTTCCTCCACCGCTGCCTCTCGGTGTGTAATCACAGCACCATTGGCTAACAGACTACCGCTCGGTATTATGTACATTTCTCCCAATAGGTGTCAAACCAGCGGTGGTATTCTCAATGACCTCTACGCGGTGTGTGTTCCTAGAAACATAATGTATTATCGTGGCAAACCGCCAATGAAAATCTGCTTACAGGAAGGTTTAAATTTCTCTTATAAAAAAAGAAGAGACCTGGACAATATTAACAGAATATTAATGATGTTTCCCACTTTGGAACAATTTGTCTTCACACTTACAACACATTTGGCGCTCTCGGCGGGGCTGAAATCAGATCGATCCAGAAATATTCACATTCTCTCTTCTTCTCCTCCTCCCCTGGAGGATGGGAACAGAATTTGTTACATCTGAATGCTACAATCGCTTTATTGAAATGAGGGAGACAGAAACGGGGTCGTGCCAGAAACAGGCCGAGATCTGAAAAATACGGACATTTTTTCCTGTAAATCTAAAAAAAAAGGCGTCCAACAGAATTCATGATGAGAATACACACTCGTTCCGATAAAAAGGACACAAAACAAAAAAATACAAAATCATTTTTAAACTGTAAGCTAAAATTGCATCTGTGGAGAAGGAAATGTAAACTTGGGGCTTCTAGTTCTCCAGTAGCAATTTCAGGAAAAAAAATATCCAAAATATTCAAATGTTTACCGGATTAAAATGTATCCAGGCACTCATCATTCTTTGACTGAGAATTACACCTGGCATTCAGGATAAGAGAAGTCATACTATGCAGCCTCCATACATGCAGAATAAGAGCAGGTACTGAGAATTACCCCCAGCATTCAGGATAAGAGAAGTCATACTATGCAGCCTCCATACACAATAAGAGCAGGTACTGAGAATTACACCCGGCCTACAGGACAAGAGAAGCCATACTGTTCACCCTCCATACATACAGAATAAGGCCCAGTGCACACCAAAAACCTCTAGCAGATCAGCAAAACGCTAGAGGTTTTTGAAGCAGATTTCAGAGCGATTCTAGGCATATTTAGAGACTAAACATGCCTAGTGTTTTTTTGGAGCATTTTTGTGTAGCAGATTACAAATATTGTTACAGTAAAAGCTGTTACTGATCAGCTTCTGTAACAAAAACGCCTGGAAAACCGCTCTGATCTAGCGTTTTTCAGAGCGGTTTTCCACTTTCCTATACTTTACCATTGAGGCAGAAACGCCTCCGAAAGCTAAAAAATGCTGCAGCCCCCAAGTTTGCCTTTGTGGAAAAAACGAGCCGCTCTGGTGTGCACCAGCCCATTCACTTTCATTAGCCAAGCGGTTTTCCCCCTGCAAGTGTTTTAAAAAAAGCTCCAGAACCGCTCTGGTGTGCACCAGCCCACCATTCACTTGCAGCCTGTGAGCGCTGCCCATTTCTTGCTGTCTTTTGAACAAATGTGTATACCATTTATGGCTAGCTGCAGCAGGTAGGAATTATGTTTTTAATTTTAGACTAGCCAGGGTTCACTGTTGGATATGCTTCACTGTTGAATATGCTTCACTGTTATATTCGTTTGAGGTTTTAACCCTTTGATTGGATAATTTTCACTGTTTGAACATGCTTCACTATTTGATATGCTTCACTGTTAGACTAGTGGTTAGGTTCTCTCCCGTGGGGGCCCGTCACCACCGTGGGAGAGTCTAGTAGGGATAATTTGTGCACAACTTATGCTGAAGCTAATGCCCTCTTTTACTGTACCTGTTTTGAATGCAAGATGTGTAATCTGTCTGTTATTCGAGCTCTGCATACTTGTGCAGGTAGTCAATTCAGGTGCAGCGTCTGTTTGGAAGCGCTGCCATTTTCTTCTGCTATATGGGGACTATTGCTGCTGGGAGGGGGGAGTCACTGTATTTCCTGCCCTCGGCCTATATGCAAGGCACTTTTTCTTGATTTCTGAGGGAAGAGTGTGTACCTTGGCTTATACGCGGGTCAGCTTACACACGAGGGAATTGAGATTATTCCTTATTTTCTTGCACGATTCTGCATTTTGGAATTTTTGCAAATTTCAAAGTCAATTGACTTTTCTTCTGTGATTTTGCAATTTTTGTGTACATTTTTTATGCAGTTTTTGATTTTTTTTTCATGCCTACCACCTACCACGGAACTAAATTTATATGAAAATGTATCTAAATAACATCAAAATTGGATGTGATTCCACTGACTTGCATCTCATACAGGGCGGGGTGGGGGATGACACAGCCACAGGTTTAACCACTTATTGCTCCAGGGGCGTATGTTATTTGTCTTGTCTATGGAAGTTTATGAGAAATGAATGGGCGTCGAAAAATGCTCTGTTCCTGCAGTGGAAACCCAAGAAAAAAATCACACAATGCACTCAAAATAGGAGGGAAAAAAGCATTAGCAGGTCACATGAAAACCACTGAAATGCATTAGAAGTTCTATGAATGCAAAATCGCAGTGACGCATGCCACACGCGAACTATGGTAAGTGTGAACGGAGCCTTAACGGCTGCATTCACACTGTGAGCCCTGCACGATGGATGAGTTATAATGCATGTATTCCATGCGTTATAACAGATGCGTTATTACAACACCTGGTCAATGTCTATGCGATGTGCAGATATGAGCTTGTATTTGTAAGGGTATTTGAAGCCTAGTTTCAGGGGCATAAATAGATAATTTGCATATTCAGTAGCGGTGCATTGTGGGTAACCTAACCACAGATGTTCACTTAAAGCTGAATTATCACAAGTACCTTCTGTTTTAAGAAGACAAACCACACTAAGCATTGATTTTTAGTAGGAGGGCTTTTCAGTCTCTTTTAGTCCCCTATTATTCCCTGGTGGTTCCGGGTCACCCCGAGCTGCTTGGTTACTCTGTTGTACTGGTCCATCCCTATCCCATAGAGCCATATCAATCTCTGCCATGCACTGAGGAGGACCAACAGTCCAGAATAGGCTGTCTGCATGTGGGGTTGATGTGGCTGTGTAAAATTTAAAGCTGTAGATTTGCTATACATGAGCGGTTCTGGGTACAAGGCTAGTTTCAGGGGCATAAACAGTTAATTTGCATAGTCAGTAGTGATGCATTGTGGGTAACCACAGATATTCACTGAAAGCTGAACTCGTGATCACGAGTCGGGTAACGAGTGCAATCACAAGTGCATTCGGGATCGTCATTCGTGATCGAGAGCCAATCACGAATGCCGATTATGACCTTATGATCGCAAAAAAACGACTCGTGATCATGAGTTACTGGTGATGAGCACTACTGTAAGGCTCCATAGAATCCAGAGCCTTCTGTCTCCATAGGTGAGTATGCAAATTATTATTATTATTATTATTTTTTTGGAAGGGGGGGGGTTCAGGATGCACCACATTTTCTTTAAACATCACTTTTGCATCATATTGTCTTAATAATCATGTTCACAGAACGTAATCCCGGGGCTGTTAGGAGTGAGTTCTTTCAAATTCTGCAGAATTTATTTTTGCAGCAGTAATTAACCTCGTCTTTATTATAGTACATCTGTGTCATCTGAGACTTCGCGTAAGCCTCTGAAATGTGGATATTTGTCTGTAGCAATTAGTGAGCCGAGATTGGCAGATGGTAGCGCACTGGATGATATTCTTCCCTCTCTCTGCTCCTGCGGGGTTGACCACAGTGCTGCAGATTTCACTCCTTCCCAGTGTCTGCTGAGCCCTGGCCACATGATGTCATCACAGCGTCATCAGCTCACTCTCAGTGTCTGCTGAGCCCTGGCCAGATGATGTCATCACAGCGTCATCAGCTCACTCTCAGTGTCTGCTGAGCCCTGGCCAGATGATGTCATCACAGCGTCATCAGTTCACTCTTAGTGTCAGCTGAGTTCTGGCCAGATGATGTCATCACAGCGTCATCAGCTCACTCTCAGTAATTATATATAAGAGAAAGTGGTATAGGCGCTCCTCAAACGCTCCACACCCGATATCTTTCAATAATCTGTCTGGGTGTTCTTCCCCTTCTGTGAGCTGATTAACAAATCTGTCTATGTAGGTCTCTATACAGAATGGGGGTATCACACCCCTAAAAAAAGTTGTTCAGAGTGTCCGTACAGCGTTCACACCTCACAGTCACACAACAGTTCTTTTACAAACAGTTTCACTGGTTATAATAATCTCCAATCTCTGATAGCAATGAGTACTTTCACCAACGTTCAGTGACTGATTTGTCACAGATCAGCTGAACTCGTATTTTTGATTTTTTTTTTTCATTTCCGTCAAATTCCTTGAATGTCATCGATGAGGTCTTTGACCAGAGCCCTTGATGAGTCATACTGACGAAACCAGTAGGGCGTGGCCTCAAGCGGTAGATGGGAAGACACTGGCAGGAGCGGCGGTGAGGACGTCCTAATGGTTTTATATATATGCACATTTGTTTTTATACATTCTGTGTGCAATTTTAAACTTTTACTGCAAATAAAAACGGAGTTACGCTATGAGAGCTGCATGTCAGTCTCTTTAGGCACTGATTGAAGCTGCTGGTCAAAGACCTCGTTGATGACATCCAAGCGCTGATTGCTGCCCCTTGTTAGGTCAGCATATTGATCTGGTGAGCGTGCAGCTTTGTCATTGTGACGAGGGGAGGTTAGAGCACGGGCACGCAGTGCAGGGTGCACTTACTTATTAGAGGGTGCACTCATTTTTGCACACGTAAAGTTAACCATTTCAGCCCATGGGATTTTTCACCTTATGCATCAGAGCAATTTTCACCTCCCATTCATTCGCTAATAACTTTATCACTACTCACAATTGATCTACTCACAATTTATTGATCTATATCTTGTTTTTTCCGCCACTAATTAGGCTTTCTTTGGGTGGTACACTTTGCTAAAGAATTATTTTTTTATAAATGCATTTTAACAGGATTAATAAGAAAAAATGGAAATAAGGCGTGTTGACTCTGATAAGATGTGTTAACTCTGATAAGGTGTGATGTATTTTCATAAGGTGTGATATCTTTGATAAAGTGTGATATATTTGATGTGTGCTATTTGAGTTATCACGGTTTAGTGAATCAAGCCCCTTGGGTGAGATTGATTGAGAATGCTATGGCTTTAAAGAGAAACTCCAACCAAGAATTGAACTTTATCCCAATCAGTAGCTGATACCCCCTTTTACATGAGAAATATATTGCTTTTCACAAACAGACCATCAGGGGGCGCTGTATGACTGATTTTGTGCTGAAACCCCTCCCACAAGAAGCTCTGGGACCGCAGTACTTTTGGCAGTTTGTTACAATGTAACAAGGTTCACAGACAGGAAATAGCTGTTTACAGCTGTCTCTAACAGCCAAAACAGCTAGGAGCAGCTACATAACCTGCCCACAGTACAAATGTCACCATGTAATAAATGTCAGAATGTAAATTGTGGAGAGGAAATATTTTACAATGAGCAAACACTGACTAAATCATTTATACATAATTATGGTAAATATGAAGCACTTTTTTATTGCATTATTTTCACTGGAGTTACTCTTTAAGCCATTGGGTTGTTGAATATGTGGAGGATATTTCATCCTCCCATGATCTAATAGCAGCAGTTTTTCAAAAACTGAGAAATTGAAAGTAAGATGGAAAATATGGATTAATAAACAAGATTTACCTTAATGAATATTAAATACTGACTGAATGTTAGACATAACTAAAACTCATTCAGGGTACCTCCTGATCATACTTGCCGGGTATTCCTAACGTATACCGTAACTAATTTAAACTGGTGTATCTGTCACTCTGTTAACCTGTTCATCTTACGTTTTATTTTTAGTTTCAATTTTGATTTTGTTTTGTTTATTCTTGGCCTATGCTACAGCTGCACAATATCGAAAACACATGGGGACATATGCAATTCACTTTCTCACCTGAGTTTTCTCCCAGGAGATCATTTTTCATCTTCTATTTAACCACCCTGGCGTTCTGATAAGATCGCCAGGGCGGCTGCGGGAGGGTTTTTTTTAAATAAAAAAAAAACTATTCAATGCAGCCAACTGAAAGTTGGCTGCATGAAAGCCCACTAGAGGGCGCTCCGGAGGCGTTCTTCCGATCGCCTCCGGCGGCCAGAAGTAACACGGAAGGCCGCAATGAGCGGCCTTCCGTGTTTCGCTTACCTCGTCGCCATGGCGACGAGCGGAGTGACGTCATGGACGTCAGCCGACGTCCTGACGTCAGCCGCCTCCGATCCAGCCCTTAGCGCTGGCCGGAACTGTTTGTTCCGGCTACGCTGGGCTCGGGCGGCTGGGGGGACCCTCTTTCGCCGCTGCACGCGGCGGAGCGCCGCGCTGCAGCGGCGATCAGGCAGCACACGCGGCTGGCAAAGTGCCGGCTGCGTGTGCTGCTCTTTATTTCATTAAAATCGGCCCAGCAGGACCTGAGCGGCAGCCTCCGGCGGTGTTGGACGAGCTGAGCTCGTCCAGACCGCTCAGGTGGTTAAAATAACTTTTCAGCACTTTGCAACTGACAATTTATTGACAATTTTAAAAATATCACCTAGGAGAAAAGTAAAGCTGGCCACTAACGGTCCAATTTCTAGTGAAAAATCGTTTGAGTGATCAGAAATTCTGATCGGATTGGTTGTAAATAATCTTCATTGGTGGACACAATCGATTATGAACGAGTGAAAAAAATGTCGCCCGAATGAACTTTCGTCGAACGAAAATTTGGATTTTCTTGGTGGTCGTGATAGATAGGAAGCAAAGATTGGTTAGTTGATGGTGTAGTGAACGATTTTTCGGCCGATCAGAATTTCTGATCGCTCGAACGATTTTTCGCTAGAAATTGGACAGTTAGTGGCCACCTTAAGGAGAAAAAGTTAATTGCATATGGGCCATAGAATCCATTTTAAAGCACCAGCAGGCAAGAAAATACGCCAAATAATCTTGATAGTACTTTTTCATCAATATTTGGCTACTTTTTCAATTGTAAAATGCTGAAAAGTTAGTTTAAAGAGACTCTGTAACAAAATTTTGAGCCTTATTTCTTATATCCTATAAGTTCCTATACCTGTTTTAATGTGGTCTGTCTTGCTTCAGCCTTTTCTAGTTGCACTGTCTCTGTAATAAATCTTATCTTCTTTCCTCTGTCGGCTCTGTCGGGCTCATGCTGGAATGTGTGGAATGTGCAGCACTGCTTGTGATAGGCAGAAGCTTTACACACCCTCTCCAAGCTCTCCTCGCAGTCTATCACACTCTGGTTAGCAGCCATGTCTTTTGTTTGTAAACACTGCCTAAAACTGGCAATTACAAGCCAGGATTGCAGCAGGGAGTGGCAGAAACAGCACAGAGGGGCCCAGAAGAACATAATGAATAGAATCGTATGCTTTTTATTGTAAGAATTTTACAGTACAGATTCTCTTTAAAGAGAAGAAAAAAAGTATCCCCTAGTAGATAAGACAGGTGAAAAATGTAATTGCATATGGGCCATGATTTGCTATCTATCTATTATACAATAATCTATATGGATACTTCTTGGGCCATAAGCAATTACATTTTTCACCTGAGTTTTCTCCTGAGAGATAATTTTTCATCTTCGATTTAAAATAACGTTTCAGCACTTTTTAACTAAAAAAATACCAAAAAGTAGGTGAAAAAGTAATATCAAAATTATTTTGAGTTTCTTCTTGCGTTCTGGTGGCTTAAAGGGCATTTCATTGACAAGTTTAAAAATATCACCCAGGAGAAAACTGCAGAGAAAAAGTGAATTGCATATGGCCCCTTATGTCCAAACATAGTGCTAAGAGTTAGGGCTCGTTTCCACTAGTGCGGCGTGCGTCTCGTAGACGCACGCCGGCACTGAGCGGGTGGGCGGGAATCGCAGCCTCCGCCGCGAATTCTGTGGGGGTTTCCGGCCGAATCGCTACTGCAAGCGATTCGGCCGGCGGCGCCGTTGTCCCCTATGGCAGAGTTTCCCCGCGCGATTTGCCTGCGGGGAAACTCTGCGGATTCGCGGCCGTTTCCGCGAGAGTGGAAACGGGCCCTCATTGTTAAAAAATGTGGTCATGAGAGTTGTACCAATATGTAATCAGCCAACGCTGATTAAAGTCACACTCATCTGTGTGTATACCACAATAAAATGCTTTCAAAACATTTTGAAATTCATTTTGAGAAGTATCATTTTCTAAATTATCATTTTGAAATTTATTGTCTTAGAAATGTATCTTTTTTTTATTACGTTATTTGTGGCAGAGGGAGGGGGTTTTAAGGTTAGGTAACAGAAAGGCGGGGTTTATGGCCTGTTTCCACTAGCCACCGAGTGCGGCTGCGAGATGCGCGGTGGCACTTCCTGGTCAGCGGGAATGCTGATGAATCCTAGAAGCCGTGCCATGCACGGCTATAGGATTCGCAGCCTCCCGCACGCAAACTGATGGCAATGTCGGTCGAATCACTAACGTAAGCGATCCGGCCGGCAGCGCCATAGTTTCCTATGGCAGAGTTTACCCGCGTGGTTCGCCTGTGGGGAAACTCTCCAAATTCGGCCCGGTTTCCGCAGTAGTGGAAACGGGCCCTTAGTGTTACGCGTCAGGAAGGGGGGTTTTAGGAATAGGCACCACCAGGGAGTGTCTTAGTGTTAGGCATCAGGAAGGGGGTTCTGAGTTGTTACGGTTAGGCATTGGTAGAGGGAGGGTTCTGTGTGAGAGATATAGAGAGATATACAGTGGTGCTTTTAATTTCAAAACTATGATTGTGAAATTAGATAAAGGTGTATATTTTTCTTTTCTATTTTTTCCCTCAATTTTCTATTTTAACGTTACGGAAAATAAAATAATTTGCAAGAAACAGATGCTACTTAACAACTAATCTTCCAAGAAAACAAGCAAGAACAAAAGTTCTAAGTACATTTAGGTGTAATGATTAAGTAGTAAGTAGACTACTACCAGGGGCGTAGCAATAGGGGTTGCAGAGGTAGCAACCGCATCGGGGCCCTTGGGCCAGAGGGGCCCCGAAGGGCCCTCCCTCAACTACAGTATTAGCTCTCTATTGGTCCTGTGCTCATAATAATCACTTCTATAGATACTTTGAATAGTGGTAATCCTTAACAAACTGTTTCCCATCCTTTTCTTGCACCTCTGAAACTGTAGTTGCCCTTGGCAGGTTTTGGTGCGCCGTATCAATTGTTACGTATAGAGTGCTTGGGGGGGCCCCATTGTAAAACTTGCATCGGGGCCCACTGCTCCTTAGCTACGCCACTGACTACTACTACTACTAGTAGTTTTTACTCATTAAAGTTTATGGAAATTTGCTTTTCCTATTAAACCACTAGCATTTATTTGTAGATTCAAAAAGATAATAGCAATAATTTTGTAAAGCATACAGTACGTGTGACATTTTAGAATGAAGCAGTTGACTGTAAAGAACATATTCGCTATAATTTAATTCTTCTTATACTGAAGTTGTATACAATAAAAAAATAAAAATAAATATGACTCTTATATGTATCCCTGAAAACCCCAACAAATATATTAATATAACCATTATGCTCTATCTATCTATCTATCTATCTATCTATCTATCTATCTATCTATCTATCTATCTATCTATCTATCTATCTATCCATCCATCCATCCATCCATCCATCTATCTATCTATCTATCTATCTATCCATCCATCCATCCATCCATCCATCCATCCATCCATCTATATTTCATCCAACACTGTAAAGCAAAGTCCAAGCTTTCACCCATATTTTCTACCATTGAATGCACATCAGTTCAGAAATTTGATTGTAAAGCTATTCTTAGACAACATTATTATGGGATAGCTTTTTTCTTTGCAAGTGTGGTGAGGAAGCTGGTTTGGTTAAAAAAAGACGACATCCGTCCATCAAGTTCAACCTGAAAAAAAAAACCTAACAAAAAAAGAACCACTAAACCCACACATGTCCCATATGATCAAGTGGAAGGTGAAAACCCTTACAAGGCCGGGGCCAATTACCCCTTAAAAGGGAAAAATTCCTTCCCGACTCCAGATGGCAATCAGATAAATCCCTGGATCAATTCTCCTGGGAATAGTTTAGTAATTATAGCCGTGGAAACCCTTCAATGCAAGAAAAGCATCCAAGCCCTCTTTAAATGAAGATATAGAATTTCCATAACTATAAAAAAGGGTTGTGATACTCACAAAGGAAGGTTGCACAGGGGCAACCAACCAACTGAAGGCAGGGTGAGAATTATAAAAACTTGGGTGATCAGCTGGAACTGGATCGTGTCACACTCTTGGCTAAACAACGAAGGACCTATCAGTGGCAGAGCTACAGGTGAGTACACCCCTCCAAAGGAGGGTGAAAAGTATTAAGGGTGGATGAGGCACCAAATTAGCTTGAGTTAAAAAAGCTAATTATGCACACGTTTCGTGGGTCCAACGCCCACTTTCTAAGGCCACTGTATTGGGCCTGAGGAAGTAAGCATTAGACCCACGAAATGCACTGCCTGTGCATAATTAAACTTCGTATGTGTATGAATCTGTTGTTAAAGCGGAATATAACCCTGCATTTCAACTTTGCTCTAAAACATTATTTACAGTATATTATATGCAACCAGCATTTTTTTTTTTTTACTAGACCAGCATTGGAAGGGTTACACAGGGCTTTAAAGTTCCTGGAGATTTCTGCAGACGCATCCGAAGCTGAAATAGATACATTTTGTTTACATAAATGTATCTAAAGCTGGCCACTAACGGTCCAATTTCTAGCGAAAAATCGTTCGCGCGATAAGAAATTCTGATCGGATTGGTTGTAAATAATCTCCATTGGTGGACACAATCGATTATGAACGAGTGAAAAAAATGTCGCCCGAATGAATTTTCGTCAAATGAAAATTTGGATTTTCTTGGTGGTCGTGATAGATAGGAAGCAATGATTGGTAAGTTGATGGTGTAGTGAATGATTTTTCGTCCGATCAGAATTTCTGATCGCTCGAACGATTTTTCCCTAGAAATTGGACCGTTAGTGGCCAGCTTAAGTGTTAAATGTGACTCATCTGTCTGACTGAGAAGGAGCTTGGAGGACAGCCAAAGTGTGTAACATTTCTCAATAGATACATATAACTAAATAGAATGTAACAATATGAACTTCTACATATCTCTACACGGAACTTTAAACCTCTGTGTTTAACCCTTCCAATGCTGGTCTAGTAAAAAAAAAATGCTTTTTGCATATAATATGCTGTAAATAATATTTTAGAGCAAAGTTGAAATGCAGGGTTATATTCCGCTTTAATGAGGTAAGCCACCTCTCCCTTTATTATTTTACCTGGAGGGAGGGACAACACTAGAGAAAACATGTAAATACAGAAATGATGGACATTTAAATATCACTACATGCAGATAAATAAGATCACTACATGCAGTTAGCAAAGCATAAATGCCAGAGACATGAGCAGTTCTCTGTCACCCCTGTGGTGTCTGCATTGAGAGCTAATGGACATACACAGGCTTCCTTTCAATCTTTTGTCATGGAAAAGAGACCAAAGTGGCCTTGAAACATTGGCTATTCTTAGAATAATAAATTGATCGAAGAAGTGTGTTTGCTATTTGGTTGTTGAAGTATTTGTAGGCTGGTGTTGTCCACCTTAGAAGCATCTTCAGATGGTGTCCTCCACCTTAGAATCATCTTCAGCACCCACCACACTGATAATTTAGCTGTTACGGTTAGTATTGCCGGGCACCTCTGTTTGATTCGAGTAACGCATGGTTTAAGTGATTGTCACTTTCCTGCAGTACCACCATTTTCAGTTTAATCACCAGTTTCTACTAAAGGACTGTTATTTATTGGTACTTAAGTGGCAATCAACAGATTTATAGAGTGGTGTTAGGCCTGATTGTCACTTTATTGATTGCCGAAGTAGAGTGCGCCATCAGCTACAATGGAGAGAAGAGTATATAAATTATATAAACCACAAAAGTCACCAATAATAATAACATATTAAACAAAAAAAAACATAGGAGGAAAGAGATGGTCTTACCCCCCCCCCCCCCAATAATCATGCTGTTGCCTTATCCTTGAAGTGGATCCGAGATAAACTTTTACTCGTTGCATAATTGTGTTCCTTACATATAGTTTATAGGGCATTCCTCAAGCCAAATACTTTTTTGTTTTTGTTTTAATACTCTAATTCCCTATAAACTAGACAAGCCTCGCCCACAGCTTTTCAGAGTGCCTTGGCAATGTAGCAAGGGCTTATGGGAGCTCAGTCTAGGCAGCAGGAGGGGGAGGTGTTACTAACCAGAGATTTCAGAGGCAGAGAGTAGGAGGGGGAATTAGGTTTTCACAGGCTGAGGGCTAGAGATGCAGATCAGCTTGCCTGTGTGTAATGTTTACAAACAGAACATGGCAGCTGTCATTGTATTACAGGAAGACAACTGACTAATGCAAGTAGCAAGTATTATCAGCACGCCACTTTGGAGTTTACAGCACACTCTTTATTGTGCCAGTATCCACAGAAAGGTCCAACAATTGTTTTGTAGGCCTCGCAGGGTCCCCCTTAACCACACATCTTGATAAAGGGGGACCCTGCGAGGCCCCGAAAACAATTGTTGGACCTTTCTGTGGATACTGGCACAATAAAGAGTGTGCTGTAAACGTCAAAGTGGTGTGCTGATAATACTTGCTACTTAATGTAATTTTGCTCTCGTTAACTTTCATGTAATTTTCATAGTTACAGCTCGGATCATAATGACGATTTTCTGAGTATACTTCATTTTTTATAATTTTTGGAAGTTACTTGAAACTACGTTCACAAAATGAATACATATTTTCAAAAAAGTACATTCGTAATAAGTACATTTACAATAGGTCATTTTCTCATAGAGAATGAGAATGTTTTTTTTTTTTTTTTTTTTTTAGACAATCTAAGAGCATAAGAAGACATGTTTTCAAGAACGTTGTCATTTTTGCAAAAATTTATATCTTGTAAAAAATAAATAAATAAATGGCAAGACTGTAAAAATCCATTATATTTCTGTGAAATTACGAGTCATTGCAAAATTACACATCATAATTATAATTACATTCCGAAATAATTTTGCAGTCATTTGAAATGTTGTACAATGGTTGTGTATTACAATTGTGAATTAGGCAATTAAATTACTACTATATGACATTTGAGCTTACCAGTAAGGTGGTATTAACATAAATAACAACGCGTTTCACAAGCACAAAGCCCACTTACTCAGGTCAAATTTGAATGCCAACATGAATGTCTCCATCCACCCTATTTACCAATCTGCAGTAGATTGACACTTAATACCGTACATAGTGATACTTTGGCCTCAGTTCACTAAGCTTATCTCCTGTCTTTAATAAAGTTTCTAGAGTTATCACCATGGTGATGAGGCATGTCGTATTCAGGAAACATTTTACCTCAGGCAAACCTAAAGTAAACTCTTCTGTCTTTAAGTTAACTCTCCAATCCTTAAAATAACTCCAGAGTTAAAGACAGGCTGTTTATTAACTGCGTGTGAAAATAACTACAGAGGAGGTAAATTAACTACAGAGGAGGTAAATTAACTACAGAGGAGGTAACTTAAGGAATGAAGAGATAAGATAACCCTCTCACTGTGTGGTGGTAAGTTTTCTCTTGCCTTATTATCTCCAGCATGATCTTAGTGAATTGAGACCTTAGTCACAATGAACGCCAATAGGTGTTGGTGTAGTCACAATGAACGCCAATGGAGGCCGTTTCCGGCCTCCATACCCGCTCGGCGGGAGATTCAGCCCTCAGTTATACAATAAAGGGACCAGAGGAGAGCGGACTCATCTTACAGAGGCGCTCTAGCTCACAAATGACCCAAAACTGGTAAGTGCTACTGCCTTTTATACTACTTCTACATGCCGCCGTGCATGTGCAACATTGCTTTACCGGATGCTGATTTTGTTTATAAATATTTTCTACCATAGGAGTTTTAGACATGGCGATATATTAAATAGGCCTACTAGGTCATATGGACAGTTCACTGCATATGTTATAACCAATTACTCATGAAACTTGATGGAAGTCAATTGGAACAATTATAAGGATGATGTGATAAACTGTGACAAAAATATTTGAGTACCTCCTAGCAATGTTTTTTCTGTTTTCCCTTTTTCTTGTTTTTCTTTTCCTTCAGTGTTCTCCTACCTCAGATTGCCTGATGAAGCAGGATGTGTGCCCGTGAAACGCGTTGCATTACCTTTGGAGACCAATAAATTGTTGTCTATTATTACGGCTTGTATTTAGCCTGGTCATTTTTATGAGGGTAGTGGATCCACCCACCCCCTCGTTTTAAACGGTTTTTAATATATCTTATCCTGTTTTGGCGCCTCTATTTTTCAACTCGCCAATAGGTTGTTCAATGAGGGCATGGGATGGGATCCAGAGTTTGGCTACACTTTGGGCTTTTTAATTTCCGGCCTGGCTTTGTTAATTAGCAGGCAGATGTAAGTGGAGTTAGGAGTTAGGGCTGGTTCACACGGGCGTCTGCCCGGCTTTCTGTGGCATTGCGTTTGGTGGCGCTGCGGCGGCGACGCGTTCGGACTTTCAGCAGCCTTCACGTAGCTTTTGGGTGTGGTCGGCGTTTTTCCTCCCCTAGGGGAACATTACCCGTGGTGGTTAACTGCCCCAGGACACTACAGGTAGCTTCCAGGGTCGCCTTGAACGCCAGGGAAAATCAGGACCGAACGCCGGTAAAAGCCTGGTACAAACGCTCCCATTCACTTAAATGGGAGCGTTCAAAGTCCCGAACGCTGGTGGTAAACGCTCTGCAGACGTCCGTCTAAACCAGCCCTTAAGCACTTTATCCAGAGGTCAGTAGATATACTTCCTCTGTGACTTCATCTAAGCCACAGGTCAGTAGATAAACGTCTTGTAGCAAAATCAGTGTTGTGCAGGATTGGGCTTGCTCCTGTGCACATTTTTGGCACTATCTGATGCAGCACTATTTGGTGAATGGGAGTATAAGTTCCCTGAGCTAATGAGATTGATTTTTACTATTAAAAATACTTTGATTTTCTCATTTCATAGTGAAAAATACACTCTGTAGCATTATTTCAGAATCAAATATCTTCACCATAAATTGTGACCGGAACATAATCTAAGTTTTGTGATAAGCAGTAAGAATAGCCAAACAAAATTTGTGTTTTTTAACTACAGTAGCACTTTTTATTTTTAAACTGGAATTGGTAAAACTGAGAAATAAATGTTTTTTCTATTTTTTTCTTTGTTTTCCCATCAAAATGTATAGAAAACAAAATTGTTCGAGGAAAAACATGGCATACAATGAAAGCCTAGTTTGTCTTGAAAAAAACAATATATATTTCGTTTCTGTGTCATAAGTAGGGATAAAGTTATTTCTGATTAAATAAGGACATAGCTAAACTGTCAAAACTGCTCTGGTCCATAAGTGGGAAACAAGGTCTGGATGCGAAGTGGTTAATGAGGGTGGTTAGTGTTAAGCTTAGATAGGGGACAAGTGTGGCCATCAGGATCTTCACACCCATAACGTGTAGCCACAAAAACACCTGATCTAGAGTATCAGACAAAGGGAAAGTTGGTAGTTGGACCCCCAAACCTCTGGGCCCCCTGCAGTCATAGGGGCTGCTCCCCCCTAGTCACGCCCCTGATATATCAGTCATTTTAACAATATTCACTCCCATTTTTCCTTTTACCTTTTTTTTCTTTTTTTTTTTTATACACGCAGGAGGCGTTCAATCTGATTTGACAATCACATCGAAGAAATACCAGTTCTTAAGGATGGTTAGCAACTAAATTAATCACAATTTTGCAAGAAAAGATAGAACCGCGATTGTAAATTTCGATGCAAAATGATGATTATGTGAAATCCGAGCTCAACACTAGTAGTGAAAAACGTTTTTTGTTTTTTTTTTCAAAATAGATGTGGAGGTACGAACTCACCTAACTACCATCATTACTGAATTGTAGTCGTAGGATTCCATTATCGTAACTCGCACATCCATTCTGTTTCCTGCAGTACAACCAGATTTCTGCCTCACAAGACTTTAAAACCTCGTTAGAGAGGATCGTTTGTTCTACCGTAAAGTCAGGGAAATAGAGTGAAGACTGTAAAGAAGAACATTTACTGAAGCAGTTGGGAGAATAATGTGGGACATAAGGGCTAATTTACCGAGGGTGAAGGAACTCCAGAGAATGGAAGACCTCCTTCACACGCAGTTAGTGGTTGTTCTCCCATCAAGGAACGGATGCATTAGTATTAGGAAAATGAGTTCTGTAGGAATAAAGATCTTGGCGCGGCTCCTGGTGTTGCCATGGAAGGAGTGACACCTTGGCCGAAGCGATCGAGGCTCCAGCCAACGGGACCAATTAGTGTTGGGGAGTCTGGGGTCACAGGTTGGGGGAGGTCAACATAATTCCTCCCTCCCCATGGGCCCCCAGTTCTAAGTCCCCCTGTGTGGGATGAAATGGTGCGGCTTATAAGTGAGTCTCACCTGATCCCAATGCATCTATGCCTCTTGGCAGCCAGCCACTTACTCTACTTCCTGTTTCCTGCCTGTTGTGTGACTACACTCCACATGCAGAGATCGAGCTGGCAGAGAAGCATGGATACATCGGGATCAGGTGGGATTCACTCACAAGCCACATCGCTGCACCCTACTCTGCAGGGCCTATAAAGAATGCGGGAGGAATTATATCGGCCTCCCTCCCTGTGGGGTAGACAAGACAAATAACATTTATATTGCACTTTTCTCCTGGAAGACTAGCCTAGCCCAAGGACTCCTTACTGAAGAGGTTGTGTGTCACCTGTGTCAGAGACCATTAGGTAAGTTATACGGGGGAGGGGGGGTACCGCCAGACCACCAGGGATGTCCCATGGGGGTACCACTAGTGCGCCACCACCTCAACCCCAATCAAAAGAATGTGTTTGTTGTGGGGGGGGTGGGGGTGGGCTATAAATAATCAGCACTGGGTGACAAATACCCTAGGTGAGGGGGAGCCCTCATTTCCTGTGATGCTATGATTTCTTCTTACGCTCCAGTCAAGAGGCACATTTAACAGTTCTTCTTGCCTCACCCCCATATAAAAGTGCACCTCAATACATTAGAATATAATTGAAAAATTAATTTATTTTAGTAATTCAATTGAAAAAAAAAATGAAACTCTTATATAATATTGATTCATTACACACAGAGTGATATATTTCAAGTATTTATTTACTTTCATTTTGCCGGATTATGGCCTACCAGCAATGAAAACGTAAAATTCAGTATCTCAGAAAACCAAAATATTACATACCATGAATAAAAAAAAATGATTTTTAATACACATATGTTGGCCTTTGGGTTTCTTTTTGCATCAATTATGGCATGCCATTATTATTATTATTTAGTATTTATATAGCATTAACATCTTTCACAGCGTTGTACAGAGTATATAGTCTTGTCACATAACTGTCCCTTAGAGGGGCTCACAATGTAATCCCTACCATAGTCATATGTCTATGCATGTATGGTTTAGTGTATGAATTGTAGTCTAGGGACAATTTTTTGAGGGAAACCAATTAACTTACCTGTATGTTTTTGGGATGTGGGAGAAAACTGGAGTGATCGGAGGAAACCCATGCAAATACAGGCTGGGATTTGTACCGGGGACTCAGCGCTGCACGGCGAGAGCGCTAACCACTACACCGTTATTGAGGTGATCACTAGTGATGTTCGTATTGTGCTGATTACGATTTCGTGAAATTTTACATCATTTTTGTAATTACGATTATGGTTGTAATTTACAAATCATTCCCCGTTTTGTCCACATTTATATTTCAGTGAATTGTATATAGTAAATAAAGAGAAAACTGTTTCAGGCATTTTCCATTTTTACTGCCTCTGACTGAAGCCAATCCTGAGGTAATCTACTCCCTTACTCTTTTTTTTTTTTTCACTTCTAGAAACTGCACTGTCATACCTAACTTGCCTTTGAAGCACATGTGAGCACAGCATAGATCGTATTTCAGCAGCTTCTGCAGAGGGGTAAGGTCGTGTGTATTGTCTCACTCTGAACTGCCCTCAGCCAATCAGTGAGGAGCAGGAATGTGGGAGGAGAGATAACAAGCTTCCTTCTCCGTGGCAATGTGCCAAATAGAGCCAGGCTGACTGAAATAATATTTATTACAGCAGAAATATTTATGATTATATTGGAATGCTTGCAATGCAGGGTCAGGTTGTAGGCTGCATAATAAACACAAAGCATTGGGTAAATGGAAATTGATTTTAAAGCTGGCAATCCCCCTTTAAGCTTAAAATAAACCTCCGGACTAAAAATCTACTCAGCAGAACTGAAAAGCCTTGGTGTTTCTTTAGCAGTTTCACAGCATCAGAACTTTGTTTTTCTTACCAAAGCATCATTTTTAGCTGCATTCTTGACTAAGCTCCACCCATCAAAGAAAAAAAGCCCGGGCATTTTTTTCCCTGATGCTGTGCAGAGTATGATGGGATTTCCTATGTTGTTATTCACGTTGCTTAGCAACTGGGAGAGGTGCTCAGGACACAGGACAGTTGGAAATGTGTCTCATGCTCCCTGTCACCTCCTTTCAACCAAAAAGATGGCTGCCCTCATGAAATCAAACATTTGCCTGTTCTTTTAAAACAGGGTGGGTAAGAGATTATATTACCTATCTATTTTAATTAACATAACTAATGTAACTTAATGACAGTATGTTTGTTTAGGCTGGAGTTCCTCTTTAAAGAGGAACTCCAGCCTAAACAAACATACTGTCATTAAGTTACATTAGTTATGTTAATTAAAATGCATAGGTAATATAATCTCTTACCCACCCTGTTTTAAAAGAACAGGCAAATGTTTGATTTCATGAGGGCAGCCATCTTTTTGGTTGAAAGAAGGTGACAGGGAGCATGAGACACAGTTCCAACTGTCCTGTGTCCTGATCACCCCTCTCAGTTGCTAAGCAACAAGAACAACAACATCAGAATTCCCATCATGCTCTGCACAGCATCAGGGGAAAAATGCCCAGGCAGTTTTCTTTGATGGGGCGGAGCTTAGCTTCTGTGAAGCTAAAAATGAGGCTTGGGAAGGAAAAACAAAGTTCTGATGTTGTGAAACTGTTAAGGAAACACCAACCCTTTTCAGTGCTGCTGAGTAGGTGATTAGTCTGGAGGTTCACTTTAAGGATTAGTATAACATCCGGGAACTGGCGATTATCTTTTCCCGAAAGTATAGCAATGCCAGCCTCATTTTTCTCTCTCTACAAGTTTCCTTTAAACAGGGAGCAGTGATGGTTGCTATGTAATCACAGACTCACTACAAGGGATTTCTGCATTGTCGGCTGAACAAAGTCACAGTGGTTTAAGAAAAGGGGGAATAAAAAGGCCTTTCATCCTAATACCAGCAAAACAAAGAACCTTAATCAGAAGTGTGTTGATTAGTAAATTACGATGGCATTATTATGCAAACTTATTGGGCTTTCTAAGTATGTCAACAGCTCCCCCGATGACGTTTCTTCATCTGTATCTCGCCGCAAAAAGTCAAACGCGTTTCGCTAATGAAATGGCCTTTCCTTTCCGCCTGCTCAAATAAACCCCAGTAATGAGAAAAAACACTTTATTGCCTCAAAGTAGATGGCTAGGAATGTTGTTTACCATGATGATCCCATCAGGGTGCCCTTCTGCATTCAGTAAAGATGCCCCTTCAACCCCTCCTAAAAAAACACCAGGGAGTTATCCAGTACTCAGACAACTGGAAGTCTCAACTAACTGGCATGCCTGATGGATAAAGGGGACCTTTTTGTGAGGGATTTTTGTGGGTGCTAGCAGGCTGTAAAATACTTACCAAGTACTCCAGCGACATCTAGCAGACTTCCTGTACCTCCTCTCGGGCGCCTAGCGCATTAGTGTACGGAAGTCGGCATGTCACGTGACCCAATGAGGGTCAGGTGACATGGCGTCTTGTGCGCAGGGGGAAGCTGTAAAGCTGCTCGGAGCCCACAAGGATGTCCAAGAAGGCTGCAAGACATCACTGGAGGCTCGGTAAGTATTTAAAGGGGGGAAGGTTTGTGGTTTTTCGGCTGGTTGCTCTAGCAACCGGCAATCACTTGTATCCACTATAAGGAGCTCCCTGCTGGTGCCTGATACTGGGGACTCTGCTGTATGTCTATCTAATCAAGTCTATCTATCATGTCACCCTCGTATATCCTTTAAAGGACCACTATCGTGAAAATTGTAACATTTAAAACGCATGTTACACAAAAGAAGTACGTTTCCTCCAGAGTAAAATGAGCCATAAATTACTTTTCTCCTTTGTTGCTGTCACTTACAGTAAGTAGTAGAAATCTAACAGAACCGACAGGTTTTGGACTAGCTCATCTCCTCATGGGGGTTTCTCATGCTTTTGTTTTGTTTCAAAAGCACTTAGTGTATGGCAGTGTATGGCAGTTGCTCTGTCCAACTGCCAAAAAAGTGTGCAGTGAGCAGGGAGGCTGGCTAGCATCTTTACATAAATCCTTTTAGGTAATGTCTTTATAAAGAGTACACGCCTTGCTTAGAATCCCCCATGAAGAAATGGACTATTCCAAAACCTGTCGGTTTTGTCAGATTTCTAACTACTGTAAGTGACAGCAACATAGGAGAAAAGTAATTTATATCTCATTTTATTCTGGAAGAAACATCCTTCTTCTGTGGCGTAGCTAAGGAGCTGTGGGCCCCGATGCAAGTTTTACAATGGGGCCCCCCAAGCACTCTATACATAACAATGAATACGGTGCACCAAAACCTGCCAATGGCAACCACAGTGTCAGAGGTTCAAGAAGGATATGGTGAGCAGTTTGTTAATGATTACCACTATTCAAAGTATCTATACAAGTGATTATTATGAGCACAGGACTAATAGAGAGCTAAAACTGTAGTTGAGAGAGGGCCCTTTGGGGCCCCTCTTGTCCAAGGGCCCCGATGCAGTCGCAACCTCTGCAACCCCTATTGCTACGACCCTGTACCTTCTTATTTGTATATGTTAACATGTACTTTATTCTAAATTTTACGATTTCCGCAATTTTGGTCTTTTAAGCATGCATAGAATACATTGAAAACATTTTGTTGTCACTTGCAATGAGCAGTATGTGGAAGTGTCCATGTCCCTGGATTGAAATCCATGGTGTACAATATAATAATGCACAGAAGAGGAAGTAGTAGCAGTTACTAGCGGAGGTTACAGTATGCGGAGTTCAGAACTCTCTCTGCTTTTCTTTATGATGCATCATTATTCTCAGTCCCATCGGTGTCATTCGCCGAAACAGCAGCCTGTCCCTTCTATGCCTTGTATATTTTTATTGGAAGGGGAACGGCTGGTAATTGATACTATATGGACCGAGCTAATCAATTAAGTTCAATTAAAGGTTTAAATCCATGGAAGAATCTCTTATTGGGTCATAAATTTTGAGCAGCTAACTTTGTGGAATTGAAAATACGAGGTTAAAAAAAAAAGAGAAGAAAAGTAAAAGACAAAAAGTTAGAGAACTAGAAAGAAGAGTATCTCTGTTTCCAATTGTTCCGGGATAGGTAAGAACATTAACTTTTTAGCATTTTTTGAATGCTTATTCTCCGTTTGTGACTACTATAGATAATAGTAGAGTAGTAGGATCTCACGTGTAGAGCCTGGAGGGGTAGAGGTTCCATGAGTAGATATTGGAGAGTGGGTTTTCTGCTTGTAGAAATTGGAGAGCATGCAATCAATGTTTAGACGTTGTAGAGTGGGTGTATCATGTATAGAGGTCAGAGAGTGGGTTGACCATGTATGGAGGCTGGAGAGTGGGTGTCCCGTGTGTGGAAGTTGAAGAGTGGGTGTATTATGTGTAGAGCCCGGAGAGTGAAGGTTCCATGCGTCGAAGATAGGGAATGGGAATTCCATGTGTATAGGTTGGAGATTGGACATTCTATATGTATAGGTTGGAGATTGGACATTCCATGTGTATAGATTGGAGAGTGTGTTTTCCCCTTGTAGAAGTTGGAGAATGCAGTTTCCATGTGTAGCGTTTGGAGAGTGGGCATTGCATGCATAGAGGTTGGAAAGTGGGTGTTTTGTAGTGTAAGTCAGGATTGGAGAGTAGGCATTCAGTATGTAGCAGATGGAGACCTTGGAGAGTTGGAGAGTAGGCATTCCACATGTAGATATTCGAGAGTAGGTATTCCATGCATGTGGGCAAGAAAGTGGGTGTTGCATGTGTACGGGGTGGAGAGTACAAGTTCCATGTGTAAAAGTTGAAGAGTGGGTGTTCCATATGTAGAGATTGGAGAGCTATCATTCAATGCATAGAGGTGTGAAGGTGGGCATACCATTCATAAGGGTTGTAGAGTGGGCATCCTATTCATAGGGATGAATGGGTGTTTCACGTGTAAAGGTTGGAGAGTGGAGGTCCCATATATAGAGGTTGGAGACTAGAGTGGGCATTCCATGAATAGAGGTTAAATGGTGGGCATTCCATGCCTACGAACTAGAAAATAGTGTGTTCTCTTCTGTATTATAAGATTGGAAGGGAGGCATTCAATATGTAAGGGTTGGAAAAATGGGAGGTCCATTTTCTGTAAATATTTGAATACCGCAGAACTTTTAGACCAATCACAAGACTCGATAAAAAATGGTAGTATTAAAGTCTTGTGATTGGTCTAAAATGTCCGTGGTATTCTGATTTATGAGGTAAAACTCCGCACTTTCTGATTGATCCAATACTATTGAGTATTGCTGAGTACAGTGATTGGCCTAATATTTCAAATTTTAGGCCATTCGCAAGACTCGTAATTCGAAATGACTCTGTAGTATTGGACCAAACAGAGAAAGCGGTGGTTTACCTCAGAAATAAGAATACCACATAAAATTTAGACCAATCACAAGACTCAAACACCACTGAGTTTTACCAAATCTTGTGACTGGTCTAAAATTCTGATATCCCGATTTCCACGGAAAAATTATGCAGCCTGTGATTAGTCCAATGCTTCCAAACTCTGTGATTGGGCTAAAACTTTCGAGCTGGGGTTATGCTCTATTTCCACAGAATATCTATTTCTGAGACCGATCTCTGTTTACTGCTGCGGTAAGTCCATTTCTGATTGGTAATCGGTGTTCATCCCTACTTCAAAGACCAATTATTGTTTAGTGGAATTATAAGAAGACCTTGTAGTGTGGGCTTCCGGAACTATCTATAAGGTATCTAAAGGGCTCTCGGGATTCTATGTAAGTTATCTAAGGAAAGACGTGAGTGGGCATCGCCTACACTTTAAAAACCATACAAAAATGTTAAATAGACTCTGTAAGAAAATTTTGACCCTTATTTCTTCTATTCTATAAGTTCCTATGCCTGTTCTAATGTGGTCTGTCTTACTGCAGCCTTTTCTAGTTGCACTGTCTCTGTAATAAATCTTATCTTCTTTCCTCTGTCGGCTCTGTCGGGCCCAGGCTGGAATGTGTGGAATGTGCAGCATTGCTTGTCATAGGCAGAAGCTTTACATACCCTCTCCAAGCTTTGCATGAGTCACACAGTGAGCTGTTCTCAGCCTATCATACTCTGGTTAGAAGCCATGTCTTTTGTTTGTAAACACTGCCTAAAACTGGCAATTACAAGCCAGGATTGCTGCAGGGAGTGGCCGAAACAGCACAGAGGGGCCCAGGAGAACATAATGAAGAGAATGGTATGCTTTTAATTGTAAGAATTTTAGAGTAAAGATTCTCTTTAAGGCTTCCAAGACTGTACACCCTTTAAGTAGGTCCATAACCAAGCATCATCCATGTTGGCATTTGAAAAAAAATAAAAACCTCTCAAAACTTTTAGGGCTTCCATGGCTCACTATCTAAAGGTGGCCACTAATGATCCAATCTTTTTTTTATCCAATTTTACCAAATCTATGTAGTATAAGGGTAAACTGAGTGAATTTATTGAATGAATAATTTAGGTTGTTTCCTCATATTACATAGAAATATTAAGATTGGATGAAAAATATTGGATCATTAGTGGCCACCATAAGGAGAGACATGACTGGCTGAGCATCAGCCATGTCTGCACTTTAAAACCCCCACTCCAAAAAAAAATAGACCAGGGTTTTATTCTTAAAGTGGACCTGAACTCATGCAGAGACACAAGGAAAACACAGAGGAACCCACCCTGTTTGTGTTTAGAGTGAAGAGCCTGTCTAGTTCCCCCTCAGCTGTGAGCAATCACAAGCATAATTTGATCTCTCAGCTGTGTCAACATAGAAATTGGGCAGCTCTTGACAGACACAACTAATATGTAAACACAGGATGTTAATGCTTTGTCTGCTTCCATGAAAGCAGGAAGTAGACACACTGCAGATTTATTGCAGGAGTTCTGTGGTCTGTAACAAAGAAATGTTTTTCTGTAAAGGTTATTATGCTGTTGCTTATCTTTTAGAGCAGAGAGGAAGTTCTGAGTTCAGATCTACTTTAAGATATTCTTCAGAGAACATGAGGCGTGAATGACGTGAATGTCTGGTCTAAATGACGTGAATGTCCGGTCTAAATGACATGAATGATGTAAATTTGCCGATGTATCTAGAGTTGCAATTCCGAATTTGTGATCGCCACTCGATCACGGAATCAGTTCTGAATGCACCCGTGATCGTGGTCCAAATCTGGCTCGTGATCACGGATTTAGCCGTGATCAAAAACCGCCGACTTTAACAGTTCATAGCAAAGCCCCCTTACATGATATAAACACCAAATTTGCAGGAGATGTTAAGTAGAACAGTGGGAAGAAGGGGAACATGTTTTTTTCAAAAAGACCTTATAGATTTTGAGAAAATAGTATACCTTTAAATGTGGTAAATAACCGTTAATGTATTTACCACATTTACATGTATACTTTTTTCCTTTAAAACTTCCTTTGAAACTTTAAAATTGATTTTCTCAAAAACTATAAGGTCTTTTTGAAAAACATTTTTCCTCTTGATCCCACTGTTCTACTTGAATCGGTTTAAAACTCTGACAACATTTTCAACAAAAATTTGTTTTCCTACTTTTTATAACCCATACAATTATCATATTTGCTTTTGTGCACAAGTATTATTATTCATTTAGATATTATAACTTCCCACAGTTCAGTTAATTTATTTTTAAAGCTGCTGGTGCATTTTATTCATAACTGTTGTAATTCTGTTGTGAATGCAGCCACCAGTGATTTCTGACCTGTGTTTCACCCCAGGACTCATCAGCTGAAGTCCTGCACAGCCACAGAATGTTTACATAAATGTATCAAGTAAAGAATGTGTACACAAGATAAGCTTAACAGCAGTTCAGATGCGGGTTCTCCCTGCAGAAGAAAGAGTCAGCCCTGTGATGTAACCCTTTGAATGCTGTTTTACAAAAAAAAAAAACATTGTGTTAGTATATTATATGCTGTAAATAATCTTTTAGAGCAAAGAAGAAATTCTGGGTTATATTCCGCTTTAACATATCTTGCAAATTTGATGTTTATATCATGTAGGGGGGCTTTGCTATTAACTGTTAAAATCGTCTGGTTTTGGCGGTTTTTGATCACGAATACTTTTTTCATTTGAAACTTTAAAATCGATTTTCTCAAAAACGATATGGTCTTTTTGAATTTTTTTTTTAAGTTGTAGCCACTGATCACCTTTATAACCCATGCAATTTTTGTGATTGTAGCATGTATGGGGGGCTTTGCTATTAACGATAAAGTAAAATCCGTGATCACGGCCGTCAGAGCTCTGATTCGAATCCCGATCACGATTATGGCGTATCCGGTTTTCGATTCTGCCATGGCTGGATTTACTCGAATTCATGATTGGGGGTATCTGAGCATCACTGCTCTCTGGTCCAAAAGTCGATGCCCCAATCACCAACTCTTCCTGAGCCTCGCGTAGCGTTCCCCAGCTGCGCGGAAGCCTTCTTCATGTCAGTCACGCAGCTTTGGATTTCAGGTTAACACACATATCGCGTTATTAGTATTCCGGACGGGCGCTTTTAATAAGAGAGGAACTGACAAAGCTTTTGTATCTCTCCATAAAACGCGCCCTGAAACAGAAGCTGTCACAGAAACGATTACATCCGCTAATAAAAATGTTCCACAAATATAATTAATATTTTCTCGACTAATTTAAAACATCCTCACTTTTTGACCTTCGCTGTAAAGCAGGAGCCCGGCCGCTTTATTTGCTGACGAACTCAATTAAAGCGAGTTATGGTGGAGAGGCAAAGTAAATTTAGACTTTTTGACAATGGATAATATGAAAGGGTTTCATTTGACATGTTAAGAAATTGCAGCAAACACAAAGGCAGCCCATTAAAGTGGCTAATGCTTAGGTAGCGAGAGATTTTTTTCTTTTTTGCAGCCGTCTTCAAATAGGGAACCCGGGGAGTAATGTACTTTTTCTTTTTTCTGATTTCAATAAGACAGGCGAGAACATTTTTTTGCTCATTATATAAAGAGTTTTAATACAGCGCCAGGCATCAGAACAAAAGATATTATGGAAATTAGCAAATAGCGTTGGAGACAAGAGGGCTCTTATTCCTTATTGTCAATTTATGCTTCCAGGACCGCTCCGATTATGAAAAAGAAATTGCAGGAAGTGAGACAGAATCACCTTATTCCGAGACGAGAGACACAAAAGAGGAATATCATGATTATGGCGTCGTCTGAGAACGTCCCTCCGCAGACAGATCTTCCTTGTGACAAAAGCCAGCCATAGACAGGAGATGACTTTCGTGAAATCGATCACGTCGAGGTGCAGATATCTCTACTCTGGGGGTGAACAAGTGAGAAAACGTTTATTTTCCCCAATGTTTGTTAATTTGTCACATTTATACAGTGATGGTCATTGGTTTATAGCTTGACCCATACCCATTGCAATAATTGACGTTCCTCTTCTGATCGGAGCTGGATTTTCCATAAGGCACTGTAGGCTTGTGCCTACAGGCGCATGATGATGGAATGGCGGCTCAATCCCCTCCCTGAGCGTCTCCCTCTCTTCTTCTCTATACAGAGTCCCAAGCAGAGCACAAGTGAGAGGTTACTCACCCGTCTCTTGGCATTCCAGTGATGAGATCTCCCTTCAGTCGGGGCATCTCTAGCGACTTAATACTGAGGGGCACCTCAAGCTATTTAATATTTAGGGTACTTCTTGTTACTTAACACTAAGGGGAACCTGTGGCTACCTACGCTGAGCAAGGGAAGTAGGAGGAACGTGAAAGCTGGGTCAGCCAGCACACTTGCGGTGTGGTTCGGTGGGGGTTTGTGGGTTTGTGGAGGGTGAAGTCTAGGGTGCCAGAACATCTGTGCCTATAGGCTCCTGTAAATCTGGGTCTGCTTCTGACTGTCAGATTCCCATTGCCAGGGCTAGCACTACCATATGGACAACCTTGGCAGTTTCCCCAGGGCCCCCAAGCACTGTCAGGTCTCCACTCAACTTGTGCTCCTCAGGGTCCCTGCAATGTTTTTTTTACGCAGCATAGCACCTAACCTGTTCTGGTGGGCGTGCTGCTCCATTAGTTTGTGCACTCTCGCCTTCATCCTTGGCTAGTTGCATCTTCTCAGTGAGCTGGCCCATGTCATTATGTTATAATAACACGCACCAGTTTGCTAAGAAGAAGAGCCCCAGCAAAGATGAAGATGAGAGCGCACCTACTAATGGAGCAGTGAACCTGCCGGGACAGGTGAGTTGCTATGCTGCCAAAAACTTTTCAGGGGCCTCGGGGGGCACAATAAAGTTGTGGGAGGGGGAGCTCTGGGAAAGAGGGAATGGCAGCTGTCTTGTGTGCCCGCAGTGAATTTGTTGGTGTTGGGGAGCAGGGAGCCATTGTAGCTAGGACCGGCCCAGCCCATTGGTTTGCGTAAGTCACATGACACTGAAAACATGGAGATGAAGTGTACCCTATTTAAAGAGGAACTGTACCCAAGTAATGAACTTTATCCCAATCAGTAGCTGATACCCTTTTTCCCATGAGGAATCTTTACCTTTTCTCAAATAGATCCTCAGGGGCGTCTGTATGGCTGATATTGTGGTTAAACCTCTCCCACAGTGTGCTGACATTACAATGTGGGAGCCTTGTTGTATTGTGGGAAATACCGGCTGTTTCCAACTGTATTGGAAAATAAAACATTTGCAGAGAAGTATAGATAAAAGAGTTTATATAGAATAGTTTATATATAATTTTAAGTATGGAAGTTTAAGCACTGAAGAATCAACATCGTTGAATTCTGGAGCTAGAGAAGACGTTTGAGAGTCCCGTGGACTGCAAGAAGATCCAGTCAGTCCATCCTTAAAGAAATTAACCCTTGACCCTTGGAGGGAGCAATGCTGAAGCTGAAATACTTTGAACAATAAATGAGAAGGCAGGATTCATTGGAGAAGACACTGATGCAGGGGAAGGTTGAGGGTAAACTGAGGAGAGGATAGTAAAGATTGAGACCGCTAGCTAATATCATGGAAGCAACAAACACCATCTTGGGCACGCTTCGAGAGGCAGTAGGCCTGGCATGCTGTGGTCCATGGGATCGCAAAGAGCCGGACAAGACTAAATAGCACCTGAACAACAACAAATACACAGATATGGGACTTACCAGTAAAGCCAAGACTTATGGACAGTGTATCATTACACCAAAGACCAAAGTATCAGCCTGACCTGACGTGTCCCACAAGGGATGTCCGTTCAGAAGACAGAAATAACAGTAGACGGACATTATCGGCATATTTATGCTGCAAAGAAGAAGAAAAAAACATAAAAACAGGAGAAACTGATTTATTCCTCACTTTAACAACCTCTTCCAGAAAACTGAATTAAAAACAGACATAATTTGCCGTTACAGTAACTATTTTTGTTTTGAATTTGAGGCCACCGAATTGTCCCATAACACACATTTCAAAAGCTGATTGCATCCAGCGCCGGCAGGTTCCTCCCGAATGTTAAACATGGGGGGGAAAGGAGGAGAGGAGAGGAAAAAAATCATTTTGCTAATATTAGTTCCTGCAAATGGTGTATTTTATCTTCGGCGATGTAATCTGCAGCAAATCCTCGCCAGGGGAATTACGGAACGCGCGCCTCGGCCTGACTAATTTCATGTGCAGATAATTCAGTAGGAATCTGCATAGGGCATTGATTACCTGTTAGAGTAACGGATGACAGTTGTGCCGCATTCACAATGGCACAATTACATAGAGGGAAATGCAGGAGCGAGCAGGATGACGGCTCATTCACCGCGCCTGGATTACTGCTGTCCGAAATCTGCACGGAGGCATTATTGGTGACATCCCGGGGGGAGCTGCTATGTACACGAGATGAGTTTACTGGATAGCGTTGCAGTACTTTACCTGGGACACGGCCGCCTTTACTGGACTTATTGCTAATCTGGGGACTCTGACCTCCTCAATAACTGCCGCCGCTCCGGCTTAACCTTGTCTAACTCTGTCTATTAATGTATTCTATAAGGAGGAAAACGGGTGATTGTGAGAGCAGGTAAAAGCCATTGACAGCTAATCTAGAAAGAAGGATAGTCAAAGCAAAATTTCGAGAGCTTCAATTGGCTTCCTGGCCGGCAGAACACAGAGGGAAGCCTTGGGGCCTTTCCTGTACAACCCTGTAGGGATGGTTGGAAATTTTGATTTCCGCCAATGCCAATCACTGATTCCACAGATTTCCGATTGATTTCCTAGTTCCGATTTACTATTTCCAAGTAGCCTTTTTTTGGTCATTTTTTTGCATTCTCTGATTGACCAAATTCTTCTGAGTTGTTTCTGCATTTTCTGATTGATCCAATGCTTCTGAGTTATGTGATTGGTCCAAAATTACCGAGTTGCTGTAACGCAGCATTTCCGCCGGAATTCGTTTTCCTGATGGAAATGTGGAAATTTCAATTCCACTCAATCCGAATGAGCATCTTTACAACCCTGTGCTACTGAAATATGGTGTGCCCCAGGGCTCGATACTATCCCCTTTGTGGTTCTCCATATACTGTACATGCTGTCACTGGGGAAATCATCCAAAAACACCGTCTGACATACCACCGCTATGCTGATGACACCCAGCCAGCTATATTTGTCATTCAAGCCCGACAAGACAGACCCCATTCCAAAAATAAACACATGCTTAGCTGAGCTTAAAGCGGATCCGAGATGAAAAACTAACTATAACAAGTAACTTGTCTATATATCTTATCTATAGTTTAGATAGTTTACACAGCAAATCTAGCTGCAAACAGCTTTAATAGAAAATTATTATTTCTTCATGTGATACAATGACAGCAGCCATGTTGTTTGTAAACATTACACAGAGGCAGGCTTATCTGTAGCTTGAGCATTCAGCCTGTGAAAAAAACCCTAATCCCCCTCCTCCCCTCTGCCTCTGAAATCAATGGCTAGTAACACATCCTCCTCCTGCCCAGACTGAGCTCCCATGAGCCCTTGCTACTGCCAAGGCTCTCTGAAACCTGTGGGCGTGGTTTATTTAGTTTATAGGGAATTAGAGTATTAAAACTAAAACAAAAAAAGTATTTAGCTTGAGGAATGCCCTATAAACAATAGAAAAGGAACACCATTATGCAATGAGTAAAAGTTCACCTCGGATCCACTTTAAGGAGTGGATGGATGACAATTGACTTAAACTAAACGCTGACAAAACTGAGGTTCTTGTCATCAGAGGCCAGTGCCTAAAAGCAAAGCAGCTCCAGACACAGTCAACACCACTCAGGTTAGGGAATTTAGACCTTACTAGTTCCAACTTAGCAAAATTTTGCGTACATTTCCGCATCGACGCTTATACATAATTACGGTTTGTAAATGCAGTTGATTTCGTATAGTGATTCATAATTTAGCCTAAAATTTTGCGTAATTTTCACGTATTTTTTGTGCAAATTTGGCAGTTAATAGCAAAGCCACCATACATGGTAGTGCTACCAACATTTTGGAATTTTCCAAAAAAGACCTTGTAGTTTTTAAGAAAATCGATTTTAAAAATGCAAAGAAAAAAATGTTTTAAACAAAAAAATTACAGCTTAAAGGGACACTTAAGCCATGAAGGAAAAAATCTGTTTTCCTTTCCAGGGGCTTCTACCAGCCCCCTCCAGTCGTCCCGTGCCCTCGCAGTCACTCTCGGAGCCTCCGGTCCCCCGCCGCCAGCTAGTTTGGTTTTCGCTGACAGGCCCGACAGGCCTGGCCACACATATTTTTCTTTGTGTTCCTGTCAGCATTAGCATACTGTGCCTGTGCAGGACACTATTGAGGATGGGAACATGAAGGATACGTGTGGCCAGGCCTGTGCAGGCGCAGAAAGCACGCCGACTCCCTGTCAGGGCCTGTCAGCAAAAATGAAACTAGCTGGCGGCGGGGGACCGGAGGCTTTGAGAGTGACTGCAAGGCACGGGAGGGCTGGAGGGGGCTGGTAGAAGCCCCAGTCAAGTAAAACTGATTTTTCTATTCCTGACTACTTAAGTGTCCCTTTAAAAACCATTTTTTCTTTGCTTATTAAAAAATCGATTTTCTCAAAAACTACAAGGTCTTTTTGAAGAATTATTTTTTTTACTTGTATCCAGTATTCCCCTTAACATATGTAGTAATTTTGGTGTCACTACCATTTATGGGGGTTTGCTATTCACTGCCAAAGTCACACAAAAGTACACGAAATTACGTAAAATTATGAAATATTACTATTACAAACGAAATTAATTATGATTTTCCCTGAAATTACAATTACTATGCGTAAATGCGAATTTCAATGCAAAATTGTATACACTGTACACAGCTTAGGCTTACTGATAGATGGGGAATTAAACTTCAGGAATCAAATTCCAGCTGTTGTAAAACATTCTTTCACCTAAGGAATATTGCAAAAATTAAGCACCTCATTCCTTCAGAGGATCTTCCAACCTTAGTTCATGCCTTCATCACATCATGGCTGGACTACTGCAATGCCCTCTATACAGAACTTCCAAATAAAGACCTATATCGCCTGCAGCTAGTACAGAATGCTGCTGCAAAACTGTTGACAAGCCAACCCCACCATTGCCATAATAAAAAAATTATATAATTACCCTGGCACATGCCACTTACTCCAGGCCTCATGTCACATGTACAGTTATCCTGCACCATCCACCACCTCCCAGTATGTTGTTTGGTCCTACTTCGATTAGCTTTACTCCTACAGAGATTCAAATATTTATTTGGCAAGTAATTGCCCACTTTTTCCTGGACACTGTCTCATACAGAGGCTGAAAGTCAAACATTTATTTGGCAGGTTTTTTGCCCAATTTTTCTGGCCCCCAGTGTGGCTGCAAGAACAATGTTTTTGTGTAAAAAAAAAAAGAGTTAGGAAAGGGAGAATGGAATGTACTAAAGGAAGTGTAAGGGAGGGGTGATTCTAATGTAACAAGAAAAAAGGAAGGGACGTGAGATTGGAAATAAGAATAGGCGGGGGAACAGTGATTTGCATGAACCATGGAAAATGAAGAGAGGGGAGATTGGAATGTACCAAGGAAAGAAGAAGGGAGAGAGAATGGGAATGTAATATAGGGAGAGAAAGGGAGATTGGCATGTACCATGGAAAGCGGAAGAGAGGGGAGACTGAAATGTAGTAAGGTTAGAGGGAAGGAGGTGAGATTGGAATTAAGTATGGGGAGGGGAAGGGAGATTGGCATGTACCATGGAAAGAGGATAGCAGGGCTGGAATGAATTATGGAGAGAAAAAAGAAGACAAGAGGTGAATGGGATGAGCAATAGGCACTCATCTGAAGAGGGGAAAGAGGTTGGGAACAGGAGGCCTCATGACATGCTGGAACAGAATAACTAAGAGCCAAGAAAAAGTCCAGCACTGCTGCATAACTGTTTACTAACTCATACTGCGGATCTCTTCCTGTGAGGAGGAAAAGGCAGTGTGGGGATTTCTGGTACAGCGGATCTCTTCCTGTGAGGAGGAGGAAGTGTGGGGATTTCTGGTACTGCGGATCTCTTCCTGTGAGGAGGAAAAGGCAGTGTGGGGATTTCTGGTACAGCGGATCTCTTCCTGTGAGGAGGAGGAAGTGTGGGGATTTCTGGTACAGCGGATCTCTTCCTGTGAGGAGGAGGCAGTGTGGGGATTTCTGGTACAGCGGATCTCTTCCTGTGAGGAGGAGGCAGTGGGGGGATTTCTGGTACAGCGGATCTCTTCCTGTGAGGAGGAGGGGGAAGTGTGGGGATTTCTCATACTACAGATCTCTTCCTGTGAGGAGGAGGCAGTGTGGGGATTTCTCATTCCACAGATCTCTTCCTGTGAGGAGGAGGCAGTGTGGGTAGACTAGAGATGAGCGTAATGACGTAATTACGATTTCGCGAAATTTCACGTAATTAGTGTAATTACGATTATGGCCGTAAGTACATAATCGTAATGAAGAAGGATTTCGCGAAATTTCGCGTAAGCGTAATTTTTGCGTAATTTTCGCATTACAATGGGTATTTGTTCATGCCGTAATTTCGCATTAAACGCTACCGTAATTTCGCGTTAAACCGTAACGCTCCGTATAATGTAAAAAAGCCGCCGACTTTAAGGGTTAATAGCAAAGCCCCCTTAAATGCTAAGAGCCTCAGATTTGGAGAATATATTAAGGAGATCAGGAGGAATAAGAGGAAAAATTTTTTTTTCAAAAAGACCTTATAGTTTTTGAGAAAATCAATGTTAAAGTTTCAAAGTAAAAATGTATACATTTAAAAACCCGCCGACTTTAACGGTTAATAGCAAAGCCTGCTTAAAGTTTAGGAACACCAAATTCCTAGGGTATATTAAGGGGATCAGTGGGAATAAGAGGAAATTTTTTTTTTCAAAAAGACCTTATAGTTTTTGAGAAAATCGATTTTTAAGTTTCAAGGGCAAAAATGTCTTTTAAATGCGGAAAATGTCAGTTTTTTTTGCACAGGTAACAATAGTGTATTATTTTCATAGATTCCCCCAAGTGGGAAGAGTTTTACTTACTTCGTTCTGAGTGTGGGAAATATAAAAAAAAAACGACGTGGGGTCCCCCCTCCCAGACCTCTTTAACCCCTTGTCCCCCATGCAGGCTGGGATAGCCAGAATGCGGAGCACCGGCCGCGTGGGGCTCCGCACCCTGACTATACCAGCCCGCATGGTCCATGGATTGGGGGGTCTCGGAAGGGGAGGGGCAGCCAAGATTTCCCCTCCCCCTCCGAGCCCTTGTCCAATCCAAGGACAAGGGGCTCTTCTCCACCTCCGATGGGCGGTGGAGGTGGAGGCCGCGATTTCCTGGGGGGGGGGGGTTCATGGTGGAATCTGGAAGTCCCGTTTAAAAAGGGTCTGATTTGAAGGAACCCCATTGGTCTGCTAATGACCAATGGGGCTCCTTGGAGCCCAAATTCAAAGATGCTTCTCAGAGCTCTGAGCTATATAGCTCAGAGCTCTGTCGGGTCCGTGCAGCGCAGACGCGTATGCGGCGGCTGAGCGGCGAGTGACGTCGGGTGCGGCGTAGTTACAATGTAACAAAGTTGTTACATTGTAATAACTTTGTTACATTGTAACTGATAGAACATTTCCGAGGCTATTTCGAGGGATCATTTATTTAAAGGGACAGGTAAGTATTAATGGTTAATTAAGAATATTAAAGGACTTTTTTCGTGGTTATGTTTTTTGTTCAATTAAAATACTTTTTCTAAGTGTTTGTGTGTTTATTTACTTTTAACTCTTAAAGGAAATGGGTAGGGGGTACAAGTACCTCTATACTCATTTCTCCTGGGAGGGGGGGGTGGGCATCTGGGGGACCCCTTTTTAAAGGGGACTCCCAGATTCCACCATGAACCCCCCCCCCCCTAGGAAATCGCGGCCTCCACCTCCACCGCCCATCGGAGGTGGAGAAGAGCCCCTTGTCCTTGGATTGGACAAGGGCTCGGAGGGGGAGGGGAAAGCTTGGCTGCCCCTCCCCTTCCGAGACCCCCCCAATCCATGGACCATGCGGGCTGGTATAGTCAGGGTGCGGAGCCCCACGCAGCCGGTGCTCCGCATTCTGGCTATCCCAGCCTGCATGGGGGACAAGGGGTTAAAGAGGTCTGGGAGGGGGGACCTCACGTCGTTTTTTTTTAATATTTCCCACACTCAGAACGAAGTAAGTAAAACTCTTCCCACTTGGGGGAATCTATGAAAATAATACACTATTGTTGCCTGTGCAAAAAAACCTGACATTTTCCGCATTTAAAAGACATTTTTGCCCTTGAAACTTAAAAATCGATTTTCTCAAAAACTATAAGGTCTTTTTGAAAAAAAAATTTTTCCTCTTATTCCCACTGATCCCTTTAGTATACCCTGGGAATTTAGTGTTCCTAAACTTTAAGCAGGCTTTGCTATTAACCGTTAAAGTCGGCGGGTTTTTAAATGTATACATTTTTACTTTGAAACTTTAACATCGATTTTCTCAAAAACTATAAGGTCTTTTTGAAAAAAAAAATGTTTCCTCTTATTCCTCCTGATCTCCTTAATATATTTTCCAAATTTGAGGCTCTTGGCATTTAAGGAGGCTTTGCTATTAACCCTTAAAGTCGGCGGCTTTTTTACATTATACGGAGCGTTACAGTTTAACGCGAAATTACGGTAGCGTTTAATGCGAAATTACGGCATGATCGAAACGCGAAATTACGCGTTGAAAATTACGCTTACGGTATTTTCAATTACGATTTTAATGGCAATTACGCTACTGTAATTTCGCATCGTAATCGCAAATTTCGCATGCGTAATTATAGCAATGCGAAATTACGAAAATTTCGGCTCAACTCTAAGTGTGGGGATTTCTCGTACTGCAGATCTCTTCCTGTGAGGAGGAGGGGGAAGTGTGGGGATTTCTCGTACTGCAGATCTCTTCCTGTGAGGAGGAGGCAGTGTGGGGATTTCTTGTACAGCGGATCTCTTCCTGTGATGAGGAGGCAGTGTGGGGATTTCTTGTACAGCGGATCTCTTCCTGTGAGGAGGAAGCAGTGTGGGGATTTCTCATTCCACAGATCTCTTCCTGTGAGGTGGAGGCAGTGTGGGGATTTCTCGTACTGCGGATCTCTTCCTATGAGTGAGATTTATCTGCAGCGGAGCGGTCGGGGTCAGTGTGCGCTCGCTGACAGCTCTTGGCAGAGAATTGAAAATCTTTACTTATCTCAGAGGCAGTAAGTGGCTTCTGCTGTTTCTTGGTTTTTAGCTAAAGGTCAGAAGGACCTTCATTTGGGATACGGCCAACAAAAGCAAATTACAGCAGAAAGTTCAGAGGAAAACATGTCCGCTGCTTGTACTACGTCTAATGCTGAGGCGTCGCTGGCCCCGTGCCCGACGGGGGCGAGAGGGGGATGGGAGCAAGAGTCACATACATGTCATGGAGGATGGAGACTGCCATTTTTGAATGCCTACTAAGATTAACTGGTTCTCTCCCTGTCATCCTGACCCTAAGGGCCCTTTCACACTGGCGCAGTGTGGTGAGATAGATTGCTGCACTGCTACTGCAGCCTAATGTAACCCTATGGGGAAGGTCATAATTCCTACGTTGCAGCACGCATGCACTGGAAAGTGCCAAGTTTAACGTTAGTGCAGAACTACGTTACTGTGCTGGACCTGCCGCGATCAGGGTCGGCCCAGAAGTCATGTTACTTTATGGTGACGCAGGTTTTTTTAAAACCTTGGCTTTGTGAAATCGGGGCTCGCATGCGCGGAAGCCTATTTTTACAATACGCTTCCGCATACCCGAAGCAGGAAGTGACCGCAAGCGCGCGTCACTTCCTGCTTGGCTGGTGGCCAGACAGGGGAAACCGCTTACTAACGCGAAACCAGCCTAAAGGTGTCTGAAAACACGCTGTATTACTGGGGATGCTCATTCGAATTTCGTGAATTCCGTGGAATTGAAATAGAGATAATCGTAATTTCTGATCGAAATTTGTAAATTGGAAAACGGACATTGCAGTTCCGCAGAAATCCAATTTACCGCAACTCAGTCATTTTAGCCCAATTACAGAACTCGGAAGCATCCCACCAATCAGAGAATGCAGAAATTTTCAGCAAAAATCAAATCACCATAGTAAGTTTAGACCAATCACAAGATTTTCCAACTTTCCGTTTTTCCGATTTCCGTTTTTCTGATTTTTTTTTTCATTTTTTTCATTCTCTGATGCACAAAAAAATGTACTCATAAATACTGCTTGGAAATCAGAAATCGGAAAACAAATACAGGAAAATTGGAAGAAAAAAAAATCGGAAAATCGGAAATCAGAAAAACGGAACTTGCCATTGGCAGAACATCTGAACTTCTGCAGAATCGGAAATGGGCATTTCCGACCATCTCTACATATTACTGCCAGAGGATCAGTATGATAGCCTGGTATGTTCGATTTGCAAAAGGAAAGGGGGGGGGTCTCCCCCCCCCCCCATCCCTCTGTAGCTTCCCGTGGTCTTCTTCTCTTGTACTGCTATGACAAAGGTAAAGATCAGCCAGGCTCATCTTCCAAGATGGCCTGCAAATCCCCCCCCCCCCCCTCTGGTAACCTTGGTGATGTTAGAGGAATACATTTCACTGACAGTTCCCCATCATCTTTTCTTTCTGAAGGTGCTCATTAACGATCCAATTTCCCAAACTATCGACCGCCCAATCCAGTCATTGCGATCAAAACAAACAGAGGGGGAAAGTATAAGCAATCTGAAAAGACTAACAGAATCGATCTGAAATTCTGATCAATATAACGATCATTGGTCGTCACTTCATGGTACCCAATCTGATCGATCGTACGGTTGATATCTCGGGAGAATGTATTGTTAATGGCCATCGCAAAGGTGGCCAAACGCCGCACAATTTCTTTTTTAATTCAAGAATAGTGATGATCATGTGTAGGAGAGCTCATGGAAAAGCATGTGACTTGTTTGATCAGCTGATAGATTTGCACAGCTCTGATTTGCTGTGGTCACATTCTGCCTCAGCACATGATCATGACTGGCAAATTAGAGCCTCATGGAGACAGACGCCACCCTTGCTTTGAACTTCTATAAGCTGCTCCTGCTTTACTGCCTGAAGAAGTAGGCTGTGTATGACGAAACGCGTCACACATTTTGGAGTACACTATTTAAGTTTTTTGTTACTCAAGTTTTGTTAAATCGTCTATGGGGAGTTTCACTTAGCCCACTTCTTATTCATTTTAACATTGATTTGTCCTGATTGGTGCTTCTGTTTCGTCATTGTATCATAAGCTTTTCCTGGTATCCTGTATTTTTAGCTGGACCAATCAAATGCTTTACCTGCCTATTTTGATTTTCCAGATTCCACACTCCATACAGTTTGCATTCACATTTGCAATGTCAGCCAGAGTGATTACAACCACTACCGCTTGCCTTCACCAATGTTAATTAGTGGCGGCCAATTCCCGCCACCCTCGTCAGTATTTGCGCATTGTTATGAACCCGGCTTGTAAGAGACGGGTCTCTTTGACAGTGCAAAAAGGTTATAAGGTCGCATGTATTGTCCGCAATCATTCAGCCATCAATACAAGAGTACAAGCCTTTAACAAAGACTGTTTTCCACAATTAGCGGCGCAAATGCGTCCACGCCCCACGTTCTGCTCGTTTACCACCTTCCATCCCTTTGAACGCCGTTCTGTGAAGATCACCAGTGCCGAGGCTGTTTTTCGTAGCCATCAGAACACCATAAGTAATGAATTATCACAGCAGATATTCTCAACATGTGCTTTTATCCACAAATGCGTGTTTTTTTTAGGATCCCCCCCCCCCTTTGTTCTATTTATCCATGTGCGACATGTTAAAGGAAACCTGTAAGCTGGAAAAAAAAAAAGAATTTAACTTACCTGGGTCTTCTCTGTCCACCCTGTCCCACGCTGGTACTCAAAGTTCCTCGCCGCGGCTTACTTTCATTACCGCCGACCTACAAGTCGGTGGTGCCTACGCGGCCCTGGCCACACGCGTCGTCGTGTGCGCTCATGGGGCTGAGACCGTCCTGCACAGGCACAGTACGAGAAAACATCATACTCAGAGGCGTAGCTAGGATTTTCAGCTCCCGGGTCTAAGACAGATTTTGCGCCCCCCACCTGGACAAAATGTGCGTGGCCACACATCAGAATGTGGACGTGGCCATGGGTGGAGTCAAATGTACAAATGCTGTTTAGATAGCTAGATGTACACCCACCCCCTAAAGACAGCAATATGTGCCCCCTTTCCCCTCATTTAGATATGTGCCCCCTTTCCCCCTTCCTTTATTCAGATATCCAGCTATGCCCTCCTTTAAATAACCAAATGTGCCCCCCTTTAGATAGCCAGATGTGTCCCATCCCCCATTTAGATAGCCAGGTGTGCCCCCCCCCTATAGATAGGCAGATGTTCCCCTTTAGATAACCAGATGTGTCCCACTTTTTCTACTGCTGTTAACGCTCCTGCACTCCTCTGCAGAGGGAGGGAGAGAAGCAGGAGCACTTCGGGCATGTGGGAATGCAGCAACCGTGCTGAGCCCCCTTACACTGCTGTGCCCAGGCCCCAGGGACATGTGTACCCCCTTGCCCACCCATAGCTACGCCTCGGAATTGCACCTGCGCATGACGCTCCTGGTGATGTAAGCACTGGCGCAGTGGCCGCCAACTGACACAATGAAAGTGAGCCGCGGCGGGGGACCAGAGGCCCGTTTTCTCCCGTCGCTGAACAGGACGGCTGCAGTGGGCTGGCAGAAGCCCCAGATAGGTTATTATTATTTTTTTACAGGTTTCCTTTAAGTCAGAGTCCTGAGCAAAGAAATATAAAAGTATCTTTATTTTCTCCCAGTCAATCCTCTGTATAAAGACAAGTCCTTTGTAAAGACTCTGGCTATTCTGTCATTCGCGCCTGGCATTTAACCACGCTAAGCAGAATATAAAGTGGATCAATAAGCTCTATAAGGGGAGAGATTAGCATGTTTTGGCTTTGATTGGACTGTCACGGCCACACCGAAAGAGGTCTTTGATTGGAGCTCATTTTCAGCTTGTCAAGAACCACACATATCTATTTCATTGCCGCGGCCGAAGACGCCGTTAGAGAGCAGCTGCTGTGAAAGTCTCCGAAAAGAAAAAACCCTCAATGTACCGACCTTTATTTTCCAACCTTTATTTTTTTTAAGATAATTTGATACAATGTTCTTTTTGCATTTTTTACGGTCAGTGTGCATGTGTGCCCGTACGGCGTTTCATCGGCGCGCTTCCATTAACATATCTATTATAGAGATCGTTATTAGGCCATTTCATTTTTTATAGGAAATGTCACTCCCTCCTTGCGTTCACCTCTGTGTTTGCTGAAACGAGGTATTGGGGCCGGATAATTAGGAGGAATTGCAAACTTTACACTGTTGTAAGGCAGTAAAGGGGATTGTTCTTTGTTGAATTGCTTTGTTCTGGGTTGATTATGGCTGTAAATGTTCATTGGAGGAACAACAGAACATCTCTCTCACTTTTGCATGAAATGAGGGCTGCTGCTGCCACTTAGAATGATTTTGGTGAAAAAGTAATGCTGGATGTAGATTAGTAATTAGATTTCAGCAGATTGACCATGCTTACCACATTTTTTAGTTAAAGCAGCAGGGACAGCCATACTATGCAAGGGAAAAAAACACATATATAAGTACATAACTACTTGATCTACTTACATAACACATGTATTGTACTGTCCACATTTATATTTTAGTGAATTTTATAAAGTAAATAAAGAGAATTATGTTCCTGGCATTTGCCATATTGTTTCCCTCTGACTGAAGCCAAACCTGATGTCATTTCCTCCCTTACTTTGTTTTTCTCCTCGAATTTGCACATCTAGCTTGCTCTGTAAACATGTGAGCACAAGCATGGAATCTGCAATGCATCCCTGTTTGCATGCGAGCCGGTGAGCTCCCTTCCTGCATTATGTGTCATAAGGACTTGTTTGTTTGATGTTCAGGTTCAGTGTGTTCCTTGTGTTCCTGTGGCCTGAAAGACTTTCGCTTATGAACTGATATCCTGACTTTGACCCTTGGCAATCCTTTGACTATCCGTTTGTTCTATGTTTCTGTACCTCACCTGATTCAGACTGATTTCCTGTTAACAAACTCCTGGCTTATCCCTGACTACATCTACTGCCTAGCATTGGATTATCCAGTCGCACTCAGCAGCCGCCTTTGGGCGCACCCATCTGGTCTCCAGGCCTGCGCCCACCCGGCCACACAGGGGATCCACGCTTCCCAGGTACTGTACGTGACAACTGCCCTCAGTCACTCAGTGAGGAGCAGGAATGTGGGAGGGGAGATAACAAGATTCCCTCTCCCTGGCAATTTACCAGAATAGAGCCAGGCTGACTGAGACAAGATTAATTACAGTAGAAACATTTATGTTTATATTGGAATACTTGCAATGCAGGGTAATGCTACAGGCTGCATAATGAACACAGAGCAGTGGGTAAACGGAATTTGATTTTGTGGCTGATAATCCCTCTTTAACCATTTTAGCTGCCCAGACATGAGCTTCACGTCTGCGGCAGGTGCTGCTGTAGCCGCAGGGAGGTGAGGCTCACCTCAGTGCAGGCTGCGGGGATGTGCGTGCGATCATGCGGGCCGGTAGCCCTTGATTGCAATGGTCCTGGCGTCAGGGGGGATTGGTGGCAGAGGACAGAAGTCTCATGAGCCAATCTGTGCATGTACCCCGAGAATGATCACTCTTTTTGTTCACAAACAGTGATCATTCTCCAGTGGCGTAGCTAAGGAGCTGTGGGCCCCGTTGCAAGTTTTACAATGGGGCCCCCCAAGCACTCTATACATAACAATTGATACGACGCACCAAAACCTGCCAATGGCAACTACAGTGTCAGAGGTGCAAGAAGGGGATGGGGAGCAGTTTGTTAATGATTACCACTATTTAAAGTATCTGTAGAAGTGATTATTATGAGCACAGGACCAATAGAGAGCTAATACTGTAGTTGAGAGGGGGGCCCTTTGGCCCTCTTGCCTAGGGGCCCCAATGCGGTTGCTACCTCTGCACCTCCTATTGCTACGCCCCTGTCATTCTCAAATGGTGCCACCGCGCTGCCTCCCGCTCGTTTGTTTCCGCCGCTCCCGCCGCCGATCGTTAAATTAACGAATGGGAACTTTTGTTCCCATTCATTCATCTCCCCTCTAGGCCACCATGATCACAGGCATCAATGAGATATAAAGCTCTCAGATGCTCACAACGCTGTTGGATACACATGGAAGCGAATAAATCTACATTGCAGCTGGGCAAAATAGCACAATGGACAGTGGCTGTTTCGAGCGGTGAGGCCACTGCACTTGACAAAGAGCGGAAGACCGTCATCACTGGGTGATGGCTTTGTATTCATTGTCTTTGTGAATAAAACTACGAATTAAAAATCTTCACTGCTGGTCCAACTTGCTTCATTGGAATTCAAGTCTGATAGCCAAACAGACTGGAACGTGCAGGAAGGATCTGCAGCAAGTGAGGTGTGCTGTTCAGAAGGTATACTTACCATGTCCACAAGTCCTCAAGCAGACAGAAATGTGGCCTTTTTATGGTATTCCTGGGCTTTCCCGCCAAGCTATCCTGTATAGAACTCCCTAAGAAAGAGACAGAGACTGCCGAGATATAAATCTCTGAAAAGTATCACCTCTCTCTCTTGTCCTACTAAATAATCCGTGCCTGGAGAGCGATACCGTGCCTCCCTCTCCCCAGCGCATGAATAAAATATAGCCTCAGCCTTCTCCAGGCAGCTCACTGGGGAAAACAACTTATTACTTGCCAACTTTCATTCAAATCAATATCTCATGTTGGAGGCGATTTGCTTTTCAATCACAACAGGTAAGCGGGGCCCGGGCCACGGGCAGTCATCTCGCTGATTGAACAGCCATCCGTCATTCACCTCCGGTCAGCCTCCGAGCCTTGAACAATGCCCCGAGGAGAGCAGCTTCTCCCAAACAGCTCGCAGATGGCATCATAGCGGCTGTCATCTTCCGGAGAGTCCTCGTTTTGACATAAAGCAGAGCGTGTTTGTGTGTTATCGCTATAGCGTAACCTACCTGCACTCGTACGAGTTGTAAGAAACGCAATGAGGTGACAGAGAAATCGTTGTTGGCATCCGAGGTGAGCGGCACACGTCAGGTTTCCTGTTACATCTCAAGGAAATAAAATGCTGTTGGATCGGAAAAAAGAAGAGGAAAAACTTTTTGTTATTTATATTTAGACTTTTTTTGAGTGCAATCAGTGGCGTAACTTCAATTCATGTCCCATGGGGCCCCCTAAGTGTTCAAACCCTTTCCCTTGCCTCCCCTTGGTGCTCTTCACAGCCTTGGGGCCCATCTCACAAGGGTCATAAAGAAGTGTGGGCGTCATGATCTTCACACGCATGACAAGTGTAGCCACAAAAACACCTGATCTGCAGTATAGTCTCCTGTATTGGAGGTAGGGAAGGTTAGTAATTAGGGTCCCCAACAGCTATGGGCCCCTCAGTGATCGCAGGGCCTGCTCCCCTCTAGTTACTCCCCTGAGCAGGTTCTTCAAAATGAAGCAACTGCAAAAGTTTTAAAGAGGATCCAAACTAAAAAATAACAACAAAAACAAAAAGCAAAAAAAGAAAGCTGACCCTATTGCACCCACTGCATTATAATTAGAAAATACAACATTATTAGCTTATTGGAGTTCAGAAAAAAACACAGGGACAAGCGGAGCCTAAATCTGGTGCAGTGCAATGTGCAAATTATATGAGAACACACAATGAATTGATACCCACAAAAGTGGGTTGCTAGTCAGGCAGCCACTTGTAAAGACATGTGGGGAAGTACCGCGAATCAGGTGATTATGGCGGCCAGCACTCAGCGGAGAGGGCCGAAGCTAGCCGCAACCATAGCACTAGTAGTGCAAGGGCTCCAGCGATCGATTGACCCTGAATTGCATCTTCCTCCGAGTTGCTACAACTTGAAGGGGTAATAGTATTTAACGCCTCTGGGGTATTGAGCGGCAGCAGGGTGAGCCAACATTCGGCTCACCCTGCGCCCAGTTCAATGCGGCGAAATAACACATATGCAAGTATCATCCACACTCGTTTTTGAGACTTCAGGTCTGGTTGCAGCTCGCAAAATTTATAAAAATTATAAAATTCTGAAACATGTAAGGGCGAAGTGATTAACTTCTTCCGGCAAAAATGGGAGTCACTGTGCCCAAGTCCATTTAGCTCTAGGCGCCTCCAATTTTTGCCTGAAGAAGCAGGTTTAGCCTGTGAAAACGCATTGCAAGTGGAGTGTACCCCAATAAAGGTTGTTTTTCTCGAATTAGACTGTTTGTATCTTCTGCTGGGAGGTAAGTCCACTACTACCTCCCTTTTAAAAAAATGTTTTTTAGTGTATTGCAGCTCTCTGGTCGCAGCTCTCAAAAAGTGAATTTTAAATTCATAGAAATAAAATTCTGAACCCCAATGAGTGAAACACATGTAAGAAAAAACTTGGGAGGTGCCTAAAAATCTAATAAACAATTGGAACCAATAAAAATAAGTGGTATGTCTCAGATTAACTTTAAAACGTCACTGAACGCAAGATTCAGACTTTTACTCTGCACAAAATTGACAACGCGTTTCACGGCCAACAGCCGCTTCATCAGGTCAGTAAACAGTGCTTTAAAAATATAAAAAATGGAGCCCAGTACTCAGGATCCTAGCTTCTCTTTCACCATTGTTTAAAATTTTGTAACCAACACAACTGTCCTCTTCATGTTTTCTTTTTTTTCAGCAAAGCGCTACAGAGGCGCTAGAGTAGAATAAAAATGTTTAAAACCCGTCTACAAGAGGGGATGTTCAGGTGGACTTACCTCCCTCAAAAATATAAAACTCAATTGAGTCACAATATATCAATACAATTTTTTTTAATTTAACTCCACTTAGTGCAACGCGTTTCGCAGGTGTGGTCCCGCATCATCAGGCAAACAGGAGTATAATTCAATGGGTCTAAATGCAGAAGTGAGCGCCTCCAAGCATCTTCATGTTTTCTATTTACCTGCATGCAGTGTTTTATATCAGCTAACATCTGGAAATATGCCTGAAGAAGGGGACTCGATCCCAGAAAGCTTGCATAATTTAACTTTAGCAGCCATTAAAAGGTTTTACTTTTATAAAACTTTGTTTCTTTTCTTACTTCATAATTGGTTTCGCCAACACAGTGCAGTGCAGAAACTCTTTTGTCAGTGGGAAAACTTACAATTTTAGTAAAGGACCAAATAATTATTTCCCCCACTATGCTATTTTTCAACAACATCAATTCCTTTTCACCAATATTTTGAAGGATTTTGTAAAGCTAGTACAGATTGTGAGAATAAAAAATAATATAATTATTTTTAATTTAATTATTCTGCCTGTATGCAAATTCAATGCAGATTGTATGCATCGTAGAAGCGGAACAAACAAATTTTATTTTCAGTTATATAGATTTTTTTTTCTTCACAACATTACATCATTTTGTCATATTTGACGTTTAGAAACCACACTCTGTATTATAATCTATAAAACAAATCAGAAATAATGACCTTTGAATTTTCTTGCAGCAAAACCTTATCTCAAGCTGTCTCTCACTGTTTCTTAGCTAGAAAACAGGACTGTATTGGACCTAAGTTGGGTAGAGGAGGGACTCAGAGAAGCTCTTTTGCATAGATAACAACTGAGTTTTTGTTTTTTTGTTTGTTTGTTTGTTTTTTACTCTTCCTGAGACTCTTTTTCTTTACTACTAATGTTCTATTTCTTATCTGTACTACACATACCATTCATTATCTCATTAGTTTATTTTCACTTCAGGTTTCCTTTAAAGACTGGGTTCCATGGCTACCTTAAAGTTAATTTAATTGTAATTACTGTACTTAAACATGTAATACAGAGGTCGTGGTCAGGGATGCTCGGATGTGCCTCATCCACGAATTCGGCAATCCGCGTGGTTGCAAAAAAAAATTTTTTTTTTCGTCCGCGTCCACGCAACCACGCGGATTTTCTGCCGTGAATGGCGTAATCACGCGTGGATTCCCGCCCGGAGGCGGATTTTCTTTTAACGTTAATAACAAAGCCCCCATACATGCTACAATCCCCCAAATTGCATGGATTATCGAGGTGATAAGGGGCAACATAACTTCAACATTTTTTTTTTGTAATGGCTTTAAAGACAAATCACCACTGTAAATGGGGCTATTAATTGGTAATACGTGGTTTTAAAAAGGGATATACGCGTTAAGCAATCAAAGAGGTGAAGGCGAGTTCCAATGGCACTTGGCGGCGAAGGTACCGCTGGAGGAGGATGAGTGGCTGACGCCAAAAAGGCCCCAGAGAGGTTTTTGTAAAAAAATTTTTTTTGCAGCAATTAGCAATGACATCGCAGCAGAGTTGTCAGTGGACACGGGCAGTGTGAACGCAGAGTGCAGTGGTGGTAGCGACTGAGTCAGGAGAAGGACTATGCCTGCGGTCAGTTCAGCAGCACAGAAGGACCATGGCAACATACTGGTAGTAGTAGTAGCAGCACAGCGTCATAGTGCTGGCCAAACAATTAAATGCACCCGGTGACCCGGGCAGTGATACCGCAGACAGAGTACATTGGTGGAAGCGACTGAGTCAGGAGGAGGAGGACAATGCGGGCGGTCAGTTCAGCAGCAGCAGCACAGAAGGACCATGCCAACATACTGGTGGTAGTAGTAGCAGCACAGCGTCATAGTGCTGGCCAAAAAATTAAATGCACCCGGTGACCCGGGCAGTGATAACGCAGACAGAGTGCATTGGTGGAAGCGACTGAGTCAGGAAAAGGAGGACAATGCGGGCGGTCAGTTCAGCAGCAGCACAGAAGGACCATGCCAACATACTGGTGGTAGTAGTAGTAGCACAGCGTCATAGTGCTGGCCAAAAAATTAAATGCACCCGGTGACCCGGGCAGTGATAACGCAGACAGAGTGCATTGGTGGTACCGTGGTAGCGACTGAGTCAGGAGGAGGAGGAGGACAAAGCGGGCGTTCAGTTCAGCAGCAGCAGCAGCACAGAAGGACCATGGCAACATACTGGTGGTAGTAGTAGTAGCACAGAGTCATAGTGCTGGCCAAAAAATTAAATGCACCCGGTGACCCGGGCAGTGATAATGCAGACAGAGTACATTGGTGGAAGCGACTGAGTCAGGAGGAGGAGGACAATGCGGGTGGTCAGTTCAGCAGCAGCAGCACAGAAGAACCATGCCAACATACTGGTGGTAGTAGTAGCAGCACAGCGTCATAGTGCTGGCCAAAAAATTAAATGCACCCGGTGACCCGGGCAGTGATAACGCAGACAGAGTACATTGGTGGAAGCGACTGAGTCAGGAGGAGTAGGACAATGCGGGCGGTCAGTTCAGCAGCAGCAGCAGCACAGAAGGACCACGGCAACATACTGGTAGTACTAGTAGCAGCACAGCGTCATAGTGCTGGCCAAAAAATTAAATGCACCCGGTGACCCGGGCAGTGATAACGCAGACAGAGTACATTGGTGGAAGCGACTGAGTCAGGAGGAGGAGGACAATGCGGGCGGTCAGTTCAGCAGCAGCAGCACAGAAGGACCATGCCAACATACTGGTGGTAGTAGTAGTAGTAGCACAGCGTCATAGTGCTGGCCAAAAAAATTAAATGCACCCAGTGACCCGGGCAGTGTGAACGCAGAGTGTAGTAGCGACTGAGTCAGGAGGACAAAGCGGGCGGTCAGTTCAGCAGCTCAGAAGGAGGACCATGGCAACTTACTGGTAGTAGTACCATAACACCAAAAAATTAACCAAGGTAGGCACTAGGCAGGTAGTAACTGTCTTTATAAAGGCAGGCATAGTTAACAACAGCACATGCAGCAGCCACTTCATGTCCCCCTGTGTCCGACAATAGGGGCCAGGAACTCACCTTCCACCCAAGCCTGGTTGATTTTCAGGAAGGTGAGTTTGTCCACAGAGGCGTGGGAGAGCCGAGAGCGCTTCTCTGTGACCACGCCACCGGCCGCACTAAAGCATCTCTCTGAGAGGACACTGGAAGGAGGGCAGGATAGGAGTTCCAGGGCGTACTGGGAAAGCTCGCTCCAGATGTCCAGTTTCTTGACCCAGTACTCCAAGGGGTCCACGGGGCTGTCGGTGTCATTGAGCCCGCTGGATGACACCATATAGTCAGACACCATGGTGGTCAGTCGTTGCTTGTGCTGGTTGGTGGTGGATGCTGTGGCGGGCACCTCTGTTCTGGGCTGCTGTACTGCATACAGGCTCTTGCTTAGGCTCTTCAGGTCTCCGGGGCGCCAGTTGCTGCTGCTGCTGCTGGTGCTGGTGGTTGTTGTTGTGCTGCTAGTGGCAATGGCAGGCACCTCTTGCTGGCTTGGCAGAGCAGTTACAGTGGGGGTGGAAGGCTGGGGGAATGCTTCCAGTAGTCTGCGCACAAGGGCCTCCTTCAACTCCCTTGTGCGTTGCTCGGTGGTGGATGGCGTCATTAAGTCTCCCAGCTTCCCCTTCAGACGGGGATCAAGCATCAAGGTAATCCAGATGTCCTCCCTTGAACGCATCTGGATCACAAGGGGGTCCCTGCGAAGGCAGCGCAACATGTGCACAGCCATGGGAAACAAGTGGGCCCTGCCAGCAAGATCTTCATCGTCCTCGCCATTGTCCCATAACGCATGCCTGTCCTCTTCCTGTGCCATGTCGTTGTCCTCCTCAAACCGCCATCCACAACGCCTGCTGCACTCTGCTCCTCCTCCTCCTCCTCATTCAGGTTAGGGGCCTCCAACTCTTCCACTACCTGCTGTGAGCCCTCCTCTGAGCTGGACTGTGCTGCCATCTACTCCTGTTCTTCCAACTGCCTCAGGGCTTCATCCCCACGCTCAATTAAATTGTTCATTGCCTGCTCCAGTAGACAAACCAAGGGCACCCACTGGCACACAGAGGCCCTCTCCTCACTGACCATCTTGGTTGCCTCCAGGAAGGGACTCAGCACCAGGCATACTTGCTGCATCAGTGTCCACTGAGTGGCAGTAATCATGGGGACTTTCTGGTTGCTGGGGACACTTGGGTCTAGCATGTAGGCCCTAAGAGCCAGCCTGTGCTGACACAGCCGCTCCAACATGGCCAGAGTCGAATTCCAGCAAACTGGCATGTCGATGATCAGCCGGTGTTGTGGCCTTCCATACTGCTGCTGTAAGGTGGACAAGAGTGCAGAGGCAGTGGCTGACAGGCGGAAAAAGCGTACCACCGCCCGGGCATCCTGCAGCAGCTCGCTCATCCCCTGGTAAGAAGCGCTGCACCACAAGATTGAGCACGTGGGCCAAGCAGGGGATGTGCTGGAGGTTTCCCTGCTGCACTGCTGCCACCAGGTTGGCCCTGTTATCGGCTGCCACATACCCCACTTCCAGGCCTCTGGGGGTCAGCCACCTCCGCTCCTGCTTCCTGAGGGCGGCCAGGACGTTGGTGGCCGTAAGCCTCTCCTTCCTCAGGGTCACCAATTTTAAAAGGGCTTGGCAGTGCCGAGGCTTGGCGCTGCTGCTGCCGAGGCGGGCTTGCTTTCTGGGTGCAAAGGGAGTTTCGTGAAAGGACCCTTCTGCATCCCCCCTGATCCCGCGTGGTGGCACCACTAGCTGGGCTGATGCGCTCTTGTCCTCCCTCCCTTCCATCAGTGTCACCCAGTGGGCCGTAAAGGACAGGTAGCGACCTGTCCCAAATCTGCTACTCCACGAGTCCATGGTCACGTGGACCCGCTTGCCCACAGAGTAGTCCAGGGAACGGGCCACGTTTTCCACCGCAAACTTGTGGAGTGCTGGGATCGTGCTCCTGCTGAAATAGTGGCGACTGGGGACTTGCCACTCGGGGATGCCAAATTGGAGCAGCGTCCACATGGCGCTCCCCTCCTGCACCAGGGAATAGGGAAGCAGCTGTGATGCCATGGCCCGGGCCAGCAAGCCATTTAGTTTTCGGATCCGCCTGTGGCTTGGAGGCAGAGGCTTGGTCAGACCCTGAAAGGTGTCGCTCAGCAGGTTCTGACGACGCTGGGATGCAGGGGAGACAGAGGAGAGAGACGAACACTGGCTGCCAGCCTCAATGTCTGTGTCCTGAGTAGCCGAGGTGGAAGAGCGCTTGCGTGCTACTACTGCTGCTGCTGCTGTGAGGGATTCACGACCCTGAGGGAGGGATGATGCTGCTGCGCTGGTGGGCCTTCTGCTCTCAGGAACCCCTGCCAGCAGTGCCTGCTTCCTCTTAAACTCCGCATACTCGCGGCAGTGGCGGCTTCTCAGGTGGCCCTGGAGGGATGAGGTACCCATCTTGCTCAGACTTTTCCCACGGCTCAATCTTTTGCTGCATAACCTGCACACCGCATACCTTTTGTCATCAGTACATTCCTCAAAGCAATCCCACACTGGTGACTTTAATTTACTGCGGCCCCCACTAGCAGAGGGTGCAGCGGAACAATGTGTGGTAGTAGTTGCCAGGGGTTGCATGGTGGTGGTGCCGGCTGAAGCAGTGTCCTGTCTACTTCCTCCACGCCCACTGCTGCCGATGCCCCTGCCCCTGCCTGACATATGGCGATATCCTTGCCTAGGCCGAGGTGACTCGTCATCCTGCTCTGACCATTCTTCCACGGACTCAGCAGGCTGCACATAGTTAGGGTCCACAACGTCGTCATCATCAGCAGCATCATCATAATCCAGCTCTTGCTCTGACTCCCCCGCCTCCTCTTCTGTCCCTACATCCCCAGACACAGACCCCTCTTCTTCATCACCAGAACTCAACAACGCTTGTGATTGTGGCCCGATCTCAATCTCTGCCACATCAGTCCCCAGTAAGTCCTGAGCTTCTTGCATCAGCAGGTTCCCAGAAGCCGGACTGAGGGACAGAACGCTGTCATCCTGGGAGGGCTGCTGACCAGTGGGTGCTGGGGTGGATGTCACAACAAGCGTGGGACGTTGGCTGCTGCTGCTGCTGCTTGGAGTGGTGCTCACAGTAGAGGTCTGGGAGGAAGTCATGATGTCCATGAGTACGTCAGGTTCCATTTGCTCAACCACCACACGGGGACCAGAAACTTTAAAATATTTGGACAATGGCGTCCGCTGACTCGGCCCAGGCTTTGCTGGCCCCCTTTCTGCTGCATCACGACCACGTACAGCTGGGCGTCCTCTCCCTGGACGTGGAGCAGTCCCAGAAGTGGCTGAGGCAATTGAACTCCCTTTCCTCTCACCCCGCAAAACCCTGCCAGACATGTTGCTAGTAATGAATCACTGGATGCAGTGGGCACAGTACAAGGTCACTGAAGGATGCAGTGGGCACAGCAGTGGGCACTGGATATACAACTAGGTCACTGAAGGATGCAGTGGGCACAGTACAAGGTCACTGAAGGATGCAGTGGGCACAGCAGTGGGCACTGGATATACAACTAGGTCACTGAAGGATGCAGTGGGCACAGTACAAGGTCACTGAAGGATGCAGTGGGCACAGCAGTGGGCACTGGATATACAACTAGGTCACTGAAGGATGCAGTGGGCACAGTACAAGGTCACTGAAGGATGCAGTGGGGGGGGGCGTGGCTTAGCGCCGGAGAAGAATGGACGCACATTGCTAGAGCTCCGCTCTGACTCTCCCCCAACGGTCACCTTCGCTGCCTCTACAGACCAACCGGACTAGACACTTGCAATTCTAGCCACCCCGGACAGCCCCTGGAGCTGGCTTTACCCACATCGGACCACCCGAACGCTGACCTGGAACTGATCCGACTGTCCACTGCGCACCGCGGCCTACACCCAAGATGGCGCCCGCTCCGGGACCAGGCTCCGAGTCCAGCTCCCGAGCAGAGGACCCCCCCACAGAGGATCTTCTCAACCGCTCCCTCACGGTAAGGGACATGAGAGACTTAGCAACGGAGATTAAGTCCGCGCTAGCTGCAGCCACTCTAGAAATCAGGGAGGAGATGGCGGCCATTGCGGGACGTGTGGACGGGCTGCAAAGAGAGAGCAGATACCAGGCCCGAACCTCAAACGCAGCAGCCAGAGCTATTTGTATGCACAACGCCAAACTCATAGAAGCTAACCGGCAGATTGAGGACTTGGACAACAGGGGGAGGAGATGCAACATTAGGGTGAAAGGTCTGCCTGAGACGGTTTCACCTAACGACATCGTCCCAGCCCTGACGGCCATCTTTAATGGGGTCTTGGAGAAACCTAAAGAGGAACACATAGATTTTGTGAGAGCGCACAGAGCCCTGAAACCGAGGGGAAGTGATAATGACGCACCCAGAGATGTTATTTGTTGTCTGCAATCTTTCCCCCTCAAAGAATCCATAATGCGAGCTGCGAGAAACCAAGAGGACATAATCTTCAATGAAACATCTGTTGGGATTTATCAAGACCTATCCCCGATTACCTTAACTAATAGACGGGCACTAAAACCACTGCTGAAGATCCTTCAGGACAAGAAAATTCAATATCGCTGGAAGTTCCCCTTTGCGCTTGTGGCATCGGTGGGCAACAAAGCGGCAACTCTTAGATTCCCGGATGAACTCTATGCTTTCTGCCAGGTTCTTGGAATCCAGTGCCCGGAGGTGCCAGAATGGTACGCAGACTTCCTTCTGCCAGAAGAGATTTACAAGGAAAGAGACTCTTTCTTCGCAAGTACTAATGTGAGCCCACAGGCACCCAAGAGATCTAAATCTAATTCCTCCTCCTCCTCTGAAGACTCCCGATGCCGTTCTACACGCAGAAGACACAAGATGGATAAGTGAACTTAGACTTGCTTAAGATACCTGAATTACCCCTCTTTTTCTTGCAGAAGACTCCCCTTGGGGGCCCCCCTCTCCCTCACTCGCCCACATATTGACCCCCCGTTGAAAGTCAGTGCCACAGAACGGGATTCTGATGTGACCCCCTAGCCTCACCCTCTCTAAGTGTAATGTGGCTAAAAGACAGCATGTAGTATGCAGAAACGCCAGGCCTTGCTTGTTATTATCATTATATGTCAGCACACAAATGTTATATTTAAGTTTTAGTTTAACATTTACTCTACGTCCCTTGGGATCACAAAAAAAGCACCTGGAGTTGTGGGGGAGGAGGGTTGGAAGTTGGGGGATCGACGGCTGGGGGGATGTCGCGCCAATTGTCCTTGGCCCAGTTTTATGGGTCGGACATGGCGGGACGTCTCCCCCCCTGGTCGTTCTCCTGGGGCGGATTCTGTTAAAGGCTGATATGTTCTTCATGCTCTTCATGCAAGTGCCTTAATTTCCCCTGAGTGTACTTTGTTGAAAGCGAAGTTGGTTACTAAATAATGTGTTTAATATGTTTAAAAAGTTGATCCTGTTTAGGGGTTCCTGCCGTCCTTGGGGGTGGCTTGGGACGAGGAACCTGGTCTGATTAATCTTTTGTTATAGTTCGTGATATAGGTGGCCGGGGGGGAGTGAGTACAAACCTGTTGTGACCCATTTAATCTCCTCTGCTGACCTCAATTCCCCCCAAGTTGACATTGATCAACACCACTAAATACCTCCATAAATTCTCCACAGGGATCTTCTTCTAGGACTTCCCTGTGTGGTGGCTTTTTCTCGTTTCTTGAGCTCTCTAGCTTAGCTACTCTCTCCTCTCACTCTTTTATTTTTCCTTCTTTGTTTCTCTCTCCCCTCCCTCTTACTTCTCTCTGTAGAGGCCCTAGGTCCTTAAAGAGATATTGAATATGTCTGAGCATATGCCAATCCACATAGATGCTACACGTCCAATCCCCCTGGAATGGAGATTTGTGTCTATCAATGTAAATGGGCTGAATACCCCTGAGAAGAGGTCACACTTGTTGGGCTTCCTCCAAAAAGAAAAGGTGCAGATAGGTTTCCTTCAGGAAACCCACCTTAAGCAAAACTATATACCCGCAATTAAAGGGGAACTGAAGAGAGAGGTATATGGAGGCTGTCATGTTTATTTCCTTTTAATCAATACCAGTTGCCTGGCAGCCCTGCTGGTCTATTTCTCTGCAGTAGTATCTGATTAAAACCAGAAACAAGCATGCAGCTAGTCTTGTCAGATTAGACTTATAAGTCTGAACCACTGAAACACCTGATCTGCTGCATGCTTGTTTAGGGGCTATGGCTAATAGTATTAGAGGCAGAGGATCAGCAGGGCTGCCAGGCAACTGGTATTGTCTAAAAGGAAATAAACATGACAGACTCCATATACCTCTCTCTTCAGTTCCCCTTTAAGAATCATAGATACACACAAATCTTCCATGCTACAGCCCCTGAGGGCAAAAAGAAAGGAGTGGCTATTATAGTCCACAAGTCTCTGGAATTGGAGGTCAGTGAAACCAAGGCAGACCCAGAGGGAAGATTCCTTTTGCTTAAAGGGAAGGCTGGGAATAGAAGTGTCACCTTAGCCAACTTGTATGCGCCCAACCAGAAACAACCTTCCTTCCTTGCTAAAGTACTCAACGATCTACAACAATTTCAGGAAGGCATTCTAATTGTTGGTGGTGACCTCAATATTTCTTTGGAGCCATTACTTGACACTTCTAATGGCTCATCATCCATCCCTTACAAACACTTGCGTTTTATTAGAAACAAGTTGGATGACCTGACTGTAACGCTCGGTGAAGCACAGAGAGATCTGATTACCGGTGACCTGCAGCGTCACGGGGAATACAGACGTATACCAGATTATATGTGATCTGCAGTATCACCGATAATCCAATATACCAGCTAACCTCTGTTCACCGGAGTAGAGTGTAGTGTTTAGGTGTAACAGTAACACTTAGAGGACTAGGCCTCAGTACAGTAAGACGTACTGTACAGATTACTTCCGCAACCCTGAGCTCTCCAAGACGGGAGGAGTCAGACTGCAAGCAGGAAGTATCTTCTGAAAGTCACCCTCAGGCGGAAGGGTTACCAACAGAACGAAGAACCTCCTCCAATGATGAGGTCGGTTCTCGAGGTCGGACAAGCCAGGTCGTACACACACAGACAGATAAAGTACAAGATCGAGAGGCAGAGGCGGAGTCAAAGTACAGGCAGGGTTCGGCAACGGGGTATCAGATATATCGGGGTACAGAATCAGGAGGCAGAAACAGAGTCTAGGAGCGAGCCGGGGTTCGGCAACGGTGTATCAGAAATAACGAGGTACAAGATCAAAGTTCAGAAGAGTAGTCAAGGCAGGCAAGAAGTCATAACAAATAATCACAATCAAACTAGTACTTTAAGCTATCAACAAATCTAGCTTTAGTGTAGGATTACAGCTCCAGCTGGTCCCGGCACACTAACGGATCTGACTAACGGATCTGGGTGCTCCCACGTATGTGAACGCAACGCCAGACACCAGAGAAGTGAACTGCCGGCAGTATATATACTCAATCGTGACCCCCAGCACCTCCCTGATTGCTGGACCAATGGGGAGCGGAATCAGGGTCAGCTGACCAGCCTGGTCAGCTGACTCCCCTCAGACTATCATAAATCTTCCTTGAGTGCGCGCGCGCGCGTCACTCTAAACACTGAGGGACTACGAGTCCCAGCCCTGCTCTGTGGTGCAGCGGAGAGATGTGCACCAGCCGCCGCGTCTAACGCGGCGGCTTCTTCGCGTTCCGTCCGCCTCTCCACGGGGACAGCCGCCTCACGCTGGGAGGAGGCGGCTGCCTCCCCGTGTGAGCGGGCACTGCACGCGGGAAGAGCCGCCGACCGCTGACTCATGGCGGCGGCTCTTCCACGCTTCCTCACAGTACCCCCCCCCCAAGGAGTGGACTCCGGACAGCTCCCACCAGGTTTCTCGGGATGTAAGGCATGAAACTCCCTCCTTAACTCGTCCGCATGCATGCGGTTCCCAGGTACCCATTGCCTCTCCTCAATGCCATACCCTTTCCAGTGTACGAGATACTGTACCGAGTTCTGTACAGTACGTGAATCAATTATCTTCTCCACCTCGTATTCAGGTTGGGCATCTACCAACACAGGAGGGGGAGGAGTGGGACCCACCTGGACCGCTGGTTTAAGAAGGGAAACATGGAAAGACCTTACCCCCCGCATGCTAGTGGGAAGTTCGACAGTATAAGTGACATTGTTGATCTTTTTGGTTATTGGGAATGGACCCACAAACCTGGGACCAAGCTTACTAGAAGGTTGTTTTAGGGCCAAGTGACGTGTGGACACCCAGACCGGGTCTCCTGGTCGGAATCTCCACTCCACCGACCGTCTCTTGTCGGCTTGACCCTTCTGACTCAAAAAAGCCTTCTCCAGGTTATTTCTTACTGTCCCCCACAGGTCCTTGAATGACCTTTGCCAGACCTCCAGGGCTGGGAATGGAGTGGAAGCTATAGGCAATGGGGAAAATTTGGGTGATCTTCCCGTCACTACTTGAAAAGGAGAAAAACCGGAGGACGAGTTTTTTAAATTATTTTGGGCAAATTCTGCAAACGGCAGAAATCTGACCCAATCGTCCTGTGCTTCAGCTACATAACACCTTAAGAACTGTTCTAACGATTGATTTATTCTCTCAGTCTGGCCGTTGGTCTGTGGGTGATAGCCAGACGAGAAAGACAATTTTATGTCCATGAGCTGGCAAAAAGCTTTCCAAAAACGTGAGACGAATTGGACTCCCCTGTCTGAGACTATGTCTTCGGGAATACCGTGCAAACGAAAAACATGCGTGATAAACAACTCGGCCAGTTCTCGAGCGGAGGGGAGTCCTTTCAAAGGTACAAAATGGGCCATCTTGCTAAATCGGTCGACCACGACCCAAATGACCGTCATCCCCTCAGATCTGGGAAGCTCGCCCACAAAATCCATGGACAGGTGGGTCCACGGTTCAGTCGGGGTGGGCAATGACTGCAAGGTACCGACAGGTGCCAGTCGGGAGGGTTTACTCCTGGCACATGTCACACACTCCTTCACATATTCCTTGCAATCTGCTGCCAAGGAAGGCCACCAGGCGCATCTGGCTACTAAATCCTGTGTTCTGGATGCCCCAGGATGTCCCGCATTCTTATGTGTATGGAACATCTCTAGAACCTGAAGGCGAAACGGCAGAGGAACGAACAGAACCCCTGCGGGCTTCCCTTCCGGGATGTCCTGTTGAAAGGGAATCAGCGTCTCCGCCCAATCCTCCCAGGTTCCAGTGGCTGCCAGTATCAACCTCTGAGGAATAATGGTCTCTGGAACGGAGGGCTGTGCTGTCTCTGACTCAAAGCATCTGGACAAGGCATCTGCCTTAACATTCTTGCTTCCCGGGGTGTATGTAATGATAAACGTGAACCTGGAGAAGAATAGCGACCATCGAGCCTGACGAGGGCTCAATCTCTTAGCCCCCTCGATGTATTCTAAGTTCTTATGATCGGTGTAAACCGTGATGGTATGCTCAGCTCCTTCTAACCAGTGTCGCCATTCCTCGAAAGCTAATTTGATGGCTAGGAGCTCCCTATTACCAATATCATAATTCCTCTCTGCAGGGGAAAACCTGCGAGAGAAGTAAGCGCATGGGTGCATTCTACCCTGCAAGCCTGACCGCTGAGACAGCACAGCCCCCACCCCTACCTCCGAAGCATCCACCTCCACAATGAACGGGAAGGATGTATCCACATGTCTGAGGATGGGTGCTGAACAGAATAGGCCCTTCAGAGTGGAAAAAGCATGTAAAGCCTCAGGAGACCAGTGAGTTGTATCTGCCCCTTTCTTGGTGAGACTCGTAAGGGGAGAAATGACCGTGGAGTACCCCTTTATAAATCGTCTATAATAATTGGCAAAGCCAAGAAAGCGCTGAAGAGATTTCAACCCCACCGGCTGTGGCCACTCCAGCACAGCCGAGACCTTGGCAGGATCCATCGACAGGCCTGTGGTGGAAATTATATACCCCAAGAAGGCAACAGATGTTACTTCAAAGATGCATTTTTCAAGTTTTGCATATAAAGAGTTCTGCCTTAACAGATTCAAAACAAACCTCACATGGTCTCTATGTTCAGAGAGGTTGTTGGAGAAGATGAGAATATCATCAAGATAGACCAAAACAAACTTCCCCAACACCTCTCTGAATACCTCGTTAATGAGTTCCTGAAAGACGGCCGGGGCATTACACAGCCCGAAGGGCATCACCAGGTACTCATAATGCCCGTCTGGTGTATTAAAGGCCGTCTTCCACTCATCGCCCTTTCTTATGCGTATCAGGTTATACGCGCCCCGCAAATCTAATTTAGAAAAGATTTTAGCGTCTGTAATTTGTGTGAATAAATCGTCTATCAGTGGCAAGGGATAGCGATTTTTGACTGTAATCTTGTTAAGGCCGCGATAATCGATGCAGGGTCGCAGGCCTCCGTCTTTTTTCTTAACAAAAAAGAAACCAGCTCCAGCAGGTGACCGGGACGGCCGAATGAAACCTTTGGCCAAGTTTTCACGGATATAATCCTGCATGGCTACCTTTTCGGGTCCCGACAGATTGTACAAATGACCCCGGGGAGGTACACATCCCGAACGGAGGTCAATGGGACAATCGAAAGGGCGATGTGGGGGCAACTTGTCTGCTGCTTTGGGACAGAACACGTCGGAATACTCGGAGTACTGGTCGGGTACCCCTTCTACCTGAACTTTGGTTTGTCCCAGGGTCAATTTTCCCAAACACTGTTGAAAACAACGAGGTGACCAAGTGGTTAGCTGACCTGTGGCCCAGTCTATTTGAGGTGAGTGGAGTTGCAACCATGGCATGCCTAGGATGATAGTGGAGGTTGACATGTGCAATACAAAAAATGATAATTGTTCCCCATGTAGTACCCCGATGGTGACCTTCACCTCCGGAGTCTGAGACAGTGCATGATTCCGTTGTAGCGGGGAATCGTCTACTGCCGTGACCTGAATGGGGGGACTCACAGGAGTGAGGGGAATACCCAACTCTTGTGCGAACTCAAAATTCATAAAATTGGCCGCTGAGCCTGAGTCAATAAATGCCTCAGTGGCCATAGACTTATTTTCCCATGTAACCGTACAAGGGAGCAAAAATTTCTTTTCCTTAAGGGGTGCAATTTGTGTACCTAGGGTGTCACCCCCCACTACTCCTAGGCAAACTCGTTTCCCGACCTGTTAGGGCAGTTTCGTACCCTATGCCCTGCTGCTGCACAGTACAGGCACAGCTGTTCTGTCATTCTCCGCCTTCGCTCCACCTGGGTCAGTCTCGACCGACCAATCTGCATTGGTTCGGGCGGCGGTAAAGCCGGGGAGGGTGAGACAGGCGGAGAAGGTGTTACTAGAGGTGTAGCGGACGGTGCCGCGTACGATGTCACCCTGACACGGTGACTGCCTCTAGCCTGCCTCTGATGGCGCAACCTGCGGTCCACTCGAATGGCCGATGATATGGCCTCATCAACTGTCTTGGGCTCGGGTACCGTCAACATTAGATCGGAAACCTCTTCCGACAACCCAGACAGGAAGTAGTCCATGAGGGCAAAATTATCAAATCTTGAGGTGACTGACCACCTACGGAACTCTGCCGCATAATCCTCGACTGACCCTCTGCCTTGCCGTAAGAGTTTGAGCTTCCGCTCTGAGGATGCGGCAAGGTCAGGGTCGTCGTAGATTATGGCCATGGCCTTAAAAAATTCCTCCACTGAGGTCAAAGCAATATCGGTAGTGGGCAGGTTGTAAGCCCACGACTGGGAGTCTCCAGTCAACAAAGTTTTAATGAAAATGACCCGTTGGGTCTCAGTCCCCGAGGATCGGGGCCTTAATTCAAAATATGACAACACTCTACTCCTGAAATTCCGGAAGTCAGACTTGTGGCCGGAAAATTTATCAGGGACAGGCATGCGGATGTCGTCACTAGGAGGGGATCGCACTGAATCAACTGATGTCTGGAGGGTTCTCACAGAGCCTGATAAAGCATCAATTAAGGCTTTGTGCTGGCCTAATGCTTGATGAATGCTATCCACCGAAGTGGCAAGCGCAGTCAGAGGATCAGTGCGTTCCATCAGTATTTTTGGTCTGGCGTTCTGTAACGCTCGGTGAAGCACAGAGAGATCTGATTACCGGTGACCTGCAGCGTCACGGGGAATACAGACGTATACCAGATTATATGTGATCTGCAGTATCACCGATAATCCAATATACCAGCTAACCTCTGTTCACCGGAGTAGAGTGTAGTGTTTAGGTGTAACAGTAACACTTAGAGGACTAGGCCTCAGTACAGTAAGACGTACTGTACAGATTACTTCCGCAACCCTGAGCTCTCCAAGACGGGAGGAGTCAGACTGCAAGCAGGAAGTATCTTCTGAAAGTCACCCTCAGGCGGAAGGGTTACCAACAGAACGAAGAACCTCCTCCAATGATGAGGTCGGTTCTCGAGGTCGGACAAGCCAGGTCGTACACACACAGACAGATAAAGTACAAGATCGAGAGGCAGAGGCGGAGTCAAAGTACAGGCAGGGTTCGGCAACGGGGTATCAGATATATCGGGGTACAGAATCAGGAGGCAGAAACAGAGTCTAGGAGCGAGCCGGGGTTCGGCAACGGTGTATCAGAAATAACGAGGTACAAGATCAAAGTTCAGAAGAGTAGTCAAGGCAGGCAAGAAGTCATAACAAATAATCACAATCAAACTAGTACTTTAAGCTATCAACAAATCTAGCTTTAGTGTAGGATTACAGCTCCAGCTGGTCCCGGCACACTAACGGATCTGACTAACGGATCTGGGTGCTCCCACGTATGTGAACGCAACGCCAGACACCAGAGAAGTGAACTGCCGGCAGTATATATACTCAATCGTGACCCCCAGCACCTCCCTGATTGCTGGACCAATGGGGAGCGGAATCAGGGTCAGCTGACCAGCCTGGTCAGCTGACTCCCCTCAGACTATCATAAATCTTCCTTGAGTGCGCGCGCGCGCGTCACTCTAAACACTGAGGGACTACGAGTCCCAGCCCTGCTCTGTGGTGCAGCGGAGAGATGTGCACCAGCCGCCGCGTCTAACGCGGCGGCTTCTTCGCGTTCCGTCCGCCTCTCCACGGGGACAGCCGCCTCACGCTGGGAGGAGGCGGCTGCCTCCCCGTGTGAGCGGGCACTGCACGCGGGAAGAGCCGCCGACCGCTGACTCATGGCGGCGGCTCTTCCACGCTTCCTCACACTGACACTGTTAGATGTCTGGAGGCTATCCCATCCCACAGTCAAAGACTACACGTTTTTCTCGGGTTTACATAATAAACACACCCGTATTGACTACTTCTTTTTGCAACAAAGGGATCTTCCTCTCTTGAAATCTGCTGAGATAGGAGTCAAAACTTTCACTGACCACAATCCGATTTTCCTAACTCTGCAACTACCAGACACAATTCACAATTCGTGGAACTGGCGTCTAAACCCATACCTCCTTACTAATCTGGAACACCAGCCAGGTATAGCGCAAGAAATCAAATCATACTTTAATCTAAACGCTGCCACTGCACCCAGCAAAATGGTCTTATGGGAAGCCCACAAACCAGTGCTGAGGGGTCACCTTATCAGTCTGGGCTCCAGACTTAAAAAGGAGCGAAATGCCAGAATAGAGGGATTTATGTCTCAAATCAAGAAGTTGGAGGCAGCCCACAAGCAGACGTTAGCGGCCCAAACCCTTCAAGAGCTTACCCAAGTCAGATCTTCATTACTTTCCGAGCTCAATATTATTGCTAAACGTAAGTTCTTGATGACGAGAAAGGTGTTTTATGAAGCAGGCAACAAATGTGGGAGATTGCTTGCAAGGGCCCTTCGTAAGCAGTCAGCCCAGACACGAGTTAAAGTTATTTGCCCAACGCCTCAAAGTAAGCTTCACTCAACTGACAAGATTGCAGAGGAATTTCGTAAATACTACAAAGATCTTTACAATCTCCCTCCTGCCTATAACCCTTCTCTTACCACACCTCACAGGGAATCCATATTATCTGATTTTGTTACTAAGTTTGGCTTAAAGAAGCTCTCTGAGGAAGACGCAGTCAGCCTGGAAGCCCCTATCACTAAAGAGGAATTCTGGGGTGCTCTAAAAACTATGCAACCAGGCAAATCCCCAGGCCCTGACGGCTTCACGGTCGCCTACTACAAACTCTTTAAACGAATACTAGCTAGACGCTTTGTTGATGCATTCAATGACATAGACCAAGACACTAACCCTTCTATTCACTTTCTGAGTGCCCACATAGCCGTCATTCCTAAAGAGGGGAAGGATCCTGGGCAATGTTCAAGTTACCGCCCCATATCACTGCTCAATGTGGACGCAAAGCTTTTTGCAAAAATTTTAGCTAACCGTCTCATTGAATTCATTCCAAGTCTAATACACCTAGATCAGTCAGGTTTTGTTCCAGACAGAGAAGGAAAAGACAACACTATGAAAGCGGTGGGGCTCATAGCCTACCTCAGAAGACATGGAATCCCAGGCATGTTGCTTTCAACAGACGCGGAAAAAGCTTTTGATCGGATTGCCTGGGATTACATGTTTTCGGTACTTAGGGGACTGGGGATTCGCCCTCAATTCCTACACTGGCTTCATTCTCTCTATTTCAAACCCTCTGCAAGGGTAAAGGTTAACGGCTTCCTCTCAGACCCATTTGAGATTGCCAATGGCACAAGGCAGGGGTGCCCCCTATCCCCCCTCCTCTTCATAATCACCCTGGAACCTTTCCTGAACATGATTAGGCAAGACCCGGATATTGGTGGTGTTAGGGTTGCTCAGGGGGAGTTCAAGGTTGCAGCCTTTGCGGACGACCTTTTATTTTTCATAACCAATCCAGCAATCTCTCTGCCCACCCTTATGAACCGTTTTAAAGAATTCCAAATCCTATCCAACTTCAAAATAAATGTTCAAAAATCAGAAGCAATGAATATCTCTCTGCCCCCAAACTCTTTTGGCCAATGTAAAAATGCCTTCCCTTTTCGCTGGGCCAGCCAGGCCATTAAATACCTTGGGGTTTACATCCCTAGAGATCTTAACCTTATTTTCAAATTAAACTTTGAACCCCTGCACTCCAAACTGTCTGCTGAGATCGCTGCGTGGGGGAACAAACCATACCTGTCATGGTTTGGACGGATAGCATCAGTAAAGATGACTCTACTCCCAAAATTTTTATATGTCTGCCAAGTTCTCCCTATTGCTCTTACCAAACCATTTTTGAAATCTCTTCAAGCTAAGATTTCGGCATTTATCTGGGGCAATAAAACCCCACGACTACGCCATAGCATCCTTAAGCTCCCTAAAATTCAGGGGGGAGCGGGGCTCCCAGATTTGATGACGTACCACCAGGCGGCTGTCCTCAGCAGACTTTTCGAATGGTGCAACCCCAACTCGACTAAACAATGGGTCGCCATTGAAAGAACATTCTCCCCAGTCTCTTTGCAGGCCCTGCCATGGATCAACGGCCCAAGGGTTAAAATATGTGAACAATCCCACCCCTTTATCCTAGCCTCCACTAGGGTCTTTAGAAACCTGTTTTCTAAAGAGGAGGGATCTTCCCTCATTGGCCCTTTAACACCAGTCAGAGACAACCCAGCATTCCCACCAGGGCAGTTCTCGTCTTTTGCCCACAACTGGGCTTCATCTAACATCCCCAGACTTAGAGATTTTGTACATAACAAGGAAATCAAGGACATATCCACTGTCAGTCAAGCAATGACCTCAGGCAAATTCCCCTTTTGGGCTTACCTTCAAATTAGTAGCTTTTTGAGAGATCCAAAACACAAATGTGGGGCAAGCAGACTGTTAACTCCCCTTGAGCAATCTTTGATGCAACCTGGACCCCACAGACACACCATTTCACTACTATATGATTTGTTGGTCACTATGGGCATGCCGTCCACCCTCCCCTACCAGGCAAAATGGGAGGAGGCTTTGGGGAAACCCCTGTCAGAGGAGCAATGGAATTCCATCATCTTACTGACCCACAAGTCCACTCTCAATGTATCAACCCAAGAACAAGGGTTTAAAATCCTTACTTTTTGGTATAGAACGCCTGCTCTTCTCAGTAAATTTGCTCCAGAGATTCCAGACACATGCTGGAGGTGTAATGCCCCCAAAGCAAACTTACTGCACATTTTTTGGTCTTGTCCTCACCTTTCCTCCTACTGGAAAAAGGTCCACAAATGGACAGTGGCAATCTCTTCAATAGAACTGCCCTTCTCTCCTGAAGCTTTATTGCTCCACTGCTGTCCAACTCCACATAGGTCGTACAAAAAAACGATTGTACCCCATCTTCTCAATGCTGCCAGAGCATTAATTCCCTTACTTTGGAAAGACCCTGCAGCCCCCTCTGTAGCCCAGTGGTGGGCGAGGGTGGATGGCATTGCCCAGATGGAAGAAATTATTCTGTCTTCACAAGACAAAGCTGACCAATTTGTTCATACCTGGGCTTGCTGGTTCCTATTTAAAGATTCGGATGATTACAAACAGGTGATTGGCAAGCTTAGACCATAAGATTAGTGACTTTAATACTGCTCTTACTGTTCTTTTATCTCTATGTTGATGACTTGCTTCACTCCTCTCCTTTCTCAATTTCTCTCCTATTCTCTTTCTGAAAACGATGGATATGCGAGCAGTCAGCTCGAACCTTTTTTATGGATCTACCTGTCCTCTGAAAAGTACATTCAGGTTTTTTTGTGCAATGAGGATAACCAAATTTGGTTCATATGACGGTCACTATCCACGTATCTTTTATATATGTACAGAATGTTGGTTTATATTTCAAATGCTTTGATATAAGTGTACCACCTTTATCTCAAAAATCAATAAAAATTTCTAATGTGAAAAAAAAAAAAAAAGGATGCAGTGGGCACAGCAGTGGGCACTGGATATACAACTAGGTCACTGAAGGATGCAGTGGGCACAGTACAAGGTCACTGAAGGATGTAGTGGGCACAGCAGTGGGCACTGGATATACAACTAGGTCACTGAAGGATGCAGTGGGCACAGTACAAGGTCACTGAAGGATGCAGTGGGCACAGCAGTGGGCACTGGATATACAGCTAGGTCACTGAAGGATGCAGTGGGCACAGTACAAGATCACTGAAGGATGCAGTGGGCACAGCAGTGGGCACTGGATATACAGCTAGGTCACTGAAGGATGCAGTGGGCACAGTACAAGGTCACTGAAGGATGCAGTGGGCACAGCAGTGGGCACTGGATATACAGCTAGGTCACTGAAGGATGCAGTGGGCACAGTACAAGATCACTGAAGGATGCACTGGGCACAGCAGTGGGCTCAGGATATACAACTAGGTCACTGAAGGATGCAGTGGGCACAGTACAAGGTCACTGAAGGATGCAGTGGGCACAGCAGTGGGAACTGGATATACAACTAGGTCACTGAAGGATGCAGTGGGCACAGTACAAGGTCACTGAAGGATGCAGTGGGCACAGCAGTGGGCACAGGATATACAACTAGGTCACTGAAGGATGCAGTGGGCACAGTACAAGGTCACTGAAGGATGCAGTGGGCACAGCAGTGGGCACTGGATATACAACTAGGTCACTGAAGGATGCAGTGGGCACAGTACAAGGTCACTGAAGGATGCAGTGGGCACAGCAGTGGGCACTGGATATACAACTAGGTCACTGAAGGATGCAGTGGGCACAGTACAAGGTCACTGAAGGATGCAGTGGGCACAGCAGTGGGCACTGGATATACAACTAGGTCACTGAAGGATGCAGTGGGCACAGTACAAGGTCACTGAAGAATGCAGTGGGCACACAAGGATGTCACACTGTGTAATGAGATGCTTATATGCCAGCGAGCGAGCAGTGGGCACTGGGCACGGCACAAGGTCACTGACAGAATGAATGAACAGCACTGGCAGAGAGTGGCGGCGCCGGCGGTGTGACTGGCTGCCTGCAAATAGTACAAGTGTATAACTGTCACTGGAATATACAAGTGAACACTGCAGCTGCACTAACCTGCCTGCCTGCACTACACACAGATAATCCCCACTCCCACTACACTGACTACACTGCTGCACTGAACCTGCCTGCACTACACACAGTTAAATAATCACTAGACTCCCACACTCCCACTACACTACACTGACTACAACTAACTACAGCAATCACTCACTGACTAGCTAACTGTGTACAGTATAAGAGCAGTGTTAGCAAAAAAAAACGCTTTATTTTTAACACAATAAATGCACTTGCTCAAACAACAATGGCCTGGAGATAATCCTCTCAGCACCACAGTCTAGCAAGGACAGAGCTTTTCCATCAGGGCCGCCGCTTTATATTCAGGATAGCATAGCTCCCCTCCTGTGATTGGTTGCTAGGGCCTGGCTGGGGCCCTCTGATTGGCCTGCAATGTGTCACTTCCGCATAATTTGACGCATTTACGCTAACCACGACTTCAGCGCCGGGTTTCACGAGCGTGAATGCGGATTTCTGTTCGCATTCACGCGAAGCCGAAGCGGATTTTCGTGGTTGAAAATCAATTCACGGCTTAGCGTGTCCGAGGCGGAATGCGTCAAAATGGTCGTGAATTCACGCGTAAGCGTGATCACGGCCTGGCGGTGAGCACCACTGGTCGTGGTATGTTTTATTCGAAAAATTCAAATATCATGCAAAAGTCCATTTATTTCAGTAATTCAATTTAAAAGGTGAAACTAATATAGGAAATAGGAACCCTTTGCAGGTGTTTTGGATGAATTAGCTGATTAGAGTCTGACATTTTAAGTCTAGAATATTGAAGATTTTTACAATATTCTACTGGTGTTAGATTTAGATTTTGGGGTTCTCACAAACTATAAGCCATAATCATCAAAATTATAACAAATAAAGGCCTGAACTGTCTCGCTTTGCATGTAATGAATCTATTTCATATATTAGTTTCACCATTTAACCATTGTACTTTGTTCCCATTCATTAACCCCCTTGCCGTTCTAATTGTTGGGGGCAGCGCAGCACTTTTTTTTTTCTTTTTTTTTTTTAAATCATGTAGCTAGCCTAGCACTAGCTACATGATAGACGTTGACAAGCGGCATCCCCCCTATCTTCTTCTATCGCAGCCAGCGATCTGCGCAAGTAGGAAATCCCATTGAGAACGGGATTTCCTGCAGGGCTTCCCCCGTCGCCATCAGGACGTCGGGACGTCAGAGGGAATCCCGATCCACCCCTCAGCGCTGCCTGGCACTGATTGGCCAGGCTGTGCAGGGGTCTGGGGGGGGCAGCACGGCGGGTAGGGGCGAATTGGCAGGTAGTGGCGGCGATCACGTACCACAGGCAGCTAGCAAAGTGCTAGCTGCGTGTAGGAAAAAAGAAAATTATGAAAATCGGCCCAGCAGGGCCAGAGCAATCTTCCTTCACGAGTTACCCCGAGCTCAGCTCATGATAACCGGCAAGGAGGTTAATCTTCCTGCAGCCCATCTGTGTTGCAGGCTTCAAATTTGCGTCACTTCCCTAGTAACAATGTAGCAACACATTGTTTCCTATGTAGTGTACTTGTATTATGCTCAGCGGGGACATCTTGTGGCCAAATAGTAAAATTGCATCTACAGACTAGGGAATAAAAAAAATAATATGTATGTCAAGAGGGCAATATTATTATACATTTATGGGCTAAAAATTAGCGATGGATGTAAAACTGAAAAAATGTACCTTTATTTCCAAATAAAATATTGTCACCATACATTATACTAGGGATATAATTTTAACATTGCAATAACCGGGACAAATGGGCAAATAAAATGTGTTGGTTTTAATTATGGTAGCATGTGGTATTTTAATACTATAATGGCTGAAAACTGAGAAATAATGATTTTTTCCTTTTTTTCTTAAAGGGACTCCGAGCAGTGCACAAACTATGGAAAGATGCATATCATTTTAAAGCTCTTTTTCTCCTCTTTCCAATGATAGCAGTTTTCGCTATTTTCGCGATCGAAATTGCAGCGGCCACGACTTCGATCGCGAACATAGAGAAAACTAAAAGGCGTAGGGCGACGATTTAGGTGTCGCCAGAGGAGAAAGAGAGCTTTAAAATGATATCCTTCTGTGACGGACGAGCCGTCAGTGCGCAGAAAACACAGCCGCACTCGACTTCCTGCCTCGGTTGTCGTTGTGCTGCCCCAATCAGAATCTCATGTCTGTGGACACCAGGCAGTCCAGCCTGGGGGGTCTCTGCTGTCTTCAGGGGAGTAGTTAGCAGAGTTCTTTTCATGAAGCCTGTGCCCTGTGACTTGCTAATGAAGCCAGAGGGGTAACACTCAGATGTTAATTAACAAACCAGGAGTCTTTTCAGAGCCAAGGAAGCTAATCCCAGCAGGGGGCAGACTTAGCGGAACCATTCAGCCAGGATAGGGAAACATAGAGTTATGATCTTTATGCATGTTTTAGAAGTACCATACATCGGAGAGCTGTGGAAGTTATATCATTCTGCTGGTCCGGATCTTGTGAGTATATTGATATTAAATTGGGGCCACTGGCAGAACCAGAACTCGGGGAATTCCACCGTTTTTTAGCCGGGCATGCAAACATGCCCAAGTTTGGTATCATATGAACGGCGCTAGTCTGAGAAATATGAATATGTGATGGTCATGTGTGTGCGGAAAGCGGAAGCCGAGATATGACCAAAGTCATATTTGATGGGCATAGAGCACCTAGCCAGGGAGCTCACCGCCCCTGTCCAACCCCTGGGCTGTACTTGAGGCTCCACCCAAAGATGGGCATTGTTCAAAAGTGGTTGCAAGGGACTCCACAGGGAGTCCTCCCATTCCATCCATATGAGAACATCCTGCTGCCAGCTCAGAGGACATAGGGCTGGTGGCCATTTTGCTGAACTTTGAATGAAGCTCTGAAACAAAGGACACATGTGCTGGCGGCCATCTTGATTGGCCATCTCTTCTGTAACCTGGAACAAAGAATTCTGCTGAACTTTGATTGAAAACCAAGAACTTTATGATTTTCCCACAAAAAGGACATCTTTCCAGGAACTAAGTATTTTTCTCCCTTCTTTTATTTTTTATACTGGCTATTACTGTTTTAATAATTGTTGATTTTAATAATTGTCTGTATATATTAATTATTTATATTGCGTGAATAAACGACTTTCTCCAAGTCATTCACTGTCGGCTACCCTGCTTATCAGCACACACAGAACTGATCCCGGGTCTCTGAAGATACGCTACTGTTTGTTTGTTGTTGGCTAGACAGAATATCGGGTGTTTAACCGTTTTATTCGCAGGACTAGTCAGTCAGTAAATCGGGTCCACTGGCCCATACCAGTGGTGGTGGCAGTTTACCCTGAACCAGTGGGTGTAGTTGTAATCACCCGTATCTCACAGGCTCCCTTCTGTTTTGTCTGCGGCTAATTCTTAGCGGTTCCTGCGCATTGACTGCGACCAGAGTTCGCACGATCTGTGCGCTGACACCGTTTAGAAGGCCAATTGCGGTCAGCCACCAGGGCTCCTGTGACAGTGTTAGGCAGCGGTTGGGACCTGTGTTGTGCTGAAAGTATCTAAGATAGCGCTAGCGCTATCAAGAAACGAACTAATTCGTTGGTGTAGCTGGAAGGCAATATATTTTTTATATATACAGAGAGACTGTGTAGCCAGTACCCCTCCCCAAAAGTTTTATTTTATTTGGCGTGGAAATGTCCGGGAACTACAAGAAAATGTGCCTGGCGGACCTGCAAAATCTTTGCCAAGAGAGAGGCATTGATGTCGGCCGCAAGAAACAAGGGGACCTGGTAACGGAATTGTTTCAATGGGATACCCAGCAACTGCGGGAGCCGGGAGTGTCCGCTGAAGTGGATACCAGCCCATCTGAAAATCGAGGGGAACCAGAGACTGAGACTCCTGACCGTACAGAGGTTGTGCATCCTGAGGGCCCTGCATCAACAGTGACGCCGGAGAATGTCAGTGTGGACCCCAATCCCAGAGTTTCTGACAGTACTCGCCCGGAACCGGCCAGTACTGGACTGTCCATGGGTGCTGACCCGGTAATGCAGCAGGCATTACAAAAGCTGATGGAGACTGACCTGGAGAAGTACATGCAGTACATGGAAGCACGAGAGGAACGGGAGCGCCAATCTGCGGAACGCAAAGCTGCTGCTGCTGCTGCTGAACGCCACGCGGAGAGGGATGCCGCAGAGGCGCGGGAGAGACGACAGCATGAGCTCAACATGGCAAAGGTTCAACAGGCCAGCCGGAGTTCACCGCTCAGCCTCCCTGCTGAAGGAGCTGCAGCACCCGTAAGTGCAAAATTTAAATTTGCTAATATTGAGAAAGACACAGACATTGACTTGTTTTTGCGGTCTTTTGAAAAAGCATGCCGTCAGTATCGTCTGTCCCAAGACCAGTGGGCCAGACATCTGACACCTTTGCTGCGCTACAAAGCGCTTGATGCTTTCGCAGAATTGCCTGCGGAAAAGGATAATGATTATGCTGCTATAAAAGACGCTATCATTACTAAGTACCAGCTGACGCCAGAAGCCTATCGGAAAAAGTTCAGGGCCTGGCAGAAAAAGTCTTCTGATTCGTACCGAGATGTGGTCAGCAGCTTGCTCACCACACTCCGCCAGTGGACTCGAGGCCTCACCAAAGGGTCTTATGATGTCCTGGAGGACTTGATAGTCCTGGAACAATTTCTGAACATTTGCCCTGCTGATGTACGACAGTTTGTGCTAGAACGCAAGCTGGCGTCAGCAACTGTCGCTGCAGACCTTGTGGAGACTTTTGCAACTACCCGGGTGTCTGATGCCCGCAGAACTGTCCCATCCAGCTGTAGTGGAGGTCAGCCCAATACTCTGGCAGACTCTCCTGCCCCTGTGAGCCGTCCGCCACAGAGGCCACCCAGCGCAGCTGCTGCACCCAGGCCTGCAGCGCCTGGAGAGGTCACCTGTCACTACTGCCGCCAGCCCGGACACATGAAATTCGACTGCCTGGAGCGGAGACAGACACCACCAGCACCTGGATCATCTGCATCACCTGCACCTCACCCACAGCAGAGGCAACCCGCCAGCGAACCACAGCCTGGATCATCAGATTTTGTCCTGTTTGCCCACGGAAAGGAAATCCGCGACCGAACCGACCAGCAGCAACTTGTTAGAGTGAACGGCAAAGTTGTCACCGGATTCCGAGACACCGGAGCTGACATCACGTTAGTTCACTCACACCTTGTGCCAAAGGAGAGCATCAGCTCCAGCCGATCCCTTGCCCTTACTGGAGTAGAGGGCACCCTTTTTCACATAGCCCACGCAAGAGTGAAGCTGGATTGGGGAGTAGGAGGAATCCAAGAAAGGGTTGTTGGGGTTATGAAGGATCTCCCAGTCCCTGTGTTGCTGGAGACTGATTTGGGCAAGCTTGTGTCCTACTATGAACCTGCCACGACCGCCTTGTCGCTCACGGAAGGAGACGGACTCTCCGCCCACCACCAGGTACTTTATACACTTGGGGGAGCACCAGGGGGTGGTGGGATGAATGTGCCCAGTTCAAGGGTACCAGGTTCAATAGTGCCTGCTTCAAAGGCACCTGAGTTTGAGGTACAGACTGTCTGTTGTGATGATGCTGTAACTGTACCTGAGTGAGTTTACTGTACAACCTGTCTGTAATGAAAAAATGTCTATACCTGTCAATGTCATTACTGCATGCAATGAGGATTTGAGTAATGTCCGTCTGTGCCATTCTGACAGTGTACCTGTGCTAGCAGTACCGCGCAGCTGCACTGCTCAGAACCCGAGCTCAGAACAGGTGGAGGGGGTTCCGGCCTCCTCCCCCTCCTCTGACCGCAGGGATGAGACCTTTCAGCCGCTGGCCTCGTGTGACATGAGCCAGTTGGCTGAAACTGACAGCGCCGTATTCTCAGCCGCACTACAAAGTGACCCAAGCCTAGAGGTGCTCAGGCAGCAAGCCGCTGAGCCCCTCGCAGACGGGGCCGCTTTCAAGGTGTACTGGGAAGGTGGGAGACTGTACAGCGAGTCTGTACAGCCCCCTACCGGTAGATCACATGCAAATACCAAATGGCTTGTGGTCCCGAGTGCGTTCAGGGGACATGTGCTGAAATCTGCACATGGTAATCCTCTGACAGGGCACTCAGGTGTCCGCAAGACACTTGCTGGTATTCGGAAACAGTTTTATTGGCCCCGGATGAACAGGGATGTAGCAAACTACTGCAGAGCATGTGCCGTCTGTCAGGAGCTGGGAAGGTCCAGGGATTCCCGCGGGGTTCCCTTAGGTCCACAGCCACTTAGCAGGGGAACCCTGCGTGGGCTGGCTGTTGACCTAACCAACCCACTGCCCGTTGTCAGCAGTCCCGGCAGACACCACGTCCGACTGCAGTGGCGCAAACGCCCTGTCCAGAACGGTCCATGTCGGGTTAACCCTGAGGGTAGCGGACAGTGACCTGTCCAGGTGAACCGAGCCGCAGGCGCCAATGGGTTTCCCCGCCGTCCCAGCAGCCGACACCAACACGCTGATGGGCTGTCCCGGTGTCAGGGGGAACTAGACCCAACAGCGCCAATGGCTGCTACGGAGGATGTCTTGGTGACAACCCCCTACACAGCATCAGAAAGGGGAGGTGTGACGGACGAGCCGTCAGTGCGCAGAAAACGCAGCCGCAATCGACTTCCTGCCTCGGTTGTCGTTGCGCTGCCCCAATCAGAATCTCATGTCTGTGGACACCAGGCAGTCCAGCCTGGGGGGTCTCTGCTGTCTTTAGGGGAGTAGTTAGCAGAGTTCTTTTCATGAAGCCTGTGCCCTGTGACTTGCTAATGAAGCCAGAGGGGTAACACTCAGATGTTAATTAACAAACCAGGAGTCTTTTCAGAGCCAAGGAAGCTAATCCCAGCAGGGGGCAGACTTAGCGGAACCATTCAGCCAGGATAGGGAAACATAGAGTTATGATCTTTATGCATGTTTTAGAAGTACCATACATCGGAGAGCTGTGGAAGTTATATCATTCTGCTGGTCCGGATCTTGTGAGTATTTTGATATTAAATTGGGGCCACTGGCAGAACCAGAACTCGGGGAATTCCACCGTTTTTTAGCCGGGCATGCAAACATGCCCAAGTTTGGTATCATATGAACGGCGCTAGTCTGAGAAATATGAATATGTGATGGTCGTGTGTGCGGAAAGCGGAAGCCGAGATATGACCAAAGTCATATTTGATGGGCATAGAGCACCTAGCCAGGGAGCTCACCGCCCCTGTCCAACCCCTGGGCTGTACTTGAGGCTCCACCCAAAGATGGGCATTGTTCAAAAGTGGTTGCAAGGGACTCCGCAGGGAGTCCTCCCATTCCATCCATATGAGAACATCCTGCTGCCAGCTCAGAGGACATAGGGCTGGTGGCCATTTTGCTGAACTTTGAATGAAGCTCTGAAACAAAGGACACATGTGCTGGCGGCCATCTTGATTGGCCATCTCTTCTGTAACCTGGAACAAAGAATTCTGCTGAACTTTGATTGAAAACCAAGAACTTTATGATTTTCCCACAAAAAAGACATCTTTCCAGGAACTAAGTATTTTTCTCCCTTCTTTTATTTTTTATACTGGCTATTACTGTTTTAATAATTGTTGATTTTAATAATTGTCTGTATATATTAATTATTTATATTGCGTGAATAAACGACTTTCTCCAAGTCATTCACTGTCCGCTACCCTGCTTATCAGCACACACAGAACTGATCCCGGGTCTCTGAAGATACGCTACTGTTTGTTTGTTGTTGGCTAGACAGAATATCGGGTGTTTAACCGTTTTATTCGCAGGACTAGTCAGTCAGTAAATCGGGTCCACTGGCCCATACCAGTGGTGGTGGCAGTTTACCCTGAACCAGTGGGTGAAGTTGTAATCACCCGTATCTCACAGGCTCCCTTCTGGTTTGTCTGCGGCTAATTCTTAGCGGTTCCTGCGCATTGACTGCGACCAGAGTTCGCACGATCTGTGCGCTGGCACCGTTTAGAAGGCCAAATGCGGTCAGCCACCAGGGCTCCTGTGACACCTTCTTTCTATAGTTACATTGTATTACACAGGGCGACTTTTTCTGCTGAATGGAGCTGCTGACTTTGAGAAAAAGTCGCCCTGTGTAATACAATATAACTATGGAAAGATGGCTATCATTTTAAAGCTCTCTTTCTCCTCTTTCTGGCGACTCCTAAATCGTCGCCCTACGCCTTTTAGTTTTCTCTATTTTCGCGATCGAAGTCGCGGCCGCGGCAATTTAGATCGCAAAAATAGCGAAAACTCAAAGGCGTAGGGCGGCGGTTTATATATCATTGGAAAGAGGAGAAAGAGAGCTTTAAAATGATATGCATCTTTCCATAGTTTCTGCACTGCTCGGAGTCCCTTTAATTATTCCCATTAAAATGTATTTAGAATAAAATAATTCTTAACATAATGTACCACCCGAAGAAAGCCTAATTGGTGGCGTAAAAAACAAGGTATAGATCATTTCTTTGTGATAAGTAGTGATAAAGTTATTGGGGAATGAAAAGGAGGAGCGCTGAAATGGGAAAATTCCTCATGTCCATAAGGTGAAAAATACCCGCGGGCCGAAATGGTTAAGTTGAATTACTGAAATAAATGGACTTTTGCACAATATTCTAATTTTTCGAGTTTTACCTGTATATTAGCTAGGCCTATTTTTTAACCTTCTCAAGAAACCAGAAAGCACCTTTATCTGGCATCATCTGACCCCCATCGGTGCCGGATTGCCGAGACTCTACTGCAGGGGCACCAATTGGGTAGATTGTGATCTACTGGTAGATCATAAAGGATTCCATGGTAGATCCATCCCACACCTCCTGTCTCCATGATGTACACATTGTACTCTGACTTGGATGAGCTTAGTGTGATGTGCTGTCCTGATATTTTGCACAGATCAGTGTAGAGGATTATGATGATGTAAAGTGGGTAGCCATACGTTTAGTAGCATTGGTTTCTTGTAAGTTTTTTTCCATGTAGATATTTTTATACCTTACCAATAAAATACTTTTGAAGCTCCCACCAAGCAAGAATTTACTCAAAATGAGTTTGATATGGCCCTTTTACATACTTTGTAGTACTTTTCAATTGCTAATGACTGAAAATTAGTTTTTAGATAAGATGAAATATTACAGTGGGTTGCAAAAGTATTCGGCCCCCTTAAAGATTTCCACATTTTGTCATATTACTGCCACAAACATGAATCAATTTTATTGGAATTCCACATGAAAGACCAATACAAAGTGGTGTACACACGAGAAGTGGAACGAAAATCATACATGATTCCAAACATGTTTTACAAATAAATAACTGCAAAGTGGTGTGTGCATAATTATTCGGCCCCCTTTGATCTGAGTGCAGTCAGTTGCCTATAGACATTGCCTGATGAGTGCTAATGACTAAATAGAGTGCACCTGTGTGTAATCTAATGTCAGTACAAATACAGCTGCTCTGTGAGGGCCTCAGAGGTTGCCTAAGAGAATATTGGGAGCAACAAGACCGTGAAGTCCAAAGAACACACCAGACAGGTCAGGGATCAAGTTATTGAGAAATTTAAAGCAGGCTTAGGCTACAAAAATATTTCCAAAGCCTTGAACATCCCACGGAGCACTGTTCAAGCGTTCATTCAGAAATGGAAGGAGTATGGCACAACTGTACACCTACCAAGACAAGGCCATCCACCTAAACTCACAGGCCGAACAAGGAGAGCGCTGATCAGAAATGCAGTCAAGAGGCCCATGGTGACTCTGGACGAGCTGCAGAGATCTACAGCTCAGGTGGGAGACTCTGTCCATAGGACAACTATTAGTTATGCACTGTACAAAGTTGGCCTTTATGGAAGAGTGGCAAGAAGAAAGGCATTGTTAACAGAAAGCATAAGAAGTCATGTTTGCAGTTTGCCACAAGCCATGTGGGGGACACAGCAAGCACGTGGAAGAAGGTGCTCTGCTCAGATGAGACCAAAATGGAACTTTTTGGCCAAAACGCAAAACGCTTTGTGTGGCAGAAACCTAACACTGCACATCACTGAACACACCATCCCCACTGTCAAATATGGTGGTGGCAGCATCATACTCGGGGGTGCATCTCTTCAGCAGGGACAGGGAAGCTGGTCAGAGTTGATGGGAAGATGGATGGAGCCAAATACAGGGCAAACTTGGAAGAAAACCTCTTGGAGACTGCAAAAGACTTGAGACTGGGGCGGAGGTTCACCTTCCAGCAGGACAATGACCCTAAACATAAAGCCAGGGCAACAATGGAATGGTTTAAAACAAAACATATCTATGTGTTAGAATGGCCCTGTGGCAAGATCTGAAAACTGCTGTTCACAAACGCTGTCCATCTAATCTGACTGAGCTAGAGCTGTTTTGCAAAGAAGAATGGGCAAGGATTTCAGTCTCAAGATGTGCAAAGCTGGTAGAGACCTACCCTAAAAAACTAGCAGCTGTAATTGCAGCAAAAAGTGGTTCTACAAAGTATTGACTCAGGGGGCCGAATAATTACGCACACCCCACTTTGCAGTTATTGATTTGTAAAAAATGTTTGGAATCATGTACGGTTTTTGTTCCACTTCTCCTGTGTACACCACTTTGTATTGGTCTTTCACGTGGAATTCCAATAAAATCGATTCAAGTTTGTGGCAGTAATGTGACAAAATATGGAAAACTTCAAGGGGGCCGAATACTTTTGCAACCCACTGTATATCCTTGGAGGAAACTGTGTGCTACTGCTGATTACAGTTTGCTGGGCACTGAGCATGATATTGTAAGCATAATATTGTGACTCTATTTGGTCAAACACTGTTCTATTTGGCTTACGAAAGGAGGACTCTATGATATGCATCTAATTGACTGGTGGCTTGTGGCAATCTTTGATGGGCATGTGTTGCAGTTGTGGCTTGTGGTAATCACTGATGGACTGCAACTGTGCATGTGTTGCAGTTGTGGCTTGTGGTAATCACTGATGGACTGCTGCTGTGCATGTGCTGCAGTTGTGGCTTGTGGTAATCACTGATGGACTGCCGCTGTGCATGTGCTGCAGTTGTGGCTTGTGGTAATCGCTGATGGACTGCCGCTGTGCATGTGCTGCAGTTGTGGCTTGTGGTAATCACTGATGGACTGCCGCTGTGCATGTGCTGCAGTTGTGGCTCGTGGTAATCACTGATGGACTGCAGCTGTGCATGTGCTGCAGTTGTGGCTTGTGGTAATCACTGATAGACTGCTGCTGTGCATGTGCTGCAGCTGTGGCTTGTGGTAATCACTGATGGACTGCTGCTGTGCATGTGCTGCAGTTGTGGCTTGTGGTAATCACTGATGGACTGCTGCTGTGCATGTGCTGCAGTTGTGGCTTGTGGTAATCATTGATGGACTGCTGCTGTGCATGTGCTGCAGTTGTGGCTTGTGGTAATCACTGATGGACTGCCGCTGTGCATGTGCTGCAGTTGTGGCATGTGGTAATCACTGATGGACTGCCGATGTGCATGTGCTGCAGTTGTGGCTTGTGGTAATCACTGATGGACTGCTGCTGTGCATGTGCTGCAGTTGTGGCTTGTGGTAATCATTGATGGACTGCCGCTGTGCATGTGCTGCAGATGTGGCTTGTGGTAATCACTGATGGACTGCTGCTGTGCATGTGCTGCAGTTGTGGCTTGTGGTAATCATTGATGGACTGCCGCTGTGCATGTGCTGCAGATGTGGCTTGTGGTAATCACTGATGGACTGCTGCTGTGCATGTGCTGCAGTTGTGGCTTGTGGTAATCATTGATGGACTGCCGCTGTGCATGTGCTGCAGTTGTGGCATGTGGTAATCACTGATGGACTGCCAATGTGCATGTGCTGCAGTTGTGGCTTGTGGTAATCACTGATGGACTGCCGCTGTGCATGTGCTGCAGATGTGGCTTGTGGTAATCACTGATGGACTGCTGCTGTGCATGTGCTGCAGTTGTGGCTTGTGGTAATCATTGATGGACTGCCGCTGTGCATGTGCTGCAGTTGTGGCATGTGGTAATCACTGATGGACTGCCGCTGTGCATGTGCTGCAGTTGTGGCTTGTGGTAATCACTGATGGACTGCCGCTGTGCATGTGCTGCATTTGTGGCGTGTGGTAATCACTGATGGACTGCCACTGTGCATGTGCTGCAGCTGTGGCTTGTGGTAATCACTAATTGGCTGCTGCTGTGCATGTGCTGCAGGTGTGGCTCGTGGTAATCACTGATGGACTGCCGCTGTGCATGTGCTGCAGTTGTGGCTTGTGGTAATCACTGATGGACTGCTGCTGTGCATGTGCTGCAGTTGTGGCTTGTGGTAATTACTGATGGGCTGCCGCTGTGCATGTGCTGCAGTTGTGGCTTGTGGTAATCACTGATGGACTGCCGCTGTACATGTGCTGCAGGTGTGGCTAGTGGTAATCACTGATAGACTTCCGCTGTGCATGTGCTGCAGCTGTGGCTTGTGGTAATCACTGATGGACTGCCGCTGTGCATGTGCTGCAGCTGTGGCTTGTGGTAATCACTGATGGACTGCCGCTGTGCATGTGCTGCAGTTGTGGCTTGTGGTAATCACTGATGGACTGCCGCTGTGCATGTGCTGCAGTTGTGGCTTGTGGTAATCACTGATGGACTGCTGCTGTGCATGTGCTGCAGTTGTGGCTTGTGGTAATCACTGATGGACTGCTGCTGTGCATGTGCTGCAGTTGTGGATTGTGGTAATCACTGATGGACTGCTACTGTGCATGTGCTGCAGTTGTGGCTTGTGGTAATCACTGATGGACTGCTGCTGTGCATGTGCTGCAGTTGTGGCTTGTGGTAATCACTGATGGACTGCCGCTGTGCATGTGCTGCAGTTGTGGCTTGTGGTAATCACTGATGGACTGCTGCTGTGCATGTGCTGCAGTTGTGGCTTGTGGTAATCACTGATGGACTGCCGCTGTGCATGTGCTGCAGTTGTGGCTTGTGATAATTACTGATGGACTGCTGCTGTGCATGTGCTGCAGTTGTGGCTTGTGGTAATCACTGATGGACTGCCGCTGTGCATGTGCTGCAGTTGTGGCTTGTGGTAATCACTGATGGACTGCTGCTGTGCATGTGCTGCAGTTGTGGCTTGTGGTAATCACTGATGGACTGCCGCTGTGCATGTGCTGCAGTTGTGGCTTGTGATAATTACTGATGGACTGCTGCTGTGCATGTGCTGCAGTTGTGGCTTGTGGTAATCACTGATGGACTGCTGCTGTGCATGTGCTGCAGTTGTGGCTTGTGGTAATCACTGATGGACTGCCGCTGTGCATGTGCTGCAGTTGTGGCTTGTGATAATTACTGATGGACTGCTGCTGTGCATGTGCTGCAGTTGTGGCTTGTGGTAATCACTGATGGACTGCCGCTGTGCATGTGCTGCAGTTGTGGCTTGTGGTAATCACTGATGGACTGCCGCTGTGCATGTGCTGCAGTTGTGGCTTGTGGTAATCACTGATGGACTGCCGCTGTGCATGTGCTTCAGCTGTGGCTTGTGGTAATCACTGATGGACTGCTGCTGTGCATGTGCTGCAGTTGTGGCTTGTGGTAATCACTGATGGACTGCCGCTGTGCATGTGCTGCAGTTGTGGCTTGTGGTAATCACTGATGGACTGCTGCTGTGCATGTGCTGCAGTTGTGGCTTGTGGTAATCACTGATAGACTGCTGCTGTGCATGTGCTGCAGTTGTGGTTTGCATCTGAAGGTAGAGTCTACCTAGCAGTTCATTTTCAATTTGTAATTTTCAAAGTAGCTCACAAGGTAAAAAAAAGTGTGGGCACCTCTGCTCTGCTCTATTGTGTACTTCTTTATTTTTTATCGATAAAGTTATTCCCATCCCTCTAATCCATTTCACTGCTGGAAATGAGGGTAAAAGTTTTTCATTCAGTCCAGCCGCCTTCTCTTTGAGAGTGTTCTGATGCCAGACGAGGGATGAGTTCTGTAGACCTGCAGGATTTCAGTGTCACCGATGACCTTTATGGTGTCAGTTTTCAGGGAGTAATCTGCAGGCCGGCGGCCGTGGCTCCCATTGTGCAGGTGTTGCGGCACATAATAGGATGCTTAATCGCTCCGCTCAGAGGAGCCTGGCGGTACGCACTGTACTTTGGCGCATTAGCACTGTGAAAGAATCCCCCTTTTGTTTGTATAATTTATGCCCCATTAGCATTTTGCTAATTCTATCTCTTTGTATTAATCTGACAGCCTAATTGTGTTGCGTTCTTCACATTGATGGATGATACCCCTCACCGCTCGGCCCACTCCTACCGATCCCTTTTTATCAAACCGGAGGATTAGAAAGTGAAAAAAAAAATAATTCCCAGAATTTCAGACGCAAAAACACCCCAGAGATATACTGTTGTCATACCATAAGGCCAGCAGGGTGGCGTCATGGCAGACTCGCCTTGCAGCAATGGGTCCTCGGTTTAAATCGCAGCCAGGGCACTATCAGCACGGAGTTTGCATGTTCTCCCCGTGTCTGTGTTGGTTTCCTCCAGGCATTCAAAAAGACTCCAGGAATGCAAAAGACTTATTAATATTAAAAATGTAAGAGCTATGTGAGAAGTTTAAAGAGGAACTTCAGCCTTAACAAGCATACTGTCATTAAGTTACATTAGTTATGTTATTTAAAATAGATAGGTAATATAATCTCTTACCCACCCTGTTTTAAAAGAACAGGCAAATGTTTGTGATTTCATAAGAGCAGCCATTTTTTTGGTTGAAAAGAGGTGACAGGGAGCTTTAAGGTGGCCACTAACGGTCCAATTTCTAGCGAAAAATCATTAGAGAGATCAGAAATTCTGATCGGATTGGTTGTAAATAATCTCCATTGGTGAACACAATCGATTATGAATGAGTGAAAAAAATGTCGTCCGAATGAATTTTCGTCGAACCAAAATTTGGATTTTCTTGTTGGTTGTGATAGATAGGAAGCAAAGATTGGTTCGTTGATGGTGTAGTGAACGATGTATTACAATATTTCACTTCCGATCAGAATTTCTGATCGCTCTAACGATTTTTCGCTAGAAATTGGACCGTTAGTGGCCAGCTTTAGACACAGCTCCAACTGTCCTGTGTCCTGATCACCCAACCCATCTGCTACGCAACGAGAACAACAACATCAGAAATCCCATCATGCTTTGCACAGCATCAGGGAAAAATGCCCGGGCAGTTTTCTTTGATGGGACGGAGCTTAGATTGTAAGCAGCTAAAAATGAGGATTGGGTATGAAAAACAAAGTTCTGATGCTGTGAAACTGTTAAAGAAACACCAAGCCTTTTCAGTGCTGCTGAGTAGATTTTTAGTCTGGAGGTTCACTTTAACTTTTTTTTAACCTTCCATCGGCCAAAGCAGCAAAACTGGACCTAAGTACGATGATTGACAAGGTCTAACTCTGAAGGACGATAGAATGTGAAGAATTAAAAAGTATTCCTAAATAAAACATTCTCTTCTATAAGACAAGGTGGCTTTAGAAATAATTCCACATTGCCGGCTGTTTCTCTTCTCTTTTGTTTGGGGACCCTGGAGAGCTCCTTCTTTCACACACGACGGGCCAGGCCGACGCCGGGTCCCCGTTCTACCGTCTTCAATGAGGAAGAATGCTGAGCAGTACAGGATTCCTTAGTTAAAACAGACAATATTAACAATGGAAAGATGTAAGGTGTCCCAAGCTGAATGGTGGAAATGAGCTCTGTACAGTCAAGGTTAACGCGGAATATGGAGAGAAAACCGCACTTTTCATAAAAGAAATTTCAGATGAAAAAAAGAAAAAGCTCAATAGAAAAGTAATTTTGTGCTGATGATTCAGAACTCCCCCTGTGTCCTTGGCTAAGAGAGGCATTGTTCCGCTGATGGACCTGATCGCCGTGTAGCGGCCGGCGGACGGTGGTGCTCCGACACTACGCCTGTGTGGGCTTTCAGGAGTCAGGACACAATAATACAATTCCGTTAATAGTTGGCTTCACAGTACTGAAAAAATACTGGAGGTGGTTTTGTACTCTTTGTACATTGGCAGGTAAAATTTCACTCTCTATACCAGTGACTGATGAGTGAAAATGCCGACATATTTTTTGCATTCATTTTCGCGAAAGTAATGTAAAATTCCCCTTTCGAGTGAGTTGGTGCCACTGAAAATTGTTTTGTAATACGATTGTACATTTTGCATTTTTTGTGTGAATTTTCATGCTGAAATATACGATTTTCATGCTGCAACATTAAAGAGTTTTCACTTTTTCACAAATTTCCCGTTGGAAAGAAAAATATGTGTTCCTTTTGACTATATTCTAAAAATACAATGTATTTTTTCAGGAATATTTTCTCAAAATCGAAAATAGCATTTTCGATTCAAATTTTCTGATCGATTTTCCATAGAAGTGAATGGAAAATCAATCAGAAATCAGATCGGATAGGTTGGAAATAATCGATCTGGTAGTAAAACTGCCAAAAAATCTCATCTTGTTTGCCAAGCATTACTCCCCTACCTACACCTAACACTAACTAAATAACATGAGCGTATCTGAGTAATATAGCGCCTATGGCAAACACTGAAATTGCCCCGCCCCCCCAGTCTGAGCCACCTTCCCTTCTAAAAACAGCATCCTTTCTCACATACATGTGTTACGGTTGCCTGTGTTTTTTGGCTCGGGATATTGCTGAAGTAACTTTTTTGTAAATATCTCTTCTTATTCCCTCTCCGTACTTAAAGGAAAACTGAAGTGAGAAGAATATGGAGGCTGCCATATTTATTTTGTTTTAAACAATACCAGTTGCCTGGCAGCCCTGCTGATCTATTAGGCTGAATCACATCAGAAACAAGCATGCAGCTGACCTTGTCCGATCTGACAATAATGTCAGAAACACCTGATCTGTTGCATGCTTGTTCAAGGTCTATGGCTGAAAGTGTTAGAGACGGAGGATCAGCAGACAGCAGGACAGCCAGGCAACTGGTATTGCGTATAAGAAAATAAATATGGCAGCCTTCATATCCTTCTTGCTTCAGTTGTCCTTTAAAGGGAACCTTAACTGCTGCGGAAAAATAAATTCACTTACCTGGGGGCTTTCCCAAGCCTCCTGCAGCCGTCCTGTGCCCGCGCCGGTCCTTCGGTGCCCTCCGGTCTCCCTCCGCCGCTGAGTTTCGATTTCGGACGACTGCCAGTCGTCCTGGGGCCTCTTCCGCATTCCTTGTCGTAAACTGCAGTAAAGCGCGTCCGCATGACGCCAAACGCGTCATCGCATGACGTCAAACGCGTCATGCGGACGCGCTTTACTGCAGTTTACGACCAGGAATGCGGAAGAGGCCCCAGGACGACTGGCAGTCGTCCGAAATCGAAACTTAGCGGCGGAGGGAGACCGGAGGGCACCGAAGGACCGGCGCGGGCACAGGACGGCTGCAGGAGGCTTGGGAAAGCCCCCAGGTAAGTGAATTTATTTTTCCGCAGCAGTTAAGGTTCCCTTTAAGTGGGCCCTACATACATAAATTAAGTACCCATATTCAATGTTCCCCAGATAACAGAATTAATCTGATTTGAAGTCTAAATGATGAGGAGGCACAGAAGCAGGCATGCGGTGCAGCAGAGGAGCAGGCATGGGATGCAGCATAGGGGCAGGCATGGGATGCAGCATAGGGGCAGGCATGGCGGTGCAGCACAGGGGCAGGCATGGGGTGCAGCACAGGGGCAGGCATGGCGGTGCAGCACAGGGGCAGGCATGGGGTGCAGCACAGGGGCAGGCATGGGGTGCAGCACAGGGGCAGGCATGGGATGCAGCACAGGGGCAGGCATGATGGTGCAGCACAGGGGCAGGCATGGCAGGCATGGCAGTGCAGCACAGGGGCAGGCATGATGGTGCAGCACAGGGGCAGACATGGCGGTGTAGCACAGGGGCAGGCATGGGGTGCAGCACAGGGGCAGACATGGCGGTGCAGCATAGGGGGAAGGCATGATGGTGCAGCACAGGGGCAGGCATGGCGGTGCAGCACAGGGGTAGGCTTGGCGATGCAGCACAGGGGCAGGCATGGCGGTGCAGTACAGGGGCAGGCATGGCGGTGCAGCACAGGGGGAGGCATGGCGTTGCAGCACAGAGGCAGGCATGGCGGTGCAGCACAGGGGCAGGCATGGCGGTGCAGCACAGGGGCAGGCATGGCGGTGCAGCACAGGGGCAGGCATGGCGGTGCAGCACAGGGGCAGGCATGGCGGTGCAGCACAGGGGCAGGCATGGCGGTGCAGCACAGGGGCAGGCATGGCGGTGCAGCACAGGGGCAGGTAAGGTGGTGCAGCACAGGGGCAGGCATGGCGGTGCAGCACAGGGGCAGGCATGGGGTGCAGCACAGGGGCAGGCATGATGGTGCAGCACAGGGGCAGGCATGCGGTGCAGCACAGGGGCAGGCATGGGGTGCAGCACAGGGGCAGGCATGGCGGTGCAGCACAGGGGCAGGCATGGGGTGCAGCACAGGGGCAGGCATGATGGTGCAGCACAGGGGCAGGCATGCGGTGCAGCACAGGGGCAGGCATGGCAGTGCAGCACAGGGGCAGGCATGGCGGTGCAGCACAGGGGCAGGCATGGGGTGCAGCACAGGGGGAAGGCATGACGGTGCAGCACAGGGGCAGGCATGGCGGTGCAGCACAGGGGCAGGCATGGCAGTGCAGCACAGGGGCAGGCATGGCAGTGCAGCACAGGGGCAGGCATAGCGGTGCAGCACAGGGGCAGGCATGGGTTGCAGCACAGGGGCAGGCATGGTGGTGCAGCACAGGGGCAGGCATGGCGGTGCAGCACAGGGGTAGGCATGGGGTGCAGCACAGGGGGAAGGCATGAAGGTGCAGCACAGGGGCAGGCATGGCGGTGCAGCACAGGGGCAGGCATGGCGGTGCAGCACAGGGGCAGGCATGGGGTGCAGCACAGGGGGAAGGCATGATGGTGCAGCACAGGGGCAGGCATGGGGGTGCAGCACAGGGGCAGGCATGGCGGTGCAGCACAGGGGCAGGCATACGGTGTAGCACAGGGGCAGGCATGATGGTGCAGCACAGGGGCAGGCATGGGGGTGCAGCACGGAGGCAGACATGGTGGTGCAGCATAGGGGGAAGGCATGATGGTGCAGCACAGGGGCAGGCATGGCGGTGCAGCACAGGGGCAGGCATGGCGGTGTAGCACAGGGGCAGGCATGGCGGTGCAGCACAGGGGTAGGCATGGCGGTGCAGCACAGGGGCAGGCGAGGCGGTGCAGCACAGGGGCAGGCATGACGGTGCAGCACAGGGGCAGGCATGGGGGTGCAGCACGGGCAGGCATGGCGGTGCAGCACAGGGGCAGGCATGGCGGTGCAGCACAGGGGCAGGCATGGCGGTGCAGCACAGGGGCAGGCATGATGGTGCAGCACAGGGGCAGGCATGGCGGTGTAGCACAGGGGCAGGCATGATGGTGCAGCACAAGGGCAGGCATGGGGTGCAGCACAGGGGCAGGCATGGCGGTGCAGCACAAGGGCAGGCATGGGGTGCAGCATAGGGGCAGGCATGGTGGTACAGCACAGGGGCAGGGATGGTGGTGCAGCACAGGGGCAGGCATGGCGGTGCAGCACAGGGGCAGGCATGGCGGTGCAGCACAGGGGCAGGCATGGCGGTGCAGCACAGGGGCAGGCATGATGGTGCAGCACAGGGGCAGGCATGGGGTGCAGCACAGGGGCAGGCATGGCAGCGCAGCACAGGGGCAGGCATGGCGGTGCAGCACAGGGGTAGGCATGGCGGTGCAGCACAGGGGCAGGCGAGGCGGTGCAGCACAGGGGCAGGCATGACGGTGCAGCACAGGGGCAGGCATGACGGTGCAGCACAGGGGCAGTCATGGGGTGCAGCACAGGGGCAGGCATGGGGTGCAGTACAGAGGCAGGCATGGCGGTGCAGCACGGGGTCAGACATGGCGGTGCAGCACAGGGGCAGGCATGGCGGTGCAGCACAGGGGCAGGCATGGCGGTGCAGCACAGGGGCAGGCATGATGGTGCAGCACAGGGGCAGGCATGGGGTGCAGCACAGGGGCAGGCATGGCAGCGCAGCACAGGGGCAGGCATGGCGGTGCAGCACAGGGGTAGGCATGGCGGTGCAGCACAGGGGCAGACGAGGCGGTGCAGCACAGGGGCAGGCATGACGGTGCAGCACAGGGGCAGGCATGACGGTGCAGCACAGGGGCAGTCATGATGGTGCAGCACAGGGGCAGGCATGGCGGTGCAGCACAGGGGCAGGCATGGGGTGCAGCACAGGGGCAGGCATGGGGTGCAGTACAGAGGCAGGCATGGCGGTGCAGCACGGGGTCAGACATGGCGGTGCAGCACTGGGGCAGGCATGGAGTGCAGCATAGGGGCAGGCATGCGGTGTAGCACAGGGGCAGGCATGCGGTGCAGCACAGGGGCAGGCATGCGGTGCAGCACAGGGGCAGGCATGGGGTGCAGCACAGGGCCAGGCATGATGGTGCAGAACACAGGCAGGCATGATGGTGCAGCACAGGGGCAGGCATGGGGTGCAGCACAGGGGCAGGCATGATGGTGCAGAACAGAGGCAGGCATGATGGTGCAGCACAGGAGCAGGCATGGCGGTGCAGCACAGGGGCAGGCATGCGGTGTAGCACAGGGGCAGGCATGCGGTGCAGCACAGGGGCAGGCATGCGGTGCAGCACAGGGGCAGGCATGGGGTGCAGCACAGGGGCAAGCATGGTGGTGCAGCACAGGGGCAGGCATGGCGGTGCAGCACAGGGGCAGGCATGGTGGTACAGCACAGGGGCAGGCATGGCGGTGCAGAACAGAGGCAGGCATGATGGTGCAGCACAGGGGCAGGCATGGGGTGCAGCACAGGGGCAGGCATGGCGGTGTAGCACAGGGACAGGCATGGGGTGCAGCACAGGGGCAGGCATGGTGGTGCAGCACAGGGGCAGGCATGGCGGTGCAGCACAGGGGCAGGCATGGTGGTACAGCACAGGGGCAGGCATGGCGGTGCAGAACAGAGGCAGGCATGATGGTGCAGGACAGGGGCAGGCGTGGCGGTGCAGCACAGGGGCAGGCATGGCGGTGCAGCACAGGGGCAGGCATGCGGTACAGCACAGGGGCAGGCATGGCGGTGCAGCACAGGGGCAGGCATGGCGGTGCAGCACAGGGGCAGGCATGCGGTGTAGCACAGGGGCAGGCATGCGGTGCAGCACAGGGGCAGGCATGGGGTGCAGCATAGGGGCAGGCATGGTGGCAGCACAGGGGCAGGCATGGCGGTGCAGAACAGGGGCAGGCATGGGGTGCAGCACAGGGGCAGGCATGATGGTGCAGCACAGGGGCAGGCTTGGGGTGCAGCACAGGGGCAGGCATGGCGGTGTAGCACAGGGGCAGGCATGGCGGTGCAGCACAGGGGCAGGCATGGCGGTGCAGCACAGGGGCAGGCATGGCAGTGCAGCACAGGGGCAGGCATGGGTTGCAGCACAGGGGCAGGCATGGCGGTGCAGCACAGGGGCAGGCATGGGGTGCAGCACAGGGGCAGGCATGGCGGTGCAGCACAGGGGCAGGCATGGGGTGCAGCACAGGGGCAAGCATGATGGTGCAGCACAGGGGCAGGCATCGGGGTGCAGCACAGGGGCAGGCATGATGGTGCAGCACAGGGGCAGGCATGCGGTGCAGCACAGGGGCAGGCATGGAGGTGCAGCACAGGGGCAGGCATGGTGGTGCAGCACAGGGGCAGGCATGGTGGTGCAGCACAGGGGCAGGCATGGCGGTGCAGCACAGGGGCAGGCATGATGGTGCAGCACAGGGGCAGGCATGGGGGTGCAGCACAGGGGCAGGCATGGGGTACAGCACAGGGGCAGGCATGGGGTGCAGCACAGGGGCAGGCATGGGGTGCAGCACAGGGGCAGGCATGGGGTACAGCACAGGGGCAGGCATGCGGTGTAGCACAGGGGCAGGCATGGCGGTGCAGCACAGGGGCAGGCATGGGTTGCAGCACAGGGGCAGGCATGTTGTGCAGCACAGGGGCAGGCATGGCGATGCAGCACAGGGGCAGGCATGGCGGTGCAGCACGGGGGCAGGCATGGCGGTGTAGCACGGGGGCAGGCATGGCGGTGTAGCACGGGTGCAGGCATGATGGTGCAGCACAGGGGCAGGCATGGGGTGCAGCACAGGGGCAGGCATGGGGTGCAGCACAGGGGCAGGCATGGTGGTACAGCACAGGGGCAGGCATGGTGGTGCAGCACAGGGGCAGGCATGATGGTACAGCACAGGGGCAGGCATGGTGGTGCAGCACAGGGGCAGGCATGGCGGTGCAGCACAGGGGCAGGCATGGGGTGCAGCACAGGGGCAGGCATGGTGGTACAGCACAGGGGCAGGCATGGCGGTGCAGCACAGGGGCAGGCATGGGGTGCAGCACAGGGGCAGGCATGGCAGTGCAGCACAGGGGCAGGCATAGCAGTGCAGCACAGGGGCAGACATGGGTTGCAGCACAGGGGCAGGCATGGTGGTGCAGCACAGGGGCAGGCATGGCGGTGCAGCACAGGGGCAGGCATGGGGTGCAGCACAGGGGGAAGGCATGAAGGTGCAGCACAGGGGCAGGCATGGCGGTGCAGCACAGGGGCAGGCATGGGGTGCAGCACAGGGGGAAGGCATGATGGTGCAGCACAGGGGCAGGCATGGCGGTGCAGCACAGGGGCAGGCATGGCAGTGCAGCACAGGGGCAGGCATGGTGGTGCAGCACAGGGGCAGGCGTGGGGTGCAGCACAGGGGCAGGCATGGCGGTGCAGCACAGGGGCAGGCATGGCGGTGCAGCACAGGGGCAGGCATGGCGGTTCAGCACAGGGGCAGGCATACGGTGCAGCACAGGGGCAGGCATGGGGGTGCAGCACAGGGGCAGGCATGGCAGTATAGCACAGGGGCAGGTAAGGTGGTGCAGCACAGGGGCAGGCATGGTGGGGTCAGACATGGTGGTGCAGCACAGGGGCAGGCATGGCGGTGCAGCACAGGGGCAGGCATGGCGGTGCAGCTCAGAGGCAGGCATGGCAGTATAGCACAGGGGCAGGTAAGGTGGTGCAGCACAGGGGCAGGCATGGTGGGGTCAGACATGGTGGTGCAGCACAGGGGCAGGCATGCGGTGTAGCACAGGAGCAGGCATGGCGGTGCAGCACAGGGGCAGGTAAGGTGGTGCAGCACAGGGGCAGGCATGCAGTGTAGCACAGGAGCAGGCATGTCAGTGCAGCACAGGGGCAGGCATGGGGGTGCAGCACAGGGGCAGGCATGCAGTGTAGCACAGGAGCAGGCATGTCAGTGCAGCACAGGGGCAGGCATGGGGGTGCAGCACAGGGGCAGGCATGGCAATGCAGAACAGGAGCAGGCATGACAGTATAGCACAGGGGCAGGTAAGGTGGTGCAGCACAGGGGCAGGCATGCGGTGTAGCACAGGAGCAGGCATGGCGGTGCAGCACAGACGCAGGTGTGGCAGTGCAGCACAGGGGCAGGCATGGGGTGAAGGGGCAGGCATGAGAGTGCAGTAAAGGGGCAGACATGAAGGTGCAGCACAGGGGCAGGCGTGGCACCCATGGCACGAGCCATGCCTGCAACCCTCTAGATATGCCTCTGCCTAATAATAAAGATATAGGAGGGTTTTGGTGATCCTTGTAGTGACCCTGTACACAGGAGTACCTAAGTAAGCAGAGAGTTCAGGAGCCCAATGGTGTTGTATCATTAATAAATGGGAAGTGGGAAGCATATGCAGCTATACTCACAAGAGTGGGTTGCAGATCCCAGCAACCACCGTATAAGGCAGCGGGAGATTAAAGAAAACCAGAGACGAAGCACCCTCATGTATTTTATTACATTTATCAGTGGGAACATAACAGTAAACACCTACCCTGCTTTTAGTTTCATTCTTATCTGCTTAATTAGTCTATTAGCAGCTGTGATGAGAATCTCCGACTGGCTCAGTCTAGGTTTGACCTAGAATCATTATAGCTGAGTCACTCTTCTGTGGAGTCTTTTCAAGCCCAAGCCTTCCCCCTCCTGGCTTAGATTTCCTGCTTTGCATACTGAGAGCTGTGATGACATGGGAGGGGCTGCTCCTGCTGAGAGAGAAGCTCTGAAACAGACACGTTTTCAGAGCAATATGCAATATGATCTGTGTGCTCTGTGTGCACTCTGTATAGATACTGATGATGACTGCATTTTTATTCCTATGAGAGACACTCCCTACAGGCAGCTGCACATCATACCAAAATGAAAGCACACAGATGAAAGGCTGCAGCAGACTTTCTCATATAGCCTAGATAGCAGCCTAGTCTCATATAGCCTAGACAGCACATCCAGAACAACTCATAACCCGGAAGCAGAAGGGATATGAGCCGGCGGCCATATTTGATTTTTCCTGGAGCAATAATGGATAAAAAACACTAAAAAAGGCACACCAGAGCGGCAAAATTATCAGGTAGAGCATTTATTCTTTACAAGCTATCGACTGATATGTTTATTTTGTGTGAAACGTTCATCTCTGGTTCCCTTTAACTGTCTCTGCTCTGCTTTCCAGGTCCTGCCGAAAGCGGGATGGTCGCTCTCCTGGGTTTGTAGATTTTAGGGGGAAAAAAATGATACAGTCCGCGCCCCGTGCCTGAGTAATTTGGGGATCCGGCACTTGCCAGACCCCAAATGACTTCTCCTTCTGAGTTGCTATGACTATGAGGGGGAATAGTCATTAACGCCACCCGGAATTTCACCAGAATCAGGGTGAGCTGTCATTCATCTCGCACTGCGGCATGCGCCAAAGTGACCGGGTGGCAAAGTGCATGCACGTCCCCTTTCTACCTGTTCATCAGCAAAACAATAAATAAACAAAATAAATCAACAAAATATGGGAATCTCTATAGGATCTTAGAAGTATCAAAAAGTTTCACAAGAGATTTACGATGACTCATTGATTGGGTGAGTCTTCACACTTAGTTTAAAGAGGAACTTAACCGAACGATAGTAGTAGGGGAAGCAAAATAAATGAATATATTGCAAATTAAGAATTTAAATAAATAGAAAATAGATCACGAAACGATGGATACCCCCTGTGTCATTTGTTCATTACTTCTGGCCTGGGCAGCCATCAGGGGGGGGGGGGGGGGGGGGGGCAACTGACACTGCAGTGAGGGGCCCAGGGCTTCTGCGGGCCCTGGGCCCCCTCAAAGCGCTGGAAGGGCCGCATGTGCCGGCTGCGGGCCTGTGACTCACTAACCAGCATTGAGAGAAGAGTGACATCAGTGCTTGAACGTGGGGAGCAGATGAGTGAGCCAACTACAGCAGACTTTCTATACTGGAGCACCACCTATATCTGGCTACAGGCTACCTATACTGGGCCACCAACTATACCTGGCTACCTATACTAGGGCTGGAACCACCTATACCTAGGTACCTATACTGGGGCACCACCTATACCTGGCTACCGATACTGGGGCACCACCGATACATGGCTACTTATACTGGGGCACTTATAGCTTGCTACCTATACTGAGGGCACCTGTACCTGGCTAACCTATACTGGTGCACCACCCATACCAGGCTACCTATACTGAGGGCAACTATACCAGGCTACCTATACCGGGGCACCACCTATAGTTGAATACCTATACTGGAGGCACCTGTATCTTGCTGGCCTATACTGGGGCACCAGCTATACCAGGCTACCTATACTGGGGCACCACCTATAGCTGGCTACTTATACTGAGGGAACCTATACCTGGCTACCTATACTGGGGGCACCTATGCCTGGATACCTATAATGGGAGCACCTATACCTGGCTAGGGCAGGGGGATTGACTGAGACAGAAGGGGACAAGAGGTAACACAGGGAGATAAAAGAGGCACAGGGGGAACAGAGGCGGACAGAAGAGGCACAGGGAGAAAAGAGATTAGACGGGAACATGAGGTCACACAGAGGGACACAAAAGAGGCACAAACTGAGGTGAGACTGAGGGGGACAAAAGAGGCACAGGAAGAAAAGAGGGGACAAAAGAGAACGGATAAAGGATAAGAACGGACCTACAAATCCCTATCTCATTTGTTAACTGGGGACTTCCTGTATTTTGCTAGTATTTGGCTCCACCCACCACATGCCATGACCACGCCCACTTTTTGCAGCACCACGCTGTGCATGCCGCTTTCTTCAGTGTTGGAGCCATGTACATTTTTCGCCACAGCACACGGACACAGGGGTGGGGTGGCTAGTGAGCAGGCATGGCAACCACTGGGTGGGCCTAGGGAGGAAGGGGGCCCAGGCCTGATGATGTGTGAGGGGCCCCAAAACTTCTGATGGCGGCCCTGCGTTCTGGCAGACATGAAAAAAAAAACAGCACAAAGACCACCCTAATCTATAAACACACCCAGTAACAATATGATAGGCTAAAAGGTAACACACACATGCACAGGGGAGGACTGGTACCTTTTGGCCTGGAGGGAAAACACAAGCTAGAGGCCCATTTTCACAGCAGCCCGGGCCCAAATTACATCACACATGTGCCCCACGTGCTATATGCCAAAAGTCACATGGTAAATACAGCAAGGACACCTGAGGGACAGCGTGACAGGTATAGTATAATGCACTGGCAATTGGGGGGGGGGGACATAAAACAATTTGAGTTACAACGGCCAGGGTTTTCGTCGCATTCATTGTTTGTGATTATCGCACTGGATCGACCACATCAGCCCGAGATTTCGCAGCATCTCAGATCGATACTTTCAACCAATTTCCACCCGAAATCAGACAGATATTTTCCCATGGACTCAGCAGGCAAGCCACTGCTCTGCATCGTGCTGTATATATTTACCAACTTGCCCACCCTCTAATTACTCTGTAATTAGGCATTGATTTCCCTCGGCCAGCCTAGTGGCCTTATACAAAAACTGTACTGTACCAGCCCTAAATCATTAAATGAGAGGCAGCCTGGGGGGAAATTGCCCCCCTTCCCCCCTGGCCAGTCCTCCCCTGCACATGCACACACACATACGCACACATATACAGGTGATACTGATCAGGGCTGTGAAGTCGGAGTCGAGGAGTTGGAGCAATGTTGGGTACCTGGAATCGGAGTTGGTGGCTTCAATAAACTGAGGAGTCGGATGATTTTTGACCCACATCCATAGCCTTTGATAAAATTAGACTAAGGAGTTGGAGTCGAGGAGGCGGAGCAATTTTGGGTACCTGGAGTCGGAGTCGGTGGTTTCATAAACTGAGGAGTCGAATGATTTTTGAACTGACTGCACAGCCCTGATACTGATTGCTTGGCAGTTGGCAACAACCGTTATTTTTCACAATGCAATGAGGTTCACAGACAGGAAACTGTCATGGCCATGGCCATGGGCATGGCCTTGACATCACACTGTGGGAGGAGTTTCAACACAATATCAGCCATACAAACCCCCTGATGACCTATTCGAGAAAAAGCACAGATTTCTCGTGGTAAACTGGTTGGGATGAAGATCACTCCTGGGTTAAAGTTTCTCTATAAGTTTTTATTTTTACATGTATATTCTTGTTATTTTTTTCACTGTCTTCTTTTTTATTCCGGAATCAAATCCAAGAAGATGTTATACAACCCCAATGCTACATACCTCCCCCTGCGTCACACAACTACGGGGCCTTATAAACTGGGGCTGATCTCACAATTAAAGCACATTCTGCTGTGAGATGATTTTTATGCTCTGCATCAGCAATGAGAAACATCAGCGGTGGGGGGGAGGGGATAGCTTGGGTTGGGGACGGCTTGTCAATGAAAAGCTTTGATTAACGTTTGGGAAGGTTGTGAGAGTGAAACAGCTGAGTTTTGTGAAGTGTCGGTATTTATATGCAGAGTGGGGAATTCATACAGATGATGAGAAGATGAGATGTGCCTGCTGTGCCTTTCTTGTCACGCCGGTTGCCATGATACGCCGTCCGAGAAGCATTAATGGAATATCATAGATTGGAAGGAGAGAGGAGTTAGTGAATAGTTATATTACAGTTATTGTGTACTCCGGTAAATAAGGATTCCAGGTAAATGAAGAAAAGAGCTATTCAGTCCAGAAAAACGGGCGATCACGAGATTGGATTCACGGGGGCCAGGAATATTATTACGACGTTCCAAGAATTCGAGTTTGAAATTCACTGGGCAGAGCCAGTGTTATGCATTCTCGGTATAGTTGAAAAAGCTCTGTTTGTTGTCCATCCACTTACAGCGAGTGTGAAGAATACCACATCCTCCAGCATGTCCTCCAACAAGGTAGACAATACTCTGCCCCTGACCTCTAATCTACCTTCTATCTGCCTTTGTAAATATATACCAATCGGTTTACAGCAAGTGAGAGGAAATCACGTCCTTTAACATGTGCAGAGTAGACAATACTCTGCTTCTAACTTTCTATTTCCCTTTCTGATTACGCCATCCCACAGGATATCATGTCCCCCAGCATGTCCTTAAACAAGGTAGACAACACTCTGCCTTGACCTTCTTCTATGTACCTTCTGTCTACCTTTCTGGCTACACCAAGCACCGGGATATCACGTCCTTCAACAAGGTAGTCTATATACATTCCATAGGACCTCAACCCTAAGCAGTTGTTTTTCCAAGTGCACTTGAGAAAGGGCAATCCGCCTGAAACGTTGTGCTGGTATGTTATGCTATGTAACACCGCTGTGTACATGAAATAAAATGAATCCTTGGAAAAGCAGCCAACGAGGGTTGAGGTCCTATGGAATGTATATAGACTGGAATTCAGTGAAGGTTTGATGACCCTCCTCAGCACTGGAACTCCCCACTATATACTGCTTGCAGCTGAGGCCCACAGACTACTTTCTGTTGAGTCTTCAATAAGGTAGACAATACACTGCGGTATAGACTCGGTCACGGTCCTGGAACCCCTTCAGGAAAACAATTCCTTGAGTTGCCGGTGCTACACCTCACTCAGGTCACCCACCTGAGGGTAAAGTCATGCAAAAAGTGAAGAGGCGGCACACAAAAGGCTTGCTATTTAAAGCATGTATTGACGATGGAGCAACACTACATGTTACGAACCTTCACGGTTCTTCATCAGGTGTAAAATGAAACCAAATACAGCCCACACATTTATGCAGGTTCAGGACCACACCCCTTTGCTCGGGGGCGTGGTGATCTTAACTAGACAATGGCCACACCTTGCTGTCACAGTTGCACTAAATTTACAAAATTCATCAATTTTCCAATAGATAAATAAATCCAATATAAATATCTACGGAAATTAACATTATTACAAATTTACATCCTCACTAAGCTTTTAAACACAATACCACATTGGGGGCACTCCGCATATGGCTACCCCTTTAATAAACATTATAACTGACCGTGATCCTAGGGCACTCCACTAGGGCTACCCGTGAACTCCGACCTAAAAAAAGAAAGGTAAAGATTGTAACTGTAGTCACTACCACTACAATCCATTATATATTGCACCGCTAACATTACATGGCCTAAGTATAAACAGCTATAAAATGCCCGGTAAATGACACTGCTATAAGTGCTATACAAAAAACTCCTATGCAAAACTCTAAAAAAATGCTATAAAAATGCTGCGATAATGCTATAAAAATGCCATACAAAACTGCTATATAAAACATTTCCACTGCATATGCTCGTTCATCCCTCTTGGGTGCATAACATCAAGATGACTGATCCATCGTGCCTCCTTCAGGAGCAGGAGCTTCTCTTTGTCCCCCCCACAACGTTGCAGATCTAGGGAATCAAGCACCATCCATCTTAATTGTGAGGCCCTGTGTCTAGCTTCACGAAAATGTCTAGAAACAGAGGTCTCATATATTTCTTTGCCTTCCAAGTACCCCCTAATGAAACGCTTGTGCTCTTGAATTCGCACGCGCACTGCCCGTGTGGTCATGCCTACATACATCATGCCACACGGGCATTTTAAACCGTACACTACGTAGGTACTGGCACACGTGTACCTGCCTCGGATCTGCACTTGCCTGCCTGTATGTGGGTGGGATATGGAGTTGCCTCCCACAATTGCTGAGCACACGTTGCAACTGCAGCAGGCAAAGGTACCATTCCTCTGTTTATTCAACCTGTTAGTAATGGTAGCAGTATCTACCTTCCTAACTGTATTCTGGATCGTTCTCCCTCTCTTGAGGGCAAACAAAGGTTGCTCTCGAAAAAGATCTCCTATCCCCTGATCACTACTAAGGACCGGCCAGAACTTCCTGACTACCTTTTTGACTAGGGGGGTATTTACACTGCCCCTGACCTCCTATCTACTTTTCTGATTTCACCAACCACCGGAACAACACATTCTTCAACATGTGCTCCAACAAGGTAGACAATACTAAGCTTCTTACTTTCTATCCACCTTTCTGATTGCACAAACCTCCAGGATATCATGTCCTCCAGCATGTCCTTCAACAAGGGAGACAGTACTCTGCTTCTGACCTTCCATCTGTTTTTTCTACCTATGATTACACTAACTACCAGAATATCATATCCACCAACAGGTGCTCCAACAAGGTAGACAATACTCTGCCTCTGACCTTCTATCTACCATTCTGATTAAACCAACACCAAGGATATTGCATGCGCCAGCATGCCCTTTAGCAAGGTAGACCATACTCTTGACTATCTGTCTGCCTTTCTGATTATTTCACCAACCATCAGGATATTACATCCTCCAACATGTGCTTCAATAAGGTAGACAATATTTTGCTCCTGGCCTTCTATCTATCTATCTATCTATCTATCTATCTATCTACCTTTATAATTACACAAACCAGCAGGATAGCAGACTCGCAAACATGTCCTCCATAAAGTAAAGAATATTCTACTCTTGTCCTCCTTTCTAACCTCTCGATTAAACTTACTGCGGGGATATAACACCCTCCACTGTGTTTCTCCATATAGTAGATGATTGTATCTTTATTAGTGGACTTGTAGCATATAACTACTTGAAGGATGAAAGGAAACCTGGTTTTTGTATTGGTGTATTTATACTTACCCCGGGCTTCCTTCAGCCCCATGAGGTATTTCGCCATCCTCTCCGACCCCTCCATTCTCTTATAATCCCCCTTGTTAATCTGGCTGGCCATGCTCCTCTGCTCATGCGCAGCTCGCCCCCCCCCCCCCCTGCACCCCTGTCGCTCTCCCGCACCAAGGAACATTCTGTGCCTTCCCAATAGTACTGAGGGTGCATGTGGGGCTGAGCAGTGTATGCACAGAAGCATTACTTCCCACGACTGGCCAGATTACTGGGGGAATTGTTACTGTTAAAGCACTAATATATTACGCAGCGCAAGAGAACGGAGCAGCTGGACGGGATGGCGAGGGAGCCCCACCCCACATGGGGCTGGAGGAAACCCCAGGTAGGTATAAATACACCAATAAACCCTATCTCAGGTACACTTTAATTATTCCCTTTCATCTGGGGGGGGGATCTTGGGGACCCCCATATTCCACCATGACACACCCACACCTCCTCCTGGGCACCAGAGGTGAGTATGAACCCTCTCTTGATGATATGACCAAGGGCTTTGGAGGTGAGGGGGATGTTTTGCCACCCCTGTCTTCCCGAGAACCACACCCAAACACACACACACACGCAACTTGGACCACGTGGGCTGCGGTGACAAGGGGGTCAAAGAGACTTGGTGGGAGCACATCATTTTGTTTATTTAATGCAAATGATAGGCATATTTGCCAGGGGCCGCCAGCAAGAAATTCACTTCTGTTTCTGTTGATATATTATTATTATTATTTATTTATTTATAAAGCGCCAACATATTCCAACATATTCCATGGCGCTGTACAATGTAAGAAAACAAACAAGGGATACAAAATGATACAGACAATGATATACATTAAATATGAACACACTGATACAAGATACAGCACTGCTGATTACAATTTGATTTAACATGATGACTAAAATGTATAAATGTCTAACAGTGTGCAAACAATTAAATTAATAACATTCCATGACACAAAAGGGTGAGAGCCCTGCCCTTGTGAGCTTACAAGGAATGGGGTGGAAACAAGAGGTGGGGAAGTATACAGTATATGTACAGGCAGTGCGTAATTAGGTTATTTAGTGGGTGCATGGCCTAAGCTAGAGAATATGCTTGTCGGAAAGGTGGGTTTTGAGGGAGCGTTTAAAGATTTCAAAGGTGGGAGGGTGGCGGATGTGCTGTGGAAGGGCATTCCAGAGGAGGGGTGAGGCACGTGAGAAGTCTTCTACACATGAATGTGAGTAGGTCATTGTAGAAGAGGATAAAAGAAGCTCGTGTGCAGATCTGAGATTGCGGTTGGGTTGATATCTGGAGACTAGGGAGGAGATGTACAGGGGAGAGAGATTGTATATGAACCTTTTCAATTCTGATGGGTATTTACCCATTGGGATTAATACAGAAAAAGTCGGTAGTATTGCACACCATGCGACTATGTTGCCAGCCTGTACTGAACCTCGTAATCCTCTTTGTGCCTAAAGCGTGAGAGTGTTATCATAGCAACGCACTTAAACAGTGTACGTGTCGTAAGGGGTAGCGCAGCACGCGCTACACTACTGCCCTACCGCGCGTACCATTTTTCCTCTTGTTCTCACTATTCTCCTTAAAGGATACCTGAGGTGACATGTGACATGATGAGACAGACATGGGTATGTACATTGCCAAGCATACACATAACTAGGCTGTGTTCCTTTTTTTCTTTCTCTGCCTGAAAGAGTTAAACATCAGGGCCCATATGCAATTCACTTTTTCACCTGAGTTTTCTCCTAGGTGATAATTTTAAACATGCCAATAAAATTTCTTTTAAGCCACCAGCAAGAAAGAAAATACTCAAAATAATTTTAATAGTACTTTCTCGCCTACTTTTTGGTACTTTTTAAGTTGAAAAGTGCTGGAAAATTATTTTAAATTGAAGATGAAAAATTATCTCCTAGGAGAAAACTCAGGTGAAAAAGGGAATTGCATATGGCCCCAGGTGTGTAAGTTGCAGTTCCTGTCTGAGTCAGGACTGAGTCAGATTACAGTGTGACCCTTACTGATAAGAAATTACAACTATAAAATACTTTCCTAGCAAAAAAATGGCTTCTGAGAGCAGGAAAGAGATAAAAAGGTCAACAGTTCATACATTTTAGCTCTGGCATACTTCAATGAATGTGTCATTGAGCAAAAACAATAAACCAGTAAAAACCTAAAAAGTATATTAAAATATACAATAAAACCGTGGAATATCTTAAAAAGTCATATTTAGGAGGAGGAGTATAGATACAATTGTTTATTTCATTAGATTATTTTCACCTCGGGTGTCCTTTAACATACCTAGAAAATTTGCTATTAACCAAAAACAAACACATAAGTTAATTGGCTTCCACCGAAAAATTGGCCCTACACTATGACGGCCAAATGACCACGATAGCGATTAGATTTTAAACCCCTCTGAGGGACAGTTAGTGACAAGACTACATTCCCTGTATAGTGCTGCAGAAGATGTCTGTGCTATATAAATACTAAAAAATAATAAAAATAAAGATGGCACCATTGACGTCAATGCTACTCAGTGAGACTGTTTAGGCAAAAATCTCAGAACCACCCGACGTTTGAGAAAATTCTGGCGAGCCAGCCAGAGGCGTTCTCGCTCATCCTACCAGGCGCTCGGTAGCACCGCCGCCAGCAGGCACATAAGAGAGGGCACAGAACAGGAAAAACTATTTTGCTAGCGGCTCTTTTTTCTGCAATAACGGACACTAAACAATGAAATATGCCCAGAATACAGCTACTATAATGGGCCTATTATGACGCTCATTTTTCAGACGGGATAATAATGGCAAAACACAATGCACAGTCTGTTCAACTTTCTTAGTTAATTCCATCTATAAAAAAAAGAAGAACAAGACCTTTAATGCTGGGAAGGGAAATAAAAGTGCCTAAAAATGAGTAAATCAATTTTTTGCAGATAAGCAAATGTTATGATAATAACTCTGGCAGTCATTTTCTGCCGGCAAATTAATCGCTGCTTGTTATTTCAGAAAATCAATGGCGGATGGGATTTCTGTGTACACGGGGCGAGTGGCGATGGAAGATTCCAGATTTATGCCACGGGGATCTCGGGGAATTGTGGAAGATGCTCCATGCAATTGGCCGTAACGTATTAATGATTGATTTTATGAAGTGGTGTGTTCCTCTGGAAGGGGGAGGGGGGGAGGTTTAGTTCCATTTCAGCCCAGAACCTTAGAAACTGTTCAAAGCAAACATTATTCCTGCTGAAATCTCATTCTGAAGCTACATACTCACCGCAGCGATGTAGGAAGAGGGATCCGGCAACGTCAATCCATGACGAGCGCTCCCTGTCCCCGATCCATCTCCCTACTGGCGGGTATGCAAGTCACCCCGCTATGTTACACGATGGGTGCAAAATGAGAGTTCAAACGATTATGGCTTGAGTCGTTGGAGATCTTAAAGATCCAATCTGCTGTGACAGCCATAATTGGCGCACTTTGCTAAACGTTGTTAGTGCAATCGCGCGCCTGTACCCAGGTTGCAAGATCGCTAAAGTGACCGCTCGTCGCTCCAAAAAATGCCGGTACTTGGGAAAATCACGTGGTGGGTGCAGGCCTTGAGAAGACAGATGACATATTATGAGTTCCAAGTTATTTAGACACTAGGTGGGTCAAAGACAGGTGTCTCCTGGAAATCCCACCACTGTCTCCTACTAAGCAAGGAAAGTGTATGTCAATAGAACCATGGGGGGAAGGGTATCCATGAGAAATTGATAGAGCTTAGAGCTAGCTGAGAGTTATCCTACAGACTACTTGCTAATGTACTCAGAGATCCTTCAGCCTAGGCTAGAGGCAGGAGCGGCAGGGCACTTACCTTCAGTCCTGGTGGGGAGGTTGGCTGTGTTAGTCATGTCTTCCCTCCCATACCAGCATTAGTGCCCTCTACCAAGTCTGTGCCAAGTCTTCCCTGCCATCCCAGTATCAGTGCCCTCTACCAAGTCTGTGCCAGGTCTTCCCTCCCATCCCAGTATCAGTGCCCTCTACCAAGTTTTTGCCAGGTCTTCCCTCCCATCCCAGTATCAGTGCCCTCTACCAAGTCTGTGCCAAGTCTTCCATCCCATCCCAGTATCAGTGCCCTCTACAAAGTCTGTGCCAGGTCTTCCCTCCCATCCCAGTATCAGTGCCCTCTACCAAGTTTTTGCCAGGTCTTCCCTCCCATACCAGCATTAGTGCCCTCTACCAAGTCTGTGCCAAGTCTTCCCTCCCATCCCAGTATCAGTGCCCTCTACCAAGTTTGTGCCAGGTCTTCCCTTCTATCCCAGTATCAGTGCCCTCTACCAAGTCTGTGCCAGGTCTTCCCTTCCATCCCAGTATCAGTGCCCTCTACCAAGTTTGTGCCAGGTCTTGCCTTCCATCCCAGTATCAGTGCCCTCTGCCAAGTCTGTGCCAGGTCTTCCCTTCCATCCCAGTATCAGTGCTCTATACCAAGTTTGTGCCAGGTCTTCCCTTCCATCCCAGTATCAGTGCCCTCTACCAAGTCTGTGCCAAGTCTTCCCTGCCATCCCAGTATCAGTGCCCTCTATCAAGTCTGTGCCAGGTCTGAGATCCTTCAGCCTAAGCTACAGGCAGGAGCGGCAGGGCACTTACCTTCAGTCCTGGTGAGGAGGTTGGCTGTGTTAGTCATGTCTTCCCTCCCATCCCAGTATCAGTGCCCTCTACCAAGTCTGTGCCAAGTCTTCCCTCCCATCCCAGTATCAGTGCCCTCTACCAAGTTTGTGCCAGGTCTTCCCTTCTATCCCAGTATCAGTGCCCTCTACCAAGTCTGTGCCAGGTCTTCCCTTCCATCCCAGTATCAGTGCCCTCTACCAAGTTTGTGCCAGGTCTTGCCTTCCATCCCAGTATCAGTGCCCTCTGCCAAGTCTGTGCCAGGTCTTCCCTTCCATCCCAGTATCAGTGCTCTATACCAAGTTTGTGCCAGGTCTTCCCTTCCATCCCAGTATCAGTGCCCTCTACCAAGTCTGTGCCAGGTCTTCCCTTCCATCCCAGTATCAGTGCCCTCTACCAAGTCTGTGCCAGGTCTTCCCTCCCATACCAGCATTAGTGCCCTCTACCAAGTTTGTGCCAGGTCTTCCCTTCCATCCCAGTATCAGTGCCCTCTACCAAGTCTGTGCCAGGTCTTCCCTTCCATCCCAGTATCAGTACCATCTACCAAGTCTGTGCCAGGTCTTCCCTTCCATCCCAGTATTAGTGCCCTCTACCAAGTCTGTGCCAGGTCTTCCCTTCCATCCCAGTATCAGCGCCCTCTACCAAGTCTGTGCCAGGTCTTCCCTCCCATCCCAGTATCAGTGCCCTCTACCAAGTCTGTGCCAAGTCTTCCCTCCCATCCCAGTATCAGTGCCCTCTACCAAGTCTGTGCCAGGTCTTCCCCCCATCCCAGTATCAGTGCCCTCTACCAAGTCTGTGCCAGGTCTTCCCTGCCATCCCAGTATCAGTGCCCTCTACCAAGTCTGTGCCAGGTCTTCCCTCCCATCCCAGTATCAGTGCACTCTACCAAGTCTGTGCCAGGTCTTCCCTACCAACCCAGTATCAGTGCCCTCTACCAAGTCTGTGCCAGGTCTTCCCTCCCATCCCAGTATCAGTGCCCTCTACCAAGTCTGTGCCAGGTCTTCCCTTCCATCCCAGTATCAGTGCTCTCTACCAAGTCTGTGCCAGGTCTTCCCTCCCATCCCAGTATCAGTGCCCTCTACCAAGTCTGTGCCAGGTCTTCCCTGCCATCCCAGTATCAGTGCCCTCTACCAAGTCTGTGCCAGGTCTTCCCTGCCATCCCAGTATCAGTGCCCTCTACCAAGTCTGTGCCAGGTCTTCCCTCCCATCCCAGTATCAGTGCACTCTACCAAGTCTGTGCCAGGTCTTCCCTCCCAACCCAGTATCAGTGTCCTCTACCAAGTCTGTGCCAGGTCTTCCCTCCCATCCCAGTATCAGTGCCCTCTACCAAGTCTGTGCCAGGTCTTCCCTTCCATCCCAGTATCAGTGCTCTCTACCAAGTCTGTGCCAGGTCTTCCCTCCCATCCCAGTATCAGTGCCCTCTACCAAGTCTGTGCCAGGTCTTCCCTGCCATCCCAGTATCAGTGCCCTCTACCAAGTCTGTGCCAGGTCTTCCCTCTCATCCGAGTATCAGTGCTCTCAACCAAGTCTGTGCCAGGTCTTCCCTCTCATCCGAGTATCAGTGCCCTCTACAAAGTATGTGCCAGGTCTTCCCTCCCATCCCAGTATCAGTGCCCTCTACCAAGTCTGTGCCAGGTCTTCCCTCCCATACCACTATCAGTGCCCTCTACCAAGTCTGTGCCAGGTCTACCCTCCCATCCGAGTATCAGCACCCTCTACCAAGTCTGTGCCAGGTCTACCCTCTCATCCGAGTATCAGTGCCCTCTACCAAGTATATGCCAGGTCTTCCCTCCTAACCCAGTATCAGTGCGCTCTACCAAGTCTGTGCCAGGTCTTCCCTCCCATCCCAGTATCAGTGCCCTCTACCAAGTCTGTACCAGGTCTTCCCTGCCATACCAGTATCAGTGCCCTCTACCAAGTCTGTGTCAAGTCTTCCCTCCCATCCCAGTATCAGTGCCCTCTACCAAGTCTGTGCCAGGTCTTCCCTTTCATCCCTGTATCAATGCTCTCTACCAAGTCTGCGCCAGGTCCTCCCTGCCATACCAGTATCAGTGCCCTCTACCAAGTCTGTGCCAAGTCTTCCCTCCCATCCCAGTATCAGTGCTCTCTACCAAGTCTGTGCCAGGTCTTCCCTCCCATACCAGTATCAGTGCCCTCTACCAAGTATGTGCCAGGTCTTCCCTCCCATCCCAGTATCAGTGCCCTCTACCAAGTATGTGCCAGGTCTTCCCTCCCATCCCAGTATCAGTGTCCTCTACCAAGTCTGTGCCAGGTCTTCCCTCTCATCCCAGTATCAGTGCCCTCTACCAAGTCTGTGCCAGGTCTTCCCTCCCATCCCAGTATCAGTGCCCTCTACCAAGTCTGTGCCAGGTCTTCCCTCCCAACCCAGTATCAGTGCCCTCTACCAAGTCTGTGCCAGGTCTTCCCTCTCATCCCAGTATCAGTGCCCTCTACCAAGTCTGTGCCAGGTCTTCCCTCCCATCCCAGTATCAGTGCCCTCTACCAAGTCTGTGCCAGGTCTTCCCTCCCAACCCAGTATCAGTGCCCTCTACCAAGTCTGTGCCAGGTCTTCCCTCCCATCCCAGTATCAGTGCCCTCTACCAAGTATGTGCCAGGTCTTCCCTCTCATCCCAGTATCAGTGCCCTCTACCAAGCCTGTGCCAGGTCTTCCCTCCCAACCCAGTATCAGTGCCCTCTACCAAGTCTGTGCCTGGTCTTCCCTCTCATCCCAGTATCAGTGCCCTCTACCAAGTCTGTGCCAGGTCTTCCCTCCCATCCCAGTATCAGTGCCCTCTACCAAGTCTGTGCCAGGTCTTCCCTCCCAACCCAGTATCAGTGCCCTCTACCAAGTCTGTGCCAGGTCTTCCCTCCCATCCCAGTATCAGTGCCCTCTACCAAGTATGTGCCAGGTCTTCCCTCCCATCCCAGTATCAGTGTCCTCTACCAAGTCTGTGCCAGGTCTTCCCTCTCATCCCAGTATCAGTGCCCTCTACCAAGTCTGTGCCAGGTCTTCCCTCCCAACCCAGTATCAGTGCCCTCTACCAAGTCTGTGCCAGGTCTTCCCTCTCATCCCAGTATCAGTGCCCTCTACCAAGTCTGTGCCAAGTCTTCCCTCCCATCCCAGTATCAGTGCCCTCTACTAAGTCTGTGCCAGGTCTTCCCTCCCATCCTAGCATTGGTGCCCTCTACCAAGTCTGTGCCAGCTCTTCCCTCCCATCCCAGTATCAGTGCCCTCTACTAAGTCTGTGCCAGGTCTTCCCTCCCATCCTAGCATTGGTGCCCTCTTTTGGGGTGCCAAAATAGTCAGAAACAGCCCTGCTTATTCAGGCTTCAAGCAGCCTGTAAGCAGTAAGCAGTAATAAATGGTTGTATAAATGTGAGGCTGTATCTGTGGTTTACACTGGTGGATATGGGAGCTGTGTCTGCGCTGTAAAAGTGACTATGTATGCACAGCGAGATAAATGCCTCTATCTTTGCTTTGAATATATGCTATAAAATTCATACATATGTCAAATGATCAAAATGAGAAACACTCAGTGACTTGGATGGTGTGGTTTGAATACCAATGTGCTGATGAATACAAAAACTTCCTGACTCCTTAACCAATTGAATTTGCCTTCACTCTCTAATCGTTCGGATTGTCTCCATTATGACCGTGTGCATATCACTCCCCCCCCCCCCCCCTTTCTATCCCTCTTTTTCTAATTCTGGATACATGGATACACCTGTTGATGGACTCGCTCATTATGATAGTGAACACACCTATAAGATGTAATCATCTTATTATCCACTATCAACTGATAAGGATTTGTAACTGCCATTTTCTGTTCTCTGGACAGTTGTGTCTTTTTTGTTGCATACGTTTCTTCTATTTGTGTTTCCCAGGAACATAGCTAGAATGCCTCTGTTACCAAATCCTGTTATTGGTACTGTTCGTTGTACACTGTTTTATCAGCTTTGCTCTCATTTTCTATCTTAATAAAGCTTGGAATTGTAAAAAAAAAATGAATATATGCTATAAACCAGCAGATATGGATGTACACTGGGATAAATGACGTGATGTTTGCCTTGTATCAATGCTATAAACCAGCGGTTGTGAATATAAGCTTGGATAAATCAGGTAGGCTGTGTTTAGGCGATGACGGAATAAGTGAATTTGCTAAATCCCGCCTTGCTAGAAAATTCATGAAAGATGAGATTTTTTGCAAAATTTTTCAAAGTGCAGCCCATGAGGGGCAGGGCCGGTTTAAGGGGCCTGTGGCCCTGGCTCAAACTAGAGTTGGGAGGCCCCAGCGCAATATACTTGCAGGGTCCTGGGGAGCAGGCAGAATGTAGCAGGGTTGGTGTTGCGGGGGCCTCAGCAGAGGTCGGGGCCCCGGGGCAGTTGCCCCATTTGCCTCTATGGTAGCGCCGGCCCTGATGAGGGGTGTGTAATTTCTTCCCTTGGAGACCACCGCAGAGGCTCCAAAGTGGTAGTCTTAACACCATATATGAAGTGCCCTGCAAACCCCCTGGTCACTTCAACCAAAATGTGCCATTTTCGTACTACAGGAGTCCTGAGAAGTCTGAGTGATGGATCTCCACCCTGCATTGTCCCACCATATACTGTACATCCAAAAATGGCACCGGGATATTTGGGCGCAAGGTGAAGCTGAAAAATGGCTCACTCTGCTCCTGTGAAAACCCCGGCGGTGTTAATTGCTATTCCCGCTCCAGGCTGCTATGGACTGAGGCAGTGATCTGCAAACTTGGCTTTACAGCTTTTAAGGAACTACAAGTCCTACAATGCATTGCAGGAGTCTGACAGCCACAGTCAGGATTCATAAAGGCAAATGCATTGTGGGACTTGTAGTACCTTAACAGCTGGAGAGCCAAATTTGCAGATCACTGGACTGAGGGGATAAATGCAATTCTGCTGCCAGCTGTTGTACAGGTTTTTTTTTTTTGAAATTTGGGCTCCGTCTATTGCCGGTGCCCAAATTATCCTCTGAGCACCACTATAGCCATCATTCACTTAAAAGCTTATGGTGGCGCCCAAATGCCCACTCCCTTTTTGTCTGCCTCATGTGCCACCACCTTCTTCTTAGCCAAGTAATATTTTTTTGGCTGCTGATCGATCCTGCTTGGGTGTGGTTAAGAATCCATCCTGTCCTGACTGCCTCAATGACAGCAAAGACAATAATTGCCAATAATTCCCGACCAATCAGTTTCTTTGCTGTCCACTTAGCAGCCAATCAGGAGTTTTTATTGAATTGTTTTTCCTGTGCTAGTGTAACCGTATTTCCCATGTGCCTGCAGTACGGAATAAGAGCTTCTGACAATGGTGAGCATGGACCTTCTTCTTGCCTTGCGTTTAATATCCAGTTAATTGTCCTCCTGATATCTTAGCAGCGCTCTTCCCACAACACTTCAGCGTGACCGGATAAAGCCTCATGCTCGCCGCTCTGATGCACCTTCCAGTAATTGTTTGGGATGTGGCCAGGTACAAAATCGTATAATCCCCAAAGATAAAATGATTCTGAAAGATTCCCAAACTTTGCTTTCTCAGTGACTAACCGAAGAACGTGACTAATGTCCGGCCAGCGTGCCAAGTATTGCTGGATGAGCGAGCCGTACATATTTCTTTCGATGTACAAATGTAGAACGTTCTCAGGTTTCCACACTAATTCTTTTTAAACAAAATAATATAATGGGCTGGATTGAAAAAGAACTGTCTCCAGACATGAAGGACAAGTCCTAGATGCAACCTTGTACTGAAAAACAAGAGCAGGAAAACCGCAGTTACAAAAGTTTGAGAAGGTTAATATCGTGTGTTTGACAGTTTGTCTGCAGTGGACACAATCTGATGACCATATTTGGGTGCATAAAAAAGTCCTACCAAAATGCTGCACATGAAAATTGTGGGATGATTTTGGAGGTTCTTGTTGAAACTAGTGTGTGCCATTGTGACATGAATGACCCCACTGTAAGAAAGAAGCCATTTTTGCCAAAGAAAGGCCATTGCTAAAAAATATAAGGGACATTCAGAAATGCCCAATCTCAAGTTCAATGTAATTCCAAATGAATTCCGAGAATTCTGAGGGCCTGTTTACACTTGTGCCGCGAGCAGCTGCGAGATGCGTGGCGGCACTTCCTGGTTTGCGGGTACGCAGACGAATCCCATCAGCCGTGCCATGCACGGCTATGGGATTCGCAGCCGCCCACACGGACACGGATTCCACTCTACAGCCTACTGACACCCAGAGCTGTGCGCACACTACTGCTGTTGCCTCATTAAGTTGCAGGCACAGAACCTGCATTATTATTTCACTGTATTCTGATACAGTGGCATAGCTAAGGAGATGTGGGCCCCAATGCAAGTTTTACAATGGGGTTCCCCAAGCACTCTATATGGGAAACAGTAAATTCGGGCGCCTGAGGCTAGTGGACAAATCGGGCGCCGCCATTCACTTCTATAATAAATATCGTTTAATGGGCGCCCGGTAGGAAAAAAGGGCGCCGGAGAAAACTAACGTTTTAAAAGCGGCGCCCGGAGACTTAATGTTTTATTACTGTTTCTCATGATTACACATTATTTAATGATTTATACATGTTTAAATATTATTTTTAAACGAAAACCAGTACAATATTTTTCCCAAACATTATTTTTAAACGAAAAACATTACTTTTTTTTTTTTTACATTATTTTTAAACGAAAACAATTACAGGGGGGTCTTAGGTTTAGGCACCAACAGGGGGGTCTTAGGTTTAGGCACTAACAGGGGGGTCTTAGGTTTAGGCACCAACAGGGGGTCTTAGGTTTAGGCACCAACAGGGGGGTCTTAGGTTTAGGCACCAACAGGGGGGTCTTAGGTTTAGGCACCAACAGGGGGGTCTTAGGTTTAGGCACTAACAGGGGGGTCTAGGGGTTAGGGGTAGGTACAGGGAGGGTTACTTAGGCACCAACAGGGGGGGTCTTAGGTTTAGGCATCAACAGGGGGGTCTAGGGGTTAGGGGTAGGTACAGGGAGGGTTACTTGGTATTTTTTTTTTAAACGTTATTATGCGTTTCATTATTTAAACGAAAGATTAAAGTTTTTACAATTGCCGATTTAATACACATTATTTAATGATTTATAACGTTTAAAAACATTACTTTTAAACGAAATACATTTTTAAACGTAATCCATGTTTATCGTTAAAAACCCGGCGCCCTTTTTTCCCATCGCCCCTTTTTAACGTACGCCTCTATATGTATCAAATGATAGGGCGCACCAAAACCTGCCAATGGCAACTACAGTGTCAGAGGTGCAAGAAGGGCGGGGAACAGTTTGTTAAGGATTACCACTATTCAAAGTATCTATAGAAGTGATTATTATGAGCACAGGACCAATAGAGAGCTAATACTGTAGTTGAGGGAGAGCCCTTCGGGGCCCCTCTGATCCAAGGGCCCCGATGCGGTTGCAGCCTCTGCACCCCTATTGCTACACCCCTGTTCTGATAGTGCTATTGCAGAGCTGTGCATAATGTGATTCCTGCCCTTTAGGGATTAAAAACTGACCCTGCATCAACTCTGTAATTTTTGCTGGGACTTTTGGCATGGATCCGCCTCCAGAATGCCCCCCTCCAGGTGTTAGATCCCTTGAAACAACTTTCCCATCACTTTTGTGGCCAGAAACAGTCTTTGTAGGTTTTAAAATTCGCCTGCCCATTGAAGTCTATGGAGGTTCACCAGATTCTCCTGTTCGCAAACATTTTTTGGAACAGAAAATTCTATCGGCTTGATTCACTAACCGGCACTAAGCCGGTTAGTGTGCCCTAAGTGTTAGTGTGCGCAAACCACAGCGTTAGGTGGTTTGAGCCCACACATTTGATACAGCCCTGCTCACTGCGCGCGCAGCGCGGGTAATAGTGCACGGTGCTGCCCCTTAAAAGTCGCACCCAGTGCAACGAAAATGGCGCTTTGGGTGCTCGTTAAGCAGCACTGTGATGCGCCGTTTAGGGGGCACCAGATGCGCAATTTTCATCAGACCCGGTGTAACTTTTAAGGGGCAGTGGGTGCAACGTTATCATCGCACCACGCACTAATATAGGCGCACCCACGCTGCGCGCGCAGTGTGTGGGACTGTGAGCAAAGTAGGTTTGCGCGCACTAGCGGCCAAAAAGGGCTTTTCACACTGGTGCTAACACTTTGCGCCGGTTAGTGAATCAAGCCCTATGTTTGTTATATTTCTAATGTACTTATGTACTGGTATATTGATTGCAAGAGCAGCTTGAGTCTTTTGACTAAACTTGTTGCTGTATACGGATTTAGCAACCGATTTAATACCTAATAAAAAAACAGCAGCAGCCTCTTGAATGTCATGGCTGGTGGGGTGTGTTTATAATGATGATATGTATGTTATGAGGGTGTTACCTGCAGTCTTGCGAATTCCCGTGAGTATTGTGACTCTCCAGATTCATGCGGAATAGCTGTGTGGATTACGCATTTCGCTTCTCCTCTGGTTTGGCTGGTTTGATGTTTCCTGTTGATGTTGTCATCACTCAGGCCCAGTCTAGCATTTCAGAACTCTTTTGAGACATCTGTACGCTTTCTTCTTTTCCTCAGTCGTAGTGGTGGCCACCTTGTCCCTTGGTGTGGAGTTCAAATAACCGCCGACGTGTGTTCCGAGAGGTACCGAGAGTCATGAAAGAGATTCAAGTCTGTGCAGTCTCGCTTCCTGCAGATTTCTTTGTACAAGACTTTCAATTATTGGTATGTGGCATACTGCCCATGAAGATATACTGTATGACATACATATTATAAAAAAAAAATATATATATATATATATATATATATATATATATATATATATACTGTATTTTTTAGACTTTTAGACTATAAGACTCACTTTTTCTCTCCCAGAAGTCAGGAAAAAGTCACTGCGTCTTAAAATCCAAATGCAGGAAGATCCTGACTTGTGAACGCCTGCCAATACAACCCTCCAACCCGCCGCAATGTCGGGGACTCCCTGTACTGTGCCCATGCAGAGGAGGAGGACACAGGGGGACACAAAGGAGCATAGAGGAGGACAGAGGCGGACACCTGGGGACACAGGAGGACACAAGGGGGACAGAGAAGGCCACAGGGAGACACGAGTTGCAAAGGGGGCATAATCCACAAGATGCCCCTTCACTATGCATGCACCAGGTTTAGTATATTTTTCCCCCTGGTTTTCGTCCTTTAAAACTAGGTGCGCCTTATGGTGAGGAGCGTCTTATAGTCTGAAAAATACGGTGTGTATGTGTGTGTGTGTGTGTGTGTATGTATGTATGTGCATTGCATTAGCTGTGTGTGTGTGTGTGTGTGTGTGTGTGTGTGTGTGTGTGTGTGTGTGTGTGTGTGTGTGTGTGTGTGTGTGTCTGTGTGTGTATGAAAACAGAGAGAAATGCACCCTGTATGTATTTAGAGAGTTTAGCCTGTCTAGTTCCTCCTCATCTGTGACTAATTATAACTGTAATTTTATCTCTCAGTTGTGTCAGCTGGCTGCCTCAACAGAGCAGCTAATTTGTAAACACAGGATGTTAACCCTATGTCTGCACAACAATGTTTACAAATGGTGTCTGGCAGATAAGCAAACAGAAATAAGATAATATAAGCACTTGAGTTCAGATCTAAAGGTGGCCACATCAGGCGACTTGGGGGCCAATCAACCATCCGATTCAAAGAAAAATCAGAGCCGCTAAGTGCATGCCTGATCGACGATGCATCCAATTTCGGGCAGAAATTGGTTGCATGCATCGATCGGACATCCTACAAGAGGTAGAGCCGACTTGCTCATTCGGGTATACGGCAGTAACGGCGAGCGATATCGGGACGAGCGACAAAACCCTTAGCTCTGTTTTCCCAGTGTATATATTTCCATGTGTGCTGTCACTAGGGTTGGTGTCACCCGGTGCGGAACCTCATGGTGTCACCCCCACTTACCCCATGAACCTCCAACCTCACCAGGTAGTAACGTTGTTTGTTATGGGGAAATGTTAAGGTGATCACTATGTGGTTCTGGTAACTTCTGAACTCCATTATCATCTCATCGTAGAGCAGCCAGAAGGGAGAAGAGCAGGAGGGAGAAGTGCATTAGGCACTAGCCTGGTCAGTATTTACATAGCCTACTCCACTCTCACTTATCCTGGAACTTGTTGTCACCCCTCCTGCTGGTGATGACACCTGGTGTGGTCCACACCTACCGCACCCCCTAGTAACGCTACTGGCAGGGCCGGATTTGTACTTCTTACCACCCAAGGCCGACTATTACCTGCCGCCCCAACCGAAATCGTATCCTACCACCTCTCTCCACACACACCCATCCAAAAAATTTTGGGCCGATGGTGTCCACTATTGGGGCTAGTGCCGAGGTCTCCATGGCAACGTGAAGTGAATCAATCATGTCACACGGGGGAACCGGTCAATCAAGCGATCTACAGGTGATGGGCGTGGTGGGAGCCGTCCACCACACACACATACTCAAAAGTGGCTCACAATTGGACATTGGGTGGGGTCAGCAATACGTAAAAGTGAGTCCTGTACCCACTGCTTTCTCCAGGGTAACAGCGCTGGCCAATCAATAATTAAGAAATGGGTACTGTGAGACGCTGCCTTCTGTATTCTGTACTATTTGCTGGTGCTGCCCCTGGTCCTTTCATCCCCCACACCAAGTGTGTGAGACCCGGCCTTCTGTAACTGCCTGGAGCTGCTGCTATGTTATTGGACAAGGTCTGGCTTTTTGCTAGTCACACACTGTTCACAAACGTTTGGTTAACGGACTGCAGCTGCCTGTAGCACAGCCCAGGCAGGTGCCAGCTGGTACTAATAGTGCAGTTATCCTGACCACTTTCATTTGTTTGGACACTTGCAAATAATGCCCTGCAAATAATGCCCACTGTGTGCAGGCCGCCCCTTGTTTATCTGGTGCCCTAGGCCATGGCCTATGTGGCCTTGCCAGAAATCCGGCCATGGCTACTGGGGTAATGGAGGAGCATCAGATTTGGAAGACAGCCATAGGACAGGTAATATATAAACGCACACATGTACATTTATACACTAGGGAACAGCTGCGAGGCAGCTGACGCGGCAGACTATGATTCCGATAGATTTCATACTGAAATCGATAGGGAATCGGGCTGCGGTGTATGGGCAGCTGCCAGTTCTCTCGATCAGAGAGATAATTGTCTCTTGGTCGAATTTGCTCATCATCTCCAGATGTATGGCCACCTTATAGAAGATCTGTGGTGAATTTACAGCACATTCAAATAGACATATTACTGTTTCCCCATTATTCCCCCTCTTCATTTATCCTATTTTCGCCGCTCCCGGCTCCCAATAAATAACTTAATTAATAAAATATAATTTTTAAACCTGCTTTGGGCAAGATGGCTGCAATGTAAAGGGCTTCCAGGTCAGTACACAGTCTCCCTGCAGTGCTGTGAGCTGAGAGATGAGCTGAGCTGAAGCCACAAGAGGCAGATCTCCCTCCCCTGCTGTCTGAAGCTTGCAGAAAGGTCATGGATGACTCATCAGATGACGTGCAGCAGGGGGAGGGGGAGGGAGGAACAGCTGCTGTATTGTCTGCCTCTTCCTGCAGCACAATATTCGTCTATCTAGTCGAATGATTAGAAAGGAGCAGGAGAGAGACAGCACAGCTGTTTCTACATGAGACAGGAAAAAAAAAATTATTACTTATGAAAGGAACTTATCTCTTCATTTAAATTGCATTTTGAAAAAAGTGCCACAGAACCCCTTTAAAGGAAACCTATAATAGAAAAAAAAGCTTTTACTTACCTGGGGATTCTGCCAGCCCCGTGCAGCCGCTCTGTGCCTGTGCTGATACTCAACCATCCTCCGGTCCCCCACATTGGCTCAGTTTCACTTTTGACTACATGCAAGTCGACACTCCCATCGGCAGGAGCGTCCTGCGCAGACCCAGTACGAACAAGGATGTGCGCAGCCAGGGCCGCGCAGGTTCTGTAGCCGGCGACTGAAGAAAGCGATGGGGGACCAGAGGACCTATGAGTGTGGGCAGCCCCAGGTAAGTGAAACTCTTTTTTTTTTTAATCATTGCAGGTTTCCTTTAAGTCCACAGTAAGCTTTCCACTGAAGAAAAAAGTGCTGTGTTCAACTGTTTGAATGCTGCTCTGCTACCAGTTTTTTTCTCATAGTAGATTTTATGCTGTAAATTATCTTATACTGTAGAGCAAAGAAAAAATGCAGTTTCATACCACTTTAAATTACCTTTTTGACTGCTTCGTGGACCTAATTTGTAAAGCCAAAGCTGAATCCTGAAAAGACGTGACTGGCGTCTGCGTCGTTATAGCTCACGTTTTTTTATTTTTTTCATTCCAGATATGTGAATTTTGCATTCCTGGCGTCCTTGATTTCTAAACTCCCCTGAATGAGCGTGGCCGCCCGCTCATTTCTGCGCCGTCTTTAACCTTCAGAGGGAAAATCTAATAAGTGCTTGTGAGCAAGATGATTTGTCTTTGCGCCTTGTATAATTGCGTTCCTGCCTTAATGGCAACGCTGCGCTCTCAGGGGATCCGGCCGAGGACGAGAGATTTGTCTTAATCTGCTTTCTTCTACAGACAGAAGATCTAAATAAATAAACAGGAACATTGTAACAATTTATACCAGGCCATCGTCTCTCTACCACTGCCACCACTGCCTGAGCGTCTGGTATGGCCAAAGCAGCCTATTGTGCACTGCAGTGCAGGAGAGAGACGTCATTAGATTGTAAGCTCTTTCGGGCAGCATGGTGGTGTAGTGGCATTGGGCAGCACTGATGTTATCCCCGTGTCTGTGTGGGTTTCCTCCAGGCACTCCGGTTTCCTCCCACATCCCCAAAACATAAGACGAATAACATTTATATTGCGCTTTTCTCCTGGCGGACTCAAAGCGCCAGAGCTGCAGCCACAAAGGCGTGCTCTATAGGCAGTAGCAGTGTTAGGGAGACTTGCCCAAGGTCTCCTACTGAATAGGCAGAGCTTACTGAACAAGCAGAGCCGAGGTTCAAACCCTGGTCTCCTGTGTCAGAGGCAGAGCCCTTAACCATTACACCATCCAGCCACCAAAACATACTAATAAGTTCACTGGCTTCCCCTAAAATTGGCCCTACACTACGATAAATACACTACATGATACATACATAGATATAGGACTATGGCAGGAATTAGATTGTGAGCCTCTCTGAGGGACAGGTAACAAGACAATATACTCTGTACATCGCTGCAGAAGATGTTGGCGCTATATACATAAAAATAATAATTCTGGTCTCCTGTGTGGGGCTTTATCAATATTTTTTTTTAAGTTTGTAATTTGCACACCTTATTTAAAGTGAACCTGAACAAAGTAAAATTATTTAAAATAAACACATGATGTACCTGCAAATGAATATTACATACTTACCTCGACGTCAGTTCCTTTCAGAAGCTCCTCATTTCTTTCTTACGATTCCTTCCAGTTCTGACAAGATCTGAAATATATCCGTTGCTGTCAGTTATATATCAGTCACTGTCAGTTATAACTGAAAGGAGAACTGATGTGCAAGGTAATGCCCGTGTTTCCCTATAATTCAAGTGGGCGATATTACAGTTTAACAGTGTGCTGCTGACCAGGAAGCTGTTATGGGGTGCAGGCCATTTTCAAAATGGAGGACGGAGAATTCCATTGATCACAATGGACAAACAGGACGCAGGAGAGCAGAAAGAGATTGATAAGTAGACTACATAGGAGGTAAGTATGATGTGTGTATGTTTATTTTGACTTGTAATTTTTAGTGCAGGTTTGCTTTAAGGCACAATATAGCATAATAGGCTGGTGCTTTCCAAATAAAGTAATAATAAGCAATCCTGCTGTTGTATTAGTTTGCGCATTGCAGCACAGGATTGTGCAGTGTATGATCACAAACTTATTGCCCGCTTCAGTGAAATTCCCACTTTCATTTGTCACTGTCTCACACATATTGGACTGTGCCACAGCTGGGAATATCAGCTAAATAAGGTCTGTTTGACTAAATCTTGGGCAGGTTTGAGCATGATCAGTGCTATGCCAATTTCATGTGTGTGTGTGTGTGTGTGTGTGTGGGGGGGGGGGGGGGGGGGGGGGTCCAGCCAAAAAGCTAAAATGCAGATGTGACACCTACATACACCCATCAGCTGGCTACAACAATAAAACTGATAGTAAATGAACAACACTGATTATCTCATTACAGTGACAACTGTCAAGGGGGAGGGGGGGGGGGGGGGGGGGGAGGGGGGCATGTATCAAGCAGCAGATAAAAAGTCAGTGAGGTGTTGGAAACAAGAAAAATTAACAAATTTAACCACTTGAGGACCAAAGGCTTACACCCCACTAGTGATCGGGCTATGTTTTACAATTTAGGCCACTGCAGCATTAAGGGCTTGCTGCAGGGCCATACAACTCACCATACAAGTGATTCCCCCCCCCCCCCCCATTCTGCCCACCAACAGAGCTTTCTGTTGGTGGGCTCTGATCGGTCCTGGAATGTTTATTTATTTTTGCATAAATGTTTATTTTTTAAATAAATTTTGCTATTTCTTTTATGTATTTTTTTATCCACCCCCCCCCCCCCACAGCCAGCCAACGGCGTATCTAGAGGGGTGCAGGCATGGCTCATGCCATGGGCGCCACGGCACCATGGGCGCCATGTCTGCCCCTGTACTACACCCCCATGCATCCCTATAACTCAGAACTCAAATCAATTCTCTTATTTGAAGAACAAGGCTACTTAATTTATGTATGTATGTAGGGAGTGGCTGTATGGTGTAATGGTTAAGGGCTCTGCCTCTGGCACAGGGGACCTGGGTTTGAATCTCGGCTCTGCCTGTTCAGTAAGCCAGCACTAATTCAGTAAGGGACCTTAGGCAAGTCTCCCTAACACTGCTACTGCCTATAGGGTGCATCCTAGTGGCTGCAGCTCTGGCGCTTTGAGTCCGCCAGGAGAAAAGCGCAATATAAATGTAATTTGTCTTGTCTTGTCTCACTTGGCTTAGTGACAGAGGAGGACAGAGGACAGAGAGGAAATAAGAGATATTTTCAAAAAAGCAATATCCCAAACCAAAAATCACAGGCAACCATAACACATGTACACGAAAGAAAAGCAGTTTTTAGAGGGAAAAGGGGCTCCGACCAGGGGTGGCGGCGCAATTTCAGTGTTTGCCATTGGCTCTATATTACTCAGATACACCCCTGCAGCCAGCCAATGACAGCGATCGTCTGTCATAGGCTTAAGCCTATGACAGCGGATCGCTTCTCTGCCTCCAGAGGGGACAAAATGTGTAACACGACTGTCCCCAGTACAGCGCTGCCGTGGATTGCAGCGCTGTACAGTGTAAATGGACGGCGGTTTCACCGTCTAACAGTCTCCTAGTGGCGATCACCGCTTGGAGACTCTGCTCCGTCACTTAAGCGGAGATGCACGCGCATCAGCGCACGCAATCTCCTGAAAAACACGCCCCAAAACTTGATGCCAATGGGGGAGCCACCGCATTCACACCCATCGGCGTGACGCGGTTATTAGGTAGTTAAAGGGGAACCTGAACTGAGTAAAATTATTTAAAATAAACACATGATGTACCTGCAAATGAATATTACATGTCTACCTCGCCGTCAGTTCCTCTAAGAAGCTCACCATTTTCTTCTAACAACAAATTCTTCCAGTTCTGACAAGATTTTGTCGAAACTGAAATATATCAGTTGCTGTCAGTTATATATTAGTTGCTGTCAGTTATAACTGAAAGGACAGCTGATGTGCAAGGTAATGCCCATATTTCCCCATGTCTCATGTGGGCAATATTACAGTTTAACAGTGTGCTGACCAGGAAGCTGTCACATGGTAAATTTTAAAATGGAAGACAGAGAATTTAATTGATCACAGTGAGCAAACATGAGGCCAGAGAGGAGAAAGTGATTGATAAGTAGACTACATGGGAGGTAAGTATGACGTGTGTATGTTTACTTTGACTTTTCATTTTTAGTTCAGGTTTGCTTAAAGGATCTGAGCAAGTAGGGCCAAAACTTGAATGTAAGCCAACAAGGTCAGTGATTTTATGAAACTGTAGATCTCATGTGGTGTTCCTGGCTTGCAGTGATTAATACCTACCAAGAGAGGACCAGGGAAGGAAAACCAGCATATGGCAACAGGGCCTGCAGTCAGTAGCTTAGCTTAGGAGCTGTGGTCCCCAATGTGAGTTTTACATTGGGGCCGCTCAAGTACTCTATACATAAATATTGCATGCATGGAAAAAGGGCAGCATGAAAAAAGGGCCCGGCTGGATAACGAAATGGCGCCAGTGGATAACGAAATCTGATAATGATAAACATCTTTGCCAAACTTGATGAACAATAAATACTGTTGTAAAAACAGACGGAAAATAATAAAGAAAATATATTAACGTTAAAATTCGTTAGGTAATTCAACAATACAGCTTAACCCAACCCTACTCTCACACAGAACCCTCCCCTGGTGGGTGTTGCCTAAAACTAACCACTCCCCTGGTGGCGCCTAACAACCCCCCAGTGGAGCCTAACCCTAACCACCCCCCCCAGCGGTGCCTAACTCTAACCACCCCCCTGGTGATGCCTAACCCTAACCACCCCCCTTTGTGTTACCCAAAACTAACCGCCTACCGGGTGGCGTCTAACCCTAACCACTCCCCCTGGTGGTGCCTAACCCTAACCATTCCCTCTGCAGAAACACCCTTTTACACATAATAGCGATATCTTTTATAACGTAATATCTGTACATACAAACGAAATAATATAACAAAAACTATAACGTTGCAAGCTTCTAAAACAATAATATACTTCATAAACTGTAATGTTCTAATTATAACGATATTTATTGCGGCGCCCTTTTTTCAGCTTTTTTCGCCGTACTAACGATAATTACATTAGAGTCTATGGGGGCGCCTTTTTCGTCCACCCTCAGCTGGTGCCCTTTTTTTCTGCTACCTAAAAATTGATTTGTAGCTCCAAAACCTGCCAAGGACAGCTGCAGTGTCAGAGAGGTGTAAGCAGGGGAGAGGACAGCTGCAGTGTCAGAGAGGTGTAAGCAGGGGAGAGGACAGCTGCAGTGTCAGAGAGGTGTAAGCAGGGGAGGGACAGCTGCAATGAGAGGTGTAAGCAGGGGAGGGGACAGCTGCAGTGTCAGAGAAATGTAAGCGGGAGGGGGGGCAGCTGCAGTGTCAGAGAGGTGTAGGCTGGGGAGGGTACAGCTGCAGTATCAGAGAGGTGTAGGCTGGGGAAGGTACAGCTGCAGTGTCAGAGAGGTGTAGGCTGGGGAGGGGACAGCTGCAGTGTCAGAGAGATGTAAGCAGGGGAGGGGGCAGCTGCAGTGTCAGAGAGGTGTAGGCTGGGGAGGGGACAGCTGCAGTGTCAGAGAGGTGTAGGCTGGGGAGGGGACAGCTGCAGTATCAGAGAGGTGTAGGTAGGGGAGAGGACAGCTGCAGTGTCAGAGAGATGTAAGCAGGGAAGGGGACAGCTGCAGTGTCAGAGAGGTGTAGGCAAGGGGGAAGACAGCTGCAGTGTCAGAGAGATGTAAGCAGGGGAGGGGACAGCTGCAGTGTCAGAGAGGTGTAGGCTGGGGAGAGGACAGCTGCAGTGTCAGAGAAGTGTGGGCTGGGGAGGGGACAGCTGCAGTGTCAGAGAGATGTAAGCAGGGTAGAGGACAGGTGCAGTGTCAGAGAGGTGTGGGCTGGGGAGGGGACAGCTGCAGAGTCAGAGAGATGTAAGCAGGGGAAGGGACAGCTGCAATGAGAGGTGTGGGCTGGGGAGGGGACAGCTGCAGTGTCAGAGAGATATAAGCAGGGGAGGGGACAGCTGCAGTGTCAGAGAGGTGTGGGCTGGGGAGGGGACAGCTGCAGTGTCAGAGAGGTATAAGCAGGGGATGGAACAGCCGCAGTGTCAGAGAAGTGTAGGTTGGGGAGGGGACAGCTGCAGTGTCAGAGAGATGTAAGCAGGGGAGGGGACAGCTGCAGTGTCAGAGAGATGTAAGCAAGGGAGGAGACAGCTGCAGTGTCAGAGAGGTGTAAGCCGGAGAGAGGACAGCTGCAGTGTCAGAGAGGTATAAGCAGGGGAGGGGACAGCTGCAGTGTCAGAGAGATGTAAGCTGGGGAGGGGACAGCTGCAGTGTCAGAGAGATGTAGGCTGGGGAGGGGACAGCTGCAGTGTCAGAGAGATGTAAGCAGGGGAGGGGACAGCTGCAGTGTCAGAGAGGTGTAAGCTGGGGAGGGGACAGCTGCAGTGTCAGAGAGGTATAAGCAGGGGATGGAACAGCCGCAGTGTCAGAGAGGTGTAGGTTGGGGAGGGGACAGCTGCAGTGTCCGAGAGATGTAAGCAGGGGAGGGGACAGCTGCAGTGTCAGAGAGATGTAAGCAGGGGAGGGGACAGCTGCAGTGTCAGAGAGGTGTAGGCTGGGGAGGGGACAGCTGCAGTGTCAGAGAGGTGTAAGCAGGGGAGGGGACAGCTGCAGTGTCAGAGAGGTGTAAGCTGGGGAGGGGACAGCTGCAGTGTCAGAGAGGTGTAGGCTGGGGAGGGGACAGCTGCAGTGTCCGAGAGATGTAAGCTGGGGAGGGGACAGCTGCAGTGTCAGAGAGATGTAAGCTGGGGAGGGGACAGCTGCAGTGTCAGAGAGGTGTAGGCTGGGGAGGGTACAGCTGCAGTGTCAGAGAGATGTAAGCTGGGGAGGGGACAGCTGCAGTGTCAGAGAGGTATAAGCAGAGGAGGGAACAGCCGCAGTGTCAGAGAGGTGTAAGCAGGGGAGGGTACAGCTGCAGTGTCAGAGAGATGTAAGGTGGGGAGGGGACAACTGCAGTGTCAGAGAGGTGTAAGCAGGGGAGGGGACAGCTGCAGTGTCAGAGAGGTGTGGGCTGCGGAGAAGAACAGTCTATAAATGGTAACAACTAATCAAAGCACATGTAGAAGTGATTATTATCCGGTGTCCAAATTTACTCCGGTGTCCAATAGACTCCCCTGTGCAATAGCAGCATGTTGTGGAAAAGGAGAGCACAGGTCACTAACAGATGTCCGCTTGCGCGCTAAGTTTCCCATTCGCGTGCTAAGCTTAGCACTGCCCGGTGCACGAGAAACCTTGCAACTGGTGCAACGAAAACGGTGCACCCGATGCGCCCAAAACGGCGCATTGGATGCATCCTTAATGTCGCATGGGTGTGCGAACGTGAAACTTATCACGCAAACTGATTTAGCTTGGTGCGTGCTAACTACTTAGCACCCTAGTTAGCACGCCCAAAGTTTTTAGGCGTGCTAATTAGGTTAGCACTGCTTTGTGAATCAGGCCCAAGGTCTTTTTGAAAAAAAAAAAAAAACTTGTAGCCACTCTTCTCCTTTACATAACCTGCATATTGGTGATTTTAGCTTGTATGTGGGCTTTGCTATTAACCGCTAAAGTCAGTGGCAATGGAGTATAATTAATTACAAAAATTCAAATTTTGCATAATTGGCGTAATTTTGAGTTGCAATTGGATTGAAAATGAGATTTCTATACCAGTCATAATCAAAATTACATTTGAAATGAAATTAAGGGGATTCAAAATCAAAATTATTATTATTTAGTACTTATATAGCACCTGCATCATCCGCAGTGCTGTACAGAGTATGTTGTCTTGTCACTTAACTGTACCTCAGAAGGGCTTACAATCTAATACCTACCATAGTCTTATGTGTATGTATGTACCATGTATCGTAGTCTAGGGCCAAATTGGGGTGAAGCCAATTAATTTATCTGTATGTTTTTGGGATGTGGGAGGAAACTAGAGTGCCCAGAGGAAACCCATGCAGACACAGGGAGAACATACAAACTCCTTGCAGATGTTGATCTGGCTGGGATTTGAACCGGGGACTCAGAGCTGCAAGGCGAGAGTGCTAACCACTACACCACTATGCTTAGCCCTTACAAGCACCGCTATCAGAAAGTTAGGAGGTACGCAGGAAAATACATGATCTACTTTGCTGGTGGAAACTTGGCAAGCACTGATTACAGCAGGAAGATAAAGAAAAAAAAACAGAGAGCAGAAGGAAGCAGTGAGACGATCTTCTTTCACAGACTTTTGCCTCAGGCGGCACTTCTTGGGGGGCGGCAGCCACCCGTCCATGGGTGCGGGGGGGGGGGCGGCCGCCGAGCTGGAGGGGTAGCGGGCAGGAAGGGAGTATTGGGCCTAGTGGTGGGGAGGGGGGTTGGACACCCCTCCTCCCTGGCCTGGGTCCCCCGGTCTACGTACGCTCCCCCTCCAGCTTTAAATTGTTACGTAGCTGTCGATAGTAAGAGGGACGGGTGGGGATCACTCCAGTCTTCCGGTTCCAGCGTGCGCTCCACTGACGTCACTTCCTGCAACGCCGCCCACTTACAATACAGTGGGCGGCGTTGCAGGAAGTGACGTCAGTGGAGCGCATGCTGGAACCGTAAGAGGTGAGTGATCCCTGACCGTCCCTCTTACTATCGGCAGCTACGTAACAATTTAAAGCTGGAGGGGGAGCGCAGATCGGGGGACCCAGGCGAGGGAGGGGGGGGGTCTGACCCCCCTCCCCACCACTAAGCCCAATACCCCCTTCCTGCCCGCTACCCCTCCAGCTCGGCGGCCCCCCACCCATGGCTTGGGGGGGGCAGCAATTTTTTCTAAGTTTGCCTCAGGCTGCAAAAAGTCTAGGGCCGGCCCTGTTACTGTGTTGTTTCTTTGAAACCGAGAAAGAGCTCTGTCCCCCTCCTAGCGCCCCTCCCAGCCTTAAAATTATAATAAAGAAATCCTCATTGTTTAATAATAATTTCCAATGTGTTGCACCCCGGCATCCCTTGTAATAGTCACAGCCAGGCTCCTTATTAAAGGTTTCAGAGACAAAGAGAGAGAGAATATGATGAAGAGCAGCACCACGCCGGGACTAGTGTTGGGCGAACATCTAGATGTTCGGGTTCGGGCCGAACAGGCCGAACATGGCCGCGATGTTCGGGTGTTCGACCCGAACTCCGAACATAATGGAAGTCAATGGGGACCCGAACTTTTGTGCTTTGTAAAGCCTCCTTATATGCTACATACCCCAAATTTACAGGGTATGTGCACCTTGGGAGTGGGTACAAGAGGAAAAAAAAATTTAGCAAAAAGAGCTTATAGTTTTTGAGAAAATCGATTTTAAAGTTTCAAAGGGAAAACTGTCTTTTAAATGCGGGAAATGTCTGTTTTCTTTGCACAGGTAACATGCTTTTTGTCGGCATGCAGTCATAAATGTAATACATATAAGAGGTTCCAGGAAAAGGGACCGGTAATGCTAACCCAGCAGCAGCACACGTGATGGAACAGGAGGAGGGTGGCGCAGGAGGAGAAGGCCACGCTTTGAGACACAACAACCCAGGCCTTGCATGAGGACAAGAAGCGTGCGGATAGCATGCTTTGTACCACCATGCAGTCATAAATGTAATAAAGATAAGTGGTTCAATAAACAGGGACCACGCGGCAACGCTAACCCAGCAGCAGCACACGTGATGGAACAGGAGGAGGCGCAGGAGGAGAAGGCCACGCTTTGTGAGACACAACAACCCAGGCCTTGCATGAGGACAAAAAGCGTGCGGATAGCATGCTTTGTACCGCCATGTAGTCATAAATGTAATAAAGATAAGAGGTTCAATAAACAGGGACCACGCGGCAACGCTAACCCAGCAGCAGCAGCAGCAGCAGCACACGTGATGGAACAGGAGGAGGCGCAGGAGGAGAAGGCCACGCTTTGTGAGACACAACAACCCAGGCCTTGCATGAGGACAAAAAGCGTGCGGATATAGCAGCAATGCTTTTTGCCGCCATGCAGTCATAAATGTAATACAGATGAGAGGTTCAATAAACAGGGACCGGAAACGCTAAACCATCCCAGATGTTCATCGGTCATGTTACTTGGTTGGGGTCCAGGAGTGTTGCGTAGTCGTTTCCAATCCAGGATTGATTCATTTTAATTTGAGTCAGACGGTCTGCATTTTCTGTGGAGAGGCGGATACGCCGATCTGTGATGATGCCTCCGGCAGCACTGAAACAGCGTTCCGACATAACGCTGGCTGCCGGGCAAGCCAGCACCTCTATTGCGTACATTGCCAGTTCGTGCCAGGTGTCTAGCTTCATGCCCGGTTTCAGGTCCAGCGGTGCCAGCCACAAATCCGTCTGTTCCTTTATTCCCCTCCAAATTTCCTCCCCTGTGTGCTGCTTATCCCCAAGGCAGATCAGCTTCAGCAACGCTTGCTGACGCATGCCAACAGCTGTGCTGCACTGCTTCCACGATCCTACTGCTGCTGGTGCTGGGTTAGCATTTCCGGATGAGGTACAGCTTTGAGATGCGTTGGAGGAGAAGGAGTCAGAGAGGTAGGTGCTGCTGTTGTTATCCAGCTGTTTGCGGCGTGGGCAACACCCGCGCCGTAGCAGGTGAGGAATCGCTGCCAGGCTCCACAAGGTTCACCCAGTGCGCGGTAAGGGAGATGTATCGACCCTGGCCGAACGCACTCGTCCAGGTGTCAGTGGTGAGGTGAACCTTGCAGGCAACGGCATTCTTCAAGCTTCGGGTTATTTAGCTGACCACGTGCTCATGCAACTCAGGCACTGCAGAGCGCGCAAAGTGGTAGCGGCTGGGAACCACGTAACGTGGGATGGCCACTGACATCATGCCCTTGAAGCTGTTTGTCTCCACCACTCGATATGGCAGCATTTCGCAGGCCAGAAGCTTGGCTATGCTGGCTGGCTGTTACTGCCACGGCCCGGGGGTCATTTGCTGGCAATTTCCTCTTGTGCTCAAACATCTCAGAAACAGACAACTCAACCGTAGCGCTGCACACCGAAGGGCTGTTGGTTGTTGTGTTTGATGAACACTGGGAGACCTCAAGAGCACTAGTCCGGAAAGTGACAGTGTCAGCATCGTCTGATGTTTGTGAATGTTGTGAACCACGCAATGGCTGGGCTACTGCTGCTGCTGAGGCGGGTCTGGTGGTGAGTCTGGTGAACCCAAGGGAGGCAGTGTTGCTGGTGGTACCCTGTCCTGCCGCGTTTGCCCACAGAGTGGGATGTTTGGATAGAATGTGGCGGCTCATGCTGGTGGTGGAGAGGTTGTTAATACTTTTCCCCCTGCTCAGGCGGGTCTTGCACACCTTGCAAATCGCCATGGTAACATCCTCAGTGCAGTCTTCAAAGAAAGCCCAGACTTTAACTGGCTGAGGACTCGGACCTCGTGCGTGATGTGCTGGTGCTGCTTAACCCACTGCTGGACGCTTGAGAGGTCATCCAAGTAATTATCTGGTCCTGTTCTTTTGGATCTGTGAGGGTTGTTGTCCTGGACAACATGGGCAGTATTGAGTGGGTTTTCTTGGGTGCTCCCCTGTGGCCTGTACGTGAACCGTCAGGGGAAACACCTCTTCCCTTGCCCCTCCCTCTTTCACCGGATTTCTTCCTCATTTCACTTATCCTTAAAGTACACGCTGACTGGCAGCAGTACAGTGGCAGTACAGAAATGCTATACAGTGGTGGGTGAGCGGTGTACCACTATTGTCAGCAGTGACACAGAGCACAATGCTATACAGTGGCGGGTGAGCGGTGTACTACTGTTCCCAGCAGACACAGAGTGGAAGTAAACACAATGCTATATAGTGTGGCTGAGCCGTGTACACAGAGTGGCATTAAACACAATGCTATATAGTCTGCTATATAGTCACCCCGAACAGGGTGATGTTCTGCAGAACCCGAACAGTGGCAAACACTGTTCGCCCAACACTACTGGGAGGGAACGCAGATTTTAGTACCTAAACACACGATACAACATGTTTTCCGGGGTCGGACTCTGAGGCACATACAGATGGTCCCGATCATCATCCTCATCATACAACTCTTCTCCTGAGTCTGACCCACCCACCACCTCTGCCACCCCAACATCCCCAGACACAGACCCCTCATCGTCCTCAACATTAACTTGGGATGCTGGCCTGAGCCAGACCTCCTCCTCCACATCAGGCCCCATCATCTCCTCAATGGCAGCCCTCATTAATCGCTCTGGCGACGGACTGATGGACACAACGTTCTCCTCCGGGGAGGGCTGCTGCTGACCACTGGCTGCTGGGGTGGATGTTATAGCTTGCGTGGGGCGTTGGCTGTTGCTGTTGTTGGGAGTGCTGCTCACAGCGGAGGTCTCTGGGGAACTCATGTTGAGCTCATATAGTGGTTGACGGTGAGTGGAGTATTACTGATCCCAGCAATATACACACTGACTGGCAGAGTACGCAATGCTATATAGTGTGGCTGAGCGAGGTACACAGAGTGGCAGTAAACAGAATGCTATATAGTGTGGCTGAGCGAGCGGTGTACCACTATTCCCAGCAGACACAGAACAGTGAACAGAATGCTATATAGTGTGGCTGAGCGAGCGGTGTACCACTATTCCCAGCAGACACAGAACAGTGAACAGAATGCTATATAGTGTGGATGAGCGAGCGGTGTACCACTATTCCCAGCAGACACAGAACAGTAAACAGAATGCTATATAGTGTGGCTGAGCGAGCGGTGTACCACTATTCCCAGCAGACACAGAACAGTGAACAGAATGCTATATAGTGTGGCTGAGCGAGCGGTGTACCACTATTCCCAGCAGACACAGAACAGTGAACAGAATGCTATATAGTGTGGCTGAGCGAGCGGTGTACTACTGTTCCCAGCAGACACAGAACAGTACACAGAATGCTATATAGTGTGGCTGAACGAGCGGTGTACTACTGTTCCCAGCAGACACAGAACAGTACACAGAATGCTATATAGTGTGGCTGAACGAGCGGTGTACCACTATTCCAAGCAGACACAGAACAGTGAACAGAATGCTATATAGTGTGGCTGAGCGAGCGGTGTACCACTATTCCCAGCAGACACAGAGTGGCAGTAAACAGAATGCTATATAGTGTGGCTGAGCGAGGTACACAGAGTGGCAGTAAACAGAATGCTATATAGTGTGGCTGTGCAAGCGGTGTACTACTATTCCCAGCAGACACAGAGTGGCAGTAAACAGAATGCTATATAGTGTGGCTGAGCGAGGTACACAGAGTGGCAGTAAACAGAATGCTGAGCGAGCGGTGTACTACTATTCCCAGCAGCGACACACAATGACTGGGGGGGACCCTGGCTAGCGTGGCTGGAGCGCGAACTACCCTGCCTGCCTACCCAAAGCTAAACCCACAGACAAATGGCGGAGATATGACGTGGTTCGGGTATTTATTTACCCGAACCACGTGACAGTTCGGCCAATCAGAGCGCGTTCGGGTCCGAACCACGTGACCCGTTCGGCCAATCACAGCGCTAGCCGAACGTTCGGGGAACGTTCGGCCATGCGCTCTTAGTTCGGCCATATGGCCGAACGGTTTGGCCGAGCACCGTCAGGTGTTCGGCCGAACTCGAACATCACCCGAACAGGGTGATGTTCTGCAGAACCCGAACAGTGGCGAACACTGTTCGCCCAACACTAGCCGGGACCACCAGCCGAGAAATCATTGATCTGCGCTGGTTTCATTTTCATCACTACTAAATCAATAAGAGAAGAAAAGAGGACTTTCTTTACCCAGCGATGGCCGTGATGAAAAGTCTCTGCCTGAGACGGGTTAGAAGAATTTAGATGATGAAGCAGAGACTTTGCATTGTGGTTGAGTGGCAAAGGCACAAATATATAACCTGATTTATTGGAAAATGTGTCATGCATGAGTGCTCATCGGCTCACTGGTCTCTAAAGTAAACAACAACACTTCATATGCCACCGAGCAGTGGTGTAGCTATGGAGCTATGGGCCCCGGTGCAAGTTTTACATTGGGGTCCCCTCCCCAAGCACACTATATGTAACACTTGATACGGCGCAACAAAACCTGCCAAGGACAACAACAGTGTCAGAGGTGAAGAAGGGGATGGGGAGCAGTCTGTTAATGATTACCACTATTCAAAGTATCTATAGAAGTGATTATTGCCACCACAGGTCCAATAAACAGCTAATACTTTGGTTGAGGAAGGGCCCCACGGGGCCCATCTGACCCAAGGGCCCCCGATGCGGTCGCTACCTCTGCAACCCCTATTGCTACGCCACTGAGTTTATTCAGCTGTCTAGAGCGAAATCATACACGAGGCAACTTAGGCAGTTGCCCAGGGCCTGGAGAGAGACTAGGGGTCCAGTTAATGCTATCTTCCACCATATCTTGCCAAAAACGCCATTTGGCCATCGAGGGTGGGCACAAAGTTTTTACTTACTTAGGGCACAGTTTCAACTTAAAGAGAACCTTATCCAACGTGCGAAAAAAAAGTTTCACTTACCTGGGGCTTCCACCAGCCCCCTGCAGACATTCTGTGCTCGCGCTGTCACCGATCACACAGCCCCCCGCCATGGCTTAGTTTCGTTTTCGGCAACTGATCACTTGCCAAGCAGTGCGTCTGCTCTGGCCGCGCATGTCCTGGAAAGCGCTCCCGTCCCTGTGGCCGACTTGCGCCTGCACAATACTTGTACGTACGCAGTACTGTGCCGTGCGTATCTATGTACGTAGTACATGTATTGTGCTGGTGCAAGACGGCAACAGGGACGGGAGCGCGATCGAGGACGCGCATGGGCAGATCCGCACAGGCGCACTGCTGAAAACTAAACTGAGGCACGGCGGGGGATCAGCTGATCAATGAGTGACGGCGGGGGGCACAGGACTTCGGCAGGGGGCTGATGGAAGCCCCAGGTAAGTGAAATGGTTTTTTCCCATGTCGGTTAAGGTTTCCTTTAACCCGTCTCTGCAGATGTCAGAAGCATTCACATCAGCATCAAGGAAGCACTCAGATCTGATGTCACTGGTCTGTAGTGAATGGATAGGCTGCATTCTCAGAGTTACAAACTACCCAGCAGCAAGCTCATGCGCACACATGTAAAAATGGCGCTGGCAAATTTGGGCGCAGGATGAAGCCGATAAACGGCTCACCCTGCAGTTGCAAAAGTCCATGTGGTGTTTATTACTATTCCCCCTCCAGCCTGCCATGGACACTGGGGAAAGACATAATTTGGTTGCCAGCTATTACTGGAGGACGAATTACACTGTTTCTAAGTAATTTGGGCTCCTCTTTCGCTGGGCTACAACGGACCAAAAAGCCCTCTTACTAAAATATTAAAGCAGTAGGATTAGCCATACTATGCCAGCAAAAAAAACACACATATAAGTAGATAAATACTTGATCTACTTACATAACACATGTATTGTGCTGTCAACGTTTTGATTTCAGTGAATGTTATATATTAAATTAAGAGAATTGTGTTTCTGGTGGGAACCATGTCTTTTGCCCACAGTTTGAGGCTAAATCCTGATGTCATTTCTGCCCTTTACTTTTTTTTTCCTTTCTGCTCCAATCGCTGAGTCACTTCACCTCAGCCTTGCTTGTAAACACAAGTGAGAAGAGGGTCGTATTTCAGCTAGGCAGCTAGGCAGGGAAATACATGGAAGAGGAGGAATATATTACAGATAAAAAGAACCCCCAGCATGCAACTGTTTGGCACTGACTACTAAAGGGCCAGTGCTCCTTAAGTATGTGATAACTCGAAATCATAACAGCAGAACAAGTTTTGAATGCAGGATTAGCATCTTTATCACTTAATACACTCAGACCAGTTGCTTTTGAAATGTGATTTTTATGGTGACAATCCGCTTTAAGCAAAACAAAAGTTTGCCTTCTTCTTTTTGCATAACATTTTATCAAGGAGGCTTTTTGGTCCCTTGTTGCCCCCTTACACACTCCTAGGAGTTCTGCTTAACCATAAGCTAGCTGGGCAATCTGTAACTCTGGGTGTTTCAAGTCAGTCTGCATTCTCAGTGATGTTACTGACAGTGGCGTAGCAATTGTGGATGCAGAGGTAGCCACCGCACTGGGGGCCCTGAGCCAGAGGGGTCCAACCTCAACCACAGAATTAGCTCTTTATTGGCACTATGCTGATAATAATCACATCTATAGATGCTTTGAATAGTAGTGATCAATAACCATTTGCAGACCGCTCAACGCCAATTGGTGTTCCTGCGGCAGCAGCCCCAGGACCACTTAACGCCAATTGGAACGCTCAACGCCAATTGGCATGAAGTCCTCCGCCCCGTCATCAGTCTCCCAGTGGCCATTGCGGCTAGGAGACTGTTAGACAGCGAAACCACCGTCTATTTACAATGTACAGCGATGCGATCTAAGGCAGCGCTGTACTGGGAACAGCCGTGTCACTCGGTTGTACCCTGGGGAGGCACAGGAGCGATCGGCTCTCCTAGGCTGATGCCTATGACAACCGATCGTGGTGATTGGCGGGAATATTAAAAAAAATGTATTAAAAAAACCACACACAAATAAAAGAAACTAACATGCTGGCACGGATCAGAGCCCACCAACAGAAAGCTCTGTTGGTAGACAGAAAAGGAAGAGGGGGGGGGGGGGAATAACGTGTGTGCACAGTTGTACGGCCCTGCAGCAAGCCCTTAAAGAGACACTGAAGCGAAAAAAAATATATGATATAATGAATTGGTTGTGTACTATGAATAATTACTAGAAGATTAGCAGCAAAGAAAATATTCTCATATTTTTATTTCCAGGTATATAGTGTTTTTTCTAACATTGCATCATTCTCTAATATGTGCAGATTACACAACACTCAGCATTCAAAATGATTCTTTCAGAGCAGTCTGTGAACTAATGAACTCTCCTCTGGCAGAGAAAAAGAAAACACTTGAGATAATAAGAGTCAGATAACAGCCCTCTCCACCAACTTTGAAAGTCGCAGAGATTAATGGCTTTTTTGCATAGAGATAACAACTGGAGTTTCTTAACTCTTTCTGTACTGGAAACAATTACACTGATGTATCTGATCTTAATGTTTTATTTCTTATCTGTACTACACATACAAATCATAATATCATAATTTTTTTTTCGCTTCAGTGTCTCTTTAAAGCTGCAGTGGCCTAAATTGTAAAAAATAGCCTGGTCCGTGGTCACTAGGGGGGTGAAAGCCCAAGTCCCTCAAGTGGTTAACAAACTGTTCCCCATCCCCTTCTTGCACCTCTGACACTGTGGTTGTCCCTTGATTGGTTGTGGTGCTCTGTATCAATTGTTATGTATAGGGTGCTTAGTTGGTAAGAACAGTGATAAAAGTAATATGATGAATAAAATGTATAATGATTTCCAAGACACAAAAGGGTGAGAGCCCTGCACTTCCGAGCTTAAGGAATGGTGGGAAACAAGTGGTCGGGTAGTATACAATAAACATACCTAGAGGCAAATCGTTTTTAGGATATCTAGTAAGAATGCAACTTGGTCTGAGGTCAAAGGGAGTTTTGAGAGAGCGTTTAAAGATATCACAGGTTGGAGAGTGACGGATGTGTTGTAGAAGGGCATTCCAGAGGAAGGGTGAAGCACGTGTGAAATCCTGTATACGTGAATATTATCAGTGATAGCACTTCGCTTTAATTAATGTACAGGATGAATTCTCACTGATGCCCTGCTTCTCTGATATTTGGATATCAGGATGTTGCGCTCACCACCACAGTGTATTATTGTTGTTTTTTTTTTTGCTGACAGACCCTCTTTGATTTATGAAGTGAATCGGCGTTTCTGCGGGAAAACTTCTGTGAATAAATCCCGTTGTCAGGCGTCGCACCTGCTCCGACACCGAGCCATTTGTCAGAAATCATTAGCTTGATTAGGCGGTGAGCAGATATCTCGCTGGTCATCAGATTCATCAGGATTGAGCTTGTTCCTTTTGTGCCTCTGATTAATTAGTCTTGTCTAACACTTGTATGTCAGAAGGCAGCAGAGGAAATGAATTACGGAGATGTGCCGATTTATCCTGACAGCATCAGCCGACTTGTAACTTCAATCCTGCTGGATGCTCCCGGGAGCCTGAAGAAGGCAAACCGCTCATCATCACTGTCGCCAGATTCTGCGGCTTACACCAGCGGCACAAATACCACTCCTGCGGCATAAAGCATTTCTTAAAATAAAAAAACAGATACTTACCTAAGGTGAGGGGAGGCTCTGGGCAAGCCCGGATTTACCTCACAAGAACCTATAGGCACAGATGTCCTGGCACCCTACACTCCAAGCTGTCACTTCTCCCTTACCAGTCATAGGTAGCTACAGGTGTCCCTTAGTATTAAGTAGCCAGAAGTAACCTCAATATTAAGTAGCTAGAGGTGCCCCCAAATATTAGGTAACTAGAGGAACCTCAGTACTAAGTAGCTAGAGGGGTCACTGAAGGGAGATCTCGTCAGTGAAATGCCGAGACCTGGGTGAGTGACCTGTCATTTACACTCTCATCAAGACTCTGCATATGAAAGGAGGGAGGCGCTCTGGGAGGGGAGTGAGCCGCCTTTCAATCATCAGGCGCCTGTAGGCATGTGCCTACAGTGCCTTATGGTAAATCCGACCCTGGCTCTGGGTCCTACAGAGCCTTCCTGTTACTCTTATGGTCCCCTTGCTCCAGCGCTGTCCCCCCATTCAAATCTCCCGCCACAGGAGGCTTTGGAAGTCTTCGGGTACCCGAGTGCTCCCGAAGAGGGATCGTCTCTGTACTTCACATGCACACTATGGAACCACCTGTCTTTGGGAGCAATTGGGCTCCTGAAGACTTCTGTAGCCTCCCTATTGCTACGGGGGGGGGGGGGGGGGGGGAGGGGTGACAGCGCTGGAATGAAGGGTCCAGAAGAGGAACAGGAAGGCTCTATAGGAACACACACAATTGCTAACTGTTCGATTGCAAGTTCAATTGCAGCCTGTGCCTCTTCCAATCTTGTGAATACGATTTTAGCCAACATTTCTTAATTCTGCAGACACCAATAACATATTGAAAGGTTAAATACAAAAACAACAACATCTGTAAAACGCTTTTTTCCCATAGGACTCCAAGCATATACAGTAGATAATGTACGTCTCAAATCAATACTATTTGTGACATGGAATATGCTACAGAAGAAACTAGCTATGTGTTCATAAATGCCAGAGTAAATGAGTGTCTTTTCAATTTGGATTTACATGACTCCAAAGTTGAAGCTTAATTGGGTGTGGTGCGGAGTTCCAACTGGTAGGAGCAGCATGACAGTAGACCCTGGCTTTGAAGGTTTTAAGGTGGACTTTGTGGTGATCAAGTTATTAGATCTCGATGATGATCTGAGGTTGTGTGAGGTGTGATGCAATTGCAACAATGACTTCAAGTATCCAAAGCCCACACTGTCACTCATGATTTTGTTTCCCAAAATAAGTCTATGACAATTGAAGAATATCCAAATTATTACAAGGCCAGATTCCAAGACTAACTGAAACAACAAAATAAACCATTCCAGTTTTAAATTTGAAACAGCTAAACCTCAGTTAGCACCTGTCAAACCATTGTTATGCCATTGAGGCCTTTTTTGTTATGCTAATCAGAAGTGCCCATTTAGGTGTTAAAATAACCATGGATCACTTACTGTAGGGGGATCGGAAAAATGAGTTGAACTTACCCGGGGCTTCTAATGGTCCCCCGCAGACATCCTGTGCCAGTGCAGCCACTCACTGATGCTCCGGCCCCGCCTCTGCTTCACTTCTGGAATTTCAGACTTTAAAGTCTGAAAACCACTGCGCCTGCGATGCCGTGTCCTCGCTCACGCTGATGTCACCAGGAGCGTACTGGGCCTGCGCAGTGCGCTCCTGGTGACATCAGCGGGAGCGAGGACACGGCAACGCAGGCGCAGTGTTCTGAAATTCCAGAAGTGAACTGGAGGCGGGGCCAGAGCATCGGTGAGTGGCTGCACTGGCACAGGATGTCTGCGGGGGACCATTAGAAGCCCCGGGTAAGTTCAACTCATTTTCCCCCAACCCCCCCAACAGTATTCCTTTAAAGGAACTGAGTGTAATGATTCCTTGAAGCACAGCGTGGTTAGAATAGCTCTGTGGCGCCCCTTACTGCAGGTGCCACCCTAGCCATTTGTCTGGTTTGCCTATGCCTAAAAACATCCCTGAGCCAACTGTTCAGTTCTTGGTTCTTAACACTTACTAAGTTTCTAGGAAAAAAAAGTCACCTCTGTAAGATCAAAATACATTATTTTCATGAATTTATTACTTGTGTTTTTCATTTTCATCAGTGTGTGTTAGTTACAGATTGTTTTTTTAATCAGATTTGAGCTGAAAAGCCCCACCCCCCAGTACATTTCTTTCATATGCTGCTTAATTTCTGATCTTGCTTACTCAGATGTTTGGAACTTTGGTAAACTAGGATTACTGAAAATCTACCACTGACTTTGCCACAATACTTTTGTTGGTTCTGTTCTATGGCTCAGCTCTCCTTTGTCAATATACTTCTCATTACTAATCTTTAGCCATTATTCACTTCCCCCATGTGAACTTCTGGCTCATACCTAAACATTTCTGCCTCCTGCCTAGAAAGTTGACCTTGGGCAGACAAGGTATAAATCCGGCCTTGGTTAAGGCCAGTGATATACAGTACTTACAGAACCACAAGCTTCAGAGCAAATGTTCAATTATGGTTTCCTCATCACCATGAGGCTGTTCTTTTGCAATTGTATCCAACTAAGTCCTGAAACCTCCTTTCCAAAGACAGCTGCCGTGTTAGAGAGGTGTAAGCAGGGAGGGGACAGCCACAGTGTCAGAGAGGTGTAAGCAGGGGAGGGGGCAGCTGCAGATCAGAGAGGTGTAAGCAGGGGAGGGGAAAGCTGCAGTGTCAGAGAGGTGTAAGCAGGGGAGGGGGCAGCTGCAGTGTCAGAGAGGTATAAGCAGGGGAGGGGACAGCCACAGTGAGAGATGTAAGCAGGGAGGTAACAGCTGCAGTGTCAGAGAGGAGTAAGCAAGGGAGAGGAGAGCCACAGTGTTAGAGAGGTGTAAGCAGGGGAGGGGGCAGCCACAGTGAGAGATGTAAGCAGGGGAGGTGACAGCTGCAGTATCAGAAAGGTGTAAGCAGGGGAGGGGACAGCTGCAGTGAGAGATGTAAGCAGGGGAGGGGACAGCTGCAGTGAGAGGTGTAAGCAGGGAAGGGGACAGCTGCAGTGTCAGAGAGGCATAAGCAGGGGAAAAGACAGCTACAGTGTCAGAGAGGTGTAAGCAGGGGAGGGAACAGCTGCAGTGTCAGAGAGGTGTAAGCAGGGGAGGGGACAGCTGCAATGAGAGGTGTAAGCAGGGGAGGGGACAGCTGCAGTGTCAGAGAGGCATAAGCAGGGGAGAAGACAGCTGCAGTGTCAGAGAGGTGTAAGCAGGGGAGGGGACAGCTGCAGTGTCAGAGAGGCATAAGCAGGGGAGAAGACAGCTGCAGTGTCAGAGAGGTGTAAGCAGGGGAAGTGACAGCTGCAGTGATAGGTGTAAGCAGGGGTGGGGACAGCTGCAGTGTCAGAGAGGTGAAAGCAGGGGAGGAGACAGCTGCAGTGTCAGAGAGGCATAAGCAGGGGAGAAGACAGCTGCAGTGTCAGAGAGGTGTAAGCATATATATTTTCTGCCACTTATTATGCTAGAGTAATGTCTATCAAAGCTCAAGCATTAAAGTGTACCTGAGGCGATACAGTATGTGACATGATGAGATAGATGTGTGTGTACAGTGCAAAACCTATTAATAACCAGGCTGTTTCTTTTTTTTTTATTTTGTTGCCCGAAAGAGTTAATTTCCAGGCATGCAAGTGACAGCTTCTGTCTTGTCGGTATCTTGTTGGGAATGTAGTAAATCTCACTGATAAGAAGATTACAGCCATAAAAGTTTTCCTGGCAGAATACAACTTCTGAGGTCAGGGGAGGGATAGGAAAAGGTCAATAAGTCATGTATTTTATCGCTGAGACACTTAATAGGCTGCCATTGAGCAGCAACAATAAAACATTCAATCTACTTTGTAAATGTTTAAATATATAATAAAACCACAGGATATCTAAAATAAACATTTTTAGGAGTAGGAGGATAAATACAATTGTTTATCTCATCAATTTATTTTCACCTCGGGTTCTCTTTAAAGGACTACTGTAGGGGGGCAGGAGGAAAAAGAAGTTGAACTTACCCGGGGCTTCTAATGGTCCCCCGCAGACGTTCTGCGCCTGTGCAGCCACTCACCGATGCTCTGGTCCCCGCCTCTGGTTCCCGCCTCTGGTTCACTTCTGGAATTTCCGCCTTTAATGTTGGAAAACCACTTTGGCTGCGCGGCCGCGCTCTCCCTCCCACTGACGTCACCAGGTGCAGACCATACTGGGCCTGAGCAATACACTCCTGGTGACGTCAGCGGTAGTGAGGGCGCGGCCACACAGGCGCAGTGGTTTTCCGACATTTTAGGGCCCGTTTCCACTGTTGCGACGCGATTTCGCCGGCATCCCGACGCTTGTAAAAACGCATGCGGATGCGTTTCCGCATGCGTTTTTACCCGCGATTTCGCATGGCAGGGTGCTATGCGAAATTAACCATGACTCTGCCAGGGCAAAATAACATTGAAAAAGGTGCGAAATCGCACGCGAATCGCGGGTAAAAACGCATGTAAAAAACGCATGCGTTTTTCCTATTAAATACATTAGCGGCGATTCGCATGGATTCCCGACGCAGGCGAATTCTGTGGGTCCCGTCGTGCAGCTTTGGCGCGCCGCCAAATCGCTCCCGCACGCCGCACATATGGAAACAGCCCCGGCCACTTCAATGTACCAAGCGAATCCGCATGTCGGCGCCGCATGCGGATTCGCTATGGTGGAAACGAGCCCTAAAGTCAGAAATCCCAGAGATGAACCGGAGGCCGGGACCAGGTGTCAGTGAGTGGCTGCGCGGGCACAGAACATCTGCGGGGGACCAATAGAATCCCCGGCTATGTTTAACTCTTTTCCCCTACTCCCCTGCAGTATTCCTTTAAAGAGGAACTGTAACGACAAAACGGCCCCTGGGGGGTACTCACCTCGGGTGGGGGAAGCCTCAGGATCCTAATGAGGCTTCCCACGCCGTCCTGCGTCCCTCAGGGGTCTCGCTGTAGCCCTTCGTACAGCCGTGACGCAATATTTACCTTCCAGGCTCCTGTGCAGGCGCTCTGATGCCTCTCGGCGCCGAAGTAGGCGGAAATACCCGATCACCGTCGGGTCTGCTCTACTGCGCAGGGGCAAGTTTCCGGCGCCTGCGCAGTAGAGCGGACCCGACGGAGAACGGGTATTTCCGTCTATTTCCGTGCAGAAAGTCGCCACAGCTCCCCCGCTGGAACCAGCAAAGGTAAATATTGAACTGACAGTCGGCACAGTCGCCGGCTGTTCGGAGGGCTGCAGCGAGACCCCCGTGGGACAGAGGACGGCGTGGGAAGCCTCATTAGGATCCGGAGGCTTCCCCCACCCGAGGTGAGTACCCCCCAGGGGATCTTTTTAATGTTACAGAGTCTCTTTAAAGTAGGTCGAAGAATCTTATTTCGAAGGGAAAAACAGCGTCCAGATAAAGCCACACCCAAAAGAGCGTCTGTTATCACCCGCCACGTTTTTCATTTATGTTCCAATAAGCGTTTAAAACCTCTACGTTTCACAAAAAGCCATTGTGATTTATTTACTTTGCGGACTATAGGCATACGGGGAGACGAGGGCTTGTAATGAAAACGTAGTAATCACTATACTTAGTAATCACAATAAATCGAGTGGCGTATAAAAAGACCAATTAATCATTTGCTGGTAATTAAGTAAATCTTCAATGCATTCAGCCTGCGTGGATTCAATTTCGGAGAGGCTTTTGTTGGTCAATTTATCACGCGTTGTTTGTGTCACCGGAATATGAGGAAAATGCCTTTTCATTAAGCTGTCTTCATAACTCACAAAAGCCCAGAAAATAAGGACATTATTACTCTAATTTTAATGTAAAATTAACTGCGCCTTTCGTTTGAATTATCACGGAGGAGGAACCGTAATCTAGTATTAGATTTTTGTGTTGAAGTCTCTTGGGTTTTAATTGCATCTTAATTTCCTTCCAAGGCAAATTAGAAGATGAAATTGAAAATGCGCGGCGTTCACAGGCGACGGCCGGCGAGAGGTTTAGAAGGTTTCCAGATGTCTGCTCATCATGGAATGGCGCCTTAACCACGGGCACGAAGGAATGTTTTTCATTTTCGTTACCGCGGTTTACAGTCGGTAATGTGTTTTTCGATTTTCCGAATGTTTGCGTTAGATCGGAAAATCGGAAATACCATAGTATTGGACCAATCAGTGAATGCATTTGATTTTCTATTTTCTGTTTTACCGTTAAAATTCGGACAATCAGAAATACTCGTTAGTATTGAACCAATCAGAGAATGAGGTAATTTACTGCAAAAATCGGAAAAAACTCAAAAATTTTAGGCCAACCAGAAGACCGCGGCAATCCGATTTCTGTTTTTAAAATTCTGCATTCTCTGAATGGTTGAATGTTTTTGAGGACTGTGATTGGCCTAAAATTACAGAGTTGTGGTAAATCCGATTTCTGCGGAAATCCCATTTCAGATTCAGTTTTCCGATTGGAAAGCTGATTTTCGATCGGAAATTTCCATCCATAATTGTAACATATTTCAGTCTTTAGACCACCTTATGGGGTGCAAATAACGTCTTAAAGAGGAACTTTACCAAAAAATAGTAGTAGGTGTAAAAAAAAAAAAAAAAGTTTATTGAAAAGTGAGGAGAGAGATAAAGAAATGATTGATATTTGCCATGTAATTCATTCATGTTGTTTGATCCACAATGAGCCTGCATGTAATCATCTTTACTGCTGGCAGACAAGAAAAAAAAAACTAGGCAACTGCCATTATCTATAACCACACCCCCTAACAATGCAATACAGGCTACAGAGGAGATTGGAGGAGAGCAGAAGGGAAAAAGAGGGGAGGAGAGCACATCAGATGGGAGGAGAGCACATCAGATGGGAGGAGAGCGTAGGATAGGAGAGGATAAGAGAGCAGAGGAGAGGAGAGGGGATAAAAGAGACCATGGAGTGGAGAGGATAGGAGAGAAGATAGGAGGAGAGCAAAGAAAAGGAGAGGGTAAGAGAGTGAGGAGAGCAGAGGAGATAAGATGGGAGAAGAGGAGAGTGAAAAAGAGCAGGGAGAGCATAGGAGAGGAGATGGGAGGAGAACAGCGGAGGAGGGAAGAGACCATAGCAGAGGAGAGAAGAGGAGAGCAGAGAAGAGGAGAGCAGAGGAGAGGAGATGACAGGAGAGGAAAGGAGATGATAGAAGACAGAGGAGAGAAGGGGATAGGCAAGCAGAGGAGAGGAGATAATAGGAGAAGAGAGGAGAGGAGATGATAGGAGACAGAGGAGAGAAGGGGATAGGAGTGCAGAGGAGAGGAGATAATAGGAGAAGAGAGGAGACGAGATGATAGGAGACAGAGGAGAGAAATGGATAAGAGAGCAAAGGAGAGGAGATAATAGGAGAAGAGAGGAGAGGAGATGATAGGATAGGAGATGATAGGAGAGGAAAGGAGATGATAGGAGACAGAGGAGAGAAGGGGATAGGAGAGCAGAGGAGAGGAGATAATAGGAGAAGAGAGGAGAGGAGATGATAGGGGAAGAGAGGAGAGGAGATGAAAGGAGAGGAGATGATAGGAGAGGAGATGATAGTAGAGGAGATGATAGGAGAGGAGATGATAGGAGACAAAGGAGAGAAGGGGATAGGAGAGCAGAGGGGAGAAGATAATAGGAGAAGAGAGGAGAGGAGATGATAGGGGAAGAGAGGAGAGGAGATGAAAGGAGAGGAGAGGAGATGATAGGAGAGGAGAGGAGATGATAGGAGAGGAGATGATAGGAAAGGAGAGGAGATGATAGGAGAGGAGAGGAGATGATAGGAGACAAAGGAGAGAAGGGGATAGGAGAGCAGAGGGGAGGATATAATAGGAGAAGAGAGGAGAGGAGATAATAGGAGAAGAGAGGAGAGGAGATGATAGGAGAAGAGAGGAGAGGAGATGATAGGAGAGGAGAGGAGATGATAGGAGAAGAGAGGAGAGGAGATGATAGGAGAAGAGAGGAGAGGAGATGATAGGAGAAGAGAGGAGAGGAGATGATAGGAGACAAAGGAGAGAAGGGGATAGGAGAGCAGAGGGGAGGAGATAATAGGAGAAGAGAGGAGAGGAGATGATAGGGGAAGAGAGGAGAGGAGATGAAAGGAGAGGAGATGATAGGAGAGGAGAGGAGATGATAGGAGAGGAGATGATAGGAGAGGAGATGATAGGAGACAAAGGAGAGAAGGGGATAGGAGAGCAGAGGGGAGGATATAATAGGAGAAGAGAGGAGAGGAGATAATAGGAGAAGAGAGGAGATGATAGGAGAAGAGAGGAGAGGAGATGATAGGAGACAAAGGAGAGAAGGGGATAGGAGAGCAGAGGAGAGGAGATAATAGGAGAAGAGAGGAGAGGAGATGATAGGAGAAGAGAGGAGAGGAGATGATAGGAGAGGAGAGGAGATGATAGGAGAAGAGAGGAGAGGAGATGATAGGAGAAGAGAGGAGAGGAGATGAAAGGAGAGGAGATGATAGGAGAGGAGAGGAGATGATAGGAGAGGAGAGGAGATGATAGGAGAGGAGAGCAGATGATAGGAGACAAAGGAGGGAAGGGGATAGGAGAGCAGAGGGGAGGATATAATAGGAGAAGAGAGGAGAGGAGATAATAGGAGAAGAGAGGAGAGGAGATGATAGGAGAAGAGAGGAGAGGAGATGATAGGAGAGGAGAGAAGATGATAGGAGAGGAGAGGAGATGATAGGAGAAGAGAGGAGATGATAGGAGAAGAGAGGAGAGGAGATGATAGGAGAAGAGAGGAGAGGAGATGATAGGAGAAGAGAGGAGATGATAGGAGAGGAGAGGAGATGATAGGAGAAGAGAGGAGAGGAGATGATAGGAGAAGAGAGGAGAGGAGATGATAGGAGAGGAGATGATAGGAGAAGAGAGGAGAGGAGATAATAGGAGAAGAGAGGAGAGGAGATAAAAGGAGAAGAGAGGAGAGGAGATGATAGGAGAAGAGAGGAGAGGAGATGATAGGAGAGGAGAGAAGATGATAGAGGAGAGGAGATGATAGGAGAAGAGAGGAGAGGAGATGATAGGAGAAGAGAGGAAAGGAGATGATAGGAGAAGAGAGGAGAGGAGATGATAGGAGAAGAGAGGAGAGGAGATAATAGGAGAAGAGAGGAGAGGAGATTATAGGAGAAGAGAGGAGAGGAGATGATAGGAGAGGAGATGATAGGAGAGGAGAGGAGATGATAGGAAAGGAGAGGAGATGATAGGAGAGGAGATGATAGGGGAAGAGAGGAGAGGAGATGATAGGAGAGGAAAGGAGATAATAGGAGAAGAGAGGAGAGGAGATGATAGGAGAAGAGAGGAGAGGAGATGATAGGAGAGGAGATGATAGGAGACAGAGGAGAGAAGGGGATAGGAGAGCAGAGGAGAGGAGATGATAGGAGAAGAGAGAAGAGGAGATGATAGGAGAAGAGAGGAGAGGAGATGATAGGAGAGGAGATGATAGGAGAAGAGAGGAGAGGAGATAATAGGAGAAGAGAGGAGAGGAGATGATAGGAGAGGAGATGATAGGAGAGGAGAGGAGATGATAGGAGACAGAGGAGAGAAGGGGATAGGAGAGCAGAGGAGAGGAGATAATAGGAGAAGAGAGGAGAGGAGAGGAGATGATAGGAGAAGAAAGGAGAGGAGATGATAGGAGAAGAGAGAAGAGGAGATGATAGGAGAATAGAGGAGAGGAGATAATAGGAGAAGAGAGGAGAGGAGATGATAGGAGAGGAGATGATAGGAGAGGAGATGATAGGAAAGGAGAGAAGATGATAGGAGACAGAGGAGAGAAGGGGATAGGAGAGCAGAGGAGAGGAGATGATAGGAGAGGGGAGGAAAAGTAGTTTGGAAAGTTGGCTGCAGATTAAGACAAACGGGTAACTTTTAAACCGCTTTCCATGTGGAATGTGTAATACTGAAATCTGTCATTTCATTTACTTTAATACAAATGTGACCGATTATACTTTTAAGTTAAAAAGGAAAAAAAATAGTGCATTTATGTCATCTCTATACATTTGACATGGCAGAGTTCCTTCTAAATGGTCCTATCATTGCAAGAGACAATAGCCATTGAGGGAGATGCATTAGTATTGTTTGTTCCTAATACAATGGATGATATGATAAAGATGGTAATTGCAATAATTACTCTGCTTCAGTGCTCTGGGGTCCTTCTCCAGGGACGGCAGGGTGGGTTTCGTAATGAGAATGTAACGATTAAGCCATCAGTGCGACCTCTTTAGTCAAAATACAAAGTGGCTTGTCAATAGGAATGAGGCCGGCTTGGTGGCGGTGTAGCTGATGTGGGTGTAGTCTATTTAGCGACAATAGGTCTTGATTGAGCTCCATTGTGAAGCCAGAAAGTGAGCGGAAAATGAATCCAGTGCCCCGATTAACTACCGGCCATTGTTTATCCAAACCGTTACCTTTCACAGATAAATAGCAGGTCCGGGACCTTGTACTGGAAGCCCAGCAGGTACCGGATTATAGAAAAATGATGTTTATCGAAAATAATGTGCTCAACATCGTCAATAGCTGCTTAGCAACTTCTGTCAAGTATTATGGCGAAGAAAGGTTTACGTTTTTTTTTTTTTTAAATGCTAAAAAAAAAAAAAAAAAAAAAAAAAAAAAAAAAAGCTAAAAAGGCAAACAATGACATAAGTGTTTACTTTACTTGTGGACAGCAGAGAAATGATTTAGAACCTCTTCTGGGCTATTATTTCTGTTAATGAGCAAATAGCGGGGAACTGCGGGGGAGGGATAAGTGCTAGCAGGGAGGAGGGCTCAACTTCTTCCTCCCCTCCCTCCCCTGAGGTCCCTTCACTTGCTCATCTGAAAAACTGTGGTGTGTGATGTCACAAAGGTGTCCATGTAACACTAGCAATCACATGGAGCGGGTGTATGGGAGGCAGTGCAGAAACGGAGCCAGGAGCAGACGGCAGCAGGTAAAGTATTCAAGCGCAGGGCACTGGAGGGGCACATTTTACAGGTGGGTAGGACCTCTCTTTCTGTAACCTGTGTTCCCACATCTCTTAGGGTGTGTACACACATATGCAATTTTGGTTGTCTAATCTTACCATTTGCAATGTAATACAGGAGCTTACCTACACAATGGCTTCAATTCACTAAGTTTTATCGAACACATCTAATTTTGAATTCAGTAAGGTATTATAGATTTATCGAATGTTTTATCGATTAGTGAATCCAAAATTAGATTTTACTCATGAGGTAAATTATCAAACGTTTGATAACGCGTTTGATAAAGCTTAGTGAATTGAGGCCAATGTGTCCATAGTATTTCAAATTTGTTGGCCCTCATACTAAATGGAAGTGGTAAGATTGGCCATTTACTGGTCAATCAAAACTGGATGTGTGTACCCACGCACCCATAGATTGGGGCAGGTCCGCTATCCAACTGGTCCCTCCCTCTCTCCCGCCATAGTTTCTGGGATTGTTTATCTCGCGTGTCTTTAGACACACCTTAGATTCATTTTGCTACCATTGTTCTAGTGAGTCTCTGTTATCAGAGGTATGTCCAGAAGAGCGGACGTTGGTAACAAGCATGGTTTAAAGGGGGTCAGGGCCAGCCGAGGCATAGGCTGGAGAGGCTCCAGCCTCAGGGCGCAGTGTAGGAGGGGGCGCACAATTCATTCAGCTGTCATTCCTAATTGTGTATGAAGCAGAAAGAAATAAGAAAAGGGGATACATAGCAGTGACTGCAAGTCAGATAACTAGATATTAAGGTGTTGGGGAGGTTGTGGGCCCTGTGGCACCTCTTAGTGTAATAGCAATCAGTGTGTGACGGCTGGGGTGGGAGGGATGGAGGGGCGCACTTTGGTGTCTCAGCCTTGGGTGCTGGAGGACCTTGTCCCTGCTCTGAAGGGGGTAACCTTTGTACAGGGGGGGTTTGCCTGATTTCATTTCTCGTGCATTTGATTTTAATGACAACTGTATTTACTGTTTTGTGAAACTGACATTTATTGGATACAGTGGGAAATTGGATGAGGTCAATGTGACCACCATTACCCTACAATACAGTGGAGACACCATGACTATACCTCATATCAGTATGGTCGCCATGACTTACCCCCTCCCATAACAAGTGTGGCCACCATATCTTCCCCTGCCAATAACAGGTGTGGCCGCCATGACTCCACCCCAAAAAACAAGTGGGATCACTATGACACTCTCCACCCATAACAAATGTTGTCACCTTGACTCCCTCACCTATAATAGTGCAGCCACCATTTCTACCCCACCCATAACAAGTGCAGCCACCATGACTACCCCAAAGATAACAATTGTGGCTAGCATGCCTCCTCCACCTATAACAAGTGTGGCCACCATGACTCCCCCCACCCATATAATTATGGCCACCATAATTTCAACCACCCATAACAAGTGCAGCCACCATTACTACCCCACCCATAACAATGACTACCCCACCCATAACAATTGTGGCTATCATGACTCCTCCACCCATAACAAGCGCAGCCACCACGACTCCTCCACCTACAGCAAGTGCAGCCACCCTGATTCCCTTCACCCATAACAAGTGCAGCCACCATGACTTCTCCACCTATAACAAGTGTAGCCACCATAACTCGCTCCACATATAACCAGTGTTGCCACCATGACTCCCCCACACATAACACTTGGGGCCATGACCTTAACTCCCTCCACCAATAACAAGTACTCCCACCACAAGTGTGGCCACCATGACTCCCCCACCTACCACAAGTGTGGCCACCACCATAACTCCCCCAACCTATAACAAGTCAAATAACATTTTCTCCTGGCGGACTCAAAGTGCCAGAGCTGCAGCCACTAGGACACGCTCTATAGGCAGTAGCAGTGTTAGGGAGGCTTGCCTAAGGTCTCCTACTGAATAGGTGCTGGCTTACTGAACAGGCAGAGCTGAGATTTAAACCCAGGTCTCCTGTGTCAGAGGCAGAGCCCTTAACCATTACACCGTCCAGCCACAAGTGTGGCCACAATAACTCTCCTACATGTGGTCATCATGGTAACCCTTCTATCCCACTTACAAGAGCAGCCACCATGGTCCTAACACTCCCCTTCACTTGTAGCCCCAGCTGTATTGTACCATGTTTGGACTGTAGGTGGTGTTACTTTCAGTTAAAAACAGGTAGGGTTACTAGGTTACTATATGGGCTAAGTTGAAATTCTACTGGAAGTGATGCATTATGGACCTGTTCTAGCAGCGATGATGACCTGCAATTGACTTCTTCTGTTAAGCCTTCTGAATTTTTCTGGGATTTCAGAGTGGGTACTTTTATGGTGCCCATACACAATACAATAAAAACGTTCGATTTTCCCGTTTTTTCAATCTAAATGTTCGAATCGAATGAAAGTTGAAAATATTTTTTTTTTCGAGATCAAGAAAATCGAACGATTATCCAATTTTTTTCAAAAAAAAATCTGACCAGACATGCTGGAAAAATCTATATTTATATTTGATCTGACTGAATAATCGAACTAAATTATCTAATTGAAAAAAATGAAAAATTGTACCATATATGGCCACCTTTAGGCTTCCTTTTATCCCTACACAACGTCCTGGTGGTTCTCCATAACATAACGAGGTACCCGGCAACCTATCTAGCTGAAAGCTGTTAAGAACCTCCTTGGAGACTGTAACGGCAGTAGCGCCATGAATGGACAGCTTTGTAAGTGGAGAAAAAATGGCTCACGGGAAACTCTACAACATGTATTTTACATGTAGCTGGACTTACGCGCCTGTATCTCGTTACACAGGAAAGACTTAATCACACGTGCTTTTATAATTCCTCTGAGATGCCCTAGCTTCTCGCTAGTGTTTGTTGCCTCTATGTAACGTGAGCCTGGCCGTTCACTAAGAGCTTTACCAACAAATATTCAATAAACTGACTTATTTCCAGCTAATCCGCCTCTTCCTTTATTGCCGGTGGAACTTCATCCAGCGTCGGCCACTCCACCAATCGGAGAGCTGCTTCACCCAACATTTACAAGGGAGGCCACAAACAAAGGAATAGTGGGGAGTCCACATTGTAGGAGGTGAGTGAAATCCAGGGGAGTTCTTTATTGTAATCTATATGGCGGAATACAGAGTAAAGTATTATACACAAGGGTGGGAGAGCTTCATCCATTTATGGTCCCAACTTGGGAAATAAAAGGTATAAATTATGTACGGAACAAAAATGTTGATGTTTTCTTTCAGCGAGAGGTAAGACTTTCATTCGGTGTAACTCCATATTGTCAAATAAATCCAATATATGAGATGTGAGAAGTATATTATAGGCCTCAAAGGGGTAACCTGATAAAATTATAGCCTTCCGGCTCAGGTACTTTTATTTGGGTTACTAAGTTTAAGGTGACCTTGTAATGGGTAAAAGCTATTTCTAAGAATACATTCTTTTTCATGTTTAACATTAATGATGCTAAATTACTATCCTATCCTATCAAAACCTATTGTATCCTATCTAAAACCTATACTGTACTATCCTCTTGAAATCAATCCAATCTAGTTCTGTCTTAACTATGGTCATGTCTAGGAGAACTCATGAAGAAGCAAATGCAGGGGTGGTTCTTCCATGGAGCAAAATGAATAATGTTGTCGGTCTTGCCTGGTCAATGACTATACGTCAGGCTGTATGCCCATATGACTGACCTATAGCCCAGCCTGTAACACCTGCACAAAACTCCTACCTAATACAATACTACAATACCCTGCAGGTAGGGATGGTCGGAATGCCAATTTCCGATTCTGCGGTAAATCCGCATTCCGCCATTGCCAATTACCGATTCCGCTTTCCACTACCAATTTCCGCATTCCGCCCGACTTTAACATTGATTTTCTCAAAAACTATAAGGTCTTTTTGAAAACTTTTTTTTTTGCATCTTGTTCACAAGATTCAGTTTAATAAACCCTGAAGTCGGCGGATTTTTACTGTAATGTAAAATGCAGAAAATAGGCAGATGTAGATTTTCTGCATTTTACCTTACAGTAAAAATCCGCCGACTTTAGCGGTTAATAGCAAAGCCCCCTTAAGTCCTAGAAACACCAGGGTTTATTAAACTGAATCTTGTGAACAAGATGCAAAAAAAAGTTTTCAAAAAGACCTTATAGTTTTTGAGAAAATCGATGTTAAAGTCGGGTGGAATTTCCGCGATTTCCGGCAGAAATTTCCGCGATTTCCGGCGGAAATCCGCCTACCGCACTTGCATTACCGATTTCCGCATTCCGATGCGGAAATGCAATTTCCGATCGGAATTTCGTAAATTGCATTTCCGTGGAATCCGAATGAGCATCCCTACCTGCAGGCAGATGTAGCATACAAACTGACAGATAGTATTCACCAAACAAAGCAGTATGAGTAATATAAGCACAGTTCACTCAGATATACAGTGGTGTGAAAAACTATTTGCCCCCTTCCTGATTTCTTATTCTTTTGCATGCTTGTCACACTTAAATGTTTCTGCTCATCAAAAACCATTAACTATTAGTCAAAGATAACATGATTGAACACAAAATGCAGTTTTAAATGATGGTTTTTATTATTTAGTGAGAAAAAAAACTCCAAATCTACATGGCCCTGTGTGAAAAAGTGATTGCCCCCCCTTGTTAAAAAATAACTTAAAGATGGTTTATTACACCTGAGTTCAATTTCTGTAGTCACCCCCAGGCCTGATTACTGCCACACCTGTTTCAATCAAGAAATCACTTAAAATAGGAGCTATCTGACACAGAGAAGTAGACCAAAAGCACCTCAAAAGCTAGACATCATGCCAAGATCCAAAGAAATTCAGGAACAAATGAGAACAAAAGTACTGTAATTGAAATTTATCAGTCTGGTAAAGGTTATAAAGCCATTTCTAAAGCTTTGGGACTCCAGCGAACCACAGTGAGAGCCATTATCCACAAATGGCAAACACATGGAACAGTGATGAACCTTCCCAGGAGTGGCCGGCCGACCAAAATTACCCCAAGAGCGCAGAGAAAACTCATCCGAGAGGCCACAAAAGACCCCAGGACAACATCTAAAGAACTGCAGGCCTCACTTGCCTCAATTAAGGTCAGTGTTCACGACTCCACCATAAGAAAGAGACTGGGCAAAAACGGCCTGCATGGAAGATATCCAAGGCGCAAACCACTTTTAAGCAAAAAGAACATTAAAGCTCGTCTCAATTTTGCTAAAAATACATCTCAATGATTGCCAAGACTTTTGGGAAAATACCTTGTGGACCGACGAGACAAAAGTTGAACTTTTTGGAAGGTGCGTGTCCCGTTACATCTGGCGAACACAGCATTTCAGCAGAAGAACATCATACCAACAGTATAATATGGTTGTGGTAGTGTGATGGTCTGGGGTTGTTCTGCTGCTTCAGGACCTGGAAGGCTTGCTGTGATAGATGGAACCATGAATTCTACTGTCTGCCAAAAAATCCTGAAGGAGAATGTCCGGCCATCTGTTCGTCAACTCAAGCTGAAGCGATCTTGGGTGCTGCAACAGGACAATGACCCAAAACACACCAGCAAATTCACCTCTGAATGGCTGAAGAAAAACAAAAAGAAGACTTTGGAGAGGCCTAGTCAAAGTCCTGACCTGAATCCTATTGAGATGCTGTGGCGTGACCTTAAAAAGGCGGTTCATGCTAGAAAACCCTCAAATAAAGCTGAATTACAACAATTCTGCAAAGATGAGTGGGCCAAAATTCCTCCAGAGCGCTGTAAAAGACTAGTTGCAAGTTATCGCAAACTCTTGATTGCAGTTATTGCTGCTAAGGGTGGCCCAACCAGTTATTAGGTTCACGGGGCGATTTCTTTTTCACACAGGGCCATGTAGGTTTTGAGGGTTTTTTCTCACTAAATAATAAAAAAAACATCATTTAAAACTACATTTTGTGTTCAATTATGTTATCTTTGACTAATAGTTAACGGTTTTTGATGAGCAGAAACATTTAAGTGTGACAAACATGCAAAAGAATAAGAAATCAGGAAGGGGGCAAATAGTTTTTCACACCACTGTATAGTCTCCTGAGGCCTGGGGTTGGGGGCAGTCCAGATGATAGCCAGGTGATGACTCTGGGGAGGGTAGGTTGTAGGTAGTTCCAACACTTAACAGTAAACGTGTCAGTTCAATCCGAAGTCAGTCCAGGCAGAGTTCATGGGAAGACCTTTAAACAAGCAGGGGTCGATCCAGGCAGCAATTAGGGATATTCAGGAAAAAGCAGAGCCAGCAATGGGTAATCCAATCAGAGAGCGTGGTCAGGAACAAGCAGGGGTTGGCAACAGATCAAACTGGAAATAATCTTGGTCCAGATACAGACAAAATCGGCACAAGATCAATGGCTGTGAGCGCAGTCTCAGCAATAAGCCCAACAGAGACTATCACTGAGGGCACTTACCTTTCATTTATACAATCAGAAGGTAAAGGAATCCAAAAGATCCAATCCAAAGCAGCCTCCTGGCTGACACACACAGTGCACATGTGATCATTGCCTGCATCGGCGGAGCGCGTACTGAGAGCGCGTCCGACGCTTATCCAATGGGAGCCAAGCGCCATACGCTCCAGTGACCTCAGAGAGGCGCCAAGACCAAGAGGCTTGCACTTCAGAGTGGTTCTCGGCGTTCCGCTGCCATGAGCGACGAGGAGTTCTTACAAACGTGCTTCAGGGCAGCAACAATTAGAGGGTGGCAAGAGGTGGACCCCCCCCAAATGTCCCCCTCCTTGCACTCCCTGGTTCCCCCTCCCTAGATGCACGGCGCCTCTTCACTCACCTGCTCTCAGCGTTGCAGCGATGGGATGCATTGGGGGTCACTGGAGTTCCACACTGGCCTCGTCATACTAGACAACCACTTACATGGAGACAGAGGTGAGTGACATACAAAGCTTTGCTCCCTGCGCCGATCTCTGCATACGGGGATGGAGGGACAACCACTAGACACCAGGGATCACTAGATGGGGGAGGTAGGGGCCACTAAATATCAGGGATCCCTGTATGGAGGAGAGGTGGGGAGCCGCTAGCCACCAGGAATCACTGGATGGGGCAGGGAGTGAGCACACTAGACACCAGGGAACTGCACAGGGGAAGGAGAGGGGCCACTCGACACCAGAGAACTGTATGAGAAGGGAAGAAGCACTAAGTCACCCAACCATACATATGCACAGGTATTGTTCCACCATACATAGGCACAGGTAATGTCCCAACCATACAGAGGTGTAGGTAGTGTCCCAACCATAAATAGGCACAGGTATTGTCTCAACAGTGGTGTAACTAGACATTATGGGGCCCCATAGCGAATTTTGGTGGGGTCATCATATCTAGGCACGCAATGCTACCTGCCCCTACCCTATGAATATTAGTTGATTGGCCAATTTACATTTCCATGCAATGCCCACTTGCGCACTGAGACAAAGTCAGAGGGTGGAGCAACAAAGCAAATTAATAGTGAACACATCAAGTACCATCTGGGCCCAGGGGTGCAGCTAAGGTTTTGGTGGCCCCAAACAGTCCATAAGTTGAGGCCCCCATCCACGAAAGAAGTGGCGCGCGAACCGCGCCGCTTCTGCAAAATGGATAGCCACACCTTAAAACAAAACAAAGCGGTGAAAAGTGGGCGTGGACAAACATGATGTGGGTGAAGCCAAATACTAGCAGTTTCTAGACTATATTGCACCCAGGGCGAGGGCTTAAAATGAGGCCCCCAACGTGGAGACAGGTATAGGTGCCCGCAGTATAGGTAGCTAGCTATAGGTCCCTCCCCCCAGTACAGGTAGCCTATATAGTTGCCCCCAGTATAGGTTAGATAGGTATATGCCTCCAGTATAGATTAGATAGGTATATGCCCCCAGTATAGGTTTGATAGGTATATGTTCCCCAGTATAGATTAGATAGGTATATGCCCTCAGTATAGGTTTGATAGGTATATGTTCCCCAGTATAGGTTAGATAGGTATATGCCCCCAGTATAGATTAGATGGGTATATGCCCCCAGTATAGATTAGATAGGTATATGCCCCAGTATAGATTAGATAGGTATATGCCCCCAGTATAGATTAGATAGGTATATGCCCCAGTATAGTTTAGGTAGGTATATGCCCCAGTATAGATTAGATAGGTATATGACCCAGTATAGGTTAGATAGGTCGGCGGGGGGAGCGGGGAGAGAGGAGTTTCCACTTACCTGCCTTCATCCTGCATGCAGCTTTTATCTTCAGCCTCTCCCGCCGCACGGCGCATCAGTAAGAGCTCCCCCTGTGATGACATGTGGTCACGTAATCACAGGGGGCACTGTTACCATAGCGGCAAATGTGGGCTGGGACAGGAAGTACATAGAAGCTGCGCAGGATCCAGGCAGGTAAGTGGAAAGTAAATTCTCTCTCCCCACAGCTCTGCCCGGTGCCCGTACGCCCGCCGCCAGCAGCAAGTGAGGCCCCCCGCAACGTGAGGCCCCAAGCGGGGGCTTGGCTTGCTTGTATGCCGGCGGCGCCCCTGTCTGGGCCCCCTCTTCTCCAGTGCCCCATAGCAGTTGCTATGGCTATAGTTACACACCTGCATCTTGACCATACATGAGTGTAGGTAGTGTCCTCACTAGTGTTGGGCGAACATCTAGATGTTCGGGTTCGGGCCGAACAGGCCGAACATGGCCGCGATGTTCGGGTGTTCGACCCGAACTCCGAACATAATGGAAGTCAATGGGGACCCGAACTTTTGTGCTTTGTAAAGCCTCCTTATATGCTACATACCCCAAATTTACAGGGTATGTGCACCTTGGGAGTGGGTACAAGAGGAAAAAAAAATTTAGCAAAAAGAGCTTATAGTTTTTGAGAAAATCGATTTTAAAGTTTCAAAGGGAAAACTGTCTTTTAAATGCGGGAAATGTCTGTTTTCTTTGCACAGGTAACATGCTTTTTGTCGGCATGCAGTCATAAATGTAATACATATAAGAGGTTCCAGGAAAAGGGACCGGTAATGCTAACCCAGCAGCAGCACACGTGATGGAACAGGAGGAGGGTGGCGCAGGAGGAGAAGGCCACGCTTTGAGACACAACAACCCAGGCCTTGCATGAGGACAAGAAGCGTGCGGATAGCATGCTTTGTACCACCATGCAGTCATAAATGTAATAAAGATAAGTGGTTCAATAAACAGGGACCACGCGGCAACGCTAACCCAGCAGCAGCACACGTGATGGAACAGGAGGAGGCGCAGGAGGAGAAGGCCACGCTTTGTGAGACACAACAACCCAGGCCTTGCATGAGGACAAAAAGCGTGCGGATAGCATGCTTTGTACCGCCATGTAGTCATAAATGTAATAAAGATAAGAGGTTCAATAAACAGGGACCACGCGGCAACGCTAACCCAGCAGCAGCAGCAGCAGCAGCACACGTGATGGAACAGGAGGAGGCGCAGGAGGAGAAGGCCACGCTTTGTGAGACACAACAACCCAGGCCTTGCATGAGGACAAAAAGCGTGCGGATATAGCAGCAATGCTTTTTGCCGCCATGCAGTCATAAATGTAATACAGATGAGAGGTTCAATAAACAGGGACCGGAAACGCTAAACCATCCCAGATGTTCATCGGTCATGTTACTTGGTTGGGGTCCAGGAGTGTTGCGTAGTCGTTTCCAATCCAGGATTGATTCATTTTAATTTGAGTCAGACGGTCTGCATTTTCTGTGGAGAGGCGGATACGCCGATCTGTGATGATGCCTCCGGCAGCACTGAAACAGCGTTCCGACATAACGCTGGCTGCCGGGCAAGCCAGCACCTCTATTGCGTACATTGCCAGTTCGTGCCAGGTGTCTAGCTTCATGCCCGGTTTCAGGTCCAGCGGTGCCAGCCACAAATCCGTCTGTTCCTTTATTCCCCTCCAAATTTCCTCCCCTGTGTGCTGCTTATCCCCAAGGCAGATCAGCTTCAGCAACGCTTGCTGACGCATGCCAACAGCTGTGCTGCACTGCTTCCACGATCCTACTGCTGCTGGTGCTGGGTTAGCATTTCCGGATGAGGTACAGCTTTGAGATGCGTTGGAGGAGAAGGAGTCAGAGAGGTAGGTGCTGCTGTTGTTATCCAGCTGTTTGCGGCGTGGGCAACACCCGCGCCGTAGCAGGTGAGGAATCGCTGCCAGGCTCCACAAGGTTCACCCAGTGCGCGGTAAGGGAGATGTATCGACCCTGGCCGAACGCACTCGTCCAGGTGTCAGTGGTGAGGTGAACCTTGCAGGCAACGGCATTCTTCAAGCTTCGGGTTATTTAGCTGACCACGTGCTCATGCAACTCAGGCACTGCAGAGCGCGCAAAGTGGTAGCGGCTGGGAACCACGTAACGTGGGATGGCCACTGACATCATGCCCTTGAAGCTGTTTGTCTCCACCACTCGATATGGCAGCATTTCGCAGGCCAGAAGCTTGGCTATGCTGGCTGGCTGTTACTGCCACGGCCCGGGGGTCATTTGCTGGCAATTTCCTCTTGTGCTCAAACATCTCAGAAACAGACAACTCAACCGTAGCGCTGCACACCGAAGGGCTGTTGGTTGTTGTGTTTGATGAACACTGGGAGACCTCAAGAGCACTAGTCCGGAAAGTGACAGTGTCAGCATCGTCTGATGTTTGTGAATGTTGTGAACCACGCAATGGCTGGGCTACTGCTGCTGCTGAGGCGGGTCTGGTGGTGAGTCTGGTGAACCCAAGGGAGGCAGTGTTGCTGGTGGTACCCTGTCCTGCCGCGTTTGCCCACAGAGTGGGATGTTTGGATAGAATGTGGCGGCTCATGCTGGTGGTGGAGAGGTTGTTAATACTTTTCCCCCTGCTCAGGCGGGTCTTGCACACCTTGCAAATCGCCATGGTAACATCCTCAGTGCAGTCTTCAAAGAAAGCCCAGACTTTAACTGGCTGAGGACTCGGACCTCGTGCGTGATGTGCTGGTGCTGCTTAACCCACTGCTGGACGCTTGAGAGGTCATCCAAGTAATTATCTGGTCCTGTTCTTTTGGATCTGTGAGGGTTGTTGTCCTGGACAACATGGGCAGTATTGAGTGGGTTTTCTTGGGTGCTCCCCTGTGGCCTGTACGTGAACCGTCAGGGGAAACACCTCTTCCCTTGCCCCTCCCTCTTTCACCGGATTTCTTCCTCATTTCACTTATCCTTAAAGTACACGCTGACTGGCAGCAGTACAGTGGCAGTACAGAAATGCTATACAGTGGTGGGTGAGCGGTGTACCACTATTGTCAGCAGTGACACAGAGCACAATGCTATACAGTGGCGGGTGAGCGGTGTACTACTGTTCCCAGCAGACACAGAGTGGAAGTAAACACAATGCTATATAGTGTGGCTGAGCCGTGTACACAGAGTGGCATTAAACACAATGCTATATAGTCTGCTATATAGTCACCCCGAACAGGGTGATGTTCTGCAGAACCCGAACAGTGGCAAACACTGTTCGCCCAACACTACTGGGAGGGAACGCAGATTTTAGTACCTAAACACACGATACAACATGTTTTCCGGGGTCGGACTCTGAGGCACATACAGATGGTCCCGATCATCATCCTCATCATACAACTCTTCTCCTGAGTCTGACCCACCCACCACCTCTGCCACCCCAACATCCCCAGACACAGACCCCTCATCGTCCTCAACATTAACTTGGGATGCTGGCCTGAGCCAGACCTCCTCCTCCACATCAGGCCCCATCATCTCCTCAATGGCAGCCCTCATTAATCGCTCTGGCGACGGACTGATGGACACAACGTTCTCCTCCGGGGAGGGCTGCTGCTGACCACTGGCTGCTGGGGTGGATGTTATAGCTTGCGTGGGGCGTTGGCTGTTGCTGTTGTTGGGAGTGCTGCTCACAGCGGAGGTCTCTGGGGAACTCATGTTGAGCTCATATAGTGGTTGACGGTGAGTGGAGTATTACTGATCCCAGCAATATACACACTGACTGGCAGAGTACGCAATGCTATATAGTGTGGCTGAGCGAGGTACACAGAGTGGCAGTAAACAGAATGCTATATAGTGTGGCTGAGCGAGCGGTGTACCACTATTCCCAGCAGACACAGAACAGTGAACAGAATGCTATATAGTGTGGCTGAGCGAGCGGTGTACCACTATTCCCAGCAGACACAGAACAGTGAACAGAATGCTATATAGTGTGGATGAGCGAGCGGTGTACCACTATTCCCAGCAGACACAGAACAGTAAACAGAATGCTATATAGTGTGGCTGAGCGAGCGGTGTACCACTATTCCCAGCAGACACAGAACAGTGAACAGAATGCTATATAGTGTGGCTGAGCGAGCGGTGTACCACTATTCCCAGCAGACACAGAACAGTGAACAGAATGCTATATAGTGTGGCTGAGCGAGCGGTGTACTACTGTTCCCAGCAGACACAGAACAGTACACAGAATGCTATATAGTGTGGCTGAACGAGCGGTGTACTACTGTTCCCAGCAGACACAGAACAGTACACAGAATGCTATATAGTGTGGCTGAACGAGCGGTGTACCACTATTCCAAGCAGACACAGAACAGTGAACAGAATGCTATATAGTGTGGCTGAGCGAGCGGTGTACCACTATTCCCAGCAGACACAGAGTGGCAGTAAACAGAATGCTATATAGTGTGGCTGAGCGAGGTACACAGAGTGGCAGTAAACAGAATGCTATATAGTGTGGCTGTGCAAGCGGTGTACTACTATTCCCAGCAGACACAGAGTGGCAGTAAACAGAATGCTATATAGTGTGGCTGAGCGAGGTACACAGAGTGGCAGTAAACAGAATGCTGAGCGAGCGGTGTACTACTATTCCCAGCAGCGACACACAATGACTGGGGGGGACCCTGGCTAGCGTGGCTGGAGCGCGAACTACCCTGCCTGCCTACCCAAAGCTAAACCCACAGACAAATGGCGGAGATATGACGTGGTTCGGGTATTTATTTACCCGAACCACGTGACAGTTCGGCCAATCAGAGCGCGTTCGGGTCCGAACCACGTGACCCGTTCGGCCAATCACAGCGCTAGCCGAACGTTCGGGGAACGTTCGGCCATGCGCTCTTAGTTCGGCCATATGGCCGAACGGTTTGGCCGAGCACCGTCAGGTGTTCGGCCGAACTCGAACATCACCCGAACAGGGTGATGTTCTGCAGAACCCGAACAGTGGCGAACACTGTTCGCCCAACACTAGTCCTCACCATAATCCGGGTACATGAACCTTGCGCACAGACGCCTGCCGCCTGGCAGCACTTGGTGGCAGCTTGCCTTTCCCGCCGATCTGGAAACTAGGGATGATCAAAAATGCCCTTTTCCGATTCCACGGAAATTCTGATTTCCGCCGATACCAATTTCTGTTTTTCCAATTTATGATTTTTAAGGAGTATTTTATTCATTTATTTATCGAAGGATGCAAAAAAAATTTAAATTTTTTTGGAAAAACGGACATCGGAAAAATGGAAAAACTTCTTGTGATTATTCTAAAATTACTGCAGTGATCTGATTTTTGCAGAAATAATCGGCATTTTCCGATTTGTCCAATGCTTCCAAGTCCTGCGATTGGGCTAAAATTAATACGTTGCGGTAAATCTGATTTCCGCAGATTTCCATTTTCCAATTTCCAAATTCCGATCGGAGATGCGAAAATTTCAATTCTGCGAAATCCGAATGAGCATTCCTACTGGAAACATCGGTTAAGTTCAGCAAAGTGTTAACTTTGGATTACTTCTGCTCGTAATTAATAGAACTTGATTTTACAGAAAGACTAAAAAAAAATCGCACCTTTATACAACACCCCGTAGACTAATTAATTCCACAAATGTCAATAGCAGATGTTAAATGATGGGAAAAAAAATAAATAAATAAAAGCGTAAGAACATCTTAATTTGTCAGCTCATTACTCTGTAAAGAGCGTTTCCCCCTCCTCTACCTTTCCTGTGTTATTTTTCTTCTCCCTGCGTAGAGCTGATTTGGAGTAAATGGGATCGCATTTCCCTGGCGTCTACCTGCGGAGCGAGCGATCCGCGTTTCATTTACATTTGTTACATTATGGCGAAGAAAAAGAATCAACTATGGCTAAGGAGAAACGACTAATTATGAAGTTCAGAGCGGCTCCGGGTCCCCGGCGACGGCGGAGCGTGAACCGGCGGCTTTGGGTGTAATAATCTATACTTATGAGCCGCTCGCTTCACTTAGCGACATCATCTGTGGCTATTAAAGTGCTAGCTAGGTGCCGGGTGTTTTTATAAATACAATTATGGCATAATTATTTTTTCAAAAAATGCAGGGAATGTTATCAGTTAGATACTTCTCATTATGGCAGGCTAAAAATAAATAGTGCAGGCTTTTTTTTTTTCACACTGAATCACAGATTGCTGAAGCAGTCAGAGTGACACGAGGGGAGACGTGGGTCCAACTGCCACTTTTTATTTATTTTTTTCAAAAAATAAACAACAAAAAGTGAAACTTTTTAATTGGCATCAGTACAGACATTTTTTTTTTCAATTATCTATTAAATACTTAAAGCGGAACTGAAGATTGAATAAAAACAAAGTGTTTCACTTACCTGGGGCTTCTGCCAGCCCCTTGCAGCCTTCCTGTCCCACGCCGGTCCTCTACAATCCTCCGTTTTCCTACCGCCAGTTATTTTCGTTACCGCCAACGCGGAAACTGTGCCTGCGCACCCCGAGCCACGCATATCTTCATGTTCGATACGTAGGGCACGCAGGAGCAGTTGCCATCGACTTACAAGTCGATGGTACAACAGTAACGAAACTAGCTGGCGGTGGGAGAATGGAGGATCTTAAAGGACCGGTATGGGACAGGAAGGCTGCACGGGGCTGGCAGAACTCAATCTTCAGTTCCGCTTTAAATGAAACCTGGACCTGAAACCAGAGATGAATATTAGTCAAAGTTTTATACATACCTGGGGCTTCCTCCAGCCCCATCCACCTGGATTGCACCCACGCCACCGTCCACAGATCCAGGGCCGGTTCAAGTAACAATTGGACCCTAAGGCAAAATTAGCCTGGGGGCCCCCAATAGACACCCTCGGCCAAAAAGCGTCATTAGGGGCCCTTTGTTGCAGCCAAATTTCCCTCCTGGGCCCCTGAGCTGGCTGCTGACCCTCCCCCAATCACCTCCCAACTTAACTGTGCTCCCTAGGACCCCTGCAGTGTTTATGTCAGTGTAGTGTCTCACCTGCCCGCCAGCACAGATGAGACGCTACTCTGCCAAAGACTCTGCAGAGTCCCTGGGGAGCAACAGTTAAGATGGGGAGGGACACCTTGGGGGCCCCTACAGGCTCTGGGGCCCTGGGGCAATTGCCCATTTTTTCCTATGGTAGCTCCGGCCCTGCACAGATCTCTGGTGTTTAGTTATTTCCCCCATCTCCCCATATGGCTTCCCTGGTGTTCTAGGGCTTTACCTCCAATAAGGCTTCTCTGGAGGTCTAGAGTGGGCCAAACATAATGCAAAGTGGGGAAACCACTTGAGGGCCAAATTGAATGGCTCTGAGGGCCAGATTTTGTCTGCGGGCCGGAGTTTGACATGTATGCTCTAGTGTGAAAGGGGCCTATAGCTTGGAATTTTTACGTAGTGCCCGTCTTCTTTCCTAAGCAACGGTAAACTTTAAAATTCATTCAGTGTTTTTGATTACTTTATGCTGAGGATCTCCAGCCTGTTTTGTTTTGCTGCATTCGGAGTTAATTCCTGATTGTTCTGATCTCAGCGGGTGACTGCTTGGCCGAGGCCAGAGCGTGATGTGAATGCGATGTGAACGTGATGCAAACACCATACGACTGAGGTGCGCCCCGGGGGCAGCCGCACACCCCGCCTGTGTCCCACATTCACCATTTCAGCCTTCTTCACATCGTATGGAAGTGACTGATGATGAGCACTGCTACATCTGCCAGCACGGCTCACACTTCCGTTCAGGTTCTACTGAGAGATCGGAAACGTGCCGTCAGCACAAACCCCAACCGCAAGTCAGATCTGCGGAACCCATCAAGGGCTCATACACATACCATTCTCGCCTTAGCCTAAAGCAACATACACACCAAAAGATAGAATCGTTTGAAAGAACCAATGAATGATCGTTCCACGATCTACCGCTGAGGATATCCATGCACTATGATGTGAATGACAGTAGAAGACTACAAACGAAATTCCAAACAATCAGATTGTTAAATGATGCAGGATGTAGGGGGAGATGTAAGGGAAAATACTTTGAGGACACATTGTTTAACCATTTCACTACCACAGCACATCACACTCCTCCCATTCATTCACCAATAACTTTATTTCAACTTACCACACTAGAATGATCTACAGTATATATTGTTTTTTTCGCCACAAATTAAACTTTCCTTTGGTGGTACTTTTTGCTAAGAATTATGGTATTTTATGTGTACTTTACACAGAAGAAGAAGAAAAATATTTAAAAAAAAAATGATTGCTCAGTTTTCAGCCATTATAGTTTTTTAAAAAAGTTCTACTGTAGATAAAACCCAAACATTTTATTTGCCCGTTTGTCCCATTTATTACAACATTTAAATGATGTGGCTAGTACAATGTATGGCGACAATATTTTAATTTGAAATAAAGGTGTATTTTTTTTTTGTCCACTTTGCAGAAGTAGGGAACCAGCTGATAATCGTTCTTAGCTACTGTACACACCGCTGACTATGAATGATTATCTGCTGAACTAATTTATCATGACGATCATTTGAAATGCCCGAGCAATGTCGTACATTGTTCAAGCATTGTTTGTTTCATGAATCTTCAAATTACATCTGAACAAGGAGTCGTTCATGGTTCATTCAAAAGATTTTTTCTTCTCTGTGTATACGCAGCTTTATCCACAGGATGCAATTAAAAAAGCAGGGATTTGTAAAAATATTTAGTGTCCATACACTGAAAAAATCACTAGTTTTCTTCAGTATTTGGTCTCCAGGTTTCTCACTTTGTTCATATGGGAATTTTGCTCTACCTTAAAGATGAACTCCAGTAAAAATAATGTAATAAAAAAGTGCTTAATTTATACAATAATTATGTATAAATGATTTACTCAGTGTTGCCCATTGTAAAATCTTTCCTCTCCCTAAATTTACATTCTGACATTTATCACATGGTGACATTTTTACTGGAAGGAGATGCTGCTTGCTTTTTTGGCAGTTGGAAACAGCTGTAAACAGTTATTTCCCACAATGCGATGAGGTTCACAGACAGAAAACTGCCAGGACCATGGTCCTCACAGTTTCCTGTGGAAGGGGTTTCACCACAATATCAGCCATACAGCGCCCCCTGATGATCCGTTTGTGAAAAGGAAAACATTTCTCATGGGAAAGGGGGTATCTGCTACTGATTGGGATGAAGTTCAATTCTTGGTCATGGTTTCTCTTTAAGCTTAATACCCTCCTGACGACACAGGAAGATGGATCCCAGCAACGTCCCCCACCAATGAGTGTTCCAGCAATCCATCTTCCTGCCGGCGGGTTCATGCAAAGCCACGTGAGTGACATGAGGGCACACAACGTGCGCAAACAGGAAGTCAAGCAATCGCAGTACTTTGTGCTGAATTGTCGTGGATCAAGTTCCGATCTGCCTTGACGGTTGTTTTCACCATGCATTGCCAAACATTGATTGCATAATTGCGCAATTGTACCCACTTACAATTGAAATTGTGGAAATGATTGATCGTCGTTTAAAAAAATCACCGGTCATCGGAAAAATCGTTGTAGAAATTGAGTAGTGGGTACAGGTCTTAAGTTTCCAGGTCTCGCCATGTTTATACTCTACTATACTGTAGTTTATGTTGGTAAATGGGATTCTTGCTCTACTCTGTATTTATATGGAAACTTTTGCCCAACTATAGTTCCCGTTAGTACATAAGATTCAAATTGTATGCAGTTTGAAAATAGTCCAATCCAGACTGACAGAAGGCATATATGATTGGCCCTTGCAGGTATCATGGCATGTACTCACACACCTGCGGGCGGCACTGCCAGGTGGGAGTGCTGTACAGACATATCATTTGGGTATAAATGTTGCTATGTGGAGGGAAGTACACTGTTGGAACATGCACTGTTACTATTGGGAGGAGGGATGACATACTATTGGTACATGTATTGTTGCTATGGGGAGGGGAGGAGGAATGACTTGCTGTTGGGATGTGTACTGTTGCTATGGGGAGGGAGGAGTGTTGATGCGTTGTTGGTAAATTTACTGTTACTATGGGGAGGGAGGAGTGTTGACGCGCTGTTGGGAGATGTACTGTTACTATGGGGAGGAGAGGGGGATGACATGCTGTTGGGACATGTAGTAGTGCTGCTATGGGAGGGGGTTGAAACACTGTTGGGACATGTACTGTTGCTATGGGGAGGGGAGTAGGGATGACATACTGTTGGTACATGTACTGTTGCTATGAAGAGGGGGGAGGTTGACACCCTGCTGAGACTAGAGTTGAGCTGAAATTTTCGTAATTTCGCATTACTATAATTACGCATGCGAAATTTGCGATTACGATGCGAAATTAGCGTAGCGAAATTGCCATTAAAATCGTAATTGAAAATACCGTAAGCGTAATTTTCAACGCGAAATTTCGCGTTTCGTTCATGCCGTAATTTCGCATTAAACGCTACCGTAATTTCGCGTTAAACCGTAACGCTCCGTATAATATAAAAAAGCCGCCGACTTTAAGGGTTAATAGCAAAGCCCCCTTAAATGCTAAGAGCCTCAAATTTGGAGAATATATTAAGGAGATCAGGAGGAATAAGAGGAAAAATTTTTTTTTCAAAAAGACCTTATAGTTTTTGAGAAAATCGATGTTAAAGTTTCAAAGTAAAAATGTATACATTTAAAAACCCGCCGACTTTAACGGTTAATAGCAAAGCCTGCTTAAAGTTTAGGAACACCAAATTCCTAGGGTATATTAAGGGGATCAGTGGGAATAAGAGGAAAATTTTTTTTTTCAAAAACACCTTATAGTTTTTGAGAAAATCGATTTTTAAGTTTCAAGGGCAAAAATGTCTTTTAAATGCGGAAAATGTCAGTTTTTTTTGCACAGGTAACAATAGTGTATTATTTTCATAGATTCCCCCAAGTGGGAAGAGTTTTACTTACTTCGTTCTGAGTGTGGGAAATATAAAAAAAAAACGACGTGGGGTCCCCCCTCCCAGACCTCTTTAACCCCTTGTCCCCCATGCAGGCTGGGATAGCCAGAATGCGGAGCACCGGCCGCGTGGGGCTCCGCACCCTGACTATACCAGCCCGCATGGTCCATGGATTGGGGGGTCTCGGAAGGGGAGGGGCAGCCAAGCTTTCCCCTCCCCCTCCGAGCCCTTGTCCAATCCAAGGACAAGGGGCTCTTCTCCACCTCCGATGGGCGGTGGAGGTGGAGGCCGCGATTTCCTGGGTGGGGGGTTCATGGTGGAATCTGGGAGTCCCCTTTAAAAAGGGGTCCCCCAGATGCCCACCCCCCTCCCAGGAGAAATGAGTATAGAGGTACTTGTAGTACCCCTTACCCATTTCCTTTAAGAGTTAAAAGTAAATAAACACACAAACACATAGAAAAAGTATTTTAATTGAACAAAAAACATAACCACGAAAAAAGTCCTTTAATATTCTTAATTAACCATTAATACTTACCTGTCCCTTTAAATAAATGATCCCACGCAATATCCTCGGAAATGTTCTATCAGTTACAATGTAACAAAGTTATTACAATATAACAACTTTGTTACATTGTAACTACGCCGCACCCGACGTCACTCACCGCCGCCGCCGCGTCTGCGCTGCAGGACCCGACAGAGCTCTGAGCTATAGCTCAGAGCTCTCGAAAGCATCTTTGTATTTGGGCTCCAAGGAGCCCCATTGGTCCTTAGCAGACCAATGGGGTTCCTTCTGATTTGAAGGAACCCCATTGGTCTGCTAAGGACCAATGGGGCTCCTTGGAGCCCAAATACAAAGATGCTTCTCAGAGCTCTGAGCTATATAGCTCAGAGCTCTGTCGGGTCCGTGCAGGACGCTAAGTCCCCGCCGGCTCCGCTGCCCTCCCCGCCTCTCCCACATGTCACCCACATGTCACCCACATGTGGGTGACATGTGGGTGACAGATGTGGGCGGGGTGGACAGCGGGAGCTGCGGGGACTTAGCGTCCTGCACGGACGCGTATGCGGCGGCTGAGCGGCGAGTGGCGTCGGGTGCGGCGTAGTTACAATGTAACAAAGTTGTTACATTGTAATAACTTTGTTACATTGTAACTGATAGAACATTTCCGAGGATATTGCGAGGGATCATTTATTTAAAGGGACAGGTAAGTATTAATGGTTAATTAAGAATATTAAAGGACTTTTTTCGTGGTTATGTTTTTTGTTCAATTAAAATACTTTTTCTAAGTGTCTGTGTGTTTATTTACTTTAACTCTTAAAGGAAATGGGTATGGGGTACAAGTACCTCTATACTCATTTCTCCTGGGAGGGGGGGTGGGCATCTGGGGGACCCCTTTTTAAAGGGGACTCCCAGATTCCACCATGAACCTCCCCCCCAGGAAATCGCGGCCTCCACCTCCACTGCCCATCGGAGGTGGAGAAGAGCCCCTTGTCCTTGGATTGGACAAGGGCTCGGAGGGGGAGGGGAAAGCTTGGCTGCCCCTCCCCTTCCGAGACCCCCCAATCCATGGACCATGCGGGCTGGTATAGTCAGGGTGCGGAGCCCCACGCGGCCGGTGCTCCGCATTCTGGCTATCCCAGCCTGCATGGGGGACAAGGGGTTAAAGAGGTCTGGGAGGGGGGACCCCACGTCGTTTTTTTTTTATATTTCCCACACTCAGAACGAAGTAAGTAAAACTCTTCCCACTTGGGGGAATCTATGAAAATAATACACTATTGTTACCTGTGCAAAAAAAACTGACATTTTCCGCATTTAAAAGACATTTTCGCCCTTGAAACTTAAAAATCGATTTTCTCAAAAACTATAAGGTCTTTTTGAAAAAAAAATTTTTCCTCTTATTCCCACTGATCCCCTTAATATACCCTGGGAATTTGGTGTTCCTAAACTTTAAGCAGGCTTTGCTATTAACCGTTAAAGTCGGCGGGTTTTTAAATGTTTACATTTTTCCTTTGAAACTTTAACATCGATTTTCTCAAAAACTATAAGGTCTTTTTGAAAAAAAAAAATTTTCCTCTTATTCCTCCTGATCTCCTTAATATATTCTCCAAATTTGAGGCTCTTAGCATTTAAGGGGGCTTTGCTATTAACCCTTAAAGTCGGCGGCTTTTTTATAGTATACGGAGCGTTACGGTTTAACGCGAAATTACGGTAGCGTTTAATGCGAAATTACGGCATGATACGACTGTAATGCGAAAATTACGCGAAAATTACGCTTACGCGAAATTTCGCGAAATCCTTCTTCATTACGATTATGTACTTACGGCCATAATCGTAATTACACTAATTACGCGAAATTTCGCAAAATCGTAATTAGGTCATTACGCTCATCTCTAGCTGAGACATGCACTGTTGCTATGGGGACGGGAGGGGGACGACACACTATTGGAACATGTATTGTTGCTATGGGGAGGGAAGGGGAGGAGAGACAAGACACTGTTGTGTTTCCTTCTTGGTATTATTGAAAATTGGCGGAAATCTTTCCAACAGGGATAAACTATCTATAAAATCCAGCAGTAAGTTCTTTGCTTTCACCACATTGAGTGCACACACACCATAGAGTATAATGCAATCCTGTGCATTGGGAAATGTATCCTTGTAAGCCGACACCCACATCGCTTCCATACCCGGCAGTAATGTCTGCGGAGCACCGCGGCCGGCCTGCCATCTGCAGCTGCCTCTCCCCGCTTGGCCCACACCGGAGACCCACTCAGGAGGGATATTTATGATGTGCAGAGTAGGAGCTCCGCTAAGAGCACTTAGATTTATGGAGCACCAACATTCTCTAGTCCGGCTTCACAGTTCCTGGTCGGTGCGGAATATTAATCTTCAGAGCGAGATCCGCCTGGTAATTCCGACAGCGCCTTTCACGGCCGCCCTCCAGATGCATCGAAACAAAAACATCAGAATAATTGTTCTGAAGAACATCTGGAAGGACCATTTCTCCCAATATTAGCACATTTTCCGTAATAAAAAAAAAAAATCATCCTTTCTGGATGTAACAATGGCGAAAAAAGAGTGCAGAGGAAAAAATAAATGTTTTATGCTGCATGTTCAGACGTCATCATAGACTGGAGGCTAATCAGGTGGCCGAACATTAGTCAATTTGCCACCAGATCGACCATCATATAGATCCCCTTCTGACCTAATCTGGTCAGAGAGGACAAAGGGGGGGAAGAGGCACCCAGAAGTAGATAAAGAGTTAAAAACAGCTAAAAATAGAAAAATAGAGGTGGCTTACCTCAATAACAACAAGTTCATATAAATATGAATTTTATTAAGCACAGGCAACACATTTCGTGGGTTTGTGCCCACTTCCTCAGGATGAATAAAGTGCCAGAGTTGTATCAGAGCCAGGTACGGAGAGCCACCTTTGGAAGGGATGTATGTTGGTACCTAGTGACTTGGCCATGGATAGGACTTTTGTTGTATTTCCCAAGAGTGCGACCACATCCAGCTCCAGCCGGACACCCGAGTGGAGTCGGGTTTATAGCTCTCCACCTGCCTTTGGTGCAACCTTACTTTGTAAGTACCCTTATCCTTTTTGTTTTTCATCACTCTTCTCTGCACCGTTTAGGCTCCCGTTGTCTCGGTGTTCATCTTTCTTAGGGTGTTTGGTCACCCTACCTTGCTGATCAGAGAGGAATCCATTACCTGCATAACCCCCAAGTGTACATTTTCTTCCATGGTAAAAGCTTTAAAGAGAGACTGAAGTGAACAAAAATTGTTACTTCTACCTCGTAGTTCGCTTCAGTACTCTCAGTAGAGGTAAATCGCTGCATCCCTGAGCCAAAACGAGGGCTTTAGACCCCCCCAAATCTCCGGGGGACAATCCGGCCAGCGCTTCCTGAAAGAGTCAGAGCTTTCTGCTGTAGCTCTGTCTCTACTGATGTCAATCGCCGCTGATCGCCGCCTCTCCCCGCCAGACCCGTTTCTAGGGGCCGTGCAGCCGTGCGGCAGCCCTGAGCGCAGACAGCCAAAGGGCGCTGTGAACTCTCCCTCCCTCTCCCCAGGGGACTGCAAAGTAATTAGTTCAGGGAAGCACTGTATACAGCTACACTGACTGGCCAGGGGGAAGGGGGGCAATCTCCCCCCAGGCCACCTTTCATTCAATGATTTAGGGCAGGTCTGGTGTATTAGGGTTTGTTGTAAGGCAATGTGAAACTTGAGGCTAGCTGATAAAAGTGCAATCAGAGGACAGGCAAGCTGGCAAATATACACAGCATGAATGATGCAGAGCTTGCCTGAAGGGTCTGTGGGCAAACATCTGTCTGGTCTCTCCCCATTGTTATTATGACTGCATGTGTGGGTAAGGTGTTATACAAGTTGAAAAGTTTTTGACAGTCCCTAGACTCCAGGAGGGCTGCTTTCTGACTTGTGTGAGGGACTGTCAGGGACAGGAGTCCTATGATAGGCAAGTAGCCTCTGTGTGATGTGCAATACAGATAAGCTCTCTGCTCCATCTCAGGCTATTCTCAATTGCTCTCCACTCCTCTGGGCTAGTGCACGCCAAAATCGCAATAGCAATCGCTAGCAATTTGTGAGTGTGATTTTGTGAAGCGATTTTCAGAGCTATTTTTTAATGAATTGCTCCAAAAAATGCAACACACTGCATGTAGCATTTTTTGGAGCAATTCATAAAAAAAAACCGCTCTGAAAATCGTTTCACAAAATCACACTCACAAATTGCTAGCGATTGCTATTGCGATTTTGGCGTGCACTAGCCCAGAGAGAGGAGGAGTGGAGAGAAATTGAGAATAGCCTGAGATGGAGCAGAGAGCTTATCTGTATTGCACATCACACAGAGGCTACTTGCCTGTAATAGGACTCCTGTCCCTGCCAGTCTCTCACACAAGTCAGAAAGTAGCCCTCCTGGATTCTAGGGACTGTCAAAAACTTTAACTTGTATAACACCTTATCCACACATGCAGTCATAATAACAATGGGGAGAGACCAGACAGATGTTTGCACACGGACCCTCCAGGCAAGCTCTGCATCATGCTGTGTATATTTACCAGCTTGCCTGTCCTCTGATTGCACTTTTATCAGCTAGCCTCAAGTTTCACATTGCCTTACAACAAACCCCAATACACCAGAAACCAAACCTACCCTAAATCACTGAATGAAAGGTGGCCTGGGGGAAGATTGCCCCCCTGCCCCCCTGGCCAGTCCGCCCCTGAACTATACTGGATACCTATACTGGAGGCACCTACCTGGCTAATCTATACTGGGGGCAATTATACTGGGGCACCTATGCCTGGCTACCTATATTGGAGGGGCCTATAGCCCACTACCGATACTGAGTTCAACTAGACCTAGCTAACCTATACTGCAGGCACCTATACCTGGCTCCGGCACGGGGGGGGGGGGGGGCAATTTTTACACTCTCGCACTGGGTGCATTTTAGCCTAGAAACTGCCCTGCTCCCCGCCCCTCTTACTCTTCCTTCACAGAGAGGGGCGGAGAGAGGGTGAGATCCACATGGCGATTGACGTCAGTAGAGGCAGAGCTACAGCTCAAAGCTCTGCCTCCCCGCCCCGGGCAGCAAAATCCGAGACCAAGAAAGTTGTGGGATTTTTCCCCGGGATTTGGGGGGTATAAAGCCCTCGTTTTGGCTCTTTAAAGCGGTCTAACACCCAGCATTTCAACTTTGCTTTAAAAGATTACTTACAGCTTAAAAACTATTATGCCAGATTTTTTTTTAAGCAGAAATTCACTGAATGGGTTAAACATGACATTTTAGTTTTGCATTTAGCTAGAAATCCGGTCCGTGCTGAGGTTTAGATACAAATGTATCTTTGTTTGGAATGCAAATAGACCTCTGAAAAGGGTGTCTGGGAAGCCCTCTGTGCTCTCTCAGAGAGGTGTTTGTTTATTTACATTGTAAATAGATACATTTGTATCTAAATCTCAGCACTGATGCAGATTTCTAGCTAAATGCAACACTAAAATGTCATGTTTAACCCATTCAGTGAATTTCTGCTTAAAAAAAATCTGGCATAATAGTTTCTAAACTGTAAGCAATCTTTTAAAGCAAAGTTGAAATGCTGGGTGTTAGACCACTTTAAGTGATTTTATTGGTAAGGTATAAAAATATTTCCTTGGAAAATTTCTAGAGAAAAGTTTGTTATGCTTTGTGTCAAAGGACAACTGTAGCAAGGTGCATGTGCACTGGAGGCTACCATTTTTATTTTATTTTACGCAGTGTCATTTGCCTGGCTGTTCTGCTCATCCTCCACCTCTAATACTTTTATCCATAGAACCTGAACAAGCATGCAGCAGTTCAGGTGTTTCTGACATTTTCGCCAAGATTAGCTGCATGCTTGTTTCTGGTGTGATTCAGACACTACTGCAGCCAAATAGACCAGCAGGGCTGCTAGGCAACTGGCATTGCTTAAAAGGAAATAAATATGGCAGCCTCCATATACCTCTCACTACAGTGGTCCTTTAAACTGAGATGGGAAAATTAGGCACCACCATAGACCGAATTGTGCAATTGTGGCTATGGCACTCCAAGAACTTAAATTGAGAGCTGAAGCACCAGTTATCATGCGAGGTTGGAGGGAGGGGGGGTCAGTCGGGGTTCAGCTATTATACAGCCAAGCTCAAAATCGCCTGCGGTTGGTATGACAGACTGTGCCAGGGGTTCACTCATATATACCTGAACTCATGAAAGGTTGCGGCTCACATATAGCTGACTATCATTATTGGCTGCAATGGGGTGGTATCGCTGTGGTGCGCTCAGGTATAATGTTAGTCATAGGTAGGGCGGGAGACTAGTGTTAGGCAAAGGAAGGGGGTTTAGTGCTAGGGGATAAGGTATGGGCAGGGGTGTAACTAGGTATGGATAGGGGATACGCTCAGGGCCTTTTTGGGTGGCAGGAGGGGTCACAACATAAGAGGAGAGCGTGGCCACACATTGGCGGGGAGGGGGCTTCATGCTACTTCCTGTTTACACAGGAAGTAACATGAAGCACTTACTGATTGGAACCTCCGGCATGATGGAGGTATGTGTCAAACCTGCCGGCGCCCGTCCGCTGCCACTAATGATTGCAAAAGGGGAGCGCTGAGAGGAGAGCCCGAGGTGAGCGCTGAGCGGAGAGTCCGCTGATCTGTGCCACGCTCTCCTCTTATGTTGTGACCCCTCCTGCCCCACAAAATGGCCCTGAGTAGGCCCCCCATTGGGGCAGGGGTTTCAACCCTATTGTTACGCCGGTGGGTATGAGGGAGTTGAACGTTACAAAGCAATGGCAATAGTGGCACGCCATTTCCCAACACTAAGCCGATATTTGAATCTCATTTAAAATATTCAAACAACGGCATGAGCAATACTGGGCTCCCAAATTTCCATGCATCTCTTTTAAATAGATAGATGCAACCCAAGTACCAGGGGCGTAACTGGTGGAGAACCGAACCCGCCATCACAGGGGGGCCCAGAGCTGTAGAGGGCCTTAACTACTACCCTTCCCTTCCTCTGATACAGGGGACTATACTTCAGACCAGGTGTTTGTAGCTACACTTGTTATGGGTATGAAGATCATGATGGCCACAATTGTTTTATGACCCTTGTGAGATGGGCCCCACAGCCTTGAAGGGCACCAAGGCAAGGCAAGGGAAGGGGTGTGAACATAGAGGAGACCCCATGAAAGTTTCCTAGGGGCTCCATGAATTGTAGTTACACCACTGCCAAGTACCCCTGGATCCATGAGAATTGCCCTTGGAGGTACATGGACCAGTTTGCAAATTGAGATCAGGATCCACGATCCTCTTCTTCAGCACTAACCAGGGAAATAAATACTGTATATCCTGCATTTTCTTAAACAGGTGCTCACAAAATTCTGCAGAAGACAAGGTTTTTTTCCCCTGCCAACTGTCTAAGTCAGAGTCGAGAAAAGTAAGGATTTAGTGAGCCTTCCTCCCCGGCCATCTGGAGTTGCGGAGATTCTTCATCTTTGCTTTGGCCAGGCCCCAAATCCTGGTATGAATCAGCTTTGGGACTCGATCAATTTTTCATTAATAGTATGCTGCCTTTATACACTTTACGGATGACTTCAAATGAAATATGTTTTTTTTACATGTGCAACGCTTGGGAAACCGGAGAGAGGACCGTAATAGCCGCGGTACACCATGGACAGGATTCAAAACAGAACGTTGAAACGAGTCCAGGGAATGGATCCTAATCGTCCCGGACTTTTGGTTTCTGTCCATGTGTAATTGTAATACCTCAAACCAGCCTTCTGCAGAAGATTGCCTCTGTGCCCGCGTTCTGGGAACACCACCTTCTGAAACAGCTAATGTGCGGACAACAGTTCCCGACTCCGCTTATTGTTATAGTCTGTGTTCCGTGAAGGTTTGTACTGTAACTGCCGCTCTGTCCATGAAGCATTACGAACCTGCATCTTCAGTATCCCTACAGCTGTACAGCTCATCCATATTATTTGTTAAAGCACAAAGGTCAACCTATCTATATCAGGAAAACAAAACAAAGCACATATATAAGTAGATAAAGACGTGTTCTACTTGCATGAAATATGTACTGTATTGTACTGTCCATGTTTTGATTTCAGGGACTTTTATATAGTAAATTAAGAGAAAACTGTTCCAGGCATTTTACTGCTTTTGACTGAAGTCAAGCCGGATGTCATTTCCTCCCTTACTCTTTATATTCTCCTAGAAACTGGACTGCCGTTTCTAGCTTGTTTTGTAAACACATGCGAGCATAGCATAGATTGTATTTCAGCAGCTGCAGAGGGTTGAGGTGCATTTCCCTTCTCAGCCTCAGCCTGTCACACTGAACTGCCCTCAGCCAATCAGTGAGGAGCAGGAATGTGGGAGGGGAGATAACAAGCTTCCCACTCCCTAGCAATATACCAGAAAGGAGCCAGGCTGACTAAGATAAGATTTATTACAGCAGAAACATTTATGATAATATTGGAATACTTGCAATGCAGACTGCATGTAGACATAAACACATAGCAGTGGGTAAATGGAATTTCATTTTGTGGATGAAAATTCCACTTACCTATGTAGAGACAAGGCTCTGTATCCTATAGAGTCTTCCTGATCCTTTCTCGGTCCCCTTATTCCGGCGCTATCACCCCTGTTGCAGGTATTTGACTGACTGGCGAATAGGCCTTTGGGAAACCTTGGAAGGCTTTAAAAGCACTCATGTCTCCGAGTGCTTCTGAAGAAGGGCAGATCCGTACTGCGCATGTGCAAGTGTGCAGGAGCGCGCCCTCGATCATGTGGAGTACGGAGTACGGAGCTGCCCATCTTCGAAAGCACTCGGGGACACGAAAGCTTCAAAAGCCTTCCAAGGTCTCTTGGTGGCAGCAAATTTGAATGGAGGATGGTGCTGGAATGGGGATACCAATAGAGGACAGGGAAGGCTCTATGAGATCTGGAGTCTTCTTTCTCCGTAAGTATCTGACTAAAAAAACCAAAATTGCCACAGATTTGTTTTAACCACATAACTCAAAATCAATCTGGAGTCTGGATGTATATACAGTGGGGTGTCAAAGTCTGGGCACCCTTGTTAATCGTCATGATTTTTCTGTATGAATCGTTGGTTGTTACGATAAAAAATGTCAGTTAAATATATCATATAAGGAGGCACACACAGTGATATTTGAGAAGTGAAATTAGGTTTATTGGATTTACAGAAAGTGTGCAATAATTGTTTAAATAAAATTAGGCAGGTGCATAAATGTTGGCACTGTTGTAATTTTATTGATTCCAAAACCTTTAGAACTAATTATTGGAACTCAAATTGGCTTGGTAAGCTCAGTGACCCCTGGCCTACATAAACAGGTGAATCCAATTGTGAGAAAGAGTATTTAAGGTGGTCAATTGTAAGTTTCCATCCTCTTTTAATTTTCTCTGAAGAGTAGCAACATGGGGGTCTCAAAACAATTCTCAAATGATCTGAAGACAAACAATGTTTACCATCGTAGTTTAAGGGAAGGATACAGAAAGTTGTCTCAGACATTTCAGCTGTCGGTTTCCACAGTTATGGAACATATTGAGGAAATGGAAGACCACAGGCTCAGTTCAAGTTAAGGCTCAAAGTGGCAGACCAAGAAATATCTCGGATAGACAGAAGCGACGAATGGTGAGAACAGTCAGAGTCAATCCACAGACCAGCAACAAAGACCTACAACATCATCTTGCTGCAGATGGAGTCACTGTGCATGGTTCAACCATTCGGCGCACTTTACACAAGGAGATGCTGTATACAAGAGTGATGCAGAGGAATATTTTTCTCCGCCCACAGCACAAACAGAGCCGCTTGAGGTATGCTAAAGAAAATTTGGACAAGCCAGCTTCATTTTTGGAATAAGGTGCTGTAGATTGAAGAAACTAAAATTGAGTTATCTGGGCACGCATAACAAGGGGTGTTATGCATGGAGGAAAAAGAACACAGCACTCCAAGAAAATCACCTGCTACCTACAGTAAAATATGGTGGTGGTTCCATCATGCTGTGGGGCTGTGTGGCCAGTGCAGGGACTGGGAATCTTGTCAAAGTTGAGGGACGCATGGATTCCACTCAGTATCAGCAGATTTTTTAGACCAATGTCCAGGAATCAGTGACAAAGCTGAAGCTGCGCCAGGGCTGGAACTTTCAATAAGACAACGATCCTAAACACTGCTCAAAATCCACTAAGGGATTCATGCAGAGAAAAAAGTACAATGTTCTGGAATGGCCATCTCAGTCCTCAGACCTGAATATAACTGAAAATCTGTGGTGTGAGCTAAAGAGAGCTGTCCATGCCCGGAAGCTATCAAGCCTGAATGAACTAGAGATGTTTTGTAAAGAGGAATGGTCCAAAATACCTTCAACCAGAATCCAGACTCTCATTGGAACCTACAGAAAGTGTTTAGAGGCTGTAATTTCTGCACAAGGAGGATCTGCTAAATATTGAATTCATTTCTTTTTTGTGGTGCTCAAGTTTATGCACCTACCTAATTTTGTTTAAACAATTATTACACACTTTCTGTAAATCTAATAAACTTAATTTCACTTCTGAAATATAACTGTGTGTGTCTCCTATAGGATATATTTAACTGACATTTTTTATCATAACAACCAACGATTTATACAGGAAAATCATGACAATTAACAAGGTTTCCCAAACTTTCGCATCCCACTGTATGTGCCCAGTGTTGTTGCGGCGAGTTTGCACGCATGCGCATATTGTTACTAAGGTTATTCAATGTTATTCATTTATTTAGGACATTTCTAAAACATTAAATAACCTTAGTAGACAGATGTCATTATCGGCTTCACCCTGCGCCAATTTTTTTGCGGCGCTGTTATTAGTGCCGCTGACATTTTGCTCTCTTGGTATTTCTACTTCCTGTCTTCAGAATAATCTTTATCCAGCACTGCAGCAAGAGTTTTACACACCAAGACAATATTGCAGCAAAGGCGAAGAAGTGCTTCTCATTCCAGAACGTACGAGCAAAAATACAGTATACAGAAGGATATAATAATAGGTTACAACAGCTCTTCAATTAAATTGCAACAGCTCTTCTCAAAAGACAGATAAAACTGTGCTCTGCTTCCGATTTATGACCTCACGCGTTGAAAGTGCTTCTTCTTCCTTATAGCAACCACTTCTCTCCCCGCTTTCAAACCGGCACTGGAAAACTGAAAAGTGTGTTGGTGGGAGAGATGGAGGAGCGAGAAAAGACCCGAGGTCTAATATTTCTCCCTTTTCTTTCACACTGCAGTGGTGTGTGGTATTACCACGGCAATGAAAGTCTATTGGGACTTTCCTACTGATGCAGTTCGGCGCAGTGTGACAGAAGTGACGTTTTCGCCACATCCCCACCGCAAGGACAAACCTACGTTACGGTAGTGCGGCAGTGAGAACACTGTCATAGACTTACATGAGCTAGCGGTTTTGAAAAACCGCTAGCGTTTTGCGCTGAGCGGGAATCGCGCGATTCCCGCTCAAGTGTGAATGGGATATAACCCTGTGTTATCACTCCCAATAGAAACCTGCAGCAACTCCTCACTGTGAGCAGAAACAACACCTGATTACTGCTGCTTGGCCAGCAAGTGGATTTCCTCAGCTTTGCCACCTCTCAGTCCAACGCTGTCCTCAAACAGAAGGTGAAGGAGCACAAGGTCTTTCTCTAACATCCATCAGCTTCATCGTGGAGGAGTGGGAGAGGATTCCAGTGGCTCCTGTGACGCTCTAGTGACCTCCATGCCCAAGAGAGAGAAGGCAGTGCTGGAAAAGAATGGTGGCCACACAAAATACCGACACTTTGGGCAGAATTTTGACATTCACACATTCACGCTGTACACTGACTATTTCACATTGTATCAACGTGTCATATCTCCTGTGTTGCCCCATGAGAAGATATAAAAGGGCCCTTTTCCACTAGTTGCGATTCACTTTAAAAGGTGTCCGCAAGGTGTCAAAGCAGGTCATTTTGGCGCTTGCTGGACACCGCGCCGTACTTGGGCACCATTACAGCTATCACATTATCGCTGTGCAGCTGCGTATGTCTTGCCAGACGCCAAATTATGTCACTGAAGGACTGGCCAGGTCAGTGTTTCTCAAACCTGTCCTCGTGACTCCCCAATGGTGCAACCTCACCTATGCACAGGTGGAGTAATTAGTGTCTCAGGCTCTCAGCTACATGGAATCCACGCTAATTACCCTATCTGTGCATAGGTGAGGTTGCCTGCAAAACATGCACCATTGGGGGGAGTCACGAGGACAGGTTTGAGAAACACTGGGCTAGGTAATCAGCAGGGGAGTTTATTGGGCTATATTTCCCTACTTTGCCGCGCTCAAGAAGAGTTGACTCTCGGCTCTTCCCTGCCCCCAGCTGACCAGGGGCGTAACTACAGGGGATCAGCCCCTACAGCTGCAGGGGGGCCCAGAGCCGTAAGGTCCAGTGAAGGTTAATCCTTCAGATCAGGTGTTTTTGTGGCTACACTTGTTATGGGTGTGAAGTTTATGATGGCCACACTTGTTTTATGACCCTTGTGAGATGGGCTCCCAGGCTGTAAGCGTCATTAGGGGAGGCAAGCATGAGGGTGTAGACAATGGGGGGGGGGTCGCATCAAAGTTTTGCTTTGGTAACTACGGAAAACTATCATAGTTGCAAGATTCCGCGGGGATACAGTATTTCGCAAAGTTTTGCGGGATTGTAGGTTTCTGATTGCGGCCGTGGTTGGGGTTTCACAGGTTGCGGGAGGTTTTCACGTGGCCGTAATTGGGTCATTGCGCTCATCGGTATGTGCAGGCGATTGACTGGTTGGATGGGTCAGCATTGCTTGCCTCTAGTTGTGGTGGTTGGCTTATTGCAGGCCTTGGCTGTGGGAATCCGAGGGGCAGTGACGGGGTGAGGCAGATGCAGGGGGCATGTTTTGTGGGTGTGGGGTGATGTCCTTTTTCCGTGCCTAGGCTTCCCGGACCTTGCGGCCTGGTCGGTGGGCTCCTCCCTGGCATATGCGGGGACTGATGAGTTCCTGCACTCTGAGTTTGGACATCGGCGTGTCGCGTTTGCATATCGGCGTAGCGGAAACTTCAGCATGTCATCTACAGGCATCATGTGTTGGCGTTGCATGTCACCCAGCATCAATGATGCCTGGCGTGTGGTACGGCCCCCAACTTCATAGAGGATTCCGGGGGTTGGGGGGGTGTCTTGTATGCCAAAGGATACAGTGCTTTCTCCTTCTCTGAAGGCAGCTCTTCCTTCTCCCTTTGGTCTGTTTTTCTTTTCCCTTTCTTTATCTATTTCTATGTAATAATTAAATTTGATTGGCAAATTCTGATCGGCAAACATGATGAGACTTTATGCCCAACACCAAGAGCGTGGTGATGAAGCCTATCAATATGGTTGGGCCTTCATAAACTGTGGCAAGACTCTGAGCTAATTAGGATTAAAAAAAAGGTTTTGCTGGGGGCCTCCATTTGTAGTTATGCTACTGCAGTTGACAAATGCCAGGACAATACGTCCGCCCAGGTGTGACTTCTCTACACATAAGACCAAAATATTACAGCAAGTTTTATATGGTTATATATATATTGGGCACCTGAGTTGTATTATCCCATCTACGCTTGTGACAGGTTCCATGTAGTCAGCATGGGTATGTTTTGTAGCAGCCTAATATTACTCCTTTGACAACATTTTTAATTTCTACTTGAAAAGTAGTTCAGGAAAATTTACTGTGATATGAAAAGCAATGTTGCTGTGAGTTTACCTTTAATTTATCTCTCCAGTTGAGATCTCTGGCCACGTTCATAGAAGAAAGCCCTACGTGAATTCGGCAGTCAGCGTGTCTAAGCGATGTCATCATGCGTTATAAGGTCAACATTTCAGAGGAGAAGAGAAAATTGATGGTCATTTCGTCTTTAAAGGTCAAAGCCAGGACTGAATTAAATTAATTGACTCGAATCCTCTATGTTAGGAGACGTGGTACAAGACAGCTGGGTCTGTTCATAGCCACTGCCGGCTTATTATATGATAACGGGAAAGTTATGGGTGACATATAAGTTTTAGTCTGTCAAACAGCAAGTTGGGATGCTACAATTTACTGGGAAAAAAAATTAGCATTTTAGAGAACATGTCAGAGAATGAAATCGCTGAGTCCTGATCTGTCATAAACCTTTGTGCCAAAAAACTGAAGTTCCTGTGGACATGTCAGCACAACGCATAACCGGACTTCTTAGCTAAAGGCCCTTGAGGTCATCTGTTTGACTTAAAGGACCTGTGAAAAAGTTTGATACTTATCTCAGCAGTGTGAAGCCTAGAGCAGGGGTGTCAATGTCAATCACAGAAGGGGCCAAAGTCTAAGTTGCTGGCCAACATTTTTATTAAGATTTAACATTTATTGAACACAGTCTCAAACTAAGTGGCGTAACCATAACGAACTTAGGGTGCCAGCTCCACCCCTTCTGCAGAGTAGGCCGGTGGAGCAGTTTAATATTTACCTGCTGCAGTGCTGCTTCGGCAGAAAAGGACTAAAAGCTAGTCCACACTAGGTCCGGAAACGTATCCGTGGCTGCGTTTTTCAAACCGGATGAAAAACGGAGTCCCGGATACTAATGTTGATAATAGCAGCCAGCCTCACCAAAGTAAAAAACGGATCCGTCTCCGTTTTCAAAACCTGAACGGAAGGTCCGGATCTGCTGCATTTTCACGCAACGGATCAGGACCACGGATACACGCAGGGGGTAGTGAAAGCAATGAGAAAACGCATCTCCAGCTCCACAGGCAAAAAACGGATGTTAAAACGGATAGCCTGAGCTTTATGATTGGCCCAAAAAAATCCTCCCACTCCTTCCTAATGATGGAGACGTTTTCTGTCAGGGAAAAACCTGAATGGAAACTGATGCAAAACTGATGCACTTTCATCAGTTTGCAGTCTGGTGGGTACTTCCCCTGATCCGGACTGCAGTGTCCGTCCTGCAACTGTGTCTAGTGTGGACCCACTCTAAGAAGATATGAGGCCCAGGCAAGATGCTAGCCTTCCCTTTCCCCATAGTATTTTTAGTAAGCTTGGGTGGTGGGAAGGGTGTGTGTGTGTGTTGGGGGGGGGGGGGGGGGGAGGGTGAGTTTACCAGGCACATGAGGGAGTTTGGTTCCCAAGAAGAGGTCCCATGCTAATTTCACTGGGGGTCCCATGGGTTGTTGCTGAACCCCAACCTCAAACTGATGATGTTTCAAGCAGAAACACTAGTGTGTTCCTCTGAATGGGCAGTGTGCTGTTTTTACTGCTTACAATACACATTTAAAGCTCTGGAGGGCAACATATAATGACAACGAGGGCTGCAGGCGGCCCGGGGGCCTTGTGTTTGATACCTGTGGTCTAGAGTCTTCCAAAATCCTCGTACAGTACTCTGTACTGTCAATTAGGTCTCTAAGTGGGCGAAAACATCCGGACTAGGCATGCTCGAGTAAAGTCTGTGCATGCCCTGTAGAACGAAGGGCTTGTGCACAGAGGAAAAAAGACGTCTATGAGCAGCTTTGTTCTACTGGGCATGTGCGAACGTTACTCGTGCATGCCCAGTCCAGATGACCAGGAGCGCAGAAAGGAGATGAAGAGGAACCCTGGTCTCTATGAGAATTCAGGAAGCCTCTCGACCTTCCGACTACTGAGGTAAGTATCTTACTTTTTTTCCCCTCTCCACTAACTCTATGCTGGGTTACTTTTTTCTGTTTCAAGATTTCTGAAAGGGAGATTTTGGGGTCAATTTATAACCGAGGATGGATTTATATTTCCTGCTCCCTTTGGCCAGCGTGTGCAGCATACTCCTTTATATAACATCCACCACTTTAATGGCCTCCAATTCCATGAGCACCCCCTCCCCATTACATGTGTAGCCCCGTGTACCATGTGTAACATCTGTTTACACCACCCCCCCATCTCTTTCCATGTACAGCAGCCCCCTCATTCCATGTGCAGCCCCCTCAACCATTCGTAACAGCCATGTACACAGGGGCATAACTACAAATCATGGGGCAAAACTTTGAAGGGCTTCCCAGTCTTCACACCCTTACCCTTCTGCCTACCCCTGGTGACCCTCACAGCCGGTGGGCTCATCTTGCAAGGGTCATAAAACAAGTGTGGACATCATCATCTTCACAACCATAATGTTTAGCCACAAAACACCTGATCTGAAGGACGGGAAGTAGTAGTTGGGGGCCCCTTCCAGCTCTGGGCCCCTCTGCAGTCGCAGGGGCTGCTCCTCTGTAGTTATGTACACCGGTCCATTCTCCCATTACATGTGCAACCCACTCTCATCTCATGTGCAGCCCCCTCGTCCATGTGTAACAACATCCATGAGTAGCAGACCTTCCTTCATGTACAAGGCCCTTGAATGACAGCTCCGCTTCCACATGTTGCTCCCCATTTGCAGCCACCTCTTCCATATGCAGCAGCCTCTTTTCCATATTTAGCTTACCCCCTGAACAGAAGTTACCCCGGGAGGTGGCCTTGCCAGAAATCTGCGCTCTTCATAACAGTGGTGATCAGCTGACCTACAAACGTGACAAATTACCATGTTTATAGAATGCGCTGCTGAAGACTACCTGTGTCCCCTGGCTTGTGGAGCGGATAGTGCAAGCAACATGTCAGCGGTGCAATGATCGGGGATTCTTCCTGTGTGGCAATCTCTGTCTCATATCTATGACGCCATCTAGTGGTGTCTTGAGACACAGCTGTATCATCCTTGGAGCACATATGGCTATGGAGAGGGGGGCTGACTTGTACTGGGGGCACATCTGGCTACTGTGAAGGGGGCTATACTGGGAGGCTTATATGTGAGTCAATCATTTTTTCCTGGTTTCTGAGGGAAAAGTGGGTACCTCAGCTTTTTACGAGGGTTGGCTTATATGCGAGTATATACGGTATGCCAAAATGGGAAATTTCCTCATAAAAGTCACATTCCCTCACCATTACTCAGCACAGGTTCCCTGCCTGTATTTCCTGGTGTTTTACATTTTACTTTTCCTCCATCTGCTTATGAGTCAAACTTTTTTTAGTGTTAAAACTTTGCAATTTCAGAATTTTTTTTGCACAGCAACGACTGAGGACAAATCATCGGCAGAACTCTGTGCCCACGTCCTTTCAGGAAATTACATATTTTCCTTTTTCTTCAGATCTGAGCTGTTAATGACTTATAAATGCAAAACTATTTCTAACACAATGCTAAGTGTTCCACATCTTGGACATAGAGTCTATTAAACTGTGTAATTTTTTCTTTTCTATTTTTTTTTTTTTTGGACACATTTTCGTCTTGGTAAGTAGTTAAAAAATGGCTTTTAATCTGTTTTTGAAAAGGCAAAAAAAAATCTTGCCTGACATTTTGCCACTTATTATATATCAGAAAGTAACAATTTTGTCGACATATATATTTTTAATAGAATCACTGCAACAAAGGCGCCCCGGCAAATGGTTGAAGTGAAGTTTAAAGCTTTTAATCTGTGCTTGCATTAAAATGACAGAAAAAAGAATACTTGTGGGGAGATTAATCTGCTCCCTGTTGACTCTGTCCCTCTTTCGATTTCTTTTGTTGATAAGTTTTTTCTTTTTTTTTCTTTTTGGTACAGAGACTATGGAGATTGTTAGATGATTCCCATCAAACTGTTTTAAGCACAACGCTTTTGATGAGTCTAACACTGGCTTTAAGTATTTAAACTGCTATTAGGAAAATCACCTTGGTGCATATCATTTTATGCCTTGCCTCAATCCAACATTTCATTCACCCATGAACCAGATGCAGTAAAGCTACGTACACACATACGACAACGATCGTTCATTGTGAACGACGAACTAACTTTTAATTGACGAAAGAACGACCTAAGTAAAGTTAGCTATTAAAGGTGTGTAACGATCTGATTGTTAGAACGAACGTTACATCACGTAAAGCAACTATTGCGCTTGCGCATAAAAATGAAAAGTTCCATGGAGAAATAGCGAAATGCGCATGTCAAGCTTAGTACGAACAACCGTTTTCCAATGATGTACTACTTTTGCAAACGATCGTCGTTGGAAAAAATCCGCTAAGCTAGATTGTTCGTTTTTAACGATCTAGCTCGTCCGTCGTTAGACTTAATGGTCATTGGCTGCTTTTTATTTAAATGATTGTCGTTTGAAATGATCGGGGATCGATCGTTTCAAACGACTATAGTCACATGTGTGTACGCACCTTTAGACAATTGTTCTTTTTTTTCAATGCATTGGGGAACAATTAGAACTTCTTCCACTTATTATTGTTTTGCACATTCCTGCTCGAAGGAAAATCAAAGGGTACATTTTAGTTGATCTAGTTGTCAACATCAGTGTTGCTTGAAAATATTTGCCAAAATAGTTTCTTGCATTATACAGACACATCCCTAGCCTTGAGGCTCTTGATTTGTTCTGTTGCTATGGAGAGGGCGGAGGGATGATGATTGGTGGACGACAGAGCAGCATCAATTTGGCCACCGGGGGGGTGAATAACAGCATTGCGATAGCTAATGCTCAGGCATCTAGAGTAGTTAAAGATCTCACGTGACAGATCCTTAATGACCCCCGATGCCCGAGTGGGGCCAGATTCATGGGAAGGTCACACAGGCCCGGGCCTTGGGCCGCTGCAGCCCAAGCGGCAACTGGACACTAAAGAGTGGTTGCTACATATGAGAAAGCAGGTTGAAAATGGGGAGCAACACATGAAAAAAGAGAAACTAATACTCAAGGTGGCTGTTAATGAAAGAGAGGGGCTGCATCCATAAATGATACACATGGAAGAGGGGGCTGCACATGGAATAATCAGGGCACTGACCTAGGGTCACACAAAGTAAAAAATCTGGTCTTTTTGCCTAATCAATATCGATTGTTGGCCACTGTACACACATAAGCGTTGGCTGAATCGGTCATCGCTTGTGTGTACGTAGCTTAAAGAGACTGTAAGAAAACAAAAACAAAACATCCCTGTAAGCCTCAGGGATACAGCGCTGGCTCCCCCAAAACCACAGCCGAGAAGGATGTTGGTTGTGGTGCAGACGCAGTAGCACCTGCAATATTTACTTTCCCTGGTTCCGGCTAGTGTTGGGCGAACATCTAGATGTTCGGGTTCGGGCCGAACAGGCCGAACATGGCCGCGATGTTCGGGTGTTGGACCCGAACTCCGAACATAATGGAAGTCAATGGGGACCCGAACTTTTGTGCTTTGTAAAGCCTCCTTACATGCTACATACCCCAAATTTACAGGGTATGTGCATCTTGGGAGTGGGTACAAGAGGAAAAAAAAATTAGCAAAAAGAGCTTATAGTTTTTGAGAAAATCGATTTTAAAGTTTCAAAGGGAAAACTGTCTTTTAAATGCGGGAAATGTCTGTTTTCTTTGCACAGGTAACATGCTTTTTGTCGGCATGCAGTCATAAATGTAATACATATAAGAGGTTCCAGGAAAAGGGACCGGTAACGCTAACCCAGCAGCAGCACACGTGATGGAACAGGAGGAGGGTGGCGCAGGAGGAGAAGGCCACGCTTTGAGACACAACAACCCAGGCCTTGCATGAGGACAAGAAGCGTGCGGATAGCAATTTGCATTTTGTCTCCATGCAGTCATAAATGTAATACAGATGAGAGGTTCAATAAACAGGGACCGGAAACGCTAACCCATCACAGATGTTCATTGTTCATGTTACTTGGTTGGGGTCCGGGAGTGTTGCGTAGTCGTTTCCAATCCAGGATTGATTCATTTTAATTTGAGTCAGACGGTCTGCATTTTCTGTGGAGAGGCGGATACGCCGCCGATCTGTGACGATGCCTCCGGCAGCACTGAAACAGCGTTCCGACATAACGCTGGCTGCCGGGCAAGCCAGCACCTCTATTGCGTACATTGCCAGTTTGTGCCAGGTGTCTAGCTTCGATACCCAATAGTTGAAGGGTGCAGATGGATTGTTCAACACAGCTACGCCATCTAACATGTAGTCCTTGACCATCTTCTCCAGGCGATCGGTGTTGGAGGTGGATCTGCACGCTTGCTGTTCTGTGTGCTGCTGCATGGGTGTCAGAAAATTTTCCCACTCCGAGGACACTGCCGATACCATTCCCTTTTGGGCACTAGCTGCGGCTTGTGTTGTTTGCTGCCCTCCTGGTCGTCCTGGGTTTGCGGAAGTCAGTCTGTCGGCGTACAACTGGCTAGAGGAGGGGGAGGATGTCAATCTCCTCTCTAAAGTCTCCACAAGGGCCTGCTGGTATTCTTCCATTTTGACCTGTCTGGCTCTTTCTTCAAGCAGTTTTGGAACATTGTGTTTGTACCGTGGATCCAGAAGGGTATAAACCCAGTAATTGGTGTTGTCCAGAATGCGCACAATGCGTGGGTCGCGTTCAATGCAGTCCTAGGCCGAAGAGGTCATAGCCTAGGGTCACAAAACCTGTTTATTTGGGCAATTTCAATGGTGGCGAGTCTGACGTACATAAATCGCAGCAATGGCCGTTAGCAACGTCTGAATCTCACGAAATGTCTCATGCAGGTAGAAGACATATTGTTAGACTTGGGCTCCAAAGATGGGTTCCCTACATCTCTGCAAACCAGAGTTACAGGGCTCCAAATTTGGTAAAATCCCCCATAGGCTTTCATTGGGCCTCCTATTTACAGTTCCAAAATCTCACATCTTTTCAAAGGGCAATTACTCAGCAGTGGCAAATTTTCTAGCATTGTAGGGACCCTTAGGGGGAACATGACTGATGAGTTTCGGGCCCCTAGGCCAAAGAGGTCATTGCCTAGGGTCACAAAAACCTGTTTATTTGGGCTATTTCAATGGTAGTGATGGTGACGTACATAAATCGCAGCAATGGCCGTTAGCAAAGTCTGAATCTCACGAAATGTCTCATGCAGGTAGAAGACATATTGTTAGACTTGGATTCCAAAGATGGGGTCCCTACATCTCTGCAAACCAGAGTTACAGGGGTCCAAAATTGGTAAAATCCCCCATAGGATTTCATTGCCTCCCTATTTCACTTTCCAAAATCTCACATCTTTTCAAAGGGCAATGGCTCAGCAGTACCAAATTTTCTAGCATTGTAGGGACCCTTAGGGGGAACATGACTGGTGAGTTTCGGGCCCCTAGGCCGAAGAGGTCATAGCCTAGGGTCACAAAAACCTGTTTATTTGGGCTATTTCAATGGTAGTAATGGTGGCGTACATAAATCGCAGCAATGGCCGTTAGCAACGTCTGAATCTCACGAAATGTCTCATGCAGGTAGAAGACATATTGTTAGACTTGGATTCCAAAGATGGGGTCCCTACATCTCTGCAAACCAGAGTTACAGGGGTCCAAAATTGGTAAAATCCCCCATAGGATTTCATTGCCTCCCTATTTCACTTTCCAAAATCTCACATATTTTCAAAGGGCAATGGCTCAGCAGTACCAAATTTTCTAGCATTGTAGGGACCCTTAGGGGGAACATGACTGGCGAGTTTCGGGCCCCTAGGCCGAAGAGGTCATAGCCTAGGGTCACAAAAACCTGTTTATTTGGGCTATTTCAATGGTAGTGATGGTGGCGTACATAAATCTCAGCCATGGCCGTTAGCAACGTCTGAATCTCACGAAATGTCTCATGCAGGTAGAAGACATATTGTTAGACTTGGATTCCAAAGATGGGGTCCCTACATCTCTGCAAACCAGAGTTACAGGGGTCCAAAATTGGTAAAATCCCCCATAGGCTTTCATTGGGCCTCCTATTTACCGTTCCAAAATCTCACACCATTTCAAAGGACAATGGCTCAGCAGTGGCAAAACTCACCAGTCATAATTCCCCTAAGGGTCCCTACAATGCTAGAAAATTTGGTACTGCTGAGCCATTGCCCTTTGAAAAGATGTGAGATTTTGGAAAGTGAAATAGGAAGGCAATGAAATCCTATGGGGGATTTTACCAATTTTGGACCCCTGTAACTCTGGTTTGCAGAGATGTAGGGACCCCATCTTTGGAATCCAAGTCTAACAATATGTCTTCTACCTGCATGAGACATTTCGTGAGATTCAGACGTTGCTAACGGCCATTGCTGCGATTTATGTACGTCACCATCACTACCATTGAAATAGCCCAAATAAACAGGTTTTTGTGACCCTAGGCTATGACCTCTTCGGCCTAGGGGCCCGAAACTCACCAGTCATGTTCCCCCTAAGGGTCCCTACAATGCTAGAAAATTTGGTACTGCTGAGCCATTGCCCTTTGAAAATATGTGAGATTTTGGAAAGTGAAATAGGGAGGCAATGAAATCCTATGGGGGATTTTACCAATTTTGGACCCCTGTAACTCTGGTTTGCAGAGATGTAGGGACCCCATCTTTGGAATCCAAGTCTAACAATATGTCTTCTACCTGCATGAGACATTTCGTGAGATTCAGACGTTGCTAACGGCCATTGCTGCGATTTATGTACGCCACCATCACTACCATTGAAATAGCCCAAATAAACAGGTTTTTGTGACCCTAGGCTATGACCTCTTCGGCCTAGGGGCCCGAAACTCACCAGTCATGTTCCCCCTAAGGGTCCCTACAATGCTAGAAAATTTGGTACTGCTGAGCCATTGCCCTTTGAAAAGATGTGAGATTTTGGAACTGTAAATAGGAGGCCCAATGAAAGCCTATGGGGGATTTTACCAAATTTGGAGCCCTGTAACTCTGGTTTGCAGAGATGTAGGGAACCCATCTTTGGAGCCCAAGTCTAACAATATGTCTTCTACCTGCATGAGACATTTCGTGAGATTCAGACGTTGCTAACGGCCATTGCTGCGATTTATGTACGTCAGACTCGCCACCATTGAAATTGCCCAAATAAACAGGTTTTGTGACCCTAGGCTATGACCTCTTCGGCCTAGGACTGCATTGAACGCGACCCACGCATTGTGCGCATTCTGGACAACACCAATTACTGGGTTTATACCCTTCTGGATCCACGGTACAAACACAATGTTCCAAAACTGCTTGAAGAAAGAGCCAGACAGGTCAAAATGGAAGAATACCAGCATGCCCTTGTGGAGACTTTAGAGAGGAGATTGACATCCTCCCCCTCCTCTAGCCAGTTGTACGCCGACAGACTGACTTCCGCAAACCCAGGACGACCAGGAGGGCAGCAAACAACACAAGCCGCAGCTAGTGCCCAAAAGGGAATGGTATCGGCAGTGTCCTTGGAGTGGGAAAATTTTCTGACACCCATGCAGCAGCACACAGAACAGCAAGCGTGCAGATCCACCTCCAACACCGATCGCCTGGAGAAGATGGTCAAGGACTACATGTCAGATGGCGTAGCTGTGTTGAACAATCCATCTGCACCCTTCAACTATTGGGTATCGAAGCTAGACACCTGGCACAAACTGGCGATGTATGCAATAGAGGTGCTGGCTTGCCCGGCAGCCAGCGTTATGTCGGAACGCTGTTTCAGTGCTGCCGGAGGCATCGTCACAGATCGGCGGCGTATCCGCCTCTCCACAGAAAATGCAGACCGTCTGACTCAAATTAAAATGAATCAATCCTGGATTGGAAACGACTACGCAACACTCCCGGACCCCAACCAAGTAACATGAACAATGAACATCTGTGATGGGTTAGCGTTTCCGGTCCCTGTTTATTGAACCTCTCATCTGTATTACATTTATGACTGCATGGAGACAAAATGCAAATTGCTATCCGCACGCTTCTTGTCCTCATGCAAGGCCTGGGTTGTTGTGTCTCAAAGCGTGGCCTTCTCCTCCTGCGCCACCCTCCTCCTGTTCCATCACGTGTGCTGCTGCTGGGTTAGCGTTACCGGTCCCTTTTCCTGGAACCTCTTATATGTATTACATTTATGAATGCATGCCGACAAAAAGCATGTTACCTGTGCAAAGAAAACAGACATTTCCCGCATTTAAAAGACAGTTTTCCCTTTGAAACTTTAAAATCGATTTTCTCAAAAACTATAAGCTCTTTTTGCTAAATTTTTTTTCCTCTTGTACCCACTCCCAAGGTGCACATACCCTGTAAATTTGGGGTATGTAGCATATAAGGAGGCTTTACAAAGCACGAAAGTTCGGGTCCCCATTGACTTCCATTATGTTCGGAGTTCGGCCATGTTCGGCCCGAACCCGAACATCTAGATGTTCGCCCAACACTACACGTGACCCGTTCGGCCAATCACAGCTCTAGCCGAACGTTCGGGTAACGTTCGGCCATGCGCTCTTAGTTCGGCCATATGGCCGAACAGTTTGGCCGAACACCATCAGGTGTTCGGCCGAACCCAAACATCACCCGAACAGGGTGATGTTCTGCAGAACCCGAACAGTGGCGAACACTGTTCGCCCAACACTAGTTCCGGCCAAGGCGCAGTATCGTCTTTCCGATTGGGCTCAGGCAAGTTACCTGCACAGTAGAGTGGACCTGATCAGGCTTGGCTATATCCACCTGAGCCCGATGGAAAAGCCACTACTGCACCTGCTATGGATCGCGGTAGGTAAATATTTACCTTGCTGGTGTTTGGGGGCTTCCATCACTGGATCCCTGAGGTTCAGAAGGACGAAGGAAGCCTCATTAGGGTCTAGAGCAGGAATGGGCAAACTCGGCCCTCCAGCTGTTACGGAACTCGGAACTACAAGTCCCACAATGCATTTGCCTTTATGAGTAATGACTGTGGCTGTCAGACTCCCGCAATGCATTGTAGGACTTGTAGTTCCTTAACAGCTGGAGGGCCAAGTTTGCCCAAGCCTGGTCTAGAGGCTTCCCCCTCCCAAGGTAAGTATCCCCCAGAGGGTTTTTTTTTCTTACAGATTTTCTTTATCACTGAACCACCAAACCTCATTTGGCTTATGTCCCAATATATACAGTTTCTGCAGATGTGTGCAGCTTGTCTGTTTGTTTGTTTTATTTTTTATTTTTTTTATAAAGTTTAGATTGAGTTTATACACAGGTGAATTTTTGTGGACTTGGTTACAGTTAATCTGGGATTTGTTTTTACTTTTTAATTGTTTGGTTTCCCCACCCATGGAGCTCCGCTGACACGTGCCATAAAATGTTCAGCCAGGTGGCTATTTATTTGCTGTAGAGTGCGGTGGTGGCCAAGCTCTCTAGTTGACGTTTCGGAGAAGTTTGCATCTCTGGGGATGCATAAAGAAGCTTCCCACATATCTGTACATGTATGCAGCTAATAACCCCGGTTTTAATTAAGTTTAGGAACTGATTTTTTATTTCTTCAGACATGGTGGGAGTTAAGCCAGAGGTCCTTTTTGTTTATGAATGTATAGATTGGGCCATCTATTGTGCTCCATTCTTATGCATTATAAACTGGTCTAAGGAGGTTTCGGTAGATGTAGCTTTCTTACGGGGTGTAGTTACAGTTTCTGCAGCAGCTGTTGGGGCAGAGGCGTGCATAAAATAGGGACGCGAGGAAAAAGGGGGTGGGGTGAAACCGATATAAGGATAAATAATAAATACCGTGAACTGGGCGCCAGATGAAAATGAGAAAATATTTTCAGTGGTAATGACGATAGTAAAATATTGGTAAATTTTACTGATCTTTTACTACAGCTGAACCTAAACCTACTCTCACACAGAACCCTCCCCCTCTGATGCCTGATCCTAAAACTCTCCTTCCTGACGCCTAACACTAACAACCCCCCCCTCCTGATGCCTAACCCCAAGACCCCTCCCCCCCCTTCCTGATGCCTAATAGAGATGGCCCAAACAGTTCGCTGGCAAGCAGTATTCTGCGAACATCCGCTGTTCTCATTTGCGGCAAACATTTGGCGTGTTCGTTTCACCCCCTATACATCATCATTAAGCTAAATGTTGACCCCTTACCTCACAGTCAGCAGACACATGACAGTCAGCTAGCACCCCTTCCTGGATTACCAACCCCCCGTATCAAAAAGAAGTTGTGGTGGCCATATTGGATTAATTCTCTGCTGATGGCTGACTGTTAGTGAGAGCAAGGTCAGACTTGCTGCAGATAGGTAGGGAAAGCATTAGCTAGGACTGTGTTCTTGTTCCTCACTTGCTGTGAAAGCACCCCAAACAGCCCTTTTGAGGGCTAGTACCTCGGTCTCCTGTGTTGTTTTTTTGTGTGTGTGACACTCCACAGCCCACTGACACCCAGAGCTGTGTGCACACTACTGCTGTTGTTGTTGCCTCATTAAGTTGCAGGCACAGAACCACTCCAGTGCATTATTATTTCACTGTATTCTGATAGTACTATTGTATCTCTCTGTGTGTGACACTCCACAGCCCACTGACACCCAGAGCTGTGCATAATGTGATTCTTGCCCTTTAGGGATTAAAATCCGACTTTGCGTCAACTCCGTAATTTTTGGTGGGACTTTTGGCATGGATGCCTCTCTGGCATGCCACAGTCCTGTTAGACCCCATGGAACAACTTTTTCATCACTTTTGTAGCCAGAAACAGCCTTTGTATGTTTTAAAATTCGCAGTCTATGGCAGTTCGCCAGATTTGCCTGTTCGTGAACATTTTCGGAAGTTCGTGTTCGTCGTTTGCGAACGGAAAAATTCTATGTTTGCGACATCTCTAATGCCTAACCTTAAAAGCCCCATTCCTGATGTCTAACCCTAAAACCATATGCATTAAAAATGAAAAAAATTGTTAAAAACAAAAAGACAAAAAAATTCAATAACTATATCTTTCTAAATAAATTTGAAAACAATTTTCAAAAAAAGAAAAATTGTTAAATACAAAAGTCCAGAAAAGTCAACTCTAACTTTCTAATTTTGAAAACGATAAAAACTTCAAAATGTAAAGCATGCTAATGTTCTCAAAACAAAAATAATTTCAAAACTATAACGTTCTAATTTTCAAAAAGATATTTATCGGGCCCCCAAATTTCTGCTCTCGGCGGCGCCGGCTAATAGCTGATATTTGCATTAGCGCCCATATTACCTGCTTCCGGGGCTAGAGCTAGTTCCTGACTAGGCACGTAGGAAGGTGTAGCACTGCTTCCTGGTATGTTTGCTTACAATGTTTCTTTGCTGCTTTATACAGGGAGTGCAGAATTATTAGGCAAATGAGTATTTTGACCACATCATCCTCTTTATGCATGTTGTCTTACTCCAAGCTGTATAGGCTCGAAAGCCTACTACCAATTAAGCATATTAGATGATGTGCAGCTCTGTAATGAGAATGGGTGTGGTCTAATGACATCAACACCCTATATCAGGTGTGCATAATTATTAGGCAACTTCCTTTCCTTTGGCAAAATGGGTCAAAAGAAGGACTTGACAGGCTCAGAAAAGTCAAAAAGAGACATGGCCAAGGTAAGAAAGGCTGAAAGACGACCACTACTGAACAAGACACACAAGCTGAAACGTCAAGACTGGGCCAAGAAATATCTCAAGACTGATTTTTCTAAGGTTTTATGGACTGATGAAATGAGAGTGAGTCTTGATGGGCCAGATGGATGGGCCCGTGGCTGGATTGGTAAAGGACAGAGAGCTCCAGTCCGACTCAGACGCCAGCAAGGTGGAGGTAGAGTACTGGTTTGGGCTGGTATCATCAAAGATGAGCTTGTGGGGCCTTTTCGGGTTGAGGATGGAGTCAAGCTCAACTCCCAGTCCTACTGCCAGTTTCTGGAAGACACCTTCTTCAAGCAGTGGTACAGGAAGAAGTCTGCATCCTTCAAGAAAAACATGATTTTCATGCAGAACAATGCTCCATCACACGCGTCCAAGTACTCCACAGCATGGCTGGCAAGATAGGGTATAAAAGAAGAAAAACTAATGACATGGCCTCCTTGTTCACCTGATCTGAACCCCATTGAGAACCTGTGGTCCATCATAAAATGTGAGATTTACAAGGAGGGAAAACAGTACACCTCTCTGAACAGTGTCTGGGAGGCTGTGGTTGCTGCTGCACGCAATGTTGATGGTGAACAGATCAAAACACTGACAGAATCCATGGATGGCAGGCTTTTGAGTGTCCTTGCAAAGAAAGGTCGCTATATTGGTCACTGATTTGTTTTTGTTTTGTTTTTGAATGTCAGAAATGTATATTTGTGAATGTTGAGATGTTATATTGGTTTCACTGGTAACAATAAATATTTGCAATGGGTATATATTTGTTTTTTGTTAAGTTGCCTAATAATTATGCACAGTAATAGTCACCTGCACACACAGATTTCCCCCTAAAATAGCTAAAACTAAAAACAAACTAAAAACTACTTTCAAAAATATTCAGCTTTGATATTGAGTTTTTTGGGTTCATTGAGAACATGGTTGTTGTTCAATAATAAAATTATTCCTCAAAAATACCACTTGCCTAATAATTCTGCACTCCCTGTATGTCCAGTCGTGGGTGAAGGTGTAACAAAGGAGCTTGGGGCCCCAATGTGAGTTTTACATGGGCCCCAAGCACCATTTTGCATTTTTTGCATGCATATTTTTTTGTGTGCATTCATGTATTCCCGCATTTCCTGCATCTATGCGCTCAATTTTCTTCCTCGTATTTGCATTTTTTGCATGCATTCTTGTGTGCTTGCATTTTGTAACCGTGCATCTGGACATTCAACCTTTTTTCCTTGTATTTGCATTTTCAGTGGAGTTATGCTTGGTGTGGGGGCTGGGGATGATTTGTACCTGGTGTGTGGAGGGGGTGGTGGTGACTTCCATGGCCTGGGTCTTTCTGGTTCAGACACACGCAGATGTGTTAATTTGGAGTATTGAAAACTCCACTCTCCTCTGTCACGCCCCTTTAACATCATCCAGTGACCAGGAAGTTGCTGTGTGCAAACCAACCACTTTGTATATAAGTGAAGGATAAAGATTATCATCATGAATCATGATCCTCATTATCAAAGTATTTTTCCTAGAGTTGCTATTTTTATTATCTGTTCATGACTTTTTACATACTGGAGAAGCACATTTAAAGATGAACTTTAAAGGGATACTGTAGGCGGGTCAGGGGAAAATGAGTTGAACTTACCCAGGGCTTCTAACGGTCCCCCGCAGACATCCTGTGTTGGCGCAGCCACTCACCGATGCTCCGGCCCCGCCTCCGGTTCACTTCTGGAATTTCAGACTTTAAAGTCTGAAAACCACTGGGCCTGCGTTGCTGTGTCCTCGATCCCGCTGATGTCATCAAGAGCGCACAGCGCAGGCCCAGTATGGTCTGTGTCTGCGCAGTACACTCCTGGTGACATCAGCGGGAGCGAGGACACGGGCGTGCAGGCGCAGTGGTTTTCTGACTTTAAAGTCAGAAATTCCAGAAGTGAACTGGAGGCGGGGCCGGAGCATCGGTGAGTGGCTGCGCCAACACAGGATGTCTGCGGTGGACCATTAGAAGCCCCGGGTAAGTTCAGCTCATTTTCCCCCGACCCCCCTACAGTATCCCTTTAACCCAGAATTTAACTTCATCCCAATCAGTAGCTGATACCCCCTTTCCCATGAGAAATCTATTCTTTTTCACAAATGGGTCATGATAGACGTCTGTATGGCTGATATTGTGGTGAAACCCCTCCCACAGTGTGATGTCATGACCGTGGTCCTGATAGTTTGTTGTCTGTGAACCTCGTTGCATTGTGGGAAATAATGGCATTTTACAACTGCCAAGCAAACAATATCTCCCTCTGTGTATAGAACTCTCAGTACACAACAGGGGTGTAACTTACTCAGCCCGGGCCCCACTGCAGAAGATTCGTAAGACACCCCCCCACCACGAGACTCCCAAAGACCTTTTCCAACCCTCCCCCAACCTGTGATGCAGAGCAGTGGCATCAGCAGCGGCGTAGTATACTTTTCCCTAATTCCAGTGGGACAGGTCCTTTTCACACTCCATGTAGCCGTGACATGCAACCTATTAGCTTGTGGCTCTCCTGACTGCATGTCATGTGATAGGAAGCCGCAAGCTAATAAGCTGCATGGGGCGGATAGTGAAGAGGACCTGTCCTGCCGAAATTAAGTGTAACTGTTGGGCATAAAATCAATTCTTTATTTTTATCTGGTAAACAAGTAATACGGATGTTAACCAGGCAATCCAAAAGTTAAAATCTCTATTACTTTTCTTGTTTATAAATGATCATTCCCCAGATTACCTGACTCTTATTTGGTACGTTGCCGCAAAAAGGAAGTTGCAGGGCATGCTGGGTTGTCTTTTTTTGCTTCTTTATTTCCCCTCAGACTTAACTAATGTACAGAAGCAAAAAAGGGCAACCCAGCATGTCCTGCAACTTCCTTTGTTGGGCTTGAAAAGACACCAGAGAAAACAGACTCAGCTATAATCTTTCCATAGCAAATCTAGACTGAGTGCTCAGTCAGGGATTCTTATCAGAGGTGATAACAGTCAGATTAAACAGAGAACAATGAAACAAAGAGCAGATTAGGTGTTTACTGTCATGTTCCCACTGATTTATAAGGTAAAATACATGAGGGTGCTTTATCTCTGGTTCTCTTTAAGCCTTTAAACTATATATAAAAATCACATAAACCAACTCTCTCTGAAGAAAAACAAAAACAAACAAACAATTGTCTGCCTCCTGTATCACTTATATTCTGTACAAGCAATTCTTTTTTATTGTTTCAAGCTGTTGGCACCTTTTATTATATTTCTGGAGCATTTTTCAGTAAACGCCCCCCGAGCTCTCCAATCTGTGAGATGATAAGCCGCGGCGAGCCCTTCAGAACGCGAGCGCAAGCGTAACCTCCCAGGTAAGTAGCCCCGCTGCGTATTATAACACAATACATAATATTTACACGTTAGGGGGACCGCGACAAGCCAGCGTTCAAAACGCAGAAGGTAATTTGTGGCTTAGTGTAAGGAAAATATGTGTTTGCCCAGGAAAAAAACTGTTATAGAAAGTGCCAGTCACCGACGGCTTCCAAACGGCACCTCCGCCGGACCTCTCCGCAGGAGAAACATTACAGGACCATCGGAATTCAGGGACATTGATAAAAGAGCCAATTGTATGTTCAATTGTTGTAGGTAGTCATGCAGTCAGACAACGGAAGTAGGAAATTTGGTCGCTGGAAGCATTGCGGAAGTGTGGACGCAGCCACAGGCGCTCAAATAGATATCATTTATACGTGGAAATTTGGCCACTGGAGGCGCCCAATAGCAAGTGAAATACTATAAGCCCTTTTGGGGCCGGAACGCTTTACTCTTTACCGCCCAAGGCCACTGTCTCCAGCCTTCAGTATAGGTAGCGAGATGATGCCTCCCCTTCCCTCCAGTATAGGTAGCCAGATGACCCCTCCCCTTTCACTCCAGTATAGGTAGCCAGATGACTCCCTTAATCCCTCCTTTTCCCACCCCCTCTTTCAGTATAGGTAGCCAGCTCACTTTCACACCATCAGTGTCATTTATTTCTCCGCTCGTCTCCAGTGCAGAAGCTTCCTCTTCCTTTCCATCTCCAATGCTGCCCAAGTCCATAGCCACCGGCCACAATGCAAACATGCACAGAGGACAAGCTGACTGCTGCACAGGCGGCTAGCAGCAGAGTACCATGGTCAGGTGCTCGCCTTATCTCCCTGCATTGCAGCATTTGCAAGCTTGCAAATGCTGCACCAGTTTAGCCTGCTGCTTTGGTGCCCTTGCTCCTGTGGTGCCCTAGGCCATGGCCTAAATCCGGCCCTGAGCCCGCTACAAAGCGGACTTAAAGTATTTCTACCTATAAATGATATTTGTATGGATGCCTCTGATGGTTAAAGGACCACTATTGCATAAAAAGTAGGCAGTTAAAAGCTGACAGAACTTACAGGTTTTGGGCCAGTTCGTTTCCTTGTGGGGGGTTCTCAAGGTTTTCTTTGTTTTTAACAGCATTTCCTGAACAGCAGTTCCAAAGTCTAACTGACAAAATAGTGTACCAGTGAGTAGGAAGGCTGGCTGCAGGGGCGTAGCAATAGGGGGTGCAGAGGTAGCGACCGCATCGGGGCCCTTGGGCCAGAGGGGCCCAAAAGGGCCCTCCCTCAACAACAGTATTAGCTCTCTATTGGTCCTGTGCTAATAATAATCACTTCTATAGATAATTTGGATAGTAGTAATCATTAACAAACTGTTGCCCATCCCCTTCTTGCACCTCTGACACTGTAGTTGCCATTGGCAGGTTTTGGTGCGCCGTATCAATTGTTATGTATAGAGTGCTTGGGGGGGCCCATTGTAAAAAACGTGCATCGGGGCCCACAACTCCTTAGCTACGCCACTGGCTGGCTGGTATCTTAAAATTTTGCCAGTTAAACTGCTTTTCAGAAAATGCTGTTGATAACAAATAAAACCCTGAGAATCCCCCATGAGGAGATTGACTGGCCCAAAACCTGTCGGTTCTGTCAGATTTTAACTGCCAACTTTTTTCGCGATAGTGGTCTGTTAAGTGTCAGGAAGAAGGGTCCTAAGGTTAAGTGTCAGGAAGGGGGGTCCTAAGGCTAGGTGTCAGGAAGGAAGTTTTAAGGTTAGGCTTTGGGAAGGGGGTGGGTTTAAGCAGTGGCGTAGGTCTATATGAAAAGGGCGCCGGTAGAAAAGGGCGCCTGGTGGAGCCCATATATACCAACTTCGGCTACAAAAAAGGCGCCTGGTGTAGCCCATATAAAAACTTCGGCTACAAAAAAACTCCGGGATGTGTTAATTACTATTCCCCCTCCAGGCCGCCATGGATAGTGGGGGAATGAAATAATTCGGCCTCCAGCACTTGTAGCCCATATAAAAACATAGGCTACAAAAAAATGCAATAATATGGGCTACAAAGGGGCGCCCTACTGTAGCCGAAAACCTTGTAGCCGAAAAAATATGGGCTACAAAGGGGAGCCCGCTTGTAGCCTATATCAAAACTCGGGCGCCCTTTTCTACACCTTGTAGCCCATATTTCCAGAAATAACATTGATGTCTATGGCGACGCCCTTTTCATACAGGCAGCTCGGGCGCCCTTTTCAACCGATACCAGTGGCGTACCTAGGGTATTTGACACCTGGAGCTGATTATTTACAGTCACCCCCTATCCCACAATCAAACATATCTTTTTTGAGGGGCAGGATCTGAAGGGGTGACTTATTAAGTGTGTAACCTCCCTCCCCCCAAAATGCCAATACTGCAATAATAACTCCATTATCAAATGCAGCCACTGTGACCAAACGGCTAAACTTTACACATGCAATGCAGCTAATGTTACCTCTGAGTCACATAAAGTGCAGCAAATGTCACCTTGGACACATGAAATGCAGCAAAAGTTACTTTTGAGACTTTTGAGAGATACAGCAATGGACTGAGAGCCCGTTCAGACTGCACGCGTTTCCAGCCGCGTTTTGGAAACGCGTGCGGGTGGCCCGACACGCACGACATCAGACAGTGCATAGAGTGCACTGTCTGATGTTCACACTGCATGCGTTCCGGACCTGTGCGGTCCGGGAACCCATGCTACACGCAGATTTTGCAAAAACGCGCAGCTGTCCCATTCACTTTTCAGTGATGGGATCAGCCACGCAACGCATACAAACGCGGATGGCGTGCGTTCGTACGTGTCGCTTTCCGAATGCGAGGCCGTCCACGTTTTGTGAACCGGCCCTAATGGAGGAGGGTGTCGGCCGGACAGATGAGTTGCTATGCTGCCAAAAACCTTGCAGAGGCCCTGTGGAGCACAAGTTGCAGGGACACCTGGGGGTCTCGGCAGTGCTCCAGAGCCCTGGGGACTTTGCTCATGTTGTCCTTATGGTAGCGCCAGCCCTGATCATGGGCACCTGGTGGTTTTTGTGCTTTGTCTTCGCAGAAGCTCCACTGGATCATCAGAGTCCCCTCTCGGTGTCACATTGGCCCAGACTTCTTGGCCTGACCAGCCAAGTTTATCAGAGAAGTATTAGAACTCCTGAAAGTGGGCGAGCTGCGTCCATCCATCAGCCTGGCAGAGTGTCATTGTGCCGCGGTGACCTCTGCTCAGCCCGTAGTCATCACAGGGAATGTCATCCGTTTTATTGATGGAGCAGCCGACTGTCAGTCCGCCATTCCTACAGACGCCGTTATTGAGTCCAGATTGGGGCCGCCGTCTCTTGGGTGGACAGTGCTGCTGATATAGTACCAGCAATTACCCGTCATGTGTCACGGCACAGCAAATAAACCACAAATAGAGTTATTAAGGGCTGCGACGGATCGCAGCGAGGGAATTACACAGACCAAAGAAAAAGAGATTATATATATTATCACAGAGGTATCATGGAAGTCACAAGGCTGGAGCACCTGGCCATCAACAGCTACAGCTTAAAGAGGAACTGTCACGAAAATCTTAAAATGTAAAACACATACAAATAAGAAGTACATTTCTTCCTGAGTAAAATGAACCATAAATTACTTTTCTCCTATGTTGCTGTCACTTACAGCAGGTAGTAGAAATCTGATATTACCGACAGGTTTTGGAATGGTCCATCTCTTCATGGGGAATCCTTTATCCTTTATAAAGACATTCCCTGAAAATGATTTACAGAAAGATGCTGGCCAGCCTCCCTGCTCACTGCACACTATTTTGGCAGTTGGACGGAGCAACTGCCATTCACTAAGTGCTTTTAAAAATAAAGAAAACCTTGAGAACTCCCCTATGAGAAGATTGGCTAGTCCAAAATCTGTCTGTAATGTCAGATTTCTACTACTTACTGTAAGTGACAGCAACATAGGAGAAAAGTCATTTATAACTCATTTTACTCAGGGAAAAACGTACTTCTTATTTGTAGATTTTCAAGATTTTCGCTACAGTTCCTCTTTACAGTGGACCTGAACTCTTGCATAAGTCAGAAGAAAAACAGAGAAATGCACCCTGTATGTATTTAGAGAGTTTAACCTGTTTATTTCCCCCCTCATCTGTGACTAAGCACAAGTTGTAATTTGATCCCTTAGCCAAGTCAGCTGACTGCCATGGCAGAGAGCTCATTTTGTAAACACAGGATGTTGACCCTACGTAGGCTTCTATGAAAGCAGGAAGCAGACACACTGTAGATTTATTGCAGGATTTGTATCAGTTGTAACAAATAAATGTTTTTCTTTAAAGGTCATAATGCTGCTGCTTATCTTTTAGAGCAGAAAGGAAGTTCTGAGTTCAGGTCCACTTTAAAGCTCCACTCCGAGCACAAACGTTTTCCAAGATCAGTGCAGCACTGAGACGCAGAGCTTTGTGTTGTCTCTTAATAAGCTCCTTGATCAACAGAGGATGTCAAATAAATCATTTGTAAAGAATCTGCCCGGATACTGGTTGCTTACTGCAAAAAAGACTGTCTGTGCTAAAGGATGCAATCTTCTCATATAGATTCAGTCTGTTCCCTCCTTCCTTGCAGCGTATACAATGGAGTGATGCAAAGTCAGCTCTGGTAGATGCAGACGTGGCTGCTCATGTACTTGGTCGTGCTCCCGTGGCTGGAAGCACTCTGCGTCTATGCAATTACAGTCTTAGAAAACTGTGGAGTGTAGGCACAGTGGCGTAGCCATAGGGGATGTAGAGTTTGTGACCGCACCGGGGCCTTTAGATCAGAGGGGCCCACTAGTGGCCCTTCCTTATCCATCTTATTTGCTTTGCATTGGTGCTATGCTTGTTATGAACACCTCTATGGGCCTGATTCACAAAGCGGTGCTAACAGTTAGCACGCTGGTGAAAAGCCCTTTATCATGCCTAAACTAAGTTTAGGCGTGATAAGTTTAGGTGTGATAAGTTTAGGTGTGATAAGTTTAAGCATGATAAGTTTAGGTGTGATAAGTTTAGGCGTGATAAGTTTAGGTGTGATAAGTTTAGGCATGATAAGTTTAGGTGTGATAAGTTTAGGCGTGATAAGTTTAGGCATGATAAGTTTAAGCACCAACTGGGTTAGCACCGCAGTGCACAGCTGATCAAAGGTTTTACGCTAGCAAAGTCTGGTGCACTTCGCATAGAGTTTAATGGCGCTGCTTTGCGTGCGGGACTTTGCAAGCGATCTAAACTTATCTAAACTTATCATGCCTAAACTTATCATGCCTAAACTTATCACACCTAAACTTATCATGCCTTAACTTATCATACCTAGGGCTCGATTTACCAAGCGGTGCAAAGTGTTAGCACCGTGGTGAAAAGGCCCTCTTCACGCCTAAAGTCACTTTAGGCATGATAAGAAGGGCTTCGCGCGAAGTTTCCGCGCGTAAAGTTTTGCGCGCGCTCCCGCGTGCGTGCGCGCGAAGCGCCCCGCACTTCGCGCGATGCGCCCATTAAACCCTATGGGACTTTGCGCGCGCGCCTGTGCGGGTGCGCGCGCAAAACTTTACGCGCGATAACTTCGCGCGAAGTGCAGGCAAAAACGGTGCTAACTCAGTGGTGAAGAGGTCATCACGCCTAAAGTCCTTTAGGCGTGATAACTGGGTTAGCACCGCTTGGTGAATCGAGCCCCTAAACTGGCTTTTCACCAGCGTGGTGCAATGGTTATCATGCCTAAAGTCTCTAACTGGGTTAGCACCGCTTTGTGAATCGAGCCCCATATGTACATAGGGCTCGATTCACAAAGCGGTGCTAACCCAGTTAGAGACTTTAGGCATGATAACCATTGCACTACTCTGGTGAAAAGCCAGTTTAGGTGTGATACGTTTAGGCATGATAAGTTTAGGTGTGATAAGTTTAGGCATGCTAAGTTTAGATAAGTTTAGATCGCTTGCAAGGTCCCGCACGCAAAGCAGCGCCATTAAACTTTATACGAAGTGCACCAGTCTTTGCTAGCGTAAAACTTTTGATCAGCTGTGCACTGCGGTGCAAACGCAGTTGGCGCTTAAACTTATCATGCCTAAACTTATCACACCTAAACTTATCATGCCTAAACTTATCACACCTAAACTTATCACACCTAAACTTATCATGCCTAAACTGAGTTTAGGCATGATAAAGGGCTTTTCACCAGGGTGCTAACTGTTAGCACCGCTTTGTGAATCAGGCCCATTGAATAGTGGTGATCCTTAACACACTGGGCCTGATTCACAAAGCGGTGCTAACAGTTAGCACGCTGGTGAAAAGCCCTTTATCATGCCTAAACTCAGTTTAGGCATGATAAGTTTAGGTGTGATAAGTTTAGGTGTGATAAGTTTAGGCATGATAAGTTTAGGTGTGATAAGTTTAGGCATGCTACGTTTAAGCGCCAACTGCGTTAGCACCGCAGTGCACAGCTGATCAAAAGTTTTATGCTAGCAAAGACTGGTGCACTTTGTATAAAGTTTAATGGCGCTGCTTTGCGTGCGGGACTTTGCAAGCGATCTAAACTTATCTAAACTTAGCATGCCTAAACTTATCACACCTAAACTTATCACACCTAAACTTATCACGCCTAAACTGGCTTTTCACCAGCATGGTGCAATGGTTATCATGCCTAAAGTCTTTTAGGCATGCTAACTGGGTTAGCACCGCTTTGTGAATCGAGCCCACTGTTTCCTTACTCTAAATACACCTCTCTGACCCTGCAGCGGTCCTTGGTAGGTTTTGGGGCTCTATATCAATAGAGTGCTTGGGGCCCCATGTAAAACTTGTACTGGGGTGCCTAGCTCCTTAGTTATGCCATTGTGTAGGCACTTACTTCTATCATCTCAGGCAGCTCCGTTTTTAGGGGTGGGCAAGGTGGGTGTCTGCCCGGGGTGCAGTGAGGGAGGGGGGAGCTGGGGGCACACTGGGACTCAGCTGTGGAGAAGAGGGTTTCCACCTATATTGGTGCACTTATACCTGGCTAACTTATACTGGGGCACCTATACCTGGCTACCTGTACTGCAGGCACCTTAACCTGGCTACCTATACTTGGGGACCTATACCTGGTTATCTATACTGGGGGCACCTATACCTGGCTACCTATATTTCGGGCACCTATGCCTGACTACCTATACTGTGGGCCCCCATACCTGACTAACCTATTCTGGGGACACCTATACCTGGCTACCTATGCTGGAGGCACCCTACCTGGCTACCTATACTAGTACACTTATACCTGGCTAACCTATACTTTGGGCATCTCTTCCTAGCTACCTATACTGTGGGCATTCATACCTGGCTACATATACTGGAGGCACCTACACCAGGCTACCTATACTGGGGGCACCTATACCTGGCTACCTATACTAGGGGCAATTTAAAGAGACTCCGTAACAAAAATTGCATCCTGTTTTTTATCATCCTACAAGTTCCAAAAGCTATTCTAATGTGTTCTGGCTTACTGCAGCACGTTCTACTATCACCATCTCTGTAATAAATCAACTTATCTCTCTCTTGTCAGACTTGTCAGCCTGTGTCTGGAAGGCTGCCAAGTTCTTCAGTGTTGTGGTTCTGTGATGCATCTCCCCCCTCCAGGCCCCTATCTGCACACTGCCTGTGTATTATTTAGATTAGGGCAGCTTCTCCCTTCTCTCTTATCTTTTACAAGCTGGATAAATCCTCCTCTGAGCTGGCTGGGCTTTCACATACTGAGGAATTACATACAGGAAGAGCTGTCTGCACTCTGCAGGAAGAAACAGCCTGACACTTCAGTGGAAGATAGCTGCAGGGGGAAAGAAACACACAAATGATCTCTTGAGATTCAAAAGGAATGCTGTATACAGCCTGCTTGTGTATGGATGTATTTTCTATGTGTGGACATACTGTACATCAACCTACTTCCTGTTTTGGTGGCCATTTTGTTTGTTTATAAACAAACTTTTTAAAACAGTTTTTAACCACTTTTAATGCGGCGAGGAGCGGCGAAATTGTGACCGAGGGGAATAGGAGATGTCCCCTAACGCACTGGTATGTTTACTTTTGTGAGATTTTTAACAATACAGATTCTCTTTAACCTAGAAACTGCCCTGTTCTCAGGTACACTTTCACCATGACTTCCTTGGAAATATTGGTAGAGACACCCAAACATGAAGAAACAATTACAGAGAAGTTTTCACAGATTTCTATCTGCTCTTACACAGCTTTTACTTTTTATTAAAATATTTATCTAGGTTAATTACAACTTTTGGAGCCACACTTAAAAGGACAGATCCTCCTGCAGGGCATGATAAGAGGCGGGAGCGAGGGGATTGCGCCGGTCGCGGCAGATAAGTTATTATACAGAGGGGGATTTAAAGTGAAGCAAAAGAACGGCGGAGCAATTACCAAATTACTGAAAAATTTACAGCATGAAACAAGCAAAGAAAAACAATGAGCACTTTTTCAAAGTAAAGGGAAGCCAGACTGTCCTGGTTTCATTAAAAATGGTCTTCAATTGTACTGAGCAATAGGGTGGCACAGTGGCGTAGTGGTTAGCTCTCTCGCCTTGCAGTGCTGGGTCCCCGGTTCGAATCCCAGCCAGGTCAACATCTGCAAGATACAACGTACAGATAAGTTAATTGGCTGCCCCCTATGATACATACATATACTACACGATACATTATTATTTAGTGTTTATATAGCGCCGACATATTACGCAGCGCTGTACAGAGTATATTGTCACTAACTGTCCCTCAAAGGAGCTCACAATCTAATCCCTACCATTGCCATATGTCTATATTATGTAGTGTAAGTACTGTAGTCTAGGGCCAATTTTTAGGGGGAGCCAATTAACTTATCTGTATGTTTTTGGAATGTGGGAGGAAACTGGAGTGCCCGGAGGAAACCCACGCAGACACGGAGAGAACATACAAACTCTTTGCAGATAGTGCCATGCATTGACATATGACTGTGGAAGGGACTAGATTGTGAGCCCCTTTGAGGGACAGTTAGTGACAAGACAATATACTCTGTACAGCGCTGCGTAATATGTCAGCACTATATAAATACTAAAATAAATAAAAAAACAAAACAATCAACCTTCCAAGCCGATAATTGTGATCGACAGGAAACATTCAGAAAGCATCCTTTGGGGTCACAAATGGAATAAATATTATAATCATCTCAGATGGAATCAGTCAACAAAAAAACAGGTTACAATAATACAATACAATAACATTTGTAAAGCGCTTTTCTCCCATAGGACTCAAAGCGCATAGCTGTGTCTCAGATTCATACAGGGTTGCAGGCTGGGTTGTGTTACAGAGGAGATAGTCAGATGTTCATGAATGCCAGACTGAAGAGGTGGGTTTTCAGTTTAGACTTAAAGGAATACTATCGATACCCAAGTGTTCTAAAATGACAGTGTGCAAATAATGTCTACGTAGCTGTGTAAACATTTTCCTACTTTTCATGTTAAATATCAGAGGCAAAAGCTGTAATTTATTGAGGGTAGGATTTAGCTAGATTGGGACAAATCAATTGCAGAAGGGGTGTCTGCTTCAATGCGCAGCCAGAGTTGCATATCAGACTACAGAAAGCAAATATCAAACATATCAAACTCTGAAAGCAAAAACAGTATGAAAAAGCTGTGACAATTAGTTACATTTCCTCTGCTCTCTTCAGACACTTCAGTCAGAAACACAGGACACAGGAGCTGCAGCTGTTGGGAGCTCTCTCTCTCTCTCTGTCACACACAGAGTTACACATAGGGCTCGATTCACCAAGCGGTGCAAAGTGTTAGCACCGTGGTGAAAAGGCTCTTATCACGCCTAAAGTCACTTTAGGCATGATAAGAAGAAACTCGCGCGAAGTTGCCGCGCGTACGCGCGTACGCGCGTACGCGCGTAAGTGCGCGCGCAACACCCGACGCTTCGCGCGAAGCTCCCATTAAACCCTATGGGACTTTGCGCGCGCGCTCACGCGCGTACGCGCGGTAACTTCGCGCGAAGAGCAGGAAAAATCGGTGATAACTCAGTGGTGAAAAGGTCATCACGCCTAAAGTCTTTTAGGCGTGATAACTGGGTTATCACCGCTTTGTGAATCGAGGCCATAGAGTTAACTGATCAAGTGTGAGGGGAATTTCCCCTCTCCTCATGGCTCAATCAGCCGTCAGTTTTGGCGTCAGTAAAGTTTGAATGTATATTGATAACAGTAAACAAAGAAGTTGCTACTAAAATGTATACACCAGTACTTAGCAGCACTTCCCAAACAATTCCTGTGTCAATTGAAAAAAATATGTGAATCAACAGTATTCCTTTAATGCTTCCAGGGATGGAGCTGTCCTGATTGGGTGTGGCAGGGAGTTCCAAAGTGTAGGGGCAGCATGATAAAAGGCTCTGTCTCCAAAGGTTTTGAGGTGGACTCTGGGGGTGACCAAGGTGACAAAACAATCGACAAATCGATCGTTTTAGTCGATTGACACAATCAGCACTGTTTAATACGATCAGTTGGAAGGGTTGATTGTTCAGTAAAATTGCATTGTTAATGGCCACTTGTCAATATGTTGATTACTGGGACAAATAAAAGAAAAGTTTGTGTGTGTGTAAGGAGGGCGGGGATTTGCTTTTGGTCAGGGGGGAGGGGCTGGTGATAGTGGGCTTGGGCGGTAAAAAGTACATATCCGACCCTGCCAGAGATGGACTAAGATTAAATGGGGCCCCAGTCAAAGTAGTAGATTAGGGGCCTCCTTTGTGGTCCTTTTTGGAAAGAAGTAGAGAGGGGTCAGAGAAGGTGGCTGGCGAGCCATTTGACGAGTGTTAAGCCGAAATTTTCGTAATTCTGTGTTTCCTAATTACGGATGCGAATATTGCCGCTAAGACACAAATTCATAATTTCGGATTCGTAATTTCGCGTTTCCTTAATTATGGACGCGAATATTGCCGCTACGACACAAATTCATAATTTCGGTTTCGTAATTTTGCGTTTTGGCGCAAATTTGTTTTTAACACGAAATTTTGTAATTTCATTTTTTCTATAGAAACAAAGTTATTTTAGTTACGAAAATGGACGGAATTTCATTTCTAACAGTAATTATGCACATTTAGGTCATTACTAAACTCAGGAAAGTCACTCATTGATGCAATTACTGATAAAGCAAAGGCCCCTGCACATGCTGTCGCTTTAAATGTATCAGGAGGCTCTATCTGCAGCCACTTCTATGGCCTCCTTTCCACGGACTGTTGAGCAGTGTGCTCAGCAAGCAGTTACCAGGCAGCAGCGAGCAGTTGTGAGAGTTAGAGAGGTATTTCATTGCCTATCAAGAGTCCGTGGAAACGAGGCCTAAGACAGGTGCTCTTTGTCATGGTGCACTTAGTGGTCATGCATGCTGAGACACTTGGTTTTGGGCCTTGCAATATCTGATGATGCAAAGGTACCTGCAAGTGCTGTCTCTTTAAATGTATCAGGAGGCTCTGGAATGGAACACAATTTTGAAACGGACGAATTTCCACGTTAAACATGAAATTCTGATGTGTTTGTGTTACATAAACGATTGTAAGTACGAAAAACGATTGTAATTACAAAACTACTCTAAAACGCAAAATTTCGCATACGTTTGTGAAATTCACAAAATTTCGCATAATTTTGTGAAATTCACAAAATTTCAATTACGGCAGAAATAGTAAATTCACGAATTACGCAAATTTTCACATAATCTTAATTAGGTCATTACGCTCATCACTACACTTGACCCCCACTAGGCCCCAGGCACCCTCCTAGGTTGCCTGGTGGATGATTCTGCCCTGGTTCTTGCTAATTTTATAAAGCCTTTACCAAACCAACTTGTACAGTTGTTTCAGGCTCAAATTGTCCTTCATCAGGGCCAGGCGTAGAAACCCCAGTGACTACAGAGCTGGCCCCTGTCCTCCTGCCATCACCTGACTTAAAGGTCTTGTATATAAAAGACAAACAAACACTTCTGAGTCTGAAAACACAAAATCAATCCTATTATTATTCGTCATTTTGTTTTTTCAAGGTCGACTCGAGAGTCCGAGAGCCCCAAAACGAGGAGGTTCCACTCGGGTGGCCAGTGAGCTTATTAGTTGATGGATGGGAGTGTTTTGGGCAGCACACGGCAGAACGCAGATGACAATAATTACAAGAGACAGAGGGTTATAGATGAGGACAAGGAGAAAACACACGGCAGCAACCAGCACAAGGCTTTTCCCAGGCACTACACGTTTATCAGGGTCGGTTTTCAGGCCTTATTCCCAAGGCACTGTAACCAACGTGAACAGAAATTAATTTATTTGATGATTAATTCCTCAGAGCTGCTTGTGAAACATTAAAATAGGTCAAAATATCGATTGCCGGGAGGAGAAACATATGAATAAGGCAGAGATGCTGGGCTGGTTATTGACAAACTCGCCGCCCAGAGAGAGGATGGAGGGGGGCGCAATCAGATAATTTAGCCATCATTTGTCACTGGTCCTCTTCATTGATCCCCCAGCATGCTGTGCTGGCCTCCTCACCTCGGGGCTCCCGCTTCTTGCAAGTTCTGCCATTTGTCCTGTGTTCACTTGAAGCTCTTTAGTTATTGAATTAATCTTAATCTTCTGAGGAGGAACATAGAAGAAGAGCTGGTGGATGAAGAAGAGCTGGTGGATGAAGAAGCGCCACAGAGAGGAGTTGTTGCCGCTGAAATACCAGCGACCAGTCAGACACCAGCGCAAAGACTCTGAGAGAAGACTGTGGCTTTCTATAGATACAGCTCAATCAATGGCATAGCAATAAGGGAGGCAGAGGTTGCAACAGCCCTGGACTAGAGGGTAGAGTTGGGCCGAACCTCCGATTTTAGGTTCGCGAACCGGGTTCGCGAACTTTCGCGGAACGTTCGGTTCGCGTTAAAGTTCGCGAACCGCAATAGACTTCAATGGGGATGCGAACTTTGAAAAAAAAAATAATTATGCTGGCCACAAAAGTGATGGAAAAGATGTTTCAAGGGGTCTAACACCTGGAGGGGGGCATGGCGGAGTGGGATACATGCCAAAAGTCCCCGGGAAAAATCTGGATTTGACGCAAAGCAGCGTTTTAAGGGCAGAAATCACATTGAATGCTAAATGACAGGCCTAAAGTGCTTTAAAACATCTTGCATGTGTATACATCAATCAGGTAGTGTAATTAAGGTACTGCTTCACACTGACACACCAAACTCACCGTGTAACGCACCGCAAACAGCTGTTTGTACTAGTGACGGCCGTGCTGGACTGGTGCGCACCATGTCGAGAGTGCAGGTTTTGGTGGCTTTACAGCCCATATGGTCGGCCTGGCTGATGTAGCTGAATGACAGAACAGTGACTGTCCAGCTGATCAAATTTGGTCTGACCACAATGAAGCAACGACCTTATTATCTTTTGTGTGCCCCCCGAGACACTCATCTAGGCGCCGGTCATTGCTTCATTGTGATACGCAAGCCCCTTCACCACGGCAAGGTAATGATCACGAAGGGGAATGGGCGCATGTACATGCCTTTTCTTTTGTTGTTGCAGCTGCCCTCAGTGCAGCCAGAAAAATTAGGCAGTCATGTACACGCACCATAAAAATTATTACAGCGGCCGCTGCTAGCAGCGGCCTAAAAAATTCAGCAATCCGCCTGGAGTCCCGGACCCTGTTGGTGGTGGCGGAGAAGGTAGTGAAGCGGCCTGCAGGCAGACATGCTGTGTGGAGGGACTGGGAGCGACTTAGTCTTTTTGGGGCAGGCCAGGCAGCCAGTCACACGGCGTGCAGGCAGAGATGCTGTGTGTGCGGGGACTGACTTAGTCTTGGGGCGGGCAGCAGCCCTCCGGGATCCGTGCCTCATTCATTTTGATAAAGGTGAGGTACTTAACACTTTTGTGACTTAGGCGACTTCTCTTCTCTGTGACAATGCCTCCAGCTGCGCTGAAGGTCCTTTCTGAGAGGACGCTTGCGGCAGGGCAGGAGAGAAGTTGGATGGCAAATTGGGACAGCTCTGGCCACAGGTCAAGCCTGCGCACCCAGTAGTTCAAGGGTTCCTTATCGCTGTTCACAGCAGTGTCTACATCCACACTTAAGGGCAGGTAGTCGGCTACCTGCCGGTCGAGGCGTTGGTGGAGGGTGGATCCGGAAGGGCTACGGCGAGGCGTTGGACTAAAGAACGTCCGCATGTCCGACATCACCATGAGATCGCTGGAGCGTCCTATCTTTGACTGCGTGGACACGGGAGGAGGATTAGGAGGAGGCACGGACACGGGAGGAGGCGGGTTCACAGAACAGGTATACAGTGACGGGTCCACTGAACAGAACAGGTATACAGTGGCGGGTCCACTGAACAGAACAGGTATACAGTGGCGGGTCCACTGAACAGAACAGGTATACAGTGGCGGGTCCACTGAACAGAACAGGTATACAGTGGCGGGTTCACAGAACAGGTATACAGTGGCGGGTCCACTGAACAGAACAGGTATACAGTGGCGGGTTCACAGAACAGGTATGCAGTGGCAGGATCACTGAACACAATAGGTATGCAGTGGCGTGTTCACTAAACAGGTATACAGTGGCGGGTCCACTGAACAGAACAGGTATACAGTGGCGGGTTCACTGAACAGGTATACAGTGGCGGGTCCACTGAACAGAACAGGTATACAGTGGCGGGTTCACAGAACAGGTATACAGTGGTGGGTCCACTGAACAGAACAGGTATGCAGTGGCGGGTTCACAGAACAGGTATACAGTGGCGGGTCCACTGAACAGAACAGGTATGCAGTGGCGGGTTCACAGAACAGGTATACAGTGGCGGGTTCACAGAACAGGTATACAGTGGCGGGTCCACTGAACAGAACAGGTATACAGTGGTGGGTTCACAGAACAGGTATGCAGTGGCAGGATCACTGAACAGGTATGCAGTGGCAGGATCACTGAACAGGTATGGAGTGGCAGGATCACAGTACAGGTATGCAGTGGGCTGAGGGCTCACTGAACAGAACAGGTATGCAGTGGCAGGATCACTGAACAGGTATGGAGTGGCAGGATCACAGTACAGGTATGCAGTGGGCTGAGGGCTCACTGAACAGAACAGGTATGCAGTGGCAGGATCACTGAACAGGTATGCAGTGGCAGGATCACTGAACAGGTATGCAGTGGCAGGATCACAGTACAGGTATGCAGTGGGCTGAGGGCTCACTGAACAGAACAGGTATGCAGTGGCAGGATCACTGAACAGGTATGGAGTGGCAGGATCACAGTACAGGTATGCAGTGGGCTGAGGGCTCACTGAACAGAACAGGTATGCAGTGGCAGGATCACTGAACAGGTATGCAGTGGCAGGATCACTGAACAGGTATGCAGTGGCAGGATCACAGTACAGGTATGCAGTGGGCTGAGGGCTCACTGAACAGAACAGGTATGCAGCCAGGAAGAAGTTAAGCCTAACTAATCTTTCCCTATATGAGAGACTGCAGCAGCTCGCCCTACTCTCAATAATGCAGGCACACGAGTGGCCGTAATGGCCGCCGCTGCCTGCCTTATATAAGGGGGGGTGGGGCTCCAGGGGCTAGTGTAGCCTAATTGGCTACACTGGGCCTGCTGACTGTGATGTAGAGGGTCAAAGTTGACCCTCAGTGCATTATGGGGCGAACCGAACTTCTTCCGCAAAAGGTTCGCGTGCGGTACCCGCACGCGAACCACCTACGTTCGCGCGAACCACGTTCGCCGGCGAACCGTTCGGCCCAACTCTACTAGAGGGGCCCACTATGGGGAAGTGGGAGATTTGGGCACCTGCGGCTACTGGATTATTTGGGCACTCCATAGGCACCAGGTCCCGATTTACCTCACAGGAGCCTATAGGCACAGATGTCCTGGCACCTTAGATTTCGCCTTCCATGAACTTAAAAGCCACCTCCGAACCGCACCACAAGTGTGCTGACTGGCTCAGCTGTCACTTCTCCCTTACGTCTCTTGCCCATCATAGGTAGCTACAGGTGTCCCTTAGTACAAGGTAGCCAGAGGTTCCCTCAGTATTAAGTAGCTAGAGGTGCCCTGACTTAAAGAGACTCAGAGATGACACATACTGCAGTTTTTTTACTTACCCGGGCTTCCTCCAGCCCCATAAGCACGGATGTGTCCCTCGCCATACTCCTCAGCGCCGTTCAGCCGTAATCTCCCCCAGTAAGCGGCTCAGTGACGTCAGTGGCGGACCTTCTGCGCATGCACAGACTGGCTGCACAAGCGCAGAAGGCCCCGGCTGATGTCACTCAGTGAGGCCGAGTCCAACTGAGCCGAGAACGGCGATGCTGTGGAGGACAGCGAGGGACACATCCATGCTTATGGAGTTGGAGGAAGCCCCAGGTAAGTAAAAAAAACTGCAGTATGTGTCATCTCTGAGTCTGTTTAAGCAAGAACTCCTCCGTAGAATGCTAATAGAAGGGTGAGTAACTTCTCATTTAAACTCTCATCCGGGAAGGAGAGAGGGAGGCGCTCGGGGAGGTGAGTCGCCTTTCCATCATCAGGCGCCTGTGGGCATGTGCCTACAGTGCCTTATGGTAAATCTGGCCTTGATAGGCACTAATGCAAAATATTGGCTTCTAGGCACAGAAAGCAAAAATGTAAGCATCCGATAAATAGCAGGCGCTGGGCCAGTCTAACCAAAAAGTTTTGTTTTGAAAATTATCGTTTTAAAAAACTATCGATTTGAAATTCATTTTTTAAATTATATTTTTGTAAATTATCATTTTGGAATTTATTGCTTTTTTTATTTTTTTGCAAGTGGGTTTTAAGGTTAGGCGTCAGAAATCGGGGGTTAGGCATCAGTAATGGGGGTTTTAGGGTTAGGCATCAGTAATGGGGGTTTTAGGGTTAGGCATCAGTAATGGGGGTTTTAGGGTTAGGCATCAGTAATGGGGGTTTTAGGGTTAGGCATCAGTAATGGGGGTTTTAGGGTTAGGCGTCTGGAAGAGGGGTTTAGCGTTAAAGTCAATGTTACCTGATCTAAAAAAAAAGTCAAATACTTACCTAAGGAGAGGGAAGGCTCTGAGTCCTAATTCCTAATGGGACTTCCCTCTCCTCTCCCGATGCTCGGTCCCGCTCAGGATCCCCCGTAGTAGCATTCGACCAAGTCGGTCAAATACTGCTATCTTCGTTGCTGAATGGAGGTTTCGGAAGTTTTGGAGTGCTTCCAAAGACGGGCCGCTCCATACTGCGCATGCGCGAGCGCCCTCTATCGCGCAGTTTGGAGCCGGCTGTCTTCGGCTCCCGAAGACTTCCGAAGTCCCCCGCGGCAGGGGATTTGAACGGAGGATCCTGAGCTGCACGGAGGGCACCGGCAGAGGAGAGGGAAGGCTCATTAGGACTCAGAGCCTTCCCTCTCCTTAGGTAAGTATCTGACTTTTGTTTTTTTAGCACGGATAACAATGGCTTTAAGTGTCAGGCAGTGGTGGTTTGGGGTTAGGTGGCAGGAGGGAGGGTTTTAGGGTTAGCCATCGGGAAGGGAGGTTTTAGGGTTAGGCATCGGGAAGGAAGGTTTTAGGGTTAGGCATCGGGAAGGGGGGTTTTAGGGTTAGGCATCGGGAAGGGGGGTTTTAGGGTTAGGCATCGGGAAGGGGGGTTTTAGGGTTAGGCATCGGGAAGGGGGGTTTTAGGGTTAGCCATCGGGAAGGGAGGTTTTAGGGTTAGGCATCGGGAAGGGGGGTTTGAGAGTGGGGCACCAGGCAGGGGCGTCTTAGGGGTAGACTTCAGGGGGAGGGTTTTAGGGTTAGGCGTCGGGAAGGAGGGGTTCAGGGTTAGGGATCAGGACGGGGTTTTTTTTTAATTCTAGCAAATAGATGGGATAATCCCAAATGGTAGATCCCTAGTCACGGTTTGTTGTATTGTTGTGCTGGACTGTTAGGGTGCGGTGGTCAGTCACCTTCAGAAACCAGTAGCTCTGGAAAATAATTAACATAAGGAGGTCCGTAGAGCAGTTCAATAAATTAGGCCTCACCCAGAGGCATAAGTACAGGACAGCAGCCACTGCGATCGCAGGGGGGCCCAGACTTCTAACCTTCCCCTCCTCCGATACAGGGGACTATACTTCAGATCAGGTGTTTTTGTGGCTACACTTGTTATGGATGTGAGGATCATGATGGCGACATGATGGGTTTTATGAACCAAGCAAGGTCAGATTTATACTTTTTGTCCCTTTAGGCCACGTATGTTGTGACCCCCCCCCCCCCCCCCTTTCTTGTGCTGCAGCACCCCTCCCATTTCATGTTCAGCCCTCTCTTCCATGTGTATCATCCATGTACAGCAGCCCCTTCCCATTCCATGTGCAGCCCCCTCTTCCTTGTGTATCATCCATGTACAAAAGCCCCACTCCCATTCCATGTGCAGCCCCCATGTACTGCAGACCCCTCCTATTCCATGTACAGCAGCCCCTCTCTTTCATGAACAGCTCTCTTGACCATCACTTTCCTTTTGCATGTGTTGCTCCCATTTTCACCCTCCTCTTTCCTATGTAGTAAGTTACTACTAGTAACCCCTCCTTCATGTTCAGGTGCCTCCTTGGCCTGCAGCCACCCAATGCCCGGGCCTTTTTAGCATTCCCAGTAATCCGGCCTTGCTGTGAACGGCACCAAGCAGAGACAAGGAAAAGGGTGTGAATATGGGCGGGGCTTCAAAGTTTTGCTGGTAGCAGGCCCCATGAATTGTATTTATGCCACTGGACTCGCCCTACAAGTACCCATCCTGCCTTCCAGCAATCTGGCCTGGAATCAAACTCCCTGGCTTTAGTTCTGGCCTAAAAATAACTATCTTCCCCTCCTCCTCTTTCCCACTGTCACGGGGTTAATCCTATATTTCCCTTTGCCATTAATCTAACAGTTTAATCTGTCATTAGCCGTAACTCCGGGAAAATAACGAGGGTGACGAGTCTGCCAGGTCCCCGCTGTCCCCTCATAATGAATGTGACATTTTGATGGATACAGATCAGGTGGAGGGGGTAGGAGAGTCATTTTATTTGTCCGCAGGTAGCTCACAACAAAGCTCATTACTTCTGATAGCATTTCCATATTTTCATTAACTGACCAGAGGAACTAATTGTCGTCCCTGTCGCGATGCGCGTCTCCTCATGACATCGGGTCTAGTGGCATGTTTACTGTAGTGACAATGACATTATTTTCTCAAAGCTGTACCATGTCTGTCAGATCAGGAATGCAAGATCTTCAGAGCATTGATTGCGTATAAACGCTATTATTATTTCCGTTTTTACCAGATCCAGCTAAATTGTGTAATTTGTGTCGGCAGCTGAGCATGGAGAACAAACCAAGCTATGGAGCTGTGGTGTCTATTTAAAATTCATGCCTCATTTTATAGGGAAGCCAGGGGATGGCCCCATTTGGGCGCCGGGGCTGTCACAGAAGTTAAGCTGCCACCAACCTATTGGTTCGGTCAGATTTGAACTGCTTACTTTTTTCGCGATAGTGGTAACGGTATAAAACTCTGACATAATATTCAATAAAACATGTTTTCCTACTTTTTATATGCCATACGGTTATCATATTTGCTTTTGTGCATAAGTATTATTATTCAATTAGAAATTACAAGTTCCCAAAGTACAATTTTTTTTGCTCTGAGAGCTGACATTGTATTTTATTCATAACTGGTATATTCATATTGTAATGTACCCAGAAATGCTTTCTGAGTATCTGTCTGTGTTCTGGAGTGTCTGAGTTGCCAGAGAATGTTTACGTTCCTCACTTGATACAAATAAGTAAACACAAGATAATGTTACCTCCAGTTCGGATGCGTCCAGCTTCCGCTGCAGGGAGCTTGTAAGTCCTGTGTTTAACTAGTTGAATGCTGTTCTAGTAAAAAGAAAAAATGGTGGTAGTATATAATATGCTGTAAATAATCTTTTAGAGCAAGGAGAAAATGCTGGGTTTCATACTACTTTAAATCAGATTAACCGTCTGGCTTAACATGCAATTTAAAACCCGTCTTCTGACCTGCCATTTGAATTTAAAGCGCAGACAAATCGGAAACGCAAATTTAAATGCAAACGGGAAAAAATGATGCTATTGAAAGATGTTAAATGTGTGGTGATAGCGTAATGTATATAAATGTATGTTGCTGAACCTCACATAAGCCTTTATGACAGAACTCCCCCTTTGTTTATTGTACTCGTACTGTCAATATTGTATGCACTCCTTTTGTTACATGCTCCTGCTGTAAGCATGGAGCATCTATGTATTTTTACCCGCTATTATCTGTACAGAAAATGATGTTGCTATAGAAATAAAACATAACAATACTGACATAACTTTCCGCAGAAAAATCCTGGTTCTGATTGTGACCACACGCTGAAAGGCAGCGAGTTTCTCTAAGCTGAAAAGGAAATAGCATCGGTGCTATGATAGAAAAAAAATCTGCTGCACACAGAAATAAAAGACTCTTTTAGAAGCCTCATGGTTCTCAATTGTGAAAAAAGGGGGGGGGGGGGGGGCTCTTTTAGAAGCCTTGTGGTTCTGGATTGTAAAAACAGGGCTCTTCTTAGTGGCCTTGAGGTTCTCAATTGTAAAGCTGAAGTTATCAAATTTCATTCAATTTTGGAATGCTGATATGACGCCAGTTCATCCGACGCAAATAATCTGTCTTGCGTTCTAATCTAATGCAAGGTGTATTTAGCTCGGGAATGGGCCAATCCAAAGCGACAAGAAATGCAGTCGATTGGCCCAGGTCCAATCTGCATACAATTTGCATTAAAATTTGCATGCAAGATGGAACTTAGCATCACCCTGACCACAATCTATGAATGGAGTGAAAGCTCCGGGGGAGGGGGGGAGGGGGGGGGGGGACTAGAAAAACTTTGGATAGCACCACCCCCCAATGGTAAGAACCCCCCAGATCTCAGCATTAGGTAGCTTTATTGCTACTTTCTTTCAGATATAGTTATTAAATACTCATTTTGACACACATCCTGTAGTCAGTATTATTACATATTATTTTTCCTTTCTTCACTCTCTCTTTCCAATAACCTAAATAACCTAAAGTAACCAGAGGAAAAATACTGTAACATAGCTTTAGGTGGACACATTTTTGTTTTCTGGACCACAGATTTGTACGTTTATGAGTGATCTCTGTAATATTAAAGAGAACTAAACTTCTAGTGCACTATGTGGGGTACAAATATTGTATATACTCAAGAAGATCTAATGGTTACTCACAGTGCCTTTTAGGGACACCTGGAAGTTATCCAATCGCAATCACAAGAGAGGTAGGAGAAGCAAACCCATTCTCCACCCATGCCTGGGAGAAAGCCCTCTGATTTGCTGCAGTACAAAGAAAGGGGCTATAAATAATAGAAAGTCAGGTACAAACGCTTCCTAAGCAATTTTTCAGTTTGATTCCCTGCAGATTCAATTTTTCTGCTGGGAAATGGAAATTAACAGAGCCATTTCTCCCAGCGACGTAAGTATCGTAACCCGCTCTGCACGTGCCTGCCTCTGCGCCCTCCCCCTACAAAGCTGCGCCCTGGGCAATGCCCCCACCTTACCGGCTCATAGAAACAGCACTGTCAAATCCCATTTCCCAGCAGAAAAATAAAAATCTGCAGGGAATTTAAAAAAAAGGGCGTCGTCAAAAAATGACCCGGTTGGATAACGTAATGTCGCCGGTGAATAACAAAATCTGATAACGATAAACATTGTTGTAAAACTTGGTTAATGATAAATACCGTTGTTAAAACAGACGGGAAATAATAACGAAAAGACATTAACGTTAAAAATCATTACATAATTCAACAATACAGCTTAACCCAACCCTCCTCTCACACAGAGCCCTCCTCTAGTGGTGCCTAAAACTAACCACTCCCCCGGTGGTGCCCAACACCAACCACCCCCCTCGTGTTACCTAAAACTAACCACCCCCCCCCTTTGGTGCCTATCCCTAACCCCCCCCCCCCCCCCCCCGGTGGTGCCTAACCCTAACCACCCCCCCAGTGGTGCCTAACCCTAACCACCCCCCTGGTGTTGCCTAAAACTAACCGCCGCCTAGGTGGTGCCTAATCCTAATCACTCCCCCTGTTGGTGCCTAACCCTAACCACTCCCACTGCAGAAACACCCTTTTACATATATTAACGATGATACCTTTGAAAACGTAAAATCTGTAGTTATTAACGAACTAATATGACAAAACCTATACCGTTGTAAACTTCTAAAACGATAACTACATCAAAAACTATAATGTTGTAATGAATTATTAACGAAATTTTTGTAGGGCCTTTTTCTTCTTTTTTCACCGTATTAACGATAATTGCATTAACGTCTATGGCGGCGCCCTTTTCATATACCCTCAGCCGGTGCCCTTTTTTCCTGCTACACCCTTTTCCACATAGAAATGTTAATATATTTGGTAATGTAAAATCTGTACATACAAACAAAATAATATGATAAGAACTATAACGTTGCAAGCTTCTAAAATGATAACATACGTCAAAAACTTTAATGTTCTAACGTTGTTAACGATATTTGTAACGGCGCCCTTTTTTCTACTTTTTTATCCTAATTAACGATAATTGTATTAAAGTCTATGACGGCGCCCTTTTCGTCCACCCTCAGCCAGCGCCCTTTTTTCCTGCAGCGGAAAAATCAGTGAGTGTGTTTGCACATTAACTCTAATTTTTAAGGGTTTTATTCCACCATCAGTACCTCCTATAGTGTTATTTTACATTTTGTTATCCCTTCTCTTTGTAAAATCTAGCTTCTAGAATTCAAGAAGAGATCCAGTCGAAAGCATTATTTTTTCCTTCCATGAAAGCACCATGACCGGGTCAAACGAGAACAATCACAGATTATAGCAAGCAGATTACTTCTCGGTACGGAGGTCATTAGGACGTGAATTTCCATCAGTTAGAGATTACGGACTTCTAGTCTTTCTTGTGATAAAAGAAATTCCTAGAAATAGCTTGATCCACAAAGTAGATTTGTGTCCATTCATTGAAGGTAGAACGTTCATAAGCAATTCTAGCGTTCCAAATGTGTAGCCATAAGCAATGGAAAAGTCCCCCCACCATCTGATTGGGTGGATAAGAGATTATTTTCGATTGGTTGGTAATGGGTACTTTACTGTAAAAATTCCTAAGGGTTCATTTCTTTGTAATGGCATTGCCAGCAAGGTTTCACCCTTGAGTAATTTCCCGCCTTGCTTTGTAGCGTGCCGGATATGTGTGGGACGTGAGCACATTTCTCGGGATCAAAGGTACCACTTCAGCACTGTAAACGACGATTGTCTCACTTCCTGGTGTTTAGAAAAATAAGGTTTTCTGTATTCCACCGATTAGTCATCTTTCTTTATCAGGTGCTAATGGAAGCCTAGCATGGAACTCATTGTTATGAGGGCCAGTGATAAGGTGAGAGAGAGAGAAAATAAAAATCTATAAATATACTTTTTATCCACCTGATCGAACAAATGAGCATTTAACCCACTGCCATCTAGAAGTTATTTCAGCAGCTGTTATACAATTTTATGAAGTGGACCTAAATCAAGTGACATATCGGTATCAATGAAGCAAAACTCTGCTCCTGCCATTCTGTCGTAGATTTGCTGGAGTGCTTGGAGTCGTTGTTGTGTTGCATGCCCCTTTTGGGCCAATCTTTAGCTTTTGAACAGATGACTTGACATTTGACTTTAGTATACTTTGCTATACAGAGTTTTCCAGTACCTGTAAGTTGCCCTCTGGCTAGATCATGTTATGGGCCATATGCAATTCCCCTTTTCACCTGAGTTTTCTCCTGAGAGATAATGGCCTCAATTCACTAAGATCATGCTGGAGATAATAAGGCAAGAGAAAACTTACCTCCACACAGTGAGAGGGTTATCTTATCTCTTCATTCCTTAAGTTACCTCCTCTTTAGTTAGGTTACCTCCTCTGTAGTTATTTTCACACGCAGTTGATTAACAGCCTGTCTTTAACTTTAGAATTCTGGAGTTATTTTAAGGATTGAAGAGTTAACTTAAAGACAGAAGAGTTAACTTTAGGTTTGCCTGAGGTAAAATGTTTCCTGAATACGACATGCCTCATCACCATGGTGATAACTGTAGAAACGTTATTAAAGACAGGAGATAAGCTTAGTGAATTGAGGCCAATGTTTCATCTTCGATTTAAAATAACTTTCCAGCACTTTTCAACTAAAAAAGTACCAAAAAGTGGGTGAAAAAGTAATACCAAAATTATTTTGAGCATCTTCTTGTGTTTTGGTGGCTTAAAAAGCATTTTATTGACAAGTTTAAAAATATCACCTAGGTAAAAACTCAGGAGAAAAAGTAAATTGCACATGGGCCCATGTGTCTGTACAAAAATTCCCTTTTCACTGCTCCACCACCATGCCTTAAAGTTGGTATAAAGTAATCATGTTGATATGCTGAATTTGGTTGCCATCAAACGTGGAGCTGCACATTGGGTATGATTCACAAAGCCTTTTCACCTTATCTATGTTACATTTTTAAGCTCCCACAGAGCAAAATATAATATAATTAAAGGGATACTGTAGGGGGGTCGGGGGAAAATGAGCTGAACTTACCCGGGGCTTCTAATGGTCCCCCACAGACATCCTGTGCCGGCGCAGCCACTCCCCAATGCTTCGGCCCCGCCTCCGGTTCACTTCTGGAATTTCTGACTTTAAAGTCAGAAAACCACTGCGCCTGCGTTGCCGTGTCCTCACTCCCGCTGATGGCCCCAGGAGTGTATAGCACAAGCCCAGTATGGTCTGGGCCTGTGCAGTACGCTCCTGGTGACATCAGCGGGAGCGAGGACACGGCAACGCAAGAGCAGTGGTTTTCTGACTTTAAAGTCAGAAATTCCAGAAGTGAACCGGAGGCGGGGCCGGAGCATTATGGAGTGACTGCGCCAACACAGGATGTCTGCGGGGGACCGTTAGAAGCCCCGGGTAAGTTCAGCTCATTTTCCCCCGACCCCCCTACAGTATCCCTTTAAGGCAAGAAAAGTTATATTAAAATGAGGTTATTCAGGACCAACTTACTTTGAGTGATTATTTTGCTTGTAAATGTGCAGGTTGGGTGATAAATAACGAAGTCATTTATGAGAAGTTTTGTCAAAAGATCCCAATGTGTCCAAATGTCTTCATCTTGGTCTTGTCTCTCCAAAGGACATTTTTCCAAAAGCCTTTTGGTTTATTCAGTTGCATATTTTTAAACAGAAGGTATTTGTGATTATTCAGGTTGGAGTGAGTATATGAGGTTCCTACAATGCATCACTCCTGAATATGCAAGTCATGCCTTTGATGTCCCTGAAAGCTAAACACACCTCCAGAAATGCTGGAATGCAATGATATTGCACCTTGTTAATTGTACAGAACCACAATAATTCAACATACATACAGACTGTTTCAGAGTGGTTGGTCCTCATCAGTGCATGACCTGGATTATTGTGGCTTGTCGTAGACTTGAGACACCCAGAATTACAGATTACCCAGCAAGCTCATGGTGAACCTGAACTCCTAGGAGTGTGTAAGAAATTTGCCTTCTTAAAACAGAAAGCTTAACACACCTCCAGTAATGCTGGAATGCAATGATGTGTCCAGCAGTTCTGTAGGTGTGTTTAAAGAGACTCTGTAACAACAAAAACCTCCCCTGGGGGGTACTCACCTCGGGTGGGGGAAGCCTCCGGATCCTAATGTGGCTTCCCACGCCGTCCTCTGTCCCACGGGGGTCTCGCCGCAGCCCTCCGAACAGCCGGCGACTGTGCCGACTGTCAGTTCAATATTTACCTTTGCTGGCTCCAGCGGGGGCGCTGTGGCGACTTTCGGCACGGAAATAGAAGGAAATACCCGATCTCCGTCGGGTCCGCTCTACTGCGCAGGCGCCGGAAACTTGCGCCTGCGCAGTAGAGCAGACCCGACGGCGATCGGGTATTTCCGCCTACTTCGGCACCGAGAGGCATCAGAGCGCCTGCGCAGGAGCCAGGAAGGTAAATATTGCGTCACCGCTGTACGGAGGGCTACAGCGAGACCCCCGAGGGACGCAGGACGGCGTGGGAAGCCTCATTAGGATCCTGAGGCTTCCCCCACCCGAGGTGAGTACCCCCCAGGGGCCGTTTTGTCGTTACAGTTCCTCTTTAACTTTGAAGGACATCAAAGGAGGATTAGCATATTCAGCAGTGATGCATTGTGGGAGATCAGTGGTGCTCAGCAGAGCTCGAATATTCGAGTAGCTCGAATATTCGAGCTCTTTTTCAGCTATTCGAGCTCGGTATTCGAGCTCCGAATAGCTGCAGCTATTCGAATGGGCTATCCGAGTACACTCGAATAGCCCATTCACTATTCGAGCTATTCGAGCAACCCGGCGCTATTCGAGCTCGGTACCGAGCTCGAATAGCGTCATAGCCCAGATTGATGTCCTTAGAGCCAATCAGAGGGCTCCCAGGCCCTCTGACGGCAGCCAATCACAGAGGGGGACCCTGGCCAGCCCCTACCCTATAAATAGCGGCCGCCATGTTCCGTTTCTCCATGCTTGCCTGAGACTTGTACAGAGAGAGAGTTGCTCCTTTGTGCTTTGGCTTAGCAAGTGCTCTATTGTGATCATTTACCTAGCGTTTTTGCTCACCTACACCTGCCATATACACCTATATTGTTGTTAGTTAGATAGACATTGTATTTTAGTTAGTAGCTTGTGTGTTACATTAGAGACAGGCAGCTGCTGCAAGCTTACAGGTTTAGGCCTCAGGGGGGCCTTGCCTCTGTGGGCAGCTGTCCTCTGTTTATTTCTCTCATCTATACCAGTATTTCTGCTGTCCTTTACTAATAGTATTGTAGTTATACTGTACTAGGAGTAGGACACTCACTGACTGTCACTGTTTATAGGCTACTAGCTAGCTCCTGCGTGTGTGCACTCACTCACTGTCTGTGTGTACACACACTCTATTTCCTTCTGATTACTGATAGATTATTGTTAGTTAGTTGTACTTACTTACTACTTACTCTTACTGTACCCGTAGGGACACTCACTGTCACTGTTCATATAGGCTACTAGCTCCTGCGTGTGCGCACTGCACTCACTGTCTGAGTGTACACACACAACACACACTCTATTTCCTTCTGATCGCTGATTGATTATCGTAATTAGTTAGTTCTACTTACTGTTACTACTTACTCTTACTGTACTAGGAGTCTAGGACACTCAGTCACTGTCCATAGGCTACTAGCTCCTGCGTGCGTGCACTCACTGTCTGAGTGTACACACACCCACACTCCATTTCCTTCTGATCGCTGATTGATTATTGTAATTAGTTAGTTCTACTTAGTGTTACTACTTACTCTTACTGTACTAGGAGTCTAGGACACTCAGTCACTGTGTTCATAGGCTACTAGCTCCTGCGTGCGTGCACTCACTGTCTGAGTGTACACACACCCACACTCCATTTCCTTCTGATCGCTGATTGATTATTGTAATTAGTTAGTTCTACTTACTGTTACTACTTACTCTTACTGTACTAGGAGTCTAGGACACTCAGTCACTGTCCATAGGCTACTAGCTCCTGCGTGCGGTCACTCACTGTCTGAGTGTACACACACCCCCCAACTCTATTTCCTTCTGATCGCTGATTGATTATTGTAATTAGTTAGTTCTACTTACTGTTACTACTTACTCTTACTGTACTAGGAGTCTAGGACACTCAGTCACTGTGTTCATAGGCTACTAGCTCCTGCGTGCGTGCACTCACTGTCTGAGTGTACACACACCCACACTCCATTTCCTTCTGATCGCTGATTGATTATTGTAATTAGTTAGTTCTACTTACTGTTACTACTTACTCTTACTGTACTAGGAGTCTAGGACACTCAGTCACTGTGTTCATAGGCTACTAGCTCCTGCGTGCGTGCACTCACTGTCTGAGTGTACACACACTAAATTTACTTGTGATTACTACTGATTATTGTAACTGCTAGTTGTACTTCCTGACTGTTACTACTTACTTACTGTACTAGGGGACACTCACTCAGTCACCTCACCAACCAACCCACTCCATTAAAGTACCCCACTTTTCACCCGCCCTTTTACAAAACTTTTGTCTATACGCCCAAAACATTTAAGATGTCTGGAAGTGGCAGCCAGCGCGGTTTGGGCAAGGGGAAGGGCAGCAAGGGAATCAGGAGGAGAGGGAGCAGCATTGTGGCAAGCCGCGGCCGCGGGCGCGCCACCATGCACAGTTCCGCAGCAGCAGCAGCAGCGTCAGTGGCTAACATTCCTCCCATAGCCACTGGCCGTGGACGCCTTGGGCGCCGCCCAGCAGGAGCATCTGCAACTCACGCTGCAGAGACACAGCAGCAGCAGCGTGTAGCACCTGCTCCCATTTTCCTCCAGCCGGGTCGGAAACGTCCCATTGAGGAAAAGGATGCAGACACTGTGGTGCAACTCATGACGGAGGATGAGCAGCCCGCCATCAGCTCTGCATCCGAGGCCTCCACCCTCACCACCACCACCACCCCTGTTCGCAGCAGCCGCCCAGCAGGGTCTGGGGAGGAGGCCAGTTCACCGTCACTCGCCGACCTGTCATTCAGCAGTCTTTTGACCCCAGGCATCATGAGTAAATTGTCTGCTGTTGTTGGCGATCTTGAGGAGGAGATGCTGATGGGCACTTTGGGGGATGAGGGATTGGACAGCAAGACTGTGGCGACAGTCAAGCAGCCCATCCATGCATCAGGAGAGGAGTTTGGGGGGTCCTCATCCCAGCAGGACATGTTTCAGGAGGGGGAGGATGATGATGACCCGGTGACAGACAGAGACTGGGTGCCACCACCTCCAGGGGATGTCGTCCTCAGCAGCTCTGAGGAGGAGGAGGAGGATGCGCTTGTGGGCCTTGCAAGGAGGCGCATCATTGCAAGCATTGGCAGCGTCCCACAGCCTGCTGGTGTCTCAGGCTCAGCAGCAGCAGCAGCAGCATCAGCCAGTACCACCCCCAGCCGCACCCAAGCCCCCCCCCCAACCACCACAGGGAGACAGGCAGCAGCGCTTCCATGCCGTAGGGGGAAGTTTCTGTCACCAATCTGGCGGTTTTTCACCATGCCCACTGTGTACAGCAAGTACGCCACTTGCAACCACTGTCAGCGGAAGTTGAGCAGAGGTGCAGACCCCTTAAAGTTCTGCACCAGCTCGCTCATCAACCACCTTGCGGCTAAACATTTCCACCAGCATGAGGAGTTCCAGAGGCTGAAGGCATCTGCTGCTGGCAGTGGCACCACACCCATCACTGCACAGCCTTCAGCAGCAGCAGCAGCAACAGCAGCCACCCGCCCTCCTGCTCCTCCAGCAGCACCAGCAGGAGTGCGGAAACGCACTGCTCCTCCCCCCTCTGCAACTCCTGCCGCCGACACTGAGGCCTGTTCTGGCAGCCAGTCCTCAGTGGCCTCCTCTGCTGTGTCTGCTGATTCCCGTGTCAGCAAAAGGCCACGCCAGAGCCTTTTGAGCGAGTCCTTCCAGGGGGTGGTTAGGGCTCTGCCTCCCAGCAGCCGTCGCGTGCGGCAGCTGAACGGCTTGCTGGCACGGGCCATGTGCTCCCAACTCCTGCCGTACACGCTCGTGCAGGAGGGGAGCGACATTCGTGCGCTGCTTGCTTGCGCAGCCCCAGACTGGCAGCTCCCCAGCAGACACTTCTTTGCCCGCAAGGCCATTCCTGCACTGCACCGCTTTGTGATGGCCAATGTGGAGCGAGGGCTGGAGCACGCGGTTGGTGAAAGGGTCCACGTCACCATGGACTCCTGGAGCAGCCGCTTCGGGACAGGCCGCTACCTGTCCTTCACTGTCCACTGGGTCAGCTTGGTGGAAGGGGGTGAGGATGGGAGAGCAGCAGCGGGCACAGCAGCAGCAGCAACACAGTGGGTGGTGCCACCCCGCAGGCTCAGGGGAACTGCAGCAGGTTCCTCCGATCCTCTGCCATCCTCCGGCACACCTGGCCAAACCCCCCGCCTCAGCAGCAGCGTGAAGGCCCGCCACTGCCAAGCGCTGCTGCACTTGGTCAGCCTTGGGAAGACCAAGCTGACGGCAACCCATGTGTTGGCCAAACTCCAGGAGCAGGAGAGGATTTGGCTGACCCCCAGAGGCCTCAGAGTCGGAGAGGTGGTGGCCGACAATGGGGCCAATCTGGTTGCCGCAATAGACAGGGGAAACCTGACCCACATCCCCTGTCTTGCCCACGTGCTGAACCTGGTGGTGCAGAAGTTCCTGCGCACCTACCAGGGGATGGGCGAACTGCTGGAAACGGCAAGGAATGTTGTGCGTCACTTCCGGCGCTCGGCTGCAGCCTGTGCGAGCCTGGAAGACGTGCAAAAGGAGCTGGATCTGCCACGCCATCGGCTGATCCTTGACGTTCCGACTCGCTGGAACTCCACCCTGGCGATGTTGGAGCGTCTGGTTGAACAGAGGCGCGCTGTCAAACAGTACCTTGCCCTGGCCACTGTTTCCGCAGCTCAGAGAAGGGACAAGACCAGCAACATCCCGTCCATCGTCCCCGATGATGACTGGAGGCACATGCAGCAGGTGTGCTTAGTGCTGGCTCCCTTCCTGCAGGCCACAAACATGGTGAGCAGGGACCATGCTATGGTCTGCGAGTGGGTGCCCCTGGTTTCTCTGCTGAACAGGGCCCTCGATGCTTTGCTGGAACAGGGAGCGGCAGCCTTGGACCAGCAGGAGCGGCAACCAGCTGCGCAGTCCACCTCTGAGGGGGAGGAGGAGGAGGACTTGGTGGAGGTCCCTGACCTGGCAGCTGATGAGGGGGATCAGCACAGCGCAGCTGAGTTGGTGCGGGGGTGGAGAGAGGATGAGGCGGCAGAGGAGGAGGATGAGGACAGCACTGACGTCGATGTGCCAGCAGACGTGGCCCGCCTCTTCCCAATGGCAGCGCACATGCTGACGTGCCTGCGCAGGGACCCCAGGGTGATCCAGATGAAGCAGAGGGAGGACATCTGGATCAGCATGATGTTGGACCCACGCCTCAAGGGGAAGTTGAGCCAGTTCCTGCCGCCTGCAGGAGGAGACCCAGCGCAACAAATAAGGAGCTTGCAGCAGGCCCTTGTTGAGCGCTTGGAGGAAGCCTTCCCCCAGCCTTCCACCCCCACTGTCCAGCAGCCAGCACAGAGGCAGCAGCAGGTGCCTGCATCCAGCAGCAGCAAGCGCCCCACAGACCTGCTGTCTCTCAGCCACGAGCTCTACAGGACTGTAGAGGCTCCGGCAGCAGTGACTAGAGAGGAGATGCATGCAGCAGCATCCTCCTCCGGTCACAGCCAGCGCCTGACCCGCATGGTGGCTGACTACATGGGGTCGTACAGCGGGCTTGACAGCGATGCCCCTGTTGATCCCATGGAGTATTGGGTCAAGCGCATGGAGATCTGGAGCGAGCTGGCGCAGTACGCCCTGGAAGTGCTGTCCTGCCCCCCTTCCAGCGTGCTGTCCGAGCGCTGCTTCAGTGCAGCTGGTGGCGTGGTCACCGAGAAACGCTCACGTCTGTCTCACAAGTCTGTGGACAGACTGACGTTTCTCAAGATGAACCAGGCGTGGGTGGAAGGCGAGTTCCTGGCCCCTGTTGTCGGCGAGAGGGGGACATGAACTGGCTGCCGGAACCATCGTTAATGTGCCTTACCACCCTTTACCACCTCCTGGCTCCTGCTCACTAAGCCAGCCTGGTTCACTTTGACTATTACGTCACCTGCAGCCACACATTTTACACCTACAGTGGGCTGCTGTGTACTGCCCTTCTGCTGTCTGTCTGTGTTTCCCACTGCCAGGGTACACAGATGATTTACCTTCTGCTGCCACTCTGCCACCAGCTATTACGTCAAACAATAGCTATAATTGGTTGCAAAACCAAAAACCAAAAAACCATAAAAAAAAAAAAAAAGGTTTAATTTTTCTGAGGTGCCCGGGTTGAAAACTGTGTTGTCCCAGTTGTGTATTGGACACAATGTGGGCTGCACGACCGCTGTCTGGGACCTCCTGTTGTGTTTATTTACAGCCCTGGTATCACCGCTAGGTACCAGGGCTATTATGTCACGCTGCCTACCTGCTGCCACACTCACACTGCTCCTCCATACCTCCTCCTGCTGCTGCTGCTGCTGTCTGTCTGTGTTTCCCACTGCCAGGGTACACAGATGATTTACCTTCTGCTGCCACTCTGCCACCAGCTATTACGTCAAACAATAGCTGCTCGCCTACTCCTCCATTCCTCCTCCTGCTGCTGCTGTCTGTCTGTGTTTCCCACTGCCAGGGTACACAGATGATTTACCTTCTGCTGCCACTCTGCCACCAGCTATTACGTCAAACAATAGCTATATTGGTTGCAAAACCAAAAACCAAAAAACCATTAAAAAAAAAAAGGTTTAATTTTTCTGAGGTGCCCGGGTTGTAAACTGTGTTGTCCCAGTTGTGTATTGGACACAATGTGGGCTGCACGACCGCTGTCTGGGACCTCCTGTTGTGTTTATTTACAGCCCTGGTATCACCGCTAGGTACCAGGGCTATTATGTCACGGCGAGCTGCCTGCCTCATTGACTGCCTGCTGCCACACACTCATCCTCCTCCTCCTGCTGCTGAATTTACCTCCTGCTGTCTTTGTGTTTCCACTGCCAGGGAGCACATACAATGGCGCTTCCAACATGCGTGCGCCCACCAGCTATTTGTTACGCTCAAAAATAGCTGCATTCCTTTAAAAAAAAAATTGAAAAGAGAAATACGTGAAGAAGAAGAAGACGATATTGAAAAGGAAGGAGAAGATGAAGATGAAGAAGAAGAAGAAGATGAAGAAGAAGATGAAGAAGATGATGAAGAAGAAGATGAAAAAGAAGAAGAAGATGAAGAAGATGAAGAAGATGAAGAAGAAGAAGAAGATGAAGAAGAAGAAGAAGAAGAAGATGAAGAAGATGATGAAGAAGATGAAGAAGAAGAAGAAGAAGAAGAAGAAGAAGAAGAAGAAGAAGAAGAAGATGATGATGAAGAAGAAGAAGAAGAAGAAGAAGAAGAAGAAGAAGAAGAAGAAGAAGAAGAAGAAGAAGAAGAAGAAGAAGAAGAAGAAGAAGAAGAAGAAGAAGAAGAAGAAGAAGAAGAAGAAGAAGAAGAAGAAGAAGAAGAAGAAGAAGAAGAAGAAGAAGAAGATATAGAAGAAGAAGATCGAGAAGAAGAAGAAGAAAGATAAAGAAGAAGAAGAACAAGTATATACAGTAACACTACTGAACAAAATTAAGGACACAACTTCTCTTTCCACATTTTTTTTAAAGGAACATCCCCACATAATCACTTGCTGTTGTTACTTGGAAAAAAAGAGGTTTCTTGCATCATTCACCCTCAAAACAAGTGTTGGAAGCTATTTAAGGCCAATTCGAATAGTCAGCTCGAATAGTTAGCTCGAATACCGACTCGAATAGTGAGCTCGAAGTCCGAGGTCGAATCGAATAGTAAAAATTATTCGACTCGAATATTCGACTGACCTCGAATAATTTACTATTCGAATTCGACCAAACTCGAATTTTAAAAAGGGGTATTTGAGCATCACTATGGGAGATATCAGATTTTCACTCCAACCTGAATAATCGTAAATACCTTGGCCTCGATTCACAAAGCGGTGATAACCCAGTTATCACGCCTAAAAGACTTTAGGCGTGATGACCTTTTCACCACTGAGTTATCACCGATTTTTCCTGCTCTTCGCGCGAAGTTACCGCGCGTAAGCCCGTTCGCGCGTACGCGCGTAAGAGCGCGCGCAAAGTCCCATAGGGCTTAATGGGAGCTTCGCGCGAAGCGGCGGGTGTTGCGCGCGCACTTACGCGCGTACGCGCGTACGCGCGTACGCGCGGCAACTTCGCGCGAGTTTCTTCTTATCATGCCTAAAGTGACTTTAGGCGTGATAAGGGCCTTTTCACCATGGTGCTAACACTTTGCACCGCTTTGTGAATCGAGCCCCTTCTGTTTTAAAGAGACACTGAAGCGAAAAAAAAATGATGATATTATGATTTGTATGTGTAGCACAGCTAAGAAATAAAACATTAAAGGGGAACTGAAGAGAGAGGTATATGGAGGCTGTCATGTTTATTTCCTTTTAGACAATACCAGTTGCCTGGCAGCCCTGCTGATCCTCTGCCTCTAATACTATTAGCCATAGCCCCTGACCAAGCATGCAGCAGATTAGGTGTTTCAGTGGTTCAGACTTATAAGTCTGATCTGACAAGACTAGCTGCATGCTTGTTTCTGGTTTTAATCAGATACTACTGCAGAGAAATAGACCAGCAGGGCTGCCAGGCAACTGGTATTGATTAAAAGGAAATAAACATGACAGCCTCCATATACCTCTCTCTTCAGTTCCCCTTTAAGATCAGATACATCAGTCTAATTGTTTCCAGTACAGGAAGAGTTGAGAAACTCCAGTTGTTATCGCTATGCAAACAAGCCATTAAGCTCCCTGACTAAGTTAGTCATGGAGAGGGCTGTTATCTGACTTTTATTATCTCAACTGTAAGTGAACTGTTTACTTTTCCTCTGCTAGAGGAGAGGTCATTAGTTCCCAGACTGCTCTGAAAGAATCATTTTGAATGCTGAGTGTTGTGTAATCTGCACATATAGAATGATGCAATGTTAGAAAAAACACTATATACCTGAAAATAAAAGCATGAGAATATTTTCTTTGCTGCTAATCTTCTAGTAATTATTCATAGTACACAACCAATTCATTATATCATATATTTTTTTTCGCTTTAGTGTCTCTTTAAGAAGGCAAATTTCTGTTTTGCATCTTTTTAAACCTAAGCTATAGTACCTCATTTATTTGGTCTTACCAGAAAAGAGTCAGTCCAGTTTCACATTGATAACCGGCGTAAGCGGTGCAATGCCATGGTCGCATTGAACCGCAACGCCAAAAACAGCCTTCTGGGATTTCTACAATAATATGCGGTAGTCCGCGTCTAACAGCTGGCCAAGGAGGAAGTGAGGCTCTCTAGCGTTCACTACCTGTTGCCAAAAAAAAGAATTGTGCGAAAGTGTATCGATAAAATAAAAGATGCTAATGCACCGCCACAGTATGAAAGGAGCCTCCGGCTAACAAGACTAAAATATGACTAATTTTTGCACAATACGTTAATATGTAAGTAGAAAAGTCGGAGCCACGTGCTCACAAGATAAGAACTTCCTAAACTTTCTGAAAGTAGGTCTGGGAAAATACTTTATGTTCTTGGTCTATATTGTGCGTGATACGTGGATTCTTTGTCTGAACATGACATTTTAAGACACAGTTTTGCTCCAAATTCTAAATTTGCTTCCAGCACGACCTTCTCAGCCTGATGTATGGGCTGTTAAGGAAAATTACATTTAGAGAACTCTGAAATATTCTTATTTCTTAACCATATTATTCTTATTCTGTATCTGCTTGTCTATGAAAGAAAAGAAAGTTCCAGACTCTAGCTTGTATCCATCAGCCCACATTCCATCTGAAATACTCAATGTTCAGGCAGGTGTAGGGCAGAGCAGGATCATCCACCAAATAACCTAGGGAGGTGCCTAGGGCCAAGGGCATAACTAAAAATCCCCGGGCCCTCCTGCAAAAAATCTCTTGGCCTCCCCCTTCCTGGGGGGCAGGAGGGGTGCGTAAAGCAGGCGCCGGCGAGAGGGAGTCCCTGCGGATGCATACAACTGGCCACGTCTGGCAGAAGTGACGGGACCCGGTACCGGCGATAGAGGCGGTGGAGGACTGTGGCGTGGGAGCGATTCATGCTAATGGGGCTGGAGGAAGCCCCAGGTATGCATAACTCTATTATGTGTCTTCGTCTCTGGTGCTCTTTAAGGACCATAGATTTACACCCCCTAGTGACCAGGCTATTTTTTACAATTTAGGCCACTGTAGCTTTAAGACCTCGCTGCAGGGCCGTACAACTAACCACACAAGTGATCCCCCCCTTTTCTGCCCACCAACAGATCTTCCTGTTAGTGGGCTCTGATCGCTGTTTGGTAGTTTATTTTTTTTATTATTTGTTTGTTTTTCTTAAATACATTTTTTTTTAAATGTATTTAATTTCCTGCCCGTCCCTCCCTCCCCCTGCCAGCCAATCACAGCTATCGGCTGTCATAGGCATCAGCCTATGACAGCTGATCGCTTCTGTGCCGCCCAGGGGGACAGCCGTGTCCTCAGGACAGCGCTGCCTTAGGTCGCAGCACTGTACATTGTAAATAGACAGCGGTTTTTCTGTCTAACAGTCTCCTAGCGGCGATTAGGGGGCAGGTCTGCATTTTTTTTTTTTGTGATTTGTGTTTCACATTTTAATGCAAGTCCATTGCATCGTTTTTTTTTTGCAATAAATCATGTGCGATTTTGACGTTATTTAGATACATTTTTATGTAAATTACCTTCATTGATATTCACAGAAAAGTTGCAAAATGAAAATGTGCATATGATGCAAACAAAAATCACTAAAATGTGCAAGCAAGTTTCAACAAAAATGACCTGAAAAATGAAAAATGCGTATTTGTGCATGCAGGAAATCGCAGAATTCACAATAACGAGTGTTAGTGGTACCTTATATGTCTGTCTTGTCACTTTGCAACATGTGTTGTAACTTTTTAGGTGCTAGAATGTTATTGACAGATGTAATGGTGAAATATATCTTTTCTTTTTGGTGAGGATTAAATAACATTTTAACCACTGGAGGACCGCAGCGTTAAACCCCCTAAAGACCAGGCTATTTTTTACTTAATTGGCCACTGCAGCTTTAAGGCCTCATTGCAGGGCCGCACAACACAGCACACAAGTGATCCTCCCCCCTCCTTTCCCCCAACCAACAGAGCTCTCTGATCGCTCCACAGTTGTTTATTTTTTTTTTTTATAAATATTTAATTTATTTTTTTAAATAAATTTTGCTTTTTTTTTTATTACATTTCCCCTGCTCCCTCCCTCCCCCCACCAGCCAATCAGCATGATACAATATATTTCTGCCTTAACCCTGTCGGACAGCCGCTTGTGCGCCTGCGCAGGATCGCAGTAGGTAAATATGTACCTCGTCGCAGTTTGGGGTTCCCAGCACTCGAACGGAGGGACCAGAGGCGTATCTAGAGGGGTGTAGGCATGGCTCATGCCATGGGCGCCACAGCAGCATGGGCGCCACGTCTCTTCCTGTGCTGCGCCGCCATGCCTGCCCCTGTGTCTCCCCATCGCTCAGATCAGATGAATTCTGTTATATGGGAAACATTGCTACCTCATTTATGTATGTAGAGCTCACTTGGCTTAGTGTTAGAAAAGAGGACAGAGAGGGAATAAGAAGAAAAAAGTAACTTCAGCAATATGCCGAGCCAAAACACAGCAACCATAACACACTTACTCAGGAAAGAAGGCTGTTTTTTAGAGGGGAAGTGGGCTCTGCCCGGGGGGGGGGGGGGGGGGGGGGGGAGGGGGATACAATTTCAGTGTTTGCCATAGGCTCTATATTACCCAGATACGCCCCAGGGAGGGATGCAGGAGGACAGGGGAAGCCTCATTAGGATCCAGAGGCTTCCCCCTCCCGAGGTAAGTATCCCCCAGAGGTGTTTTTTTTTAAATTACAGATTCTCTTTAATTATTTTATATAATTTGGCTCCTTTGTCACTTTTGATGGATTATGCAGAAAATTGTAACTTGTGAGTGAGTCAGTTTTATTTTCCTGATTCCCTCTTCCCCATGTGCATCTTTGCATTCAGAATCTGCTCTTACTTGATGTAGAGGTTTGGAAGGAGTATCTCAATATGCTAAAAAACTGCATTCTTTTCAAAGCTAATCCGTTAAGAAACAGACAAACAGTGGGCCAGATTTATCAAGAGTGTCTGAGACAAAATATTAGTAGGTTTTTAGAAATCCGTGCAGAACTGTCTCAGGCATCTTAAGAAATCGCTAGATAGTGCAGATTCCTTCTAAAACTGATGTATAATAGGAGGAGCTAGGAGGAGTCTCTCAGACAGTGCAGTGTGTGAGGGGAATTGCTGTTGCTGAGGTAACCAACACACCTGCTGTATTGATAGCAGCAGGCTCTGAGGAGGAATTCAGCAGGTGGGAGGGGCACATCACCAATCATGTCTAGCCTGCACTCTGCAATCATGTCTAGCCTGCAGCTCTGCAATCAAGTCTCCCCTGCAGTTCTACATCTGCAGAACTGCTATCAAGCACTTCTTAATCTGCACCAGTTTAGGGATGGATTTGCACTTTTCTTAACTGTAGTGACAAGACAAGACAAAACAAATAACATTTATATTGCGCTTTTCTCCTTGCGGACTCAAAGCGCCAGAGCAGAGCAGCAGCCACTAGGGCGCACTCTATTGGCAGTAGCAGTGTAAGGGAGACTTGCCAAAGGTCTCCTACTGAGTTAGTGCTGGCTTACTGAACAGGCAGAGCCAAGATTCGAACCCTGGTCTCCTGTGTCAGAGGCAGAGCCCTTAACCATTACACCTTCAGCCAACTGCAGCTCTAGAAATTCATGCTAAACTGCCACTATTACCTAGGATTTAAGAAGGTTCTTATCATGCTGAACTGTTCTCCCTGCTGATTAGAACAGATTAAGAAGAAAAAACTGTTGGTAATGCCTTGATAAATCTCCCCCAGTATCTCTTTTTACAAGTGGGGATGGTCGGAAAATCTGATTTACGATTCCGCCGGATTTCTACCTACCTTCATGTCTCTTTCCAATTTCCAAATGTTTTTTTTGTTGTTGCCATTTTTGTTAATAAAGGTAGGTAATTAAAAAAAATTGTTTATTTCGGAATCCGCTACATATTGCATAATCTGCTATATTTAGTGGATGTATGCTATAGGAGTACAATCGCAGTACACTTCCGAAATTCTTTGCTTGGGCTAATACTTCTAAGTCTTGTGTTAAGAGCCACCGACAGGGCAGGACTACCAGTAGTCTTGTAAGGGGCCCACAGTACCTGGCGCTCAGCCCCCAACCTGCTGAGTAACATACATTCAACTATTTTCAGGCTCCAGAAGTGTGCACTGAACAGGAAAAACAGCTACAGAATTAAGGGATTCCATACTGAGGCATACAAATGTTGTGCATTTTTTTAAGTCACAGAGCTGAATTCCTCTGTTATCCGCTCATTAATTCATTTACTGGCTATCCAGACCAGGAAATACCATGTTAAGCATAGGTAAAGAGAAGGAATATTTTGTGTTAGTTATAAGCTAATTGTTCTTCTAATAGCTGAGCTGTCTCAGTAATGCAGTATTTTGCGGATATCCGATTTCCGCCATGGAAAGCCAATTTCCGTTTTAACCCAAAATTGGAATTCTGCAAAATTCAGAAGCTCATACCTACATCCAACATCAATTGTTTGTACATAAACATAAAATATAATACATAAACATTTACAGCTAAATGTATGTTTACAACTATACTATAAGAAAGAATTATGAATTGCAACATTAAGCAGTCACGTATTGACTGATTACAACACACAATACATGTCAGAATATCTTTACAGATAAGTCATCATTGAAATTGTCTCTAAATAAACAGTTTTCTACAGAGCCGCGGCGGTAATTGTGTAATCTAGTCTGTGGCTACGCGTTAGCCTTGTATTCCTCTCAGTCCATTATAGCCGCCTCGAAAAGAATGATTACGCTCAATTGTCTTATAGCCACATATCAAATCAATCAAGCTCCCTCTCTTATTGTTAAATCAATTGGGACAATGCGCAAGACGTCACGGAGACATTAAGCTCTATGCAAATTGTAATCGTCCTCGTTCGACGCCGAGAAATGCCATTTAGCGGGGCTAATGGAACGCCTTTCAATAAACATGTACCCCATCTATAACTCTCAAGGTTTAATTAAAAATGTAGCGCATGCAGATGATGAGCCCGAGAAAGGGCTAAATCATATTTTACCGTCAGGCCCGCCAGACCGATGATCCATTTCCAACATCCATTTGTTTTGAAAAAAGTTGCCCAATTTTTTCGTTCATGAAATGAAAACATTGCCCTGGTCTATATTTATCCCCCGCGCCATCCGCTGTCTCCGAGTCCCGCGATGGGTAATTAACTTATAATCATCTGACTTTGTCTGTTCAAAGGGAATTTTAGTTGTAACGCGACCCCAATTACTCATCTCCGGGATTCCGGCAAAGAGACATAATGATGGCCATTAATCACCAGCGGGTTTGTTGGAGGCAAGTGGAGGAAAGGGACGTTTTGGACCTCTTTCGAGGTGTCTGCCAATGACAGGCTCTCTTAAACATGTCCTTCACCAGTAGATCTCATCTAGAACTGCGCTAATGAACCAAGGGGACATATGAGAGATAACATTACCCGTTTTTCTCATCATAGTCTTGGCTTTTTATTCCTTATTTCAATGTTAAAGGGAACCTGAACCGAGTAAAATCTATATATATAAAATCGGATGTATGTACTGTATGTATGTATGTGTGCATGTGTGTATGTGTGTATGTGCCGCGATCACGCAAAAACGGCTTGACCGATTTGAACGAAACTTGGTACACAGATCCCTTACTACCTGGGATGATAGGTTCTGGGGGTCTCGCGGCCCCCCTGCACATGTGGGCGGAGCTACAAACAGCAAATCAGATTTCACCCATTCAAGTCAATGGAAAAAATTTAAAAGGCTGCCATTCTCACAGTAATCAAGCCAGAGTACACACACTTGGCACAGGTGGTCACTTGGTGACCGAGGTTACGAATCCAGGAAAAGTGGGAGGAGCATAACACAGCCAATCAAATTTCAGCCATTCATTTTAAATGGAAAAATGTAAACTGTAGCCATTCTTAGACTGTTAATCGCAGGGTTCTCAAACTTGCCACAGTTGGTCACTGGGTGAATGCGATTAAGATTCAAGAAAGTGGGTGGAGCCTACTACAGCCAATCAAAATTCACCTATTGATTTTCAAGGGGAATATTAAAACTGCTGCCATTCTTACACTGTTAGTGGCAGAGGCTTCAAACCTGGTACAGTTGGTCATTGGGTGACTGGGGTCCAAATCCACTAAAGGGGCGGGGCCACAAACAGCCAATCAGATTTCCTTGCTGGATAAACTGCTTCCATTCACACATTTTTGATGCCAGGAACCTGAAAGCTCACAAACTTGGTCATTGAGTGACTGTGTGTCAAGGTTACAAAAAGTGGGCGGAGCCAAAAATAAAGTTCACTGGGAAAATATAAACTGCAGCCATTCTTACACTGTTTCTGGCAGGGTTCTCAAACTTTGCACAGTTGGTCACTGGGTGAATGGGATGAATATTCAAGAGAGTGGGTGGAGCCTACAACAGCCAATTAAAATTCGCCTGTTGATTTTCAAAGGGAATATTTACATTGCTACCATTCTTACACTGTTAATAGCAGATGCTTCAAACCTGGTACTGTTAGTCACTGGGTGACTGGGGTTCAAATTCGGAAAGGGGACGGAGCCACAAACAGCCAATCAGATATGTTTAATTTCAATGGGAATATACAAATAATTGATACCAAAAGCCCAAAGCTCATAAACTTGATCATTTAGTGACTGTATGTTAAGGTTAGAAAAAGTGAGCGGAGCCAACAACTACATTTTATTCCAGGGGAAAATATAAACTACAGCCATTCTTACACTGTTAATGGCGGGGTTCCCATACTTGACACAGTGGGCCACTGGGTGACTGGGATTAATATTCAGAAATGTGGGTGGAGCCAACAACAGCCAATCAAATTTCACCTATTGATTTTCAAGGGGAATATTTACATTGCTACCATTCTTACACTGTTAATGGCAGAGGCCTCTTAGCTGATAGGTGACTGGGGTCCAAATTCACTAAAGGGGGCGGAGCCACAAACAGCTAATCAGATTTGTTAGATTGATTTCAGCCATTCTGCTCTCAAACGTGACACAGTTGGTCAATGGATAAATGGATAAATGGGATTAATATTCAGGAAAGTGGGTGGGACCTACAACAGCCAATTAAAATTCACCTATTGATTTTTAAGGGAAATATTGAAACTGCTGCCACTCTTACACTAATAATGGCAGAAGCCTCAAACCAGCTACAGTCGGTCATGAAGTGGCTGGGGTTAAAATGCACTTAAGGGGTGGAGCCACAAACAACCAATCAGATTACTTTACTGGATAAACTGCTTCCATTCACACAATTTTGATGGAAGAGACCCAAAAGCTTAAAACTTGGTCACTGGGATTTTCTGAGATTAATATTCAAAAAAGTGGGTGGAGCCTAAAAAGAAAATCAAAATTCACCTTTTGATTTTCAAGGGGAATATTTAAATTGCTTCCATTCTTGCACTGTCAATGGCACAAGCCTCAAACCTGGTACAGTTGGTCATTGGGTCACTGGGGTTCAAATTCAGAAAAGGGGTGGAGCTACAAACAGCCAATCAGATTTGTTTCATCTCACTGGTAAATTACAAATTATTGATGCCAAGGACCCCAGAGCTCACAAACTTGGTCATTGAGTGACTGTGTGTCAAGGTTACAAAAATTGGGCAGAGCCAAAAACAAATTTCACTAGGAAAATATAAACTGCAGCCATTCTTACACTGTTAATGGCAGGGTTCTCAAGCCAGAGTACACACACTTGGCACAGGTGGTCACTTGGTAACCGAGGTTACGAATCCAGGAAAAGTGGGAGGAGCATAACACAGCCAATCAAATTTCAGCCATTCATTTTAAATGGAAAAATGTAAACTGTAGCCATTCTTAGACTGTTAATCGCAGGGTTCTCAAACTTGCCACAGTTGGTCACTGGGTGAATGCGATTAAGATTCAAGAAAGTGGGTGGAGCCTACTACAGCCAATCAAAATTCACCTATTGATTTTCAAGGGGAATATTAAAACTGCTGCCATTCTTACACTGTTAGTGGCAGAGGCTTCAAACCTGGTACAGTTGGTCATTGGGTGACTGGGGTCCAAATCCACTAAAGGGGCAGGGCCACAAACAGCCAATCAGATTTCCTTGCTGGATAAACTGCTTCCATTCACACATTTTTGATGCCAGGAACCTGAAAGCTCACAAACTTGGTCATTGAGTGACTGTGTGTCAAGGTTACAAAAAGTGGGCGGAGCCAAAAATAAAGTTCACTGGGAAAATATAAACTGCAGCCATTCTTACACTGTTTCTGGCAGGCTTCTCAAACTTTGCACAGTTGGTCACTGGGTGAATGGGATGAATATTCAAGAGAGTGGGTGGAGCCTACAACAGCCAATTAAAATTCGCCTGTTGATTTTCAAAGGGAATATTTACATTGCTACCATTCTTACACTGTTAATAGCAGATGCTTCAAACCTGGTACTGTTAGTCACTGGGTGACTGGGGTTCAAATTCGGAAAGGGGACGGAGCCACAAACAGCCAATCAGATATGTTTAATTTCAATGGGAATATACAAATAATTGATACCAAAAGCCCAAAGCTCATAAACTTGATCATTTAGTGACTGTATGTTAAGGTTAGAAAAAGTGAGCGGAGCCAACAACTACATTTTATTCCAGGGGAAAATATAAACTACAGCCATTCTTACACTGTTAATGGCGGGGTTCCCATACTTGACACAGTGGGCCACTGGGTGACTGGGATTAATATTCAGAAATGTGGGTGGAGCCAACAACAGCCAATCAAATTTCACCTATTGATTTTCAAGGGGAATATTTACATTGCTACCATTCTTACACTGTTAATGGCAGAGGCCTCTTAGCTGATAGGTGACTGGGGTCCAAATTCACTAAAGGGGGCGGAGCCACAAACAGCTAATCAGATTTGTTAGATTGATTTCAGCCATTCTGCTCTCAAACGTGACACAGTTGGTCAATGGATAAATGGGATTAATATTCAGGAAAAGGGGTGGAGCTACAAACAGCCAATCAGATTTGTTTCATCTCACTGGTAAATTACAAATTATTGATGCCAAGGACCCCAGAGCTCACAAACTTGGTCATTGAGTGACTGTGTGTCAAGGTTACAAAAATTGGGCAGAGCCAAAAACAAATTTCACTAGGAAAATATAAACTGCAGCCATTCTTACACTGTTAATGGCAGGGTTCTCAAACTTTGCCCAGATGGTCACTAGGTGACTGAGATTAATATTATGGGAAGTGGGTGGAGCCTATAATAGCCAATCAAAATTCACCTGTTGATTTTCAAGGGGAATATTTAAATTGCTTCCATTTTTGCTCTATTAATAGCAGATGCCTAAAACCTGCTACAGTTGGTCATTGGGTGACTTGGGATCAAATGCCGGAGAGATGCAGAGCCACAAACAGCCAATCTGATTTGCTTAATTTCTATGGGAATATACAAATTATTGATGACAAAGACCCCAAAGCTCACAAACTTGGTCATTTTTGACCAGCCAAATACATACCCAGGCAATGCTGGGTCATCAGTGGGAGGAGAAAAATAGAAATTTCACTGGGAAAATGTAAACTGCAGCCATTCTTACACTGTTAATGGTAGGGTTCTCAAACTTTGCACAGTTGGTCACTGGGTGACTGGGATTAATATTCATAAAAGAGGGTGGAGCCTACAAAAGCCAATCCAAATTAATTTATTGCTTTTCAAGGGGAATATTCAATTGCTGCCATTCTTGCACTGTTAAGGACACAAGCTTAAAACCTGCTACAGTTGGTCATTTGGTGACTTCAAAATCAGAAAAGAGGGTGGAGCCACAGCCAATCAGATTTGTTTCATTTCAATGCAAATTATTGATGCCAAACAATGCAAAGCTCACAAACTAGGTCATTGAGTCATTGTGTGTTAGGGTTAGAAAAGTGGGCGGAGCCAACACCAGCCAAATACATAACCGGGCAACGCCGGGCAACCAGCTAGTTATTTATAATAAACACATGATGGTCCTGCAAATTGATATTACATACTTACCTCACTATCAGTCCCTCTCGGAAGCTCACCATTTTCTTCTCCTTTCAGTTCTGACAAGATTTCAGTTGTGACAAGATTTTGTCAGAACTGAAATATATCAGTTGATGTCAGTTATAACTGAAAGGATAACTGATGAGCAAGAAACCTGGGGTTCCAGGTTAACTTTTGCCAGGGGTCCCTGTGCTCCTTAAAGAGGAACTCCAGTGAAAATAATGTAATAAAAAAGTGCTACATTTTTTTAATAATTATGTATAAATGATTTAGTCAGTGTTTGCCCATTGTAAAATCTTTTAAATCCCTCCCTAATTTACATTCTGACATTTATTACATGGTGACATTTTTACTGTTGGCAGGTGATGTAGCTGCTGCATGTTTTTTTGGCAGTTGGAAACAGCTGTAAACAGCTATTTCCCACAATGCAGCAAAGTTCCCAGACAGGAAACTGCCAGGAGTACATACGCAAGAGTTTCTTGTGGGAGGGGTTTCACCACAATATCAGTCATACAGCGCCCCCTGATGGTCTGTTTGTGAAAAGGAATAGATTTCTCATGTAAAAGGGGGTATCAGCTACTGATTGGGATAAAGTTAAATTCTTGGTCGGAGTTTCTCTTTAAAGAATAGCAGAGATGAACGCTTTGGCACAACATAAACATATCCCCGATAGATTTTACAAAATAAATACTGTACCTGGTATTTTTGCCGCTCTGGTGGGCCGTTTTTTGTATTTTTATTTTTTTTTTACAAAAACTCCATACAAAACACAATTCATCAGAAAAGCATATTATTTAGTGGGCTGTGTGCAAAATGAAATCACCTCTTATGGCTTACAAATATAAATAAAAAATGTTTTTCAATACTGGCTTAGCTCCTTCATTGGCACCAGCAGCTCCTCCCATCTTATCACAGCTCTGAGCTCTCTGTGATGCTGCTGTATACAGATCAGGAAAGCAGAGCTAGAAGGGGGCAGGCTTGGGCTTGAAAAGACATCAAAGAAGACAGACTCAGACTCAAGCCAGACTGAATGCTCAGTAGGGGATTTTATCGGGGCTGATAACAAGCAGGCTGAGCAGTGAGGATGAAACGGAGAGCAGGGTAGGTGTTTTCTCTATTGTTCCCACTGATATATATGGTAATATACATGAGGGTACTTCGTCTCTGGTACTCTTAAAACTGACCCTGATAGGCTTACGCTTGTCTCGACGGTACTCACAGAAAGCAATATTGTCCTCTTAAAGGACAACTGTAGTGAGAAGTATATGGAGGCTGCCATATTTATTTCCTTTTAAACAATACCAGTTTCCTTGCAGCCCTGCTGGTCTATTTGGCTGCAGAAGTGTCTGAATAGTACCAGAAACAAGCACACAGCTAATCTTGTCAGATCTGGCAATAATGTCAGAAACACCTGATCTGCTGCATGCTTGTTCAGGGTCTATGGCTGAAAGTGTTATGCAGAGGATCAGCAGGACAGCCAGGCAGCTAGTATTGCTTAAAAGAAAATACATATGGCAGCCTACATATCCCTCTGGCTTCAGTTGTCCTTTAAGTGCCAATTTCACTGAACGGCAGGGCTGCAATCTTTTTTGTGGGTCTTGTGATCGGTTCACTAATTGGCGTTCCGCGGTGCCTGAAGTTGTTTCATTTTTTATATCTAATAAATAAAGTGGAATTAAAATGGAGTAAAAAGTGAGTGTTCAGCAGGCGCGGGTTCCAGATATGCAGATTTCACCGAACGCGGCGCAAGTTTCACTTGCAGATGAGGCAGCAGAACGCGGCCGATGACAAATCGTCTGATTAGAGGAGAGTTCACCAACAGCTGCATTCTCATTACAGCGCGCAACTTTACGGCTCGTTCCTGATGAATCAAAGACTAAATCCATTTCCAGAACAAAAAAAACAGAATAACTACCGTAGTCAATGCATACAAATAAACTGCCTGGCGGCGAAATATTTCTGCTGAATTTAACTTTGAGTTTCTCCAATGTAATAAAGGCTGTAAAATAGATATTACAGGTGTTTCATATAGAGAATGAAAAAAGTACAGTGCGGCACTCCCTATAAAGAATGTACAGTGGAAGCAAAAAAAGCAAAAAGTTATCTCACCACTTTCGTCTTGATCCCTGCTGTAAATCACTTCGAGAACGTGTGCTCCATGTAAACAGGGAAAGAACAAATGCATCAATGGACCAACAAGAAGAAAAAGAAAACGTGCACCTTCCGTTCTTTGAAATATGTGTTTGTATTCAGCAGTGGTATAACATAACATCGGATCTCTTACATCAGGTTTCCATTAGTGTGACCCATGCTGGACGATGGTGGTGGTGGAGGTGGGTAGCAAGTGTGGATGGCAGAAAGCTTTCTGCCATCCACACTCGCTACCCACCTCCACCACCACCATCGTCCAGCATGGGTCACACTAATGGAAACCTGATGTAAGAGATCCGATGTTATGTTATACCACTGCTGAATACAAACACATATTTCAAAGAACGGAAGGTGCAGATATTACAGGTGGTTTGTTTTCTCAGATACATAAGAGTCTGAGATACTAAAGCCCCGAAAGCGACAGGCAATTCTTCATTTGAAGACAAAAAGAGAAACCAAGAGCCTAATATGGTGTAATACCTTCAAGATTCAGAGTAGATTAATAAAGGTATGTATAGTAGTGGTGCTCAGCAGAGCTCGAATATTCGAGTAGCTCGAATATTCGAGCTCTTTTTCAGCTATTCGAGCTCGGTATTCGAGCTCCGAATAGCTAGAGCTATTCGAATGGGCTATCCGAGTACACTCGAATAGCCCATTCACTATTCGAGCTATTCGAGCAACCCGGCGCTATTCGAGCTCGGTACCGAGCTCGAATAGCGTCATAGCCCAGATTGATGTCCTTAGAGCCAATCAGAGGGCTCCCAGGCCCTCTGACGGCAGCCAATCACAGAGGGGGACCCTGGCCAGCCCCTACCCTATAAATAGCGGCCGCCATGTTCCGTTTCTCCGTGCTTGCCTGAGACTTGTACAGAGAGAGAGTTGCTCCTTTGTGCTTTGGCTTAGCAAGAGCTCTATTGTGGTCATTTACCTAGCGTTTTTGCTCACATACACCTCCTATACACACCTATATTGTTGTTAGTTATTTAGACATTGTATTTTAGTTAGTAGCTTGTGTGTTACATTAGAGACAGGCAGCTGCTGCAAGCTTACAGGTTTAGGCCTCAGGGGGGCCTTGCCTCTGTGGGCAGCTGTCCTCTGTTTATTTCTCTCATCTATACCAGTATTTCTGCTGTCCTTTACTAATAGTATTGTAGTTATACTGTACTAGGAGTAGGACACTCACTGACTGTCACTGTTTATAGGCTACTAGCTAGCTCCTGCGTGTGTGCACTCACTCACTGTCTGTGTGTACACACACTCTATTTCCTTCTGATTACTGATAGATTATTGTTAGTTAGTTGTACTTACTTACTACTTACTCTTACTGTACCCGTAGGGACACTCACTGTCACTGTTCATATAGGCTACTAGCTCCTGCGTGTGCGCACTGCACTCACTGTCTGAGTGTACACACACAACACACACTCTATTTCCTTCTGATCGCTGATTGATTATCGTAATTAGTTAGTTGTACTTACTGTTACTACTTACTCTTACTGTACTAGGAGTCTAGGACACTCAGTCACTGTCCATAGGCTACTAGCTCCTGCGTGCGTGCACTCACTGTCTGAGTGTACACACACCCACACTCCATTTCCTTCTGATCGCTGATTGATTATCGTAATTAGTTAGTTGTACTTACTGTTACTACTTACTCTTACTGTACTAGGAGTCTAGGACACTCAGTCACTGTCCATAGGCTACTAGCTCCTGCGTGCGTGCACTCACTGTCTGAGTGTACACACACCACCCACACTCTATTTCCTTCTGATCGCTGATTGATTATTGTAATTAGTTAGTTCTACTTACTGTTACTACTTACTCTTACTGTACTAGGAGTCTAGGACACTCAGTCACTGTGTTCATAGGCTACTAGCTCCTGCGTGCGTGCACTCACTGTCTGAGTGTACACACACCCACACTCCATTTCCTTCTGATCGCTGATTGATTATTGTAATTAGTTAGTTCTACTTACTGTTACTACTTACTCTTACTGTACTAGGAGTCTAGGACACTCAGTCACTGTGTTCATAGGCTACTAGCTCCTGCGTGCGTGCACTCACTGTCTGAGTGTACACACACCCACACTCCATTTCCTTCTGATCGCTGATTGATTATTGTAATTAGTTAGTTCTACTTACTGTTACTACTTACTCTTACTGTACTAGGAGTCTAGGACACTCAGTCACTGTGTTCATAGGCTACTAGCTCCTGCGTGCGTGCACTCACTGTCTGAGTGTACACACACCCACACTCCATTTCCTTCTGATCGCTGATTGATTATTGTAATTAGTTAGTTCTACTTACTGTTACTACTTACTCTTACTGTACTAGGAGTCTAGGACACTCAGTCACTGTGTTCATAGGCTACTAGCTCCTGCGTGCGTGCACTCACTGTCTGAGTGTACACACACCCACACTCCATTTCCTTCTGATCGCTGATTGATTATTGTAATTAGTTAGTTCTACTTACTGTTACTACTTACTCTTACTGTACTAGGAGTCTAGGACACTCAGTCACTGTGTTCATAGGCTACTAGCTCCTGCGTGCGTGCACTCACTGTCTGAGTGTACACACACCCACACTCCATTTCCTACTGATCGCTGATTGATTATTGTAATTAGTTAGTTCTACTTACTGTTACTACTTACTCTTACTGTACTAGGAGTCTAGGACACTCAGTCACTGTGTTCATAGGCTACTAGCTCCTGCGTGCGTGCACTCACTGTCTGAGTGTACACACACCCACACTCCATTTCCTTCTGATCGCTGATTGATTATTGTAATTAGTTAGTTCTACTTACTGTTACTACTTACTCTTACTGTACTAGGAGTCTAGGACACTCAGTCACTGTGTTCATAGGCTACTAGCTCCTGCGTGCGTGCACTCACTGTCTGAGTGTACACACACCCACACTCCATTTCCTTCTGATCGCTGATTGATTATTGTAATTAGTTAGTTCTACTTACTGTTACTACTTACTCTTACTGTACTAGGAGTCTAGGACACTCAGTCACTGTGTTCATAGGCTACTAGCTCCTGCGTGCGTGCACTCACTGTCTGAGTGTACACACACCCACACTCCATTTCCTTCTGATCGCTGATTGATTATTGTAATTAGTTAGTTCTACTTACTGTTACTACTTACTCTTACTGTACTAGGAGTCTAGGACACTCAGTCACTGTGTTCATAGGCTACTAGCTCCTGCGTGCGTGCACTCACTGTCTGAGTGTACACACACTAAATTTACTTGTGATTACTACTGATTATTGTAACTGCTAGTTGTACTTCCTGACTGTTACTACTTACTTACTGTACTAGGGGACACTCACTCAGTCACCTCACCAACCAACCCACTCCATTAAAGTACCCCACTTTTCACCCGCCCTTTTAAAAAACTTTTGTCTATACGCCCAAAACATTGAAGATGTCTGGAAGTGGCAGCCAGCGCGGTTTGGGCAAGGGGAAGGGCAGCAAGGGAATCAGGAGGAGAGGGAGCAGCATTGTGGCAAGCCGCGGCCGCGGGCGCGCCACCATGCACAGTTCCGCAGCAGCAGCAGCAGCGTCAGTGGCTAACATTCCTCCCATAGCCACTGGCCGTGGACGCCTTGGGCGCCGCCCAGCAGGAGCATCTGCAACTCACGCTGCAGAGACACAGCAGCAGCAGCGTGTAGCACCTGCTCCCATTTTCCTACAGCCGGGTCGGAAACGTCCCATTGAGGAAAAGGATGCAGACACTGTGGTGCAACTCATGACGGAGGATGAGCAGCCCGCCATCAGCTCTGCATCCGAGGCCTCCACCCTCACCACCACCACCACCACCACCACCACCACCACCACCCCTGTTCGCAGCAGCCGCCCAGCAGGGCCTGGGGAGGAGGCCAGTTCACCATCAGTCGCCGACCTGTCACTCAGCAGTCTTTTTACCCCAGGCACCATCAGGGTATTGTCTGCTGTTGTTGGCGATTTTGAGGAGGAGATGCTGATGGGCACTTTGGGGGAGGAGGGATTGGACAGCAAGACTGTGGCGACAGTCAAGCGTCCCATCCATGCATCAGGAGAGGAGTTTGGGGGGTCATCATCCCAGCAGGACATGTTTCAGGAGGGGCATGATGATGATGACCCGGTGACAGACAGAGACTGGGTGCCACCACCTCCAGGGGATGTCGTCCTCAGCAGCTCTGAGGAGGAGGAGGAGGATGCGCTTGTGGGCCTTGCAAGGAGGCGCATCATTGCAAGCATTGGCAGCGTCCCACAGCCTGCTGGTGTCTCAGGCTCAGCAGCAGCAGCAGCAGCATCAGCCAGTACCACCACCAGCCGCACCCAAGCCCCCCCCCCAACCACCACAGGGAGACAGGCAGCAGCGCTTCCATGCCGTAGGGGGAAGTTTCTGTCACCAATCTGGCGGTTTTTCACCATGCCCACTGTGTACAGCAAGTACGCCACTTGCAACCACTGTCAGCGGAAGTTGAGCAGAGGTGCAGACCCCTTAAAGTTCAGCACCAGCTCGCTCATCAACCACCTTGCGGCTAAACATTTCCACCAGCATGAGGAGTTCCAGAGGCTGAAGGCATCTGCTGCTGGCAGTGGCACCACACCCATCACTGCACAGCCTCCAGCAGCAGCAGCAGCAACAGCAGCCACCCGCCCTCCTGCTCCTCCAGCAGCACCAGCAGGAGTGCGGAAACGCACTGCTCCTCCCCCCTCTGCAACTCCTGCCGCCGACACTGAGGCCTGTTCTGGCAGCCAGTCCTCAGTGGCCTCCTCTGCTGTGTCTGCTGATTCCCGTGTCAGCAAAAGGCCACGCCAGAGCCTTTTGAGCGAGTCCTTCCAGGGGGTGGTTAGGGCTCTGCCTCCCAGCAGCCGTCGCGTGCGGCAGCTGAACGGCTTGCTGGCACGGGCCATGTGCTCCCAACTCCTGCCGTACACGCTCGTGCAGGAGGGGAGCGACATTCGTGCGCTGCTTGCTTGCGCAGCCCCAGACTGGCAGCTCCCCAGCAGACACTTCTTTGCCCGCAAGGCCATTCCTGCACTGCACCGCTTTGTGATGGCCAATGTGGAGCGAGGGCTGGAGCACGCGGTTGGTGAAAGGGTCCACGTCACCATGGACTCCTGGAGCAGCCGCTTCGGGACAGGCCGCTACCTGTCCTTCACTGTCCACTGGGTCAGCTTGGTGGAAGGGGGTGAGGATGGGAGAGCAGCAGCGGGCACAGCAGCAGCAGCAACACAGTGGGTGGTGCCACCCCGCAGGGTCAGGGGAACTGCAGCAGGTTCCTCCGATCCTCTGCCATCCTCCGGCACACCTGGCCAAACCCCCCGCCTCAGCAGCAGCGTGAAGGCCCGCCACTGCCAAGCGCTGCTGCACTTGGTCAGCCTTGGGAAGACCAAGCTGACGGCAACCCATGTGTTGGCCAAACTCCAGGAGCAGGAGAGGATTTGGCTGACCCCCAGAGGCCTCAGAGTCGGAGAGGTGGTGGCCGACAATGGGGCCAATCTGGTTGCCGCAATAGACAGGGGAAACCTGACCCACATCCCCTGTCTTGCCCACGTGCTGAACCTGGTGGTGCAGAAGTTCCTGCGCACCTACCAGGGGATGGGCGAACTGCTGGAAACGGCAAGGAATGTTGTGCGTCACTTCCGGCGCTCGGCTGCAGCCTGTGCGAGCCTGGAAGACGTGCAAAAGGAGCTGGATCTGCCACGCCATCGGCTGATCCTTGACGTTCCGACTCGCTGGAACTCCACCCTGGCGATGTTGGAGCGTCTGGTTGAACAGAGGCACGCTGTCAAACAGTACCTTGCCCTGGCCACTGTTTCCGCAGCTCTGAGAAGGGACAAGACCAGCAACTTCCCGTCCATCGTCCCCGATGATGACTGGAGGCACATGCAGCAGGTGTGCTTAGTGCTGGCTCCCTTCCTGCAGGCCACAAACATGGTGAGCAGGGACCATGCTATGGTCTGCGAGTGGGTGCCCCTGGTTTCTCTGCTGAACAGGGCCCTCGATGCTTTGCTGGAACAGGGAGCGGCAGCCTTGGACCAGCAGGAGCGGCAACCAGCTGCGCAGTCCACCTCTGAGGGGGAGGAGGAGGAGGACTTGGTGGAGGTCCCTGACCTGGCTGCTGATGAGGGGGATCAGCACAGCGCAGCTGAGTTGGTGCGGGGGTGGAGAGAGGATGAGGCGGCAGAGGAGGAGGATGAGGACAGCACTGACGTCGATGTGCCAGCAGACGTGGCCCGCCTCTTCCCAATGGCAGCGCACATGCTGACGTGCCTGCGCAGGGACCCCAGGGTGATCCAGATGAAGCAGAGGGAGGACATCTGGATCAGCATGATGTTGGACCCACGCCTCAAGGGGAAGTTGAGCCAGTTCCTGCCGCCTGCAGGAGGAGACCCAGCGCAACAAATAAGGAGCTTGCAGCAGGCCCTTGTTGAGCGCTTGGAGGAAGCCTTCCCCCAGCCTTCCACCCCCACTGTCCAGCAGCCAGCACAGAGGCAGCAGCAGGTGCCTGCATCCAGCAGCAGCAAGCGCCCCACAGACCTGCTGTCTCTCAGCCACGAGCTCTACAGGACTGTAGAGGCTCCGGCAGCAGTGACTAGAGAGGAGATGCATGCAGCAGCATCCTCCTCCGGTCACAGCCAGCGCCTGACCCGCATGGTGGCTGACTACATGGGGTCGTACAGCGGGCTTGACAGCGATGCCCCTGTTGATCCCATGGAGTATTGGGTCAAGCGCATGGAGATCTGGAGCGAGCTGGCGCAGTACGCCCTGGAAGTGCTGTCCTGCCCCCCTTCCAGCGTGCTGTCCGAGCGCTGCTTCAGTGCAGCTGGTGGCGTGGTCACCGAGAAACGCTCACGTCTGTCTCACAAGTCTGTGGACAGACTGACGTTTCTCAAGATGAACCAGGCGTGGGTGGAAGGCGAGTTCCTGGCCCCTGTTGTCGGCGAGAGGGGGACATGAACTGGCTGCCGGAACCATCGTTAATGTGCCTTACCACCCTTTACCACCTCCTGGCTCCTGCTCACTAAGCCAGCCTGGTTCACTTTGACTATTACGTCGCCTGCAGCCACACATTTTACACCTACAGTGGGCTGCTGTGTACTGCCCTTCTGCTGTCTGTCTGTGTTTCCCACTGCCAGGGTACACAGAATTACCTTCTTCTGCTGCCACTCTGCCACCAGCTATTACGTCAAACAATAGCTATATTGGTTGTAAAACCAAAAACCAAAAAACCATAAAAAAAAAAAAGGTTTAATTTTTCTGAGGTGCCCGGGTTGAAAACTGTGTTGTCCCAGTTGTGTATTGGACACAATGTGGGCTGCACGACCGCTGTCTGGGACCTCCTGTTGTGTTTATTTACAGCCCTGGTATCACCGCTAGGTACCAGGGCTATTATGTCACGCTGCCTACCTGCTGCCACACTCACACTGCTCCTCCATACCTCCTCCTGCTGCTGCTGCTGCTGTCTGTCTGTGTTTCCCACTGCCAGGGTACACTACACAGATGATTTACCTTCTGCTGCCACTCTGCCACCAGCTATTACGTCAAACAATAGCTGCTCACATTACTCCTCCATTCCTCCTGCTGCTGTTGCTGTCTGTCTGTGTTTCCCACTGCCAGGGTACACAGATGATTTACCTTCTGCTGCCACTCTGCCACCAGCTATTACGTCAAACAATAGCTATATTGGTTGCAAAACCAAAACCAAACAAACCATTAAAAAAAAAAAAAGGTTTAATTTTTCTGAGGTGCCCGGGTTGAAAACTGTGTTGTCCCAGTTGTGTATTGGACACAATGTGGGCTGCACGACCGCTGTCTGGGACCTCCTGTTGTGTTTATTTACAGCCCTGGTATCACCGCTAGGTACCAGGGCTATTATGTCACGCTGCCTACCTGCTGCCACACTCACACTGCTCCTCCATACCTCCTCCTGCTGCTGCTGCTGCTGTCTGTCTGTGTTTCCCACTGCCAGGGTACACTACACAGATGATTTACCTTCTGCTGCCACTCTGCCACCAGCTATTACGTCAAACAATAGCTGCTCACATTACTCCTCCATTCCTCCTGCTGCTGTTGCTGTCTGTCTGTGTTTCCCACTGCCAGGGTACACAGAATTACCTTCTGCTGCCACTCTGCCACCAGCTATTACGTCAAACAATAGCTATATTGGTTGCAAAACCAAAACCAAACAAACCATTAAAAAAAAAAAAAAAGGTTTAATTTTTCTGAGGTGCCCGGGTTGAAAACTGTGTTGTCCCAGTTGTGTATTGGACACAATGTGGGCTGCACGACCGCTGTCTGGGACCTCCTGTTGTGTTTATTTACAGCCCTGGTATCACCGCTAGGTACCAGGGCTATTATGTCACGGCGAGCTGCCTGCCTCATTGACTGCCTGCTGCCACACACTCATCCTCCTCCTCCTGCTGCTGAATTTACCTCCTGCTGTCTTTGTGTTTCCACTGCCAGGGAGCACATACAATGGCGCTTCCAACATGCGTGCGCCCACCAGCTATTTGTTACGCTCAAAAATAGCTGCATTTCTTTAAAAAAAAATTGAAAAGAGAAATACGTGAAGAAGAAGAAGACGATATTGAAAAAGAAGGAGAAGGAGAAGATGAAGATGAAGAAGATGATGAAGAAGAAGATGAAAAAGAAGATGAAGAAGAAGAAGATGAAGAAGAAGAAGATGATGAAGAAGAAGAAGAAGAAGATGAAGAAGAAGATGAAGAAGATGATGAAGAAGATGAAGAAGAAGATGAAGAAGAAGAAGATGAAGAAGATGAAGAAGAAGAAGATGAAGAAGAAGAAGATGAAGAAGATGAAGAAGAAGAAGATGATGAAGAAGAAGAAGAAGATGAAGAAGAAGAAGATGAAGAAGATGAAGATGAAGAAGAAGAAGAAGATGATGATGATGATGATGATGATGATGATGATGATGATGATGAAGAAGAAGATGATGAAGAAGAAGAAGAAGAAGAAGAAGACGACAATATAGAAGAAGAAGAAGAAGATATAGAAGAAGAAGAAGAAAGATAAAGAAGAAGAAGAACAAGTATATACAGTAACACTACTGAACAAAATTAAGGACACAACTTCTCTTTCCACATTTTTTTTTAAAGGAACATCCCCACATAATCACTTGCTGTTGTTACTTGGAAAAAAAGATGTTTCTTGCATCATTCACCCTCAAAACAAGTGTTGGAAGCTATTTAAGGCCAATTCGAATAGTCAGCTCGAATAGTGAGCTCGAATACCGACTCGAATAGTGAGCTCGAAGTCCGAGGTCGAATCGAATAGTAAAAATTATTCGACTCGAATATTCGACTGACCTCGAATAATTTACTATTCGAATTCGACCAAACTCGAATTTTAAAAAGGGGTATTTGAGCATCACTATTGTATAGGTATACCCACAAACACAGGTTACCGCAAAGGCAACCACTGTAATTGCAGGTGTGGAGAATTATAACCTGACCCCACCCAAGTCTAAGAAGTCGCTCTCTGTAGATAGGAAGAAAAGGGGTAGCACCCCTCCACCAAGGGTGCACTAGACTGTGTTTGAAATGAAGATCCACAGAGTTTAAAAAAACAAATTAAAATACTAATCCACTTACCTGGGGATTCCTCCAGGCCATGGCAGGCAGGACGTGCCCTCGACGCCGTTCCGGAGGCTCCCGGTCTCCTCCGGTGGCTCACCCGACCTGGCCAAGCCGGCTTCCTGGTCGGGCTTCTCCTTGCGCTCCAACGTGCGTCTCACGTCATCGGACGTCATATGGACTGTACTGCGCAGGTGCAGAACTACTGCGCCTGCGCAGTACAGCCTAGAGGATGTCCGTTGACGTCAGTGCGACCGCGTCAAGCGCACGTTGGAGCACACAAGAGCCTGACCTGGAAGCCGGCCGGGCCAGGTAGGGTGATCCACCAGAGAAGACCGGTAGCCTCTAGAGCGGCATCGAGGGCACGTCCTGCCTGCCACAGGCTGGAGGAAGCCCCAGGTCAGTGGATTAGTATTTTTATTTCTCCGTGAACCCTCCCTTTAAAGAGGTGCCAGAGTAGAATAAAAGCGTCTAAAAACTGTTTAAAAAGGGGGAAGCGGTGGACTTTCCTCTATCACAGAAATATAGACAGAAATTCGTTATTTATATAAAAAATAACATTCATTAGAAGCTCCACTTTGCAACGCGTTTCGTGGGCACAATCCCACTTCATCAGACAAATAATTGGAGAACCGTATAGAAGTCTGTAGCATGGCCAATCGCCTCTGTCTTAGCGCTTGGCCACGCTACAGACTTCTATACGTTTCTCCAATTATTTGCCGGATGAAGCGGAATTGTGCCCGCAAAACGCGTTGAAATGTGGAGCTTTTAATAAATGTTATTTTTGATATAAATTACAAATTTCTGTCTATATTTCCTTGAGGGAGGTAAGTCCACCACTTCCCCCTTTTTTGGTGGTTCTTGTAGGGACCGAGAGCACATAAGCGAGAAGTAGAGATTGACTAGGAGCCCATTGGTGCAGTATCATTAGGGATAGGGGACAAAATTATATAGGATTATATACTCACAAAGGTGGGTTGCAGTTCGTGTCACCACTGTATAAGCCTGCAGAGAATTCACCTTCCCTGCTCGGTGCTCCAGGCCCTGCCGGATACTGGACGGTCGCTCTTCTGTAGTTCAATACATTTTCCAAAAAACTGTAAAGCTCTGACCAGGTCCAGGCCGAGACAGAAGCGAGAGAGGAACTCCATAGAAAATAATGTAATAAGAAAGTGCTTCATTTTTACAGTAATTTATGTATAAATGATTTAGTCAGTGTTTGCCCAAATTGCCCATAGTAAAATCTTTCCTCTCCCTGATTTACATTCTGACATCTATCATATGGTGACATTTTTACTGCTGGTAGGTGATGTCAGTGGAAGGAGATGCTGCTTGCTTTTTTCGGCAGTTGGACCCAGCTGTAAACAGCTGTTATTTCCCACAATGCAATGACCATGGTCCTGACATCACACTGTGAGAGATTTTCACCACAATATCAGCCATACAGAGCCCCCTGATGACCCGTTTGTGAAAAGGAATAGATTTCTCATGGGAAAGGGGGTATCAGCTACTGATTGGGATGAAGTTCAACTCTTGGTTACAGTTTCTCTATAAGCCACATATGTACAAATGCTAGCTCTAGCTTGGCCAGAGTACCCAATAAAGATGACCTCAAGCACAAGGTCGCCTAATGGCACAGTAGGCCAGGCATACGATGAAGCATGCATCAATGGTCCTTCATGATCTAACAATATGTGTACACATGGACTCACATGAATGATAATGGCCCAACAGGCATGTAAAGGTGCCACCACTTGATATTGTGGCCCGATTGACCTTCCAAATTCAATAATTTTATCAGATTGGAAAAGGATTGGTGCTGCAACATGGTTGCCCGATCAATCCCTCAATCGGTCCTTCGAAAGGTGCAATCAGATTCAGACGTGCTGGAAAATCTCAGTCCTAAGTGCTCGATCGGGTGCTGTTCTATACCACGATGACCGACGTACACAAAGGGCCCCTGGTTGGTGTCCCCTTTAGTGTAAAAGGTTCCCCCTTGTTCCTGTGTAGAGTGTAAAAGTCTCACCTGTCCACCACCTCGACTCCTGGCCTCCTCTGGTGTCTGCTGTCATCACGAGGCACTCGTATCACGTGGAACCGGGCACATGTGTGACGTCATTACACATCCCTGGTACTACATGGTACAGGCACTCGTGGTGAGGTAGAAAACTGGAGCAGGCTAGGAGTCCCACTGGTGGACAGGTGAGATTTCTGCTTTCGGGGGTCCGGTAGCCGATATTTGCATTAGCCCATATCTTCCAAATTTCCTGCTTCCCCATCAAGATCATTTGCTGTGTTTGAAAACTATTGTTAGAGGTTATCTTTTGTCATCATTGGGCTGGTTTTCAATGAAAGATAGATCATTTGGATAATCGTTAGCGGCAGGGCGTAACTAGACTTAAAGAGACTCTGTAACAAAAAAAAGTTCCCCTGGGCAGCGGCAGCTCCAGCTTCAGATTTTTGGGGGGGCTCAAAAGGGGCACAATGGCTGGCCGGCGGGGTTCACGGGGGAAATTTGTGGTGCGTGCCGTGCCTAAAAAATGGTCGTGGTCATGATGTCATGTAGGCGGGGCTAACTGTAATGTAGTTGTACCAGCTAATGTAGTTACATAAAATAAAATATGAAGTAAATGCACATAATGAGAGACAGCGTTTCCCTAGTAAATGCACTTAATGACAGACAGCGTTTCCTCAGTATATGCACGTAATGAGAGACAGCGTTTCCCTAGTAAATGCACGTAATGACAGACAGCGTTTCCCTATTAAATGCACGTAATGACAGACAGCATTTCACCACTAAATTCATGTAATGAGAGACAGCGTTTCACAAGTAAATGCACATAATGACAGACAGCTTTTCACCAGTAAATGCACATAATGACAGACATCTTTTCACCAGTAAATGCACATAATGACAGACAGTTTTTCACCAGTACATGCACATAATGACAGACAGCTTTTCACCAGTAAATGCACCATAATGACAGACAGCCTTTCACCAGTAAATGCACATAATGACAGACAGCTTTTCACCAGTAAATGCACCATAATGACAGACAGCTTTTCACCAGTAAATGCACGTAATGACAGACAGCTTTTCACCAGTAAATGCACATAACGAGTGACAGCTTTTCACCAGTAAATGCACATAACGACAGACAGCTTTTCACCAGTAAATGCACCATAATGACAGACAGCTTTTCACTAGTAAATGCACATAACGACAGACAGCTTTTCACCAGTGCACCATAATGACAGACAGCTTTTCACCAGTAAATGCATGTAATGACAGACAGCTTTTCACCAGTAAATGAACATAAGAGACAGCCTTTCACCTGTAAATGCATGTAATGAGACAGCGTTTAATGTAGCCAGGTGTATAGTTGTCCCCAGCATAGGTAGGTAGGAGGACTTACCTTGTCTCCAGTATAGTCAGGTGTATCGATTCCCCAGGACTCAGGAGGGGTGGAAGGAGGGAGCCTTGGAGACAGCGGAGGCTCTTCATCTCTCGCTCCTCCCTCCAGAATAAGCAGCTGGCAGCAGCGGCAGAACACTTCCTCTCTTCCCAGCACTGGAGAGAGAGATCGATCTGTGCGCCACTACAGTGGTCTAGACTAGACCAGCGTAGCTGCGCACAGATCAGCTGTGCTGGGAAGAGAGGAAGTCTTTTGCAGCTGGCTCGATGCTCATTTCTAGAGGAGGGAGAGAGGGGGAGCCCCAAGGTGAGGGAAGGGGGGGATACGTCCCCCCTTCCCTACTGTGCCCACAGCTCTCTTCTCTCTCCCCTGCCACCCCACCTGCTTTTTGGCAACCCTGCTGGGGGGGGGGGCTTTTGGGGGGGCTGACAGCTTGTCAACTGGGGCTCAAACCTGGGTAAGCCCCAGTGTAGCACCGCCACTGCCCCTGGGGGGTACTTACCTCGGGAGGAGGAAGCCTCAGGGTCCCTCCCCTGTAGCTGCAGGCAATCCAGCGCTGGCTCCCCCGAAGCATCCCGCAATCCTGGCTCGACAAGCCTGACAGGGCTTGATATATTTACCTTTCCTGGCTCCAAGGGGGCGCTGTTGCGGCTCTCAGCACGGAGATAGGCGGAAATATCCGAACTCTGTCGGGTCCGCTCTACTATGCAGGTGCAGGAGACTTTCACCTGCGTAGTAGAGCGGCCCGACATGATCGGTTATTTCTGCCTATCTCTGAGCGGAGAGCAGATACTGCGCCTGCGCTGGAGCCGGGAAGGTAAATATTTACATCCCGCTGTTCGGAGGGGCACATCGAGACCGCCATGGGACACAGGAGGACGAGGGAAGCCTCAATAGGATCTGGAGGCTTCCCCCACCCGAGGTGAGTACCCCCAGGGGAACTTTTTTTAGTTTCAGGTTTTCTTTAACAGGGCCCCCTGCCAAAATGATATCATGGGGCCCCCACGGGACTGGGAGCTGGCAAATGGCAGCAGAGAATGTTCTGCTGTGAAGCAGCCTCTGGAAGCAGTAAAAAAAATGATACGCGCTCTTCACACGGTTTTTGTGAGTGAATGTGGAGGTGTCTTTGCTAATTGGCTGCACTTGCGGTTGGGGAGAGAGTGGTAGAAGGTGCCCCAAAGCCTCCGGGCCCCTCTGCGTTGCAGGGATCACAGGGGTGATTGCTACGCCCATGGTTAGTGGATGATTTGTTTCCAACAACCTTTATGTAGCATGTGTAAAAGGCATTATTTGGATGTAAAGTAATGATCTACAGTACCTACACTTCCACTCATGTCCTGATGCGATTTGCTACTCCCTCATTTGATGGTGAAATGTGTAGATCCCTGGCTGCTATTTTAAGAACATTATACATTCCAGAACTATTTCAGCAGGGTTTTTTTTAGCCCAGTTAGGACTTCTACAAATATTCCTTAGGTCAGGTGTGCCAAAAAATTTTTAGGACACAGGTCATGTCGCCGTTCTTGGGAGTGTTGGGGCCAAACTGTCAAAATTAAACACAATTTTTGCTGATTGCTGTTAGGTACACTATACATGTGATATTTTGCCAAAACATTTCCATGTGAAACAACTCATATACCAAGCACAGTTAGCCAGGGCCAGATTTACCATAAGGCACTGTAGGCTCGTGCCTACAGGCGCCTGATGATAAAGACTGCTAGTTCCCCTTCCCTAGTGTCTCCCTCTCTCCTCCCCTATGCAAAGTCCTGAGCGGAGTTTAGATGAGAGGTTACTCACCTGGCTCTTGGCATTCCACTGACAAGATCTCCCTTCAGTCGGGGACACCTCTATCTACTTAATAGTGTGGTTCCTCTAGCTTCCTTATACTTCGGGGCAATTCTGGCTACCTAATACTAAGGGACACCCGTAGCTACCTATGATGGGCAAGGGAAGTAAGGAAGCAGTGGCAGCTGGGCCAGCTAGCTCACCTGTGGTGTGGTTCAGTAGGAGTGTGTAGGTTCATAGAGGGCAAAGTCTAGGGTGCCAGGATATCTGTGCCTATAGGCTCCTGTGATGTAAATTCAGACCTGCAGCTAGCAAACTGGCATCTGCTAATCAGTGGCTGTTACTGCTGCTGGTACAGTGGCGGCTGCTAATACAATACAATAACATTTGTAAAGCGCTTTTCTCCCATAGGACTCAAAGCGCATCAGTGGCTGATACTGCTGCTGGCACAGTGACGGCTGCTAATCAATGGATGAGAAAAAAAGGGGACACCGAGAGCCCAATATAGTGTAGTAATTCAAGAGTTGGGTTAGTGGAAAAGTATATAGTGAATATACTCACAAGTCAGGGTCACCTCATAGGCAACCACTGTGTAGGCAGGTGAGGAGATTAGACCTGTCCTCACTCAGGATTAAGATGTCGCTCTCTGTAGATAGGAGAAGAAGGGGATTCAACTCCTCCACCAGGGTGGATGCTAGTATTGTAAAGAGAACAGAGGCGCCAGCAGGATAAAAACATATAACTAAAAGTTTTAAAATTCCTCAGGAGGCGGTGGTGGACTCACCTCCCCGAAGTAGACAAAATACCGTGGGTAAAGGTATAAACAAATTTATTCATATACTCCAACACAAAGTGCAACGCATTTCGCAGGTATATTCCCGCTTCTTCAGGCAATAACAATAACGGAGTATACACAGTAACGTCTCAAGGTCACGGATGGACAGAGGCGCTATGCGTGACCCACGGTATTTTGTCTACTTCGGGGAGGTGATTCCACCACCGCCTCCTGAGGAATTTTAAAACTTTTATTTATATGTTTTTATCCTTTTGGCGCCTCTGTTCTCTTTACAATGCTAATCAATGGATGTAACTGCTGCTTGCACAGTTGCAGCTGCTAATAAGTGGATGGTACTGCTGGTGGCATAGTGGCAGCTGCTAATCAGTGGCTGTTACTGCTGCTCGCATAGTGGCAGCTGCTAATCAGTGGCTGTTACTTTTACTTGCATAGTGGCGCCTGCTAATTAGTGGCTGTTACTGCTGCTGGCATAGTGGCAGCTGCTAATCAGTGGCTGTTACTGCTGCTGGCCCAGTGGCAGTTGCTAATCAGTGAATCATTGAATCAATAACTGTAGAGAGCTTTGGGGGCCACATTTGTCCCCCAGACCAACAGGAACTATGATGTCTTGGTGGGGTGAGCAATGACATCACCCACACGCCGGGACACGATAAATCTTGCACACTCTGTTCCCTCTCTTCACAGCCGAAGTCACAACACCGAAATGCAAATTTCCAGAGTCCAAACATCGTGTAGACAAAATCGTTGTTCTCCAATGTCATGAATATAAATTGGTGAACGCAGCAGTCAGTAAAAATTAAAAGGATTGAATATTTTGTCTGGTTGTCTACAACACAAATCTCTGGCTCTCCGCCCGTGCATACCTCTCTCGTTTTATTCTGCACCGTTCTACATCGTTATGGTGGCTTCGCAAGTCCCATAATTATTCTTTGTTTAAAAAAGCTAAACATTGGAAGTGAGTATGACAGAATCTCATTTTCTCTCCCGGCCGCCGCTCACCGAATACATTACAGGAGAATATTAAGTTGCGCAATCTGATTTCCATAAACGAGTTTTGTTCCGTTGTCAGCTGTGAATTAACTTAATCGTGTAAATCTGCGGGATTATAGAATTGTCACCTTGTCAATAAACGTCAGAGGCGTTTTATTATTTTTTTTTCTACCGGTCATTCGTACATTGTTTTAATTTGCGGGCGTATTTGGGGGATGCGTTGTTGTTGTTTCGCTAACTGAGAAGGTGTCAAGTCTGTAATTATCAGACAGGCCGGGACGGTGATAGCATAATAATGCACGCCCGAGAAAAGGCTAATAGGATGACGATTGCAAGATTGTCAGTGCGAGACAGCCATTGCGAGAGAATGCTCCGCGACTTCTAATCAGAGGCGCATTTTCTGCATCACAACGATGTGTCAGTTTTAATAAAGCCACTAAAAAATATAGCACAGGCATAGTGATAGAGGCATACATGAAAAAAGGGGCCTAGGAAAAATGGGCGCAGGGGGTTGCTGCTTGTAGAATATTGCTAAAATTAGGGATATTCTACTGCTGGATTCCGAGAGTAAAAAATCGGTAATGCTTAAACCTAATCCTACTCTCAGAATCCTCCCTCTACCAATGCCTAACTCTAGCTACCCCCTGGTGATGCCTAACCCTAAGACCCCATGGTGGTGCCTAACCCTAACCCCCAGGGGTGGGGCCTAAACATAAACCCTTCTAAACCTTAACCCCCCACCTGCCGTAGAGCTGTGATTTGCGATAAAGAAAGTACATTTGGGCTCCTGGAGGCTCCGCACCCACTATGCAATGCCGCAATTTGCATATCTGCTAGCCTCCGGCACCCGCAATTCTATCAGGCACTTCTGGGCGCCGAAATTTAGCATGATTGCACCTAATCGGCATTTACTTTCTTTGACGCATATCGTGGTCACTATACAAGCCGCAATTTGGGGCAAAGAAGGTACATTTTGGCACCTAAAGGCAACCGATTTAAATATAACGATTTAAAATCACAACTTTTATAATAGGTGCCTATGGCAGCACCGTTTTTTTCATAAGGGAACCTGCCCTTATGAGAAGCCATAGCTGCTGTCCAAAATATGCTGTGCGTGTGAGAAATTTACGTTAGGCTAAAGCTGTAAACTGGTGTGGGCAGCGGTTTAGACATTAGTGGCTGTGTGTTGAGCAGTGGTGAACTGCTGAATTTCGCATCGAAATTCGTATTTACACATCGTAATCGTAATGCGAAATTTCAGGGAAAATTTTAATTTATTCCGTATGTAATAGTAGTATTTCGTAATTTTGCATAATTTTTGTGAAATTTCGCAACATTTTATGCTGAATTTAGAGGTTAATAGCTAAACCCCCATGCATGCTATTGCTACCAAAATTGGTACATGTGTTAAGAAGAATAGTGGGTACAAGTCAAAAAAATAATTGTTCAAAAAGACCTTGTAGTTTTTGAGAAAATCGATTTTAAATATGCCAAGAAAAATGGTTTTGGAAAACTGTAATTTTTTTTTGTTTAAAAAAATTTTTTTCTTTGCATTTTTAAAATCAATTTTCTCAAACTACAAGGTCTTTTTGGAAAAATCTTTTTTTTGGGACTTGTATCCACTATTCTCCTTAACATATGTCGTAATTTTGGTGTCAATAACGTGTATGGCGGCCTTGCTATTTATTTACTGTCAATGTCGGCCCAAAATTACACGAAAATAACTCGAAATTTTAGGCAAAATTACGAATCACTATACGAAGTCAATTGAATTTACAAACCGTAATTACATATAAGCGTAAATGCAAAAATGTACGCAACATTTTGCGTAATCGTAATTAGCTGATTACGAATCCTCACTGGTGTTCAGATATTTTGATGGAACTGAAAATTTGCACTGTTATACAAGCTGCACACTGACTGCTATACATTGTATCACAGCGCCCTATCTTCAGTATTGTCCCATGAGAAGATCCAATAAAATATTTACAGAGATGTGAGAGGTGTACTCACTTTTGTGGGGTACTGTATATCAGCAGAAGAGGAAAATTAGATTTGTTTTGTGAAAATAAGAGCCTAGTGGAATTGAACAGCATTTGGGTAGTTGACAATTTGTCTCTTTCCCAACTTTTGTCTGTTGTTTAAATAAATCTCGCTTCAGACCTCATAGATAGCAGGGGCATGTGTGCCCCTGCTAAAACGCCGCTATCCCGCGGCTTAACGGGGGTCCCTTCACCCCCAAATCCCCTCCGTGCAGCCGGGGAGCGCTTCCACATTGGGGCAGGGCTAACCGCCACAGCCCTGCCTCATGCGGGTCTATCAGACGCGTACCTCCGCCTCTCCCCTGCCCCTCTCAGTCTTCCTTCACTGAGAGGGGCGGGGAAGAGGCGGCGATGCGCGTCTGATAGACGCGACTAGAGGCAGGGCTGCAGCCGTTAGCCCTGCCTTCAAGAAGAAAAAATTCACGACCAAGTTTACGACCAAGTTTTGCAGGGGGGGTTTGGGGGTGAAGGGACCCCCGTTTAGCCGCGGGATAGAGGCGTTTTAGCAGAGGCACACATGCCCCTGCTAACTATGAGCTCTGAAGCGAGATTTATTCTCTTTAAAGAAAACCTATCTGCACCTATCTGCACAACCTCGGAGGTAGTCCTGCTCTTGTATTTGTCTGAGGAAGCGGACTTGGAACCCGCAAAATGTGTTGCATAATTTTTATGTGGAGTACTGATTAAATATATATTTCTCTGTATACCATATATGGTGGTTGTCATATATATTGGGGAGAGAGATTCACCCCAGTCCCCCACATTTTTATTTGGTTTTAATAGACTACTAATTTTTGTTCTGCTGGCGCCTCTGTAACTACTACAAATATCATTATCCACTACACAGAGAGTTAAATGCGTGCATTAAACACCAAGTGAACACCTGACATAACTGGCTAAGCAAATTTGGCCTAATTGGCTATTCATGAGGCAATGCTCTTGCAAATATGCATTCGCTTTCGCATGCCGACTTATGCACGGTCAAAAACCAATGCCGCAAAGCGGTTGCCCTGCGGGAATTAGTTCATGCTACAATAGCACTATCCAGGAGCGCCACGGGGAGGCTTCCCAATGCCCCCATACAACCGGGGGACCGCGGGGTCCCAGGTGCTCTCACTGCCTGGGAACCACAGCAGCACCACGGAGGGGGAGGCTGGGTGGCACAGGCGACCCCCACCCAAGCGTGGCCAGCGCCGGGGAGGGCCGTCCGCACCCACCTCCTGATATTTAAAAACAGGCACTTACCTTAACGTCCATTGACTGAGCATAGCTTGGGTAAAACACATTTGAAAAGGAAAGGAATAAAGCATGGGTCGCACCGAGCTGTGGAGCTCAGGTCTGGCTTGGGGGGGGGGTCGCCTGCGCCACCCAGCCTCCCCCTCCGGGGTGCAGCTGTGGTTCCCACATGTATGGGGGCATTGGGAAGCCTCCTCGTGGCGCTCCTGGATAGTGCTATTGTAGCATGAACTAATTCCTGCAGGACAATCGCTTTGCGGCATTGGTTTTTGACCCTGCATAAGTTGGCATGCGAAAGCAAATGCATATTTGCATGAGCATTGCCTCATGAATAGCCAATTAGGCCAAATTTGCTTACCTAGTTTTGTCAGGTGTTCACTTGGTGTTTAATGCACACATTCAATTCTCTGTGTAGTGATAAATATCATTATCCACCTGGTGGATGTGGATGGCTGTGTACACCCTTATTTTTCTTCTACGGAGAGTGACTTCTTAGCCTGAGTGGGGACAGACTTAATATCCCCATATGCGATTGGAGTGGTTGCCCGAGGTCGGCAACCCAGACTTGTGAGTATATCCTTATCTGCTGTTCAAATTGAAGATTACCTTATATCAACAATAATTCACTATTGGGGGATATATAGATAATGAATAGAACATTAGTAGTTCTTTTTTAAAACATTGCATCATTTTGTCATATTTGCAGTTTAGAAACCACACTCTTTTAAGCTATAAAACTTTCCTGCAGTAAAACGTTATCTCAAGCTGTCTCTCACTGTTTCTTGGCTTCAGAAAACAGGACTACATTCCACCCAGTGGGTGAAAGAACTCAGAGAAGCTCTTTTGCATAGATAACAACTGAAGTTTCTTAACTCTTTTTGTACTGTAAAACAATAGGACACTCTTTTCTTTGCCACTAATTTTCTATCTCTTAGCTGTACTACACATACAAATCATTATCTCATAATTTTATTTTTGCTTCAGGTTTGCTTTAAAGGGGAACTGAAGAGAGAGGTATATGGAGGCTGCCATGTGTATTTCCTTTTAAAGAGAATCTGTATTGCTAAAATCGCTCAAAAGTAAACATACCAGTGCGTTAGGGGACATCTCCTATTACCCTCTGTCACAATTTCGCCGCTCCTCGCCGCATTAAAAGTGGTTAAAAACAGTTTTTAAAAGTTTGTTTGTAAACAAACAAAATGGCCACCAAAACAGGAGGTAGGTTGATGTACAGTATGTCCACACATAGAAAATACATCCATACACAAGCAGGCTGTATACAGCCTTCCTTTTGAATCTCAAGAGATCATTTGTGTGTTTCTTTCCCCCATGCACTGAAGTTTCAGGCTGCTCTTTTCTTCCTGCAAACAGCTTTGCCCTTGTTTGTAATTCCTCAGTATGTGAAAGCCCAGCCAGCTCAGAGGACGATTTATCCAGCTTGTAAAAGATAAGAGAGAGAAGAGAGAAGCTGCTCTAATCCTAAATAACACACAGGCAGTGTGCATAAAGGGGAGTTCATAGCAGAACCACAACACTGAAGAACTTGGCAGCCTTCCAGACACAGGCCGACAAGTCTGACAGGGGAAAGATACATTGATTTATTACAGAGACTGTGTTAGTAGAAAGTGCTGCAGTTAGCCAGAACACATTAGAATAGCTTTTGGAACTTGTAGGATGATAAAAAACAGGATGCAATTTTTGTTACGGAGTCTCTTTAAGCAATACCAGTTGCCTGGCTGTCCTGCTGATCCTCTGTCTCTAATACTATTAGCCATAGCCCCTGAACAAGCATGCAGCAGATCAGTTGTTTCAGACTTTAAAGTCAGATCTGACAAGACTAGCTGCATGCTTGTTTCTGGTGTTATTCAGATACTACTGCAGAGAAATAGACCAGCAGGGCTGCCAGGCAACTGGTATTGATTAAAAGGAAATAAATATGGCAGCCTCCGTATACCTCTTACTTCAGTTCCCCTTTAAACCCAGTTTAATCAGTTCACTACAGTGCTTCTCCATCAAGAATCTTCCTATCATTATTCAAACAGGTGCGGTAAATTAGGTGCGGATCGCATGCAGTATATTGGCCGTCACCATAGACCACAATGTAATTTGCGGCCATGGCAGCTGCACTGGCTGAATCATTTGTAAAGTCCTCAGTAGGTCGGCACAGCGTTGCAAATATTTTGCGATTCATTCAATACATCAGAAGGCCTCAATTAAAACTACCCATTGTTTTGGGGCCATGGCAGGTCATCTTTATCAAAGCATAATGTGGGTGGACAAATTAATCTTTCACTTATGATCACATATGGGCAGTGGCGTACCTTTGACACCCGGTGCTGGGTATTATAAGACACACCCCCCCCCCAAAAAAGAAAAGGAGCGAGTGCGTTATACTAAGCACGCCATGTCAGGTAATGCCAGTCATAGGTGCCACCAGTATAAGTAATATAGCTGCCCAAGTATAGGTAGCATAGTTGCCCCAGTATATGTAATAAAGTTGTCCCCAGTATAGGTAGCTCGTATAGTTCCTCCAATATAGGTAGTATAGTTGCCCCAGTATGGCTAGCATAGTTTCCTCCAGTGTAGGTAGTATAGTTGCCTCCAGTGTAGGTAGTATAGTTGCCCCAGTATAGCTAGTATAGTTGCCCCAGTATACCTAGTATAGTTGCCCCCAGTATAGGTAGTATAGTTGCCACAGAATAGGTAGTATAGTTGCCCCCAGTGTAGTTAGTATAGTTGCCCCATTATAGTTAGTATAGTTACCCCCAGTGTAGCTAGTATAGTTGCCCCAGTATAGATATTATAGTTGCCCCAGTATAGATATTATAGTTGCCCCCAGTGTTGGTAGTATAGTTGCCCCCAGTGTAGCTAGTATAGTTGCCCTAGTGTAGCTAGTATAGTTTCCCCCCAGTGTAGCTTGTATAGGAGGGAAAGCAGCGCAGGAAGAAGTGGCAGCGGGGACATCGGCGGGGTGGGGGGCCAGAATCCCCCCTTCCTAACCTGGGTCCCCTCCTTCCACACTTTCCCCCCTCCATATCTGCGGTACAGCAGCGGCAAGCAGGCAGGCGGAGAATTACTCACCTGACTTCTGCATTCCAAACGCTGGAGCGCAGCGTCACAATCGCCACAGGTCTCCGCCTTCAATGCTGCTCACTGTGCTTTCCGCTAATCAGGAAGCACAGTGGGCGGCATTGAAGGCGGCGACCTGTGCTTCCTGCGCTTGACACGCAGAAGCCAGGTGAGGAATTTTCCGCTTGCCTGCTTGATGCTGCTGCACCTCATATATAAAGGGGGAGAGAAGCAGAAGGAGGGGACCCAGGTGAGGGTGGTGGGGTTCTGGCCCCCCACCCCGCCGCTGTCCCCGCTGCCCCTCCTTCTAGCACTACTTGCCCTCCTGCTCTGCCGCTGTGGGGGGTCTTAGCGACACCCCCCTCGTTGTCAGTCACCCGGTGCACCACGCACCCCCTGCGTCCAATGATAGGAACACCCCCGCATATGGGACTTACTAATGAGTTAACATTTGATGAATGTTGTGAATGGATCATAAGTCAACCTTCACTAAAACCGGATGGTGTATGGCTCTGTTTAGTGTCCTCATCGGCCATGACCTGTCAGTGAGTGACTGAAGGCAGAAAAAAGTCTGTAGACTAGGAAGAGGTTTAACTTCTAACTTCTGATTCCAGTGGCAAACAGTGCGCTGGTAAGGGGTCTGATGAACTATTTGCAAGTTTACTGACTGCATCACCTATTTAGTAAGCTGGTAAGAGATCTGATGAATTCTTTGCAAGTTCACTGACTAGTAATTTATATACAGGTAGCGCTCAACGTCATCTGGTTATTCCACCACCAGGCATGCCATGAGGGAGAGAATTGATGTGACCATTGCAAGACTGGTCATCATAAATCGCTTTGGGTTCCACAGGAGCTGCTGTGGCATTTTAAAATCTCCTGAGCCATAGCATCAGAAGTTCAAGTCAGCTCTTCAGTGTGTATACCTCATATAAAAAACCATTGAACACTTTATTAGGATTACATATATATTACTATACTAGTGTTAGGCGAACATCTAGATGTTCTGGTTCGGGCCGAACAGGCCGAACATGGCCGCGATGTTCGGGTGTTCGACCCGAACTCCGAACATAATGGAAGTCAATGGGGACCCGAACTTTTGTGGTTTGTAAAGCCTCCTTACATGCTACATACCCCAAATTTACAGGGTATGTGCACCTTGGGAGTGGGTACAAGAGGAAAAAAAAATTTAGCAAAAAGAGCTTATAGTTTTTGAGAAAATCGATTTTAAAGTTTCAAAGGGAAAACTGTCTTTTAAATGCGGGAAATGTCTGTTTTCTTTGCACAGGTAACATGCTTTTTGTCGGCATGCAGTCATAAATGTAATACATATAAGAGGTTCCAGGAAAAGGGACCAGTAATGCTAACCCAGCAGCAGCACACGTGATGGAACAGGAGGAGGGTGGCGCAGGAGGAGAAGGCCACGCTTTGAGACACAACAACCCAGGCCTTGCATGAGGACAAGAAGCGTGCGGATAGCATGCTTTGTACCACCATGCAGTCATAAATGTAATAAAGATAAGTGGTTCAATAAACAGGGACCACGCGGCAACGCTAACCCAGCAGCAGCACACGTGATGGAACAGGAGGAGGCGCAGGAGGAGAAGGCCACGCTTTGTGAGACACAACAACCCAGGCCTTGCATGAGGACAAAAAGCGTGCGGATAGCATGCTTTGTACCGCCATGTAGTCATAAATGTAATAAAGATAAGAGGTTCAATAAACAGGGACCACGCGGCAACGCTAACCCAGCAGCAGCAGCAGCAGCAGCACACGTGATGGAACAGGAGGAGGCGCAGGAGGAGAAGGCCACGCTTTGTGAGACACAACAACCCAGGCCTTGCATGAGGACAAAAAGCGTGCGGATAGCATGCTTTGTACCGCCATGTAGTCATAAATGTAATAAAGATAAGAGGTTCCATAAACAGGGACCGGCAACGGTAACCCAGCAGCAGCAGCAGCAGCAGCAGCACACGTGATGGAACAGGAGGAGGCGCAGGAGGAGAAGGCCACGCTTTGTGAGACACAACAACCCAGGCCTTGCATGAGGACAAAAAGCGTGCGGATAGCATGCTTTGTACCGCCATGTAGTCATAAATGTAATAAAGATAAGAGGTTCCATAAACAGGGACCGGCAACGGTAACCCAGCAGCAGCAGCAGCAGCAGCAGCACACGTGATGGAACAGGAGGAGGCGCAGGAGGAGAAGGCCACGCTTTGTGAGACACAACAACCCAGGCCTTGCATGAGGACAAAAAGCGTGCGGATATAGCAGCAATGCTTTTTGCCGCCATGCAGTCATAAATGTAATACAGATGAGAGGTTCAATAAACAGGGACCGGAAACGCTAAACCATCCCAGATGTTCATCGGTCATGTTACTTGGTTGGGGTCCAGGAGTGTTGCGTAGTCGTTTCCAATCCAGGATTGATTCATTTTAATTTGAGTCAGACGGTCTGCATTTTCTGTGGAGAGGCGGATACGCCGATCTGTGATGATGCCTCCGGCAGCACTGAAACAGCGTTCCGACATAACGCTGGCTGCCGGGCAAGCCAGCACCTCTATTGCGTACATTGCCAGTTCGTGCCAGGTGTCTAGCTTCATGCCCGGTTTCAGGTCCAGCGGTGCCAGCCACAAATCCGTCTGTTCCTTTATTCCCCTCCAAATTTCCTCCCCTGTGTGCTGCTTATCCCCAAGGCAGATCAGCTTCAGCAACGCTTGCTGACGCATGCCAACAGCTGTGCTGCACTGCTTCCACGATCCTACTGCTGCTGGTGCTGGGTTAGCATTTCCGGATGAGGTACAGCTTTGAGATGCGTTGGAGGAGAAGGAGTCAGAGAGGTAGGTGCTGCTGTTGTTATCCAGCTGTTTGCGGCGTGGGCAACACCCGCGCCGTAGCAGGTGAGGAATCGCTGCCAGGCTCCACAAGGTTCACCCAGTGCGCGGTAAGGGAGATGTATCGACCCTGGCCGAACGCACTCGTCCAGGTGTCAGTGGTGAGGTGAACCTTGCAGGCAACGGCATTCTTCAAGCTTCGGGTTATTTAGCTGACCACGTGCTCATGCAACTCAGGCACTGCAGAGCGCGCAAAGTGGTAGCGGCTGGGAACCACGTAACGTGGGATGGCCACTGACATCATGCCCTTGAAGCTGTTTGTCTCCACCACTCGATATGGCAGCATTTCGCAGGCCAGAAGCTTGGCTATGCTGGCTGGCTGTTACTGCCACGGCCCGGGGGTCATTTGCTGGCAATTTCCTCTTGTGCTCAAACATCTCAGAGACAGACAACTCAACCGTAGCGCTGCACACCGAAGGGCTGTTGGTTGTTGTGTTTGATGAACACTGGGAGACCTCAAGAGCATTAGTCCGGAAAGTGACAGTGTCAGCATCGTCTGATGTTTGTGAATGTTGTGAACCACGCAATGGCTGGGCTACTGCTGCTGCTGAGGCGGGTCTGGTGGTGAGTCTGGTGAACCCAAGGGAGGCAGTGTTGCTGGTGGTACCCTGTCCTGCCGCGTTTGCCCACAGAGTGGGATGTTTGGATAGAATGTGGCGGCTCATGCTGGTGGTGGAGAGGTTGTTAATACTTTTCCCCCTGCTCAGGCGGGTCTTGCACACCTTGCAAATCGCCATGGTAACATCCTCAGTGCAGTCTTCAAAGAAAGCCCAGACTTTAACTGGCTGAGGACTCGGACCTCGTGCGTGATGTGCTGGTGCTGCTTAACCCACTGCTGGACGCTTGAGAGGTCATCCAAGTAATTATCTGGTCCTGTTCTTTTGGATCTGTGAGGGTTGTTGTCCTGGACAACATGGGCAGTATTAAGTGGGTTTTCTTGGGTGCTCCCCTGTGGCCTGTACGTGAACCGTCAGGGGAAACACCTCTTCCCTTGCCCCTCCCTCTTTCACCGGATTTCTTCCTCATTTCACTTATCCTTAAAGTACACGCTGACTGGCAGCAGTACAGTGGCAGTACAGAAATGCTATACAGTGGTGGGTGAACGGTGTACCACTATTGTCAGCAGTGACACAGAGCACAATGCTATACAGTGGCGGGTGAGCGGTGTACTACTGTTCCCAGCAGACACAGAGTGGAAGTAAACACAATGCTATATAGTGTGGCTGAGCCGTGTACACAGAGTGGCATTAAACACAATGCTATATAGTCTGCTATATAGTCACCCCGAACAGGGTGATGTTCTGCAGAACCCGAACAGTGGCAAACACTGTTCGCCCAACACTACTGGGAGGGAACGCAGATTTTAGTACCTAAACACACGATACAACATGTTTTCCGGGGTCGGACTCTGAGGCACATACAGATGGTCCCGATCATCATCCTCATCATACAACTCTTCTCCTGAGTCTGACCCACCCACCACCTCTGCCACCCCAACATCCCCAGACACAGACCCCTCATCGTCCTCAACATTAACTTGGGATGCTGGCCTGAGCCAGACCTCCTCCTCCACATCAGGCCCCATCATCTCCTCAATGGCAGCCCTCATTAATCGCTCTGGCGACGGACTGATGGACACAACGTTCTCCTCCGGGGAGGGCTGCTGCTGACCACTGGCTGCTGGGGTGGATGTTATAGCTTGCGTGGGGCGTTGGCTGTTGCTGTTGTTGGGAGTGCTGCTCACAGCGGAGGTCTCTGGGGAACTCATGTTGAGCTCATATAGTGGTTGACGGTGAGTGGAGTATTACTGATCCCAGCAATATACACACTGACTGGCAGAGTACGCAATGCTATATAGTGTGGCTGAGCGGTGTACACAGAGTGGCAGTAAACACAATGCTATATAGTCTGGCTGAGCGAGCGGTGTACTACTGTTCCCAGCAGAATCAGAGTGGCAGTAAACAATGGTATATAGTCTGGCTGAGCGGTGTACACAGAGTGTCAGTAAACAATGGTATATAGTCTGGCTGAGCGAGCGGTGTACTACTGTTCCCAGCAGAATCAGAGTGGCAGTAAACAATGGTATATAGTCTGGCTGAGCGGTGTACACAGAGTGTCAGTAAACAATGGTATATAGTCTGGCTGAGCGGTGTACACACAATGCTATATAGTCTGCTATATAGTGTCAGTAAACAATGGTATATAGTCTGGCTGAGCGAGCGGTGTACTACTGTTCCCAGCAGAATCAGAGTGGCAGTAAACAATGGTATATAGTCTGGCTGAGCGGTGTACACAGAGTGTCAGTAAACAATGGTATATAGTCTGGCTGAGCGAGCGGTGTACTACTGTTCCCAGCAGAATCAGAGTGGCAGTAAACAATGGTATATAGTCTGGCTGAGCGGTGTACACAGAGTGTCAGTAAACAATGGTATATAGTCTGGCTGAGCGGTGTACACACAATGCTATATAGTCTGCTATATAGTGTCAGTAAACAATGATATATAGTCTGGCTGAGCGAGCGGTGTACTACTGTTCCCAGCAGAATCAGAGTGGCAGTAAACAATGGTATATAGTCTGGCTGAGCGGTGTACACAGAGTTTCAGTAAACAATGGTATATAGTCTGGCTGAGCGGTGTACACAGAGTGTCAGTAAACAATGGTATATAGTCTGGCTGAGCGGTGTACACAGAGTGGCAGTAAACACAATGCTATATAGTCTGGCTGAGCGAGCGGTGTACTACTGTTCCCAGCAGAATCAGAGTGGCAGTAAACAATGGTATATAGTCTGGCTGAGCGGTGTACACAGAGTGTCAGTAAACAATGGTATATAGTCTGGCTGAGCGGTGTACACAGAGTGTCAGTAAACAATGGTATATAGTCTGGCTGAGCGGTGTACACAGAGTGGCAGTAAACACAATGCTATATACTCTGGCTGAGCGAGCGGTGTACTACTGTTCCCAGCAGACACAGAACAGTAAACAGAATGCTATATAGTGTGGCTGAGCGAGCGGTGTACCACTATTCCCAGCAGACACAGAACAGTAAACAGAATGCTATATAGTGTGGCTGAGCGAGCGGTGTACCACTATTCCCAGCAGACACAGAACAGTAAACAGAATGCTATATAGTGTGGCTGAGCGAGCGGTGTACCACTATTCCCAGCAGACACAGAACAGTGAACAGAATGCTATATAGTGTGGCTGAGCGAACGGTGTACCACTATTCCCAGCAGACACAGAACAGTGAACAGAATGCTATATAGTGTGGCTGAGCGAGCGGTGTACCACTATTCCCAGCAGACACAGAACAGTGAACAGAATGCTATATAGTGTGGATGAGCGAGCGGTGTACCACTATTCCCAGCAGACACAGAACAGTAAACAGAATGCTATATAGTGTGGCTGAGCGAGCGGTGTACCACTATTCCCAGCAGACACAGAACAGTGAACAGAATGCTATATAGTGTGGCTGAGCGAGCGGTGTACCACTATTCCCAGCAGACACAGAACAGTGAACAGAATGCTATATAGTGTGGCTGAGCGAGCGGTGTACCACTATTCCCAGCAGACACAGAACAGTGAACAGAATGCTATATAGTGTGGATGAGCGAGCGGTGTACCACTATTCCCAGCAGACACAGAACAGTAAACAGAATGCTATATAGTGTGGCTGAGCGAGCGGTGTACCACTATTCCCAGCAGACACAGAACAGTGAACAGAATGCTATATAGTGTGGCTGAGCGAGCGGTGTACCACTATTCCCAGCAGACACAGAACAGTGAACAGAATGCTATATAGTGTGGCTGAGCGAGCGGTGTACCACTATTCCCAGCAGACACAGAACAGTAAACAGAATGCTATATAGTGTGGCTGAGCGAGCGGTGTACCACTATTCCCAGCAGACACAGAACAGTAAACAGAATGCTATATAGTGTGGCTGAGCGAGCGGTGTACCACTATTCCAAGCAGACACAGAACAGTGAACAGAATGCTATATAGTGTGGCTGAGCGAGCGGTGTACCACTATTCCCAGCAGACACAGAGTGGCAGTAAACAGAATGCTATATAGTGTGGCTGAGCGAGGTACACAGAGTGGCAGTAAACAGAATGCTATATAGTGTGGCTGAGCAAGCGGTGTACTACTATTCCCAGCAGACACAGAGTGGCAGTAAACAGAATGCTATATAGTGTGGCTGAGCGAGGTACACAGAGTGGCAGTAAACAGAATGCTATATAGTGTGGCTGAGCAAGCGGTGTACTACTGTTCCCAGCAGTGACACAATGACAGGGGGGACCCTGGCTAGCGTGGCTGGAGCGCGAACTACCCTGCCTGCCTACCCAAAGCTAAACCCACAGACAAATGGCGGAGATATGACGTGGTTCGGGTATTTATTTACCCGAACCACGTGACCGTTCGGCCAATCAGAGCGCGTTCGGGTCCGAACCACGTGACCCGTTCGGCCAATCACAGCGCTAGCCGAACGTTCGGGGAACGTTCGGCCATGCGCTCTTAGTTCGGCCATATGGCCGAACGGTTTGGCCGAGCACCGTCAGGTGTTCGGCCGAACTCGAACATCACCCGAACAGGGTGATGTTCTGCAGAACCCGAACAGTGGCGAACACTGTTCGCCCAACACTATACTATACACACTTAAGCGCCTTCATACATAAGAATATTATGTTGTATTAATATTTTCTTTTCAAAGAAAACTGAAGCCGTCCTTTAGGCGAAGGAACAGCTACCCATAAAACAAACTTTTTTTAAGGAACAATATTCTGCATAATTTTTTTCTTCTTCCTCGTTATTATGCTGAGGAATCAATCCGGGCATTAAAACATGCCTGAACACAGATTTAGGTCTGCAGTTTCCCCGCCGCACATCTGTCCCTTTTACAAATAATCATCATCAGTTATTTCCTGGGAATTTTTTATGAGTGTTTTGACAACTGGGATGACATGTTTGTTGAGTTTTAGCATAATGGACCTCCTCTCGTCTCCTTGTCCTCACGCCGTCGTCTGACAAGGCAGTTCTGCTCTGATTCTCTTCCGCTGATTAATGTTGATGGTGCCGTATTGTGGGGTGAGCAGATTTCTGAATGCCGCGATTTGCACCAGACTTGTCAAGTCCTGTTGTTCTTCAAACTCCAAAGTGCTGATCCTGTCACTTATCTTGTGGTGGCCGGGTGCTAGCTCTATCCGTCAGCCTGACAACAGAGGACAACGGGGGGTGAGCGCACCTCTCTTCCCTACTAATGCACACCGAGGGGATTTACTAAAGGTGTCTGTACATCAGACGATGTATGGGCAGATCGACCATGAGATAGATCTCTAGGGTTTCGGATTTTGTGGAAATTAAATTTCCACATTTTCGATCAGAGCTCAGCATTTCCGAATTCCGATTGGAATTTGGAAAATGGAAATCGGATTTCTGTGGAAAGGGTACATTACCACAATCCTGAGAAGATAACAGAGGCACCAAATTAGTATAAAAATGATGAAAAACGTTTTCAAAAGACACGGGAGTGGTGGACTTACCTCCTCCTAGCGAACACCAATAATCATTGGTTTATAAATAAACAACTTATTCACAGTACTCCAAAAATGTTTGCGACGCGTTTCGCATGTTTGTTACCGCTTCATCAGACCATAAAACGGAGCAGTAGCATGGGTCAGTAGAAGCGCCAAGATCCTCTGTGGTGAAAACCTCCTCAAATATTAGACAGGAAAGTGTTTTATGGCTGTAATTACTTATCGGTGAGGGTTATGCTATAACCTGACCCAGTCCGAGCCAGGCAGAAACTGTCACTTGCATACCTGATGTTTAACTCTTTCAGGCAGAGAAATAAAAAAAGGAACTCAGCCTAGTTATTTGTGTGCTTGGCACTATATATACACATGTCTATCTCAACATGTCACCTGTCATCCTGGCTGTCCTTTAACCCTTCTGGCGGTCAATTAAAACCGCCAGGGGGCAGCGCAGCACTATTTTTTTTAATTTTTTTTTTTTTAAATCATGTAGCTAGCCTAGCGCTAGCTACATGACCGCCGCTGTGCAGCGACATCCCCCCACCCTCTTCGATCGCCTCCGGCGATCAAGCCCATCCGGAAATCCCGTTCTGAACGGGATTTCCATTAGGGCTTACCCCGTCGCCATGGTGATGGGCGGGATGACGTCACTGACGTCGTGACGTCAAAGGGAGTCCCGATTCACCCCTCAGTGCTGCCTGGCACTGATTGGCCAGGCAACGCATGGGGTCTGGGGGGGTGGGGGGCGCAGCGCAGCGGGTAGCCGCGAATTGGCGCGGAGCGGCGGCGATCAGTGTGCACATGCAGCTAGCAAAGTGATAGCTGCGTGTAGCAAAAAAAAAAAAAAATTATGCAAATCGGCCCAGCAGGGCCTGAGAAATCCTCCTGCGCGGCATATCCCGGGCTCAGCTCAGGCTTACCGCCAGGAAGGTTAAAGTTTTTCAACTAACATAAAACTGAAGGATATCTAAAAGCCATTTTTAGGAGTAAGAGGATAGATACAATTGTTTATCTCTTCACTTTGTCTTCACTTAAAGATAGCCAGAGATCTCCCATGATAAAGTTTTTTATACTTACCTGGGTCTTCTTCCAGCCCCATAAGCATGGATGCGTCCCTCGCCATCCTCCCACGGTCCTCCGTTTAGCGGCATTCAGCCCCAGTACAGTGTTCTCCCCAGAATTTTTTTCCAGCCGGGTGGCATGAAATAGTAGCCGGGTGGGATGAAAAAGTAGCCAAGTGGGGCGAGATGAGAGAATGCAGGGCCGGTGCTTCTGTGCACAAGTCTGCTTACAGTAAAGGAGGAGGTGAGCCGATGACAGCCGGGTGCTCACCAAAACTAGCTGGGTGGAGCACCCGGCTAAAAGAGCCTGGGGAGAACACTGCAGTATTTGGCACAGTGGCGTTAGCCGGGGTCTTCTGTGCATGTGCAGGAGGTCCATGCATGCGCAGAAGACCCAGACTGACCCAGCCCAAAGCCGACTAAGCCAGTTACTGATTGCGGACGAACGGAGGACAACGGGAGGTAAAAAATGTTATCATAGGAGATCTCTGGTTACCTTTAAGTATGACTTTAAATCTCAGAGGCATCTTTCCTAATTAGAGTTCTGAAGGTTTCCAAAAATAGCGGTCTGTGGCGTCTGCAACAGTCCAGCCATCTGTGACTAATTTCATTGGCCTTTAGTGAGCGGGCCTTACTCCATGTGCCAACCTAACAGAGTAATCTAACCTAACAAGCCGCAAACCTGCATTTCTGTACTGCAATTCATTGTAAGTATGAGTTAAGGCAAAGCTCCCAACTGTCCCTCTTTTGGAGGGGCAGTCCCTCTTTGGGGACCCGGTCCCTCTGTCCCTCTTTCCTCCTCATGTGTCCCTCTTTCAGGACTGATGTACAGATCAGTAGTGTAAATATATGTATTATTATTATTATTATTATTTAGTATTTATATAGCGCCGACATATTACGCAGCGCTGTACAGTGTGTATATATATATATATACTAGCTGATTGCCCGGCGTTGCCCGGGTATGTATTTGGCTGGTGTTGGCTCCGCCTACTTTTTCTAACCCTAACACATAATTACTCACTGACCAAGTTTGTGAGCTTTGCGGTCTTTGGTATCAATGATCTGCTTTGAAATGAAACAAATCTGATTGGCTGTGTGTGGCTCCACCCCTTTTCTGAATTTGAACCCCAGTCACACAATGAGAAAAAGAGAGAACACCAAGAGCCCAATATAGTGTAGTATGTACTGGTAAGGTATAATTGATAGAGTAATAATATTAATTTAATACTCACAAACCAGGGTTACCAAGTAGGCAACCACTGTCAAAGCAGGTGGGGAGATTGTCCTGACCCCACTCAGGATTAAAAAGTCGCTCTCTGTAGTTGAAGAAGGAAGGGTACAACCCTCCACCAAGGGTGGACTTGATGTAGATAATAGGATAACAGAGGCGCCAATAGGATAAAAAACACTAAAAGAACTTAAAAACCCATTTTGGTAATAGAGGAGGCAGTGGTGGACTCACCCCCTCCAAGCAGAACACACGACTGTGGATTTTCAGTCAAAACAATTTTATTGGATACTCCAAATAAAGTGCAACGCGTTTCACGGGATACAAACCCGCTTCATCAGGCAATAACAGATAGGAGTAAACAGCATCTGCCAGTATCATCAACACTGAGCGCCTCTGTCACACAATAACCAACTGTACCAGGTTTGAGGCCTGTGCCATTAACAGTTCAAGAATGGTAGCAATTAAATATTCCCCTTGAAAAGCAACAGATGAAGTTTGATTCACTTTTGTAGGCTCCACCCACTTTTCTGAATATTAATCCCAGTAACCAACTGTGCAAAGTTTAAAAACCCTGGCATTAACAGTGTAAGAATGGCTGCAGTTTACATTTTCCCAGTGAAATGTGTATTTGTCTCCACCCACTGATGATCCGGCGTTGCCCGGGAATGTATTTGACTGGTGTTGGCTCCGGCCACTTTCTAACCCTAACGCACAAACACTCAATGACCAAGTTTGTGAGCTTTGGGGTCCTTGTCATCAATAATTTGCATATTCCCATAGAAATGAAACAAATCAGATAGGCTGTTTGTGGCTCCGCCCCTCTCCAGCATTCAAACCCCAGTCACCCAATGACCAACTGTAGCAGGTTTGAGGCATCTGCTATTAACAGTGTAAAAATGGCAGCAATTTAAATATTCCACTTGAAAATCAACAGGTGAATTTTGATTGGCTATTATAGGCTCCACCCACTTCCCTGAATATTAATCTCAGTCACCCAGTGACCATCTGGGCAAAGTTTGAGAACCCTGCCATTAACAGTGTAAGAATGGCTGCAGTTTATATTTTCCCAGTGAAATTTGGTTTTGGTTCCGCCCACTATTTGTAACCTAGACACACAGTCACTCAATGACCAATTTTGTGAGCTTTGGGGTCCTTGGCATCGATAATTTGTACTTTCCCATGAAATGAAACAAATCTGATTCACTGTTTGTGGCTCTGTCCCCTTTTCTGAATTTGAACCTCAGTGACCCAATGACCAACTGTACCAGGTTTTAGGCTTGTGCCATTAACAGTGCAAGAATTGCAGCAATTTTAATATTCTCCTTGAAAAGTGACATGTGATTTTTGATTGGCATTTTTAGGCTCCACCCACTTTTCTGAATATTAATCCCAGTCACCCAGTAACCAGCTATGCTAAGTTTGAGAACCCTGCCATTAACAGTGAAGAAGGGCTGCAGTTTACAATTTCCCAGAAAAATCTGTTTTTAACTCCACCCACTTTTTATAACCTTGACACAGTCACTACTCAATGACCAAGTTTGTGAGCTTTTGGGTTCCTGGCATCAAAATTGTGCTAATGGAAGCAGTTTATCCAGCAAAGAAATCTGGTTCTTTTTGGCTCCGCCCCTTTACTGAATTTGAACCCCAAACACTTAACAACCGACTGTAGCAGGTTTGAGGCCTCTGCTATTAACAGTGTGAGAATGGCTGCAGTTTCAATATTCCCCTTGAAAATCAATAGGTGAATTTTGATTGGCTCTTGTAGGCTCCACCTACTTTTCCGAATATTAATCCTAGTCACCCAGTGACCAACTGTGTGAAGTTTGAGGACCTGGCCATTAACAGTGTAAGAAAAGCTGCAGTTTACATTTCCCCATGTAAAAAGTTAGTTGTTTTTGGCTCCGCCCACTATTTCTAATCTTGACATACAGTCACTTAATGACCAAGTTTATGAGTTTTGGGGTCTTTGGCATCAATAAGTTGCATTTTACCTTTGAAATTAAACAAATCTGATTGGCTGTTTTTGGCCCGCTCCCTTCAGAATTTAAATCCCAGTCTCCCAGTGACTGACTGTAGCAAATGTTAGGCCTCTGCTATTAAGAGTGTATGAATGGCAGCAATGTAAATATTCCCCTTGAAAATCAAAAGGTGAATTTTGATTGGCTGCTGTAGGCTCCACCCACTTTTCTGAACATTAGTCCCAGCCACCCAGTGGCCAACTGTGTCACGTTTGAGAACCCTGCCAATAACAGAATGGCTGAAATCAATCTAATAAATCTGATTGGCTGTTTGTGGCTCCACCCCTTTAGTGCATTTGGACCCCAGTCACCCAATGACTGACTGTATCAGGTTTGAGGCCTCTGCCACTAACAGTGTAAGAATGGTAGCAATGTGAATATTCCCCTTGAAAATCAATAGGTACATTTTGATTGGCTGTTGTAGGCTCCACCCACATTTCTGAATGTTCATCCCAGTCACCCAGTGGCCAATTGTGTAAAGTATGAGAACCCTGCAATGTAAAAAATGAAGTTGTTGGCACCGCCCACTTTTTCTAACCTTGACATACAGTCACTCAATTATCAAGTTTATCAGCTTTGGATTCCTTGGTATCAATACTTTGTACATTCCCATTGAAAAATAAACAAATCTGGCTGTTTGTGGCTCTGCCCCCTTCCTGAATTTGGGCCCCAGTCACCCAGTGACCAACTGTACCAGGTTTGAGGCATCTGCTTTTACCAGTATAAGAGAATGGTAGCAGATGAAATATTCCCTTTGAAAATCAAATGGGGAATTTTTATTGGCTGTTGTAGGCTCCACCCACCTTCCAAAATCTTAATCTGTCACCCAATGACCAACTGTGCAAAGTTTGAGAACCCTGCCATTAACGGTGTAAGAATGGCTGCAGTTTATATTTTCCCAGTAAAAGTTGTTTTGGCTCCGCCCACTTTTTGTAACCTCAACACACAGTCACTCAATGACCAAGTTTGTGAGCTGTCAGGTTCCTGGCATCAAAAATGTGTGAATGGAAGCAGTTTATCCACCAAGCAAATCTGATTGGCTGTATGTGGCCCCGCCCCTTTAGTGAATTTGGACCCCAGTCACCCAATGACCGGCTGTAGCAAGTTTGAAGCCTCTGCAATTAAAAGTGTAAGAATAGCAGCAGTTTAAATATTCCCCTTGAAAATCATTAGGTGAATTTTGATTGGCTGTTGTAGGCTCCACCCATTTTCTTGAATCTTAATCACAATAACCCAGTGACCAAGTGTGGCAAGTTTGAGAACTCTGTGATTAACAGTCTAAGAATGGCTGCAGTTTACATTTTCCCATTTAAAATGAACGGCTGAAATTTGATTGGCTGTTTTATGATCCACCCACTTTTCCTGGATTTGTAACCTCGGTCACCAAGTGACCAACTGTGCCATGTGTGGGGACTCTGGCTTGATTACTGTGAGAATGGCAGCCTTTTACATTTTTTCCATTGACTTGAATGGGTGGAATCTGATTTGCTGTTTGTAGCTCCGCCCAGGTGTGCAGGGGGGCCGCGAGACCCCCAGAACATATCATCCCAGGTAGTAAGGGATCTGTATACCAAGTTTCGTTCAAATCGGTCAAGCCGTTTTCGCGTGATCGCGGCACATACACACACACATACACACACACATACACACACACATACACACACACATACACACACACATACACACACACATACACACACACATACACACACACACACACATACACACACACACACATACATACATACATCCGATTTTATGTATATAGATATATATATATTGTCTTGTCACTAACTGTCCCTCAAAGGAGCTCACAATCTAATCCCTACCATTGCCATATGTCTATATTATGTAGTGTAAGTACTGTAGTCTAGGGCCAATTTTAGAGGAAGCCAATTAACTTATCCGTATGTTTTTGGAATGTGGGAGGAAACCGGAGTGCCCGGAGGAAACCCACGCAGACACGGAGAGAACATACAAACTCTTTGCAGATAGTACCCTGGCTGGGATTTGAACCAGGGACCCAGCGCTGCAAGGCGAGAGAGCTAACCACTACGCCACCGTGCTGCCAACCACTACGCCACCGTGCTGCATTATTGTATTATTCTACTGAAAAATGTGTTTAATTGACTATAAACTGTATTCCCATCCTTTAAATTGATATATTTCTTATTTTCAAATGATAATATGAAGGAAAATTAACCAGGATAGAAAGGACCAGAGTGGTTTAAATAATAAAATACCATATTTTTCTTATGAAATCTTTATGGTATACATGACTAGGGGTTTGCCAGGGGCGTGATCAGGGGTGTGGCTTAAGTGTCCCTCTTTCTCATCTCAAAAAGTTGGGAGGTATGGTTAAGGTGGCCATAACCACACAATGTTTTTTTTTTTTTTTTTGTCTTTTTTCTTCAGATCTATTAAATCAATCTTTTTGATTGATTATATGGTGTGAAAACTCAAATCAGTCCCCCAGATTCACTATTGGTGTTGGCGTTCTTATTCGGTATTGTGTATTCGAACAGCCAAATACTCCCAATAGCCGCTGTTTAGTTCGCAAACAAACGGACAGGGTCAGGAAGACTTCACTGCCCTGCATGTCATGTTGGTTTCGGAGTCACGTGAAACACAAGGCAGTGAACTCCTCCTGACCCTGTCTGTTTGTTCCGGGGCTGAATCGTGGCAGTCAGGAGTATTCAGGTGTTGAAATTCACTAGACCGAATTCAAACACATACACTATTTCATTCTCTCTCAGAATTTTTCACTGTTGTCAATAATGCAAAAGGTTGAAAATGTACAAAATGTGATCAATATTTCTCAGTTAAAAGTTCAAATTTATTTTACTATGCAATTTTTTTTTTTATATAAAAAAAAGGAATACACTTAGGTTAGGTTTGGTTATGGCTACCCGCACATGCTGACGATTGCATGTAGGGACAAAAAAGATAAGTGAACAGCATTAAGGTGGCCACACACGATACAATAAAATGATCTGATTTTTCAGCAATTCGCTAAAAACGATCGGATCTCCCGAACAAATCGAAAGCTTTTTTTTTCCATTCGACTGAAAAATCCTATCGGATTTCCCGTTTTCTTTGATTTTTATCTAGCCGGAATGCCAGATATTTTTCTTCAATCCTTCTAAAGGTGGCCACACACCATACAATTTTTTAAATATCTGTTCCATTTAAGAATTGCAATCAATTTTTTGGACTGATTGTAACATTTCAAAAATATGACCAATGTACCACACACGTATGTTACATTTTTCCCCAATTATGATAAAAATGATTGGAAACTCTGAGAAAATTGCTAGGGTGTGTATATTAAATCCACACACACCATACAATCTTTAGAGAGATTGAAGAAAAATATCTGGCATTCCAGATCGATAAAAATCGAAAAAAAAATGGGAAATACAATCGGATTTTTCAGTCAAATGAAAAAAAGCTTTCGATTTTCCAGGAGGTCAGATCGTTTTGATCAAATTGCTGTAAAATTGGATCATTTTATTGTATCGTGTTTGGCCACCTTAAAGATTGTATGGTGTGTGCTAGATTGTCAATTTATTAATATACACACCCTAGCAATTTTGTCAGAGTTTCCAATAATTTTTATCATAATTTGGGAAAAATGTAACATAGGTGTGTGGTACATTGGTCATATTTTTGAAATGTTACAATCAGTCAGAAAATTTGATTGCAATTCTTAAATTGAACAGATATTTAAAAAATGGTATGGTGTGTGGCCACCTTTAGGTTTAGGGAGTTCATGTTGAAAACCAGAAGGGGGGGGGATTAGGTATTAAGTCGGGGGGTTCTCTCTAGGCATGGGGGGGACGTTAAGTTTAAGGATTAGTTTCGGGGGTTGTGTTCGGCACTTGGAGGACAAGAGGGGGAAGTAGGTTTAGGCATTTAGTTGGGTGGTGGGTTTAGGCACAGCAGGGAGGGGGGGGGGGTAGGTTTGGGCATTAGGTGGGGAGGGTAGAGGGCTTTATTTTAGGCACTAGGCGGAGGGTTCAATAAAGACAGGGCGGCAGGGTTGTCTATAGTAGACTACTGGTAATTCAAATTACCTATATTTTTACTAATGGCAACGCCTGTGCATACAACTCTTGCAACATTGGCGCAAAACATACGCACGGTTTGAGGCCTCATGAAATTTTAGCAGGGGGTCTTATGGTTTTTAGGTACACCCCATTGTTGCCTGGTGAAACTGCTTTTTACTAGGCCTCCATGCCACCCAAATAATCCCAAACACACCATTAGTTGTACAATGGAGTCACATAAAAGTGGACCTGCACAGGACAGAAGGAAAACACAGAGAAATGCACCCTGTATGTATTTAGAGAGTTTAGCCCAGGGGTCCCCAAACGTTTTGGGTCGAGGGCCGGGTCAACATACTTCAGACTTCTGGGGGGCCTGAGTATACATAAGATGATGTAGAAGTCTTTGAGGACCAGACAGTGAAGCATACCCAGGTCACAACCTGCAGTCCAATTGGACAGCAGTGTCACCTGATGTGGAATTTGATTGGAAACCAGCAAATTACTGCTCCTGGCTTCCATGTGGATGGGTGGTGCCAGCACTGCTATTCCATATGCGGACCGCCAATATTTAAAGATGTAGCTGACCGACCGCATCTATAAGTACCGTAATACATTTTCTGTGGGGGGGGGGGGGGGGGGGGGGCGGTAAAAAGCCTCAGGGGGCCACATTCGGCCTGCGGGCCTTAGTTTGAGGACCACTGGTTTAGCCTGTCTAATTCCCTCTTATCTGTGACTAATCACAGCGTAAATCTCTCAGCTGTGTCAGTTTAGGAATCTCCTCTGCTACAGCAGAGCAGCCGATTTGTAAACACAGGATGTTAACCCTATGGGTCTGATTCACAAAGCGGTGCAAACTTTTTTGCGGACTTTTGAGCGCGCAAAGTGCCGCGATTTGCGCGATCGCGGACTTTTGCGCGCGCAATTTGCACCGCTTTGTGAATCAGGCTCTATGTCTGCTTCCATGAAAGGAGGAAGTAGACACGCTGCAGATTTATTGCAGGATTTGTATTTGCTGTAACAAAGAAATGTTTTTTTCTTTATAAGTTCTGATGCTGTTGCTTATCTTTTAGAGCATAGAGGAAGTTCTGAGATTAGGTCTGCTTGAATTGGTTGCTCCAGAAAAGAGATTCGCTCAGTGAATACAAATGTAGCTAAAGTTTGCCCACTGCTGTTTCTAGCTGATCTCTGGTAGATTTTACATTGTATATATGCGTGCATGAAAAAAGGGCCCGGCTGGATAACGAAATGGCGCCGGTTGATAACGAAATCTGATAACTATAAACATCGTTGTAGGACTTGGTTAACTATAAATACCGTTGTAAAACCAGATGGGAAAAAAATAACAAATTGATATAAACATTCAAAATCGTTACGTAATTCAACAATGCAGCTCATCCCGACCCTACTCTCACACAGAATCCTCCACTGGTGGTGCCTAAAACGAACCACTCACCTGGTGACGCCTAACCCTAACCACCCACCCGGTGGTGCTTAAACCTAACCACACCCCTGGAGGTGCCTAACCCTAACCACCCCCCTGGTGGTGCCTAACCCTAACCACTAACCACCCCCCCCCCCCCCCCGCGGTGTTGCCTACAACTAACCTCTGCCCAGGTGGTGCTTAACCCTAACCACTCCCCCTGGTGGTGCCTAACCCTAACCACTCTCTCTGCAGAAACACCCTTTTACACATAGAAACGATAACATCTTTGATAATGTGAAATCTGTACATACAAACATAGTTATTTGGGTTGAAAAAAGACACACGTCCATCGAGTTCAACCAGTATAAAGTACAACACCAGCCTGCTCCCTCACATATCCCTGTTGATCCAGAGGAAGGCGAAAAACCCTTACAAGGCATGGTCCAATTAGCCCCAAAAGGGAAAGAAATTCCTTCCCGACTCCAGATTGCAATCAAACAAAATAATATGACAAAAACTATAACGTTAGGGGGCGTGGCTTGGCGCCTGATCGGAATGGACGCACGCTAGAGCAGCTCCAGACCCGGACTCCTAAAGCTTTATCCCCAGCAAGCTAACACCTGAAATGAGCAGACCCAGCCGCTCCAAACAACTCAGAGGGACACCCAGAGATTAGTGTTGGGCGAACATCTAGATGTTCGGGTTCGGGCCGAACAGGCCGAACATGGCCGCGATGTTCGGGTGTTCGACCCGAACTCCGAACATAATGGAAGTCAATGGGGACCCGAACTTTTGTGGTTTGTAAAGCCTCCTTACATGCTACATACCCCAAATTTGCAGGGTATGTGCACCTTGGGAGTGGGTACAAGAGGAAAAAAAAATTAGCAAAAAGAGCTTATAGTTTTTGAGAAAATCGATTTTAAAGTTTCAAAGGGAAAACTGTCTTTTAAATGCGGGAAATGTCTGTTTTCTTTGCACAGGTAACATGTTTTTTGTCGGCATGCAGTCATAAATGTAATACATATAAGAGGTTCCAGGAAAAGGGACCGGTAACGCTAACCCAGCAGCAGCACACGTGATGGAACAGGAGGAGGGTGGCGCAGGAGGAGAAGAAGGCCACGCTTTGTGAGACACAACAACCCCGGCCTTGCATGAGGGCAAGAAGCGTGCGGATAGCAGGCTTTGTACCGCCATGCAGTCATAAATGTAATAAAGATAAGTGGTTCAATAAACAGGGACCACGCGGCAACGCTAACCCAGCAGCAGCAGACGTGATGGAACAGGAGCAGGCGCAGGAGGAGAAGGCCACGCTTTGTGAGACACAACAACCCAGGCCTTGCATGAGGGCAAGAAGCGTGCGGATAGCAGGCTTTGTACCGCCATGCAGTCATAAATGTAATAAAGATAAGTGGTTCAATAAACAGGGACCACGCGGCAACGCTAACCCAGCAGCAGCAGACGTGATGGAACAGGAGCAGGCGCAGGAGGAGAAGGCCACGCTTTGTGAGACACAACAACCCAGGCCTTGCATGAGGGCAAGAAGCGTGCGGATAGCAGGCTTTGTACGGCCATGCAGTCATAAATGTAATAAAGATAAGTGGTTCAATAAACAGGGACCACGCGGCAACGCTAACCCAGCAGCAGCAGACGTGATGGAACAGGAGGAGGCGCAGGAGGAGAAGGCCACGCTTTGTGAGACACAACAACCCAGGCCTTGCATGAGGGCAAGAAGCGTGCGGATAGCATGCTTTGTACCGCCATGCAGTCATAAATGTAATAAAGATAAGTGGTTCAATAAACAGGGACCACGCGGCAACGCTAACCCAGCAGCAGCAGACGTGATGGAACAGGAGCAGGCGCAGGAGGAGAAGGCCACGCTTTGTGAGACACAACAACCCAGGCCTTGCATGTGGACAAAAAGCGTGCGGATATAGCAGCAATGCTTTTTGCCGCCATGCAGTCATAAATGTAATACAGATGAGAGGTTCAATAAACAGGGCCCGGAAACGCAACACCATCCCAGATGTTCATTGGTCATGTTACTTGGTTGGGGTCCTGGAGTGTTGCGTAGTCATTTCCAATCCAGGATTGATTCATTTTAATTTGAGTCAGACGGTCTGCATTGTCTGTAGAGAGGCGGATACGCCGATCTGTGACGATGCCTCCGGCAGCACTGAAACAGCGTTCCGACATAACGCTGGCTGCCGGGCAAGCCAGCACCTCTATTGCGTACATTGCCAGTTCGTGCCAGGTGTCTAGCTTCGATACCCAATAGTTGAAGGGTGCAGATGGATGGTTCGACACAGCTACGCCATCTGACATGTAGTCCTTGACCATCTTCTCCAGGCGATCGGTGTTGGAGGTGGATCTGCACGCTTGCTGTTCAGTGGGCTGCGGCTGCATGGGTGTCAGAAAATTTTCCCACTCCAAGGACACTGCCGATACCATTCCCTTTTGGGTACTAGCTGCGGCTTGCGTTGTTTGCTGCCCTCCTGGTCGTCCTGGGTTTGCGGAAGTCAGTCTGTCTGCGTACAACTGGCTAGAGGAGGGGGAGGATGTCAATCTCCTCTCTAAAGTCTCCACAAGGGCCTGCTGGTATTCTTCCATTTTGACCTGTCTGACTCTTTCTTCAAGCAGTTTTGGAACATTGTGTTTGTACCGTGGATCCAGAAGGGTATAAACCCAGTAATTGGTGTTGTCCAGAATGCGCACAATGCGTGGGTCACGTTCAATGCAGTCTAGCATGAATTGAGCCATGTGTGCCAGAGTCCTACCAGAATCCTCATCATCCTCTTGTGAGCGTTGTGATAGTTGTTGTGATGCATCATAGTCGTCACCTTCCTCCTGGTCTGCTTCTGCTGACCATTCGCGTTGAATTGTTGAAGTCCAACGTGCACCGCTCTGGCCCTCGTCAGTGGTGGCATGAAATTCCTGCTCCAACTCCAGCTGTTCCTCCTCCTCTTCTTCGTCATAGCTGCTGGGGCCAGCGTTCCCTGAGGCGGATGGCCTGATGTTGGTACCATCACGCTGATCGTTTTCTCCTTCAGATTCCCCCAGTTGCATCATGACAGCTGTTTCCTTGATTTTTAACATCGACCTCTTCAGTAAACACAGCAGTGGTATGGTAATGCTGACTGAAGAGTTGTCACTGCTCACAAGCAACGTGGATTGCTCAAAATTTTGGAGGACTTGGCAGAGGTCCAACATGTTGGCCCAATCGGATCCACAGAAGCTTGGCAGCTGGCCGGATGCGCCTCGGTACTGCGCCGTCATGTACTGGACCACTGCACTCTTCTGCTCGCAAAAGCGGGCTAGCATGTGCAGCGTAGAATTCCAGCGCGTAGGGACATCACACAGCAAGCGATGGTGGGGGAGATTGAAGCGCTCCTGCATCTTGGCGAGTGCCCCCGAAGCAGTACTGGAATTTCTACAATGTTTGGACACTCGACGCACCTTCAACAGCAGATCGGGCACGCCTGGGTATGTCCTCAGGAACCGCTGAACTACTAGGTTCATCACGTGCGCCAGGCAAGGGATGTGTGTCAGCTTAGCCAACCTTAAAGCGCGAATGAGATTACTCCCATTATCACACACAACCATGCCCGGTTTCAGGTCCAGCGGTGCCAGCCACAAATCCGTCTGTTCCTTTATTCCCCTCCAAATTTCCTCCCCTGTGTGCTGCTTATCCCCAAGGCAGATTAGCTTCAGCAACGCTTGCTGACGCATGCCAACAGCTGTGCTGCACTGCTTCCACGATCCTACTGCTGCTGGGTTAGCGTTTCCGGATGAGGTACAGCTTTGAGATGCGTTGGAGGAGAAGGAGTCAGAGAGGTAGGTGCTGCTGTTATCCAGTGGGAGGGACGGCGGTGCAGCTGTTTGTGGCGTGGGCAACACCCGTGCCGTAGCAGGTGAGGAATCGCTGCCAGGCTCCACAAGGTTCACCCAGTGCGCGGTAAGGGAGATGTATCGACCCTGGCCGAACGCACTCGTCCAGGTGTCAGTGGTGAGGTGAACCTTGCAGGCAACGGCATTCTTCAAGCTTCGGGTTATTTTGCTGACCACGTGCTCATGCAACTCAGGCACTGCAGAGCGTGCAAAGTGGTAGCGGCTGGGAACCACGTAACGTGGGATGGCCACTGACATCATGCCCTTGAAGCTGTTTGTCTCCACCAATCGATATGGCAGCATTTCGCAGGCCAGAAGCTTGGCTATGCTGGCTGTTACTGCCACGGCCCGGGGGTCATTTGCTGGCAATTTCCTCTTGCGCTCAAACATCTCCGACACAGACAACTGAACCGTAGCGCTGCACACGGAAGGGCTGTTGGTTGTTGTGTTTGATGAACACTGGGAGACCTCAAGAGCACTACTCCGGAAAGTGACAGTGTCAGCGTCGTCTGATGTTTGTGAATGTTGTGAACCACGCAATGGCTGGGCTACTGCTGCTGCTGAGGCGGGTCTGGTGAACCCAAGGGAGGCAGTGTTGTTTCTGGTACCCTGTCCTGACGCGTTTGCCCAAAGAGTGGGATGTTTGGATAGCATGTGACGGCTCATGCTGGTGGTGGAGAGGTTGTTAATATTTTTCCCCCTGCTCAGGCGGGTCTTGCACACCTTGCAAATCGCCATGGTAACATCCTCAGTGCAGTCTTCAAAGAAAGCCCAGACTTTGGAGCACCTGCCTCCTTGCTGGCGATTTCTGTTTGCTCCTCTTTTGCCTCTCACTTGAACTTCCACGCTTGTGGTGCCTGAAATTGCGCGCCGCCTACCTTGTGGCACAAGGCGAACTCGTGCAGCAGTGTGTTCTTCAACAGACTCATCTGTGCTGCTGCTACGACGGCGATGTTCTCGTTCACAAACAAAATCTGGGTCTCTGTCCACATTGTCCATACCCTCCTCTTCCATCTCCTCAAACTCGTCATATGTCATTGTGGGCCACCGCCGTGGAGTAGAGCTCCCCACAACAACCTCTGCGCAGCACACTCCAACGTCGTCTTCCAGATCTTGTCGGCCGACCTCCTGCAATTGCAACCCCTCCTGCCCAAATTGCTCTGGGATTTGGGTTTCCGAGTCCTCTTCGGACTCGCCTCGTATTTCAGTGCGCGGTACATTTCCCACAGTTAACGGTTGTGAATCCAGGCACAACATTTCTGGCTGTTCCTCCATTGACCTTTGAAAGGTGGAAGTTTGTTGGGCTGGGAATAGCTCCTGCGAATACCCCATTGTGTCCTGAGGTAATTCATCGGACTGGTTATCTGGCAGTTGTGTGCGTGGTGTCGCTGCCGGTTGTGTCAGCTTTGTGCCCACTGGCTCCTTGTAACTGGCTGAGGACTCGGACCTCGTGCGTGATGTGCTGGTGCTGCTTAACCCACTGCTGGACGCTTGAGAGGTCATCCAAGTAATTATCTGGTCCTGTTCTTTTGGATTTGTGAGGGTTGTTGTCCTGGACAACATGGGTGGTATTGAGTGGGTTTTCTTGGGTGCTCCCCTGTGGCCTGTACGTGAACCGTCAGGGGAAACACCTCTTCCCTTGCCCCTCCCTCTTTCACCGGATTTCTTCCTCATTTCACTTATCCTTACAGTACACGCTGACTGGCAGCAGTACAGTGGCAGTACAGAAATGCTATACAGTACCACTATTCCCAGCAGCGACACAGAGCACAATGCTATACAGTGACGGGTGAGCGGTGTACCACTATTCCCAGCAGACACAGAACAGTGAACAGAATGCTATATAGTGTGGCTGAGCGAGCGGTGTACCACTATTCCCAGCAGACACAGAACAGTGAACAGAATGCTATATAGTGTGGCTGAACGAGCGGTGTACTACTGTTCCCAGCAGACACAGAACAGTACACAGAATGCTATATAGTGTGGCTGAACGAGCGGTGTACTACTGTTCCCAGCAGACACAGAACAGTACACAGAATGCTATATAGTGTGGCTGAACGAGCGGTGTACTACTGTTCCCAGCAGACACAGAACAGTGAACAGAATGCTATATAGTGTGGCTGAGCGAGCGGTGTACCACTATTCCCAGCAGACACAGAACAGTGAACAGAATGCTATATAGTGTGGCTGAGCGAGCGGTGTACCACTATTCCCAGCAGACACAGAACAGTAAACAGAATGCTATATAGTGTGGCTGAGCGAGCGGTGTACCACTATTCCCAGCAGACACAGAACAGTGAACAGAATGCTATATAGTGTGGCTGAGCGAGCGGTGTACCACTATTCCCAGCAGACACAGAACAGTGAACAGAATGCTATATAGTGTGGCTGAGCGAGCGGTGTACCACTATTCCCAGCAGACACAGAACAGTGAACAGAATGCTATATAGTGTGGCTGAGCGAGCGGTGTACCACTATTCCCAGCAGACACAGAACAGTGAACAGAATGCTATATAGTGTGGCTGAGCGAGCGGTGTACTACTGTTCCCAGCAGACACAGAACAGTACACAGAATGCTATATAGTGTGGCTGAACGAGCGGTGTACCACTATTCCAAGCAGACACAGAACAGTGAACAGAATGCTATATAGTGTGGCTGAGCGAGCGGTGTACCACTATTCCCAGCAGACACAGAGTGGCAGTAAACAGAATGCTATATAGTGTGGCTGAGCGAGGTACACAGAGTGGCAGTAAACAGAATGCTATATAGTGTGGCTGTGCAAGCGGTGTACTACTATTCCCAGCAGACACAGAGTGGCAGTAAACAGAATGCTATATAGTGTGGCTGAGCGAGGTACACAGAGTGGCAGTAAACAGAATGCTGAGCGAGCGGTGTACTACTATTCCCAGCAGCGACACACAATGACTGGGGGGGACCCTGGCTAGCGTGGCTGGAGCGCGAACTACCCTGCCTGCCTACCCAAAGCTAAACCCACAGACAAATGGCGGAGATATGACGTGGTTCGGGTATTTATTTACCCGAACCACGTGACAGTTCGGCCAATCAGAGCGCGTTCGGGTCCGAACCACGTGACCCGTTCGGCCAATCACAGCGCTAGCCGAACGTTCGGGGAACGTTCGGCCATGCGCTCTTAGTTCGGCCATATGGCCGAACGGTTTGGCCGAGCACCGTCAGGTGTTCGGCCGAACTCGAACATCACCCGAACAGGGTGATGTTCTGCAGAACCCGAACAGTGGCGAACACTGTTCGCCCAACACTACCAGAGATACCAGAGCCCAGCTTGGACGGACTGTCCCGGAACTATTTAAAACCCACTCCTCGAGGAAAACATCTGAGGCCTCCAAGATGGCGCCGACTCGTGCAGCCTCACCGGCAGTGTTGCAGTCCGGATCTTCCGACCAGGACTACGGTAGGCCCGCAAAGCGGGGCAACAACATCTCCTATGCTGACCTCAAATCCTTTGCGGATGACATTAAATCTACCCTGAGAATGGCAATAGCCGAGGTGAGGGATGAAATGGCGGAAATAGCTGCACGCATCACCACCATAGAGAAAGCAGATTTTAAGCGCGATGCCCAAATTAAAACACTGGCGAAAGTTTCTTTTGGCCACAACAACAAGCTAATCGAACACGAACGCCACTTAGAAGATCTCGACAACAGGGGCAGGCGCTGCAATCTCCGCATAAGAGGAGTTCCGGAATCCGTAGGCCACGAAGCGCTAGCTGACTCGCTGTCCGCCATCTTTAACCAACTGCTGGACAAGCCCAAAGATAACAGCATAGACTTTGTACGAGCTCACAGAGCCCTTCGTCCCCAGGGCAACGAGGGGGACCCCCCGAGAGACATCATCTGCTGTCTACAATCCTTCAACTTAAAAGAGGCAATTCTGCGTGCCTCAAGAGATCAATCAGAGATTACTTTTAATGAGCACCAAATAGCCATTTTCCAAGACCTCTCCCCCATCACATTAGCTAACAGGAGAGCCCTTAAACCGCTGCTCCAACTTCTTACGGGAAAAGGACTAAAATACAGATGGAAATTTCCATTCGCCCTGGCAGTAATGGATAAAGGCCGCATGTATGTACTTCGCTCTCCTGATGATCTCTCTGATTTCTGTGAGGCTTTGGGCATCGATACACCTGAGCTTCCACTCTGGTACGCGGATTATAAAACTTCCCTATCAGACTCTGGTTCCATAAACCTAAAGACACCGTTCCCCACTTCATCTAAGGTGAATACCCCTTTAAGAAATAGCTCCAAGAAGTTTTCAACTCCCAGAAGCAAGAAATCTCACTTCAATGATCCTCTCTCGACCCCCCTGAGACCCCTGGGTGATGACGATGATTAACTTTTATCCAACAACCTACGTTATTTGCTTTTACCAGGGTGGCAGTTACTTACCCGATCTCAATGTATGGACTATATATACATATGTCCTTAAACTTTTTACGGTCCACAAAACCAAACAAGAGCTCGCCCTCTACACACCCTGGTCACCAGATCAGATGATTTTGCTCGTGCTGTTACGTTTATTGTGAGCTTTGCTCTATCTGTTCCCCTCTGACTTGTGTTAATAACCTTCCTTTACAGGTAGACGGGTCACCAATCTTTAATTTTGTTTTCTTTTTCTGTTGTGCTACGAAAGGAATTATTTCCGGGTCTACCCCCATGCTCGTTTACAAATAAGACTTTTGGTTGACTTATTTACTGCATCCTTCCATTTGTCAGGCTCCAGGCCTTCTCCCCAACACAGAGGATTTTTCGTTTCCTCTGACCTCATCACAAATTTATTAGTGCGATCCTTCTGTCACTAGAAGGCTCTCCCACGTGTGATTACTGTTTCTTATTCTTGAGTTTACCATTGTTATTTTTATATTGTCATTCTTACCTCAGTATACAGTTGAGTGCTTGTCTTCGCCACCCCCCCTCTAATTCACCTGTCACTATCCTGATGACAGTGTCACTAGGCTGCTCCCTTCTCTGTGGCATCGGATTTCTGTGTGCTGTCATATTAGACATAATGGCCCCAAATACAAAACACACCACCCAAGCCTGGAAATTTGTCTCATCAAACACGAACGGCCTAAATATCCCAGAAAAAAGATCAATGTTTTTAGACTTCCTACATATAGAAAGAGCCCAATTTGGCTTTTTTCAAGAGACCCACTTTAAATCTAACGCTGTCCCTAGGTTTAAAAACAAACGATATCCCACCCATTACTTTGCCACCTCCCCCAGTGACAAAACCAAAGGAGTCTCTATACTCATCCATAAAGCCATTGATTTCAAGTGCAGCACCCAGAGATACGACCCAGAGGGACGCTTCTTGATTCTTCAAGGTACAATAGATGATTTTGATGTGACACTAGCTAACGTGTATGCCCCTAACTCCAAACAGGTTCAATTTATGGCAAAAGTGATTGATGAAATATTACTTGTACAGAAAGGTGTCCTTATACTAGGTGGAGATATCAATGTACCCCTGCACCCCCTTTTGGACTCCTCCACAGGTACTTCCTCTATAACCTTCAAGGCATTGAAAAAAATTAAGTCCTCCCTTGACAGAATCTCCTTGATTGACACCTGGCGTCTCCTCCACCCGACTAACAAAGATTTCACTTTCTACTCTGGCCTCCATAAAAAATACACGAGAATAGACTATTTTTTCCTCCAGCAAAGAGAGATCTCGTTATTAACTGAAGCCAGGATAGAAACTAAGATTCTAGCAGATAACTCTCCTATCACTTGCACGATCAAAGTCCCCAGTAGCAATGCTAAACAATTTTCGTGGAAATTGAACCCCTTCCTGCTCTCTAGCCAACCTAACCTAGATACACTAAAAAACGAGCTATCCCTTTTCTTCCAGATACATTCCAACCAGGAGACCTCAGATCTCACCATTTGGGAAGCCCACAAACCCTTTATCCGAGGCTATCTCATTAAGTTGGGAGCTAGGGCAAAAAGAGAACGTCTTACTCAGCTAAACAACCTGTATTCCCAAATCAACATGCTAGAAGCCCAACACAAACTCAAACACATACAAGATAACTTAAATAAATTAACGGAACTACGCAAACAACTCCTGGCCAGATTGGCTATCCAAGCAAAACGTAAACTTCTCCTTCAAAAGAAAGTTTTCTATGAACACGCCAACAAGGCTGGATCCTTTTTGGCAAAGGCCCTTAGAGAACAAAGAGCAAAAACCTCGGTGAGATGTATTCTTGACCACAAAAATAGGAAAAAAATAGCCCCTGAAGATATTGCAGAACAATTTAGATTATTCTACAAAAATCTGTATAATCTTCCCTCCCCCATGACCTCCAACTCCATACCAAAAAACAGAAAGGAGGAAATTGAGGTCTTCCTCTCTAAATTTGGCCTAGATAAACTTTCAAGTGAGGAACAACTAGCTCTTAACACTCCTCTGACCATGGGAGAGTTCTCGGAGGCAGTTAAAAACACTAAAACAAACAAAAGCCCTGGCCCAGATGGTCTCTCGGCCCACTACTACAAAGCATTTTTGGACCTTTTAGCGCCACACTTTCTTAAAGCATTCAACTCTATCACAAAATACTCGACCCCCTCTAAACAGCTCCTAGAGGCCCATGTCACAGTTATCCACAAACCTGATAAAGACCCTCAAAACTGCTCCAGCTATCGTCCCATCTCTTTGCTAAATCTAGATATCAAAATCTTTGCCAAGATCCTGGCTACCAGATTGGTCCCAATTCTTGAGACTAGAATCCTCCATGATCAAGTTGGCTTCCTACCAGGCAGAGAAGCAAGAGATGGGACGATGAGAGCGGTGGGACTACAGTCATGGCTCTCTCGGTGTTCCGTGGCGGGCTGTTTCCTCTCCACGGACGCCGAGAAAGCCTTTGACAGAGTGGCCTGGGACTTTGTTCAAGCTACCCTTGAGCATATGCATTTGGGTCACCAGATGCTCGATTGGATCATGCTTCTCTATTTAAATCCCTCTGCCCGAATAAAGGTCAATGGCATCCTCTCAGACTCATTTGATCTTGCAAATGGGACCAGGCAGGGATGCCCCCTGTCCCCCTTGATCTTCATTACCATTCTAGAAACCTTCCTAAACTCAATCAGGGCAGATACTTCCATCAAAGGGGTCACAGTTAATGGACAGGAGCATAAAGTCTCAGCCTTCGCTGATGACCTCCTTTTTTTCATTACCGCCCCAGAGACCTCCCTGCCTGCTCTCATTGATAAATTTGAATGCTTTGGCCTGTTATCCAATTACAAGATAAACTTTACTAAATCCTACGCCCTAAACATCTCATTAGATCCGTCCCTAGCCGCCAATCTGGCCTCTCAGCTCCCTTTCCAATGGGCTAAACATTCCATCAAATATCTGGGCATCAATTTGTCCACCAACCAAGACCTGTTATACCAACTAAATTTTGCTCCACTAATTACCAGTTTCTCCAAAGACATAAAGAACTGGTCATTTAAACAACATATCTCCTGGTTTGGCAGACTGTCTGCCATCAAGATGAATCTTTTACCCAGATTTCTGTACATCTCCCAAACTCTACCCATTACAGTGCCCAACTCATTTTTTAACAATCTACAATCCCTACTCTCAGGCTATCTCTGGGGCCAGAAACACCCCAGAATAAAACGTTCCACTCTCACTCTACCAAAGGGGGAGGGGGGCATTGCCCTCCCTGAACCCAAAGCATACCATCAGGTGTCTTCCTTGAGTAGAATCTTAGATTGGTGCACACCTCTATCCCCTAAACGCTGGATCCAGATTGAAGAGGCCTTCTCTAATAGCAGTCTGAGAGCTCTTCCATGGTCAAACCCCAACAGATCTCAAATAGACAACTTGACCCATCCCTTGATGATAGCTTCTCTGAAAAACATTACCTCTCTGGCCAAATCAAAGACCTTAACTTCAATCCCGGGTCCCCTTTCCCCTCTGCTTAACAACCCACACTTCCCACCCGGTACCTCACTCTCCTTCCTCCCCAACCTTAACAATAGATATTTAACGCTAAAAGACATTACTCTTAACGGCCAGTGCAAAACTCGCGAGGACTTAGCCTCCTTTACAGTTGACGGCAACATTCCTCTATGGGATTATCTCCAAATCCGGAGTTTTGTTAATACTATAGCAAGAAAAGCAAACTTAAAGATGCCTCTCTCACCCTTTGAAATGTGGGCCTCGGCTCAAAAACCAGTCAGACATGCTATCTCTCTCATATATATTTAATCTTATAACCTCAAACCCTACCCCAGAAGAGCTTGGACCATTCCAATCTAAATGGGAGTCCCTACTGCAAAAAACCCTACCCCAAGAGACTTGGCACAAAATCTATATCCTCTCCCATAAAGCTTCCTTAAATGTGAATACCCAAGAACAAGGCTACAAAATTCTCTCACACTGGTATAGGACCCCAGCTTTCCTACACCAAGCCAAATTACTGGCATCCAGCGAGTGCTGGAGATGCCACTCTCAAGGAGGAGACCTACTTCACATTTTTTGGTCCTGCCCAACACTAACCTCATTCTGGCACAAAGTGCATACCTTGGCTGAACAGCTAACCGCCACATCCATTTCCTTCTCCCCTGAAATGTTCCTACTACACGCCACTTCAGCCTCAATCCAAATTTATAGGCGCTCTCTGCTAATCCACCTAGTAAATGCTGCCAGAAGCTTAATTCCCTCGCTCTGGAAATCCCCGGACCCTCCCTCCATTAAAGGGACTCCGAGCAGTGCAGAAACTATGGAAAGATGCATATCATTTTAAAGCTCTCTTTCTCCTCTTTCCAATGATATATAAACCACCACCCTACGTCTTTTAGTTTTCGCTATTTTCGCGATTGAAATTGCCGTGGACGCGATTTCGATCGCGAAAATAGAGAAAACTAAAAGGCGTAGGGCAACGATGTAGGTGGCGTCAGAAAGAGGAGAAAGAGAGCTTTAAAATGATATCCATCAAGCCATAGTTATATTGTATTACACAGGACGACACTTTCCCCAGTGTCAGCAGCTCCATTCTGCTGAATGCAGCTGCTGACTTTGACAAAAAGTCGCCCTGTGTAATACAATATAACTATGGCTTGATGGATATCATTTTAAAGCTCTCTTTCTCCTCTTTCTGACGCCACCTACATCGTTGCCCTACGCCTTTTAGTTTTCTCTATTTTCGCGATCGAAATCGCGTCCACGGCAATTTCAATCGCGAAAATAGCGAAAACTAAAAGGCGTAGGGTGGCGGTTTATATATCATTGGAAAGAGGAGAAAGAGAGCTTTAAAATGATGTGCATCTTTCCATAGTTTCTTCACTGCTCGGAGTCCCTTTAAACTCTGGTTCTCGAAAATTAACACAATTTATGATATGGAGGAAATTATCGCTTCTTCCCTTGGCAAATCCAACCAATTTTTAACTACATGGGAGAACTGGTTGGCTTTCAAATCTTCTCCAGCTTATGATCTGATTATGCTCAAATAATATCACTGCCATATAGATAATGACATACACTTTCTGATTTGCTGAAGTATCTACCCCCCCCCCCCCCCTCTTCTACATGAAGTTCATCCCTTTAGCTTTCTCATTATCTTGATAAGATTGACTGTTGAGAAATGATATGATATTACTCTCTATAGCTTGTACTCGTTTCATATTGCTGTCTTACACTATGCTAAGTGATTCTGATTTAGCTGATTGTTCAATATTACCAACTAAGTCTGATTCAAGATATTTGACTTTGTACATGGAAGTCGTTTTTTTTTTTTCTTGTTGATAACTGCAATAAAATTCTTTAAAAGTGAAAAAAAAAAAAAAAACTATAACGTTGCAAGCTTCTAAAATGATAATACTTCAAAAACTGTAATATTTTAACATTGTAGATGATATTTACCGCGGCGTCCTTTTTTCTGCTCTTTTCGACGTATTAACGATAATTGCATTAGACGAGAGTCTATGGCGGCGTCCTCTTCGTCCACCCTGAGCCGGCGCCCTTTTTTCTTGCTATATATTGTTTAGTATCCATGTTTAGTTGTTAGTGGAGGAAGCAGAGCACATCTGCAGGGCCGGCTGAGCCGCGTCTCTCCTCTCGGTGTCCCGGTGACCTTGCCGATATCATTACCGGAGCCCAGAAGGGAGATCATTAGAGACAGAGCATGCTACCAGAGTGCAGCAGAAACAAATAACGGCTTTCCTCGCGTGGCCGCGGCCGCGTTTTCCCAGCAGGAAGAAGGATGTCTGCAATTTCCTCTCAGTGTTTCTGTTCTTTTTTACTCCTGGATTTTATTTATTTTTTTTATTAGAATTAAATGATCTAATATTTAGTACCCTGGATAGCAGCCGAGCACTTGCCCTCCAGCACAGAGCACAGAATTAATCAGGAGCTCCTTCTGATTCTGATCGATAAAAGTCCATAAGATATGAGCAGAGCAGTGGCATCTCAAACGGCGAATAAAACGCTACAGAGCGTCATGACTAAGTGCTCACTCTGTACAGCCGGCTGCTGGACTTGCGGGGTTAATTGTGTCACAGGGCAGAGTGTATTTATAGCAACAGGAACACAGGAGGCCTGAGCCACTGACTTTACTGCAGGTTTATTATATGGCAACACATCAGATCTGTGTTTTTAGCAAAAGGGGATTATTATATGGGAGAGAATACAGAGGCGGCAGCCATGACGGATCAGCGGCTTTATCCCCCTGCAGGATAGTCATGTGACTACAGCACAGTCATGTGTACAGTCATGTGACTACTACAATGCAGAGGTGGCAGCCATGATGGATCAGCGGCTTTATCCCCCTGCAGGATAGTCATGTGACTACAGCACAGTCATGCAGTGGCGTTCCTACCATTGGGCGCAGGGGGGCGTGGCGCCCCGGGTGACTGACAGCCGGGCGGGTCTCGCCACGACCCCCCATAGTTGCAGAGCAGGAGGGGAAGAGCAGCGCTAGAAGGAGGGGTGACAGGGACAGCGGCAGGGAGGGGGGACAGATCCCCCCCTCCCTCACCTGGGTCCCCTCCTTCTGCCTCTCTTCCCCTCCAAAATGACAGCAGGGGCAGCGAGCACCAAACAGGCAGGGCGGGCGGGTGGAAAATACTCACTTTACTCTGCCTCCTAAGCATTTTTAAAAGTTTTAAGAATTCATTTTATCCTGTTGGCGCCTCTGTTCTTCATTACGTTATCATTGGCAGAGCAGGCAGCAGAAGGGGGAAGCTACATCCAGCCTGCATGTGCTCCTCCCCTCCCTTTCTCCTGCATGTAAGAATAACTATAGAGTAGATAACTTGAGGATCGGAGTAATATGATAACACTCTCACTATGAAAGCGTATCACTACATGTTAATAAGGTAACCTTCTTTAGTGAATTAACACTTTAAAAAACGATCGATGGTAGGCGATACGTTTTCACTTGCCTTATCATCACCAGCATAATCTTAGTGAATTGTAGCCAATATTCCTGGAAAATTGGCTTACAGCAGCCTGTAAAGTACTGCAGGTTGCAGGTTTTGTCAAAGAAAATTCTGCCTTGTTCGGTAGCAGCGTCTCCAGCAGCTCAGACTCGTGGCTTGTAAACGGAAATGGGCGCATATCAGCAATTCCTTCGGTTAAGTTTCCTCAATTCCAGACAGTAAATCATGTGCACAGCTGGGCGACGGAGCGTGACAATATTTCTGCTCCGCGGAGCGGCCGAGCAGATCCCAAGAATGATGATGATGTGTAAAATTATCCGGCATGTGTCAGGATGTACATCCAGGAGATCTTCTCCTCCACAGGGTCACGTCCAGGCTAAACAAAGCCATGCTGGATTGGCGACATTTCAGCCGTGTATGGGGAGGACTGCCAGATCCCATTCTGCCTGCTAATCCCTTAAACGCTGATGAATAGACTTCTGCTAAGTACGTACATTTATAAACCTGTAAGGAGGACTGAGCGATATTGAGCGAGGGCCTCTTGGGACTTAGTGGCCATACAAAATCTATGTATGTATTTATTATATGTTTTGGTCATGTACATTGCCTGTGTATGTGTGCCTCTGATACTGCTTTTCCCTCCTTCTCTTTCAGGGACTGGCTCTGGGGCACTACTGAGCAGGGCTGCTCAAATCCGGATGCGGGAGATATCCGGATAGTTGCTATCCGGATATCTCCCAGTAAACCTGTGCGGGGTCAATCTTACCTGTCTGACGTCTTCTTTGGTCCGTCCCTCAGCGCCTCCCACGATGTGGTCCAAGCGGCGGTCATGTGATTACAAACACTTCCTCCTTCCGGGTTGAAGGAGGAAGTGTTTGTAATCACGTGACAGAGTGGAGCGCATCGTGGGAGGGGCCGAGGGATGGACGAAGAAGACGTCAGACAGGTAAGATTGTCCCCCCCGCCCACCCCGCACAGGTTTACTGGGAGAAATCCGGATAGCAACTATCTATGTATCTCCTGGATCCGGATTTGAGCAACCCTACTACTGAGGTTGCCGTTTCCAGGCAGATGAGCTCAGAAATTCTGATCCTGATTGGCATTCGGCAGCTGTCAGAGCAGAGGGAGTGTGGTTATCAGCAGCCAATGAACTTTGATCTCCCCTCACAGCTTAGGTCAGGTGATGCTGTGATTTCTCCTTACTGTCTGTCAGGACAAGCTGCGATCCTCCTCCCTCCCACCCTCTATTTTGCTATCTCTTGGACTTTCGTAGGCCATTGACTTTATTGGTGGTAAAAGTTGCCCACGGTGGTGGGCGGGCCAAGTATAATCAGAAGGTGTTTATTCTGGATTTGATGTTTGATGATTTATGGTTTGATGAATATTTATGTTAACCATATTTTCATTAAAGTTATTTTGAATTGATTCAAGTAATAAATATTGAACAACTCTACTTTAAAAAAAAAATGCAATAAATAGCACCTATGGCCAATTTCATTCCAATTTTGTGTTTGTTTTAATTCATAATGTGCATTTATTTTATATGTGTGCCTCTTAAAGTCCCATGTAGCGGACGCAAGCACGCAGGGCTCCGCTCTGTCATAATAACCTCACCCAGGGCTGGATTTGTACTCTTTGCCACCCAAGGCCAAGGACAATGTCACCAGCCGCCCCCTTCGGTATAGGTAGCAACTCCCCCCTAGTATAGCTAGCCATGTGACCCCTCCCCCTTCCCTCTAGTATAGGTAGCCTGATGACCCCCCTCCCTTTAGTATTGGTAGCCAGATAACTCCCTTATTCCCTCTCCCATTCAATATATGTAGCCATCTTGCCTCCACACCCCAGCAGCCATTAATGTCAATGTCCTCTTCACTCTTCTCCAGTGCAGAAGCTCTGTTTCTATCAGCGACCACAGTCAGGCGCTTGCCCGCTTTCCCTGCTTGCAAATGCTGCACCAGTTTAGCCTGCTGCCCACCCACCCCTTACTCATGTGGTGCCCTAGGCCATGGCCTAGGTGGCCTTGGCCTCAATCCGGCCCTGTCCTCACCACTGTATGAAAGCTGCTAATTATAAATGATAGGCAGGACGTCTGTATGATAATGTGGGCTTTTCTCAATGCTCACACACAAACCTTGTGCAGGACTTGTAGGTGCTAAAGGGGACCTGTCACTCTTGAACCCCAATAGCTTAGCCCCCGACTGTTCTTCTTTCTCCCTTATTTGTCCCGTTTTAAGGACTGATGTACAGATTTGTGTTAATATATATATTATTCTACATATGTTTGAAGAGGGATTGTCACCCCAAAAAAATCGAATTTCAACTGCAACTGGTCTGAGTGTATTAAGTGATAAAGATGCTAATCCTGCATTCAAAACCTTAAAAACTTTTTCTGCTGTTATGGTTTGGAGTTATCATATACCTTGGGAGCACTGGTCCTTTCATTGCCATTGCCAAACAGGTGCATGCTGGGGGAGCTTTTTATCTATAATATATTCCTCCTCTTCCCTTTATTCCCCCCTCCTTCTAATAACATAAGACAGTGCACTTCCTAGTATGGACCGCAGTGTGAGTGTCTGAAGACTCTGGGAGGAGGGCGGGAAACAAATACACAATTAGCAAGAGGAGAAAAACGAGTGAGGGAGGAAATGATGTCAGGATTAGCTCCATTCACAGGTAACCAAGATGGAAACTGTCTACAATAGGATTCTCTGCTTTTCCTTCATAAAATTCACAGGAATCATAATGTAGACAGTGCAGTACATCTGTTATGTAAGTAGAACTAGTATTTATCTTTTTATATAAGTGTTTTTTATTTATAGGTTAGCATGGGTGTCACTTGTTCTTTAACTGACTCTAAACTTTATTCCCGTTAATTAAATTGATATATTTCTTATTTTCAAATGTTAAAATGAAGAAAAACTATTGATGATGGAAAGGACCAGTGTGGTTTAAATGAGAAAACTACTTATTTCAAATGTGCATGGTGAGGGGTGTGGTGGAGGAGGCGATGGGCATTGGGGGGGGTGGGAGGGGCCATCCTGTACATTATTATGCTGAGCGCAGCAACAGAGCGTTATGGCATTATTACACATTACCTGCTCCTGGCACTGGCACCGCCTCCACTTCCTGGATAGTTTCCAAGTGTTGTGCAGCCAGCATTCACCATGTGACATCAGTCCCTGCATGGTGATTGGCTGGATACATGGCATGGAGTGGAAGGAACGTGTGCCAGGAGCAGGTACTGGATAATACTGCTTCTGCTGTAAGCACATTATCGGGCCCTCCTAGCAGTGATGAGCAAAAATGCCGATATTTGTTTTTCTCTAATTTTCACAAGATTAAAGTGTAACTGTCGGGCATAAAATCAAAAATTAATTCTTTAGTTTTATCTGGTAAACAAGTAATACGGATGCTAATCAGGCAATCCAAAAGTTAAAATCTCTATTACTTTCTTGTTTATAAATGATCATTCCCCAGTTTACTTGACTCCTATTTAGTACGTTGCCACACAAATAAGTTGCAGGGCATGCTGGGTTGTCCTTTTTTGCTTCATTATTTCCCCTCAGACTTAACTAATGTACAGAAGCAAAAAAAAAGGACAACCCAGCATGCCCTGAAACTTCCTTTATGCGGCAATGTGCCAAATAAGAGTCAGGTGAACTGGGGAATGATCATTTATAAACAAGAAAAGTAAAAGAGATTTTAACTGTTGTATTGCCTGATTAGCATCCTCATTACTTATTTACCAGATAAAAATATAGAATTGATTTTTGATTTTATGCCCGACAGTTACTCTTTAATGTTAAATTTGACCTTTGAATGAAAAATGCCATCAAAAAACATTTTGTAAGAAGTTTGTGATTTTTTTTGCATTTTTTGCAAATAAAGTTTTTTTGCTAGGTTTTGGGGTAAAAATAACTATATTTTTGCTGTAAAAATTATTTTTGAGGTAAAAATAATGATTTTCCGCATTTTGACGAATTTTTGCCACAATGTATTTTGCAAAAATTTTCTCGAAATCGAAAATGTAATTTTCGAGGCGAAAATTATGGGCGAAAATTTGCCAGCAACACTGCACCAAAGCTCCCATGTGATGGAAGTTGGGGGAGGAACCGTCGACAGATCTCTGTGAGGGGGATGGGTTGTCCTGTATAGTTATGTCCCTGCCTGACTGGAGTTTCTTTACAGTATAGGGGCATAGCAGGGTCAAACACTCAGACAGACCAACTGTCAGATTCCCAGAGACAATGAACAGTAAAACAGGGCTGTCTAGTGGAAGGAGCTGGAACAGTGTAAAAAGGAGAGATTTGTGGAGTCAGGACTGTGAGAGGAAATTAGACGCAGCTTCTGTTTGCAATGGAGTTCATAAATTCAGGAACACTTTAATTACTGCATTATTCAATTCCTTCCCCACTTTATTATTAGCAGACATCTTGCTAATCCTGTTTGCTTGCTCCTCCAAATTGCTGCTTAGGGCTGATATTTGATTCTGCTCTCTCATTTGTACTGCACATTCATTCTTTAACAACTCTGTTACCTTCATCGCAAATACATAATGTGCATCCGTTCCTTGGACAGCTGTGAATTTAAAGAGGCCCTGAGCAGTAATTTAAATCAAAAATGTCACATGCATGGGGTTTCCTCCAGCCCACCGGCGTCTTCCTGGCTCTTCTGCGGGTCCTGCTGGTGGCTTAGTTACTGACAACACCCGTGGCGGGTGGCGGTCCGACACTTCCTGGATCTGGATGCTCGATGGCCGCTATGCTTCATCGCTCCGGCCGCTACACGTCATCACGGCGGCCAGCGGGACAGCACTGCGCAGGCACGGTTTTCTAACGCTGAACGGCGCATGCACAGTACTGTCAGGCCAGCTGCCTTGGTGACGTGTAGCGGCCGGCGTGGTCACGCCAAGTATCGAGATCCATGAAGTGTCAGCCGGACACCTGGCCCGGGTGTCGCCGGTAAAGGAGCTGCCAGCGAGATTTGCAGAAGAGCCAGGAGGACTCCGGGGGATCTCGCGGCCTATGGTGGGCTGGAGGAAGCCCCAGGTAAGTTAGATTTTTGATTTAAAGTGGATTCGAGATGAAAAACTAACTATAACAAGAAACTTGTCTATATATCTTATCTAAAGTTTAGATAGTTTACACAGCAAATCTAGCTGCAAACAGCTTTAATAGGAAATTATTATTTCTTCCTGTGATACAATGACACAGCAGCCATGTTGTTTGTAAACATTACACAGAGGCAGGCTTATCTGTATCTAGATCACTAAGCCTGTGAAAAAAAACCTAATTCCCCCTCCTCCCTCCTCCCCTCTGCCTCTGAAATCAATGGCTAGTAACACCTCCTCCTCCTCCTGCCCAGACTGAGCTCCCATGAGCCCTTGCTACTGCCAAGGCTCTCTGAAACCCTGTGGGCGTGGCTTGTTTAGTTTATAGGGAATTAGAGTATTAAAACAAAAACCAAAAAGTATTTGGCTTGAGGAATGCCCTATAAACAATAGGAAAGGAACACAATAATGCAATGAGTAAAAGTTCACCTCGGATCCACTTTAAATTACTGATCAGAGTCCCTTTAAAGAAGCGCTGTAGTAGTGACACTTAGTAAAATGTAATACATTATTCAGGATACCCACTTTTATGTTAATTCTCCTGGTTTCAGCATCTCCTTCCTATATCTATATATTGCTGTATATTGGTATGAAGCCCCGCCCACCCAGTGATGCTTAGCCTAGGCTGGTTAGCTAAGCGGAATTCTCCCAGAGCATTCTGGGAGACCAGGCATTATTTGTACTGGCTTCGAAAATCTCAGTAAAAAAAAAAAAATTATGCGTATTAAGATATACATACAACCAGTAGCGGCTTCAGATTTTTTTGGGGGTTATGAAGGGGAAACAATGGTTAGCTAGTGACACACATGAAAGAAAAAGAAATACCCAGCAATAATTATTATTATTTTAGTATTTATATAGCGCTGACATCTTACGCAGCGCTGTACAGTTTATATATAGTCTTGTCACTTAAAGAGAAACTCCGACCAGGAATTAAACTTTATCCCAAGTAGCTGATACCCCCTTTTACATGAGAAATCTATTCCTTTTCACAAACAGACCATCAGGGGGCGCTGTATGACTGATATTGTGGTGAAAACCTTCCCACAAGAAGCTCTGAGGACCGTGGTAGTCCTGGCAGTTTCCTGTCTGTGAACCTTGTTGCATTGTGGGAAATAGCTGTTTACAGCTGTTTCCAACTGCCAAAAAAGCATGCAGCGGCTACATCACCTGCCAACAGTAAAAATGTCACCATGTAATAACTGTCAGAATGTAAATCAGGGATTTAAAAGATTTTTACAATGGGCAAACACTGACTAAATCATTTATACATAATTATTGTAAAAATTAAGCACTTTTTTATTACATTATTTTCACTGGAGTTCCTCTTTAAAGGATTAGACAACCGGGGGAGCTGTGGGTTGTTATTGGCCTTGCTGGCTGATGGTCTACCCATTAGGGATGAGGTTGGAAATACAGCACCTTATTATATCTTGCAGGAGGGATCTAAGGGACCTGCTTTAAAGAATAAAGTCCATCTTGTTGAAAGCTTAACCCAATAGGGGGTTAGTAAGTTAGCGTCCATGGCACAACATAGATTATATATCCACAATCAGCTGGGTACAGGTCAAATTATCTTGAGAATTACAGAACAAAAATATGAGAAAATAAGTGAGAGAGAAACAGAAGAGAGAAAAGCATGGAACGTTGACCAACCCTTATAAAGTACAAGTTAGGTTGTCCTGACGGTCGTGTCCCAGGGCCGGATTTTCCATAAGGCACTGTAGGCATGTGCCTACAGGCGCCTTATGTGGGAGAGGTGGCCTCTCCTCCTCAGACCACTGTCTTTAGGATCTTACAGTCAAATCCCTGCCTCATATCACTGACCTCAGACACTTACCCTAGTCTCATGTCACTAAGGATGATATGAGACAGTGATTAGAGTGTAAGATTCTAAGGACAGTTAGTGACATAAGTCGGGGGTAAGAGTTCAGAATACTTTACTTGGGGGTGTGGCCTGTGTTCAGGGGCAGAGTTTAGGGCACCAGAACACCTGTGCCTACAGGGTCTTGGGGTGTAAATCCAGGCCTATTCACTTGTGCATCTAGATTGTAATCTGCCGAGGGCAAGTCTTCCTCTCCTTGCCTTATAATTGTGGTCATGTGGGATGCGAAAGTTTGGGGAACGTTGTTATTCGTCATGATTTTCCTGCATAAATCGTTGGTTGTTACGATAAAAATGTCAGTTAAATATATCACATAGGAGACACACACAGTGATATTTGAGAAGTGAAATAAAGTTTATTGCATTTACATAAAGTGCGCAATAATTGTTTAAATAAAATTAGGCAGGTGCATAACTTTGGGCACTATTGTCATTTTATTGATTCCAAAACCTTTAGAACTAATTCTTCGAACTCAAATTGGCTTGGTAAGCTCAGTGACCCCTGACCAACATACACAGGTGAATCCAATTATGAGAGAGTATTTAAGGGGGTCAATTGTTAGTTTCCCTCCTCTTTAAATTTTTCTGAAGAGTAGCAACATGGGGGTCTCAAAACAACTCTCCAAAGACCTGAAGACAAAGATTGTTCACCATCATGGTTTAGGGGAAGGATACAGAAAATTTTCTCAGAGATTTCAGCTGTCTGTTTCCACAGTTAGGAACATATTGAGGAAATGGAAGACAACAGTCTCAGTTCAAGTTAAGGCTCGAAGAAGCAGACCAAGAAAAATCTCAAGTAAACAGAAGCGGTGAATGGTGAGAACAGTCAGAGTCAACCCACAGACCAGCACCAAAGACCTACAATGTCATCTTGCTGCAGATGGAGTCACTGTAAATCGGCGCACTTTACACAAGGAGATGCTGTATACGAGAGTGATGCAGAGGAAGCTTTTTCTCCGCCCACAGCACAAACAGAGCCACTCGAGATATGCTAAAGCACATTTGGACAAGCCAGCTTCATTTTAGAATAAGGTGCTGTGGACTGCTGAAGCTAAAATAGAGTTATTTGGGCATAACAAGGGGCATTATGCATGGTGGAAAAACCACACAGCATTCCAAGAAAACCACCTGCTACCTGCAGTAAAATATGCTGGTGGCTCCATCATGCAGTGGGGCTGTATGGCCAGTGCAGGGACCGGAAATCTTGTCAAAGTTGAGGGACACATGGATTACACTCAGTATCAGAAGATTCTGGGGACCAATGTCCAGGAATCGGTGACAAAACTGAAGCAGCACCGGGGCTGGATCTTTCAACAAGACAATGACCCTAAACACTGCTCAAAATCCACTAAGGCATTCATGCAGAGTAACAAGTACAACGTTCTGGAATGTCCATCTCAGTCCCCAGACTTGAATATAATTTAAAATCTGTGGTGTGAGTCAAAGAGAGCTGTCCATGCTCGGAAGCCATCAAACCTGAATGAACTAGACATGTTTTGTGAAGAGGAATAGTCCAAAATACCTTCGACCAGAATCCAGACTCTCATTGGAACCTACAGGAAGCGTTTAGAGTCTGTAATTTCTGCAAAAGGAGGATCTACTAAATATTGATTTCATTTCTTTTTTGTGATGCCCAAATTTATGCACCTGCCTAATTTTGTTTAAACAATTACTGCACACTTTCTGTAAATGCAATAAACTTAACTTCTCTTCTCAAATATCACTGTGTGTGTCTCCTATATGATATATTTAACTGACATTTTTTCGTAACAAGCAACGATTTATACAGGAAAATCATGATGATTAAAAACATTGCCCAAACTTTCGCATCCCACTGTATAAACAATTGACTGTGCGATTCCCAGCAATGGCTGTACTTCCGGTAATGGCTATAGTGATTGCCAGCTAATTATTTTTAGAGATTGGATTTGATTGGCCCAATCCCAGACAATTTCTGCTAAAGCAAACCTGTAATGCAGAGATGGGATAAAAGTTAGATACTTACCTCAGCCTCTGGATGGTCCAGAAGCCTCCTGGATCAACCAGCCATTGCAGCGCAGGGTCCCTCTAATGGCCCATACACACGGGCTACAACTGTCGCCGCAACCGTGTGTATGATGCACGCGTTCCGAACCGTCGCTACTTAGAGCTGTCGCCAGGCGATTGACTTGGTCAATCGCCAGCTACAGCTGTCGCCGCAACTTTGCCGCAACTGTCGCTAGTCCACCTTGTGTATGCGGACTAGCGACAGCAACACACGCAGTGAGCGGAGCCTCCAGCGGGGGGGGGGGGGGGGGGAGGAACCTTTGGCGACAGCTTCCGCCGAATCTGTGTCCCTCTGTGCGCCGTGTGTACGGCTGCTGCACAGAGGGACCTGGCGACGAGCTGTCGCTGCTTTTTTTTTTTTTTTTTTGTGACTGCCAACATTTGTGCCTCGTGAGTACGAGACTTTAGTCTCATGCATTCAGACTGGGCATGTGTGAGCAAGGTCCACACATGCCCAGTAGACAGGGCCGAATTTGTGTTTTCCAGCGCACAAGGTCAGCTACCACAAACTATTTGGAGACAGCATTGTCTCATCGCACACCAGGTGAGGTGAGGGAGATGCAGGGATGCTCTGGAATTCAGGCTGGGTGTGCAACAGCGCAGGGCAACCTTATGGCCTATACACATGGGCTACAACTGTCGCCGCAACACGTGCGTGCCACGTGTTTGCGGCGACAGTTGTAGCCCGTGTGTATGACACGTGCGCCCCAAACCGTCGCTACTCAGAGCTGTCGCCGGGCGATTGACTTGGTCAATCGCCTGCAACAGCTGTTGCCGCAACTTCGACGCAACTGTCGCTAGTCCGCCGTGTGTATGCGGACTAGCGACAGCAACTCCATACACAATGTAGGGGACGGCGGGGGGGAAGAACCTTTGGCGACAGCTTCCGCAGCATCTCTGTCCCTCTGTGCGCCGTTTGTACGGCTGTTGCACAGAGGGACCTGACGACGAGCTGTCGCTGTTTTTTTTTCTTTTTTTTTTTTCGGCGACTTGCTACATTTGTGCCTTGTGAGTACGAGGCTTTAGACCAGGAGAGATGATTTATTTTGACATGTGGCCTCATATCTCTCCCCAAGTCCCGCCACCCCTGTGCCCTCCTGCTTTTTCTGTGCCCAAGGCCATGGCCTTTGCGGCCTTTCCAGAAAACCGACCCCTGCCTTTAGATCAAAGCTGTGCCCAGTGTGGATGCGCTGGTCTATGGAAGACGAGGATCTGGGAAGCCTCTGGACGATACAGACACTTTCCACTTTTTTGGTACGTAATGTTTTACCCTTTTTTTTTTAACTACAGGTTTACTTTAAATTTGCATGCAAGCCATTAAAATTAGCATCTTATTGATTATCTCTGCTTGTCGCTCTGGTCAGAAGGTCAGGTTGGTCGGTTTATGGATCTCGAATTCAGCAAGTCACGGCTCTCTGAGATGCTTTTACTCGAAACTTTTAGAAAATTAATCTGTCGTAATGAGGGGTCTTTAATCACTGAAGCTGCTGGCGGCTAAACAAGAAAATGAGAGTTTATTACATTTTACTCTGGGTGGGTTCGTGAAATGGCTTATATAAAATCAAATTCATTATATTGGCCTATTTTTTGCCTCTGCTGTGAAATTTCTCCAGGGATACCAGCAAAACAGTCCAATTAATTACGAGATTGTATTCTACGGTATTTGCAGCTCACAGTGGAAGATGTTCGGTGAAAGCGCCTGTGTTGCGGCAGAGCGCAGGATGCGTGAGGTAGGTAGACACGTCGTATTTTTATTTATTTTTTTGTTATATTTAGAGTGCTAAAATGGAACTAAATCTTCCAAATCCAATTGTTTTCCAGATAGTCAAACCTGAATTATAGAAGACTGGAACATTAATTATATTCCTAGTGCAAAATGACAAAAACCTGGGATCACCGCCAAGCGCATGCCCGATCGATGATGCAACCAATTTTGGGCCAACATTGGTTGTATGTATCAATCGGACATGCTGCAAGGTCGACATGCTCAATCGGGTGCACAGCGGTCAAGGCATGCGATATCGGGACAAACAGCAAACGCGACGGGAACCCCCATGGTTGGCTCCCCAAACGTAGAATCTGAACCCCAGTGCCCGGTGTAGCATACTTTATCTGTCTGTGTCTGCCACTTGCTCCGGACTCCGTCCGCAATCCGCATACATGCCCCCCACGTAGTTGCTGGTGTAACATGGGCGTGTGTGACGTCAGGTTAAGCATACTGCACTGCGGTGGGGGTCACATTTTACATTAGGGGGGACAGCGAGGGATGGGGGGGCTGGCGGATGCGACTTCACAAGGCAGATTCCTGAGGGATTTCATGCTGTAATCAATGGGGAATCAGACTGTGTTTTATGGGCAGGCTGCAGATCCCTCTTCAATCAAATTTGATAAAAGAGAGTGATCTGTCTCTTGGCAGATCTGCCCATAATCACTAGATGTATGAGCACCAAGCGGGATCATCCACCAGGCAACCTAGGCAGGTGCTTGTGGCCTAGTGGGCATCAAGGGGCCCACCAGCCACCTTCTCTGACCTCTCTCTACTTCAGCTTACCAAAACAACCACAAGGGGGCCTCAAATTCACTACCTTGCCTAGGGCCCGGTTACATCTCAATCCATCTCTGCTAACACGCATGTAGTATCACCTGAGCTGTATCAATTGTAGACAAAGAAATGAAGATCAGATCTCAGAGCGGTGGATTGAGATTTAGAAAAGATTGTGAATTAAAGCAATACTGAAGCAATCTAAAAACATTGGTTAAATACTCAGCTATGGAGAGGAAAGACTTCCATAGAGCCTTCTCGGGCCACTCTCCATCCCCTAGTTCGACTGCTGCCCCCCACCGTTGAATTTCTTCACCTTTCGGGACTCTTCGGTAGGCTTTGGAAGCACTTTCATCCCGAGTGCTTCTGGGGATGGGCGTGTCTGTACTACACAGGCGCGAGCACGGACTCATGCCTGCAGCTGCAGAGTACGATTCCACTCATCTTCAGAAACACTCAGGAATGCATGTAATTCCAAAGATGACCCAAGGAGGGTCTGACGATCTATTCGACCAAGCTGATGGAATAACTTCCCCAGGGCTTGGCGGTGGACTGAGGACATGGAGAGAGGACCAGGAAGGCTCTATGCGACCCAGAACCTTCCATTTTTGTCAGTGAGTACCTGATTTGTTTTCTTTTAGATCACAGTATTGCTTTAAAATGATGTCAAACAGGGGCGTTGCAAGCCCCAAAGATCAGTGGCATGTGCCCCGGATCTATTCTAGGGTGTCCCGGATGTCCCCCAGGCAGAGTCAGCTGTGGTGCCTCAATGGTGGGCATGCTGGGAGATGTGGTTCATTAATTGGGGTATGCTGGGTGCTGTGGTGCCTCTATGTGTACATACTTGGTGCTCTAGTGCCTTTGTGGGGGCATGCAGAAAGCTGTGGTTCTTCTATAGGAGAATGCTGGGAGTTGTGGTGCCTCAATGGGAGGCGCATGGGAGGAATTATACTAGAAGGTCAGGGAATGCTATGGGGGAAGGGACTGGCATTAGGCCACCCCGCCCAGCAGGAAGCCAGGCCAGCCAGCACAGAAGCCAGGTAAGTCTGCCTAATTATGTTTAAGTGACACTGACTATTTATGTGATATGCTGCATTTTGTTTTGTTTTTTTGTATTCATGGAGAGGAGGCTTCATCCAACATTTTGCTGGGCAGGCCTACTTAGAATGCTGTTCAGTTCATGTAAATTTGGCCCCACCCATAACCACACCCTCATTATGGTGTATCGCCACACCCATTTTCCAGCTGGAGTGCCCAAAAGTGCCCCGGATCTCTTAGGATCCTAGCAACGCCTCTGATGTCAAATAAAACAGGGATTTCCTCACAGATCTTACATGAGAACAATTAAAGAGACTCTGAAGCGAGTCTAAATTTTCTTTTTTAACTTGTATTCATTTTAAGCACTATAAGCCCTGCTAAACCCCCACTATCCCGCGGCAAAACGAGGAGTTTACACCCCCCAAATCCCCTCTGCAAAATCCATGACTTTATTGGTTGTGGATTTTGCTGCCCATGGAGGCAGAGCTTTGAGCTGCAGCTCTGCCTCCATTCGCGTCAATCTGCCGGCGGATCTCCGCCTCTCCCCCGCCCCTCTCAGTGAAGAAATACTGAGAGGGGCGGGGAGAGGCGGCGATCAGCGGGGATTGACGTGAGAAGAGGCAGAGCTACAGCCATAAGGTCTGCCATAAGCAGGAAGCGCTCGCCGGACAAAGGAGAGGGGATTTGGGGGGTATAAACCCATCGTTTTGCCACGGGGATGTGGCAGTTTAGCAGGGCTTATGATGCTTAAAATGAATACAAGTTAAAAAAGAGAATTTAGACTCGCTTCAGAGTCTCTTTAAAATAAGTTTTGGGGTGTATGTATGGTTACGCCACCAGTCAGTTAAGCGGAGGGTGAGCCCAATGATGGCTCCCCCTGCTGCCGCTGAAGTTTACAGCAGCATAAAAAACTATTCCCCCCTCCGAGTCGTAGTAACTCGGAGGAAGAAGTAATTGGGGGTCTGGCATTGCAGGAACCTTGTATTACCCTTACGCAGGGTGCACACTATATCCTTACTGCTATAGCGGCTGGTACCAAGCGCTGAAACTAGGGATGGTCGGAAATGTCGATTTCAGATTCTGCAGACATTCCGATTTCCGCCAATGCCGATTACCGATTTCACCGATTTGCGAACGATTTCTGAGTAGTGTTTTGTTTTACATTTTTTGCATTCACTGATTGGCCGAATACTTCCGAGTTGACTCTGCATTCTCTGATTGGTCCAATGCTTCCGAGTTCTGTGATTGGACTAAAATTACAGAATTACAGTTATGCAGTATTTCTGCAGAAATCCGATTTCCGAGTTCCAATTTCCGAGTTCAGAAATTTTAATTCCGTTAAAATTCCGAATGAGCATCCCTAGCTGAAACCACCTGCAAAAATGATAGCATGGTGCCCCCTTGGTCCCCAAACCCCATGAGGGTCACATGATCCGGAGTCGGCGAATGACAGCAAAGAGTGTTCTGCTGTGAAGCAGCTCCTGGAAGCAGGAAAAAAATGAGACACTTCCGCTACTCACTACTCTGCATAGTGGGAGGAGGTGGCAGGGATGGTTTTTGTGATCAAACAGGTTTGCGGTTGGGGAAGGGGAGGAGGAGGGGCTTCCAAAGTCTCTACGCCCCCCCTACGATGGCAGAGGTCGCAAGGGTGATTGTTACACCCGTGTATACAACCCTTTAAAGTACTTCCTCTAAATACACTACTTCTAGGTATATATACTGTATACTACCCCAACCTTTGGTTTGCTCCTATTACTTCAGATTGTAAGCTTGCAGGGGCAGAGCTCTCTCTCCCTTATTGTCTTGGATTTTGATAGACATTTGTTCATGTTACATTTGTCACCCTAATTACCTTACATACAGTACTCGCATATAAGCCTAATTTTTCAGCGCACAAAAAATGTGCTGAAAAGTTACCCCCTCAGCTTATATGCGAGTCCGTGGAGCATAACGGATGGTGCAGGTTGTGTTACTGGCAGAGGAGGGTAAAGATTGTGCACTAGTAATCCTGCTCTTGCCAGCTGGCTCCCTGCTGTGTCTGTTCCCCCATCCCCTGCAACATGGTGTGCAGCGTGCCCTGCTGAAGACTACCTGTGTCCCCTGGCAGGGCCGGTTCTAGTGACAATGGGGCCCCAGGGTGAAATTAGTCTGGGGGCGCTCAACAAACACCTCCTGAACAAAAAGCGGAATTAGAGGCCCTTTGTTACATCTAAAATTTTCTCCTGGGCCCATGAGATGGCTCCTGACCCTCCCTTCCAATCCCCTCCCAGCTTAACTGTGCTTCCTGGGGCCTCTGCAGAGTCTTTGGCAGTATTGTTTCTCACCTGTCCGCCAGCACAGGTGAGACGCTACTCTGCCAAATACTCTGCAAAGCCCCCCGGGGAGCAAGAGTTAAGATGGGTAGACAGCTTGGGGGCCCCTACGGGCTCTGGGGCAATTGCCCCTTATGCCTCTATGGTAGCGCCGGCCCTGTCCCCTGGCTTGTGGAGGGGAGTGTGCAAGCAACGTGTCAGTGGTGCAATGTTTGGGATCCTTCCTGTGTTGCAATCGTTGTGTCTCATATTTATGACCCCGTCTAGTGACGTCTTGAGACACAGCTGCATCATGCGTGGGGTACATCTGGCTATGGGGAGGCGGGCTTACTTGTTCTAGGAGCTCATCTGGTAACTGTGGAGGGGGCTATACTGGAGATTGGGCTTATAAGTGAATCAATCAATCTTTCCTGGTTTCTGAGGGAAAAGTGGGCACCTCGGCTTGTACACGGGTCAGTTAATATGCAAGTATATATGGTACCATGTCTAACAATTCTGTCTTATGTATCGGGGATTATATTTTGTATTATTATGTACCCCTTGTTTGTGTCTTACTCTGTACAGTGTCACAGAATATGTTGGTGCTTTATAAATCAATAACAATAATTTTAAGTAAACGTGAATCAAAAATGTCTTCAATGAATGCGCAGACATAGTAAGTGATAATAAGAACTTTCTTACTGTGTGATTTCTTTGTGTGGTTTTGACATTCCTGATGCTTCATTATGGTCAGAGGAAGTGTGTCTTTGTATATAGGTCCCTACATTTTTCATAAAAATGACTTTTGGTACACTTACTAAATCAACACCGCAGCAGCGGATTTTCATCACCAGAAAACACTGAACTGGCTGAAAAGAAATGTGTAATACTCCAAAAGCTTACTGTCAATGCTTGAAGGGCATAAAATAAGAGGTTACAATAGCTCTTCAATTAACTCAGAACGCCCCTTCTTGAGAGAGGAAGATAAAACTGCTCATTGTCGCTAACCTCTAGTGCACAAATTGTAATTCGATATCCTTTTGCCAACCCTCCACTGTGGTCTGATAGGATGCAGAATTAGCCATTTAAAATGGACCCGAGCTCTTGCACAGGACAGAAGGAAAACAGAGTCAGGCCTAGTGCACACCAGAGCGGTTCGGCAGCGTTTTTCGATCCGCTTGCGGCTGCGGATACGCTTGGGTAATGTATTTCAATGGGCTGGTGCACACCAGAGCGGGAGGTGTTTTGCAGAAACGCATACTCCCGGGCTGCTGCAGATTTTGGATTGCGGAGGCGTTTCTGCCTCCAATGTTAAGTATAGGAAAAACGCAAACCGCTCTGAAAAACGGCAGTTCAGAGCGGTTTTGCAGGCGTTTTTGTTACAGAAGCTGTTCAGTAACAGCTTTACTGTAACAATATATGAAATCTACTACACCAAAAACGCTTCACAAAACCGCAAAACGCTAGCTGAAACGCTACAGAAAAAATAAGAAAAAGCGTTTCAAAATCTGCTAGCATTTTGCGGATCTGCTAGCGGGTTTTATGTGTGCACCAGGCCAAACTGTATGTATTTAGCAGCTAATTTGTAAACAGAGCATGTTAACCCTATGTCTGCTGCCATGAAAACAGGAAGTAGGACACACTGCAGATTTATTGCAGGATTTGTGACAAAGAAACATTGTTTTTTTGTTTTGTTTTGTTTTTCTTTCCTGTAAAGGTTGTTATGCTGTTGCATTGCTTTTAGAGCAGAGAGGAAGTTTTGAGTTCAGGTCCGCTTTACCAGCATTTCTCCTTCAAATTCCAGACCAAGTTTGCCAGATCGCTTCTGTTTCCAAATAGTGTCCAGATCAAAAAAGCCTTTAAATATCAACCCCCCTGGTGTCTCTCTGTACATGTTGCCCTGATGCCCTCATCCATTCTTTTGTCTTGCGACTTCAAGGCTAGCTTTGTTATCGGTGTAGGTAGGCAGGGAGCATATGGTCCAGGGATGATCCTTTTCAAATAAATCATCTCACTTGCAACTGAACAATGCCTACTGATATCAAAGGCCCTATTTAAGTATATAAACCAGATATATTTTATTAATTGCCCGTTTGGGGAGTCAGGATATCCCCCTGGGAAGGGGGGAGGAGGGGCAATTAGCCCTGTCTATCTTTTGCATCTCCCCCCGTCAGTGAGCTCTCGCCAGGAGTCCTCACCGTACGGCCAGGAAACCATCTGTCGCCGCGCGTACCGGAACGTATATATATCACCGCAGCCGGCCGTTCCCAGAAAATAAAATGGAAGGAAAAGAAAAGTGACTATTTTTAAGTAATGTAAAAAATATGATGTATTTGCTCTGCAGGAACTCGGCAGAATTCAGCATATGGCGGTTGCAATAAAAATTAATGTGCTGAATTTGGTGACGCCGTGCGGTCAGATTAAGTAGTTTCACAAATGTGGCGGCTGGTGGCGGGGACGGGAGCCTCCATTCATCATGAGACTCCGTGAACAGGGGGGAGGAATTTCACAGCCGGACCAAAAATAATACTCCTCAAACAGGCCAATGTGAGCTCAGCTAATGTGAAAGACTAGATCAGATTATTACGAGAAAATACCGAGCTGGCTACATAAACACACATTGGCAGAGGCCCATTCGTTATTATACGTCATGTGATGTTGGGTGTACATTCTTGCTTATCCCATGGTGCATAATATAGAAAACACAAGGGGAGATCTTCGAACACCCGGCTGCCATTTATGGACAGAGCGCAACGGGGCGGCTACACAGCGTTAGGCCTCATTCACACTATGGGCTTTATTCACTAAGACAAATAGCATGCCTTATCAGAGTTAACACGCCTTTTCCCTGCACTTTGATTGGCCCAATAGGCTGCCTGTCAAGTTTCCTGTCAAGTGACAGGCAGCTTATTGGGCCAATCAAAGTGCGGGGATAATGTCCTTAGTGATTGGACCCGCAGGGGCTCAGGGCAGGCCGAGTGAATCGCTTGCTATGCTACTCTGATAAGGCATGTTAACCCTGATAAGATGTGTTAACACTGATAAGGTGTGTTAACTCTGATAAGGCATGGTATTTGTCTTAGTGAGTCAAGCACTATATGCGCTGCCGTGTGCATTTCGGCAGTGTGTATGATATGCGACATGTGAGAACAGCAGAAGTGCATAGACAGACAGCACTTCTGCCGTTCAGATCATATGTGCTGTACAGCAGTGCGATTCGCTATCGCACTGCTACATGCATTTTTTTGGCCCACTGCAGCGCTGACCCATTCACTGGAGTGAATGTGATCAGCAACTGCGCATCGCTTAGCGGCGTGTATGGTGTGCGATTGTGCACGTTGCGTTCCATTCCGCTGCATATGGAATGGGAGGGGCTGCTGTATGTGGATGTTACACATGGAAGTGAGGGCTGCACATGGAAAGAGAGAAGGCTGCTATACATAGATGATATGCATGGATGAGGGGGCTGCACATGGAATGAGAGGGGCTGCTGCAGTGCTGTACATGGATGTTACACATGGAAGAGGGGGGCTGCACGTGAAATGAGAGAGGGTTGCAGTACATAGATGTCACACATGGAAGAGGGGGCTGCATATGGAATGGGAGGGGCTGCTGTACATGAATGATACATATGGAAGAGGGGGCTGCACATGGAATGGGAGGGGTTGCAGTACATGGATGTCACACATGGAAGAGAGGGCTGCATATGGATTGGGAGAGGGCTGCAGCACATGAATGTTATTCCTGGAAGACAAGGCTGCACATTGAATGGGAGGGGGCTGCTGTACATTGACATTACACATGGATACGGGCTGCACATGAAATGTTGTTTTATAATTCAAACCACACTGGTCCTTTCTATCCTGGTTTATTTTCCTTCATATTAATATTTGAAAATAAGAAATAAATCAATTTAAAAGGATGGTAACAACATTTAGAGTCAATTAAACACATTTTTCAGTGAAAAATATGTATATTTGCATAAATCTATACAGCAGTCGTGAAAGAGGGACACATTAAGGAGAAAGATGGACAGGTGGATTTAGTTCCCAAAGAGGGACTATCCCTCCAATAGAGGGACAGCTGGGCGGTATGGAAATGGGGGCTGCACATGGAATAGGTGGGAAGTCGCCCTACATGCATGTAACACATAGAAGAGGTGGCAGCACATAGAATGGGTTGGAGGGGGCTGTAGCACGTGCAAGGAGAGCGACAGGAAAGTGTACCTAGGGGTTAGAAATACATCAGGCATTGCATGTGAATACCAAACCAGAAAATAGGGCTGGATTTACCATAAGGCACTGTAGGCTCTTGCCTACAGGCACCTGATGATGGAAAGGCGGCTTACTCCTCTCTCCAAGCGCCACCTTATGCAAAGTCGTGATGAGAGTGTAAATGAGAGGTTACTCACCCTGCTTTCAGCAATCTACTGATGAGATTTCCATTCATCAGGAGCACCTCTAGCTACCTAATAGTTCCTGGCACTTCTAGCTACTTAGTATTGAGGCAGTGTTCACCACAGAATATTTTACCAACCGGGTGGCATGAAATAGTAGCCGGGTGGGGCGAGAGGAGAGAATGCAGGACCGGTGCTTCTGTGAGGAACTCTGCTTACAGCATAGGAGGAGGTGAGCCGATGACAGCCGAGTGCTCACCAAAAGAGCCTAGGGAGAAGACTGTTGGGGATACATCTGGCTACCTAATACTAAGGGGCACCTGTAGCTACCGGTAATGATCTTAATCAGCTAATTACGATAAGGTGAAATTTTGCGTACATTTTTGCATGTACGCTTATATGTAATTACAATTTGTAAATTCAATTGATTTTGTGTAGTGATTCGTAATTTCGCTTAAATTTTGCGTAATCTTCACATAATTTCGTGTAGACTTTGGCAGTGAATAGCACAGCCCCCATACACGGTAGTGACACCAACATTGCTACATATGTTAAGCAGAATAGTGGGTACAAGTTTAAAAAAATAATTTTCCAAAAAGACCTTGTAGTTTTTGAGAAAATTCATTTTAAAAATGCAAAGAAAAATGTTTTTTTTAAACAAAAATTACATTTAAAAAACATTTTTCTTTGCATTTTTAAAATCGATTTTCTCAAAAACTACAAGGTCGTTTTAAAAAATTATTATTATTTTTTTTTACTTGTACCCAATAGTCTCCTTAACATATGTACCAATTTTGGTAGCGATAGCATGTATGGGGGCTTTGCTATTAACCAGGGCCAAATTTATCATAAGGCACTGTAGGCACGTGCCTACAGGCGTCTGATGATGGAAAAAGGCGGCTCGCTCCCCTTCCCAAGCGCCTCCCTCCCTCCTTCCCTATGCAGAGTCCTGAGCAGAGTGTAAATGAGAGGTTACTCACCTGGCTCTCTGCATTCCACTGACAAGATCTCCCCTCAGTCAGGGACACCTCTAGCTACTTAATATTGAGAGTACTTCTGGCTACTTAATACTAAGGGGCACCTGTAGCTACGTATGACGGGCAGGGGAATTAAGGGAGAAGTGACAGCGGGGACGGCCAGCACACTTGCGGTGCAGTTCGGCGAGAGTTTGGAGGTCCATGGAAGGCGGAGTCTAGGGTGTCAGGACATCTGTGCCTATAGGCTCCTGTGAGGTAAATCCGGGGCTGCTATTAACCGCTAAAGTCGACACAAAATTTCACAAAATTTTCAACTACGATCTTCCCTGAAATTTCACATCACAATTAGTATACGTAAATGCGAATTTCGATGCAAAATTTCGCATATGTAAATTTTAGCTCACCACTGGTAGCGACCTATGACAGGTTCGGGAGAAGTGACAGCTGGGACAGCCAGCACACTTTTGGGGTTTGTAGGTTCATGGAAGGCGGAGTCTAGGGTGCCAGGACACCTGTGCCTATAGGCACCAGTGACGTAAATCCCAACCTGCCAGGAAACAATCTGCATGGGGTTTGTACGCTCTCCCCGCGGTCTCCCTGCGTTTTCTCCCTGTGTTCCTGTACTTTCCTACATCCCAAAAAGTTAGTCCTCTGGCTTCTCCTCACACTTAGCCCTAAGCTGTTAGTGGGACCGGACGCTGTGTTTGGGGCCCCTCTAAGTAACATTGACGTGACGTGCAGAGAATGTAGAGGACGTGGTCACGTGACATTCGAGACGACTTGTTGGCTGTTTCTGGGGTTTCACTTGAATGAAGAAAACATCAGGAGAAAATCACAAGAAAAATCCCAGACCTCTAATGAGCCGCCTTATGTTCAGCTAATAAATAAATGCATCACATAAAGCGCTGATGTTCCCCGTGAAATGCGCTTTCACAGCTTTCATTGCACCTTTAAGTTCGGAGCCGCAATGCATAAAAGTGCCAGAATGAATCTTTTTTTAAATGTGTTATTGATCCGCATTTGTCGTGAGGCCTAATATATCTTACCTCAATAAATGACAAGTTCCCTTCATCCGTTCAAGGCTCTCTGTAGTCTGTGTATGGTCTGTATTCTGTAGGTACATTAAGTACCATCAGAATCAGCCTGTGGATTCCACAACTCATAAACAATGGGGTGACGGTCCCATCCCATCACATCTGAATGCTCCAAGACAACATCGACATGAATGGTTCAGAGTATGACACTCTCTTCAAATGCATTTAAAGGATACCCGAACTGACATGTGACATGATGAGATAGACATGTGTATGTACAGCGCCTAGCACACAAATAACTAGCCTGGGTTCCTTTTTTTTCTTTCTCTGCCTGAAATAGTTAATTATCAGGCATGTAAGTGGCTGACTCAGTCCTGACTGACAGGAAGTGACTACAGTGTGACCCTCGCTGATAAGAAAGCTGTATAGCTGATATTGTCGGGAAACCCCTCCCACAGTGTGATGTCATGAGCATGGTCCTGACAGTTTCCTGTCTGTGAACCTCGTTGCATTGTGGGCAATAATGGCTTTTTCCATCTGCCAAGCAACCAATATCTCCCTCTGTGTATAGAACTCTCAGTAACAAACATTCTGGAACTAATCTCTTGTAGGAAATGTAGGCGCTAGCGGCTAATGGAGGATTTGGGCACCCCATAGGTGCTAATGCACATATCAGCTATTAGGTGCCCTAAGCAAAAATGTGGGTGTGTGATAATAATTGTTTTGAAAATTACACCATTAAAAATTATCATTTTGAACATTATAAGGTTAGGAAGGGGGGTTTTAGGGTTAGCATTTGATGAAGGGCCTTTCACCCGAAATGTCATGCTGTTTGCCATGCTCTGTACTACTGTTACTGATTTACAATAAAAATTGATTGGATATAGAACCGTGAAGGGTTGAGTTCTAACTGGGACCGTTTCAGCTTTGGACATTGAAGGGAGGATTGATGGACCTCCAACCTAAACTGGACTACCCAATATAATTTCTATTCCCTGAGGCGGGCAGATACACCTGAATTTAGAGTTTTTGGGTTAGGCATCAGGAAGGAGGGTTTTAGGGTTAGGCGTCAGGGAGAAGAAGGGGGAGGGGTTTATGGTTAGGCACCAGAAGAGGGGTTTTAGGGTTAGGCGGGAGGAAGGGGTTTTAGGGTTAGGTGTCAGGAAAGGGAGATATAAGGTTAGGCCGGAGGAGGGGGTTTTTAGGTTTAGGCGTCAGGAATGGGATTTTTAGGGTGAGGCGTCAGGAAGGGGAGTTTTAAGGTTAGGTATCGGAGGAGGATTTTAGGGTTAGGCGTCAGGAAAGGGGGTTTTAGGGTTAGGCGTCAGGGACAAGAAGGGGGAGGGTTTTATGGTTAGGCACCAGAAGAGGGGTTTTAGGGTTAGGCAGGAGAAAGGGGTTTTAGGGTTAGGTGTCAGGAAAGGGGGATATAGGGTTAGGCCGGAGGAAGGTGTTTTTTTGGGTTAGGCGCCAGGAAGGGGAGTTTTAGGGTGAGGCGTCAGGAAGGGGAGTTTTAGGGTTAGGTATCAGGGAGGGGGGTTTTAGGGTTAGGCATCAGGAAGGGGGTTTAAGGCTTATGCTGAGGAGGGGGAAGGGTTCTGTATGAGAGTAGGGTTAGGTTAATTTGTGGTAAACTATCAATAATATACATACAGAGGTTGGACAAAATAATGGAAACACCTTGAAAATCAGCAAAATATATTTTAATATTACCTTTTGCGGCAATTAAAGGGACTCCGAGCTCATCTAAAAAATAAAAGTTGTACTCACCCGGGGCTTTTTCCAGCCCAGTGCTGGTCGGGAGGTCCCACGACGGCGTCCTGGCTCCTCTCCTACTCCCCGCTCCGGAATGGCTGACCGGCCGCAGCCCGGGCGACACTCGGCCGAGTGTCGGGCTGCTCCTTCCGCGTATGACGCGGCTGACGTCACACGCCAGCTGCCTCACGTCATCACGGCGGCCGGCCGAGTGTCGCCCGGGCTGCGGCCGGTCAGCCATTCCGGAGCGGGGAGTAGGAGAGGAGCCAGGACGCCGTCGTGGGACCTCCCGACCAGCACTGGGCTGGAAAAGCCCCGGGTGAGTACAACTTTTATTTTTTAGATGAGCTCGGAGTCCCTTTAAAGCCTCAATTCTCTGAGGTATTGATTCATACGAATTGTGAATATTTTCCAAAGTAATTTTTGCCCATTCTTCAGTTAAAACACCATCCAGTTTTTTTTAGAGACGATGGCGGCGGAAATCGACTTCTTACTTGAATCTCTAAAAACGACCATATAATCTATATATATAAAATCGGATGTATGTGTGTGTGTGTGTGTGTGTGTATGTGTGTGTGTGTGTGTGTATGTGCCGCGATCACGCGAAAACGGCTTGACCGATTTGAACGAAACTTGGTATACAGATCCCTTACTACCTGGGATGATATGTTCTGGGGGTCTCGCAGCCCCCCTGCACACCTGGGCGGAGCTACAAACAGCAAATCAGATTCCACCCATTCAAGTCAATGGAAAAAATGTAAAAGGCTGCCATTCTCACAGTAATCAAGCCAGAGTCCCCACACATGTCACAGTTGGTCACTTGGGGACCGAGGTTACAAATCCAGGAAAAGTGGGCGGAGCATAAAACAGCCAATCAAATTTCAGCCATTCATTTTAAATGGGAAAATGTAAACTGCAGCCATTCTTAGACTGTTAATCACAGAGTTCTCAAACTTGACACAGTTGGTCACTGGGTGAATGTGATTAAGATTCAAGAAAATGGGTGGAGCCTACAACAGCCAATCAAAATTCACCTGTTGATTTTCAAGGGGAATATTTAAACTGCTGCTATTCTTACACTTTTAATGGCAGAGGCTTCAAACTTGCTACAGTCGGTCATTGGGTGACTGGGGTCCAAATTCACTAAAGGGGCGGGGCCACATACAGCCAATCAGTTTTCCTTGGTGGACAAACTGCTTCCATTCACACATTTTTGATGCCAGGGACCTGACAGGTCACAAACTTGGTCATTGAGTGACTGTGTGTCAAGGTTACAAAAAGTGGGCGGAGCCAAAACAACTTTTACTGTGAAAATATAAACTGCAGCCATTCTTACACCGTTAATGGCAGGGTTCTCAAACTTTACACAGTTGGTCATTGGGTGACAGATTAAGATTTTGGAAGGTGGGTGGAGCCTACAACAGCCAATAAAAATTCACCTTTTGATTTTCAAAGTGAATATTTCATCTGCTACCATTCTCTTCTACTGGTAAACGCAGATGCCTCAAACCTGGTACAGTTGGTCACTGGGTGACTAGGGTCCAAATTCAGGAAGGGGGCGGAGCCACAAACAGCCAGATTTGTTTATTTTTCAATGGGAATATACAAAGTATTGATACCAAGGACCCCAAAGCTGATAAACTTCATAATTGAGTGACTGTATGTCAAGGTTAGAAAAAGTGGGCGGGGCCAACAACCTAATTTTTTACATTGCAGGGTTCCCAAACATTACACAATTGGCCACTGGGTAACTGGGATGAATATTCAGAAATGTGGGTGGAGCCTACAACAGCCAATCAAAATTCACCTATTGATTTTCAAGGGGAATATTCACATTGCTACCATTCTTACACTGTTAGTGGCAGAGGCCTCAAACTTGATACAGTCAATCATTGGGTGACTGGGGTCCAAATTCACTAAAGGGGTAGAGCCACAAACAGCCAATCAGATTTGTTAGATTTATTTCAGCCATTCTGTTATTGGCAGGGTTCTCAAACGTGACACAGTGGCCTCTGGGTGACTGGGACTAATATTCAGAAAAGTGGGTGGAGCCTACAGCAGCCAATCAAAATTCACCTTTTGATTTTCAAGGGGAATATTTACATTGCTGCCATTCATGCACTCTTAATGGCAGAGGCCTAACATCTGCTACAGTCAGTCACTGGGAGACTGGGATTTAAATTCTGAAGGGAGCGGGCCAAAAACAGCCAATCAGATTTGTTTAATTTCAATGGTAAAATGCAACTTATTGATGCCAAAGACCCCAAAGCTCATAAACTTGGTCATTAAGTGACTGTATGTCAAGATTAGAAATAGTGGGTGGAGCCAAAAACAACTAACTTTTTGAATGGGAAAATGTAAACTGCAGCTTTTCTTACACTGTTAATGGCAGGGTTCTCAAACTTCACACAGTTGGTCACTGGGTGACTAGGATTAATATTCGGAAAAGTAGGTGGCGCCTACAAGAGCCAATCAAAATTCACCTATTGATTTTCAAGGGGAATATTGAAACTGCAGCCATTCTCACACTGTTAATAGCAGAGGCCTCAAACCTGCTACAGTCGGTCGTTAAGTGTTTGGGGTTCAAATTCAGTAAAGGGGCGGAGCCAAAAACAGCCAGATTTCTTTGCTGGATAAACTGCTTCCATTAGCACAATTTTGATGCCAGGAACCCAAAAGCTCACAAACTTGGTCATTGAGTAGTGACTGCGTGTCAAGGTTACAAAAAGTGGGTGGAGTTAAAAACAGATTTTTCTGGGAAATTGTATACTGCAGCCCTTCTTCACTGTTAATGGCAGGGTTCTCAAACTTAGCATAGCTGGTTACTGGGTGACTGGGATTAATATTCAGAAAAGTGGGTGGAGCCTAAAAATGCCAATCAAAAATCACATGTCACTTTTCAAGGAGAATATTAAAATTGCTGCCATTCTTGAACTGTTAATGGCACAAGCCTCAAACCTGGTACAGTCGATCATTGGGTCACTGAGGTTCAAATTCAGAAAAGGGGACAGAGCCACAAACAGTGAATCAGATTTGTTTCATTTCATGGGAAAATACAAATTATTGATGCCAAGGACCCCAAAACTCACAAACTTGGGCATTGATTAGTGACTTTGTGTCCAGGTTACAAAAAGTGGGCGGTGCCAAAAACAAATTTCACTGGGAAAGTGTAAACTGCAGCCCTTCTTACACTGTTTATTTCAGGGTTCCCAATGTTTGCCCAGATGATCACTGAGTGACTGAGATTAATATTCAGGGGAAGTGGGTGGAGCCTATAATGGCCAATCAAAATTCACCTGTTGATTTTCAAGTGGAATATTTTAATTGCTGCCATTTTTACACTGTTAATAGCATATGCCTCAAACCTGCTACAGTTGGTCATTGGGTGACTGGGGTTCAAATGCTGGAGAGGGGTGGAGCCACAAACAGCCTGATTTGTTTAATTTCTATGGGAATATACAAATTATTGATGCCAAGGACCCCAAAGCTCACAAACTTGGTCATTGAGTGTTTGTGTGTTAGGGTTAGAAAATGGGCGGAGCCAAAACCAGTCAAATACATACCCGGGCAACGCCGCGTCATCAGTGGGTGGAGACAAATACAAATTTCACTGGGAAAATGTAAACTGCATCCATTCTGTTAATGGCAGGGTTTTTAAACTTTGCACAGTTGGTCACTGGGTGACTGGGATTAATATTCAGAAAAGTGGGTGGAGCCTACAAAAGTGAATCAAACTTTACCTGTTGCTTTTCAAGGGGAATATTTAATTGCTACCATTCTTGAACTGTTAATGGCACAGGCCTCAAACCTGGTACAGTTGGTTATTGGGTGACTGGGGTTCAAATTCAGAAAAGGGGGTGGAGCCACACACAGCCAATCACATTTGTTTCATTTCAATGCAGATTATTGATACCAAAGACCGCAAAGCTCACAAACTTGGTCAGTGAGTAATTGTGTGTTAGGGTTAGAAAAAGTAGGCGGAGCCAACACCAGCCAAATACATACACGGGCAACGCCGGGCAATCAGCTAGTGCTCAATAATGTTGAGGTCTGAGGATTGTGGTGGCCAAATGAGATGCTCAACTTCATTAGAATGTTCCTCGTGCCATTCTTTAACAATTCTAGCTGTATGGATTGGGGCATTATCATCTTGAAAGATGGCATTCCCCTCCGGGAACAATTCTTGAACCATAGGATGAATTTGGTCGCCCAAAATTCCTAAATAGTCTCGGCTGTTAATTCTTCCATTAAGGGAAATCATTGGCCCAACGGATTTCCAAGAAATAGCACCCCAGATCATCACAGATCCCCCGCCATGTTTTACAGTTGGGAGAAGGCAGTCTGGATGAAATGCTTCTTTCGGCTGTCTCCAAACGTACACCCGGCCAGAGGTCAGAAATAAGGTAAATGATGATTCGTCAGAGAAAATCACATTTTTCCACTGCTCGAGTGACCACTTCTGGTGGTTTCTACACCACTCTAAACACTTTGAAACATTTGTCTTTGAGAGCAGAGGTTTTCTAATTGCAGTTCTTCAGTAGTGTTGGGCGAACATCTAGATGTTCGGGTTCGGGCCGAACAGGCCGAACATGGCCGCGATGTTCGGGTGTTCGACCCGAACTCCGAACATAATGGAAGTCAATAGGGACCCAAACTTTTGTGCTTTGTAAAGCCTCCTTATATGCTACATACCCCAAATTTACAGGGTATGTGCACCTTGGGAGTGGGTACAAGAGGAAAAAAAATTTAGCAAAAAGAGCTTATAGTTTTTGAGAAAATCGATTTTAAAGTTTCAAAGGGAAAACTGTCTTTTAAATGCGGGAAATGTCTGTTTTCTTTGCACAGGTAACATGCTTTTTGTCGGCATGCAGTCATAAATGTAATACATATAAGAGGTTCCAGGAAAAGGGACCGGTAACGCTAACCCAGCAGCAGCACACGTGATGGAACAGGAGGAGGGTGGCGCAGGAGGAGAAGGCCACGCTTTGTGAGACACAACAACCCAGGCCTTGCATGAGGACAAGAAGCGTGCGGATAGCATGCTTTGTACCACCATGCAGTCATAAATGTAATAAAGATAAGTGGTTCAATAAACAGGGACCACGCGGCAACGCTAACCCAGCAGCAGCAGACGTGATGGAACAGGAGGAGGCGCAGGAGGAGAAGGCCACGCTTTGTGAGACACAACAACCCAGGCCTTGCATGAGGACAAGAAGCGTGCGGATAGCATGCTTTGTACCGCCATGCAGTCATAAATGTAATAAAGATAAGTGGTTCAATAAACAGGGACCACGCGGCAACGCTAACCCAGCAGCAGCAGACGTGATGGAACAGGAGAAGGCGCAGGAGGAGAAGGCCACGCTTTGTGAGACACAACAACCCAGGCCTTGCATGAGGACAAGAAGCGTGCGGATAGCATGCTTTGTACCGCCATGCAGTCATAAATGTAATAAAGATAAGTGGTTCAATAAACAGGGACCACGCAGCAACGCTAACCCAGCAGCAGCAGACGTGATGGAACAGGAGGAGGCGCAGGAGGAGAAGGCCACGCTTTGTGAGACACAACAACCCAGGCCTTGCATGAGGTACCGCCATGCAGTCATAAATGTAATAAAGATAAGTGGTTCAATAAACAGGGACCACGCGGCAACGCTAACCCAGCAGCAGCAGACGTGATGGAACAGGAGGAGGCGCAGGAGGAGAAGGCCACGCTTTGTGAGACACAACAACCCAGGCCTTGCATGAGGACAAGAAGCGTGCGGATAGCATGCTTTGTACCGCCATGCAGTCATAAATGTAATAAAGATAAGAGGTTCCATAAACAGGGACCGGCAACGTTAACCCAGCAGCAGCAGCAGCACACGTGATGGAACAGGAGCAGGCGCAGGAGGAGAAGGCCATGCTTTTTGAGACACAACAACCCAGGCCTTGCATGAGGACAAAAAGCGTGCGGATAGCATGCTTTGTACCGCCATGCAGTCATAAATGTAATAAAGATAAGTGGTTCAATAAACAGGGACCACGCGGCAACGCTAACCCAGCAGCAGCAGACTAGTGTTGGGCGAACACCTGGATGTTCGGGTTCGGGAAAGTTCGCCGAACATGGCCGCAATGTTCGGCATGTTCGGGCCGAACCCCGAACTCCCCGAACATCCCGCTTTTGGGGGCCCTATGGGGTCGCAGGCATAAGGGGGGAGCATGCCCCGATCGCGGGGGGGGTCGGAAATTCCCCCCACCCCCTCCGCTAGCGCTCCCCCCTCTGCCCGCTTCCCCATTCAAAAGTTAGGAAGTGAAACTGTACCTGTGCGGTAGTGGGTGGCTGGCAGTGGGCGGCACTATGGAGTGACTGAGGAGGAGGAGGAGTCCGGAGAGTGACGCGTTGAGGGAGGCCGGGCAGTGGGCGGATCAGCAGTAGTACGGTACTACTGCTGAACCGCCCACTGCCCGGCCTCCCTCAACGCGTCACTCTCCGGACTCCTCCTCCTCCTCAGTCACTCCATAGTGCCGCCCACTGCCAGCCACCCACTACCGCACAGGTACAGTTTCACTTCCTAACTTTTGAATGGGGAAGTGGGCAGAGGGGGGAGCACTAGCGGAGGGGGTGGGGGGAATTTCCGACCCCCCCCGCGATCGGGGCATGCTCCCCCCTTATGCCTGCGACCCCATAGGGGGCAGTATTCGGGCGAACAGGGCCCTGTTCGTGCCGAACAGGGGCCCTGTTCGGCCAGGCAATGAGCCGTTCGGGCGAACCCGAACAGTTTGGCCGAACACCACCAGGTGTTCGGCCGAACGCGAACATCACCCGAACAGGGTGATGTTCTGCAGAACCCGAACAGTGGCGAACACTGTTCGCCCAACACTACAGCAGACGTGATGGAACAGGAGGAGGCGCAGGAGGAGAAGGCCATGCTTTTTGAGACACAAAAACCCAGGCCTTGCATGAGGACAAAAAGCGTGCGGATATAGCAGCAATGCTTTTTGCTGCCATGCAGTCATAAATGTAATACAGATGAGAGGTTCAATAAACAGGAACCGGAAACGCTACACCATCCCAGATGTTCATTGGTCATGTTACTTGGTTGGGGTCCTGGAGTGTTGCGTAGTCATTTCCAATCCAGGATTGATTCATTTTAATTTGAGTCAGACGGTCTGCATTTTCTGTGGAGAGGCGGATACGCCGATCTGTGACGATGCCTCCGGCAGCACTGAAACAGCGTTCCGACAAAACGCTGGCTGCCGGGCAAGCCAGCACCTCTATTGCGTACATTGCCAGTTCGTGCCAGGTGTCTAGCTTCGATACCCAATAGTTGAAGGGTGCAGATGGATTGTTCGACACAGCTACGTCATCTGACATGTAGTCCTTGACCATCTTCTCCAGGCGATCGGTGTTGGAGGTGGATCTGCACGCTTGCTGTTCAGTGGGCTGCTGCTGCATGGGTGTCAGAAAATTTTCCCACTCCAAGGACACTGCCGATACCATTCCCTTTTGGGCACTAGCTGCGGCTTGCGTTGTTTGCTGCCCTCCTGGTCGTCCTGGGTTTGCGGAAGTCAGTCTGTCGGCGTACAACTGGCTAGAGGAGGGGGAGGATGTCAATCTCCTCTCTAAAGTCTCCACAAGGGCCTGCTGGTATTCTTCCATTTTGACCTGTCTGACTCTTTCTTCAAGCAGTTTTGGAACATTGTGTTTGTACCGTGGATCCAGAAGGGTATAAACCCAGTAATTGGTGTTGTCCAGAATGCGCACAATGCGTGGGTCACGTTCAATGCAGTCTAGCATGAATTGAGCCATGTGTGCCAGAGTCCTACCAGAATCCTCATCATCCTCTTGTGAGCGTTGTGATAGTTGTTGTGATGCATCATAGTCGTCCCCTTCCTCCTGGTCTGCTTCTGCTGACCATTCGCGCTGAATTGTGGAAGTCCAACGTGCACCGCTCTGGCCCTCGTCAGTGGTGGCATGAAATTCCTGCTCCAACTCCAGCTGTTCCTCCTCCTCTTCTTCGTCATAGCTGCTGGGGCCAGCGTTCCCTGAGGCGGATGGCCTGATGTTGGTACCATCACGCTGATCGTTTTCTCCTTCAGATTCCCCCAGTTGCATCATGACAGCTGTTTCCTTGATTTTCAACATTGACCTCTTCAGTAAACACAGCAGTGGTATGGTAATGCTGACTGAAGAGTTGTCACTGCTCACAAGCAACGTGGATTGCTCAAAATTTTGGAGGACTTGGCAGAGGTCCAACATGTTGGCCCAATCGGATCCACAGAAGCTTGGCAGCTGTCCGGATGCGCCTCGGTACTGCGCCGTCATGTACTGGACCACTGCACTCTTCTGCTCACAAAAGCGTGCTAGCATGTGCAGCGTAGAATTCCAGACATCACACAGCAAGCGATGGTGGGGGAGATTGAAGCGCTCCTGCATCTTGGCGAGTGCCCCCGAAGCAGTACTGGAATTTCTACAATGTTTGGCCACTCGACGCACCTTCAACAGAAGATCGGCCACGCCTGGGTATGTCCTCAGGAACCGCTGAACTACTAGGTTCATCACGTGCGCCAGGCAAGGGATGTGTGTCAGCTTAGCCAACCTTAAAGCGCGAATGAGATTACTCCCATTATCACACACAACCATGCCCGGTTTCAGGTCCAGCGGTGCCAGCCACAAATCCGTCTGTTCCTTTATTCCCTTCCAAATTTCCTCCCCTGTGTGCTGCTTATCCCCAAGGCAGATCAGCTTCAGCAACGCTTGCTGACGCATGCCAACAGCTGTGCTGCACTGCTTCCACGATCCTACTGCTGCTGGTTTAGCGTTTCCGGATGAGGTACAGCTTTGAGATGCGTTGGAGGAGAAGGAGTCAGAGAGGTAGGTGCTGCTGTTGTTATCCAGTGGGAGGGACGGCGGTGCAGCTGTTTGCGGCGTGGGCAACACCCGCGCCGTAGCAGGTGAGGAATTGCTGCCAGGCTCCACAAGGTTCACCCAGTGCGCGGTAAGGGAGATGTATCGACCCTGTCCAAACGCACTCGTCCAAGTGTCAGTGGTGAGGTGAACCTTGCAGGCAACGGCATTCTTCAAGCTTCGGGTTATTTTGCTGACCACGTGCTCATGCAACTCAGGCACTGCAGAGCGCGCAAAGTGGTAGCGGCTGGGAACCACGTGACGTGGGATGGCCACTGACATCATGCCCTTGAAGCTGTTTGTCTCCACCACTCGATATGGCAGCATTTCGCAGGCCAGAAGCTTGGCTATGCTGGCTGTTACTGCCACGGCCCGGGGGTCATTTGCTGGCAAATTCCTCTTGCGCTCAAACATCTCCGACACAGACAACTGAACCGTAGCGCTGCACACTGAAGGGCTGTTGGTTGTTGTGTTTGATAAACACTGGGAGACCTCAAGAGCACTACTCCGGAAAGTGACAGTGTCAGCGTCGTCTGATGTTTGTGAATGTTGTGAACCACGCAATGGCTGGGCTACTGCTGCTGCTGAGGCGGGTCTGGTGGTGAGTCTGGTGAACCCAAGGGAGGCAGTGTTGCTGGTACCCTGTCCTGCCGCGTTTGCCCACAGAGTGGGATGTTTGGATAGCATGTGGCGGCTCATGCTGGTGGTGGAGAGGTTGTTAATACTTTTCCCCCTGCTCAGGCGGGTCTTGCACACCTTGCAAATCGCCATGGTAACATCCTCAGTGCAGTCTTCAAAGAAAGCCCAGACTTTGGAGCACCTGCCTCCTTTCTGGCGATTTCTGTTTGCTCCTCTTTTGCCTCTCACTTGAACTTCCACGCTTGTGGTGCCTGAAATTGCGCGCTGCCTACCTTGTGGCACAAGGCGAACTCGTGCAGCAGTGGGTTCTTTAACAGACTCATCTGTGCTGCTGCTACGACGGCGATGTTCTCGTTCACAAACAAAATCTGGGTCTATGTCCACATTGTCCATACCCTCCTCTTCCATCTCCTCAAACTCGTCATATGTCATTGTGGGGGGCCGCCGCCGTGGAGTAGAGCTCACCAGAACAACCTCTGCGCAGCTCACTCCAACGTCGTCTTCCAGATCTTGTCGGCCGACCTCCTGCAATTGCAACCCCTCCTGCCCAACTTGCTCTGGGATTTGGGTTTCCGAGTCCTCCTCGAACTCGCCTTGTATTTCAGTGCGCGGTGCATTTCCCACAGTTAATGGTTGTGAATCCGGGCACAACATTTCTGGCTGTTCCTCCATTGACCTTTGAAAGGTGGAAGTTTGTTGGGCTGGGAATAGCTCCTGCGAATACCCCATTGTGTCCTGAGGTAATTCATCGGACTGGTTATCTGGCAGTTGTGTGCGTGGTGTCGCTGCCGGTTGTGTCAGCTTTGTGCCCACTGGCTCCTTGTAACTGGCTGAGGACTCGGACCTCGTGCGTGATGTGCTGGTGCTGCTTAACCCACTGCTGGACGCTTGAGAGGTCATCCAAGTAATTATCTGGTCCTGTTCTTTTGGATTTGTGAGGGTTGTTGTCCTGGACAACATGGGCGGTATTGAGTGGGTTTTCTTGGGTGCTCCCCTGTGGCCTGTACGTGAACCGTCAGGGGAAACACCTCTTCCCTTGCCCCTACCTCTTTCACCGGATTTCTTCCTCATTTCACTTATCCTTACAGTACACGCTGACTGGCAGCAGTACAGTGGCAGTACAGAAATGCTATACAGTACCACTATTCCCAGCAGCGACACAGAGCACAATGCTATACAGTGGCGGGTGAGCGGTGTACCACTATTCCCAGCAGCGACACAGAGCACAATGCTATACAGTGGCGGGTGAGCGGTGTACTACTGTTCCCAGGCCCAGCAGACACAGAGTGGAAGTAAACACAATGCTATATAGTCTGGCTGAGCGGTGTACACAGAGTGGCAGTACACACAATGCTATATAGTCTGGCTGAGCGGTGTACACAGAGTGGCAGTACACACAATGCTATATAGTCTGGCTGAGCGGTGTACACAGAGTGGCAGTACACACAATGCTATATAGTCTGGCTGAGCGGTGTACACAGAGTGGCAGTACACACAATGCTATATAGTCTGGCTGAGCGGTGTACACAGAGTGGCAGTACACACAATGATATATAGTCTGGCTGAGCCGTGTACACAGAGTGGCAGTACACACAATGCTATATAGTCTGGCTGAGCCGTGTACACAGAGTGTCAGTAAACAATGCTATATATAGCGTGGCTGAGCGAGGTACACAGTGGCAGTACACACAATGCTATATAGTCAGGCTGAGCCGTGTACACAGAGTGTCAGTAAACAATGGTATATAGTCTGGCTGAGCGGTGTACACAGAGTGTCAGTAAACAATGGTATATAGTCTGGCTGAGCGGTGTACACAGAGTGGCAGTAAACACAATGCTATATATAGCGTGGCTGAGCGAGGTGCACAGTGGCAGTACACACAATGCTATATAGTCAGGCTAAGCCGTGTACACAGAGTGTCAGAAAACACAATGCTATATATAGCGTGGCTGAGCGAGGTGCACAGTGGTAGTACACACTATGCTATATAGTCAGGCTGAGCCGTGTACACAGAGTGTCAGTAAACAATGGTATATAGTCTGGCTGAGCGGTGTACACAGAGTGGCAGTAAACACAATGCTATATATAGCGTGGCTGAGCGAGGTGCACAGTGGCAGTACACACAATGCTATATTGTCAGGCTAAGCCGTGTACACAGAGTGTCAGAAAACACAATGCTATATATAGCGTGGCTGAGCGAGGTGCACAGTGGCAGTACACACAATGCTATATAGTCAGGCTAAGCCGTGTACACAGAGTGTCAGAAAACACAATGCTATATATAGCGTGGCTGAGCGAGGTGCACAGTGGCAGTACATACAATGCTATATAGCCAGGCTAAGCCGTGTACACAGAGTGTCAGAAAACACAATGCTATATATAGCGTGGCTGAGCGAGGTGCACAGTGGCAGTACACACAATGCTATATTAGTCAGGCTAAGCCGTGTACACAGAGTGTCAGAAAACACAATGCTATATATAGCGTGGCTGAGCGAGGTACACAGTGGCAGTAAACAATGCTATACAGTATATATAGTGTGGCTGAGCGAGCGGTGTACTACTGTTCCCAGCAGCGACACACAATGACTGGGGGGGACCCTGGCTAGCGTGGCTGGAGAGCGAACTACCCTGCCTGCCTACCCAAAGCTAAACCCACAGAGAAATGGCGGAGATATGACGTGGTTCGGGTATTTATTTACCCGAACCACGTGACCGTTCGGCCAATCAGAGCGCGTTCGGGCCCGAACCACGTGACCCGTTCGGCCAATCACAGCGCTAGCCGAACGTTCGGGGAACGTTCGGCCATGCGCTCTTAGTTCGGCCATGTGGCCGAACGGTTTGGCCGAGCACCGTCAGGTGTTCGGCCGAACTCGAACATCACCTGAACAGGGTGATGTTCTGCAGAACCCGAACAGTGGCGAACACTGTTCGCCCAACACTATTCTTCAGTGGAATCCAGATTTGTGCAGCTCCCGGCGAACAGTTTTTGTGGAAACTGGATTCTGTAGCTGTTCATTCAGCTCTGCAGTGATTTTAGGAGTCGTGCTCTTGCAAGCTTTTCTAACAATTCGATTTAGAGTCCGACGGTCTCTCTCAGACAACTTCGACTTTCGGCCACAACTGTGCTTTGCTGAGGACGTTTTTCCTTCTCTTTCAAAGGAAGTCATTACTTTTGAGACAGTACCTCTTTAAATGCCATGCATTCGGGCAGTTTCTGTTACAGTAGCGCCTGCCATACGAGTACCAACAATTTGGCCTCTTTGAAAGACTGAGAGATCTGCCATTTTTATAAATTATAACCAACTTTTGTTTAATTATCTGTAAAAAAAACTATTATTTTAATTAAACATATCAAATAACAAAAATAATTAACAAAAAAAATGTAACATATGTCAAGTTTTGATTGCTTAAAACATGTTCAAAGATTATGATGCCAAAATGTTAGGTGATTTTATTAATGAAAACGGGTGCCCATTTTTCCTCGCGCCCTTATTTCATGTATATGTTACGGCCAGAACCCGAAGTTTGGCCAGAACTAGAAGTGGCCGGCCACTTCGGGTTCTGGCCGGCCAATGTGCGAACTGGCCGCTGCGCTGCGGCCAATGTGAGAAATGCAACAATTCCTGTAAGGTTAATGGGATGTTGTGGCCGCAGCGCAGCGGGCAAATGTATCACACATCTTTACTTTATTCAATGACATTAAGCCGCCCGGCTTTTTCTCTGCCTCTCTCCTCCCCCCCCCCCCCCCCCCGCCTCTCTCTCCTCCCCCCGCCTCTCTCTCTTCTTCTCTTATGGGCAGCCGGGCGGGGGACACGCGTGTCCCTCCGGAGTCGTTCGTCGCGGCAGGGGAATCCTGCCGTTCTTGCAGAGCGGGTGCTGGCAGAAGCGATGTCTGCAGCCTCCCCGCTCTGCTCTCCTGCCGCGACGAACGACTCTCCTGGACACGCGTGTCCCCCGCCCGGCTGCCCATAAGAGAAGGAAGAGAGAGAGGCGAGGGGAGGAGAGAGAGGCGAGGGGAAGAGAGAAAGCGGGGAAAAAGCCGGTCGGCTTAATGTCATTGAATAAAGTAAAGATGTGTGATACATTTGCCCGCTGCGCTGCGGCCACAACATCCCATTAACTTTACAGGAATTGTTGCATTTCTCACATTGGCCGCAGCGCAGCGGCCAGTTCGCACATTGGCCGGCCAGAACCCGAAGTGGCCGGCCACTTCTAGTTCTGGCCAAACTTCGGGTTCTGGCCGTAACATATATAAGGCCCAAAGTGTCATGCTAAATGTTCCACCATCAAAAGTAACATATATTTTTTTGAAAAGCATTAACTGGTTGTACATTTCTCTCAGCTCCTCGCAGTGAGCCGCCATCCTATGCTGTTTCCATGAGAACAGAATCCTTTTTTACATGTTAGATGAATGTATTAATGCAGTGATTTGCATTTTTGCATACAGAGGTGAGGCTTGGCGTTTGGCCAGGCCCCCTGCCTCTGGTCCTTGCCTAGGTCCGCCTGCTGCTGCCCGGGCTAACGATCTCCGCTTAATGCAGTCATTTCCTGCAGCAGTAAAAAGTAATTTCTGGACGCCGCTGCTCTTTAGGGTTGATGAACCTCAGAGGATGTTTTTAATACATCTGTCACTTTTGATATTTGTCAGAGCGGAGATAATTTGGAGGAATTAAAAACGGAGTCTGTAGAACTCATTTACCATCAAACTATCATAAGTGAGATTCTTCTAGGGAATTTGGGGCTGCGAGAAACCCCATCGCTGCTCATTTAAATCAGGTTAATTAGATGACACAAGTTTTGGCCCGGGACGGAAATCTTAATTCCATTCTTCTCCGGCTGTCATGGGAGTCAGAAGGGCGATTTTTCTTTTTTTGCTAGTCTGCTTTGTCTTTTTATAAATATTTCATCTCCTGGCTTTTGGGAAGCTAGCGAAAGGATGCTCTGACTTGTGGATAGGCCCGAAGCAGGCAATTTGGGGACCCGCTAGCGGCAGATGATTGTGCACTGCCATCGGCGCCAACTCAAATATCGGCATTGGGTGGCAACTTAGGAGCCTGCAATTTACCGGACATCGCTGGCGACCAAATTATGCATCAATACCAATATTCCAATATTCCAATAGGCACCTATGGGGAGGGGGGGGGGGAGGTTAGGCGTCAGGTAGGCAGTTTGTGCAGCTGGAAGGGGGGGGGGGGGAGTTTAGGGTTAGGCAACAGGTAGGAAGGAAGTTTGTGTGTGTTTGGGGAGGGGTGTGGTTGCGTTTAGGCATCAGGCAGGCAGTTTGTGCAGCGGGGGTAGGTTTAGGATTATGTGTCAGGTAGGTAGTTTGTGCGCGGGTGGGGGGGGGGGGTGTTTAGGGCTAAGCATGGTAGGCCACTCAGGTATTTATCTACGGGTTGGCCACAGAACAAAGAGTTGCAGTAGTCTAGTTGAGAAACAATCAGGGCATGCACCAGAAGTTTAGTAGAGTCCTGTGTGAGTAAAATGTGCAAACACCATTTATAACGTTTATGGTAACGCCTTAAAAACCTGCAGCAATAATAATTAAATAGTAAACATCTAGGGCTTGATTCACAAAGCGGTGATAACCCAGTTATCACGCCTAAAAGACTTTAGGCGTGATGACCTTTTCACCACTGAGTTATCACCGCTTTTTCCTGCTCTTCGCGCGAAGTTACCGCGCGTACGCGCGTGAGCGCGCGCGCAAAGTCCCATAGGGTTTAATGGGAGCTTCGCGCGAAGCGTCGGGTGCGTACGCGCGGTAACTTCGCGCGAGTTTCTTCTTATCATGCCTAAAGTGAGTTTAGGCGTGATAAGGGCCTTTTCACCAGTGTGTAAACACTTTGCACCGCTTGGTGAATCAAGCCCCTAAATTGAAAAGCAATGTGACCACAAAGTCTTCTCAATGTCTTCTTCAATATCAACCATTACGCTTTATGGTAAACAAATTATAAATTACGATACGTAATAAAATGATGCAAAAGATCCATAATTAATATTCGGAATCCAGCTTCCTTCCATGATTGCAAAGTCACTCGCTGTATATACATTTTGACAGCAAAATCACACCTCCAATACTTCCTATAAATAACGCCGTCTACGCAAGCGCGAGAATGGTGTTTACCCGTTTGCCTTCCCTCCACCCTCAAAGGCTTCTTTACAATCAGAATATAAATTGTGACTTGCAATCAATGCTGGAGGTGAGAGGGACTATTTCGGTACGGCTCAGAACAATTAATATTCATTTCACTTATGGCATATAGTGCATTAATCAAGCCTGCAGTCATATAGAATTATTCAATAACAGGGCACAGAAATTAGAAGGCGATTACTGCCAGTATCTCTGGCCAAGTACAGCATTGTGAGCAAAGGGATTAAAGCGGTATAAAACCCTGACATAATATTCAATAAAAACATGTTTTCCTACTTTTTATATGCCATACGGTTATCATATTTGCATTTGTGCATAAGTATTATTATTCATTTGGAAATTACAAGTTCTCTAAAGTACAGTATTTTGCTTTGAGTGCTGACTTTGCATTTTATTCATTATGTATTGAAGGCAGAAATGCTTTGAGTTCCTGTCTGTGTCCAGGAGCTTCTGCGCAGTCAGAGAATGTGTCACATTCCTCACTTGATACAATTAAGTAAACACAAGATAACATTATCTCCACTTCGGATGCGTCCAGATTTCTCTGCACTGAACTTTCAAGTCCTGTGTGTAACTCTTTGAATGCTGTTCTAGTAAAAAAAAAAATGCTGGTTGTATATAATACGTTGTAAATACGTTTTTAGAGCTAAGAAGAAATGCTGGGTTTCATTCTAAGAGGCGCTCAACAGTAGATAAAACTGTGTTAAAAACAGCTAATAAATACAAAAAAGAGGTGGCTTACCTCAAAAACGACAAGTTCATATAAATATGAATTTCAACAAGCACAGGCAATGCGTTTCGTCCGTCTGCACCTACTTCCTCAGGCCAAATACAGTGCCAAAAGTGTGTAATGAGCAAAGAACAGAGTGCCTGTGCTTTTTACCTTCCTTGGTACCTAGGGGTGTGCTGCCAATAGGACCTTTCTTGTTTTTTCCAGGCGTGTGAGTTTCAGCTGACACCCGAGTGGAGTCGGGTTTAAACATCTTCACCTGCTTTCAGTGGTTGGTTGTTAGTTGCAACCTTCCTTTGTGAGTACCACAATTTCTCTTTCGCTTTTAACCAACCAATCTGTGACGTACTGCACCATTTGGGCTCCTGTTACCTATGTGTTCTTTTTTTTAGGGTGATTGGTGACTCTTCACAACGGCATGCCACCTAAGGTTGCAAATGTTACAGTTACATCGTTATTTGGATTGAGAAAAGACATACATCCATCGAGTTCAACCAGAGAACAAAGTACAACACCAGCCTGCTCCCTCACATATCCCTGTTGATGCAGAGGATGGTGAAAAACCCTTACAAGGCATGGTCCAATTAGCCCCAAAAGAGAAAAAATTCCTTCCCGACTCCAGATGGCAATCAGGCAAACGGGCGCCTTTAGGCATAGGCAGTACAGGCCATTGCCTGGAGTGCCATTGGTCCTGAGGGCGCCATGTTGCTGGATTAAGTCCCACCCCCTGGTTGTTCCATTACTTGCTTCTGCTGCATCTTCTTAGTGTATGTTGCAGGCAGCTGCCACTGTGTCCCTCTGTGCCTTGTGTATCTCCCCCCCCCCCCTTTGTGCCTCCTTCAGTCCCTTGTGCCATGTCTGATTTCCTGTCTGTCCTTCTGTCTTCCTTTATGCCTCCTGTCTCCCTTTCCCTTTGTGCCTCCTTCTATCTCCATATGCCTCCTTCAGTCTCCCTGTGCCACCTCTACCTCCTTCTGTCCCCCTGTGCCTCCTTATGTCCCCTTGTGCCTTTCTTCGTGCCCTTGTGCTACCTCTGCCCCCCCTGTTCCTCCTTCAGTCCCACTCTGCCTCCTTCTGTCCTTATGTGCCTCCTTCTGTCTCCCTTTGTGCCTCATTCTGTCTCCATGTGCCTCTTGAGTCCTCATGTGCCACCTCTGTCCCTCTATCCTCATGTTCCTCCTTCTGTGCCCCTTTGTGCCTTCTTCTGTCTCCCTGTGGCTCTGTCTGTCCACTTCTGCCTCCTTCTGTCTCACTGTGCCCATTTACATCCCCTCTGCTTTCTTCTTTTCCCCTTTTGTGCCTCCTTCTGTCCCCCTTTGTGCATCCTTCTGTTCCCCTTTGTGCCTCCTACTGTCTCACTGTGCCTCCTTCTGCCCCCTTTGTGCTTTTTTCTGTCCTCCATTGTGCCTCCTTCTGCCCCCCCTTTGTGCCTCCTTATGCCCCACTTTGTTTCTCCTTCTGTCCCTCTGTGTGCCACCTTCAGTTCTCCTGTGCCTCTTTCTATCCTCTTTTGTGCCTCCTTCTTGCCCTCATGACAGCCCTATCCCCTCATGCAGCATGAGTTCATGTAGCAGGAATAAACGGTTAGCGGGTTGGCCACAGAGCATAGAGTTGCAGTAGTCTTGTCGAGAAACAATCAGGGCATGCACCAGAAGTTTAGTAGAGTCCTGTGTGAGTAAAGTGTGCGAACACCATATAACACGTTTTTGGTAACGCCTTAAAAACCTGCAGCAATAATAATTAAATACTAAACATCTAAATTGAAAAGCAATGTGACCACAAAGTCTTCTCAATGTCTTCTTCAATATCAACCATTACGCTTTATGGTAAACAAATTATAAATTACGATACGTAATAAAATGATGCAAAAGATCCATAATTAATATTACGGAATCCAGCTTCCTTCCATGATTGCAAAGTCACTCGCCGTATATAAATTTTTACAGCAAAATCACACTTCCAATACTTCCTATAAATAACGCCATCTACGCAAGCGCGAGAATGGCGTTTACCCGTTTGCCTTCCCTCCACCCTCAAAGGCTTCTTTACAATCAGAATATAAATTGTGACTTGCAATCAATGCTGGAGGTGAGAGGGACTATTTCTGTACGGCTCAGAACAATTAATATTCATTTTACTTATGGCATACAGTGCATTAATCAAGCCTGAAGTCATATAGAATTATTCAATAACAGGGCACAGAAATTAGAAGGCGATTACTGCCAGGATCTCTGGCCAAGTACAGCATTGTGAGCAAAGGTATTAAAGCGGTATAAAACCCTGACATAATATTCAATGAAAACATGTTTTCCTACTTTTGATATGCCATACGCTTATCATATTTGCATTTGTGCATAAGTATTATTATTCATTTGGAAATTACAAGTTCTCTAAAGTACAGTATTTTTGTAATGAAACGCGGAAAAGCCGCGACCTCTCAAGGTGAGGCGGCTGTTTCCGCGTCCAGCAGGACGCCACAACGCGGAAAAAACGCTGCATGCCGCTCAGGGACAGCGGCGGAATCCGCATTGGGAACGGCGGAATCCGCATTGGAGGCGGCTCCCGCACTTGGTTCACTAGATACATTGCAAGACAGTACTGGTGTGGCTGGGACTGATAGTCCACCAAGATTCAGACTTACACGCGCGCGAGCACAGAGGCAGAGTTTAAATAGCAGTTAGAAGGGAGTCGGCTGATCAGCTGGGTCAGCTGACAAATTCCACTGCTCCCATTGGACCAGCAATTAGGGAGGTCCTGGAAAGGTCCTAGAGTATAAATACTGCTGGTTGTTCACTTGCTCTTTGTCTGGCGTGCGATCACATATGTGGGAGCACCCAGATCCGTAGTCAGATCCGCAAGTGTGCCGGGACCAGCTGGAGCTGTAATCCTACACTTAGCTAGATTCTGTTGATAGCTAAAGTACTAGTTTGATTGTGATTATCTGTTATGACTTTTGCCTGCCTTGACTATCCTCCTGAACTCTGATCTTGTACCTCGATATTTCTGATACTCTGTTGCCGAACCCCGGCTCGTTCCTTGACTCTGCTTCTGCCTCCTGATTTTGTACCCCGATATATCTGATACCCTGTTGCTGAACCCTGCCTGTACTTTGACTCCGCCTTTGCCTCCTGATCTTGTACTTTATCTGTCCGTGTGTGTACGACCTGGCTTGTCCGACCTCGAGAACCGACCTTACCGTTAGAGGCGGTTCCTCGCTCTGTTAGCGATCCTTCCTCCTGAGGGTCACTTTCAGATATACCTTCCTACTGTCAGTCTGACTCCTCCCGTCTTGGAGAGCTCAGGTCTGCGGAAGGAATCTGTGCAGTACTCCTTGCTGCATTGAGGCCTTGTCCTCTAAGTGTTACTGTTGCACCAAACACTACTCTCTACTCAGGCGAACAGAGGTTAGTTTGTATATCGGATTATCGGTGAGACTGCAGATCACTTATAATCTGGTATATATCTGTATTTCCGGTGATACTGCAGATCACCGGTAATCAGATACTCTCTGCGCCCACCGATCGTTACAATTTTGCTTTGAGTGCTGACTTTGCATTTTATTCATTATGTATTGAAGGCAGAAATGCTTTAAATTCCTGTCTGTGTCCAGGAGCTTCTGCGCAGTCAGAGAATGTGTCACATTCCTCACTTGATACAATTAAGTAAACACAAGATAACATTATCTCCACTTCGGATGCGTCCAGATTTCTCTGCACTGAACTTTCAAGTCCTGTGTGTAACTCTTTGAATGCTGTTCTAGTAAAAAAAAAAATGCTGGTTGTATATAATACGTTGTAAATACGTTTTTAGAGCTAAGAAGAAATGCTGGGTTTCATTCTAAGAGGCGCTCAATAGTAGATAAAACTGTGTTAAAAACAGCTAATAAATACAAAAAAGAGGTGGCTTACCTCAAAAACGACAAGTTCATATAAATATGAATTTCAACAAGCACAGGCAATGCGTTTCGTCCATCTGCACCCACTTCCTCGGGCCAAATACAGTGCTAAGAGTGTGTAATGAGCAAAGAACAGAGCGCCTGTGCTTTTTACCTTCCTTGGTACCTAGGGGTGTGCTGCCAATGGGACCTTTGTTGTTTTTTCCAGGCGTGTGAGTTTCAGCTGACACCCGAGTGGAGTCGGGTTTAAACATCTCCACCTGCTTTCAGTGGTTGGTTGTTAGTTGCAACCTTCCTTTGTGAGTACCACAATTTCTCTTTTGCTTTTAACCAACCAATCTGTGGCGTACTGCACCATTTGGGCTCCCGTTGCCTCTGTGATCTTTTTTTTAGGGTGATTGGTGACTCTTCACAACGGCATGCCACCTAAGGTTGCAAATATTACAGTTACATCGTTATTTGGGTTGAGAAAAGACATACATCCATCGAGTTCAACCAGAGAACAAAGTACAACACCAGCCTGTTCCCTCACATATCCCTGTTGATGCAGAGGATGGCGAAAAACCCTTACAAGGCATGGTCCAATTAGCCCCAAAAGGGAAAAAATTCCTTCCCGACTCCAGATGGCAATCAGGCAGACAGGGGCGCCTTTAGGCATAGGCAGTACAGGCCATTGCCTGGAGTGCCATTTGTCTTGAGGGCGCCATGTTGCTGAATTAAGCCCCACCCCCTGGTTGTTCCATTACTTGCTTCTGCTGCATCTTCTTAGTGTATGTTGCAGGCAGCTGCCACTGTGTCCCTCTGTGCCTTGTGTATCCCCCCCCCCCCCTTTGTGCCTCCTTCAGTCCCTTGTGCCATGTCTGATTTCCTGTCTGTCCATCTGTCTTCCTTTATGCCTCCTGACTCCCTTTCCCTTTGTGCCTCCTTCTATCTCCATATGCCTCCTTCAGTCTCCCTGTGCCACCTCTACCTCCTCCTGTCCCCCTGTGCCTCCTTATGTCCCCTTGTGCCTTTCTTTGTGCCCTTGTGCTACCTCTGCCCCCCCCTGTTCCTCCTTCAGTCCCACTCTGCCTCCTTCTGTCCTTATGTGCCTCCTTCTGTCTCCCTTTGTGCCTCATTCTGTCTCCATGTGCCTCTTGAGTCCTCATGTGCCACCTCTGTCCCTCTATCCTCATATTCCTCCTTCTGTGCCCCTTTGTGCCTTCTTCTGTCTCCCTGTGGCTCTGTCTGTCCACTTCTGCCTCCTTCTGTCTCACTGTGCCCATTTACATCCCCTCTGCTTTCTTCTTTTCCCCTTTTGTGCCTCCTTCTGTCCCCCTTTGTGCATCCTTCTGTTCCCCTTTGTGCCTCCTACTGTCTCACTGTGCCTCCTTCTGCCCCCTTTGTGCTTTTTTCTGTCCTCCATTGTGCCTCCTTCTGCCCCCCCTTTGTGCCTCCTTCTGCCCCACTTTGTTTCTCCTTCTGTCCCTCTGTGTGCCACCTTCAGTTCTCCTGTGCCTCTTTCTATCCTCTTTTGTGCCTCCTTCTTGCCCTCATGACAGCCCTATCCCCTCATGCAGCATGAGTTCATGTAGCGGGAATAAACGGTTAGCGGGTTGGCCACAGAACAAAGAGTTGCAGTAGTCTAGTTGAGAAACAATCAGGGCATGCACCAGGAGTTTAGTAGAGTCCTGTGTGAGTAAAGTGTGCGAACACCATATAACACGTTTTTGGTAACGCCTTAAAAACCTGCAGCAATAATAATTAAATACTAAACATCTAAATTGAAAAGCAATGTGACCACAAAGTCTTCTCAATGTCTTCTTCGATATCAACCATTACGCTTTATGGTAAACACATTATAAATTACGATACGTAATAAAATGATGCAAAAGATCCATAATTAATATTACGGAATCCAGCTTCCTTCCATGATTGCAAAGTCACTCGGCATATATAAATTTTTACAGCAAAATCACACTTCCAATACTTCCTATAAATAACACCATCTATGCAAGCGCGAGAATGGCGTTTACCCGTTTGCCTTCCCTCCACCCTCAAAGGCTTCTTTACAATCAGAATATAAATTGTGACTTGCAATCAATGCTGGAGGTGAGAGGGACTATTTCTGTACGGCTCAGAACAATTAATATTCATTTCACTTATGGCATACAGTGCATTAACCACTTGAGGACCTAGGGCTTTCTACCCCTTAAAGGACTTACGAGGCGAAATTCATAAAAAAAGCTAATTACCTCATTGCAAAAGCAGACCTCAGGGCAGACGAACAGCACCTTCCCTGTCATTGTCAGGTGCTTTATGAGGCTAATCCAGTCTTCATTACAGGTCCCGACCCTCCCCAGGGTCGCCTTACGAGAATTGCCGCTTTAAAAATGATCTCGTGCACAGCTCTCATAGCCGGAGCTGCGCAGTATTACAGCCCCGCTCGTGTCCGCCCTCTCTCCGTGCGATTTATCTCTCCGTCCGATACGTCATGTGGGCGGCTCCACATGACCACCCACATGACTTACTACACAGTGCCAGCCAGTCGCGCCCCCTCAGCAGAGAATACAAGCGCTGAGCGAGCGAGGACTTGCTCGCTCAGCGCTTGTATTCTCTGCTGAGGGGGCAGTATAGGAACCCCACAAATGACCCCATTTTAGAAAGAAGACACCCCAAGGTATTCCGTTAGGAGTATGGTGAGTTCATAGAAGATTTTATTTTTTGTCACAAGTTAGCGGAAAATGACACTTTGTGAAAAAACACAATTAAAATCAATTTCTGCTAACTTGTGACAAAAAATAAAATCTTCTATGAACTCGCTATACTACTAACGGAATACCTTGGGGTGTCTTCTTTCTAAAATGGGGTCATTTGTGGGGTTCCTATACTGCCCTGACATTTTAGGGGCCCTAAACCGTGAGGAGTAGTCTTGAAACGAAATTTCTCAAAATGACCTGTGAAATCCTAACGGTACTCATTGGACTTTGGACCCTTTAGCGCAGTTGGGGTGCAAAAAAGTGCCACACATGTGGTATCGCCGTACTCGGGAGAAGTAGTAAAATGTGTTTTGGGGTGTATTTTTACACATACCCATGCTGGGTGGGAGAAATACCTCTGTAAATGGACAATTGTGTGTAAAAAAATCAAAAGATTGTCATTTACAGAGGTATTTCTCCCACCCAGCATGGGTATGTGTAAAAATACACCCCAAAACACATTATACTACTTCTCCCGAGTATGGCGATACCACATGTGTGGCACTTTTTTGCACCCTAACTGCACTAAAGGGCCCAAAGTCCAATGAGTACCTTTAGGATTTCACAGATCATTTTTGTTTCAAGACTACTCCTCACGGTTTAGGGCCCCTAAAATGCCAGGGCAGTATAGGAACCCCACTAATGACCCCATTTTAGAAAGAAGACACCCCAAGGTATTCCGTTAGGAGTATGGTGAGTTCATAGAAGTTTTTATTTTTTGTCACAAGTTAGCAGAAATTGATTTTAATTGTTTTTTTTCACAAAGTGTCATTTTCCGCTAACTTGTGACAAAAAATAAAATCTTCTATGAACTCACCATACTCCGTACGGAGTACCTTTGGGTGTCTTCTTTCTAGAATGGGGTCATTTGTGGGGTTCCTATACTGCCCTGGCATTTTAGGGGCCCTAAACCGTGAGGAGTAGTCTTGAAACCAAATGTCGCAAAATGACCTTTGAAATCCTAAAGGTACTCATTGGACTTTGGGCCCCTTAGCGTACTTAGGGTGTAAAAAAGTGCCACACATGTGGTACCGCCGTACTCAGGAGAAGTAGTATAATGCGTTTTGGGGTGTATTTTTACACATACCCATGCTAAGTGGGAGAAATATCTCTGTAAATGACAATTGTTTGATTTTTTTTACACACAATTGTCCATTTACATAGAAATTTCTCCCACCCAGCATGGGTATGTGTAAAAATACACCCCAAAACACATTATACTACTTTTTCTGAGTACGGCGGTACCACATGTGTGACACTTTTTTGCAGCCTAGGTGCGCTAAGGGGCCCAACGTCCTATTCACAGGTCATTTTGAGGCATTTGTTTTCTAGACTACTCCTCGCGGTTTAGGGCCCCTAAAATGCCAGGGCAGTATAGGAACCCCACAAGTGACCCCATTTTAGAAAGAAGACACCCCAATGTATTCCGTTAGGTGTATGGTGAGTTCATAGAAGATTTTATTTTTTGTCACAAGTTAGTGAAAAATGACACTTTGTGAAAAAAAAACAATAAAAATCAATTTCCGCTAACTTTTGACAAAAAATAAAATCTTCTATGAACTCGTCATACACCTAACAGAATACCTTGGGGTGTCTTTTTTTCTAAAATGGGGTCACTTGTGGGGTTCCTATACCGCCCTGGCATTTTACGGGCCCAAAACCGTGAGTAGTCTGGAAACCAAATGTCTCAAAATGACTGTTCAGGGGTATAAGCATCTGCAAATTTTTATGACAGGTGGTCTATGAGGGGGCGAATTTTGTGGAACCGGTCATAAGCAGGGTGGCCTTTTAGATGACAGGTTGTATTGGGCCTGATCTGATGGATAGGAGTGCTAGGGGGGTGACAGGAGATGATTGATGGGTGTCTCAGGGGGTGGTTAGAGGGGAAAATAGATACAATCAATGCACTGGGGAGGTGATCGGAAGGGGGTCTGAGGGGGATCTGAGGGTTTGGCCGAGTGATCAGGAGCCCACACGGGGCAAATTAGGGCCTGATCTGATGGGTAGGTGTGCTAGGGGGTGACAGGAGGTGATTGATGGGTGTCTCAAGGTGTGATTAGAGGGGGGAATAGATGCAAGCAATGCACTGGCGAGGTGATCAGGGCTTGGGTCTGAGGGCATTCTGAGGGTGTGGGCGGGTGATTGAGTGCCCTAGGGGCAGATAGGGGTCTAATCTGATAGGTAGCAGTGACAGGGGGTGATTGATGGGTAATTAGTGGGTGTTTAGGGTAGAGAACAGATGTAAACACTGCACTTGGGAGGTGATCGGACGTCGGATCTGCGGGCGATCTATTGGTGTGGGTGGGTGATCAGATTGCCCGCAAGGGGCAGGTTAGGGGCTGATTGATGGGTGGCAGTGACAGCGGGTGATTGATGGGTGGCAGTGACAGGGGGTGATTGATGGGTGGCAGTGACAGGGGGTGATTGATGGGTGATTGATAGGTGATTGACAGGTAATCAGTGGGTTATTACAGGGGAGAACAGATGTAAATATTGCACTGGCGAATTGATAAGGGGGGGTCTGAGGGCAATCTGAGCGTGTAGGCGGGTGATTGGGTGCCCGCAAGGGGCAGATTAGGGTCTGATCTGATGGGTAACAGTGACAGGTGGATATAGGGGGTGATTGATGGGTGATTGATGGGTAATTAGTGGGTGTTTAGAGGAGAGAATAGATGTAAACAATGGATTTGGGAGGTGATCTGATGTCGATCTGCGGGCAATCTATTGGTGTGGGGGGGGGGTGATCAGATTTCCCGCAAGGGGCAGGTTAGGGGCTGATTGATCGGTGGCAGTGACAGGGGGTGATTGATGGGTGATTGACAGGTGATTGACAGGTGATCAGGGGGGATAGATGCATACAGTACATGGGGGGGGGGGTCTGGGGGGAATCTGAGGGGTGGGGGGGTGATCAGGAGGGAGCAGGGGGCAGGGGGGGGATAAAAAAAAATAGCGTTGACAGATAGTGACAGGGAGTGATTGATGGGTGATTAGGGGGGTGATTGGGTGCAAACAGGGGTCTGGGGGGTGGGCAGGGGGGGGTCTGATGGGTGCTGTGGGCGATCTGGGGCAGGGGGGGGAAATCAGTGTGCTTGGTGCAGACTAGCGTGGCTGCAGCCTGCCCTGGTGGTCCCTCGGACACTGGGACCACCAGGGCAGGAGGCAGCCTGTATAATACACTTTGTAAACATTACAAAGTGTATTATACACTTTGTATGCGGCGATCGTCGGGCTAACATCCCGCCGGCGCTTCCGTATGGCCGGCGGGATGTTGCGGCGGGTGAGCGGTGCCAGGCGGAGGCGGAGGATCGCGTCACGGATGACGCGATCGCTCCGCCCATGCCCCTACAAGGACCGCCGCCATTTGTCTATACGGCGGTCCTTGCGGGGTGCACTTCCCGGCCGCCAATTGTATATACGGCGGTCGGGAAGTGGTTAATCAAGTCTGCAGTCATATAGAATTATTCAATAACAGGGCACAGAAATTAGAAGGCGATTACTGCGAGTATCTCTGGCCAAGTACAGCATTGTGAGCAAAGGGATTAAAGCGGTATAAAACCCTGTCATAATATTCAATAAAAAGATGTTTTCCTACTTTTTATTTGCCATACGGTTATCATATTTGCATTTGTGCATAAGTATTATTATTCATTTAGAAATTACAAGTTCTCTAAAGTACAGTATTTTGCTTTGAGTGCTGACTTTGCATTTTATTCATTATGTATTGAAGGCAGAAATGCTTTGAGTTCCTGTCTGTGTCCAGGAGTTTCTGCACAGTCAGAGGATGTGTCACATTCCTCACTTGATACAATTAAGTAAACACAAGTTTACATTATCTCCACTTCAAATGCGTCCAGATTTCTCTGCACTGAACTTTCAAGTCCTGTGTGTAACCCTTTGAATGCTGTTCTAGTAAAAAAAAAATGCTGGTTGTATATAATACATTGTTAATACGTTTTTAGAGCTAAGAAGAAATGCTGGGTTTCATTCCACTTTAAGAGGCGCTCAATAGTAGATAAAAATGTGTTAAAAACAGCTAATAAATACAAAAAAGAGGTGGCTTACCTCAAAAACGACAAGTTCATATAAATATGAATTTCAACAAGCACAGGCAATGTGTTTCGTCCGCCTGCACCTACTTCCTCAGGCCAAATACAGTGCCAAAAGTGTGTAATGGGCAAAGAACAGAGCGCCTGTGCTTTTTACCTTCCTTGAAACCTAGTGGTGTGCTGCCATTAGGACCTTTGTTGTTTTTTCCAGGTGTGTGAGTTTCAGCTGACACCCGAGTGGAGTCGGGTTTAAACATCTCCACCTGCTTTCAGTGGTTGGTTGTTAGTTGCAACCTTCCTTTGTGAGTACCACAATTTTTCTTTCGCTTTTAACCAACCAATCTGTGACGTACTGCACCATTTGGGCTCCTGTTACCTCTGTGTTCTTTTTTTTTTAGGGTGATTGGTGACTCTTCACAACGGCATGCCACCTAAGGTTGCAAATGTTACATAGTTACATAGTTATTTGGGTTAAGAAAAGACATAAGTCCATCGAGTTCAACCAGAGAACAAAGTACAACACCAGCCTGCTCCCTCACATATCCCTGTTGATCCAGAGGAAGGTGAAAAACCCTTACAAGGCATGGTCCAATTAGCCCCAAAAGGGAAAAAATTCCTTCCCGACTCCAGATGGCAATCAGGCAATGTGAATCATTAATGATGGGAATCTTTTGATGGTCTCTGTAAAGCTAGCCATACATCTAGTATTGATGGCAGCAGGTCGGGATTTAGCTCACAGGAGCCTATAGGCACAGATGTCCTGGCAGCTTAGACGTCACCCTCCAAGAACCTACAAACCCCCCACCGAACCGCACCACAAGTGTGCTGGCTGGCCCAGCTGTCACTTCTCCTTTATTTCCCTTGGCCCGGGTTCAGGTAGCTACAGGTGCCCCTTAGGTCAGGGTAGCCAGAAGTACCCTCAATATTAAGTAGCTAGAGGTGCCCCAAAGTATTAGGTAGCTAGAAGATCCTAAGTATTAAGTAGCTAGAGGTGCCCCCAGTTGAAGGGAGATATTCTTATTAGTGTAATGCTGAGAGCTGAGTGAGTAATCTCTCATTTAAACTCTCAGCAGGGCTCTGCATAGGGAAGGAGGGAGGAAGGCGCTCGGAAAGGGGAGTGAGCCGCCTTTACATCATCAGGCGCCTGTAGGCATGTGCCTACAGTGCCTTATAGTAAATCCGACCCTGGATGATGGGCAGATTTGGCCAAGAGACAAATCTCTCTAATCGAATCTGATCGGAGAAAGATCTGTCGGCTCCCCATAGACCACAAGCCAATTCCCAATGAATTTCATGCTGAAATTAATCCAGAATCAATCCAGAATCAGCCTTGCGACACCACATCCACTGCCTTGCCTGCCTGACACTGTCCGTCTAATGCCAAATGTGCCCTCCCCCTTCCCAGGTGCATTATACTTTACCTATCGGTGACTGCCGCTGGCTCCAGACTCTGTCCATACAGCAGTCCACATAGTTACTGTGGGCGCATGCCACTTGGGGTGCAGTCTAGGGGGATACTCATAATTGATAAACTCCCTTTACTCGCACAGACCGTCTTGCATATGGGAGCTAGGCTTGTTGGATAAAGTGTTGTGTTGCCTAATTAAACCAGCTGAGCACTGCTCAGATTTTCTGGACTCTGTACACGACCTCTACACTGTTTTGTACAACTCTGTATGCTTCTGGAATGTATTTGAAGAGAGTCTGAAGCCTAATAAAATACTTATTTTTACCTTCTACTTATGTTCAGCAATATCAGCAGTGCTGAAATGCTGCAATCCCGCGGCAGAACGAGGGCTTTATACCCCACAAATCCCCGGGGCAAAAATTGGGGAGCGCTTCCTGAAGGAGGCAGAGCTAAGTGCTTTAGCTCTGCCTCTACTGGAGTCAATTTCCGCTGATCGACGCCTCTCAAATAACCACTCATTTACACTCTGCTCAGGACTCTGCATAGGGAAGGAGGGAGGGAGGCATTCAAGTAGCAGAGTGAGCCACCTTTCCATCACCAGGCGCCTGTAGGGACGTGCCTACAGAGCCTTATGGTAAATCCGGCCATGAGTGGGATGCCAAGAGCAGGCTGAGTAAATCTCATTTACACTCAGCTCAGGACTCTGCATAGGGAAGGAGGGAGGGAGGCACGAGGGGAGGGGAGGGAGCCGCCTTTCTATCATCAGGCGCCTGTAGGCACATGCCTACAGTGCCTTATGGTAAATCAAGCCCTGCGTGGCGTATTCACTGCCTGTTATCTGCCAGGGGCGTCCGTAACGAGCTGTACGCATCACACATTAAGATCTGAGCGGCTGCCCGCTACATATTACACGCAAACAGTAACTTTTAAAATATTCCAGTTTCCCTATTCCGCCCTCCTCCTCCCCCCCCCCCCCCCCCCTCGCCCTTCTACACATCACACAGCATTTCGCAGCGCCGCCATATTGCTTTCCGTTCTGCCGCGCTTTGTTGACTTTGAAGTTGAGCAGTTGCATTTTTATATCGCTATAAAAAAAAAAGCGCCATCTGTTTTTTATTTTTAATTTCCCAGTAAAACTGAAAGTTCCATTACCAGCCACTCTGCCTTTTCATAAAAGTACATTTCTTTATGTCTTTCCCTTTAACTCTGATGTTTAAGATGAAACTGAATTAAACTGTGTAATTTATTTTATAGGAAGAACATATTTCGTTTTTTTTCCGTATTATTATATTTGTGGGATTTTCTTCCCTCAGTGCTGTTGGTAGCGCAGTCAGTTCATTCTGTTTTTAATGTCGCTGCACGGCCCTTGCGTGCGCGGTTGTATAATTAATGCTTGAATGATGTGTCAGTCAGAATTAATTTCCCACACATGGTTCAAGTGTAAAGGTAGCCATACCAGGGATGGTCGTAGTCAGTCAACTTCGCTACGCTGGAACTAGCAATGCTGCTGAACACAAAGAAAACCCTGAGAATCCCCCATGAGGAGATGGACTTGCCCAAAACCTGTCAGATTTTAAGTGCCTACTCTTTTCACAATAGTGGTCCTTTAGCTATATGTCACAATGGCCCTTATTTCATTCACTTTTTCTCCTGAGTTTTCCCCTGGGTAATATTTTCACACCTTATCAATAGAATCAGGGATGGTCGTAGTCAGCCAACTTCGCTACGCTGGAACTACGCGTAGTTTTACGTAATTACGATTCTCCAAACTACGGCTTTGAAATCAAATATTCGCTTCGTATGCATTTCGTAGACTACGCGTTAAAATATGCAATTACGCTTAGTGCAAAGCGTAGTGTATGCGGATGCTTATGCAGAAAATGTTCCGCATTAAATGCATATACTGGGAAGTCTTCTATGCGTACATTCTTCTTTCCAATGCGTAAATTTGTAAGCATACAATCACACGCGGAAAATTAGACGCGAGTAACACATTCGTAGTTCACTATGCAATACACATGTTAGGCGTAAGCTACTTCGCTATGCGTAAATTCATAAGCGTAGTTTTAAAACTTCTCCTACGAACTACGATACGTAGATGCGAACTACGATGCATATATTTGCACTGGCGTAGTTTCTGCTCATCCTTGAGCCATACATCTAGCAATGTATGAGCAGATTTGACCAAGAGACAAATCTCTCTCTGGGAACAATTCTGATAAGAGAAAGATCTGTCAGCTGCCCACACACCACAGGTCGATTCCCGATAAATTTCAGCATGAAATCCCTCGGGAATCGGCCTTGTGATGCCGCATGCGACCGCCTTGCCGCCCCAACGATGTCCCCTAATGTTAATGTCCCCCATGTAAAGTCTATACATTACCTGTCCGTGACCTCCGCTTTTCCCGACAGGCTTCCGTGATTCCTCCACTGCATACACGCTCGTCCCATGTAATTTCCTAGTAAGGGCGCGCGTGTGTGACGGTACACTTTACACGGGGCACGGAGGGACATTCACATTAGGGGGACAGCACCAAAGGTTTTGTCGCATTTGTCGATCGTCGGGAAATTGCATGCCGTTACCGGCGCGCAACCGATTGAGCAACATGTGGCAGCATGCGCGATCGCCCTGAAACTAGTCACATTGTCGGTCGGGCATGCACTTGGCGGCACCAATTTTCATCCAATTTGATTAATAATCGAATAGGATTGTCAATCGGCCGCCAAGTCGCCTGATGTATGGCCAGTTGGCCACCTTTAGATTAAAGAGAGCCCAACTGTCACAAAGAAAGGAGCTTTTTGGATAATGTGATGGGTGCCCCAGGTAAGTCCTAGTTTTCAGTTTAGGCCACTGCTCAGAGACCCTTCAAGTGAAGCAGGCCATGCAGACGTCGGTTCCTGGCAGATTATGCTGATTGAATCTGCCCTTAACCTCCCTGGCGGTAAGCCTGTGCTGAGCACGGGCTATGCTGCGCAGGAGTATTTTTTAGGCCCTGCTGGGCTGATTTGCACACTTTTTTTTTTGCAACACGCAGCTAGCACTTTGCTAGCTGCGTGTGCACTCTGATTGCCGCCGCTCCACGCCGATTAGCTGCCGCCATGGCGACGGGGGAAGCCCTCCAGGAAATCCCGTTCTTTGAACGGGATTTCCTGATCGGAGATCGCCGGAGGCGATCGAAGAGGTGGGGGGATGCCCCTGCACAGCGGCTATCATGTAGCGAGCCCTGGGCTCGCTACATGATTTTAAAAAAAAAATAGAAAAAAACTGCTCTGCTGCCCCCTGGCGGTTTTTAATAGACAGTCAGCGGGGTTAAAGCGGCATTCAATTTTATCTGAAAAGTTTTATGCATTTTCTGAATAGGCCTCTGTTGATCAGGTCCAGTTTAAGGGGCCCCTGCCCCTTACAGTCTTCCCTCCCCCCAGTACCCCACTGCTCCCCAGGCCCCTGAATGTGTATTAGCAGCATTCAGGGGCGATGCTAGATCAGTGGCACGTGCAACGGATATATTCTGGGGTGCCCCGGATTTCCCCCAGGCAGAGTCAGGCAGCAGGCGGCAGTACTCACCTTTGACCATTCTGGTGCCTCAATGAGGGGCATGCTGGGAGCTGTGGTTTCATCGATGGGGGGCATGCTGGGTGCTTTGGTGCCCGAATGGGGCTGTGGTGACTTTATGGGACATGCAGGGAGCTGTGGTTCTTCTATGGAAGCATGCTGGGAGCTGTGGTTCTTCTATGGAAGCATGCTGGGAGCTGTGGTTCTTCTATGGAAGCATGTTGGGAGGCCCATGGGAGCATGGGAGGGGTTCCATCAGAAGATCAGGAAATGCTATGGGGGACTGCCTGGCAGCAGTCCGTCCCGCCCAGCAGTAAGCCAGACCAGGCAGCACTGGCAAAACGCTCAAGTGTGAATGGGCCCTTAAAGTGGGGTTGTAATCCATAAAATCAAATTCCATTTACCCAATGCTCTGTGTTTATTACATAATCTACATGCAGTCTGCATTTACAATATTATCATAAATGTTTCTGCTATAATTAATCTTATCTCAGTCAGGCTCTGTTCTGGTACATTGCCGGGGAGAGGGAAGCTTGTTATCTCCCCTCCCACTTTCCTGCTTCTCACTGATTGGCTGACGGCAGTTCAGTGTGACATGAGGGTGAGAAGGGAAACACACCTCACCCCTCTGCAGAAGCTGCTGAAATACCATCTATGCTGTACTCACATGTGTTTACAAAGCAAGGTAGATATGACAGTGCGGTTTCTAGAAGAAAAAAAGAGTAAGGGAGGAAATGACACCAGGATTGGCTTCAGTCAAAGGCAGTAAAGATGGAAAATGCCTAAAACAGTTTTATCTTTAATTACTGTATAAAATTCACTGAAATCAAAATGTGGACAGCACAATACTTATGTAAGTATAAGTATTGTATATGTAAGTAGATCAAGTATTTATCTACTTATATATGATAATATGGGGTAGTATGGCTGTCCTTGCTGCTTTGATCTATTGCACAGCATGTAAGTTCAATCACAATGTTGATTGATAGATTGATGGAGATTGGCTTGTTAGGGGGAATTTTCTGCTCATCCCTGCCACATATAGATGCATTCTATACAAACTGAGCAGTAGTGTGATTACTGTATAAGCAGAAACAACATGGCCCTGAGTTCTGCAGTGTGCAAACTGCTGCCGGGACCACCTACACAATATTCATCGGCAGCAGAGCCAGTGAGTTGCACAAGACAACACAGGTGGATACCTAGGGAAACAGTAAATTCAGGCGCCTGAGGCTAGTGGACAAATCGGGCGCCGCCATTCACTCCTATAATAAATATCGTTTAATGGGCGCCCGATAGGAAAAAAGGGCGCCGGAGAAAACTAACGTTTTAAAAGCGGCGCCCGGAGACTTAATGTTTTATTACTGTTTCTCATGATTACACATTATTTAATGATTTATACATTTTTAAATATTATTTTTAAACGAAAAACAGTACTTTTTTTTTTTTTTTTACATTATTTTTAAACGAAAAAACCAACAGGGGGGTCTTAGGTTTAGGCACCAACAGGGGGGTCTTAGGTTTAGGCACCAACAGGGGGGTCTTAGGTTTAGGCACCAACAGGGGGGTCTTAGGTTTAGGCACCAACAGGGGGTTTTAGGTTTAGGCACCAACAGGGGGGTCTTAGGTTTAGGCACCAACAGGGGGGTCTTAGGTTTAGGCACCAACAGGGGGGGTCTTAGGTTTAGGCACTAACAGGGGGGTCTTAGGTTTAGGCACCAACAGGGGGGTCTTAGGTTTAGGCACTAACAGGGGGGTCTAGGGGTTAGGGGTAGGTACAGGGAGGGTTACTTAGTAATTTTTTTTTAAACGTTATTATACGTTTCACTATTTAAACGAAAGATTAACGTTTTTACAATTGCCGATTTAATGCACATTATTTAATGAATTATAACTTTAAAAAACATTAATTTTAAACGAAATACAGTACAATACAATTTTAAACGTTATCCATGCTTATCGTTAAAAACCCGGCGCCCTTTTTTCCCAGCGCCCCTTTTTAACGTACGCGATACCTAGGGCCTTGTTGGTGGTCTCCATTAAAGGTTTTTAAGCACTCGACTGATGCAAACGTTACTTCTTTCAAAGTGGACCTGAACTCTTGCACAGGACAGAAGGAAAATATAGAGAAATGTACCCTGTATGTATTTAGAGAGTTTAGCCTGTCTAGTTCCACCTGATCTGTGATTAATCACAACTGTAATTTGATCTCTCAGCTGTGTCAGCTGGCTGCCTCGGCAGAGCAGGTAATTTGTAAACACAGGATGTTGTTAACCCTTTGTCTGCTTCCATGAAAGACACACTGCAGATTTATAGCAGTATTTGCATCAGCTGTAACAAATAATGTTTTTTCTTTAAAGGTTGTTATGCTGTTGCTTATCTTTTACAGCATAGAGGAAGTTCTGAGTTCAGTTCCGCTTTAAGCCATAGTTCTGTTTTAATTCTAGAAATCCTCTGACGATCGTTCTCCTTAAACATAAGGAAACAGGCCGCCTCCTTCACCTCCGTCCTGACGCCTGTTTAGCAGAAAATATTTAATTTCTAAAGGACGAGGGATTTGTCTGCAATTAGATAATAACCTCACGCGTTTCGCTCTCACCTCCCGAGTCCTGCAAGAAAACATTTCCCATTCATTATGCGTGAGATAGTCGAGTCCCTGTGCTCTACAAAGCGCGGGTCGTGTATTGTGTGTAATTATCAGCAAATTGCCCAAACTCTTCTTATTGAAAGGAGTTTTGTTTGGCTGAATCTGTTTGCGTCTCTTTTTGTTAGAAGCAATTGTAGGGCTTGTAGCTCGTCTAAATAAAACAGGCCTGTGCTTTGTTTTGTATCAAAATTCGAGGCAAACGTTACTTTTCTTAAAGTGAGATGGCCAACCCTAAAAAAAAAAAAATATTCACGTAAAGTAAGATTATATACATCCCCCAAATCCCTACTAACAACCAAGGCAGGTTCTAGACTTTTCGCTACCTGAAGAAAACTTGCGAGGATGCGAATCCCCCCCCCCCACTCCCAATTTGGAATGATTGCACAGCTTCCACCATGCATTATAGCCACAGTGCACCCCTCCCCAAAAAGCCCTCACTACAGGTAAGCAGATATAGGTGCTGCCAGTATTGGTACCCAGGTGTAGGTGCCTCCGGTATAGGCAGGTACACAGGTATAGGTGCACCCAGTATAGGCAGGTAGACAGGTATAGGTGCCACCAGTATTGGTATCCAGGAATAGGTGCCCTCAGTATAGACAGGTAGCCAGGCAAAGGCGCACCTAGTATAGGCAGGTAGCCAGGTGTAGGTGCACCCAGTATAGGCTGATAGCCAGGTGTAGGTGCACCCAGTATAGGCTGGTAGCCTGACATAGATGCACCCAGTATAGGCAGGTAGCCAGGCATAGGCGCACCCAGTATAGGCAGGTAGCCAGGTGTAGGTGTACCCAGTATAGGATGATAGCCAGGTGTAGGTGTACCCAGTATAGGCTGATAGCCAGGTGTAGGTGCACCCAGTATAGGCTGGTAGCCTGGCATAGGTGCACCCAGTATAGACAGGTAGCCAGGTGTAGGTGTACCCAGTATAGGCAGGTAGCCAGGTGTAGGTGTACCCAGTATAGGCTGATAGCCAGGTGTAGGTGCACCCAGTATAGGTAGGTAGCCAGGTGTAGGTGTACCCAGTATAGGCTGATAGCCAGACATAGGCGCACCCAGTATAGGCAGGTAGCCAGGTGTAGGTGCACCCAGTATAGGCTGATAGCCAGCTGTAAATGTACCCAGTATAGGCTGATAGCCAGCTGTAGGTGTACCCAGTATAGGCTGATAGCCAGGTGTAGGTGCACCCAGTATAGGCAGGTAGCCAGGCATAGGTGCATCCAGTATAGGCTGGTAGCCTGGCATAGGTGCAATCAGTATAGGCAGGTAGCCAGGCATAGGTGCATCCAGTATGGGCAGTAGGTAGCCAAATTTTGTATTCCGAATTTTCATGTTCCAAGTGCATTTCTATTGAATTAAATGGTGCCAACTTCCGCGGTTAATTGTAAAGACCCGTACATGATGATATCATCACTAAATTTGCCACGTATGTTAACCACTTGAGGACCGCCCCCAGCCGATGGGCGGCGGCAAAGTCCGGGCCCAAACGACCGCAATACGCCCATCGGCGGGGGGCGGCTGCAGGAGTGGCTATGCGGCGATCGCGTCATTCGTGACGTGATCAGCCGGCGGGGACTGGCTCCGCCCCCCGTTCGATGTAACCCGCCGGCCGTTCGGAAGCGCCGGCGGGTTACTAGCACCCGGATCGCCGCATGTACTTTGTATAATAGGCTTTGTAATGTATACAAAGCCTATTATACTGGCTGCCTCCTGCCCTAGTGGTCCCAGTGTCCGAGGGACCACCAGGGCAGGCTGCAGCCACCCTAGTCTGCACCCAAGCACACTGATTCCCCCCCCTGCCCCCTGATCACCCACAGCACCCCTCAGACCCCCCCCCTGCCCACCCCCCAGACCACTGTTTGCACCCAGTCACCCCCCTAATCACCCATCAATCACTCCTTGTCACTATCTGTCAACGCTATTTTTTTTTTAGTCCCTAATCTGCCCCCTACTCCCTCCTGATCACCCCCCACCCCTCAGATTCTCCCCAGACCCCCCCCCCCCATGTACTGTATGCATCTATCCCCCCTGATCACCTGTCAATCACCTGTCAATCACCCGTCAATCACCCGTCAATCACCCCCTGTCACTGCCACCCATCAATCAGCCCCTAACCTGCCCCTTGCGGGCAATCTGATCACCCACCCACACCAATAGATCGCCTGCAGATCCGACATCAGATCACCTTCCAAGTGCAGTGTTTACATCTCTTCTCTCCTCTAAACACCCACTAATTACCCATCAATCACCCATCAATCACCCCCTATCACCACCTGTCACTGTTACCCATCAGATTAGACCCTAATCTGCCCCTTGCGGGCACCCAATCACCCGCCCACACGCTCAGATTGCCCTCAGACCGCCCCCCCCCCTTATCAATTCGCCAGTGCAATATTTACATCTGTTATTCCCTGTAATAACCCACTGATCACCTGTCAATCACCCATCAATCACCCCCTGTCACTGCCACCCATCAATCACCCCCTGTCACTGCCACCCATCAATCAGCCCCTAACTTGCCCCTTGCGGGCAATCTGATCACCCACCCACACCAATATAACGCCCGCAGATCCGACATCAGATCACCTCCCAAGTGCAGTGTTTACATCTCTTCTCTCCTCTAAACACCCACTAATTACCCATCAATCACCCATCAATCACCCCCTATCACCACCTGTCACTGTTACCCATCAGATTAGACCCTAATCTGCCCCTTGCGGGCACCCAATCACCCGCCCACACGCTGAGATTGCCCTCAGACCCCCCCCCCCCCTTGTCAATTCACCAGTGCATTAATTACATCTGTTCTTCCCTGTAATAACCCACTGATCACCTGTCAATCACCTCCTGTCACCCCCCTAGCACTCCTATCCATCAGATCATGCCCAATACATCCTGTCATCTAAGAGGCCACCCTGTTTATGACTGGTTCTACATAATTTGCCCCCTCATAGACCACCTGTCATCAAAATTTGCAGATGCTTATACCCCTGAACAGTCATTTTGAGAAATTTGGTTTCCAGACTACTCACAGTTTTGGGCCCGTAAAATGCCAGGGCAGTATAGGAACCCCACAAGTGACCCCATTTTAGAAAGAAGACACCCCAAGGTATTCTGTTAGGTGTATGATGAGTTCATAGAAGATTTTATTTTTTGTCAAAAGTTAGCGGAAATTGGATTTTTATTGTTTTTTTCACAAAGTGTCATTTTTCACTAACTTGTGACAAAAAATAAAATCTTCTATGAACTCACCATACCCCTAACGGAATACCTTGGGGTGTCTTCTTTCTAAAATTGGGTCACTTGTGGGGTTCCTATACTGCCCTGGCATTTTAGGGGCCCTAAACAGTGAGGAGTAGTCTAGAAAACAAATGCCTCAAAATTACCTGTGAATAGGACGTTGGGCCCCTTAGCACACCTAGGCTGCAAAAAAGTGTCACACATGTGGTATCGCCATACTCAGGAGAAGTAGTATAATGTGTTTTGTGGTGTATTTTTACACATACCCATGCTGGGAGGGAGAAATCTCTCTGTAAATGGACAATTGTGTGTAAAAAAAAATCAAAAATGTGTCATTTACAGAGATATTTCTCCCACCCAGCATGGTTATATGTAAAAATACACCCCAAAACACATTATACTACTTCTCCTGAGTACGGCGATACCACATGTGTGACACTTTTTTGCAGCCTAACTGTGCTAAGGGGCCCAAAGTCCAATGAGTACCTTTAGGATTTCACAGGTCATTTTGAGACATTTGGGTTCAAGACTACTCCTCACGGTTTAGGGCCCCTAAAATGCCAGGGCAGTATAGGAACCCCACAAGTGACCCCATTTTAGAAAGAAGACACCCCAAGGTATACTGTTAGGTGTATGGTGAGTTCATAGAAGATTTTATTTTTTGTCACAAGTTAGCGGAAATTGATATGTATTGTTTTTTTTTTTCACAAAGTGTCATTTTCCGCTAACTTGTGACAAAAAAAAAATCTTCTATGAACTCACCATACTCCTAACAGAATACCTTGAGGTGTCTTCTTTCTAAAATGGGGTCACTTGTGGGGTTCCTATACTGCCCTGGCATTTTAGGGGCCCTAAACCGTGAGGAGTAGTCTAGAATCCAAATGCCTCAAAATGACCTGTGAATAGGACGTTAGGCCCCTTAGCGCACCTAGGTTGCAAAAAAGTGTCACACATGTGGTATCGCCGTACTCAGAAAAAGTAGTATAATGTGTTTTGGGGTGTATTTTTATACATACCCATGCTGGGTGGGAAAAATTTCTCTGTAAATGGACAATTGTGTGTAAAAAAAAATCAAATAATTGTCATTTACAGAGATATTTCTCCCACCCAGCATCTGTATGTGTAAAAATACACCCCAAAACACATTATACTACTTCTCCTGAGTACGGCGGTACCACATGTGTGGCACTTTTTTGCACCCTAAGGGCTTGATTCACAAAGCGGTGATAACTCAGTTATCACGCCTAAAAGACTTTAGGCGTGATAACCTTTGCACCACTGAGTTATCACCGATTTTTGCTCTAACTCGCGCGAAGTTTCCGCGCGTACGCACGTGCACGCGTACGTGCGCGCGCAAAGTCCCATAGGGCTTAATGGGAGCTTCGCGCCTAACTGTGCTAAGGGGCCCAAAGTCCAATGAGTACCTTTAGGATTTCACAGGTCATTTTGCGACATTTGGTTTCAAGACTACTCCTCATGGTTTAGGGCCACTAAAATGCCAGGGCAGTATAGGAACCCCACAAATGACCCCATTTTAGAAAGAAGACACCCCAAGGTATTCCGTTAGGAGTATGGTGAGTTCATAGAAGATTTTATTTTTTGTCACAAGTTAGCGGAAAATGACACTTTGTGAAAAAAAACAATTCAAATCAATTTCCGCTAACTTGTGACAAAAAAAAAATCTTCTATGAACTCACCATACTTCTAACGGAATACCTTGGGGTGTCTTCTTTCTAAAATGGGGTAATTTGTGGGGTTCCTATACTGTCCTGGCATTTTAGGGGCCCTAAACCGTGAGGAGTAGTCTTGAAACGAAATTTCTCAAAATGACCTGTAAAATCCTAAAGGTACTCATTGGACTTTGGGCCCCTTAGCGCAGTTAGGGTGCAAAAAAGTGGCACACATGTGGTATCGCCGTACTCAGGAGAAGTAGTATAATGTGTTTTGGGGTGTATTTTTCCACATACCCATGCTGAGTGGGAGAAATATCTCTATAAATAGACAATTGTGTGTAAAAAAAAATAAAAAAAATGTCATTTACGGAGATATTTCTCCCACCCAGCATGGGTATGTGTAAAAATACACCCCAAAACACATTATACTACTTCTCCTGAGTACGGCAATACCACATGTGTGGCACTTTTTTGCAGCCTAACTGCGCTAAGGGGCCAAAAGTCCAATGAGCATCTTTAGGCTTTACAGGGGTGCTTACAATTAGGCACCCCCCAAAATGCCAGGACAGTGAACACACCCCACAAATGACCCCATTTTGCAAAGTAGACACTTCAAGGTCTTCAGAGAGGAGCATAGTGAGTCCGTGGCAGATTTCATTTTTTTTGTCGCAAGTTAGAAGGAATGGAAACTTTTTTTTGTTTGTTTTTTTTGTCACAAAGTGTCATTTTCCGCTAACTTGTGACAAAAAATAAAATCTTCTATGAACTCACCATGCCTCTCACTGAATACTTTGGGATGTCTTCTTTCCAAAATGGGGTCATTTGGGGGGTATTTGTACTATCCTGGAATTTTAGCCCCTCATGAAATGTGACAGGTGCGCAGAAAAGTCAGAGATGCTGGAAAATGGGAAAATTCACTTTTGGCATCATAGTTTGTAAACGCTATAACTTTTACCCAATCCAATAAATATACACTGAATGTTTTTTTTTTATCAAAGACATGTAGCAGAATAACTTTCGCGCTCAAATGTATAGGAAATTTTACTTTATTTGAAAAATGTCAGCACAGAAAGTTAAAAAAGTCATTTTTTTGACAAAATTCATGTCTTTTTTGATGAATATAATAAAAAGTAAAACTTGCAGCAGCAATCAAATAGCACCAAAAGAAAGCTGTATTAGTGACAAGAAAAGGAGGTAAAATTCATTTAGGTGGTAGGTAGTTGTATGACCGAGCAATAAACAGTGAAAGCTGCAGTGGTCGGAATGGAGAAAAAGGCTCTGGTCCTTAAGGGGCGAAAAGACTGTGGTCCTTAAAGAGGAGCTGTTAGGTATAGGGTCTCAGAGAAAATAAACACATATATCAGTAGCTAAACATTGGCTGTACTTACATTACATATGCATTTCACTGTCCACGTTTGTACTTCACAGAATTTGTATATAGTATTTGCAGAGAATGATGCTCCTGACAGCTCATGGCAGGTTCCATGTTTGTCTGTCTCCTATGAAGCCAAATGTGTCCTCATGTCCTGCCTGCTTCCTGATGATTCACTCACACAAAAGAACTGTAATGTAAAACACTACTATGCAGTGAATATTTATTAGCCATGTGGCTGGGAACAATAGCGGACTCCTGCAGTGTACTCTGCTGGGAGTTTTTTCAGTGCTGTGGGCTGCTGCTTTTGTAACATGAGCCCTGTAACTTATCACTAGCAGCCGAGGGGAGGGCCCCAGAATGCTTTTCTGTATGGTATGCGGCTCTCGGCTTCTTAAAGAGACTCCGTATCAAAAATTGCATCCTGTTTTTTATCATCCTACAACTTCCAAAAGCTATTCTAATGTGTTCTGGCTTACTGCAGCACGTTATACTATCACCATCTCTGTAATAAATCAACTTATCTCTCTCTTGTCAGACTTGTCAGCCTGTGTCTGGAAGGCTGCCAAGTTCTTCAGTGTTGTGGTTCTGTGATGCATCTCCCCCCTCCAGGCCCCTCTCTGCACACTGCCTGTGTATTATTTAGAGTAGGGCAGCTTCTCTCTTCTCTCTTATCTTTTACAAGCTGGATAAATCCTCCTCTGAGCTGGCTGGGCTTTCACATACTGAGGAATTACATACAGGCAGAGCTGTCTGCACTCTGCAGGAAGAAACAGCCTGACACTTCAGTGAAAGATAGCTGCAGGGGGAAAGAAACACACAAATGATCTCTTGAGATTCAAAAGGAAGGCTGTATACAGCCTGCTTGTGTATGAATGTATTTTCTATGTGTGGACATACTGTACATCAACCTACTTCCTGTTTTGGTGGCCATTTTGTTTGTTTATAAACAAACTTTTTAAAACTGTTTTTAACCACTTTTAATGTGGCGAGGAGCGGCAAAATTGTGACAGAGGGGAATAGGAGATGTCCCCTAACGCACTGGTATGTTTACTTTTGTGCGATTTTAACAATACAGATTCTCTTTAAGAGCTTGGGTCTAACAGCTTTGCTGATAAGCACACATCAAAACTAAGAGAGATTTTTAACTTCAGTAGTGCCTTTTTGGCTTCCTTCTAACATGTTTAACACAGGAGAATAGAGGTTTAAATTAGCTTTTGCGGCCTGACAGTTACTCTTTAAGTGGTTAAGCATATGAGTAGGAACATGGTAAAAAAAATTGTGAACACACCTTATAGTTTTTGAGAAAATCGATTTCAACTTTTAATAGGAAAAATGTTTTTTTACCGTAAACTGTGTAAAATGACACTTTGTTGCAGTACTGCATTTGGAGTTCTAAGTTCTGTATACATTTCATGAAAACAGACAGCATGTGGTCCCCCCTCTCAAGCCTCCTTAACCCCTTGTCCCCCATGCAGGCTGGGATACCCAGAATGCGGAGTCCTGGCCACATGGGGCTCCACACCCTGAGTTATACCAGCCCGCATGGTCAATGGTATGGGGGGGCTCTCCCTCTTCCCAGAGCCCTTGTCCAATCCATGGACAAGGGGCTCTTCCCCACTCCCGGTGCCCCAGGAGGAGGTGGGGACTGCCGACGTCCGGGGGGGGGGGGTTCATGGTGGCATCCTGGGCTCCTTTTTAACAAGGACAACTCTGGAGTCCCAACCCCCTCCCCAGGAGAAATGAGTATAGGGGTACACAGTTGTACCCCTTACCCATTTCCACAAAGAGTTAAACAGATAAATAAAATCACAGCAACAAAAAAAGTCCTTTATTGTTCTAGATTAACCAGGGTTACTACCTTGCAATAGTCCCACGCCAGTATCCTCAGGAGTGGTCCCACGCCAGTATCCTCAGGAGTGGTCCACACGCCAGTATCCTCAGGAGTGGTCTAGAGCCAGTATCTTCAGGAGTGGTCCACACGCCAGTATCTTCAGGAGTGGTCCACACGCCAGTATCCTCAGGAGTGGTTCCTCGCCAGTATCCTCAGGAGTGGTCCCACGCCAGTATCCTCAGGAGTGATCCCACGCCAGTATCTTCAGGAGTGGTCCCACGCCAGTATCCTCAGAAGTGGTCCCTCGCCAGTATCCTCAGGAGTGGTCCCACGCCAGTATCCTCAGGAGTGATCCCACGCCAGTATCTTCAGGAGTGGTCCCACGCCAGTATCCTCAGAAGTGGTCCCTCGCCAGTATCCTCAGCAGTGGTCCCACGCCAGTATCCTCAGGAGTGGTCCCACGCCAGTATCCTCAGGAGTGGTCCCACACCAGTATCCTCAGGAGTGGTCCCACGCCAGTATCCTCAGGAGTGGTCCCACGCCAGTATCCTCAGGAGTGGTCCCACGCCAGTATCCTCAGGAGTGGTCCCACGCCAGTATCCTCAGGAGTGGTCCCACGCCAGTATCCTCAGGAGTGGTCCACACGCCAGTATCCTCAGGAGTGGTCCCACGCCAGTATCCTCAGGAGTGGTCTCACGCCAGTATCCTCAGGAGTGGTCTCACGCCAGTATCCTCAGGAGTGGTCCCACGCCAGTATCCTCAGGAGTGGTCCCACGCAAGTATCCTCAGGAGTGGTCCCACACCAGTATCCTCAGGAGTGATTCCACGCCAGTATCCTCAGGAGTGATCCCACGCCAGTATCCTCAGGAGTGGTCCCACGCCAGTATCCTCAGGAGTGGTCCCACGCCAGTATCCTCAGGAGTGGTCCACACGCCAGTATCCTCAGGAGTGGTCCCACGCCAGTATCCTCAGGAGTGGTCCCACGCCAGTATCCTCAGGAGTGGTCCCACGCCAGTATTCTCAGGAGTGGCCTCACGCCAGTATCCTCAGGAGTGGTCCCACGCCAGTATCCTCAGGAGTGGTCCCACGCCAGTATCCTCAGGAGTGGTCCCACGCCATTACTACCTTGCAATAGTCCCACGCCAGTATCCTCAGAAGTAATCCCACGCCAGTATCCTCAGGAGTGGTCCCACGCCAGTATCCTCAGGAGTGGTCCACACGCCAGTATCCTCAGGAGTGGTCCAGAGCCAGTATCTTCAGGAGTGGTCCACACGCCAGTATCTTCAGGAGTGGTCCACACGCCAGTATCCTCAGGAGTGGTCCCTCGCCAGTATCTTCAGGAGTGGTCCCACGCCAGTATCCTCAGAAGTGGTCCCTCGCCAGTATCCTCAGGAGTGGTCCCACGCCAGTATCCTCAGGAGTGGTCCCACGCCAGTATCCTCAGGAGTGGTCCCACGCCAGTATCCTCAGGAGTGGTCCCACGCCAGTATCCTCAGGAGTGGTCCCACGCCAGTATCCTCAGGAGTGGTCCACACGCCAGTATCCTCAGGAGTGGTCCCACGCCAGTATCCTCAGGAGTGGTCCCACGCCAGTATCCTCAGGAGTGGTCCCACGCCAGTATCCTCAGGAGTGGTCCACACGCCAGTATCCTCAGGAGTGGTCCCACGCCAGTATCCTCAGGAGTGGTCTCACGCCAGTATCCTCAGGAGTGGTCTCACGCCAGTATCCTCAGGAGTGGTCCCACGCCAGTATCCTCAGGAGTAGTCCCACGCAAGTATCCTCAGGAGTGGTCCCACACCAGTATCCTCAGGAGTGATTCCACGCCAGTATCCTCAGGAGTGATCCCACGCCAGTATCCTCAGGAGTGGTCCCACGCCAGTATCCTCAGGAGTGGTCCCACGCCAGTATCCTCAGGAGTGGTCCACACGCCAGTATCCTCAGGAGTGGTCCCACGCCAGTATCCTCAGGAGTGGTCCCACGCCAGTATCCTCAGGAGTGGTCCCACGCCAGTATTCTCAGGAGTGGCCTCACGCCAGTATCCTCAGGAGTGGTCCCACGCCAGTATCCTCAGGAGTGGTCCCACGCCAGTATCCTCAGGAGTGGTCCCACGCCATTACTACCTTGCAATAGTCCCACGCCAGTATCCTCAGAAGTAATCCCACGCCAGTATCCTCAGGAGTGGTCCCACGCCAGTATCCTCAGGAGTGGTCCACACGCCAGTATCCTCAGGAGTGGTCCAGAGCCAGTATCTTCAGGAGTGGTCCACACGCCAGTATCTTCAGGAGTGGTCCACACGCCAGTATCCTCAGGAGTGGTCCCTCGCCAGTATCTTCAGGAGTGGTCCCACGCCAGTATCCTCAGAAGTGGTCCCTCGCCAGTATCCTCAGGAGTGGTCCCACGCCAGTATCCTCAGGAGTGGTCCCACGCCAGTATCCTCAGGAGTGGTCCCACGCCAGTATCCTCAGGAGTGGTCCCACGCCAGTATCCTCAGGAGTGGTCCCACGCCAGTATCCTCAGGAGTGGTCCACACGCCAGTATCCTCAGGAGTGGTCCCACGCCAGTATCCTCAGGAGTGGTCCCACGCCAGTATCCTCAGGAGTGGTCCCACGCCAGTATTCTCAGGAGTGGCCTCACGCCAGTATCCTCAGGAGTGGTCCCACGCCAGTATCCTCAGGAGTGGTCCCACGCCAGTATCCTCAGGAGTGGTCCCACGCCATTACTACCTTGCAATAGTCCCACGCCAGTATCCTCAGAAGTAATCCCACGCCAGTATCCTCAGGAGTGGTCCCACGCCAGTATCCTCAGGAGTGGTCCACACGCCAGTATCCTCAGGAGTGGTCCAGAGCCAGTATCTTCAGGAGTGGTCCACACGCCAGTATCTTCAGGAGTGGTCCACACGCCAGTATCCTCAGGAGTGGTCCCTCGCCAGTATCTTCAGGAGTGGTCCCACGCCAGTATCCTCAGAAGTGGTCCCTCGCCAGTATCCTCAGGAGTGGTCCCACGCCAGTATCCTCAGGAGTGGTCCCACGCCAGTATCCTCAGGAGTGGTCCCACGCCAGTATCCTCAGGAGTGGTCCCACGCCAGTATCCTCAGGAGTGGTCCCACGCCAGTATCCTCAGGAGTGGTCCCACGCCAGTATCCTCAGGAGTGGTCCCACGCCAGTATCCTCAGGAGTGGTCCACACGCCAGTATCCTCAGGAGTGGTCCCACGCCAGTATCCTCAGGAGTGGTCTCACGCCAGTATCCTCAGGAGTGGTCTCACGCCAGTATCCTCAGGAGTGGTCCCACGCCAGTATCCTCAGGAGTGGTCCCACGCAAGTATCCTCAGGAGTGGTCCCACGCCAGTATCCTCAGGAGTGATTCCACGCCAGTATCCTCAGGAGTGATCCCACGCCAGTATCCTCAGGAGTGGTCCCACGCCAGTATCCTCAGGAGTGGACCCACGCCAGTATCCTCAGGAGTGGTCCACACGCCAGTATCCTCAGGAGTGGTCCCACGCCAGTATCCTCAGGAGTGGTCCCACGCCAGTATCCTCAGGAGTGGTCCCACGCCAGTATCCTCAGGAGTGGCCTCACGCCAGTATCCTCAGGAGTGGTCCCACGCCAGTATCCTCAGGAGTGGTCCCACGCCAGTATCCTCAGGAGTGGTCCCACGCCAGTATCCTCAGGAGTGGTCCCACGCCAGTATCCTCAGGAGTGGTCCCACGCCAGTATCCTCAGGAGTGATCCCAAACCAGTATCCTCAGGAGTGGTCCCACGCCAGTATCCGCAGGAGTGGTCCCACGCCAGTATCCTCAGGAGTGGTCCCACGTCAGTATCCTCAGGAGTGGTCCACACGCCAGTATCCTCAGAAGTGGTCCCACGCCAGTATCCTCAGGAGTGGTCCCACGCCAGTATCCTCAGGAGTGGTCCCACGCCATTATCCTCAGGAGTGGTCCCACGCCAGTATCCTCAGGAGTGGTCCCACGCCAGTATCCTCAGGAGTGGTCCCACGCCACTATCCTCAGGAGTGGTACCACGCCAGTATCCTCAGGAGTGATCCCACGCCAGTATCCTCAGGAGTGGTCCCACGCCAGTATCCTCAGGAGTGGTCCCACGCCAGTATTCTCAGGAGTGGTCCCACGCCAGTATCCTCAGGAGTAGTCCACACGCCAGTATCCTCAGGAGTGGTCCCACGCCAGTATCCTCAGGAGTGGTCCAAACGCCAGTATCCTCAGGAGTAGTCCACACGCCAGTATGCTCAGGAGTGGTCCCACGCCAGTATCCTCAGGAGTGGTCCAAACGCCAGTATCCTCAGGAGTGGTCCCACGCCAGTATCCTCAGGAGTGGTCCCACGCCACTATCCTCAGGAGTGGTACCACGCCAGTATCCTCAGGAGTGATCCCACGCCAGTATCCTCAGGAGTGGTCCCACGCCAGTATTCTCAGGAGTGGTCCCACGCCAGTATCCTCAGGAGTAGTCCACACGCCAGTATCCTCAGGAGTGGTCCCACGCCAGTATCCTCAGGAGTGGTCCAAACGCCAGTATCCTCAGGAGTAGTCCACACGCCAGTATGCTCAGGAGTGGTCCCACGCCAGTATCCTCAGGAGTGGTCCAAACGCCAGTATCCTCAGGAGTAGTCCCAGGCCAGTATCCTCAGGAGTGGTCCCACGTCAGTATCCTCAGGAGTGGTCCCACGCCAGTATCCTCAGGAGTGGTCCCACGCCAGTATCCTCTAAGACATCCCACCACCCTCCCACACCGACGAACTCCCGCCACTGAATGGTCACAATCAGCCTCTGCATCTGTATAGCAAACGCGAACGTTTTGCTGAGGGTCACTTTTGGAATTTCGTAAGTGGCTCGGAACTATCTACAGCAAATTTTGAACATATTCGGTATTCCCCTTTAAATAAGGCACAGTGGTCCTGTCACACGTCCCTCGGCCGGCATCATGTGTGACGGGGAATGCGGTGTTTCCACCATGTAGAATAATGTGACAGAAGCTGCTGAATGCTAACATCATTTCCCCATCACTGCAGTGACAATTGGCTGCCACTCAGTGTTAGCGCTCTGCCTTCTGCTGACTGACACTTCTGCCGAGTGGCCTCTTTCTTGCTGGAATCTGCGCTGTTGTGCATGTAAAGAGGTGGAATATGATGTGAGACAGGTGCCCTTCGTGCAGGCCTCATCGCATTCCAATAAGAAGGGAGCAAACACAACCTGTACCTCAGTCCATACGAGACAGTTGGAGGTGAAATGAGCCACCGGCTTTTGGCTCCTTCTGTTAAGTGAACCGGAACTCAGAACTTACATAGTTACATACAGTGGCGTAGTTAAGGAGCTGTGGGCCCCGATGCAAGTTTTACAATGGGGCCCCCCCAAGCACTCTATACACAACAATGGATACGGCGCACCAAAACCTGCCAATGGCAACCACAGTGTCTGAGGTGCAAGAAAAGGATGGGGAACAGTGTGTTATTGATTACCACTATTCAATGTATCTATAGAAATGATTATTATGAGCACAGGACCAATAGAAAGCGAATACTGCAGTTGAGGGAGGGCCCTTCGGGGCCCCTCTGGCCCAAGGGCCCCGATGCGGTCGCTACCGCTGCAACCCCTATTGCTACGCCCCTGGTTACATAGTTACATAGTTATTTTGGTTGAAAAAAGACATACGTCCATCGAGTTCAACCAGTATAAAGTACAACTTCAGCCCGTCCCCCACATACCCCTGTTGATCCAGAGGAAGGCGAAAAAACCCCCACAAGGCATGGTCCAATTAGCCCCTAAAGGGAAAAATTCCTTCCCGACTCCAGATGGCAATCAGATAAAATCCCTGGATCAACATCATTAGGCATTACCTAGTAATTGTAGCCATGGATGTCTTTCAACACAAGGAAAGCATCTAAGCCCCATTTAAATGCAGGTATAGAGTTTGCCATAACGACTTCCTGTGGCAATGCATTCCACATCTTAATCACTCTTACTGTAAAGAACCCTTTCCTAAATAAATGGCTAAAACGTTTTTCCTCCATGCGTAGATCATGTCCTTTAGTCCTTTGAGAAGGCCTAGGGACAAAAAGCTCATCTTCCTCTCTGCTCTAAAAGATAAGCAACATCATAATAACCTTTACAAAACAAATTCTTTGTTACAGCTTACAGAACTCCTGCAAAAAATCTGAAGAGTTTCTACTTCCTGCTTTCATGGAAGCAGAGAAAGGGTTAGCCTCCTGTGTTTACATATTAGCTGTGTATGCCAAGGGCAGCTGAATGTCTGTGCTGACACAGCTGAGCGCTCCAATTACACTTGGGATTACTTGAAGATGAGGAGGAATTAGACAGGTTCTTCTCTCTAAAAACACACAGGGTGCATTTCTCTCTGTTTTCCTTCTGTCCTGTGCAAGAAATCAGGTCCACTTTAGAGGAATACAGAGGCAAAAAATTAGGGGGAAACTGAGCCTACACAGAGGTGTGGGGATATTCGCAGACCCTTTCCTAGATGCCTGTTCTGTCCTAAGAGGCTCCGTCTGTTTGTAAATCGCTGCGAGTAACTTGTGCCAGGAGAGAAGCTTGAACGGAGGCACCAGAATAGAGTAAAAACGTTTAAAAAAACGTTTTAAAACCACTTAACGACCGCCTAACGCCGATAGGTCGAAGTGGTGTTTCCATGGAAACGTTCCATGTCAGTTCACGGAGGGTGTCTCCGTGAACAGCCTGCGAGCCTCCGATCGCGGCTCGCAGGCTAATTGTAAACACGCGGGGAAGAAATCCCCTGTGTTTACATCAATGCGTAGGAGATCGGCGATCCCTGGCCTCTGATTGGCCGGGAATCGCCGCAGTCTGATAGGCTAAAGCCTATTGGAGGCGGTACAGGACGGATCGCCGTCCTGTGCTGCCCAGAGCCAGCGAGAGAGGGAGGGAAGGAGAGGTAGGGAGGAATATCGCTGCGAGGGGGGGCTTTGAGGAGCCCCCCCGCTCGGCCACACAGAGCAGGGGTGATCAGACCCCCCCAGCAGGACATCCCCCTAGTGGGGAAAAAAGGGGTGAAGTCTGATCGCCCTGCCTCAATCACGATCTGTGCTGCGGGCTGGAGAGCCCACACAGCACAGATCAGCAAGAAATCCCCTGGTCCTTAAGTGGTTAAAAAGGGCAGCAGTGGTGGGCTTACCTCGCCAACAAGTAAAACACAGAATGTGTTGATTAAAGTTCAACAAGGATACAGTTTATTTAAGTATTCCACAATGCAACGCAATTTGCAGGTTCTATGCCGCTTCATCAGGCAATCAAAGGAGAAAAAACTAGTACAAGTCTGGGTCCAAGCCAAACGCCTCTGACCGTGAGTGGGTCCAGGTCATAACATCCCCACCCGCCTATACAGTGGTTGGCTTTACGGTAGCCCACATTTGTGAGTATAAACTCTTACACGCCTTACTACTACCAATTGTTTCTTGAATGTGCTACACTATTTGGGGCTCTCTGTGTTCCTTTTTCTCCTTCTGCAAGTTGTGCCAGTAGAGGAGTGCGGCCCAATCAGCTGGAGGGTCTGCAAGCGGTAATGGGGGGACCAGATAGGGATGGTAGGAAAATTTCAGCCCAAATACCAATTTTCTGAGTGTCTGATAGGAAATAGGTTTACCGCAGCGGTAACTGGATTTGGTCTCGGAAATCAGTATTCTGTGGAAATACTGCATTACCGCAACTTGGAAATTTTAGCCCAATCACAGAGCTCTAAAGCATTGGAACAACCAGTGGCTGCAGAACGTTTCCATGGAAATCGGAATGCCGTGAAAATTTAGACCAATCACAAGACTTAGTAAAACTCGGTAGTAGCCGAGTCTTGTGATTGATCTAAATGTTCTTTGGTATTCCAATTTCTGCGATAAACCATGGCATTCTCTGATTGGTCCAATACCACAGAGTATTTCCAAATTTCGAGAGTTGTGGTTGGCCTAAAATCGTAAATTTTAGGCCAAACACAAGACTCGGAAATACTCAGTAGTAATGGACCAATCAGAGAATGCCATGGTTTACCACAGAAATCGGAATACTACGAAAATACCGCACCAGATTCTTGTGATTGTTCTAAAATTTCCACGGTATTTAAACTTCCACTGAAAAATTCTACAGCCTGTGGTTGGTCCAATGCTTCAGACTCAAAAGTATTTGGCCAATCAGAGAATTCGGTAGATTATCAAGGATGTCCGCATAATAGTGAGCACCCCCCCCCCCCAATTACTGTTTTTTAATTGCTTAATTAACCCCCTTGGCGGTACGCAGTTTCTCAGGCTGCGTCCGCCGGGAGGTTTTTTTGACAACATTTTTTTTCAAACGCTTTAGCTAGCATTTTGCTAGCTAAGTGTATGTACAAAGTTGCTCTGGTCTCCCCCCCATGCCCACCGTTCGCCGCCGGCTATACGTACCTCGCCGCGATCCCACGAAAAGCGCAGTTTCCCGATCGGCTTCCAGAGTTGCTATGGCGACGATCAGAGATGACGTCATCGACAATCTCGATCGCCGTCATCGCAAAGCCTGGAGCCGATTGGGCAGCTGCGCCGGCGTGGGAGCACTGGGGGTACGTATAACGTAGTGTTGGGCGAACACCTGGATGTTCGGGTTCGGGAAAGTTCGCCCAACATGGCCGCAATGTTCGGCATGTTCGGGCCGAACCCCGAACTCCCCGAACATCCCGCTTTTGGGGGCCCTATGGGGTCGCAGGCATAAGGGGGGAGCATGCCCCGATCGCGGGGGGGGGGCGGAAATTCCCCCCACCCCCTCCGCTAGCGCTCCCCCCTCTGCCCGCTTCCCCATACAAAAGTTTCAGGAAGTACTGGTCCGGTGGTAGTGGGTGGCTGGCAGTGGGCGGCACTGTGAAGTGAGTGACTGAGGAGGAGGAGTCCGGAGAGTGACGTGTTGAGGGAGGCCGGGCAGCGGGCGGTTCAGCAGTAGTACGGTACTACTGCTGAACCGCCCGCTGCCCGGCCTCCCTCAACGCGTCACTCTCCGGACTCCTCCTCCTCAGTCACTCACTTCACAGTGCCGCCCACTGCCAGCCACCCACTACCACCGGACCGGTACTTCCTGAAACTTTTGTATGGGGAAGCGGGCAGAGGAGGGAGCGCTAGCGGAGGGGGTGGGGGGAATTTCCGACCCCCCCCCCCCCCCCGCGCGATCGGGGCATGCTCCCCCCTTATGCCTGCGACCCCATAGGGGGGCAGTATTCGGCCGAACAGGGCCCTGTTCGGCGGCCAATTAGTAGTTCGGGGCGCCGAACTCGAACCGGCCGAACTCGAACATCACCCGAACAGGGTGATGTTCTGCAGAACCCGAACAGTGGCGAACACTGTTCGCCCAACACTAGTATAACGGAGGCTATTGCGGGCGATCGCGGGGACCGTCACCAGAGCAACTTTGTGCATACGCTTAGCTAGCGAACCGCTAGCTAAAGCGTATTGCACCATAAAAAAAAAAAAATCCTGGGGCCATGTGATCCTCCGCGGTGGCTACCCTGTGTGTAGTACGGGGTTATTACCGCCAAGGAGGTTAACAAAAATTAACTATTACTTTATTAACAAAAATGACAAAAAAAAAAAACCCCTTCGACAGAAATCATTAACCGGTATCGGAAATCCACGGAACTGGTAATTGGCATTTTTGGTAGTCGGAATTTCCTAAAAATGTGAAATTGGCATTTCTGAGCATTCCTAAGACCAGAGGACAGCAAGGGAAGGCTACTGCACAGTATGGATGCGTCAGTCTTCGGAAGCATTCAGGGACGAGAGTATTTCCAAAGCCTTCGGAGGAGTCAAGAAGATGCTAAATTTGTGCGTGTTTGTGCAAAACATGGTGGGTAGAAGGGGAGGCTGTTGTGATGACACCATCACTCTGCACAGCTATCAAAAGTCTACAAGGGGCGTGTCTAGGATCACATGGAGGACCATAACTGCCCTGCACAAGAGCGTGGTCTCCCTAGCTTACAGGAATACCTCTAGCCAGCCAGTTCAGCACTGCACCCTGTATCTGGTTATGTTGCACTGCAGTCATCTCTGGGATAAGGCTGCTCTTCTTATACTGCAAATAAAAGCCACGTTGGAAAGGTGAAATCACACACACGTGTGGAGTTCAGCTTTCAGTGCATGCTTAGCAGGCGGCCTCCGGTAGTCAGAGTCGCGCTGAGAAAGGCAAGTTTCGCAGCTGGCTAACGTTCAGACTATCCAGGGACACAATATAAAGGATGATGTAGATGAAGCAAGGACGCCAATTTATCTTCCCCTCTTTCATTACCCCAGGGGAGAGGCTGAGGCCAAATTACCGTTATGGCGTGAAGTTTAAACAATGGGATCTAATCATGTGGCCATCATTTGCAGCCCATTGTGACATTCACCGTCCTCAAAACCTTCCCACAGACTGCAGATTACAACAAAGCCGGAGAAGAGACCGGAAGAGCGGAGCTGGAGTGGTGCTGGCAGGTCTGTGACCGGACATAATGGAGGTCTCAACCGTCTCATCAAGTCAGGTCAAAGCTTAAAACACACCTCAATCTGATCTATACCCAGGACCGCCTTCAAGGCATCACAGGGGTGACTGCTGTATGGGGCCCGAGTGAATCTGTGTCACACATGGGCCCCAGCTGTAGTCTGTGTCTGTCCTTCTGGCTGCCAATTAATGTGGTGAGAGGTGCTGATGCATAGCTCCCAACTGTGCCTCTTTTGGAGGGACAGTCCCTCTTTGGGAGCCCTGTCCCTCTTTCCTCCTCATTTGTCCCTCTTTCAGGACTTTGTCCCTCTTTCTATGTAAATATATATATTTCTCTACGAAAAAAAAATGTGTTTGATTGACTCTAAACGTTATTCCCATCCTTTAAATTGATATATTACTAATTTTAAAATGTTATTATGAAGGAAAATGAGCCAGGATAGAAAGGACCAGTGTGGTTTGAATTATAAAACAACGTATTTTTCTTATGAAATCTTTATGGTATGCGTGACTAGTGAAGATGAAAAATTATCTTCTAGGAGAATACTCAGGGGAAAAAGTGAATATGGGCCACTGACTCTTCCCAGCCTTTAGCGGTTAAAAGCGGAGCCCCCATACATGCTATTGTCTCCAAAATTGCTACCTATGTTAACCTCCTTAGTGGTAATCACAAGTTCAGCTCAGGTTGGGAAAAACATGCCAGGACATGCCCCTAACTGAACTCGTGGTGACCGTGCAGAGCAATGCGCGCAGTGGGCATTTTAACTCACCTCCTGGGGGATCCTGACGTCGGCCGCCATTCTTCTTCCTCTCCTCCGAGGCTCTGCTTCCCCCTGGTGAGATTTCCGCCTGTCGTCATGACGACAGCCGGCAATCTCACTATAGGGTCACCTGGTGGATGGAAGGAAAACTGCAGTGCTGGATCCCAGAGAGGTTAGTGAGTGCTTGGTTGCTGCAGAACTCCCTAGCAGCATGATTTTTTTTGCAGGTTTTAGGATCTAAAAGCATGCAAAGAAAATTGCACCGTTTTTAGTCCCTAAATTCCGGACAGAATCATAACGCCAAGGGTTAAAGGGACTCCGAGCAGTGCAGAAACTATGGAAAGATGCATATCATTTTAAAGCTCTCTTTCTCCTCTTTCCAATGATATATAAACCGCCGCCCTACGCCTTTTAGTTTTTGCTATTTTCGCGATTGAAATTGCCGCGGCTGATATTTCAATCGCGAAAATAGAGAAAACTAAAAGGCGTAGGGCGACGATTTAGGTGTCGCCAGAAAGAGGAGAAAGACAGCTTTAAAATGGCATCCATCTGAAAATGGCGCCTGTGAATAATGGCGCACAGTGTTGCCGCTAATCCATTTGCCGCTTATCACTATTTAACGTTAAAGCCTTATTGTTATTTAGCGTTAACACACAGAACCCTCTCTGTACCTAACCCTAACCCCTAAACCCCCCCGGTGGTGCCTAACCCTAACCACCCCCCTGGTGGTGCCTAACCCTAAGACCCCCCCCCGGTTGGTGCCTAACCCTAACCACCCCCCTGGTGGTGTATATTGTACTGTAAGTATACCTAACCCTACTCTCACACAGAACCCTCCCTGTACCTAACCCTAACCACCCCCTTGGTGGTGCCTAACCCTAAGACCCCCCTGGTGGCGCCTAACCCTAAGACCCCCCCCCCCAGTGGTGGCCAACCCTAACCTTGACAGTGTTACATCAAACCCATTCACCGCTTTGCAGTTAAATACCGTCTGCAGTTTGGCTTATGTAGGGCGCTATTGATAAATAACGTTAGTGTGTGCCACTATTGATAAATAACGTTAGTGTGTGCCACTATTGATAAATAACGTTAGTGTGTGCCACTATTGATAAATAACGTTAGTGTGTGCCGTTTTTCTTCTTTTTTCCCTGTGCGCCATTATTATGCAGTACTAACGATAAATAGCGATAAGCGTATCTCTTTAATGCGGCGCCATTTGTATGCATAGGCGCTGGGCGCCATTATTCACTGATCCCTTAAAATGATATCCATCTTTCCATAGTTACATTGTATTACACAGGGCGACTTTTTCCTAAAGTCAGCAGCTGCTGCTGACACTGGGGAAAGTGTCGTCCTGTGTAATACAATGTAACTATGGAAAGATGGATATCATTTTAAAGCTCTCTTTCTCCTCTTTCTGGCGACACCTAAATCGTTGCCCTACACATTTTAGTTTTCTCTATTTTCGCGATAGAAATATCAGCCACGGCAATTTCAATCGCGAAAAAACTAAAAGGCGTAGGGTGGCGGTTTATATATCATTGGAAAGAGGAGAAAGAGAGCTTTTAAAATGATATGCATCTTTCCATATTTTCTGCACTGCTCGGAGTCCCTTTAAGGGAACAATTTTTTTTTTTTTAAATAATTCTTCAAAAACTTTTTTTCTTGAAAATGACATGAAATAACGGTTCCTGGTGATGTTTACGTACAAAATGAATTGCGGTTTTTCCATACTGTATCGTAATCATAATTTTGCAATTGTTATGTTGCAAAGTGCGAAAATCGTGCACATCACTAATGGCGGTGCCTAATTTACCGATCAGGCTGTGCGCCCAAATGATCTCTTTCACCCCGTTACATGTGTATCTCACCTGGGTATTCAGGCATTTGAATAATCATGAAAGAGGAGAGTCTGTCGCCATGAGGAGCGGGTGTGATAATGTAGACACGATTCATGTATCTGATGTATCTGGTGTATCTGGTGTATGTAACATGACACACAGCTGTGGGGTAGAGGCTTGTTGTCTCAGTCCTGCACAATGTCTGCGACACCAGCTGCCATGTTCTCACCTACGTCAGGAGCGCAGCGCGTAACCCGAGTCCCACAGCGGCTTCAGCTGGATTACCGGCCCTGAGAAACATGACTTCATCCCGCTAACATCAGCAAGGCTTCCAAATGTGGAGTTATCCTGTATTAACCAATAAACAGAACCCGAGGAATAAACAGACATCGACGAGCAGCGCAACCATTCCGGGGATAGAACTGAGCGATTCATTCAGCGCGACACACCCAGAGCGAGTCAATGACAAAAAATTAAAATAGTTTTACATTAAATGCAGGGCTGTGGAGTCGGTACAAAAATCGTCCGAGTCCAACTCCGAGTCCTCAGTTTATGAAACTACCAACTCCAACTCCTCAGTTTATGAAACCACCAACACCGAGTCCTCGACTCTGACTCCTTAGTCTAATAATTAGCCTAATACTGTGGATTTGGTACAAAAATTATCCGACTCCAACTCCCGACTCCGAATTCTCAGTTTATGAAAGCACCGACTCCAACTCCGACTACAGGCACCCAAAATTGCTCCGACTCCTCAACTCCGACTCCAACTCTGACTCCAACTCTGACTCCACAGCCCCTGATTAAATGAGATGGCTTATTTATAAAGCTTCAAATATGAAAGAAAATACTCAGGGGGGAAAAGTATCATTTACGTGTTCCTTCACAGGAAAAAGCCCCTAACGCATTAAATCATAACTTTTATTGATTACGCAAAAGTATAAGAGTAGCATCATATATACGCAAAAAAGGGTGCTGTACAATCCGTGCTTGTGTATCAGGGCACAGATCAAATGAGTGTTGAGAATACTGGTCAGTATAAGATATCCAGTAGTGCTGCATGAGTATTATCAGCTATACACAGAGGATATCTATTAGGTGACCACCGATGCTCGACTGAACTGTCAAACACTCACTCACAAGGAGGCTAACAGTATTGTGAGGTGATAACACACATTGTATCTATCAAATACTTTACATGTTTCACCCTTGCGGGCTTTGTCAGGAGTGACAACATATACAGTACATTAGTGTGTGTTATCACCTCACCATACCATTAGCCTCCTTGTTAATGAGTGTTTGATGCCAGGAGCGCTCTGCGCATGAGTTCACGAATATGTTGTGCGCCCATGCGCAGGGCGCTCCCGGACGCACGATTAAGGATATGCGCAGCTGGGCCGGCGCCTGCTCACTTATGCTCGACCCTGCAGTAGCTGTGGGGGCCATTCACCGGGGAAAGGAGGGGGAAGGTGGAGAATGGGGGGGGGGGGGGGAATGGGAATGAGGACTACTTCATAGACACGCCTGCTTTCATGGGCGTAACAATCACTCCTGCGACCCCTGCCATCGCAGGGGGGCCCTGAGGCTTTGGTGGCCCCTCCTCCTCCCACTCCCCAACCAGCAAGTGTCAACCAATTAGCAAGGAAACCTCCCCGTTCGCTCACAAAAACTGTCCCGCCACCTCTTCCCGCCATGCAGAGTAACGTAAGCGTCTGTGATTTTTCCCTGCTTCCAGATGCTGCTTCACAACAGAAAACTCCCTGCAGCCATTCGTGGGCTCCCGATCATGTGACCCTCATGGGGCTCAGGAATTAAGTGGGCCCCATGCTATCATTTTTGCAGGGGAGCCCTATTAAGTCTAGTTAAGCCCTTGCCTGCTCCCCTCGCTTTTACTTTTGTTTCAGCTCTGGTATCCTTCAACCTCTTGCCGACTGCTCCACACCGATTGGCGTGAGCAGTGCGGCAGCCCCAGGACCCATTGGCGTGAACGGCTGGGAATGGGCTTTGCAGGAGATACGTGCGCATCTCCGCTCTGATGACGGCGCTCTGCCCCACCTTCAGTCTCCCAGCGGTAATTCGCCGTCTAATAGGACTGGACAGCGCCGCGATCTAAGGCAGCACTGTACTGGGGACAGCCGCGTGACATGGCTGTCCCCCTGGGTGACACAGGAGCAATGATAGGCTGACTGGGGGAGGGAGGTAAAATTAATAAACAAAAAATACACTTTTTATTAAAAAAATAATAAATATTTGTAATAAAAAAATAAACATTGGGGGAGCGATCAGAGCCCACTAACAGAGAGCTCTGTTGGTGGGGAGAAAAGGGGGGGGGGGATCACTTGTGTGCTGAGTTGTGCGGCCCTGCAGCGAGGCCTTAAAGCTGCAGTGGCCTAATTTGTAAAAAAAAGGCCTGGTTACTAGCGGGGTTTAACACCGAGGTCCTTAAGTGGTTAATGTGCGCATTTCTCCCGCGGCTGTCCTATTACTGTTCTCATTTGCAGGATGGAAGGCCGTGGCTGAGCGCAGCCAACGTTGAGCAATGCAAATAACTCGCCGATCTGCCCAGATGATGAATTCCGGCGCTGCGGCCAGATGCTGTTTGTTAATATAACACTTTATGAATCCGCGGGCCGAGCCATACATCACTCCATGAATCGCGGACTCCTCTTGCCGAGGACCCCGTCCAGGTTGTCCTGTCAGTGGAGGCCCAGGATTGATCGGAGTTTTGTCTAAAATCTTAATTTATTCTCTCTGACTCTGCGGATGAGTCACGGGAACGCGCTGCACCATCAGCATTAAGCAGACAGCAGAGTGGGCTGCGTATCCTCAGGTGCCCCCTGGAATGCGCTCCGATCGGCATGATTTCAGGCACTTTGTCTTGTGCGCGGCACGGCCGTGTCTAATGTGTGTTTAATATGGAAATCCGCAAGGCTCGGCTCCAAACACTGAGAAAAGGTTAACAAAATAATCCGAGAGGATATCGAGTAAGAAAAATAACACTGGGACTAAAGGGGTACTCTGCTTTTATATATTAGTATGTTAAAGAGACTCTGTAACTTCAAAAAGATCCCCTGGGGGGTACTCACCTCCGGATCCTAATGAGGCTTCCCACGCCGTCCTCCGTCCCACGGGGGTCTCGCTGCAGCCCTCTGAACAGCCGGCGACAGGCCCGACTGTAATTTCAATATGTAACTTTGCTGGCACCAGCGGGGGCGCTGTGGCTGCTTTCGGCTCGGAAATAGACGGAAATACCCGATCTCCGTCGGGTCCGCTCTACTGCGCAGGCGCCGTAGACTTGCGCCTGCGCAGTACAGCGGACCCGACGGCGATCGGGTATTTCCGCCTACTTCGGAGCCGACAGCCGTCAGAGCGCCTGCGCAGGAGCCGGGAAGGTAAATATTACGTCACGGCTGTACGGAGGGCTGCAGCGAGACCCCCGTGGGACAAAGGACGGCGTGGGAAGCCTCATTAGGATCCTGAGGCTTCCCCCACCCGAGGTGAGTACCCCCCAGGGAACGTTTTGCCGTTACAGTTCCTCTTTAAAGTGGACCTGAACTCTTGCACAGGACAGAAGGAAAACAGAGAGAAATTCACCCTGTATGTGTTTAGAGGGTTTAGCCTGTTTAATTTCCCCTAGTTTGTGTCTAATCACAAGTTGTAATTGTATCTCTCCCCTGTGTCACCTGATGGCCACGGCAGATAAGCTCATTTAAAAGCACAGGATGTTAACAATATGTCTGCTTCCATGAATCAGGAAGTAGAAACTGTGCAGATTTATTTTAGGATTAGTATCGGCTGTAACAAAGACATGTACGTGTATCTTTAGAGCAGAGAGGACGTTCTAAATTCAGATCCACTTTAAAATGAACCCGAGGGGAAAATAAAACTGATGAGAAAACAAATACATTTATCCTCCTAATCTTAAAAATAACTTTTTTAAAGTATCCCAGAGTTTTCTTTTATACTTAAACATTTACAAAGTAGGTTCAATGTATTACGATCTGTAATCAGTGGCAGTCTTTACGTTTCCCAGAGTCAGAAAAAGGTCATATAAATAGTTCATGTGTTTTATCTCTCCCTGCCCTCAGAAGTTGTATTCTGCCAGGAAAACATTTATGGCTGTAATTTGTCACTTTCATGCCTAGAAATTAACTCTTTCAGGCATCAAAATAAAACAAGTAAAACAGTCTGGTTATTAATATGTTTTATACTGTGCATACACATGTTATGCTCATCATGTCACATGTCTTCTCGGGAACACTTTAAAAATAATCTGTAACCAAGAATTGAACTTCATCCCAATCAGTAGCTGATACCCCCTTTCCCATGAGAAATCTTTACCTTTTCTCAAACAGATTATCAGGAGACTCTGTATGGCTGATATTGTGTTGAAACCCCTCCCACAGTGTGATGTCAGGACCATGTGTAACGATTGTGGAACTTTCTCCGTGATCAGAACACAACGCGTGCGCTGACACGGCGGAAACCCTCCACAAGCGTATATTTGAGGACACCCAGGCTAGGTGCTATGCACCCGCAGAGGGCAATTCCCTCTGGCAGATGGCGCTGTGGAGTGCAGGCGAACACAGTCGTTGCACAGCCACAGATGCCAGACGGGAATTGTACAGATCCAGGACAAGGTACGATCAGGCAGGGCTGGATAGCCCACAAGAAACAGAGCAAAGGGACAGAACCAATGTGTGTCCACCAAACTAGTCGCCACCCAGCGACGGTGAACACACAACGGCGGAAACGAAGTGGGAATGCAATCGCAAGAATGGCGATTGCCGACAGAGACACAAGACTGAGCAAAACAGGGCACGAGGGTAGCAAAGGCACAGCAAATAATACAATGAGGAGATACGGAAAATAACAAACGCTAGCTAACCGCGAACACCGCACTCATTCGCAACAGTGCACGCGGTTATGCGCGGTCTCCACGTGATAAGCACAATAGAGACAAGCACGCCTAACTAACCATTAACAGACAAACATGAAACAGAGGACGCGGGCACTTGCTTAACGGTTACCTCACCGAGCCTCCAGCAAGCGTAGCAGACAAGACAGACACACGAAAACAGGGACAAGCGAGAGATAGGATCCACAGCACTAGCGAAAAGTGGCTAGCGCGATCCCAGGAGACAGAACAGAAGGATCCACAGCGCTAGCGAAAAGTGGCTAGCGCGATCCCAGGAGACAGAACAGAAGGATCCACAGCGCTAGCGAAAAGTGGCTAGCGCGATCCAAAGAGATAGATCAGAAGAGATAGCTGGTAGCAACCGCTGCACCAGCTATACTCCAAGAACAGAGATCAGAACCATTTCCTGTCGACCGCGGTTGGGACAGGACAATGGCAACAGAACAAATAAACAGATAATACAACCTGACTGGGCTAGAAGGGGAGCTTAAAGCAACCCCCAGGAATTAACTATACTAGATAGCAATGGCTGACACTCCAGCAGTGTCCATCAGGAACAGACCATGGAAGGGAAATGACCAGCAAAGCCTTCTGGGAAACATAAAGCTCTTATAGTGCCAGTCATCAAAGAAGGCAGGTAGGGGATTTGCATAACGAATGTATGCAAATTCCCCAGCAAGAGAACAGACCAGAAACTTGCAATGGAAAGACAGGTCTCTGTTCCAGAGACCTGCAGCCCACAGACTAGAGGAATGGACAAACAGCTGTCTGCCTGTGCAGCCAGCTGAGCGGATATTCACACCATGGCTCTGGCATCACACTGTTGGAGCCTTGTTGCATTGTGAGAAATAACAGCTGTTTACAGCTGTTTCCAACTGCCAAAAGCAAGCAAGCAGCATCCCCTTCCAGTGACATCACCTGCCAGCAGTAAACATGTCACCATGTGATACAGGTCAGAATGTAAATCAGGGAGAGGAAAGATTTTACAATGGGCAAACCACTGACTAAATCATTTATACATAATTATTGTAAAAATAAAGCTATTTTTATTACATTATTTTCACTGGAGTTCTTCTTTAAAGAGGAACTCTAGTGAAAATAACGCAATGAGTTGCTAATTTTTTTTGTACAATATTAATTTATATATTATTTTACCGGTGTTTGCCCGTTGTACAATCTCTCCTCTCCCTGATATACAATCTTAAATTCTGTACCAGCACCAGCTATTTTTCGGGCTCCCAAATAACGACTCAATGCCGATATTTCTATAGCCGCCTATGGTGGCACCAAACTTCCAGCACTAGCGGACGCCCAAATTGCCTGCTTCGCCTCCAGGCTGATACCAGTCACGCTCTGGCTACTATGGTGGCTCCTACTTCACTGCAGCTGCCTATTGGTAATCAAGCTCTAGTTAGGACTCTAGCCTGACAAGACGCCTTTAAAGGATACCCGAGGTGACGTGTGACATGAGGAGATAGACATGGGTATGTACAGTGCCTACCACACTAATAACTATTCTGTGTTCCTTTTTTTCCTTTCTCTGCCTGAAAGAGTTAAATATCAGGTATGTAAGTGGCTGACTCAGACAGGAAGTGACTACAGTGTGACCCTCAGTGATAAGAAATTCCAACTATAAAACACTTTCCTAGCAGAAAATGGCTTCTGAGAGCAAGAAAGAGATAAAAAGGATCAATAGTTTATAGATTTTATCTCTGGCATACTTCAATGAATGTGTCATTGAGCAAAAACAATAAAACAGTTAAAACTTAAAAAGTAGATTTGAACTTAAAATGAAACTGGAATATCTTAAAAAGTCATTTTTAGGAGAAGGAAGATAGATACAATTGTTTATTCCATTAGTTTATTTTCACCCCAGGTGTCCTTTAAGCACTTGCACAATCCGTGAGAACAATTTCATACATAGATTTAAAACAAAGAAATAAATTAAAAAAAATAAATACATTTGCATTTCATTTTTATTTTAATTTCCGCCCTTCACACCAGCCCACAGGCCGCGGCGTCGCTGATCACAACAATGGCAGGCGCTGAACACATGCCAAGTGGGAGCGCAGTGCTGTCAGACAGAGCCGTACAGAGCATGAGAGCAATCTAAAAATATTGAATGTGACAAGCCACCAATATGCTTCTGTCATTGCTCCTATTATGTGCACTTACCGCACAGCTGGCCGTCCCCTAATGCATTTCCCTACACTTCCGCCGCCTTTGTTTTATGCCCACATAGCTCTGTATAGCAGAGACGTCTCTTTGACACCTCCGTTCCATCCCACTCTCCGCTGTGTGTGTGTGGGTGTGTGTGCGGGGCTGGGAGTGCATCTATGTGCGTCTGGGATGGTGTATGTGTACGTGTGCGTGCATGTGTGTAGGTTGGTTGGGTGGGTGTATGTGTATGTATATATATATATATTTTTTTTTTTAAATCGGATGTATGTGTATGTGTGTGTGCATGTGTGTAGGTTGGTTGGGTGGGTGTGTATATATATATATATATATATATATATATATATATATATATATATATATATATATATATATATATATATATATATATATATATATATATAATTTAAAATCGTGTGTGTGTGTGTGTGTGTGTGTGTGTGTGTGTGTGTGCTTGTGTGCGGGGCTGGGAGTGCATCTATGTGCGTCTGGGATGGTGTATGTGTACGTGTGTGTGCATGTGTGTTGGTTGGGTGGATGTATGTATATATATATATATGTATATATATATATATATATATATATATATATAAAATCGGATGGATGTGTGTGTGTGTGTGTGTGTGTGTGTGTGTGTGTGTGTGTGTGTCTGTGTACGTGCCGCGATCACTCGAAAACGGCTTTGACCGATTTGAACGACACTTGGTATACAGATCCCTTACTACCTGGGATGATATGTTCTGGGGGTCTCGCGTCCCCCCTGCACACGTGGGCGGAGCTACAGACAGCTAATCACATTCTACCCATTCATGTCAATGGAAAAAATGTAAAAGGCTGCCATTCTCACAGTAATCAAGCCAGAGTCCCCACACTTGGCACAGTTGGTCACTTGGTGACCGAGGTTACAAATCCTGGAAAAGTGGGTGGAGCATAAAACAGCCAATCAAATTTCAGCCAATCATTTTAAATGGGAAAATGTAAACTGCAGCCATTCTTAGTCTCTTAATCGCAGGGTTCTCAAACTTGGCACACTTGGTCACTGGGTGAATGCGATTAAGATTCAAGAAAGTGGGTGGAGCCTACAACAGCCAATAAAAATTCACCTATTCATTTTCAAGGGGAATATTTAAACTGCTGCTATTCTTACACTGTTAATGGCAGAGGCTTCAGACTTGCTACAGTCGGTCATTGGGTGACTGGGGTCCAAATTCACTAAAGGGGTGGGGCCACAAACAGCCAATCAGATTTACTTGGTGGATAAACTGCTTCCATTCACACATTTTTGATGCCAGAACCTGAAAGCTCACACACTTGGCCATTGAGTGACTGTGTGTCAAGGATACAAAAAGTGGGCGGAGCCAAAAACAAATTTCACTGGGAAAATATAAACTGCAGCCATTCTTACACTGTTAATGGCAGGGTTTTTCAAACTTTGCACATGTGGTCACTGGGTGACTGGGATTAATATTCAGGAAAGTGGGTGGAGCTTACAACAGCCAATCAAAATTTACCTATTGATTTTTAAAGGGAATATTTAAGCTGCTACCATTGTCTTATACTGTTAATAGCAGATGCCTCAAACCTGGTACAGTTGGTCACTGGGTGACTAGGGTCCAAATTCAGACAGGGGTCGGAGCTACAAACAGCCAGATGTTGTTTATTTTTCAATGGGAATTTACAAAGTATTGATACCAAGGACTCCAAAGCTGATAAACTTGATAATTGAGTGACTGTATGTCAAGGTTAGAAAAAGTGGGCGGTGCCAACAACTAAATTTTTTACATGGCAGGGTTCCCAAACTTTACACAATTGGCCACTAGGTGACTGGGATGAATATTCAGAAAGTGGATGGAGCCTACAACATCCAATCAAAATTCACCTATTGATTTTCAAGGGGAATATTTACATTGCTACCATTCTTACACTGTTAATGACAGAGGCCTCAAACCTGATACAGTCAGTCATTGGGTGACTGGGGTCCAAATTTACTAAAGGGGTGGAGACACAAACAGCCAGATTTGTTAGATTGATTTCAGCCATTCTGTTATTGGCAGGGTTCTCAAACTTGACACAGTTGGTCACTGGGTGACTGGGACTAATATTCAGGAAAGTGGGTGAAGCCTACAGCAGCCAATCAAAATTCACCTGTTTATTGTCAAGGGGAATATTTACATTGCTGCCATTCATGCACTCTTAATGGCAGAGGCCTTAAATCTGGTACAGTCAGTCACTGGGAGACTGGGGTTTAAATTCTGAAGGGGGCATGGCAAAAACAGCCAATCAGATTTGTTTAATTTCAATGGTAAAATGCAATTTATTGATGCCAAAGACCCCACAGCTCATAAACTTGGTTATTGAGTGACTGTATGTCAAGGTTAGAAATAGTGGGCAGAGCCAAAAACAGCTACCTTTTTACATGGGTAAATATAAACTGCAGTTATTCTTACACTGTTAATGGCAGGGTTCTCAAACTTGACACAGTTGGTCACTGGGAGACTAGGATTAATATTCAGAAAAGTAGGTGGAGCCTAAAAGAGCCAATCAAAATTCACCTATTGATTTTCAAGGGGAATATTGAAACTGCAGCCATTCTTACACTGTTAATGGCAGAGGCCTCAAACATGCTACAGTCGGTCGTTAAAGAGGAATTTCAGCCTAAACAAACATACTGTCATTAAGTTACATTACTTATGTTAATTAAAATAGATAGGTAATATAATCTCTTAAAAGAACAGGCAAATGTTTGATTTCATGAGGGCAGCCATCTTTTTGGTTGAAAGGAGGTGACAGGTAGCATGAGACACAGTTCCAACTGTCCTGTGTGCTGATCACCCCTCCCAGTTGCTAGGCAATGTTAATAACAACATAGGAAATCCCATCATGCTTTGCACAGCATCAGGGAAAAAAAGCCCAGGCAGTTTTCTTTGATGGGTGGAGCTTAGCTAAAAATGCAGCTAAAAATGATGCTTTGGTAAGAAAAACAAAGTTCTGATGCTGTGAAACTGTTAAAGAACAAGCGACACCCATGCTAACCTAGAAATAAAAAACACATATATAAGTAGATAAATACTACCTCTACTTACATAACAAATGTATTGTGCTAACCATGTAATGATTCCTGTGAATTTTACAAAGGAAAAGCAGAAAATCCTACTCTAGGCAGTGGCCATCTTGCCAAGCTAATGCTTACATCATATCCTCCCTGACTCTTGTTTTCCCCCCTCCCTTCTCTTGCTCATTGTGTATTCATTAGCTGCCCTCCTCCCAGAGTATTTTTTTTTTTATTTACACATCCAATCACTGAGTCACCTCAGCCTTGCTTGTAAACACAAGTGATCAGCTAGGCAGGGAAATAAATGGAAGAGGAGGAATATATTATAGATAAAAAGAACTCCCAGCATTCAAAAGAACTCCCAGCATTCAAAAAAACTCCCAGCATTCAACTTTTTGGCACTGTTTGGCACTAGGGCCAGTACTCCTATGTGATAACTACAAACCATAACAGCAGAAAAAAGTTTTTAATGCAGGATTAGCATCTTTATCACTTAATACAGTCAGACCAGTTGCTGTTGAAATTTGATTTTTATGGTGACAATACCGCTTTAAAGAAACACCAAGCCTTTTCAGTTCTACTGAGTAGATTTTTAGTCCGGAGGTTCACTTTAAGTGTCTGGGGTTCAAATTCAGTAAAGGGGCGGAGCCAAAAATAGCCAGATTTCTTTGCTGGATAAACTGCTTCCATTAGCACAATTTTGATGCCAGGAACCCAAAAGCTCACAAACTTGGTCATTGAGTGACTGTGTGTCCAGGTTACAAAAAGTGGGTGGAGTTAAAAACAGATTTTTCTGGGAAATTGTAAACTGCAGCCCTTCTTCACTGTTAATGACAGGGTTCTCAAACTTTGCACAGCTGGTTACTGGGTGACTGAGATTAATATTCAGGAAATTGGGTGGAGCCTAAAAATGCCAATCAAAAATCACATGTCGCTTTTCGAGGAGAATATTAAAATTGCTGCCATTCTTGCCCTGTTAATGGCACAAGTCTCAAACCTGGTGCAGTTGGTAATTGGGTCACTGGGGTTCAAATTCAGAAAAGGGTTTAAATTCAAAAAATTCAAAAAAAGAGCCACAAACAATGAATCAGATTTGTTTCATTTCATGGGAAAATACAAATTATTGATGCCATGGACCCCAAAGCTCACAAACTTGGTCATTGAGTGACTGTGTGTCCAGGTTACAAAAAGTGGGTGGAGCCAAAAACAAATTTCACGGGGAAAGTGTAAAAACTGCAGCCCTTCTTACACTGTTAATGGCAGGGTTCCCAAACTTTGCCCACATGGTCACTGGGTGACTGAGATTAATATTCAGGGAAGTGGGTGGAGCCTATAATAGCCTATCAAAATTCACCTGTTGATTTTCAAGGGGAATATTTAAATTGCTGCCATTTTTACACTGTTAATAGCAGATGCCTCAAACCTGCTACAGTTGGTCATTGGGTGACTGGAGTTCAAATGCTGGAGAGGGGCGCGGCCACAGACAGCCAATCTGATTTGTTTAATTTCTATGGGAATATACACATTATTGATGCCAAGGACCTCAAAGCTCACAAACTTGGTCATTAGTGTTTGTGCGTTAGGGTTAGAAAAAGTGGGCGAAGCCAACACCAGTCAAATACCTACACGGGCAACGCCGGGTCATCAGTGGCTGGAGACAAATACAAATTTCACTGGAAAATGTAAACTGCAGCCATTCTTACACTGTTAATGGCAGGGCTCTTAAACTTTGCACAGTTGGTCACTGGGTGACTGGGATTAATATTCAGAAAAGTGGGTGGAGCCTACAAAAGTGAATCTCACTTCACCTATTGCTTTTCAAGGGGAATATTTAATTACTACCATTCTTGCACTGTTAATGTTAACCTGGTACAGTTGGTTATTGGGTGACTGGGGTTCAAATTCTGAAAAGGGGGTGGAGCCACAAACAGTTAATCAGATTTTTTCATTTCAATGCAAATTATTGATACCAAAGACCGCAAAGCTCACAAACTTGGTTATTAAGTAATTGTGTGTTAGGGTTTGAAAAAGTGGGCCGAGCCGACACCAGCCAGATACATACCTGGGCAACGCCGGGCAATCAGCTAGTATATATATATATGTAATTAGAAATCACTACCCCACCCCCCCCCTCCCGGTAGAACTTTGGATAACCCCCCCCCCCCCTCTCCTACCCCTTAAAACAGAAACTGGAAAGTCAGGCCAGGCAGGATGTTAAAAAAAAAAACAACATACAGTATAGGTAGCCAGCTATAGGTGCCCGCAATATAAGTAGCCAGGTATAGGTGCCCCCAGTATCCAGTATAGGCAGCCTGGAATAGGTACCACCAGTACAGGCAGCCTGGTATAGGTGCCCCCAGTATAGGTAGCCAGGTATAGATAGGTTCCCCCAGTATAGGTAGCCAGGTATAGGTACCCCCAGTATAGGCAGTCTGGTATAGGCCTCCATATAATTTTTCTGGTATAGGTGCCCCCAGTATAGGTCGCCAGGTATAGGTGCCCCCAGTATAGGTAGCCTGGTATAGGTGGCCCTAGTATAGGTAGCCATGTATAGGAGCCCCCAGTATAGGTAGCCAGGCAGGAGCGTAACTAGACTTAATAGGGCCCCCCTGAAAAAATGATAGCATGGGGCCCCCTTTGCCCCTAAACCCCACGAGATTGGGAGCCGGCGAATTACAGCAGAGAGTGTTCTGCTGTGAAGCAGCCTCTGGAAGCAGAAAAAAATGACACACACTCCTGCACATGGTTTTTGTTAATGAATGGGGAGGTTTCTTTGCTAATTGGCTAATTTGGCTGCAGTTGAGGTTGGGGAGAGGGAGGTGGAGGGGCCTCCAAAGCCTCTGGGCCCCCCTGCGATGACAGGGGTCGCGGGGGTGATTGCTATCACCCATGTAGCCTGGTATAGGTGCACCCAGTATAGGTAGCCAGGTATAGGTGCCCCAAGTATAGGTAGCCTAGTATAGGTGTCCCCAGTATAGGTAGCCTGGTATAGATGGCCCCAGTATAGGTAGCCAGGCATAGATGCCCCCTGTATAGGTAGCCAGGTATACATGGCCCCAGTATAGGTAACCTAGTATAGATGCCCCCAGTATAGGTAGCCTGGTATAGGTGCCCCAGTATAGGTAACCTAGTATAGGTACCAACAATATCCAATAAATTCCTCAGCGCTCCAGTCCCAGCGAAACTCCAAATTGGTGGTCTCTGCAGTCACCCCGTGCTCATGGACAAAACAGGTGACCACCACCAAATAAATATGCAGAATCTTCAAGTAGCTTAAAATCCAAAAGCCGTTTATTTCAGTACTGCATTAAATTGCATATAAAAAGACTTACAATACTCACATTGAGGGCCCTTATGACAAGGGGCCCTCCAGAAATATCAAGCATATAAAGCACCTCCGGTGCATCGATCGTACATCAAGTGGTGTGATAATTGCCCAATCTCCACTGCTTGACCAGTTTCGGCTTTCCGCCATCGTCAGAAGCATGACATGCTTCACCTGTTTTGTCCATGAGCACGGGGTGACTGCAAAGACCACCAATTTGGAGTTTCGCTGGGACTGTAGCGCTGAGGAATACATTGCATATTGTTTGCACGAGAGTGGAGTTCGGTACCTTGGCAGCAACTTTGAGTCCCGTGTTGTACATAGAAGATAGCAGTGGTGGGCCGAAATTCTGCATATGTGAAATTTCGCATCGAAATTCACAATTATGCCTCTTAATCGTAGTGCGACATTTCAGAGAAAATCGTAATTAATTCATATGTAATAGTAGTGTCAAAATTTCACTTAATTTTTCGTGTAGTTTTCGTAAAATTCCGCGTAATTTTGTGCTGAATTTTGAGGTTAATAGCAAAGCCCCCATACAGGCTATCGCTACCAAAATTTCTCCATATGTTAAGCAGAATAGTGGGTATAAGTCACAAAAAATAATTTTTCAAAAAGACCTTGTAGTTTTTGAGAAACTCGATTTTAAAATGCAGAGACAAATGGTTTTTAAACTGTCATTTTTCTAAGTTTACAAACCATTTTTTAAATGCAGATTTAAAATCGAGTTTCTCAAAAATGAGAAGATCTTTTTGCAAAATTCTTCTTTTGACTTGTACCCAGGATTCACCTTAACATATGGAGACATTTTGGTGTCAGTAGCCTGTATGGGGGTTTTGCTATTCACTGCTAAAGTTGGCAAGAAATTATGCGAAATTACGAACGACTATGTGAAGTCAATTGAATTTTCAAATCGTAATTACATATAAGCGTGATTGCAAAAATGTATGCAAAATTTAGCAATATCGTAATTTATTGATTACGATCATCGCTAGAAGATAGCACTGTATGATCTAAAAGAATTGTGTACCTTAAAGGAATACTATCGATTCACATATTTTTTTCAATTGACACAGGAATTGTTTGGGAAGTGCTGCTAAGTACTGGTGTATACATTTTAGTAGCAACCTCTTTATTTACTGTTATCAAAATACATTCAAACTTTACTGCCGCCAAAACTGACGGCTGACTGAGCCATGAGGAGAGGGGAAATTCCCCTCACACTTGATCAGTTAACTCTATGTGTAGCTCTGTGTGTGACAGAGAGAGACAGGACACAAGAGCTGCAGCTGCTGGGAGCTCCGTTTCTGACTGAAGTGTCTGAAGAGAGCAGAGGAAATGTAACTAATTGTCACAGCTTTTTCATACTGTTTTTGCTTTCAGAGTTTGATATGTTTGATATTTGCTTTCTGTAGTCTGATATGAAACTCTGGCTGGGCATTGAAGCAGACACCCCTTCTGCAATTGATTTGTCCCAATATAGCTAAATCCTACCCTCAATAAATTGCAGCTTTTGCCTCTGATATTTAACATGAAAAGTAGGAAAATGTTTACACAGCTACTTAGACATTATTTGTACATTGTCATTTTAGAACACTTGGGTATCGATAGTATTCCTTTAACTAGTATAGGTGCCACCAGTATAGGTAGCCTTGTATAGGTGGCCGCAGTAAAGGTAGCCTGGTATAGGTGCCCCCAGTCTCTCCTATGACAAGTGCAGCCATGTCTCCCCTATAACAAGTTCCACCGTATCTTCCCTATATCAGGTGCAGCCATATCTACACTATAACAAGTGCAGCAGTGCAGCCATGTATAACAATTTCCACCATATTTAACCTATATTAGGTCCATCTATATCTCCCCTATAACACGTGCAGCCGTATGCCCCATATAAGTGCAGCTATCTTCCTCATTCCAAAATACATTTGCATCCATTCGGCCCCATATGTAAAGCCATGTCCCTATATAACAAATGCAGCTCTCTCTGTTCTACAAGTGCAGGCAATTATCTCACATAACAAGTGCAGTGATGTCCCCATATCACAGGTACAGCCGCCTCACTCCTATTACAAGTGCAGCGATGTCCCCATATCACAGGTGCAGCCACCTCCCTCCTATTACAAGTGCAGTGATGTCTCCATATCACAGGTGCAGCCACCTTCCTCCTATTACAAGTGCAGTGATGTCCCCATATCACAGGTGCAGCCACCTCCCTCTTATTACAAGTGTAGTGATGTCTCCATATCACAGGTGCAGCCACCTCCCTCCTATTACAAGTGCAGCGATGTCCCCATATCACAGGTGCAGCCACCTCCCTCCTATTACAACTGCAGTGAGGTCCCCATATCACAGGTACACCCACCTCCCTCCTATTACAAGTGCAGCGATGTCCCCATATCACAGGTGCAGCCACCTCCATCCTATTACAAGTGCAGTGATGTCCCCATATCACAGGTACACCCACCTCCCTCCTATTACAAGTGCAGTGATGTCCCCATATCACAGGTGCAGCCACCTCCCTCCTATTACAAGTGCAGTGATGTCTCCATATCACAGGTGCAGCCGCCTCCCTCCTATTACAAGTGCAGTGATATCTCCATACCACAGGTGCAGCCGCCTCCCTCCTATTACAAGTGCAGTGATGTCCCCATATCACAGGTGCAGCCACCTCTCTCCTATTACAGGTGCAGTGATGTCTCCATATCACAGGGGCAGCCACCTCCCTCCTATTACAAGTGCAGTGATGTCTCCATATCACAGGTGCAGCCGCCTCCCTCCAAATACAAGTATAGTGATGTCTCCATATCACAGGTGCAGCCACCTTCCTCCTATTACAAGTGCAGTGATGTCTCCATATCACAGGGGCAGCCGCCTCCATCCTATTACAAGTGCAGTTTCATAAAAAAAACATGCCACACATTTTAATACACTAACATATTCTGAAATGATTTTTAAAAAAGATGACCTCTTTGACAAGCAGCCGATCAGCACCTATCTTCTATGAAGATAAAAGGAACGGATCTGGCAGAGAGTGAGGCGTGATTGGCTGGTCTGGCATCCCGCTGTCAGCATTTCGTCAACGCTCTGAACGCCTTCCCTAATAAAGCAGAAATCATCTCCAAAGGATTTCCTCTCCCTTAAAATTCCTCCATACTTGGTTAATTTATTTCAGAGCTATTTCCAGGCAAGTGACTTTTTTCCTGCGAGCCCTGCTTGTCCTTTGAGCGGGATGTTTGTCATCGTGTACAAGGACAATTTCAGATGTCTGTATGTATAATGCATTCGTGCATAAATAAATTACAGCCCCCAAAGCAAAGGAACAGAACAAGAGAAACCTAATTACAGGAAGGAGGTTGCGGATTCAAGGAGATCGAAGTGACAGCTGCGGGAATCGCGCCGGGCCCACGCTCGTTCTATGCGCCCGAAATGGGGGGTCAGTGGGATTTCGGGGTTGCAGAGGGGAGCCTGGTGTGTCATAACATACTATGGGAAAGAGGGTCCTAATATTTTGAGGGAAAAACTCAACACAGGCCTGCCACAAAGACACAATATCCACCAGCATCTTCATTAAAAATCTTAGATGAAAGTGTTTTTCGTCAGTTTTCATTTTTTTTACCGGAACGACTTATGAGATAATTGTATGTGTAGCATGGATGATACATATTTATTTTCAGTTTTATAGCTTTATTTTTAAGATTGCATCAGACTGTCACAGCTGCAGTTTAGAATCCACTCTTGGCCTTTGAAGCTGAAAAAGATACAGAAGTAATGAACCTTTGAACATCCCCAGAGTATGATTTTATTATCTCCCTTTTCCCAGACAGATCTCAGCCTTTAAGCTTCTATTTACTTTTCAGGAAACCAAACTGAATTTGAGAAGATGTTAACAAACCCTATTGCATACATAAGAACCTAAGTGTTTTCAATTCTTGCTGTACTGGAAAACAGAAAGGGACTTAGGGCCCATTCACACTTGAGCGTTTTGCCGGCGATTTCGGCAAAATGCTAAAACACTAGCGCTTTTGAAAGCGCTAGTGTAACTAAACCCTATGGGCCAGTTCTTACTTGGGCCATTTGTGCTAATTGCCGCAAATTGCCCAAAAACGCAAACGCGATTTCCCGTCATTCGCGTTTCAGTGCTTTAGAAGCACTAAACGCGATCGTGGAAAAATTGCCGCAGTGTTCAGTGATTTTTCCGCTGAAAATCACTCCTGGAAAACTCCAGCTATAATCGCCGGCGTTTTGCAAACGCAAGTGTGAATGGGCCCTTAAAGTGGACTGAAAGCCAGCATTTCTACTTTGTTCTAAAAGATTCCTCACAGCTTGAAAGCTACTATCCCAGAAAAAAAATTCTAGCAGAACATCACTGAAATGGTTAAACAAAGCACTTTCTCCTGTTATTCAGCTTCAAATCCACTTCCAAACTGGAGATAACAGTATCTTTTTTACTTGTTAAACACAAATGTATCAACACTGGAACGTAAACAAACACTCTCTGAGAAACTGTTTCTGCTTCAGGCACACACAGTGTTCAGAATAGCCCAGTAGAAGATTTTAATATATAATATAAAGCTGTTATAATAGAAAAATAATAAAATGCAATGCCAGCTTTCAAGGCAAGAACAACTACACTTTGGAAACGTGTAATTTGTAAACAGACAATATTACGTGTGCTCAAAAGCAAATAGGATATTTGTATGAGTAATAAAAAGTAGGTAAACACATTTTTATTGAATGTTATGGCAGAATTTCAGATCACTTTAAGATATTTCCTGTTATGGCTGCCCTCTCCCCACCCAAAAAATGCACCCCAGAAAATGGAAGAAAAAAATAGTAAAATAGAGATGAGACATTAAACAGCAGGTCTGGGGGCGGTATTAAATAAACTGCATCTCACAGTCGAGCACAATGAACTGCCTACATATGTAAATAAACCTCTTTTTTTAACTTGGGTTTTCTTCATGCACATTGAAATTCAGATGATGTTTTAGTTCACATTCATCTAAAAATAGTCCTGTAAAAATATAGAAAACTGTAAATGGTTCTCAACCTTTCTAGCACTGATTTAGGTAAAATAAACTCCCCCCTCCACTCAAGCAGTGTGAGCCTCAGACCTGCCCCTTTAGCCCCACCCCAAAACATAAGGATGTCACCACTTCACACATACATGGTTTCCTAGGCCTGCTGATCAGAGATTGGCTGTCAGTAAACCCCTCCCTTTCTTGTATATCACAGCAGTAGACAAAGGAGACAAAGGAGGTTTTGGATGATAGGAATGTTATCCACAAGCCATTTTCATCAGCTTTATAGTAGTGTTCTGATATCTTCTCAATAAATCGTGAAAGCAGCAGTTTGCAGTACACAATACGATGCAGATATCAGCTGTTAGGAATGGTGCCCAGGGGGCATGGTGCATTCTGCTTCTGCAATGCATTATAGTGGAACTGTATTTTTATTTTTACAGACACACATCTGGAACAGACAAACTTAATGTAAATGACCTTAAGCGTGCGTTTGCATGTCGTGAAACATTGTTTTAGCGTAGAATTTGTGGTGCATAGCTCACAACTGTCCCTCTTTTGGGATGGACGGGTACTCTGATCAGAAGTTGCATTGCGTGTAGATATCAATCGAGGTATTGATCAGGATCTGATTGGACCGGCTGGAAATTATCGGATCGATCCATCGATCTGACTGAAAATTGTATCCTACCTGATGTCTAATCCCAATCCCCCCGCCCCCCTGCACATACTTCTCACCTGATAGCTAACCCTACAACCCCCCTGCCCAAATTGCCTGCTTTGAGACAGAGGAGACCTCAAGTTTGGCAGCTTCCCATCCCATGTACAGTCTAGTCTTTCTGAGTTCAGGACAGTGTGGATGTCACCACGGTAAACCCCACAAAGGTTGATGTAACTTTGTGAAAAAGAACTCCTCTTAGGTATAACCTTGTTACAGCCTGGCTGTCCACCCCCAGTTCAGACTCGGTGGAGTGGAAATGCAGGTTCATCTAAGCCTCCTTTTGGTCATTTCAGTGTAACCACCAATTTACCAAGAAGAGAAGACATATTCCTGTAACTTCTTGTCCTGGATGAAGATGGGCAGACCTCTCAGGTCAGGCAGGGATTCAAGTGATGGACATGTGATGTCCTGCAGTGCTTGGATTTAGCACTGTGGGCAAGATCAGTATCGGTGGGTTAGGTTAACTACAGGGTGAGGGATATGTGACGAACATTACGGAAAGTCGTGTGCGTAATCGCCAACGATTTTCGTATGGTCGTGCACAATTACTGTCAGTCCTGTGTAAATGTACAATAGATGTCCTTTTCCCTCTCTTCTTACTGAGAGCAACAGTCCCTCCCCCACATCCTGTGTCAGGTCAGGAAAGAATTTCACACGTGGCCAACCCCCCTGGGCAGAAGCCATTTGGCTACCCAGCTCATCTCCCCCAAGCCAGCTCAAACTGGCTGAGATTAGACTATTCCCTCCAAAAATCATACAATCAAACAAAGAGAACTTTTATGTATTAATAATTCAAAATAGGTTTGGCACAGCAAGACAAAAATTACATTTCCTGATACCTAGAAATCAGTTCTATCATTCACATGAATTGCAATTTTCTAGCTGTCAGGAATCCGTAGGAAAACCACTTTATCCGGCCTGCATAGAGCGCATGCGATAGAATAAGCACGAGTAGCCTCGTTTGATACAGGGTCGCAGGCCGCTTATGAATATAGCCTCGGATTTGCGATGCGCCAATCTGGGGCGGAGTCACACAGATTATTAATAATTGGTACATTTTCTGCTCTGAGTCTGTGGGCGGCAACCTGCTGATTAGGAGGTAACCCTGCCTGAAACACACCTACTTTCCAGGTAGTGACAGCCCAAAACTCAGGTCAGTCAAAAGTGGTTGCGAGGGACCCCTCCCTCAGTTCTCCAAATTCCATCGACCAGGAACGTCCATGCAGGTGCTTAAGGAGAGCCAGCACCTGCAGTGCTCAAGGACTCTAAACCTGAATGCCTACTTTTAAACTGGACTCTGTTTCTTCATTCTCCAAATCGACTATCAGCCATAACTAAGTAAGAATTTTCTGATTTTATTCCCTTTTATTTTTAAGCTCTGTGTGTATATGTTAATTGGTGTATATAACTGTATGTAATGCATTTTTGTTATTAAACGTTTAAAAATCGTTTAGCGGTTATGACCTGTTGCTGACCATACACAATCATACCTATTCTCCTGAAATCGCTACCCTGTGTTTAATAGAAGTGTGACTTTATAACCCGTATGCGAGAACCCGGCCCAGATATAACGATCTGACCCAGGTTCCTGCATACTGCTAGGGGTTAATAGAGCGTTCTCCAAGTCCTAGTATAATTACAGTAGCAGGCTGTGTAACTCGCTTGGTGGCAGATTTTTGAATTGTATGTGTGAGGTGAATCCGCTGGCATCCGAACGCTCCCTTCGCGAGTCAGTTCATCAAATTGCGAGTTACCCTTCGTGATGAACAAATGACCGTGTGAGAGGATTTCTGGCGCTGATCGATTTACCCCATCCACAGACCGGCCCTGCGGTCTGTGACAGGATAGTGGACAACTTTACAGTTGAGAAGGATAGGGTTAAGAGTTGTGGAAAAAGTTAACATTATGGGGGAGGTTAGGACACTTACCAATTGAAAACGAGGCCTTTGCATCCTAAAGAGGCTTCCCATGTCCTTCTCCAACAGGCCGTATACCCTGATGTGCAATGTATGAGCATATGAGCACGTGCTCCACCCGTGAGAGTATAGCCGCACCTGCATAGAAGCACGAAGACGCCCGTGGATGAGTGACTCGTCCCGTGGACGAGTAGCCACGTATGGGCACTTTTAGACTTCCTTTGGGGGAAACAAGAAAATTTACCATATACCTGACACAGGCACCAAAATGTACCTTTTGTTGAACATCCCCCCTCCTCATCCCCTTCCTAAAATGATATCCCATAAATACTGCAACTGATGCACATCATAGCATGGGGCACATTATGACATCACCAGTACAGTTTGCCCAGAGAGGTGTTACAGATACCCCCTCCCCTCCCCCCTCAGCGCACACACACACGACTCCCTCGGAAAATGACCGCAAGAGTCAAGTTCCAGCCACCATTTAATAGCCGTATAAATTGTCTGAGAGCTGTGTTGTTTTTGTGCCCACCGTTTAAATCATGATCCTAGTTTTCTGAGCTGCTCAAATTCCTCGAATTTAAAGAAGGGCTTAACGAACAATGCCAGACAGAGGGGCTTAGACATAAAGAGGCTAGGAGCTAAGAGCAAGCTCTTTATTGCCGGGCTAATGCTTATTCCAGGCATCTCTGGTCTCTCACATCTTTACCAGAATCCCGGCAGCCCTGCAGCGTTTGTGCAGCGCCCGCGATCTGCGAGCCGTGGCCGGAGGGAGACTTTACTCAACATATGCTGCAGGAATTTCAATCGTCTGATCAGGAACCTCAACGTGCATGGGAACTGCTGTGTCTGCCGGGGAAATCTTAAAGCGGATCTGAGATGAAAAACTAACTATAACAAGTAACTTGTCTATATATCTATCTAAAGTTTAGATAGTTTACACAGCAAATCTAGCTGCAAACAGCTTCAAAAGTTTATGATTATTTATTCCTGTAAAAAATTAGGGCAGCCATGTTCTGTTTGTCACCTTGTCACAGGCTGAGGGCTGGAGATGCTATCAGCTTGCCTGTGTGTAAATTCAGTCCTGTCTCCTCCTCTCTCCTCCCCTCTGCCTCTGAAATCAATGGCTAGTAACCTCCTCCTCCTCCTGCCCAGACTGAGCTCCCATAAGCCCTTGCTACAGTGCCAAGGCACAAAAGGAGCTGTGGGCGAGGCTTGTTTAGTTTATAGGGAATTCGAGTATTAAAACAAAACTAAAAAAGGATTTGGCTTGAGAAATGCCCTATAAACTATATGAAAGGAACACAATTATGCAATTATGCAATGAGTAAAAGTTTATCTCGGATCCACTTTAAAAGGCCCTGTGTTGACATATAGTAGGATTATTATTATTTAGCGCTGACATCTTCCGCAGCGCTGTACAGAGTACATTGTCTTGTCACTTAACTGTCCCTCAGAGGGGCTCACAATCTAATCTCTACCATAGTCATATGTCTATGTATGTATTGTGTAGTGTTTGTATCATAGTCTAGGGCCAATTTTTAAGGGAAGCCAAATATCTTATCTGTATGTTTTTTGGGATGTGGGAGGAAACCAGAGCGCCCGGAGGAAACCCACACAGACATGGGAAGAACATACAAACTCCATAAATTATTCAGGATCAGGATCATTTTACGACTGGGTCATGCCCAGAATTGGGTTTGGAACATACATACAGGGCTCAGCTAGCAGGACACACAGTAAAGACCGCAGAGTAAACAGGATACATAAATACATAGAGTCAGGTTTTATCATTAACAAGGCCTACGGCAGCTAGCATCCGCATACCTAAGGGGGATGGGCATGTAGAGAGTTCAGGAGATTGACAGCAGAGGGGGAAAAAAAGAGTTCCTGTGCCTAGATGTCCTGGTGGAGATAGCCCAAGACCTCTGGCCTGATGGGAGGCGACTGAGGAAGTGGTGGCCTGGGTGCGAGGGGTTGTTCGTGATCCTCATCACCTTGGAGCGCAGTCTAGAGATGTAGAGGAGGTCCCTCTACACATAACAGTTCTCGGCTGAAACGGTTGTTATCAGCCGTTTCAAACGGTGGTTATCTTATGTGTGTACGTACAGCTGCTTTAAAGGATACCCGAGGTGACATGTGACATGATGAGATAGACATGTGTATGTACAGTGCCTACCACACTAATAACTATGCTGGGTTCCTTTTTTTTCTTTCTCTGCCTGAAAGAGTTAAACATCAGGTATTTAAGTGGCTGACTCAGTCCTGACAGGAAGTGACTACAGTGTGACCCTCACTGGCAAAGAAATTCCAACTATAAACCACTTTCCTAGCAGAAAATGGCTTCTGAGAGCAAGAAAGAGGTAAAAATGGTCAAAAGTTCATAGATTTGGTATGAAATGATTTGGTACTCTGGCATACTTCAACAGTTAAAACTTAAAAAGTAGATTTAAACATAAAATAAAACCGTGGAAGATCTTAAAAAGTAATTTTTAGAAGAAAGAAGATAGATACAATTGTTTATTTCATTTGTTTATTTTCGCTTCGGGTGTCCTTTAACCACTTCGGGACCGGCCGCCTAACCCCCCTTAAGGAAGAGGGCAATTTGCGGTGAAGGGGGGTGCGCGCGTTTGGGGGGTCAGGCGGCCGGATCCCATCTGTGGCTGGCTGGGCAGTGTCCCCCCCCCCCCCATGGTGGCAAGTGTCCCCCCTTACGCCAGCAGCAATCACTCACCTTCCAGGCTCCAGCGATGAGCCGCAGTAGCCCCCTTCTTCTCCAGCCGGCATCTCCGCTCCAAATGATGCTCAGGTCGGTTGTGGCTTGATGACGTCATCAAGCCGGGACCCGGTGCTGACGTCAGACGGAGCAGAGATGCCAGCCAGAGCAGAGGGGGGCGCCAATCGTCGCTGGAACAGCAGGGAGGTGAGTGGATTCTCTTCTTTTCCCCCCTGCCGCCGCCGCTGTCAAAGTGATCACTACGATCCGACAGCAATCGTAGTGCTCAGGTGATCAGCAGCCATATGCGATGGCTGCTGATCACTCGGGGGAGATGCCAGCTGTCATATGACAGCTTAATCTCCCCTCTCAGGGGCGCACGATCGCGTCGGGACGGTTCTGGACGTTGATTCAACCTACGTCGGTCCCCAAAAGGTTAAGTATCGGCTTTAACCACTTCGCATTCCTGGGTTTTTACCCCCTTCAGATTCCTGACAATTTTGATACTCAGCTGTGTTGCTTTTAATACAGTAATAACTTTTTAATTACTTATGCTATCTAATTGAAACATGTGTTGTTTTTTTCAGGACAATCTAGGCTTTCTCTCAGTAATATTGTTTCCAAGCAATTATTTTATTTCATATGCATATGACAAGGAAAAACAGATGTAAAAGCAGAAAATATACATTTTTGTCACTTTTCACCCTGCCTAATTTTCACATGACAAGTGATTTTGATATAAAACACTTCAAAAAATGTTCTTTGGCCCTTCCTGGTTAAAATGATGTGCCATAGGCCTTATTTTGTTACTAACTGACCACATAGTGGGCCTTTATAAGAGACCTGCGTACTTGGATTTTTGAAGGGTATTTTTTTCCTTTCCTTTTTATAGCGTCAGGCTTCCTTCACAGAGTCCTATGTGTGTCAGAACAGAAAATATGTACTACAAGTGCCACCATTTTGAAAAGTAGAGATCCAGGGCTATACAAAGATGGGTATATTGTGTCCGTTACATTTTTGTGGTTTTGCTGAAAATTGCACAAGTGTGACCACTTGTTAGAAAATAAATATTTTTTTGACTGTTGGTGACAGTTTGTCGCTAAGCATTTTGAAAATGACAGGTGCCACTGAAATAAAACACTGGAAAATGTATTCTTCAGCTTCTCACGATGAAAATGATGTGCCATAGGCCTTATTTTATTACTAGCTGACCACGTAGTGGGTCTTTATAAGAGACCTGCGTACTTGGATTTTTGAAGGGCATTTTTTTCGCTTTCCTTTTTATAGCGTCACGCTTCCTTCACAGAGTCCTATGTGTGTCAGAACAGAAAATATGTACTACAAGTGCCACCATTTTGAAAAGTAGAGATCCAGGGCTATACAAAGATGGGTATATTGTGTCCGTTACATTTTTGTGGTTTTGCTGAAAATTGCTCAAGTGTGACCACTTGTTAGAAAATAAATATTTTTTTGACTGTTGGTGACAGTTTGTCGCTAAGCATTTTGAAAGTGACAGGTGCCACTGAAATAAAACACTGGAAAATGTATTCTTCAGCTTCTCATGATGAAAATGATGTGCCATAGGCCTTATTTTGTTACTAGCTGACCACGTAGTGGGCCTTTATAAGAGACCTGCATACTTGGATTTTTGAAGGGCATTTTTTTCGCTTTCCTTTTTATAGCGTCAGGCTTCCTTCACAGAGTCCTATGTGTGTCAGAACAGAAAATAAGTACTACAAGTGCCACCATTTTGAAAAGTAGAGATCCAGGGCTATACAAAGATGGGTATATGTGTCCCTTCTTATTTGATGTTTGGCACACACTTTGCACCTCTTCTGAGGATATTTTTTCAGGGTATTAGGAGGAAGTGCTTCCATAAAGTGCCTGTCGCAGAGTCTGATGATGTCTTCGCACTGGGATTGGTCACTGCGTACTGGTGTTGTGCCAGATCCAAAAAGGAAAGATGCAATGATCTGTTCCTGGAACTGCAGGTATGACCCGGTATTGCCTGCTTTTCTGTATGCCACATGGGCATTGAACATTGCCATTTGTAGCAGATAAATCCCTACCTTCTTGTACCAGGATTTAGTTTTTCTAGCTACCAAATATGGGGCCAACATCTGGTCGGACAGATCCACTGCTCCCATATGCTTGTTGTAGTCATCTATCGCAATAGGCTTGACAGTCTCTGATCGGCGAGACGTCACTAACACTGTGCCCTCTGTGTGCATGGTGGACAGCATAAGCACATCTTTTTTGTCCTTGTATTTTAGTGCCAGGACTTCATTGCTGCGCAGACTACAAGTCTCCCCCTTTTTCAATTTTTTTTTCAGGACTTCTTGCGGAAAGCCTTTTCGGTTTGCCCTGATGGTACCACAGGCAACGGTGTCAGCCGAAAAAAGAAATTTAAAAAGTGGCAAGCTGGTGTAGAAATTGTCTACAAATAGATGATACCCCTTATTTAGTAAGGGGGTCATGAGGTCCACCACAATTTTTCCATTGGCTCCCATATCTGCTGGGCACCCCTCTGGCTGTAGCAGGCTATCTCGCCCCTCATAGATGCGAAATGCAAAGGTGTACCCTGATCCGCGTTCGCAAAGCTTATAGAGCTTTACCCCATACCTGGCTCGTTTACTGGGGATGAACTGTTTGAATCCAAGCCGGCCATGAAATGGCATTAGAGATTAGTCTATTGCGATTTCTCTTCCTGGCACACACATTTCACTGAATTTTAAATTCAGGTGATTTATAAGCGGCCTTAATTTAAAAAGCCGGTCTCTGCCTGCATTGTCTGGACTCTTGTTTTGACTATTGTCATTGAAATGCAGAAATCTCATGATCATCTGATAACGCAGCTTTGGCATAGTTGATGAGTACAGAGGGGTGTGGTGTATGGGATTTGTACTCCAGTACATTGCGAGCTGCGATTTTTTTGTTAGCCCCATGTTGAAAGTTAGGCCTAGAAACACTTTCAACTCCGACAAGTTTGTTGGTGTCCATTTCCGGGTATAAGTGGACCTGGGGTGGGACTCAATGAATTGAGAGGCATACAAATTTGTCTGCTCGACAATAAATTGCAAAAAGTCGTCATTGACGAATTGCTGGAAAAAATCGACTGGTGACATATTCCCTGTCATGTCAACCATTAAGCCACTGTTTGCAATGAAAGGAGGGATTTGGGGTGCTTGCATGTTTGGCGGTACCCACAGTAGGTGTGACATGTCCAGTGGTACCTGCTGACTTTGCTGCTGGCTGCTAGCCCCTGGAGCACTAGTGCCATCTAAAATGTCCATGGGTTCCTGAGGACTTTGCTGCTGGCTGCCTGCCCCTGGAGCACTAGTGCCTGCTGTGCTCCCTCCTCTGCGATCTGATGACGCCTGTGTCTCAGAGTCGCTGCCACTGGGAACTGATGCAGGGACAACAGGATGCACAGTAGCAACTCTTGCCTGCTCTGATGGCCCTTCACCTTCATCAGAGCTGGAGTCGCCGTCTGACAGCGGGTCGGAATGTTCAACCGGCAGCCATTCTTCGCCGTCAGATTGGCAGTCAGATTCTTCGCCGCTGCCGCTGATTTCCATCAGGGCAATGATCTCCTGTTCTGTGTATCGCCTCTTTGCCATTTTTTATAAATAGGGTACAGAACAAGATAAAGATATAATAGATAGAAATAATTTTTTTTTTTTTTTTTTTTTTTTTTTTTTATGAATGAGGATGAGGAAAGTGCTGGGAATGGAAGTAGAAGAGAGGAAGGTGATGTGAGGGGGAGAGAGATGAGATCAGAAGATCAGATGACGATCAACTGATCAATAAGGGGTCAGCAAACTAAAACACTAATAGGGGGGGAGGGGGGCAGTATAAAAAGGGCCTAGGACAGCTAGATCAGCTAGATTAGTACAGTGTGATCAGTACAGTGTACTGAACACACAAGGGATAGTTAGGCTGGGAAGGGGTTAAAAACAGAAATCAAATATAATTTATTTCCACAGTGGATCACACAGCTCACACAGATCTGCACACAAGCTGCTCCACCTCAGATCTCACACTGACGAGAGATCTGAGGCTTCAGCAGCTTTAGGTGGCAACAATGTAATGTTTACATTGTCACAGTGTGAATGAGAGCTGCCATTGGCTATGGCAGCTGTCATTCACAGTAAAAACGATCTCATTGGTTCTGTGAACTTCTGTTCACATGCACCAATGAGAGGATCGCGCGGACTCGCGGGCGCGCGCACAGCACTGCTTAGACTGCAGGACGTGAGTTTCACGTCTGGGAATGCAGGCAGGGACAGAGCATGACGTGAAACTCACGTCCAGGAATGCTAATTGGTTAAAGTACACCTGAACTGAACTGCAGATTGTCTGTCTGTCCTGCTGACCCTCTGCCTCTAATACTTTTAGCCATAGGGCCTGAACAAGCATGCAGACCACATGTTTCTGACTGAAGTCTAACTGGATTAGCCGCACGCTTGTGTCAGGTGTGTGATTCAGGCACTACTGCAGCCAAAAAGATCCGCAAGGCTGCCAGGCAACTGTTGTTTGAAGGGAAATAAACATGGCAGCCTCCATATCCCCTCTCAGTTCAAGTGACCTTTTAATTTCCCTCCTTATAGGATTATATGTTGCTGATCACTGCGAATAGGTAGACAGGGTATTCCCTCTCTCCTCCCTCACTGGTGTACGTGTATTTAAGGGACCAAGACATTTGTGCACAAGGTAAAGCCGAAAAACTGCTCACACTGCTCCTGCAAAACTCCCGGCGACGTTAATTACTATTTCCCCTACAGGCTGCGGAGGAATATGAGGTTAGATGTAATTTGCCTGCCAGCTATTGCAGGCGGCTGAATTACACTTTTTTTTATAGTATTTTGGGCGCTATCTTTTCACGGCATTCAAATTACTGATCGCTATAGCTGAAATTCACATTACAGCCTGTGACCGTGCATGGTGAGCCCAAATTTTCGGTGCCATTTTTTTGCCTGTCTCACCCTGAATCAGAAAAAAAAGGCACACCATAGGCACCTATGACAAGTGCCGCGATTAGCGGCATAAAGGGGAAATTTGGGTGCATGGTGGTGGCGGCTATCAAGAGGCCTGCCGGTGCCAAAATTTACCATTTTTACTGCAATTTGCAGAGCGCCCGTTATGCAATCCCGCAATATAGTTTTCCACAAGGTATTTTCTTTTCCACAAGCCTTTCTGCGCTGAATGCCCCCTTCTTGCCGCTAAGTGGGTGCCTCTGGGCGCCCAGATTTACCTACATAGGCCTCGATTCATAAAAGTGAGTGCGGCAGTTCAGAGATGGGCGGGAAATTACCGCTAGCGGTAAATGAGTTTTTTTGCAGTGAATTCATAGAAAAAAAAAATCAGAGTGCGAGGTGATTGCGATAGCAGTCGGTAAGTGTGCGGAAAGCTGTCGGTATAATTTGCTGAGTGCGGTAGTTTGCCGCTGACTTCCTAATGACAAGGTGTATGCTGGGTAGAAGTAGGCAGTTTTAGACACACATGACTTATTTTTTATAAATATACTAGCTGATTGCCCGGCGTTGCCCGGGAATGTATTTGGCTGGTGTTGGCTCCGCCCACTTTTTCTAACCCTAACATACAATTACTCAATGACCAATTTTGTGAGCTTTTGGGGTCTTTGGCATCAGTAATTCGCATTGAAATGAAACAAATCTGATTGGCTGTTTGTGGCTCCACCACATTTCTGAATTTGAACCCCAGTGACCCAATAACCAACTGTACCAGGTTTGAGGCCCGTGCCCTTAACAGTGTAAGAATGGTAGCAATTAAATATTCCCCTTGAAAAGCAATAGGTGAAGTTTGATTCACTTTTGTAGGCTCCACCCACTTTTCTGAATATTAATGCCAGTCACCCAGTGACCAACTGTGCAAAGTTTAAAAACCCTGCCATTAACAGTGTAAGAATGGCTGCAGTTTACATTTTCCCAGTGAAATTTGTATTTGTCTCCACCCACTGATGACCCGGCGTTGCCCGGATATGCATTTGACTGGTGTTGGCTCCGTCCACTTTCTAACCCTAACACACAATTACTCAATGACCAAGTTTCTGAGCGTTGGGGTCCTTGGCATCAATAATTTGTATATTCCCATAGAAATTAAATCAGATACGCTGTTTGTGGCTCTGCCCCTCTCCAGCATTTGAACCCCAGTCACCCAATGACCAACTGTAGCAGGTTTGAGGCATCTGCTATTAACAGTGTAAAAATGGCAGCAATTTAAATATTCCCCTTGAAAATCAACAGGTGAATTTTGATAGGATATTATAGGCTCCACCCACTTCCCTGAATATTAATCTCAGTCACTCAGTGACCATCTGGGCAAAGTTTGAGAACCCTGCCATAAACAGTTTAAAAAGGGCTGCAGTTTACACTTTCCCAGTGAAATTTGTTTTCGGCTCCGCCCACTTTTTGTAACCTGGACACAAAGTCACTACTCAATGCCCAAGTTTGTGAGCTTTGGGGTCCTTGGCAACAATTTGTATTTTCCCATGAAATGAAACAAATCTGATTCACTGTTTGTGGCTCTGTCCCCTTTTCTGAATTTGAACCCCAGTGACCCAATGATCAACTGTACCAGGTTTTGAGGCTTGTGCCATTAACAGTGCAAGAATGGCAGCAATTTTAATATTCTCCTTGAAAAGTGACATGCGATTTTTGATTGGCATTTTTAGGCTCCACACACTTTTCTGAATATTAATCCCAGTCACCCAGTAACCAGCTATGCTAAGTTTGAGAACCCTGCCATTAACAGTGAAGAAGGGCTGCAGTTTACAATTTCCCAGAAAAATCTGTTTTTAACTCCACCCACTTTTTGTAACCTGGACACACAGTGGCTCTGTCCCCTTTTCTGAATTTGAACCCCAATAACTAACTGTACCAGGTTTGAGGCTTGTGCCATTAACAGTGCAAGAATGGCAGCAATTTTAATATTCCCCTTGAAAATCCTCAAGTGATTTTGATTGGGTTTTTTAGGCTCCACCCACTGTTCTGAATATTAATACCAGTCACCCAGTAACCAGCTGTGCAAAGTTTGAGAACCCTGCCATTAACAGTGAAGAAGGGCTGCAGTTTACTATTAGAGATGTCGCGAACCTCCGATTTTCGGTTCGCGAACCGGGTTCGCGAACTTCCGCAGAAGGTTCGGTTCGCGGAAAAATTCGCGAACCGCAATAGACTTCAATGGGGAGGCGAACTTTGAAAAATAGAAAAAATTATGCTGGCCACAAAAGTGATGGAAAAGATGTTTCAAGGGGTCTAACACCTGGAGGGGGGCATGGCGGAGTGGGATACATGCCAAAAGTCCCGGTGAAAAATCTGGATGTGACGCAAAGCAGCGTTTTAAGGGCAGAAATCACATTGAATGCTAAATTGCAGGCCTAACGTGCTTTCAAACATCTTGCATGTGTATACATCAAACAGGGAGTGTAATTAGAGTACTGCTTCACACTGACACACCAAACTCACTGTGTAACGCACCGCAAACAGCTGTTTGTGTAGTGACGGCCATGCTGGACTACTGCGCAACATGGCGTGATTGCTCTTCCTCACTCAGTGATGTCAGGTAATGTGTGACTTCCTTCTCAACTTTCCATGGCATTGTTAAAAAGCTTACGTTTTGTTTTTAATTTACATTTTCTACTTGCTGTTTACTTGTTCAGTACCGCTACAATGAGAATCCTGTGGAGGCGGGCAAGTCTGCCATTGTGACCCCGGGTAATGGCCGGGGAATGAGAGGTTTGAATCCGGTGTGGAGCCTGAGCAACGGCTACCACTACACATCCAAGGAGGGCAGCAGGCAGGCATGCACGCCCGCCCGCCCCGAGGTAGTGACCAAAAATAACAATACAGGAGGAGGACTTTCGAGGCCCTGCTGTGTATTTGAAATGAATGTACTTTAAATCCTTTAACGAGAACCAGTTATGGCGGGCAAAGATGACACCACATTCCTTTCACGAGAATCATATGGAGGCGGGCAAGTCTGTCATTTGTGACCCCGGGTAATGGCCGGGGAATGAGGGATGGAATCCGGTGTGGAGCCTGAGAAACGGCTACCACCACACATCCAAGGAGGGCAGCAGGTAGGCATGCACGCCCGCCCCGAGGTAGTGACCAAAAATAACAATACAGGAGGCGGACTTTCGAGGCCCTGCTGTGTATTTGAAATGAATGTACTTTAAATCCTTTAACGAGAACCAGTTATGGCGGGCAAAGATGACACCACATTCCTTTCACGAGAATCATATGGAGGCGGGCAAGTCTGTCATTTGTGACCCCGGGTAATGGCTGGGAAATGAGGGATGGAATCCGGTGTGGAGCCTGAGAAACGGCTACCACTACACATCCAAGGAGGGCAGCAGGTAGGCATGCACGCCCGCCCCGAGGTAGTGATCAAAAATAACAATACAGGAGGCGGACTTTCGAGGCCCTGCTGTGTATTTGAAATGAATTAACTTTAAATCCTTTAACGGGAATCCGTTATGGAGGGCAAGTCTGCCATTGTCACCGCGGGGAATGAAGGTTGGATTGCGGCCCGAAGTGGGAGCCTGCTGAGACCCATGCTGTAGCTGCCCTGACCGTGCTTTGCAGACCAGGCATCTGTGGTCAGATGGACCCTTGAGCCAGCGGAAGACAAACCAAGTCGAAAGCATTTGCCAAGAATGTTTTACGGAGGGCAAGTTTTTTTGCCCTTTTTTTAAATTTTTTGAAAATGATAGATGGTTGTATTTTTAAATTGTTTGAAAGTTTAGATGGTTGTATTTTTAAATTGTTTGAAAGTTTAGATGGTTGTATTTTTAAATTGTTTAAAAGTGTATCCATTCTTCCTCCCCCCCAGCCACGAACAATACCATGGGAACGTGGAGCAGCAGAAGCCCCCTGTGACGGCTGCCACGGTTGTTCTCCGCTGCTTGTCTTTTGAGGGGTGCTTCTTTTCCTCAGGTGTTCTTGCCATAGCTGTTTGTGCCTTCTCTCCAGGTGCCTTCGTAAAGCACTTGTCCCTACGTGACAGTTGGCCTTTCCACGGCTCAATTTTTGCTGGCAGAGACAACAGATGGCTTTGCTCCGATCTGAGACACACACGTGAAAACATTTCCAAACCGCTGAGGCCCCCTGGGGTGATGGCGCTACGGTGGCATCAGCAGCAGCTGACGTTGAAGGGCATGTGTGCTCCCTGGCCATAGCTGGCGATACATGGCACCGGACACTGCCCCCAGCTGTTTCTGAGGACGAGCTCCCTCTGCTTCTATCATGGAGTCGTCTCCTCCTACTTCTCTCTGACTCCTCCTCTGAACTGTCCCCCTGGTCATCTCCTCTACCGGGAACATATGTGGTATCCGTATAATCGTCATCATAATCCTCCTGGCCAGCTGCGCTTTCCTCAGACACCTCCTCAAGTGCACCAACTTCAGGTGGTCCACCATCATCCCCATCCACACACGTTACGTCCATACTATCGCCACCTAACTCAGACGTATGAGGTGGTGTACCTGCGCCTTCTTGTTGTTGTTGCAGTAGTGGCTGGGAATCAGTGATTTCACCACCACCACCAAATAACTCCTGCGAAGTGTCAAATGCAGCGGATGTGGTGCTTGTTGTAGCGCTGGTGGCTGCGGGAGATGAGGTGTTCTGTGTTAAATACTCAATCACCTCCTCACGATTTTGGGAAGTGATGGCACGTGCCTTCTTCTGAGCACTGTATTTTGGGGCAGGTCCGCATGAAATCACAGCAACACCACCTCGCACAGCCACAGACCTGCCGGTGCCTGGTGGCCTTCCTCTGGGTCTGCCTCTACCTCTTCCTCTACCTGGTTTGTCCATTTTGTCCATCTCGGGGGTATGCTAGCTATATGCAGTGAGGTGGGTTCTCACTCAACACAACAGGTAGTTAGATGCAGTGAGCTGGGTTCACTCAACAGTAAAGGTACTTAAGATGCAGTGAGGTGGGTTCTCACTCAACACAACAGGTAGTTAGATGCAGTGAGGTGGCCAGGTAGGTTCACACTCAACACAACAGGTAATTAGATGCAGTGAGCTGGGTTCACTCAACACAAGGCTAAGTATATGCAGTGATGAGGTGGGTTAAGTAAACACAACAGGTACTGGGTAGTTAGATGCAGTGAGCTGGGTTCACTCAACAGTAAAGGTACTTAAGATGCAGTGAGGTGGGTTCTCACTCAACACAACAGGTAGTTAGATGCAGTGAGGTGGCCAGGTGGGTTCACACTCAACACAACAGGTAGTTAGATGCAGTGAGCTGGGTTCACTCAACAGTAAAGGTACTTAAGATGCAGTGAGTTGGGTTCTCACTCAACACAACAGGTAGTTAGATGCAGTGAGGTGGCCAGGTGGGTTCACACTCAACACAACAGGTAGTTAGATGCAGTGAGCTGGGTTCACTCAACAGTAAAGGTACTTAAGATGCAGTGAGGTGGGTTCTCACTCAACACAACAGGTAGTTAGATGCAGTGAGGTGGCCAGGTGGGTTCACAATCAACACAACAGGTAATTAGATGCAGTGAGCTGGGTTCACTGAACACAAGGCTAGGTATATGCAGTGATGAGGTGGGTTAAGTAAACACAACAGGTACTGGGTAGTTAGATGCAGTGAGCTGGGTTCACTCAACAGTAAAGGTACTTAAGATGCAGTGAGGTAGGTTCTCACTCAACACAACAGGTAGTTAGATGCAGTGAGGTGGCCAGGTGGGTTCTCACTCAACACAACAGGTAGTTAGATGCAGTGAGCTGAGTTCACTCAACAGTAAAGGTACTTAAGATGCAGTGAGGTGGGTTCTCACTCAACACAACAGGTAGTTAGATGCAGTGAGGTGGCCAGGTGGGTTCACACTCAACACAACAGGTAATTAGATGCAGTGAGCTGGGTTCACTCAACACAAGGCTAGGTATATGCAGTGATGAGGTGGGTTAAGTAAACACAACAGGTACTGGGTAGTTAGATGCAGTGAGCTGGGTTCACTCAACAGTATACAGTAAAGGTACTTAAGATGCAGTGAGGTGGGTTCTCACTCAACACAACAGGTAGTTAGACTTAGATGCAGTGAGCTGGGTTCACTCCACACAACGCTAGGTATATGCAGTGATGAGGTGGGTTAAGTAAACACAACAGGTACTGGGTAGTTAGATGCAGTGAGCTGGGTTCACTCAACAGTAAAGGTACTTAAGATGCAGTGAGGTGGGTTCACTCAACACAAGGCTAGGTATATGCAGTGATGAGGTGGGTTAAGTAAACACAACAGGTACTGGGTAGTTAGATGCAGTGAGCTGGGTTCACTCAACAGTAAAGGTACTTAAGATGCAGTGAGGTGGGTTCTCACTCAACACAACAGGTAGTTAGATGCAGTGAGGTGGCCAGGTGGGTTCACACTCAACAGTGTGAACCAACAGTGGCAGTGGCTGGAAAGTGTAATGGTTAAGGGCTCTGCCTCTGACACAGGAGACCCGGGTTCAAATCTTGGCTCTGCCTGTTCAGTAAGCCAGCACCTATTTCAGTAAGGAGTTTCTTGGGCAAGTCTCCTTAACACTGCTACTGCCTACTGAGTGCGCTCTAGTGGCTGCCTCACAAGTGCTTTGAGTCCGACAGGAGAAAGGCGCTATACAAATACTGCCATTATTATTATTATTATTAACACAACAGGTAGTTAGATGCAGTGAGCTGGGTTCACTCAACAGTAAAGGTACTTAAGATGCAGTGAGGTGGGTTCTCACTCAACACAACAGGTAGTTAGATGCAGTGAGGTGGCCAGGTGGGTTCACACTCAACACAACAGGTAGTTAGATGCAGTGAGCTGGGTTCACTCAACACCACGCTAGGTATATGCAGTGATGATGTGGGTTAAGTAAACACAACAGGTACTGGGTAGTTAGATGCAGTGAGCTGGGTTCACTGAACAGTATACAGTAAAGGTACTTAAGATGCAGTGAGGTGGGTTCTCACTCAACACAACAGGTAGTTAGACTTAGATGCAGTGAGCTGGGTTCACTCAACACAACGCTAGATACTTGCAGTGATGAGGTGGGTTAAGTAAACACAACAGGTACTGGGTAGTTAGATGCAGTGAGCTGGGTTCACTCAACACAAAGCTAGGTATATGCAGTGATGAGGTGGGTTAAGTAAACACAACAGGTACTGGGGTATATGCAGTACTGGGTAGAACAATGTGCAGCACCCTGTCACACACACAGGCAGTCAGTCACTGAATGTGCTGGGCTGCTGGCAGTGGCACACACACTATCAATTAGCAAGGCTGTGCATGCAACAAAAGTGTCAGAAAAAAAAATGTACAGGTTGAGCTCTGAAAAGAGCTGTTGCTGGGTGCTTTAAAAGCAATATTAATCAGTCAGGAACAAGCAAAGCAGCCTAGAACCTAACTAATCTGTCCCTAAGAGAAAAAGTCTGCAGCAGCTGTCCCTTTCCTCTCTCTAGCAGGCACACGAGTGACTGTAATGGCCGCCGGAGGCTGCCTTATATAAGGGGGGTGGGGCTCCAGGGCTTACTGTAGCCTGAATGGCTACAATGTGCCTGCTGACTGTGATGCAGAGGGTCAAAGTTGACCCTCATAGTGCATTATGGGGCGAATCGAACTTCCGGAAAAGTTCGCCTGGCGCAGGCGAACGCGAACCCCCAATGTTCGCCTGAAACCGTTCGCCGGCGAACCGTTCGGTACACCTCTATTTACTATTTCCCAGAAAAATCTGTTTCTGACTCCACCCACTTTTTTGTAACCTTGACACAGAGTCACTGCTCAATGACCAAGTTTGTGAGCTTTTGGGTTCCTGGAATCAAAATTGTGCTAATGGAAGCAGTTTATACAGCAAAGAAATCTGGCTGTTTTTGGCTCCGCCCCTTTACTGAATTTGAACCCCAGACACTTAACGACCGACTGCAGTAGGTTTAAGGCCTCTGCTTTTAACAGTGTGAGAATGGCTGCAGTTTCAATATTCCCCTTGAAAATCAATAGGTGAATTTTGATTGGCTGTTGTAGGCTCCACTTACTTTTCCGAATATTAATCCTAGTCACCTAGTGACCAACTGTGTGAAGTTTGAGAACCCTGCCATTAACAGTGTAAGAAAAGTTGCAGTTTACATTTTCCCATGTAAAAAGTTAGTTGTTTTTGGCTCCGCCCACTATTTCTAATCTTGACATACAGTCACTTAATGACCAACTTTATGAGCTTTGGTGTCCTTGGCATCAATAAGTTGCATTTTACCATTGAAATTAAACAAATCTGATTGGCTGTTTTTGGCCCGCTTCCTTCAGAATTTAAACCCCAGTCTCCCAGTGACTGACTGTAGCAGATTTTAGGCCTGTGCCATTAGAGTGCATAAATAGCAGCAATGTAAATATTCCCCTTGAAAATCAAAAGGTGAATTTTGATTGGATGCTGTAGGCTCCACCCACTTTTCTGAATATTAGTCCCAGTCACCCAGTGGCCAACTGTGTCACGTTTGAGAACCCTGCCAATAACAGAATGGCTGAAATCAATCTAACAAATCTGATTGGCTGTTTGTGGCTCCACCCCTTTAGTGAATTTGGACCCCAGTCACCCAGTGACTGACTGTATCAGGTTTGAGGCCTCTGACACTAACAGTGTAAAAATGGTAGCAATGTGAATATTCCCCTTGAAAATCAATAGGTACATTTTGATTGGCTGTTGTAGGCTCCACCCACATTTCTGAATATTCATCCCAGTCACCCAGTGGCCAATTGTGTAAAGTTTGGGAACCCTGCCATGTTAAAAATGTAGTTGTTGGCACCGCCCACTTTTTCAAACCTTGACATACAGTCACTCAATTATCAAGTTTATCAGCTTTGGGGTTCTTGGTATCAATACTTTGTATATTCCCATTGAAAAATAAACAAATCTGGCTGTTTGTGGCTCTGCCTCCTTTCTAAATTTGGACCCTAATCCCACAGTGACCAACTGTACCAGGTTTGAGGAATCTGCTTTTAACAGTATAAGAGAATGGTAGCAGATGAAATATTCCCTTTAAAAATCAAAAGGTGAATTTTTATTGGCTGTTGTAGGCTCCACCCACCTTCCAAAATCTTAATCTCAGTCACCCAATGACCAACTGTGCAAAGTTTAAGAACCCTGCCATTAACAGTGTAAGAAGGCCTGCAGTTTATATTTTCCCAGTGAAATTTGTTCTTGGCTCCGCCCACTTTTTGTAACCTTGACACACAGTCACTCAATGGCCAAGTGTGTGAGCTTTCAGGTTCCTGGCATCAAAAATGTGTGAATGGAAGCAGTTTATCCACCAGGGAAATCTGATTGGCTGTATGTGGCCCCGCCCCTTTAGTGAATTTGGACCCCAGTCACCCAATGACCTACTGTAGCAAGTTTGAAGCCTCTGCCATTAAAAGTGTAAGAATAGCAGCAGTTTAAATATTCCACTTGAAAATCAATAGGTGAATTTTGATTGGCTGTTGTAGGCTCCACCCATTTTCTTGAATCTTAATCGCATTCACCCAGTGACCAAATGTGCCAAGTTTGAGAACCCTGCGATGAACAGTGTAAGAATGGCTGCAGTTTGTGCCCTCGATCAGTGGGAACACCCCGGTCCTCTGCTTCACAGAAACCTGGCTGAACGACAGCATCCCTGACAACTCCCTTCACGTGCCAGGTCACGTCATCTTTCGAGCAGATCGGGACCAGGCCCTCTCCGGAAAAAAACGTGGAGGAGGCATATGCTTTTACGTAAACACTGCCTGGTGCACCAACAATACTGTCCTCAGCAAGACCTGCTCCCCTGACGTCGAGCTACTAGCGATCAACTGCAGGCCTCAGTACTTGCCCAGGGAGTTCCCCTCCCTTGTTCTCATCTGAGTCTATATCCCCCCTGATGCAAACACCAAGAATGCCCTGCAGTCTCTCACGGATAGCATCTCGCAGTGGGAAACGGCTCTCCCTGAATCTCTCCTCATCATCCTGGGGACTTCAACAGTGCTAACCTTCGCCAGGAACTGCCTCGGTACAAGCAACATATCACCTGCCCCACCAGGAATCAAAACACACTGGACCACTGCTACACAGTCCAAAAGAACGCGTACAAGGCCATGCAGGGAGCCGCTCTGGGGAACTCCGACCACTGCCTAATTCACCTGATTCCCACCTACAGGAGGATCCTTGAAACCACCAAGCCTGTCATCAGAACCGTAAAAAAGTGGACAGACGATGCGAAGCTGAAACTGCAGGCATGCTTGGACTGCACGGACTGGTCGGCCCTAGAGGCTCCCTCCTTGGAAGAATGGTCAGACAACGTTACCTCCTATATCAGCTTCTGTGAGGAGTCGTGCGTCCCTACTAAGACCTTCAAGGTCTTCCCCAACAATAAGCCCTGGTTCACCAGTAAGCTGCATCGGCTCCGAAAGCTCAAAGAGGAGGCACACAAGTCCAGCAATCCTGCTGAGTTCAGGGAGGCCAGAAACACCCTGTACCGAGAAATAAGAGCAGCAAAGAGAGCCTACTCCGATAAGCTGAGCCTCTGTTTTCAGTCCAACAACTTCCGGGAAGCTTGGAAAGGCCTCAGGGCAGTCACCAACTTCAAACCCGCCCACCACCAGGCGACCCCTAGCATTCAATTGGCTGAGGAACTAAACGAGTTTTATTGCAGATTCGAACTCCTCCCCACCCCGATGGACATTCCCCCCCTTCCACCCCTCCTAAAGGGGCATGTAGCGCCGTTGGTAATCCAGGAGGGGGATGTATTGCGCCAACTCCGTAAACTCAACAATAGGAAAGCCGCAGGCTCAGATGGCGTGTCATCCAGCTGCCTTAAAACCTGTGCAGCACAGCTAGCTCCCATCCTTACCTCACTCTACAACAGGTCCCTACTGGAATGCAGGGTCCCCCCCTGTCTCAAAAAGTCTACAATTATTCCAGTCCCCAAGAAACCGGGAAACACTGATCTCAATAACTTCAGACCTGTAGCCCTCACACCCATCATCATGAAGGTCTTTGAGCGACTGGTCCTTGCATTCCTCAAGAGCTCCACCAATGCCCTCCTAGACCACCATCAATTTGCATACAGAGCAAATAGGTCAGTTGAGGATGCCATCAACATCAGCCTGGCATACATCACGGAGCATCTCGACAACCCCGACTCCTACGCCAGGCTACTGTTCTTGGACTTCAGCTCGGCCTTCAACACAATTCGACCAGACATTCTGCTCAGCAACTTCACGCAACTCGGGATTGACGCACCCCTTTGCAGGTGGGTGGGGGACTTTCTCTCAAACAGAACACAACGGGTTAAGCTCGGGGACTGCTCCTCCAGCGAGAGAACCACCAACACAGGGGCACCACAGGGGTGTGTTCTGTCCCCCCTCTTGTTTTCCCTCTACACCAACAACTGCATCTCAAATGCTGACTCCATTAAGGTCATCAAATTTGCGGACGATACAACCATTATCGGCCTCATTAGCAGGAAGGAGGAGCAGGCCTACCGCAACGAGATCGAGAGGATCTGTAACTGGTGCAAAGACAACAACCTCGTCCTCAATGCGGCCAAAACTGTCGAACTGAGTGGATTACAGGAAACTCCCCAATGCCCTCGCACCAGTCTGCATTGGCGAGACCGAAGTCACAAGGGTACCGTGCATTCGGTTTCTAGGCACCACCATAACCAGGGACCTCAGATGGGGCAAAATACCACCAAAACCCAGAAGAGTGCCCAGCAGAGACTATTTTTCCTGCGCCAGCTGAAGAAATTTGGCATCCCACGGGAGCTGCTCTCCAGTTTTTACTCTGCCACAATTGAGTCCATCCTGTGCTCCTCCATTATTGTCTGGTATGCGGGGGCAACAGCTAGCGACAAGTATAAACTACAAAGAGTAATTAGCGCTGCAGAAAAGATAATCGGCACGCCCCTGCCCCCCCCCCCCCCCCCCCCCTTGACCTCATCCACACCGCCAGACTGAGGAAAAGAGCCTGCAAGATCACACAAGATCGCTCCCACCCAGGCAGCCGCTTCTTTGAGCCACTCCCACTAGGCCGCCGGTTCAGAACAATCCGCACCAGAACCACAAGGCGCAGGAACACCTTCTTTCCTCAAGCTGTTCTCCTACTGAACACTAGAGTTAGGCCGAACGGTTCGCCTGCGAACGGTTCCATGCGAACTTCAGTGGTTCGCGTTCGCGTCCCGCAGGCGAACCTTTGCGGAAGTTCGGTTCGCCCCATAATGCACATGGAGGGTCAACTTTGACCCTCTACATCACAGTCAGCAGGCCCAGTGTAGCCAATTAGGCTACACTAGCCCCTGGAGCCCCACCCCCCCTTATATAAGGCAGGCAGCGGCGGCCATTACGGTCACTCGTGTGCTGCCTGCGTTAGTGAGAGTAGGGCGAGCTGCTGCAGACTGTCTCTCAGGGAAAGATTAGTTAGGCTTAACTTGTTCCTGTCTGGCTGCATACCTGTTCTGTGAACCCACCACTGCATACCTGTGCTGTGAACCCACCACTGCATACCTGTGCTGTGAACCCACCACTGCATACCTGTGCTGTGAACCCACCACTGCATACCTGTTCAGTGAACCCACCACTGAATACCTGTGCTGTGAACCCACCACTGCATACCTGTTCAGTGAACCTGCCACTGCATACCTGTTCTGTTCAGTGGACCCGCCACTGCATACCTGTTCATTGAACCCACCACTGCATACCTGTGCTGTGAACCCACCACTGCATACCTGTTCTGTGAACCCACCACTGCATACCTGTTCAGTGAACCCGCCACTGCATACCTGTTCTGTTCAGTGGACCCGCCACTGTATACCTGTTCAGTGAACCTGCCACTGCATACCTGTTCTGTTCAGTGGACCCGCCACTGTATACCTGTTCATTGAACCCACCACTGCATACCTGTGCTGTGAACCCACCACTGCATACCTGTTCTGTGAACCCGCCACTGTATACCTGTTCTGTTTAGTGAACCCGCCACTGTATACCTGTTCTGGTTAGTGAACCCGCCACTGTATACCTGTTCTGTTTCGTGAACCCGCCACTGCATACCTGTTCTGTTCAGTGGACCCGCCACTGTATACCTGTTCAGTGAACCCGCCACTGCATACCTGTTCTGTTCAGTGGACCCGCCACCGTATACCTGTTCAGTGAACCCGCCACTGCATACCTGTTGTGTTCAGTGAACCTGCCACTGCATACCTGTTCTGTGAACCCGCCACTGTATACCTGTTCTGTTCAGTGGACCCGCCACTGTATACCTGTTCAGTGAACCCGCCACTGCATACCTGTTCTGTTCAGTGGACCCGCCACTGTATACCTGTTCATTGAACCCGCCACTGCATACCTGTTCTGTTCAGTGGACCCGCCACTGTATACCTGTTCAGTGAACCCGCCACTGCATACCTGTTCTGTTCAGTGGACCCGCCACTGTATACCTGTTCAGTAAACCCGCCACGGCATACCTGTTCTGTTCAGTGGACCCGCCACTGTATACCTGTTCATTGAACCCACCACTGCATACCTGTGCTGTGAACCCACCACTGCATACCTGTTCTGTGAGCCCGCCACTGTATACCTGTTCTGTTTAGTGAACCCGCCACTGTATACCTGTTCTGTTTAGTGAACCCGCCACTGTATACCTGTTCAGTGAACCCGCCACTGCATACCTGTTGTGTTCAGTGAACCCGCCACTGCATACCTGTTGTGTTCAGTGAACCTGCCACTGCATACCTGTTCTGTGAACCCGCCACTGTATACCTGTTCTGTTTAGTGAACCCGCCACTGTATACCTGTTCTGTTTAGTGAACCCGCCACTGCATACCTGTTCTGTTCAGTGGACCCGCCACTGTATACCTGTTCAGTGAACCCGCCACTGCATACCTGTTGTGTTCAGTGAACCTGCCACTGCATACCTGTTCTGTGAACCCGCCACTGTATACCTGTTCTGTTCAGTGGACCCGCCACTGTATACCTGTTCAGTGAACCCGCCACTGCATACCTGTTCTGTTCAGTGGACCCGCCACTGTATACCTGTTCATTGAACCCACCACTGCATACCTGTGCTGTGAACCCACCACTGCATACCTGTTCTGTGAACCCGCCACTGTATACCTGTTCTGTTTAGTGAACCCGCCACTGTATACCTGTTCTGTTTAGTGAACCCGCCACTGTATACCTGTTCAGTGAACCCGCCACTGCATACCTGTTGTGTTCAGTGAACCCGCCACTGCATACCTGTTGTGTTCAGTGAACCTGCCACTGCATACCTGTTCTGTGAACCCGCCACTGTATACCTGTTCTGTTTAGTGAACCCGCCACTGTATACCTGTTCTGTTTAGTGAACCCGCCACTGCATACCTGTTCTGTTCAGTGAACCCGCCACTGTATACCTGTTCAGTGAACCCGCCACTGCATACCTGTTGTGTTCAGTGAACCTGCCACTGCATACCTGTTGTGTTCAGTGAACCTGCCACTGCATCCCTGTTCTGTGAACCCGCCACTGTATACCTGTTCTGTTCAGTGAACCCACCGCATCAGTGCGCATACCTGTGCAGTTAAGTGAACCCACCTACCTACGTGAGTGCACGCAGTGTGATATACCACTCCGTGCATACCCGATATGGACAGAACAGGTAGAGGAAGAGGTAGTGCCAGAGCCAGAGGAAGGCCACCCGGCAGATCTGCGCGAGGTCGTGTAAATGTAATTTCGTGTGGACCTGGCCCACAGTACAGTGCTCGGAAGAAGGCACGTCCCATCACCTCCCAAGATTGTCAGGACGTGGTTGAGTATTTAGCGACACAGAACACCTCATCTTGCTCAGCCACCAGCGCTACTACTAGCACCACTTCCGCTGCATTTGACACTTCGCAAGAATTATTTAGTGTTGAAATCACTGATGCACAGCCATTGTTGTTACAGCCAGATGAATTTTCACCAGCTCATATATTTGAGTTACCCGGCAACACTATGGATGTAACGTGTAAGGAGGATGAAGGACCTACTGATGGTGCATGTTTGGATTTGTCTAAGGCAAGCGAAGCTGGGCAGGATGATTACGATGATGACGATGATAGGGATCCTCTGTATGTTCCCAATAGAGGAGATGAAGAGGGGGACAGTTCAGAGGTGGAGTCAGAGAGTAGTAGGAGGAGAGAAGTTGCTGAAAGAAGCTGGGGCAGCTCTTCGTCAGAAACAGCTGGTGGCAGAGTCCGGCACCATGTATCGCCACCTATGTACAGCCAGCCAACTTGCCCTTCAGCATCAGCTGCTGAGGTGACGGTCCCCATAGTGCCCACATCCCAGGGTGGCTCAGCGGTGTGGAAATTTTTTAATGTGTGTGCCTCAGATCGGACCAAAGCCATCTGTTCGCTCTGCCAACAAAAATTGAGCCGTGGAAAGGCCAACACTCACGTAGGGACAAGTGCCTTACGAAGGCACCTGGAGAAAAGGCACAAACAGCAATGGGATGGCCACCTGAGCAAAAGCAGCAGCAGCACACAAAAGGAAAGCCACCCTCCTTCTCCTCTTCCTCCTCCATCAGGTGCATTATCTGCTTCTGCCGCTTTCTCCCTTCCACCTTCACAGGCACCCTCCTTCACTCCGCCTCTGCCCTTGAGCGGTTCCTGCTCCTCTGCCCACAGCAGCAGTCAGGTGTCCGTGAAGGAAATGTTTGAGCGGAAGAAGCCAATTTCGGCCAGTCACCCCCTTGCCCGGCGTCTGACAGCTGGCGTGGCGGAACTGTTAGCTCGGCAGCTGTTACCATACCGGCTGGTGGACTCTGAGGCCTTCCGTAAATTTGTGGCCATCGGAACACCGCAGTAGAAGATGCCAGGCCGCACTTATTTTTCGAGAAAGGCCATACCCCAACTGCACCGTGAAGTTGAGAGGCAAGTGGTGTCATCTCTTGCGAAGAGCGTTGGGTCAAGGGTACACCTGACCACGGATGCCTGGTCTGCCAAGCACGGGCAGGGCCGCTACATTACCTACACAGCCCATTGGGTGAACCTGGTGGTGAACGATGGCAAGCAGGGCGCAGCGGACCAAATTGTGACACCTCCACGGCTTGCAGGCAGGCCTCCTGCCACCTCCTCTCCTCCTGCTACATGCTCTTCGCTGTCCTCCTCCTCCTTGGCTGAGTGGCAGTTCTCCTCTCCAGCTACACAGCCCCAGCTCCGCAGGGCCTATGCTGCATGCCAGGTACGACGCTGTCACGCCATCTTAGACATGTCTTGTCTCAAAGCGGAGAGTCACACTGGAGCAGCTCTCCTGGCTGCTCTTAAGAAACAGGTGGATGAGTGGCTGACCCCGCACCACCTGGAGATAGGCAACGTGGTGTGCGACAACGGCAGCAATCTGCTTGCCGCTTTGCATATGGGGAAGCTGACACACATACCCTGCATGGCACATGTCATGAATCTAGTGGTTCAAAGATTTGTGGCAAAGTACCCTGGCTTAGCGAATGTCCTGAAGCAGGCCAGGAAGTTCTGTGGGCATTTGAGGCGGTCTTACACAGCCATGGCACGCTTTGCGGAAATTCAGCGCAAAAACAACATGCCGGTGAGACGCCTCATTTGCGATAGCCCGACTCGCTGGAACTCGACCCTGCTCATGTTCTCCCGCCTGCTAGAACAGAAGAAAGCCGTGACCCACTACCTCTACAACTACAGTAGAATGAAACAGTCTGGGAAGATGGGGATGTTCTGGCCCGACAACTGGACACTGATGGAAAATGCATGCAGGCTCATGCGGCCGTTTGAGGAGGTGACCAACCTGGTGAGCCGCAGTGAGGGCACCATCAGCGACTTAATTCCCTACGCTTACTTCTTGGAGCGTGCTGTGCGTAGAGTGGCGGATGAAGCTGTGAATGAGCGTGACCAGGAACCGTTACAGCAGGAACAGGCATGGGACCAATTTTCATCAGACCCAGCTGTTTCCTCAACACCTGCGGCAGCACAGAGGGGGGAGGAGGAGGAAGAAGAGAAGTCGTGTGCAGAAGACGAGTCAGACTCAGAGGATGATGAGCAAGGTGTTTCTTTGGGGGAGGAGGAGGAGGAGGGGACAGCGGCAGGAGAACAACCTCAGCAGGCATCGCAAGGGGCTTGTGCTGCTCAACCTTCCCGTGGTATTGTTCGCGGCTGGGGGGAGGAGGTTGACTTATCTGACGTCACTGAGGAAGAGCAAGAGGAGATGGAGGGTACTGGATCCGACTTTGTGCAGATGTCGTCTTTTATGCTGTCCTGCCTGTTGAGGGACCCCCGTATAAAAAACCTCAAGGGGAATGAGCTGTACTGGGTGGCCACACTACTAGACTCTCGGTACAGGCACAAAGTGGCGGACCTGTTACCAACTCACCGGAAGGTGGAAAGGATGCAGCACATGCAGAACCAGCTGTCAACTATGCTTTACAATGCCTTTAAGGGTGATGTGACGGCACAACGCCAGCAAGGTACCACTGCCACTAATCCTCCTCCCGTGTCCACGCAGTCAAAGACAGGACGCTCCAGCGATCTCATGGTGATGTCGGACATGCGGACGTTCTTTAGTCCAACGCCTCGCCGTAGCCCTTCCGGATCCACCCTCCACCAACGCCTGGAACGGCAGGTAGCCGACTACCTGGCCTTAAGTGTGGATATAGACACTGCTGTGAACAGCGATGAGGAACCCTTGAACTACTGGGTGCGCAGGCTTGACCTGTGGCCAGAGCTGCCCCAATTTGCCATCCAACTTCTCTCCTGCCCTGCCGCAAGCGTCCTGTCAGAAAGGACCTTCAGCGCAGCTGGAGGCATTGTCACAGAGAAGAGAAGTCGCCTAAGTAACAAAAGTGTTAAGTACCTCACCTTTATCAAAATGAATGAGGCATGGATCCCGGAGGGCTGCTGCCCGCCCCAAGACTAAGTCAGTCCCCGCACACACAGCATCTCTGCCTGCACGCCGTGTGACTGGCTGCCTGGCCTGCCCCAAGAAGACTAAGTCGCTCCCAGTCCCTCCACACAGCATGTCTGCCTGCAGGCCGCTTGACTACCTTCTCTGCCACCACCAACAGGGTCCGGGACTCCAGGCGGATTGCTGAATTTTTTAGGCCGCTGCTAGCAGCGGCCGCTGTAATAATTTTTCTGGTGCGTGTACATGACTGCCTAATTTTTCTGGCTGCACTGCGGGCAGCTGCAACAACAAAAGAAAAGGCATGTACATGCGCCCATTCCCCTTCGTGATCATTACCTTGCCGTGGTGAAGGGGCTTGCGTATCACAATGAAGCAATGACCGGCGCCTAGATGAGTGTCTCGGGGGGCACACCCACGATAATAAGGTTGTTGCCTCATTGTGGTCAGACCAAATTTGATCAGCTGGACAGTCACTGTTCTGTCATTCAGCTACATCAGCCAGGCGACCATATGGGCTGTAAAGCCACCAAAACCTGCACTCTCGCCATGGTGCGCACCAGTCCAGCACGGCCGTCACTACACAAACAGCTGTTTGCGGTGCGTTACACGGTGAGTTTGGTGTGTCGGTGTGAAGCAGTACCTTAATTACACTACCTGATTGATGTATACACATGCAAGATGTTTGAAAGCACTTTAGGCCTGTCATTTAGCATTCAATTTGATTTCTGCCCTTAAAACGCTGCATTGCGTCAAATCCAGATTTTTCCCCGGGACTTTTGGCATGTATCCCACTCCGCCATGCCCCCCTCCAGGTGTTAGACCCCTTGAAACATCTTTTCCATCACTTTTGTGGCCAGCATAATTATTTTTTTTTTCCAAAGTTCGCATCCCCATTGAAGTCTATTGCGGTTCGCGAACTTTAACGCGAACCGAACCTTCCGCGGAAGTTCGCGAACCAGGTTCGCGAACCTAAAATCGGAGGTTCGGCCCAACTCTACTGAACACTTGCCCACCTGGGCCCCTATAGTCCTGATCACGGACTAACCAACCCTTTACCAGGACTAATGTACTCTTCTCAGTGCCTGGCATGCATGCTGTAACATGTATATGTTCCCACTTTCTAATTTCACCAATGCATGTATGTCTGCTCTGTCTCTTAAAACTAGTGAATGTCTCAAATGTTTTAAATGTTTTGAATGCTTTAAATGTATCACGCTCTCCTGCCTTTGCCATGTGTACCACAACCAATTCCGGGTACGTCTACAGCGTACTCGTCGAATAAACTGATTCAGATTCTGAGTTTACATTTTCCCATTTAAAATGAACGGCTGAAATTTGATTGGCTGTTTTATGCTCCGCCCACTTTTCCTGGATTTGTAACCTCGGTCACCAAGTGACCACCTGTGCCAAGTGTGGGGACTGTGGCTTGATTACTGTGAGAATGGCAGCCTTTTACATTTTTCCATTGACTTGAATGGGTGGAATCTGATTTGCTGTTTGTAGCTCCGCCCAGGTGTGCAGGGGGGACACGAGACCCCCAGAACATATCATCCCAGGTAGTAAGGGATCTGTGTACCAAGTTTCGTTCAAATCGGTCAAGCCGTTTTCGAGTGATCGCGGCACATACATACACACACACACACATACACACATGCGATTTTATATATATATATATATATATATATATATATATATATATATATATATATATATATATATATATATATACAGTGGAGGAAATAATTATTTGACCCCTCACTGATTTTGTAAGTTTGTCCAATGACAAAGAAATGAAAAGTCTCAGAACAGTATCATTTCAATGGTAGGTTTATTTTAACAGTGGCAGATAGCACATCAAAAGGAAAATCGAAAAAAATAACCTTAAATAAAAGATAGCAACTGATTTGCATTTCATTGAGTGAAATAAGTTTTTGAACCCCTACCAACCATTAAGAGTTCTGGCTCCCACAGAGTGGTTAGACACTTCTACTCAATTAGTCACCCTCATTAAGGACACCTGTCTTAACTAGTCACCTGTATAAAAGACACCTGTCCACAGAATCAATCAATCAAGCAGACTCCAAACTCTCCAACATGGGAAAGACCAAAGAGCTGTCCAAGGATGTCAGAGACAAAATTGTAGACCTGCACAAGGCTGGAATGGGCTACAAAACCATTAGCAAGAAGCTGGGAGAGAAGGTGACAACTGTTGGTGCGATTGTTCGAAAATGGAAGGAGCACAAAATGACCATCAATCGACCTCGCTCTGGGGCTCCACGCAAGATCTCACCTCGTGGGGTGTCAATGGTTCTGAGAAAGGTGAAAAAGCCTCCTAGAACTACACGGGAGGAGTTAGTGAATGACCTCAAATTAGCAGGGACCACAGTCACCAAGAAAACCATTGGAAACACATTACACCGCAATAGATTAAAATCCTGCAGGGCTCGCAAGGTCCCCCTGTTCAAGAAGGCACATGTGCAGGCCCGTCTGAAGTTTGCCAATGAACACCTGAATGATTCTGTGAGTGACTGGGAGAAGGTGCTGTGGTCTGATGAGACCAAAATAGAGCTCTTTGGCATTAACTCAACTCGCTGTGTTTGGAGGAAGAAAAATGCTGCCTATGACCCCCAAAACACTGTCCCCACCGTCAAGCATGGGGGTGGAAACATTTTGCTTTGGGGGTGTTTTTCTGCTAAGGGCACAGGACAACTTAATCGCATTAACAGGAAAATGGACGGAGCCATGTATCGTGAAATCCTGAACGACAACCTCCTTCCCTCTGCCAGGAAACTGAAAATGGGTCGTGGATGGGTGTTCCAGCACGACAATGACCCAAAACATACAGCAAAGGCAACAAAGGAGTGGCTCAAGAAGAAGCACATTAAGGTCATGGAGTGGCCTAGTCAGTCTCCGGACCTTAATCCAATACAAAACCTATGGAGGGAGCTCAAGCTCAGAGTAACACAGAGACAGCCTCGAAACCTTAGGGATTTAGAGATGATCTGCAAAGAGGAGTGGACCAACATTGCTCCTAAAATGTGTGCAAACTTGGTCATCAATTACAAGAAACGTTTGACCTCTGTGCTTGCAAACAAGGGTTTTTCTACTAAGTATTAAGTCTTTTGTTGTTAGAGGGTTCAAAAACTTATTTCACTCAATGAAATGCAAATCAGTTGCTATCTTTTATTTAAGGTTATTTTTTCGATTTTCCTTTTGATGTGCTATCTGCCACTGTTAAAATAAACCTACCATTGAAATGATACTGTTCTGAGACTTTTCATTTCTTTGTCATTGGACAAACTTACAAAATCAGTGAGGGGTCAAATAATTATTTCCTCCACTGTATATATGTATATATATGTATATATATATATATATATTATATATATATAATACATACAGTGGGTTGCAAAAGTATTTGGCCCCCTTGAAGTTTTCCACATTTTGTCACATTACTGCCACAAACATGCATCAATTTTTTGGGAATTCCATGTGAAAGACCAATACAAAGTGGTGTACATGTGAGAAGTGGAACAGAAATCATACATGATTCCAAACATTTTTTGCAAAGAGATAACTGCAAAGTGGGGTGTGCTTAATTATTCAGCCCCCTGAGTCAATACTTTATAGAACCACCTTTTGCTGCAATTACAGCTGCCAGTCTTTTAGGGTATGTCTCTACCAGCTTTGCACATCTAGAGACTGAAATCCTTGCCCATTCTTCTTTGCAAAACAACTCCAGCTCAGTCAGATTAGATGGACAGAGTTTGTGAACAGCAGTTTTCAGATCTTGCCACAGATTCTCGATTGGATTTAGATCTGGACTTTGACTGGGCCATTCTAACACATAAAAAATGTTTTATTTTAGACCATTCCATTGTTGCCCTGGCTTTATGTTTAGGGTCATTGTCCTGCTGGAAGGTGAACCTCCACCCCAGTCTCACGTCTTTTACAGTCTCCAAGAGGTTTTCTTCCAAGTTTGCACTGTATTTGGCTCCATCCATCTTCCCATCAACTCTGATCAGCTTCCCTGTCCCTGCTGAAGTGATGCACCCCCCCGAGCATGATGCTGCCACCTCCATATTTGACAGTGGGGATGGTGTGTTCAGAGTGATGTGCAGTGTTAGTTTTCTGCCACACATAGCATTTTGCAATTTGGCCAAAAAGTTCCATTTTGGTCTCATCTGAATAGAGCACCTTCTTCCACATGGTTGCTGTGTCCCCCACATGGCTTGTGGCAAACTGCAAACGGGACTTCTTATGCTTTCTGTTAACAATGCCTTTCTTCTTGCCACTCTTCCATAAAGGCCAACTTTGTACAGTGCATGACTAATAGTTGTCCTATGGACAGAGTCTCCCACCTGAGCTGTAGATCTCTGCAGCTCGTCCAGAGTCACCATGGGCCTCTTGACTGCATTTCTGATCAGCGATCTCCTTGTTCGGCCTGTGAGTTTAGAGGGATGGCCTTGTCTTGGTAGGTGTACAGTTGTGCCATACTCCTTCCATTTCTGAATGATCGCTTGAACAGGGCTCCGTGGGATGTTCAAGGCTTTGGAAATCTTTTTGTAGCCTAAGCCTGCTTTAAATTTCTCAATAACTTGATCCCTGACCTGTCTTGTGTGTTCTTTGGACTTCACGGTGTTGTTGCTCCCAATATTCTCTTAGACAACCTCTGAGGCCCTCACAGAGCAGCTGTATTTGTACTGACATTAGATTACACACAGGTGCACTCTATTTAGTCATTAGCACTCATCAGGCAATGTCTATAGGCAACTGACTGCACTCAGATAAAAGGGGGCCGAATAATTATGCACACATCACTTTGCAGTTATTTATTTGTAAAAAAATGTCTGGAAACATGTATGATTTTCGTTCCACTTCTCACGTGTACACCACTTTGTGTTGGTCTTTCATGTGGAATTCCAATAAAATTGATTCATGTTTGTGGCAGTAATGTGACAAAATGTGGAAAGCTGCAAGGGGGCCGAATACTTTTGCAACCCACTGTGTGTGTATATATGTATATATATATATATATATATATATATATATATATATATTCTTATAAATTATCTAACTCTGTACGATTTCTAAAAGCCTGGGTGGTATTACAACCACCCTTCCTCCTCTGCATCCTTAAAAATTCCATAACATTAAGTTGAAAGGGCTCCATTTGTCACCTAAAATACTACTGTGTAGAGCAAACTCGCCAGGTCTTTGTTGGCGATAACAACATGTTATTTATCACTTCCTTCCTCCCTCTTTTTTTTTCATGAATACACTTCATTCAGTTTACCGACACAAAGAACGTTTTCATTACCGCACTATTACCACACTATTACCGCATGTGGTAAAACATGCGTTACATTTTATGAATCCACTATCAACAACATACCATGCGGTAATTTACCACTTGGGCGATAACGCATGCGGTAATGCTTTATGAATCGAGGCCACAGTTGTTTATCACAGCTTTGTGGAAGAAGGGGAGGGGGGCAAATTTCGGGAGGGGGATTTAGGGGTGAAGGTTAGGTTCGGACACCACGGGGAAAACTTAGGCTTAGGCATCCCCAGGAGGCGTTTTAAGCAGTGCTGGTCGTAATGGAGAAAGCTACGCTTACGGATCATTACGCGTAATTTTACGCTATTACGCATTACGAAATTACGCTTACGGCATAGACATTCAATTTCGGTACATGTCTATAATTACGCATAGCACTTACGCAATTACGCGTAAGTATACCGTAATTCATGTTATTACGTTATAGGCTTACACGTAAAATCCTACTAGCAAATAATGTGTAAGGTCATGCTGCCAAGCGGAAAAGTTGACGCATGGATCAGTGTTAGGTAGCCGCCGACTTTAAGGGTTAATAGCAAAGCCCCCTTAAGTGCTAAGAGCCTCAAATTTGGAGAATATATTAAGGAGATCAGAAGGAATAAGAGGAAAAATTTTTTTTTCAAAAAGACCTTACAGTTTTTGAGAAAATCGATGTTAAAGTTTCAAAAGGAAAAATATATACATTTAAAAACCCGCCGACTTTAACGGTTAATAGCAAAGCCTGCTTAAAATTTAGGAACACCAAATTCACAATGTATATTAAGGGGATCAGTGGAAATAAGAGGAAAATTTTTTTTTTCAAAAATACCTTATAGTTTTTGAGAAAATCGATTTTTAAGTTTCAAGGGCAAAAATGTCTTTTAAATGCGGAAAATGTCAGTTTTTTTTGCACAGGTAACAATAGTGTTTTATTTTCATAGATTCCCCCAAGTGGGAAGAGTTTTACTTACTTCGTTCTGAGTGTGGGAAATATAAAAAAAAAACGACGTGGGGTCCCCCCTCCCAGACCTCTTTAACCCCTTGTCCCCCATGCAGACTGGGATAGCCAGAATGCGGAGCACCGGCCGCGTGGGGCTCCGCACCCTGACTATACCAGCCCGCATGGTCCATGGATTGGGGGGTCTCGGAAGGGGAGGGGCAGCCAAGCTTTCCCCTCCCCCTCCGAGCCCTTGTCCAATCCAAGGACAAGGGGCTCTTCTCCACCTCCGATGGGCGGTGGAGGTGGAGGCCGCGATTTCCTGGGGAGGGGTTCATGGTGGCATCTGGGAGTCCCCTTTAAAAAGGGGTCCCCCAGATGCCCACCCCCCTCCCAGGAGAAATGAGTATAGAGGTACTTGTAGTACCCCTTACCCATTTCCTTTAAGAGTTAAAAGTAAATAAACACACAAACACATAGAAAAAGTATTTTAATTGAACAAAAAACATAACCACGAAAAAAGTCCTTTAATATTCTTAATTAACCATTAATACTTACCTGTCCCTTTAAAAGCCAGTTCCCACGCAATATCCTCGGAAATATACTAATCAGTTACAATGTAACAAAGTTATTACAATGTAACAACTTTGTTACTTTGTAACACCACCGCACCCGACGTCACTCGCCGCTCACCCGCCGGCCGCCGCATACACGCTAGTCCCCGCCGGCTCCCGCCGTCCACTCCGCCCACACCTGTCACTCATATACATGCTGGCACCCATGGGTGCCAGCATGTATATAGGTGACATGTGGGAGAGGCGGGGAGGGCAGCGGAGCCGGCGGGGACTTAGCGTCCCTTCACCCGACAGAGCTCTGAGCTATATTAGCTCAGAGCTCTCGAAAGCATCTTTGTATTTGGGCTCCAAGGAGCCCCATTGGTCCTTAGCAGACCAATGGGGTTCCTTCAAATCAGAAGGAACCCCATTGGTCTGCTAAGGACCAATGGGGCTCCTTGGAGCCCAAATACAAAGATGCTTAGAGAGCTCTGAGCTATAGCTCAGAGCTCTGTCGGGTCCTGCAGCACAGACGCGGAGGCGGCGGCGGCGGTGAGTGACGTCGGGTGCGGCGTAGTTACAATGTAACAAAGTTGTTACATTGTAATAACTTTGTTACATTGTAACTGATTAGTATATTTCCGAGGATATTGCGTGGGAACTGGCTTTTAAAGGGACAGGTAAGTATTAATGGTTAATTAAGAATATTAAAGGACTTTTTTCGTGGTTATGTTTTTTGTTCAATTAAAATACTTTTTCTGTGTGTTTGTGTGTTTATTTACTTTTAACTCTTAAAGGAAATGGGTAAGGGGTACTACAAGTACCTCTATACTCATTTCTCCTGGGAGGGGGGTGGGCATCTGGGGGACCCCTTTTTAAAGGGGACTCCCAGATGCCACCATGAACCCCTCCCCAGGAAATCGCGGCCTCCACCTCCACCGCCCATCGGAGGTGGAGAAGAGCCCCTTGTCCTTGGATTGGACAAGGGCTCGGAGGGGGAGGGGAAAGCTTGGCTGCCCCTCCCCTTCCGAGACCCCCCAATCCATGGACCATGCGGGCTGGTATAGTCAGGGTGCGGAGCCCCTCGCGGCCGGTGCTCCGCATTCTGGCTATCCCAGTCTGCATGGGGGACAAGGGGTTAAAGAGGTCTGGGAGGGGGGACCCCACGTCGTTTTTTTTTTATATTTCCCACACTCAGAACGAAGTAAGTAAAACTCTTCCCACTTGGGGGAATCTATGAAAATAAAACACTATTGTTACCTGTGCAAAAAAAACTGACATTTTCCGCATTTAAAAGACATTTTCGCCCTTGAAACTTAAAAATCGATTTTCTCAAAAACTATAAGGTCTTTTTGAAAAAAAATTTTTTCCTCTTATTCCCACTGATCCCCTTAATATACCCTGTGAATTTGGTGTTCCTAAATTTTAAGCAGGCTTTGCTATTAACCGTTAAATTCGGCGGGTTTTTAAATGTATATATTTTTCCTTTGAAACTTTAACATCGATTTTCTCAAAAACTATAAGGTATTTTTGAAAAAAAATTGTTTTCTCTTATTCCTTCTGATCTCCTTAATATATTCTCCAAATTTGAGGCTCTTAGCACTTAAGGGGGCTTTGCTATTAACCCTTAAAGTCGGCGGCTTTTTTATATTATACGGGAGCGTAATATTACGCGATTACGGCAGACTGTGTAATTTCAATGGGAGTTTACTGTCTTACGCGTAATTTGTTACGCGTAAAACGTATCCCTACGGTCTACGCGTAATTAATTACGCGTAATACCGTAACCTTACACGTAACGCTTACGGTGCATTTGTAGTGAATTACGATGCGTAATTACGCTAATGCGTAATTTCGGCCCAGCACTGGTTTTAAGGTTAGGCACCACCAGGGGGGTGTTTTAAGGTTAGGTACCACTGGGGGGATTCTTAGGGTTAGGCACCACCATGGGAAGTTAGGCATCACCATGGGGTGTTTTAGGATTAGGCACAACCAGGGGAGGGTCTTAGAGTTAGGCACCACCAGGGGGGTGTTTTAAGGTTAGGCACCACTGGGGGAGATTCTTAGGGTTAGGCACCACCAGGGGGGAGTCTTGGGGTTAGGAATCACCACGGGGGTGTTTTAGGGTTAGGCACCACCAGGGGGGATTCTAAAGGTAGTCATACACTGGTCTATTTGCCATCAGATCCGACCAACAGATAGCTTCCTCTCTGATCGAATCTGATCAGAGAGGGATCGTATGGCTGCCTTTACTGCAAACAGATTGTGAATCGATTTCAGCCTGAAACCGTTCACAATCTGTGACGCTGCCGCCGCCCTCTTACCCCGCATACATTACCTGATCCGGCCGGTTCGTGTCCCCCAGTCTCCGCTGTCTTCTTCTCTGTGCTCGGCTCCTCCAGCTTCACTGAACTTCCTTCCGGGGAAGTTTAAAGTGAACCAGAGACGAAGCACCCTTGTGTATTTTACCATAGAAATCAGTGGGAACATTAGAGAAAACATTTACCATGCTCTCTGTTCCATCCTCACTGCTAAAAGTGTCTGTTATCTAGCTGAGATAAGAATCCCGGACTGAGCATTGAGTCTGGCTTTGCTATAATGACTCAGCTATAATGATTCCTGAGCAAAGCCAGCAGGGGGCAGGCTTGGACTTGAAGACAGCAAAGAACACAGTCTCAGCTATAATTATTCTGTAGCAAAGCCAGACCGACTGCTTAGTCGGGATTCTTATCTTAGAGGTGATAACAGGCAAATTAAACAGAGAACAATGTAACAAAGAGCAGATTAGGTGTTTACTGTCATGTTCCCACTGATTTATAAGGTAAAATACATGAGGATGCTTCATCTCTGGTTCTCTTTAAACAGTAGAGGGCGCTCTACTTTTTAAACTTCCTGCCGGGACAGGTAGTTCAGTGAAGCTGGAGGAGCCGAGCACAGAGAAGTGACAGCGGAGAGAGCGGGGACTCGCGAAGGCCGGAGCAGGTAATGTATTGCCTCTAGTGTCGGTCGTCGGGCATTTCGAACGCCGCTATCGACGCACTCCCGACCCGAATCAAGCTAAATCTTCCGCACGGATGGATCGACGGGAATCTATGGGAACTATTGATTTTGGACGGAAATCGATTGTTCTGCCAGCGTTTGCGCAACAATTTCACAGCAGATTTGTTTACAGTGATCGAATCTGCTGTATATCGGCGAGAACATCGTTAGGTGTATGGGCCCCTTTAGGGTTAGGCACCACCAGGGGGGAGTCTTAGGGTTAGGGACTACCAGGGGTATGTTTTAAGGTTAAGGGGAACCTAAACTGAGAAGGATACGGATTTTTCCTTTTAAAATAATACCAGTTGCCTACCTCTCCTGCTGATCCGGTGTCTCTAATACTTTTAGCCAGAGCCCCTCAACAAGCATGCAGATCAAGCGCGCCTCTGACTGAAGTCAGACTGGATTATCTGGGATCAGTGAATAATGGCGCACAGCACCTATGCATAAAAATGGCGCTGCATTAAAAAGATACGCTTATCGCTATTTATTGTTAGTACTGCATAATAATGGGGCACAGGGAAAAAAGAAGAAAACCGGCACACACTAACGTTATTTATCAATAGTGGCACACACTAACGTTATTTATCAATAGTGGCACACACTAACGTTATTTATCAATAGTGGCACACACTAACGTTATTTATCAATAGCGCCCTACATAAGCCAAACTGCAGACGTTATTTAACTGCAAAACGGTGAATGGATTTAATGTAACACTGTCAAGGTTAGGGCTAGGCACCACTGGGGGGGTCTTAGGGTTAGGCACCACCAGGGGGGTCTTAGGGTTAGGCACCACCAAGGGGGTGGTTAGGGTTAGGTACAGGGAGGGTTCTGTGTGAGAGTAGGGTTAGGTATAGTTACAGTAAAATATACACCACCAGGGGGTCTTAGGGTTAACTTAGGAACCACCAGGGGGGGTCTTAGGGTTAGGCACCACCAGGGGGGTGGTTAGGGTTAGACACCACCGGGGGGTTCTAGGGGTTAGGGATAGGTACAGAGAGGGTTCTGTGTGTTAACGCTAAATAACAATAAGGCTTTAACGCTAAATAACAATAAGGCTTTAACGTTAAATAGCGATAAGCGGCAAACGGATTAGCGGCAACACTGTGTGCCATTATTCACAGGCGCCATTTTCAGATGGATGCGGATTATCTGCATGCTTGTTTCAGGTGTAAGATCCAGATACTACAGCAGCAAATTGATCAGCAGGAGAGTCAGGCAACTGGTATTGTTTAAAAGGAAACATCCATATCCCTCTCAGTTTAGGTTCCCTTTAAGCACCTCTGGGGGGAATTCTTAGGCTTAGGCTCCACCAGTAGGGAGTCTTAGGGTTAGGCCCTACCAAGGGGGTGTTTTAGTTTTAGGCACCACTGTGGGGGGTTTAGAGTTAGGCAGCATCACTGGGGGGGTTGTAGGGTTAGGCACCACCAGGGGAGGGTTCTGTGTGAGAGTAGTGTTAGGTTAAGCTATAGTTAAATATTGGTAAATATTACCGATATTCCACTATGGAAATTCAGTAGTAGAATATCGCTAATTTCCCCATGAATGCATCTTACCCTCACTAGTCCTATAATCCAGCTTGAGTGGCCTCATGTTGCCGTTTTCATCCGATCTCCCCAAGAAACATTGCTGGTCTTGGTATCGCTGGACAGCAATCACCCGCCTGTTGAAGGAACGCTCCTCTGATGGATAACGCGAAGACCGATAATGCCACTTTCATTCTCCAGCTCCTCCGTACAAGCCGGCAAAAATCAAGATAAATAATTCCTAATAAAAGTTTGCTGAGAACAAAGCGTAACTTTTTTTTTTGTGCGTGGCAATAACAGCTGGAAATTGTTTGACATAACACTCCTAATAATGCATCTCGCCTCCGATCGCGAGCGCCGAGTCTTTGTGAGCGCAGAATATGAGAAAATGACGGCCGCTAAGCAGAAAGGAAATGAGAAAACGGTCTTGCAGGAATAATAACACTCGACATATTTCACTTTTACCTCGTGCAATTTGCATTAAATTTGTATCAGTCGCAGTGGCGAGATCGATTCGTCGCTGTGTTTTTGAAGTGATACGGATTTCAAATTTCCACCTGTGGAGCATTTTAAACTCGGTAGTCTTTCCTCCAAACAAATAAATATTTAATAGGAGAGAGAGGGAAAAAAACAGAAAAGCCACAACACACAAAAATTACGAGCGTCATAAAAGTGTTTCGGGTATTGACCGCCCCCTCAGCAACCACAGGAGGGATTGTGAAATCATAGGGTAATATAACATTTCATTCCTGCCTCAAATTAAAATAGCAGCGACAGGCGTGTTTTCCATGGCGATGTTGTTGTCCGTGTGTATCGTTGGACGCGAGGCTAAGATGATTCACGGGACTCAACAGAGAGGAAACGTATACCATCCTAAAATGTTATCGGATATTGGCGCTTGAGCTCTGGTGCAGAAGATGTGAACGATGACAGATGGAAGCAGATGCTTTTCTCTGGTGCTTCACCCCAACACCGAAAGGTGCCCATACATCCAGTGATGTCTCTCGACCAAGAGACACATCACTCTTTTGGTTGTCCATACACCGTAGACCAGCCTTTCTCAACCTTTTTACCCTGGAGGAACCCTGCAGATACATTTTGGACCTCAAGGAACCCCCGCAGGTAATTTGTGGATGTCAAGGAACCCCGGGATTTATTTTGCAGGTGGCATGGTCTTTAAAGGGACTCCGAGCAGTAAATAAAAACAAAATCTGAACTTACCTGGGGCTTTCACCAGCCCAGCCCACCGTAGGTCGGGAGGTCCCTCGGCGTCCTCCTGGCTCCTCTCCCAGGCCCTGCTCAGAGTCAGAAATGGCTCCTGGCAACACCGGGACCGAGTGTTGGGCTCCCTCTTCCGGAAAGATGACGTCAGTCGTCTCCGCACCGGCCGCCTCGCGTCATCACGGCGGCCGGCGTAACAGTACTGTGCATGGTGTGGCTGTTTGTCACTACCCCCTATTTGTGTCCTTATTCTCTTTATTCTAGTGCTTTTTATTAATGTGCTCATTATTATTCTTATTTAACCTACTTGGCGGTAGTGTTGGGCGAACAGTGTTCGCCACTGTTCGGGTTCTGCAGAACATCACCCTGTTCGGGTGATGTTCGAGTTCGGCCGAACACCTGACGGTGCTCGGCCAAACCGTTCGGCCATATGGCCGAACTAAGAGCGCATGGCCGAACGTTCCCCGAACGTTCGGCTAGCGCTGTGATTGGCCGAACGGGTCACGTGGTTCGGACCCGAACGCGCTCTGATTGGCCGAACTGTCACGTGGTTCGGGTAAATAAATACCCGAACCACGTCATATCTCCGCCATTTGTCTGTGGGTTTAGCTTTGGGTAGGCAGGCAGGGTAGTTCGCGCTCCAGCCACGCTAGCCAGGGTCCCCCCCAGTCATTGTGTGTCGCTGCTGGGAACAGTAGTACACCGCTCGTTCAGCCACACTATATAGCATTCTGTGTACTGTTCTGTGTCTGCTGGGAACAGTAGTACACCGCTCGTTCAGCCACACTATATAGCATTCTGTGTACTGTTCTGTGTCTGCTGGGAACAGTAGTACACCGCTCGTTCAGCCACACTATATAGCATTCTGTGTACTGTTCTGTGTCTGCTGGGAACAGTGGTACACCGCTCGTTCAGCCACACTATATAGCATTCTGTGTACTGTTCTGTGTCTGCTGGGAACAGTAGTACACCGCTCGTTCAGCCACACTATATAGCATTCTGTGTACTGTTCTGTGTCTGCTGGGAACAGTGGTACACCGCTCGTTCAGCCACACTATATAGCATTCTGTGTACTGTTCTGTGTCTGCTGGGAACAGTGGTACACCGCTCGTTCAGCCACACTATATAGCATTCTGTGTACTGTTCTGTGTCTGCTGGGAACAGTAGTACACCGCTCGTTCAGCCACACTATATAGCATTCTGTGTACTGTTCTGTGTCTGCTGGGAACAGTGGTACACCGCTCGTTCAGCCACACTATATAGCATTCTGTGTACTGTTCTGTGTCTGCTGGGAACAGTAGTACACCGCTCGTTCAGCCAGACTATATACCATTGTTTACTGACACTATATAGCAGACTATATAGCATTGTGTGTACACCGCTCAGCCAGACTATATACCATTGTTTACTGACACTCTGTGTACACCGCTCAGCCAGACTATATACCATTGTTTACTGCCACTCTGATTCTGCTGGGAACAGTAGTACACCGCTCGCTCAGCCAGACTATATACCATTGTTTACTGACACTATATAGCAGACTATATAGCATTGTGTGTACACCGCTCAGCCAGACTATATACCATTGTTTACTGACACTCTGTGTACACCGCTCAGCCAGACTATATACCATTGTTTACTGCCACTCTGATTCTGCTGGGAACAGTAGTACACCGCTCGCTCAGCCAGACTATATACCATTGTTTACTGACACTATATAGCAGACTATATAGCATTGTGTGTACACCGCTCAGCCAGACTATATACCATTGTTTACTGACACTCTGTGTACACCGCTCAGCCAGACTATATACCATTGTTTACTGCCACTCTGATTCTGCTGGGAACAGTAGTACACCGCTCACCCGCCACTGTATAGCATTGTGCTCTGTGTCACTGCTGACAATAGTGGTACACCGCTCACCCACCACTGTATAGCATTTCTGTACTGCCACTGTACTGCTGCCAGTCAGCGTGTACTTTAAGTGAAATGAGGAAGAAATCCGGTGAAAGAGGGAGGGGCAAGGGAAGAGGTGTTTCCCCTGACGGTTCACGTACAGGCCACAGGGGAGCACCCAAGAAAACCCACTCAATACTGCCCATGTTGTCCAGGACAACAACCCTCACAGATCCAAAAGAACAGGACCAGATAATTACTTGGATGACCTCTCAAGCGTCCAGCAGTGGGTTAAGCAGCACCAGCACATCACGCACGAGGTCCGAGTCCTCAGCCAGTTAAAGTCTGGGCTTTCTTTGAAGACTGCACTGAGGATGTTACCATGGCGATTTGCAAGGTGTGCAAGACCCGCCTGAGCAGGGGGAAAAGTATTAACAACCTCTCCACCACCAGCATGAGCCGCCACATTCTATCCAAACATCCCACTCTGTGGGCAAACGCGGCAGGACAGGGTACCACCGTACCACCAGCAACACTGCCTCCCTTGGGTTCACCAGACTCACCACCAGACCCGCCTCAGCAGCAGCAGTAGCCCAGCCATTGCGTGGTTCACAACATTCACAAACATCAGACGATGCTGACACTGTCACTTTCCGGACTAGTGCTCTTGAGGTCTCCCAGTGTTCATCAAACACAACAACCAACAGCCCTTCGGTGTGCAGTGCTACGGTTGAGTTGTCTGTCTCTGAGATGTTTGAGCACAAGAGGAAATTGCCAGCAAATGACCCGCGGGCCGTGGCAGTAACAGCCAGCCAGCATAGCCAAGCTTCTGGCCTGCGAAATGCTGCCATATCGAGTGGTGGAGACAAACAGCTTCAAGGGCATGATGTCAGTGGCCATCCCACGTTACGTGGTTCCCAGCCGCTACCACTTTGCGCGCTCTGCAGTGCCTGAGTTGCATGAGCACGTGGTCAGCTAAATAACCCGAAGCTTGAAGAATGCCGTTGCCTGCAAGGTTCACCTCACCACTGACACCTGGACAAGTGCGTTCGGCCAGGGTCGATACATCTCCCTTACCGCGCACTGGGTGAACCTTGTGGAGCCTGGCAGTGATTCCTCACCTGCTACGGCGCGGGTGTTGCCCACGCCGCAAACAGCTGCACCGCCGTCCCTCCCACTGGATAACAACAGCAGCACCTACCTCTCTGACTCCTTCTCCTCCAACGCATCTCAAAGCTGTACCTCATCCGGAAACGCTAACCCAGCACCAGCAGCAGTAGGATCGTGGAAGCAGTGCAGCACAGCTGTTGGCATGCGTCAGCAAGCGTTGCTGAAGCTGATCTGCCTTGGGGATAAGCAGCACACAGGGGAGGAAATTTGGAGGGGAATAAAGGAACAGACGGATTTGTGGCTGGCACCGCTGGACCTGAAACCGGGCATGAAGCTAGACACCTGGCACGAACTGGCAATGTACGCAATAGAGGTGCTGGCTTGCCCGGCAGCCAGCGTTATGTCGGAACGCTGTTTCAGTGCTGCCGGAGGCATCATCACAGATCGGCGTATCCGCCTCTCCACAGAAAATGCAGACCGTCTGACTCAAATTAAAATGAATCAATCCTGGATTGGAAACGACTACGCAACACTCCTGGACCCCAACCAAGTAACATGACCGATGAACATCTGGGATGGTTTAGCGTTTCCGGTCCCTGTTTATTGAACCTCTCATCTGTATTACATTTATGACTGCATGGCGGCAAAAAGCATTGCTGCTATATCCGCACGCTTTTTGTCCTCATGCAAGGCCTGGGTTGTTGTGTCTCACAAAGCGTGGCCTTCTCCTCCTGCGCCTCCTCCTGTTCCATCACGTGTGCTGCTGCTGCTGCTGCTGCTGCTGGGTTACCGTTGCCGGTCCCTGTTTATGGAACCTCTTATCTTTATTACATTTATGACTACATGGCGGTACAAAGCATGCTATCCGCACGCTTTTTGTCCTCATGCAAGGCCTGGGTTGTTGTGTCTCACAAAGCGTGGCCTTCTCCTCCTGCGCCTCCTCCTGTTCCATCACGTGTGCTGCTGCTGCTGCTGCTGCTGGGTTAGCGTTGCCGCGTGGTCCCTGTTTATTGAACCTCTTATCTTTATTACATTTATGACTACATGGCGGTACAAAGCATGCTCTCCGCACGCTTTTTGTCCTCATGCAAGGCCTGGGTTGTTGTGTCTCACAAAGCGTGGCCTTCTCCTCCTGCGCCTCCTCCTGTTCCATCACGTGTGCTGCTGCTGCTGCTGCTGCTGGGTTAGCGTTGCCGCGTGGTCCCTGTTTATTGAACCTCTTATCTTTATTACATTTATGACTACATGGCGGTACAAAGCATGCTCTCCGCACGCTTTTTGTCCTCATGCAAGGCCTGGGTTGTTGTGTCTCACAAAGCGTGGCCTTCTCCTCCTGCGCCTCCTCCTGTTCCATCACGTGTGCTGCTGCTGGGTTAGCGTTGCCGCGTGGTCCCTGTTTATTGAACCACTTATCTTTATTACATTTATGACTGCATGGTGGTACAAAGCATGCTATCCGCACGCTTCTTGTCCTCATGCAAGGCCTGGGTTGTTGTGTCTCAAAGCGTGGCCTTCTCCTCCTGCGCCACCCTCCTCCTGTTCCATCACGTGTGCTGCTGCTGGGTTAGCATTACCGGTCCCTTTTCCTGGAACCTCTTATATGTATTACATTTATGACTGCATGCCGACAAAAAGCATGTTACCTGTGCAAAGAAAACAGACATTTCCCGCATTTAAAAGACAGTTTTCCCTTTGAAACTTTAAAATCGATTTTCTCAAAAACTATAAGCTCTTTTTGCTAAATTTTTTTTTCCTCTTGTACCCACTCCCAAGGTGCACATACCCTGTAAATTTGGGGTATGTAGCATGTAAGGAGGCTTTACAAAGCACAAAAGTTCGGGTCCCCATTGACTTCCATTATGTTCGGAGTTCGGGTCGAACACCCGAACATCGCGGACATGTTCGGCCTGTTCGGCCCGAACCCGAACATCTAGATGTTCGCCCAACACTACTTGGCGGTAATCCCGAGCTAGGGTCGGGCAGAAAACCATAGCTAAGAGCGGCAATCCCAACCTCTGCTCGGGGTAGCCGCTGGTAGGCCTGTGCAGAGTATAGCGTGCAGCGGGCGGTTTTACATACCTCCCTGGGGATCCCGACGTCGGCCGCCATTCTTCTTCCTCTCCTCCGGGGCTCTGCTTCCTGCTGGTGAGATCGCCGGCTGTCGTCATGACGACAGCTGGCAATTTCACTTTAGAGTTGCAGCGCCACCTGGAGGATGGAGGCGTAACTACGACGCTGGAGCCAGGGAGGTGAGTGAAGGTTGGGGCTGTGCAGATCTCCCTGGCAGCATGATTTTTTCCATGTTTTAGGGTCTGAAAGGGTGCAAAAAGATTACACCACTTTTGGACCCTAATATCCGGAAAGAATCATACCGCCAAGGGGTTTAATGCTTCTTTTTACAGTACCCCCTATTATAGTGTGCTCTCTGTCATACTTTCCCAAACCCCCACAATGGGGAAAAATGCCAAGGAACCCCTGCAGAGTACTCAGGGAACCCTGGTTGAGAAAGCCTGCCGTAGACCAATTCCCAATAGGTTTCAACATGAATTCTATCAGGTATGGGCCTAGTGACATCACCTCTGTCACCTGTCTGACCGCACCCCAAGTGTAAATGCCCCCCCCGTGTGTATGCAGTGTAAAATCTCACCTGTCCCGCTGCTGCAACTGCCAGCCTCTCCTGCTTTCCACCCCGAGCTCCACCACGTGGCTCTTTTATCACGTGGCGCATGTGTAACATCACACCCACTTGTCTAGTGCGTGCCACACGGGTGACAGAGGATGGGGCTGATAGTCACGGCAGTGGGATAGGTGAGATTGTACATTGCACAGGCAATGGGTGGGAAGAGGGACATTTTACACTGAGGGGGGCAGCGGCCAAAGGTCCATCCCATTTGGTTGTTGTTATATCGTATGCTGATACTGCCATGCGCGCGATCAAGCACTTTCGACCAAGGCTAGTATTGGGTGCCCACATTACCATCTAATTTAACATTGTGATCTACTGAGCGTCTACCAAGCCAGCGCCAAGATCTGTCACCAGTCCTCCGAATGCTAAACCCCCTACCGGATTCCTAACTCTAGCCTACCTTAATGTTAACCCCTTTCTGATGGCTAACTGTAGCCTACCCCGATGTTAGCTCATTCCTGATGCCTAACCCTAGCCTATTTACCTAACATAGATTCCTTAAAGACTCTGACCACGCCTGATTCCTTAATGTAACAGCCTCCTTTGAGGTTAAGCTCTTCCAGTTGTCTGACCCTAATTTGGACTTCCAGTAATGCTAATATTTTCCTCAAGCCAAAACCTCCCATCTCTAGTTATCCACTTCCTAACACCTAATCTCAACCTCTTTCATAATGTAGACCTCTCCCTGACACCTAACCAGGGCTGGGCCAAGGCAGAGGCTGGGCAGGCATCAGCCTCTGGAGGTACAGGCCTAAGGGTGTGTCCATGTCCCATATGGTGCGCCTGTGACGGGTCCTGGCACTGGAACGTGAGATGTGGTGCACTTCAACAGTGCTCCGCTCCACAAACACAGCAATGCCTGGGTGAGGGATTGACCCCCCCCCCCCCCCAAATGTCCTTGGGGTTCATATGGCTATCAAACCTGGGGGAACCTGCCCAGTACTGGGGACACCTTTGGGTACCATACTAGTGGAGGGGGCAACCTACTTAATACTGGGGTCACAATTCAAAGTGTTGGGAAGGTGTGCTCACTGTGCTAACCTATGGGCAGCACAGTGGCGTAGTGGTTAGTGCTCTCACCTTGCAGTGCTGGGTCCTTGGTTCGAATCCCAGCCAGGTCAACATCTGCAAGGAGTTTGTATGTTCTCCTCATGTCTGTGTGGGTTTCCTCTGGGCACTCCAGTTTCCTCCCACATCCAAAAAAATACTACGTAGACTACAATAAATACACTACACGATACGTACATAGACATATGACTATGGTAGGGACTAGATTGTGAGCTCCTCTGAGGGACAGTTAGTGACAGGACTATATTTGCTGTACAGCGCTGCGTAAGATTTGGGCACTATATATATATATATATATATATATATATATATATATACACTAAAATAATAATAAAAACCTCCCCACAACATAAACCCCTTCCTCGTGGCTAAGCAGTGATGAGTGAAAATACAGATATTGTGTTCACATTTTTTTTCAGTGAAAATAACTTAAAATTCGACTTCCGAGTGATAATGCCATCGGAAATCATTTTTGTAACAAGTTACTTATTGGTGGTTTTTTAAATCATTTTTCGCAATTTTTGGTGCGCAATAAATAATTTTCATGTTTTTGGTGATTTCCCACTGTAAAAATAAAATGTTTGCGTTTTTCCCAAATTTTCACAGTAAAAATAACATTTTACCCAATTTCCGTCGGAGAGACAAATTTATTTTCTTTGACCATGTTGCGAAAACACAATGGGCTTGATTCACTAAAGCAAATAGCATGCCTTATCAAAGTTAACGCCTTATCAGAGTTGCATAGCGAACTTATGCCTGCTAATTGGCAATGATGAGAGCTTCACTCGTCCTGCTGAGCCCCTGTGGGTTCGTAGCGCTTGCTATGCTACTCTGATAAGGCATGTTAACTTTGATAAGGCGTGCTAACTTTGAGAAGGCATGCTATTTGTCTCAGTGAATCAAGTCCAATGTATTTTCGTGAATATTTTCTCAAAATCAAAAATCTTCTAACCCTAAGTCTTCTAACCCTAACACACCTTATAGGCCCCTTTCCCTTACTGCAGATTCAATTAGTTAAAATATACCGTTGCTACATTTTTTTTCTCTTTACATATTTCTCTCGGCAGTAGAAACAAGCGTCTCTTCTTTTGATGTCTCCAGTAATGGGAAGTGAGGGAACCAATAGGAGGCCTTGGATTCCCCGAGCCTTTCCCAGCACAAGTTACTTTCTTTTCATACATCATTTATTCAAGCGTTTTTGAAATAACACCATGGCCCAAATAGACCACATCGATTTATGCCTCACTTTGTGTCCCACTGTCCTTAAAATGATTTAAAGAAAAATAAAAAGAACAGTTTCGACTTGGGATATTTTTCAAATGCAGGAACCGCCGCAGCTCAAGCCATCCAAACTTCCAGCAGCTTCTGACAAAAAACAAAGTTTTCCCGTCGCCGACAAAGACGGAGTCACGGTATGGAGCCGCTCTGCGCCGCGGTGTGACTCGTAAAACTTACTTCCGAACTTTTCCTTTGAACTTTTTCTGACCTTGTTTCAGCGGGATAATAACATTCAAAACGGATTGTTCTTTATTTGTGGCTCTAGATGAATAGAAAATGAGCAAATGTTATTTCTAGAATTATTTATTATCCAATATGAATAAAATATACAATGTGGCGGCGGTGTGTCCTTGTGGCTGATAAGGCGCGTTGGGTGCCTCTATTTTGCGGGGAAGAATAGGCAACCTATTGGGACTTGTACATGTTGTAGAGCCTCATTGTAGTCCCAGACTACGGTCTTTTTATGTAGACTCCACTCCACCTCGAACAAAGCTTCTTCTGTCTGAACAGGCTTCATTTACTAAATTATTCTGATTTGTGAAGCGCTAATGGCTTTAAAGCATGTCCGATTCATATAGCCGAGATTGTAAAGGGAATATTGTGCATTATTCAGACTCATGTATATTCAGAGGAGATCTCAGTGCTGACAGTGGAGTTCTGTCTGGAATACGGGGCGCTCAGACGGTGGAACTGAAGGATCACTCGTCTATTATTCTGCCTGACCTCAGAGCCGAGGTTTTGTTTTCATATGTTCATTGTAAATGTGCACTCCAATTAAACTCCAATGCCATAAAATAAAGGAAGTTTAATAAAGCGCCTTGAAGAGACAACAAGGAGAAGGAACCAGAGCTATACTCGCTTTGTCAGAGGCCAAAAATACTTTAGCCTCTGAGGAAGTGGGTATAGCCCACGAAACAGCTGTCAGGTCATACACTTGTATGCCTTGTCTGTCAGTTGTATGGATATATTAAAGGTGTTCAACTAATTCATACATGTCAAACTCTAGCCCGTGGGTCAAATCTGGCCCTCAGAGCCATTAAATTTGGCCCCCAAGTGGTGTCCCGTCTTTGCATTATTTTTGGCCCACTCTAGATCACCAGGGAAGCTATATTGGAGGTGAAGCCCCAGAACACCAGGGAAGCCCTTTGGGAGAGGTAAGGGGGGAGCACTAAACACTAGGAAACTGTATAGGGGAGGATGGGGACCACTAGATACCAGGAAACTGTATAGGGGAAGGAAGACCACTAGAAGCCAGGGAACTGTATAGGGGAGGGAGGAGGACCACTAGACATTAAGAAACTTTATAGGGGAGGGAGAAGAAACCACTAGAAACTGGGGAACTGTATAGGGGTTGGAGGGGAGCCATTAGACACCAGGGGACTTTATAAGGGAGGAAGGTGGCCAGTAGACGTTGAAGTTTGCCCGCAACTAGGTTGCAGTGTTACATTTTGGCCCACTTTGTATTTGAGTTTGACACCCCTGATCTAAAAGAATTCTCATTTACAGAGATATTTCTCCCACCCAGCATGGGTATGTGTAAAAATACACCCCAAAACACATTATACTATTTCTCCTGAGTACGGCGATACCACATGTGTGACACTTTTTTTGCCGCCTAGGTGCGCTAAGGGGCCCAAAGTCCTATGAGCACCTTTGGGCTTTACAGGGGTGCTTACAATTAGGCACCCACCAAAATGCCAGGACACTAAACACACCCCACAAATGACCCCATTTTGGAAAGTAGACACCCCAAAGTATTCAAAGAGGGGCATGGTGAGTCCGTGACAGATTCTTTTTTTTTTTTTTGTCACAAAGTGTCATTTTCCGCTAACTTGTGACAAAAAATAAAATCTTCTATGAACTCACCATGCCTCTTAGTGAATACTTTGGGATGTTTTCTTTCCAAAATGGGGTCATTTGGGGGTATTTATACTATCCTGGTATTCTAGCACCTCATGAAACATGACAGGTGCTCAGAAAAGTCAGAGATGCTTCAAAATGGCATCATAGTTTGTAAACGCTATAACTTTTACCCAAACAAAAACAAAATCCAATAACTGTCTATTTATTGATCAAAGACATGTATCCCAATAAATTTAGACAAAAATGTATATGGAAATTTTACTTTATTTGAAAAATGGCAGCACAGAAAGTTAAACAAATCTTTTTTTTTTTTGACAAAATTCATGTCTTTTTTGATGAATATAATAAAAACTAAAAATCACAGCAGCAATCAAATAGCACCAACAGAAAGCTGTATTAGTGACAAGAAAAGGAGGTAAAATTCATTTAGATAGTAGGTTGTATGACCGAGCAATAAACCATTAAAGCTGCAGTGGTCTGAATGGAAAAAAAGTGTCTGGTCCTTAAAGAGGAACTCCAGTGAAAATAATGTAGTAAAAAAAAAGTGCTTCATTTTTTACCATAATTATGTATAAATGATTTAGTCAGTGTTTGCTCATTGTAAAATCTTTCCTCTCCCCGATTTACATTCTGACATTTATTACATGGTGACATTTTTACTGTGGGCAGGTTATGTAGCTGCTCCTAGCTGTTTTGGCTGTTAGAGACAGCTGTAAACAGCTAATTCCTGTCTGTGAACATTGTTACATTGTGGCATTTTGCCCAGAGTACCGCAGTACTCAGAGCTTCTTGTGGGAGGGGTTTCAGCACAAAATCAGTCATACAGCGCCCCCTGATGGTCTGTTTGTGAAATGCAATAGATTTGTCATGTAAAAGGGGGTATCAGCTACTGATTGGGATAAAGTTCAAATCTAGGTTGGCGTTTCTCTTTAAGGGTTTTTTTTTTCCAAATCGTTTTTATTGGTGCACTCCAAAAATTTGACATTTACACACAATTGATTTTTTCAATCAGTCAATTAGTATAGCATATTTATCTTATCTATAAAAATACAAAAGTTAAGAACAAAGAATACCTTGGATAACTTAGATCAAGGTTTTGCATGTTACAAACATCAACATTAGAAGTCATTGTCTCAGGCATTGTTCAAGATTATTACTAGTACTTCTATTTGATTTGTTTTAATAAGCATACACTAATTATGACTTCGTGTCACCATATCACTTCTGAATCCTCTATTGAACTAAAATAACTAAAATAACCCCACCCCTCTCCTAACACTCCATACCTCCCCCCCTCTCGCTAACTCAATTCTATCCGTTCCACCAGGAAGTGTCTAACCAACTCATATTTCCAAAACTCCCAGGTTTCCCCCTATTTTCTGAAGGAGATACCATGTTGTGTTCTCAAAAGGTTTCATAAGATGGTAAATTTGGGGGGTAGTATAAAATATCTCAACATAATTCCTCCAGGTTTTGAAGAACTTTTGAATCCTTGTTTTATTGTTTTTTTCAAGGTTCAACTTTTCCATCTGTAGAAGATAATCAACTAATTCTCTTATCAGCGTCATTGGAGGGGATTCTGGCATTATCCAATATTTCAATATTGCTTTTTGGGTTGCTAGTAGATACAAATGTTCAAACTTAGTAATTAATGGGGAATTCTTTTCGGTCTGTAGGTCTTTGGCGTAAAATAAACAAAAAAGTGGATCACTTTTTCTCTTGAATCCTGTTACTTTGTTCATATCGCACAAAACCTCATCCCATACACTCCTAACCTCTTAGGTCAATCCCAAAGCATGTGATTTAGGTTAGGCGTCATATCAGTACAGTTTGTGCAAGACGCTTGATCTGACTGTGATTGTGTTATATTTTCTCCGACTTTCCTATTCTCATGTTTGAGAGGGCCTTGAATTGGAATATAAGCTCTGTGGATTATTTTCAAAAACATTTCTCTCCAGTCTCCACTTATCATTGCTTTTCTCACCTCTAGCCAACTATTCTTTAAGGGGTTTTAAGGCCGCAGTCCTTAATTGGTTAATAGAGGATTATTAAAGAAAATATCCCATTTTTTGGGTAAGACACAATTCATTCAAGTCCTACTTACACACTTTACTGACCGCCAACTGCCTGAAGAAGTGATCAGGACCCTCAAAACACATTTTGATGCTTTTGCCAATAAGGCCATTTATTACCACTTAGGGGATAAGTGCCTCTTATTTTTTATCACGACAAGTGTCACCACTATTATTGATGGAGGTGAGAGATCCTCTTATGAAGCAGGTGATTTGTTTGTGAATACAAATTGAGCCCCTTGATAGAGTCCAATATTTAATTCTGAAATGACCTGCTGCAGCCGGAATTCCGGAACAGGGGTAGCAGAAATAAGGTAGTGTTGGGCTTACTTCCCTAAAGAAGACTCGATTTTGTTGAATTCCAGACAAATATTTGCTGTATATGATTACTCCACATTGCAACACGTTTCACAGGTATGGTCCCCCTTATCAGGAAAACAAATAGGTAGTAACTATACAGCAAAAAAGCTTAGCCAAGAACATAGTTCAGTAAGCCATATGTTCAAATTACACTATACATTCATATTAAAATAACCATAAATTTAATCAATAGCGGATTTGATGATCTCATTAACCTACACATTAGATAAACCGTCACCGGTAAATTATCTTAAATACAGATAAATATAATGTAGATGACAATAATCAAAATCTACATTACCATATAAATGAGTTTCACCTTTTGATTGAATTAAATTACTGAAATAAATTACATTTTCGATGATATTCTAACTTGAAATGCACTAGTACAAGTATGTACTATATATATATATATATATATATATATATATATATATATATTCTCTTATTTTTTCCCCCACCAAATGTTAATATTTTCCTATATTAGAGTGAACCACATCCTATTGTTTGTCGGAGTAAATTACAACAGACCTCAATTATATCTGTTTTTGATCTGCAGGAACATACAGATGCTTGGCCCCGTACAATTAAGCCTAAAATAACCGTTTCTTTAGATTGAGTTTATAATTTAATCTGCAGCGTGATTGTGGAAAAATGACAACAGGTGGGCTATTAATATCAACAATGCCGTAACATCCCGCCTCCTGCACAGTGTGGGTTCAAAGGCTCGACGCATTCCCATCATGCTACAGGGCTGAACCTGGCTCCACATTTAATCGCACCAGAGAGGAAGGGACGAGCTTTGCACAATCGGGATCATTAGAGACATAAATGAGCAGAGATGAAGTCAGTTGCGTTTCTCTTTTATTAGTAAGCTGTGGCAGTGGCCTGGGGCCAGCGTTTCGATGAAGACGATACAGGAGTTAAATAGTCTAGTGTTTTACCTTTAACCGACAAGAAAACATGCTTAGAAAGACAATTCACACTTGAGGAAATAATTATATATTAAAACCAGAGTAGAAGAGGTGGAAGGTTGGACATTTGAAGATGTCCAGGGTCATCTCCAACCTGTATGCGTGCAAAGAAAAGGACAAGTCATTTTCATTTGTGCAATCAAACACATGATGAACTCTTTCAAGTGGATCCATTAGTGGACACCAACTGGAGATTCTGACACTATGACAACTAGACACTGGGCATACCAGCATCCCGAAATCCGGGCAATGGGGGATCCTGGCACAATGACACCCAGGCACTGGAGATCCTAGCACAATGACACCCACCCAGACACTAGAGATCCTGGCACCATGACACCCACCCAGACACTGGAGATCCTGGCACAATGACACCCAGGCACTGGAGATCCTAGCACAATCACACCTACCCAGACACTGGAGATCCTGGCACCATGACACCCAGACACTGGAGATCCTAGCACAATGACACCCACCCAGACACTGGAGATCCTGGCACCATGACACCCACCCAGACACTGGAGAGCCTGGCACAATGACACCCAGACACTGGAGATCCTAGCACAATGACACCCAGACACTGGAGATCCTGGCACAATGACACCCAGGCACTGGAGATCCTAGCACAATCACACCTACCCAGACACTGGAGATCCTGGCACCATGACACCCAGACACTGGAGATCCTAGCACAATGACACCCACCCAGACACTGGAGATCCTGGCACCATGACACACACCCAGACACTGGAGAGCCTGGCACAATGACACCCAGACACTGGAGATCCTAGCGCAATGACACCCAGACACTGGAGATCCTGGCACAATAACACCCAGACATTGGAGATCCTAGCGCAATGACACCCAGACACTGGGGATCCTGGCACAATAACACCCAGACATTGGAGATCCTAGCACAATGACACCCAGACACGAGATCCTAGCACAATGACACCCAGACACTGGAGATCCTGGCACAATAACACCCAGACATTGGAGATCCTAGCACAATGACACCCAGACACGAGATCCTAGCACAATGACACCCAGACACTGGAGATCCTGGCACAATGACAACCAGACACTGGAGATCCTGGCGCAATGACACCCAGACACTGGAGATCCTGGCACAATAACACCCAGACATTGGAGATCCTAGCACAATGACACCCAGACACGAGATCCTAGCACAATGACACCCAGCCACTGGAGATCCTAGCACAATGACACCCAGACACTGGAGATCCTAGCACAATGACACCCAGACACTGGAGATCCTGGCACAATGACACCCAGCCACTGGAGATCCTAGCACAATTACACCCAGCCACTGGGGATCCTGGAACAATGACATCCAGACACTGGAGATCCTGGCACAATGACACCCAGCCACTGGAGATACTAGCACAATGACACCCAGACACTGGAGATCCTAGCACAATGACACCCAGACACTGGAGATCCTGGCACAATGACATCCAGACACTGGAGATCCTGGCACAATGACACCCAGACACTGGAGAGCCTGGCACAATGACACCCAGACACTGGAGATCCTAGCACAATGACACCCAGACACTGGAGATCCTGGCACAATGACATCCAGACACTGGAGATCATGGCACAATGACACCCAGCCACTGGAGGTCCTAGCACAATGACACCCAGACACTGGAGATCCTGGCACCATGACACCCAGACACTGGAGATCCTAGCACAATGACACCCACCCAGACACTGGAGATCCTGGCACCATGACACACACCCAGACACTGGAGAGCCTGGCACAATGACACCCAGACACTGGAGATCCTAGCACAATGACACCCAGACACTGGAGATCCTGGCACAATAACACCCAGACATTGGAGATCCTAGCGCAATGACACCCAGACACTGGGGATCCTGGCACAATAACACCCAGACATTGGAGATCCTAGCACAATGACACCCAGACACGAGATCCTAGCACAATGACACCCAGACACTGGAGATCCTGGCACAATAACACCCAGACATTGGAGATCCTAGCACAATGACACCCAGACACGAGATCCTAGCACAATGACACCCAGACACTGGAGATCCTGGCACAATGACAACCAGACACTGGAGATCCTGGCGCAATGACACCCAGACACTGGAGATCCTGGCACAATAACACCCAGACATTGGAGATCCTAGCACAATGACACCCAGAAACGAGATCCTAGCACAATGACACCCAGACACTGGAGATCCTAGCACAATGACACCCAGACACGAGATCCTAGCACAATGACACCCAGACACTGGAGATCCTGGCACAATGACACCCAGCCACTGGAGATCCTAGCACAATTACACCCAGCCACTGGGGATCCTGGAACAATGACATCCAGACACTGTAGATCCTGGCACAATGACACCCAGCCACTGGAGATCCTAGCACAATGACACCCAGACACTGGAGATCCTAGCACAATGACACCCAGACACTGGAGATCCTGGCACAATGACATCCAGACACTGGAGATCCTGGCACAATGACACCCAGACACTGGAGAGCCTGGCACAATGACACCCAGACACTGGAGATCCTAGCACAATGACACCCAGACACTGGAGATCCTGGCACAATGACATCCAGACACTGGAGATCCTGGCACAATGACACCCAGCCACTGGAGGTCCTAGCACAATGACACCCAGACACTGGAGATCCTGGCACAATGACATCCAGACACTGGAGATCCTGGCACAATGACACCCATACACTGGAGATCCTGGCACAATGACATCCTGAAACTGGGAATCCCGGCATTCTGAAACTATGACAGAGAGGGTTCCCAACACTTAGGGATGTTCAAGGAGCCTCTTTTTGGTCATTTGCATTCTCTGATTGGGCAAATACTTCCAAGTTGACTCTGCATTCTCTGATTGGTCCAATGCTTCCAAGTTCTGTGGTTGGGCTAAAATTACCAAGTTGCAATAATGCGGTATTCCCAAAGAAATCAGATTTCCAACTTCCAGACACTGGAGATCCTAGCACAATGACACCCACCCAGACACTGGAGATCCTGGCACCATGACACCCACCCAGACACTGGAGAGCCTGGCACAATGACACCCAGACACTGGAGATCCTAGCACAATGACACCCAGACACTGGAGATCCTGGCACAATGACACCCAGGCACTGGAGATCCTAGCACAATCACACCTACCCAGACACTGGAGATCCTGGCACCATGACACCCAGACACTGGAGATCCTAGCACAATGACACCCACCCAGACACTGGAGATCCTGGCACCATGACACCCACCCAGACACTGGAGAGCCTGGCACAATGACACCCAGACACTGGAGATCCTAGCGCAATGACACCCAGACACTGGAGATCCTGGCACAATAACACCCAGACATTGGAGATCCTAGCGCAATGACACCCAGACACTGGGGATCCTAGCACAATGACACCCAGACACTGGAGATCCTGGCGCAATGACACCCAGACACTGGAGATCCTGGCACAATAACACCCAGACATTGGAGATCCTAGCACAATGACACCCAGACACGAGATCCTAGCACAATGACACCCAGACACTGGAGATCCTGGCACAATGACACCCAGCCACTGGAGATCCTGGCACAATGACACCCAGCCACTGGAGATCCTAGCACAATGACACCCAGCCACTGGAGATCCTGGAACAATGACATCCAGACACTGGAGATCCTGGCACAATGACACCCAGCCACTGGAGATCCTAGCACAATGACACCCAGACACTGGAGATCCTGGCACAATAACACCCAGACATTGGAGATCCTAGCACAATGACACCCAGACACGAGATCCTAGCACAATGACACCCAGACACTGGAGATCCTGGCACAATGACAACCAGACACTGGAGATCCTGGCGCAATGACACCCAGACACTGGAGATCCTGGCACAATAACACCCAGATATTGGAGATCCTAGCACAATGACACCCAGACACGAGATCCTAGCACAATGACACCCAGACACTGGAGATCCTGGCACAATGACACCCAGACACGAGATCCTAGCACAATGACACCCAGACACTGGAGATCCTGGCACAATGACACCCAGCCACTGGAGATCCTAGCACAATTACACCCAGCCACTGGGGATCCTGGAACAATGACATCCAGACACTGGAGATCCTGGCACAATGACACCCAGCCACTGGAGATCCTAGCACAATGACACCCAGACACTGGAGATCCTAGCACAATGACACCCAGACACTGGAGATCCTGGCACAATGACATCCAGACACTGGAGATCCTGGCACAATGACACCCAGACACTGGAGAGCCTGGCACAATGACACCCAGACACTGGAGATCCTAGCACAATGACACCCAGACACTGGAGATCCTGGCACAATGACATCCAGACACTGCAGATCCTGGCACAATGACACCCAGCCACTGGAGGTCCTAGCACAATGACACCCAGACACTGGAGATCCTGGCACAATGACATCCAGACACTGGAGATCCTGGCACAATGACACCCATACACTGGAGATCCTGGCACAATGACATCCTGAAACTGGGAATCCCGGCATTCTGAAACTATGACAGAGAGGGTTCCCAACACTTAGGGATGTTCAAGGAGCCTCTTTTTGGTCATTTGCATTCTCTGATTGGGCAAATACTTCCAAGTTGACTCTGCATTCTCTGATTGGTCCAATGCTTCCAAGTTCTGTGGTTGGGCTAAAATTACCAAGTTGCAATAATGCGGTATTCCCAAAGAAATCAGATTTCCAACTTCCAGACACTGGAGATCCTAGCACAATGACACCCACCCAGACACTGGAGATCCTGGCACCATGACACCCACCCAGACACTGGAGAGCCTGGCACAATGACACCCAGACACTGGAGATCCTAGCACAATGACACCCAGACACTGGAGATCCTGGCACAATGACACCCAGGCACTGGAGATCCTAGCACAATCACACCTACCCAGACACTGGAGATCCTGGCACCATGACACCCAGACACTGGAGATCCTAGCACAATGACACCCACCCAGACACTGGAGATCCTGGCACCATGACACCCACCCAGACACTGGAGAGCCTGGCACAATGACACCCAGACACTGGAGATCCTAGCGCAATGACACCCAGACACTGGAGATCCTGGCACAATAACACCCAGACATTGGAGATCCTAGCGCAATGACACCCAGACACTGGGGATCCTAGCACAATGACACCCAGACACTGGAGATCCTGGCGCAATGACACCCAGACACTGGAGATCCTGGCACAATAACACCCAGACATTGGAGATCCTAGCACAATGACACCCAGACACGAGATCCTAGCACAATGACACCCAGACACTGGAGATCCTGGCACAATGACACCCAGCCACTGGAGATCCTGGCACAATGACACCCAGCCACTGGAGATCCTAGCACAATGACACCCAGCCACTGGAGATCCTGGAACAATGACATCCAGACACTGGAGATCCTGGCACAATGACACCCAGCCACTGGAGATCCTAGCACAATGACACCCAGACACTGGAGATCCTGGCACAATGACACCCAGACACTGGAGATCCTAGCACAATGACACACAGACACTGGAGATCCTGGCACAATGACATCCAGACACTGGAGATCCTGGCACAATGACACCCAGCCACTGGAGGTCCTAGCACAATGACACCCAGACACTGGAGATCCTGGCACAATGACACCCAGACACTGGAGATCCTGGCACAATGACATCCAGACACTGGAGATCCTGGCACAATGACACCCAGCCACTGGAGATCCTGGCACAATGACACCCAGCCACTGGAGATCCTAGCACAATGACACCCAGCCACTGGAGATCCTGGCACAATGACATCCAGACACTGGAGATCCTGGCACAATGACACCCAGCCACTGGAGATCCTAGCACAATGACACCCAGACACTGGAGATCCTAGCACAATGACACCCAGACACTGGAGATCCTGGCACAATGACATCCAGACACTGGAGATCCTGGCACAATGACACCCACCCAGATCCTGGACCTGGAGATCCTAGCACAATGACATCCAGACACTGGAGATCCTGGCACAATGACACCCATACACTGGAGATCCTGGCACAATGACATCCTGAAACTGGGAATCCCGGCATTCTGAAACTATGACAGAGAGGGTTCCCAACACTTAGGGATGTTCAAGGAGCCTCTTTTTGGTCATTTGCATTCTCTGATTGGGCAAATACTTCCAAGTTGACTCTGCATTCTCTGATTGGTCCAATGCTTCCAAGTTCTGTGGTTGGGCTAAAATTACCGAGTTGCAATAATGCGGTATTCCCAAAGAAATCAGATTTCCAACTTCCATTTTCCGATTCCTTATCAGAAATTCTGATTTCCGATCAGAAATCCAAGTGCACATCCCTACTATGACTCCAAGATACTGGCATGTTGGAGGTGCCCCACGGAAGTTCATTCAGTTTCGGCCAGGAATTAATGAATAGTCTAGATCACAGGTGTCAAACTTCAGTCCTCGAGAGCCATAGCCATGCCAGTGTTATGGATGGAATGAGAAAAGGAGAAATGTGCTCTACTTGAGCCACTCCTTTCCTTATTCAATCCCATCAATGAATTTGAGGTGTGCCAAAAATGTGTGAGGCCCTTGAGGACTCAATTTCGACATTCCTGGTCTAGATGAAGAAGGCCTTACCTGAAACAGTAAACCACTGATAAAGGATAAATAGGTTCTTTATTGAGCACTAAATCAATGCATTTTGCGGGTCACAGCCGGCTCAATCAGGTTTATACAGTGTCTTGAGGCAGGAGAAGATGTCCGTTACTAGGAGCACCTCATCCCAGTGTACAGGGCCAGGCCAAGGCAGAGGCGAGAGAGGCTCCAGCCTCTGGGCGCAGTGTAGTAGGGGGAGCACAACTCATTCAACTGTCATTCCCCTATTGTGTTTGAAGCAGAGAGAAATAAGAAAAGGGGATGCATGGCAGTGACTGCAAGCCAGATAACTAGAGATTAAGGTGTTAAGGGGTCTGGGGCCCCTCTTAGTCTAATAGCAATCAGTGTGTGACGGCTGAGGTGGGAAGGATGGAGGGCTGCACTTTGGTGTTTCAGCCTTGGGTGCTGGAGGACCTTGTCCCGCCTCTGTGTGCCTATAGGCTCTTGGGATGTAAATCCGGGCCTGCCAGTGTACATCCCTGCTCCCCAAGTTATCTTTGAGGGGCTTTATGTGTAGAGTCCTTTGGACTTCTTCCTCAAAAATCCTTTCAAGGGAGCAACCCATCCACAACAGAAGATTCAAAGACCCGAGTGAAAACGTGTCTTCCTCTCCTATTCAATACTGTGGTTGCCAGCGGTACCACCATGGGTGTAACAATCACCCTGCAACCCCTGGCATCGCTGGGGTTTGGGGGCCTCTCCTTTTCCCTCTCTCCAAACACAAGTGCAACCAACTAGTAAAAAAAACTCCCAGTTCACAAGAAAACCCCCCATCCCTGCCCCCTTCATCTGCCATGCAGAGTAGCGTGTAGCGGGAGCATCTGTAATTTTTATCCTGCTTCTACATGTGGCTCCACAGCAGAACAATCCCTGCTGTCATTCGCCGGCTCCCGATCACGTGACCCTCATGGGATTTGGGGACCAAGGGTTATCATTTTTGCAGGGGGGCCCTAATAAGTCAATGCCCTAGGGGGTATTGGGAAGCCTCCCCGTGGCGCTCCTGGATAGTGCTAATGTAGCATGAACTAATTCCCGCAGGGTGACCGCTTTGCGGTATTGGTTTTTTGACCCTGCATAGTTTGGCATGCGAAAGCAAATGCATATTTGCATGAGCATTGCCTCATGAATAGTCAATTAGGCCAGATTTGCAAAGCCAGACTTGCTAGGGTTAAAACTTGGTCTTTGAGCGCACGTACATTTTCTCAAGGTAAGCATTTTTTGTAGTTGTATTCTTTGGAGGCAGGTGGAGGATGGCTTGCTCTGGTGGTGTGAGCCTTGGAGTGAGTTGTCTGCGCCTGTCCTCCCCCCCTCTGGAGTGTTGTATGCGAGCCAGCCCTGAGTTCTAAAGCTCGGGGTGACCCATGCTTAACTCCTTTCCCATGTGGTGCCCCCAAGTTAATGCGCATGTAGCAGAACGCAATGGACGTTAAGGTAAGTGCCTGTTTTTAATTTTGGGAGGTTGATGCGGACGGCTCCCCGCGGCGATGGCCACGCTTGGGGGGGGGGGGGGGGTCGCCTGCGCCACCCACCCTCCCTCTCCGGGGTGCCGCTGTGGTTCCCAGGCAGTGAGAGCGCCTGGGACCCCGCGGTCCCCCCAGTAGTATGGGGGCATTGGAAAGCCTCCCCGTGGTGCTCCTGGATTGTGCTAATGTAGCATAAACTCATTCCCGCAGGGCGACCGCTTTGCGGTATTGGTTTTTTGACCCTGCATAGTTTAGCATGCGAAAGCAAATGCATATTTGCATGAGCATTGCCTCATGAATAGCCAATTAGGCCAGATTTCCAATGCCAGACTTGCTAGGGTTAAAACTTGGTGTTTGAGCATGCATACATTTTCTCAAGGTAAGCATCATAAGTCTAGTTATGCCCCTGGGTGCCACCTACACTTGTGAGTAGTTTTCATTATAAGATCATACACTCATGATAGTACTAACTGCTACACTATAAAGGGCTCCTGTGTCTAACTTGTCCTTTTCATTCTCCGGGAAGGTCCTTGGAACCATACCAGACGTCTCCGATGACTCCAAGAAGATGGGAATCGCTTGGCCTGAAGATGTACATTGAGATGCTGAAGTGCCAACTTTCAAAGCTCTGCCTAGGAACATCTGTTTTGTCCAGATAAAGATATTTACCTACATGAAGACTATATCACCCTCTTAAAACAAGCATGGACAGGTCCAAGCCACTCTTTATCCCCCCCCCCCCTCCCACACCACCACTGCCACCATATTAAGATAGGCAAATGCCCGATAAATGGACATACACAGCCACACGCTGAGGAGCATTGTATCAGGGGGTGGTCACCGACTGCTCTACTTTATTTTGTTACACACTTTGCACTATATAAGGATCCACTAACGAAGGCTTTATTGGCCTAGTGGCCATGCTGTTGTACCCACATTACATTTTCTACTCTGTAATGTATTGGTTGTCCAGTATGTCCTACTAAAGAGTAGCATGCTACGTTGTTAGATCCTGAGACCTCCATGATGCCTGCCAGGACTTAGAACTGCAGCGCTAGGCTCCAGAGCTGGGACAAGGTCCTCCAGCACACAAGGCTGAGACACCAAAGTGCCCCCTTCGATCCCTCCCACCCCAGCCGTCACACACTAATTGAGGCACCCCAGGGTCCACAACACCTTAATCTCTAGTTATCTGGCATTTAGCCACTGCCATGTATCCCCTTTTCTTATTTCTATCTGCTTCAAACACAATAGGGGAATGATAGCTGAGTGAATTGTGCGCCTCCCTCCTACACTGCGCCCTGAGGCTGGAGCCTCTCTCGCCTCTGCCTCGGCCTGGCCCTGCTAGGCTCTTCCCTACCTTGTCACATCCACAAAGTTGCTGCATTTGAGATGTTGCTTCATACTATAAGGTGACCATTCTTACTAGGGATTAGGGCCCGTTTCCATTGGCACAGTGCAATAACCTCACCGCACCACACCTAAACTAAAACTAATGCATGGCAATGGAGCAATTTCCATTGCGTTCTGCCTGTGCGTTCTGGTGCGGCGCAATCCAGCACACATCCAAATCCCATTAGCTCCATCAGCAGCCGCATCTGGAAGTCCGGACCGTGACCAGAAGTACCCACGGTGCAGTGCAATGATCGCTTCGCATCCCACTGCTAGTGGAAATGGGCCCTTAGGAGAAAATGGCCTCCATTCATAAAGCATTACCGCATTCGGTAATGCAGAAAACAGCTGACTTTACTGAGCACTTAGGAAAATGTCAATTCATACAGGCAAGTTACCGCATGGCAAGCTGAAATTACCGAGCAGTGAGGTAAATTACCATCTTGTGCTGTAAATACCTCAACATATGTCAGTAAATGTCAGCCGTGGCTCACACATGCAGAAGCAGAGGCAGCTGTGACAGACAGGAGCAGGGAGCCAATAGAAACAGCCCCTGTTCTCCTGCAAGGCTGAATGTTGTAATCTGATAGGACAACCTTCGTGTGCGGGACAAGCTTTTAAACCCCCCAGGCAGCAGCAGAGCTATGGAACAAGCCAGGCATCCCCTGAATGCCTTAGGCTGTGTGTCTGTTTTAACCTCTTGGGTTCCTGTTAGAAGCTAGTGGGGAAAATCACCCAAGCAGGACATGTGTAGTGAAGTTTCTTGGAAGTTAACCTAAGCTGTGGCAATTACATAGAATATTAAGAAAGACTGATTCAGAGCACATTCAGAGCAAGCAGAGGCAGTATAACAAAACACGTACATCTGAAGGGATGTCGGGATGCCTCGCAATGCCCTCCCTGCACGGAACAGCTTTTAACGAGCTGTTACTGCAAAGCTTTTTGTCAATGGGCTTCAGTAATTTACCGCAGTTCTACAGCACCTACTGAATGCTGTATTTTCCCGGCCAGATTTTTTTTTACCGCGCAGCCTTTTATGAATTGACTGTGTATGAAGATAGATGACAGGATAAATGACAGTTTGCTGTCTGTGAACCTCATTGCATTGTGGGAATAAACAGTTGTGTGTATGTAGATAGATGATGACAGGACAGATGGCCGTTTGCTGTCTGTGAACCTCATTGCATTGTGGGAAATAACAGTTTTTTTTCCAACTGCCAAGCAAGCTGTATCTCCCTCTGTGCATAGAACTCTCTGAAACGAACATTCCGTACTGAGCACCTGCCAGGACTAATGCTGTGGCCACCTGTAATAAATCTCAAAATGTAGGGAGAGGAAAGATTTTACAATGGGTAAACACTGACTCAATAATCTATACATAAATATTGTAAGACAAAAAAAAGCAATTTTATTAATTATGTTATTTTCACTACTGTTCCTCTTTAAATAGAACCTGTACTCAGTAAAATTATTTAAAATAAACACATGAGGTAACTTCAAATGAACATTACATAGTTACCTTGCCATTAGTTAAAGGGAAGGTCCAAGCAAAATAAAAAAATGAGTTTCACTTACCTGGGGCTTCTACCAGCCCCATGCATTAACACATACATTTTTACGCATAGATTCACTGACGCGTAAAAATGTATGTGTTAATGTTCCTGCACCAACTGGAATGCGTAAAAATGTACGCAATGCGTCCCACCGACCTCCGAGGTCGGGAAGCTGCAGCGGGGGACTGGAGCAGCAGTGAGTGACTACGAGGGCACATGATGGCTGCATGGAGCTGGTAGAAGCCCAAGGTAAGTGAAACTCATTTTTTTATTTTGCTTGGACCTTCCCTTTAATCTCAGAAGCTCACCATTTTCTTCTGACAATGATCCCTTCCAGACTTCTGACAAATTTTGTCAGAACTGAAATATATCAGTTGCTGTCAGTTATATATCAGTTGCTGTCAGTTATATAGCTGAGAGGACGACTGATGTGGCAGGTAATGTCCATGTTTCCCTATGGCTCAAGTGGGCGATGTTACAGTTTAACAGTGTGGTGACCAGGAAGCTGTTATGGGGTAATGGCCATTTTCAAAATGGAGGATGGAGAATTCCCTTGATCACAGTGGACGCGGGAGAGGAGAAAGAAATTGCTGAGTAGACTACACAGGAGGTACGTATGACTTGTGTATGTTTATTTTGACTTTCAATTTTCAGTTCAGGTTTTCTTTAAGCATTGACAGTTTTTTTCACAGCTCTCTGAACTGAATAAATTCATCTCTAGCATGTTATTAGATTGCTGTAATTAATATCATTGTTTCATGGCAACCATATTGATTCCCTCGAAACAGCTTGGTGTAAAGTCTATGATTTTTTTATATTTTTTTTCTTTCTTGTAACAGCTCCTTCCAGTCGTTAGGCAGTCTTTATTTTTCAGGTGGAACAGACCTTTGACCCTGTTGGTACAATTATTATTAAAGAGCCAGCCGTCCGTAAACAGCCTTACAGCGTTTCTTGGCTGGCCCGCCGCGTCCTGCTCTCTTCTCGTCGAAGGCAAAGTGATTAGTTTTAATTTACTGGAAACTTCATAACTAAGTTTATATTATCTAATGAACTCCCTAATGCAATTATCTCCATGCGCCCTCTTTGCTAACTCTTTTCTTGTTTCCATGGTGACACAACCTGTTTAGAAGCTGAGCTTTTTTTTTTTTAATTCTTTTTTTTTTTGGCATATGTTCTGCATATTAAATTGACGGAGACTCTAATAAAGGAGAAGACTGATGGAGCCTTCCCAGGAACATTTATTGGCGATTAATTGCGCTTAAGTGACCCCGGAATAAGAGGAGGGACGGGAAGGTACCAATTTTTGGCTCCGCAGCTGCTGATGTCAGGTCGGAAAATGCCAGAGTCGGCATTACCGCGAGCTGGTCCTGATTAGAGAGCGCGCTCTTGCTTTTAGGTGCAGATGTTAAGGATTTTTCCGGAGCTTATTCCACCTTGTAAACATGTAATCATTGTACCAGCGTGCCGGCGTTATCCAGCAGGACGCATTCAGGTCCGCCCCGCTGGCTCGCGGAGATTTATTCCAAAAACATTTCCAACATAGGGCTGTCACCTGTGGAATTTTTTTTTTATTCCTAAGAAATGGGGACGAGTTGAAGAAAAAATGAACTTATATGATTTTAGTGATTGGAAATTCTATACATTTTATTTCATTTTTGCTGTACTGGATTTTATTTAATTATTTATATTAATTTTTTTTATTGGGGAAGAGGGGATTTAAGAAAAAAATAAGTTATTGTAAAAATGTTCTGCACATCTGAAAAGATTACTAGAAAGAGTGGCATGCTAAACGGGTCTTTTCCTGGCATCCAAAAAGTCCCCTGGCACGCTGTACTGGAACCACAGAGTTCGCCATATGTTTTTCCAGATACAGGTCTAAAAAAAAGAAACAGCTATTGGATGTTTTATAGTAAAAGATCGGTAATATTATTCAGGAGAAGTCAATCCCCCTGTTAGATTATTTTCTGTAGAGACTAGTCATCATCTCTGGTGCATTGTCTTCTGGTTATCTCCTGCTGAGTAGAACAATGCCTAAAGGTAGCCATACACTGGTCGATTTGCCATCAGATTCGACCAACAGAGAGATCCCTCTCTGATCGAATCTGATCAGAGAGGGATCGTATGGCTACCTTTACTGCAAACAGATTGTGAACCGATTTCAGCCTGAAGCCGTTCGCAATCTGTTGTGGTGGTGGTGCTGCCGCCGCTCCCCCCGCCCGCATACACGCATACATTACCTGCTCCCCCGGCGCGACTCCAGTCCCCAGGTCTCCGCTGTCTTCTCCGCTCTGGTCTCCAGGTCCGGCATGCTTTACTTCTTCCTGCCTGGCAGGAAGTTTAAACAGTAGAGCGCCCTCTACTGTTTAAACTTCCTGCCGGGCAGGAGGAACTGAAGCATGCCGGAGACCAGAGCGGAGAAGAAGCAGCGGTGACAGCGGGGTCAGCAGGTAATGTATTGCCTCTCTATTGCGTCGGTCGTCGGGCACTTGAACGCTGCTAGCGACGCGCTCCCTACCCGCGGGCGATCGACGGTAATTTTCTGCACGGAGCGATCGACGGGATCGGACAAAATGGATCGAAATTCGGCGTGTAGCGCAAACGATTGGCAGCAGATTCGATCCCAGTGATCGAATCTGCTGTCGAAACGGCGGCAAATCGGGCCAGTGTATGGCCAGCTTAATTGCTAGGCAGATGGATGGTTAGATAGATTATTTCCAACATGTTGGAAATGATCTATCTGGCAGGTAAATCTAACAGAAAATCTAACAGAAAATTGTATGGTGTGTACCTAATTCTGGGAATAGACGTTACGTTTTTTGCGGAGAATCGTTCCGATAGATGCCTTTGATGATAAAATTCCGACATGTCCGATTCTCCGCTCGATTCTGTTCCGCTCGATTTCTCATAGAAGTCAATGGAAAAAAAGATAACAAAGACGAGCGGAAGATAAGAGAATCCAGCAGAGAATCGAATGGCTAATGCTGGGCACACACGTTACGTTTTTTCGTGCGATAGATCCATCAGATAGGTAAAATCCGTCATGTCCGATATTGCTCCCGATCGTTTCCGCGCTCGATTTCTCATAGCGGTGAATAGAAAAAGATAAGAAAAACTAATGAAGATAAGAGAATTGGGTGCGGAATCGTGCCGCAAAAACAATCGGGTCGGAGAATCGCACGAAAAAACGTAATGTGTATACCCAGCATAATAGATCTCACGGAGAACCAAACGCAAAAAACGTAACGTGTATTCCCAGCATCACATTAGGCTTTGAAAGGCCGAATTTAACGAGGAACTTCGGCCTAAACAAACATACTGTCATTAAGTTACATTAGTTATGTTAATTAGAATAGATAGGTAATATAATCTCTTACCCACCCTGTTTTAAAAGAACAGGCAAATGTTTGTGATTCCATGGGGGCAGCCATCTTTTTGGTTGAAAGGAGGTGACAGGGAGTATGAGACACAGTTCCAACTGTCCTGTGTGCTGATCACCTCTCCCAGTTGCTAGGCACCGTGAATAACAACATAGGAAATCCCATCATGCTTTGCACAGCATTAGGGAAAAACCGACCGGCAGTTTTCTTTGATGGGTGGAGCTTAGCTAAAAATGCAGCTAAAAATGATGCATTGGTAAGAAAAACAAAGTCCTGATGCTGTGAAACTGTTAAAGAAACACCAAGCCTTTTCAGTGCTGCTGAGTAGATTTTTAGTCCGGAGGTTCACTTTAAGACCTGATATACTGTTATTCAGCAGAGTTGTTCTTTTGTTGTGTAAAATAAACATTCAACTAGCGACTTGCCAGAGCTCTGAACTTGACTTATTGTCAACAAGTACCACAAATTTGTAGGCTACAACAAAATGATTACACCTAGTAGGCAGTCATCACTTTGAACAACCCCCCACCCTTCCACACATCCTCATGCATACTGCCCAGTCCACTCCCACAGCCTCCCAAGAACAATTGGTAAAACTTTTTGTTTGTAAGTGTAAAATGACAGCACATATTTTCAATTTTTTTTCTCAATTCCCTGAGCAATACCAGACCACATGATTCATAAGATTGGGTGAGGCCGAAAGGTGTAGCTGTGTCAGGGCCCGCCTCCTCCTCCCCACAGCAGAGCAATTTGTCCAGGGTTATGGAAAAAAAGGGCTCCTTCCCACCTCCACAGCTGAAAATTTGGTGATATCTTGTTGGGTTGGGGGGCAATTGCAGGGGGGGGGGGGGGGGAGAACTGTTGGGGGCCTCAAGTACTAACTTTCCCCTTTTTCAGTACAAGGCGCTATACTTCAGTTCAGGTGCTTTTTTGGCTACACTTGTTATGGGTGTGCAGATCATTATGGCCACACTTGTTTTATGACACTTGTGAGGTGGATTCTAAGACCGTGAAGGGCACCAGGGGGAGACAAGGGAAGTGAACACGGGGGCCCCAGCAAAGTTTCGCTGGGGGCCCCCCATGAATTGTAGTTATGCAACTGCTAATATCCACAGGGAACGACAAACTTCACTATTCACACCATTATATAAATGGGCGGCACTGGGCCCAGATTCCAGAGTGTGTACAGCAGCCCCCCCAACCCCTCTTAATGCTTCAGGGATTGATGTGCCTCCAAGTCGGCAGTCCACAGATACTGTCCTCCTGCTCAACCTGCCCACTCCTTTGTGCCCCACGCCGGTGGTCCTCAAAGCCTTTTATATTTTGCTAACCTGGAGGCCCATCTGTGCAGCATTGGGCCTCCCTTGGGATTGAATCCCATTTCCAGCAGTATGCACCTTATGGCAGCAATAAGATATTCTCTGGACCCCGATGTCAGTACATAGAGACAGCGGCGTAGTAATAGGGGTTCAGAGCAGGGGCGTAACTAGAAATCACTGGGCCCCCCTGCGAATATTTGGATGGGCCCCCCCCCCCCCATAGGTACCAAATAATCGTAATGGGGCAGCGTTTCACTGTAAATTAATTGTAAAGTGGGCAGCATTTTACCAGACAATCGTAATGTGGGCCAGAAAATCGTAATGTGGGCAGCAGACACCTGAAAATCGTAATGTGGGCAGCAGACACCTGAAAATCGCAATGTGGGCAGCAGTGACCAGAAAATCGTAATGTGGGCAGCAGTCACCTGAAAATCGTAATGTGGGCAGCAGGCACCTGAAAATCGTAATGTGGGCAGCAGGCACCTGAAAATCGTAATGTGGGCAGCAGACACCTGAAAATCGTAATGTGGGCAACAGGCACCTGAAAATCGTAATGTGGGCAGCAGTGGCCAGAAAATCGCAATGTGGGCAGCAGTCACCAGAAAATCACAATGTGGGCAGCAGACACCTGAAAATCGTAATGTGGGCAGCAGACACCTGAAAATCGTAATGTGGGCAGCAGACACCTGAAAATCGTAATGTGGGCAGCAGACACCTGAAAATCGCAATGTGGGCAGCAGGCACCTGAAAATCGTAATGTGGGCAGCAGGCACCTGAAAATCGTAATGTGGGCAGCAGTGGCCAGAAAATCGCAATGTGGGCAGCAGTCACCAGAAAATCGTAATGTGGGCAGCAGTCACCAGAAAATCGTAATGTGGGCAGCAGACACCTGAAAATCGTAATGTGGGCAGCAGACACCTGAAAATCGTAATGTGGGCAGCAGACACCTGAAAATCGTAATGTGGGCAGCAGACCCCTGAAAATCGTAATGTGGGCAGCAGACACCTGAAAATCCCCCTCCAGCTAGTCAATGTGTGTGGGCAGCGGGCAGGGGGCAGCAGCGGGATACATACCTTCTTCCTTGCGTTCCATCGCCGCCTTCTCGCTCTAGCGGCTGACGTCACTTCCGCTTCCGGAAGTGACGTCAGCCGCTAGAGCGAGAAGGCGGCGATGGAACGCAAGGAAGAAGGTATGTATCCCGCCGCCGCTGCCCACTGCCCACACACATTGACTAGCTGGAGGGGAGCGCAGAGGGGAGAGCCCCGAGGTGAGGGAGAGGGGGGAACTTCCCCTCTCCCCGCCGACTGTGGGCAAGGCTTTCCCCTCATGCTGCCACCCCTCCAGCCCCCAAAAAACGGCCCCGAGCGGGCCCCAGGGGGGGGGCCGGGCCCCCCCCGCGGGCGCAGGCGCTGCAGGGCCTATTGCTACGCCCCTGGTTCAGAGGTTGTGACTGCACTGGGCCAGGGGGTAGTGTTGGGCGAACAGTGTTCGCCACTGTTCGGGTTCTGCAGAACATCACCCTGTTCGGGTGATGTTCGAGTTCGGCCGAACACCTGATGGTGTTCGGCCTTTTAAGTTCGGGTTCGCCCCGAACTACTGAATGGCCGCCGAACAGGGCCGAACAGGGCCCTTGTTCGGCCGAACAGGGCCCTGTTCACCCGAACATGCTGCAATACGGCCCCCCTATGGGGTCGCAGGCATAAGGGGGGATCATGCCCCGATCGCGGGGGGGGGGTCGGAAATTCCGCCCACCCCCTCCGCTAGCGCTCCCCCCTCTGCCCGCTTCCCCATAAAAAAAGTTTAAGGCAAGTTAAATAGTACTTGGTGGCTGGCCTGGCACTGGCAGTGGAGTGAGGAGGAGGAGTCCGAGTAGCAGAGTGACGCGTTGAGGCCGGGCAGCGGGTGGTTCAGCGGTAGTACCCTTGTGGTACTTCCGCCCTTTCACTGACCTCACGTCCTCTACGTGATGACGCATACGAGGGTACGCGTGACGCGTACCCTCATATGCAGAGGACGTGAGGTCAGAGAAAGGGCGGAACTACCACAAGGGTACTACCGCTGAACCGCCCGCTGCCCGGCCTCAACGCATCACTCTGCTACTCGGACTCCTCCTCCTCCTCACTCCACTGCCAGTGCCAGCCACCAAGTACTATTTAACTTGCCTTAAACTTTTTTTATGGGGAAGCGGGCAGAGGGGGGAGCGCTAGCGGAGGGGGTGGGGGGAATTTCCAACCCCCCTCCGCGATCGGGGCATGCTCCCCCCTTATGCCTGCGACCCCATAGGGCCCCAAAAATGGGTATGTTTGGGGGTCCCATTGACTTCCATTGAGTTCGGCGTTCGGGCCGAACATGCCGAACATCTGGCCCATGTTCGGCCTGTTCGGCCCGAACCCGAACATCCAGGTGTTCGCCCAACACTACCAGGAGGCCCCTCCTTCTACCAAAGAATTAGCTCTTTATTGCTCCTGTGCTGGTAATAATTACTAACAAACTGTTCCCCATCGCCTTCTTCCATCTATGATACTGTGGTCAAGGCCGGATTTAAACTTTATGTACCCCTAGGCCAAGTATGTTGTGGCTTCCCTTCTCTTGTGCAGCAGTGCCCATCCCATTCCATGTGCAGCCCCCTCTTCCATGTATAACATCCATGTACTGCAGTCTCTCTCTTTCATAAACTGCTCCCTTGGGAATCATCTTCCCTTTTTCATGTAGTAACCCCTCTTATGTTCAGGTGCTCCATTGGTGCTCCATTGGTCAGCCGTCCAAGGCCCGGGACATTTGGCCTTTCCAGGAATCCAGCAGGTTTGGGTGCGCCATATCAATTGTAATGTATAATAGTGTTTGGGGGGCCAAGTTGGATCCAGATCATTAGCATCATCTTCCGATAAGATCAGCAAGTTTTCTTTCCCCTTTAAAAATAAATTGTGTTGTAAATGATTCCCGGAGGTCTCTCATCATCGGCAAGTTTTCTATAATAATCTTTCCTTCTGTTTGTTGTGTTACATAATTACATCGGCAATTTATTATCAGCCCAGAGAAATTGCTTTCCCAATATCACCGAATACAGACGTAGCGTGGAAACAACGGCTGAAGGGAATGAATCCATCTCTTCCGCGCTACGTTTGGACTGCCGCAAACCGGCGCCTAATTTCTCTTTGTGGCATCTTGTTCATAATTCACTCTGTTTATTCAACTAACTGCTCAGGGAACTTGATTATCGATAGACACAATCAGCACTTAATACATGTTTTATTCTCTGTCTTGATTCAATTTAATTTCTACTCGCCGCGGACTATCTGGAGATATTTTCTGCAATTTTCTACCAAATTGCATCCTGATGAATTTTCCAGTCTCTTCACCGGCAACATTCATTAGAAACGTGCGTCGGCGTTCAACGGATGAGTTATGCTGCAAACTCTCTGCCTGACCATCTTCTCCTGTGGGGATGGCCTGTAGCGTAACTACAATTCATGTCCCCCCTCCCCCAATGTTTACACCCCTTCGCTTGCCTCTCCTTGATGCCCATCACGGCCTTGGAGCACATCTCCCAAGGGATATAAAGCAAGTGTGCCCATTGTGATCTTCTTCACCCCATAACAAGTGTAGCCACAAAAACACCTGATCTGAAGCATAGTCCTTTTTCTTGTAGGAAGGGAATGTAAGTAGTTGGGGCCATCCACAGCTCTGAGCCCCCCCCCCCCCCCCCCCTGCAATCGAAGGGGCTGCTCCCTTCTAGAGGATTTCAGTAGGGCGGTGGGCCTTTTGTAGCACCGTTAGGTGCTGCGTACAATTAGCCATGCTGCGTACAATTTGCAGTCAAGTTGGAATTATTAGCATCTCATTGATCATCACTGTGAAGGGCATGCCTGGCTTACATCTTTGAGCTTGTCCACAGACATACACCTGGCCACCTCCTCCGATCCTCCAACGACCTGCGACTCACCTCCCCATGCACCTGGAATGGACCATATCAGGGGGAAGAATGAAGGGGACATAACTGGACCTCCCTTACAGCTGCAGTGGCTTTTGGTGTAACATGCTGAACACAAGAGGAATGTGTAAAGAGGTGAACGATACTCCTACTTTTTTCTCATTGTACTGACACCACTCTAAGAGAGCCTGAGCGCATACCATTGATCCCAATACCTCCATGAGAAATATTTGGCTCTCGGTGTAAGGTTTTAGGCCTTGCTGACCGGTGTACTCTTTTCAGCTTTCGTCCTGTGACTTTGAAGCTTAGATTTTTTTGAAGCAAAAACCGAAAGTTCCGGACATCGAGTTAGCCAAGGAACAACTCCTGACAAAGTCGTCTAATGGGCACTTGGAAAATTGGCTGTCAAGCGGAGTAAATTTTAATTTATGGTAATTGTCCGAGAGCGCGGAATTATCAATCATTACATTATTACCAGGCTGCGGACTCCTTTCCACGGCGCGGCCGACTTATTTTAAATTGATTGGAATGAGGTGAAGCTATGTGACAAATTTCAACTCCCCGAAACTGACCCCAAAAATAGCACGAGTTTCCGGAGCACTAATGATGAAGCGCTGAAGGGTTTCAGAGACAAAGCCGACACCGCTGCAGAAATTAATATTCCTGGCGTACCGAGGAGCTTTTTTTCAGGCGTTGCTGCAGGAGCCGGTTACCAGGAAAGGCTGCAGATATTAATTGGATGCACTTACTACTGCGAGACCAATAGGTGAACAAGGAACTAATGAAGCTATCTCTGTGAGGACGATGCCAGCTGCCCTTCTGAGAGAATCTTCCCAACGCGATGCCACAAGACACGAATTACATTACAATTAGGACATTTTACGCTGCTGGTGGAACAGTTAGCAACCATGTCACAGGCAAAACCAGAGCATTATAAACAACCATACATTATTATACTTCCACCGGAGAAACAATACAAGTTGAGCCCCTCTGCTTAAAGTGTATCTGAGGTAAACCTTAGGTCAAAAATCAGATAGTTAAGCTTACTACACACTTTCAATAATGATTGGCAAATCACTGACCAATTATTCCAACTCCCTAAGGGCATTATGAGGGTTTACACAATCTGCTTATAGTATTCAATATCTGTTGACCCTTATACTACATGGAGGTGGAAAAATTGGTCAGCGATTGGCCAATGATAATTGAAAGTGTGTACCAGGTTTTTCTGAAGAAGAGAACCTCTGGATGCTGCAGAGGCTCCCCACATCATCTTTCGGACCACCATTGCCACCTGCGAACACCCCAAAAAAATTCTGCAATAACTTGTTGGATTTCTGCTCACGACCATGACCATACTAGTACTAGAGATTAGTGTTGGGCGAACAGTGTTCGCCACTGTTCGGGTTCTGCAGAACATCACCCTGTTCGGGTGATGTTCGAGTTCGGCCGAACACCTGACGGTGCTCGGCCAAACCGTTCGGCCACATGGCCGAACTAGGAGCGCATGGCCGAACGTTCCCCGAACGTTCGGCTAGCGCTGTGATTGGCCGAACGGGTCACGTGGTTCGGGCCCGAACGCGCTCTGATTGGCCGAACGGTCACGTGGTTCGGGTAAATAAATACCCGAACCACGTCATATCTCCGCCATTTCTCTGTGGGTTTAGCTTTGGGTAGGCAGGCAGGGTAGTTCGCTCTCCAGCCACGCTAGCCAGGGTCCCCCCCAGTCATTGTGTGTCGCTGCTGGGAACAGTAGTACACCGCTCGCTCAGCCACACTATATATAGCATTGTTTACTGCCACTGTGTATCTCGCTCAGCCACGCTATATATAGCATTGTGTTTTCTGACACTCTGTGTACACGGCTTAGCCTGACTAATATAGCATTGTGTGTACTGCCACTGTGCACCTCGCTCAGCCACGCTATATATAGCATTGTGTTTTCTGACACTCTGTGTACACGGCTTAGCCTGACTAATATAGCATTGTGTGTACTGCCACTGTGCACCTCGCTCAGCCACGCTATGTATAGCATTGTGTTTTCTGACACTCTGTGTACACGGCTTAGCCTGACTAATATAGCATTGTGTGTACTGCCACTGTGCACCTCGCTCAGCCACGCTATATATAGCATTGTGTTTACTGCCACTCTGTGTACACGGCATAGCCTGACTAATATAGCATTGTGTGTACTGCCACTGTGCACCTCGCTCAGCCACGCTATATATAGCATTGTGTTTTCTGACACTCTGTGTACACGGCTTAGCCTGGCTATATAGCATTGTGTGTACTGCCACTGTGCACCTCGCTCAGCCACGCTATATATAGCATTGTGTTTACTGCCACTCTGTGTACACCGCTCAGCCAGACTATATACCGTTGTTTACTGACACTCTGTGTACACCGCTCAGCCAGACTATATACCATTGTTTACTGACACTCTGTGTACACCGCTCAGCCTGACTATATAGCATTGTGTGTACTGCCACTGTGCACCTCGCTCAGCCACGCTATATACAGCATTGTGTTTTCTGACACTCTGTGTACACGGCTTAGCCTGACTAGATAGCATTGTGTGTACTGCCACTGTGCACCTCGCTCAGCCACGCTATATATAGCATTGTGTTTTCTGACACTCTGTGTACACGGCTTAGCCTGGCTATATAGCATTGTGTGTACTGCCACTGTGCACCTCGCTCAGCCACGCTATATATAGCATTGTGTTTACTGCCACTCTGTGTACACCGCTCAGCCAGACTATATACCGTTGTTTACTGACACTCTGTGTACACCGCTTAGCCAGACTATATAGCATTGTGTGTACTGCCACTGTGTACCTTGCTCAGCCACGCTATATATAGCATTGTTTACTGACACTCTGTGTACACGGCTCAGCCAGACTATATAGCATTGTGTGTACTTCCACTCTGTGTACACCGCTCAGCCAGACTATATAGCATTGTGTGTACTGCCACTCTGTGTACACCGCTCAGCCAGACTATATAGCATTGTGTGTACTGCCACTCTGTGTACACCGCTCAGCCAGACTATATAGCATTGTGTGTACTGCCACTCTGTGTACACGGCTCAGCCAGACTATATAGCATTGTGTGTACTGCCACTCTGTGTACACGGCTCAGCCAGACTATATAGCATTGTGTTTACTTCCACTCTGTGTCTGCTGGGCCTGGGAACAGTAGTACACCGCTCACCCGCCACTGTATAGCATTGTGCTCTGTGTCGCTGCTGGGAATAGTGGTACACCGCTCACCCGCCACTGTATAGCATTGTGCTCTGTGTCGCTGCTGGGAATAGTGGTTCTGTATAGCATTTCTGTACTGCCACTGTACTGCTGCCAGTCAGCGTGTACTGTAAGGATAAGTGAAATGAGGAAGAAATCCGGTGAAAGAGGAAGGGGCAAGGGAAGAGGTGTTTCCCCTGACGGTTCACGTACAGGCCACAGGGGAGCACCCAAGAAAACCCACTCAATACCGCCCATGTTGTCCAGGACAACAACCCTCACAAATCCAAAAGAACAGGACCAGATAATTACTTGGATGACCTCTCAAGCGTCCAGCAGTGGGTTAAGCAGCACCAGCACATCACGCACGAGGTCCGAGTCCTCAGCCAGTTACAAGGAGCCAGTGGGCACAAAGCTGACACAACCGGCAGCGACACCACGCACACAACTGCCAGATAACCAGTCCGATGAATTACCTCAGGACACAATGGGGTATTCGCAGGAGCTATTCCCAGCCCAACAAACTTCCACCTTTCAAAGGTCAATGGAGGAACAGCCAGAAATGTTGTGCCCGGATTCACAACCATTAACTGTGGGAAATGCACCGCGCACTGAAATACAAGGCGAGTCCGAGGAGGACTCGGAAACCCAAATCCCAGAGCAAGTTGGGCAGGAGGGGTTGCAATTGCAGGAGGTCGGCCGACAAGATCTGGAAGACGACGTTGGAGTGAGCTGCGCAGAGGTTGTTCTGGGGAGCTCTACTCCACGGCGGCGGCCCCCCACAATGACATATGACGAGTTTGAGGAGATGGAAGAGGAGGGTATGGACAATGTGGACATAGACCCAGATTTTGTTTGTGACCGAGAACATCGCCGTCGTAGCAGCAGCACAGATGAGTCTGTTGAAGAACCCATTGCTGCACGAGTTCGCCTTGTGCCACAAGGTAGGCGGCGCGCAATTTCAGGCACCACAAGCGTGGAAGTTCAAGTGAGAGGCAAAAGAGGAGCAAACAGAAATCGCCAGCAAGGCAGGTGCTCCAAAGTCTGGGCTTTCTTTGAAGACTGCACTGAGGATGTTACCATGGCGATTTGCAAGGTGTGCAAGACCCGCCTGAGCAGGGGGAAAAGTATTAACAACCTCTCCACCACCAGCATGAGCCGCCACATGCTATCCAAACATCCCACTCTGTGGGCAAACTCGGCAGGACAGGGTACCAGCAACACTGCCTCCCTTGGGTTCACCAGACTCACCACCAGACCCGCCTCAGCAGCAGCAGTAGCCCAGCCATTGCGTGGTTCACAACATTCACAAACATCAGACGACGCTGACACTGTCACTTTCCGGAGTAGTGCTCTTGAGGTCTCCCAGTGTTCATCAAACACAACAACCAACAGCCCTTCCGTGTGCAGCGCTACGGTTCAGTTGTCTGTGTCGGAGATGTTTGAGCGCAAGAGGAAATTGCCAGCAAATGACCCCCGGGCCGTGGCAGTAACAGCCAGCATAGCCAAGCTTCTGGCCTGCGAAATGCTGCCATATCGAGTGGTGGAGACAAACAGCTTCAAGGGCATGATGTCAGTGGCCATCCCACGTTACGTGGTTCCCAGCCGCTACCACTTTGCGCGCTCTGCAGTGCCTGAGTTGCATGAGCACGTGGTCAGCAAAATAACCCGAAGCTTGAAGAATGCCGTTGCCTGCAAGGTTCACCTCACCACTGACACTTGGACGAGTGCGTTAGGACAGGGTCGATACATCTCCCTTACCGCGCACTGGGTGAACCTTGTGGAGCCTGGCAGCGATTCCTCACCTGCTACGGCGCGGGTTTTGCCCACGCCGCAAACAGCTGCACCGCCGTCCCTCCCACTGGATAACAACAGCAGCACCTACCTCTCTGACTCCTTCTCCTCCAACGCATCTCAAAGCTGTACCTCATCCGGAAACGCTAACCCAGCAGCAGTAGGATCGTGGAAGCAGTGCAGCACAGCTGTTGGCATGCGTCAGCAAGCGTTGCTGACGCTGATCTGCCTTGGGGATAAGCAGCACACAGGGGAGGAAATTTGGAAGGGAATAAAGGAACAGACGGATTTGTGGCTGGCACCGCTGGACTTGAAACCGGGCATGGTTGTGTGTGATAATGGGAGTAATCTCATTCGCGCTTTAAGGTTGGCTAAGCTGACACACATCCCTTGCCTGGCGCACGTGATGAACCTAGTAGTTCAGCGGTTCCTGAGGACATACCCAGGCGTGGCCGATCTTCTGTTGAAGGTGCGTCGAGTGGCCAAACATTGTAGAAATTCCAGTACTGCTTCGGGGGCACTCGCCAAGATGCAGGAGCGCTTCAATCTCCCCCACCATCGCTTGCTGTGTGATGTCCCTACGCGCTGGAATTCTACGCTGCACATGCTAGCACGCTTTTGTGAGCAGAAGAGTGCAGTGGTCCAGTACATGACGGCGCAGTACTGAGGCGCATCCGGACAGCTGCCAAGCTTCTGTGGATCCGATTGGGCCAACATGTTGGACCTCTGCCAAGTCCTCCAAAATTTTGAGCAATCCACGTTGCTTGTGAGCAGTGACAACTCTTCAGTCAGCATTACCATACCACTGCTGTGTTTACTGAAGAGGTCAATGTTGAAAATCAAGGAAACAGCTGTCATGATGCAACTGGGGGAATCTGAAGGAGAAAACGATCAGCGTGATGGTACCAACATCAGGCCATCCGCCTCAGGGAACGCTGGCCCCAGCAGCTATGACGAAGAAGAGGAGGAGGAACAGCTGGAGTTGGAGCAGGAATTTCATGCCACCACTGACGAGGGCCAGAGCGGTGCACGTTGGACTTCCACAATTCAGCGCGAATGGTCAGCAGAAGCAGACCAGGAGGAAGGTGACGACTATGATGCATCACAACAACTATCACAACGCTCACAAGAGGATGATGAGGATTCTGGTAGGACTCTTGCACACATGGCTCAATTCATGCTAGACTGCATTGAACGCGACCCACGCATTGTGCGCATTCTGGACAACACCAATTACTGGGTTTATACCCTTCTGGATCCACGGTACAAACACAATGTTCCAAAACTGCTTGAAGAAAGAGTCAGACAGGTCAAAATGGAAGAATACCAGCAGGCCCTTGTGGAGACTTTAGAGAGGAGATTGACATCCTCCCCCTCCTCTAGCCAGTTGTACGCCAACAGACTGACTTCCGCAAACCCAGGACGACCAGGAGGGCAGCAAACAACGCAAGCCGCAGCTAGTGCCCAAAAGGGAATGGTATCGGCAGTGTCCTTGGAGTGGGAAAATTTTCTGACACCCATGCAGCAGCAGCCCACTGAACAGCAAGCGTGCAGATCCACCTCCAACACCGATCGCCTGGAGAAGATGGTCAAGGACTACATGTCAGATGACGTAGCTGTGTCGAACAATCCATCTGCACCCTTCAACTATTGGGTATCGAAGCTAGACACCTGGCACGAACTGGCAATGTACGCAATAGAGGTGCTGGCTTGCCCGGCAGCCAGCGTTATGTCGGAACGCTGTTTCAGTGCTGCCGGAGGCATCGTCACAGATCGGCGTATCCACTATCCGCCTTTCCACAGAAAATGCAGACCGTCTGACTCAAATTAAAATGAATCAATCCTGGATTGGAAATGACTACGCAACACTCCAGGACCCCAACCAAGTAACATGACCAATGAACATCTGGCATGGTGTAGCGTTTCCGGTCCCTGTTTATTGAACCTCTCATCTGTATTACATTTATGACTGCATGGCGGCAAAAAGCATTGCTGCTATATCCGCACGCTTTTTGTCCTCATGCAAGGCCTGGGTTGTTGTGTCTCAAAAAGCATGGCCTTCTCCTCCTGCGCCTGCTCCTGTTCCATCACGTGTGCTGCTGCTGCTGCTGGGTTAGCGTTGCCGGTCCCTGTTTATGGAACCTCTTATCTTTATTACATTTATGACTGCATGGCGGTACAAAGCATGCTATCCGCACGCTTCTTGTCCTCATGCAAGGCCTGGGTTGTTGTGTCTCACAAAGCGTGGCCTTCTCCTCCTGCGCCTCCTCCTGTTCCATCACGTCTGCTGCTGCTGGGTTAGCGTTGCCGCGTGGTCCCTGTTTATGGAACCTCTTATCTTTATTACATTTATGACTGCATGGCGGTACAAAGCATGCTATCCGCACGCTTCTTGTCCTCATGCAAGGCCTGGGTTGTTGTGTCTCACAAAGCGTGGCCTTCTCCTCCTGCGCCTCCTCCTGTTCCATCACGTCTGCTGCTGCTGGGTTAGCGTTGCCGCGTGGTCCCTGTTTATTGAACCACTTATCTTTATTACATTTATGACTGCATGGCGGTACCTCATGCAAGGCCTGGGTTGTTGTGTCTCACAAAGCGTGGCCTTCTCCTCCTGCGCCTCCTCCTGTTCCATCACGTCTGCTGCTGCTGGGTTAGCGTTGCCGCGTGGTCCCTGTTTATTGAACCACTTATCTTTATTACATTTATGACTGCATGGCGGTACCTCATGCAAGGCCTGGGTTGTTGTGTCTCACAAAGCGTGGCCTTCTCCTCCTGCGCCTCCTCCTGTTCCATCACGTCTGCTGCTGCTGGGTTAGCGTTGCCGCGTGGTCCCTGTTTATTGAACCACTTATCTTTATTACATTTATGACTGCATGGCGGTACCTCATGCAAGGCCTGGGTTGTGTTGTCTCACAAAGCGTGGCCTTCTCCTCCTGCGCCTGCTCCTGTTCCATCACGTGTGCTGCTGCTGCTGCTGCTGGGTTAGCGTTGCCGGTCCCTGTTTATGGAACCTCTTATCTTTATTACATTTATGACTGCATGGCGGTACAAAGCATGCTATCCGCACGCTTCTTGTCCTCATGCAAGGCCTGGGTTGTTGTGTCTCACAAAGCGTGGCCTTCTCCTCCTGCGCCTCCTCCTGTTCCATCACGTCTGCTGCTGCTGGGTTAGCGTTGCCGCGTGGTCCCTGTTTATTGAACCACTTATCTTTATTACATTTATGACTGCATGGCGGTACAAAGCATGCTATCCGCACGCTTCTTGTCCTCATGCAAGGCCTGGGTTGTTGTGTCTCACAAAGCGTGGCCTTCTCCTCCTGCGCCACCCTCCTCCTGTTCCATCACGTGTGCTGCTGCTGGGTTAGCGTTACCGGTCCCTTTTCCTGGAACCTCTTATATGTATTACATTTATGACTGCATGCCGACAAAAAGCATGTTACCTGTGCAAAGAAAACAGACATTTCCCGCATTTAAAAGACAGTTTTCCCTTTGAAACTTTAAAATCGATTTTCTCAAAAACTATAACCTCTTTTTGCTAATTTTTTTTTCCTCTTGTACCCACTCCCAAGGTGCACATACCCTGTAAATTTGGGGTATGTAGCATGTAAGGAGGCTTTACAAAGCACAAAAGTTCGGGTCCCCATTGACTTCCATTATGTTCGGAGTTCGGGTCGAACACCCGAACATCGCGGCCATGTTCGGCCTGTTCGGCCCGAACCCGAACATCTAGATGTTCGTCCAACACTACTAGAGATAGATTAAGATATAATGGGGCCCTAGGCAAGGTAGTAGATTTGGGGCTCCCTTGTGGTCCTCTTGGTAAGCTAAAGTGGAGAGAGGTCAAAGAAGGTGGCAGGTAGGCCCCTTGACGCCACGGGGCCTTAGGCACCTGCCTAGGTTGCACTTAAGGGACAGGAGGGGTTAATAGCTGCAATACTCTATGCAGTACAGTCATTAACCCCTCCTGAGCCCCAAGTGCAGCCCTTAATTTTGCTGGGTAGACTTATACTTGAGTCAATAAAAATTCCATCTTAAGAGGGTTGATGTAACGATTGGTGTCAGCAAGAACAGATTTTCTGATTATTGGTGATCTGCAGTATCACCAACAATACAGATGTTATACCTGATTATGTGGCGATCTGCAGAATCACCAATAATACAAGTATAGCAAGACACAGGACACACAGGTGTAAGATAGTGTTTGGTGCAACAGTAAATATTGATGAAGATACCCACTATCCCAGAGGGGCTGGTAGAAGGGGATATCTCTAAGGAACACAGTAATCAGTACCCCAGCAGGCTGGAGACACAGAGCAATAGAGATAGTTTCACCCGAGGAGCGGGTGATGCACAGTGAGACAATGTAGAGTGATCACTCGAGGAGCGAGTGATTCAGACTGTACTGCAGCAGGTGATTTCCTGAGAGGCAGGAGATCCCGACAGTGCTGTAATAGCTAATTACCTGAGGAGCAGGTGATTAAGACTGTACTGCAGCTATCAACCTGAGGAGCAGGTGATTAAGACTGTACTGCAGCTATCAACAGGAGGAGCAGGTGATTAAGAATGTACTGCAGCTATCAACCTGAGGAGCAGGTGATTCAGACTATGCTGCAGCTATCTACCTGAGGAGCAGGTGATTCAGACTATACTGCAGCTATCTACCCGAGGAGCAGGTGATTTAGACTATACTTGCAGCTATCTACCTGAGGAGCAGGTGATAACTAAACTGAGAGTCCCTCACCAGGACTAAGCTCCCTGGTGAGGGCAGAAGAGTCAGACAAGCAGGTTCGGCAACACACGGACAGATACGGTACAGAGACAGGAAGCTAAATCAGAGTAGTAGTTCAGGCAGAGTCGGCAACTTATATCAGATAGGCAAAGGTACCGAATCAGAGAGCAGAAGAGTAGTCAAGCTAGCAGAAGGTCATAACAAATAATACAATTCAATTAGTACGTTAAGCTATCAACAGAATCTGGCTAAGTGTGGATCCCCAGTCCCAGCTGGTTCTAGCACACTTTGGGATCTGACTAGGTCTGAGTGCTAACACGTAGCATATGCAACAGCAGACGCGGAACAAGTGACAGTCAGGTCCTATATATACTAAACGCGCTCTATAGCGCCGCCCCAGTCACTCAGCCAATCCAGAGCATAGCTGGAGTCAGCTGACCGAGTGATCAGCTGCCTCCCCTTCTAGATGCATAAAGGTCCTTTCGCTCGGAGCGCGTGCGCATAGCCCTTAGTCTATGAGCGATAGAAGGACCAAGCAAAGCACCAGCGTGTAACTGTGCGGCTAAAAACCGCCGGCTGCAACGCGGAAATAGCCGCCATGCCGCTTGCTGTTGCGGCGGTATCTCCGCTGTCCATTACAGTTGAATATTAGAGTCGGCTTATATAGGAGGTCGACTTGTATTCGAGTATATACAGTATTTGTGTTTTGTCGGCTGTAAACCCACTTCCTCATGTCAATAGTGTGCCTGAACTGCAATGAACGGAGCCAGTCTTAGACCTTCATTTTTAGGTAAACAGATCTTACCTTGATTTTAATATCAAACCTACATTTTAATATCACACTTATGTTTTACAGTTTCTTATATATTTTGGGTGCCTCTGAATCCCCTTGTGTCCTGTCACTGTGTTACCCTCCTGAGGAGGGCAGAGACAGCACTCTCTAATTTGTAGAGAGGAAGCGAGCAGATCTTACAGTGATCAGTCTTCAATCCAAGTGCAGGACGAGCGTTTCCCACATGGCTGAAGGTGCTTGCTGCTTGGCAACCCTGGTTTTCGAGTGAGTTATTTTACTTAAATTTTTACTTGTTTTTTGACATGCTACACTATTTTGGCTTCTTTTCTATTTTTGTGTTTCATGTTTGTTCAAGGTGACTTGATCCACTTGCCATTTGACACAGAATACCCCCCCCCCTCCCCCTTTACAAATGTTGTTACCCACATATCCAAGTGGTTTAGTTAAAAGGAAACCTACAATGGTTTATTTTTCTCTTTTTGTTTTATTATCTTATTAGATTAAAAGAAACAACAAAAGAGAGCAGTAAGGTTTAAAGCGGAACCTGAACTGAGAACTTCCTCTCTGTTTTAAGAGATACACAACAGCATAATAACCTTTAAACAAAAACATTTCTTTGTTACAGCTGATACAAATCCTGCAATAAATATGCAGGGTGTCTACTTCCTGATTCATGGAAGCAGACATATTGTTAACCTCCTGTGTTTACCATTTAGCTGCTCTGCAGTGGCAGTCAGCTGACACAGCTGGGAGATCAAATTACAAATTGTGATTAGTCACAGGTGAGGTGACTGGGGATTAGACAGGCTAAACTCTCTAAATATATACAGGGTGCATTTTTCTCTGTTTTCCTTCTGCCCTGTGCAAGAGTTCAGGTGCACTTTAACAATCTGTTACCAGGTCAGGGGACTTGGTTTTATGTAATGTTATGGGTAGGGGCGTAACTAGAGCTGAGCAGTCCATGCGACTGCAGGGGGGCCCAGAGCTGCAGGAGGCCCCAACTATTATTTCACTCCCCCTGATAAAGGGGTCCATCCTTCAGATCAGGTGATTTTGTGGCTACACTTGTTATTTGTGTGAATATTACGATGTTCACACTTGTTTTATGACCCGTGCAAGATGTGCCCCCCAGGCGGTGAGGGTTACAAGTGTTTAGCAAAGGAAATGGTGTGAACATTGGGGTCCCCCATGATTTATAGTTGCGCCTGGTTATGGTCTTATTTAACTGAACAAGTATCAGAAACAGAAAAGAGATAATACATTGCAATTACTGTATTTTTTGGATTATAAGACTCACTTTTTCTCCTCCAAAAGTGGGGAAAAAAGTCACTGCGTCTTATAGTCCAAATGCAGGGAGTTCCTGACTTGTGAGCGCCTGCCAATATGAACCTCCAACCTGCCGCAGTATAGGGGGACTCCCTGTATTGTGCCCATGCAGAGGAGGACACAGGGGGACAAACAGAGGACACAGGGGGACACAAAGGGGCATAGAGGAGGACACAAGGGGGACACAAAGGGGCATAGAGGAGGACACAAGGGGACACAAAGGGGCATAGAGGAGGAGACAAGGGAGACACAAAGGGGCATAGAGGAGGACACAAGGATGACAGAGGCTGACACATGGGGGACACAGCAGGACACAAGGGGGGCAGAGAAGAACACAGGGAGACACAAGAGGTACAAGGGGGCATAAGGTACAAAGGGGGCATAATCCACAAGATGCCCCTCCACCATGGATGCACCAGGTGGTTTTTTTTCTCTGGCTTTCGCCCTCTAAACCTAGGTGCCTCTTATGGTCAGGAGCGTCTTATAGTCTGAAAAATATGGTAATATTCACATCATTGAAAAGGCAAAAAAAAAAAATTATTTTTAAAATAATGAACTGCTAAAAAGAAAAAAAAATCACAAAAGGAATAAAAAAAAGAAAAACCTTACATTATGTTGAAGTTACTCATAAGAGCCAAAATCGTCTTTTTAATATGCCCTTTTTACATATTTCAAAATTACTTTAAATGATTGACAGCGTACCTTTGCCTTCCGTACAATTTATTTCAAGGTTTTAGAGTGCGGCAAATGCAGTTGTTGTAATTAAATCGTACTGAGGGTTCAGGGTGGAGATTACAGAGCATACGTTTTTGTTTTTTTATGATGTTTCTGTAAATATTTTTATGATATTAATTTATTTCAGGTTTTTGTTTTGTCATCCTTTATTGTGACAACAGAGAGAACAGCTAAGCCGCGTTTCTGTTTTTCTTTTCTTTTTTTGCTGTTTTTTTGAAGCGTCTTTATATTGTTTTCTTATTACCCTGGGTGACATCCCACTTGCATGAAATTACCAAATCGCATTAGCGAAAAATGCTTGCTCAGGTCAAACCTCCGAATAATCCTCTTAGTGGAGCCGCATTTGTTTATCATTAACGCAAGTTTTTACGGCTAAATGGAATTTTGGGAATGCCGTAAATGACACAAGAGATAAGCAAATTTTATTTATGCAGCTGAAATGAAACACGGTCAGGCAGATTTGTATCAGGCCGCGGCAATTGGCTTTGTGGGGATTTTATATTTTGGCGTTTTTGAAAGAAAACAGGTGAACGTTTTATAAGCAAATTGGCAACCAGAGGGGTTGTCGGAAAGAAAATATGTGATTAATTATTGCGCATTTATAGAACGCTGACATGTTTCCGGCAGGATTCAGCAAACTATTCACGTGAGTATTGTCCTTCGGAGGATCTCAAAATTGAATGTGGTCCAATTTTGAGGTGAACCAGTATATTGTTCAGATGTCCGGGGGAAACACACACAAACAATGGGGTCCAACCTTGACTTTTGCTTTGCATTGCAAGGCCAAAGTGCTCCCCACTCAGCCATACAACCCTTAAAGCAGGATTGTCAGCCATAAAATCAAATTCCATTCACCCACTGCTCTGTGTTTATTATGAAGTCTAAAACCTGACCCTGCATTGCAAACATTCCAGTCTAATCATAAGTGTTTCTGCTGTAATAAATCTTATCTCAGTCAGCCTGGCCCTATTCTTGTACATTGCCGGGGAGAGGGAAGCTTGTTATCTCCCCTCCCACATTCCTGCTACTTACTGATTGGCTGAGGGCAGTTCAGTGTGACATGGGGCTGAGAAGGAAAATACACCTCACCAATCTTCAGAAGCTGCTGAAATACAATCTATGCTGTGCTCACATGTGTTTACAAAGCAAGCTAGATATGACTGTGCAGTTTCTAGGAGAAAAAAAAGTAAGGGAGGAAATTACATCAGGATTGGCTTCAGTCAGAGTAGTAAAGATGGAAAATGCCTGAAACAGCTTTCTCTTTATTTTCTAGATAAGATTCACTGAAATCAAAATGAGGACAGTACAATGCATATGTTCTGTAAGTAGAACAAGTATTTATTATCGACTTATATATGTGTTTTTTTTCCGTGGATATTAAGGCTTTCCCTGCTGCTTTAACTTCTGTCCCCTCATCTAACAGGCTTCACTCTACTCTATGAAGAAATGACTCTCCTCTCTAAGATCCTAATCCCGCCTTACTACAACTTTTGTCATGTATTCTATTCCCTCTCACCTTATTCTACAACTCTTCTCATTCCTCCATTTATACACAAACATCTTTCTCTAGCATACATGTAATTAAGGCCACTGGGAAATTTAGGCACGGTGTAACGCCGGAAAAAGGGCCCACCATGCGCCGGAAAAATGTCCCAGCGGTTTTAATTACTATTCCCCCTCCAGGCCACCATTGACTCTGGGTTAAGGCACAATTCAGCTTCCAGCTATTCCTGGAGGCCGAATTACACTTTGTTATTGTCATATGGGGTGCCGTTTTTTAATGGTTCCCATATTACTGACTGTGCAGCGATTTACGGCCTATGGCGGTGTCAGCTTCTATCGGCGCCAAAGTTCCAGCGCCATTTTTGCCTCACTCACGTTCTCTAGCCTCTCCATTGTCACTGGCCTTTTGTGATCAGAAATACACAGATACTTTAAAGGAGTTCTCTGGTACCTGTAAAAAAGCTAAAACTGACACTTACCTGTGGCCCCCTTCTTTCGGCCCCCTGCAGCTGTAATGTCCCGCGTCGTCCTCCTCCGATGCTCCGTTCCCTGCCACCGGTAACCTGCTAATTATTCGTCTAACTAGACGGATATGCACGGCCGTGGCCATGCGCATGCACGCTCCCGCGTGTCATCAGGAGCTTGCTGCGCAGGCGCAGTACAAGAAAACTTCGTACTGCACCTGCACAGTAAGCTCACGATGATGTGCACGGGAGCGGGCACGTGCGTGGCAAGTTCTATATGTCTAGTTAGACGAATAATTAGCCGGTTACCGGCGGTGGGGAACGGAGCATCGGAGGAGGACGGCGTGGGACATTACAGCTGCAGGGGGCCAATCGAAGGGGGCCCCAGGTAAGTGTCAGTTTTAGCTTTTTTACAGGTACCAGAGAACCCCTTTAAGTCTTTGACTAGACTCACAGCTCTCTCCAGCTACTGCCGTGTTACACTTCTCCCCTTTACATCTAAAGTTTTGCAACATATCCATGTAGATTTATCTGTCTTCACCGCTGCTTAACTCACTGTTTGACTACCTTCAGTCTGACTGTTGCACCAATCATTCCTCACAGAAACAGTGAAGTAGCCAGTGATATCCTAGCAGCTAAATCTAAAGACCGTCAATTCTTACTGATATTTCTTCATCCATTCTCTGCATTTAACATCATAGACCTTACTCTGACCCTTCAGACACTATAGACCTCACTGTGACCATTCTGACTTGATAGACCTCTTTATTAAAGGGGAACTTCAGCCTAAACAAACATACTGTCATCAAGTTACATTAATTATGTTAATTAGAATAGATAGGTAATATAATCTCTTACCCACCCTGTTTTAAAAGAACAGGCAAATGTTTGTGATTCATGGGGGCTGCCATCTTTGTCATGGAGGCAGCCATCTTTTTGGTTGAAAGGAGGTGACAAGGAGCAGGGGACACAGTTCCAACTGTCCTGTGTCCTGATTACCCCTCCCAGCTGCACACGCTAGGCTTCAAATGTCAAATTCAAAATGTAAAAAAAAAAATTGCACCAAAACAGCAGAAAGAGAACAACATCATCAGAAATCCCATCATGCTTTGCACAGCATCAAAGGAAAAAAGCCCGGGCAGTTTTCTTCTGTGCAGCTAAAAATGAGGCTTGTATAAGAGAAACAAGGTTCCATTGCTGTGAAACTGTTAAAGAAACACCAAGCCTTTTCAGTGCTGCTGAGTCGACTTTTAGTCCGGAGGTTCACTTTAACTTTGAGACCATGTAGATCTCACTCTGACTCCTCAGACACTATAGACTTCACCCTGTCCATTCAGACTTTTGAAAATACTGACCACTGGGTGGAGAACAATTTAGTTGTCCAATCAATGCAAGGAGTAGGCTTGAAGGTGTTTGTACATGCTTTATAAAGCTTTGTGGAGGATCCCCATTGGTCTGTTAGGGACCAATGGGGAGCCCCGGTGGCACATTTAAAGATGCTTTGCTATAACGAGTGCTGGCGGCAGAGGGCGACATATGTGGCGTTGTTCATCAGGGATCTTCAAACAAAACCTTCGAGGAGAGTGCTGTGGCATCACTTCTGAGGATATTGGCATAAGAACATAAATTAAAGTTACGCATAGACTATTAAAGGACTTTGTCCTTGTTGTGTTTTTATATAATTTTTAACTCTTTGTGAAAATGGGCAAGGGGTCCATTAGTACCCCTATAACCCCTTTACCCTCTGTGGGAACCCCATATGGGTGCCGGTATCTGGGGGTCCCTTTGTCAAAGAGGACCTTCAGATGTCACCATGAACCCCTCCCAGAGCTTCACCCACAGGCATAGGAGGAGGAGTTACTCCCACCCTCCACCTAGGCACCGGAGTTGGGCATGAGCACCTTGTCCATGGATTGGACAAGGGCTCTGGGGGAGAGGCTTGGTGACCCCTCTCTTCCAAAGCCTACCCCAAATCATGGACCATGCAGGCCACTATAACTCAGGGAGCGGAGACCCACAGGGTCTGAGCTTGACATTCTGGCGATTGCAGCCTGCATGGGTAACAAGGAGTTTAAGAGGCTCAGGAGGGGAGTTCCCATCATTTTGGTTTTATTATTTATATTTTTTCTGCAGATAATGGGTATATTAGCCAGAGATCCTAATACAGCACTATTAGGGCAAGCATTAGCCACTTTGCCCTGGGGTTTCCTGTTGTTCAGTACACAATAGCTGCTTACTGACCAACAGGAAACCCCGGCAGAAAATCCATGGCTGTTTCTGGGCAGAAGCGTAACTAGACATCGCTGGGCCCCGCTGCGAAACTTTGGATGCCCCCCCTCCCCCCACACACACCCCTCGTTTTCTGCACAGAAAAACTGAGGACCAATGTGTTTTCCCCATGCAGATAAAAACACTTAGACTTAAAGGAAATGTCAGGCAATCTATGCTACCCCCAGATCTACTTACCCGGGGCTTCCTCCAGCCCCTTGCAGCTGACAAGTCCCTCGTTGCAGCTCTGCTCCCAGTACATACACACACACACAGCTGTATTATTTTACTACATGAGAGCACATGCTAAATGGAGGAACAACAATGACATGCTGAACATAAGATATAGTATTCACTGTAACTTTGGCAAAATGTTTAGAATGTCACTGATTGATACTGTTATTAGGGGATCTTGCACTCAGTATGAGGCAACAAGCTCTCAATGAGGCAGCCAGTCAGACATCTATCTTTCCCATTCCACTGTGTCCACAGTAATCAGACACCATAAGGTCACTAGCCTGTGTGTGATAAGAATCTAGGAATCTCTTCTGAGGGATTGCTAAACAAGGGACAGTCAACAACTTTTTTTTTTTCAACCTGTGACTCCTTTGTTTGTAATGTTGTGCATGAAGCCATCAGAACTTTGTTGCAGTGTGAGATGTTTTTTTACGAACCCTAGGGAGCAGGGACAGTGTACAAATTCCAACAAGTGTATGATTCCTTATCTGTGTGGTGGACACATGCAGTCAATATAACAATGATATGAAAGCAGAATACGTTTTCTCTCCATGCCCTTAGTTGTCAGTCTCTCAAAGTTTCCCCCCCATGAGGCCCCCTGTGGCTTCTGGGCCTCCCTGCGGAGGCATCTCTTGCAGGGTCTATTGTTACGCCCCTGTTTCTGGGGATATACTGCATGTAAACTTTCACTACCGATAGGTTAAAAATGACATTATCTGTCATTTACCCACATGTAGAACCCATTTATGCAATTGTAACTTTAAAATCGATTTACCTAAAAACGATCTGTTCCCACTGTTCTCCTTCACATACCTGGTAAATGTAGTAATGCTATCATGTATGAGGGATTTGCAATCAACCGCTAAATTAGATGGCACTCTTCATTGCAATTTTGTCCCGAATGCTCCCAGTGAATTAAAGGAAACGTGGAAGGTGAATTTCAACTCAAAACACACGTCGGTACAGTGAAAAGGTTTGGTAAGTGAAAATGGGCAAAAAAGTAGTTACACCCCCGTGTAATTAATGTTTCTCCTAAAATAAAAAGTTGGAATACCAGTTTCTCCCTCTTGTGAATGTTATCTCTGTACAATGGATTTTTTTTAAAGGTTAACTGAAGTGAGAGGGATATAGAGGCTGCCATATGTATTTCCTTTTAAACAATACCAGTTGCCTGGCAGCCCTGCTGTTCTATTTTGCTGCTGTAGTGTCTAAATAACACCAGAAACAAGCATGCAACTAATCTTGTCAGTCCTGACAATAATGTCAGAAACACCTGATCTGCTGAATGGGTGCTAGTAAAAAAGGGCTCACAGGGATAGTGGACAAAAAGGGCGCCGCCATAGACTGCAATGCAAAATATCGGCTATTCGGCGCCCGACAGGAAAAAAGGGCGCCTGTAACGATCGGTGTCAGCACGCAGAGAGAATCCGATTATTGGTGATCTGCAGTATCACCAAGAATGCAGATATACACCTGATTATTGATGATCTGCAGAATCACCGATAATACAGATATATTGCTAACCTCTGGACACCTATATAGTGTGAGTGTTTGGTGCAACAGTAATAACTTTGAGTGAGGACCACCCGAGGAGCAGGTGGTCCTTGGCAGTATGAGAAATACCTCCCTTTGGAAGTGCAGCAGCCTGAGACCTCCAAGAGACGGAGTCTCAGGCTGAATAGCAACAAAACTCGGTGACTAGTGACCCCTGGAAGATGGGCGTCACAAGCAGGTCTGGAGAATAACACAAATGATAATACAATTCCCTAGTCTTGGGTGTGAGGTCCGTGGTCTCAGCACCCTGGAACTAGTCTGGAGAATAACACAAATGATAATAAGTCCACATGGAGCAGGCACCAACGATGAAAGTAATCGTCTCTTTTATTAATCACATCAGTTAAAATCAGCAGTAGTGTAACAACGACAGACCGCTGTTTCGAGCCATCATGCTCTTTATCAAGTTGTCAAAACTGCAATACTATTGCTGATTTTAACTGATGTGATTAATAAAAGAGACGATTACTTTCATCGTTGGTGCCTGCTCCATGTGAACTTACTGAATTGACGGCTCCAGTGGTGTGGAACGCCATAAGCTTGGGCACACGCTTCTCTCTATCTGATGGGTGCTGATCCAAACCTTCCTTGTGTTCACAAATGATAATACAATTCCCTAGTCTTGGGTGCGAGGTCCGTGGTCTCAGCACCCTGGAACTAGTCTGGAATATAACACAAATGATAATGCAGTTCCCTAGTCTTGGGTGCGAGGTCCGTAGTCTCTGCACCCTGGAACTAGTCTGGAATATAACACAAAGACAATACAGTTTCCTAGTCTTTGGGTGTGAGGTCCTTGGTCTCTACACCCTGGAACTAGTCTGAAATATAACACAAAGACAATACAGTTCCCTAGTCTTTGGGTGTGAGGTCCTTGGTCTCTACACCCTGGAACTAGTCTGGAATATAACACAAAGACAATACAGTTCCTTAGTCTTGGGTGTGAGGTCCTTGGTCTCTACACCCTGGAACTAGTCTGAATAATAATACAATAATAAATACAAGTAATCTGGCTCAGTTTGAATTCCCAGGTCCTCCTGGTTCTAACACACTGTAGGATCTGACTATGGTCTAAATGCTTCCACGTAAGTGTTCGCAATGGCAGACAACCAGCAACTGGCAAGCAAGCTGTATATATAGTTGCAGGACTCTGCCGCCCCGCCCGAGCACTCAGCCAATCAGGAGTCCAGCAGGAATTAACTGATCGTCCTGATCAGCTGATCCATCTCCAGCTGGCATAAAGGTCCTGACTTCTGGCGCACGCGCGCGTAGCTCTCCATCCAGGTGCACTAACAGAGCCAGCCACACCAGACACACGCTGCTGCGTGCAAACCGCTGTGTTGGACGCGGAAACAGCCGCCTTGCTACCAGTACATGTGGCGGCTTTTCTGCGATTTCTCACAGCGCACAACCGAGAAATAGCGGTTACAGGGATCGTGTTAACAAAAGTTTTCGTTTACAGAATAAGGTTTATAACAAATATCGTTTACAAGTTAGTTTTGACTTTGTGTTATACTTATTTTTTCGTTTTTAAATTTCGCTTATAGCAGTTTTTACTTATTTTTTCATTTTAAAATTTCGCTTACAAAAGTATAACAACTAAATTTTCGTTTATACTTCTTTGATCATTTAAAAATTAGTTTTCATATGTGTTATGCTTAACCACTTAAAGAGGAACTGTAACATGAAAAGATCCCCTGGGGGGTACTCACCTCGGGTGGGGGAAGCCTCCGGATCCTAATGAGGCTTCCCACGCCGTCCTCCATCCGTCAGGGGTCTCGCTGCAGCCCTCCGTGGAGTCCGTGCAGCGGTGACGTCAATATTTACCTTCCTGGCTCCTGCGCAGGCGCTCTGACGGCTGTCGGCTCCGAACTACACGGAAACACCCGATCGCCGTCGGGTCCGCTCTACTGCGCAGGCGCAAGTGTCCTGCGCCTGCGCAGTAGAGCGGACCCGAATGAGATCGGGTATTTCCGTGTAGTTCGGAACGGAAAGCCGCCACAGCGCCCCCGCTAGAGCCAGCAAAGGTAAATATTGAACTGACAGTCGGCACAGTCGCCGGCTGTTCGGAGGGCTGCGGCGAGACCCCCGTGGGACAGAGGACGGCGTGGGAAGCCTCATTAGGATCCGGAGGCTTCCCCCACCCGAGGTGAGTACCCCCCAGGGGATCTTTTTAATGTTACAGAGTCTCTTTAAGCTCTCAGTCGTTTTCACTTTATGCATCCGAGCAATGTCCACCTCCCATTCATTCGCCTATAACTTTATCACTACTTATCACAATGAACTGATCTATATCTTGTTTTTTCCGCCACCAATTAGGCTTTCTTTTGGGGGTACATTTTGCTAAGAGCTACCTTACTGTAAATGCATTTTGACAGTAAGAATAAGAAAAAAAAACGGAAACAATTCATTATTTCTCAGTTTTCGGCCATTATAGTTTTAAAATACATGCCTCCATAATTAAAACCCACGTATTGTAATTGCCCATTTGTCACGGTTATTTCACCATTTAAATTATGTCCCTATCACAATGTATGGCGACAATATTTTATTTGGAAATAAAACAGCATTTTTCCCGTTTTGCATCCATCACTATTTACAAGGAGCGCGCCTGTCCTCCTTGACGTTTTTATACGTCAAGGAGGACAAAGTGGTTAAATACCGTTTTCAACCTTATTGTATTAAAAATACATCGCTTTTGGTATTAACTTTGTTTTTACACTTGTAATGCGTTGATTATAGTTACTAAAATATCGCTTTTAATATTACTGTTATTTTAAGATTTCTAATGCGTACGTGATTGTAAGCCTATCTATTGTATTGTACATATTTATAAATACTTTTCTCTATTTATAATATTAATGTATACGTGATTTTAAGGCTATTTTAAGGCTATTTATTCTATTACAAATATATAAATTATTTTATTCATGTTATTTGTAGTGAAGTATTTTAAGGATTAAGTATATTATTGTTTATATGTGTTTAGGGTGTTTGTGCGGTGGGGATGGTTAGGTTTAGGCATTACCAGGGGGGTCTAGGGGTTAGGGATAGGGACAGGGAGGGTTAGGTATAGTTACAGTATAATATACGCAACCAGGGGGTGGTTAGGGTTAGGCACCACCAGGGGGGTGGTTAGGGTTAGGCACCACCAGAGGGGTCTAGGGGTTAGGTACAGGGAGGGTTAGGTATAGTTACAGTGCAATATACACCACCAGGTGTATATGGTTAGGGTTAGGCATCACCAGGGGAGATTTAGGGTTAGGCACCACTAGGGGGGTGCTTAGGTTTAGGCACCACCAGAGGGTGGTTAGGTTTAGGCACCACCAGGGGGGTCTTAGGGTTAGGCACCACCAGAGGGTGGTTAGGTTTAGGCACCACCAGGGGGGTCTTAGGGTTAGGCACCACCAGGGGGTCTTAGGGTTAGGCACCACCAGGGGGTCTTAGGTTTAGGCACCACCAGGGGGGTCTTAGGGTTAGGCACCACCATGGGGGTCTAGGGGTTAGGGATAGGTACAGGGAGGGTTCTGTGTGAGAGTAGTGTTAGGTATAGTTACAGTACAATATACACCACCAGGGGGGTGGTTAGGGTTAGGCATCACCACAGTGGGTCTAGGTCCTTTTTTCCAGGCGCCCTTTTTTGATACACGCCTGCTGCATGCTTGTTTAGGGTTTATGGCTAAAAGTATTAGAGGTAGAGGAACAGCAGGGCTGCCAGGCAACTGGTATTGTTTAAAAGGAAATAAATATGGCAGTCTCAATATCCCTCTCGCTTCAGTTGTCCTTTAAGGACCACTATCGCGAAAAACTTTAAAATACATGTGTGAGAATCTGCTCAGCTGCCTGTGCAGACAGGCAGCTTTTTGACCACTGTTCAGGTCTGCATTCTGCAGGGCTCTTTAAGAGAGACCTTTTGTCAGTTCTGCAGCTTGCTGCAGAGGAATTTGCATACATTTATCATGCAAATTGCCTAGCCACATCCATTGTGGGCTTGCTCTATAAGTACTATCTGTTTCCCACAATGCTTGGCTGGTCATTCCTTAAGGAGTCTTCCTGTGAAACACTTTGGAGGAGTGTCAGCCTTACTCTCTGTTTGAAGATCAGCTTAGAGTAATTCCTGGAAAACTGCACTAGGCAGGTTTTCTTAGTGCAGTTAGGATTGCTTATCTGTTTGTTCGTTCTGTTGCTATTGTCCTGTACCAGCGGTGGTCGACAGGAAATGGTTCTGATCTCTGTTTTTGGAGTATAGCTGGTGCAGCGGTTGCTACCAGCTATCTCTTCTGATCTGTCTCACTTGGATCGCGCTGGCATCTTGCGCTAGCGCTGTGGATCCTTCTGTTCTGTCTCCTTGGATCGCGCTAGCCACTTTCCGCTAGTGCTGTGGATCCTTCTGTTCTGCTACTCTGTACCTGGATCGCGCTAGCCACTTTCGCTAGTGCTGTGGATCCTATCTCTCGCTTGTCCCTGTTTTCATGTGTCTGTCTTGTCTGCTACAAACGCTTGCTGGAGGCTCGGTGAAGTGACCGTTAAGCAAGCGCTCGCGTCCTCTGTTACATGTTTGTCTGTCGATGGTTAGTTAGGCGTGCTTGTCTCTATTGTGCTTATCACGTGGAGACCGCGCACGAACACGTGCACTGTTGCGAATGAGTGCGATGTTTGCGTTCAGTTAGTGTTTGTTATTTTCCTTGTTATTCTCATTGTATTATTTGCTGTGCCTTTGCTACCCTCGTATTCTGTTCTCATCTGCCTTGTGTCACGTCTGGCGATCGCACCTCTCGCGATCGCGTTCCTATTTCATATCTGCTGTTGTGTGTGCACTGTCGCGGGGTGGCGACTAGGTTGGCGAACACACACATACAATCTGTCCCTTTGCTCGTTCTCATTCGCAATCGCTTCTCTTGCGATTGCGTTCTGCGCTTCGTACAATTCCTGTCTGGCATTTGTGGAGGTACATAGGATTGGTTCCTCTGCACTCCCCAGCGCCTTCTGCCGACAGGAATTTCCCTCTACGGGTGCGTAGCACCTTTTGCTGGGTGCCTGCAATTATACGCTTGTGGAGGATTTCCGCCGTATCAGCGCACGCGTTGTGCGCTGATCACGGAGAAAGTTCCACAATCGTTACAACATGTAAACCCATACAAATGAGAAGTATGTTTCTTCCAGAGTAAAATGAGCCATAAATTATTTTTCTCCTATGTTCCCTATGTTCACTTACAGTAGGTAGTAGAAATCAGACAGAACTAACAGGTTTTGGACTAGTCCATCTCCTCTTGAGGAATTCTTAGTATTTTGTTTATTTTTTGCAAAAGCAATCCCTAGAAGGGATCTATACAAAGATGCCAGCTGCCCCCTCTATCTGATTGCACACCATTTTGGTACGTTAGACTGAGCAGCTGCCATTCATAAGTGCTTTTGAAATAAAAAAAAAACCTAAGACTCCCCCATGAGAAGATGGGCAAGTCCAAAACCTGTCGGTTCTGTCAGACAGCAATTTAGGAGAAAAGTAATTTATAGCTCATTTTACTCTGGAAGAAACGTATTTCTCAGTTGTATGTGTTTACGTGCATTTTACATTTTACAATTTTCACGATAGTGGTCCTTTAACATTCCAATGTGATTTTTATTATTATTTTACTTTAAAAAAAAAAAAAAAATTCTGTTTCTGGTACCTGCCCTGGTCATTTTAAGTGACAGGTCCTCACTTTGTCTGTGGATGGTGATCTGGCAGCTGTGTCTCAGATTGCATTCTCTGTTTAGTCATTGTGAGCACGGCTCCAACTCAATAACACGAGCAAGGTGAACGGAGCCCACCAAATGTCACGGAGAGCCCAAGGGTGAACGTGCATAAGAAGTGCGCAGTGCATGCAGCGTGCGTCCAGCCTGCCCTGACACGTCGCCTGACCTTGAACGCTCCTGGACCCTCTGAGTTTTTTTATTTTATATGAGATGACAGCAAACCACTTATCAGAGATCAGTCTCATATCGGCGAGGTGGTTTCATCGAAGGACGGACGGCGGAGGAGAAGGTAAACAGAGTGGCACTTTTTTCATTATATTTTGACAATTTGATAATATTTCTTATGTCTGAAGAGCGGAAAGTTGGCCGTTTGTAGTTATAACTTTCATTATTTCCGCTGAGAGGTACAAATACGGCCCGGTCGGGAAACAAGCGCAGAATACTTATAAGCTCGAGAAACACGAGATCTCAAGGTCAAGTTGTAAGATCTACCACCGTTGCTTTATAAGGATTCATTTACGAATAAACATCGGATCTTAGCTGAAAGAACTCAAGAAAATGCACCCATCTTTTCTTTTGTTCACTGGATCTAACAGAAAAATTCAGAAGATGGACGAAGAGTGGCAAATAATTCAGCCGCGTGGTATGTAGATTTATGCAATTTACAATCAGGCCAATCAAAAAAAGGCAGAAAGCTAATTTAATTTGTTCAATTCCAAGCAGCATCCAGATGCCCAACCCCCAGATGAAATAGGTATGGGGTGCCAATGTACCACTTCCCATTCTCTCAGTCAGACCAGTTTTACATATTTTCTTTTATGCCCCTGCCACATCCCACCGCAACGCTAAAAGCTATAATCATATGACCCTGTGGCAGAGTGCGTTGACAGGGTCATATGTATAGTCCTGCCTCCCGCTCAGTGACGTACTCCCTGCTGGGCAGGGAGCACGTCACCAGGGATGGGCTTTCGAGTCCAGAAGGACTCAAATTCGTAATTCAAATGAAGTATAATTAATTCAGGTGTGACCACAGGTAGCGGGGAGTTAACTTACCCAGAAGTCTTCGGGGATGTCTGCATTCCATTACGCATCAAAGGCGTAATGAAAGCCGCATTCCATGACTCACTATCGCGCTTCCTCTTTCAAGCCAGAAGGAGGAAGTGCAGTAATGAGTCATGGAACGTGGCTTTCATTATGCCTATGATGCGTAATGGAACGCAGACGTCCCTGACAACTTCGGGGTAAGTTAACTCCCCACTCTGTGGTCACACCTGATTCCAGAAATTGGAACAGCACCTCGGCAATCCTCAATGGGTGTGCAGGAACCAACCCCTTGTACCAACAGGGTGAAAGTAGCACTTGTTGAAGATAATGGGCCGCACCACTCCCAGATTAAGAATCAGCCTTTATTGAAGAATAGGTCCATTAAAATGCCGTGTAGCAACATTTCAATGGATCTACAATAAAGGCTGATTCTTAATCTGGAAGTGGTGCGGACCATTGTCTCCAACATGATGTGATCACACCTCAAGTAATTATACTTCATATGAATACTGAATTCGAGTCCACTGGTGTAACAATAGGCCCTGCAGCCCCTGCCCTCGCGAGGGGGCCTGGGCCTCCCTCCCCCCCCCCCCCCCGGGGCCTGCTCGGGGCCATTTTGGGGCCTGGAGGGGTCCCAGCATGAGGGGGAAGCCATGCTGCACTTCGGCGGGGAGGGTCCCCCCCTCCCATACCTTGGGCTCTCCCCTCCAGCATCAATACCATTGTGTGAGCAGCGGCAGGCAGCGGCAGCTACATACCTTCCGTGCACTCCAGCGTGGACGTTCCTCTCCCTCTAGTGTCTGACGCGACTTCCTGTTTATACAGAAACGCTCACGCTCAGAATTTTTGCAGGAGAGCCTGGGGGGGACCTAATTACGCCCCTGTTCGAGTCCTTCTGTACTTGAAAGCCCACCCCTGCATGTCACTACGATTCCTGAAGTTCACTGCATGCCTGCTGTGACGAACCGTGCTGTGTCGTTTATACTACATGCGTCGCCAGGCCCGGATTTACCTTACAGAAGCCTATAGGCACAGATGTCCTGGCACTTTAGTCCCACCCTCCATGAATTTACAAACCTCCATAAAACTGCACCCCCCCCCCATATAATTTACTATGCAGGCTGGTATAGCTCAGGGTGGCTTGGAAAACGGGGCCCCCTTATAATTTTTTTTATGTATATGTAAGTAATAGGTATAAAAAATATGAATGTGTTGCACCATCTGTTCCGACATGTGCTTTGCCATAAATACTACTCCTACACCTCCTGTTCAAATTCTGTACGTATACATTTGCTTTAATTCATTGAATAATTTATAACAATTAAACAATTTAAATTCAATTATAAAAGGATCTTACCATGTTTATGCAATTTAATAAATTATCAATCACAGAGAAGGGTTCTGTATAGAGTCCCTGTTCCAACATTTCAGCATACATTGACAAAATAGCATACATTTAAAGTGATAGTCTCCCTTTTAGTGGAATCAGTGTCCCCTTGCCCAATCGCTGGGCTGCGGGCTCGGTCCTCGCTTCACTCGGACAACTTTTTATTCTAACTCTATGGGCTTGATTCACAAAACGATGCTAACTGTTAGCACGGCTATTAGCACGGCTTTTCACACGTTTTAGTACGTTTTTGCATGAAAAAACGATTTTACGTGTGCAAAAATTTGCGTGCGAGCGTTAACTTTTCCGCACGTTAACGGTCACGCAAAAAGGCGCATTTATTGCGCAAACTCGACCGTTAACATGCGCAAAATTTGTGAATTTTTGTGCGCGAAAACCGTTATCACACAAAATTTTGCACAAAGCACTTTTCACAGCGTGCTAACAGTTAGCACTGTTTTGTGAATCAAGCCCTATGTCCACTTGGATAGTGGACATTGCACACCAGGACCCAGGCTGCTAACTCGGGTTGCAAGGTTAGTGCTGCTGATGGGCATTATGGGGTAAATTTATGACCTGCATGACTTTGCACATGCTCAGTAGCATTTGTATGCTATTTTGTCGGGTATGCTGAAATGTTGGAACACCCCCCTTGTGCAAACCTGGGTTCAATGTCATGCGTGCTCTATAGTGTAGCTCATGAATTTTCACCTTTATTTTTGCATTGGAAATGCTATTTTCAACATTGTATTTTGGCAATATGGTCAATGAAAAACAACTGCTATTTTTCGCTCAACTGCGGAGGTATGGGTGTGCACAACATTCGCAAATGCAACAGTGAATTATGCTTTTAAATGAAAAATTTGAAAAAAGAAAAAACAGAAAAGCACAAAAAGCAGTGGAAAACCACAAACTATTATACAACAGCAAACATTCGTAAAAGCGCTTTTTTTCAGTAGAACTCAAAGCGCATAAGCATGGTTCAGACCAATAATTGGTTGATTGGTAAATTGTGGTGCAGAGAATGAGTTCTACAAGTCTGCAAATGCCAGGCTTAAAGAGACACTGCAACATCAAAAAGTTCCCCTGGGGGGTACTCATCTGAGGAGGGGGAAGTCTCAGGGTCCCAATGAGGCTTCCCTCTGTCCCACGGGGGTCTCGCTGCAGCCCTCCGAACAGCGGCCCGACAGATCCGACAGCTTGTTCAATATTTACCATTCCAGGCTCCAGCGGGGGCACTGTGGCGGCTTTCAGCTCCGAAGTAGACAGAAATACCCAATCTCAGTCGGGTCCACTCTACTGCACAGACTTGCGCTTGCTCAGTAGAGCAGACCCGACGGCGATCAGGTATTTCCGCCTATTTCGGAGCCGAGAGCCGCCACAGCGCCTGCGCAGGAGGCGGGAAGGTAAATATTTACATCGCCGCTGTTTAGCGGGCTGCAGCGAGACCCCTGAGGGACGGAGGATGGCGTATGAAGCCTCATTGGGTCCCTGGGGCTTCCCCCTCCTGAGGTGAGTACCCTCCAGGGGAACTTTTTGATGTTACAGGTTTTCTTTAACAGGTGACTTTTCAGCCTGAATTTGAATAACTCAAGGGATGAGGATGTCTTTACTGGGTATGGTAGGGAATTCCAAAAGGCAGGGGCAGCATGACAGAAAGCTCTGGCTCCAAAGGTTTTGTGACCAAGCTTATGGATCCTGCTGATCTAAGGTTGTGGGAGGTGTGGTACATTTTCAGCAAGTCTTTCATGTATTGCAGACTAAGTCCTCCATGGCCCCTCATCCTTCTTCTTTCCTCCATAGTGAGTCCTGTTAGCAGGCCCCAACTACTTATTATTAGTCACGACCTTTGAACCGGATGAAATGGCCCCTGAAATTTCGTGCGCAGAAGCCTCCTTTCAGATGCGCTGATGGGACAGTCTGCTCTCCTGGCGACTCTCCTTCTGCCTGCGGCTCGCTCACAGCCTTCTAATTGGTTCCTGCAGTGCCATGCTCCCGTTATGCCTCCTCCTTGCACAGTCCATCTGAAATGATCTGGGGGGCACGGACAGCACAGTCAGCGTGTCTGAAAGGAACTACAGCGCATGCACAGGAGGCATTCCATGCTGTTCAAAGGGCGTGACTAATATTAGTCGGGGCCTGATAACTGGACTGATAAAGGCCTTGGGCCGAAACGTTCTGTTTCTTACTGCGATGGCACAATAAAAGTTTTGCTATAATTGCACAAATCCAGGTTGAGACCCAGTCTTCCTTTCTACTCTGCTTGGCTACTTATGCACCTTGCTGGATCCTGGTGCTGACTGGTTGACTCCCTGATGCTGATTTGCAGTCTAACAGTAGCTCAGTTGAGCTACTGGACTTTTCTTCTACTGTGGAATGGGTGACGAAGCCTGCTGCCTACCCCTTGCTTCCTGATGTCCTAGGCCATGGCCTTTGTGGACTTGCCTCAAATCTGACCGTGCTTTTAACGGAGGGAAGGATGCAGACATTGGCCTCCGATGTCCTTTAGTGCCCGAGAATCCAATATATTCATGTGAAGAGGAGATAAGAGACACTGACACAATATTCTTAGTTCTGGTGCCACAAAATTACTGCAAAACTGACCTTCTGGCCTGAAAGATTTTGTCGTCTGACGTGGATTCACTCGCCTCTCTAAACACGTCTTACATGTGTTGGTTGAACGAAGCTTCCCTACCAGCATTATTAGAAACTGAAAACAAGCTAATGATCTCACCCCGTATCTTATGTCTTTAATAGCTGTTTTCCCCCTTTCTTCCTCTAAGTATCATCATTAAGTCTCTGTTTAACTTTTGACCCGCACTCCGTACAAAGTCTTTAACTTTTCGACCTGCATCCCACAAGAAAATCACCATCTCCTCCTGTATAATTATCTCCGCTCTGTGAAGTGAGCCCGGACCGCGGCTTCTGATCTCACGATCTAAACGCTAGCAGATGGGAATACGGAACGAGCGCTGGAACAATCGCGGCCGAATGACGTCACCCGGGACGTTGTGCGGAAACGAGACAAAAAAGGGGACCGCAGTTCTGGTTTCATGCTGGATTCCACGCATTGTCTGCACGAACTGTATTTTTATCGCACTAGTCTGGGTGGTTGTTCTTTTCTTTTCGAGTCTCTGGCAAATCTTCAAACAGTTTGTGATGTGAACTGGCCAGCTACAAATTAAAATGGACCTTCATGAAAGAGAAAAAAAAGGCACCTGGAAAAAAGAGTGCAGAAGATTGCCACTAGTAGAACATTAGTAAAATTACCGATATCCGACTGCTGGATTCCGACAGTAAAATATTGGTAATCTGTGCCGATATTTTACTATGGTTAAACCTAACCCTACTCACACACAGAACCATCCACTAGTGATGCCTAACCCTAAGACATCCCCTCGTGGTGCCTAACCCTAAGAACCCCCCCCCCCGGTGATGCCTAACCCTAAGAGGCCTCCTGGTGGTGCCTAACACTAAGACCCCTCCTGGTGTCGCCACATCCTAAGACCCCTCCTGGTGGTATCAAAGGGCCCTTTACACTTAATGCATTGATAAGCATTTTTTTTCCCTAGCAGCTCATTGTGAAAAAGTTTCAGTTTTTCAGCATACAGTGGTAAAGAGCCCATAGGGAAATAGACAATGGACTTCATATCAGTCATGGTTTCAGTTACAACTGACAGCAACATGTATAGTGTAAAAGCACCCTTACCCTAAGGAGCCACCAGGGGGGGTCGGTTCCTAAACCTAATGCTCCCCCCCCCCCCCCCCACGCTGGCGCCTAACCCTAACAAAAGTGCCTTAACCCCCGATGCATAGCCATGATTTGTGGCAAAGAAAGTAAATTTGGGTGCGCAGTAGAGATGGCCCGAGCTTTTCCGGAAGTTCGGTTCGCCCCCATACTGCACCATTAGGGTCATCTTTGACACTCTACATCACAGTCAGCAGGCACATTGTAGCCAATCAGGCTACACTCTCTCCTGGAGCCACTCCCCCCCTTATAAAAGGCAGGCCCCGCCGGCCATTACACTCACTCGTGTGCCTGCATTAATTAAAGAAGGGACAGCTGCATCAGACTCTCTCATAGGGAAAGATTAGTTAGGCTCTTGTAGGCTTGTTAGCTTGCTCCTTGCTGATTCTTATTGCTAAAATAGCACCCCACAACAGCTCTCATGAGAGCTAATCTTGTTCTTGTGATCTATTTTTTTTTCTGTGTGTCCCACTGACACTTGTGTTGCATAGACAGCCTTGCTAATTCATACTGGGTGTGCCACTGCCAGGCCCAGCACTACTACCTGTGTGGGACAGGTGCACATTGTAATACCCAGTACTGCTTATACCTACCTGTTGTGTTCAGTGAACCCACCTCATCACTGCATATACCTACCTGTTGTGTTCAGTGAACCCACCTCATCACTGCATATACCTACCTGTTGTGTTCAGTGCACCTACCTCATCACTGAGCACCAGTCCAGCACGGCCGTCAAACAGCTGTTTGCGGTGCGTTACACAGTGAGTTTGGTGTGTCAGTGTGAAGCAGTACTCTAAATACACTCCCTGATTGATGTATACACATGCACGATGTTTTAAAGCACTTTAGGCCTGCAGTTTAGCATTCAATGTGATTTCTGCCCTTAAAACACTGCTTTGCATCAAATCCAGATTTTTCCCCGGGACTTTTGGCACGTATCCCACTTCGCCATGCCCCCCTCCAGGTGTTAGACCCCTTGAAACATCTTTTCCATCACTTTTGTGGCCAGCATAATTTTTTCGAGTTTTCAAAGTTCGCCTCCCCATTGAAGTCTATTGCAGTTTGCGAAAGTTCGCGCAAACCGAACTTTTGCAGAAATCTGCAAAATCTGAGTTTTGGGCCACCTGCCCAGAGGTGGCGTCACAATGCTGCGATTTTCAGCAGGAAGGTAAATTTTGGTGCCCAGATGTGCCCAATAGAACCGTGGGTGCCGAGGCATGCAGATATGCAAATTGCGGCGCCAAAAAAATTCCTTCTCTACTGGATATCCGAAATTTACCTTCTTTGCCACAAATAGCAGCCTTAAGTACCTATAGCGGCGCCCTTTTTTTCCGTAAGGGCTCCTGCCCCATTTTTTCCTGATTTAAAAAAGAAACTGCTATTGCTGACCCAGAATCAGCAGGCAGAGCTGGAGTACACATTTCTCTCGGACTATTTAGGCCTGGTTCAGACGGCCGACTGCCGGCGACTAGTGTGCAGTATTACTGCCGGGATCCACCCACTCTTATGCCTAAATCACCTGTAAAGGACCTGGTACAGAGCCCCTTTACCGGACAATTTCTGTGTCATGGACTTCCAGAGCTGCAGTTCTTCATCTCAAATGGCCTCCTACCCCTTTCTGAACTGCATGGTGTTACCAAGAAAACTAGCAAGACAACTAGCAAGATTAGTGCTACTCAAAACCCTCTAGATGTACGACTTTACATTATGCAGTCAAACAGTTAAAACTTTTTTTTTAGCTGTGGAAGCCTCGTTTTTTTCCATAGAAAAAGGTAACTTTTTGGAATTTTTATTACGCAGCTATCAGATGGTCCATTTAGATGTTTGCCGGGTGTTGGTCATTAGACAGATTTCCCATCCATTGTCTTTTTGCGGCTTTCGGAGATGTTGTCTGGCACACAACGCTCGCTGCGAATATCTGATCACACGTGATAATTCGGTTACAGATAATTAGTGATTAATTAGCAGCCGGCCGTCTGTTTTTTTCCCCGCATTTTGCATGACGTTATGCTGATTGTGTTCCATTAGCATTGTTCTTTAAAAATAATGAGATTATTTCACAGTCGTCATTTCTAATTCCAGTGCCGCTGACGACGCTCTTTTGCCGGGATGGAAAACAGGCGTGAGATGGATTTACTTGCCGCTTCAATGATCTACCGATAAAAAATGCAAGAGAAATTGCGTTCACTGTTGTTTTACAAGGCATTAAAGTGATTCTACGCAAAAGTTTCCTGTACATGGGACTAACTCTACCTTGTACAGGGCCGTTTCTGGCCATTTTGACACCCAAGGCAAGGCAACACCCCCTAATCTTATGAATAGTAAGGGTAGCCATACATCTGGTGATATAGGAAGAATCGACAAAGAGACACATCTCTCTCTAAACAAATCTGATTAGAGAGAGATCTGTCAGCTGCCCATACACCAGGCCAATTCCCCATCAATTTCATGCTGATGCTGTGCCCCTGAAGTGCAATGAACCCCCCCCCCACCTCTCCGTGCCCACAGCACTATACAGCACCTGACCTTGGCCGCCGTTTGTCCTCCGCTGCCTCCGGACTGGGTCCTTCATCCATACATGTGCCCTACGTGGTTAACCTGACACAGGTGCCTGTGTTACAACTACATGGGGCATGTGTATGGACAGCACCCAGAGCCAGCAGAGGATAGGCGGTGGCCAGGAACAGGTAATGTATAGTGCACTGGGCACATTCTACATTGGGGGGTGGGGGGGGGCAGCCTTGGGGATTAGGGATGCTCATTCGGATTCCGCGGAAATGCAATTTCCGAAATTCCGATCGGAAATTGCATTTCTGCATTGGAATGCGGAAATTGGTAATGCAAGTGCGTTAGGCGGATTTCCGCCGGAAATCGCGGAAATTTCCGCCGGAAATCGCGGAAATTCCACCCGACTTTAACATCGATTTTCTCAAAAACTATAAGGTCTTTTTGAAAACTTTTTTTTGCATCTTGTTCACAAGATTCAGTTTAGTAACCCCTGAAAATGTTGTGTTTTTAGGACTTACGGGGGCTTTGCTATTAACCGCTAAAGTCGGCGGATTTTTACTGTAATGTAAAATGCAGAAAATCTGCATCTGCCTATTGTCTGCATTTACATTACAGTAAAAATCCGCCGACTTTAACGGTTAATAGCAAAGCCCCCGTAAGTCCGAGAAACACCAAATTTTCAGGGTTTATTAAACTGAATCTTATGAACAAGATGCAAAAAAAGTTTTCAAAAAGACCTTATAGTTTTTGATAAAATCGATGTTAAAGTCGGGCGGAATTTCCGCAATATCCGGCGGAAATTCCGCATTGGAATGCGGAAATTGGTAGCGGAAAGCGGAATCGGTATTTGGCAATGCCGGAAATTGGCATTTCCGACCATCCTTATTGGGGGTTTGTTGTGTTCCTCACGTGCCCTGATATTGCTCACCGTTACTGCATGCGATCGAGCAAGTCAGCCCTACATCTTGCAGCATGTCTGAGCAATTAATGGGACCAATGTCAGCCCGAGATTGGTTGCATTGTCAATCGGGCATGCCCTTGGTAGCACAGATTTTCATCCGATTCCAATTATTATAATCAAATTGGATGGTCACTTGCCCTCCAAGTTGGCTGATGTATGCCTACATTATTTGTATCCGGCAATGACGGATTGATAGGTTACATACTAGTGGCATAAGGGGCGGCTCTAGGCTCGTGGCGGCCCTGGGCAGAGAAAGAATCGGTGGCCCCTATACCCGTCTATGTCAATATGTTTTCTTATGCAGGGTAAATGTCCAAGTCCATTGCGGACTCTGCATAGCCGCCTTGTGCTCATGACACCAATGTATAACTTTTGCTGAAATTTGCAGCTGCGTTTTGCCTCCTCCCCCCACTGTCTCAGCGCGTGGTGTCCTTTCTCCATGCTGCAGGGGGCGGGGCTGATGGGGAGGATCTCCCATTGAATAGGCTGCAGGCGGTGCCTTTACTACTGACGCACGCAGGCTCTGGCGCAGCATTCGGACGTGGTGACCTGCTGTGCTGCAGTGACGTGTGCAGTAGCAATGATTTGTAATCAGCTAATTACGACTACACAAAATTTCGCATACATTTTCACAATTACTCCTATATGTAATTACGATTCGTAAATTCAATTGATTTTGTGTAATGATTTGTAATTTTGCGTACATTTTTGGTGAATAGCAAAGACTCACGCTGGGACAGGAGGTCTACTGCTGCAGCCTGCAGGTGAGTAAATGTTTTTTTTTATTTATTTATATTAGCAGGTGTATTTTCTGGGCAGGTCTGCCGACATGATTGCACGTATTTTCTGGGCAGATCTGCCGACATGATTGCACGTATTTTCTGGGCATATCTGTCGACGTGATTGCACGTATTTTCTGGGCATATCTGCCGACATGATTGCACGTATTTTCTGGGCATATTTGCCGACATGATTGCACGTATTTTCTGGGCATATCTGCTCACATTATGTGTATTTTCTTGAGAAAACCTGCACAATTATGTGAATTTTCTGGGGAAAGGGTCACCAAAACTTGGGCCCACTGTCTTTGCGTTGCACTTTTCAAGGGAACCCGAGGTGAAAATAATATTGAGGCTGCCATATTTATCGCCTTTTAAGCAATACCAGTTGCTTGGCTGTCGTGCTGATCCTCTGCCTCTAATTCTTTCAACCATAGCCCCTGAACAAGCATGCAGCAGGTCAGGGGTTTCTGACATTATTGTCAGATCTGAGAAGAATAGCTGCATGCTTGTTTCTGGTGTAATTCAGTTTATTACTTCAGCCAAATAGATCAGCAGGGCTGCCAGGCAACTAGTATTGTTTAAAAGGAAATAAATATGGCAGCCTCCATATCACTCTCACCCCGGGATCACGTTAAATTACAGTTAGCTCCGCCCTCATCCGGGCATTGCCACACCCATTTTTTGCCGCAGGTTATGGCCACACCCATTTTTTGCCGTGGCGCGCTTTGCACGCCACAGGTCATGGGGTCCCACAATTCAAATTTTGCACAGGAGCCCACTGCTGGCTGTGTCCGCCACTGGGTCAGGGAATGCTATGGGGGGACTGCCTGATATCTTGGCAGCAGGTCAGTCCGCCCAACAGAAAGCCAGACCAGCCAGGACAGAAGCCAGGTAACTCTGCCTAGCTAACACTGACTATTTATGTGATATGCTGCATTTTTTTTCTTGTGCATTAATGTAAAGGGGGCTTCATCCAACATTTTTTCTGGGCAGGCCTACTTAGACAGCTACCAACTTAGAAGTTCATGTAAATTTGGCTCCACCCATTACCACACCCATATTCTGGTGCATAGCCACACCCATTTTCAGTATGAAGTACCCAAAAGCGCCCTGGATCGCATCCTGGCAACGCCCCTTACTGCCACCGAAATTGCTACACATGTTAAAGTGGACCCAAATTAAAAATACAACACTTCAGAAATAAAATCTTTTTTTCTAAATTATAATGATAAATAGCAGCCTTTTTTTCAGCTGCATGATGACAAATATAAAATATTTTATATTTATTGGAGTAACCCCTCCCTTCCTTTCATTTTGCCGGGACAGAATCCGGCAGACTGGTGGAGTAGGAGGTGTCAGGCAAAAGAGGAATTGCTAATGGCTGCCACCTGTATAACCCTAGTAATGAAATGAGAAGGGTGAAAAGCATGCACCGAAATGCTCATAGGCTTGAAGGAGTGTTTATTTATTTTTGTATGTGTCAGAGTGGTGCAACTAAATATTTTGAATTAAAAAAATGTTTAGTTTGAGTCCGCTTTAAGAAGAATCAGAGTCGGGACAAGGTTCTCCAGCACCCAAAGCTGAGACACCAAAGTGCGCCCCTCCCTCCCCCCACCCCAGTCGTCACACACTGATTGCTATTAGACTAAGAGGCAAGAGGGGGGCCTCCAACCCTTTAATCTCTAGTTATCGGGCTTGCAGTCACTGCCATGTATCACTTTTTTTTATTTCTCTCAGCTTCAAACATAATAAGGGAATGGCAGCTGAATGAGTTGTGCTCCCCAGGGCTGGATTTCTGGCAAGGCCACATAGGCCATGGCCTAGGGCACCAAAAATTTGGAGGGCGGCTCAGTGAGGGGAAGTAAAGCTGTTCTATGCAGCCATCCTTATCTACAAGGACAGCTTTAACCTTTAAACTCTCTGTCCTGTACTTGTGTTGTCCCTGCAAGACCTGTAAGCTCTATCCTGCAGGTACACATCAGCCTAACTCTCATGGTGACACAATGGGTCCATCATTAACGAGATGGCAAACATAAAAGTTCTGAAGGAAAACATAACTTATAATCTATACGCGTATTACTGAAATGGTTATTGTCTGTGACTTGCAATGATGGAAAGTAAGTAGAATTCTCGGGCACATAGAGATAACAACGATACGTATAGTTGGCCTTGGGCAGTAAAAAGTACAAATCCGGCCTACTACACTGCGCCCTGAGGCTGGAGCCTCTCTCGCCTCTGCCTTGGCCCGGCCCTGAGAAGAATAGTGGGTACAAGCCAAAAAATAATTTTTCAAAAAGACAGTGTAGTTTTTGAGACAATCGATTAATGGTTTTTAAACTCAGAAAAATTACAGTTTAAAAACCTTCTTTTTCTTTTACATTTTTAAAATCGATGTTCTCAAAAACTACAAGGGCATTTAGAAAAATTCTTTTTTTGGCTTTTACCCACTCTTCTCCTTAACATGCGTAGCAATTTTGGTGGCAATAGCATGTATGCGGGCTCTGCTATTAACCGCTACACTCGGCACAAGATTACTCGAACGTTACGTGAATCTTTATGTGAAATTACGAATGATTACAAAATTACAGACAAAATTAATTACTAATACGATTTTCCCCCAAAATTTCGCATTACGAATTGCAAACTTTGATGCGAAATTACGTGCGAAATTTGTGCTCATGATTAGTGTGACCTCAAAGTGACCAGGTCCCTCGTTGAGCGCATGCGGTGGCCCCCCTGGGTACAGTGGCCCTGTGCATGTACACAGATGGCACATGCCTAAGGCCTCTTCTGGTGGCATAGGGATCACCACAGCAGCCATGGCGACGCCATAGCAACGGGGACCCTCAGGTCTTTAGAGCAAGTCAGTGAAAATAGGTAAACCCATTAACAATCACCAAAACAATGAAAAAGTAAAATAACACACACACATTTCTTTCTGTCGTTCTGCTTAAATAAGCTGCATTTAAGGTAATAATTGAAAGATCATGAGATAAATTGCAGCGTAAGGCATCCAGGAGGATGAATGGAATTTATTGCAGGAATTATCTCAGTCACAGCGTATAATTCCTGCGTCGCTCCGTGAGAAACAATGCTGATAGCATTCTTCCTTGTCAGAGCCGAGCTGACGCTTTTCCCAAGGCTACAATTTGTTCAGGAAAGAAAGTCGCCGTAACGCCAAGGTCATCGCGACAAGAACAACAAGCAAACAGATTTTTGTGGAGGGACATTTTGTGCGCGGCGCAACCAGCCGCTCAACCAACGCCTCCGAGGCCTTGCAAGTCTGCACATCGCCCTCCGACTGTTCTCAGCTCTGGGAGTGACATAACTGACAGTGACTCAATTTCTGTAGATTCTCCAGCCAATCGCCTGGTATTAGGGCGTGCATAAAAAAAGGGTCGCAAGAAAAAAAGGACGCCCACTTTCGTTAATAAAATTATTGTTAATATCTACTGATATTCTTTGTTTTTAAAGTGTAAATAGTGTTAATTATTGTAATAAAATATCGGTGTATATTAACAATATTTTTCTACAACTTAACCTAACCCTACTCTCACACAGAACCCTCCCTACTCCAATGCCTAACCCTATATCCCCCTTTCCTGATACCTAACCCTATAACCCCCCCTTCCTGACGCCTAACCCTAAAACTACCCTTCCTTATGCCTAACCCTATATCCCCCCTTGCTGATGCCTAACCCTAAACCCCCCCTTCCTGACGCCTAACCCTAAACCCCCCCCTTCCTGACGCCTAACCCTAAAACTACCCTTCCTTATGCCTAACCCTAAAACCTCCTTCCTGATGCCTAACCCTATATCCCCCCTTGCTGATGCCTAACCCTAAACCCCCCCTTCCTGACGCCTAACCCTAAACCCCCCCCTTCCTGACGCCTAACCCTAAAACTACCCTTCCTTATGCCTAACCCTAAAACCTCCTTCCTGATGCCTAACCCTATATCCCCCCTTGCTGATGCCTAACCCTAAAACTACCCTTCCTTATGCCTAACCCTAAAACCTCCCTTCCTGAACCTAACCCTATAACCCGCCCTTTCAGACGCCTAACTCTAAAGCCCCCCTTCCTGACGCCTAACCCTAAAACCTCCCTTTGTGATCCCTAACCCCCCCCCCCCCCCTTCATGACACCTAACCCTAACCCCCCTCTTCTTGGCGCCTAACCCTAAACCTCTAAATTTCTGCTTTGGGTGCCTAATAGCTGATATTTGCATTATGGGGCACCCAAATCATCCATTAGCCACTGGCCTGGGCACCCACATTTCCTGCATCCAATACTAGGAGGTTAACTGCATCAAATTTATAGGCTCTTCCCGCATTCCAGTCTAGGCCGAAATGTGGTCAGACATTTACTGCTGAGATGAGCATTTTTTTGGTTGTTGAAATCAGGAACAATGTGGCCTCGTTATGGCGAGATGTAGATCCTGCGCTGATCTGAATAAACAAATAGATTCTGAGAGTTTCAGAACGGCAGCGAGATTAGATTCATTTCTTAAGTTTGCTGATTGGTGTAATTATCCGTGTTTAAACTTCAGAAGAGGAATGTTCGGAGGAACATGCGCTGGAGACGACCGGTCTGTAATTTTCTCCACTCTGCCGTGTAATCGCTGTGAAAAATTGGCATAATGTTCCCAAATCCACACCAGGAGCTGTTGAAGGTGAATTTATTGGGACAATAATGAGTCGGAACTTGGTCTGTAACCTTGTGCAGTTTACAAATCAATTTAAAGAGTCTCTCCAACCACAGAAGTGAAAATCCGCAACTCAAAACAAGGCCAGCCAGACATCGCTCTGCTTTGTATTACAAATAACTAATTACTTGTATAGCCTTGAATATAAGTCGACCGTGTGTATAATTGTGACCTTCTTAAAGAGACTCTGTAACAAAATTTTCAGCCTTATTTCTTCTATCCTATAAGTTCCTATACCTGTTCTAATGTGGTCTGTCTTACTGCAGCCTTTCCTAGTTGCACAGTGGCCGTATTACCTCTGTTATATAATCGAATCTTCTTTCCTTTGTCAGCTTTGTCGGCTCAGGCTGGAATGCGCTGCTCAGCTTGTGATAGGAAGAAGCTATACACACCCTCTCCACGCCCCCTCCAGGCTCTGTATGAGTCACAGACTGAGCTTCTATCAGCCTATCACATGCTGGTTAGCAGCCATGTTTTTTGTTTGTAAACACTGCCTAAAACTGGCAATTACAAGCCAGGATTGCAGCAGGGAGTGGCAGAAACAGCAAAGAGGGGCCCAGGAGAACATAATGAATAGAATGGTATGCTTTTTATTGTAAGAATTTTAGAGTACAGATTCTCTTTAAGATGGATTTTTTATTGACTCAAGTATAAGTCTACCCAGCAAAGTTAATGGCTGCACTTGGGGCCCAGGAAGAATTAATAGCTGCACTTGGGACCAGGAGGGGTTAATGACTTCACTGCATTCGGTTTTGCAGCCTTTAACCCCTCCTGGCCCTTAAAGGAAACCTGAGATGAAATGTAATAACGCATTTATACTTACCTGCGGCTTCCTTCAGCCCCCTTTAGGCCATTGGCTTCCTCGCCATACATCCAGTCTGCTCCGATCATTTTCTGGATGGACCTGGTGGTGTAACAATAGGGGCTGCAGCCCCTGCACCCTCTAGGGCCCGCTCAGGGCTGTTTAGGGGGGCAGGAGGGGTTGCAGCATGAGGAGAGAGTATGGCCACACATCGGCGGAGAGGGGGGACAGTCCCTCCTCCCTCACTCTGGGGTCTCCCCTCAGCGCTCCCCTCAAGCATCAATCAGTGGCAGCAGGCGATGGGCAGGAACACATACCTTCATGCGTTCCAGGAGGTTCCACTCTCTAAGTGTCTAATTTTACTTCCTGTTTAAACAGGAAGTAGCATGAGGTACTTAGAGATTGAACCTCTGCGGTGGATAGAGGTATGTGTTCCTGCCCACTGCCACTGATTGATGCTGGAGGGGAGTGCTGAGGGAAGAGCTTGAGGTGAGGGAGGGGGGGGAGGGTCCCCTCTCCCCGCTGATGTGTAACCATGCTCTCCCCTCATGCTGCGACCCCTCCTGCCCTTCCAAAATGACCCTGAGCGGGCTGGGGGGGGCATCTATATTTTTTGCAGGGGTGGCCCAGTGATTTCTAGTTATGCCCCTGGATGGTCTCTTAACCACTTAAGGACCGGGCTCACTTTCAGCTTTCTGTGCTGAGTGGACTCCACAGCCCACAGCACAGATCGTAATTGAGCCAGGGCGACCAGACTTCCCCCCTTTTTTCCCCACTAGGGGGATGTCCTGCAGGGGGGTCTGATCGCCGCCGGCTATTATGGTTCAGCGGGGGGGGGGGGGGGGCTCCTCAAAGCCCCCCTCCGCAGCGATTTCCGCCCTCCCTCTACTTCCCTACCTCTCCCGTGGCTTGTGGGCTGCGCAGGACGGATATCCGTCCTGCGCCGTGTAGTATAGGCTTCAGTCTATCAGAATGCGGCGATCCCCGGCCAATCAGAGGCCGGGGATCGCCGATCTCCTTTACGGCGCTGCTGCGCAGCAGCGCCGTATGATGTAAACAGCGGGGATTTCTTCCCCGCGTGTTTACATTACGCGTGCGAGCCGCGATCGGCGGCTCGCACACTGTTCACGGAGACACCCTCCGTGAACTAGCATGGAAAGGCCGCTCGATCGAGCGGCTGTTTCCATGGGAAACCACTAACGACCCGCCGACGCCTATCGGCGTTAGGCGGTCGTTAAGTGGTTAATCAAGTCACTGCCAGTTCTGCAGTAATGTGCATACATGGCCCGGCCATGCCCCTGCCCCCATCACGCTCCCACTTCAGACACCTTATGTCAGGACTGCTTTGGCATCAATCTAGCGGAGTCGGGACCTTACAATAGTCAATGGAATTTGGAGAGAAAGGAGCATTACTTTAAAATTAACACTAGGCTGTTACCCTAAATCACAGCTTGCAATACTTAACCTCCATGGCGGTAATCCTGAGCTTAGCTCGGGCTAGCCGCCGGGGGCTCAATGCAAGTAAATGGAGGGCAACAGGAGCTTTTACTCACCTCCTGGGGGATCCAGACGTCGGTAGCCATTCTTCTTCCTGTCCTCGGAGTTTGAGGCTCTGAATCACTCTGATGAGATCGCCATCGTTGATCTCACCAAAGTGTTGCAGCTGGTTTTAGGGTCTGAAATGTTCAGAAAATACCTTAAAGAGGAACTCCAGTGAAAATAATGTAATAAAAAAAGTGCTTCATTTTTACCATAATTATGTATAAATGATTTAGGCAGTGTTTGCTCATTGTAAAATCTTTCCTCTCCCAGATTCACATTCTGACATTTATTACATGGTGACATTTTTACTGTGGGCAGGTTATGTACCTTTTCTAGCTGTTCTGGCCTTGCAGACAGCTCTAAACAGCCATTTCCTGTCTGTGAACATTGTTACATTGTGGCAGTTTGCCCAGAGTACCGTACGGTACCAGAGCTTCTTGTGGGAGGGGTTTCAGCACAAAATCAGTCATACAGCGCCCCCTGATGGTCGGTTTGTGAAAATCATTATATTTCACATGTAAAAGGGGGTATCCGCTACTGATTGGGATAAAGTTAAATTCTTGATCGGAGTTTCTCTTTAAAATCTGGAAATAATCATAGGGAGGTTAAACCACCACTAGTACGCTAGTAGAATAGAATATAATAGAATAGAATAGAACATATTTATTGTCATTGTAACAACCGAAATTGTACAACAAAATTCTAAAGTGCAATTTTCCAGCAAAAGCAAAAACAGCATAACAACATTCCATCCGTACATACATTGCATTGAACACACCCCTTTCCAACATGGCCACTTAGCAGCATTTAACATAGAAATGGCATAGTAATTACCCACTGATGGGTCTACTAGCCACCATGCAGTCACAGCCTCGTGTGCTGCTAGGTCATCTGTACCTGCCCCTGCCTCCCATCCATCTCAGTTTCACCAAGACTGTCCCGGACATGGACCTTAAAGATCCATTCGATATCTAGGTCTTAAAAATCTCAGCTTCTTCAAATATAAGCAACTTTTTAGACACGCACTTACACATTTTAATGGACATCTGAACTGAGAGGGATATGGTGGCTGACATATTTATTTCCTTTTAAACAATTTAGATTAAATGCAAAGAAGGTGTTGCGCTCCTCTTTTCAATAAATGACATAAAAATGCTATAAAAATGCTGAAATATGTTACAAATTTCCAGTACCGGTTCGCAACACCAAAATGTAAACAAATATATATTTCTATAAAACAGTGTTAGCGCCGGCGGGGATCGAGCGGACGGGAGTCGAGCGGCTTGATTGGGCCAGCTGAATATTATCAGCTGGCCGGATCAGCTGGTCGATACACGGTACAGAAACTTGCCGTGTATCCCCATCATTAGAGACAAAGGATCAGCAGAACAGCCAGGCAATCTAAATTGTTTTTTGTTTTTTTTCCTATAAAACAGTGTTAGCGCTCTATACGGTGTCCGTAGGCCAATGCCAAAATCCTAGATAAAATCCAATGTCGATTCAATTTCAGATGTATGTTTTGTTCCAATTGTCCACTGCTGTCTGTGGTATTGTTCCTCAGAAACAGAAGAGAGAAAAACAAAACGTAATAGTGTAGTAGTTTTTATAAGTTCATGCACCTCCACCTCACTTTAATATCACAGACCACTGTGTAAACACCTGCACATAAAATGCTAAGCGCTCACCAGATCTATATGCTGTTCAGTCACAGACAGCATATCGCGCATATTTAATTGTAGACTCCTTGTAGATGATCCTCTTTGTTACTTGTTAATAGTACCTCAGAAAAAATATAATAAAAATATATAGTGTAGTATCTTAGAAACCTGGGAGTCCTATATCAGTGTCCCCGTGAACACAGCACTCAGCGTCTCCTATGGTGCTTATACACTCGTGTATTCAAGGCCCAAACACCACCAGGTGCTCATTTATACCAACACTCCACTAAAAACAGTGCAAACCTGCACCAGTGATTATGATTGAGCTCACCGACTATAGATGCTGCTATAAGGGGCTCATCATCATTAAGCCCCTGATGAGTCTTAATGACGAAACGCGTTGGGCGGAGCTAAGGACGGCACGCGGAGGCATCACTGTTTGATCCAGGACGCTGGATTCTTTTATTACATGCGATTTTATCACTTGGAATATGTGAGTTTGATACTACCTTTTATTCATTTATTAAACGATTTTGTTGCGCTATGAGAGCGTCTGTTCAGTCTTTCAGGAGGTTAATGATCTGACTCAAGGATCAGCTGAGCAATATACGGAAGGCATTCTCTAAGCGTTTCAAGCTGTTTGTCATAGAGCAGCATCTATAGTCGGTGAGCTCAATCATTATCACTGGTGCAGGTTTGCACTGTTTTTAGTGGTGGAGTGTTGGTATAGATGAGCACCTGGTGGTGTTTGGGCCTTGAATACACGAGTGTATAAGCACCATAGGAGACGCTGAGTGCTGTGTTCACGGGGACACTGATATAGGACTCCCAGGTTTCTAAGATACTTCACTATATATTTTTATTATATTTTTTCTGAGGTACTATTAACAAGTAACAAAGAGGATCATCTACAAGGAGTCTACAATTGAATATGCGCGATATGCTGTCTGTGACTGAACAGCATATAGATCTGGTGAGCGCTTAGCATTTTATGTGCAGGTGTTTACACAGTGGTCTGTGATATTAAAGTGAGGTGGAGGTGCATGAACTTATAAAAACTACTACACTATTACGTTTTGTTTTTCTCTCTTCTGTTTCTGAGGAACAATACCACAGACAGCAGTGGACAATTGGAACAAAACATACATCTGAAATTGAATCGACATTGGATTTTATCTAGGATTTTGGCATTGGCCTACGGACACCGTATAGAGCGCTAACACTGTTTTATAGGAAAAAAAAACAAAAACAATTTAGATTGCTTGGCTGTTCTGCTGATCCTTTGTCTCTAATGATGGGGATACACGGCAAGTTTCTGTACCGTGTATCGACCAGCTGATCCGGCCAGCTGATAATATTCAGCTGGCCCAATCAAGCCGCTCGACTCCCGCCCGCTCGATCCCCGCCGGCGGACAATGGCAGGGAATCGAGCACTAATTAGAAAGCGCCGGCAATCGATCTGCGCGGGGACGCGGCTGGGGTCGATCCGGCGGCTAATCGGCCGCCGGATCGACCCGTGTATTCATGGTATTATCCTTTTAGCTATAGACCTTGAACAAGCATTCAGTAGGTCAGATGTTTCTGACTGAAGTCTGAGAGGATTAGCCACATGCTTATTTCAGGTGTGGGTGAAGTACTGCAGCCAAAGAGATCAGCATGATGGCCAGGTTACTAGTATTGTTTAAAAAGAAAAAACAACATGGCATCCAACCTATCCCTCTCAGTTCAAGTGTTCTATAGGCTTATGCAGTTTACGGAATGGGCGGGTCAGCAACGCATCCAGGGGCGTAGCTAGAAATCACAGGGGCCCCCTTGTGAAAATTTGGATAGGTAAATGCTCTATTACATACCTGGCGCCAGGCTATGTACCGGACCGCATTGGTGATATGCTCCTATTTATTGCCTGAGGAAGTGGGATATACCCGCGAAACGCGTTGCACCTTTTTCGGAGTATGTAAATAAACTGATTTTTGCTTAAAACAGCAATTTTTGTGTCTGTTTTGGAGGGGTAAGTCCACCGCTACCTACTTCATTTTATCCATTTTAAAGAAATATTGTTTTTACCCTGTTGGCGCCTCTGTACTACTTTTGTAGCTTTTAAAGGTGTGTAACGATCTGATCGTTTGTTAACGAACGATTTGTTCCGCCCGCACGTAACGAACGGTTCAAAATGTACGTTACCCTGTAAAACTAACGTTACGCATATGACATAACTAAATTTCTATTTCATACTGTCGGTATGTAATAGAGCATCTAGATAATATAGTGTTGACAAAACATACAAAAATACACTTTGTCCTGTTAAAATCTAAATTATGGTATACTGTAATCATGAAGTATACAACGCGTCACTGGGCACAATCATAGAACGAACGTTACATCGCGAGGGGAACATTTAATGTGCTGTGACTATAAAACGAAGTGCGCATGTCTTGCCTACTACGAAAGACCATTTCCTAACGATGTACTACTTTTGCCAACGATCGTCGTTTAAAAAAATCCGCCAGGACACATCTTTCGTTTTTAACGATCTAGCTCGTCCATCGTTTGACTTGTTTTTTAAACGATTGTCATTTGAAATGATCGGGGAACAATGGTTTCAAACGACTATAGTCGCATGTGTGTCCGCACCTTTACGCTACTGAACGCATCTCACAGGGCCCAAGCCAAATTGGGTCACATTGGGAAGAGAGGATCCTCACATGATTTAAAGGGGTGTAATTCTGGTAGCCGGAGGGGGGTGGGTGGAGGTCTGGATTAGAGATGAGGCTGATGTGGACTAGATAAACAACTATGAAATTGGGCAGCCATAGCTTCAGCATTTTAACCCATTAGCAGCTTCAAACTAATTTTGTTTGTTTAAAAGCTGCTGCTGCGTTCTAAACCTCTGTCGGCATATCTGGTTTGGCTTCCTAGTGCATCCAAACGAGCGGGTGGCATGGTTACCTTATAGATAGTAAACAGAGGCACCAAAAGAATAAAATAAACTAAAATGTTTAAAATTTGCGTGGAAGGCAGTGTTGGACCTCCTAAAAGCAGACACATAGTTACATAGTTATTTTGGTTGAAAAAAAGACGTACGTCCATCAAGTTCAACCAGAGAACAAAGTACAACACCAGCCTGCTCCCTCACATATCCCTGTTGATCCAGAGAGGGACACAAAACTGTAAATTTCAAAACGGCATACATTTATTGATATACTCCCCAAAAAGTGTTGCAACGCGTTTTACAGGTATAACCAGCTTCATCAGGCAATAAACAGGGGTATAAAACAATTTAGGGTCAACGTGGCACCAGGCGCCTCTGTGATTTTTGATAGTTATGGTTACCTGTTCCGAGCGGCTTCTTCTCTTCCTCCACCGGCGGCTCTGAACTTCTGGCAGGTCTTCTAGTTCCCGATCACATCCAATCACATGATATGACGTGATCAGGATCCAGGAGACCGTGTCAGCGTTAGAGCGCCATCTGGTGGTGGAAGAGGGGTGATGGAAGGGATGGAAGAGACACTTGGCGTTGGCGCTGTAACGCTGACACGGTCTCCTGAATCCCGATCACGTCATATCATGTGATCGGAACCAGGAAGACATGTCGGGATTGCCTCGCCACTGCAATGGAGGAAGAAGAAGACGATCCAGTTGTCCAGACAGGTAACTATGAAAGCTCCCTGCTGCCCATTCTGCATACCCTGCCGATCCTGCCAGGCACACTTCCCCAGCAGCAGCAAAAATTTGGCCCTACAGCCCAATAAAGTTTTACTTTATTTGGCTGCTAAAGTTAAAGTACAAAAAAGTTAGTAGGTATATTGAAAGAATAGGCATTAATAAATAACTGCGGGAAAAATATATTACGTAATTATGAGCGTCGCATATAATGACCCCTATTTTTTCGATGCACCCAGAGGACCCGAAAAGTTTCGGGATTCCATTTCTCACATCTGCGACAGCGAACGTTTTCTCGATCCCGTCTGTCAGACGGCGGCTCGATTTTTTTTTCAGCGGCTTAAGAATTGTAGCAGAGCTGAAATATGGTTCCTCTTATGTAAACAGCCGCTTTCATCGTCCTCCCATTAACAGCGTACAAAAGACGCCAAACACGCTCCGAGTAAATCACGTTTGATGGAAAAAAAAATTTATTTTTCAGAATGAATAATTGGTGATAATTAGGCTGATTTGTTAGGAAATGCCGGCCGCTCCCCGACGTAAGACGGATTTTCCTCGCCGTTTCCCTGAGGATCCGGACGCTGCAGGGGATTCCGCATTCCAGAACCTTCTTCCTCCATCACTCTAGTAACAAATTGTCTGACAACGGAGAGAAAAAAAAGATCTTCATGCGGTTGGCTTTCACGTTTTCTCTGGGCGAACAATGAGCGTTCCATTAAGAATTATTCATCTCCCCCCCGAAGGACAAATAACAAAACTGATGAGTTATTTTAGATGAGGGGGAAAAAAATCATCTGAAATGTAGAAAATGAAATTCCTTTATAATGAATGACAATTGCGCGGGCTAAACTGGAAGCAAGCGGAATATTAATGGGGGTAACTGAACAGACAAATCTATAGAGTAGCTTTTGTGTGTGTGTGTATAAGACTGAATGGAATTTAACAAATACGTTCAAAAGAAACTATTTAAAGGAAAATTATGCTGTATTACACTAACAGCTAGTGCAGTGTGTGCTGATCTCTGTTACCTCCAGTATATGATGTTACTCTGTGCCTGTACTGATAGTAAACTAGCTGCAGCGTGTGCTGATCTCTGCTGCCTCCAGTATGTACAGTATAAGCTGTTACTCTGTGCCTGTACTGATAGTAAACTAGCTGCAGTGTGTGCTGATTTCTGCTGTCTCCAGCATGTACAGTATGCGCTGTTACCTTATACCTGTACTGATAGTAAACTAGCTGCAGTGTGTGCTGATCTGTGCTACCCCCAGTATGTACAGCATATAAGGCCCCGTTCACACTTGCGGTTTTGTCAAAACCGCACCGGATGTCCGGACCGCACCGGAGCCGGACGGGACCTGATCCGTACGGTTCCTATCCAGATCCGGTCCGGATCCGGTCCGTTTGCATCCGGTTTCCGTGCGGTGTGAACACGGTTGCGGTCCGGATCCGGTTTCTTAAGGAGATACCATCCTGTAAATACCTGGGGTCTGGGAGGTCAGCAGAAGGGTCTGGGGTCATTGCTGGAGACAGGTGGACGTGTGGAGACCATCCGTGGATACAGAGACTGCAGTTGGGACCATGGATCCAGGCATTTTTTACTCGTAAACCTGGGAATTCTCTCCTTCCTGTTGTTCGCCTCCTCGTTATCAGACATCAGACATGTTGCTGCCAAAACGAGCTCCAGCATGAAATCGCTGCTGCCCCACTCTTTGAACGCTGGGCCCATGTGGTCCCCATCCAAAATGCATAGGAAGTGGGGTAGAACGTCCGGTTTTTGTAGCCAGTGTGTTGTGCGCTCTCCGGCTCTCATTGCTTTGTATTGGCCGGATGGTGCAGTCCGGCTCCGCTCCGGATACGGCTGCCGGAGGAGCCGGACCAAAAAATAGCGCATGTTGGAACGGACGCCGGAGTCCGGATCCGGTCCGGATCCGGTCCGGCTCCGGTCCGGCAGAACGGACGCATGTGAACGGACGCATAGGCTTTCATTGCTATTGCCGTGCGTCCGTTCCGTCCGTTCTGCAAGCGGTCCGGCTCCGGCACGGCGATTCCGGACGGCCACCGCTAATGTGAACCGGGCCTTAGCTGTTACTCTGTGCCTGTACTGATAGTAAACTAGCTGCAGTGTGTGCTGATCTCTGCTGTCTCCAGCATGTACAGTATGCGCTGTTACCGTATACCTGTACTGATAGTAAACTAGCTGCAGTGTGTGCTGATCTGTGATACCCTCAGTATGTACAATATAAGCTGTTACTCTGTGCCTGCACTGATAGTAAACTAGCTGCAGTGTGTGCTGATCTCTGCTGTCTCCAGCATGTACGGTATGCGCTGTTACCGTATACCTGTACTGATAGTAAACTAGCTGCAGTGTGTGCTGATCTGTGCTACCCTCAGTTTGTACAGTATAAGCTGTTACTCTGTACCTGTACTGATAGTAAACTAGCTGCAGTGTATGCTGATCTATGTTACCTCCAGTATGTACAGTATATGATGTTACTCTGTGCCTGCACTGATAATAAACTAGCTGCAGTGTGTGCTGATCTCTGCTACCTCCAGTATGTACAGTATAAGCTGTTACTCTGTGCCTGTACTGATAGTAAACTAGCTGCAGTGTGTGCTGATCTGTGCTACCCCCAGTATGTGCAGTATAAGCTGTTACCTTGTACCTGTACTGATAGTAAACTAGCTGCAGTGTGTACTGATCTGTGCTACCTCCAGTAGACAAGAAAAATAACATTGATTTTGCGCTTTTCTCCTGGCAGACTCTAAGCACTTGAGCTGCAGCCACTAGGGCGCACTCAGGGTTAGGGAGTCTAAAGATTTGAACACAGGTTACCTATGTCAGAGGAAGAGCCCTTAACTTAACCTTAATTATACTATCTAGCCACACTATGTACACGGACGGTAAGCTGTTACTCTGTGCCTGTACTGATAGTAAACTAGCTGTGGTGTGTGCTGATCTCTCCTACCACAGTATGTACAGTATATGATGTTACTCTGGGCCTCTACTGATAATAAACTAGCTACAGTGTCTGCTGATATGTGCTACCTCCAATATATACAGTATTAGCTGTTACTTTGTGCCTGCCTGCACTGATAATAAACTAGCTGCTGTGTGTGCTGATCTCTGCAATCTCCAGTGTGTATAGTATGAACTGTTATTATGTGCCTGTACTGATAGTAAACTACCTGTAGCACTGCTGATCACTGCTGCCCTTAGTATGTGCCGTATAAGCTGGTATTCTATGTATGCTTGTACTGATAGTAAACTAGTTTCAGCGAGTACTGATCTCTGCTACCTCCAGTATGAACAGTAAGAGCTGCAGCCCTCTCCAGAAGCTGCTGAAATCTGATCTATGCTATGCTCACATGGGTAGCAGGAAAAAAGGGCGCCTGCTGAGAGTGGAAGAAAAGGGCGTCGCCATAGACTCTAATGCAATTATCGTTAATACGGTGAAAAAAAGCTGAAAAAAGGGTGCCGCGATAAATATCGTTAGCAACATTAGAACATTAACATGTTTGAAGTATGTTATCGTTTTAAAAGCTTGCAACGTTATAGTTTATATCATGTTATTTCGTTTGTATGTACAGATTTTACATTGTCAAAGATATTATCGTTTCTATGTGTAAAAGGGTGTTTCTGCAGGGGGAGTGGTTAGGGTTAGGCACCACCAGGGGGAGTGGTTAGGGTTAGGCACCACCAGGGGGAGTGGTTAGGGTTAGGCACCACCAGGGGGAGTGGTGAGGGTTAGGCACCACCAGGGGGAGTGGTTAGGGTTAGGCACCACCAGGGCGGTGGTTATGGTTAGGCACCACCAGGGGAGGGTTCTGTTTGAGAGTTGGGTTAAGCTGTATTGTTAAATTATGTAACGATTTTTAACGTTAGTATCTTTTCGTTATTATTTTCCATCTCTTTTTACGACGGTATTTATCATTAACAAAGTTTGACAATGATGTTTATCGTTATCAGATTTCGTTATCCACTGGCGCCATTTCGTTATCAAGCCGGGCACTTTTTTTACAGTGCCCTTTTTTCATGCATGCCTCACATGTGTTTACAAAGCAAGCTAGATATGACAGTGCACTTTCTAGGAGAAAAAAAAAAGAGTAAGGGAGGAAATTGCATCAGAATTGGCTTCAGTCAGAGGCAGTAAGGATAAAAAAAATGACTAAAACATTGGACAGTACAATACATATGTTATGTAAGGAGAACACGTATTTATATACTTATATATGTGGTTTTTTTTTCCCTGGGATAGTATGGCTGATCCTACTACTTTAACAAGGATCGTCTGTTAAGCTGCTGCCTTGCAATGCAGTAAGCGGAATAATGGTTTTGAGTGTAGTGTGAACCAAACCATGAAGTTTTATTTTTAGCACTGAATATTATAATAATAAAAAACAAAAACAAATTATAGAATCCCTTAAAAACAGATCTACCGAGGGGAAGGGGTCAGAGCTAAACATATTAAAGTGGAATTAAAAGAAATGAAATGATTCATTTGCAAATACAAAATATTCTATGAATTATTTATGTCTGTTCGAAGCGGGGTCTTCCTTAAATTACCCATGAGGCAGCCAATGTTCTGCTTTGCTCAGTGAGGGTTTGGGGCAGGCGAGGACACAGGCACCTGGGGGAAGATTCCTACTTGAATTAATCACCCTCTATGTAAAAAAATAAAATAAAAAAACAACAACCTTACTCCGCATAAAATAATCAAAGGCTTGTTTTCTTTTCCTTCTCTTTTTTATTTACTCTTTTTTTCATGTTGTTCTTGGTCCAGTTTAAATAAGAACTTGGAATCTTATTTCATGCTTTTTGTTTTTCTTCTTCCCCCTCCCCTCGAGCAACTAAACAGCTCTATCTTCAAAATCATTTTTAATCCTGCAATCATTTCATGTCCCTCCTGTGTTTTTTGACAAGTCCAGAAAATATTCAAATCTCCACTTATGAATATTTCCAACATCCGTAAAAATAATGGGATACTTGGTAAGTGCCCACAATGCATTGCTGATTTTTTTTTAAAAAACATTTTTTAATGAAAAATAGAATTGTTTCAGCGGATGAAAAAAAAAAGGGAAAAATAAAAATAAACAGTTGATTATGGGAGTTATTTTGTCAAAGAGGAACTATTCAGAAATTGCAGAGTCTAATCTGCTTCTGTGCGCTGGCAGGAAAGTCTAAGGAGCTTAGCGCCGCATTTGGCGTATTGCTTTTAGGCCCACTGAGCGAGCTGCCATTATTCTTACTGGATGTGACGCTTTAGAAATTTCGCAGTGATAATAAAGAAAATGTAAACGCCAATTCCAGGCATAAATGCTTTCTTAGGAGAAATGCATCTTTTTATCTTCCCAACAACTCTCAGTAGCGCTGGGCCTGTATCTCGGCTGCTCAGACAAATGTGTTAAACGCCACGAGTTAAAGAGAACCCGAGGTGTGTTTAAAGAATGTTATCTGCATACAGAGGCTGGATCTCCCTATACAGCCCAGCCTCTGTTGCTATCCCAAACCCCACTAAGGTCCCCCTGCACTCTGCAATCCCTCATAAATCACAGCCGTGCTGTGAGGCTGTGTTTACATCTGTAGTGTCAGTCTCAGCTGCTCCTCCGCCTCCTGCATAGCTCCGGTCCCTGCACCCGTCCCTTCCCTCCAATCAGCAGGGAGGGAAGGGATGCAGGCGGGGACCGGAGTTCTGCAGGAGGAGGGGAGAGCAGCAGACTGACACTATAGAGATAAACACAGCCAGCTCTGACAAGCTGTTTGTCAGCAGCGTGGCTGTGATTTATGAGGGATTGCAGAGTGCAGGGGGACCTTAGGGGGGTTTGGGATAGCAACAGAGGCTGGGCTGTATAGGCAGGTCCAGCCTCTGTATGCAGATAATATTCTTCAAGCCCACCTCGGGTTCTCTTTAAGACGGAGGTATAAACCATAAGAACAGAAAAACAAACTTTCCAGTCGGAGGATTAAATATTAGCCTTACGGGAGAGTGGATGTTTTTGGCCCACTGATAGTCATTTGTCGGTGAACTTGTACTGGAACCGCCAGCACCAAACACTGGTCAGTATTGCTTCCTGTCCGAGTATGAAAGTTTAAAGGATACCCGAAGTGACGTGTGACATGATGAGATAGACATGTGTATATGCACAGTGCCAAGCACACAAATATCTATGCTGTGTTCCTTTTTTTTCTGCCGGAAAGCTTTAAATATCAGGTATGTATGTGGCTGACTCAGTCCTGACTCAGACAGGAAGTGACTACAGTGTGATCGTCACTGATAAGAAATTCCCCTTTGTATCTCTTTCTTGCTCTCAGAAGCCATTTTCTGCTAGGAAAATGTTTTATAGTTGGAATTTCTTATCACTGAGGGTCACAGTGTAGTCACTTCCTGTCTGAGTCAGGACTGAGTCAGCCACTTACATACCTGATATTCAACTCTTTCAGGCAGAGAAAGAAAAAAAAGGAACACAGCCTAGTTATTTGTGTGCTTGGCACTGTACATACACATGTCTATCTCATCATGTCACATGTCACTTCGAGTATCCTTTAAGCAGACCTGAACTCAGAACTTCCTCTCTGCTCTAAAAGATAAGCAACAGAATAATAGCCTTTAAACTCAGGATGAAGGCGTACACCCTCACCCCAGCCCCAGGGGGGCCCTAAGGTTACTTTTGCCCCAATTGCCCGGGGCCCCATTGTAGCTAGAACTAGCCCTGATATGGCCAGTAATATCATCAAAGAGAACTGAGTCTGATTGACAAACTGATGCAAGCTAAGCAGCAGTGGACACATCCTCCATGGGTCAGCTATTAACTACTTCAGCTTAGCTGCTTCTGGTCATGTGAACGTTTTTTTTTTGTTTTTTTTTAAACATGACTTTTTTTCCCCCAGAAGGCTCATTTACTATATTTTTTTGCAATCACTCTGCTGTGTGCTGCTCCATTTCAATCTGTGCCCAGAGATGGGGGCTCTCAGACCACTGGAGGAATTCTGGGTAATTGGCTAGCCGGATGGCGGATTTAAATGGAATCCTGTTTTAATAAGAAAGGGAGAATGGGCATATCATATTAAATATCCCGCAATAATCTTTTTTCATTCTGAGCGGTGCCCTCGAACCATGCCAATGTTGTCATAAAACAACCATTTCGAGGAGATGATTCCCAACCAGAAAATAAAAATATACCGTTTCAGTTAAGTGGACGCGCCGTAGAGTGATTATTTTCCTAGGCCCGCCATCTCCGAGTGTGTGTTTTGGCAGAGGCAGACGGCCTAAGATTCCGTATTAGCTCGGATGAAATCCCAGTAAGCCCGTCGTTCGCTCAGAAAATTACCGTCGGTATGCCCGGAGCCAAGCCATCGTGTAGCTCTCCATAGCAGAAACATTAAACATGTAATCTCGGCTATATAGCCTGCTCAGCGTCGGATCTACAGACCTCCCTCGAGCCTTAATCTCGTGCGTTGGATTTTGACGATAATGGTGTTTTGCCTTTTTTTTAAATGCCATTGTGGGCTTTTAGAATTTTTCCTGAAACAGGTCATAGGATAAGCACTAGTTTATAGAGCCCGCTAATAGATTAGACTCTCCGGAATTGAAAGGAAGAGGATCTAGTTTCTCAAATCCTCAACCTCTTAGATTGGCTGATAGGAAATAAAACCCTTCTGAAAAAAAGCGTTTTTCTTCAGTACACGTCTAAGTCGGCCCATCTGATTTTATTATATTGGGCTCAAAACGCTGAAATGTGAGCTAGTTATGAAAGAACAATGAGTTTTCGGTTGCTAATCACCTACACATTGCTCTTCAAAAAGTAGACCAAGATCCAACTGTGTAACATGAAGACTGTAGACGGGATAAGGAGAAATCTTATAGAAAATAAACACTGAGACACCAGGAGGCCGGATGGTGTAATACGTTTCAAGAATTGTACCAAAATGTATCAACCAGAGGCCAGGGCCAGATTTACCATAAGGCACTGTAGGCACATGCCTACAGGCGCCTGATGATGGAAAGGCAGGTCACTCCCCCCTCCCAGAGTGCCTCCCTCCCTTCTTCCTTATGCATTGTCCTAATGAGAGTGTAAATGAGAGGTTACCCACCCTGCTCTCAGCATTCCACTGACAAGATCTACCATCAGTCAGAGGCACCTCTAGTTACTTAAAGAGACACTGAAGTGAAAAAAATATTATGATATAATGAATTGGTTGTGTAGTATGGATAATTACTAGAACATTAGTAGCAAAGAAAATATTCTCATATTTTTATTTTCAGTTATATAGTGTTTTTTATAACATTGCATCATTCTCTAATATTTGCAGTTTACACACTACTCAGCATTCTAAGAGCAGGCCAATTAATTATTGACCTGTCTTCCAGAGAGAAAAAGAAAATACAGTGACTGACAGTTGAGATAACAAGCTTCAGAAGACGGAGCTCTCTGAAACTTTGAAAGTCGTGGAGCTCAATGGCTCTTTTGCATAGATACTTCCTGTACTGGAAACAATATTAGACTTATGTCTCTGCTGCTAATGTTTTATTTCTTAGCTGTACTACACATACCAATCATTATATCATAGTATCGTAACATATATCGTAACGTTTGTGGAATCGTTTTCGCGGTCAGCGCACAAGATGCGCACTGACACAGCGAAAACCTTCCACAAGCGTATAATTGGGTGAACCCAGGCTAGGTGCAATGCACCAGCAGAGGGCAATTCCCACCAGCAGATGGTGCTGTGGAGTGCAGACGAGCACAGCCTCTGCACGGCCACAAATGCCAGATGGGAATTGTACAGATCTAAGACAGTGCGCGGCTGAACAGCCCTAAAGAGAACCAGAGACGAAGCACCCTCATGTATTTTATTACATTTATCAGTGGGAACATGACAGTAAACACCTACCCTGCTTTTAGTTTCATTGTTATCTGCTTAATTAGTCTATTAGCAGCTGTGATAAGAATCCACCGACTATTCAGTCGAGGTTTGACCTGGAATCATTATAGCTGAGTCACTCCACTGTGAAGTGTTTTCAAGCCCAATCTCAGTATCTCAGTTTCCTGCATACTGAGAGCTGTGATGACTGGGAGGGGCTGCTCTGCTGAGAGAGAAGCTCTGTGGCTGTAATATGATCCCTGTGTGCTCTGTCTGCATAGATGCTGATCACTGCAGTTTCATTCCTATGAGAGACACTTCCTACAGGCAGTACATCATACCAAAATGAAAGCACACAGATGAGCCTTTCTCATATAGCCTAGATAGCAGCCTAGTCTCATATAGCCTAGACAGCACATCCAGAACAACTCATATAACCCGGAAGGAGAAGGGATATGAGCTGGCGGCCATATTTGATTTTTCCTGGAGCAATAATGGATAAAAAACACTAAAAAAGGCACACCAGAGCGGCAAAATTATCAGGTAGAGCATTTATTCTTTACAAGCTATCAACTGATATGTTTATTTTGTGTGAAACGTTCATCTCTGGTTCCCTTTAAAGAGAAGAGCACAGAGATAGGCTAAATGTGTGTTCCTCAAACTAGTCGACATCCAGCAACGGTGAACACACATTCGCAGAAACAAAGTATGAACGCGATCGCGAGAGAGGCGATCGCCAGAAGTGACACAAGGCAGATCAGAACAGAACACAAGAGTAGCAAAGGCACAGCAAACGACAATGAGAAATAACGGAAATAACAAATGGTAACTAAACGCGAACACCACACTAATTAGCAACAGCGAACGCATTTACAGCGCGATCTCCGCACGTTAAACGCAACAGAGACAAGCACGCCTAACTAAACACCGACAGACAAACACGAAACAGAGGACGTGAGCGCTTGCTTAACGGTTACCTCACCGAGCCTACAGCAAGCGTTCGTATCAGACAAGACAGACAAACGGACGGGAAACAGGATAGGAAAGATCCACTGCTCTTTCCGCCAGAACGAGTGCGATCCGGGTACAGGAACAAGAAAGAAGATCAGAAGGATCCACAGCCACTACCGCTAGGGGCTAGTGCGATCCAAGCACGACAGACAGATGAGATAGCAGGGAGCAACCGCTGCTCCAGCTATACTCCAAAAACAAAGATCAGAAGGATCCACAGCCGCTACCGCTAGAGGCTAGTGCGATCCAAACACGACAGACAGATGAGGTAGCCGGTAGCAACCGCTGCTCCAGCTTACACTCCAAGAACAAAGATCAGAAGGATCCACAGCCGCTACCATTAGAGGCTAGTGTGATCCAAACAAGACAGACAGATTAACAGAAGGGGCTACCAGTAGCGACCGCTGCTCTGGTTAGCACCCCAGACAGACAAAACGATTTCCTGACAACCACCGTTGGTGACAGGACAATCGCAACAGAGAGGCAATACAGACAACACAGATAACAATCTAACTGCACTAGGGAAACTGCCTAGTGCAGTCCCAGGAATTACTCTAAGATAACTTTGACAAGAAATAGCATGGCTGACACTCTAGGAGTGTTTCAACAAACCCTGAAGGGATGACCAGTAAAGGACTCTGGGAAACATAGCTCTTTATACTGCCAGCCTACAAAGGAGTTAGCTGGGTGATTTGCATAACCAATGTATGCAAATTCCTCAGCAGCAGAGCAGATCAGAAACTTGCAAAGGAAAGACAGGTCTCTCTTCCAGAGACCTGCAGCCCACAGACTAGAGGAATGGTCAAACAGCTGTCTGCCTGTGCAGCCAGCTGAGCGGATCATTACAGTGTCTCTTTAATACTGAGGTTCCTCTAGCTACCTAAAGAGACTCTGAAGCAAGTCTAAATTCCCGTTTTTAACTTGTAGCCAGAAGCAAAACTATAAGCCATACTAAACCGCCGCTATCCCGCGGCAAAACGAGGGGTTTATACCCCCCAAATCCCCCCTTCTAACTCCGGGGAGCGCTTTCTGATGAGGCAGAGCTTATGGCTCTTGCTCTGCCTCTCAGCACATTAATCCCTGCAGATCGCCGCCTCTCCCCGCCTCTCTCAATCTTCCTTCACAGAGAGGGGCGGGGAGAGGCGGAGATACGTACTGATTGATGCGCATGGAGGCAGCGCTTCTTCTGCCTACCTAGTACTAAGGGGCACCGGTAGCTACCTATGATGGGCAAGGGAAGTAAGAAAGAAGTGACAGCTGAGCCAGCCAGCACATTTACAGTGCAGTTTCTCTTACCCCTTAAAAGCACCTGTAACAGCGCATAACAGAAAATAAAAAAATGTGTTCAGGGTATCCATTTTCACCTTAATTTTCCTGGTTTCAGCATCAGAACCTCTTCTTATGTCAATATATTGCTGTATATTTGTATGTATCTCAGGGCCTTCTCTAGACTTTTTGCTGAGGCAAACTTGTGAGGATGCTGGATCCCCCCCCCCCCCCCCCAATTGGAATGAGTGCACAGCACCCGACAGCACACTGGCTGGCAGGGAGTCTGTGACAAACAAACTGCTCACCCTCAGCCACTCCATTCCTTCTCAGCAGGACGGCAGTACAACCTCCTCCCTTCCAGGGTTGCTCGTAAACTACGCCAGCGCGAATCTACGCGTCGTAGTCTGCAGCTACGCATCGTAGTTCATAGACGAAGTTTAAAAACATTGTGTACGTATTTCCGCGTAGTCGTAGTACCGCTATTCGAAGCTTCGCCCGCTAGCGTATATACTATTGCCCTTCTATACGTATACAATTCCGCATTGGAAGGTGGAATGTACGCATATATTAGTTCACCAATGCGCATATTTAGCGGATTATTGCGGAAAGTTTTCCGCATAAGGGCATAAGCGTCCACATACACTACGCTTTGCGTATCAATAACCTAAAGTAAAGCAGTCTTTGTGAAAACCACAATTCTCCTGGCTATATCAGCAGAGATCGGGAGCAGCCATCTTGCATATTACAGTAATGTAACATCCAGCTTCACCTGTAAGCACTGTACTGCTATTTTCAAACTGTGCCTCTTTATCAGTATAGCTTGCACACAGAAGCTCCCTGCTATAAATGAGTGTGATCTCCAGCAGTCAGAGATAAAACAGCAATCTCAGTGAGGCTAAGAGATAAGGTTTAGGAATGCTTATTTGGATTCTGTGGAATTTAAATGAATACTGTAGGGGTCGGGGGAAAATGAGTTGAACTTACCCAGGGCTTCTAATGGCACCCCGCAGACATTCTGTGCCCGCGCAGCCACTCACCGATGATCCGGCCCCGCCTCTGGTTTACTTGTGGAATTTCAGACTTAAAAGTCTGAAAACCACTGTGCCTGCGTTGCCGTGTCCTCGCTCCCGCCCCGGGTAAATTCAACTCATTTTCCCCGGACCCCCTAACAGTATTCCTTTCAATTCCTGCATTGCTCAGAAATCCAAAATCAGAAAATGGAAATCGGAATTCTAATTTAACTCAACTTTGTCATTTTAGCCTCAGAACGTAGAACTCCGAATGCTGAATTTTTCAGCAAATTTTTAAATTTAGACCAATCACAAGACTGATTTTCCATTCTTCCGATTTCCATTATACCGATTTCTGTTTTTCCATTTTGGTGGGGGTTTTTATTTTTTATTTTTTTGCATTCTCTGATGCAAAAATGACTAATAAATTACTCCTCGAAAATCGGAAAACTGAAAACCGGAAAAAGAGAAAATCATGAAAAATGGAAAATAAGAATGTATTTAAAATAAGATTTTCTGCAGTATAGGAAATTGGCTTTTCTGACCATTCCTAATAAGGTTCTTCAAATAAAATGAAAGTAAACCTATTAAGCCTTTTGGATTTTTTTTTATTATTCTTTTTTAAAAATTGGATTTTAGAATCTATCATCCAGTCCATCCTTTTCCTGTCTGTCTGTCTGTCTGTCTGTCTGTCTGTCTATCTATCTATCTATCTATCTATCTATCTTTCTATCTTATGCTACAAGCAGAACATTCCCATTTCTCTCTTTGCAGAACCTCCCATCCCCCGGTAATAACGGCAGAAGCTGTTTCAACAAATTGAGCTGTTTAATAATGAACATTTTCTGGGCTGATTTAGAGGAATCTGAAGGACGATAATTTTCGTTTTTCCCCCAAGTACGATGTAATTAGGCCACTGCACAAACAGTCTGACGGAACCTCACCGAAAATTCAGCCGTGCAAATTATCACTCATGAAAGTTTTAGAAGGTGCTGACGGTTCATAAATTGACAAGAAGCTTATTTTGTAATGAGAAAATAGAGGCAGAACTCAATAAAAGAGGAGATTTACTACATCCTTCTTTCATACTTTTGTTAGATGAAGTGCAGTAATGGAAGTGCCCGTTTCTTTGTCTGGCCCAGACTGGAAAAGAGGAAGTGGCTGTTCCTGTGTGTGGCCTAGGCTAGGAAAAGATGTAGTGCCTGCTTCTACCTAGGCTGAGGAAAGAGGAAGTGGCTGTTCCTGTGTGTGGCCTAGGCTAAGAAAAGATGTAGCGCCTGCTTCTACCTAGGCTGAGAAAAGAGGAAGTGGCCATACCTCCCAACTTTTTGAGAGGAGAAAGAGGGACATTTAAGCCACGCCCCTGCCACACCCCTGATCACGCCCCATCACTCCCCTAGTCATGCATACCATAAAGATTTCATAAGAAAAATATGTTGTTTTATAATTCAAACCACACTGGTCCTTTCCTTTCTATACTGGTTTATTTTCCTTCATAGTAACATTTTAAAATTAGTAATATATCAATTTAAAGGATGGAAATAAAGTTTAGAGTCAACCAAACACAGTGAGTGAACAGAGTGAAAACACGAAATGCAAAATTGCGTTTTCACAATTTTTGGTGTGAAAGAGGGAAACAGTAAATTCGGGCGCCTGAGGCTAGTGGACAAATCGGGCGCCGCCATTCACTCCTATAATAAATATCGTTTAATGGGCGCCCGATAGGAAAAAAGGGCGCCGGAGAAAACTAACGTTTTAAAAGCGGCGCCCGGAGACTTAATGTTTTATTACTGCTTCTCATGATTACACATTATTTAATGATTTATACATTTTTAAATATTATTTTTAAACGAAAAACAGTACAATATTTTTTCCCAAACATTATTTTTAAACGAAAAACAGTACTTTTTTTTTTTTTTACATTATTTTTAAACGAAAAAACCAACAGGGGGGTCTTAGGTTTAGGCACCAACAGGGGGGTCTTAGGTTTAGGCACCAACAGGGGGTTTTAGGTTTAGGCACCAACAGGGGGGTCTTAGGTTTAGGCACCAACAGGGGGGTCTTAGGTTTAGGCACTAACAGGGGGGTCTTAGGTTTAGGCACTAACAGGGGGGTCTAGGGGTTAGGGGTAGGTACAGGGAGGGTTACTTAGTAATTTTTTTTTTAAACGTTATTATACGTTTCACTATTTAAACGAAAGATTAACGTTTTTAAAATTGCCAATTTAATGCACATTATTTAATGATTTATAACTTTAAAAAACATTAATTTTAAATGAAATACAGTACAATACAATTTTAAACGTTATCCATGATTATCGTTAAAACCCGGCGCCCTTTTTTCCCAGCGCCCCTTTTTAACGTACGCGTGAAAGAGCCCTCTGGAGGAACTACTGAGGTAAGTAACTAACTTTTTTTTTACTCACAGGATTGCTATAAGGTAACCGAACCTCCGCCCCCCCCCCCCCCCCGGCCCCGCCCGCATCTCATGCTGCAAAACTTGCGGCTTGTTGTGCTGCTAATTAAAAAAATTGAAAACACGACTGTACTTACTTTTTAATGTGCTGCATTTGTGAAAAGTAATTAGTATTTTCCCGTGTTAATTACCACGTGTGTGGGACCGCGTGGAGAAGAACGCGCTGCCTTCCCCAGGCTCATCACCTTGACTTAATTATAAAGATTGTAGCGATTAAAATATTGCGTCCGCCCAGACACTCGCCCGTGCCTGGCTGGGAGTCTTCACTCTCCGTAAATGAAATCTTTTCTTCTTCTTCTTCCCCTTGCTTCGCCGTTCTCCCTCCGGCAGCAATATAATTAAGTTTAAGAAAACACGAAGGGTGATTATATCTTCCTGATCTATTTAATCACAATCTCAGTGTCGTTACCCACCGGAAAAACTATTCCCTGAAATATGAAATGATAGCTATCAGTAGAGCGCCGTTCAATGAGCTACACTGACTCCCGGGCCTCCAGAAGCAGATATTCCATCATTATCTGCATCCGTCTGAGCCTTAAGGAGCACCCCGGGCAAAATGTAAGAACAAAAGACGTTGCCATACAGGTGTAAGGTCAAATAATGCTGTTGTTGTACCTTTCTTACTGCTTGTTTCTTGTATTCTGTGTTGGGATGATAGCAGACAGTGGTTTTTGTGTTTCTGCTTTTTCAGTTTTTGATACCAGATGATTATCAGAATGCCCAGGTAGCATGTGGTAATCCAAAACCACTAGGAAAGTATAAAGCCCCATCTACACGATAAGTACTGTACGAAGTGGAGGCGCCCGTTTCTAATGTTGTTAAGTGTACAGAGATCTCCAAAAGACAGTATCCAACAATAACTTATGTGTTGTCCTTCCTTTAAGGTTCCTGTTCTAGATATATAAATCAGGATTCAGATAAAAAGTTCAATAATATTTAATCGTGCACTTGACAACTCGTTTCATGATAAAAACCACTTCTTCAGGTCAGTAACGTGCCTAACACCAGGGTAGTCCTGTTTCCGGGCGCTGTTTGTAAAGCTTTAAGGCTGAAGCCTATGACAGCCGATCACAGTGATTGGCTAGGAGGGGGAGGAAGGGAGCACAATAAACATAATAAAAAAAGAACAACATCAGACCCCACCAACAGAAAGCTCTGTTGGTGGAGAGAAAAGGTGGGGGGGGGGCAGTTGTGTGCTGTGTTGTGCAGCCCTGCAGCAGGACCTTAAAGCTGCAGACAGAAACCCATTTTGTACACAATGGCCTGGTCTGGTCTTTAGGGGGGTTTAGCACATGGTCCTTAAAGGGAAGGTTCAGGGACTATAAAAAATAAAATAAAAATCCAAATCCAATTACCTGGGGCTTCCTCCAGCCCGTGGCAGGTAGGAGGTGCCCTTGGCGCCGCTCCGCAGGCTCCCGGTGGTCTCCGGTGGCGCTCCCGACCTGGCCAGGTATCTTCTGTGCTCCAATCTGCGTCTCACTGGTGCGCGCTGACGTCATCGGACGTCCTCCGGGCTGTACTGCGCAGGCTCAGAGCTACTGCGCCTGCGCAGTACAGCTCGGAGGGCGTCCTATGACGTCAGCGCGCACCAGTGACACGTGGATTTGGATTTATTTTTTTTTATAGTCCCTGAACCTTCCCTTTAAGGGTTAAAGCTCATCCCTAGAGTTTGTGAATGATATCTATAGGTTTTTTTTTTGTATGTGTGTGACCAAGTTTCACAGATTCTAACTCTTCTCCAACCTCTGCTCTCAAGTATAGTGATTTGCCGAACCGTATACAAACATGAGAAACTTTGAATTTGTAGAATAGAAGATTGCAATTTTATATCTTTATTGGCTGGAAACTGAAAAAAAAATGTGGGGCTACATCTTCTGAGTAACCCTTGATCCAGCCTCTCAAGACCTCTAGAGTGAGATAAAAATAGAATGCAGCATCCACCCCCCCCCCCCCCCCCCCCCAAACACTAAGACCATGACACCGTAATGAAATCTTGACAACTTTCTCTGAATCGGCTTGACATTAAATTGTCAAACGCTGACTATAGAAAGGGCACATTAGAGTGTCACCCGGATATAATAACATGTCACATTTAATTAAAGTCCTGCGGGAGAGCGCCATCCCATTCATTAGACAGAGCGGTGCGTAATGGACAGGTGCAATTCGGGCATCTGATGATGGCGGCAGCGGTGCGACAGACCGTGTGTATGTGAAATGTCATGCCTGTAAGATGTCTCTATAGGTTAAAGTGAGGGGAGTGCACATAGCGAGGGTTCCGTCCTTCCCCCTTCACGGCAGGCGTTATTGCATAAGGCAGCCTGTCACCGTGCAACGAGATCTAAAGGATTAATGTTGGCCTATCGCAGGATTGCGTGGTTCTAAAGCGTAACACACATAACTACAGTCACACTAACATGGTTAACCAGCCCGAAAAATAAACACGCATCCAACAGGAATCCAGCTGTAGACGACATTTCTATTTCAGTTTTGGTTATAATGGGGAACATTTTATTTTGAACAAGTAGTGTGAGCACTCGGCCTTATTGGAGATGTGCTGGGGAACTACATATAGGGATCTTTTTAAAAAGCCAAAAGGAAGGTAGGAAATGTCGGTTTCCGATTCCGCAAAACTTCAGGTTTCCGCCAATGCTGATTACCGATTCTGCAGATTTGTGATTCCATTTCCAAGGCATCTTTTTTTCGGTCATTTTTTGCATTCTCTAATTGGCCAAATACTACCGAGTTGACTCTGCATTCTCGGATTGGTCCAATGCTTGGGCTAAAATTACCAAGTGGCGGTAATGCGGTATTTCCGCAGAAATCCCATTTCCGATATTTTACTAGCAGCTATTCCAGATAGTACAATATTGGTAAATGTATCTATATTCTGTTATCAACGTATCTTATCCTATTCTTACATGAACCTTCTCTGCATCTATGCCGAACACTAACCTACCCCCTACCTATGCCTAACAGTAATGTCTCACTCTCTATGCCTAACACTCCTACTCATACCTAACACTAACCTCCCACCATCTATGTCAAATACTCCTACTCATACCTAGCACTAACCTCCCATCATCTATGCCAAACACTCCTACTCATGCCTAACACCAACCTCCCATCATCTATGCCAAACACTCCTACTCATGCCTAACACTAACCTCCCATCATCTATGCCAAACACTCCTACTCATGCCTAACACTAACCTCCCATCATCTATGCCAAACACTCCTCTTACTCATGCCTAACACTAACCTCCCACCAGCTATGTCAAACACTCCTACCCATGCCTAACACTAACCTCCCATCATCTATGCCAAACACTCCTACTCATGCCTAACACTAACCTCCCATCATCTATGTCTGATGCCAGGGCCAGCGCTGCCATTGAGGTAAAGGGGGAATTTGACCCAGGGCCCCAACCGTTCCAGGGGACCCTGTGTCGCTGGACCTGCTCGGGGGCTGAAGACGGAGAATGGAACAGAGCCACCACTGAGACAGGTGAGATATTGCAAGGCAGTTGAAGAACAGATTATGCGGGCCACAAAGAACTGGCAGGGGGAGGCCACCGGGGGGGGGGGGGGGGGGGAGCTGGAGCTGACTTTGATGTGGGGCGTTAGGGGGGCCCCAAGTTACTTTTGCCCCGGGGCCATCATGTGGCTTAAATTAGCGCTGCCTAAAACTAACCAACCCCCTACCAACCGACCTAACACTAACCTCCCACCATCTATGCCCAACACTAACCAACCCGTTACCTACATTTAACACTAAAAACTCTCATCATCTATGTCACACTAATCAACCCTTTACCTATGCCTAAAACTAACCTCCCTGAAACTGGCAAACTGGTGGGACTAAAAATATCATTGCAACTGTATATATAACCGTTATGGTGTATAACCACTGCATTATAACACTTACCTTTATCTATATAACATCACCATTAATAATATCGTTATAACAGTGTTCTGAATACAAAACCGTTAATAATACATTTGTAACAGTATATATAACTGTTTAAATACATTGTTGCACCTACAATTATATTATTACGCTAAACTTTACATTCTTCGCCTACGATATTCTATAACCGTAGCCAAGTCCAAATTTGTTTGTGGCAGAATGAGGTTGATGGCTTGTTCAGCTGAGCGATAGTAAGGGGTACTCTGTGAGCATTTCTGCTTGTCACTACTCATATAGCATAGCAGTAATTTTACCATAAAATTCATAATTACAATGCAAAATCGTAATGCAAAAATTCATTCTAGTACAAAATGAATTTCACACGTAAACCTAATGTGTAACTTCCCAATGACTTGTAATTTTGTGAAAATGTAATGGATTTCACAAGAGATGAGAACTTTCTTGAAAAGGACTTTCTCCATTCACTCCAATGCACTTGGCAAAAATGAGTTTTCTTACGCTCAAGTATTTTCACAAATCTGCTCATCTGCCTGAAAATGTGACATTTTCTTAAAAAAATGATGGCGAAAGAAATGTAATGTGTAATGTAACTTGAATATATCAGGTTAATTTTTTCTCTCCCTGGCCCTGCACAGCTTGTTGTTACATGACTGCAGAATGCCGGTAACTGTTTGATCAGCAGCATTAACATGAAGCCCCTCCTCAGAGTTTGCACTGCACGTTATAGCCCTGGTGCGACCAACAAAAAAATAACTCCTGTATAGGAAGCCAGGTAAAGGTGTCCCCAATAGAGGTAGCCAAGAATAGGTGGCCCCAGTAGAGGTAGCAAGGTATAGTTGCCTCCAGCATAGGTTAGCCAGACAGGTGCCCCCAGCATGCGTTAGCAAGCCTGTCCTTCCCTCCATATTTGGCCACCACTCCTTTACCTCCCGGAGTCCTGCAGGCTCCTCTTCCACAACCACAGTCCTCCCCGATCCCCTCGATGCATGCCCGGCAGCACGGTAGAAACCTCAGCGGTGAACCACAGAAAGTCAGACGGGAAAGCGGTTCCCTTGGTAACATTGCGTATATAGGCAGTAAGTACTTCCTGTATATGTGCCGCTACTAGGAGAAGCCGCTCTTCTGTCTGCTTTGCGCGGGTGATTTTACTGTACACTTCTGGGATTCCCCCGATCGCAATCACCGCTTGTAAAAGCACTGTAACACGATCACTCAAGAATCGCGGCAAAATGGTGCAGTAACACGCTTTGCGATTGCCGTTAATCGGGAAACGCCCGTGATGGCCGGCAATCACGGCAGTGACATCACTGCCATTAGGTTTCTATTGCGCTAGCGCTTTAAAAGCGCTAGTGATTTGGCAATTAGCGGGAACCACCCCCTAATCGCCCTAGGGAGAACAGGCCCTTACAGGTATTGGGGGATACCTGTACAAATGCTAGGTTCTCCTCCGAAATGCCGAGTTGCCGCTAGCTTCTGTATGACACTTTTGTTTTGCTTTTTTTTTTACAGTTTGCACTAAGAAAAAATTCATTATTTGTCTCGGAAAGTTTGTAGTTCCACCTCGAGATAACGGGAATGGCGCGCTTAATCGGGGCGCGGTGAGCGCAGGATATTTCCGGACTGTACAATATGTCTGTAAGCAGAGCCTGTGCCTAATATATATCTGATTATTTATCACGTCAGGGGGAAAATAAAATTGTTCCGTGAGCAGTGTTGCCATGGTGACGTTCCCACAGTCACTTTAGACAGATCTCTCATGTTTGAAGTGTTCCATATTCTAAATATATAAGATGTTTATCACAATGAATATCAACAGCAGCAGCCAACGCGGCAATGTTCACTTGTTCAGTAAAATATGCTGGAGATCACGTTTTCTGCACGGCGGCGGGGGCACACCTGTCCGATAACAAAATGTTCTTTCCTGGCCTTTGTTGTAATAAGAGTATAATGGATGGCAGGAGGGGGAGGAGATGACAGACAGACAATTCTCACCATGCTCTGCAGCATCTCAAGAATTCAAAGCAAAGGCATGCGGTCCACATTGATTATTTAACGGGAAACATGTTTGGCTGTTTTGTGATTTTGATCTCATAGTGTATGGAAAGTCTACAGGTAGCCAGGGCCGGATTTGTACTTTTTACCGCCCAAGGCCACTGTCACCAGCACACACCCCCTCCCCCTTGCCTCCAGTATAAGTAGTCAGATGACCCCTCCCCCTTTCCTCTAGTATAGGTAGCCAGATGACCCCTCCCCCCTTTCCCTCCAGTATAGGTAGCCAGATGACCCCTCCCACTTTCCCTCCAGTATAGGTAGCCAGATGACTCCCTTAGGGCTTGTTTACACTAAGGGCGTTTTTGCCCTTTTTTCAAGCGCAGGCGATTTTCAAAATCGCCCATAAAACCCTTGTGCAGTGAATGGCTGTGAGAAGGTTCATATCAACGTATTGCGCCCGTTTTGCGGTCTGCAAAGGGGTGCCTGTACCATTTTTGGGGCGTTTTTGCTATAATGGAAGGTATAGGGAAAATTCAAAACGCTCACAAAATCGTTTTGTGCAGCGATTGCGTGAGCGTTTTTAAGAATAAATACATTAAGCTTGATTCACTTGATTCACTAAACCGTGATAGCTGATATCACGGACCCAGTAGCGTTTTGCGCGTGTTCTAATGCACGTAACATTTTCACGTGCTAACGCAAATTTTTGTGTGCAAAATGCAAATTTTCAGGCAAAAATTTATATTGTGCATGTTAGCATGTGCAAAACGTTACGTACATTATAACACGTGCAAAACGCTAGTGCGACCGTGATATCAGTTATGACAGTTTAGTGATTAAGCCCATTGTAGTTATTCTTTTCATTTACGTCAGGGAGTGAATTACAAAACCGCTCTGGAAAAGTGCTTAGAAAAACACTTTTACCAGAAAAGCAGCAGAGCACCGGGACACAAAAATGCAAAACACTTGCGTTTTCGATTTTAGGTGTGAATAAGGCCTTAATCACACGGCTGTCCCAGGTACAGCGCTGCTGCTGATCGCAGCGCTGTACATGTAAATACACGGCGGTTTCGCCATGTAACAGTCTTCCGAGCGGCCATTGCCGCTCGGAGACTGAAGGCTCCGCTCCGCTCCACCCACCAAGTGGGAGATGCGTCTGCGCGCAATCTCCTGCAAACCGCTGCCCCAGGACTTTACGCCAATCGGGGTTAGCTGGTCCTGGCGCTGCCGCCGCGGCCACGCCCGTCGGCGTGACGCGGTCAGCAAGCGGTTAAAAGTGATGTTTTATACGTTATAGTGAGCTGCTCCTGGAGCCCCCTTTTTTTCTATTTGTTGATTGATGGACATTAAATAATACTCTGGATGTTGCACCACCTGTCAAGAATGTGACACAGTGTTGTTACTGCAGCATAGAGTGCACTCGCCACACATACTCTCTCTTGCAAGTGGAATAGTACAGATAATGTATAAATGCAAACACTTTTGTCACGTTTGCTTCTCATCTTGATGTCGCTTGCCGTTACCGCGACGCACCCGATCGACCCCAATGGCCCCACATCTTGTAGCATGTCTGATCATCCAGCTTCCCCGATCGGGTATGCTCTTTGGGGCACCAATTTTTAACTGATTCAAATTCGGATGGTTCATCAGCCACCAAGTCGTGTATGTATGGTCACGACTCACGAGGCCTGGATTTTCGTTACCTGAGCCTATAGGTACAGATGTCCTGGCACCCTAGACTTCCCTACCCTCCATGAACCTACAAACTCCTGCCGAACTGCTGGCTGGCACATCTGTCACTTCTCCCTTACTTCCTTTACTTCCTTTCATAGCTACAGGTGTCCCTTTGCAGTAGGTAGCCAGAGGAACCTCAGAGTCAGAATTAATTTACGTAGCTAGAGGTGTCCCTTTGCATTAGGTAGCCCGAGGAACCTCAGTATTAAGTAGCTAGAGGTGCCTCCAAGTATTCGGTAGCTAGAGGAACCTCAGAATTAAGTAGCTAGAGGTGCCTCCAAGAATTAGGTAGCTAGAGGAACCTCAGTATTAAGTAGCTAGAGGTGCCCCCAAGTATTAGGTAGCTAGAGGAGCCTCAGTATTAAGTAGCTAGAGGAACCTCAGTATTAAGTAGCTAGAGGTGCCTCCAAGTATTAGGTAGCTAGAGGAACCTCAATATTAAGTAGCTAGAGGTGCCTCCAAGTATTAGGTAGCTAGAGGTACACTCAGTATTAAGTAGCTAGAGGTGCCTCCAAGTATTAGGTAGCTAGAGGAACCTCAATATTAAGTAGCTAGAGGTGCCTCCAAGTATTAGGTAGCTAGAGGTACACTCAGTATTAAGAAGCTAAAGGTGCCCCTGACTGAAGGGAGATCTCATCAGTGGAATGCCAAAAGCTGGATGAGTAATGTAATTTACACTCTGCTTATGACTCTAAATAGAGCAGGAGAGAGGGAGGGACTTGGGGAGGGGAGTGAGACGTCTTTTCATCATCAGACACCTGTAGGCACATGCCTACCGTCAGGGCGGGGCCGAGGCATAGGCTGGAGAGGCTCCAGCCTCAGGGCGCAGTGTAAGAGGGGGCACAAAATTCATTCAGCTTTCATTCCTAATTGTGTATGAAGCAGAAAGAAATAAGAAAAGGGGATACATAGCAGTGACTGCAGGCCAGAAAACTAGATATTAAGGTGTTGGGGAGGTTGTGGGCCCTGTGGCCCTCTTAGTCTAATTGCAATCAGTGTGTGACAGCTGGGGTGGGAGGGATGGAGGGGGCGCACGTTGGTGTCTCAGCCTTGGGTGCTGGAGGACCTTGCCCCTGCTCTGCCTACCGTGCCTTTAGTGTAATTCCAGCTCTGATGGCCACCTTTATAGTATTAGAGGCGGAGCATCAGCATAGAAGCCAGGCAACCAACATTTTTTTTATTAGAGAATGGAGATGGTGGCCTCTGTATTCCTTTCACTTCAGGTACTCTTTGACTTGGTAGGTGGTGAGGAAGGATATATGCATACAATCTTGGAAGATCTTCATACACCTCAAACTACAGCAAACTTATAAAGCATCTTCTAGGGTCAGTCCACCCTAAACTGATACTTGCTTGATGCATTTTGGTGGCTGCAGATGGAATTGTCCAGTCGTTATTTTACAATCTCCCTGGCCCTCTCCTCCAGCAGCGGGTCCCGGAGCTACAGGAGGAACTCATTTTCCAAATAATATTTCTCCGCAGGCAGTCAGTACTTTGTCACAGGAGGCTTAAAAAATTCATTTCAGGTTATTTTACAATGAGCTGGTGAAATTTACTAAATCCTTTTTCAAGGGAAACTGTGAAAATGTTCATGAAAATGGGCTCCAATTTCACCATGAGACGTCTTTTTTTTACAAAACTGCACTTTTTCTATAACAAGAGACAATTCCTGTTAATTTAAAGCACACCTGAAACTGAGCGGGATATGGAGGCTGCCATGTTTATTTCCTTTTAAACAATGCAAATTGCCTGGCTGCTTCTGCATCTGTGCGCACTCCAGTTTGAATGCCATGCGTCTTGCCACATGGCGGCAAATCACACTTAAAGTGGACCTGAACTCTTGCACAGGACACAAGGAAAACATAACAGAAATGCACACTGTATATATTTAGAGAGTTTAGCCTGTCTAATTCCCCCTCATTTGTGTCTAATCACAAGTTGTAATTTGATCTCCCCACTGTGTCACATGACTGCCTCTGGCAGATAAGCCCATTTGATAATACAGTCTGTAAACAATATGTCTGCTTCTATTAATAAAAGTAGAAACTGTGCAGATTTATTTTAGGATTTTTATCAGCTGTAACAAAAAAAAGTGAAAATGAGCTTTACTCACCTGGGGCTTTCTCCAGCCTGGAGAAAGTCCCAAGTGAGTAAAGCCCATTTTCACTTTTTTGGCCTGATAACTCCTTTAAGCTAATAACATTTTTAGGGAACATGGTTCCCGATCACCGATCCGTGTCCCCCGTAGAAAAACCGAAGCGCTCTTACAAGAGGCTTCAGTCTTTCTGCGCGTCAAAATTTCCGCATCCCCCTTGTGCTTCCGCTTAGTGAGAAGCACAAGGAGGGGAAAAAAAACTGAAGGTGGCCATCTTGTGGCCAAATAGTAAAATTACATATTTTTTACATTACAATTTACACATATAACAACATTAAAAATTAACTGTTTATTTCCCACACCAAAATAAAATGTTTAATGGAAAAAAAATATTACATTACAAGCATTTGAACTTTTTAAATATGCATTTATAATGGTTATACTACGAACATTTTTTAAATTATAAGCTTTTAAATAGTGATGGACGCAAAACGGAAACAATGCATCTTTATTTCCAAATAAAATATTGGCGCCATACATTGTGATAGGGACAAAATTTAAATGGTATAATAACCGAGACAAACGGGCAAATAAAATACATAGGTTTTAATTATGGTAGCGTGGATTATTTTAAAGCTATAATGGCCGAAAACTGAGAAATAATGAATTTTTTCCATTTTTTTCTTATTAATCCTGTTAAAATGCATTTATAAAAAAATAATTCTTAGCAAAATGTACCACCCAAAGAAAGCCTAATTAGTCGCGGAAAAAACAAGATATAGGTCAATAAATTGTGATAAGCAGTGATAAAGTTATTAGCGAATGAATGGGAGGTGAAAATTGTTTTGATGCATAAGGTGAAAAATCCCCGCAGGCTGAAATGGTTAAAGGTTATTATGGTGTGGTGTTGTGTATCTTTTAGAGCAGAGAGGAAAATTCTGAGTTCAGGTCCACTTTAAAGCGGTATAAAACCCTGACATAATGTTCCATAAAAACATATTTTCCTACTTTTTATATGCCATACGGTTATCATATTTGCTTTATTTCATAAGTACTATTATTCATTTAGAAATTACAAGTTCCCAAAGTACAGGTTTGAGAGCTGACTTTTATTCATAACTGCTTTATTCAACTTGTAATGTAAGCAGAAATGGTTTCTGAGTGTCTGACTGTGTTCAGGAGAGTCTGCACAGTCAGAGAGGTTCATGCGAATTTTCATGCAAATTTTCATGCGTATTCGCATGGATGACGATGTATGCGAATTTAACCATGGCAGTGCTGGTGTGCTTTTCCATTGTTTCTATGCGAATTCGCATACGAATTCGCATACCCAAGCCTCATGCGAATTTCCTACTAAATACATTGTATGCGATTCGCGTAGCGGTATGCGGTATGCGAATTCTGATGGCTCTGCCATGCGAATTTTTTCTGCACAGAAAAACGCAAAGGAATCATGACAAGTGGAAACAGTCCCATTCACTTGTATTGCTATGCGAATTTGCATGCGAAAAACACGTGCAAATTTGCGATAGTGGAAATGGGCCCTCAATTGTATCAAGTGAGAATGTAAATACAAGATAACATTATCTCCACTTTGGATGACTCCAGCTTTCTCTGCAGGGAACTTGGAAGACCTGTGTTTAACTAACTAAATGCTGTTCTAGTAAAAAAAAAATGGTGTTAGTATATAATATGCTATAAATAATCTTTTAGAGCAAAGAAGAAATGCTGGGTTTCATTCCGCTTTAATGAAAGTCTATGGGCTACATTGCAAATCGCAGCTCTCTGTTAGCCCTCATACTACAGCAAAGTCCCCATTATCCGGAATTTAGGCAACTGGAAGTCTCATCTAACCATCACGTCTGACTCTGAGTGATAACAGGGACTGGTTGGGGGGGGGGGGTGTCAAGCACGAACCTCCCCCTTTGTGCAGGATAAAATACTCACTGAGCCTCCAGTGACTCCTGTAGCCTCCAGCGGCTTTCTGGTGTCCGTGCATGGCTACCGGTGTGTCACATGACCAGACGCGGGTCAGGTGACACACCGGGAGCCACACATGGAGGACACCGGAAAGCTGCCAGGAGCTACAGGACATCGCTGGAGGCTCGGTGAGTATTTTATCCTGCACGAAAGGGGGAGGTGTGTGCTTCCCCTCCCCTCCTCCCCTTTGCCCAAGAAACTGGCAAGTGCGTGTATGCGGCATCAGCCGATCCCCTTCAGCGCCAGATACTAAAGTCCTTGCAGTACAAGGAGGTAGTACAATTGACCAATCAAAATTGAAGGTGGGTACCAGTTTTTTAGTGCTACGGTTAACAAAAAGATGGGGGCTGTAGTACTAGTAGGTTCATTCTGATGGAGACGAGTGTGTTCCCAGCCTGAAAAAAGGAAGAAAACTACTGGAGGACTAGAGAGGGTTGTTTGAGAAGCAGGTAGTCTAGGCGTACAGCGCTCAGTGCCCAGCGCCAAAACTAGGCTGCGCCATAGCAGTAATGTTATACTGTGTGGGGCATGTAAGAGTTATTCGGGGCTCTGGCCCAGGGCTGCCATTAGAAATGTTGAGGACCCAGACCGTCCCATACTGGGAAAACCAACTGGGCCCCCCTTACTCCCCTACACCCCTATATTTAGCCACTTTATCCACCACTACAGTATATCTACGTCTTCTGTTACTACATCTAAGCCACAAGGACGTAGATATACGTCTTGTAGGTGAAGCACAGCTGTGCACTGTTGTGCTTGCTCCTGTGCAAAATCTCTGGCACTATCTGCTGCAGCATTAATTGGTGAAAGGGAATATATGTTGCCTGAGCCAATAAGATTCATTTTTACCATTAAAAATACTTTTATTTTCTCAGTTCATTGTGAAAAATACATACTGTAGCCAGGGCCGGAGCTACCATAGGAAAAAATGGGCAATTGCCCCAGGGCCCCAGAGCCTGTAGGGGCCCCCAAGGTGTCCCTCCCCATCTTAACTGTTGCTCCCCAGGGACTCTACAGAGTCTGTTAAGTTGGGAGGTGATTGGGGGAGGGTCAGCAGCCAGCTCAGGGGCCCAGGAGAGAAATTTGGCTGCAACAAAGGGCCTCTAATGGCGCTTTTTGGTCGGGGGGGTGTCTGTTTGGGGGCCCCCAGGCTAATTTTGCCCTAGGGCCCAATTGTTACTTGAACCGGCCCTGACTGTAGCATTATTTCAGAATCAAATATCTTCACCATAAATTGTGATAGGAACATAATCTATGTTTTGTGATAAATGTTAGAAATGGGCAAACAACATTTGCATTTTTTTATTTACAGTAGCGCTTTTTAATTTTAAACTGAAAATAGAAAAAACACATTATTTCTCAGTTTTACCATTTTTTTCCCTCTATTACCCATTAAAATACACAGAGAAAATTGTTCGAGGGAAAAATGCCATACAATGAAAGCCTAATTAGTCTTGAAAAAAATGATATATATTTCATTTAGGTGTCATAAGTAAGGATAAAGTTATTGCTGATTAAATAGGGACATAGCTAAAATGTCAAAACTGATCTGGTCCATAAGGGGGGAAACAAGGTCAGGATGCAAAGTGGTTAAGGTGAAGCCCCTATATTTATGGTTATCGTCATTGATCAGCAAAGCGCTGTGAAACATGTTATGCTATTGGATTACTCTCACTGCAGTGCTTGAGCAGCGCTGGCAATTGCAAAAATCACAGGCTGCATGCAGCATTTTCTCAGCGATTGTGATTTTTATTCACTGAAATGGGAATGGCAAGGTACAAGCATGGCAAAATCTCACAAAAAAAAAATCACACTGCAAAATAGAACATAGCCACACCCACTGACACTGACACCCACTGTATTGTAGGTGTGGCCCATATGCCTAGCATTGTTCCCCAGATCCTAGACTCACTAGGGCCCCATACTGCAATCCCACCAGTGATGTCCTAAAGGCGGCCCTGTTCTGGCCCCTGAATAACATCTCCCTCCAAGTTGCAATGACTTGGAGGGGGAATAGTATTTGACGCCGCCGGGAATTTGAGCAGCATCACCCTGCACCCAGCTTACTGGCGGCGTACTAATACGTACGCGTTGGAGAGCTAGATCCGACTTGCAAGTATCTACCTGTAAATGCAAAGAAAAGAAACCCAATGGACACAGACTACATATTTTCTCCTGAGGCTCCATCCACTTTCGCTAGTGATGAGTCGAAATTTCGCCTTTGCGCAATTTTGCATCGTAATTTGCCATTATGACAGAAAGTCATAATTCATAACTTTCACAAATTTCTTTATTTATTTTGTTGTACAGGTAGTCCCCGACTTACGAACACCCGACTTACAAATGACCCGCCGATACAAACAGCATGGATTGTGTGTTTCCATGGGAGTAAATCAAAAAAAAATTTCAAATTAAATTTGTAGTTTTTGATAAAATCGATTTTAAAAAATTCAAAGTAAAAATGGCTTTTAAAGAGAAATTGTGACCAAGAATTGAACTTCATCCCAATCAGTAGCCGATACCCCCTTTCCCATGAGAAATCTATTCCTTTCTCAAACCGATCATCAGGGGGCTCTGTATGGCTAATATTGTGGTGAAACCCGTCCTACAGGACACTGTGAGGACCATGGTCCTGGCAGTTTCCTGTCTGTGAACCTCATTGCATTGTGGGAAATAACAGCTGTGTTATTGTTTACAGCTGTTTCCAACTTCCAAAAAAGCAAGCAGCATCTCCTTCCACTGACATCACCTAACAGCAGTAAAAATGTCACCATGTGATAAATGTCAGAATGTAAATCAGGGAGAGGAAAGATTTTACAATGGGCAAACCCTGATTAAATCATTTATACATAATTATTGTAAAAATAAATAAATAAATAAAAAAAGCACTTTTAGTATTACATTATTTTCACTGGAGTTCCTCTTTAAACTTGTATAAGCAGGTACAGAGGGCAGAGGTGACACAGAGGGGGACACTGGAGGTACAGGGGACAGAAATGGCACAGTGCTGCGACTTAAGAACGGATTCAGGTTAAGAACGAACCTACAGTCCCTGTCTTGTTCGTTAACCAGGGACTACCTGTACTTTGTAATTTTTTGTCGCAATTTTGCGTTCAATCACAATTTTGTGTTTCATTTCACAAATTTCAAGCAACACAATTTTTTTTTTTTTTTTTTTTGCTTTTCTGTGAAAATTCTTTACAAAAATAATTGTAATTACAAAAAATAATTGTAATTACAGAAATGTTGTCACAAAAATAATCGTAGTTACAAAATTATCATTATTATGAAAATTTTGTATAAAGTCGTCGGAGATGAGTGAAAATGTAGATATTCTTTTCGCATTCATTTTTGCGAAAAATCAAGTAAAAGCGAAATTGTCATTAAAAATAATTTTGCAATAAGTTTGATTTTTCGCTAAAAATAAACAATTTTTATATAATTTTTTGCATATGGCTAAAATACAATGTATTTTCACAAATATTTTCTTGAAATCAAATATAGCAAAATTCGCAAGCAACACTGATAGTCGGAATTGCACAAAATTTGGCATATTTTTTTCCGATTACTATTTTTCAATTTCAATCATCATCCTAATTACAAAAGTTATTTTGCAAAATCGTAATTAGCCCGTTGCGACCATTGCTACCCTCCACCCCTCCACCCTGCGGCGAGAGCCACATATTCTGCGATCGCGCAGACATTCATACCTTGTCTCTCTACCTCCAGCTGGAGGCTGCGTAACACTTGCCACATCCTGTTTTAACAGCTTGCAAATTTCTATGTGAGATTTTGTGTTTATTTTTCTGATGGGGGTGGCGTTTGCTGTGCAGTTTCTGCTGTGAATTCCTCTATAATCCCAGGGTATAGCTGCCATGGAAGCATTTATACGGCAGGCATTTCTTCCATAAGCCGGTAATGTGGTAACTCTAGCCCCTTGTTCTGCGAATGATGCACTGCATTCCGCGGCCTGCACATTTTTCACCCTGATTCCGCCTACATCGCTACACCAACCTTCTGTTTACGTGACGGTAATCTGTTCCAGATCGCTGCGGGATGCCTGGACCACACAGCGCCTCCTTCTTCTACTCTCTGCCTAGTTCTACATCAAAGTTCTCCAGGTCTGATAGAATTTCACACAAATTATATTTCCCTTTCACCAAACAGGCCCAGACTCTAACGAAACTGTGTTCCGCATCAATACTGGCTTCAGTGTGGAGGACCTTTGAAACTTTTTTGCCCTGTTTAGGCTCATCCTCTGCCCATGTTTTTTAAAGGACAACTGAAGTGAGAGGGATACGGAGGCTGCCATATTTATTTCCTTTTAAGCAATACCAATTGCCTGGCTGTCCTGCTGATCCTCTGCCATAGACCCTGAGCAAGCATGCAGCAGATCAGGTGTTTCTGACATTATTCTCAGATTTGACAAGATTAGCTGCATGCTTGTTTCTGGTGTGATTTAGACACTACTGCAGCCAAATAGATCAGCAGGACTGCCAGACAACTGGTATTGCTTAAAAAGAAAGAAATATGGCAACCTCCACATCTCTCTCACATCAGTTGTCCTTTAAAGTGAACCAAGCTCCATTTTTAGCCCCTAGGCCTAGGGCATCTCTATAGCACATTAAAACCCTTGCCAACAACCTGTGGCTCATTATTAAAAAAATTGTACCTCTTCTTTTTACATTTAAAGGTTTAGCAGAAGTCTTTATTAATCTACTTCCATGGCCTGCCAGACCTCAAATATTTCAGGTAGATAAAGACTGATGCAATTATTTTGTTGTACACATTAGCAGAGTGTAAACAAATAAAAGCTTTCATCAGCAGGGGGGAGGGTCCGTAGATAGTACACTATGCTTCAAATTGTTTAGAGAAGTCACAGATGCTATCTTCACATCTTCCCTGTGGATAAATAACAAGCAGCTAGAAGGGGAGGGGAAAATATGGCAGCTCCTATAGCTATTAGAAACAAGGGGAAAAAAAGTGGTGCTTGGTTCCCTTTAAAGTGTTTTTTTGGAAGCTAAGTAGTGGATCATGGTAATAAGCGGAGTTCTCTTTTACTGCCAAACTGTTTTCGACTCGCTCTTTAACGACGTTCCAGTTAAACGTGCAGCTCGGCTGTCGCAGTCTGTAATCAGGAACCCAGGAGAGGTGTTAGAAGAGGAGGTAATAGTGCGGCTAATACACATAACTTCACAGCATTAGCATTCCTGCGAGATTGAGGCCGTCAGTTAGTATTCCAGAGGCCTCAGCTGTACGACACGCGCGGCAATTTCAGGCAGATCTCGTGTTCATCCCTCTTCTGAATAATAGATGTTCCCCCGAATATCGGCTCGCGTGAAAAGTAGACTTTAACAGTTTTTTAAACTTGCTAAATTTTGGGGGCCGCTATCGGCAGCAGCTGGAGGAGATCCAGGCGCCTGGAGATTAGCGGAAGCATCTGATCCGGAGGAAAAGCCATTTGAAAAGCAGATGATGACTGCAGCTCAGGTGCTGAGAAGGCCTCCGGTATGCAATGTACCCACACTAGCACCGCCGCTACGAGGTTGTCAAATACTTGTCTGGAGACTGCCTCATGAAACATTACTGCTATTACCTCACATTTGCCAATATGAGTGAGACAGGATAAGGGGCTTAAGATCTGAAATGCAGAAAATGCTGAATTCATTTTTGCTAATGCGAATAAATCAGAGCAGAACTCAGATATGAGACTGGAGACACCATGCCTGAGAAGAATGTTCTTTTGTTTATATACAGGGTTGGTTCTAGACTTTCTGCTGCCTGAAGCAAACTTGGAGGATGCGACCCCCCCCCACCCCATATTTATCCCCCATCACACATACCTTGTATTAGGGCCAAATTTACCATAGGGGCTTTAGGCATGTGCCTACAGGCGCCTGAAGGTGGAAAGGTGGCTCACTCCTCTCCCCTAGTGCCTCCCTCCCGCCTTTTCTATGCAGAGTCCTGAGCAGAGGTTACTCACACAGCTCTTGGCATTCCACTGACCAGGTCTCCCTTCAGTCGGGGGCACCTTTAGCTACTTAATACTGAAGATAGCTCTGGCTACCTAATACTAAGGCACCCACCTATAACTTACATTAGGCAAGTGTCAAGATGCGTAAAATTTACGCAACACAACGTCCCAGAGTGAAAAAGCCCTGAACCTCCCCCCCCCCCACAAACTACCTACCCCCACCTAACCTTAAAGTGAACCTCCGGACTAAAAAATCTACTCAGCAGAACTGAAAAGGCTTGGTGTTTCTTTAACCGTTTCACAGCATCAGAACTTTGTTTTTCTTAGCAAAGCATCATTTTTAGCTGCATTTTTAGCTAAGCTCCACCCATCAAAGAAAAAAAGGCCGGGCTTTTTTCCCCTGATGCTGTGCAGAGCATGATGGGATTTCCTATGCTGTTGTTCACGTTGCCTAGCTACTGGGAGAGGTGCTCAGGATACAGGACAGTTGGAACTGTGTCTCTTGCTCCCTGTCACCTCCTTTCAACCAAAAAGATGGCTGCCATCATGAAATCAAACATTTGCCTGTTCTTTTAAAACATTGTGGGTAAGAGATTATTTTACCTATCTATTTTAATTAACATAACTAATGTAACTTAATGACAGTATGTTTGTTCAGGCTGGAGTTCCTCTTTAACCCCTCTTCCACAAGATAAAAAACAGCACCTATTGAAATCTCGGCATTGAGGCGTTTTAGGTTGGTTGCTCAAGCAACCGGCAAACTCATGTATCCAACAACATCAGATGTGATGTGTGTATAGTGTGAAGGGGAGGAGGATGTAACACAGGATACCTTAGCTGGGTCATCATATAGCTCAGAAATGGCAGCACAGCATAGTATGACACCACTTAACAAATAATAATAATTAAAGACATTAGATGTAAATAAGCCATTTCGGACCCCAGAAACAAGAGAAAATTGAAGCCGGTCACAAGTCACAGGATGGCTTGATCAGAAACATCCAAACAGTGTCTCAATGTCAAGCGGGGCGTAGAGACGGAGAAATCGCCGACGTCTGCGCAGGTGACATCTGGGGCCGGTTTGGGGCGCCGCCAAGTCATCGTGCTGAGCGTTTTCCTTCACGCCGTACATTATTCACCCTGCTATTTATTATGCTATGTTGTGGTAAATTTTGTTGAGCTAGCTGTATGACTATTTTGCATTTTTGTGTGGGTGTCAGGCTGTTATTATGGGAAGGAGCTGCATATGACGGTGGTTGGATTGTAAATATAGTATTGATTTTTGCCAAGCTGTGCTTTGCTTACATTCCGCAGGTTTTCTCTGTGTGGCTGGAGGATATAACGTCTGTATACATGACGGCCGCGTGATGTATGTACGCATTACAAGCTTTGTACGCATCCACCGCACTGTTTCCCTTCAAGCCAAACCTATTTCGGGTTGCAAATAATAAACCGGGGGCCTCGTGTGAAGACGTGGGGGCTTTCAGACAACATGGAGGGCTTCGAGGACGTCCAACCTTTCATCTGATGGAAATCTACTGAAAATGAAAGACCTGTCAATCAATGTTTGATCATTTATTCAATCGAAAAGGCTGCTTTTTATCTAATTGAGCAAAAAACAGCATGTAGAGGAGGAGGGGAGGTAAAGGGTGGAGGGGGAGGGGGGTGCGTGATTGAAGGTTGCATTGCCAGGGCCGGATTTACCATAAGGCATGGTATGTGGCAGAGGCGACTCGCCTCCCTTTCTAAATGCCCCCTCTCTCAGCAAAGATGGAGAGTGATGCCACTCACCACCCGGCTCCAGTCCACGTAGTTAGGGGTGGAGATCCGAGGATTAATTAGTGCCTCCTGTGAAAGTGAGAGTAGCATGGTAGGCGGCAGGGCCGGCGCTACAAGTAAGGCAAAGGGGGCAATAGCCTCCAGGCCCCCCAGTCACTGGGGGGCCCCCTTTGCCCGGCAGCAGGGCCGGTTTAAGCAACAATGGGGCCCCAGGGCAAAATAAACCTGGGGGCCCCACCCAACATATACCCCGGAACAAAAATCGGCATTAGGGGACCTTTTTTGCAGCTGGTATAGTCAGGGTGTGAAGTCCCAATCGGTCAGAGCTCCACATTCTGGCTATACCAGCCTGCATGGGGGACAAGGGGTTAAAAAGGTTCAGGAGGAGGGACCCCACATAATTTTTTAAAAAAAATTCCCACACTCTAAACATAAAAAAAAAATTGGGAAAATAGGAAAAAATGCCAGGGATCTTCATACAGCCATATTGCAGCTGTATAGCGATCCCTGGCCAAAGCGCTGTGGCTGCATATGGACCCCCTGGAAACCTCGTCAGGAAATTTATTGCTCTTTCTTTTGATGCATGTAAAATTAACTACCGTTAGGTTTGCTACTAAAAGTTACATTTACCGCATTTAAAACTATACTTTTTTCCTTCTAAACTTTAAAATCGATTTTCTCAAAAACTATAAGGTCTTTTTGAAAAATAGTTTTTTCCTCTTATTCCTAATGATCTCCTTAACATATCCTGCACATTTAGAGTTTCTAGCATTTAAGGTGGATTTGCTATTAACCATTAAAGTCGACAGGTTTTTAAATGTGTTTTTTTTTTCCTTTGAAACTTTAAAATCTATTTTCTCAAAAACTATAAGGCCGATTTGAAAATTTGTTTTTCCTCTTGTAGCCACTGGGGGCCCCTACAAGCTCTGGGGCCCTGGGGCAGCTGCCTCCTTTGCCTTAATGGTAGCGCCGGCCCTGCCCGGCAGCCAAAGATAAGATATCCTTGCGACCTGTCTGACACAACCTGCCGCCTGCCCTGCTTGTGTGGTCTGCCTAGGTTGAGATGCCTTGCAGGGCGGGGCTGCGGGTAGTGATTGAGCCGGGCCGGGGAGGGAGATCATCATACATACCTGTTTCTGGCGTCTGGTCTCCATGGTGATGGTTCCCTTCCCCTGGCTGGCTTCCTCTCGCAGTGCTGTTGATACACGCCACTCTGAGATCCACTTTCTTGATATGACGCAGCATGGACGTCAGTGCGTGGACATCGATGCCTGCGAGGAAAGCAGAAGACGTCGCTGGCGGGATTAATGTGCGCCACTGCGCCTGCTGCCTGAAGGAGCGACCGAGCAAGCAGAACCTGTCCCTGACTGTTTACTGGTAAGTCAGTCAGGCAATTCTGGCGGTGGGCGTGGGACAATCGGGGGAGGGGGAATAGGGTAGTGGGGCCCCCTGCTTAAGCTTGCCCCAGGGCCCCGAAGCACCTTAAACCGGCCCTGGTGGGCGGTATGAGTATTGCATCCTCCTCCCTCTGTCCCGGCACTGCATTAGCTGCAGCACAGATCAGCTGTGCACTCTGGCTACACACACTGCCATTTGCAGCCTGCTCTTCTCATCTTGGTGGGGGTGGGTTTGAGGCAATGTAAGTTCAGTAGGAGACCTTTGGCAAGTCTCCCTTACACTGCTACTGCCTATAGAGCGCGCCCTAGTGGCTGCTGCTCTGCTCTGGCGCTTTGAGTCCGCAAGGAGAAAAGCGCAATATAAATGTTATTTGTCTTGTCTTGTAAGTTGGTGAATTAGATGTGTGCAGGGTTGGGCTTACGGGCAATCACTAGTCTTTAACCTCCTTAGCGGTAACCCCGTGTGTGACACGGGGTAAGCCGCCGGAGGGTGCCGCTCAGGCCCTGCTGGGCCGATTTACTTAATTTTTTTTTTGCTGGACGCAGCTAGCACTTTGCTAGCTGCGCCAGCACCCCGATCGCCGCCGCCGCGCGCCCGATCGCCGCTATCCGGTGCGGCGCGCGGCCCCCCCCCCAGACCCCGAGCGCTGCCTGGCCAATCAGTGCCAGGCAGCGCCGAGGGGTGGATCGGGTCTCCCAATGACGGGCTTCCCCCCCGCCATGGCAACGGGGGAAGCCCTCCAGGAAATCCCGTTCTTTGAACGGGATTTCCTGATCGCCTATCGCCGGAGGCGATCGGCGGGGCTGGGGGGATGCCGCTGAGCAGCGGCTATCATGTAGCGAGCCCTCGGCTCGCTACATGATAAAAAAAAAAAAAATTTTTTTAAAAACTGTTGCGCTTCCCCCTGGCGGTATTTTTCATACCGCCAAGGGGGTTAAGGACTATTGTACTGTATACACCTACCATGCTGGCAGGGGCGTAACTACAAGGAAGCAGTCCCTGCAACAGGAGGGCCCAGAGCTGTAGGGAGCCCCAACTGCTACTCCAATAAAGGGATCCATCCTTTAGTTCAGGTGTTTTTGTGGCCACACTTGTTACTAGTGTGAAGGGGTGGAGCCACAGCCAATCAGATTTGTTTAATTCCAATGCAAATTATGGATGCCAAAGACTGCAAAGCTCACAAACTAGGTCATTGAGAATTGGGTGTTAGGGCTGGAACCCACAGGAGCGCTTTTGGCAGCGTTTTGGCAGCACTGCGATATGCTAGCAGTTTGCCAAAACGCTGGGCTAATGTTAATGGATGGGGCAACTTCCACAGGAGCGTTTGCGTTTCCCAGAAACGCAAACGCAGGACCTGCAGCATTTTGGGAGCGTTAGCGCTTCAATGTAAAGTATTGAACCGCTAGCGGAAACGCTCAGCAAAACCTAAACTGAGCGGTTTTGCTAGCGTTTTGCGGTTCAGCACACTGTAACAAAATGAAAAATAATTAACAGGACCAATCAGGATAAAAACGCAAAACGCTACGCACCCGCTGGGGAAAAAAATACAATGTTGCAAAACACGACCAAAAACGCGCATGAATCCGCTTGCAAACCGCTCAGACAAAACGCTAGCGGTTGCGTTTTGCGTTTGCGGTTTTCAGTGGGTTCCAGGCCTGAGGGTTAGAAAAAGTGGATGCAGCCAACACCAGCCAAATACATACGGCAATTCCGGGCCATCAGCTAGTGTATTTATATAGCACTTGTATATCTTCTGCAGCACTTTACAGAGAACATAGTAGTGTAACTGACTGTGTGCGTCCAGTGAAAAATGGCGCCGGCTAAATAATAGCGCCCACTTCTGCCCGATATTTGTTTAAAACGATATTTATCGTTTTAAAGGTTAAAATAGTGCAGACCTGCAAATTATCGTTTTAAAAGGTTAAAAAGCCATTTTTAACCTTTTAAAACGATACATTTCGTTCAAAAGGTCGGTGCCATGCCGACCTTTTTAACAAAATGCATCATTTTAAAACTTTTTTTTTTTCCTGCCTGAACGATATTTATTGTTTTAACCCCTGCTTTGCTGCCGTTTGGAAAATATCTGCCCGCCGGCTTTAATGTTTAATAGCACAGCCCCCTTAAACGCTAAAAACACCAAATTTGCAGGGAATGTTAACCTCCTGAGCGGTCTGGACGAGCTCAGCTCGTCCATCACCGCCGGAGGCTGCCGCTCAGGCCCTGCTGGGCCGATTTCCACCAAATAAAGTGCAGCACACGCAGCCGGCACTTTGCCAGCCGCGTGTGCTGCCTGATCGCCGCCGCTCTGCGGCGATTCGCCGCGAGCAGCGGCGAAAGAGGGCCCCCCTAGCCGCCTGAGCCCTGCGCAGCCGGAACAAAAAGTTCCGGCCAGCGCTAAGGGCTGGATCGGAGGCGGCTGACGTCAGGACGTCGGCTGACGTCGATGACGTCACTCCGCTCGTCGCTATGGCGACGATATAAGCAAAACAAGGAAGGCCGCTCATTGCGGCCTTCCTTGTTTATTCTGGGCGCCGGAGGCGATCGGAAGATCGCCTCCGGAGCGCCCTCTAGTGGGCTTTCATGCAGCCAACTTTCAGTTGGCTGCATGAAATAGTTTTTTTTTTATTTAAAAAAAACCCTCCCGCAGCCACCCTGGCGATTTAATCAGAACGCCAGGGTGGTTAAGAAAAAAATTGTGAACAAGAGAACATTTTTTTTTTCAAAAAGACCTTATAATTTTTGAGAAAATCAATTTTGAATATTCTCCTTCTGACCGTGGGTAAATTAAACGCCCGCCGAATTTAGCGGTTAATAGCAAAGCCCCTTTAAATGCCAGAAACACCAAATGTTTAGAAGAACAGTGGGAACAAGAAGAAAACATTTTTTTTATCAAAAAGACCTTATAGTTTTTGAGAAAATCAATTTTAAATCTTCAAAGAGAAAAATTATCTATTTAAATCGCAATGACATTTCTGCGGAAACAGCTCCCGCCGACTTTAGCAGTTAATAGCAAAAGTCCCCTTAAATCCTAGCAACAACAAATTTGCAGGATATGTTAAAAAGATACTGGGAAACAATATTTAAAAAAAAAATTGAAAAATGTATTTATTTTTTTTTTTATTAAAAATTTTGGGTTATGTGCTGAGTGAGGGAAATTTTTTGAAAAAAATGACGTGGGGTCCCCCCTCCCGAGCCTCTGTAACCCCTTGTCCCCCATGCAGGCTGGGATAGCCAGAATGCGGAGCCCCGGCCGACTGAGCTAAACCAGCACGCAAGGTCCATGGTATGGGGGGGGGGCTCCGGAGGGGGGAGGTTCGGCAAAGCCTTCCCCCCCCCCTCCGGAGCCCTTGTCCAATCCATGGACAAGGGGTTCTCCCCCACCTCCAGAGCCCCAGGACTCCCTGGGGGGGGGGGGTTTCATGGTGGCATCTGGGAGTCCCCTTTAAAAAGGGGACCCCAGATGCCCACCCCCCTCCCAGTAGAAATGAGTATAGGGGTACAAAGTACCCCTTACCCATTTCTACAAAGGGTTAAATGACATAAAAACACAACCACGAGAAAAGTCCTTTAATGTTCTAAATTAACCACAAATATATATAATAAGTTCTTTTTGAAAAAATAAATTTCTTCTTGTTCCCACTGTTCTTCTTAACATTTTCCTACACATTTGATGTTTCTGGCATTTAAAGGGGCTTTGCTATTAACCGCTAAAGTCGGCGGACGTTTAATTTTCCCACGTTCAGAAGGAGAATATTCAAAATCGATTTTCTCAAAAACTATAAGGTCTTTTTGAAAAAAATGTTTTTCTCTTGTTCACAATTTTTTTCTTAACATTCACTGCAAATTTGGTGTTTTTAACGTTTAAAGGATACCCCAACTGAAATGTGACATAATGAGATAGATGTGTGTATGTACAGTGCCTAGTACACAAATAACTATGCGGTGTTCCTTTTTTTCTTTCTCTGCCTGAAAGAGTTAAAATAAAGGTATGCAAGTGACTGACTCAGTTCTGACTCAGACAGGAAGTGACTACAGTGTGACCCTCACTGATAAGAAATTACAACTATAAAACACTTTCCTAGCAGAAAATGGCTTCTGAGAGCAAGAAAGAGATAAAAAAAGGGGAATTTCTTATCAGTGAGGGTCACACTGTAGTCACTTCCTGTCTGAGTCAGGACTGAGTCAGCCTTTGCATACCTTCTTTTTAACTCTTTCAGGCAGAGAAAGAAAAAAAGGAACACTGCATAGTTATTTGTGTACTAGGCACTGTACATACACATGTCTATCTCATTATGCCACAATTCGGTTGGGGTATCCTTTAACCCCCTTGGCGGTATGAAAAATACCGCCAGGGGGCAGCGCAGCAGTTTTTTTTTTAATTATTTTTTTTTTAAATCATGTAGCGAGCCGAGGGCTCGCTACATGATAGCCGCTGCTCAGCGGCATCCCCCCAGCCCCGCCGATCGCCTCCGCCGATCAGGAAATCCCGTTCAAAGAACGGGATTTCCTGGAGGGCTTCCCCCATGGCGACGGGGCGGAATGACGTCACCGACGTCAGCGACGTCGGGACGTCATTGGGAGACCCGATCCACCCCTCGGCGCTGCCTGGCACTGATTGGCCAGGCAGCGCTCGGGGTCTGGGGGGGGGGGGGCGCGCGCCGCACCGGATAGCGGCGATCGGGCGCGCGGCGGCGGCGATCGGGGTGCTGGCGCAGCTAGCAAAGTGCTAGCTGCGTCCAGCAAAAAAAAAATTAAGTAAATCGGCCCAGCAGGGCCTGAGCGGCACCCTCCGGCGGCTTACCCCGTGTCACACACGGGGTTACCGCTAAGGAGGTTAAGGGGGCTTTGTTATTAAACATTAAAGCCGGAGGGTAGATATTTTCCAAACGCCAGCAAAGCAGGGGTTAAAACAATAAATATCGTTCAGGCAGGACAAAAAGAAAAGTTTTAAAACGATAAATTTCGTTCAAAAGGTCGGGGCCATTTTTTAACCTTTTAAAACGATAATTGTCATTTGATAATGTAAGTGAATGGGGTGCCATTTTTATCTAACGGTGCTGGGTGCCATTTTTCACTGACCCGCCCCAGAGGAGCTCACAATCTAATCCTACAAAAGTCATAGCCTAATGTCCCTACCATATTATTATATACAGTATTTACATAGCACTGACATCTTCTGCAGCACTTTACAGAGTACATAGTCATGTCACTGACTGTCCTCAGAGGAGTTCACAATCGAATCCTACCATAATCATAGTCTAATGTCCTCCCATATTATTATTATGTATTTATATAGCACTGACATCCAGAGCAGGGACAAGGTCCTCCAGCACCCAAGGTTGAGACACCAAAGTGCGCCCCTCCACCCCTCCCACTCCAGCTGTCACTCACTGATTGCTGTTAGACTAAGAGGGCCACAGGGCCCACAACCTCCCCAACACCTTAATATCTAGTTAGCTGGCTTGCAGTCACTGCTATGTATACCCTTTTCTTATTTCTTTCTGCTTTATACACAATTAGGAATGACAACTGAATGAATTGTGCGCCCCCTTCTACACTGCGCCCTGAGGCTGGAGCCTCTCCTGCCTATGCCTAGGCCCGGCTGCAGCACTGTACAGAGCACATAGTCATGTCACTGACTGTCCTCAGGGGAGCTCACAATGTAATCCTACCATAGTCATAGTCTAACGTACTACCATATTATTATTATTATGTACAAAGCAAAGCAAAGCCATACGCGACCGGTCCATGCAGGAAAAATCTGGCCATGCAACTTATGCAAAGCAGGTCCAAGCAGTACAAATGCAAAGCAAAGCCATCAAGATCGCATAGTTACCAGTCCTTAAGTGCTGCTGCCGTGTGGATAAATGAGAGGATAAGGTCCAGTGGAGGTTCTTATGGCATGCCCAGCATGGTGAGGTAGCTGTCAGTAGCGCCTGACATGTTTCGCCGCACTAGCGGCCTTTTCAAAGGCGAGACAGCAGAGAAATGCCTGAAGACGCCATCCATGCGTCTTTTAAGCGTTGTAATGTCCGCCTCCCGCTCACGCCAACCCCCGCCGCTTCATCGCGCACGCCCGTCCAAGCTACGGCGGGCGCGTGCGCAGTGTGTCACTGGAGCGCAAGAGCGCTCCAACATAGCAAAACCCGGATGTGCGCCCTGCAACAAACGGGGATGCTCTCTGTGACCACTGCGCATGGCGAAGACCCGAGGGGGGGGGGGCGGGGAGAAGCGAACCACAACACCCAAATACAGACTCCCTACAAAATTGCACATCATGTACTATATTAGCATACAATCATATCCAAAGATAGACAAATTGACATAATCATATGAAAAACACCTACGTATAAAAAGCATAAAAATAAATGTCAATCAGTGCAAACGGTTGTATAAAAAGGGGGCATTGGGTATCCTCCCCGTGGCGCTCCTGGATAGTGCTAATGTAGCATGTAGCAATGTTGCTTGCGAATTTTCGCCTCGAAAAAAAAATCCGTTTTCGTTTTTTGGCTAATTTTCATGAAAATCTTCAGAAATATTTGCGTTTTCGACCAGCATCGAAAATGCATTGTATGCGGATGCTTATGCCCTTATGCGGAAAAATGTCCACAATAATCCGCATGGAAATTCAATCTATGCGGACGTTTATACGGAAAAATGCCCGCAATAATGCGCAAGAAACTTCTCTGAATGCGGGCGCTAATGCCCTTATGTGGAAAATGTCCGCAATCATACGCAAGTAATGCGAAAATGACTGGCATTAGGCGAAAATTAACGTGAAAAAATTAGATGGAAAATTTGCCTGTCAAAACAAAATTAGGCGAAAATTCGGTAAAAATGTATCGAAACAAATTTTTGCATTTTCGCTCATCACTGGCATGTAGAAGGGCGACCGCTTTGTGGTATTGGTTTTTTGACCCTGCATAGTTTGGCATGCAAAAGCAAATTTGCATGAGCATTGCCTCATGAATAGCCAATTAAGCCAGATTTGCAAAGCCAGATTTGCTAGGGTAGGCCTCTTTTCCACGGACAGTTGATAGGCAGTAAAATGCCTCTCAAACTCTTACAACTGCTTGCTGCTGCCTGGAAACTGCTTGCTGCTGCCTGGAAACTGCTTGCTGCTGCCTGGAAACTGCTTGCTGCTGCCTGGAAACTGCTTGCTGCTGCCTGGAAACTGCTTGCTGCTGCCTGGAAACTGCTTACTGCTGCCTGGTAACAGCTTGCTGCTGCCTGGAAACTGCTTGTTGCTGCCTGGTATCTGCTCACTGCTGCCTGGTAACTGCTTGTTGCTGCATGATAACTGCTCACTGCTGCCTGGTAACTGCTTGCTGCTGCCTGGTAACTGCTTGCTGCTGCCTGGTAACTGCTTGCTGCTGCCCGGTAACTGCTTGCTGCTGCCCGGTAACTGCTTGCTGCTGCCTGGTAACTGCTTGCTGCTGCCTGGTAACTGCTTGCTGAGCACACAGCTCAACAGTCCGTGGAAAAGAGGCCTTAAACTTGGTTTTTGAGCACGCATAAATTTTCTCATGCAAAGTACTTCTTCTTCTTGCTCGAAGGTTGAGGCACTTAGTCTATTATATATATAGATTTATACAGTGCTCATAGGCAAACGCGGGGGGGAGGGGGGATTACAGCTGCCCAAAATTCCCCCTCAGACCAGAGCCGGTGCAGTGTCTGGGGACAGGCACAAGTTGAGACACCAGAATATCTGCAGGTATCCTGCAGCTCACAGCACTGCCCCCTTTCTTTCCCTGCTACAGTTGACTTTGGATGCAGCAGCAGCGTGTGTACAGAGCATGGAGCAGCAGCGTGTGTACAGAGCGTGGAGCAGCAGTGTGTGTACAGAGCATGGAGCAGCAGTGTGTGTACAGAGCATGGAGCAGCAGCGTGTGTACAGAGCATGGAGCAGCAGCGTGTGTACAGAGCATGGAGCAGCAATGTGTGTACAGAGTATGGAGCAGCAGCGTGTGTACAGAGCATGGATCAGCAGCGTGTGTACAGAGCATGGAGCAGTGTGTGTACAGAGCATGAAGCAGCAGCGTGTGTACAGAGCATGGAGCAGCAGTGTGTGTACAGAGCATGGAGCAGCAGCGTGTGTACAGAGCATGGAGCAGCAGCGTGTGTACAGAGCGTGGAGCAGCAGCGTGTGTACAGAGCATGGAGCAGCAGTGTGTGTACAGAGCATGGAGCAGCAATGTGTGTACAGAGTATGGAGCAGCAGCGTGTGTACAGAGCATGGATCAGCAGCGTGTGTACAGAGCATGGAGCAGTGTGTGTACAGAGCATGAAGCAGCAGCGTGTGTACAGAGCATGGAGCAGCAGCGTGTGTACAGAGCATGGAGCAGCAGCGTGTGTACAGAGCATGGAGCAGCAGCGTGTGTACAGAGCGTGGAGCAGCAGCGTGTGTACAGAGCGTGGAGCAGCAGCGTGTGTACAGAGCATGGAGCAGCAGCGTGTGTACAGAGCACGGAGCAGCAGCGTGTGTACAGAGCATGGAGCAGCAATGTGTGTACAGAGTATGGAGCAGCAGCGTGTGTACAGAGCATGGAGCAGCAGTGTGTGTACAGAGCATGGAGCAGCAGCAGCGTGTGTACAGAGCATGGAGCAGCAGCAGCGTGTGTACAGAGCATGGAGCAGCAGTGTGTGTACAGAGCATGGAGCAGCAGTGTGTGTACAGAGCATGGGGCAGCTCTGGGGAACTTAAAGGGAACCTAAAGCGAGAAGGATATAGAGGCTGCCATTACCAATGTCGGCTGTTCTCATTATTATCTGTATTCAAACTGCTCCTCATTGATCCCATTTTCGGTCGGATGGGAAATTGCATCATGTGTACCCAGCATGGTGTCCTACCATATTATTATACTGTATTTTGTGTGGCTGAGGGAAACCTTCCAGGAATCCCCCCTTGAAAATCCTGGGGTTGCCCCCGGTGCTGACATCTTCTGCAGCACTTTACAGAGTACATAGTCATGTCACTGATTGTCGTCAGAGGAGCTCACAGTCTAATCTCTACCATGGCCAAAGTCTGATGTCCTACCACAGTGTAAATGTGCCCATACATTCTAGCGATGTATGGGCAGATTGATTAAGAGACAGATCTCTCTCTAATCAGGTAGGCAGCATCCGCCATGGTAGTTACGATATCCAACCAACGCTGTTACTGCCGTGCATGCAATTCAGCACCTTCGACAGATGACATCTGATCCATGCATTTAACTGATTTCGGCACAAAACTGGTCAAGTCCTCAATAAAGCATATTTGTTGCGGCACCAAAAAAGAACATTTTGAAGTAAAGGAAAGGAGAGTTAGGGTATGATAAGAGACAGGCACTTCTTTATATTGGCAGCATGGTGGCGTAGTGGTTAGCATGCTCACCTTGCAGCGCTGTGTCTCCAGTTCAACTCCCAGCCAGGGCACTATCTGCAAGGAGTTTGTATGTTCTCTCCGTGTCTGTGTATGTTGTATGTTCTCTCTGTGTGTGTTTCCTCCAGGCACTCTGGTTTCCTCACACATCTCCAAAACACACATACAAGTTAGTTGGCTTCCCCCTAAATTGGCCCTAGTCTATGATGCATACATAGACATATGACTATGGTAGGGATTAGATTGTGAGCTCCTCTGAGGGACAGTTAAAGGGGCCCATACACTGCTTGATTTCATCGATCGATCAGAAATCAATTCTTTCAAATCAGCCAATCAATCGATTTGATCTATCTGACAGGATGGAAGATCTAGGTCAATCTGCTGCTGGCAGCAGATCGATGGCCCATAGAGTTGCATTGGATCTAATGGTGCAATAATGCATTTGGATTGATTTTCAATAGATTTCTAATACATTTCATTCTGAAATCTATTGGAAATCTGTTCCTAGTGTGTGGCACACATCAGATTCCTGTCAGGTTCGACTTGACAGAAATCTATCTGATGGTCGAATCTGCTGCAAATCTATCAGTGTATGGCCACCTTAAGACAAGACATTATACTCTGTACAGCACTGCAGATGATGTTGGCACTATATAAATACTAAACAATAATAAATACGCCCCATAGAAGTCTTATCTTCATAGCCAGCACATTGTGTATATTGGGTTGTGGTGGACTAAAGACCGCCATTGTATTCATAATCCCTGAACGGTTCGCCCGATGTTCCTGAGGTGGCGGCTGAGATATTTAAAGTGCCGGTAATCACTTGTGACATAAACACGGCGATAAAAAAAAAAAATAAAGTCAATCATTTTACGGCCTAATAACATGGCGACCTTCAGAGCTACACAAATCCCACAAAATGCTGTGTAAAGTGGCCACACTGGCTTGTAAATCGGCTGCTGTAAAAGGTTATTGTCCTTGTCGCTGCATTATAGCGCGCCCTCGGCATCGCCAGGCGGATTTTCAATTAGAAAAAAATGCAAGCTGTGCAAAAAGAGGGGGCCATCTCAATGGCCGTAGAGTTCATGGCGTGAATCCTCCAACAGCAGTTACAGTGTTGCTTTAGTTGTAAGGATATATACGTCTCCATAGATCTCATCAAGAATATACATCGCTACATACAGGTGCTTAAAGAAAACCTGAAGTGGGAAGGATATGGAAGTGGCCATATTTATTTCTGTTTAAACAATACCAGTTGCCTGGCAGTCCTGTTGCTCTCTTTAGCTGCAGTAGTATCTGAATCAAGCACCTGAAACAAGTATGTGGCTAATCTAGTCACACTTCTAGTCAGGTAGTCAGAGGCATAACTAGAGATCCCCGGGCCCCCCCTGCAAAAAAGCAGGACCATGGTTCCCCTGGTAATGGTGATATACATCGCCGCTACAGGAAGCCGTTATCCTGCCTCCTTCTGCTTCACAGCAGCCGCAGAGAGCATTATTATGACACACACCTCACACGGAGGAGAGGGGCCGGCAGGAACAATATTACAGGAAGTGGCCGCCGCTCTGTTTACCTTACTCTGAGCTGGCGGCCGCTTCCTGGAAGAGGTGAGGTTAGTGGCGGGAGGGGCAGACAGAATGCTGCCCTAGGGCCCATGCCACCTGACGCAAATGCGTCACTTGGCGGCATGAGCAAACTGCCTGGTTTTATCAATTTGTTAAAGATGGTTTCCCTGGTAGCAGTATATTTGGGGCAGTGCAGCAGAAAGTGAGTCTCGACTTTGAGGATCTTCTGCATACAAGGTTGGCATAGTCTATCCTCCCTGGGTTTGTAGGTCTGTCTGTGTCTCCCAGACTCAATTTCAAGGTTTTGAGCATTTAGCCTGTAGACACTCGGGATTGGCTTCTCTTGAGAATTTTGGAGATTTTCCAGGTATAGAGCAATTTTATATTCTCCCTGTATGGACTGGCCTATGGTTAACCTTTGTGACTATTTTGTTTCACTCCTCCATTTATCTGCATAGTCCTCTTTGCTCTTGGCTGTGATGTGTTTTATCTGGACTCTAGTTACCCATGGATCTGGGTTTGGAGGGAGCATAGAGTTGACCACTTCTTTAACCACCTTAGCGGTATGAACAAGCTCAGCTCGTCCATGACCGCCGCGGTGGATTGCTCAGGCCCTGGTGGGCCGATTTTCACAATTGACACTTACCTGGGGCTTCTAGTGGCCCCCTGCAGCTGCTATGTCCTGTGCCGTCCTCCTCCGATCCTCCATTCCCCAGTGCCGGTAACCTGCTAATTATTGGAAGAATAGAACTGCGGCTGCGCGGCCGTGGCTGGTGCGTGCTCGCTCCTGTGCGCGTCAACAGGAGCTTACTGCACAACTGCAGTACGAAGTTTTCATGTACTGCGCCTGCGCAGTAATCTACCGATGACACGCACGGGAGCGAGCACGCATGCGGCTACGGACGCGCAGCCGCAGTTCTATTCTTCAAATAATTAGCAGGTTACTGGCGGTGGGGAACGGAGCAACAGAGGAGAACGGCGCAGGACATTCCAGCTGCAGGGGGGCCAATAGAAGCCCCGGTGTCAGTTTTAGCTTTTTTAACCTCCTGGGGGATACAATTATATCGCCCAGGAGGTGGCGCAGCACTATTTTTTAAATTTTTTTATTTTTTAAATCATGTAGCGAGCCCAGGGCTCGCTACATGATAGCCGCTGTTCAGCGGCATCCCCCCACCCCCTCCGATCGCCTCCGGCAATCAAAGCAAACAGGAAATCCCGTTCAGAACGGGATTTCCTGTTTAGCTTCCCCCGTCGCCATGGCGACGATCGGGATGACGTCATCGACGTCAACGACGTCGTGACGTCAGGGAGTCCCAATCCACCCCTCAGCGCTGCCTGGCACTGATTGGCCAGGCTGCGCACGGGGTCTTGGGGGAGGGGAGCGGCGCGCCACGGCGGGTAGCGGCGAATCAGCGCGGAGCGGCGGCGATCGGTATATACTTTGCTAGCTGCGTGCAACAAAAAAATTTATGCAAATCGGCCCACCAGGGCCTGAGAAATCCTCTGTGGCGGCTTACCCCGAGCTCAGCTCGGGATTATCCCCCAGAGGGTTAAACATACCAGAGAACCCCTTTAAGGTTTGCTATGTGCGGGGCAGAGCTGAGACTCTTTTCTGCTGGAAGCAGTTTAGTGTCACCGCATTGCTTTGTACGAGGGCCTGTTTCTCAGAGCTTCAGAAATGTGTCTAATCCTGCTAATATTTGTCGTTTTCCATTTCCTCCCGAGGAAAGATTTGCATAATAACATTGCCTTCGTATGTTGCTGAGATGAATTTTATGATACGTTTGGCCTTAGTTTTAAAGAAATTAGCAGTGTACGTTTTTTTAATCATGTTCTGTGCACACTTTTATTTTTCTGTTGTCACAATATATATTTTTGATTGCTGGTTTGCTTGCTGATTATTGTAATAAACTTGTTTAACAGTTTTCCTCTAAAGGTGTACCTGTGTAAAAAAAAAAAAAACCTTTAAGGGCCCATTCACACTAGAAATCGCTAAACCACGATTTTACTTTTTACACAGAAAAATCACTAGACAAACTCCCGTTTTTGGTGCTATCACGATCAGCGGTTCTATACATGATAATTGTGATCGCTCCAGATTCACAGGCAAACCGCTGCAGGAAACGCGTTTGCAATCAGCAATAATTACTTACTTAGAGTAGATTATTTAGTCCTCCCCCCCCCCCCCCCCCCCCCCAAAAAAAACACCTGTTTTTTTAATGGGAGGGTTAACGGGTTGGGGTGCCGAGTGTGTCACTGCAAATTTTGGAGGATTCTGGGGGAAAGGAGTCATCAGGATGTGGATGAAGCTACCCGTTATGAAACTCTGTACTCTATACAGTGCTGCAGAAGATGTCAGTTCTATATAAAAACACAATAATAATATGGTGGGGCATTAGACTATGACTATGGTACAATTAGATTGTGAGCTCCTCTGAGGACAGTCAGAAATTAGAAAAGGGGGACATATGAAAGAGGGGGATGCATAAGAGGAGGGGGGGAAGAGCTAGAGCTACAAGACAGAGAGCATGGTGGGAGAGGATAAATAGCAGGAAGACCTCTCACCATGACTGCAGACATCACCAGTTCTGTTTGGCAAGGACTTGCTGTTTAAAGAAGCCACTAAAATCTGAAAAGAGGAAATGGTCATGGGGAAAATAACAGGGTAGGAGGGGGAGCTGGGAAAAGAGATACGATTACCTGCAATCAAGCTAATCTAAATTGCCTGGAGCTTGCTTCTCTGCTCACTACAGAAGTCAACTGTCAGCACTTGTATCGCTAGCTTCTGCAACAGCAGACTGCCTTGTATTATTGATTAATCACTCTGATCAGGATAAATAATCAGTAGTCCAGGGTACTCTGGTATTACAGCAGCCAGTGCGCATGGCTACTAATGACAGGCAACTTCTGAAGCACTAAACACATCCTGCCACCTCTTCCTGCTAATGTTCCAGCTGCAGCACAGCAATACTTCTCTCTACTCACCCTGCTGCCATGCACATTCACACACTGCCGGTTGTGTTGGGCGAACACCTAGATGTTCGGGTTCGCGAACGTTCGCCGAACATCGCCGCGATGTTCGGGTGTTCGCGCCGAACTCCGAACATAATGGAAGTCAATGGGGACCCGAACTTTCGTGCTTTGTAAAGCTTCCTTACATGCTACATACCCCAAGTTTGCAGGGTATGTGCACCTTGGGAGTGGGTACAAGAGGAAAAAAAAATATTTGAAAAAGAGCTTATAGTTTTTGAGAAAATTGATTGTAAAGTTTCAAAGGAAAAACTGTCTTTTAAATGTGGAAAATGTCATGTTTCTTTGCACAGGTAACATGCTTTTTGTCGCCATGCAGTCATAAATGTAATACAGAGAAGAGGTTCCAGGAAAAGGGACCGGTAACGCTAACCCAGCACCAGCAGCAGCACACGTGATGGAACAGGAGGAGGAGGCGCAGGAGGAGAAGGCCACGCTTTTTGAGACACAACAACCCAGGCCTTGCATGAGGACAAGAAGCGTGCGGATAGCATGCTTTTTACCGCCATGCAGTCATAAATGTAATAAAGATGAGAGGTTCCATAAACAGGGACCGGCAACGCTAACCCAGCAGCAGCAGCAGCACACGTGATGGAACAGGAGGAGGCGCAGGAGGAGAAGGCCACGCTTTGAGACACAACAACCCAGGCCTTGCATGAGGACAAGAAGCGTGCGGATAGCATGCTTTGTACCGCCATGCAGTCATAAATGTAATAAAGATAAGAGGTTCAATAAACAGGGACCGGGCGGCAACGCTAACCCAGCAGCAGCAGACGTGATGGAACAGGAGGAGGCGCAGGAGGAGAAGGCCACGCTTTCAGGCGCAACTCAGGCCTTGCATGAGGACAAAAAAATGCGTGCGCAAAGCAATGCAATGAGTAGTTTTCAGGACACAATGGGCTATTCGGAGGAGCTATTCCCACCCCCACAATCTTCTACCTGTGAAAGGTCAATGGAACAGCCACAAATGTTGTGCCCGGATTCACAACCTTTTTCTCTGGAAAATGCACCTCGCACTGAAATGCAAGGCGAGGCCGAGGATGAACATGACGTCAACAACTCAACATGACGCAAAATGGGGGCGGAACAGAAAGCTGCTTTCAATGTTTTGAAGGCCTTAATTGCCTCCGGTGGCCAGTTAGATGCATCATTCATCACACCCAAATCCCAGAGCAATGTGTGCAGGAATTTGAATCGCAGGAGGTGTACCGAGATCATCTGGACAAGTGACCAAGTGACGAAGTGACAAGTGACGAAGTGACAAGTGACAAAGTGAAAAGTGACAAAGTGACAAGGTGACTGACAAAGTGACAAAATGACAAAGTGACAAAATGACAAAGTGACAAAATGACAAAGTGACAAGTGACAAGTGACAAAGTGACCAGTGACAAAGTGACAAGTGAGAGGTTGTTCTGGGGAGCTCTACTCCACTGCACACAGTCACATATGAGGAGAGGTCTCGTCGGGACTGCTGATCCTCCTCAGCTTGCTCAAAGCCTTGAGGGTTCCTGAAGATCCTCTGCTTGGAGTTCGCCGGGGTTCAGCTTGGTGTCGGGGTCGGCGGCGTCCTCCTCACTCCAACGTGGCAGATCTTCTGTTGAAGAAAAAAAAAAAAACATTTTTAAAAGTCCAGTACCGCTTCTGAAGGACTCACCAAGAGATGCAGGAGCGCTTCAATCTAGCGCACCATCGCTCGCTGGGTGATGTCCCTCCCTACGCGCTGGAATTCTACGCTGCACATGCTAGCACACTTTTGCAAAGTGCTGAGGCGCATTCCAGCAGCTAGCTACCAAGCTTCTGTGGATCTGATTGGGCCACCATGTTGGATCTCTGCCAAGTCCTCCAAAATTTTGAGCAATTCACGTTGCTTGTGACTGAGCAGTGACAACTCTACAGTCAGCATTACAATACCACTGCTGTGTTTACTGAAGAAATCAATGTTGAAGATGGAAACCGCTGGCATGATGCAAGTGGGGGAATCTGAAGATGAAAACGATCAGCGTGATGATACCAACATCAGGCAATCTGCCTCAGGAAACGCTGGTCCCAGCCATGACAAAGAACAGGACGAGGAACAGCTGGAGTTGGAGCAGGAATTGGATGCCCCCACTGCCGAGGGACAGAGCGGTGCACGTTGGACTTCCACAATTTAGCGGGAATGGACAGCAGAAGAGGAAGAAAGTGATGCTGGTGACGAATATGGTGCATCACAACAATCACAACGCTCACAAGAACATGAAGACAGAGGAGTCTGGCAGGACTCTCTGGCACACATGGCTCAATTCATGCTAGATTGCATTGAACGCGGCCCGCGCATTATTCACTATTCATCATTATTCATTATTCTGGACAACACCAATTACTGGGTTTATACCCAGTTTAAACAAACACAATGTTAAAAAACTGATTGAAGAAAGTGTCAGACAGGTCAAAAATGGAACAATTCCAGCAGGCCCTTGAGGATGGAGACTTTAGAGAGGAGATTGACATCCTCCTCCTTCTCTAGCCAGTTGTACGCCGACAGACTGACTTCAGCAAACCCAGGAGGACCAGGAGGGCAGCAAAGAACACAAGCTGCTGCTAGTGCCCAAAAGGGAATGGTATTGGAAGTGTCCTTGGAGTGGGAACATTTTCTGACACCCATGCAGCAGCCCACAGAACAGCAATCGGGCAGTTCCACATCCTCCAACACCAATCGCCTGGAGAAGATGGTCAAGGACTACATGTCAGATGGCGTAGCTGTGTTGAACAATCCATCTGCAGACAGACGGTGAGTGTGACAGCACAGAAGGACCATGGCAACTCACTCATAGTACCACAGTTTGATAGTGCTGCCCAAAAAATTATATGGATCCGTGGACCCGGGCAGTACTGGGAAGTGGGAACGCAGATTTTAGTACCTAAACACACGATACAACATGTTTTCCGGGGTCGGACTCTGAGGCACATACAGATGGTCCCGATCATCATCCTCATCATACAACTCTTCTCCTGAGTCTGACCCACCCACCACCTCTGCCACCCCAACATCCCCAGACACAGACCCCTCATCGTCCTCAACATTAACTTGGGATGCTGGCCTGAGCCCGACCTCCTCCTCCACATCAGGCCCCATCATCTCCTCAATGGCAGCCCTCAATAATCGCTCTGGCGCCGGACCGATGGACACAATGTTCTCCTCCGGGGAGGGCTGCTGCTGACCACTGGCTGCTGGGGTGGATGTTATAGCTTGCGTGGGGCGTTGGCTGTTGCTGTTGTTGGGAGTGCTGCTCACAGCGGAGGTCTCTGAGGAACTCATGGTAAGCTCATATAGTGGTTGACGTTGAGTGGAGTATTACTGATCCCAGCAATATACACACTGACTGGCAGAGTATGCAATGCTATATAGTGGTTGACGGTGAGTGAAGTACTACAGATCCCAGCAATATACACAGTGACTGGCAGTACAATGGTATGGGTGGGTGAGCAGAGTACTACAGATCCCAGCAATGCTATATAGTAATGGGGTGACTGAGTGAGCGGCAGTGTACTACTGTTCCCAGCAGACACAGAGTGGCAGTAAACACAATGCTATATAGTGTGGCTGAGCGAGCGGTGTACTACTGTTCCCAGCAGACACAGAGTGGCAGTAAACACAATGCTATATAGTGTGGCTGAGCGAGGTACACAGAGTGGCAGTAAACAGAATGCTATATAGTGTGGCTGAGCGAGCGGTGTACTACTATTCCCAGCAGACACAGAACAGTAAACAGAATGCTATATAGTGTGGCTGAGCGGTGTACCACTATTCCCAGCAGCGACACAGAGCACAATGCTGTACAGTGGCGGGTGAGCGATGTACCACTATTCCCAGCAGCGACACAGAGCACAATGCTATACAGTGGCGGGTGAGCGGTGTACTACTATTCCCAGCAGACACAGAGTGGCAGTAAACAGAATGCTATATAGTGTGGCTGAGCGAGGTACACAGAGTGGCAGTAAACAGAATGCTATATAGTGTGGCTGAGCGAGCGGTGTACTACTACTCCCAGCAGACACAGAACAGTAAACACAATGCTATATAGTGTGGCTGAGCGAGGTACACAGAGTGGCAGTAAACAGAATGCTATATAGTGTGGCTGAGCGAGCGGTGTACTACTATTCCCAGCAGACACAGAACAGTAAACAGAATGCTATATAGTGTGGCTGAGCGAGGTACACAGAGTGGCAGTAAACAGAATGCTATATAGTGTGGCTGAGCGAGCGGTGTACTACTATTCCCAGCAGACACAGAGTGGCAGTAAACAGAATGCTATATAGTGTGGCTAAACGAGGTACACAGAGTGGCAGTAAACAGAATGCTATATAGTGTGGCTGAGCGAGCGGTGTACTACTATTCCCAGCAGACACAGAACAGTAAACAGAATGCTATATAGTGTGGCTGAGCAAGGTACACAAAGTGGCAGTAAACAGAATGCTATTTAGTGTGGCTGAGCGAGCGGTGTACTACTATTCCCAGCAGCGACACAATGACTGGGGGGACCCTGGCTAGCGTGGCTGGAGAGAGAACTACCCTGCCTGCCTACCCAAAGCTAAACCCACAGACAAATGGCGGAGATATGACGTGGTTCGGGTATTTATTTACCCGAACCACGTGACAGTTCGGCCAATCAGAGCGCGTTCGGGTCCGAACCACGTGACCCGTTCGGCCAATCACAGCGCTAGCCGAACGTTCGGGGAACGTTCAGCCATGCGCTCTTAGTTCGGCCATGTGGCCGAACGGTTTGGCCGAACATCATCAGGTGTTCGGCCAAACTCGAACATCACCCGAACAGGGTGATGTTCTGCAGAACCCGAACAGTGGCGAACACTGTTCGCCCAACACTAACTGCCGGCTGTGTGTAGAGAGCGAGGAGACACATTGCCCACGGGACAGGAAGGGGGAGGGGTGCTACATCTAGTGCAAGAAGTAGTACAGTCCCCTGCACTGCCTGCTGCTATTTTCCCACGTGTTGCACAAACTATGCAAAAAGGTCCCAGGTGGAAGAACACAGTGACTGAGCACCACAACGGCACCCCTAGGCATGGCTACACCCGGGGCTGTGAGCACCTGCAGCCTTATGTTAGGTACTCCACTGTCGCCCATCCCCCTCGACCTTACCGTTCTAGAGCTGGAACCCTCTAAACATATTCAGCAAGTCTTGTCGAACATTTGCACGGCAGCGTTCATCATGTCCATGTGCAAGTACGGCCGCACTGCACTGGCACAAGAACGGTCCATATTTGTTTAGTAGTTCAGATGCACCAGTGCTTGGCTTTTTTCTCTGTGCACGAGCAGCTTCCGTGCCACTGCCCAGGTGTGGGCCGTCACTGCGCCTGCGCAGTGCAGCTGTGCTCATACACAAGACAGGAGCTTGACCGTTACTAAGATGAGGATCCCACCAAAGCAGCGCAGACTGCCCACTCCACTGGCTGATGGGGAAATTATCTGCAGCTTAGCTTTCTCTGCTTACTTAAAGGATACCCGAGGTGACATGCAGCATAGTGAGATAGACATGGGTATCTACAGTCCCTAGCACACAAATAAGTAGGCTGTGTTCCTGTTTTTCTTTCTCTGCCTGAAAGAGTTAAATATCAGGTATGTAAGTGGCTGACTCAGACAGGAAATGACTGCACTTTGACCCTCCCTGATAGGAAATTACAACTATGAAACACTTTCCTAGCAGAAAATGACTTCTGATAGCAGGAAAGAGATAAAGGGTCAATAGTTCATAGATTTTAGCTCTGGAATACTTCAATGAATGTGTCATTGAGCAAAACCAGTAAAACAGTAAAAACTTAAAAAGTGGATTTAAACATAAAATAAAACTGTGGAATATCTTAAAAAGTCATTTCTCGGAGAAGGAAGATAGATACAATTGTTTATTTCATTAGTTTATTTTCGCCTCGGGTGTCCTTTAAGCCTGCTGCATCTGCTCACACACTAATCATCTTGTCTTAGATTAAAGCACGCAGAAGTGGGAGGACTTTTGACACTGCACAAGTCTCCGCCTCCCTGTGCACTTGGAACAATGGCAAATTGAGTTGTGTGTAGGCAGAAGCAGCAAGCTTGAGAGAGCAGAGAGAGATAGGGTACAGATTATTCCCAAAGAGCTACTAGGGTGGGTAATTATTAAACTGGCATTATGACATGGCAGGGATCCATAAGAAGAAAGAAGGAAGTTAAGTTTATCATCAAAGGTTTGCTACAAATTCAAATTATTTTTTCTCTGCCCCTACCTCTACCTGGAGAGATTGAGCTATATTTCAGGGTTTAGATCAACTTTAATTGCCTCCATATGGTTCCAGTGAAATAGCACTTAACTCACTACAAATCAGCCTGCTGGAAGCTCATGGAGATAGGTCAGTGACACTCCCATTGTTTTGTTCTGGGGGGTAGTGCAGTGACTTCACAGCTTGCTGCCTTCATTTGGGCCGAGTTTGCTGGTCCTAGAAGCAGCATGAGTGACTGTAATGAAATAGGTTTGCACATAGCCGGAGAGGTGGGAGAGCACAGTGAAGGAAGCACCCAAATAAAGTAACACCAGAGCACTCCTAAGTAAAGTAATCTTTCATACTCTTCATTTTTGTTACAACGTATTGATATATTACTACCAAAACTGAAACTCCAACCAAAACTACCTCCCCATTCCTTACTATAAAAAAATTGTGTACAAATAAGCACCCCTCAAAGGTACATGTAGAGCCATAGTCTAATCCTATTACACTGATGCAACTGCATAGCATGAAAAGAGGTTTGACCTTAGGATGTGATGTCACAGGGACCTAAGGTTCCGCCCCTATAGTTAGAGCACTGAAGCTGATGAACAGACAGCATAGATTATGAGACCACAATTAAAGCAATAAAATGCCTCCTTGTGTAAAATGATATGGCTATATCAAATCTGATTGTCTGAGATTTCTATGCCCCATGTTTTTCGTTTGAATTTTTTCCCCCTAAAGTTGCCCTTTAAATGCGATACAGCCTTCATTTTATTCATTGACCTCAACACTCATAATACAGTAATCCCGCACTCTGCGAATTGTGGGGGTTCAGCTCTGATCAGGGCACGGCGGTTGTGATCCAGCTGTGAAAGGCCGTTTTATCTGCACGACGCTTGTCGAAGCTCAGCGAGGAAGTGGAGTGAAGCAGATTTAAAGGACACCCAAGGCGACATGTGACATGATGAGATAGACTTGTATGTACAGTGCCAGCACACAAATAACTAGGCTATGTTCCTTTTTTACTTTCTCTGCCTGAAGGAGTTAAATCAGGTATGCAAGTGACAGTTTCTGTCCAGGTCGGGAATGGGTTGGACTATAGCGTAACCCTCACTGATCAGGAATTACAACCATAAAACACTTTCCTGGCAGAGAGCTGAAAATAGATAAAAAGGGGCAATAGTTTATAGATTTTAGCTCTGACATATTTATGAATGGGTTAAAAATTAGACCAAATATAAAATAAAACTGTGGGATAACTAAAAAGGTCATTTTTAGGAGAAGGAGGATAGATACAATTGTTTATCTCGTCATTTTTTTTTTCACCTCAGATGTCCTTTAAAAAGTCAGACGAAAGCTCCGACCACATTAACCTGATTCAGGGCCAGTGCACACCAAAAACCGCTAGCGGATCCGCAAACACTAGCAGTTTTTGAAGCGGTTTTGCAGAACGATTCTAGGCATGTTTAGAGCAATTTTCTAAACATGCCTAGCGGTTTTTGGAGCGTTTTTGTGTAGCGTTTTTTATATGTTGTTATAATACAGCTGTTACTGAACAGCTACTGTTACAAAAACACTTGGAAAACCGCTCTGATCTAGCGTTTTTCAGAGCGGATTTCCACAACATTGAGGCAGAATTGCCTCAGAAATCATCAAAAATGCTGCAGGAGTTTGCAAACGAGTTTGCGTTTGGGGAAAAAACTCTGGTGCTCTAATGTGCACCATCCCATTGCAATACATTAGCCAAGCGGTTTTACCCTCACAAGCGTTTTAAAAAATGCCCAGAACCCCTATCGGTGTGCACCAGCCCTCAGAGTGACAAGTAAGTGGCGGGAGCCAGGTTTGGCCGTGGAGGTAAACGGTGAAGCCAGGGAGCTCTGTGCCTCGGAGAAACAAAAATGAAATTGCGTGCGGCACATTTACCTTCCAGTGGATTCCGTGCGCAATCCTTTCACAGGGAAGTCAAAGGGAATGCATGAAATATCTGACGTGTTGGTAAAGATGTACAGAGGGACATACTGTATATATCCAGACCTTCAAGCCGAAGGTTCTTTCATCCATTGTTATCATACTGCTGGAATGTTAATAACTTGCAGGAGGAATACAATGTGTAACTATTTCTCGTATATTGTAGACGCTCTGGTTGACGATTGCCACAATAGACGAAATAATGTTATTGTTAATATTGTATCATTCTTGGTATTTCTTCTTCTGCTTCTTTACTTGTTTATGTATAGAAGAGAAGCGGACTGGGGGAGCGGTGCGTAGAGGGGCCGGTATAGAGGACGGTCGATGAAACGCGTAGGAGGCCATTTTACTGAATAGGTCAGGAAAGCAACTTCGGTAAATAAAAGGCTTTAGAAGTGAAAACATGATAAAAGGGTTGAAATAGTGATTATAAAATACTAACAATAAATCAGGTTCGGTAAAGAGTGGTTTGCAAAAGGGATTGTCCTTCCAAATAGGGCTGCATGAAATAGGGGCGCAAGGAAAAATGGGCGCCGGGTGAAGCCGATATAAATGATAAATACCGTTGTTAATTGGGCACCAAATGAAAAGGAAAAAATATTTACACATTTGTAAATCTCACCGATATTTTGCTACAACTATACCTAATCCTACCCTAACACAGAACCCTCCCCACTTCGATGCCTAAACCTAAAACCTTCCTTCTTGATGCCTAACCTTAAAACTCCCCATTCTGATGTCTAACCCTAAAACCACCCTTCCTGATGCCTAACCCTACAATCGTGTGCATCGATAAATAAAAAAAACTATGAAATACAAAAGGCAAAAAAAATTCAATAACTGTCTAATTATATTTTCAAAAAATAAACATTGTTAAATACAAAAGACCAACAATTTCAATAACTATAACTTTCTAGTTTTTAAAATGATAAAAGTGTCAAAAACTATAAAGTTCTACTGTTTTGAAAACAAGCAATTAAAAAAAAAATATGGGATTCTTGGCAGTCATGGTATGCTGATAATCTTTTAGATATATTTCTATGGTTGAACTTGGCTCCTGTCCAGCTTTTGTCCTACATGGTAACCGGGCCCTTCTTATTCCTTGAGCTCATCAGCCTCTATTTCTCCCTGATATTGTTGGGTGCAGGATTTGCGAAGAGTTTCTTGGAATGCTGTTTTCTATATCCAGATATCTGACTTTCCTATATCCGGATATCCGAATTTGCCCGGATATCCCGGATACTAGGGTTGGATATCCAATTCGGATTGGAAATTTTTGAAATCGGATATCCGACCCGGATCGGATATATGGGTATCTGGATCTGGGTCAATCCGGATTTTGAAAAGGGGTATCTGAGCACTCCTGATTGCTACACCCCTGAACTTACCTCCTCTCAGAACGTTCCAGGGGGATAAGCAAAGACCCCCCATTATAGCAGTTTGGGTGCACTCAACCTAAGCTTGCAATTGGCACCCAGTGTGGAGGTTACCTACATTGTTTTTATTTTGATATTTATACAGTCCTATTGGTGCTCATCCAACCCATTCACCTAATAGATTGTGAGTGATTTCTCATTTCACTCTTTGGTACACATAGGTCAGGTCCAACGGACAAAGTTTGCATATTCTTTTACCTCTTTGGTTATTGTGTTGTATATGATATATTACTACCAAAACTGAGACTCCAACCAAAACTACTTTCCTATTCCTTACTGTCAAAAAATGTTGTACAAATAAGCACCCCTTAAAGGTGCACGTAGAGTTATAGTCTATAATCCTATTACACTAATTAGAAAGAATTGCTCAAGGAAGAATTGCCTCAGAAATCATCAAAAATGCTGCAGGACCCGAGTTTGCGTTTGGGGAAAAAACTCTGGTGCTCTAATGTGCACCATCCCATTGCAATACATTAGCCAAGCGGTTTTACCCTCACAAGCGTTTTCAAAAATGCTCAGAGCCGCTATCGGTGTGCACCAGCCCTCAGAGTGACAAGTAAGTGGCGGGAGCCAGGTTTGGCCGTGGAGGTAAACGGTGAAGCCAGGGAGCTCTGTGCCTCGGAGAAACAAAAATGAAATTGTGTGCGGCACGTTTACCTTCCAGTGGATTCCGTGCGCAATCCTTTCACAGGGAAGTCAAAGGGAATGCATGAAATATCTGACGTGTTGGTAAAGATGTACAGAGGGACATACTATATATCCAGACCTTCAAGTCAAAGGTTCTTTCATCCATTGTTATACTGCTGGAATGTTAATAACTTGCAGGAGGAATACAATGTGTAACTATTTCTCGTATATTGTAGACGCTCTGGTTGACGATTGCCACAATAGACAAAATAATGTTATTGTTAATATTGTATCATTCTTGGCATTTCTTCTTCTGCTTCTTTACTTGTTTATGTATAGAAGAGAAGCGGACTGGGGGAGGGGGGCGTAGAGGGGCCGGTATAGAGGACGGTCGATGAAACGCGTAGGAGGCCATTTTACTGAATAGGTCACAAAAGCAACTTCGGTAAATAAAAGGCTTTAGAAGTGAAAACATGATAAAAGGGTTGAAATAGTGATTATAAAATACTAACAATAAATCAGGTTCGGTAAAGAGTGGTTTGCAAAAGGGATTGTCCTTCCAAATAGGGCTGCATGAAATAGGGGCGCAAGGAAAAATGGGCGCCGGGTAAAGCCGATATAAATGATAAATACCGTTGGTAATTGGGCACCAAATGAAAACGAAAAAATATTTACACATTTGTAAATCTTACCGATATTTTACTACAACTAAACCTAACCCTACCCTAACCCTAACACAGAACCCTTCCCCCTTCGATGCCTAATCCTAAAACCTTCCTTCTTGATCTTGATGCCTAACCTTAAAACTCCTCATTCTGATGTCTAACCCTAAAACCACCCTTCCTGATGCCTAACCCTACAATTGTGTGCATCAATAAATAAAAAAAAACACTATTAAATACAAAAGGCAAAAAAATTCAATAACTGTCTAATTAAATTTAAAAACAATAATTTTCAAAAAACAAACATTGGTAAATACAAAAGACCAACAATTTCAATAACTATAACTTTCTAATTTTTAAAATGATAAAAATGTCAAAAACTATAAAGTTCTAATTTTTTGAAAACAAACAATTAAATAAAAATAATAGTAACCGGACCCTTCTTATTCCTTGAGCTCATGAGCCTCTATTTCTCCATGATAGTGTTGGGTGCAGGATTTGCGAAGAGTTTCTTGGAATGTTGTTTCCTATAGATGATGACTGAGGCATGTTTTGAATGAGAGTGCCCTTATTCTCCTGACTGTGCTTTTTTTTGGGGGGGAGGGGAGGGGTTGGTTGTCTTTATGTATGCCTTATTGCTGTACTAAGCTGTGCAAAAAAAAAAAAATTCAATAAAAAATGATTGTTGACATTTTTTTTTAAAATTATAGCGTTCTTATTTTATAAATGTTATTTATCAGATGCCCAAATTTTCTGCTTCCCTAAAAAGGCATAGTACACCATTCATCAACATTATTTTCATGATATTTTGGAATCCTGTCTTGAGCACTTTGGGCAAAGAGCTTCTGGCTACCTGTGCACCCACTTGGCTTGCCTCCTTTTTCCCACTATTTGTTCAAGGGGTGTATGCACTAAACATGCGTCAATCAGAATAGCATGCATTTAAAGAGACACTGAAGCGAAAAAAATCTATGATATAATGAATTGGTTGTGTACTATGAATAATTACTAGAAGATTAGCAGCAAAGAAAATATTCTCATTTTTTTTTTTCAGGTATATAGTGTTTTTTCTAACATTGCATCATTCTATAATATGTGCAGATTACACAACACTCAGCATTCAAAATGAATCTTTCAGGGCAGTCTGTGAAGTCATGAACTCATCTCTAGCAGAGGAAAAGTAAACAGTTCAATTACAGTTGAGATAATAAAAGTCAGATAACAGCCCTCTCCCCCACTAAGTTAGTCGGAGAGCTTAATAGCTTTTTTGCTTAGAGATAACAACTGGAGTTTCTCAACTCTTCCTGTACTGGAAACAATTAGACTGATGTATCTGATCTTAATGTTTTATTTCTTAGCTGTACTACACATACAAATCATAATATCATCATTTTTTTTTCGCTTCAGAAACTCTTTAAGGCCAGTTTCCACTGACAGCCGCGGTTCGGTTGTTTTCTAGAAGTCCAGGAAGAGGGGAATCGGATGCGCGTTGCAGAAATCTGCAGCATGCAATCATGGGCGGCGCAACACACTGGGGCACTGCCTTCCCCCCCTCCCACGCAGGAATCACGGTGCCTCTTTCAGTGCCAAACCCCCACCCCGTTCAGTAACATACAGTTAATTGTTTTCAGGCCTCAGAATTGTACAGTGAGCAGGATAGGGTCTGTAAAAAAACTCTCCATGTCAGCCTGAGTCTATGTAGGTGTTAAGTAAAGCACCTTAAACCTCACAATCCTTGCAAGATCCCTTATTATTAACCCATTCGTGTTCCGTCGTTTTCACTTGAGCAATGTTCACCTCCCATTCATTAGCCTATAACTTTATCACTACTTATCACTATGAACTGATCTATATCTTGTTTTTTCCGCCACCAATTAGGCTTTCTTTGGGGGGGGGGGTACATTTTGCTAAGAGCCACTTTACTGAAAATGCATTTTAACAGGAAGAATAAGAAAAAAACGGAAACAATTCATTATTTCTCAGTTTTTAGCCATTATAGTTTTAAAATAATACATGCCTCCATAATTAAACTCATGTATTGTATTTGCCCATATGTCCTGGTTATTACACCGTTAAAATTATGTCCCTATCACAATGTATGACGACAATATTTTATTTGGAAATAAAGGTGCATTTTTTCCGTTTTGCATCTATCACTATTTACAAGTTTAAAATAAAAAAAATATAGAAATATTGAATCTTTACATTGATATTTAAAAAGTTTAGACCCTTAGGTAAATATTTACATGTTTTTTACTTATTGTATTGTTTTTATTTTTTTAGTATTAAACATTTTATTTGGGTATTTTTGGGAGGGTGGGATGTAAACAGTAGTTGTATAATGTAAATGTGTGTTGAGTTTTATTTTTTTTACTTTTAGTTGTAGTTTTACTTTTTGGCCACAAGATGGCGGCCATGAGTTTGTTTACATTCCGTCAGTCCAAGCGTAACATACGCTTAGAGAGACGCATGGGGGATGCAACAGCCAGAAAAAGCGAAGCTTCTAAGAGAAGCTGTCGCTTTTCCTGCGGGGGAGAGGAATCAGCGATCGGGTACCATGGCCCGATTCACTGATTTCTGGGCTAACGATCTGCGGCTGGGAGCGCGTGTGCACGTGCGTGATCGGCCGCAGGAGCGCACATGGTTCCAGGACGTAGTTTCTACGTCCAGGAACCAAAATAGGTTAATGTATCTGGATGACACTTATGTTTGCAAAAAACAAACTCTCTACCTCCTTCTGATTGTATGTTTTAACCACTTAACGACCGCCTAACGCCGATAGGCGTCGGCGGGTCGTTAGTGGTATAGCATGGAAACGGCCTTTCCATGCTAGTTCACGGAGACTGTCTCCATGAACAGTGTGCGAGCCGCCGATCGCGGCTCGCACGCATAATGTAAACATGCGGGGAAGAAATCCCCGCTGTTTACATCACACGGCGCTGCTGCGCAGCAGCGCCGTGACGTAGATCGGCGATCCCCGGCCTCTGATTGGCCGGGGATCGCCGGCATCTGATAGGCAGAAGCCTATCCTATCCAGCGCAGGACGGACTTCCGTCCTGCGCATTACTGCTGAAGAGGGAGAGTGAGGTAAGCGGAGGGAGGGCGGAAATGGCTGCGGAGGGGGGCTTTGAGGAGCCCCCCCCCCGCTACTCCGTAATAGCCGGCGGCGATCAGACCCCCCCAGCAGGACATCCCCCTAGTGGGGAAAAAAGGGGGGAAGTCTGATCGCCCGGCCACAATCCTGATAGAGCCCACGCAGCATCGATCATTAGAAAAACCCCTGATCCTTAAAGAAAACCTGAACTGAAAATTAAAAGTCAAAATAAACATACACAGGTCATACTTACCTTCCATGTAGTCTACTCCTCAATCTCTTTCTCCTCTCCCGCGTCCTGTATGTCCACTGTGATCAAGGGAATTTTCCTTCCTCCATTTTGAAAATGGCCATTACCCACAACAGCTTTCTGGTCAGCACACAGTTAAACTGTTACATCGCCCACTTGAGCCACAAGGAAACATGGACATTACCTGGTACATCAGTTTTCCTCTCAGCTATAACTGACAGCAACTGATATTTTACTGACAGCAACTGATATATTTCAGATCTGACAAAATATTGTCAGAACTGGAAGGGATTATTGTCAGAAGAAAATGGTGAGCTTTTGAGAGGAACTGATGGCAAGGCAACTATGTAATGTTCATTTGAAGTTATCTGATGACAGTGTTCTCCCCAGAATTTTTTTCCAGCCGGGTGGCATGAAAAATCAGCCGGGTGGGGATGGTCATGCTGATTGCCACTAGGTGGGTTATCGCCAACGCCCTCCCCCCCCCCCCCCCCCATAAAATTGACAGGCTAGGTTCCGTACTGGAATCTCTTAAAGGGATACTTAATTGAAGAAAAATTAGGCTAGATATTTACCTGGTGCTTCTTCTAGCCCCTTAAAGTCCTCCTGCTGCCCTCATCGCCATTCCACACTGCTCTGTTCCTTAGCCTTGCACCAACGCGATCATGCTGCCGTGGCCAGGAGCACTTTGCCTATGCACAGTAGCGATTTTTCGTTACCCCGAAGTGCAGAACGCTACCGGTCACGGGAATGTGATGATGGAGGAGGCGAATGACACGTTGTGGCCATGCATGCAGCATTCAAAGGGGAATCACAGAGGTACAAAGCAGCAGCGCTAATGACTGCAAGGCATTAGAACAATTTAAGAGGCTGGAAGAAGCCCCAGGTAAGTAGCTGGCCATTTTCTTTTAACAGGTAAAGTGTCTTTAAAGTTCTAACTACCCTTCTGCTGATTTGACAATGAAACTAGCAGCTTTTCCTATATACATGGGTGGTCCCAGTATGGGAAAGAGGATTTATGGGCCATAGCATATGGATAAGCAGGCAGCTTATTAATATCATGCTAGGGCACCAGATATCCTCTCTTACACCACCCATGTATATAGGAAACATGGGAAAACATCTTAGTAGTTTCATTTTCAAACCTGGTTGCTGGTTGTAACAAGTCTCAGTTACAAGGGATATTGCTGGCTATGTGGCTGTCAAGGGGCCAGGGTGCCTCACTAATCACTTTGTGTCTGCCTGCTCTGCCCTGTATGAGTCTGTGGCTGTCAGTACAGCGTCCCACTCTCCCCCCTCAGACCAGTCTAGTAAGAATCAGAGACCAGGGGACACAGTCACAGGACAGGATAATCAGGGGTTGAAAGGGTTAAGCTAGCATCTTGAAGTTCTCACAAACACACAGCGGCTCGCAGAAGGATGAATACGGTGAGAGGAGGAGGAGAGCGTCTGGCTGAACATTGCACAGAGAACTGAGCCGCGCTTCCTCTCCGATCTCGTGCTCAGCTAAGTTGCGTGGTGACGTCACCTGCATTCCCCGCCCCTCCATACAACTGCCGGGAGCTGAGGAGGAGGGCGGAGGCAGCGTCCCTGAGTCACAGCGGCTGGCTGCAATGATACAGCCGCCGCTGCTCACTAAAGAGCCACACAGAGCGGGATAATTTCACCCCGGCGCTCAGAGGAGATCAGCCGGGCGCTCAGAGGAGATAAGACGGGCGGCCCGCCCTGGTAAATGGCCCTGGGGAGAACACTGTCTCATGAGTTTATTTTAAATATTTTTACTCAGTACAGGTTCTCTTTAAGTGATTAACATTGTCAGTCAACAGGAATCTGTCTGAAGGAGTCTGAAGAAGGCTTACAAGCTAAAAGCTTACTATTTGTCTTTTAAATTAGCCAATAAACTAGTCTGTAAAATACAAGCTCTAGTCTCCAGCAATGCTTAGCTCCTAAGATAAGGAATTACACACATATTGTACAGTGTTTCTCTCTCCCCTGCCTCTTCTCCCTCCCCTTGCTTGTTGGCTAGAGGCTGGAAAGATTTGTCTGTGATCTGTCCACACAGGAGCAGCTTACTAGCAAGTAAGGATTAAAGCATGACACCAGACTAGACAAGTACATCTGGAGGTAACTTTTCTTCTGTAATAGCACCATCATTTGGACAATCTTCTCAAAAGCCTGTGAGTTCTGTTTGTGACGTTTACATTTGGTTCTTATCATTGGTTAGCATTAATTGTATCACCTTAGGCAAAAAATATCTAAAGCTTTCAAAACAAACATCGATTTTTACCACCCAAATGGGCCCTACCAGTTAGTCATTGTGCCCCGTTTGTGGCTCCCAAAAATTTTAAACTGGAGCCGCCACTGCATGCAATCCATTTTTTCCCACACAGCGCGCCGTATCTCATTGCAATGACACAATCACAGTCAATGGAAATGACTCTACTGACCTACACTGGTTGCAGAGTAGTGATGAGCAGAAATGACGCCCATGCGTAATTTCACATTGCAATCCGAAATGACGCATCGTAATCATAATGCGAAATTTCAGGGAAATAGTATAATTCATTTCGTAGTTAATTGTTACCATTCGTAGTTACCGTATGCATACATTTACATGTAATTTCGTACCGCCTTAGGCGGTGAATTGCAAAGCCCCCATACAGGCTACTGCTACCAAAATTGCTACATATGTTAGGAAGAATAGTGCGTTCAAGTTACACAACGAATTGTTCAAAAAGACCTTTGTAGTTTTGGAGAAAATCAATTTTAAATGTTAAAAAAAATGGTTTTCAAACTGTCATTTTTCTGGGTTTAAAAACCATTTTTTTTTTGCATTTTTAAATTGATTTTCTCAAAAACTATAAGGTCCTTTTGAAAAATATTTTTTTTTCACTTGTATCCACTATTCTCCTTAAAGAAAACCTGAACTGAAAATGAAAAGTACACAAGTCATACTTACCTCCCATGTAGTCTACTCCTCAATCACTTTCTCCTCTCCCACGTCCTGTTTGTCCACTGTGATCAATGGAATTCTCTGTCCTCCATTTTGAAAATGACCATGACCCCATAACAGCTTTCTGGTCAGCACACTGTTAAATTGTAACATCGCCCACTTGAGCTATAGGGAAACATAGACATTACCTGGCACATCAGTTGTCCTCTCAGCTATAACTGACAGCAACTGATAAATAACTGACAGAAACTGATATAGTTCAGTTCTGACAACATGTTGTCAGAACTGGAAGGGATCATTGTCAGAAGAAAATGGTGAGCTTCTGAGAGGAACTGATGGCAAGGTAACTATGTAATGTTCGTTTGAAGTTACCTCATGTGTTTATTTTAAATAATTTTACTCAGTACAGGTTCCCTTTAACATACGTAGCCGTTTTGGTAGCTATAGCATGTATTGGGGCATTGCAATTCACCGCCAAAGTCGGCACGAAACCACGCATAAATTACAAATGATTATACAAAGCCAATTGAATTACAAATTTTTAAATACGTATAGGCATAATTTCGCGTAATCGTAATTAGCAGATTACGCTCATCACTATTGCAGAGCCATTACGGAAAACTGTGATACGAATTTGCAATTAGTGAAAACGGGCCCTAGTCTTTTAGCGCATGATGAGTAGAATAGAATGCAATATATTACATGCACGGCATTACATTCTGCTCACCTCGACTTTACACATGTAATTCTGCTTAAAGCAGTTTATGTCATGCAACCTGTAGTGGTTTATGTGTCTTCAGTTGCTGGAGGATTTTAAAAAATTGAATCTCCCCGTAAGGGAGGTTCGTAATGTTGTATGCCACTGAGGGTCAGGGGGAGTACCAATACCAATTACCAATATTTACCTACTGAGTGCTGTCCACAGAGACAGAGGACCTGCTTAGGCAAGCTGGCACATCCAAACTCAGGGCCCGTTTCCACTAGGCACCACGCGCGGCTGCAAGGAGCGCGGCGGCACTTCTAGGTCTGCAGGTACGCAGACGAATCCTAGAAGCCTTGCCATGCATGGCTATGGGATTTGCTGACTCCCGCACGAAAACTGATGGCAATGTCGGCCGAATCGCTAGGGCAAGCGATTCGGCCGACGGCGCCATTATTTCCTATGGCAGAGTTTCCCCGACCGATTTGCCTGCGGGGAAACTCTGCGGATTCGACCCATTTTCCGTGGTAGTGGAAATGGGCCCTAAATCTTTATTGGTTCCATGTAAAAGCATATGGCTAACGTTTCGGAGCCTCGTAGGGCCCCTTTATCAAGGCAATATTTGCTCGGAGGCAAAAATCCGTCTGCTGCTGTGTAGAAATTCCTGCAGCTGCTGATCCTAGATGAATATACACACATCGCTGTGTGCCAGTGTTTAGAGGAGCCTGACCCCCCACTTCCTGTACAGTAATTTCTACACAGCAGCAGACAGATTTTTGCCTTCTAGCAAACATTGCCTTGATAAAGGATCCCTATGAGGCTCCAAAAAGTTGGCCATATGCTTTTACATGGAACCAATAAAGATTGGCTTTGGATTTGCCAGCTTTCTTCTCTGTTGAATACTGCATAGATGGCATCATCCCTCTTTTTTCAGCTGTTGCACTTCCCTTCAAGGACCACTATTGTGAAAAAAGGTAAAATTTAAAACCAAATAAATAATAACCAATAAGAAGTATTTTTCTTCCAGAGTAAAATGAGCCATAAATGACTTTTCTACTATGTTGCTGTCACTTACAGTAGGTAGTAGAAATCTGACAGAACCGGCAGGTTATGGACCAGCTCATCTCCTCGTGGGGGATTTATTCTTTATTCTTTATAAAGACAGATACTCCCTGCAAAGGATTTATACAAATATGCAAGCCAGCCATCCTGCTCATAGCACACTTTTTTTTGGCAGATGGTCTGGATGGAGCAACTGCGATTCACTAAGTGCTTTTGAAAATGAATAAAACACCGAGAACCCCCCATGAGGTTGCAGAGATGAGTGGGAGTGCCTGAAGACTGGGAGGAGGGAGTGCAATGCGTACACAATCAGGCAGAGGAGAGTAAGGGAGGAAATGACATCAGGATTGGCTTCAAGATAGATACAGCTAAAATGGAGAATCCTAAGAAGGATTTTCTCCTTTTTTACTATAGAAAAATCCCTAAAATCAAAATGTGGACTGGGCAATACAGTACAAATGTTATGAAAGTAGAGCAAGTATTTATCTACTTATATATGTGGAGTTTTTTTCTGCGATAATATGGCTAACAGCTCCTCTTCAAAGGAACAAATGATGATGATGAAGACCAAATACAGTATGGTAATATTTAGTTCAAGTTTACCTAAGATTTGCTACTCCTACGGTACTCCTACGGTGAACTGTATGTACAAATACACCTAATTCACAGCAGGGTGAAATGTCCTATTGTTGATAGCGGATACATTTTGTGGGTTTGGAACAGAGAACGTATTTCAAAATTAGACCCACTTTGATGCCAAAAAGTTGTAACGGTCTCCCCGGCAGATCTGCTCACAGTAGCGGTCCCGTCGTGGAGATTCGAGGAGTCAAGCAGGTGTTTTGTCTGTTGCTGAACTATTATCTGACCCCGAAATTGCTTCCATCTGCTCCCCGAGCCCGCGGAGGAATCTCTGACACGTTACTGCAGCAGCTGGAACCATTACAAGCGTATTGCGTGGAAATTATACACACCAGGAACACCACGCCGACCGCATTTCATGTATTTGTAACCTCGCGCAAAGTCAGCCGGCCAGGGAAGAGATGGGAACGTTCCCTTGAAATAGGACAGCATGTTCCGTCATTTTCTAGCGGTTGACCTTTTTCTTGCCAGAAATAGAAGACTGACGAGGAAGGAAAAAGTGTTTCTTTGAAGCTAAAATTGCTTATAATTTAGCAGAGAGAAACCTGGAACCTCCCTTAAAGATAACAGTGCGGTCGGCAGGAATGGGAACCGTCGTTAATTCAGCCTCAGGTGGCTGCCAATGGCTGCGTCCAGTCAGCATTTAAAGTGAAGGTAAAGTTTTACAGAAATGAGAAATAAAACTTCCACTGAACGTTACAGCAGCTCCTCGAGTGTAGCAGACACATAGGCTATAAGTGTGCTCCTCATGTAATGTGTAAATCATGCAGGAGTAGTTAGTGGTGCTCGGATACCCCCAATCACGGATTCAAGTAAATCCGGTCATGGCAGTATCGAAATCCGGATACACCGTGATCGGGATCCAGATTTGATGCCGAATTCCGAATTCGACTCGGTTTTAACCGTGATTAAAAGTGACATCCGAAATCAAGTCTGTGATCATGATTTTACTTTAAGGGTTAATAGCAAAGACCCCTTTACATGCTAGAAACACCAAATTTGCAAGATATGTTACCCAGTTGAAGCTTCATGTCATTAAAATAAAGTTAGCCATACACTGGTCGATTTGCAATCAGATTCAACCAACAGATAGATTCCTCTCTGGTCGAATCTGATCAGAGAGGGATCGTATGGCTGCCTTTACTGCAGACAGATTGTGAATCGATTTCAGCATGAAACCGATCACAATCTGTGAAGCTGCCGTCGCTGCCCCCGCCAGCTATACATACCTGATCCGGCCGGCACGACTCCCTCGGTCTCCGCTGTCTTCTTCTCCGTGCTGGTCTCCGGTCCGGCTGGCTTGCTCCACTGAACTTCCTGTCCAGGGGAAGTTTAAACAGTAGAGGGTGCTCTACTGTTTAAACTTCCTGCCGGGACAGGAAGTTCAGTGAAGCTGCAGCCCTGGAGCCCGGAGCGGAGAAGACAGTGGAGACCAGAGGAGTCGCGCCGGCCGGAACAGGTAATGTATCTCCGCTGTATTGTGCCGGTCTTCGGGCATTCGAACGCCGCTATTGACGCATTCCCGACCCGCTGTCGATCGAGAAAAATCTTCCGCATGGACGGATCGAAGGGAACGATTGATTTCGGATGGAAATCGATCGTTCTGTCAGCGTTTGCGCAACGATTTCACAGCAGATTCAATCACAGTGATCGAATCTGCTGTATATCGGCGGTAAAATCGTTAGGTGTATGGACCCCTTAAGTCTCTGCACTCTCTTCCCTACAAAATCCTAGATAACACTGTTTAGTTATCTCTGAGCTGATAAAAATGTTATACAGCTGTAACAGAATGAAAGCAAAGCACTCTCCTTCCCCTAGGGAATTCAATGGCAAGCCTAATGAATTAACAAGGGAAAGAATTGTGCATTTTTTCACTTTTTCCCCTATTTTCATTTTAAAATGCATAGAAAATAAATTAATTACTGAAAACAACTATAAGCCACAAAAAGCCTAATTTGTTCTGAAAAAAAACAATATATTGATCAATTAGTTGCGATAGTTATTGATAAAGTTATTGCCAAAGTAATCAGAACTGAGCTGAACTGTGAAAAAAAATGACCAGGGACACAAAGCGGTTAAGAAGAACAGTCTGAACAAGAAGAAAAAAAATTCAAAAAGACCTTATAATTTTAAAGTTTCAAAGGGGAAAAAATATACATTTAAATGCGGTAAATACATTAAATATCATTTACCGCATTTAAATGTATACTTTTTCCTTTGAAACTTTAAAAACTAAACAAAAACTATTAGGTCTCTTGTATGCAAGGATACAGAGGCGCCAGTAGGATAAAACAAGATAAAAGGTTTAAAACGGTTTAGGTGGCGGTGGTGGACCGTCCACACACAAACAGACAAAAATCGCTGTTGATTGTAGAAAAAAAATTCACAATTTATTCACATACTCCTACATAAAAGTGCAACGCGTTTCACGGGCAAACATCCCGCTTCATCAGGCAATAAACGAACGGAGTATCTCACTGCAAAATGACAGAGATGTAAAGCATGTCAGGGAGCTGTATACAGACGTAGAAACTGTCAAAGAAAAACATCTCTTTTCTTGTTGGTGCAAAGTATGTCAACTATTATAATAGTATCTGTGGGGTAGTGGAAAGAATGAGGGGGGGAAAATACTATAGTGGGGGAATGTGAGCAGGGAGGGCAGGGTGGTGGGTTGTGACCAGGGGATGGAAAGTACTGGCAGGGATAGGTAAATATAGCTGAATTGAGAACAAGCTATTGGGGATGTGTGTCCTGTGATATAATGAACTATGTGGAATGGGGATGGTGTAGCTTACAAGGCAATTTTCAACAACAAAACTAGCAAAGGTAAATACCCAGAGTGTCTGAAAAGGAGCTGTCTATGATTGAGGAAAAAGACAAAACTGACAAAAAAGACAGGCATGAAAACAATGATGATGATCAAACTTACCAGCTCTGAGTATATTGATAGCTTGGCACCTCTGTGCTATAGTAACTGTGTGTGGGGTTTAAATAAGGAGGCTAATTGTCTAATGAGTTGATTTGGATCAGGAGTGAGCGAGGGAGGGAGGGAGGGGCGTGTGTGATGGACTGAGGCTGTCACTAGCCGGGGTATATTATCGCCCCCTGGTGGTGCAGAAGTAAAATTCATTATGCACAAGTTATTATGTAGAATGTATACATATACAATTTAAAAAACAAAATAAAAACAAATTGCATACCTAAATACATACATATGTACATACATGTACCTTATTACACAAATAGGCAAAAATATTTCGTATAAAAATATAGAAATCCATTATGTGCATGTATAGAAATAGAACAAGGCCTAAATTACAGTGCATGCCATTCCCAATCGCAGCAGTTGTCGACTGCTGGAATGGTCCCAATTGACCATGATAAAACTGGAAAGTAAGATTAAATCTCTCCTTATAGATATCCAGTACCATATAAATTATAACATTGTAATAAATATAAAAAAGCGCTGCGCTGCGTAATATGTTGGCGCTTTATAAATACAATAAATAAATAAATAAATAATAAATAAAATAAAAAAAAAAATAAAAAAAAATATATAAAAACTAAACATTAAGAGAGAGCGGACAATTAAAAAGAGAAAAGGAATTGCTGCTATTCTGGTGAGTTAGTAAATTTTTTCAAGTACTTCATTTAGACCCCCTGGAGATAGGGTCTTAAGTATTTGAATCCAGAACATCTCCCGTTTCTTGAGAGAGTCAAAGGAGTCGAAGCGGTTGTGTGAAATAGATTCGATAAACGTGATACGGAAAAGTGTGGGGTCGCTGTTGTGGTGGGTGAAAAAGTGACGCGAAACGCTGTGCAGGGGATATTTGTTTATTATGTTTCTTTTGTGTTGTCCTGTTCTGCTTCTTGCTTGTTGGGTGGTTCTGCCCACATACTGCAGCCTGCATGGGCATGAGATGACATAGATGAGGTATTTGGTTTCACATGTGATGGTTTCTTTGATATGGTATTCTATTTTGGTGACCTGCGAACTGAAGGACTGAGTGTTTACGACAAATTGGCAGGCTAAGCATTTTTTGTGTTTACAAGGGAAGCTGCCTGGTGTGTTAGTGCTAGAAGTGTTTTTTAGGGCTACAGGTAACTGGCGTAGTCTGCTTGGGGCCAGTATACTGCTGAGATTGGGGGCGCGTCTGTATGTAATAGTGGGTCTGGGTGGGATGATGGATTGTAGATGGGGGTCTTGGAGGAGGATTTCCCATCTATTGGTGAGGATATTTCGGATCGACTGATGTTGGGCACTAAACCTGGTGATGAATCTGGGCATGTCTGTGAACTGTGTGTTGGCTTTGGGTTGTAGTAGGTTATTCATTGTTGCTTTGTGGTGTGCATCATATAGTAATTTCTTGGGATATTTACGATCGGTGAATTTTTTAGTGAGAATTTTGGACTGGGTATTGTATTGTTGTATGTCCGTGCAGTTACGGTAGATCCTCTTATATTGGCTATATGGAGTATTCTTTGTCCATGGCCGGTGGTGGAAACTGTTATAATGTATATAATTGTTGGCGTCTACGGGTTTAAAGAAGGTTTTGGTTTTGATATATGGTGGATCTGTGTAAAGAGTAAGGTCAAGGTATTCTATAGAAGCTGGGTCTGAGTGGGAAGTGAATTGTAGGCCGGCCGTATTGGTGTTCAGGTAATTGAGAAAAGACGGGATTAGATTGGGAGGACCTCTCCAAATGAATATTAAGTCATCTATATACCGTTTATAAAAAATGATGTTATTGTGGAATGGGTTATTGCTGTACAATTTTGTTTGTTCGAAAAATCCCATTGCTAGATTAGCGTAGGAAGGGGAGAACGAACTTCCCATAGATACGCCGCTGACCTGATGGTATGTTTGGTCTTGAAAAGTGAAAACATTGTTCTGAAGAATAAATTCAGTGCACTGCATGAGGAAGGTTTGTTGGGTGCGCGGCATGGATGTGTTGGATTGGAGGTAATATTGTAAAGCTGTGAGACCATAAGCATGTGGTATGTTTGTGTATAGGGATGTGACATCGCAGGTGAGCCAGATGTAGTCTTCCTGCCACGGGATGGAGTGAATGAAACTGATGAGGTGTTGGGAGTCCTTGATAAAAGACGGCAGGGACTGTACATGTGGCTGAAGGTGTGTGTCGATGAACCGGGATAGGTTACTAGTGGCGGAGTCAATTCCAGATATGATAGGTCTACCTGGTGGTTTATGGATGTCTTTATGGATTTTGGGAAGGTAATAGAAAAACGGGGTTTTCGGGTGGTGATTAATGATAAAAAATTTTTCATTTTTGGTGATGATATTGTTCAAAAAAGCTTCTCCGATAAATTGTTTCAAGGTATTGTTAATTTCTGGGGTGGGGTCAGAGGGTAGTGGTTTGTAATGTTTGGGGTTATTGAGTAATCGTAGAGATTCTTCAAGGTAATCTGTTTTGTTAAGGATGACGATCCCGCCCCCCTTATCTGCTGGTTTGATAATGATGTTTGGGTTATTTTTCAAAGTTTTGAGGGCTGTCCTTTCGACTTTAGTGAGGTTGGATGCAGGAATGGTGTCCGGGATATTTAATTCCTGTAAGTCTTTTAGAACCAGGGAGTAGAAAGTGTCGACATAATTGCCCTTGGAGGCTGTTGGATAGAAAACTGAGCGGCCTTTAAGTTTGGTGTTGATATATTTTTCGGTTTCTAATTCAGCTGTGGATAATGAGACTATGGGCAGTGTGTCGTTATTGGTAATGATAAGCTGGGTTGTGTCTGTCTGTGCGGGGGCACTGTGTTTTTTCATGGCAAAATGCCTTTTCAGAGTTAATTTACGGATGTAGGTGTTGAGATCGGTGAATAGTTCAAACAAATCAGATTGATTGGTAGGGCAAAAAGAGAGACCTTTTTCCAGTAGAGAAGTTTCATATTTGGTGAGACGGTGATGGGACAAGTTAAATATGCTCTTCTTGGGTTCTACGATAGGCGGGGGAATTATAGTAGATGGGTGGTGCATTATCTTTTGTTTCTTTTTTCTTTGGCCTCGACACCCTCGTTTTCTGTGTCTGGTAGCGGACGTTTCATTTTGTTTGTGGGTTTCAAGAATGACTGGGCTGAGATGGGACTGGGTAATTGTTTGGAGAGGGTGTTTTGTGATAATGAGGCTGGTAGATCTAAAAAAGAAGGTGAAAGGGATTGGTCTTGTGGTTCCGTGTTGGTGTTGTGTTGGGAACCACTAGGTTTGGTGGACTTGTTGCTGTTAGTATGTGTTGGATCTGAGTGTGAACTGGAGGGGGAAGGTGATGTATGTAGATCGCTCGCAGTGGGTGAGTTGGGATTTGAGTTATATGTACTGATTTGAGAAATTCGGATGTCGGTATCTGTTGAGATATTGAGGATTGTTTGGGAAGGATTGTCATCTTTTGGAGTGGTAGCTATGGAAGATGTTTTCACTATAAGGGTGTCGGGAGGATTCGATTTGGTGAAATTGAAAGAGGATGGGCTGAGGAAGGTATAAATTCTGCTCTGGTCGGCTGCAGCATGTGGGTTTTTTATCGCTGTTCTAGACTGGGCCAAATTTGAAGGGATGTTACGGGCTGGTCGGGATTTCGTGCGAGGTGGTCGTGGCGCTTTGGAGTCGTTTTTTGTGAGGTCGGGTTTGTTATAGTTGAAACTACTGGGAGGTGGTGCCAGTTGATTAAAATTGATGGTCTTGTGAACAATAGGTGTGGGCTTGGAGGTGTGGGCGGGTGGTGGATCGTAAATATCCCAAGAAATTACTATATGATGCACACCACAAAGCAACAATGAATAACCTACTACAACCCAAAGCCAACACACAGTTCACAGACATGCCCAGATTCATCACCAGGTTTAGTGCCCAACATCAGTCGATCCGAAATATCCTCACCAATAGATGGGAAATCCTCCTCCAAGACCCCCATCTACAATCCATCATCCCACCCAGACCCACTATTACATACAGACGCGCCCCCAATCTCAGCAGTATACTGGCCCCAAGCAGACTACGCCAGTTACCTGTAGCCCTAAAAAACACTTCTAGCACTAACACACCAGGCAGCTTCCCTTGTAAACACAAAAAATGCTTAGCCTGCCAATTTGTCGTAAACACTCAGTCCTTCAGTTCGCAGGTCACCAAAATAGAATACCATATCAAAGAAACCATCACATGTGAAACCAAATACCTCATCTATGTCATCTCATGCCCATGCAGGCTGCAGTATGTGGGCAGAACCACCCAACAAGCAAGAAGCAGAACAGGACAACACAAAAGAAACATAATAAACAAATATCCCCTGCACAGCGTTTCGCGTCACTTTTTCACCCACCACAACAGCGACCCCACACTTTTCCGTATCACGTTTATCGAATCTATTTCACACAACCGCTTCGACTCCTTTGACTCTCTCAAGAAACGGGAGATGTTCTGGATTCAAATACTTAAGACCCTATCTCCAGGGGGTCTAAATGAAGTACTTGAAAAAATTTACTAACTCACCAGAATAGCAGCAATTCCTTTTCTCTTTTTAATTGTCCGCTCTCTCTTAATGTTTAGTTTTTATATATTTTTTTTTATTTTTTTTTTTATTTTATTTATTATTTATTTATTTATTTATTGTATTTATAAAGCGCCAACATATTACGCAGCGCAGCGCTTTTTTATATTTATTACAATGTTATAATTTATATGGTACTGGATATCTATAAGGAGAGATTTAATCTTACTTTCCAGTTTTATCATGGTCAATTGGGACCATTCCAGCAGTCGACAACTGCTGCGATTGGGAATGGCATGCACTGTAATTTAGGCCTTGTTCTATTTCTATACATGCACATAATGGATTTCTATATTTTTATACGAAATATTTTTGCCTATTTGTGTAATAAGGTACATGTATGTACATATGTATGTATTTAGGTATGCAATTTGTTTTTATTTTGTTTTTTAAATTGTATATGTATACATTCTACATAATAACTTGTGCATAATGAATTTTACTTCTGCACCACCAGGGGGCGATAATATACCCCGGCTAGTGACAGCCTCAGTCCATCACACACGCCCCTCCCTCCCTCCCTCGCTCACTCCTGATCCAAATCAACTCATTAGACAATTAGCCTCCTTATTTAAACCCCACACACAGTTACTATAGCACAGAGGTGCCAAGCTATCAATATACTCAGAGCTGGTAAGTTTGATCATCATCATTGTTTTCATGCCTGTCTTTTTTGTCAGTTTTGTCTTTTTCCTCAATCATAGACAGCTCCTTTTCAGACACTCTGGGTATTTACCTTTGCTAGTTTTGTTGTTCAAAATTGCCTTGTAAGCTACACCATCCCCATTCCACATAGTTCATTATATCACAGGACACACATCCCCAATAGCTTGTTCTCAATTCAGCTATATTTACCTATCCCTGCCAGTACTTTCCATCCCCTGGTCACAACCCACCACCCTGCCCTCCCTGCTCACATTCCCCCACTATAGTATTTTCCCCCCCTCATTCTTTCCACTACCCCACAGATACTATTATAATAGTTGACATACTTTGCACCAACAAGAAAAGAGATGTTTTTCTTTGACAGTTTCTACGTCTGTATACAGCTCCCTGACATGCTTTACATCTCTGTCATTTTGCAGTGAGATACTCCGTTCGTTTATTGCCTGATGAAGCGGGATGTTTGCCCGTGAAACGCGTTGCACTTTTATGTAGGAGTATGTGAATAAATTGTGAATTTTTTTTCTACAATCAACAGCGATTTTTGTCTGTTTGTGTGTGGACGGTCCACCACCGCCACCTAAACCGTTTTAAACCTTTTATCTTGTTTTATCCTACTGGCGCCTCTGTATCCTTGCATATTAAGTTGTCCACCCTTGGTGGAAGGGTGATATACCCTCTTTTCCTATCTACAGAGAGCGACATCTTAGTCCTGAGTGGGGTCAGGCTTAATCTCCCCACCTGCGTATACAGTGGTTGCCTTAGAGCAACCCAGGTTTGTAAGTATAATACTTACTTTTAACATTTTTCTCTATTTATACAACATACTACACTATATTGGGCTCTCGGTCTCCCTTTTCTCATCTATTAGGTCTCTTGTTCCCACTGTTCTTCTTAACATATCTGGTAAATTTGGTGTTTCTAGCATGTAAGGGGGCGTTGCTATTACCCTCTAAATTCGACGTGTTTTTAATCCCGAATACCGACTAGTGTTACGAGTAACTCGTGATCACGAGTTGGGTAACGAGTGCGATCACGAGTGCATTTGTGATCGCCATCCGTGATCGGGAGCCGGTCACGATTGCCGATTACGACCTCTTGATCGGCAAAAACGACTCGTGATCACCAGTTACTCAGTATCACGAGGTCGCAGTGAGCACCACTAGGAGTAGCTTAGCAAAAAAGTTTCTGTACCATGTTAGCCAAACAAATTATGTAGGTAGGAAAAAAAAAACACAAATCTTGTAAAAGTAATACCTATTAATGGCTAAAAAAAATTATGTAAACTTTCAGGGATTTAGTTCCCTTCCTTAGGCATATTTCAGATGTTAGCTAAAGTAAAACACTGATGAAGGTAAATGGTGAACACAAAGATGACAGTTGTGCTGGTTGCTGTTTAGCCGTTAGGTGTCAGGTGATCAGCAGGCTGGAGCCAGTGAGCTATGCAAGCATACAATAAATCCAGCAGGTATCTGAAGATCAGGAAGCCAAGTCAATCATGTTAAATAAGGAGTCATGAATCCCATTCCACAATGTAAACCTTCTGTCTTGAACATTTTCATAAAATTGTGCTCAGAATTTGTCCTTGATTGTTCATTTTTGAAGTTATCCTTAGGAATAAATACTTTCAGATCATGCATGCTGTGTCCTGGTTCACAGAAATGTTGGGCCACTGGTGTGTCCATTTTACCCTCATTGATTTTAAAGCTGTGATGATTCATTCTTGTCCACAACTTTTGTCCTTTTTCTCACTAAGATTTTTCTTCACTAAGATTTTCACACAAGCAGTAATAGTTTAATGATTTGCTTAAAAAAACTTGCTTATCCACTATGTTTTTTTACCCCAAGTGGTATTTCATTCAACAACCTAAATCGGACAACAATACTGTCACCAGAGAACGCGAGGATGCATCACCTATGGAAACTGAAAAAGTTTGGCCTACCACAAAAATGATTGGTGCAGTTCTACTCTGCAATCATCTAATCCAGAGTTCCCCAACCCTGTCCTCAAGGCCCACCAACAGTACATGTTTTGCAGAAAACCACAAACGTTCACAGTCAAGGTAATTAGTGTCCCAGCAGAGCTGATTAACAACCTCTGTGGATTTCCACAAAACATGCACTGTTGGTGGGCCTTGAGGACAGGGTTGGGGAACACTGATCTAATCTAGCATGCCATCATCTAGGACTGGTTCGGCTTTTGCTCAGTACTAGAAAAGGTGAGACTACAGCGCATCATCCGAACAGCGGAAAGGATTAATGGCTGTAGCGTACCTTCCCTGCAGGATCTTTACGTTAGCAGGGGCAGAAAGAGAGCAGCCAATATTGCCTCTAAGCCCTCTCACCCTTCTCACTCCATCTGCCAGCTACTGCCATCCGTAGTATGATTCCGGTCAATCCCAACTAAAACTTCCATACGCAACAGCTTCTTCTCTGCTTAATTCAGAACCAAATCCAGAGCCCGGATGTGTACTTTAGTTCTTACCGCCCAAGGCCCACTATCACCAGCTGCCCCGGACCAACAGTATCCTAACCCCCCCCCCCCCCCCCCATTCTCTGAGGACAGTTAATGAGGTGATGATGGCAGGGATTACACTATAAACTCCTCTGAGAACATTTAGTGACATGATGGCAGGGATTAGATTGTAAGCTCCTTGGCAAGCTGCACATTCGGTGAGTGACAGGCAGCTCAGAGATCACTGTAAGTACCCGTTCGCTGCCCCTTCATCCCCCGAGTGCCAGTTCCGGCTGTTGGCAGCCGCCCACCTCTATGTGCAAACTCTGTGAAGAAGGACAAATGTTTGGCAGGCCAACTGCTACTGCCACCCTACTGTCCACAGGCCGCCCCTTGCTTTCCTGGTGCCCTAGGCCAAATCCAGCCATGACCACGCCAGAGCTGCTAAGACCTGAAAACATTACAGCATAGAACTGAAAATGAACACTTCTTACCCTTTTTACCTCCACTATAACTTAGATACTGTCCTTGACTTGTAATACCTACACTGTCCTTGTATTGTTTTGTTTGTATCTGTTAAGCCCCTGCCAAGTCAAATTCCTTGTAAGTGCAAACTTGTTTGGCCTAATACATTGCCCCTGATTCTGATTCCTGAATAGTTTAATTAGTTTTCACCTTTGTTCTGTTTCCTCCCTTCTATCCAGAAAGGAGATACCGGACATCTCACTTGTTTTGCCACATGCTCTTATCTTTGTGAATTGACATTTATTGAAGTCCTCTGTTTCCCCAAAAATAAGCCCTCCCCGAAGATAAGCCCTAGCTGCAAATATAAGCTCTCTGTCAAAAGTAAACCCTAGTGGTGGAAAAGCCAGGCAAGCATGGACAGAGTGTTGTAGTGCTAAATGGTGCTGATGGTCTCATGGGCAGGGCCGGATTTGTACTCTTTACCGCCCAAGGCCACTGTCACCAACCACCCCCCTTCAGTATAGGTAGCGAGATGACCCCTCCCCCTTCCCTCCAGTATAGGTAGCCAGGTGACCCTTCTCCCCAGTATAGGTAGCCAGATGACCCTTCCCCCCCTTCCCTCTAGTACAGGTAGCCTGATGACCTTCCCAGTATAGGTAGCCTGATGACCTTCCCAGTATAGGTAGCCAGATGACTCCCTTAACCCCTCTTTTTCCCACCCCCCTCACCACTTTCAGTATAGGTAGCCAGCTCGCCTTCACACCGCAGCAGCCATCAATGTCACTCATTTCTCCACTCATCTCCAGTGCAGAAGCTTCCTCTTCTTTTCCGTCTCCAATGCTGCCCAAGTCCATAGCCGCTATCGCAATGCAAACGTGCACAGATCAGATGTCACAGCTACTTATCCAGTGCAGTGATTAGACCAATGACGATGCCCTGGTCCCACCTACGAGACCATCGGCACCAGTTAGCAAAAGGAGCAGCGGGCAGCTGTGATTGGCCAGTCTAGTGACAGGATCCCGCCCTGATTGGTTGCTTGCCAAAGATTCCCCTCTGACTGGCCAAGGTGACAGCAAGTGTAGAGTGGAATATAAAACATCCCCCAAAAATAAGTCCTAACACATCTTTTGGAGTAAAAATGAATATAAGACACTGTCTTATTTTCGGAGAAACACTGTATTAACCTCACAAGTGGGTAATTGTTGTCACTTGACAATTTTGCTTTTTAATGCGGTGACATCCTTAATGAATTAAAATTTCACGAAATGTTCTGTAAAATCAGCTGTTTTCTGTCTTACCCAGGGGCGCAGCTAAGGTTTCTGTGGCCCCAAGCGGCGCAAAATTTGTCCCCCCGTATCACCTCTTGTCACCTCTGTTCCCCTGTGTCATCTATTGCCCCCTCTGTAGGGGCTTGGCTTGTATGTGCCCTGGCGTCACCCGTGGCCTTACCGCACGCCACGCATTAATGCTTGGTGAATTGAAGCCACTGTCCTCCAATAATAGCAGGGATATCAGTGCTGGAAAAGTTATTTGGCGGGAGTTATTTTGTTTCAGCGCGGAGATCCTCTGGCGGCGAGGCGTGAGCGTTTCAGAGGACCTGTACATTAACATACATTTCCTCCCCCAGGATAATCTGCACCATCACAAGTCAGGCTTCCGCCTCAGCATTTCGGAATCGATAGCGACAGCCCGGCGTTCGCAGCGCACAATATGAAACCTCTGCGTCGTCTATAAAGAAGATGTGCGGCTGTTATTGTGTGTTGTGACATGTGCTCTGTACACGCCGCTGTCTGATCAATAGCAGCTGTGTCTCCAACGCCTTCATTAGCCGAAAAAGCAGAAATCTGAAGATAAAACCGCGATGAGTCAATCGCTTGTTGTCTTAGAAACCCGTCCTCTTTTATTTGTGCACGGTAACGCATGTACATCAGCCGCCTCGTCATGTGCAGAGCGGCAAACATCTCATTTCTCGTTCACCGCAGGTGATAGGGATCTGCTGTGCTGTATGTCAGCAAATAGGATCATCGCTTAAAGTGAACCCACGGTGAAAGGGATATGGAGGCTGCCATATTTATTTCCTTTTAAGTAATACCAGTAACCTGGCAGCCCTGCTGATCCTCTGCCTCCAATACTTTTATCTATAGACCCTGAACAAGCATGCAGCAAATCAGGTGTTTCTGATATTATTGTCAGATCTGATAAGATTAGCTGTATGCTTGTAGCTGGTGTTATTCAGACTTTACTGCAGCCAAATAGACCAGCAGTGCTGCCATGCAATTGGTATTTTTTAAAAGGAAATAAACATGGCAGCCCCATATCACTCTCATCTTGGGTTCACCTTAAAGAAGACCAATGAGTTAAAAAAGAGAGACAAACAGATACTTACCTAGGTAGAGGGATCCTCCAGATGCTTCCCCCGTCTCCCTCCGCCCTTGCCATTCCAGTGCTTGACCCAGAGCCGGATTAAGACCATGCAGGACCCCAAGCAGAGCAGTAAATTTAGGCAGAGCAGATTGCCCAAATGATGGTGCTATTATGGAAGAAAAGTTAACTACAGATGTATTTGCCTGGCACCAGGGATGCTCATCCGGATTTCAGATAGCCGGTTAACCCGGCTATCCGACCATTTTTACCCTATCCGGCCGGATCCGGATTCCGGATAGTTGGGCAGAAATCCGGTTAGCTATCTGCAGATAGTTTCACAGCCGACCCGGATATCCGCGGATTTCTTCCAGATATCCAAATCCGGATTATAGGTTCAATAGCAAAAAGAACCACCACCCACCACACTCTCTCTCACGGGTCTTCCAGATATTTTTAGTATGTCAAAAGCAAGCTCACATACCTTGGCTGGGAATCGAACCCAGGTCCACTGCTTGGAGGGCATCAACAACTAGTCTCTGTGGCACAATTGGTTAGCGCATTCGGCTGTTAACTGAAAGGTTGGTGGTTCAAGGCCACCCAGGGATGGCTTTGTGTTTTGTGAAGGGAACTTATGTACCCTTCTTAAACTTGAAGATTGTATACAAATGTAAGCAGACTGCAGAGTGGCACAGCAGGAGTGTGCTGGGCCCATAACCCAGAGCTAAGACTACTCCTGGGCTTTTCTTGTGGTTGAAGACCAGAGAGAGAGAGAGGTGGTGGTGGTATGTTTTAAGCTTCTAAAACGGATAAGAAGCTTTGAAAAGACCATTTCCGTTTTTCAATTCGGATATCCGAATCCGGCCAGATACTGGGGTCGGATATCCGAATTCAGTTTGGGTGTAAAAATGTCAAATTCGGATATCTGACCTGGATCGGATATCTGGATATCCGGATCCGAATTAGTTCCAGATAGTGAAAAGTGGTTTCCGAGCATCCCTGCCTGGCACACATCAATCTTCCTTTACTAACAAGCTATTCCTTGTGTTTTGAGCGATCACAGAAATATTCCAGCCCCCAACCTCTATCTGACAGCTCTGAGCGAAGTTGAGGGGGATAAACATTGTGTGTGCCTGTGTGTATAATTTCTTAGTAGTAGAACATTGATGCAGAGATCTTGTTTTTTAAAGGCTGAAAGAGTTAAGGACTACATGAATCAGAAACTTTATTTCGCCAAGCACGACTGGATCGTGCCCGGAATTGGGCTTGGCACGTACAGGGTACTGATACACAATATAGTTACAGATACAGGACAGGACATGCAGTAGGAACAGAACTTACAGAATACAAACAGAACATTATATAACAGACAGTGGCGTAGCTACAAACCTCTGGGCCCCGATGCGGAATCTGGATGTGGGCCCCCCCCCCCCCCACGGCAACAACAGCCCCCCTCCCCCGGCAACACCCGACGCACACACATATCCGAATCCCTATAGCCAGCTATAGGTCCCCCCAGTATAGGTAGCCAGGCATAGGTACGCCAGTATAGTTGCTCCCGGTATAGGTTAGCCAGGTAGGTGCCTCCAGCATAGGTAGCCAGTATAGTTGCCCCCAGTATAGGTTAGATAGGCAGGCGCCGCCAGTACAGGTTAGCTAGGTGGGTGCCTCTAATATAGGTAGCCAGAATAGTTGCCCCTAGCATAGGTTAGATAGGTAGGTGCCCCCAGTATAGGTTAGTTAGGTAGGTGCCTCCAATATAGGTAGCCAGTATAGTTGCCACCTGTATAGGCTAGCTAGGTGCCCCGAATACAGGTTAGACAATTAAGTGCCCCCAGGTTAGATAGGTAGGTGCCCCCCAGTATAGGTAAGATTAGGTAGCTGCCCCCCAGTATAGGTTAGATGAGGTAGGTGCCCCCCAGGATAGGTTAGGTAGCTGCCCCCCAGGATAGATTAGGTAGCTTTCCCCCAGGATAGGTTAGAGTAGGTAGCTGCCCCCCCGGATAGGTTAGAGTAGGTAGCTGCCCCCCAGGATAGGTTAGGTAGGTAGCTGGCCCCCAGGATAGGTTAGGTAGGTAGCTGGCCCCCCAGGATAGGTTAGGTAGGTAGCTGGCCCCCCAGGATAGGTTAGGTAGGTAGCTGGCCCCCCCAGGATAGGTTAGGTAGGTAGCTGGCCCCCCAGGATAGGTTAAGTAGGTAGCTGCCCCCCCAGGATAGGTTAGGTAGCTGCCCCCCAGGATAGGTTAGGTAGCTGCCCCCCCAGGATAGCTTAGGTAGGTAGCTGCCCCCCAGGATAGGTTAGGTAGGTAGCTGGCCCCCCAGGATGGGTTAGGTAGGTAGCTGGCCCCCCAGGATAGGTTAGGTAGGTAGCTGGCCCCCCAGGATAGGTTAGGTAGGTAGCTGGCCCCCCAGGATAGGTTAGGTAGGTAGCTGGCCCCCCAGGATAGGTTAGGTAGGTAGCTGGCCCCCCAGGATAGGTTAGGTAGGTAGCTGCCCCCCCAGGATAGGTTAGGTAGGTAGCTGGCCCCCCAGGATAGGTTAGGTAGGTAGCTGGCCCCCCAGGATAGGTTAGGTAGGTAGCTGGCCCCCCAGGATAGGTTAGGTAGGTAGCTGGCCCCCCAGGATAGGTTAGGTAGGTAGCTGGCCCCCCAGGATAGGTTAGGTAGGTAGCTGGCCCCCCAGGATAGGTTAGGTAGGTAGGTCGCTAGCTGCCCTCTCCCTCCCTTCCTCTCCTCCTCAGATGCAGAGTGCGCAGCGCACGGAAGCGCTGTAGGCGGAACTCACCTCCGTCCCTGCGCCGCTGGTCTCCTCCCGCTCTGTATAGATGTTGTTACACACTGCTTCCTGTTTAGCCGGAAGCAGTGTGTAACAGCAGATCTATGCAGAGCGGGAGGAGACCAGCGGCGCTTGGAACGCAGGCAGGTGAGTTCTGCCTACAGCGCTTCCGTGCGCTGCGCACTCTGAGGGGGAGGGGGGGGCCCGGGGAGAGGTCGGACTGCCCTCCCCACGGCTGCAGCTCCCCCCTCCCAATAACGCACGCAGGGATCCCATCTCCGAGTCCAAACGGACATGGGCCCCCCGGGCCCCTCCCCGCCTCTTCAGGAGCCGGGCCCGGTCGCCGAGGCGACCGTTGCGACCACAGGCCCTACGCCCCTGATAACAGAACTTTCAGAATACAGACCAATATATAACCTTTATGCAGAGGGAGACAATGTGGCATAAGTTGCAATACAAAAAAACAACTGAATGGTATGCTTGAGTTGGGGCGCCGTCTATGTGCAGAGTGGGTGGGGATGGGCATTCCCATAGAGAGAGTTCAGGAGCTTGACAGCCGAGGGAAAGAAGCTGTTCTTGTGCCTTGAGGTCCTTGTGTAGATGGATCGGAACCGAAGCTTCCGGCTCGAGGGGAGCTGATTAAAGAAGCGGTAGCCTGGGTGCGAGGGGTTGTTTGCGATCTTTAATGCTCTGGTGTTCAGCCTGGAGTGGTAGAAAAGGTCCAGAGTGGGAAGGGATCTCCCGATGATCCTCTCCGCAGATCTGATGACCCTCTGCAGTTTGAGCCTGTCGCTGGCGGAGGAGCTGGCGTACCAGACCAGGATGGACGAGCATAGGATGGATTCGATTGTGACTGAGTAGAAGTTTGTCAGAAGTTTTTGGACCACACCAAACTTTTTCAGTTGGCGGAGAAAGAAAAGTCTCTGTTGGGCTTTCCTCTGTGTCGAGGCAGTGTTGGCGTTCCACCTCAGGTCGTTGGAGATAGTTGTACCCAGTAGGCGGACACTGGGGACTCTTTCTACTTCCTTGCCGTCAATGTGGATTGGAGGTGGGGTAGAGGCGCGCCTCCTGAAATCAACAATCATCTCCACCGTTTTCGCTGTGTTTAGGACCAAACCGTTCTCTCTGCACCAGCGGCATATGTTATCGACCTGGTGGCGGTACGCCTTCTCATCGTTTTTGGTGATGAGACCTACAATGGTCGTGTCGTCTGCAAATTTGATTACTTTTACTGAGTCTGACGTGGATTTGCAATTGTTCGTATACAGAGAGAACAGAAACGGCGACAGGACGCAGCCTTGTGGGGCCTCTGTGTTTGTGATTCTAGGTTGTGAGGAGATGGTGCCTAACCTGACAACCTGGGACCTGTTGGTGAGGAAGTCCGTGATCCACAGGTGTAGGGTGGGGTGGACTCCTAGCGCACCGAGATTGTCTTGAAGTATCTTAGGGCTGATGGTATTGAATGCTGAGCTGAAGTCCAGTAGGAGGAGCGTAGGAGTCTGTTCTATCCAGGTGATCATAGACGAGCTCCAAGCAGATGTTGAACAGAGGCAATGTATCTTTACGGGCCCCATTGACCTCCTGTGGCCCCCAATCAATTGATTTGGTTGCCTGGTCGGTAATCCGGCACTGGACCCCCAGGTCAGCGCCATGCTCCTGTGCGAGTATGAGCACAGTCGCACTGCGCAGGCTCAGGATGACCTGGGCAGTAGCACAGAACCGCCACTCAGGCTCGGTGGAAAACAAACAAGCCTGTTTGGCTCCTGAACTGCGCAGGCGCGAGCTATATGTGTCTGCACAGTGCGGCTGAGCAGGGCTTGTGTACGGGCTTGTGGGGTTAAGACGGGGTTAGCCTCTGGATGGGAGGGAAGAAGTGGCACAGAGGGGGACACTAGAGGCACATGGGATAGAGGTGGTACAGAGAGACACAGTGGTGGATCAGGGGAGCAGAGGTGGCACAGACGAAGACACTGAAGTTAGGGGAGACACAGTGAAAGCACAAAGGAGGCACAGGGGAACAGAGGTGACATAGAATGGCACACAAGAGGCAAAGGGTGAAATAGAGGAGGTACAGGGGACAGAAATGGCACAGTGTTTTGACTTATGGACAGATACTTACATAACATATATATTGCACTGTCCACATTTTAATTTTAGTGATTTTTCTATAGTCAAAAAAAGAGAAAATTCTTCTTAGGAATTTCTATTCTGACTGTGTCTATCTTGAAGCCAATCCTGACATAATTTTCTCCCTTACTCCTGTCTGTGTATCATTGCCCGCCCTCCTCCCAGTCTCTAGACACTCCCATCCAGCTCTGCAGTAGAAAGTGCATTGTCTCAGAATGAGAAATATTGGCCAATCAGAGAGGAACAGAGCTGTGGGAAGGGAAAACGGGAGGTACAGAGGCTTCAGCCTGCAGGCTGCATTAGTTATATCTGAGGAGAAAGTAAAGAAGAAAATAAGAAACCCCAGCATGCCCTGCAACTTCCTTTGTGCGGCAGATGTACCAAATAAGAACCAGCGCAACTGGGGAATAGAGTTGTCCCAAACGGTTCGGCCGTGAACATATCGCTGGTTCGCGTTCTTGCCGAAACGCGATCTTTATGGCGAGTTCGACCAGCCCCTATACTACATCATTGGGCTAAACTTTGACCCTCTACATCACAGTCAGCAGGCTCATGACAGCCAATCAGGCTGCACTCCCTCCTGGAGCCCCCCCCCCCCTATATAAGGCAGCTGCGTCGGCAATTGTATTAATTTTAAAATTAACATTAACATTTTAGCCACTGACTTAGGAAAGGGTTCTTTACAGTAGGAGGGATTAAAATGTGGAATGTTTTTCCACAGGAAGTAGTTAAGGTAAATTCTATATCTGCTATTACTAGGTTATGCCTAATGATGTTGATCCAGGGATTTTATCTGATTGCCATCTGGAGTCAGGAAGGAATTTTTCCCTTTTGGGGCTAATTGGACCATGCCTTGTGGGGTTTTTTTCACCTACCTCTGGATCAACAGGGGTATGTGGGGGACGGGCTGGAGTTGTACTTTGGTCTGGTTGAACTCGATGGACGTATGTCTTTTTTCAACCAAAATAACTATGTAACTATGTAACTATGTAACTATGCTTTTAAGGGGACTTAGATGCTTTCCTTGCATTGAAAAACATCCATGGCTATAATTACTAGGTACTGTATATTTTGGACTATAAGACTCACTTTTTCTCCCCCAAATGTGGGGGGAAAAAGTCACTGCGTCTTATAGTCCAAATGCTGGGAGTTCCTGACTTGTGAACGCCTGCCAATATGAACTTCCAACCTTCTGCAATTTCGGGGACTCCCTATACTGTGCCCATGCAGAGGAGGACACAGGGGGACAAACAGAGGACACAGGAGGACAAAGGTAGGACACAGGGGGACACAAAGGGGCATAGAGGAGGACACAAGGAGGACAGCTGGAGAAACACGAGGACATAAGGGGACAGAGGAGGACACAGGGAGACACAAGGGGGGCAGAGGGGGACACAGGGAGATACAAGAGGTACAAGGGGGCATGAGGTATAAAGGGGATTCTCCAGGTTTTGTATTTTTCCCCTGGTTTTGGTCCTCTAAACCTAGGTGCGTCTTATGGTCTGGAGCATCTTATAGTCCTAAAAATACGGGTAATTCCCGGTAGTGTTGATCCAGGGGTTTTATCTGATTGCCATCTAGAGTAGGGAAGGGTTTTTTTCGCCTTTTGGGGATAATTGGACCATGCCTTGTAAGGGTTTTTGGCTTCCTCTAGATCAACTGGGATATGTGTGGTTGCAGGCTGGTGTTGTACTTATTTTCTTGTTGAACTTCATAGACTTATGTCTTTTTTCAACCCAAATACTTACGTAACTATGTAACAAATACAGTAATTTCAGGTACCACAATGGGCATAAAATTCTGCATAGCTAAACAGCCTAGTCTAAGCATCACTGGGAGGGTGGAGCTATGTTCAATATACAGCAAAATATAACTATAAGAAGTATTTCTGATTCTGAAACCAGGAGAGTAACCATAAAAGTCGGTATCCTGAATAATTTACTGCATTCTACTAGAGATGGCAGTAGTTCTGCGCCTGCGCAGGACCGTCTTAATGACGTCGGGGAAACCACGTGACCCTCGCCATGGAGCGCAGAAGAAGCCGAACCGGAACCCGACTTGGGGAGGTCGGCTGCGCCACTGGAGAAGACCGGTAGCCACTAGAGCTGCGCCGAGGGCACAGGACGGCTGCCACGGGCTAAAGGAAGCCCCGGGTTAGTGAATCTTTTTTTTTAAAAGACGCTTAGAAGTATCCTTTCGATTATTAAAGTTTTGCTCCCTATTGGAGGAGCAGACCCCCATCCTTTCTCAGTAACATTCGTACATCAATAAATCAGTAAATTAAATCTTACAGATTTTCTTTTTATTATTATTCTAGCAAGCTTATTTGGAATAAAACAAAAAAGAAAAAACAGTAAAGCTTTTTTTGTCTGTTTCCTTTAAAGTGAGTGAAGATTTTGAGCAGAAGCCGAGTACCCCGGGACAGACGGTGCTTGTGATAACTCTGAGAGCGGAGAATTTGCCCAAGGAGAGTGACAGATGCTGAAGATGGCACAGACAGCACGGAGAACGACTCTGGGAGGGGGGGAAGCGGGCAGAAGGACCTCCGGCGGGCACTGTGACTGGAGCTAATTGGGCGCTGACTATTGTTGTGCTTGTTCCGTACACAGTTTTCAATGCAGGCCTATATTTCAAACCATTGACCTTTGCTGAAATTCCTCTGCGACTAAATACCAAAAGAACGAACAGTGTTTACTGTTTGCAAAGATGCAATTTTGCTGCTCAACAACCTTGAGAGTCCTCCTCGGCAGCAGCAGCCAGCCAGCCAGGCTGAATAATCCCGGAGACTTGTCTGGGCTCTCTCTTGGCAGAAGGAAGTGGCTGGCATCTGACAGAGCCCTCCGCTCCATGCCACCGTCAGCACTCTGCAATTCCCTGCCCACCTCTCAGGCTTCCCATCAGCTCCAATTTGTGGAGTTATTTGTAGGAAGAGCTGCGAGCTTCATTTGGGTAAGGCTCAAAAAGCGGAGAAATAGGAAACTTGGGACGGTTAGAAGAAAGTTAGGAAGTTGAGCAGGAAGCAGATGGAGGGGAAGTGATGCCAAGCTGTGGATGGCAAGGCCCTGTCTGTAAAGCCTGGAAAACATTACATCATCCTTTTATGATTTACAGCTTCCTAGAAGAAATTAAATTCAATAGAATGTGTAAAAAATGAATTAGAATTCTTTTTGGATTTTTATTGCTATCTGTGTGCACATCAGGGCTGGGGGGGGGGGGGGGACTTGGGGTAAAATGTAACCAAGTGGCCCTTTCACGGCAGCCCCAAAATGCATATCTTTCTTGTGTGCAAATAAATCAATTTATAGGCACATATGAAATGCAGCAGTATTTACCCCTATTACGAAATACAGCAGTCATTACTCCTAATATTAAACGCAGTGGTCATTACCCCATATAAAACGTAGCAGTCATTACCCCTCAGGAAATGCAGGTGTAATTAACTCTCATATGAAATGCAGGCGTCATAACCCCACATATGAAATACAGTAGTAATTACTCCATATACGAAATGGAGCAATGTCACTACCTCCCACATCTAACATGCAGTTTCACAAAACACATAGGGGCAATTGTGACCTCATTATATGGAGTATAGACAGTGATACTGCCACTTAAACATTGGTGCCAAGCCAAGTGAATCTAAAAACTGCTCCCCGTGCAGCAAGTACCCACTTGCCAGGAACCCATAAGATCACGATCACTTCTGGATACGGATTGAGAGGTGATTATCCAATACTGCCTCCTCACTGGCAGATGATGGATCTAGGCACCAATGCTAAGTTGTTAAATTACCAAACCCTGCATTTTTAGCCTTAACTGAAACACTAGGTTAGGTTTAGACATCAGGAATGGTGGGAGGGGTTTAGCATCGGATGAGCTTTTAGGGCTAGAGCTTGGTGTTAAAGGGACTCAGAGCTGAAAAAATTAAAATATTCCAAAGTTTTGCAGGGGGGCCCAGTGATTTCTAGTTACGCTCCTGCTGTCCGTGCTTTTGTCTTTTTGCCTTCAGAGGTGTCAGTCAAGCATTTGAAAGTTGAAGTCTGTTTCGGCTGTACTTGGAGTCTCTTGGTGTCTTTGTGTTTGTATACAATCAATAACAGTGATGTATAGGCCACCCCTCCATAAATCAATGCATGTCACAAGAAAAAAAACATAAAACGAGGGTTTTACAGGTCCATAGCAAATCCAATACAGCGGGATTTGTAAAACGGAGCTTTTCATTATAAGCTTAAAATTAGCCAGTGGATATAACAAATCAAAGGCCATGTGTCAGCATAATCAATACCAGAATTGTGTCGGACGCGCGTTTCGCTGCCTTTTAACCCGTCGCTTCTTCAGAGGCAGAGCGTTGAGGCTTCAGTAGTTGTGACAGCAGGTTTTTAAAAAACATCAATTGCAGAGCTAAAATAAACGATACCCGAGGTGACATGTGACATGATGAGATAGACATGGGTATGTACAGTGCCAAGCACACAAATAACTATGCTGTGTTTCTTTTTTTCTTTCTCTGCCTGAAAGAGTTAAATATCAGGTATGTTAGTGGCTGACTCAGTCCTGACTCAGACAGGAAGTGACTACAGCGTGACCCTCACTGATAAGAAATTCCACTTATAATACACTTTCCTAGCAGAAAATGGCATCTGAGAGCAGGAAAGAGATAGAAAGGGTCAATAGTTCATAGCTTTTAGCTCTGGCATACTTCAATTAATGTGTCATTGAGCAAAAACAATAAAGCAGTAAAAACTTAAAAATTAGACTTAACTATAAAATAAAACTGTGGGCTATCTTAAAAAGTCATTTTTAGAAGAAGGAGGATACAATTGTTTATTTCGTTTATTTTCACCTTGGGTGTCCATTAAGATGTAATTGGGGCCTAGACAAGGGAGTAGATTTGGGTCCCCTAAATGTGAGGGAAATGTGGTCAATGTTAAAATATTACTGGAAAAGTGACCAAATCGAGGAAATTAGAAATCTGTGAGCTTAACCACTTAATGACAACTGGACGCTTATAAACATCCAATGGATTTGTGGAGAGTGCACCACCAGTTTGTTACTAAATGAGGCACATGTGGTATCATTTTAACCATGAAGAGTAGTAGAGTACATTTTGGTGTGTCTTAAAACTTGGACATACATCACATAAAAAATAGGTAGGGACAAACTCAATCCAACATAAAAAAGTCATTTTCAAAATTATGATCAAATTTGTGAAAGTTTTAGCAAAACTACAAGAAACATATGTGGTAACATTTTAACTGTGATAAGTAGTAGAATAGAGTTTAGACAGTTTAAGGGTGTGTGAGGCCCATGTCTTATGCATTCTTTTTAGTCTCAAACTGAATCAAAGGCAAATTAATTTTTGCATATTCTGTACCAAAATAAAAGACTTGTAAAATGAAAACAAAGTGACAGAATATGAAAGAAACAACATATATTGTTACCTTAGGAACTTGGCTTTTTAAATATGTATGCCATGAGGGTATATTACTATTATTTTTGCAAATAATGTCTCATAATCATCAATAGTGTACAATGAGAAAGCAGAAAAATGAAAAACAGAAAAACACACCTTTATTTCCAAATACAATATTGTCACCATACATTGTGCTAGGAACATAATCTAAACTTTATTATAACCAGGATGAATAAGCAAATGAAATGTGTGGGTTTAATTTATAGTTAGCACTGTGTATTGTAAAGCTATAATGGATGTAAATAGAGAAAGTGTGTTTTTCAGTATTTTTTCCCTTCTTTTCCCTTTAAAATGCCCTGAAAATAAGGTAATTACTAAACAAAATGATCACACACCAAAAGCCTAATTTGTCTTGAAAGAAACAATATATAGATCATTTTGGTGTGATTAGTAGTAATAAAGTTATTGGCGAATGAATGGGAGAAGTGCATATATGTGAACATTTGTTTGGTTCTGAAGTAGTTAAGTGAACCCAAAGTGAGAGTGATATGAAGGCTGCCATATTTATTTCCTTATAAGAAGCAATACCAGTTTCCTGGTTGTCCTACTGATCCTCTGCCTCTAATATAGTGTTGGGCGAACATCTAGATGTTCGGGTTCGGGCCGAACAGGCCGAACATGGCCGCGATGTTCGGGTGTTCGACCCGAACTCCGAACATAATGGAAGTCAATGGGGACCCGAACTTTTGTGCTTTGTAAAGCCTCCTTACATGCTACATACCCCAAATTTACAGGGTATGTGCACCTTGGGAGTGGGTACAAGAGGGAAAAAAATTTAGCAAAAAGAGCTTATAGTTTTTGAGAAAATTGATTGTAAAGTTTCAAAGGAAAAATTGTCTTTTAAATGCTGAAAATGTCATGTTTCTTTGCACAGGTAACATGGTTTTTACCGCCAGGCAGTCATAAATGTAATAAAGAGAAGAGGTTCCATAAACAGGGACCGGTAACGCTAACCCAGCAGCAGCAGCAGCACACGTGATGGAACAGGAGGAGGCGCAGGAGGAGAAGGCCACGCTTTTTGAGACACAACAACCCAGGCCTTGCATGAGGACAAGAAGCGTGCGGATAGCATGCTTTTTACCGCCATGCAGTCATAAATGTAATAAAGATAAGAGGTTCAATAAACAGGGACCGGTAACGCTAACCCAGCAGCAGCAGCAGCACACGTGATGGAACAGGAGGAGGCGCAGGAGGAGAAGGCCACGCTTTTTGAGACACAACAACCCAGGCCTTGCATGAGGACAAGAAGCGTGCGGATATAGCAGCAATGCTTTTTGCCGCCATGCAGTCATAAATGTAATAAAGAGAAGAGGCTCAATAAACAGGGACCGGTAATGCTAACCCAGCAGCAGCAGCAGCACAGAGCACACGTGACGGAACAGGAGGAGGCGCAGGAGGAGAAGGCCACGCTTTGAGACACAACAACCCAGGCCTTGCATGAGGACAAGAAGCGTGCAGATAGCATGCTTTTTACCGCCATGCAGTCATAAATGTAATAAAGATAAGAGGTTCAATAAACAGGGACCGGTAACGCTAACCCAGCAGCAGCAGCAGCAGCACAGAGCACACATGATGGAACAGGAGGAGGCGCAGGAGGAGAAGGCTACGCTTTGAGACACAACAACCCAGGCCTTGCATGAGGACAAGAAGCGTGCGGATATAGCAATGCTTTTTGCCGCCATGCAGTCATAAATGTAATACAGATGAGAGGTTCAATAAACAGGGACCGGTAACGCTAACCCAGCAGCAGCAGCAGCACAGAGCACACGTGATGGAACAGGAGGAGGCGCAGGAGGAGAAGGCCACGCTTTTTGAGACGCAACCCAGGCCTTGCATGAGGACAAAAAGCGTGCGGATATAGCAATGCTTTTTGCCGCCATGCAGTCATAAATGTAATACAGATGAGAGGTTCAATAAACAGGGACCGGTAACGCTAACCCAGCAGCAGCAGCAGCACAGAGCACACGTGATGGAACAGGAGGAGGCGCAGGAGGAGAAGGCCACGCTTTTTGAGACGCAACCCAGGCCTTGCATGAGGACAAAAAGCGTGCGGATATAGCAATGCTTTTTGCCGCCATGCAGTCATAAATGTAATACAGATGAGAGGTTCCATAAACAGGGACCGGAAACGCTAACCCAGCAGCAGCAGCACACGTGATGGAACAGGAGCAGGCGCAGGAGGAGAAGGCCATGCTTTTTGAGACACAACAACCCAGGCCTTGCATGAGGACAAAAAGCGTGCGGATATAGCAGCAATGCTTTTTGCCGCCATGCAGTCATAAATGTAATACAGATGAGAGGTTCAATAAACAGGGACCGGAAACGCTAAACCATCCCAGATGTTCATTGGTCATGTTACTTGGTTGGGGTCCTGGAGTGTTGCGTAGTCATTTCCAATCCAGGATTGATTCATTTTAATTTGAGTCAGACGGTCTGCATTTTCTGTGGAGAGGCGGATACGTGAACCTTGCAGGCAACGGCATTCTTCAAGCTTCGGGTTATTTTGCTGACCACGTGCTCATGCAACTCAGGCACTGCAGAGCGCGCAAAGTGGTAGCGGCTGGGAACCACGTAACGTGGGATGGCCACTGACATCATGCCCTTGAAGCTGTTTGTCTCCACCACTCGATATGGCAGCATTTCGCAGGCCAGAAGCTTGGCTATGCTGGCTCTTACTGCCACGGCCCGGGGGTCATTTGCTGGCAATTTCCTCTTGCGCTCAAACATCTCCGAGACAGACAACTGAACCGTAGGGCTGCACAACGAAGGGCTGTTGGTTGTTGTGTTTGATGAACACTGGGAGACCTCAAGAGCACTACTCCGGAAAGTGACAGTGTCAGCGTCATCTGATTTTTTGGAATGTTTTGAACCAGGCAATGGCTGGGCTACTGCTGCTGCTGAGGCGGGTCTGGTGGTGAGTCTGGTGAACCCAAGGGAGGCAGTGTTGCTGGTGGTACCCTGTCCTGCCGCGTTTGCCCACAGAGTGGGATGTTTGGATAGCATGTGGCGGCTCATGCTGGTGGTGGAGAGGTTGTTAATACTTTTCCCCCTGCTCAGGCGGGTCTTGCACACCTTGCAAATCGCCATGGTAACATCCTCAGTGCAGTCTTCAAAGAAAGCCCAGAATTTGGAGCACCTGCCTTGCTGGCGATTTCTGTTTGCGCCTCTTTTGCCTCTCACTTGAACTTCCACGCTTGTGGTGCCTGAAATTGCGCGCCGCCTACCTTGTGGCACAAGGCGAACTCGTGCAGCAGTGGGTTCTTCAACAGACTCATCTGTGCTGCTGCTACGACGGCGATGTTCTCGTTCACAAACAAAATCTGGGTCTATGTCCACATTGTCCATACCCTCCTCTTCCATCTCCTCAAACTCGTCATATGTCATTGTGGGGGGCCGCCGCCGTGGAGTACAGCTCCCCAGCACAACCGTCAGGGGAAACACCTCTTCCCTTGCCCCTCCCTCTTTCACCGGATTTCTTCCTCATTTCACTTATCCTTACAGTACACGCTGACTGGCAGCAGTACAGTGGCAGTACAGAAATGCTATACAGTGGTGGGTGAGCGGTGTACCACTATTGCCAGCAGCGACACAGAGCACAATGCTATACAGTGGCGGGTGAGCGGTGTACTACTGTTCCCAGCAGACAAAGAGTGGCAGTAAACACAATGCTATATAGTGTGGCTGAGCCGTGTACACAGAGTGGCAGTAAACACAATGCTATATAGTCTGCTATATAGTCACCCCGAACGGGGTGATGTTCTGCAGCACCCGAACAGTGGCGAACACTGTTCGCCCAACACTACTGGGAACGCAGATTTTAGTACCTAAACACACGATACAACATGTTTTCCGGGGTCGGACTCTGAGGCACATACAGATGGTCCCGATCATCATCCTCATCATACAACTCTTCTCCTGAGTCTGACCCACCCACCACCTCTGCCACCCCAACATCCCCAGACACAGTCACAGACCCCTCATCGTCCTCAACATTAACTTGGGATGCTGGCCTGAGCCCGACCTCCTCCTCCACATCAGGCCCCATCATCCCCTCAATGGCAGCCCTCATTAATCGCTCTGGCGCCGGACCGATGGACACAACGTTCTCCTCCGGGGAGGGCTGCTGCTGACCACTGGCTGCTGGGGTGGATGTTATAGCTTGCGTGGGGCGTTGGCTGTTGCTGTTGTTGGGAGTGCTGCTCACAGCGGAGGTCTCTGAGGAACTCATGGTGAGCTCATATAGTGGTTGACGGTGAGTGGAGTATTACTGATCCCAGCAATATACACACTGACTGGCAGAGTACGCAATGCTATATAGTCTGGCTGAGCCGTGTACACAGAGTGGCAGTGAACAATGCTATATAGTCTGGCTGAGCGGTGTACACAGAGTGGCAGTACACACAATGCTATATAGTCTGGCTGAGCCATGTACACAGAGTGGCAGTAAACAATGGTATATAGTCTGGCTGAGCGGTGTACACAGAGTGTCAGTAAACAATGGTATATAGTCTGGCTGAGCGGTGTACACAGAGTGTCAGTAAACAATGGTATATAGTCTGGCTGAGCGGTGTACACAGAGTGTCAGTAAACAATGGTATATAGTCTGGCTGAGCGGTGTACACCGAGTGTCAGTAAACAATGGTATATAGTCTGGCTGAGCGGTGTACACAGAGTGTCAGTAAACAATGGTATATAGTCTGGCTGAGCGGTGTACACAGAGTGTCAGTAAACAATGGTATATAGTCTGGCTGAGCGGTGTACACAGAGTGTCAGTAAACAATGGTATATAGTCTGGCTGAGCGGTGTACACAGAGTGTCAGTAAACAATGGTATATAGTCTGGCTGAGCGGTGTACACAGAGTGTCAGTAAACAATGGTATATAGTCTGGCTGAGCGGTGTACACCGAGTGTCAGTAAACAATGGTATATAGTCTGGCTGAGCGGTGTACACAGAGTGTCAGTAAACAATGGTATATAGTCTGGCTGAGCGGTGTACACAGAGTGTCAGTAAACAATGGTATATAGTCTGGCTGAGCGGTGTACACAGAGTGTCAGTAAACAATGGTATATAGTCTGGCTGAGCGGTGTACACAGAGTGTCAGTAAACAATGGTATATAGTCTGGCTGAGCGGTGTACACAGAGTGGCAGTACACACAATGCTATATAGTCTGGCTGAGCGGTGTACACAGAGTGGCAGTACACACAATGCTATAGAGTCTGGCTGAGCGGTGTACACAGAGTGGCAGTACACACAATGCTATGTAGTCTGGCTGAGCGGTGTACACAGAGTGGCAGTAAACACAATGCTATATATAGCGTGGCTGAGCGAGGTGCACAGTGGCAGTACACACAAAGCTATATAGTCAGGCTGAGCCGTGTACACAGAGTGGCAGTACACACAATGCTATATAGTGTGGCTGAGCGAGCGGTGTACTACTATTCCCAGCAGACACAGAACAGTAAACACAATGCTATATAGTGTGGGTGAGCGAGCGGTGTACCACTATTCCCAGCAGACACAGAACAGTAAACAGAATGCTATATAGTGTGGCTGAACGAGCGGTGTACCACTATTCCCAGCAGACACAGAACAGTAAACAGAATGCTATATAGTGTGGCTGAGCGAGCGGTGTACCACTATTCCCAGCAGACACAGAACAGTGAACAGAATGCTATATAGTGTGGCTGAGCGAGCGGTGTACTACTATTCCCAGCAGACACAGAACAGTAAACAGAATGCTATATAGTGTGGCTGAGCGAGGTACACAGAGTGGCAGTAAACAGAATGCTATATAGTGTGGCTGAGCGAGCGGTGTACTACTGTTCCCAGCAGCGACACACAATGACTGGGGGGGACCCTGGCTAGCGTGGCTGGAGAGCGAACTACCCTGCCTGCCTACCCAAAGCTAAACCCACAGAGAAATGGCGGAGATATGACGTGGTTCGGGTATTTATTTACCCGAACCACGTGACCGTTCGGCCAATCAGAGCGCGTTCGGGCCCGAACCACGTGACCCGTTCGGCCAATCACAGCGCTAGCCGAACGTTCGGGGAACGTTCGGCCATGCGCTCTTAGTTCGGCCATGTGGCCGAACGGTTTGGCCGAGCACCGTCAGGTGTTCGGCCGAACTCGAACATCACCCGAACAGGGTGATGTTCTGCAGAACCCGAACAGTGGCGAACACTGTTCGCCCATCACTACTCTAATACTTTCAGCTATAGACCCTGAACAAGCATGCAGCAGATCAGGTGTTTCTGACATTATTGTCAGATCTGACAAGATTAGCTGCATGCTCGTTTCTGGTGTGATTCAGACACTACTGCAGCCGAATAGATCAGCAGGGCTGCCAAGCAGCTGGTGTTGTTTAACCGGAAATAAATATAGCAGCCTCCATGTCACTCTCTGCTTGAGTTTCCTTTAAGCCCACAGATTTCTCCTTCCCTCGATTTGGTCACTTTTCCAGTAATATTTTAACATCGGCTGCATTTCCCTCACATTTGCCGCCTTCTCCTCGGGATCACAAAGGACGGGTTATAATTGCGGCAGCATTAGAAGAGGATGAAATCCTTAATGGTGGCAGACAACGGGGAGGTGTCATCATTAAAGAGGAACTGTAACGACAAAACGGCCCCTGGGGGGTACTCACCTCGGGTGGGGGAAGCCTCAGGATCCTAATGAGGCTTCCCACGCCGTCCTGCGTCCCTCGGGGGTCTCGCTGTAGCCCTCCGTACAGCCGTGACGTAATATTTACCTTCCTGGCTCCTGCGCAGGCGCTCTGACGACTGTCGGCTCCGAAGTAGGCGGAAATACCCGATCGCCGTCGGGTCTGCTCTACTGCGCAGGCGCAAGTTTCCGGCGCCTGCGCAGTAGAGCGGACCCGACGGAGATCGGGTATTTCCCTCTATTTCCGTGCCGAAAGCCGCCACAGCGCCCCCGCTGGAGCCAGCAAAGGTAAATATTGAAGCTACAGTCGGCTCTGTCGCCGGCTGTTCAGAGGGCTGCAGCGAGACCCCCGTGGGACAGAGGACGGCGTGGGAAGCCTCATTAGGATCCGGAGGCTTCCCCCACCCGAGGTGAGTACCCCCCAGGGGAGGTTTTTGTTGTTACAGAGTCTCTTTAAGAAACAGGGGTCAGCTCTGACCTATGAGACAAAAGAAGTCATGAATGTGGGATGTTTCTATAATAAAAACCCCAAACCCTGCTAATAACGCAGCAAATGAACAGAACGAGGAAAGGCGGCTGAGTACGAGAGCGAGGCGGCGATGTGGGGCTGGCAGGTTATTAGCACTGGAACAAAATAGGTGTGAGAGGCTCCTTGACCTTGTGCAGGGTGCCAAACACAGACATGCATTTTCCACCTCGCTCAAAGCTTTAATAAGGCAACATGTTTATTTATAAGACTCACGCGGCCGCGAGCTCCGTCTCCGGGGTACCTTCAAAGGAAAAAAAGACAGGTATGTTTAAAGGACCCCTATCGCAAAAATGTACAAGACTGAAAATACAAATACATACATACTGTATATAATCAGGGGCATCACGAGAAAATCACTGGACCTCCCTGCAAAACTTTGAATGCCCCCCCCCCACATCTCTTCCATACCCCTCAAAACTAAAATTGGAAAAGCAGTTCAGGCAGGAAAAAAAACCTACTACCACAGTACAGGTAGCCTGGTATAGTTGCGCCCGGTATAGGCAGCCTAGTATAGTTGCCCATAGTATAGATAGCCAGGTATAGGTGGCCCCAGTATAGGTATCCTGGTATAGGTGGCCCCAGTATAGGTAGCCTGGTATAGTTACCCCGAGTATAGGTAGCCTGGTATAGGTGCCCCCAGTATAGGTAGTCTGGTATAGTTACCCTGAGTATAGGTAGCCTGGTATAGGTGCCCCCAGTATAGGTAGCCTGGTATAGGTGCCTCCAGTATAAAGTCAGTGGCGTAGCTAAGGAGCTGTGGGCCCCGATGCAAGTTTAACATTGGTCCCTCCAAGCACTCTATACATAGCTATTGATACGGCGCACCAAAAGCTGCCAATTGCAACTACAGTGTCAGAGGTGCAAGAAAGGGATGGGGAACAGTTTGTTAATGATTACTACTATTCAAAGTATCTATAGAAGTGAGTATTACCAGATAGGACCAATAGAGAGCTAATACTGTATTTTAGGGAGGGCCCTCCGGGCCCCCTGTGGCCCAAGGGCCCCGATGCCGTTGCAACCTCTGCAACCCCTATTGCTACGCCCCTGTATAAAGTATAGGTAATCTGGTATAGGTGCCCCCAGTATAACGTATAGGTAGTCTGGTATAGGTAGGTGCCCCCAGTATAGTTAGTCTGTTATACAGGTCCTTCTAAAAAAATTAGCATATTGTGATAAAGTTCATTATTTTCTGTAATGTACTGATAAACATTAGACTTTTATATATTTTACATTCATTACACACAACTGAAGTAGTTCAAGCCTTTTATTGTTTTAATATTGATGATTTTGGCATACAGCTCATGAAAACCCAAAGTTCCTATCCCAAAAAATTAGCATATCATGAAAAGGTTCTCTAAACGAGCTATTAACCTAATCATCTGAATCAACTAATTAACTCTAAACACCTGCAAAAGATTCCTGAGGCTTTTAAAAACTCCCAGCCTGGTTTATTACTTAAAACCTCAATCATGGGTAAGACTGCCGACCTGACTTCTGTCCAGAAGGCCATCATTGACACCCTCAAGCAAGAGGGTAAGACACAGAAAGAAATTTCTAAACGAATAGGCCGTTCCCAGAGTGCTGTATCAAGGCACCTCAGTGGGAAGTCTGTGGGAAGGAAAAAGTGTGGCAGAAAACGCTGCACAACGAGAAGAGGTGATCGGACCCTAAGGAAGATTGTGGAGAAGGACCGATTCCAGACCTTGGGGGACCTGCGGAAGCAATGGACTGAGTCTGGAGTAGAAACATCCAGAGCCACCATGTACAGGCGTGTGCAGGAAATGGGCTACAGGTGCCACATTCCCCAGGTCAACCCACTTTTGAACCAGAAACAGCGGCAGAAGCGCCTGACCTGGGCTACAGAGAAGCAGCACTGGACTGTTGCTCAGTGGTCCAAAGTACTTTTTTCGGATGAAAGCAACTTTTACATGTCATTCGGAAATCAAGGTGCCAGAGTCTGGAGGAAGACTGGGGAGAGGGAAATGCCAAAATGCCTGAAGTCCAGTGTCAAGTACCCACAGTCATTGATGGTCTGGGGTGCCATGTCAGCTGCTGGTGTTGGTCCACTGTATTTTATCAAGGGCAGGGTCAATGCAGCTAGCTATCAGGAGATTTTGGAGCACTTCATGCTTCCATCTGCTGAAAAGCTTTATGAAGATTTCATTTTTCAGCACGACCTGGCACCTGCTCACAGTGCCAAAACCACTGGTAAATGGTTTACTGACCATGGTATTACTGTGCTCAATTGGCCTGCCAACTCTCATGACCTGAACCCCATAGAGAATCTGTGGGATATTGTGAAGAGAAAGTTGAGAGACGCAAGACCCAACACTCTGGATGAGTTTAAGGCCGCTATCGAAGCATCCTGGGCCTCCATAACACCTGAGCAGTGCCACAGGCTGATTGCCTCCATGCTATGCCGCATTGAAGCAGTCATTTCTGCAAAAGGATTCCCGACCAAGTATTGAGTGCATAACTGAACATAATTATTTGAATGTTGACTTTTTTTTTTTTTTTTTAAAACACTTTTCTTTTATTGGTCGGATGAAATATGCTAATTTTTTGAGATAGGAATTTGGGGTTTTTATGAGCTGTATGCCAAAATCATCAATATTAAACAATAAAAGGCTTGAACTACTTCAGTTGTGTGTAATGAATCTAAAATATAGGAAAGTCTAATGTTTATCAGTACATTACAGAAAATAATGAACTTTATCACAATATGCTAATTTTCTTAGAAGGACCTGTAGGTGCCTCCAGTATTGGTAGCCTGGTATAGGTGCCCCCAATATAGGTAGCCTGGTATAGGTGCCCCCAGTATAGTTAGCTAGGCAGTGGTGTAGTAATAGGGGATGCAGAGGTTGAGAGGGGTCCTCCCTCAACCATGGTATTATCTTTCTATTGGTGCTATGCTGGTAGAATAACTTCTATAGATGCTTTGAATAGTAGTTATCATTAACCAACTGTTCCCTACCCCCTTCTTGCACCTACACAAACACCAGTGGTTGTTCTTAGCAGGTTTTAGTGTGTCATACCAATGGTCACTTGATAAGAAGCCTATTGGGCCAATCAAAGTGCAGGGATAATGTCAATTAAAGCCACAGTACCCGCCAGGGCTTAGGGCGGGTTCAGTAGGGCGGCTGTTACTTAGGAGTGCGAATAAGTTACCAGCGCGCGCTACGCATCACTACCGCATGTAGCGTGCGCATAACTAACGCTCCTCTCATTAAACACACTCAACCCCATTGTGTCAAAAGACAAACCAAATTTTTGGTGGAAAAATCTATTTATTCAAACAAATAAAGACAACGCGTTTCACAGGTTCAGGCCTGCTTCCTCAGGTCACTAAACAGTGCCTTGGGAGCAATAGGTTACGAGCGTGGGCGCCACTGATCATGTTCAAGACCTGTTACTCCCAAGGCACTTTTTTTTGACCCGAAGAAGCGGGCCATAACACGTGAAACGCAATATCTTATGTGCATACAGTATATTTTTTTCCACTAAAAATTTGGTTTGTCCTTTGAGAAGTTAAGAAACAAGGGGCACAAAAGGGTGCTAACTTAGTAAGCACGCCTAACAGCCCCTTAGCACACCTAAAGCCCTTTAGGACGCGCAAAGTTTTGCACACTAAGTTAGTGCGTGCAAAGTTTAGTGCTGTGCGGTGTACGCGAAACGTTGCACCGGGTGTGATCAAAACATTGCACCCGGTGCGCCTAAAACGTCTCACGGTGCAACGTTTCAGGCGCACCCGGTGCGACGCTTTAGACGCACCTGGTCCACTGTTTTGATCACACCAGGTGCGACGTTTCCGCGAACCGCGCAGCGCTAAACTTTGCAAGCGATAAATAAAAGCTTTGGGCGTGATAACTGCTTAGCACCGTAGTTAGCATGCCCAAAGTTTTTAGGCGTGCTGAGTTAACACCCTTTTGTGAATCGAGCCCAATATCTCTTCCCTCAATTTATAGTAGTCTATATACTTAAGGCCCTTTCACACTGGCGCGGTGCAGTGCCGCACTGCTACAGCAGCCTAATGTAACCCTATGGGGAAGTTCCCAGGTTGCAGTACGCTGTGCCAGAAGTGCCAAATTTAACACTAGGGCAGAACTACATTACCGTGCAGGACCCGCAGCAACCTGCAGTGATCTGCGTCAGCCCAGAAATCATGTTAGTCTATGGCGACATGTTTTTTTTTTAAATAGTTGGTGCTGCAACGCGAATACAAGGAAGCGTATTTTTACAATAGCAGGAAGTGACCGCAAGCATATGTCAGACAGGGAACACCGTGTACTAACGCTCCCTGAAAGCCTGGTTTTGGCTCCCACCAGTTTGCTTTGTGAAAGCAGCCTCAGGCACTGAAGTTGTTTGAAGGGAAGCAGGAAATTTGGGTGCCTACGCTAATGGACAATTTTGGTGCCACCAAAGGCGCTAGTGCAAATATTGGCAATTGGGTGCCAAAAAGCAGAAATTTGGCTGCCCCATAAATATAGTTTTGAAAATTAGGAAGTTATAGGTTTTAAAATTTTTGTAGTTTTGATCATTACAAAGTTATAGTTTTTGACATTTTTATCGTTTTGAAAATAAGGAATGTTATTAGTTTAGAAGTTTTTTCTCTTTTTGTATATACAAAGTATTCTTATTTGAAAATTATTGCTTTGAAATGTATCGTTTTGAAAATTATTTTATAAGGTTACTTAGGGGTTTTAAAGGGGTTCTGTTGACCTTTAAAAAAACAAAAACTGCCACTTACCTGGAATGTCCTCTTCCGATCCTCCGTTCCCCACCGCCGGCACCGGTGTAATGATTCGTCTAAGTAGACGAATAGAAGTGCGGCCGCGCCGCCGTGGCCGCACGCGTGCTTGCTTCTGCGCTCGTCAGTGGGAGCTTACTGCGCAGGTTCAGTACAGGAAAGCTTCATACTGCACCTGCGCACTAAGCTCCTGCTGACGTGCGCGGGTGCGACCACACGCGTGGCCGCAGCCGCACAGCCGCACTTCTATTCATCTAGTTAGACTAATATAATTACATCGGCAGCAGGGAACAGAGCATCAGAGGAGGACAACGCGGGACATTACAGCTGCAGGGGGGCGATAGAAGCCTGCAGGTAAGTGGCAGTTTTTGTTTTTTGAAAGGTCAACAGAACCCCTTTAAAGAGACTCTGAAGTCTCTTAAAAATCCTTTTTTTATGACAAAATATTGTTTACCATATTAGCCCTAACTAAACTGCTGTCTCCCCGCCGCTGTAAACTATCTAAATCCCCCCAAACTCCCCCTTCCCTCTCCCCTGCAAAATCCACGACTTCCTTGGTCGTGGATTTTGCTTCCCTCTACTTTTCCATGTGAGGCAGAGCTATGAGCTGCAGCCCTGCCTCACCCGCGTCTGTCAGCGGCGGATCTCCGCCTCGCCCCCGCCCCTCTCAGTGAAGGAAGACTGAGAGGGGTGGGGGAGAGGCGGAGATCCGGGCTGACAGATGCACTGAGAGGCAGAGCTGCGGCTCATAGCTCTGCCTCTCACAGAAGCGATTGCCCCCCGGGGAGTTTGGGGGGATTTAGTTAGCGTACAGCAGCGGGGATGCAGTGCTTTAATTAGGGGTAATATGTTCAACAATGTTTTGTGATAAAAAGGATTTTTAAGAGACTTCAGAGTCTCTTTAAGGTTAGGCATCAGGAAGGGGGGGGGGTTTAGGGTTACGCGTCAGGAAGGGGGGTCTTAGGGTTAGGGGGGAGGGTTCTGTGTGATAGTAGGGTCAGGTTTAGTTGTATTAAAATATCGGTAATATTTACCAGTGTTTTACTATCGTAGATACCAATGTAAATATTTTTTTGTTTTTATTTGGTGCCCAATTCACAACAATATTTATCATTTAGACTTACTGTATATCGGCTTCACCCAGCGCCCATTTTTCTCACGCCCCTATTTCATGCCCTATTTCAAGAGCTCGCGTACCCACCAGCAATGGGCGTGATCTCCTTTAGAGGAAAAGAGGAGCCTTTACAGTTCTGCCACTAACAATTTGTTGTTAAGCATCTCGGAAAACTAGCTGTCCTACTCTAATTGCCTTATTCTGTCTTCCCAATTCTTATTCCTGACCATCTGCAGACTCGTGCGCACATTACGTGGTAGATTACTCCCGTTCCCTCCTTTCTCTCTCAGTCCCTTGCCACCACATTACCATTCCTTGCACCATGGAATTAGTTAATTCTAGTCAGCAATTTCTTCATTAACTTCATTACATTAGCAGAGGCTATGTGATGGGTAGAAGTCCTCAGCCCCCCAATCTCTCCTCCTGTATTTGTTCTTTTTCTCCTCGAGAAGGTGGGGGAAGGAGGGAGAAAAAAACCTCCAGTATGCAATAATAATTTCATGGAATTCTAAGTACTGCGCTAATGTGTCGGCCTCTCCTTAATTTGCATGGTTGCCGCGGGCTCCGCTTGATCTCGGAATGCATAAGCAGCTTTTATTATTACAGATAAAGCAAATAATTTTCTACTTCTCTGGGTCACCGAGCTTTCAGCTGAAATAAAACAGGTCCAGGAATACATTAAACATTTAACAAACTGTCTTGGGCTAATTGGCTGCTTGTTACATCGTCAAGCAAGAGTCTTGGTATGTGGAGGTTGCCGAGGGTTAAGTAACCAAACACGGGGAAGGGGAGATGAGCTACTGTGTCCTCCTCATTGCTGCCGGCTATGGTAATGAAGTTATGTGAGGTTTTTTTCAACATTAACGCTACGTACACATGCTAGATTGCACCCGACTGGGGCAAATGATGAGGACTGAGTAGAGCAACTACAATGTATTAGCCCCCCAAGCAAGATTTTGATGCCCCCCTCTCCCCCAATGTTCACATCCTTGCCTCCCATTGATGCCCTTCACGGCCTGGGGGCCCATCTCACAAGGGTCATAAAACAATTGTGGCCATCATGATCTTCACACCCATAGCAAGTGTAGCCATAAAAACACCTGATCTGAGGTATAGTTCCCTGTATCGGAGGAAGAAAAGGTTAGTAGTTGGGACCTCCAACAGCTCTGGCCCCCCTATGAGCGCAGATGCTACTCCCCTTTAGTTACGCCCCTGACACCTTGGATAAGACTTTATAGTGTGTATGACTCTGAGAGCCCCGACATATCCAACCTAACGGATCTTTAGTGACATCCGCTGCCCAAGCAACCTTCTAGTTCATTCTTCTCCCACTAATCCCGCCCACGGGAGTCCACTCCGTCATGTGCCATATGGGTTTCCGCGTAACTTTATTGCCACTTTTTCGCCCACATTTCTCTTGATTGTCACTGTTCGCTGCCTCCCGGCCTCAGCACCCATCATTGCTGCCTTATCGTGGCCTTGCACAACCAAATTTCCCTGCGCTGCCAATATGTACATTGTACATATTGTATATATTGTACATATGTACGGACTGTGCATAACTGTGCATGCGCTCCATCTTTCACTTATCCCGTCTGTAAGAATTTGCAACCTCTGGTGTTTATTTCCCTCCGGCGGGGGGAGGTCATTAGTTCTTTCTGGTTGGGTTATTCATTGCTCATCAAGGGGGGGGGGGGGGTCGGGGGGGAGTTATTTGTTCCCTCCAGGGGGGTTATTAATTACCCACCTAGGAGGGGAGGTTATTAGTTCTCTCCAGGAGGGTTATTAGGTGCCTGCCAGGAGGGGGATTAGTAGTTCTCTCCAGGGGGTTATTAGTTTCCCACCAAGAAGGAAGGTATTAGCTCCTTCGGAGGGGGGGCTATCAGCTGCCCACCACGGCAGGGTTATTAGTTCCCTCGGGGGGGTATTCGATGCTAGCCAAGGGGGCGTTATTAGTTCCCTCCGGGGGGGGGGGCTATTGGCTGCCCACCAAGGTAGGTGGTTATTAGTTCCCTCCAGGTGGGTTATTAGTAGCCCGCCGGGGGAGGGGGGGGTATTACTTCCTAGAGGAGGGTTCTGTGTGGGAATAGGGTTCGGTTGGGTTGCATTTGCTGCTGCTAAGCCATTTAAGTCAATGATTGCGTTGCACTTTCTGATACTAATACCTATAAATTATTGCAATCGGTTGCAAAATCTTATAAGGTTGCAAAAAAACTTCACCACACTGCTAATCGTGGCATCTATCATTAAGTGCTATGCGGCAGGGGCGTAGCAATAGGGGGTGCAGAGGTAGCGACCGCATCGGGGCCCTTCGGCCAGAGGGGCCCCGAAGGGCCCTCCCTCAACTACAGTATTAGCTCTCTATTGGTCCTGTGCTGGTAATCACTTCTACAGATACTTTGAATAGTGGTAATCATTAACAAACTGTTCCCCACCCCCTTCTTGCTCCTCTGACACTGTAGTTGCCATTGGCAGGTTTAGGTGCGCCGTAACAATTGTTATGTATAGAGTGCTTGGGGGGCTCCATTGTAAAACTTGCATCGGGGCCCACAGCTCCTTAGCTACGCCACTGCTATGCGGCCCCCTTTCTTCCATAGCGCCACTCACACCAGAATTTCCAGTTTCAGATGGAGCTCTTTCCAGCTTCAGGCGCTCTAGATTCACCCTTTGCAGGCACAGGGTCTGGTGGTGGGGGGTCGGAGAATGTAGTAGTGTTGCAGCGGCGGGGATCCAGAGGGTCTCTAATTCCTCAAACTAGAACAAGAGGAGGGTGGGCCCGGCACCAGCCCGTCCCCCATTGCATGCGCGCCAGCGTAATAATGCTTGCGTGGTGATTAAGGAGCTTAAAGTGTTAGACTTTGCCCAACACTTTGATACACATAGGGTGATACCATGCTGGACTAGATCCAGAATTGGCATCCCTAGTGGTGAGCTCAAATGTGCCCACATAATACTCTATTGAAATTATGTGGCGGAGGCTGGGGCCGGACACGTTCAAAGTGTTGGACTAAACATGACATTTTGATCCAAAAGTGGTTAATGGTGTGCTGGATTTCATCTGGCAACTACACCCCATGGTGGCAACCACTTTTATGTCAGACTATGTCCGTCATTGGACCTATGCTGGAAAAGGTCAATGTCGGACATAGTCCTACACAGAACTGGAAAGGGTTAACCCATTAGCAGCTTCAATAGAGTTATCTCGTTTGAGATAAGTGCTCTGCTTTTGACCTCAGTCAGACCCTTGTGCTGTAATTTCTTGGAATGCTTTGATCTCTCTCTACTAACAGAAAATATAGAAACTGAAAGCAGAAGTCCGCTGTTATTGTCTCACACTGCCCCCTAGTGACAAGTGGCCATAAATACATATTACAGCAGTGCTAATTAAAAGCTAGGAAATGTAACACAGAGGAAATAACAAAATGTACTAAAATGCATTGGCCTGGAACACTTGCAAGCCTCTAAATAAATTGTCTTCTAAAGGGTTAAATAATAATGTTAATCATCTTTTCCTGATTCATCCAGACCAAAGACTTGAACTTGCCTGGCCTGGATCGAGGTTTATTATCATGTGTAATTAAGTCTTGCTGCTGTTGTTATGCATGATTCAGTTATCAGAAGGAACATTGCAGAGGGTTTAATGGGATAATATCAGATAATACCTAGTAATGGAAGCGGGTGTAGCCATTGTTTGTGCTGCAGTTTGGGGAGTGAATGATGACCGCCTCGCTAGCTGACACTGTGAAAAGAAGGAGCAGAGCCTGATGTGAAATGCCTGATGTGAAACGCGTAAGCTGCTCACGCCGGATCCTCCTCACCGTGTTATGCCTCCACACATGTTTCATGCATGTAATGGAGCATAAGAATCAAGTTTCTGAGGCAGACGTAATTTATTTGGAAGAATGGAGATGTGACAAAGAGTTATTGATTGCGGAGAAATGTACACTTCGTGAAAAATTAAGCAGACATTTGGAGGGGATCAATATGATTATCCGCGCTATTTTAAAACTGCTTAATCTGATCAAAAACTCATCTCCAGAGAATAACCAGTTTGCGCGCAGTTAATGCCTTCACTAGATAGATTCAATTTTCCTGCAAATGTAGGGATGCGGTGATGTGCTCACCCCCGCCAAAGGTCATGTTACCTCCGTAGTGTAGATGTTATTATTATTGCGTATTTATATAGTGCTGACATCTTCCCCAGTGCTTTACATAGTGTATATATTCATGCCACTGACTGTCCTCAGAGGAGCTCACAATCTAATCCTGCCATAGTCATAGTCTAATGTCCGTCCATATTATTAATTATTATTATTATGTATTTACAGTGGGTTGCAAAAGTATTCGGCCCCTTGACTTTTTCCACATTTTGTCACATTACTGCCACAAACATTAATCAATTTTATTGGAATTCCACGTGAAAGACCAACACAAAGTGGTGTACATGTGAGAAGTGGATCGAAAATCATACATGATTCCAAACATTTTTTACAAATAAATAACTGAAAAGTGGTGTGTGCATAATTATTCGGCCCCCTTTGATCTGAGTGCAGTCAGTTGCCTATAGACATTGCCTGATGAGTGCTAATGACTAAATAAAGTGCACCTGTGTGTAATCTAATGTCAGTACAAATACAGCTGCTCTGTGAGGGCCTCAGAGGTTGTCTAAGAGAATATTGGGAGCAACAACACCATGAAGTCCAAAGAACACACAAGACAGGTCAGGGATCAAGTTATTGAGACATTTAAAGCAGGCTTAGGCTACAAAAAGATTTCCAAGCCTTGAACATCCCAAGGAGCACTGTTCAAGCGATCATTCAGAAATGGAAGGAGTATGGCACAACTGTAAACCTACCAAGACAAGGCCATCCACCTAAACTCACAGGCCGAACAAGGAGAGCGCTGATCAGAAATGCAGTCAAGAGGCCCATGGTGACTCTGGACGAGCTGCAGACATCTACAGCTCAGGTGGGAGACTCTGTCCATAGGACAACTATTAGTCATGCACTGTACAAAGTTGGCCTTTATGGAAGAGTGGCAAGAAGAAAGACATTGTTAACAGAAAGCATAAGAAGTCCCGTTTGCAGTTTGCCACAAGCCATGTGGGGGACACAGCAAACATGTGGAAGAAGGTGCTCTAGTCAGATGAGACCAAAATGGAACTTTTTGGCCAAAATGCAAAACGCTATGTGTGGCAGAAAACTAACACTGCACATCACTCTGAACACACCATCCCCACTGTCAAATATGGTGGTGACAGCATCATGCTCTAGGGGTGCATCTCTTCAGCAGGGACAGGGAAGCTGCTGATCAGAGTTGATGGGAAGATGGATGGAGCCAAATACAGGGCAAACTTGGAAGAAAACCTCTTGGAGACTGCAAAAGACTTGAGACTGGGGCGGAGGTTTACCTTCCAGCAGGACAATGACCCTAAACATTAAGCCAGGGCAACAATGGAATGGTTTAAAACAAAACATATCTATGTGTTAGAATGGCCCAGTCAAAGTTCAGATGTAAATCCAATCGAGAATCTGTGGCAAGATCTGAAAACTGCTGTTCACAAACGCTGCCCATCTAATCTGACTGAGCTGGAGCTGTTTTGCAAAGAAGAATGTGCAAGGATTTCAGTCTCTAGATGTGCAAAGCTGGTAGAGGCATACCCTAAAAGACTGGCAGCTGTAATTGCAGCAAAAGGTGGTTCTACAAAGTATTGACTCAGGGGGCTGAATAATTACGCACACCCCACTTTGCAGTTATTTATTTGTAAAAAATGTTTGGAATGATGTATGATTTTCGATCCACTTCTCACGTGTACACCACTTTGTATTGGTCTTTCATGTTGAATTCCAATAAAATTGATACATGTTTGAGGCAGTAATGTGACAAAATGTGGAAAACTTCAAGGGGGCCGAATACTTTTGCAACCCACTGTATGTAGCACAGACATCTTCTGCAGCACTTTACAGAGTACATAGTCATGTCACTGACTGCCCTCAGAGGAGATCACAATCTAATCCTACCATGGTCTTATGCTAGGTACACACCATACAATTCTCTTGCAGATTTACCTGCCAGATCGATTATTTCCAACATGTCTGTTCTGAATTTCGATTGATTTTTTGATAGTTTTTCCAATCGATTTTCTGGTTGATTTCTGTTCACTTCTATGGAAATCAATTAAAAAAAAAGATCAGAAAAACGTTTGGAGAAAAAAAAATGTATCGAAATTCAGATTGGACATGTTGGAAATAATCGATCTGACAATTAAATCTGTTAGAAAATTGTATGGTGTACCTAGCATAAGTCTGATGTCCTATTATTATGTATTTATACAGCACTGACACCTTCCACAGCACTTTACAGAGTACATAGTCATGTCACTGACTGTCCTCAGAGGAGCTCACAATCTAATCCTATCATAGTCATAGTCTAATGTCCTACTATATTATTATTATGTATTTATATAGCACTGACATCTTCTGCAGCACTTTACAGAGTACATAGTCATGTCACTGACTGTCCTCAGAGGAGCTCACACTAATCCTATCATAGTCCTAGTCTAATGTCTACTACTATATTATTAATATGTATTTATATAACAGTGACATCTTCTGCAGCACTTTACAGAGTACACAGTCATGTTACTGCCTGTCCTCAGAGGAGCACACAATCTAATCCTGCCATAGTCATAGTCTAATGTCCTATCATATTATAATTATGTATTTATATAGCACTGACATATTCTGCAGCACTTTACAGAGTACATAGTCATGTCACTGACTGTCCTCAGAGATTTTGTACAATGAATAATTTACACTGCTTGATTTAAAAAAAAAAAAAAAAAAAAAAGTTTAAGAGCTGGATTTAAAGTAAATCTAAAGTGCTACAAAAAGTGAGATGCTTACCTTTGTAGAGGCAGGGCTGTGTATCCTATAGAGCCTTCTCTCTCCTCTCTCCATTCTCTCGTTCTTGCCTCGGACCCCAGTGACATTCTCTATCTTCGGGACTCCTCAGCAGACCTTCAGAAGCACTCGCATCTCCAAGTACTTCCAAAGACAAGCATATCTGTACTGCGCACACCTGAGTTTGGGCTACTCAGTGATGACGAGCGAAAACGCTGATATTCTTTTTGTTTCCTTTGACCAGATCAAAGCAGATCAAAATCAAGAATATCATTTTCGTTGCAAAAATTACTTTGCTGAAAATTTGCAAGCAATGCTGCTACTCACACTTTCTGGTTGCAATGTCAATGCAACCACCAATATGGCTTGTGGAGGAATGCCCGCTACCGGGGTCCACACTGGTCGCGCTCCTGGTGATTGGGTAGGACCCCTAAATAGGGGAACTAAACTAAAAGAAGACCCCTTGAAAGAGGTGTAAAACAGTAGTACTGGTGGGTGGAGGTGCCCAATAATAATAAAATCGATAAAACAGTGTAATTAAATAAATGAGGAGATGTAGTAATAAACTTACCGCATTTTTCGGACCATAAGATGCACCTAGGTTTAGAGGACAAAAACCAGGAAAAAAAATATACTAAACCTGGTGCTGGAGGAGTCTTGTGGATGTTCTCCTCGCAATTATGTCCCTCTTGTGTCCCCCTTATACCATTTGTGCCCTTCTCAGTCCCCCGTGTCCCCTCCTTTGTCCTCTTCTGTCCCTTCTGGGTCCCCGTCTGTCCCTCTTGTGCCCTCTTCTGTCTCTTCTTTGTCCCCCTCTGTCATTCTGTATCCACTTCTCCCCCTACTGCGTCCTCGTCTGTCCCTCCTGCGTCCTCGTCTGTCCCTCCTGCGTCCTCGTCTGTCACTCCTGTATCCTCTTCAGTCCCCCCTGCATCCTCGTCTGTCTGTCCTGTGTCCTCTTCTGTCCCTCATATGTCCTCTTCTGTCTCTCTTGTGTCCTCATCTGTCCCACCTGCATCCTCTTCTGTCCCTCCTGCATCCTCATCTGTCCCTCCTGTGTCCTCTTCTGTCCTTCTTGTGTCCTCGTCTGTCTGTCCTGTGTCCACTTCTGTCTCTTCTGTCACCTCTTCTGTCCCTCATGTGTCCTTTTTTGTCCCTCCTGTCTCCTCTACTGTCCCTCCTGTCTCCTCTACTGTCCCTCCTGTGTCCTCAGCTGTCCCTCCTGTGTCCTCAGCTGTCCCTCCTGTGTCCTCTTCTGTCCCTCATGTGTCCTCTTCTGTCCCTCATGTGTCCTCTTCTGTCCCTCCTGTCTCCTCTTCTGTCCCTCCTGTCTCCTCTTCTGTCCCTCCTGTCTCCTCTTCTGTCCCTCCTGTCTCCTCTTCTGTCTCCTCTTCTTTCTCTTTGGTGTCCTCTTCTGTCCCTTATGTGTCTTCTTGGAGGCCAATCATTGGCCTCAATCACAGAGCCAATACAGCTCAATGTATCCGCATTAGATTTATTGCACAGAATTAGGACTTAGGCAACATGTTTCGCAGGTATAACCCACTTCCTCAGGTCAATAAAAAACACAAAAATAGTATCCTGAGTTGCAGTGAAAGAGACTTAAGGGCCTCCGAAGATCTCATTATAATACTTTTCACCATTCATCTGTACTCTGGACTATTGTTAAAGGGAAAATAATTTATGTCAAGAAATTGCTGTGACATTTGTCAGTTTAATTTAGTGTTGTTAAAATATTTTCCGCTTCAATCTGTAGACAGCCCGGCCAAAATTCCTTCTTCCCTTCCAAACAAAAACTTTCATGGAAAATGCTAAGATTTTTGTGCCAATATATGTTGAAAATCACTCATCAGTATATTTCTGTCCACAAACACCACAAGAGTTCAGATTTATATCAAAGCCTGGAGGGGACCGAAAAAGAGGAACATCATCAGTAAGAAATCTCAGCCCTCCTGGGTGAATAGATCTGTTGTCAGATAAATGAGAGGGAGCGGACATGTGGGGAATAGAGAGGAATGTTATAGGGGGGGTGTAACACAGTTGTTTGGTTGTTTTTATCAGCTCTGCTATTTCCTATATGATAATCTGGAATAGTCGTTACAAAATCATTTCTGAGCTCATTCAGTGGCACAATGTAAATAGCTGCATTCAAAGGGAACCTAAAGCGAGGCTGCCATATTTATTTTCCTTCAAACAATTCCAGCTGCCTGGCGTCCTACTGATCTCTTTGGCTGCAGTAGTGTCTGAATCACAAACCTAAACAAGCATGTGGCTATTCCAGTCATACTTCAAGGATACCCAAAGAGACATGTGACATGATGAGATAAACATGTGTATGTACAGTGCTTAGCACAAAAATAACTATGCTGTGTTCCTTTTTTTCTTTCACTGCCTGAAAGAGTTAAATATCAGGTAAGTGGCTGACTCAGTCCTGACTCAGACAGGAAGTTACTACAGTGTGACGCACCTGATCTGCTGCATGCTTGTTCAGGGGCTATGGCTAAAAGCATTCTAAGCAGAGGATCAGCAGGCTAGCCAGGCAATATGCATTGTTTAAAGAGATTCTAAAGTCTCCTAAAAACTAGGCTTTTACTTTAACCTAATTGCCCCTCCTAAAGCGCTGCATCCCGTGGCTGACAATGCCATAAATCACCCCTAATTACCCCTGGCAAAATCCACGACTTTCTTGGTCATGGATTTTGCTGCCCAGGGAGGCAGAGCTTTCAGCTGCAGCTCTGCCTCCATGCGCGTCATTTAGCGCGTATCTCTACCTCTCCCCCGCCCATCTCAGTGAAGGAAGACTGAATGGGGCGGGGAGAGGCGGCGATCCGCGCTGATAGACGCGTGGAGAGGCAGAGCTGCAGCTGAAAGCTCTGCCTCTATGCGGAAGAAGCCCTGCAATGTCCCCCAGCTAATTAGGGGGGATTTATGGCATTGTCAGCCGCGGGGATGCAGCGTTTTAGGAGGGGCAATTAGGTTAAAGAGGTTTTTAAAGTAAAAACCTCGTTTTTAGGAGGCTTCAGAGTCTCTTAAAAAATAAATAAATCTGGCAACCTTTATATCCCTCTCACTTTAGGTTCCCTTTAAAGGACAACTGTAACATGAGGGATATGGAGGCTGCCATATTTATTTCATTTTAAACAATACCAGTTACCTGGCTAATACTTTTAGCCATAGACCCTGAACAAGCATGCAGCAGATCAGGTGTTTCTGACGTTATTGTCAGATCTGACAAGATTAGCTGCATGCTTGTTTCCCGTGTTATTCTGACACTACTGCAGCCAAATAGATCAGCAGGGCTGCCAGGCAACTGGTATTGTTTAAAAGGAAATAAACATGGCAGCTTCCATATTCTTCTCACTTCAGTTGTCCTTTAAGAGAAATATTAGTAAAATCAGTCCAAATAACAAATTAGTGATACTGTAGAATCTAATCACAAAGGTATTGCCTCCTACAAAATGACCAAATAGTCTCAACAGTAATTTACCACAGCGCTATACACAACATGTTTCGTGGATCTTTCCACTTCTTCACATGAAAACAAAGCATGGCTGCCAGGCAACTGGTATTGTTTAAAAGTAAAAAAAATATGGCAGCCACCAAATCCCTCTCGTTACAGTTGTCATTTAAAGTGATACTGAAGCAAAAAAAAAAGTACGGAGCCTATGCCCTCTATGTGGAATTCTCCTCCCAGAGCATTCTGGGAGACCAGGTTCAATTTGTACTGGCTTTGGAATTCTTAGAGAAAAGCATTCTGCCGGGATCCCCTGACAGGACTAAAGATGTGGTCAGGGCTGGTGTAAGCCATGCGGGGGCCCCAAAGCAAAAGTGACTTAGGGGTTTCCTCAGTGGCGTAGAAATAGGGTTTGCAGAGGTAGCGGCCACATCGGGGGCCCTTGGGCCAGAGGGGTACCATGGGGCCCTTCCTCAACCAAAATATTAGCTGTTTATTGGTCCTGTGGTGGTAATAATCACTTCTATAGATACTTTGAATAACAGTAATCATTTAACAAACTGTTCCCCATCCCCTTCTTGCACCTCTAATACCTTTAGATGACATTGGCAGGTTTGGCCGGGGGGGGGGGGGGGGGGGGCGGCCGCTCCTCCGTACCTCAAAGACGATCTCCTGATGACTGCTCCCGTGGCGTCGTTGCTGAGAGCTGAGCCTGAGCTGCCTTGAAATCATTCGTTATGTGTATATAACAAGCGCAGGGTATACAGAAGACACAGGAAGAGTGGCTGAAGATAAAAGATTGACAGAGATTGAAAAGCAGCCACCAGGACAGGTGAGTTGTTACAAGACAGCTCAGGCTCAGCTCAGAGGAGTCCGGTGGGCGGCAGAGAAGTAATAATGCAGGGTCATGAGGGGGGGGGGGGTACATGTACGCCAGGGATGACAGTGGCCGGGGGTTTCCATCGCATTCATTGTTTACGATTATCTCACACCGTCACCACTGCTCACCAGATGTCCGATCAGTACATGCAGGGCCTGCCCTGGACTTTTTGCCGCCTGAGGCAAAATTTAAAAAAAACGTCACTTCCTTCCTGCAACGCCGTCCACTTACAATACAGGAAGTGACGTCAGTGGAGCGCACTTTGGAATGCGGAAGAGGTGAGTGATCCCCGCCCGTTGCCTCTTAATCTATACACTGGTACTTAACTATTTACAGCTGGAGGGGAGCGCAGATTGGGGGACCCAGGCAAGGTAGGGGGGTCCGGCCCCCCTCCCCACCGCTAGGCCCAATACCCCCTTTCTGCCCTCTACTTCTCCAGCTCGGCGGGTAGCCCCCTACCCACGGACAGGCGGGTGCCGCCCCCCCAGATGTGCCGCCTGAGGCAAATGTTTCACCCCTCATGAGCCCCTGAATACATGCAACCAATTTCAGGCCAAAATAATTGATCAGGCATGCTTTTAGATACACTGATTTTCATCCGATTCGATGATAATAATTATCGAATCATACAGTCGATCGGCTGCCAAAGTAGTCGATGTATGGGCATCTTAAAGAGAATCTGTACTATACTGTTTATTGTACAATAAAAAACATACCAATCGAGCCACTGTGATTTCCTGAGTCCCTCTGTGCCGTTTCAGTCACTCCCCGCCAGCTGCCGCGATCCTGGCTTTTAATGGCTAGTTTTAGGCAGTGTTTACAAACAAAAAACATGGCCGCTAACCAGGAAGTGATGCTTGTGTAAATATATAGATATATACATATATATACACACTAATACGTGTGTATGTATGTGTGTGTGTGTGTGTGTAGATAGATAGATAGATAGATAGATAGATAGATAGATAGATAGATAGATAGATAGATAGATAGATAGATAGATAGATAATGTTACAGTATACTACAAGTTTCTGCACGCCAGCCTAGGATTAGTCACAGTTTCTCAGCATGTGACAGGCAGCTCCCTCCCCCTCTCAGCCTCACAAGCTGAAATTGAGAGCAGGGAAGCTGTCTGTGAAGAATAAACAAAGCACACAGAGCCTGGAGGGGGCGTGCAGGGGGCATGCATAACTTGTCCCAATTACAACAGAGGCAGACCATTCCTCCCTGGGTTGACAAAGCTTGACAAAGAAAAGATTAGCTATATTGCAGAGACAGTGCAACTAACAGTTCAATAGGACGCGTGCAAGATGTTTGGAACGCATAGAAGACAGCAGACTTATGGGTAAGTAGCCCCCTCTCTCCCATCCGCACAGCTGAGGCAATAAAGCCTCATTTGGAAGAAAGGTATGAGAAGAGAGAGAGAGAGAGAGAGAGAGAGGAGAGAGACGGCAGAGAGAGAGAGGCGAGAGAGAAGGCGGAGAAAAAGGAAGGAGGGAGATAAAGTGACAGGTCAGGGAAAAGCAAGTTATGTTTATAAATGCTTGTAGTACTTCCACTTAGAGATGAGCCGAAATTTTCGAAATTTCGAACTGCTTTTATTACGAATGCGAAATTTAACATTACGACCCAAATTCGTAATTTCGTAATTAATTTTCAAATCGTAATTTACAATTTCGTAATCGAAATTTCACTCCCGTAATGACGAATTTCGTGTCTCCAACCGAAATTTTACTTTTTCAGGTTTGTAAGGGTTTCTATCCCTCTAGATGCCTAAAATGAATAGCACAGCCAGTCAGCCGCCTCCTCCTCCTCCTCCTCCTCCTCCTCCTCCTCCTCCTCCTCCTCCTCCTCCTCCCTCTCTCTCTCTCTCTCCAGAGATCTGTAGTATTTCAAAACCATACTCACATTCATGACATGTCCAGGGATCAAACCCAGGCCAACCACATGGAAGACAGCTATGCTCACCACCATACCACCAAACACACACTAAATAGACTGCTAACCTAAATCTTACTTGTAGACAGTCATATGAGACACATGCTGGGTGCAGGGCTTTGTGATTGGACCATGCGATAGAGTGAGGTGCAAAAATGAAATCATGCCTAGCAGAGGATGGTTTCACAGTGCTAAATGCTAGGCTGGCTGTGGTGCAATTGGTTAGTGTGTCTGGCTGGTAACAGCAAGGTTACAGGTTCAATTCCATCCAGGCATGTCTTTTCCTTTTGCGTTCAACAGTTGTCCAAACAGAGCCAACAGAGCCCCAGATAGCCATGTAGAGTTAGGTCACAGCTAGCCTGGCTGTGGTGCAATTGGTTAGTGTGTCTGGCTGGTAACAGCAAGGTTACAGGTTCGATTCCATCCAGGCATGTCTTTTCCTTTTGCGTTCAACAGTTGTCCAAACAGAGCCAACAGAGCCCCAGATAGCCATGTAGAGTTAGGTCACAGCTAGCCTGGCTGTGGTGCAATTGGTTAGTGTGTCTGGCTGGTAACAGCAAGGTTACAGGTTCAATTCCATCCAGGCATGTCTTTTCCTTTTGCGTTCAACAGTTGTCCAAACAGAGCCAACAGAGCCCCAGATAGCCATGTAGAGTTAGGTCACAGCTAGCCTGGCTGTGGTGCAATTGGTTAGTGTGTCTAGCTGGTAACAGCAAGGTTACAGGTTCGATTCCATCCAGGCATGTCTTTTCCTTTTGCGTTCAACAGTTGTCCAAACAGAGCCAACAGAGCCCCAGATAGCCATGTAGAGTTAGGTCACAGCTAGCCTGGCTGTGGTGCAATTGGTTAGTGTGTCTGGCTGGTAACAGCAAGGTTACAGGTTCAATTCCATCCAGGCATGTCTTTTCCTTTTGCGTTCAACAGTTGTCCAAACAGAGCCAACAGAGCCCCAGATAGCCATGTAGAGTTAGGTCACAGCTAGCCTGGCTGTGGTGCAATTGGTTAGTGTGTCTGGCTGGTAACAGCAAGGTTACAGGTTCGATTCCATCCAGGCATGTCTTTTCCTTTTGCGTTCAACAGTTGTCCAAACAGAGCCAACAGAGCCCCAGATAGCCATGTAGAGTTAGGTCACAGCTAGCCTGGCTGTGGTGCAATTGGTTAGTGTGTCTGGCTGGTAACAGCAAGGTTACAGGTTCAATTCCATCCAGGCATGTCTTTTCCTTTTGCGTTCAACAGTTGTCCAAACAGAGCCAACAGAGCCCCAGATAGCCATGTAGAGTTAGGTCACAGCTAGCCTGGCTGTGGTGCAATTGGTTAGTGTGTCTGGCTGGTAACAGCAAGGTTACAGGTTCGATTCCATCCAGGCATGTCTTTTCCTTTTGCGTTCAACAGTTGTCCAAACAGAGCCAACAGAGCCCCAGATAGCCATGTAGAGTCAGGTCACAGCTAGCCTGGCTGTGGTGCAATTGGTTAGTGTGTCTGGCTGGTAACAGCAAGGTTACAGGTTCAATTCCATCCAGGCATGTCTTTTCCTTTTGCGTTCAACAGTTGTCCAAACAGAGCCAACAGAGCCCCAGATAGCCATGTAGAGTTAGGTCACAGCTAGCCTGGCTGTGGTGCAATTGGTTAGTGTGTCTGGCTGGTAACAGCAAGGTTACAGGTTCGATTCCATCCAGGCATGTCTTTTCCTTTTGCGTTCAACAGTTGTCCAAACAGAGCCAACAGAGCCCCAGATAGCCATGTAGAGTTAGGTCACAGCTAGCCTGGCTGTGGTGCAATTGGTTAGTGTGTCTGGCTGGTAACAGCAAGGTTACAGGTTTGATTCCATCCAGGCATGTCTTTTCCTTTTGCGTGCGCGCGCTGCGCCATTGAACCCCATGGGGTATTTTGCGTGCGTAAAACTTTACGCATGCAAAACTTTGTGCTCGGTGTTTGGACAACTGTTGAACTCAAAAGGAAAAGACATGCCTGGATGGAATCGAACCTGTAACCTTGCTGTTACCAGCCAGACACACTAACCAATTGCACCACAGCCAGGCTAGCTGTGACCTAACTCTACATGGCTATCTGGGGCTCTGTTGGCTCTGTTTGGACAACTGTTGAACGCAAAAGGAAAAGACATGCCTGGATGGAATCGAACCTGTAACCTTGCTGTTACCAGCCAGACGCACTAACCAATTGCACCACAGCCAGCCTAGCATTTAGCATTGTGAAACCATCCTCTGCTAGGCATGATTTCATTTTTGCACCTCACTCTATCGCATGGTCCATGGTCCAATCACAAAGCCCTGCACCCAGCATGTGTCTCATATGACTGTCTACAAGTAAGATTTAGGTTAGCAGTCTATTTAGTGTGTGTTTGGTGGTATGGTGGTGAGCATAGCTGTCTTCCATGTGGTTGGCCTGGGTTTGATCCCTGGACATGTCATGAATGTGAGTATGGTTTTGAAATACTACAGATCTCTGGAGAGAGAGAGAGAGAGAGAGAGAGAGAGAGAGGGTGGAGGAGGTTGGTTATTCATTTTAGGCATCTAGAGGGATAGAAACCTTTGCAAACTTTAAAATACTAAATTTCGTAATCGTAATTACGAAAATTTGCGAAAATTACGAAATTTCGATTACTGCTAAAATCGTAATTGTAGTAATTTCGCGAAATTTCGGAAATTCGTAATTAGGTCATTACGCTCATCCCTACAAGTTCCACTTGTCCTAAAAGCAATTCCCTTATCTTTTCTATGAGAGTAGATCTGTACTTTAGTATGAAAGCATTATATTGTCAAGCTATTTATTGTCCAGAGCTGCGTAATATGTTGGCGCTTTATAAATACAATAAATAATAATAATATTGTCTCCTGTATGCCTTGTTCTATAATGCGGTAGTTCTGCCATGTCCAGGGGTCCACCGTTGCCGTAGTGATATGATCTTCGGATGGTTTCTTATCGCTGCGTTCAATGCCTCGTTCAATCCCATCTCTCCAGTTTCATTAAACATTTATTTAATTCCCCTCCACAAATTGCTGTATTGACTTCCCACCCCAAACGATCACTGGTCATTTCCAGGCCTGCTATTAATTCATTAATCTCTGTAATGAGTTGACCACCCTAGGGTGACACGGTCTCTCCAAGATGGACTAATAGCTGCTTTATCACCCATGTTAACCTGGACATCAATAACCCTCCAACGTGAGAGCGAGTTACCAGCTAGAACCAGAGCCCCGGCCTCATCTTCCCCCATAGATTGTGCTGCTGCAGGAAACATGGGTTGTGTCACTAGTATCCCAGTATTAATTTCCCATTCCCACTGTAACCTTGAGGCTGAATTTATACTTAGATGCGTTGTGTTGAGTTGTGTAGAGTTGCGCTGCATTTCATCCCATTGAAAATAGCATGCTGCAATGCAATGTGACGCAACTCAATGCAACGCATCTTAGTGGGAATCCAGCCTCAAGGATACCCGTAGCTACCTACTGTATATATACATGCATATAAGCTGACCCGCATATAAGCCAAGGTACCCACTTTCCCCTCAGAATGCAGGAAAAAGTAATTGACTCGCGTATAAGCCCCATCCCCAGTATAGCCCCCTCCACAGTAGCCAGATGTGCCTACAAAACAAGTCAGCCTCCCTCCCCATAGGCAGATGTGCCCCATAGACTATACAGCTGTGTCTCAAGGCACCACTAGATGGCGTTATAGACATGAGACCTCCTATTGCCACACAAGAAGAATCCCCGATCACTGCACCACTGACACGTTGCTTGCACGCTCCGCTCCACAAGCCTGGGAACACAGGTAGTCTTGAGCTGCGCACTCTGCACACCATGTTGCAGGGGATGGGGGGCACGGACACAGCAGGGAGCCAGCTGGCAAGAGCAGGATCACTAGTGCACAATCCTTACACTCACGCCAGTAACAAAATCTGCTCCACCATCCATTCTGCTCCACTGATTCACATATAAGCCAAGGGGGTAAAAAGTTACATACTCATCTAACAAGAGGGAAGACTCGGGATCCTATAAAGCCTTTCTGGTCCTCTCTCTGCCTCCCCATTCTCCTGCTATCTTCCATTAAAATTTCCTGATCAACTTCATCTTTGGGTCTGCTTTGAAGGCTTCCGAAGTACTCAGAAATCAGAATGATCCTCGAGTACTTCCAAAGACAAGCGGCTCCATACTGTGTTTGCGTGCGCCCAGTATGGATCCGCTCATACTCGGAAGTACTTGGAGACACTTTTATCACCGGCAGGGGCGTATCTGGGTAATATAGAGCCTATGGCAAACACTGAAATTGCTTGTTATGTTTTTGGCTTGGGAGATTGCTGAAATTACTTTTTTTGGAAATATCTTCTTACGTCTTCTCTGTCCTCTTCTCTAATACCAAGCCAATTGCTCCCTGCATACAGAAATTAATTTGCTATGTTCCCCAGATAACATAATTAATCTGATCTGAGGACTGAGTGACTGGGAGGCATGGGGTCAGGCTTGGTGGTGCAGCACAGGGGCAGGCAAAGCGTCCATGGTGCTGTGGAGCCCATGTCACGAGCCATGCCGGTACCCCACTAGATACGCCTCTGATCACCAGTCAACTAGACCCTAGTTCAGCAGAGAGAGAAAGCCATCTGGGTTCAAGGAGAGAGAAGGGGAGGCGATAGGGCAGTGTGTGGAAGTAGCGGGCTCTTTTAAATTCCTTTTTTTTTAATTATTGCATTTTTGTGATATACAAATATGAAAATAAAGTGTGCTAGAGCTCTAACAGAAGCAGAGCTCTCCTTTATGTAAAGTCGTCTCTCTGAAGCCTTGACTACTAGTTCCTGACATCTCTCCTGAATTTTTGTAGATGAGATGGGAGTGTGAGATGGTGATGTGTAGCTCCGTTCCCGGCACACTGATACAGTCCAGTTGCTTTTAGAAAGTTCATCTTCATTTTCAACCTGTTTTCATTATTCCTCACCCCGGGGAGCGCCGCATTTGTTAACATTTAAATGCAATTTCCATTAGGAAGCGCTAGCCAAATGAAAGGGAAGATGGGAAACCAATGAAAGGCGCCGACTCGCCACGGCCTGATTACACCGTCTCATCAGCCGCTATCAACAACTGTAATTAGTCCGCTGGTGCTTTCTTCTGCTGACTGGATGGTGCGTGTTCCTGCCTTACCTGGCGGGACTACAGGGGGGCCAGCGGAAAGGTACGCCGCATTAACAGATATACCGCTAATGACCAGTGCACAGTGTACGGTAATGGAAAGTGTTCCCGGTTCCTGCTGACACCTATTAGCGGGTGTGGAAGGAGGCAGCATGGGGCTGTGACCCGCTAGACCGCTACACTTTGTGAATGTGGCCAATGGGAAGGGGTGGGGCTCTGAACTTGCGGTCCATACTCACAGGATTTATAGACTTCTTTGGAAATATCCAATGTCACAGACCGCTGCCACTAGCAATCTTGGCCTTTGGTCCCACAGAACTGAGAAACATCTTCAGAAATATCCAATGTCACTGACCGCTGCCACCAGCAATCTTGGTCTTCTGTCTCACAGAACTGAGAGACGTCTTCAGAAATATCCAACATCCCTGACCGTGGCCACCAGCAATCTTGATCTACTGTCTCACGGGACTTACAACCTTCTTCAGGAACATCCAATGTCACTGACCACTGCCACCAGCAATTTTGGTCTTCTTTCTCATGGGACTTAGAACCTTCTTCAGAAATATCTAATGTTACTGACCACTGCCATCAGCAATACTAGTCTTCTGTCTCACAGAATTGAGAGGCCTTCAGAAATATCTAACATCCCTGACCGTGGCCACCAGCAATCTTGATCTACTGTCTCACAGGACTTACAACCTTCTTCAGAAATATCCAATGTCACGATTGACCGCTGCCACTATAATTCTTGGTCTTCGGTCTCACACAGGGTTGCTCGTAAACTACGCCAGCGGGAATCTACGCATCGTAGTACGCAACTACGCATCGTAGTTCGTAACTACGCATCGTAGTTCGTAGGCGAAGTTTAAGAACTACACGTACGCATTTCCGCGTAGTCGTAGTCCCGCTATGCGTAGTTTCGCCCGCTACGCGTAGTTGACGTATGTATTGCGAAGTCAACTACGCGTGCGGTAACTGCATTTATATGGGTCATTGCGCATGCGCAGAAATTTTATTGCCCTTTATATGCATACAATTCCGCATTGGATGGTGGAATGTTTGCTTATATTAGTTTGTCTATGCGCATAGTTAGCAGATTATTGCGGACATTTTTCCGCATAAGGGCATAAGCCGTCGCATCAACTACGCTACGCAATACGTGAAGCTTGCGTATTTTAATGCGTAGTCTACGGTATGCTAACGTAGCGAAGTGGCTGGTTTCGGAGTCGTAGATTGCGAAGCGTATTTGCGTAAAAATACGCGTAGTTCCAGCGTAGCGAAGTTGGCTGACTATGACCATCCCTGGTCTCACAGAACTGAGAAACGGCTTCAGAAATATCTAATGCCCCTGACCTCTGCCTCCAGCAATCTCTGTCTTCTGCCTCACAGGACTTGCAACTTTCTTCAGGAACATCCAATGTCACTGACCACTGCCATCAGCAATTTTGGTCTTCTTTCTGATGGGACTTAGACCCTTCTTCATAAATATCCAATATCCAATGTTACTGACCGCTGCCACCAGCAATCTTGGCCTGTTGTATTACTGGACTTACAACCTTCTTCTGGAATATCCAATGTCACTGAGCATTGTTACTAGGAATCTTGGTCTTTGGTCTCACAGAACTGAGAAACATCTTCAGAAATATCTAATGTCCCTGACCTCTGCCACCAGCAATCTCTGTCTTCTGCTTCACAGAAACTTCTTCAGAAGCATCCAATGTTACTGACCGCTGCCACCAGAAAACTTGGTCTTCAGTCTCACAGGACTTAACTTCTTCAGAAATATTAAATGTCACTGACCACTGCCACTAATGATCCTGGTTTCGGACTCACAGAACTTTTGAAATAACCAATGTTAACAGCTAGTACCAGAAGCAATCGATATCTGACTCCTTCTCAGGGCCAGTTCTAGTCTTTTTGCTGCCTGAAGCAATACAGTGGGATGCGAAAATTTGGGCAACCTTGTTAATCGTCATGATTTTCCTGTATAAATCGTTGGTTGTTACGATAAAAAATGTCAATTAAATATATCATATAGGAGACACACACAGTGATATTTGAGGAGTGAAATAAAGTTTATCGGATTTAGAGAAAGTGTGTAATAATTGTTTTAAAAAAATTGGGCAGGTGTGTAAATTTGGGCACCACAGAAAAATAAATGAAACCAATATTTAGTAGATCCTCTTTTGCAGAAATTACAGCCTCTAAACTCTTCCTGTAGGTTCCAATGAGAGTCTGGATTATGGTTGAAGGTATTTTGGGCCATTTCTCTTTACAAAACATCTCTAGTTCATTCCTAATTTGATGGCTTCCGGGCATGGTCAGCTCTCTTTAGCTCACACCACAGTTTTTCAATTATATTCAGGTCTGGGGACTGAGATGGCCATTTCAGAACGTTGTATTTGTTCCTCTGCATGAATCCCTTGTCTTTGTCTTGTTGAAAGATCCAGCCCTGGCGCAGCTTCAGCTTTGTCACTGATTCCTAGACATTGGTCTCCAAAATCTGCTGATAATGAGTGGAATCCATGCATCCCTCAACTTTGACAAGATTCCCAGTCCCTGCACACAGCCCCACAGGTAACAGGTGTTTTTCTTGGAATGCTGTGTTGTTTTTCCTCAATGCATAACGCCCCTTGTTATGTCCAAATAACTCAATTTTAGTTTCATCAGTCCACAGCACCTTATTCCAAAATGAAGCTGGATTGTCCAAATGTGCTTTAGCATATCTCAAGCGGCTCTGTTTGTGCTGTGGGCGGAGAAAAGGCGTTCTGTGCATCACTCTCGCATACAGCATATCCTTGTGTAAAGTGCGCAGAATGGTTGAACGATGCACAGTAACTCCATCTGCAGCAAGATGATGTTGTAGGTCTTTGGTGCTGGTCTATGGGTTAACTCTGACTGTTCTCACCATTTGTCACTTCTGTCTATCCGAGATTTTTCTTGGTCTACCACTTCGAGCCTTAACTTGAACTGAGAGTGTGGTCTTCCATTTCCTCAATGTGTTCCTAACTGTGGAAACAGACAGCTGAAATCTCTGAGACAGCTTTCCGTATCCTTCCCCTAAACCATGATGGTGAATTATGTTTATCTTCATGTCATTTGAGAGTTGTTTTGAGACCCCCAAGTTGCTACTCTTCAGAGAAAATGAAAAGAGGAGGGAAATTTACAATTGACCCCCTTAAAGGGGAACTGAAATAAGAGGTATATGGAGGCTGCCATATTGATTTCCTTTTAATCAATTCCAGTTGCCTGGCAGCCCTTCTGGTCTATTTCTCTGCAGTAGTATCTGAATAACACCAGAAACAAGCATGCAGCTAGTCTTGTCAGATCTGACTTTAAAGTCTGAAATACCTGATCTGCTGCATGCTTGTTCAGGGGCTATGGCTAATAGTATTAGAGGCAGAGGATCAACAGGGCTGCCAGGCAACTGGTATTGCTTAAAAGGAAATAAACATGGCAGCCTCCATATACCTCTCTCTTCAGTTCCCCTTTAACCACTACAGCCCCACAGTGTCGAAAACCTTATGCATCTGAGCAACGTTCACCTACAATTCATTCGCCAACAACTTTATTACTACTTATGACAATTAAATAATCTATACCTCGTTTTTTTTCCGCCACTAATTAGGCTTTCTTTGGGCGGTACATTTTTGCTAAGAATTATTTTTTTCTAAATCCATTTTAACAGAAAGATTAAGAAAGAAATGGAAAAAAGTCATTATTTCTCAGTTTTTGGCAATTATAGTTTGAAATTAATACATGCTACCGTAATTAAAACTCATGTATGTAACAATAGTGTCAACAGAATAACAGGTTTCCGATTATGTGGTGATCTGCAGTATCACCAATAATACAGATACTGTATCTGATTATATGGTGATCTGCAGAATCACCAGTAATACAGAAATAGTTAGCAAATGGCGTGTAAGACGTGACAAGGTCACTAGCTTTATTGCACAAAGTGTAGTGATTGGTGCAAACAGTAATTTTCTGATAGATCCTCAGCGGTAACCTCACCAGTGGCGATGGAGGTTACAGATAGAACAACAGCGGTAACCTCACCAGTGGCGAGGGCCCACTGGTGAGAGAGAGTAGTCGGACAGATCAGGTAGGCAACAGACGGGCAGACAAGGTACAGAATCGGCAGGCAGAATCAAAGTGGAGTTCAGGCAAAAGTCGGCAACAAGATCAGATGGGCAGAAGCACAGAATCACAAGGCAAAAGGATAGTCGAGAGTTCAGGCAAGGTTCATACACATAAAGACAATAATATCAATTATAATTATAGCTATCAAACAATTAATATCTCTGAGTGAAATCCCCGGTTTCCTCCCGGATCAAAGCACACCGGAACTATCTAAAGTCTGAGCGCTAACACGAAGTATTCGCAACAACAGACAATGAGCAAATGACATCTCCCAGCTTAAATACAGAAAGCAAACTCAAACCGCCCACCCAGAGGGCTGGACCAATCAGCAGCGTGTGATTGGCAGGTTGGTGTCAGCTGACTGCAAGGTCAGCTGACCCGTCTCCTCAGATTATAAAGGTCCTGCTGCCCCGCCTGCGAGCCTGCTGACCTAATCTGATGTGCAGAGGAAAGACCTGTCCTGCCAGGGGCTGTGCAAGATGACTGAGAGGATGCGACCGCCGCTGGGGCGACGTCAGACGTGGAAGCGGCGGCCGCAGCACTCTCCGCTGGTGAGGTAATACTGCTATACCTGACAATGTATCTTATTTGCCCATTTGTCCCGGTTATTACACTGTTTAAATTATGTCCCTATCACAATTTATGGCGCCGATATTTTATTTAGAAATAAAGGTGCATTTTTTTCGATTTGCGTCCATCACTATTTACAAGTTTATAATTAAAAAATGTATAATAATATACTCTCTAGACATGCATATTTAAAAAGTTCAGACCCTTAGGTGACTATTTATGTTTTTTTTTTGTTTATATATATATATATATATATATATATATATATATATATATATATATATATATATATATATATATATATACAGTATAAATGTAATATACTGTAATAGCTTAATAAAAAATGTATGTGGGTGTAGTTTACTATTTGGCCACAAAATAGCCACAGTCAAAAAAAGTCCTGGATGCGGACGATCTCGCATCCAGGAACTAGAAAGAGGACTGGAATTGTTTTTATTTTTTTGCAGAAAGACGGCGGTCTCTGATAAGAGACCGTCAGTTTTTCTATGCGGGACTTAGATCGGTGAATGGGAACTATATTCCCATTCACTGATCGCGGGGCTAACGGCAGGCGGCGGGAGCAGCACAGCCTATCTGGACAAACATATTCATCCAGATAGGCTGAAGTGATTAAATACTCTTTCTCATAATTGGATTCACCTGTGTATGTAGATCAGGGGTCACTGAGCTTACCAAGGCAATTTGAGTTCCAATAATTAGTTCTAAATGTTTTGGAATCAATAAAATAACAGTGCCCAAATTTATGCACTTGCCTAATTTTGTTTAAACAATTATTGCACACTTTCTGTAAATCCAATAAACTTTATTCCAAAGCCAATGTAAGTGTGCAAAGCCAGATCAGAGAGGAGAGACACATCGGGCTGTGCATTGCAGGCACAGGCACTACACTTACCTCCCTCTGCTTCCTCTAAGACAGTATCTCCTCCCTGCTGATCCCCAGGATGCCGGGTACGTGCTGTACCATAATTCACCCGCTCTTAGCAGGATAGCAATGGGATCACCAGCCACACGTGAAGTTCTACTTCCTCTCTGACTACAGAATAGACAGAAAAGGTATGCTAATGTACAGCCTGATAGCCGTTTTTGGGGCAGTACCTGCTTCGTCAGAGGCCAAAGCCTCTGATGAAGTGGGTACTGCCTGTAAAACGGCTGTCAGGCTGTACATTAGCATGCCTTGTCTGTCTATTCTGGGGATGAATTAAGGGGGTGACCAGTAATTTTGAAGTGGTTTGGTTCTGGTTCTGTTTGGCTTGATTCCTGATAAAATATACATATATTTTACTCAGGGGCGTAACTAGAAATCACTGGGCCCCCCTGCGGATATTTGGATGCCCCCCCCCCCCCCATAGGTGCCAAATAATTGTAATGGGGCAGCGTTTCATTGTAAATTAATTGTAAAGTGGGCAGCATTTTACCAGACAATCGTAATGTGGGCCAGAAAATCGTAATGTGGGCAGAGTTCACCAGAAAATCGTAATGTGGGCCTTTAGAAAATTATAATGTGGGCAGAGTTCACCAGAAAATCGTAATGTGGGCACCAGTCACCAGAAAATTGTAACGTGGACAACATTCACCAGACAATCGTAATGTGGGCAGCGTTCACCAGAAAATGATAATGTGGGCAGAGTTCACCAGAAAATCATAATGTGGGCAGAGTTCACCAGAAAATCGTAATGTAGGCACCAGTCACCAGAAAATCGTAACGTGAGCAGCAGTCACCAGAAAATTGTAACGTGGACAGCATTCACCAGACAATTGTAATGTGGGCAGCGTTCAGCAGAATATCGTAATGTGGGACAGAAAATCGTAATGTGGGCAGAGTTCACCAGAAAATCGCAATGTGGGCAGCAGTCACCAGAAAATCGCCATGTGGGCAGCAGTCACCAGAAAATCGCCATGTGGGCAGCAGTCACCAGAAAATCGCAATGTGGGCAGCAGTCACCAGAATATCGTAATGTGGGCAGCAGTCACCAGAATATCGTAATGTGGGCAGCAGTCACCAGAAAATCCTAATGTGGGCAGCAGTCACCAGAATATCATAATGTGGGCAGCACACACCAGAAAATCCTAATGTGGGCAGCAGTCACCAGAAAATCCTTATGTGGGCAGCAGTCACCAGAAAATCGCAATGTGGGCAGCAGTCACCAGAAAATCGCAATGTGGGCAACAGTCACCAGAAAATCCTAATGTGGGCAGCATACACCAGAAAATCGTAATGTGGGCAGCAGACACCTGAAAATCGTAATGTGGGCAGCAGACACCTGAAAATCGTAATGTGGGCAGCAGACACCTGAAAATCGTAATGTGGGCAGCAGACACCTGAAAATCGTAATGTGGGCAGCAGACACCTGAAAATCGTAATGTGGGCAGCAGGCACCTGAAAATCGTAATGTGGGCAGCAGACACCTTAAAATCGCAATGTGGGCAGCAGACACCTGAAAATCGTAATGTGGGCAGCAGACACCTGAAAATCGTAATGTGGGCAGCAGACACCAGAAAATCGCAATGTGGGCAGCAGTGACCAGAAATTCGTAATGTGGGCAGCAGACACCAGAAAATCCTAATGTGGGCAGCAGTCACCAGAAAATCGCAATGTGGGCAGCAGTGACCAGAAAATCGTAATGTGGGCAGCAGACAGCAGAAAATCGCAATGTGGGCAGCAGACACCTGAAAATCGCAATGTGGGCAGCAGACACCTGAAAATCGTAATGTGGGCAGCAGACACCTGAAAATCACAATGTGGGCAGCAGACACCTGAAAATCGTAATGTGGGCAGCAGACACCTGAAAATCGTAATGTGGGCAGCAGACACCTGAAAATCGTAATGTGGGCAGCAGACACCTGAAAATCGCAATGTGGGCAGCAGACACCTGAAAATCGTAATGTGGGCAGCAGACACCTGAAAATCACAATGTGGGCAGCAGACACCTGAAAATCGTAATGTGGGCAGCAGACACCAGAAAATCGCAATGTGGGCAGCAGACACCTGAAAATCGTAATGTGGGCAGCAGACACCTGAAAATCGTAATGTGGGCAGCAGACACCTGAAAATCACAATGTGGGCAGCAGACACCTGAAAATCGTAATGTGGGCAGCAGACACCTGAAAATCGTAATGTGGGCAGCAGACACCTGAAAATCGTAATGTGGGCAGCAGACACCTGAAAATCGCAATGTGGGCAGCAGACACCTGAAAATCACAATGTGGGCAGCAGACACCTGAAAATCGTAATGTGGGCAGCAGACACCTGAAAATCGTAATGTGGGCAGCAGACACCTGAAAATCGTAATGTGGGCAGCAGACACCTGAAAATCGTAATGTGGGCAGCAGACACCTGAAAATCGTAATGTGGGCAGCAGACACCTGAAAATCGCAATGTGGGCAGCAGTGACCAGAAAATCGTAATGTGGGCAGCAGACACCTGAAAATCGCAATGTGGGCAGCAGACACCTGAAAATCACAATGTGGGTAGCAGTGACCAGAAAATCGTAATGTGGGCAGCAGACACCTGAAAATCATAATGTGGGCAGCAGACACCTGAAAATCACAATGTGGGTAGCAGTGACCAGAAAATCGTAATGTGGGCAGCAGACACCTGAAAATCACAATGTGGGTAGCAGTGACCAGAAAATCGTAATGTGGGCAGCAGACACCTGAAAATCACAATGTGGGTAGCAGTGACCAGAAAATCGTAATATGGGCAGCAGACACCTGAAAATCCCCCTGCAGTGACGTCAGCGGCGGCGGGATACATACCTTCTTCCTTGCGTTCCATCGCCGCCTTCTCGCTCTAGCGGCTGACGTCACTTCCGCTTCCGGAAGTGACGTCAGCCGCTAGAGCGAGAAGGCGGCGATGGAACGCAAGGAAGAAGGTATGTATCCCGCCGCCGCTGCTGCCCGCTGCCCACACACATTCACTAGCTGGAGGGGGCGCAGAGGGGAGAGCCCCGAGGTGAGGGAGAGGGGGGAACTTCCCCTCTCCCCGCCGACTGTGGGCAAGGCTTTCCCCTCATGCTGCCACCCCTCCAGCCCCCAAAAAACGGCCCCGAGCGGGCCCCAGGGGGGGGGGGCCGGGCCCCCCCGCGGGCGCAGGCGCTGCAGGGCCTATTGCTACACCCCTGATTTTACTGATAAGTGAGTGCAGACAGCTGCAGTCAGTCTAAATCCTGGTTCCATGCAGCAGATAAAACTTGCTGTTCTGAGCACACACTCGACTCTAGCTCCAGTTTTGTTTGCATTCGGCACCAGAAGTCGCCTCCTGTGTGCTGTTGTGTTCTGGTCGTTTTCAAAGAAGCATTCTTTTTTGTTCCCTCAGCAGGCAGCCAACTCAAATGGAAAGGTCATTTTTAATAAATGACTTGTGTAGCAATTATACATGTAATATGATTTTTTTTTCTTTTTAAAGAAAGTGGATTTAGCTTTCAGCGATGGTGTCCATGAATAGGCCCCATGGTGTCGTACGGCGGATAATTGCGCGCTCGGCTGGAAAGGCTGCCTGATCGTGCGCTTTTAAAAACAGCGAGAACGAGAAAGCTGAAGGCTGCGCCAAAAGCCGCACAAAAGGCCGCCGAGCGGCGATTCCCGTATTATTTCTGAAGGTTACCGCAGAATATGTTTATGCGCGGACGTATATACGTAAACATCACAGGGAGGGGGGAAAGCTTCCATGGCACTTATTAGTCCGTTCTGCCATTTTCTCAGTAAACCGACAGACGTGATCCCGCCGCCGGTGTCAGGGTCCCCAAGATCTCATTTACAGGATTATACCGCGCGATAGTCTGCTATAAAAACATATTTGCTGCTGGCGTGCACGCCGTCCGTCTGAGAGGGATAAAAATAGATCAGTCACTGCAGAAAGGCTTCTGTCTCTTCATGTCACCGTGATGGAAGAACAGCAATTATTAACATCCCTCATGAGACGAGTGGCGATTTTCGCAGAATGAAATGAGCGGTTTCGTTTTGCAAAAATCAGATGTTTTCAAACATACAGGGATCATCTGAACGTAAAGCACCATGAGCCATAAAGTATTGTAGATCTTTTTTTGCGGTACAGCAGAGATATCGAACTCCAGTCCCCAAGGGCCAAGGTGCTCACACATTTTTGGCACAGCTTAAAAGGGAACCTGAAGCGAAAAAGTGTATGGAGGCTGCCATATTTATTTCCTTTTAAACAATACCCGTTACCTGGCAGTCCTGCAGATCTATTTGGCTGCAGTAGTGTCTGAATAACCCCAGAAACAAGCATGCAGCTAATCTTGTCAGATCTGACAATAATGTCGGAAACCCCTAATCTGCTGCATGCTTGTTCAGGGGCTATGGCTAAAAGTATTAGAGGCAGAGGATCAGCAGAGCAGCCAGGCAACTGGTATTGCTTAAAAGGAAATAAATAGGGCAGCTTCCATATCCCTCTCACTTCAGGTGACCTTTAAATTAAGTGATGGGACTGAATCAGGAAGAGTTTGATTCATCAAGTAGAACACCTCCCCAGTTCTCAGTCCATCCTAAACACTGGTGTGGATATGGCCCTCGAGAACTGGACCAGGACCTTGAGCTATGGGTTTTTGTGGCCTCCTCCCCTCACTCTGGCAGAGGCTGGTGAAGGGTTAAAGTGGACCCAAATTAAAAATACAAGATTTCAGAGATAAAATCTATTTTCTAACTTATAATAATAAATAGCAATCTTTTTTTTCAGCTGCATGATGACAAATATAAAATATTTTACATTTTTTCGAGGAAAACCCCTCCCTTCCTTTCATTTGCCGGGACTGAATCCGGCAGACTAGTGGAGGAGATACAAACAAAAACAAAACACAGGCTGCTACTGATGATGTCAGAGGGGAGGTGATCTCAGCTTGTGGGAGATTTCACATAGACGATGCCCCTGTGAGGGAGGGCAGCTGATGACAAACACATCCATGATCTAAAACCTCCTACTAAGCTCAGAAGTAACGGCTGCCACCTGTATAACCCTAGTTATGAAAAGAGAAGGGTGAAAAGCATGCACTGAAATGCTCATAGGCTTGAAGGAGTTTTTATTTATCTTTGTATGTGTCAGAGTTGTGCATCTAAATATTTTGAATTAAAAAAATGTTTGGTTTGGGTCCACTTTAAGCCATTTAGTTTTTTGATTGGTGGTGGTGGTGGGTGGGGGAGGGGGGATTAGGCAGAGCCCTATGGGAGAGAAGGAATGGGCAGGATAAGAAGGAGTTTGCAGCAGTGTTAGGGAAAGGATGGGTAGGAGCCAGGCACTCACAGATAGAGCAGGGAAAGGTAGCGTTGTTCCCCTCCCCTCCCACTTATGCAGGATGGGTTTTCACAAACAGTGGTAGTACTACTAGTATGGTGACAGTGGGTAGTCCGCTAGGTTAATGCTATAGAGGTGCTATTAATTTACTCATAGCAGCTGGGCCGGGGCGGGCCTTCAGAGGTCAGAACAGTTCACTTGTAGGGGACTCACCCTCAGGTGGTGACTTCCTGGTTAATTGGTGGTCAACGGCAGGTTGGACCGTAAATCTGAAGGGAATGGGAAGAGAACGCTCCGATATTCACACATAAAAACTATAAATATTGCACTCACAATTGTCTAGAGTATATGCGCGCTTGTGGTCAGCCTCCAGCTGGTCTCCTCAATCTGTAACAGCCTAGCCAGGGCTGACAGTGTAGATGGAAGCGTTTGAAGAGCGTCCGTTAGGCTGGTTAGAACTTGAATCCCGTGAATAAAAGTGAATGCACTATCAGAGCGCTCTCTTCCCCTTCCCTTCTGTTTTTCTATATAGTCACTAGCACCACCTAGTCCTAGAGAGCAGCACCTCCTATACAGTGCAAGATTTAAAGAGCCATTTATTGTTTTATTGAGCGCAAGTTATTTCATTTCCTCTCTTGAACCGTAAATCTTTCAGTGCTCAGCCGTCTCCAAGTTGGCGACCATGGCTGGGGGCCGTACCATGGGGTGTACCGCTTAGTTGTTCCTGGATGACCTCCGTAGCCCCTCCCCTATGTTTTGTTCACAGCGTGTATAATGTTTACATTTATTGTTATTGTTTTGGTTTGTTGTTCATTTTATAATTCAATAAAAGAGCTATTTTGGCCAATTTTAATGTATCTGAGTCATCAATTTTAGCAGGTTGAGCTAAAGGTGAAACGGGGGTGGGGGACAAATAGGCAAATACCCTCATCAAGTCCTATGCCTTGAAGACCCACCACGCAACTTTAGGACTTACTCCTGCTAATGCTGACATCTTAGTGCCAGTTACCACAGGACATTATTGGGCGTACATGCAAAAAGGCACTGGAAAATATAGGTAAAATTACAGGTATTCTACCGATATTCTATTATTGGGCAATGCTAATTGCGATAGTAAAATATGGGTAAATGTTACCAATATTTTTCTATAGATAAACCTAACCCTATTGCCTATTCTCACACAGAACCCTCCCTCTACCGATGCCTAACCCTAACCGACTACCTCTGCTAATGCCTAACCCCAACCACTCCCCGTGCCGATGCCTAACCCTAACCGACCCTTCCCCCCCACTGATGCCTAACCCTAACCACGCCCTGTGCCGATGCCAAACCGTAACCGACATCCCCCCACTGATGCCTAACCCTAACCACCCCTGTGCCGATGCCCAACCGTAACCGACATCCCCCCACTGATGCCTAACCCTAACCACCCCGTGCCGATGCCCAACCCTAACCGACTACCTCTGCTGATGCCTAACCCCAACCACTCCCTGTGCCGATGCCTAACCCTAACTGACCCTCCCCCCCACTGATGCCTAACCCTAACCACCCCCTGTGCCGATGCCTAACCCCAACCACTCCCCGTGCTGATACCTAACCCTAACTGACCCTCCCCCCCACTGATGCCTAACCCTAACCACCCCCTGTGCCGATGCCCAACCGTAACCGACATCCCCCCACTGATGCCTAAGCTTAACCAACCCTCCCTGCTCCCCTCCACAATACACAGTACATGTCTCATTCACTGCACAAAAAGCCAGCTATTTGTAGCTGCAGTTTGCATTGTGGGCAGCCCCAGCACCCACTATTTTATCCGCCTAGGAAGCCCAAATTTCCCCCATAGCCATACATTAATTGTATGGATACCTATGGCAGGCAGCACTTCTGCAGCTCCTCCGGAGCAAAACATTTTACTGCTTCCCATCATCACATTTTTTGTGAGGTCCATTCCTCTAATGGTCCAAGGCTTGAGTGTATGTTATTTAATTTTGATTAACAAAAGTGAAATATTGCTAGAATGGAACTTCCTGTGTCAGCCCAGATCAGAGTTAATGGTCACAACAGAACAATATAAGAGTATGGCCTAGTGCACACCGAGCGGTTTTGGTAGCGTTTTCGAAAACGCTTCTGAAAACACTTTGCTAATGTATTTCAATGGGATGGTACACACCAGTGGTTTGAGGTTTTTAGCAAACCGCAAACGTGGGTCCTGCAGCATTTTTGCGGTTTGCAGAAGCGTTTCTGCCTCAATGTAAAGTATAGGAAAAACGCAAACCGCTCTGGAAAACGCTAGATCAGAGCGGTTTTCCAGGAGTTTTTGTTACAGAAGCTGTTCAATAACAGCTTTACTGTAACAATTTATGAAATCTGCTGCACAAAAACGCTCCCAAAAACGCTAGGCATGTTTAAATTAGAAAAACCTCTCTAAACATGCCTAGAATCGCTCTGTAAGGCCCAGTGCCCACCAAAACCTCTAGCAGATCTGCAAAACGCTAGAGGTTTTTGAAGCAGATTTCAGGGCTGGAAGCCACTGGATCAATTTTTTGAGCGTTTAGGGAGCGTGAGAAATCGCTAGCGATTTCCCTAAATGCTCTGCCAATGTAAATGGATGGTGCAAATTCCACAGAAGAGATTGCGATTAGCAGGATATGTAGCATTTTGTTAGCTTTTACGATTCAATGCAAAATATATAATTGCTGGCCTAATCGCTCATCAAAACCTGCACGGAGCGATTTTGCTAGCGTTTTTAAAGAGACTCTGTAACAAAATTTTCAGCGGTATTTCTTCTGTCCTACAGGTTCCTAAACCTAATCTAATGTGATCTGGCTTACTGCAGCCCTTTGTAGTTGCAGAAGTCAGTGTAATAAATCAACTTATCTATGTTCTGTCGTACTTGTCGTGCTGTCTCAGGAAGGGGCTGACTCTCCAGTGTTGTCCCTCTGTTAGGCAGGCCTCCCCTCCACGCCCCCTCCACGCCCCTCTATGCTTGATCCCGTGAGTTACGTCATGAGGCATGTATCAGAGTCTCAGTAAGTCCGGCTGCAATACTTGCGCTGTGCAGAGAATGAATGCTCTGCCTCTGTGCATTGCAGCCGGCTCTGGCTCTGAGGCGCTGATTGGCTGATCGGGTGACAAGATTCAGCCAGCCACCCTGAGCGCTCCTCTCATGCACGGCTCTCATGCACAGTAACTGGAATCAGGCACACGCTCTGCCCGACGTACTTCCGGTTTCGGCGGTCATATTGATTGTTTACAAAACACTTTATAAATTGTTTTTTTAATGGCCAAAATAGGGGCGGGGAGCGGCGAAAGTGACACAGAGGGGGAGAGGAGAGCGCTACAAACAGGGTGATGTGTTTACTTTATTAAGTTTTCTTAGTTACAGATTTTCTTTAAGTTACTGCACACTGTAACAAATTAAAAATTAATTGAAAGCACCAATCAGACTTTAAAACGCTAATCGCTACACAAATTGATACACTTTTTAAATTCGCTCCCTAAAACGTTCATGAAATCGCTTACAAACTGCTCATACAAAACCCTAGCGATTGGCGATAGCGTTTTGTAGTAAGTTCCAGGCCCCAGAGCAATTCCAGGCATGTTTTCTAAACATGCCTAGCGGTTTTTGGAGCCTTTTTGTGTAGCAGATGTCATATATTGTTGCAGTAAAGCTGTTACTGAACAGCTTCTGTAACAAAAACACCTGGTAAACCGCTCTGATCTAGCGTTTTTCACAGCGGTTTTCCATTTTCCTATACTTTACATTGAGGGAGAAACGCCTCAGAAATCTAAAAAATGCTGCAGCCCCAGAGTTTGCGTTTGTGGAAAAAACAAACCGCTCTAGTGTTCAGCAGCCCATTCACTTTCATTAGCCAATCGGTTTTCCCCCTGCAAGCGTTTAAAAAAAACCTCCAGAACCGCTCTGGTGTGCACCAGCCCAAAATCTGCTTCAAAAACCTCTAGCGTTTTGCAGATCTGCTAGAGGTTTTTGGTGTGCACTGGGCCTTACTGTAGCACAAATTAGTAGAAAGCTAAATGCTGGCCATGGGAAAGCTGTCTGGACACACAGAGCATCGCAGCTTGCTGTGTATGGGGATATGACATCTGCACTCTAGCCCAAGTTAGGGATGTCAACCAGATGGTATTTGACGGTTATACGGCCAGTGCCCATGTGACCCCTGTCCTAGGCCTACAATGCACACATGAACATCTGGACTAGATCAGTAATCTGCAAAAGTGGCTCTCCAGCTGTTAAGGAACTACAAGTCCCACAATGCATTGCAGGAGGATTACAGCCACAGTCATGATTCATAAAGGCAAATGCATTGTGGAACTTGTAGTTCATTAATTGCTGGAGAGCCAAGTCTGCAGATCACTGCATACCTCCCAACTTTTTGAGATGAGAAAGAGGGAAACTTAAGCCACTCCCTGCCACACCCCTGATCACGCCCCATCACACCCCTAGTCACGCATACCATAAAGATTTCATAAGAAAAATATGTTTTATAATAATTCAAACCAAGCTGGTCCTTTCTATCCTGGTGTATTTTCCTTCATATTAACATTTTAAAATTAGTAATATATCAATTTAACCACTTTACCCCCGCCCGTACGAATTTCTCTGTCCCTTTTTCCATCCTTTAACCCCCAGGGACGGAGAAATCCGTACTTTCCGCGCTCCTGCCGCTGCCCGCGCTCCCGCTCGCTGTAGCGCGCATTCCCGCTCGTAAACATGCCGCCCGCCGCTCGCCCGGAGATCAGTGAACGGGAAAATCCATTCCCGTTCGTTGATCTAAGCCCCGCAATGATCCGCTGCTCTCCGATGAGCAGCGCGATCATTGTGAAAAAAAAAACACTTACCCAGCCTCCTAGTACTTCCTCCAAGCGTCCGGAAGGACGCTTGGAGGTCGCATTAAACAAAAAGTTACTGTGGCCATCTTGTGGCCAAATAGTAAAACTACACCCTAAACATTTATCACATACAAATAAATTACTTTTACACAAAAAATTAACTCATTACCTCCCACACTCCCAATTTTTTTTTTTTGTTGTAATTAAAAATGTTTTTAAAAAATTTACAATAAAAAAAATACATAAATAGTTACCTTAGGGACTGAACTTTTTAAATATTTATGTCAGGAGGGTACAACACTGTTACTTTATAAACTATGGGCTTGTAATTAGGGATGGACGCAAAACTGAAAAAAATGCACCTTTATTTCCAAATAAAATATTGGCGCCAAACATTGTGATAGGGACATAATTTAAACGGTTTTATAACTGGGACAAAAGGGCAAATACATTTCATGGGTTTTAATTACAGTAGCTTGCATTATTTAAAAACTATAATGGCCGAAAACTGAAAAATAATGATTTTTTTCCCACATTTTTCCTATTTTCCCATTAAAACACATTTAAAATAAAATAATTCTTGGCATAATGTCCCACCTAAAGAAAGCCTAATTGGTGGTGGAAAAAACAAGATATAGTTCGTTTAATTGTGATAAGTAATGATAAAGTTATAGACGAATGAATGGAAGGAGCGTTGAAAGGTGAAAATTGCTCTGGTGGTCAGGGGGTAAAACCCCTCAGTGGTGAAGTGGTAAAAGGATGGAGGGCCAGTCCCTCATTGTGAACACTGTCCCTTTGTTCCACTTTGACTTTCTTCTTCATGTGTAGGGATGATCGGAAAGGGGAAATTCTGTTCCGCATTCTGGCGGAAAAATTAAAGTAATCGCAAATGAAACCTCTTTTATGCCAAATGGTAGCCCATGGGACCTAGTGGCTGTTTTTTTTTTTTTTTGATTTTTTTTTTTTTGATTTTTTTTTTTTTTGCAGCAGGAGGTGTCCCTTTAAGCCATGGGACCTATTGGTGGTCCCATGGCGGTCATTTTGGCACCGCAGGAGGTGTCCCTTTAAGCCATGGGACCTATTGGTGGTCCCATGGCGGTCATCTTGGCACCGCAGGAGGTGTCCCTTTAAGCCATGGGACCTATTGGTGGTACCATGATGGTCATTTTGGCGTAAGCTCTGGGACCTGGCCGTGGTTCCATGGAGGTTGTTTTGGCGCCAAAGGAGGTGTCGTGTAAGCTTTGAGACCTGGCGGTGGTTCATTGGCGGTGTTTTTTGGCGTCGCAGGAGGTGTCGCGTAAGCTTTGGGACCTGACGGTGGTTCCATGGCGGTGGTTTTTGGCGCTGCAGGAGGTGTCGCGTAAGCTTTGGGGCCTGGCGGTGGTTCCATGGCGATCGTTTTGGCGCCACAGGAGGTGTCGTGTAAGCTTTGGGACCTGGCGGTGGTTCCATGGCGGTGTTTTTTGGCGCCGCAGGAGGTGTGGTGTAAGCTTTGGGACCTGGCGGTGGTTCCATGGTGGTCGTTTTGGCGCCAAAGGAGGTGTCGTGTAAGCTTTGGGACCTGGTGGTGGTTCCATGGCGGTGGTTTTTGGCGCTGCAGGAGGTGTCGCGTAAGCTTTGGGACCTGACGGTGGTTCCATGGCGGTGGTTTTTGGCGCTGCAGGAGGTGTCGTGTAAGCTTTGGGACCTGGCGGTGGTTCCATGGCGATCGTTTTGGCGCCACAGGAGGTGTCGTGTAAGCTTCGGGACCTGACGGTGGTTCCATAGCGGTGGTTTTTGCTGCCGCAGGAGGTGTCGTGTAAGCTTTGGGACCTGGCGGTGGTTCCATGGTGGTCGTTTTGGCGCCAAAGGAGGTGTCGTGTAAGCTTTGGGACCTGGCGGTGGTTCCATGGCGGTGGTTTTTGGCGCTGCAGGAGGTGTCGCGTAAGCTTTGGGACCTGGCGGTGGTTCCATGGTGGTCGTTTTGGCGCCAAAGGAGGTGTCTTGTAAGCTTTGGGACCTGGCGGTGGTTCCATGGCGGTGGTTTTTGGCGCCGCAGGAGGTGTCGTGTAAGCTTTGGGACCTGGCGGTGGTTCCATGGCGATCGTTTTGGCGCCACAGGAGGTGTCGTGTAAGCTTCGGGACCTGACGGTGGTTCCATGGCGGTGGTTTTTGCTGCCGCAGGAGGTGTTGTGCAAGCTTTGGGACCTGGCGGTGGTTCCATGGTGGTCGTTTTGGTGCCACAGGAGGTGTCGTGTAAGCTTTGGGACCTGGCGGTGGTTCCATGGCGGTGGTTTTTGGCGTCGCAGGAGGTGTAGTGTAAGCTTCGGGACCTGGCGCTGGTTCCATGGCGGTCGGTTTTGGCGCTGCAGAAGGTGTCGCGTAAGCTTTGGGACCTGACGGTGGTTCCATGGCGGTGGTTTTTGGCGCTGCAGGAGGTGTCGTGTAAGCTTTGGGACCTGGCGGTGGTTCCATGGCGATCATTTTGGCGCCACAAGAGGTGTCGTGTAAGCTTCGGGACCTGACGGTGGTTCCATAGCGGTGGTTTTTGCTGCCGCAAGAGGTGTCGTGTAAGCTTTGGGACCTGGCGGTGGTTCCATGGTGGTCGTTTTGGCGCCAAAGGAGGTGTCGTGTAAGCTTTGGGACCTGGCGGTGGTTCCATGGCGGTGGTTTTTGGCGCTGCAGGAGGTGTCGTGTAAGCTTTGGGACCTGGCGGTGGTTCCATGGCGATCGTTTTGGCGCCACAGGAGGTGTCGTGTAAGCTTCGGGACCTGACGGTGGTTCCATGGCGGTGGTTTTTGCTGCCGCAGGAGGTGTTGTGTAAGCTTTGGGACCTGGCGGTGGTTCCATGGTGGTCGTTTTGGTGCCACAGGAGGTGTCGTGTAAGCTTTGGGACCTGGCGGTGGTTCCATGGTGGTCGTTTTGGTGCCACAGGAGGTGTCGTGTAAGCTTTGGGACCTGGCGGTGGTTCCATGGCGGTGGTTTTTGGCGTCGCAGGAGGTGTAGTGTAAGCTTCGGGACCTGGCGCTGGTTCCATGGCGGTCGGTTTTGGCGCTGCAGAAGGTGTCGCGTAAGCTTTGGGACCTGACGGTGGTTCCATGGCGGTGGTTTTTGGCGCTGCAGGAGGTGTCGTGTAAGCTTTGGGACCTGGCGGTGGTTCCATGGCGATCATTTTGGCGCCACAAGAGGTGTCGTGTAAGCTTCGGGACCTGACGGTGGTTCCATAGCGGTGGTTTTTGCTGCCGCAGGAGGTGTCGTGTAAGCTTTGGGACCTGGCGGTGGTTCCATGGTGGTCGTTTTGGCGCCAAAGGAGGTGTCGTGTAAGCTTTGGGACCTGGCGGTGGTTCCATGGCGGTGGTTTTTGGCGCTGCAGGAGGTGTCGCGTAAGCTTTGGGACCTGACGGTGGTTCCATTGCGGTGGTTTTTGGCGCTGCAGGAGGTGTCGTGTAAGCTTTGGGACCTGGCGGTGGTTCCATGGCTATCGTTTTGGCGCCACAGGAGGTGTCGTGTAAGCTTTGGGACCTGGCGGTGGTTCCATGGCGGTGGTTTTTGGCGTCGCAGGAGGTGTAGTGTAAGCTTCGGGACCTGACGCTGGTTCCATGGCGGTCGTTTTGGCGTCGCAGGAGGTGTAGTGTAAGCTTCGGGACCTGGCGCTGGTTCCATGGCGGTCGTTTTGGCGCCACAGGAGGTGTCGTTTAAGCTTCGGGACCTGGCGCTGGTTCCATGGCGGTCATTTTGGCGCCACAGGAGGTGTTGTGTAAGCTTTGGGACCTGGTGGTGGTTCCATGGCGGTCGTTTTTGGCGCTGCAGAGGTGTCACATTACTCGCGTAGGCTATGGAAGCTATACAAAATGGTTGGGATAGGTTGCTAACATAGGAGTGATTGGTTTTTGTTAAGACTGTAATTCCTGCTGAAATAATTCCTATTTTCATGCGGAAATCCGTTTTTTGTCACTTTAACCTTGTTCTAGGGGCTTCTTTGTGATTGGCTTACAAAAAATGTGCATTCCACGGAAATCCGCATCGTTCCGCGGAAATTCCGCCATACCGCTATATCAATTCCATTCCGATGCGATGGAACGGAACCACCAAATTCCGGCCGGAATCGCGGAAAACGGAATTCCGTGGAATTTTTTGAGCATCCCTACTCATGTGTCCCTCTTTCAGGACTGATGTACAGATCTATGTAAATATATATATTTTCTCTACTGAAATACTGTATGTGTTTATTTGACTCTAAAGTTTATTCCCAGCCTCTAAATTGATATATTTCTTATACGTTAATGTTAATATGAAAGAAAATGAACTCGTATAGAAAGGACCAGTGTGATTGTATTATAAAATAACATATTTTTCTTATGAAATCTCTATGGTATGCGTTACTAGGGGTGTCTGGGGTGTGATTAAGGGGTGTGGCTTAAGTGTCCCTCTTTCTTATCTCAAAAAATTGGGAGGTTTGTAGATTCAAATATGTTATCCTGGGACTCTATATAGAGGACACACTTCCTCTGGGAGGGGGAACTGGTTGTACTTTCTTGGTTGCTGGGGGATGTTTTTTAGTTGCACTGCCTCTGACTGTAAAAGGGTGAACTCCATCTCATTCCAGGTATGGTGATTTTGATTCTATGTTTTAGCTTGACTAAACATTACTTACACATCTCCCTGATCTCTCATATGCTAGTGAAAGAGATGAGAGCAGTGCAGTCACAGGACAGCTTCCCTGATACTCCCTGCAGTGCTGTTAGGACATTACATGTGGCAGACATGATGAGCACATGTTATGCAGATTGCTGTTACCTCCCAACTTTTTGAGATGAGAAAGAGGGACACTTAAGCCACGCCCCACCACAACCCTAGTCACGCATACCATAAAGATTTCATAAGAAAAACATGTTGTTATATCATTCAAACCACACTAATTCTTTCTATCCTTGTTTATTTTCCTTCATAGTAATATCTTAAAATTAGTAATATATCAATTTAAAGGCTGGGAATAAAGTTTAGAGTCAATCAAACACATTTTTAGTAGAGAAATGTATACATGTATATAGAAAGAGAGGCAAAGTCCTGAAAGAGGGACAAATGAGGAGAAAAGAGGGACAGGGATCCCAAAGAGGCACTGGCTAGCAGGAAATTTCGGCGCACACTAGCGGCGGAAGTTTGGGTGCAGCCATGGGGGTTTTATTGAAATTGTGGTATTGAGGGGAAATTTGGGTGTCTGCTGCTCCAGAAAATGTACTCCTTAATGTTAATATTTCAATGTACGCCTATGGATTTATTTATTTTTGCAGTGATTGGCGGCAGGGGGTGCACTCACTGCACAGCCTGCTTGTTACCAGCCCTGATAAAATCCCCGACTGAGCATTCAGTCTGGCTTTGCTCAGGAATATTTATAGCTCAGTCTGTGTTCTCTCATGTCTTTTCAAGCCCAAGCCTGCCCCCTACTGGCTCTGCTTAGGAATTATTATAGCTGAGTCGTTGTAGCAAAGCCAGACTGAATGCTCAGTCGGGGATTTTATCAGGGCTGATTACAAGCAAGCTGTGCACTGCAGAATGGAAGCATCAGTCTCTGCCTCTCCCCTGCCTCCTCTATAGCGCCGGTCCCCACCTGCGTCCCTTCCCTCCAATCAGCGGGGAGGGAAGGGACGCAGGCGGGGAGCGGCAGAGAGTGACAGTAAACAGCCGGCTGGTGACACGCTGCGTGTCGCTAGCACGGCGTTTGATTTATGGGGGGCAAGCAGAGCGCAGGGGGGGCCTGGGGGGCAGCAGTATAGCAACAGAGGCTGGGCAGTATATGCAGACCCAGCCTCTGTGTGCTGATAGCCTTCTTAGAACCCACCAGGCTTAAGTATCCTTTTAATGCTGATATTTGTGTAGCGGAGCCCAACATACATGATTGCCACATGGCTGCAAGGCTGATTCTTGACTGAGACAATCACGAATTATCGTTTTGGACAACAAAGACTAGTCTGTAGGCGATTGAATAATTACTTGAACGGTTTGAAAAGTTAAGCTGTATTTTACCAAGAATCAAGGTTCATAAAAAAGAAGAAAATCTCTGCTAAATCCTGACTTTTAACAATCTGAAGCGTTCCTTATATCTCTTCATAAAAGCCCTGTTAACATTTTCATTAAGCCGGGTGCGGTCTCCAGCTTTCTGTATAATGACCCGCCGCGGTTCCCGGAGGACGAGGCTCTGTTCGCCATTTCAAGGACGTATTTTTCAAGGTTCACATCTTCTGGCACTAATTTGAAAGTTCAGAAAATGTTAGGTTTCTCCTTTGCATATGCAGAATGAGTTCCTTGCCGCGCAGAGGGTCAGGGAGCGGAGGCCCGCCACCCGCGCACTGAGACAGGGAACACAGGATCCGCGGCGAAAGAGATGGAAAGCTAATTAAAAGTTACTTCCTGGAAATGGGGAGTCAGCACTACCTTACACGGCGGTGGAACGTCTGGATTAGAGAAGTATTCTTGTTTCAGCCCTTCCTTCTTGTCCGCTAATAAGTGAATCCGTGGCGTTTGGATTTGTACTTATTATACATACACAACATTCAGACTGAAACCAGGGCTTCCTCAGAAATCACCGGTACCTCTAGGATCTATTTCTTAAAGTGAACCAGAGACGAAGCACCCTCATGTATTTTACCATATAGATCAGTGGGAACATTAGAGAAAACACCTACCATGCTTTCTGTTTCATTCTGCACTGCTCAGCTTGTTTCTTATCAGACCCGATAAAATCCCCGACTGAGCATTCAGTCTGGCTTTGCTATATTGACTCAGCTATAATGATTCCTGAGCAGAGCCAGCAGGGGGCAGGCTTGGACTTGAAAAGACATGATAGAACACAGACTGAGCTATAAATATTTCTGAACAAAGCCAGGCTGAATGCTCAGTCAGGGATTTTATCAGGGCTGACTAGAAGCAAGCTGTGCAGTGCATAATGAAACAGAAAGCAAGGTAGGTGTTTTCTCTAATGTTCACACTGATCTATACGGTAAAATACATGAGGGTGCTTTGTCTCTGGTTCCCTTTAAGGAGATGTAATGAGAGGGCAGAAGCTGCTGGTGGAACTCATCACAAAACTAAAAACAATCTGAACCTTCCCAGAGAGACTCTGACCCTACCTCACCACATGGACCTCCCGAACGATACTCTGACCCTACCTCATCGCCCTGATCTTTCCCAACCATATGCTGACCCTATCTCACCACCTGATCCTCCCCAGAGATATTCTGACCCTACCTCACCACCTGAAACTCCTCAGTGATACTCTGACCCTACCTCACCACCCTCATTCTCCCCAGAGATACTCAGACCCTACCTCACCACCCTGATCCTCCCTAGACATACTCAGACCCTACCTCACCACCTGAACCTCCCCAGAGAAACTCTGACCCTACCTCACCACCCTGATCCTCTCCAGACATACTCAGACCCTACCTCACCACCCTGATCCTCCCCAGACATACTCAGACCCTACCTCACCACCCTGATCCTCCCCAGAGATACTCAGACCCTACCTCACCACCTGAACCTCCCCAGAGAAACTCTGACCCTACCTCACCACCCTGATCCTCCCCAGACATACTCAGACCCTACCTCACCACCCTGATCCTCCCCAGAGATACTCAGACCCTACCTCACCACCCTGATCCTCCCCAGACATACTCAGACCCTACCTCACCACCTGAACCTCCCCAGAGAAACTCTGACTCACCACCTGAACCTTCCTGATGATCCTCTGACCCTATCTCACCATCTTCATCCTCCCCAACGATACTCTGACCCTACCTCACCACCTCAACCTTCCTGATGAACCTCTAACCCCATCTCACCACCTGGACCTTCCCAGCGATACTCTGAGTGTTCCTCATCACCTAACCTGAACCTTCCCAGGAAGAAATAGCTGAGCCTGACCGGGTACACTCTACTGTGCAAGCGCGAGTCGCCTGCCCAGTAGAGCGGACCTAATTGGGCTCGGCTATTTCCGGCAGAGCCCAAGGGGGAGCTTTTACTGTGAATGCACAGGAGCACAAATTGGTAAATATTGCCGCATGCTGTTCATGGGGCCGCAGTGCTGGATTCCCAAGGCTGAAGAGGACGGGGAAGCCTCATTAGGATCCAGAGCCTCCCCCCCTCCACCGAGGTAAGTACCCCATTGGGGCACATTTTTAGTTACCGGTGTCCTTTAAAGAAAACCTGTATTGAGAAAAACTTTCCCTTGGGGTGGTACTCACCTGGGGTGGAGGAAGCCTCCGGATCCTATTGAGGCTTCCCCTGTCCTCCTCTGTCCCACGACGGCGGAGATAAAGCTTCCTGAACCGCGGGGATGTAAATATTTACCTTCCCAGGGCCAGTGCAGGCGATGTATCGGCTCTCTGCCTCGGAGATAGGCGGAAATAGTCGATCATTGTCGGGCCGCTCTACTGCGTAGGTGCAAATCTCCTGCGCCTGCGCAGTAGAGCGGACCCGACAGAGATCGGCTATTTTCGCCTATCTCCACCTGGAAAGCCGCAACAGTGCCCCCGCTGGAGCCAGGAGAGGTAAATAAATCAGCGCTTGTCAGGCTTGTCGAGGGAGGATCCTGGGAGACTTCGGGGGAGCCAGCGCTGGACTGCCTGCAGCTACAGGAGTGGGGAAAGCCTCATTGGGACCCTGAGGCTTCCCCCTACCGAGGTGAGTACCCCCCAGGGGAACTTTTTTTTGATACAGGTTCTCTTTAAAGGCAAATTGTGAACAATGACTCTACTGGCCACCAACAAGCAGTGTGACCAATGAAGGAAGAGCTTGATTCTAGTAACAGGACAAATCTGACCACTGACTCTACGGGCCACTGACAAGCAAGGTGTGATCACTGACTTCTATGGAGCACTGACAGGCAGAATGTGACCTACCAAAACTTTTGATACCTTCAACAAAGCAGAGAGTGAGTTGGATCTCAAAGGTTCATGGCTGTCACAGGAACAGGAGGGGATAGATCTGCAGTGGAAACATCTATTACAGTGAACAATCCCAAAAGTGACCTTCTCTTCCAGTGGGGACTCAGCAAATGTTGTGTTTCTGAAAGCAGGGCTGTTTCTGGTCATGTTGGCGCTCCAGGCAAGACCCCTTTTGTTTCGCTACCCCAATATAGCGAACAGGAAAATCATAAGCTACTTCAATTAGTTTTTTAAATTTGTAAAGAATACACCAATAATTACCAGGCCATATACTGTATATCTCTGAAGTGGGGTAGAAGAAAGATAGGTGGGCACCAGGTGCTTACTGCAGACGATCACTATGGACTGCCTACCGCTAGTGGTTGTGCTCACGTACCACATATATGTAACGTCCAGCAAGAAGAAAAGTCGGAGCACCAACTCATGCAATTTGGGGTTTAATGGCAGTCACATAGGCATACAAGCATTCCAGTGAAAGGTGAGAGGGGAGCCTTAGGCCGGTATCTCTCTCCCTCTCACCTTTCACTGGAATGCTTGTATGCCTATGTGACTGCCATTAAACCCCAAATTGCATGAGTTGGTGCTCCGACTTTTCTTCTTGCTGGACGTTACATACTGTATATCTCATTGGCCCAAACTCACTGAACCCATATATCAAACCCTTCCAATAATGCTTTTGAGGGGTATGTATCCACTATATAAACATTATACTGTTTATGTACAGCCTGGGTCTTTACAGGTTACAATATTTTCTTGGAAATCCAATTAAAGTTTCAACAATCAACACAGTGGTGCCCATTTAGGATACAATTTGCTTTGTGGGCATCAATAAGAAATTGATAGTTTATATAGAAATAATGTTGTTTCTCAAATTTGTAAAGGATACATAAATCATAACCGGACCATATACGGGTCTAGGAAAAAATGGCGCATATGAAAAATGGCGCACAGTGATGCCGATGTTTTTTTTGCTGCCTATTGTTATTTAACAGTAAGCTATAAACGTTATGAAACATTATTTAACGTTTAGCTATAACACGTTGTAAGTTCTTCTCTGTGTTGCCTGCTGTTAATCTCATTAAAAGAGAACCTCAAAGCTGCCTTGTCAAATATCAGCCAGATGACAGAGGCTACAAATATAAATGCCAGGGCTCTGCCACTGAAAGTACTTTCTTACCTTGTGCATGATGCTCCTAGCTGGTGGCTGGCTGGCAGTGCCCGCAGTGTAGTGGTGCTGAAAGTGGTCAGGCAGTTGATCCCGTGTGCGTGACCCAGCTCACTGCTGCCTGCGTGGCATTCCGGCTCCTGCTGCTGCACTCTCCCCCTGCCAGCATCATCCCCACACTGTGCCAACCATCCTCACCCCGGGATCTGCTCTTCCTAGATGGCAAAGGTGGCAGGACTAACCTGTCCGCTCTCCACCCGTCCACTCCTCCCTCCTCCTCACGGTGGGTTAATTAACGTTAGACAATAAAATGATAATTAGCGATATGCCACTTAACAATTTAACCTTTCAATTAGTTTTTTGTTTGTGCGCCATAATTAAACATTGCCATTGCTAAATAACGATAGGGCTATGTTTTCAATGCGGCACCATTTTTAAACATTGGCACTGTGCGCCATTTTTCTCTGACCCGACCATATACATCTCACTGGTCCAAACGTTCTGAACCCATATAACTAATTCTTCAAACCCTTTTGAGAGGAGTGTATCCATGGCCGAATTTCAGGCAAGGCCACAAAGGCCATGGCCTAGGGCACCAGGAAAGCAAAGGGCGGCAGTGGGGTGCTAATAGTGTGCAGTGTGCTGTACATAAATTAGAAAAAAAAAAAATCTGCTGTCACCTGCTAATTCCTGCAATCATGGCAATAACTGTCCTCAGGGGAGCTTACAATGTAATCCCTGCCGTCATGTCGCTAACTGCCCACAGATCATCTTACAATCTAATGCCTGCTGTGAGACCGATCCCAATCTGAGAAGAATCTGCCTACCCTCCCCCCCCCCCCCCCCCCGCATGCATTACCTGCTCTGGCTGGCACGAGCCTCCCTCTGTCCCGCGGCTTCCTCTCCGCGCTGGGTTCCAGACCGGCTGCAGCTTTATTGAACTGCCTGTCCGGGAAGCTTAAACAGTAGAGGGCGCTCTACTGTTTAAACTTCCTGCCGGGACAGAAAGTTCAATGCAGCTGCAGCCGGTCCGAAACCCAGCGTGGAGAAGAAGCCGCGGGGACAGAGGGAGACTCGCGCCGGCCGGAGCAGGTAATGTATTGCCGCTAGCGTCGGTGGTTGGGCATTCGAACGCCGCTATCGACGCACTCCCGACCCGCCGGCAATCGACCAAAATCTTCCGCACGGACGGATAGACGGGAATCGATGGGAGCGATTGATTTCGGACGGAAATCGATCGTTCTGTCAGCGTTTGCGCAACGATTTCACAGCAGATTCGAACACAGTGATCGAATCTGCTGTATATCAGCGGGAAAATCGTTAGGTGTATGGGCCCTTTAAAGATGCTTTTGGTTTGGGAAGCGGCTGATGATAGCGGGCTTCGAGCAGTAAAAAATACAAACGGGTCCTGTGTGTATCCACTTTATAAATATTTTACTGTTTACTTTGTTTTTGTTGCCTATACACATTCTATAAAGTACAGCGTGCTAAGGCCAGCTCTGTGGTGCCCCTCCTGTAGTTGTCTCTCTAGGCAAAACTAACGCCATTACATGACCGATTACACAAAAAACAGTGTACATGACTTGTATTTCCCATTAACCAACCAACTGAATGACCAGCTCATTATACTGCTCATGCAAGAGAAACCACAGACTGCAGGACATGGTTGCATTCAAAACAAGTACGTCGTTCAAACGATACCCAAGTGGCCAACTGCACGATATCAGCCCAACAGTCGCCTGAGTTGATCCGCTGAATGGATCGGACAAACCCCTCCCTCCTAGTGTATCTTACCTGATCGTGCTTCCTTCTCACAGAATTACATGAACTTGTATTACTGGGACTACTACTTCAGTGTGTGTGATCTGGCATTGTGCGTCTTCCTGCTTCTGTATCCTGTTAAAGCAGCCATACTATCCCAGGAAAAAAAAAAGAACATACATAAGTAGATAAATACTTGTCCCACTTACATAACATACCTATTGTACTATCCACATTTTTATTTCAGTGAATTCCATATAGCAAACAAAGAGAAAGCTCTTCCTGGTATTTTCCATCTTTACTGCCTCTGACTGGAGCCAATCATGATGTCATTTCCTCTCTTAGTCTTTTTTTTTCTTCTCTGCCTAAAGAAATGGTGCATGCAGAACTGCACTGTCATATAGCTTGCTTTGTAAACGCGTGTGAGTAGAACATTGATCGGATTTTAAAGAGGAACTCCAGTGAAAATAGTGTAATAAATAAAGTGCTTCATTATTACAATAATTATGTATAAATGATTAAGTCAGTGTTTGCTCATTGTAAAATCTTTCCTCTTCCCGATTTCCATTCTGACATTTATTACATGGTGACATTTCAACTGTGGGCAGGTTATGTAGCTGCTGATAGCTGTTTTGGCCGTTGGAGACAGCTGTAAACAGCTATTTCCTGTCTGTGAACCTTGTTACATTGTGGCAAACTGTCAAAAGTACCACGGTCCTCGGAGCTTCTTGTGGGAGGGGTTTCACCACAATATCAGTCATACAGCGCCCCCTGATGGTCTGTTTGTGAAAAGGAATAGATTTCTCATGCAAAAGGGGGTATCAGCTACTGATTGGGATAAAGTTAAATTCTTGATTGGAGTTTCTCTTTAAGCAGCTTCTGCAGAGGGGTAGGGTGATTTATCTTTATTTCCTTTCTCAGCCCTGTGTCACACTGAACTGCCCTCAGCCAATCAGCGAGGAGCAGGAATGTGGGAGGGGAAGAAGGAGAGATAACAAGCCATTTTTTTTGTTAGCTTCCCTCTCCCTGGCAATATACGAGAGAAGATGATTGAAATAAGATTCATTACAGTGGACACATTTATGATTATATTGAATGCAGGGTCAGGATGTAGACTACATAATAAACACAGGGCAATGGGTAAAAGGAATTTTATTTTATGGATGACAATCCCTCTTTAAAAAAAAAAAGTTCTACTGTAAGGGTTTCACCTTCTGTACCGAGACCAAAAATTCCAATAAAATCACTCATGGTGTGACTGGCCACATGACTCGAAGTTAAACCTCGTTATCAGCAGAAAGTCCCATCTGCAGAAACCGCTGCAGCTGCACTTCATCATCTCAGTCCGCGCTGTCACCCGCTTTACAGCCACGACATGAAAGTGACATTTATGTCAGATGAGAAATCTGCCGACTGCAGAAAACTCCTTCAGCATTGGCGATGGGAGGGCTCCTGAGGTCTGTTCAAAGCTGCGGCCTTTTCCCAGGGCTGGTAATGACTCGACTCGCTTGTCACGGAGAAGCCACAACTCGCTTGTACTCATTTCTGGTTACTCGCCTGTCAGGCAGTGGAAAACCACCATTGGGACCGGAGAGGCGGAAAATATTGGCTGTTCCCCATGACTGGGCTTCTATCACCGCTGAAAAACACGAGACAGAAAAGTTGAACGGGGCACGGTAAATGGAATCTTACAGAGAAACTTTTGTTTCTCTTTTGTTAAAAAATAAAACTAAAATAAAATGTTCTAAAAATGAATAAATGCTGAATAGATATTTCTGTAATTTGAGGACATAACATATTTTTCCACCGTATAAGATGCTCCAGAATATAAGACGCACCCAGGTTTAGAGGGCAAAAAACAGGGGAAAAAATTTACTGTATACTAAACCTGGTGCGGCCATGTTCCAGGAGCAGCTTGATGTTTTCCCCCAATCTTTGTCCTCCTGTGTCCCCTTCTGTTCACCTGTGTCCTCCTCCTTTGCACCCCCTGCCCCCCCTTCTGTCCTCAGTGTGTCCTCCTCCTGTGTGTGTTACTGTGTCCTCCTTTGCCTCCCTATATCCCTGTGTTCACTTCTGTTCCCCTGAGTAGCCCTGTGTCCCCTCCTGTTGCCCCTGTGTCCCCTTCTGTTGCCTCTGTGCCCCTCCTTTTGCCCCTGTTTCCACTCCTGGTCCCCCCTGTGTCCCCTCCTGGTCCCCAGCATGTCTCCTCAGTATAGATCAGGCATGGGCAAACTCGGCCCTCAAGCTGTTACGGAACTACAAGTCCCGCAATGCATTTGCCTTTATGAGTCATGACTGTGGCTGTCAGACTCCTGCAATGCATTGTTGGACTTGTAGTTCCTTAAAAGCTGGAGGGCCAAGTTTGCATATGTCTTGTATAGATAGCTAGGGATAGGTGCCTCGGTAGAGATAGCCAGGGATAGGTGCCTCGGTATAGATAGCCAGGGATAGGAGCCTCGGTATAGATAGCCAGGGGTAGGATCCTCGGTATAGTTAGCCAGGGATAGGTGCCTCGGTATAGATAGCCAGGGGTAGGATCCTCGGTATAGATAGCCAGGGATAGGTGCCTCGGTATAGATAGCCAGGGATAGGTGCCTCGGTATAGGTAACCAGGGATAGGTGCCTCGGTATAGATAGCCAGGGATAGGAGCCTCGGTATAGATAGCCAGGGGTAGGATCCTCGGTATAGATAGCCAGGGATAGGTGCCTCGGTATAGATAGCCAGGGGTAGGATCCTCGGTATAGATAGCTAGGGGTAGGAGCCTCGATATAGATAGCCAGGGATAGGTGCCTCGGTATAGATAGCCAGGGATAGGTGCCTCGGTATAGATAGCCAGGGATAGGAGCCTCGGTATAGATAGCCAGGGATAGGTGCCTCGGTATAGATAGCCAGGGATAGGTGCCTCGGTATAGATAGCTAGGGGTAGGAGCCTCGGTATAGATAGCCAGGGTTAGGAGCCTCGGTATAGATAGCTAGGGGTAGGAGCCTCGATATAGATAGCTAGGGGTAGGAGCCTCGATATAGATAGCCAGGGATAGGTGCCTCGGTATAGATAGCCAGGGATAGGTGCCTCGGTATAGATAGCCAGGGATAGGTGCCTCGGTATAGATAGCCAGGGATAGGTGCCTCGGTATAGATAGCCAGGGATAGGTGCCTCGGTATAGATAGCCAGGGATACGGAGCAGCAGCAGCTGAGCAGTCATCAAATACTGCGTCGCGATCCACGCGCTGCATCTACCTACTTCTTCCTGTTCTTGCGTTCCATCTCACAGTAAGGGTGCCCCCTTAGGGGTATTCTTACTGTGAGCTGGATCGCAGGACAGGAAGAAGTTTGTAGATGCTGCTCGTGGTTCATGACGAAGTCAGTATTTCATGTCCCCTCAGCGGCAGCACGTGGGGAGGACAACCGTCCCCTTAGGGGCCCCGTGCCCGATCACACACTACTGCGACCGTGGCCCCTATGCCCCTGCATCAAGGTGTTAAAGCGGATCCGAGATGAAAAACTAAATATAACAAGTGACTTGTCTATATATCTTATCTAAAGTTTAGATAGTTTACACAGCAAATCTATCTTCAAACAGCTTCAACAGTATATTAATATTTTTTTCCTGTGATACAATGGGAGCAGACATGTTTTCTGCTTGTCACTATTACACAATCACACACACAGGCAAGCTTATCTGTATCTAGGCATGCTAATCTGCATATTCTGTGAAAACTCCACTCTTATCTCCTCCAGTACACAGGCAACTGATCTGTATCTGCACTGCAGCTCTCAGATTGTGAAAACTCTGCCTCTGAAATCTATAGCTAGTAACACCTTTTTCACCTGCCCAGACTGAAATCCCACAATCCCTTGAAAGCACCAAGGCACTCTGGAGAAGCTGTGGGTGTGGTTTGTTTAGTTTATAGGGAATTAGAGTATTAAAACAAAACAAAACAAGTATTTGGCTTGAGGAATGCCCTATAAACTATATGTAAGGAACACAATTATGCAATGAGTAAAAGTTCATCTCGGATCCACTTTAACAAATGATTCCATGGAAAATCCACATTTTTGCCATTGGGCCACGCGGTTGTTGTCCTAAGCCGTGAAATATATCGCTAGATCTACTAGGATGCTTGGCACTTTAAACTATGGACTGTTTAACCACCTTAGCGGTATGGACGAGCTCAGCTCGTCCATTACCGCCAGAGGGTGCCGCTCAGGCCCTGCTGGGCCGATTTACATGAAATAAAGAGCAGCACACGCAGCCGGCACTTTGCCAGCCGCGTGTGCTGCCCGATCGCCGCCGCTCTGCGGCGATCCGCCGCGAGCAGCGGCGAAAGAGGGTCCCCCCAGCCGCCTGAGCCCTGCGCAGCCGGAACAAATAGTTCCGGCCAGCGCTAAGGGCTGGATCGGAGGCGGCAGACGTCAGGACGTCGGCTGACGTCCATGACGTCACTCCGCTCGTCGCTATGGCGACGATCTAAGCAAAACAAGGAAGGCCGCTCATTGCGGCCTTCCTTGTTTATTCTGGGCGCCGGAGGCGATCAGAAGAACGCCTCCGGAGCGCCATCTAGTGGGCTTTCATGCAGCCAACTTTCAGTTGGCTGCATGAAATATTTTTTTTTTTATTTAAAAAAAACCCTCATGCAGCTGCCCTGGCGATCTTAATAGAACGCCAGGGTGGTTAAACTCTCACTCCCTCTTTGCCTTAGTGAGAAATGTAAATTGTAATACATTTAAAGGACAACTGAAGTGAAAGGGATATGGAGGCTGCCATATTTATTTCCCTTTAAACAATACCAGTTGCTTGGCTACCCTATGATGATCCTCTGTCTCTAATATACCTTTAGCCATAGACCCTGAACAAGCATGCAGATCAGATGCTTTGTCTGAATGACTGGATTAGCTGAATGCTTGTTTTAGGTGTGCGACAGACACTACTAGATCAGCAGGACAGCCAGGCAACTGGTATTGTTTAAAAGGTTTAGTTGAAATCTGGGGGTGGCCAAGTTACTGAATCCTCTTGATCTGAGGTTGTGGGAAGTATGAAATCCTTCAGGTATCCAGGGCCTATGTCATGTAGGGATTTGAATGTTAGCATGCCAATTTTGAAAAGCACTCTCAGAACCACCCACTGCATTTTTTATCCTTGAACTTTTGCTTTTAGGCTAATGATAAATCCCAACCACTTATACGTTTATTAACTTTTCACATAATAGAACACCTATGAGAATTCAACCTTTATGCTCAGGCCCTATAAAAGTGTGAAGTCACCTAGAAAACACATCTCAGTCATTTGAGACGGGACAGAGAGACAGCGAGGACAGTCTAGCTGGCCTGGATCCGGCACACAATGTCACACATTTAACGACAGCCCGTAATGTCAGAGAAAGTGAAAAGTTACAAATATCCACGGCCATAAATCAGAGCAAGTTTTAACTTGGCAATATATTTTTTTTGCTCTGGGCGAGCTTGGTTAGAGCATAATAAAAGTAAATAGACTTCTTGAGAAGGTTTATGGAACTCAGAGCCTTCAAGAAGAAGAGATATCACGTCCATAAAAACGGAGCCAGTGGCTCGGTAAACAGCCGGTGAAATGACTGCCTGGTCCCATAACGCAGAGCGTGAGTTCATCACCGGAGAGAGGCGCTCAGGGAGGGTACTTGAGACAAAACGCCTTCTTTTATTGTCACTTATAGAACAATTTCAGGCAATTTCAACCAAAAAGCCGCGGGAAAGCTAAGGATTATCGCTTAGTGAGTTAACAGCGCCAGGGGAACCTGAAATGAAATCTGCAAGATATTATAGAGCTAAGATCCAAGTGCCAAGATCAAAGAGTCCTTCATGGCAATGGAAGCCAGGATCACCCCAGATAACAGAGATAAACCATTCTAGTGTGAAGAAGACTATTGGGCAGGTCGGAGCAGGGTCATTGATTTACCGCAAGTTGTTATTTAACAAGTTTTAGAAATTAAATGAGAAGTATCAGGCGCTGATAAGGATTTAGTTATAAAGTACGCAGTATGTTTGACACTTCAGGTATTTACTAGTTACCTAAGCCAGTACAATAAGCCTTAAAGAGAACCGGAGGTGGGTTTCTGACAATGCTATCTGCACACAGAGGCTGGGTCTGCCTATATTGCTCAGCCTCTGTTGCTATCTCAATCCCCCCCTAAGTTCCCCCTGCGCTCTGCTGTCCTCCATAAATCACAGCCGCGCTGTCGACACGCAGCGTGTCACAGCGGGGGCTGTGTTTACTTCTGTAGTGTCACTCTCGCCGCTCCCCCCGCCTCCTGCATAGCTCCAGTCCCTGCCTGCATCCCTTCCCTCCCCGCTGATTGGAGGGAAGGGATGCGGGCGGGGACCGGAGCAATGCAGGAGGCAGAGGAGCGGCGAGAGTGACACTACATAGGTAAACACAGCCCGCTGCATGTCGACAGCGCGGCTGTGATTTATGGGGGCACAGCAGAGCGCAGGGGGAACTTGGGGGGGAGGGGGGATTGAGATAGCAACAGAGGCTGGGCAATATAGGCAGACCCAGCCTCTGTGTGCAGATATCATTCTTAGAACCCCACCTCGGGTTCTCTAAGTTGCACATACTGTATTTTTTTGCCATATAAGACGCTCCAGATTATAAGATACATCTAGGTTTAGATTGCAAAAACCATGGGAAAAAACATACTAAACCTGGTATGTCCATAGTCCAGGAGCTTCTTGTAGACGTTAAGTCCAAAATTATTCATACCCTTCTCAGTAATCAATAGAAACGCCATTTTTGGCTATTACATTAATCAAACGCTACCTATAGTTGCAGACCAGCTTTTTGCACGTCTCTACAAGTATTTTTGCCCATTCATCTCTAGCTATGAGCTCCTAATCTTTCAGGTTGGAGGGTCTTTTTGCAATGACTCTGATCTTTAGCTCCCTCCACAGATTCTCAATTGGATTCAAGTCAGGACTTTGATTGGGCCACTCCAAAATGTTAATGCTGTTTTCTGCTAACCATTTCTTCACGACTTTTGCTGTGTGTTTTGGATCAATTGTCATGCTGACGTGTCCACTGGTGCCCAAGGCCAAGATTCTCTGCAGACTGCCTGATGTTGTCATTGAGAATCCTCATGTATTGCTCTTTTTTTCGTGGTGCCGTTTACTGTGATTAGGTTCCTTGGTCCATTGGCTGAAAAACACCCCCAAAGTATTAGGTTGCCACCACCATGTTTGACAGTGGGGTTGGTGTTCTTTGGGTTGAAGGCTTCTCCTTTTTTACGCCAAATGAAGGAAACATAATTGTGACCAAACAATTCAATTTTTGATTCATCTGACTATAACGCAGAAGACCCGAAGTCTTCTTCTTTGTCCAGATGAGCATTTGCAAACAAAGGCCAAGCAAGCTTTTGTGTGCCTTATCTAGAGAAGTGGCATCCTCCTTGGTCTGCATCCATGGAACTCAGTAGTGTGCAGTGTCCGCTGGATTGGCTGCCTTGAGATATTTGCACCAGCAAAGCCCAGATTCACCAGGATGGACTTGGTGATCCTTGGATTCTTTTTCACCTCTCTCACTATCCTCCTGGCCAGCACAGGTGTCACTTCTGGCTTCCTACCACGTCCTCTTAGCTTTTCCACAGTGTGGAACATCTTGTATTTTTTTTAAATAGTTTGCACTGTAGCCACTGGTACTTGAAAACATTTAGAATTGGCCATGTAGCCCTTTCCTGACTTGTTAGCAGCAACAATGTGCAGCCGCAGGTCCTCACTGAGCTCCTTTTTCTAAAGGTGCGTACACACATGCGACTATAGTCGTTTGAAACGATCGTTCCCCGATCGTTTCAAACGATGATCATTTAAAAAAAGCAGCCAACGACCATTAAGTCTAACGACGGACGAGTTAGATCGTTAAAAACAAACGATCTAGCTTGGCGGATTTTTCCCAACGACGATCGTTTGCAAAAGTAGTACATCGTTGGAAACGGTCGTTCGTACTAGGCTTGACATGCGCATTTCACTATTTCTCCATGGAACTTTTCATTTTTATACGCAGGCGCAATAGGTGCTTTTACGTGATGTAACGTTCGTTCTAACGATGTGATCGTTACACACCTTTTAAAACTAACTTTACTTAGGTCGTTCTTTCGTCAATTAAAAGTTCGTTCGTCGTTGACAACGAACGATCGTTGTCGCATGTGTGTACGTAGCTTTAGCCATGACGGTCCACAAACCAACTGCAGAGAGCTGCTGTTTTTCACCTGTTGAGTTGATTAAGGGTCCATTCACACTTGAGTGGGAATTGTGCGATTCCCGCTCCCCGCATACCGCTAGCATTTCTCTTAAAACCACTAGCCGTTTACTCCTATGGCAGTGTTCTCACTCCCATGATCGTGGCGGTTTGCGGTTAGCATTAACCTCAAATGCGTTACATACAGCATTTTCCCGGCGATGCCCGAGCGATCGCGATTAGCATGTATAGAACCGCTAATCACGATTGCTCTGAAAACGCTACAGTGTCCACTGATTTTTCCAAGTTAATCGTGGAAAAATCACTCCCGCAAAACGCTAGCTGAAATGGTATAGAACTTTGGATTTTGGATTTGTCCACAGACTGTGACAGTTTGTGAAGGGTATGAATAATTTTGGACTGGACACTTTTTGTTCAAATGTAAATAAAAGCTGTGAAATGTTTTTTCTTTTTTCCACAAAAATGCCTCTAGTAGACCAACTTCTCTTTTGGGAGACACCTATGTAATTTCCCATCAAATTACTTGCTGGTTGAATAAAAGTAACTTTGCCAGGGGTATGAATAATTATGGGCAGCACTTTATTTCATGAGGGTATATTTCTGTTATTTTTGTTAATAAGGGCTTGTAATTAGGCAATGAGGCAAATCTAAAAAAATACACTTTTATTTCCAAATAAAATATTGTCACCATACATTTTACTAGGGATATAACTCCAGGACAAATCGGCAAATAAAATGAGTGGGTTTTATTCACAGTAGCACATTTTTATCTTAAAACTATAATGGCTGAAAACGGAAAAATTATTTTTTTCCCATTTTTTTTCTTATTCTTGTTAAAATGCATATAAATTAAATACATAACGATACATTTAAATAGGAGGGAATGGGAGGCGCGATGAAATGTGAAAATTGCTCTGATCCATAGAGGGAACACCACCTGTAGTGGTCAAGTGGTTAATTCTTGTATGGAAATTTGCCTTGATATAATAGTGCTTTGGAATGCAAGCATGTTTCCGGAACTAATTAGGCTCGCAAGCCATATTTTGAATACCGGTGATCAGATGCCAAGGTTTTCGGCTGAACTCATTAAAGACTCTAAACCACGGGGGCCACCAAGTTACAGTATGAGATCTCTCTGGAGTTCTTGGACCAGCTGGTGCTACTGACTCTGAGGAGGCACCACTTGTCCGCTTGGAGTCTATATGTCTGCTGGCTTTGCTGCTGACTAGGAATGGCCAGAAATGCCAATTTCGGATTTTGCGGAAATTCTGACTACCAAAAAAAGCCAATTAACGATTGCATGGATTTCTGAACTCTGATTACAGAGATTTCCAAGGAAAGTCTTTTTTTGTTATCTTGTTGATAAACCCAGTTAATTATAATACTGAGTATTGGACCAATCAGAGAATGCCGAAATCAGAATACCACAGACATTTTTTGGCCAATCACAAGACTTAGAAATAGTCGGTAGTATCCAAGTCTTGTGATTGGTCAAAAATCACTGCGTTAATCTGATTTTCGGGGAAAAATTTTGCATTCTCTGATTGGTCCAATGCTTCTGAGTTCTGTGATTGGGCCCTCAAGGACCCCAGGAAGGAGGGGGGGGGATCGACAACAATACGTGGGTGGCCCAGCTGAAATCTATTGAAAATTGGTGTGCAGTGTGTGGGCAGGCAATAGACCCCTCTCTGATCAGATTCGATAAGAAAGGGGTCCATCAGTAGCGATGCTCATTTGGATTCCATGAAAATTAAATTACTGCGTTTCCAATCAGAACTCGCAAGACAGAAAATGGATTTCTGTGGAAATACCGCATTCGTGCAACTCAGTGATTTTGGCCCAATCACAGAACTTGGAAGCAGTGGACCAATCAGAGAACGGAGAATAAACTTGGAAGTATTTGGCCAATCAAATGCAAAAAATTACCAAAATAAAACTCCTCAGAAAACAGAAATCTGAAATGAGAATTCTGTGGAAATATTGCTTGACCACAGCTCGATAATTTTAACCCAATTACAGAATTCAGAAGTGTGATGATCGTAATCTGCTAATTATGATTATGCAAAATTACGCGTAAATTTCCACAATTGCGCATATATACGTAATTACATATTCATAATTCAGTTGGCTTTGTATAATCGTTTGTAATTAAGCATGAATTTACGCGTAATTTTGTGCCGACTTTGGCGGTGAATAGCAAAACCCCATGCATGCTATTCCTACCAAATGGGTACAAGTTAAAAACAAACAATTGCAAAGAAAAATGTTTTTTACACCCAGAAAAATCAGTTTAAAAACATTTTTTTTTGTATTTTTAAAATCAAATTTCTCAAAAACTACAAGGTCTTTTTGAACAATTATTTTTGTAACTTGTACCCACTATTCCCCTTAACATATGTAGCAATTTTGGTAGCAATAGCATGTATGCGGGCTTTGCTATTCACCGCCAAAGTCGGCACAAAATTACACGTAAATTACGCGTAAATTCATGTGTAATTATGGTTAGGAACAATAAACTATGATATTAATTACGCTAGTCCCCCAAAATTTCGCATTACGATGCGTAATTATGCATGAGCGTAATTTCTGCTCATCACTACTCGGAAGCATTGGGCCAATCAGAGAACGCAGAGTCAACTCGGAAGTATTTGGCCAATCAAGGGGCTTGATTCACAAATGGATGCTAACATAGTTAGCACGCCTAAAAGCTTTGGACGTGCTAATTGGGGTGCTAAGTAGTTAGCACATGCAACGTTAGCACCGTAGTTAGCACATGTAAACTACTTAGCACCGTAGTTAGCACATGCAAACTACTTAGCACCATAGTTAGCACATGCAAAGTTAGCACCGTAGTTAGCACATGCAAAGTTAGCACCGTAGTTAGCACATGCAAACTACTCAGCACCGTAGTTAGCACATGCAAACTACTACTTAGCACCGTACTTATTAGGGTGATAAGTAGTTTGCGTGTGCTAACTACGGTGCTAAGTAGTTTGCATGTGCTAACTACTTAGCACCCCAGTTAGCATGTGCAAAGCATTTTAGCCCATGCAAAGTGGCTTTTCACTGGCGTGCTAACACTTAGCACTCTTTTGTGAACCAAGCCCAAAGAATGCAAAAAAGTGTGTCTGCACTGGTTTGGTGGAGGTAACAACTTCATTTAACTGGTTACGCTATGAATTCCCTCTTCTCTCTTTTATGTGCAATATCGTGATGGTCTGAGATGAAGATGGTTATTGTGGCTTGATCTGGATAGTATCAATCTGGTTTTTGCTCCTCATCTGGAACCCTGTGTTGGATGGTGACATTAACTTTCATACCTCTTTCATCATTATAAGACTGTGAGCGCGGTTTAAATTACAATTGACTTCTGCTGCATTTTATACAGGTGCTATTGACCAGCGCACCACGATTTATTTTCTAATTGTTTCCATTAGCGCATTCTTCATTTTTGCTTATGTCCAAAAAAGACTTCTCAGGAATCATAAATCGAAAAACGGAAATCGGAAACCTGCAGAATAGGAAATCTGCATTTCTGTCCATCCCTATCCATCAGATGGTCGATCTGGTGGCCATCATCTTGCGTATGGCCCCATTTAGAGTCACTCATGTCCTCCATCTTGCCGGTTTTCCTGCTTCCAACAGATCGCTCCCGAGAGCTGACTTCACACTTTGCCTAATATATTCCACCCCTTGACAGGTGCCATTGTAATAAGACAATCAATGTTATTCCCTTCACCTGTCAGTGGTTTTATTGTGGCGGCTGATCGCTGTAAACATTCTTATATGTGGCATGAAAATCTGCCAGCTTGTACATAAAAAGCAAAACTTTATTATATTGCAGTAAAAAGATAATCAAATCATCACTCAACGCTGAAAAGAAAAAAACAACAAACGGCTGCCTGTAAACACAATACAGTCTAAGCTAATGTGATGTGATCTCAACGCTGTAGCCTCACAAAGATGCCTAGACAGACTTCAATATGTGTATTCTAGTAGTCTCATTACTGCTTTAAAGCAAGGAAGTCATCAGTGATTCAGAGGTCATAAACCGACAACGATATTCTTTCATAAACACGCCCGAGGCGCGTTGCATGGATATCACCGCGGTTCATGGAATATCGTTACCATCTTCAGAGGCAAATAAAGGCTAAACAACGAACCCTGGATTCATAAATCGAACAATAATCACTGACACAATTTCCTTTTACCTGCAGGGCAACCTGAAAAATATACTGCCAGGTGGTGTCACTCGAATACTCGGTGGCACGCCGTCACAGCGAGAGGAACGGTAGAGCGAGGCTGAAGTTACTGGAATGTGAAAAGTAGCAGTGGAGAGAACGTGGCGGCGTGGTGCCAACCAATGAGAAGGCAGGAGCACAGGACAAGCATGAACTAGGATTTACGAATCCGGGATTGATTGTCAAAGACAAGGCTGCACTACCGTATGGGCAAGGGGGCGATTGCCCCAGGTCCCCAGCATCCATATTGTTCCCCAAGTGTCTGCACCACTGCCTCAAACCTCCCCTCCCCCCAGCAGCATTACGGAGGCAGTGGTGACAGGCACACATTAACCCCCTCCGAGTTCCAGGGGTGGCAGGTCCTTCTCTTTAGTGTTGGTTGCCTTGGGGACCCCATTGTAGCTGGAAACGGCCTAGGTTAAAGAGAACCTGAGATGAAGAACAGCTCAAGATTTATACTTACCCAGGGCTTCCTTCAGCCCCCTGTAGGCCATCTGGTCCTTCAGATTCCGTCTGGTCCACTCAGATCTCCCACAGTATGGCCTGATGAATTCCCTGACTGTGCTGGAAACTACTCCCCATGCCACCAACCGCTTACTGGTTGTCACCGAACCTATATATTGATTTTCTGTCCTGCAATATCTGTGATCTCAGATTTGGAAAGCCGGTTGTCCTAACATCTGCCATACAATAAACCCTGGGAGGGCTATTTTGTCTCTCCTCCCCCCGTTTCAGTAAACCTGTTTTGAGCTCTAGAAGGTCAAGACTAGACCCATTAGGTTATGGTTTATGACATAAACTTTATGTACTCAATTAGGTGGTTGGCACCAGGGTCGGGCCGAGGCATAGGCTGGAGAGGCTCCAGCCTCGGCGCAGTGTAGGAGGGGATGCACAATTCATTCAGCTGTCATTCCTAATTGAGTATGAAGCAGAAAGAAATAAGAAAAGGAGATCCATAGCAGTGACTGCATGCCAGAGAACTAGATATTAAGGTGTTGGGGAGGTTGGGGGCCCTGTGGCCCTCTTAGTCTAATAGCAATCAGTGTGTGACAGCTGGGGTGGGAGGGATGGAGGGGCGCACTTTGGTGTCTCAGCCTTGAGTGCTGGAGGACCTTGTCCCGGCTCTGGTTGGCACCATCCTGAGAGATCATTTTCACAGGAAATGAATCTGATTATGACTTTTTGAATAGACACCCCATATCTGATTGGGGTTTCTTGGATGGGTGATTATGTATGTTACTTACTTGAGAGCCGAATAATTCCGGAAGAAGTGAAGTGTCTTTCACGAAACGTGCTGAGCCAATGCCTGGCCTTGAGAAAATACTAGTGCTACAATTTATACAGTCAGATGTTGTTCTCCTAATCATTTAGACAAATTGATTATTGCACTTATGGTGGAGGGTATGGATACTAATTATTTGTTATATATACCGTGTTTTTCAAACTATAAGACGCTCCTGACCATAAGACACACCTAGCTTTAGAGGACAAAAACCAGGGGAGAAATATATACAGGATCTTCTCAAAAAATTAGCATATTGTAATAAAGTTCATTATTTCCTGTAATGTACTGATAAACTTTAGACTTTCATATATTTTAGATTCATTACACACAACTGAAGTAGTTCAAAGCCTTTGATTGTTATAATATTGATGATTTTGGCATACAGCTCATGAAAACCCAAAATTCCTATCCCAAAAAATTAGCATATCACGAAAAGGTTCTCTAAATAAGCTATTAACCTAATCATCTGAATCAACTAATTAACTCTAAACACCTGCAAAACATTCCTGAGGCTTTTAAAACTCCCAGCCTGGTTCATTACTCAAAACCGCAATCATGAGTTAGACTGCCGACCTGACTGCTGTCGACAAGGCCATCATTGACATCCTCAAGCAAGAGGGTAAGACACTGAAATAAATTTCTGAACGAATAGGCTGTTCCCAGAGTGCTGTATCAAGGCACCTCAGTGGGAAGTCTGTGGGAAGGAAAAAGTGTGGCAGAAAACGCTGCACAACGAGAAGAGGTGACCAGACACTGAGGAAGATTGTGGAGAAGGACCGATTCCAGACCTTGGGGGACCTGCGGAAGCAGTGGACTGAGTCTGGAGTAGAAACATCCTGAGCCACCGTATACAGGTGTGTGCAGAAAATGGGCTACAGGTGCCACATTCCCCAGATCAAGCCACTTTTGAACCAGAAACAGCGGCAGAAGCGCCTGACCTGGGCTACAGAGAAGCAGCATTGGACTGTTGCTCAGTGGTCCAAAGTACTTTTTTCGGATGAAAGCAAGATTTGCACGTCATTCGGAAATCAAGGTGCCAGAGTCTGGAGGAAGACTGGGCAGAGGGAAATGCCAAAATGCCTGAAGTCCAGTGTCAAGTACAGGTCAGGTGCTTCTGCCGCTGTTTCTGGTTCAGAAGTGGCTTTACCTGGGGAATGCGGCATGTGTAGCCCATTTCCTGTACACGCCTGTACACGGTGGCTCTGGATGTTTCTACTCCAGACTCAGTCCACTGCTTCCACAGGTCCCCCAAGGTCTGGAATCGGTCCATCTCTACAATCTTCCTCAGTGTCTGGTCACCTCTTCTCGTTGTGCAGTGTTTTCTGCTACACTTTTTCCTTCCCACAGACTTCCCACTGAGTTGCCTTGATACAGCACTCTGGGAACAGCCTATTCGTTCAGAAATTTCTTTCTGTGTCTTACCCTCTTGCTTGAGGGTGTCAATGATGGCCTTCTGGACAGCAGTCAGGTCGGCAGTCTTAGCCATGATTGCGGTTTTGAGTAATGAACCAGGCTGTGAGTTTTAAAAGCCTCAGGAATCTTTTGCAGGTGTCTAGAGTTAATTAGTTGATTCAGATGATTAGGTTAATAGCTCGTTTAGAGAACTATTTCGTGATATGCTAATTTTTTGAGATAAGAATTTTGGGTTTTCATGAGCTGTATGCCAAAATCATCAATATTATAACAATAAAAGGCTTTGATCTACTTCAGTTGTGTGTAATGAATCTAAAATATATGAAAGTCTAAAGTTTATCAGTACATTACAGGAAATAATGAACTTTATTACAATATGCTAATTTTTTTAGAAGATCCTGTATATATATATATATATATATATATATATATATATATATATATATATATATATATATACTAAGCCTGGTGCATCCATGGGGAAGGGGCATCTTGTGGATTATGCCCCCTTTGTACTTCATGCCCCTTGTACCTCTTGTCTCTCCCTGTGTCCACCTCTGCCCACCTTGTGTCCGTCTGTGTCCCCCCATGTTTCTGCCGCTGTCCCCCTTGTGTCCTCCTCTGTGCCCCTTTGTGTCCCTCTTGTGCCCTCCTTTATGCTCCTTTGTGTCTCCCTTGTGTCCCCCTCTGTGCCCCCCTTGTGTCCTCCGTTTGTCCCCCTGTGTCCTCCTCTGCATGGGCACAGTACAGGGAGTCCCCGACATTGCATCGTGTTAGAGGTTTGTAATGGCAGGCGTTCGCAAGTCAGGAACTCCCCACATTTGACTAAGACACAGTGACTTGCGGGGGAGAAAAAGCGAGTCTTATAGTCCAAAAAATACAGTATATACACCATACACTGGGTTTCTTTTTTTATTTCACTTGGGTTCTGTTTTAGACTTTGATTTATTTTTCTGCCTTCATTCTTTAGCAAATAAACCATTCCTTACCGTGACACGCGGTCAAATGACCATTTTGTTTAACCTTTTTCACGTCCAAGTTTTAGCTCTAATTCTCGCGGTGACCCATTTATATCTGCAGCCGGCCGCACTCGCCTCTGGAATCTTCAGCAGAGATGCGCTGATATGCCGATAGATCAATATCTGTATTTATGGCGCACGTGCTCCCTGAGAATCAATTTATACCTCGCAGCGGAGAAGTGATTGAAGGCCCAGGAAGAGCTGTAAAATCTGCTTTGAATTGCCTGATTAATGCGGAGGGAAGCGCGGATCGCCACGGCCGCGTACGCCGGGATCGGTGCGGCTGTTTTACAGGAAAAGCGACAAGAAAGAGAATTTTATGTGTGCATCAAACACCAAGTTAAAACCTGACATCTGGCTTTGCAAATTTGGCCTAATTGGCTTCTCACGAGACATTGCTCATGCAAATATGCATTTGCTTTCGCATGCCAAAATATGCAGGGTCTAAAACTAATACCGCAAAGTGGTTGCCCTGCAGGGATTGGTTCATGCCGCATTAGCACTATCCAGGAGCGCCACGGGGAGGCTTCCAAATGCCCCCATACAACCGAGGGGCCGCGGGGTTCCAAGCCCTCTCACTGCTCGGAAACCACAGCGGCAACCTGGAGGGGGAGGCTGGGAGGTGCAGGCGACCGCTCCAAGCGTGGCCAGCGCCGGGAAGAGCCGCCCGCACCCACCTCCTAAAATTTAAAAACAGGCACTTACCTTTATGTCCATTGCGTTCTGCTACATGAGCACGACTTGGGAGCAACACATGAGAAAGGAGTGAAGCATGGGTCACCCCGAGCTTGTGGAGCTCAGGGCTGGCTTTCACGCAACACTCAAGGGGGGGGGGGGGAGGACAGGCGCAGACAGCTCGCTCCTGGGCTCTCACCACCCAGAACAAGCCATCCACCACTCGCCTCCAAAGGAAAGAATGTGGAATCACTACAGCGGACAATTTTATGTGTGCATCAAACACCAAGTTAAAACCTGACAAATCTGGCTTTTCAAATTTGGCCTAACTGGCTTAATCACAAGTAAACAAGCACTGGCTCACTATAATACTACTGGTGACATGCTGACAACTTAAAGAAACACTGAAGTGTCATAAAAATCATCTTTTTATTTAAAAAATGTGTTTAACATGCTAGCCCTACCTAAACTGCCGCATTTCCGCCGCTGTAATCTAACTAAATCCCCCCTAATTCCCCCTCCCTCTCCCTCGCAAAATCCACGACTTTCTTGGCCGTGTATTTTGCTGCTGTTGGAGGCAGAGCTTTCAGCCGCAGCTCTGCCTCCTTACGCGTCAATCAGTGCGTATCTCCACCTCTCCCCCGCCCCTCTCAGTGAAGGAAGACTGAGAGGGGCGGGGGGAGGCGGCGATTCTGCGCTGAGAGGAAAAGCTGCAGCTCATAACTCTGCCTCTCACGGAAGTGCTGCCCGGATTGCCCCCCGGGGAGTTTGGGGGGATTTAGTTAGTTAGATTACAGCCGCGGGGATGCAGCGTTTTAGGTAGGGCTAGCATGTTAAACACATTTTTTTAATAAAAAGATGATTTTCATGAGACTTCAGAGTCCCTTTAAGGAAATCTGTCGCAAATTAATCATAAATATGAAGCTTTTCCCTTTAAATAGTAATGCTGCGAAACAGCGCTGTTATATTTTTTAAATTTAACTTTTTAAACAAGAAAATATTTTTACTACTGTATATCAGAAATTGTCCTATAAATGGGCGTGGTTTAAGTGTCCCTCTTTCTAGTTGGGAGGTATGGTTACGTCACTGCTTCCCAGAGTCCTTTGCCAGAAACTCAAAGTTAATTCAGGGAAAAAAAATAAAAAGGCCTGCCTGTTCAGAACGAAATTGTAGAGGCGCATAGCGGAATCCGCGGCAGGACTGATCTCATTGTTCCTTTCTAAGTTAATCAGCATGTTGATTAGGAGGAATTTCTCTCCATATAATTCAATCTCCAAAGGATCTCTTGCATGTCCCACACTAATTATTTAATTCATGCGAGAGCTCTCATTTACATTTGCTTCTTGAGATGAATTATAAGCATGTAATATTGCCACATTATTCTCCACTCCGCGTTTTAACCTCTCGCCGGAGCTTATGGACTGGCGTGAAACGTGGTCCGTGCTGCGCTCTGAGACCGTTAAAACGTTTTCTATGGGTCCTCAGACTTGCTTTTTCTTGACTTTTTTTTAATTTTCCGCCTTTCAAACATCTGCTTGAAAATCTCGGAAGCCCCGCAGAGAAATAAGGCTGTTTGCAGATACATTAAGAGCGTTACATTACTCCTAATCCGCCATTAAGACAAAACGACATGTTTTACAAACTTGGAACAGATACCAACATAACACCCCTTCCTCCCCCCTTCTCCCCGCACTTGCCCCCTACAAGAGATCCAACAATCGTTAGATGGAAACTATAACAGGGTTCGGTCATTTTTGATGATGTTTACAGGTAGGGCCGGTTTTAGCTATAATGGGGAACTGGGGGCAAAAGTCACAAGGGGCACCTCCTGCCGCAAATGTTAATTAAGGAAATTTGGGAATTTGGGCGCGTAGTAAGCCTGATAGTAAAGTATCGGTATTAAATACCGATATTTCACTATAAAAGTGTAAGATATTGATATTAAATACCAATATTTTACTATGGCCAAACCTAACCCTACTCTCACACAGATCCCTCCCCCACCACCCGGCGCTTAACCCTTAAAGGATACCCGAACTGACATGTGACATGATGAGATAGACATGTGTATGTACAGTGCCTAGCACACAAATAACTATGATGTGTTCCTGTTTTTCTTTCTCTGCCTGAAAGAGTTAAATATCAGGTATGTAATTGGCTGACTCAGTCCTGACTCAGACAGGGAGTGACTACAGTGTGACCCTCACTGATAAGAAATTCCCCTTTTGTTTACCTCTTTCTTGCTCTCAGAAGCCATTTTCTGCTAGGAAAGTGTTTTATCGTTGTAATTTCTTATCAGTGAGGGTCACACTGTAGTCACTTCCTGTCTGAGTCAGGATTGAGTCAGCCACTTACATACCTGATATTTAACTCTTTCAGGCAGAGAAAGAAAAAAAGGAACACAGCATAGTTATTTGTGTGCTAGGCACTGTACATACCCATGTCTATCTCCATCATGTCACATGTCACCTCGGCTATCCTTTAAACCTCCCCCCCCGACTGCACAAACTACCTACCTAATGCCTAACACTTAACAACCCCCCCCCCCCCCAACCCCCTGCACACACTACCTACCTAACCAGTTGCCTGACACCGTGCCAGTAGTGATGATCGTAATTGGCTAGTTACGGTTACGCAAATTTTCACGTACATTTTCGCAATTATGCCTATACTTAATTACGATTTGTAAATTAAATTGATTTTGCATAGTCATTTGTAATTTCAGTGAATAGCAAAGCCCCTATACTTGATGTTGACACCAACATTTTTCAAAAAGACCTTGTAGTTTTTGAGAAAATTGATTTTAAAAATGCAAAGAAAAAGTGTTTTTGAAAACTCAGAAAAATGACAGTTTAAAAAACATTTTTCTTTGCATTTTTACAATCGATTTCCTCAAAAACTACAAGGTCTTTTTGAATTTTTTTTTTTTTTACTTGTACCCAGTATTCTCCTTATCATATGTAGCAGTTTTGGTAGCAATAGCATGTATGGGGGCCTTGCAATGAACCACTAAAGTCGGGATAAAATGAAGCGAAATTTTGAGAAAATTACTGTACACACAAATTACGCAAAATTATGAAATATTACTATTACATATGAAATGAATTATGATTTTCTCAGAAATTTTGCATTACAATTACACTACGTAATTGCGAATTTCGATGTGCGAAATTTCGGCCCACCACTGCGTGCCAGACTAGATCCAGTGGCGGCACAGGCAGGTATATGAGATCCTAAATCACCCTGGTAATATTTATATTACATGGTGCAGCATGGCGGCGTTGATCAAACTGTTGGATTTAGTCTAAATCTAAAGGGGCTGACGGCGTGCCATATGAGATCGGATAAGGGTGCCTCCAGTGGCAGCCATATTTCTCCTTCTCAGGCATAGCTCAACTTCAGGAATTGTGAGGAAGCAGCCAGACTCATCTACTCCTCCCATTGCTCAACCTCCATGTCTTCCCTATCCAAATCCCTCCACTGGCTCCTGATCTGCTTTAGGATCAGCTTCAAGATCCTCTATCTGTTCTACAAATCTATACACAAGACATGCCCAATCTAACAAGCATTGTTACCCCCCTCCCCCCATTCATCTTGCATTGCCACACGACTGTAGGACTTGTCTAGAGCTGCCCCTACTTTCTGGAACTCTTTCCCACTGCCCATCAGGCTTGCTCCCTCCTTCAGCATCTTTAACATCCCTGACAGTGTGATTCATTTCTGACTCTAGGTTCTAAAAGTGGTACATTTTTTAAATTAGCTTTTAGACCCTAAAAACAAGAAAAAAAAATCCTACCCCCAGAGAGCCTGCAACAGCCTCTGCACTTTCTCACCTCCCTGGGATACAGCACTGCAATTCTCCATCTGGCCTTTAGTGAGATCGCTGGCTGTCGTCGTGACGACAAACGGCAATCTCACCAGAGGGTTTAAGAGCCTTCGAGGACCAGAAGGAGAATGGCTGCCGATGTCTGGATCTGGGGTGAGATGAGATACAAAGCCCACTGTGCGCTATGTTCCATTAACCTCCTGGCGGCTACCATGAGTCAGGTTTGGGGTTACTGCTCTAGCGGTTTTCTGCCCCAAGCCTGACTCGGGGGTTACCGCTAAGGAGGTTAAACAAGCCCTCAAAACCCAGATTGCCTACCTTCCCACACCTATCCCCTAACTCTATCTGCACGTTTGGCACAGCCTCTACCTCCTCCCTTTAGATTGTAAGCATTTGATAGGGTCTCCCCCCACTAGTGTGTCCTACTTGATCATGCACTCATCCCACAGACTGACTTGAACTTGAATTACTTGGTCTCTATGCCGACTACTCTAGCGCATAATCTGGTGTCTTGTATTTTCCAATTTCTTGTCAGCTCTATTTTATCATTGTCCGTAACTAGGGTTGAACGATTTTTGGTTTTTAAACCGAAATCGTGATCAGCAGTAAGACGATCTTGAGATCTTCAAGCTGGGCGGTTTTCCGAGCTGCCACTGATACCTTCTCTGCTCTCTCTCACAGCCCCCTTCGCCAGAAAATCCCGATCCGCATCGCCCTGCTCAAGCAACTGGGAGAAGAGTCAGGCCTGAGAGAGGAGAGCGGTGCCGCCGGCCATGTGATGCAGCGCTGCTGGTCATGTGATGCGCTGATCACGTGATGCCACCGAGGATTCTCTGCAGCTCCCTCTCCGTGCGGTCTCAAGGCGCTGGGAAGAGAGAGAGCCTTCCGCAACAAGAAATGTGCAAAGCACCATCCTCCCCCTCACTCCCAAACTGCAAATCCCCCTGGGGGCCAAGAGAGTCACATGCTTGTCCATGGGTAGCTGAGTCTGCCAATCACGCACCAGCTGCTGGGGGTCCTGTGCTGAAGGAGGAGGTCAGTGCTGGGGGACAGGTGTGTCATGTGCTTGGAGGGGGGGGGGGGGAGTCATGCTGGGAGAAAGTGTGTTGTGCTGGCGGACAGCATGGCAACGCGGCGAGGAGGATCGGGACTTTCTGGAGGAGGAGGCCGGGAGCCACAGAAGGTACCAGCTGGTGGTGAGGCGGAATCTATCTATCTCCTGTACTGCATCACCTATACTGACTCACCTGGTGAACTTACAGCTGGCTTACCTATACTGTTCCACCTATAGCTAGCTACCTATACTGGGGCACCTAAAGCTGGCTAAACTATACTTGGAGCACCTATACTGAGACCACTCATACTCACCATCGACGAGCTGATCTATTGTTTCTGACAGAAATCGTGCAATTCAATCTTTACCTAAAATAGTTCACAGCTAACGGTAACCCCCTATTTATTGTCCAGCACTGCATAATATGTAACCGCTCCACAAATCCAATAAATGATAATTTATTATTATAATTTTTATTCAGATAGCATGCTGCCCTATAATCTCAGAAGACACAAATTGGTACAATAGTTTTATCAACATTTAGGTCCCTTCGGGGCTGGATGACTACTGACTACAGAAGATTGTGCATCCTTTCACCTGGCGTTTTGTCCTCGTTCTGAGAAGGGAACATTATGGAAAGAGGACTTCACACCACCGGCAGAGCCTCATTACCAGGCCAGCGGCTTTCTCAGAAATCTCGGCGCGCACTTTGCCGGCTCGCACGCAGTTTCGGCACCATGTCAGGCTGACTTCCCATCATTGTCTTGTCAGATAATGCAAACTTTTCCCTGTGATTTCTTGGCAGGCAGAAGAACCGTGAGCCTGCGTAAGAAGCAGCCTTCTGAGCTGCGGTCTCTGTGACCCGTCTCATCGCAGATAAAAGTCATTTTGACTCCGGTGCCTCAGCGCATTGACTGTTTTTCACACGCAAAGCTTATTTCAGAAGGCATTACGGCATTCGTTTTTTCTATTTGCTAGTTTTTACATTTACTTTGAAAAGAAACTTTGCTGAGAGAATTGTGGAGGCTACCAGAGGCAATCTCCACTCTACTAACAATATATCTTCTTCTCTGGTCAACTCCTTTCACTCCTGCTTACAAGACTTTTCCCGATCCTCTCCCCTCCTCTGGAACACCCTCCCTCAGCTTATTCCCCACACCCCCACACTTACGCGTTTTAGGCGCAAGCAGAAAACTCACCTCTTCTGGGAAGCATATCTACCTAGGACACTTCGTCCACTGGCCACCATTTCTACCAATCTACCTAACTCATACACAGCTTCCCCTTGCCTACTGTCCTATCTCTTAAACATACAAAATAAACATATACAGGTCATACTTACCTTCTGTGTAGTCTACTCATCAATCTCTATCTCCTCTCCTGCGTCCTGTTTGTCCACTGTGATCAATAGAATTCTCTGTCCTCCATTTTAAAAATGGCCATTACCTCATAACAGCTTCCTGGTCAGCACACTGTTAAACTGTAATATAGCCCACTTGAGGCATAGGAAAACATGGACATTACCTTGCATATTCAGTTGTAACAGACAGCCGCTGATATATAACTGACAGCAACTGGTATATTTCACTTCTGACAAAATATTGTCAGAACTGGGAGGGATCCCTGTAAGAAGAAAATGGTGAGCTTCTGAGAGGAACTGACAGTTAGGTTAGTATGTAATATTCATTTGCAGCTACGTCATGTGTTTACAGGTACAGGTTCACTTTAAGAATAGCCGCATAACAGACTTTTGTATACTTTCTTATCGGTGTTTTTGCCTCTGTTCCAAAGCTATGACATCAATGAGAGAAATTATTAAAATCAAGCAGCCTCCGCCGGCCCCCTCGCGCCTCTCCTCGCGTCCCCCCGACTCGCCGGATGTCACATAATAAATTCAGCCTTTGTTAACTGACTTTCTCTGGGTTCATTTATCATTCAGCAGAAAATGTTTATAAATGAGATTACATCAAATCTCCGCGCAAACCCCAATCATTACAAGTGATTAATTCTGTAGTGCGGACTCCATTAAAGCGCCTTTTCTGCATACTCCGCCGCTCGCTCGCCGCTGGGGCCGCTAATTTATTTCCCTTCTCCTCTGGTGTCACCGGGCCACGCTGCGTTTCTCGTTAAACTCAGGCGGGCGGCCGCTCTCCGCCACCCAACCACGGCGTCCGTCTCACCTTCGGAGACCATTAGTCGTGGCGGAGCCGCCGTGCATCAATGGCAAGCACAAGATAATCGTTTGGGGGCCGCGAAACATGCTCTTCCATAAATGAGCACGCTGAAGAGAACGCGTCTTTCGCTCTTCATCCAGATGAGATCGGGGGAAATTAGATTATGCCGGGTGCGAGGGGGACTCTGATCGCTTTGCTGCCGGCGGACATGATGTTGGCAGAGTAATGGAGATCCTACCTGGCCTACAAATGTGGCAGCTTATTATCTATTAGCGGGGTGTTTTCCTGGGGAGTCTGGTGAGGACCAGGCCTTGGGAATGCATATTCCTATTGATTATGGACTTGGAAGGGCTCCAGGCTGCTGTATACGGTTCTCTTCTTTCCCCTCCTCCTCTGATGCTCACTGATGGTCAAATATATACACAGGGCCGGTTCTGGTAACAGTGGGGCCCCAGGGCAAAATTAACCCAGGGGCTCCCAACAGACACCGCCCCGACCAAAAAGCAGCATTAGGGGCCCATTGTAGCAGCCAAATTTCCCTACTGGGGCCTTTGGCAGTGTAGCGTCTCACCTGCCCACCAGCACAGGTGAGACACTACTCTGCCAAAGGCTCTGCAGAGGCCCCGGGGAGCAACAGTTAAGGGAGGAGATACCTTGGGGGCCCCTACAGGCTCTGGGGCCCTGGGGCAATTGCCCCCTTTACCTCTATGGTAGCACCGGCCCTGTATATACATACTGGTGGTTTTTCTTTCATAAAGAATTGGGGTTTACCAAGGAGCTGCAGTCACTTCTACTTATTTTCATAGACCAGCGAGTTGGTGCAGCCACCATATACTACAAGATTTAAAGGATTGCATAAATTGGCCATTGTCACCATTTCATCCTAGTCCAATTATCATATCTTTATTGCACAATCAATTTCAAATTACAGATGTGCTCCTTTTAGGAACCAATACACAGATAGCATTAAAAACTGTTTCTGCGCAGAACTCAATGGTTGAGTATTCAATCTAGGCTTGTGTGCATGGAGTCCGTCAAAAAGACTCTTATGCTCCATGCTCACAAGCCCAATCTGCCTAGCTGTCACCCAATCAGCACACAGCCGTACATACAGCAGCTACTTCCCCCTAATAGGGAGAAGTCCTTTGTTGGATGGCAAGGCTGCAGCAAACAGCGTTGGCCGGCTTAACACTGACACAGTTCATCAGACTTTTAAACTTTTTAAAAGAAAGCAATACCGCCCAGGCATCATTCCTCCATTAGTTTTGTATACATCATTTGTCAGTATACTTGCGCTAGCCCATTGGTGTGGCGTTCTCTGGCTTGGCTCAGCGTATGCTATACATCCAAAAGGCCAAAGTAGTTAAAGAAAAAGGATAGAATAGAGAAGGGATCACTGGCGTAACAATAGGGCCTGCAGCCCCTGCTCCTGCGGGGGGGGGCGGGCTCCACCTGGGGCCCACACAGGGCCGTTTTGTGGGGGCTGGAGGGGTGGCAGCATGAGGGAAAAGCCGTGGCCACAGTTGATGGGCAGAGGGGAAGTTCCGCCCCCCCTCTCTCTCCCTCACCTCGGGGCTCTCCCCTTCAGCTTAAAGAGACTCTGTAACATGAAAAAGATCCCCTGGGGGGTACTCACCTCGGGTGGGGGAAGCCTCCGGATCCTAATGAGGCTTCCCACGCCGTCCTCTGTCCCACGGGGGTCTCGCCGCAGCCCTCCGAACAGCCGGCGACTGTGCCGACTGTCAGTTCAATATTTACCTTTGCTGGCTCCAGCGGGGGCGCTGTGGCGGCTTTCCGTTCCGAACTACACGGAAATACCCGATCTCATTCGGGTCCGCTCTACTGCGCAGGCGCAGGAAACTTGCGCCTGCGCAGTAGAGCAGATCCGACGGCGATCGGGTATTTTCGTGTAGTTCGGAGCCGACAGCCGTCAGAGCGCCTGCGCAGGAGCCAGGAAGGTAAATATTGACGTCACCGCTGCACGGACTCCACGGAGGGCTGCAGCGAGACCCCTGACGGATGGAGGACGGCGTGGGAAGCCTAATTAGGATCCGGAGGCTTCCCCCACCCGAGGTGAGTACCCCCCAGGGGATCTTTTCATGTTACAGATCCTCTTTAAATGTGTGTCCGTGGGCAGCGGCGGGCAGGAAACAGATACATACCTTCCGTGCGCTCCACCAGCCTGTGTTCCTCTCGCTAGCCTCTGACGTGACTTCTGGTATAACAGGAAGTCGCGTCAGAGGCTAGCGAGAGGAACGCAGGCTGGAGCGCACGGAAGGTATGTATCTGTTTGCTGCCACCGCTGCTTGCCGCTGCCCACGGACACACATTTAAGCTGGAGGGGAGCACAGAGGGGAGAGCCCCGAGGTGAGGGAGAGGGGATGGAACTTCCCCTCTCCCTGCTGACTGTGGCCATGGCTTTCCCCTCATGCCGCCACCCCTCCAGCCCCCACAAAACAGCCCCGTGCGGGCCCCAGGGGGGGACCCGCTCTGAAAATCTGCAGGGGGGCCCGGTGGGACCTAGTTATGCCCCTGGAAGGGATTATTAAAGGAATAAGAGGAAAGAGAAATGGAAGAGGTAGGAGATGAAATAGAGGAATGAGAAAAAAGAGAAAGTGAAGTGAGAATGAGATAAAATAAATAAAAGAGAGGAAACATAAGAAGAAAAGATGAAATAAGAGAGGATATACAGCTCAAGGCCGGGTAAGGCCACAAAGGCCGGGCCTTGGGCAGCTGCAGTGGGATGATGTACTGGTAGCTGTAATGCCCAGGGGTGCTCCGGGTCTCCCTTGAACTTCGCAGCTCCGAGTTCAAGCGCTTCCACAGCAAATCCTAAACCAGTCTTTATACAGAGTGCGCAGTTACTTTAAATGAGGCACAAGGCTGGAGAAAAGTTTACAAGAGATTCAATTTAATTCAGTAAACAAACAAGGAGGCGGCCTAATCTCCATAATGATTACAGTCTGCAGGCTGGTGAAATGAACTGAGTTCTTTAAGGAATTTCTTTTCCGACCTGCCGCCTTATTAATTCTGATTGCCTTTTCGTCTCCTCCGTCGCGATGTGAGTCTCATCTCAAGTCACCAGCGAGGCAGCCTCCCCCATTTGCGCTGCCATTGTTCCTCTTAATTTGCGCAGGCACAGATCACGCCACGCCAACGTTTTTCAAGCTCAGACAATCTCAAGAAAATTGAATATTTATGATTTAAAAAATGAAACCGTGAAAAAAAAAATAATTGCAAATCATAGATGTCTGTGAAGAGCCTGGATTTATTCCGGCTGGATGGAGGAAAAATAATCAACTCGGTAAACAATAATACCATGAGGGCGAAGAGAGGAGATTTTAAGCAAGATTATATTTTAATATCACTCTAATTTGTTCTAAGAGCTCCAGGCGGTTTCTATTTCGATGGGCAGGAAACAGGAATGGGCTGGCGGAGAGGAAATTAGAATCAATTGAAGAGCGAAGGTACTACAAGTTCCAGCTTGTTCAGTTGTCTAGTCTAGTCTTCCTTCTTCTGTCGACTCTTCAGATCTTTCTCCGGAACACGGAGCTACCTTAGATGTTTCTTCTAAAACGCTAATAAATGAATATCTTGGCCAAGTGTCTAGAAAGTCTACCGATGTCCCTTGACGTCATTGTGGCCTCCTCTTTTCACAACATTTCCCCTCTCGCTGGTTTCATCCCCTCCCCTCTCCATTGACAGAACAGGGTGCTCACCTAGAAACCTATCTGCACAGTTGATCTTCCAGAGTACTCTTGGGGAGAAGGCTGAGTGACATCATAGCCTAGGCAAAGCATTACTGGGAAGGCGAGGCTACTTACCAATATACAGCAATGTATAGATATAAGAAGTGTTTCTTATGCTGAAACCAATATAACTTAAAAATCGGAATCCCGAATCATTTTTTATGTTTTGCTATGATTTGCGGTGGGTCCACTTTAAATTGGACCATCTACCCCACCATCTTTGCAAACCCCCTCGACTCCCCCTCCAGCCTCACCTGACCTAAATAAGCTGCAGCACAGGACAATCAAGCCCTCTCATCTGCCCAAACCATACCCTCAACCTCCAACTGTGGCACGTTGAACATGCTGGTAACCTTAAATAAAAACCTGGCACTGAACAAAAATGAGCTTCAACCATAATTTCTGCAGCTATTACACACTGCCGTCAGGGAAGGGTCTAGACTTTTTGCTGCATGAGGCAAACTTGTGAGGATGCCCCCCCCCCCCCCCCCCCCACACACACACACAGTGGGCGGCATTGAAGAAGAAGATTTGTGGCACGCAGCGCTCCGACGCTGCGGAAGGAAGAGGTGAGTCATTAATTTCTTGCCCACTGCCACTCTGCTCTAGTATCTGGAGCTGGGGAGCGCGGAAAGGGAGGCTCAGGAGAGGGCCCCCTATACTACCTATACTGGGGCAAGTATACTAGTTACCTATACTGGGGGCAGCTATACTACCTATACTGGGGCAAGTATACTAGTTACCTATACTGGGGACAGCTATACTACCTATACTGGGGCAAGTATACTAGCTACCTATACTGGGGCAACTATACTACCTATACTGGGGCAAGTATACTAGTTACCTATACTGGGGGCAGCTATACTACCTATACTGGGGCAAGTATACTAGCTATCTATACTGGGCCAACTATACTACCTATACTGGGGCAACTATACTAGCTACTTATACTGGGGCAACTATATTAGCTACCTATGCTGGGGCAACTATACTAGCTACTTATACTGGGGCAACTATACTAGCTACTTATACTGGGGCAACTATACTAGCTACTTATACTGGGGCAACTATACTAGCTACCTATACTGGGACAACTATACTACCTATACTGGGGAAACTATACTAACTACCTATATTGGGGCAACTATACTACCAATACTGGAGCAACTATACTAGCTACTTATACTGGGGCAAGTTGGGCAACTATACTAGCTACCTATACTGGGACAACTATACTACCTATACTGGGGCAACTGTACTGCCTATATTAGGGCAACTATACTGCCTATACTGTGGGCAACTATACTAGCTACCTATACTAGGCAACTTTAGATTGTAAGCCTCTGGCAGGGTCCTCCATTCCCTAGTGTAATCTACAGGATCATGTACTCCTGTCCTATGACAGCCTGTACTTGTATTACTGGGCCTACCTAACCAGCCCATATTGCATGATCATGGGCTCGATTCAGTAAACGGTGCTAACTGTAATGATCTGCTCAGCTGCCTGTGCAGGCAGGCAGCTTTTTGACCATTGTTTAGGTTTGCATGCTGCAGGACTCTGGAAAGAAGAGCTTCTGTCAGTTTTGCAGCTTGTGCTTGCTGAGGAATTTGCATACGTTGTCATGCAAATTGCCTGGCCACATTCATTGGAGGCGTGTACTATAAGTACTATGTGTTTCCCACAATGCTTGGCTGGTCATAAGGACTCCTTCCTGTGAAACACTCCTGGAGGAGTGTCAGCCTTACTCTTTGTTTGAAGTTCAGCTTAGAGTAATTTCTGAAACTGCGCTAGGCAGGTTCTCCTAGTGCAGTTAGGATTGCTTATCTGTTTTGTTTGTTCTGTTGCGATTGTCCTGTCCCAGCGGTGGTCGACAGGAAATCGTTCTGATCTCTGTTCTTGGAGTATAGCTGGTGCAGCGGTTGCTACCAGCTATCTCTTCTGATCTGTCTCACTTGGATCGCACTAGCATCTTGCGCTAGCGCTGTGGATCCTTCTGTTCTGTCTCCTTGGATCGTGCTAGCCACTTTCCGCTAGTGCTGTGGATCCTTCTGTTCTGCCTTCCTGGATCGCACTAGCATCCTGCGCTAGTGCTGTGGATCCTTCTGTTCTGCTACTCTGTCTGCCTGGATCGCACTCGCCTAGCGCTAGTGCTGTGGATCCTTCTGTTCTGCTACTCTGTACCTGGATCGCACTGGCATCCTGCGCTAGTACTGTGGATCCTTCTGTTCTGTCTTCCTGGATCGCGCTAGCCACTTTCGCTAGTGCTGTGGATCCTATCTCTCGCTTGTCCCTGTTTTCATGTGTCTGTCTTGTCTGCTACGAACGCTTGCTGGATACTCGGTGAGGTAACCGTTAAGCAAGCGCTCGCGTCCTCTGTTACATGTTTGTCTGTCGATGGATAGTTAGGCGTGCTTGTCTCTATTGTGCTTATCACGTGGAGACCGCGCATGAACGCGTGCACTGTTGCGAATGAGTGCGGTGTTCGCGTTCAGTTAGCGTTTGTTGTTTTCCGTATCTCCTCATTGTATGATTTGCTGTGCCTTTGCTATCCTCGTATTCTGTTCTGATCTGCCTTATGTCACTTTTGGCAATCGCCTTTCTTGCGGTTGCGTTTCTGTTTCGTATCTGCTGTTGTGTGTGCGCTGTCGCGGGGTGGCGACTAGATTGCCGCACATACATACAACCTGTCCCTTTGCTCGTTCTCATTCGCAATCGCTTCCCTTGCAATTGCGTTCTGCGCTTCGTACAATTCCTGTCTGGCATTTGTGGAGGTACAGAGGATTGGTTCCTCTGCACTCCTCAGCGCTATCTGCTGACAGGAATTTCCCTCTACGGGTGCGTAGCACCTTTTGCTGGGTTCCTGCAATTATACGCTTGCGGAGGCTTTCCGCCGTATCAGCGCACGCGTTGTGCGCTGATCACGGAGAAAGTTCCACAAGCGTTACACTAACCCAGTTAGCACGCCTAAAGGCTTTGGGCGTGCTAACTAGGGTGCTAAGTAGTGAGCACATACAAACTACTTAGCACCGTAGTTAGCACATGCAAACTTAGCACCGTAGTTAGCACATGCAAACTACTTAGCACCGTAGTTAGGACATGCAAACTACTACTTAGCACCGTGCTAACTAGGGTGCTAATCTCCATGGTTAGATACCCCTGGTCTTGCTAATTATGATCTTGTAAAAGATAGAATATTTGGAAATTTAAATTCAATCTGAGCTGTATATATTATGTGACGATCATTATATTATTGTTAACAATACCTCTAATCTTCCACAGTGATAATTGATGCTGGAGCTACTGTTGGAAAAGTTAGGAGGCGCACTGCTACACTGCATATTCTGTCATATGTTCCTCCTCTTTGTTGAATAAACACTGATTTAAAAAAAAACTGGGGTGCTAAGTAGTTTATATGTGCTAACTACAGTGCTAAGTAGTTTACATGTGCTAACTACAGTGCTAAGTAGTTTACATGTGCTAACTACGGTGCTAAGTAGTTTGCATGTGCTAACTACAGTGCTAAGTAGTTTACATGTTCTAACTACGGTGCTAAGTAGTTTGCATGTGCTAACTACTTAGCACGTGCAAAGCATGTTAGCACATGCAAAGTGGCTTTTCACTGGTGTGCTAACACTTAGCACCCTTTTCTGAATCAAGCCCCATGTATTTTGTACAATTTGCATGTATAACTTTGTTCTATGTGTATAACCCTATGGGCTTGATTCACAAAGCGGTGCTAACTGTTAGCACGCCTGTTAAAAACCCCCTTAGCACGTCTAAACGAGCTTTTCGCGCATAAAACTTTACGCGCACACTGCACAGAGCGCAGGGCGCACCGCGCGAAGTGCCCATTAAAGCCTATGGGACTTAGCACGCATAAAACTTTGCGCGCGCAAGACGTTGTGCGCGCAAAGTTAGCACGTGATCTGATTGAGAAATCCAGTGCTAACCTACTTAGCACCCTGGTTAGCACGTCTAAAGACTTTAGACGTGCTAAGTAGGTTAGCACCGCTTTGTGAATCAAGCCCTATGTATGCCATCATTGTATTATTGTATATATTTATTGTCCAGCGCTGCGTAATATGTTGGCGCTTTATAAATACAATAAATAATAACAATAATAATAATAATAACTATACTACCTATACTGGGGGCAACTATACCTGGCTACCCTATACAGGGGCACCTAATACTACTACTCCTCTTGTTCCCCCCCATTCCTCATTCCTTTGTAAGCTCACAAGGGCAGGACTCTCACCCTTTTGTGTCTTGGTATTTGTTATTAATTTTATTCATCATGTTATGTTTGTCACTTTAATTACTAATTCTGTATTTCGTATATTTGTGTATACCATTGTCTCTATTTTTATATATCGCACTAGTAGACCTAAATCCATTACAAAAACGAGCTCTACAACCCTCTCACTGCCGCCACCGCCGCATGTCAGCGCGCGCACCCGCAGCATGCATGCGCACACCTGCCCTCCGCCTGCACCCTCTGGCCCTGTCCTCCTCCTGTCCCAGCAGCTACACATGAGCAGCAGCCAAAACACATGGGACACAGGGACAAGGAGAGTATTATTACATAGGATGTTTGTTTCTTACTTTGTACAGCGCCAAGGAATACGTTGGTGCTTTATAAATCAGTAATATTAGTAATAGTTTATTTAATCCATGCAGGTAATATGAGGTCAGGCTATCCAACCCTCAGTCAGTTTCCTACTGGACCATGGTAGAAAACGGGCTGATTTTTGCAGGGTAACAGCTTCCACCAGCAGCGTATCGCCTTCCTCTGCAGCCTGACTCGTCTTTCTATCCGGAGTTCCGCCTCGCCGTTCCTCAACGCAACCCTCCTAATGAAATATAAATCAATAAATGTTTGGTATTTTGCGTTGGTAACTGGGGGCTTACAGATATGATCCTTTCACGCTTAGCCAAATTGAGTCAGAAAACCTGACAGGCAGTTTTCAAGTTGAAAACAGCAGCCTTTTCTTCACGCCGCCGCTTCCCCGCCAGGAATAGATCCGATGAGATTTTTTTTATGTGTGTTTTTTCTTCCCCTTTCCTTCTCCTGAGCTGTTAAAAGCCCTTTCCCACCTCCGACGTTTGATTGCTTGCGATGTTTGTGTTCATCTGGATTTTATTCAAAAAAAAAATGTTATCTTGCCTGTAGACAACTTCCCCTTACCGCGCTAACGTTACAGCTACTTAGGCAAGATCTACATAATTTCTCTCGCCGGCGCTCCAGTCGCGATGTTTGTAGAGCGGCAGGGTAAATATACCTGCGTGGAAGGAATTGTTTTTCCTCCGTCTAGGAGGAGAGCAGATTCCAGACTTGATTGGAAAACCTGACACTGCGCGAAAGCTCGGTGGCGTTTTTTAAAGAGCGCACTTAACCTGATTATACAAAAGAGCGGAGGGGAGCTGAGAGAGTTCGCGCACCGACTGGCGTTCCGCGCGGCACAGAGCGTTTTGTACGGAGGTTGTCGGAGATGTGACACTAACAAGCGGCAAATATTACATCTAAGCGGAGAGACAATGGCAAGCCTGATGCGACAAACAGAGACGTGGGCAGTGAATAGAACGATGACAGCGCCAACACTAAAGACGAGCGGAGAGTGGGGTGCCAAGACATGCTAAGTAAAAAGCATCTCTTGTCATATCTGTTATCTATTATTTTTTTTTATTTTTTTGCTCTTCCTTATAATATGTTTTGAATCATTGAAAACAGATTTACTGCTATTGAAAACACTGCAAGTCATGGAGTAAGTTTCAATGGACTTTCAAGAGCTTTTTTTATGCACCCCTGCTGTGTTAATAATGACAAGCAGCTAGTATGAAACCAAAAAAGTAAAAAGATAAATAAAATGTATTGCTCATCCATAAGAATATAAGTGGGGTCTACCCTTAGAAAATATCCAGAGAGGTACCCATTTTGTCAAAATAACTAAAGTTATTTTAGGTCATACTTTGAATAACTAACTGTAGATAGTTTTCTTGCTAGGTTTAAACGAGGCGAAAATAAACTAATGAAATAAACAATTGTATCTATCTTCCTTCTCCTAAAAATGACTTTTTAAGATATTCCTCAGTTTTATTTTATATTTAAATCTACTTTTTAAGTTTTAACTGTTTTATTGTTTTTGCTTTATGACACATTCATTGAAGTATGCCAGAGCTAAAATATATGAACTATTGACCCTTTTTTATCTCTTTTCTGCTCTCAGAAGCCATTTTCTGCTAGCAAAGTGTTTTATAGTTATATAGTTGGAATTTCTTATCAGTGAGGGTCACACTGTAGTCACTTCCTGTCTGAGTCAGGACTGAGTCAGCCACTTACATACCAGATATTTAACTCTTTCAAGCGGAGAAAGAAAAAAAGGAACACAGCATAGTTATTTGTGTGCTAGCCACTGTACATACCCATGTCTATCTCATCATGTCACATGTCACCTCAGGTATCCTTTAAAGCGGACCTGAACTCTTGCACAGGACAGAAGGAAGAAATGGAGAAATCCACCCTGTATGTATTTAGAGAGTTTAGCCTGTCTAATTTCCCCTTGTCTGTGACTAATCACTACTGTAATTTGATCTCTCAGCTGTGCCAGCTAATTGCCTCTGCACACCAGCTAATTCGTAAACACGTGATGTTAACCCTATGTCTGCTTCCATGAAAGCAGGAAGTAGACACACTGCATATTTATTGCAGGATTTGTATCAGCTGTAACAAAGAAATGTTTTTCTTTAAAGGTTATTATGCTGCTGCTTATCTTATAGAGCAGAGAGGAAAATCTGAGTTCAGGTCCGCTTTATAGAAAAAACATGAAGTTTCTTTATCAGGTGTAATACAGATTTGGATGTTACATGTGCAATCACCATGCAGCATCCGTCCCTTGGCCTGATGTAGTCCCGCCCCTGGCTCTGGTCCATGTTCAGTGCAGGACACACAGACACCAAACAGCGGAGTGATGACTTTTCTCCATATAAATAGGCTGAATGAATTATTACAGAATTGGGAACCCAAATGTATGCCTACTAATGTAACTTGCTTTCACTGGGTTGCCTAGAAAAACTTTAGATGCTCCCCTCCGCACAGCGTTTCTGCAATGTAAAGTATAGAATCGCCGGCATAATCGCTCGTCACCACCTGCACAGAGTGATTTGCTAGCGTTTTTACATTACTGCACACTGTAAAAAAATGAAAAATAATTCAAAGGACCAATCAGAATTAAAAACGCTACACAACCGCTGGCAAATTGATTACACTTTTTAAAATCGCTACTGAAAACGTTCATGAAATCGCTTACAAACCGCTCATACAAAATGCTAGCGATTGCAATTAGTGATAGCGTTTTGTAGTGGGTTCCAGCCCTCAAGCTAATTATACCAGTGGGTTGTGTGTCACAGGGGATGGGTGGGGGGGGGGGGGGGCTTTTGTGACACCCTGAGGCCACAAACTCACTACAAAATGCAATCACTAATCGCAATCGCTAGCGTTTCGTATGAGAGTTTTGTAAGCGATTTCATGAGCGTTTTCGGTAGCGATTTTAAAAAGTGTAATCAATTTGCCAGCGGTTGTGTAGCGATTAGCTGTTTTAATTCTGATTGGTCCTTTCAATTAACTTTCATTTTTTTTGCAGTGTGCAGTAACTTCAAAACGCTAGCAAAATCGCTCTGTGTAGGTTTTGATGAGCGATTAGGCCAGTGTTTATATACTTTACATTGCAGAAACGCTAAACGCTAACGCTTAAAATGCTGCATGTCCTGCATTTTGCAATTTGGTAATTGCAATCGCTCCAGTGGAATTTGGCCCATACATTAACATTAGCTGAGCGTTTAGGGAAATCGCTAGCGGTTTGAATCGCTCCCTAAACGCTCAGAAAATCGCTCGAGTGGGCTCCAGCCCTTACTATTGGTCTAATATTAGACGTTCAACAAGGACATACAGATGTGGTGTTCCTGTGTCCATATACTCCTGACCAGAGCAGGATTACCCGCAGGGCAACTTAGGCAGGTGCCTGGGGCCTAGTGGATGTCAACGGGTCCCACTTGCTACCTTCTTTGACCGCTCTGCCACCTCATCTTACCAGACAGATTATGGTGAGCGGGCCAAACCTTGCCTTGGGTCTCATTTTATCTTAATCCTTCTCTGCCTCTGACCAGAGTTGGATTAAGATGTCAGGGGGCCCTAGGTAAGATAGTAGATTTGCCTCCCCCCCTTGTGGTCTTTTTGGTTAACTTTAGTGGAGAAAGTGGCTGGTTGGCCCCTTGATACCAACTAGGCCCCAGGCACCAGCCTAGCTTGCCTTGTGGTTGATGCTGCTTTGAATCCTGTAGACCGTCATGAAATGGTTAATGGAGTCCCCAAATTTGGTCACGTGATGTCGGATTGTGTATCAGCATTCCAGAACAGAAGTCGGGCGTTTTGCTGCCTCAACAAAGAATCAATACCATTCATAAAAAGTGACGCCTCGTGTACAGGGCACATAAATTAAACCGGCTAATGGCGCAGCCCGGTGATTCTGGCAACGCTTGTTTCTCCGCTCCAGCCGATACTCGCCGTCCCAGCCTCTCCAGCTAATGTCAGGAGAACTGACTTATTTGTTTGAAAGCAAAATTGAGCGTCTTCCAGTGATAATGACGGCCATAAATTATGAAGATGACAAAGTACTGACATACATCTCTATCTGGAACAAGAAAAATGTTGTAAATCATTAGATCGCGGCTCGGCAACAAGCTGCACCTGCCAGCCCCACCGCCAAGTGTGGAGAGACGTCCGCTGGGACGGCCGCTGGATTCCCAGCCCTCCGACCAGACACTAAAAACAGCATCGTCCAGATGTCTGCGGCTTCGCTCGGGGCGGGGCACGTCTGGCCCTGAGGCTCTGAAGGCCTGTGAAGAGTAGCAGGTTCTCAGCAACAGCAGCAAGGGATTCTGGGAAGGAAGGCAGAGGTGGCAGCCATGATAGTTCAGTATGTGTATCCTCCTGCAAAGAAACAGCACCCTCTCTATGTTCCCATGAACAGGGGATTATGGAAAAACATAGAGGTGGCAGCCATGATGGTTCAATATGTTTATTCTCCTGCATAGACACAGCAACCCCTCCATGTTTCCAAGAACAGGGGATTTTGGGATGGAAGGCTGAGGTGTCTGTCATGATGGTTTAGAATGTTTATCCTCCTGTATAGAAACATCATCACCTTCATGTTCCCAACCACAGAGGATTATGGGTAGAAATGCAGAGGTGGCAGCCATAATGGTTCAGAATGTTTATCCTTCTGCATAGACTCTGCACTCCCTCCATGTTCCTAAGGAACAGGGGATTATGGGAAAGCATGCAGAGCCAATATGGATCACCAGCTTTATCTAATATATGGTAAAAAACTGATATGCAAATTGCTCATGATATGTAAATCTACTCAATAAATTAAAATAAGTACATAATAATGGCAGAACAATATGCTATAATTAATGTGGTGACAGGGGTGCTGCTAAGGTTTTTGTGGCCCCAAACAGAACATAATTTGTCCCCCCCCCCCCCCCCCCCAGTCAGAGGCCCCTTTTTCTGTAATAGGTAGCCAAAGATGCCCCTCCCCAAAAATAGCTAATCCTGCAGTCAAAGGTGCACCCAACCCAGTATTAATAGCCACCCCCAGCATATGTAGTCAAGGTGTCTCCCCAGAATAGGTAGCCAAGGGGTGTGTCAAAATGCCCCCCCCCCCACCACCAGTAGAGGACTGTATGTTACCCGAAATGCAGTTCGGGTACCCTTTTCTTTCTTCTTCGGGTGCAGGTTGAGTTGCGGGTAGCGCAGGAGCTGCTATACTTCCCTTTCTGGTTTGCTGGATCGGCTTCTTCTCTTCAATAATAATCTCTCCCCCCCCCCCCCCCCCCCCCTTGCAAGACAGTCCTTTCAGTTACTCACATGTCAGTACAAAGTTCCATATGCCGAATAATGATAAAACAGCGAATGGGTAACAATACGAAGCTGACAGCCCCTAAGGAACATCACGCTTTGTAAAATTTAAACTTCATTTCCTCCCTTACAACTGTTTTATTTCCCAATAGAACGAAGAAGAGGCAGAGGCACAAGACGAGGATGATTCATAATAATCTGGACTAATTAGGGATTCAGCTGCTAAATTCCTTCACTAATACAAATAGATGATCTTAGGCGCGCCTCAGAAGCTGTGACCCCCGCCATACGCATAGCGATGCGCGGAGGAGCAGGGGGCGCGGCGGATACCACCGCGCCAATCTGACATGACAGGTCGGCGAGGAGAAGTCAAGAGATCTACACTGTGGAACGTTCCCACTGAAAGCGAAGATTACCTCGCCATCTGCTCCGAACTCATTCTACGAGACGGGAGATGTGTGAAGTCTCCAGCCGTGCTCCAAGAGAGATTTCACTTCATTATGAAAAACGTGAAGGGCTGGAGGCAACACAAATGATAAAGTCAACTCCGAAAAAAACAACCAAGCAAGTTCTTCATGAAACATGTATGGGATCAACAGCTGCTAAACATAGATTACCAGCTGCATAGAAAGCATAGGAAGGCAGATTTACATGCCAGAACAAAGGCATTTGCATAGATAAATATTTCAGAGGTTTTTTTTCAGAGCTATTGTGCATTTTAAATTAAACCTGACATTTTTTTTGTTTGGTTTTGTTTTTATGGCAAAGTACCAGTAGTTCTGCACTACATGAAAATGTTGTATGCAAATACAGTAAATGCAGCTTGAAAATGGACCAATGGGATCCCACCTTGGCAGGATTCCATAGGTCCGTTTTCAGACTGATCACATTTGCATATCCGTGGAAATGAAATTTCCACATTTCCGATTGCAATCGGCATCTTGCCCAATCGCAGAACTCGGAAGCATTAGTGTAACGATTGTGGAATTCTCTCTGTGATCAGCGCACAAGACGTGTGCACTGACACTGCGGAAATCCTCCACAAACGTATAATTTGCGGAAACCCAGCAGAAGGTGCAATGCACCTGTAGAGGGAAATTCCTGTCGACTGGGAGCTGTGGAGTGCAGAGGAACAGCTCCTCTGCCCTACCACACACGCCAGACAGGAATTGCACGAAGGGACGGAACGCAATCGCAAGAGAGGCGATTGAGAATGAGCACAGAGACAGATTGTATGTGTGTGCACCAAACTAGTCGCCAACCCGCGACGGTGCACACACCACAGCAGATATGAAGTAGGAACGCGATCGCGAGAGGTGCGATCGCCAGACATGACACAAGGTTACAGCAAGGCAGAGCACGAGAGTAGCAAAGGCACAGCAAATCATACAATGAGATACGGAAAATAACAAACGCTAGCTAAACGCGAACACCGCACTCATTCGCAACAGTGCACGCATTTATGCGCGGTCTCCACGTGATAAGCACAATAGAGACAAACACGCCTAACTAACCACCGACAGACAAACATGAAACAGAGGACGCGAGCGCTTGCTTAACGGTTACCTCACCGAGCCTCCAGCAAGCGTTCGTAGCAGACAAGACAGACACACGAAAACATGAATAAGCGAACGATAGGATCCACAGCACTAGCGAAAGTGGCTAGCGCGATCCAGGAAGACAGAACAGAAGGATCCACAGCACTAGCGCAGGATGCTAGTGCGATCCAGGTACAGAGTAGCAGAACAGAAGGATCCACAGCACTAGCGCAGGATGCTAGTGCGATCCAGGTACAGAGTAGCAGAACAGAAGGATCCACAGCACTAGCGCAGGATGCTAGTGCGATCCAGGTACAGAGTAGCAGAACAGAAGGATCCACAGCACTAGCGCAGGATGCTAGTGCGATCCAGGGAAACAGATCAGAAGGGGCTACCAGTAACAACCGCTGTTCCGGTTAGCACCCAGACACACAGAACGATTTCCTGACGACCACCGCTGGGACAGGACAATCGCAACAGACAAACAAAACAGATAAGCAATCCTAACTGCACTAGGGGAACCTGCCTAGCGCAGTTTCAGAAATTACTGTAAGCTGAACTTCAAACAAAGAGTAAGGCTGACACTCCTCCAGGAGTGTTTCACAGGAAGGAATCCTTATGACCAGCAACTTATGCTGCATACACACTTGAGATAAAAGTCTCTGGAAAAGGCAAGATCACAGACCAATTATACCCCATTCCATGTAGTATGAGAGCCATACCTTCACAGTCTATTCTATGGAGCTGCACTCCCCATCAGATAAAATCTTTGCAAGATGCTGCACACAAAGATGCCCGTACACATTCAAAAGATCATTATCTGCAAAAGATCTCTTCCTGCAATAGATCCATTCCTTCAAAATGCATTCATAGTCTATGAGATCTGCAGATCATCATACACACCTTGTTTAGCAGGCAATCATCTGCATATCATCTGCAGATCAGATCCACCAGGATGGATTTTCAGATCTGCAGATGATTGCCAGATATGCAGATGAAGTCTGTTAAACAAGGTGTGTATGAGGATCTGCAGATCTCATAGACTATGCATGCATTTTGCAGGAATGGATCTATTGCAGGAAGAGATCTTTTGCAGATAATGATCTTTTGAATGTGTAAGGGCATCTTTGTGTGCAGCATCTTGCAAAGATTTTATCTGATGGGGAGTGCAGCTCCATAGAATAGACTGTGTAGAGTATGGCTCTCATACTACATGGAATCGGGTAAAATTGGTCTGTGATCTTGCCTTTTCCAGAGACTTTTATCTCAAGTGTGTATGCAGCATTACTGTGGTATCACATAGTATTTATAGAGCAAGCCCACAAGGGATGTGGCTAGGCAATCTGCATGACAAACATATGCAAACTCCTCAGCAGCAAGCTGCAATACTGACAAAAGGTCTCTCTTCCAGAGACCTGCAGAATGCAGACCTGAACAGTGGTCAAAAGGCTGCCTGCCTGCACAGGCAGCCCAGCGGATCATCACAATTAGACCACTAAGAGTAACTGGACAAGGTGAACACTGCTCTATCCCACACACAATTCAGACAGTGCTCGACCTGGTCAGCAAATCCAAGATTCCAGGAAAGATGAAAGGGGTCCGCACTTGTCAGAAGAGTATAACCTTTATTAAACGAACATATCCAAGCCACGGCACACATCAAAAGCTGACATGTTTCGGACTAACCGTCCTTAATCATAGCTTACATGGTAATGGCAGATCAAACATATATATAGGAAAAACAGCATATAGTCACCGCCCTCTGCACCCACCCCTAGGAAAAGGAGTGGCCACTTAATGACGGGCGGATACATAGAAACTGGTTCCAACATACAAAATCATCCTGTACAAAATATACATAATAAAAACAAATATAATATATACAGAATAAAATAAGGAGCACAAACCCTCATAGAAAATAAATTTAGATAAAAGTTACAAACTTGGTATGAGGGATCCCATGAATGAGTATATAAATGATCAAAAGGATGGGGGTGAAAGGAAGAAAGAAAGAGGAAAAAGGTAGAAGATTTTGATGTAATGACAGCCAGATCCCATCTGGCATTCAAGCCATGTGGAACTCGAGTGTTCAGTTGGAATATCCACATGGCTTCCCTTCGTAATAACCTCTTATAAAGATCACCTCCCCTCCTAGACGTGACAATCCTCTCGATCCCACAGAACTCCATGGACCTCTCGAAAGTGTCTTGCCACATTACTGATGTTGGACGTAAGCCAACTCGCACCCAGATAATGTTCTGCTATCCTCTGCCTCAAAGGCCGAGTAGTACAACCAACATAGACCAATAAGAGAACGCAGAGTCAGTCAGAAGAATTTGGCCAATCAGAGAGTGCAAAAAATTACCGAAAAGAAGACTACTCGGAAAAAAACAGAACTCTGTAATCGGATTTCTGCGATAATACGGCATTACTGCAATTTACTGTAACTCCGTAATCTGAGCCCAATCGCAGGACTCGGAAGTATTTGGCCAATCAGAGAATGCAAAAAAATGCACAAAAAAAGACTCATTGGAAATCCGTGGAATCGGAAATCTGCATTTCCAACCATGCCTATTTGCATACAGCATTTGCATAATCCTGCATCAACTCTGAATTATTGGCATCCCATTGAGCATTCCTATTAAAGAGACACTGAAGCGAAAAAAAAAATATGATCTAGTGAATTGGTTGTGTACTATGAATAATTACTAGAAGATTAGCAGCAAAGAAAATATTCTCATACTTTTATTTTCAGGTATATAGTGTTTTTTCTAACATTGCATCATTCTATAATATGTGCAGATTACACAACACTCAGCATTCAAAATGAGTCTTTCAGAGCAGTCTGTGAAGTAATGACCTCTCCTCTGGCAGAGGAAAAGTAAATAGTCCAGGAACAGATAATAAAAGTCAGATAACAGCCCTCTCCACGACTAACTTAGTCGGAGAGCTTAATGGCTTGTTTGCATAGAGATAACAACTGGAGTTTCTCAACTCTTCCTGTACTGGAAACAATTAGACTGATGTATCTGATCTTAATGTTTTATTTCTTAGCTGTGCTACACATACAAATCATAATATCATCATTTTTTTTCGCTTCAGTGTCTCTTTAAATACATCCCTTATCTCTGGACGCAGGAGGCATTTGCAGTTCCCGGTATGGCCTGTGGGTGGTTAAGGAGCACTTGTTGCAGAAGCACACCACCAGCTACTTCCTGTCACTAATTGCATGGACTTATTAAGGACTGCCTCTTCCTCCTTATAGTTGCCAGAACTTTGTGGTCCCAGGCTTGAGTATTCTAAACATTCCTGTACCTTTTACCTGATCCTGATCTGATTTCCCTGTTGCCGAACCTGTATCTTGCTTTGACTTTGCTTGCTTCCTTGTACTACGCCTGTATCTGATATTCTTCCGCTGAACCTACAGGCAGAGCCGGATTTGTATTCTTGACCGCCCAAGGCCAATGTCACCAGCTGCCCCCCTTTAGTATAGGCAGCGATATAACCCCTCCCCCTTCCCTCTAGTATAGGTAGCCTGATGACCCCTCCCCCTAAAGTGTAGGTAGCCAGATGACCCCCTTAATCCCTCCTTTTCCCACTCCCACCTTTCAGTATAGGTAGCCAGGTCGCCTCCACACCGCAGTAGCCATCAGAGTCACCTCTACGCTCGTCTTCTACACAGAAGCTTCCTCTTCCCCTCTGTCTTTATCAGCCACTGCTGTATATCTGTCCCTCCAATCACCATCTCTCACTTTGGACTTGCCCGCATGTTACCAGCAAGTCAGATGGGAAGAGGAAGCTTCTACGTTGAAGATGAGTGGAGATGTGAGCGACTGGCAGCTGCTATTCCACATCCTCCGCTTGTAACTCTGCAATGCTGCCCAAGTCCATAGCTGCTGTCCACAATGTCAACGTGCAGAGAGAGTAGGGCAGCCGCAGCACAGGTGGCTGGCAGCAGAGTACCAAGATCAGGCACTCACCTGATCTCCCTGCACTGCAGCATTTGCAAGCTTGCAGTTTATCCTGCTGCTTTGGTGCCCTTGCCGGCGTGGAGGCCTTGGCTTAAATCCGGCCCTGCCTACAGGACTGGTCTTATACTTCTTTCTGCCTAAGGGCAAACTTATGAGGATGCGACCCCCTCCCCCTTCCTTCCTGATTTGGAATGATCGCACAGCATCTAACAATTTACTCTTATTCATTTAATTCAAATGAAACACTGCTGCTCTCCTGCCCTCCCCTTCCTCACTCACTGTCAGACTCCTCACACAGCACAACAAGCTGGTTTTCCCCAATCATGACCTCTTCGCCTTGCTAAGGGCCCTTTTCCACTGCAAAACGCAACTGCAAACGCATGCGTTTTGCGTTTGCGGTTTTCCCAATTTTGATGTGTGGTTTTTTTTATGCGTTTGTGTTTTCTGTTTTTCTGATTGCCAAGTGTTGTCTTGATTCTTTAAAATAGATACTAGTGGTTAAATCAATACAAAACGCATTTCTCTGCGTTTTTCATGTGTTCCTATACTTTACATTGAAACGCATAGCGCTTCATAATCACACAGACATGCGTTTGCGTTTTTTTTTTTAAATCGGAACGCAGCAGTGGAAAAGGCCAACCAAGATTCTTATTCTAAACAGGCTGCACCTAAGAATCGGCAAACGCATCCGTTTTTGGCAAAAACGCAGCTCGTGGAGAAGAGCCTTCACAGTGCAAAAATGCTGCTCCTGTAATCTCTGAGCCTAATGCAAGTGTTTCACCTTGCTTCATGACAGAACGGGCCCTGTGAACCTAGTATTCCGTCCTGACCATGAGCTTTTCTGTTCCTTCCTGTTGTTTGTTTGTATATATTTTGAATATATTAGTTATCTTAGTTAGCTCCTTGGTTCCGTGTAAACACTGTATTACTTTGGTTGATGGTTCTTTGTATATATCCTACATGGAGTGATTACATGATGTCTGCAGGGCCAGCTCTAGAATTTTTGCTGCCTGAAGCAAACCATTGTGAGGACCAGACATGAGAGGCACATAGGGCTGTGCATTGCAGGCACTGGCACAATACTTAGGCCCGGTTCACACTAGCGTTCCAGGTCCGGTTTCCCCGGACCGGAACGCACCGTATACTGTACAAACGGACCCGAATGTGAATGGATACATTGTTAATCAATGTATCCATTCACACCCGTCCGTCTGTCAGGATCCGGATCCGGGTCCGGGCTGTGTTCAGGATTTTTCCAACATGCAGCATTTTTCCGGAACGCAGCTCCGGCCGCCGCACCTGACCCTAAACCTGACCATTTTCCCTGCACCATAGGAAGTGATGAGAAACTTATGGCACCCGTCATTTGCCACATGGGGGGTCCAGGCATGGATAGATAGGGGCCCCTACTCTCCCCATGCCTGTCTCTGCTGCTGCACCTGTTTAAAGTACAGTATCGGCAATCCGGAAGTGTTACTTTCCGGATGCCGAACTGATACTTTTTTGTTTGCAACCTGACCGGATCCTGAGGGATGCGTACGGCCCCCCGGACCCCCCCGGACCCGGACGTACGGCCCGGTTTCACACAAAACGCTAGTGTGAACCGGGCCTGACCTCCCTCTGCTTCCTCCAAGACAGCATCTCCTCCCTGCTGGCCTGCAGCATCTTATTCCCAGGATGCCGGGTATCTATTGCACCGGCGCCATATCACTCACCCGCTTTCAGCAGAATAGTGATGGGATCACCAGCCACACATGAAGCATACCTCCTAACTTTTTGAGATGAGAAAGAGGCACACTTAAGCCACGCCCCTGCCACACCCCTAGTCACGCATACCATGAAGATTTCATAAGAAAATATGTTGTTTTATAATTCAAGCCACACTGGTCCTTTCTATCCTGGTTCATTTTCCTTCATAGTAACATTTTTAAATTAGTAATATATCAATTTAAAGGATGGGAATAAAGTTTAGAATCAATCAAACATTTTTTTAGTAGAGAAATATATATATTTACATAGAAAGAGGGACAAAGTCCTGAAAGAGGGACAAATGAGGAGGACAGAGGGACAGGGCTCCAAAAGAGGGACAGTTGGGAGCTATGTGTGTAGCCCTGCTTCCTCTCTGACCACAGCAGCCCTATGTGATCCGGCAGCATGTAATAGGTCACATGAGGTACCGCTGTAGCCATGGATGCTAAACGTGCGGATGGAGATCCTATTGCTGGAACCAGGGCCGGATTTGTACTCTTTACCGCCCAAGGCCACTATCACCAGCTGCCCCCCTTCAGTATAGGTAGCAAGATGACCCCTCCTACCCTTTCCCACCAGTATAGGTAGCCTGATGACCCCCTTCCAGTATACGTAGCCTGATGACCCTTCCCTCCCCCTCCAGTATAGATAGCCAGATGACTCCTTAATCTCTCCCTTTCCCACTCCCCCTCTTTCCACACCCCAGCAGCCATCAGCGTCACTCACTTCTCTGCTCGTCTCCAGTGCAGAAGCTTCCTCTTCCCCTCTGTCTGCAATGCTGCCCAAGTCCATAGCCGCTGGCCACAACGCCAACATGCACAGAGAGCAAGGTGGCTGCTGCACAGGCCACTGGCAGCAGAGTACCGTGGTCAGGCGCTCACCTGCTCTCCCTGCATTGCAGCATTTGCAAGATTTAAAATACTGCACCAGTTTAGCCTGCTGCTTTGGTGCCCTTGTTCCTGTGGTGCCCTAGGCCACGGCCTAGGTGGCCTTGGACTAAATCCATTATGACTGGAACGTTGAGAGCAGGTGAGTGAAACGGCGCCACGCATCTAGGGATGGGGAGTCAGGGAGTGTGAGGAGGAGACCCGCCTCTTGCTGCCCTCCAATTGTTGTCGCCCTAAAGCACATGATTCACGTTGCTTTATGATAGAACCGCCCCTGGTTGTCAGCATTGAATTTGCATTTATGTTTGTATGCATGTTTTGAACCCAGATATTTAACAGAAGAAATGAAAATGGTCGTGCATCTAACCAAGATGCTCCTGACCTTGCATAGGGCTAATGAGCCTCTCAAAGGCACAACTGTGCTCATTGCAGTAGAACAGGTGCATTAGAACTAATGCATCATGATCTCGCAATACAAATAATGTGTCCCCAGGCAGTGAGAGCACCTGGGGTGCCGCCCACGCCACGCCCCTTCCCCTTTACATGGCCTGCTGCTCCCAAGACTATGCTGCTAGCATGCTCCCATATCGCTGGGTGATTTTAAACATAGGTTAGGGTGGGGACCCTGAGAAAAGGCTGCACGAGCCGTCCCTGATATTGAACCGATGTCTCTCTCAATAAGAAAAGGGTAAGGTCCCCTAATAAGTTAATAATGTGTAATGCATAAGTTTGCTTCCATTATTTGTATTGCGAGATGCATTCGTTCTAATGCACCTGTTCTACTGCAATGAGCACAGTTGTGCCTTTGAGAGGCTTATTAGCCCTATGCAATGTCAGGCGCATCTTGGTTAGATGCACAACCATTTTTATTTCTTTTGTTGAATGTTTTGCACCCAGAGTGCCTTGGGAATAAACACTTTTATTGCACCTTATTCCTGGTCACTGTATCGGTTTAGCTGAAATCTGTGGTCATTTCTTGTTCCTCTGTTCAGTCTTTTTACACAGTCTCAAAAACAGCGCTCAAAAAAGAATTCTGAATTTGCCGATATAACTATAAAGGAAAGAAAAGACCACAGGAAAGGCTTGAGTCCCTTCTGACCTGCGGCGGTCCTGTCTGACCCTCTCATTATCTACATTTACCTCTATTGTGAATCTATTTTTATGCTCGTGACGCGCAGTTCGACAACATTTTACTGTAAGAAGCTTTTTAAAAGTTTTATTGAGATAATAAAAAATAATCGTGGCACTCTAAGTTTTGTTTTATACCTCCATTAGGATATTTTTCAGGCGATAAAAAGCAGAGGGGCCCGGATCATCGAAAAGTGAATTTTAATGGCCCAATAAAGAAATGGGTTTCGCTTCTAATGCAAAATTAATAAGGTATTTTAGGGGTACATTTAAAGACACCATTTCATGCTGAATCTATCACTCTGTGTCTGAGCCTCCGATAAAAGCCATATTTAATGTAACTATGGCGGCGATGGGCGGCCCTATAATGCAACGCTAATTGGTGGGCGCTGATACCGTGGGACAAATCAGACAGTCGTAAACTACCACACTGTATACTAAATATATTGCCTGACAATGTGTTTTTTTTTTTCTTCTCCTTTTGCAGCAGGCTTGAGAATTGTTGGGAAATTTAACACCTAAAGTAACTTATATGGATCCTAAATGCAGGGCCAGTTCAAGTAACAATTGGGCCCTAGGGGCGGGCAAAATTACCCTGGGGGCCCCCAACAGACCCCCCCCCCCCCCTGACCAAAAAGCGTCATTAGGGGCCTTTTGTTGAAGCCAAACTTCCCCCCTGGGCTCTTGAGCTGACTGCTGACCCTCCCCCAATCGCCTCCCAACTTAACTGTGCTCCCTAGGACTTCTGCAGTGTCTATGTCAGTGTAGTGTCTCACCTGCCCACCAGCACAGATGAGACGCTACTCTGCCAAATACTCTGCAGAGTCCCTGGGGAGCAACAGTTAAGATGGGGAGGGACACCTTGGGGGCCCCTACAGGTCCTGGGGCAATTGCCCCTTTTGCCTCTATGGTAGCACCGGCCCTGCCTAAATGTCACTGGGGGATTCTGGGAAACGGTATTCTGGTTATCTAGATGGTGGTGGGTGCAAGAAGCTAGAGGAGGGAGAGAAATAATGAAATGGGGAAGTGTGAAGAAAGGACGGCTAGACAGAGAGATAGAGGGAGAGACAGAGTAGGATCATCCACAAGGTAAACTAGGCAGTTGCTTGGGGCCTAGTAGATGCCAAGTGGCCCACCTGCCAACTTCTCTGACCTTTTCCACTTCAGCTTACCAAAAGGACCACATGGGGCCCAGAAAATCGACTGTCTTGCCATAGGCCCCATTACATGTTAACCTCTTACTGTCACGCCGAGGGGCATGGAAGCGGTGGCAGCCCCAGGACCGCCTAACACAGATCAAAACAAAAATAATTGTAAACAAAAAAATAAACAACTGGGAGGCGATCAGATCCCACCAACAGAAAGCTCTGTTGGTGGGGAGAAAAAGGGGGGGGGCAAATCACTGAGTTGTGTGGCCCTGCAGCGAGCCCTGAAAGCTAAAGTGGCCAATTTAGTGAAAAATGGCCTGGTCTTTCGGGGGGGTTTAACACTGCGGTCCTCAAGTGGTTAATCCATCTCTGGGGAGAGACAGAAAAGGCATACAGACATAGTGGTGGGTAAGATATTCAAAGAGAGAGATAACAGAGAGAAGATCGGTATTTTGACGAAGATTTCTACCGCAGGAGAATGTGTGGACATTCATGTGACTGGTTTGATTAACTGACCAATGTATGCTTTCTGATCGGGCCCTCCACAGGTAAGATGCCCATGCGTCTAGAGATTGTAGACAGATCTCTTTCTGATCAGAACTGATCGGAGAGAGATCAGTGGGCGCCTTCAAACCGCAGTGTGAAGATCCTGATGGCCACACTTGTTCTATGAACCTTTGGAGATGAGCCCCAAGGCCGTGGAGGCAGGGCCGGGTTTACCATAAGGCACTGTAGGCACATGCCTACAGCCTACAGGCGCCTGGCCTGATGATGGAAAGGCGGCTCAATCCCCTAGCGCAGTGATGGCTAACCTTGGCACTCCAGTTGTGGTGGAACTACAAGTCGCATGAGGCATTGCAATACTCTGACAGCTCAAAACATAACTTGGGGAGGCAGAGGCATGATGGGATTTGTAGTTTTGTCACAGCTGGAGTGCCAAGGTTAGCCATCACTGCCTTAGCGCCTCCTTCCTTCCTTATGCAGAGTTTAGAGCTGATGGTAAATAGGAGGTTACTCACCCAGCTCTCGGCTTTCCACTGATGATAGTTCCCTTCAATCCGGGGCACCTCTAGCTACTTAAAGATAACCTAAAGTCAAAAAAAAAAAATGAGATAAACTCACCTGGGGCTTCCCTCAGCCCCCTGCAGTCGATCGGTGCCCTCGCAGCTCCGCTCCGATGCCTCAGGACCCGCCGGCGACGACTTCCGGTTTCGCCGTCACCAGCCGACAGGCATGGGAACGCGAGTGATTGTTCGCGTTCCCAGCCTGTATATCGCCCCCTATGCTGCTATTGCGGCCAGGAGGCATCGGAGCGGAGCTGCGAGGGCACCGATCGACTGCAGGGGGCTGAGGGAAGCCCCAGGTGAGGTTATCTAATTTTTTTTTTGCCTTTAGGTTCACTTTAATAGTGAGGGTACCTCTGGCTACCTGATACTAAGGGGCATCTGTAGCTACGTATGACAGGTAGGGGAAGTAAGAGAGAAGGGACAGCTGGGACAGCTAGCACACCTGCTATGCGGTTATGCGGGAGTTTGTAGGTTCATGGAGGACAAAGTTTAGGGTGCCAGGACATCTGTGCCTATAGGCTCCTATGATGTAAATCTGAGCCTGCATGGAGGGCACCAAGGGGAGGCAAGGGAAGGGGTGTGAACATCAAAGTTGCACTGATTAGCCCCATGAAATGTAGTTACCCAACTACAGCTTTATATGGGATATTGTGAATAAAATTACGTTTTATATGGTCATTTTGTCCCTAATGCACTGCCCTAATCAAATGTGATCATTCTTGATTCACTGCCTATGACCCGTGAGCCTTCCCTCTAATTCTATATCTGATTTTTAAAGGGAACCTAAAGCCAAGTAAAGAAAAAGAGTTTCACTTACCTGGGGCTTCTACCAGCCCCCTGCAGACGTCCTGTGCCTGTGCCGGTCCTCAATGATCCTTCCTTCCCCATCCTTCCCCCTATACGGCTTAGTTTCGTTTTTGCCGACTGGGAGTCGGCGAGCTACTGCGCCTGCGCGGCCAGTGCCAAGCGCACCCTTGTTTGCCTTCCTGTCCTCAAGAGTGTCCTGCGCAAGCGCATTACGAGAAAATCTTGTACTATGCCTGCACGGGACGCTCTTGGAGACAGGAAGACGAACCAGGATGCGCGTGGCCCTGACCATGCAGGTGCAGTGGCTTGCCGACTCCTAGTCGGCAAAAACGTAACCAAGCCACGGCGGGGGAACGGAGGATCGATGAGGATCAGCGCAAGCACCAAACAGCTGCAGGGGGCTGGTAGAAGCTCCAGTTAAAGTGGACCCAAATTAAAAATACAAGATTTCAGAAATAAAATCTATTTTCTAAATTATAATAATAAATAGCAGCCTTTTTTCAGCTGCATGATGACAAATATAAAATATTTTACATTTATTGGAGGAACCCCTCCCTTCCTTTCATATTGCCAGAACAGAATCCAGCAAACTGATGGAGTAGCAAAGGAGGAATTGCTAATGGCTGCCCCCAGTATAACCCTAGTTATGAAATGAGAAGGGTGAAAAGCATGCACTGAAATGCTCATAGGTTTGAAGGAGTGTTTATTTATCTTTGTATGTGTCAGAGTGGTGCAACTAAATATTTTTAATAAAAAAAAATGTTTGGTTTTGGTCCGCTTTAAGTGAAACTCTTTTTCTTTACTTGGCTTTAGGTTCCCCTTTAAGGATGTGGGTCAAGCTGTGAATTACTAAAATCATATGATGGTCATATGTCCATAGACTTAACACATTGACTAACCCTCCCTGGGTCTACTTCTCTGTTAATTGTCTAGTCTTGTTTAAAGCCTGCTACACAGATCCAATTTTAATTGGCCAATCACTGGCCAATTTTACCACCTCCATGTAGTATGAGGTCCAACATTTATTGAATACTATGAGCACAAGGTTGCATGAAGGTTGTAAAGGTCAATGAAAATTGGATGTCTGTACCGGCCTTTAGCCTACACAGAAAGAAGCAAACGTGAGACAGTCACATGGTTGCAATTAGCCATTCAAGAAAGTAGAATTTTCTCACTTGGTCGAAACAACAATTCTTCTATGTAGACTTTTTTCAGGGCGGAATGATCTTAAGCTGCGTACTTACTCTAAAGCCTTATTCACATTGCGTTCCGTTAGCGTGTCTGTCCGCGGTCAGCTTTTTTTTTTTAGGCGTTTTTTTCCCCTGATTCCCGGGGCTTGGGTGGGCGATTTGTTTTTGTGGTTAGCGGTTGCTGACGCGTTTTTCCCGAGCGTTTTGGTAATTCACTCCCTGACGCAAGTCAGGAAGTGAACTCTTTGATCCGGAAAAGAATAAATACAATGTACTTATTCTTAAAAACGCGAACACAATCGCTCAACAAAGCGGCCTCAGTGAGAGCTCTGAAAACCAGTGAGATGGCCGACGCAAATGTGTGACTCCCAGTTTATAAGCCATGGGCGGATTTTTGGAAAGGCCACCAAGGCCCGAGCTTTGAGCCGCTGCGGCCCAAGTGGGCAATTGGACATGAAATAGGGGTTGCTACCTATGAAAGAAAAGGCCTTAATATACTTGGCCTAGGGGCAAAAAAAAAAAAAAAGCTATAAATCCGGCCTTGCTTACTGCATTATCCAGTCTTGGTAGACGGAACTTGTAAATATTAGATATTCAACATATAAAACCTAAGATGCTACAAAGAGAAAAAAAATACATATTTATGGCCACTCATGTCACCGGTGGGGAACTGGCAATGCGGCCGGACTTAATGATGATCTATCAAACAGCGGCAGACCCTTCCACCTCCTCGCATGTAACCAGTTTTACTGTCTGACTTATCGATCGCTTTTTATTAGAGGAATTGATCCGCTGCATCTTGGAAGTGGCTGCGAGAGACAGCAGCAGGTGATTATCCCTAACAGAGCGGCCTTAACGAGCCTGCGCGCCCTAATGAATAGATCTCTCTGCGCGTTAGCGAGGGCGCCGCCACCATACCAATGAGCATCCAATCAAAAACAACACTTATTAGGCGGGTGACAAACAATATCTCACAGCGTTTCCTTCATAGCAAATCGCCAGGACATCAGCAAACGTGGCGTGACCTGCGTACGACTCGGGCCTGAGGGGACCTGTACGCAGATCTATTCCCCCGAGGGGGGGGGTCACAGAGTGGGCATAGACAAAAAACAGCTTTGGTTAAAGTATTAGTATACTTAAGTGTGCTTAAAATGCGTTCTGAAGCCCTGATCAATAATGCAATATGTTTGTCTTATTTATTTAGCTCCATTTTAAGATATCGACAAGTCTCCTCCAATATGTACAGTATAAGCAGTTACACTGTGCCTGTGCTGATAGTAAACTAGCAGCAGTGTGAGCTGATCTCTGCTACCTCCAGTATGTACAGTATAAGCTGTTACTCTGTGCCTGTGCTGATAGTAAACTAGCAGCAGTGTGTGCTGATCTCTGCTACTTCCAGTATGTACAGTATCAGCTGTTACTCTGTGCCTGTGCTGATAGTAAACTAGCAGCAGTGTGTGCTGATTTCTGCTCCCCCAGTATGCACAGCATAAGCTGTTACTCTGTGTTTGTACTGATAGCAAACTAGCAGCAGTATGTGCTGATCTTCGCTCTCCAATATGTACAGTATAAGGTGTTACACTGTGCCTGTACTGATTGTAAACTAGCTGCAGTGTGTGCTGATCTCTGCTACCCCCAGTATGTACAGTATGAGCTGTTACTCTGTGCCTGTAGCGGATCAGTGAATAATGGCGCACAGCGCTTATGCATACAAATGGCGCCGCATTAAAAAGATACGGCACACACTAACGTTATTTATCAATAGTGGCACACAGTAACGTTATTTATCAATAGTGCCGTTCATTTGCGAAACAGCAGACGGTATTGCCCATAGTAACGTTATTTTGTCAATAGCGCCCTACATAAGCCAAACTGCAGAAGTTATTTAACTGCAAAGCAGTGAAAGGATTTAATGTAACATTGTCAAGCTTAGGGTTAGGCACCACCAGGGGGGTGGTTAGGTTTAGGCACCACCAGGGGGGTGGTTAGGTTTAGGCACCACCAGGGGGGTCTTAGGGTTAGGCACCACCAGTGGAATTTAGGGTTAGGCACCACCAGGGAGGTCTTAGGGTTAGGCACCTCCAGGGGGGTGGTTAGGGTTAGGCACCTCTAGGGGGGTGGTTAGGGTTAGGCATCACCAGGGGGGTGGTTAGGGTTAGGCACCACCAGGGGGGTGGTTAGGGTTAGGCACCACCAGGAGGGTGGTTAGGGTTAGGCACCACCAGGGGGGTGGTTAGGGTTAGGCACCACCAGGTGGGTGGTTAGGGTTAGGCACCACCAGGGGGGGTTAGGGATAAGTACAGAGAGGGTTCTGTGTGTTAACGCTAAATAACAATAAGGCTTTAACGTTAAATAGCGATAAGCGTCAAATGGATTAGCGGCAACACCGTGCGCCATTATTCGCAGGTGCCATTTTCAGATGGACCCGCCTGTAGTGATAGTAATCTAGCTGCAGCATTTGCTGATCTTTCACCCCCAGTATGAACAGTATAAGCTGTTACTCTGTGCTTATACTGATAGTAATCTAGTTGCAGCGTGTGAGGATCTCTGTTGCTCCCCAGTATGTGCAGTATAAGCTGTTACTTTCTGGCCCTATAGACAAAAATTCCAGCAAAGCGAAGTTCGCCAACTTTTATCGTGCCTAAGTGCGACTGTATAAAGATAAAACAACAAAAAAGGAAAGAGAAAGCTGGAAATGCATAATACAAGAAGTGATGTAAGACTTTGGATATGTTTCCAGTAGGACTGTCTGTCTACACAAAACATCTCCGGCACAGCAGTGTCACACAGCACTCTGCAAATAATCAGCAAACACATTAATACCAAATTACTCGCGTTTCAGGTGTTTAGCGCGCTCTCACGCTATTTCCTGATGAACGCAGACGACTCAGCTCACCCATTTTCTAGTCAGACTGTTGACAGTAAACAGGCAATTTAAATCACTGCAAAAAAAGGGGGAAAATATCCTTAATTGTTACTACTTTCCATATAAATTATCCAGAAGAATAACATTTTATTCCGTGTGTCTGTAATTCTTACCATCAGTTACAGCGTGTCCCCTGAATCAACGTCGGGGAGGTAGGGGGTCTGCGGCAGGCAGAAGACGAGAGATGGGGGTATTTTCTGGGTCTCTTCCCAGGGGTGTAATAGCCCCCCATGGCCCCCTCCATTGCAGGGGGACGGGGACTTGGGGGAACTTGGCCTGCTCCTGTATGTAATGTAGATCAGCAGTGGAGCATTAAATACTACCTGATCCTGGCGGCAAGACAGGTCCTTTTCAATCCTATTTCGTGCAGCTCATTGCAGTGCCATGTGGTTCCAGTCTCTGCATGTCATGTGACAGATATGGAAGGAGCATGATGATTGGCTGCATGGCACAGCGATGAGTTACACTGAAGAGGATTGAAGAGGACCTGTATATGGAATGTATAATGGGCCGCTGCTGCTCTGCCATAGGTATAGGAACAAGCCGCACCCTGACAGAAGTCAGCTTTAATACCAGAGGGCGGGGCAGCAGAACTCTGTGGCAGGCAGTGCTGGGCCGAAATTACGCATTAGCGTAATTACGCATCGTAATTCACTACAAATGCACCGTAAGCGTTACGTGTAAGGTTACGGTATTACGCGTAATTAATTACGCGTAGACCGTAGGTTACGTTATTACGCGTAACAAATTACGCGTAAGACAGTAAACTCCCATTGAAATTACACAGTCTGCCGTAATCGCGTAATATTAGGCTCCCGTATAATATAAAAAAAACGCAGACTTTAAGGGTTAATAGCAAAGCCCCCTTAATTGCTAAGAGCCTCAAATTTGGAAAATATATTAAGGAGATCAGAAGGAATAAGAGGGAAAATTTTTTTTTCAAAAAGACTTTATAGTTTTTGAGAAAATCGATGTTAAAGTTTCAAAGGAAAAATATATACATTTAAAAACCCGCCGACTTTAACGGTTAATAGCAAAGCCTGCTTAAAATTTAGGAACACCAAATTCACAGGATATATTAAGGGGATCAGTGGGAATAAGAGGAATTTTTTTTTTTTCAAAAAGGCCTTATAGTTTTTGAGAAAAGTGATTTTTAAGTTTCAAGGGCAAAAATGTCTTTTAAATGCGGAAAATGTCAGTTTTTTTGCACAGGTAACAATAGTGTATTATTTTCATAGATTCCCCCAAGTGGGAAGAGTTTTACTTACTTCGTTCTGAGTGTGGGAAATATTAAAAAAACGACGTGGGGTCCCCCCTGCCAGACCTTTTTAACCCCTTGTCCCCCATGCAGACTGGGATAGCCAGAATGCGGAGCACCGGCCGCGTGGGGCTCCGCACCCTGACTATACCAGCCCGCATGGTCCATGGATTGGGGGGTCTCGGAAGGGGAGGGGCAGCCAAGCTTTCCCCTCCCCCTCCGAGCCCTTGTCCAATCCAAGGACAAGGGGCTCTTCTCCACCTCCGATGGGCGGTGGAGGTGGAGGCCGCGATTTCCTGGGGGGGGGGTTCATGGTGGAATCTGGGAGTCCCCTTTAAAAAGGGGTCCCCCAGATGCCCACCCCCCCTCCCAGGAGAAATGAGTATAGAGGTACTTGTACCCCTTACCCATTTCCTTTAAGAGTTAAAAGTAAATAAACACACAAACACTTAGAAAAAGTATTTTAACTGAACAAAAAACATAACCACGAAAAAAGTCCTTTAATATTCTTAATTAACCATTAATACTTACCTGTCCCTTTAAATAAATGATCCCTCGAAATAGCCTCGGAAATGTTCTATCAGTTACAATGTAACAAAGTTATTACAATGTAACAACTTTGTTACATTGTAACTACGCCGCACCCGACGTCACTCGCCGCTCAGCCGCCGCATACGTGTCTGCGCTGCACAGACCCGACAGAGCTCTGAGCTATATAGCTCAGAGCTCTCTAAGCATCTTTGAATTTGGGCTCCAAGGAGCCCCATTGGTCCTTAGCAGACCAATGGGGTTCCTTCAAATCAGAAGGAACCCCATTGGTCTGCTAAGGACCAATGGGGCTCCTTGGAGCCCAAATACAAAGATGCTTTCGAGAGCTCTGAGCTATATAGCTCAGAGCTCTGTCGGGCTTAGGACGCTAAGTCCTCGCCGGCTCCGCTGCCCTCCCCGCCTCTCCCACATGTCACCTATATACTTGCTGGCACCCATGGGTGCCAGCATGTATATGGGTGACAGGTGTGGGCGGAGTGGACGGCGGGAGCCGGCGGAGACTTAGAGTGTATGCGGCGGCCGGCGGGTGAGCGGCGAGTGACGTCGGGTGCGGTGGTGTTACAAAGTAACAAAGTTGTTACATTGTAATAACTTTGTTACATTGTAACTGATTAGTATATTTCCGAGGATATTGCGTGGGAACTGGCTTTTAAAGGGACAGGTAAGTATTAATGGTTAATTAAGAATATTAAAGGGCTTTTTTCGTGGTTATGTTTTTTGTTCAATTAAAATACTTTTTCTATGTGTTTGTGTGTTTATTTACTTTTAACTCTTAAAGGAAATGGGTAAGGGGTACAAGTACCTCTATACTCATTTCTCCTGGGAGGGGGGGGTGGGCATCTGGGGGACCCCTTTTTAAAGGGGACTCCCAGATGCCACCATGAAACCCCCCCCCCCCCCCCCAGGAAATCGCGGCCTCCACCTCCACCGCCCATCGGAGGTGGAGAAGAGCCCCTTGTCCTTGGATTGGACAAGGGCTTGGAGGGGGAGGGGAAAGCTTGGCTGCCCCTCCCCTTCCGAGACCCCCAATCCATGGACCATGTGGGCTGGTATAGTCAGGGTGCGGAGCCCCACGCGGCCGGTGCTCCGCATTCTGGCTATCCCAGTCTGCATGGGGGACAAGGGGTTAAAGAGGTCTGGGAGGGGGGACCCCACGTCGTTTTTTTTTTATATTTCCCACACTCAGAACGAAGTAAGTAAAACTCTTCCCACTTGGGGGAATCTATGAAAATTAAAACACTATTGTTACCTGTGCAAAAAAAACTGACATTTTCCGCATTTAAAAGACATTTTTGCCCTTGAAACTTAAAAATCGATTTTCTCAAAAACTATAAGGTCTTTTTGAAAAAAAATGTTTTCCTCTTATTCCCACTGATCCCCTTAACCACTTGCCGACCGCCCACAGCCCATGGGCGGCGGCAAAGTGGATGCCTTAAGGACCGCAATACGCCTTAGGGCGTTGCGTCCTTTTCCTATGCCGGGGGAGCGATCGCGTCATTGATGACGCGCGCTTCCCCCGGCAACTGGCTCTGCCCACCCGCCGTAACATCCCGCCGGCCATACGGAAGCGCCGGCGGGATGTTAACCCCGCGATCGCCGCTACAAAGTGTATAATACACTTTGTAATGTATACAAAGTGTATTATACAGGCTGCCTCCTGCCCTGGTGGTCCCAGTGTCCGAGGGACCACCAGGGCAGGCTGCAGCCACCCTAGTCTGCACCCAAACACACTGATCTGCCCCCCCCCGCCCACTGATCGCCCACAGCACCCCTCAGACCCCCCCCTGCCCACCCCCCAGACCCCTGTTTGCACCCAATCACCCCCCTAATAACCCATCAATCACTCCCTGTCACTATCTGTCAACGCTATTTTTTTTTTATCCCCCCCCCTGCCCCCTGCCCCCTCCTGATCACCCCCCCACCCCTCAGATTCTCCCCAGGACCCCCCCAGACCCCCCCCCCCCTGTGTACTGTATGCATCTATCCCCCCTGATAACCTGTCAATCACCTGTCAATCACCCATCAATCACCCCCTGTCACTGCCACCCAACAATCGGCCTCTAACCTGCCCCTTGCGGGCAATCTGATCACCCACCCACACCAATAGATCGCCCGCAGATCCGATATCAGATCACCTCGCAAATCCATTGTTTACATCTATTCTCTCCTCTAAACACCCACTAATTACCCATCAATCACCCCCTATCACCACCTGTCACTTTTACCTATCAGATCAGACCCTAATCTGCCCCTTGCGGGCACCCAATCACCCGCCAACACGCTCAGATTGCCCTCTGACCCCCCCTTATCAATTCGCCAGTGCATTAATTACATCTGTTCTTCCCTGTAATAACCCACTGATCACCTGTCAATCACCTATCACCCATCAATCACCCCCTGTCACCCCCTGTCACTGCCACCCATCAATCAGCCCCTAACCTGCCCCTTGCGGGCAATCTGATCACTCACCCACACCAATAGATCGCCCGCAGATCCGACATCAGATCACCTCCCAAATCCATTGTTAACATCTATTCTCTCCTCTAAACACCCACTAATCACCCATCAATCACCCCCTATCACCACCTGTCACTGTTACCTATCAGATCAGACCCTAATCTGCCCCTTGCGGGCACCCAATCACCCGCCCACACGCTCAGATTGCCCTCAGACCCCCCCCCTTATCAATTCGCCAGTGCATTAATTACATCTGTTCTTCCCTGTAATAACCCACTGATCACCTGTCAATCACCTGCTAATCACCTATCACCCATCAATCACCCCCTGCCACCCCCTGTCACTGCCACCCATCAATCAGCCCCTAACCTGCCCCTTGCGGGCAATCTGATCACCCACCCACACCAAGAGATCGCCCGCAGATCCGACATCAGATCACCTCCCAAATCCATTGTTTACATCTATTCTCTCCTCTAAACACCCACTAATTACCCATCAATCACCCCCTATCACCACCTGTCACTTTTACCTATCAGATCAGACCCTAATCTGCCCCTTGCGGGCACCCAATCACCCGCCAACACGCTCAGATTGCCCTCTGACCCCCCCTTATCAATTCACCAGTGCATTAATTACATCTGTTCTCCCCTGTAATAACCCACTGATCACCTGTCAATCACCTGCCAATCACCTATCACCCATCAATCACCCCCTGTCACTGCCACCCATCAATCAGCCCCTGTCATTGCCACCCATCAATCACCCCCTGTCACTGCCACCCATCAATCAGTCCCTAACCTGCCCCTTGCGGGCAATCTGATCACCCACACACACCATCCGATCGCCTGCAGACCCGCAGTCAGATCACCTCCCAAGTGCATTGCATCTGTTCTCTCCTCTAAACACCCACTAATTACCCATCAATCACCCCCTGTCACTGCTACCCATCAGATTAGACCCCCATCTGCCCCTAGGGCACCCAATCACCCGCCCACACCCTCAGACCCCAGCCCTGATAACCTCGCCATTGCATTGCTTGCATCTATTCCCCCCTCTAATCACACCTTGAGACACCCATCAATCACCTCCTGTCACTACCTGTCACCCCCTAGCACACCTACCCATCAGATCAGGCCCTAATTTGCCCCGTGTGGGCTCCTGATCACTCGGCCAAACCCTCAGATCCCCCTCAGACCCCCTTCCGATCACCTCCCCAGTGCATTGAGTGCATCTATTTTCCCCTCTAATCACCCCCTGAGACACCCATCATTCACCTCCTGTCACCCCCCTAGCACTCCTATCCATCAGATCAGGCCCAATACAACCTGTCATCTAAAAGGCCACCCTGCTTATGACCGGTTCCACAAAATTCGCCCCCTCATAGACCACCTGTCATCAAAATTTGCAGATGCTTATACCCCTGAACAGTCATTTTGAGACATTTGGTTTCCAGACTACTCACGGTTTTGGGCCTGTAAAATGCCAGGGCGGTATAGGAACCCCACAAGTGACCCCATTTTAGAAAAAAGACACCCCAAGGTATTCTGTTAGGTGTATGACGAGTTCATAGAATATTTTATTTTTTGTCAAAAGTTAGCGGAAATTGATTTTTATTGGGTTTTTTTTCACAAAGTGTCATTTTTCACTAACTTGTGACTAAAAGTTAAATTTTCTATGACCTCGCCATACACCTAATGGAATACCTTGGGGTGTCTTCTTTCTAAAATGGGGTCACTTGTGGGGTTCCTATACTGCCCTGGCATTTTAGGGGCCCTAAACCGTGAGGAGTAGTCTAGAAAACAAATGCCTCAAAATGACCTGTGAATAGGACGTTGGGCCCCTTAGCGCACCTAGGCTGCAAAAAAAGTGTCACACGTGGTATCGCCGTACTCAGGAGAAGTAGTATAATGTGTTTTGGGGTGTATTTTTACACATACCCATGCTGGGTGGGAGAAATCTCTCTGTAAATGGACAATTGTGTGTAAAAAAAATCAAACAATTGTCATGTACAGAGATATTTCTACCACCCAGCATGGGTATGTGTAAAAATACACCCCAAAACACATTATACTACTTCTCCTGAGTACGGCGGTACCACATGTGTGGCACTTTTTTACACCCTAAGTGCGCTAAGGGGCCCAAAGTCCAATGAGTACCTTTAGGATTTCACAGGTCATTTTGCGACATTTGGTTTCAGGACTACTCCTCACGGTTCAGGGCCCCTAAAATGCCAGGGCAGTATAGGAACCCCACAAATGACCCCATTCTAGAAAGGAGACAACCAAAGGTATTCCATTAGGTGTATGGCGAGGTCATAGAAGATTTTATTTTTTGTCACAAGTTAGCGGAATATGACACTTTGTGAAGAAAAACAATTCAAATCAATTTCCGCTAACTTGTGGCAAAAAATAAAATCTTCTATGAACTCACCATACTCCTAACGGAATACCTTTAGGTGTCTTCTTTGTAAAATGGGGTCATTTGTGGGGTTCCTATACTGCCCTGGCATTTTAGGGGCCCTAAACCGTGAGGAGTAGTCTTGAAACAAAAATGACCTGTGAAATCCTAAAGGTACTCATTGGACTTTGGGCCCTTTAGCGCAGTTAGGGTGCAAAAAAGTGCCACACATGTGGTATTGCTGTACTCGGGAGAAGTAGTATAATGTGTTTTGGGGTGTATTTTTACACATACCCATGCTGGGTGGGAGAAATACTTCTGTAAATGACAATCTTTTGATTTTTTTACACACAATTGTCCATTTACAGAGTTATTTCTCCCACCCAGCATGGGTATGTGTAAAAATACACCCCAAAACACATTGTACTACTTCTCCAGAGTACGGCGATACCACATGTGTGGCACTTTTTTGCACCCTAACTGCGCTAAAGGGCCCAAAGTCCAATGAGTACCTTTAGGATTTCACAGGTCATTTTGCGGAATTTGATTTCCAGACTACTCCTCATGGTTTAGGGCCCCAAAAATGCCAGGACAGTATAGGAACCCCACAAATGACCCCATTTTAGAAAGAAGACACCCAAAGGTATTCCGTTAGGAGTATGGTGAGTTCATAGAAGTTTTTATTTTTTTGTCACAAGTTAGCGGAAATTGATTTTAATTGTTTTTTTCACAAAGTGTCATGTTCCGCTAACTTGTGACAAAAAATAAAATCTTCTATGAACTCACCATACTCCTAACGGAATACCTTGGTGTGTCTTCTTTCTAAAATGGGGTCATTTGTGGGGTTCCTATACTGCCCTGGCATTTTAGGGGCCCTAAACCATGAGGAGTAGTCTTGAAACCAAATGTCGCAAAATGACCTGTGAAATCCTAAAGGTACTCATTGGACTTTGGGCCCCTTAGCGCACTTAGGGTGTAAAAAAGTGCCACACATGTGGTACCGCCGTACTCAGGAGAAGTAGTATAATGTGTTTTGGGGTGTATTTTTACACATACCCATGCTGGGTGGGAGAAATAACTCTGTAAATGGACAATTGTGTGTAAAAAAAATGAAAACATTGTCATTCACAGAGATATTTCTCCCACCCAGCATGGGTATGTGTAAAAATACACCCCAAAACACATTATAGTACTTCTACTGAGTATGGCAATACCACATGTGTGGCACTTTTTTGCAGCCTAACTGCGCTAAGGGGTCCAAAGTCCAATGAGCACCTTTAGGCTTTACAGGGGTGCTTACAATTTAGCACCCCCCAAAATGCCAGGACAGTGAACACACCCCACAAATGACCCCATTTTGGAAAGTAGACACTTCAAGGTATTCAGAGAGGGGCATGGTGAGTCCGTGGCAGATTTCATTTTTTTTTGTCCCAAGTTAGCAGAAATGGAAACCTTTTTTTTTTGTCACAAAGTGTCATTTTCCGCTTACTTGTGACAAAAAATAATATCTTCTATGAACTCACTATGCCTCTCAGTGAATACTTTGGGATGTCTTCTTTCCAAAATGGGGTCATTTGGGGGGTATTTATACTATCCTGGAATTCTAGCCCCTCATGAAACATGACAGGGGGTCAGAAAAGTCATAGATGCTTGAAAATGGGAAAATTCACTTTTTGCACCATAGTTTGTAAACGCTATAACTTTTACCCAAACCAATAAATATACACTGAATGGTTTTTTTTTTATCAAAAACATGTTTGTCCACATTTTTCGTGCTGCGTGTATACAGAAATTTTACTTTATTTGAAAAATGTCAGCACAGAAAGTTAAAAAAATCATTTTTTTGCCAAAATTCATGTCTTTTTTGCTGAATATAATAAAAAGTAAAAATCGCAGGAGCAATCAAATAGCACCAAAAGAAAGCTTTATTAGTGACAAGAAAAGGAGCCAAAATTCATTTAGGTGGTAGGTTGTATGAGCGAGCAATAAACCGTGAAAGCTGCAGTGGTCTGAATGGAAAAAAAGTGCATGGTCCTTAAGGGGTAGAAAGACTGTGGTCCTCAAGTGGTTAATATATCCTGTGAATTTGGTGTTCCTAAATTTTAAGCAGGCTTTGCTATTAACCGTTAAAGTCGGCGGGTTTTTAAATGTATATATTTTTCCTTTGAAACTTTAACATCGATTTTCTCAAAAACTATAAGGTCTTTTTGAAAAAAAAAATGTTCCTCTTATTCCTTCTGATCTCCTTAATATATTCTCCAAATTTGAGGCTCTTAGCAATTAAGGGGGCTTTGCTCTTAACACTTAAAGTCGGCGGCTACCTAACATTGATCCATGCGTCAACTTTTCCGCTTGGCAGCATGACCTTACGCATTAATTGCTAGTAGGATTTTACGCGTAAGCCTATAACGTAACAACCTGAATTACGGTATTCTTACGCGTAATTGCGTAAGGTCTATGCGTAATTACAGACATGTACCGTAATTGAATGTCTACGCCGTAAGCGTAATTCCGTAATGCGTAATAGCGTAAAATTACGCGTAATGATCCGTAAGCGTAGCTTTTTCCATTACGCCCAGCACTGGTGGCAGGGCCCAGCTTAATGCCCTTGACTTCTACAGCATGGCGCCTCTATATGTGAATCAAAAGTTTTTGGAAAATTCGGACACTTTAATCGCCACCAGCACCACTTAATGATGGAGTTATGCTGGTGAACTTACAAGGGGGGGGGGAGCTCAGCCCCTCCACCTGATGCCGAGGCGCCTCCTTACTCTAGATCAGGGGTGTCAACTCCCTCCCTTATAAAGTTCTCTGGTGTCTAATTGTCCTAATCCTGTACACCATACCTCCCAATTTTTTGAAATGAGAAAGAGGGACACTTAAGCCACGCCCCTGCCACATCCCTGAGCACGCCCCATCACACCCCTAGTCACGCATACCATAAAGATTTCATAAGAAAAATATGTTGTTTTATAATTCAAACCACACTGGTCCTTTCTATCCTGGTTCATTGTAGTTCATATTAACATTTTACATTAGTAATATATCAATTTAAAGGATGGGAATAAAGTTTAGAGTCAAACACATTTTTTAGTAGAGAAATATTTATATTTACATAGAAAGAGGGACAAAGTCCTGAAAGAGGGACAAATGAGGAGGAAAGAGGGACAGGGCTAACAAAGAGGGACTGTCCCTCCAAAAGAGGGACAGTTGGGAGCTCCGTCCTACACAGTTTCCTGGTGTCTACTTTCTCCTCTCCCCTATATAGTTCCCTGGTGTTTAGTGGCCCCCTCTCTCCCATATACAGTTCTCTGGTGTCTAGTTGTTCCCTTCCCACCGCTAAACAGTTCTCTGGTGTCTAATGGTCCCCTCCTCACACCCCTAAACAGTTCCTTGGTGTCTAGTGCTTTACCCTTCCTTCCCCCATATGGCTTCCCTGGTGATCTAGGGCTATAGCCCCAGTCTAGCTAACCCGGTGGTCTAGAGTGGGCCAAACATAATGCAAACCAGGGAAACCACTTGGGGGCCAAATTGATTGAATCTGAGGGCCAGATTAGGCCCACGGGCCGGAGTTTGACATGGAGGTGCGGACCCTCTGGATCACTGCCGCCACCCCACGTGATTTCGTGATCACCCATGTGAGCACACCAGAATGGAATGTGTGCAGGTTATGATATATCTTTAGCCACTTCCTTCGTAAAAGTTATGTGCACAGTACTACATTAAAATTGTGCTGTGTATGGACAGCCATGCTTGACGACGTTCCAGGTACTTCACATTACAAACTGCTTATCAAGCTATTGTTTTACTATGCAAAAAAAAAAAAAGTTTACTGTTCAAATGGAAAAATCCAACGTGCCCCTCTCTTAACGGCTGCAAGAATTGGATTTATTACAATCTACCTCTGTAAAAACTAATGAATGGAATCAGAAGCACCCCAGCAAATTTAAAGGACACTGGAGTGCGAAGAATATTGATTTACTTTTCAAAAACGCACATTGCCTGGCTGTCCTGCTGTTCCTCTGCCTAATACATTTTAGCCATAGACCCTGAATAATCCTTGAAGGACCTCTATCACAAAAATCTTAAATTTTAAAATACATGTTAACATATACAGATAAGTATGTTTCTTCGGGAGTAAAATGAGCCATAAATTACTTTTCCTCTTATGTTGCTGTCACTTACAGTAAATAGTAGAAATCTGACATTACCATTATTGGACTAGTCCATCTTCTCCATAGGGGGGTTCTTAGGGTTTTCTATATTTTCAAAAGCACTTAGTGAATGGCAGTTGCTCTGTCCAACTGCCAAAAAAGTGTACGGTGAGCAGGGAGGCTGGCCAGCATCATTGTATAAATCTTTTTCAAGGAATGTCTTTATAAAGAACTAGTGACCTTAGCCCGTTTAAAAACAGGCTAGGTCTGTCACTGCGCATGCGCCCGCCGTGCACGCACATTACCGCCACGCGTGCGCATTGCACCCGCCCACCCGTGCACACCGACCCGTCAGCCTATTCGCCCGGCATCCCTTGCCGCGCGTCACTCTAGTGTCTCTGCACATGCGCAGAGCGCAAATGGGACACACACAGGGACATGGGATGCAGAGACATTAGGGTTTTATCATAGAGGATAAAAGCCTTGCTGAGAATCCCCCATGAAGAGATGGGCTAACCCAAAACCTGTCGGTAATGTCACATTTCTACTACCTACTGTAAGTGACAGCAACATAGGAGAAAAGTAATTTATGGCTCATTTTTTAAATGTTAAGATTTTCGTGACAGTTCTTCTGTAACAATCAGATGATTCTGACAAGATTAACTGCATGCTTGTTTCAGGGATGTGATTCAAACCCTACTGCAGCCAGAGAGATCAGCAGGACAGCCAGGAAACTGGTAGTGATTAAAAGGAAACAAATATGACAGCCTCCATAAGAGCAGGATCATCCACAAGGCAGCCTAGGCAGTTGCCTAGGGCCTAATGGGTGCCAGGGGGCCAATTACCCCTCACTTCAGGTGTCCTTTTCTCCCATTATCCTCAGGTTTACTTTATTCACTAACTGACTAAGGTAACTTCTGGATCAGCCTCCTGGCACCTCTCACGCCAGAAGGACAGGCGCGGTTAGACACAGACTGCAGCTGGGGCCCATGTGTGGCACTGTTCGCCGGGGCCCCAGATTTACTCGGACCCCATACAACAGTACCTCCTGTGATGCCCTGAAGGCGACCCTGATTACCTGGGTGGATTAAAGGGCTTTTAGGAAGCCGTGCTATGCTTTCTCTCTTTTCTAATGTCCTCCTGTACACTATAGGCTCCGTCTTACCATAATTAACAGCGTGAACTAAAAATCTAATTGAAACTAAAGTGTGAATGTAAAGTGCAACAGCGTGTGCATGCTGGTCGCGAGAAGATCGGTGCGTCGCACGCCGTGCAGACCTCGCCGTGTTATATAAACACGAAGCCAGACAGGCTCCGATATTTTGCTAACATTTTTAATTAAGTGTGCGTGATTAATTGAAGTGACATTTTAGAAGCCAACTTGTTGCATCATCAATTAAAACGCTGTAGAAATGGTAATATCGCCTCGGCTTTACACGAAAGCGTTTAACACTGTTTAATTACGCCACAATAATCAGGCTGCAATTAAATATTTCTAATCAGCATTAAAGAGGCGAAAGAGACAGCGTCCACTGCTGGAGGAGTCATTCCGAGCAGCCGTAAGCATCCGTATAGAATGATTATGTTTGCGCCATTTAAAGACGAGGGTAAAGTGTGCCAAGGGGAGGGGACGAAAGTTCATCACCTTCTGTTCCTTTTCAGCAAGAAATGTTTGGGTATTTTCTGAGCTGTACAGCTGGAAAAAGCAAACAGCCCGGACAGTCAGGATACCGATATTCTACTACCTCATTCATATAGTAAAATATCAAATATTTTACAATGACCTAAGCTCTGCCTACTCTCACACAGACATTCCCCCCCAACCCTAACCCTAGGGCCGTTTCCTGGGCAGGGCGACCTCCCTGGGCGCCGACCGGGAAGTAGGAGAAGAAGGGCATAAGCAGAAGGACATAACCGCTAGGGAGCTGGTGATAGGCAGTGCAGCCAAATGGAAGAAGAAAGAAGATTATCAGCGTGATCACCTTCCTTGACTCCTCCTAGGCTGCCTGCGTCAGACATTAACCTCCTTGGCGGTTTATTTTTTCTGCAAAAATTGCAGAAATCCAATTTTTTTTTATTTATTTTTTTTATGTTTCATGTAAAGCTACCAGAGTGGTAGCTACATGAAACTCCACTAGAGGGCGCATGTGTCCCTCTAGTTCGATCGTCGCCGGCAACAATAGCAAACAGGGGAACGCGTATATAACGCGCTCCCATGTTTGGCTTCTCCTGTCAGCCGACGTCCTGATGTCAGACGTCTCCGATCCAGCCCATAGCGCTGCCCAGAACTCATTGGTCCGGGCAGCGCAGGGCTCTGGCGGGGGGGGGGGGGGGCCTCTTGCGCTGCTGCGTGCGGGCGATCGCCGCAGAGCGACGGCGATCAAGCTGTACGTGCGGCTAGCAAAGTGCTAGCTGCGCGTACAGCACTTTACAGGTTGAAAATCGCCCCACCAGGGGCTGAGATCTCCTCCTGCGCGGCATAGCCCGAGCTCCGCTCGGGCTTACCGCCAGGGAGGTTAAGTCATCATCACGTCACCACCGCGTGATGACACCCGATGTCCTGTAGCGGTACTGCAGGCTGTCAGTGTGCGGCGCCCATGGAGGAGTCGGCTTTACAGTCTCTCTTCGCCTGTGTGTTTTCCTGGTCCCTGCTCCCTCTTGGATGAGCGGCTGGTTACTAGTAAGTAGGCAGATCTACTTGTGACCTGTGGCTGTGTGACTGTCCCTAAAGTGTAAAGCTGGCCACTAACAGTCCAATTTCTAGCGAAAAATCGTTCGAGCGATAAGAAATTCTGATCGGATTGGTTGTAAATAATCTCCATTGGTGGACACAATCGATTATGAACGAGTGAAAAAAATGTCGCCCAAATGGATTTTCGTCGAACGAAAATTTGGATTTTCTTGGTGGTTGTGATAGATAGGAAGCAATGATTGGTTAGTTGATGGTGTAGTGAACGATTTTTCGTCCGATAAGAATTTCTGATCGCTCGAACGATTTTTCGCCAGAAATTGGACCGTTAGTGACCAGCTTAAGAGTTCACGAGTCCATGGGGGTGGGGGGGAGGGGGCACAGTTTGTATACCCTCTCCCTGGGTGCAATTTATCCTAGAAACTGCCCTGACCCTAATCCTGGTGGTCACCTAACCTTGACACCTAACCTTACAGCGGTCTGAAACTCTGCATTTCTACTTTGCTCTAAAAGATTGTTTACATCCTTAAAGTGAAACAGAGATTAGAATTACTAAAGATTTGATACTTTCCCGGGGGTTTCTCCAGAGCATGCATGGTTTAGTTTCTACATCTCATATGGCTGTCTGTATAGATGAAGTGAGAGGAAGATTGCATGTATTGCACAATGGCCTCATTCATATAGTAAAATATCAGTAAAATTTACCGATATTTAACTATGACCTAACCTCTCCCGAGTCCCTACTATCACAAAGAAACCCCCCCCCCCCATGGTGCCTAACCTTTATCCCCCTACTGGTAGTCACCTAACCTTAACCCAGGCCCCTCTTACCCCACAGGGAAAAATAACCTCAACAACCCCCCTGAGCATGCCTAACCTTAAAGTGAACCAGAGACAAAGCACCTTCATGTATTTTACCATATAGATCAGTGGGAACACACCTACCATGCTTTCTGTTTCATTCTGCACTGCTCAGCTTGTTTCATATCAGACCTGATAAAATCCCTGACTGAGCATTAAGCCTGTCTTTGCTATAATGACTCAGCTAATGATTCCTGAGCAGAGCCAGCAGGGGGCAGGCTTGGACTTGAAAAGACATGAGAGAACACAGACTAAGCTATAAATATTCCTGAACAAAGCTGGACTAAATGCTCAGTCTGGGATTTTATCAGGGCCGATTAGAAGCAAGCTGTGCAGTGCAGAATGAAACAGAAAGCAAGGTAGGTGTTTTCTTTAATGTTCCCACTGATATATATGGTAAAATACATGAGGGTGCTTCGTCTCTGGTTCCCTTTACCCCACAGTGTTCTAGGTGACCGCTATAATAGCAAGATGCAAATTTTGGTAGCGGGTGCTTTGGGTCTGGTATTTGTAACTTCAGTTTGTATAGCAAGCAACCCAGTACGTAACAATGTCCATTTCTTGTCTCACAAAGCCCGTTTGGTCACGTTGTTGTCCCAGTGGATTTTAATACTGGGAGAATGGGGTTGTTCTACAGAACTAGAACATCAGATGTGCCCCTAAAGGGGGAATGGATGGTAAAAGTATCCCTGTGTTCATTAAAAAAACAAGGGGAATAAATAAACAGACTTTATTATCAAACATGACACGTTTCGGCAGACACCGCCAGCTTCCTCAGGGTCAAGTCTTTCTGGTAACTAGGAAGTGCCACTTTCTGTTGACAACAGGCGTAGTTGAGCATACATCTTTTTACTCACTAATATGTAGGTGTATAGATGACATTAGACCAGTTGTGACTTCACAGATTTTCTCCAATTCATGGTTATATGAGGATTCTGGGAGATGAAATGATCGTAATCTGCTAATAACAAATTACGCAAAATTTTGCATACATTTTTACAATTCCTCCATGTCTAATTATGATATTAGCATTTAACTGATTTTGTACTGTTTAATCTATTTGTAATTTTGCATAATTTTAGTGTAATATTTGTATAATTATACGAGGTTTATAGCAAGGCTCCGATACATGCTATCGCCACCAAAATTGCTACATTTGTTAAGGGGAGGGGTGGGAACAAGGCAATAAAAAAAGATTTTTTTCAAAAAGACCTTGTAGTTTTTTGAGAAAATTACAGAAAAATTACGCAAAATTGCAAAATTAAATTTCCTGATTAAGTTTACAAACAAAATTAATTACGAATTTACCTGAAATTTCAGATTATGATTTTGCATCATTATTGTGGAATACAATGCAAATTTTACAATTTTGTGAAATTTGTACTCCTCACATTTTTGAATATGGAAGTTAGGGCCGGATCACACTTGCTTTAAAAACGTATCCATGCCATAGGTTTTTAAAGCTTCGCTTAAACGCAGGAAGTGGATCCTATGTTAAAAATAGGATCCGCTTCCACTTAGAAAAAAAAACACAGATCGTACATGGATCTGAGAGACAAAATGCAGAGACCCAACTTGGCACATTTTCCCAAACTGGACTGGAAAATGTGTCCAAAAAATGTGTCCAAAAAATGTGTCCAATAAAAGCCTATGAGAATGGACACTTTCCGTTCTCACTGGGCTAGTCGCCGCATCCGCGTCACCGCCGTGACGTCATACTCAAGTGACCCGCCCTTCATCACTGCCGCTCGATCCCTTTTAAACAGCCCGGTGGCTGGGGTATCTTCATTGGGCTGCAAAATGCCAATGGGAATCCTCAGCATCAGGGAGAATTTTCATTGGTTCATGTTGGACCAATTAAAATTCTCCCTGTTGCTAGGGATAATTGGCTTTCGGCAGCCTATGAAGTGGTGCAGGCATCTGCTGCACTCTGGGCTGTTGAAGGGACCGGGCGGCGGCAGGACAGGTGAGTGGCAATGCGGACCTGATCGACGCAGGAGCGGATGTGCAGACACGGAACGGACGGGGTGCAAACGGGAACAGTCAGGTGAGATTGTTGCATACAGATGTAGAATGGATGGCATGCATCCACCCTGCGATTTGCTTACCGTTTCTGTTCTGCATTCTCTCAAGAGTGAACTGGCCCTTAGGGGCGATTGTGCTAGAACTAGAAGGATGACATTGTATTGTACACCGGAATTGTTATGCCAATTTATTTTCCCGGGGAGAGGGGAAGGAGGGGTTGGACAAGATTTTGGGGATGGGTGGAGGGTGTCAAAACTCATGTTGCTAAGAAAACCAAAAATTCAGCTTCAGGAAAATACATGTCGAACTGTCAGAAACGAAATTATTGGAGAAAACCTTACATGGACACATTTTTCTAAAATGACCTTTATCAAATGTAGTCCCAACTTTACAAGAAAAAACAAACTGCGCCCGGCCCACCTTCTTTCTGAAGCTTTTAAAAGTCATTTTTTCCCTTCAATTCTAAAAACATAAATTGCTCCCCGTCACTGATTTAAGTCATGTACTGTCTGATTAATTCAGCGTTCTGTATTCTACTTTATTGGTGACATTTATCAAACGTTTGACAACTCGCTCTCTCTTTTTTTTTTTTTTTTTTTAAGCATTACATTTGTGTTAAAATTAAAGTTCCATTTCCCATCTTTGCTTCTGAATATCGGAATAAAAGAGCAATTTAAAACTGTTTTGTTAAATGTTTCTACAGCTTAGAAGCGGTATAAAGGTGAGTCTCTCAGGCATTCAATCTACCGGGTTATTTTACTCTAGTTTGATCTTTAAAAAGATGTTTTAATGACTGTAGCAGTCGGGAAAATGGCCATTTTAGGATGTTTGCAATCTGCATTATCATCTTGTGAACGGCAATAATAAGAAACTGTTTTTGAAAGGATGGTGTCAAGTTTCAGGAAGAAAGTAATAAAAATGCTGGCTGCGATAAGAATAAAACAATTATGAAATGTCATCCCTTTGAGTTTGAAACCACCCATCTGCCTCTGCTGAGCTGGAAGTCACCCCTCCCCTGAGGTTGAAGCCACACCTCTGCTGAGCTGGAAGACCCCCTCCCCTGAGCTTGAAGCAACACCGCTGTCTCTCCTGAGCTGGAAGATACCCCTCCCCTAAGCTTGGAGCCACACTTCTACCTCTGCTGAGCTGGAAGACATCCCCTCCCCTGAGCTTAAAGCCACACCTCTGCCGAGCTGGAAGACACCCCTCCCCTGATCTTGAGGCCATACCTCTTTCTCTGCTGAGCTGGAAGACACCCCTCCCCTAAACTTAAAGCCATACCACTGCCGAGCAGGAAAACATCACTCCCCTGAGCTTGAAGCCACACCTTTGCTGAGCTGGAAGACACCACTACTCTGAGGTTAAAGCCACACCTTTGTCTCAGCTGAGATGAAAGACACACCTCTTCTGAGATTAAAGCCACACCTCTGCCTCTGTTTAACCAAAACACACCTGTCTCCTGAGATTGAAGCCACACCTCTGCTTCTACTGAGCTGGAAGACACTCTTCCCCTGAGCTTGAGGCCACATCTCTGCCTCTCTGACACTCCAGCTGTCTTTGGCAGGTTTTGGTGTTCATTATCTGTTCTTGATGGGGCCCAATGTAAAACTCACACTGGGGCCTGTAGTTTCTTATCTACACCATTGGGAGGGTGGTGAGAATTTAAAGGCCATTTCTGGCTGTGCCCACCAGCCACACACCTCCTCGATCATGTCTTTGTGGCCAGGAGCATTATGTGGATGCACAGTCCATATAGACTCATAACTGCACACGCACAAAGCTCTCCCAGCCATGGAATCATGATCGAGCAGGTGTGAGCATAGCTGGATTTGAGACAAGGATACAAAGGCCTAGGGCACTAGGAAGCAAGAGGTGGGCAGTGGACTGGCACACTAAGGCAGTTAAACAGCCAAACATGTAAATCGCTGCAGTGACAAACCCAGTCCGTAGCCACCCTGCTTACACAGAGGCAAGCAGTGGAGCACTGGCCCTGTGCTTCCCCCATCCTATGCTCCCCCCAAGCACAGCACAAAATGGGGGGAGCACAGGACCAGGGAAGTACACAGAATGGGGAGAGCACAATATGAGAGCACAGGACCAGGGGAACAAACAGAACGGGGAGCACACAGGACAGGTGGTGCACAGGACAGGGCACTTGGGGGGCGGCCTTTGGTGACACTGGGCCTTGGGTGGTAAAATGACGAAATCGAAACCCTGGGTGTGCTTGTTGTACCATATAGCATGACCCACTTGGAGCTGACAGAAACACAATGGACGGGTCCCCGGGAAAACTGAGGGACCTGAAGGACTATTTGGGGGTGGGGAAGGGGGGCTGTGAGAAGCTTCAGGCAAGTAGAACTTGTCAATAAGTCAACTTTTTCTCCCCATCTCAGGTTTAGTTTAAAAGGGAAATTCAAGCTTTGCCATCATTACATGAAGGACTGAAGGGGCGGCGGAATGTCAAAGTGTTCCACATAGTAAGGAAAGCATTCGGCCCCATCCAGGTCTCGGCGGGTCATAGCCAGTCGCTGGCGGGAATAAGATGTTCAATCAGGAGGAAACATTTGGTTTCAATTAATGTAGCTTCCATCGTTAGGCTAATAAATCATACAAGTAGGAACAATTTGATATAGTAGCTCAATCTATAATTAATTAGTCTTTTGGTTGACCAGTGATGGGGCAATCAATAACGCTACCCTTAGACAAGAAAGCGATTTTAATAAATTCATTTAGCCCAGTCTGAAAAGGTGCTTTACGACCCAATGATTCATTGTTGCATTGTGTCCGAGACAGAATGACATTATCCATTCCCGGAGTTCCGGAGGACGTTGTTGTGCTGCGCGCAGGAAATACTCTGTAATTGATAGGAAATTGCCGTGCAGGTGGGACACTTTCTCCTCATTCGTTTAGTCTACTCTTCGTCAGAAAAGATAAAATGGGGTCCAAGGCAAGAAAGCAGTTTTTGCCCACGGCTGATGGTCACCTGACTTTTTTAGTAAGATGTGGTTGGAGCTATCATTCACTAGGCCCCTAGACTTTCTCCAGGCCCTAGACAACTGCCTAGGTTTACTTAGTGAATGACCCGGCTCTGCTCTTCGAGACTATATGTACTTTTGCACGACAGATGTGTCAAATCACTGCTTCATTCAGCTGTTGCATAGGCATGTACATAACTTGACATATTCTGTCTATCCATCTTAGCCTCTGTCATCCTCTTCTTCTTTTGCCCTCCTTTTTTCAGGCATCAAAGGATTTCTCCAAAGAACCCGGTCTTCTCATTATGTGACCAAAGTATCTGAGTATTAATGCGTGCATGAAAAAAGGGCGCAGTGAAAAAAGGACCTGGCTGGATAACGAAATCTGATAAAGATAAACATCGTTGTCACACTTGGTTAACGATAAATACCATTGTAAGAACAGAAGGGAGATAATAATGAAAAGATTTTAAGGAGAATCTGTACTCTAAAATTCTTACAATAACAAGCATACCATTCTATTCCTTATGTTCTCCTGGTCCCCTCTGTGCTGTTTCTGCCTCTCCCTGCTGCAATCCTGGCTTGTAATTGCCAGTTTTAGGCAGTGTTTACAAACAAAAAACATGGCTGCTAACCAGCATGTGATAGACTGAGAGAAGCTCAGTCTGTGACTCGTACAGAGCCTAGAGGGGGTGTGGAGAGGGTGTGTATAACTTCTACCTATCACAGCAGAGCAGCACATTCCTGCCTGAGCCGACAAAGCCGGCAAAGCAAAGAAGATTAGATTATATAACAGAGATAATACAGCCACTGTGCAACTAGGAAAGGCTGTAGTAAGACAGACCACATTAGAACAGGTATAGGAACTTATAGGATAGAAGAAATGGGGCTGAAAATTGTGTTACAGAGTCTCTTTTATGTTAAAAATCGTGACGTTATTCAACAATACAGCTTGACCCGACCCTACTCTCACACAGAACCCTCTCCTGGAGGTGCCTAAATCTAACCACCCCCCAGTGGTGCCTAACCCTAATCCCCCTGGTAGTGCCTGACCCTAACCACCACCACCCCATCCCCCCCCCCGGATTTGCTTAAAACTAACTGCTGCCTGGGTGGTGCCTAATCCTAACCACTCCCCCTGCAGAAACACCCTTGTACACATAGAAACGATAATATCTTAGATAACATAAAATTTGTACATACAAACGAAATAATATGACAAACTATAACGTTGCAAGGTTCTAAAAGATAACATACTTCGAAAACTTTATTGTTCTAATGTTGTTAACGATATTTATCGTGGTGCCTTTTTTCTGCTTTTCTAATTGCATTAGAGTCTATGGCGGCGCCCTTTTTGTCCACCCTCAGCCAGCGCCCTTTTTTCCTGCTACCGTTTTAATAGTACCATCCCTTCTAGTGAACACTCTGGCCTTATTTATGTAAGTATTGACTGGTTACATCTTCTGGCAGTCCAGGGAACTCTCGGTAGATTCCTCCAAACCCATCATTCACAGCATCACATTTTCTATGCATGACCTTATTTATAGTTCAACTTTCACAGCTACAGCGGGATGCAAACGTTTGGGCAACCTTGTTAATCATGATTTTCCTGTATAAATTGTTGGTTGCTTTGATAAAAAATGTCAGTTAAATATATCATATAGGAGACACACACAGTGATACTTGAGAAGTGAAATGAAGTTTATTGGATTTACAGAAAGTGCGCAATAATTGTTTAAATAAAATTAGGCAGGTGCATAACTTTGGGCACTGTTGTCATTTTACTGATTCCAAAACCTTTAGAACTAATTATTGGAACTCAAATTGGCTTGGTAAGGTCAGTGACCCCTGACCTACATACACAGGTGAATCCAATTATGAGAGAGTATTTAAAGAGACACTGAAGCGAAAAAAAATTATGATATTATGATTTGTATGTGTAGTACAGCTAAGAAATAAAACATTAAGATCAGATACATCAGTCTAATTGTTTCCAGTACAGGAAGAGTTAAGAAACTCCAGTTGTTATCTCTATGCAAAAAAGCCATTAATCTCTGCGACTTTCAAAGTTGTGGAGAGGGCTGTTATCTGACTTTTATTATCTCAAGTTTTATTGAACTATTTACTTTTTCTCTGTCAGAGGAGAGGTCATTAGTTCACAGACTGCTCTGAAAGAATCATTTTGAATGCTGCGTGTTGTGTAATCTGCACATATTATAGAATGATGCAATGTTAGAAAAAACACTATATACCAGAAAATAAAAATATGAGAATATTTTCTTTGCTGCTAAACTTCTAGTAATTATTCATAGTACACAACCAATTCATTATATCATATATTTTTTTACGCTTCAGTGTCTCTTTAAGGGGGTCAACTGTAAGTTTCCACCCTCTTGTAATTTTCTCTGAAGAGTAGCAACATGGGGGTCTCAAAACAACTCTCAAATGACCTGAAGACAAAGATTGTTCACCATCATGGTTTAGGGGAAGGATAGCTGTCTGTTTCCACAGTTAGGAACCTATTGAGGAAATGGAAGACCTCAGGCTCAGTTTTTAAGTTAAGGTTCAAAGTGGCTGACCAAGAAAAATCTCAGACAGAAGCGACAAATGGTGAGAACAGTCAGAGTCTACCCACAGATCAGCACCAAAGACCTACAACATCATTTTGCTGCAGATGGAGTCACTGTGCATCGTTCAACCATTCGGCGCATTTTACACAAGGAGATGCTGTATACGGGAGTGGTGCAGAGGAAGCCTTTTCTCCACCCACAGCACGAACAGAGCTGCTTGTGGTATGCTGCTAAAGCACATTTGGACAAGTCAGCTTCATTTTGGAATAAGGTGCTGTGGACTGACGAGTTATTTGGGCGCAACAAGAGGCGTTATGCATGGAGGAAAAAGAACACAGCATTTCAAGAAAAACACCTGCTACCTACAGTAAAATATGGTGGTGGGTCCATGATTCTGTGGGGCTGTGTGGCCAGTGCAGGGACTGGGAATCTTGTCAAAGTTGAGGGACGCATGGATTCCACTTAGTAACAGCAGATTCTGGAGACCAATGTCCAGGAATCAGTGACAAAGCTGAAGCTGCACCGAGGCAGGATCGTTCAACAGGACAATGTCCCTAAGCACTGCTCAAAATCCACTGGCATTCATGCAGAGGAACAAGTACAATGTTCTGGAATGGCCATCTCAGTCCCCAGACCTGAATATAATTGAAAATCTGTGGTGTGAGTTATAAAGAGCTGTCCATGCCCGGAAGCCATCAAACCTGAATGAACTAGAGATGTTTTGTAAAGAGGAATGGTCCAAAATACCTGCAACCTGAATCCAGACTGTCATTGAAACCTACAGGAAGTGTTTAGAGGCTGTAATTTCTGCAAAAGGAGAATCAACTAAATAATAATTTTATTTCTTTTTTGTGGTGCCCACATTTATGCACCTGCCTAATTTTGTTTAAACAGTTATTGCACACTTTCTGTAAATCCAATAAACTTAATTTCACTTCTCAAATATCACCGTGTGTGTCTCCTATATGATATATTTAACTGACATTTTTGTACTATAACAACCAACGATTTATACAGGAAAATCATGACGATTAATAAGGTTGCCCAAACTTTCGCATCCCACTGTATATGTTACTACTACTGGAAAGACCATAGCTTGAACTATCCTGATCTGTGTTGGTAAAGTGACATCTCTAGCCTTTCGTACCGTATCCAAAGTGGCCATAGTTTTCCTCTTTGCATTTTACCAACTGGAAAATCTGTGTGTGTATATACAGTATATAGGTATATAGTTGTAATGATCGGTGGGCACAGAGAGTGTCTGATTACCGGTGATCTGCAGTATCACCGGAAATACAGATATATACCAGATTATAAGTGATCTGCAGTCTCACCGATAATCCGAAATATACTAACTAACCTCTGTTCACCTGAGTAGAGTGTAGTGTTTGGTGTAACAGTAACACTTTGAGGACTAGGCCTCAGTGCAGCAAGGAGTACTGCACAGATTCCTTCCGCAGACCTGAGCTCTCCAAGGCAGGAGGAGTCAGACTGACAGTGGGAAGGATGTCTGAAAGTGACCCTCAGGAGGAAGGGTCGCTAACAGAGCGAGGAACCGCCTCTAATGGTAAGGTCGGTTCTCGAGGTCGGACAAGCCAGGTCGTAAACACACGGAGAGATAAAGTACAAGATCAGGAGACAAAGGCGGAGTCTAAGTACAGGCAGGGTTTGGCAAAAGGGTATCAGAAATATCGAGGTACAGAATCAGGAGGCTAAGGCGGAGTCTAGAATCGAGCCGGGGGTCGGCAACAGAGTATCAGAAATATCGAGGTACAATATCAGAGTTCAGAAGAGTAGTGAAAGCAGGCAAAAGTCATAACAGATAATCACAATCAAACTAGTACTTTAGCTATCAACAGAATCTAGCTAAGTGTAGGATTACAGCTCCAGCTGGTCCCGGCACACTTGCGGATCTGACTACGGATCTGGGTGCTCCCACATGTGTGATCGCACGCCAGACAAAGAGCAAGTGAACAACCAGCAGTATATATACTCTAGGACCTTTCCAGGACCTCCCTAATTGCTGGTCCAATGAGAGCAGTGGAATTTGTCAGCTGACCCAGCTGGTCAGCCGACTCCCTTCTAATTGCTATTTAAACTCTGCCTCTGTGCTCGCGCGCGTGTAAGTCTGAATCTTGGTGGACTATCAGTCCCAGCCACACCAGTACAGTCATGCAATGTATCTAGAGCGGGGGCCGCCTCTGATGCGGATTCCGCCGTTACCAATGCGGACTCCGCCGTTACCAATGCGGATTCCACCGCACTGCCTATGCGGCATGCAGCGTTTTTTCCGCGTTGTGACGCAATGCTGGACGCGGAAACAGCCGCCCCACCTCGAGAGACAGCGGCCTTTCCGCGTTTCCTTACAGTACCCCCCCCGAGGAGTGGACTCCGGACAACTCCTACCAGGTGTCTCGGGATGTAAGGTATGAAACTCCCTCCTTAACTCGTCTGCATGCATGCGTGAACCCGGTACCCATTGTCTCTCCTCAATGCCGTACCCTTTCCAATGTACGAGGTACTGAACCGAGTTTTGTACCGTGCGGGAATCTAAAATCTTTTCCACTTCATATTCAGGTTGGGCATCTACTAACACAGGAGGAGGAGGAGTGGGACCCACCTGGACTGCGGGTTTAAGAAGTGATACGTGGAAGGACCTCACTCCCCGCATGCTGGTGGGAAGATCAACTTTATATGTGACCTCGTTGATCTTCCTAGCAACTGGGAATGGACCCACGAACCTGGGACCAAGTTTGTCAGAAGGTTGTCTCAGGGTCAAGTGACGTGTGGATACCCAGACCAAGTCCCCTGGTCGGAACCTCCACTCTACTGAGCGTTTTTTGTCAGCTTGACCCTTCTGACTCAGAAATGCCTTTTCTAGGTTACTTTTTACCGTCCCCCAAAGGTCCCTAAATGACTTTTGCCAGACCTCCAGGGCTGGGAACGGAGTGGAGGCCACAGGAAGTGGGGAGAACTTAGGTGATCTCCCCGTTACTACCTGGAAGGGAGAAAATCCAGAGGATGAGTTTTTTAAATTGTTCTGAGTAAACTCTGCGAAGGGCAAGAACCTGACCCAATCGTCTTGCGCCTCTGCAACATAGCACCTCAAGAACTGCTCTAAGGACTGGTTTATCCTCTTGGTCTGGCCATTAGTCTGAGGATGATATCCTGATGAAAATGATAGCTTTATTCCCATAAGCTGACAAAAAGCCTTCCAAAATCGGGAGACAAATTGGACTCCCCTATCAGAGACTATGTCTTCAGGAATGCCGTGCAACCGAAAGACATGCGTAATGAATAACTCGGCCAATTCCTGAGCCAAGGGGAGTCCTTTCAATGACACAAAGTGGGCCATTTTGCTAAAGCGGTCAACTATGACCCAAATGACCGCCATGCCTTCGGATCTGGGAAGTTCACCCACAAAATCCATAGACAGGTGGGTCCATGGCTCACTCGGGGTGGGCAAAGGCTGCAGAGTGCCGACAGGTGCCAGCCGGGAGGGTTTGCTCCTGGCACATATCGCACACTCCCTCACATACTCCTTACAATCTGCTGCCAGAGAGGGCCACCAGGCACATCTGGCCACCAGATCCTGTGTTCTGGATGCCCCTGGATGCCCAGCGTTCTTATGCATATGAAACATCTCCAGTACCTGGAGACGAAAAGGCAGAGGGATAAATAGAACCCCTGCTGGCTTCCCTTCCGGGATGTCCTGCTGAAAGGGGATCAAAGTCTCCTTCCAATCCTCCCAAGTTCCAGTTGCTGCCAATATGAACCTCTGGGGAACAATGGTCTCTGGAACGGAGGGCTGTGCTGTCTCTGCCTCAAAACACCTGGATAACGCATCCGCCTTAACGTTCTTGCTACCTGGAGTGTACGTAATAATGAAACTAAACCTAGAGAAAAATAGCGACCATCGAGCCTGACGAGGGCTCAACCTCTTAGCCCCCTCGATGTACTCTAAGTTTTTGTGATCGGTGTAAACCGTGATGGTATGCTCAGCTCCCTCTAACCAATGTCGCCATTCCTCGAAAGCCAATTTAATAGCCAAAAGCTCCCTGTTGCCAATATCATAGTTCCTTTCTGCAGGGGAGAACCTCCGAGAAAAGTAAGCACACGGATGCATTCTACCCTGCAAACCTGACCGCTGAGACAGCACAGCCCCCACCCCAACCTCCGAAGCATCCACCTCAACAATAAACGGAAAGGACGTATCCACATGTCTGAGGATGGGTGCTGAACAGAATAGGCTCTTCAGGGTGGCAAACGCCCGTACAGCCTCAGGAGACCAGTGAGTGGTATCTGCTCCTTTTTTAGTAAGACTGGTAAGGGGAGAGATGACCGTGGAGTACCCCTTAATAAATCTCCTATAATAATTGGCAAAACCGAGGAAACGTTAGAGGGACTTTAACCCAACCGGCTGAGGCCACTCTAGAACTGCGGAGACCTTGGCGGGATCCATAGTCAGGCCCGTGGTGGAAATTATGTACCCCAGGAAGGAGACAGAAGTTACCTCAAAAATACATTTTTCAAGTTTGGCATACAAAGAGTTCTGCCTAAGCTGATTTAACACAAACCTCACATGGGTTCTATGTTCGGAGAGGTTGTTGGAGAAGATAAGGATGTCGTCAAGGTAGACTAGAACAGATCTCCCCAACACCTCTCTGAAGACCTCATTGATGAGTTCCTGGAAAACGGCCGGGGCATTACAAAGCCCGAAGGGCATTACCAGGTACTCATAATGCCCATCTGGAGTATTAAAGGCCGTTTTCCACTCATCGCCCTTTCTTATGCGTATGAGGTTGTACGCGCCCCGCAAATCCAGTTTGGAAAAGATCTTGGCACCAGTGATTTGAGTGAACAAATCGTCTATCAGAGGCAGCGGATAGCGATTTTTCACTGTAATTTTGTTAAGGCCGCGATAATCAATGCAGGGTCGCAGGCCTCCATCTTTCTTTTTAACAAAAAAGAACCCGGCTCCAGCAGGAGACCGGGACGGGCGAATGAAACCTTTGGCCAAATTCTCACGGATATAATCCTGCATGGCCAATTTCTCGGGTCCCGACAAATTATACAAATGGCCCCGAGAGGGTACACAACCTGAACGGAGATCGATGGGACAGTCGAAAGGGCGATGTGGGGGCAGTTTGTCAGCTGCCTTGGGACAAAATACATCGGAAAATTCTGAGTACTGGTCTGGCCCACCTCCCACCTGTATTCTAGTTTGCCCCAATGCTACCTTTCCCAAACACCATCGAGAACAATGAGGTGACCAGGAAGTTAGCTGACCCGTGGCCCAGTCTATTTGAGGTGAATGAGTTTGCAACCACGGCATACCTAGGATAATATTGGAGGTGGACATCTGTAACACAAAAAAAACGTAACTGTTCCCCATGTAATACCCCTATGGCGACTTTCACCTCCGGGGTCTGTGACAGTGGGCGCTCTCGTTGCAAAGGAGAATCGTCCACCGCTGTGACCAGAATGGGGGGACTTACTGGAGTGAGGGGAATACCCAACTCCTGAGCAAATTCAAGATTCATAAAGTTAGCCGCTGAGCCAGAATCAATAAATGCTTCAGTGGCTACTGACTTATTCTCCCATGCAATGGTACAGGGGAGAAGCAATTTCTTCTCTTTGAGGGGCGAAAATTGTGTGCCTAGGGTGTCACCCCCCACTACTCCTAGGCAAAGTCGTTTCCCGACTTGTTAGGACAATTACGCACCCTATGCCCTGCCTCTGCACAGTATAGGCACAGTCGTTCCGTCATCCTCCGCCTTCGCTCCACCTGGGTCAGTCTTGATCGACCAATTTGCATTGGCTGAGGTGGAGGCAAGGCCAGAGAGGGCGAGACAGGCAGAGATGCTGTTACTGAGGATGCAGCGGATGTTGCTGCGTACGAAGTCACTCTGACACGGTGACTGCCCCTAGCCTGCCTCTGATGGCGTAGCCTGCGATCAACTCGAATGGCCGATGATATGGCCTCATCAACTGTCTTGGGCTCGGGTATGGTTAACATTAGATCGGAGACCTCCTCCGACAACCCAGACAAGAAGTAATCCATCAGGGCAAAGTTGTCAAATCTAGCGGTGACTGACCACCTACGGAACTCTGCCGCATAATCCTCGACCGAACCTCTGCCTTGCCGCAAAAGTTTGAGCTTCCGCTCCGAGGACGCAGCAAGGTCAGGGTCGTCATAAATTACGGCCATGGCCCTAAAGAATTCCTCTACCGAGGTCAGAGCAGTATCGGTAGGAGGCAGGTTATATGCCCATGACTGGGAGTCACCAGTCAGCAAAGTTTTGATAAAGGTGACCCGTTGGGTCTCAGTCCCCGAGGATCGGGGTCTCAACTCGAAGTACGATAACACTCTACTCCTAGAATTCCGGAAGTCAGACTTGTGGCCGGAAAATTTATCAGGTACAGGCATGCGAATGTCGTCACTAGGAGGGGATCGCACTGAATCAACTGACGTCTGGAGGGTACGCACTGAGCCTGATAGAGCATCGATTAAGGCTTTGTGCTGGCCCAGTGCTTGATGGATACTGTCCACCGAAGTGGCAAGCGCAGTCAGAGGATCAGTGCGTTCCATCTGTCTTTTGGTCTGGCGTTCTGTAACGATCGGTGGGCACAGAGAGTGTCTGATTACCGGTGATCTGCAGTATCACCGGAAATACAGATATATACCAGATTATAAGTGATCTGCAGTCTCACCAATAATCCGATATACTAACTATACTAACTAACCTCTGTTCACCTGAGTAGAGTGTAGTGTTTGGTGTAACAGTAACACTTTGAGGACTAGGCCTCAGTGCAGCAAGGAGTACTGCACAGATTCCTTCCGCAGACCTGAGCTCTCCAAGGCGGGAGGAGTCGGACTGTCAGCGGGAACGATGTCTGAAAGTGACCCTCAGGAGGAAGGGTCGCTAACAGAGCGAGGAACCGCCTCTAACGGTAAGGTCGGTTCTCGAGGTCGGACAAGCCAGGTCGTAAACACACGGAGAGATAAAGTACAAGATCAGGAGACAAAGGCGGAGTCTAAGTACAGGCAGGGTTCGGCAACAGGGTATCAGAAATATCGAGGTACAGAATCAGGAGGCTAAGGCGGAGTCTAGAAACGAGCCGGGGGTCGGTAACAGAGTATCAGAAATATCGAGGTACAATATCAGAGTTCAGAAGAGTAGTCAAAGCAGGCAAAAGTCATAACAGATAATCACAATCAAACTAGTACTTTAGCTATCAACAGAATCTAGCTAAGTGTAGGATTACAGCTCCAGCTGGTCCCGGCACACTTGCGGATCTGACTACGGATCTGGGTGCTCCCACATATGTGATCGCACGCCAGACAAAGAGCAAGTGAACAACCAGCAGTATATATACTGTAGGACCTTTCCAGGACCTCCCTAATTGCTGGTCCAATGAGAGCAGTGGAATTTGTCAGCTGACCCAGCTGGTCAGCCGACTCCCTTCTAACTGCCATTTAAACTCTGCCTCTGTGCTCGCGCGCGTGTAAGTCTGAATCTTGGTGGACTATCAGTCCCAGCCACACCAGTACTGTCATGCTATGTATCTAGAGCGGGGGCAGCCTCTGATGCGGATTCCGCCGTTACCAATGCGGACTCCGCCGTTACCAATGCGGATTCCGCCGCACTGCCCATGCGGCATGCAGCGTTTTTTCCGCGTTGTGACGCCATGCTGGACGCGGAAACAGCCGCCTCACCTCGAGAGATGGCGGCCTTTCCGCGTTTCCTTACAATAGTATATTAGCACAAGAGAGGCATTGGAAGTTAATGAGTATGGAATCATTTTCTGCAGTGGAGCTGCAAACGGACGGTTCTGGCTTATTTGCTTGCATTCGGTTGTACATTCACAATAAGTCTCATGGCCATTTGCAATCGCTCTGCAGTTCTGGGCAGTTCAGAATGCTGTCATCATTTCACCAATTGCTTGCTGCAGCTGAGTTGCGGCCAAATAGCCCTGGTTTCCTGCATGCATGTTGTTACATAATACTGCATGTATTTCTTATAGGAGTCCTTTGCATTTACAGCCAGCTAGCAAATGGTAATCAAGCCAGCTCAGGATTGAATGATTACCATTCAGCTGTGTGGAAATTTGCATGCTTGCATCCATTGGTTGATGCCGGCATAAATGTCTGCCTCCCATTTTAGACTTTGCCCGACATAGCGGTCAGTACGCTGGTCTGCTGGGCACTTTGTCACTCTGTAAAAGATCTGTTATTGTAGTTCAATTCGACCTTTTTACTTGTGCTTTAGCTAGTTTCTTGATAAATATACAGGTTCTTCTCAAAAAATTAGCTTATTGTGATAAAGTTAATTATTTTCTGTAATGTACTGATAAACATTAGACTTTCATATATTTCAGATAGATTCATTACACACAACTGAAGTAGTTCAAGCCTTTTATTGTTTTAATATTGATGATTTTGGCATACAGCTCATGAAAACCCAAAATTCCTATCTTAAAAAATTAGCATATTTCATCCGACCAATAAAAGAAAAGTGTTTTAAAAACAAAAAAGTCAACCTTCAAATAATTATGTTCAATTATGCACTCAATACTTGGTCGGGAATCCTTTTGCAGAAATGACTGCTTCAATGCGGCGTGACATGGAGGCAATCAGCCTGTGACACTGCTCAGGTGTTATGGAGGCCCAGGATGCTTCGATAGCAGTCTTAAGCTCATCCAGAGTGTTAGGTCTTGCGTGTCTCAACTTTCTCTTCACAATATCCCACAGATTCTCTATGATTGAGCACAGTAATACCATGGTCAGTAAACCATTTGCCAGTGGTTTTGGGGCTGTGAGCAGGTGCCAGGTCGTGCTGAAAAATGAAATCTTCATCTCCATAAAGCTTTTCAGCAGATGGAAGCATGAAGTACTCCAAAATCTCCTGATAGCTACCTGCATTGACCCTGCCCTTGATAAAACACAGTGGACCAACACCAGCAGCTGACATGGCACCCCAGACCATCACTGACTGTGGGTAATTGACACTGGACTTCAGGCATTTTAGCATTTCCCTTTCCCCAGTCTTCCTCCGGACTCTGGCACCTTGATTTCCGAATGACATGCAAAAGTTGCTTTCATCCGAAAAAAGTACTTTGGACCACTGAGCAACAGTCCAGTGCTGCTTCTCTGTAGCCCAGGTCAGGCGCTTCTGCCGCTGTTTCTGGTTTCAAAAGTGGTTTGACCTGGGGAATGCGGCACCTGTAGCCCATTTCCTGCACACGCCTATACACGGTGGCTCTGGATGTTTCTACTCCAGACTCAGTCCACTGCTTCCACAGGTCCCCCAAGGTCTGGAATCGGTCCTTCACCACAATCTTCCTCAGGGTCCGGTCACCTCTTCTCGTTGTGCAGCGTTTTCTGCCACACTGTTTCCTTCCCACAGACTTCCCACTGAGGTGCCTTGAAACAGCACTCTGGAAACAGCCTATTCGTTCAGAAATTTCTTTCTGTGTCTTACCCTCTTGCTTGAGGGTGTCAATGATGGCCTTCTGGACAGCAGTCAGGTCGGCAGTCTTACCCATGATTGCGGTTTTGAGTAATGAACCAGGCTGGGAGTTTTTAAAAGCCTCAGGAATCTTTTGCAGGTGTTTAGAGTTAATTAGTTGATTCAGATGATTAGGTTAATAGCTCGTTTAGAGAACCTTTTCATGATATGCTAATTTTTTAAAATAGGAATTTTAGGTTTTCATGAGCTGTATGCCAAAATCATCAATATTAAAACAATAAAAGGCTTGAACTACTTCAGTAGTGTGTAATGAATCTAAAATATATGAAAGTCTAATGTTTATCAGTACATTTAAGAAAATAATGAACTTTATCACAATATGCTAATTTTTTGAGAAGGACCTGTATATGCAGACTTGCTAATATATATTTATCCGTTAGTTGAGCCGTTTGTTATTTTTCTGTATTATTGTGTATTACCTTGTTTCCATGCCTGATGGACGTTCGCTGCAGTGAAGTCCATTATCCTGATAGCTTGGATTCTGCCATCACCACGTTAGTGACTGGTAGTATTCCTGCTACTCTAGTTTCTGGGAACATAACTATAGGCTGTGGTTGCTATTAGTTACGTTCTTTCCTGTAGTCTTGCCTGTGTGGATGCTTGCTGGTGACTGTAGTTAGCCTGCTTGCTCTGCTTCTGTGGACGTGACTGTGAGCTGCGGTTGCTACTAGTTCCACTCCAATCTATAGTCCTGTCTTGTACCTATCTGAATGCTTGCTATCGCTAGGGCAGCGCAACATTGCACTGCGATGCCATTGTGTCTTATTTGTAGAGATATTGGAAGCCCAGAGCTGTAGCTGTTCTGGGCAACCTGTGTAACCTCTTCCATTATCCAGCTACCAGCCTTGTTGCTCTGGGTGGTCAAAGTATAACCCCCAGACAGGCATTACACAAACACAGAATGAACAGGCAGCAAGCAACCTGAGAGAGAGAAGACCTTCCTTTTGTCTTGCAAACCATTGGCTGCCATTCATCTTTCCTAAATCTAAAGAAATCCTGAAGTGAAAAATAGGAAAATACATTTACTTACCTCAGCAGTGAGGAGGCTCGAAATCAGGCATATGGGACTCCAGTCTTCAAGGGCCGAGGTCCTCACACATTTTTTGGACTCCGCCTCCTCCTCCTATGGTGCTACAGCCAGATTTGGGCCTTGGACTTCTTCGTTTTCCTGCCCCATCCAGCTTTATTGATTTCAGAGGCTTCTCTTAAGGTTTCTGAAGCAAAAAAAAAATGATATAATGAATTGTGTGTGTAGTACGGATAATTACTAGAACATTAGTATCAAAAACAAATATTCTCATATTTTTATTTTCAGTTATATAGGGTTTTTTTTTTATAACATTGCATCAATGTCCTGCTTCCTTCATCATGCTACATCTGCTATTGTAATCACCTATTCTGTATTTTATAACAGTGTTCATATTTGATGTTTATCATTGTCTGTATCATTATGTATCCCTTGTTTGTTTTCTTACATTGCACAGCGCCGTGGAATATGTTGGCGCTTTACAAATTTATAATAATAATTGTCTAATATTTGCAGTTTACACACTACTCAGCATTCTAAATGATTTTACAGAGCAGGCCGGTGAACTATTGACCTGTCCTCTGCAGAGAAAAAGAAAATACAGCGACTGACAGTTGAGATAACACGCTTCAGAAGACAGAGCTCTCTGCGACTTTGAAAGTCGTGGAGCTCAATGACTCTTTTGCATAGATAACTGGAGTTTCTTAACTCTTCCTGTACTGGAAACAATATTTGACCCGTGTCTCTGCTCCTAATGTTTTTATTTTTTAGCTGTACTACAAATCATTGTATCATAATATTTTTTTCACTTCAGTGTCTCTTTAAGTCTGGAACATCACCTTTCACCTGTCCGGGTAGGGAGATCCTACCAGTAGCTAGGCTACTGCTGGCATAGCTCTCAGGATTCGGAACACTTGCTCATGCAAGCCGTACTGCTGCGACAAAGTAAGGATACCTTTGGTAAGGCATTTTTGGCACAGCTCAAATTAACCACTTAGGTCTATCTGGACGGATATATCCGTCCAGATAGCATGCCCTACTGCTGCTGCGCCCACGCTGCCTTCCGTTGGCCCCGAGACCACAGGAATAAATAATCATAAACTGTTGAAACTGTTTGCAGCTAGATTTGCTGTGTAAACTACCTAAACTTTAGATAAGATATATAGACAAGTTACTTGTTCTAGTTAGTTTTTCATCTCGGATCCGCTTTAAGTTGAGGGTGCTTTCACACTGGGTGGGTGGGTTGTGGTAATTTTACCGCACCCCATCGTAGTGCAATGAAAACCTATGGGGCCCGTTCATACCAACGTGGTGCTGGGCGATGCGATGGAAGTGATGTTTTCGCAGCATCCCTGACTCAAGGACAGATCTACGTTACCACGCGGTTCTGCGGCGACGTGCGGCAGAGTGGAAGTCATGTAAGTCTATGGCGATGCAGGGTTGCTTAAAGATTTACGCCTTGGCGTTGCGCTGCAAGCATGCGTGGAAGTGTATTTTTATAATACACTTCCGTGCACTATTTCCGAAACCGGAAGTGAGTGCAAGCGTCACTTCCTGTTTGGCTGTCAGAAGGGGAGAAGGGGATTGCTGCATAGTAACGTGGTAATCCCCAGAGGCCTGTTTTTGGCGCTGTGGTGTGGCACCGATACCACACCGATACCACCAATACGCAGTCTGAAACGGGCCTCAGGCTTACTGTCCTCTCCAAGCATTACTGGCTGGACTCTGTGTCATGCATTTGGTAAAATAATCCTTAGATAACCTTTTTCATTAGCAATTTAAATATGAAGAAATCTCTATGGTTTTGTAATAACACATCTCATATTGTCCCTACTATATAACATAGATTGGAGGTACATAGTTTTTTATAGAACCAGAAGAGGTAGTTGAGGAGGACAGGCAAGCTAAATTTAATTTACTTTCTTTTTGCCCTATTATTCATCAAATGTCCTTTGATCCAAGGAAACATCATAATTAGACGATGCTGGCCACGGCAGAGGAAGAGGGGGTTAACTTACCATGCTGCCATCTTAGCCTATGCGCTCCCCTCGCGTTCCACATCACTCCCATGTTTCCTTCTTCCGGGCTGAACGAGGAAGCATAGGGATGAGATGAAACATGATGTGGAATGCAATTGGAGCGCATCGGCTAAGGTGTCAGCATGGTTAAGTTAACCCCCCCACCTTCCTCTCCCATGGGCAGTGCTGCCTAAATTATATTTTGATCCAAGGAATCTGGTAGAATCTTGCAAAGCACGTTGAATTCAACACAATTTCCGACCTTCAATGTGGTTTTTTTTCCAGGAGGTAAATCTACCACTTGTCGTCCTTTTTTAAATTACTAATTCGTTTTTTTCATAGATTTCATTTTTGCCAATATTAAAGAGAAACCATGACCAAGAATTGAACTTCATCCCAATCAGTAGCTGATACCCCCTTTCCCATGAGAAATCTTTTCCTTTTCACAAACAGATCATCAGGGGGCGCTGTAAGGCTGATTTTGTGGTGAAACCCCTCCCACAGTGTGATGTCAGCCCCTCACAGCACTGAGGTTCTGACATCATACTGTGGGAGCCTTGTTGCATTGTGGGAACAGCTAACAGCTGTTTACAGAGGTTTCCAACTGCCAAAAAAGTAAGCAGCATCTCCTTCCAGTGACATCACCTGTCAGCAGTAAAGATGTCACCATGTGATTAATGTCAGAATGTGAATCAGGGAGAGGAAAGATTTGACAATGGGCAAACACTGACAGAATCATTTATACATAATTATTGTAAATATGAAGCACTTTTTATTACATTATTTTCACTGGAGTTCAGGGACATAACTAGAAATCATGGGGCCCCCCAGCGAAACTTTAGATGGGGCCCCCTCCCGCCTTCTCTCCATGCTCAGACTCCTCAAGCATTACTACAGTACACAGCACTTGGGGAGAGGTAGAGAGGTTAGAGGCTGGCTACTGTACACAAGACCCTGCTGCACACTGCGTAGGGACTGTCTACAAATCTTTGTCTGCAAAACTTTGTTTGATTCCTTATCAGTGGCTGAGCAGATGCAGTCATTAGACCTGTGCAAAGAGCAGAAAGTTTTTTTTTTATCTCCTTGACCTTAGTTCTCAGTCTGTCAGGGTGGGGCCCACTGTGGCTTCTGGGCCCCCCGGCAGCTGCATCCCTTGCAGGGTCTATTGTTACGCCCCTGCTGGAGTTCCTCTTTAATGTCACTTGGCACTGCTACATGTATGAACACTGCAGTGTACTGTTTCTTCTCTGCTGCTATGAAGTCCAGTTCATTAGTCACTTCATGTTTTCCCATCCGACCAGTGGGGTAAACAAATATACATAAATGGGCCCCCCAGGAAAACTTTAACGGGGCGTCTACCAGTCACACTCACTTTCCTTGGGGTGACCCCCCAGCAGACTACAAGTCATGGCCACCCCAGAAAAATGTTGATGCCCCCCCAATGTTGTTACCCTTTCCCTTGCCTACCCTTGTTGACCATCACAACCTAGAGGCACACCTAGTAAGGGTCATAAAACATGTGTTGACATTGTAATCTTCACACCCATAACAAGTATAGCCACAAGTACATCTGATCTGAAGGATGGCCTCTATATTAATTTGGAGGTAGTGAAGTAGTAGTTGGGTCCCCCTTACAGCTCTGGGCTCCTCTGTCATTGCAAGGGCTGCTCCCCTGTAGTTACGCCCCTGCCCTCTAGCTAGAATCATACAGTGTGGCCATTGTGACCCCTCCCATACATTACATATGTGGCCACTGTGACCACTCCTCCCATAGCAAGTGTGGCCACCATGACCCCTCCCACCAGTAGCAGGTGTGGCCACAATGACCCCTCCCACCGAAAGCAAAGCAAGTGCCCTGCATGGAGGAAGGATATGAAGCTGGGTCTCTTCGTTTGCCACCTGTGCCTGCAGAAATTGGTCCCACAACAGTTATGCATCTGCTGCTGCTTACCTATTGGTATCCGTGTCCCATTGTGGAACCCATATTGCTTAGAGCATAGCTCCCAACAGGGGCGTTGCGAGCCCCAAAGATCAGTGGCACGTGCCCCGAATATCTCCCAGGCAGAGTGAGCTGCGGTGCCTCAAAGGCGGGCATGCCGAGAGCTGTTGTGCATCATTCGGGGGTATGCTGGGTGCTGTAGTGCCTCTATGTGGGCATACTGGGTGCTGTGGTTCTTCTGTGGGGGTATTCTGGGAGTTATGGTGCCTCAATGGATGACCCGTAGGAGCAGGGCCAGCCTTTGACCCGTGCGACCGGAGCGATCGCTCAGGGCGCCGGCTTCCAGGGGGGGCGCCGAGCTCCTACCGCCCTGGCCGCATATTTATTCTGTGCTGCAGCAGCTGCGGGGACGGCTTGGTCTATTGCGTCTCCCTCTGGCTCCGCCCCCTGGTGCCGCTGGGGGTGATGGGGACGAAGACCAGCAACTGCTGCTGCGCTGCCTCTTGGAGTCAGCGTGAGACTCCGACCAGAGTCGAGGAGTCGGAGCCATTTTGGATACCTGGAGTCGGAGTTGGAGTCAGAGTTGTGGTTTCATAAACTGAGGAGTCGAAGTTGGAGTCGGAAGATTTCTGTTTCGCAGCCCTGCTAGTAGCCTATACACACTAAGGAGTAGATCTGCCTATATATACTAAAGGGGGGATCTGCCTAAGTGGGGGGTGGGAATAGGTCTTAAATGTCTATATACACGAAAGGGCGTATCTGGTGCCTATATACAGTTAGGCCTGTGTGTGTGTGTGTGCACACACACGCGAAGAGGTAGAGTGACCAGACGTCCCGGATTGCCCGGGACACGTCCCGGATTCGGGGTCCGCTGTCCCAGGCTTAATGAGGTCCCGGGAAACGTCCCGCTTTCAGCAGCGGGACGTCCCGGCATCGGGACTCTGGCCACTCTCTCCTCAATGAACTGGCAGCGGCGTCTATAGACGCCGTGCCAGTTCATTGCCTGCAGCCCCGCTCCAGCCTCCTCTTCCGGTGTCTGTTTCCGACACCGGCAGGCGAGCAGGGCTACGGCAAGATGGCTCCCGGAGCCCTGTACTGGAGACCTATTTGTGTCTCTAGTACAGGGCTTCGGGCACCATCTTGCCGTAGCCCTGCTCTGCCAGGCTGTCAGCGCGGGAGACTGCAGGAAAAGTCCCAGGAGCAGCGCGCCAGAGGCCGGAGACTTCTGCCAGGTGAGTAAATGCTTTCTTTTCCAGGTGAAATGTTTGCCCGCATTGTTTCTTTTCCAGGTGAAATGTTTGCCCGCATTGTTTCTTTTCCAGGTGAAATGTTTGCCCGCATTGTTTCTTTTCTGGTGAAATGTTTGCCTGCATTGTTTCTTTTCTGGTGAAATGTTTGCCCGCATTGTTTCTTTTCCAGGTGAAATGTTTGCCCGCATTGTTTCTTTTCTGGTGAAATGTTTGCCTACATTGTTTCTTTTCTGGTGAAATGTTTGCCCGCATTGTTTCTTTTCTGGTGAAATGCTTGCCCGCATTGTTTCTTTTCTAGCGAAATGTTTGCCCGCAGTGCGTTTCTTTGCTGGTGAAATGTTTGCCCGCATTGTTTCTTTTCTGGTGAAATGTTTGCCCGCATTGTTTCTTTTCTGGTGAAATGTTTGCCTACATTGTTTCTTTTCTGGTGAAATGTTTGCTCGCATTGTTTCTTTTCTGGTGAAATGTTTGCCCGCATTGTTTCTTTTCTGGTGAAATGTTTGCCTACATTGTTTCTTTTCTGGTGAAATGTTTGCTCGCATTGTTTCTTTTCTGGTGAAATGTTTGCCCGCATTGTTTCTTTTCTGGTGAAATGTTTGCCCGCATTGTTTCTTTTCTGGTGAAATGATTGCCCGCATTGTTTCTTTTCTAGCGAAATGTTTGCCCGCAGTGCGTTTCTTTGCTGGTGAAATGTTTGCCCGCATTGTTTCTTTTCTGGTGAAATGTTTGCCCGCATTGTTTCTTTTCTGGTGAAATGTTTGCCTACATTGTTTCTTTTCTGGTGAAATGTTTGCCCGCATTGTTTCTTTTCTGGTGAAATGTTTGCTCGCATTGTTTCTTTTCTGGTGAAATGTTTGCCCGCATTGTTTCTTTTCTGGTGAAATGTTTGCCTACATTGTTTCTTTTCTGGTGAAATGTTTGCTCGCATTGTTTCTTTTCTGGTGAAATGTTTGCCCGCATTGTTTCTTTTCTGGTGAAATGTTTGCCCGCATTGTTTCTTTTCTGGTGAAATGTTTGCCCGCATTGTTTCTTTTCTGGTGAAATGTTTGCCCGCATTGTTTCTTTTCTGGTGAAATGTTTGCTCGCATTGTTTCTTTTCTGGTGAAATGTTTGCCTACATTGTTTCTTTTCTGGTGAAATGTTTGCCCGCATTGTTTCTTTTCTAGCGAAATGTTTGCCCGCAGTGCGTTTCTTTTCTGGTGAAATGTTTGCCCGCATTGTTTCTTTTCTAGTGAAATGTTTGCCCGCAGTGCGTTTCTTTTCTGGTGAAATGTTTGCCCGCATTGTTTCTTTTCTAGTGAAATGTTTGCCCGCAGTGCGTTTCTTTTCTGGTGAAATGTTTGCCCGCATTGTTTCTTTTCTAGCAAAATGTTTGCCCGCAGTGCGTTTCTTTTCTGGTTAAATGTTTGCCCGCAGTGCGTTTCTTTTCTGGTGAAATGTTTGCCCGCATTGCGTTTATTTTGTACCGACATGTTGCCCGCATTGCGTTTATTTTGTACTGACATGTTTGCCCGCATTGCATTTATTTTATACTGACATGTTGCCAGCATTGCGGTTATTTTGTGCTGACATGTTGCCTATTGCGTTTATTTTCTGGTGTCCGGGGTAACTGTTACTGCATTTATTATTTAATGGTCATAGATGGCTATGTTTGCTGCTTTGTGGTTACGGTATACTATTAGCATCACACAGTTTCTGCACACCCATGATGCAAAGTCTCGTTTGTCCACATCATGGCGTAAACACTGCTTTCTTATGCCTCACTGTCACATCATTACGTTAGCTCCGCCCATACAATGTCATGGCCACACCCATTTTTTTTCGGCGCGGCGCAGCCCCCCCCCAGTCTTCGCCACTGCGCGCTCCTCAGTCCTCCCTGCTTTTCGCCGCGGCGCGCTATGCGCGCTGCCCCCCCACCCTCCCTGTCCCAGGTTGGATCCGCAAAAATCTGGTCACTCTAGAAGAGGATGAATGGGGGGGCACCAAAATCTGGATACGCTCAGGGCGCTGTGAAACCTAAGGCCGGCCCTGCGTAGGAGAATAGGAAGGGGTCAACTAGAAGGTCAGGGAATGATATGGGGGACTGGCATCAGGCCAGCCCACCCGTTAGTAAGCCAGAACAGCCAGCACAGAAGCCAGGTAACTCTGCCCAGTTATGTTTACGTGACACTGCCTATTTATGTAATGTGCTGGGGGTTTTTTTGTGGGAGGGGTGTGTATTATTGGAGAGGGGGCTACATCCAACATTTTGCTAGGCAGGCCTACTTAGACTGCTATTAAGTTCATGTAAATTTGGCTCCACTCATGACCACACCCACATTCTGGTCCCAACTTTCCCTCTTTTGAATGGACAGGCCCTCTTTGGGATTAGGGTTGCCCCCCGGCCGGAATCTGGCCGGCCCAGCCGTTAAAAACACTTAAAAGCCGGCGCCAGAATAAAAGTTTCACCTGCACGTCATTTGCCGGAAAAATCAGCCATAGCATGCTCCCAGCTCTGCAACCTGAACCTAGAGACAGCTCTCCCTCCTCTGTTCTTGGATTGGCTGGCTATGCACTGCCAGTGCCAGCCAATCACAGTGAGGATTCTGGGGAAGAAGGAGGAGCCCAGCCGAGAGGGAGTCGAGCTCACTGGTCTTCCCTGAACAGCGTGAGTCCACACAGTCCAGGGCAGGCTCGCACCGTGCTGAGCCAGCGGGGCTTCAGGAGTTTTCCTGGTAAGGTCACCTGTCGTGTGACGTTGTGGCTCCCTCTCCATCCTCTCTGCACTTCTCCTGCATCGGCATGGGGGCCTTCATTCAGCTGCACAATCTGAATGGCTCTGACACGCACCTCAGGCAGGCACAGTACAGGCTCCTCCCCCGGCTTTCCAGCTGCAGAGTAGAGATGGGAAGTTCGGATCTTTTCAATGATCCGGATGATTCGAATCGGATCATTGAAGAGATCCGGATCTTTGATCCGAATCTCGGATCATTTTACTACCGGAAGCATTCGGGGGTGAAATGAACAGCAGGACAGGTCTGTGGACAGGAGAAGGAGAGGGGGGTGGACACACAGAGAAGGGGAGAAGATGGACAGAGGGCAGGGAGTGGACAGAGAAGGGAGGAGGGACGAGCAGAGAGCAGAAATGTTTGCACGTAATACCCACATTTATGCTTTACATATATTTCACCTATATGTTCATCTGTACACTTTGAAAGAAAAGGTCGCACAGTGAAAGAAAGCATTCCCAGAAGATAAGTGCAGCTATTTAGTGCGAGTGCAGGAGGATTATATTGCCTTTCAATCACACTGTCTGCAAAGTTACTGAGCTGTGCTGAGCCAAAAGCTTCCAATGTGATCACTGTGCACAACTACGGAACAGCCAGCCTATAATGAGCAGCACATTTTAGCCAGTATGTGTGCTCTACACATATCTGGCAGTGGCACCCATGTCCCCTCTCTCTCATCTACCTGTGGCTGTGCACAGCTGCCTCCCATCCAACAGAGCGATCCATCTCAGCTCTGCTTCCAGGACCCCGCTGCCCGCTGAGAGGGGGCGTGTCGCTCCTGGCCCCGCCCCTTTTGCGATCCGAATCGTTCATTTTGATGATTCGGATGATCGACTCATAAAATAGATTCGGATCAAAGATCCGAATCGTTCATGATCCGGACAACACTACTGCAGAGCGGCAAGTTTAGATGTGTGTGACAGACTCTCTCATCCAGGGAACTGATCTACACAGCAGCAGGGTCAGGGTGAGACTGTGTGACATAGTACTGCAGACAGGGAGAGGTTACAGCTGAGCAGAGGCAGCGCTGTGTGACAATTAACAGTTTATTAGCCTGACTTTGATCTGTTATCTCTGCCATGTGCCCCTGACCCCCTCCCCCTCTCTCTTTTCTCATGTCTTACTCACAGCAGTATGTTTTTATGAAAGCTTATTGTCTCTGTATGTTCCACCAGCCTAATGGTAGAGGTAAAGACTGGAGTCCTAGTGAAACATCACCCTGCAGTTATTCATCTCCCCCCAACCTCTCTCTCTCTTGTGCCTCTACTTTCTTATCTTACCCTCTTTCTAATGTCCCCCTTTTCTCTATCTCTCTCCCCATTCTCGTGTCTCTCGCCCTCTCTCTTCCACACAGTCCTTATATTATTATTATTATTAAAGAGACTCTGTAACAACAAAAACCTCCCCTGGGGGGTACTCACCTCGGGTGGGGGAAGCCTCCGGATCCTAATGAGGCTTCCCACGCCGTCCTCTCTCCCACGGGGGTCTCGCTGCAGCCCTCCGAACAGCCGGCGACAGAGCCGACTGTAGCTTCACTATTTACCTTTGCTGGCTCCAGCGGGGGCGCTGTGGCGACTTTCGGCACGGAAATAGACGGAAATACCCGATCTCCGTCGGGTCCGCTCTACTGCGCAGGCCCTGGAAACTTGCGCCTGCGCAGTAGAGCAGACCCGACGGCGATCGGGTATTTCCGCCTACTTCGGCGCCGACAGCCATCAGAGCGCCTGCGCAGGAGCCAGGAAGGTAAATATTGCGTCACGGCTGTACGGAGGGCTACAGCGAGACCCCCGAGGGATGCAGGACGGCGTGGGAAGCCTCATTAGGATCCGGAGGCTTCCCCCACCCGAGGCGAGTACCCCCCAGGGGGCCGTTTTGTCGTTACAGTTCCTCTTTAAGGTGCCCATACATGGGTAGATGCAGCTGCAGTGTTCACTTGTATATTCCAGTGACAGTTATACACTTGTACTATTTGCAGGCAGCCAGTCACACCGCCGGCGCCGCCACTCTCTGCCAGCGCTGTTCATTCATTCTGTCAGTGACCTTGTGCCGTGCCCAGTGCCCACTGCTCGCTCGCTCGCTGGCATATGAGCATCTCATTACACAGTGTGACATCCTTGTGTGCCCACTGCATCGTTCAGTGACCTAGTTGTATATCCAGTGCCCACTGCTGTGCCCACTGCATCCTTCAGTGACCTTGTACTGTGGCCACTGCATCCTTCAGTGACCTAGTTGTATATCCAGTGCCCACTGCTGTGCCCACTGCATCCTTCAGTGACCTTGTACTGTGGCCACTGCATCCTTCAGTGACCTAGTTGTATATCCAGTGCCCACTGCTGTGCCCACTGCATCCTTCAGTGACCTTGTACTGTGCCCACTGCATCCTTCAGTGACCTTGTACTGTGCCCACTGCATCCTTCAGTGACCTTGTACTGTGCCCACTGCATCCTTCAGTGACCTAGTTGTATATCCAGTGCCCACTGCTGTGCCCACTGCATCCTTCAGTGACCTTGTACTGTGGCCACTGCATCCTTCAGTGACCTAGTTGTATATCCAGTGCCCACTGCTGTGCCCACTGCATCCTTCAGTGACCTTGTACTGTGGCCACTGCATCCTTCAGTGACCTTGTGCTGTGCCCACTGCATCCTTCAGTGACCTTGTACTGTGCCCACTGCATCCAGTGATTCATTACTAGCAACATGTCTGGCAGGGTTTCGCGGGGTGAGAGGAAAGGGAGTTCAATTGCCTCAGCCACTTCTGGGACTGCTCCACGTCCAGGGAGAGGACGCCAGGGGTGCCTCTAGCCATTTTGTCACTCCAGGCGAGAAAAACCTGTGTCGCCTCCTCCACTCCGTGGCGACCCCCCATGAAAATAATCGTAATGTGGCAATGTTTCACCCAAAAAAAATTGTAATGCGGCAGGGTTTCACCAGAAAACAATCGTAATGCGTCAGCGTTTCACCAGAAATTACACGTATTGTGGCAGCGTGTCACCAGAAAAATACATGTAAATGCGGCAATGTTTCACCAGAAAATACAGAATGCGAGCAGAGTTTCACCAAAAAATACACATAATTTGGGCAGCGTTTCACCAGAAAATATACATAGGCAGGGCTTCACTTTCATGAGGCACAAAGGGAGACAGAAGGAGGCACAAACGGGCACAGAAGGAGGCAGAGGTGGCACAGGGGGACTGAAGGAGGCATATGGAGACAGAAAGAGGCACAAAGGGAGACAGGAGGCATAAAGGGAGACAAAAGGACAAATAGGGGGTCAGACATGGCACAAGGGACTAAAGGAGGCACATGGAGACAGAAGGAGGCACAAAAGGGACAGAGGGAGGCACAAAGGGGGAGAAAAGGATGCACAAAGCACAGAGGGAAACAAAGGCAGCTGCCTGCAACTTACGCTAAGTAGATGCAGCAGAAGCAAGTAATAGAACACCCATGGGGGTGTGGCTTAGCTCAAGGGGTGGGGCTTAATCCAGCAACATGGCGCCCCCAGGACCAATGGCACTCCAGGCAAAGGCCTGTACTGCCTATGCCTAAAGGCGCCCCTGGAGGACGCCCAGCTGTACGTGGTCGTGATGCAGCAGAAAAGGGGGCAGCAAAGCCTGGGCCGAGTCAGCGGACGCCATTGTCCAAATATTTTAAAGTTTCTGGTCCCCGTGTGGTGGTTGAGCAAATGGAACCTGACGTACTCATGGACATCATGACATCCTCCCAGACCTCTACTGTGAGCACCACTCCAAGCAGTAGCAGCAGCAGCCAACATCCCACGCTTGTTGTGACATCCACCCCAGCACCCACTGGTCAGCAGCCCTCCCTCAGTCCGGCATCTGGGAACCTGCTGATGCAAGAAGCACAGGACTTACTGGGGACTGATGTGGCAGAGATTGAGATCGGGCCACAATCACAAGCGTTGTTGAGTTCTGGTGATGAAGAAGAGGGGTCTGTGTCTGGGGATGTAGGGATAGAAGAGGAGGCGGGGGAGTCAGAGGAAGAGCTGGATTATGATGATGCTGCTGATGATGACGTTGTGGACCCTAACTATGTGCAGCCTGCTGAGTCCGTGGAAGAATGGTCAGAGCAGGATGACGAGTCACCTCGGCCTAGGCAAGGATATCGCCATATGTCAGGCAGGGGCAGGGGCATCGGCAGCAGTGGGCGTGGAGGAAGTAGACAGGACACTGCTTCAGCCGGCACCACCACCATGCAACCCCCGGCAACTACTACCACACATTGCTCCGCTGCACCCTCTGCTAGTGGGGGCCGCAGTAAATTAAAGTCACCAGTGTGGGATTGCTTTGAGGAATGTACTGATGACAAAAGGTATGCGGTGTGCAGGTTATGCAGCAAAAGATTGAGCCGTGGGAAAAGTCTGAGCAAGATGGGTACCTCATCCCTCCAGGGCCACCTGAGAAGCCGCCACTGCCGCGAGTATGCGGACTTTAAGAGGAAGCAGGCACTGCTGGCAGGGGTTCCTGAGAGCAGAAGGCCCACCAGCGCAGCAGCATCCTCCCTCCCTCAGGGTCGTGAATCCCCCACAGCAGCAGCAGTAGTAGCACGCAAGCGCTCTTCCACCTCGGCTGCTCAGGACACAGACATTGAGGCTGGCAGCCAGTGTTCGTCTCTCTCCTCTGCCTCCCCTGCATCCCAGCGTCGTCAGACCCTGCTGAGCGACACCTTTCAGGGTCTGACCAAGCCTCTGCCTCCAAGCCACAGGCGGATCCGCAAACTAAATGGCTTGCTGGCCCGGGCCATGGCATCACAGCTGCTTCCCTACTCCCTGGTGCAGGAGAGGAGCGCCATGCGGACGCTGCTCCAATTTGGCATCCCCGAGTGGCAAGTCCCCAGTCGCCACTATTTCAGCAGGAGCGCGATCCCAGCACTCCACAAGTTTGCGGTGGAAAACGTGGCCCGTTCCCTGGACTACTCTGTGGGCAAGCGGGTCCACGTGACCATGGACTCGTGGAGTAGCAGATTTGGGACAGGTCGCTACCTGTCCTTTACGGCCCACTGGGTGACACTGATGGAAGGGAGGGAGGACAAGAGCGCATCAGCCCAGCTAGTGGTGCCACCACGCGGGATCAGGGGGGATGCAGAAGGGTCCTGTCACGACACTCCCTCAGCACCCGGAAAGCAAGCCCGCCTCGGCAGCAGCAGTGCCAAGCCTCGGCACTGCCAAGCCCTTTTAAAATTGGTGACCCTGGGGAAGGAGAGGCTTACGGCCACCAACGTCCTGGCCGCCCTCAGGAAGCAGGAGCGGAGGTGGCTGACCCCCAGAGGCCTGGACGTGGGGTATGTGGCAGCCGATAACGGGGCCAACCTGGTGGCAGCAGTGCAGCAGGGAAACCTCCAGCACATCCCCTGCTTGGCCCACGTGCTCAATCTTGTGGTGCAGCGCTTCTTGCGCACCTACCAGGGGATGAGCGAGCTGCTGCAGGATGCCCGGGCGGTGGTACGCTTTTTCCGCCTGTCAGCCACTGCCTCTGCACTCTTGTCCACCTTACAGCAGCAGTATGGAAGGCCACAACACCGGATGATCATCGACATGCCAGTTCGCTGGAATTCGACTCTGGCCATGTTGGAGCGGCTGTGTCAGCACAGGCTGGCTCTTAGGGCCTACATGCTAGACCCAAGTGTCCCCAGCAACCAGCAAGTCCCCATGATTACTGCCACTCAGTGGACACTGATGCAGCAAGTATGCCTGGTGCTGAGTCCCTTCCTGGAGGCAACCAAGATGGTCAGTGAGGAGCGGGCCTCTGTGTGCCAGTGGGTGCCCTTGGTTTGTCTACTGGAGCAGGCAATGGACAATTTAATTGAGCGTGGGGATGAAGCCCTGAGGCAGTTGGAAGAACAGGAGCAGATGGCAGCACAGTCCAGCTCAGAGGAGGGCTCACAGCAGGTAGTGGAAGAGTTGGAGGTCCCTAACCTGAATGAGGAGGAGGAGGAGGAGCAGAGTGCAGCAGGCGTACGTGGATGGCGTTTTGAGGAGGACAACGACATGGCACAGGAAGAGGACAGGCATGCGTTATGGGACAATGGCGAGGACGAGGAAGATCTTGCTGGCAGGGCCCACTTGTTTCCCATGGCTGTGCACATGTTGCGCTGCCTTCGCAGGGACCCCCGGGTGATCCAGATGCGTTCAAGGGAGGACATCTGGATTACCTTGATGCTTGATCCCCGTCTGAAGGGGAAGCTGGGAGACTTAATGACGCCATCCACCACCGAGCAACGCACAAGGGAGTTGAAGGAGGCCCTTGTGCGCAGACTACTGGAAGCATTCCCCCAGCATTCCACCCCCACTGTAACTGCTCTGCCAAGCCAGCAAGAGGTGCCTGCCATTGCCACTAGCAGCACAACAACAACCACCAGCAGCAGCAGCAGCAACTGGCGCCCCGGAGACCTGAAGAGCCTAAGAAAGAGCCTGTATGCAGTGCAGCAGCCCAGAACAGAGGTGCCCGCCACAGCATCCACCACCAACCAGCACAAGCAACGACTGACCACCATGGTGTCTGACTATATGGGGTCATCCAGCGGGCTCAATGACACCGACAGCCCCGTGGACCCCTTGGAGTACTGGGTCAAGAGACTGGACATCTGGAGCGAGCTTTCCCAGTACGCCCTGGAACTCCTATCCTGCCCTCCTTCCAGTGTCCTCTCAGAGAGATGCTTTAGTGCGGCCGGTGGCGTGGTCACAGAGAAGCGCTCTCGGCTCTCCCACGCCTCTGTGGACAAACTCACCTTCCTGAAAATCAACCAGGCTTGGGTGGAAGGTGATTTCCTGGCCCCTATTGTCGGACACAGGGGGACATGAAGTGGCTGCTGCATGTGCTGTTGTTAACTATGCCTGCCTTTATAAAGACATTTACTACCTGCCTAGTGCCTACCTTGGTTAATTTTTTGGTGTTATGGTACTACTACCAGTAAGTTGCCATGGTCCTCCTTCTGAGCTGCTGAACTGACCGCCCGCTTTGTCCTCCTGACTCAGTCGCTACTACACTCTGCGTTCACACTGCCCGGGTCGCCGGGTGCATTTAATTTTTTGGCCAGCACTATGACGCTGTGCTACTACTACTGTGCTGCTGCTGCTGAACTGACCGCTGAACTGACCGCCCGCTTTGTCCTCCTGACTCAGTCGCTACTACACTCTGCGTTCACACTGCCCGGGTCGCCGGGTGCATTTAATTTTTTGGCCAGCACTATGACGCTGTGCTACTACTACTGTGCTGCTGCTGCTGAACTGACCGCCCGCTTTGTCCTCCTGACTCAGTCGCTACTACACTCTGCGTTCACACTGCCCGGGTCACCGGGTGCATTTAATTTTTTGGCCAGCACTATGACGCTGTGCTACTACTACTGTGCTGCTGCTGCTGAACTGACCGCCCGCTTTGTCCTCCTGACTCAGTCGCTACTACACTCTGCGTTCACACTGCCCGGGTCGCCGGGTGCATTTAATTTTTTGGCCAGCACTATGACGCTGTGCTACTACTACTGTGCTGCTGCTGCTGAACTGACCGCCCGCTTTGTCCTCCTGACTCAGTCGCTACTACACTCTGCGTTCACACTGCCCGGGTCGCCGGGTGCATTTAATTTTTTGGCCAGCACTATGACGCTGTGCTACTACTACTGTGCTGCTGCTGCTGAACTGACCGCCCGCTTTGTCCTCCTGACTCAGACGCTACTACACTCTGCGTTCACACTGCCCGGGTCGCCGGGTGCATTTAATTTTTTGGCCAGCACTATGACGCTGTGCTACTACTACTGTGCTGCTGCTGCTGAACTGACCGCCCGCTTTGTCCTCCTGACTCAGTCGCTACTACACTCTGCGTTCACACTGCCCGGGTCGCCGGGTGCATTTAATTTTTTGGCCAGCACTATGACGCTGTGCTACTACTACTGTGCTGCTGCTGCTGAACTGACCGCCCGCTTTGTCCTCCTGACTCAGTCGCTACTACACTCTGCGTTCACACTGCCCGGGTCACCGGGTGCATTTAATTTTTTGGCCAGCACTATGATGCTGTGCTACTACTACTGTGCTGCTGCTGCTGAACTGACCGCCCGCTTTGTCCTCCTGACTCAGTCGCTACTACACTCTGCGTTCACACTGCCCGGGTCGCCGGGTGCATTTAATTTTTTGGCCAGCACTATGACGCTGTGCTACTACTACTGTGCTGCTGCTGCTGAACTGACCGCCCGCTTTGTCCTACTGACTCAGTCGCTACTACACTCTGCGTTCACACTGCCCGGGTCGCCGGGTGCATTTAATTTTTTGGCCAGCACTATGACGCTGTGCTACTACTACTGTGCTGCTGCTGCTGAACTGACCGCCCGCTTTGTCCTCCTGACTCAGTCGCTACTACACTCTGCGTTCACACTGCCCGGGTCGCCGGGTGCATTTAATTTTTTGGCCAGCACTATGACGCTGTGCTACTACTACTGTGCTGCTGCTGCTGAACTGACCGCCCGCTTTGTCCTCCTGACTCAGTCGCTACTACACTCTGCGTTCACACTGCCCGGGTCGCCGGGTGCATTTAATTTTTTGGCCAGCACTATGACGCTGTGCTACTACTACTGTGCTGCTGCTGCTGAACTGACCGCCCGCTTTGTCCTCCTGACTCAGTCGCTACTACACTCTGCGTTCACACTGCCCGGGTCACCGGGTGCATTTAATTTTTTGGCCAGCACTATGACGCTGTGCTGCTACTACTACCACCAGTATGTTGCCGTGGTCCTTCTGTGCTGCTGAACTGACCGCCCGCATAGTCCTTCTCCTGACTCAGTCGCTACCACCACTGCACTCTGCGTTCACACTGCCCGTGTCCACTGACAACTCTGCTGCGATGTCATTGCTAATTGCTGCAAAAAAAAAAAAAAAAATTACAAAAACCTCTCTGGAGCCTTTTTGCCGTCAGCCACTCATCCTCCTCCAGCGGTACCTTCGCCGCCAAGTGCCATTGGAACTCGCCTTCACCCCTTTGACTGCTTAACGCGTATATCCCTTTTTAAAACCACTTATTACCAATTAATAGCCCCATTTAAAGTGTTGATTTCACTTTAAAATCCATTTTCTCTAGAAAAAATTTTTTTGGGGGAATTTTTTATGTTGAAGTTATGTTGCCCCTTATCACCTCGATAATCCATGCTATTTGGGGGACTGTAGCATGTATGGGGGCTTTGTTATTAACGTTAAAAGAAAATCCGCCTCCGGGCGTGAATCCACGCGTGATTACGCCATTCACGGGAAAAAATCCGCGTGGTTGCGTGGACGCGGACGAAAATCCGCATGCGGCGGGGCCGAATGCGGATTTTTTTTTGCAACCACGCGGATTTCCGAATTCGTGGATGAGGCACATCCGAGCATCCCTGTGCATGGGGCACATTTTATATTGGGGGACAGCTCAGGGGGTTTCTGCCCTTATCCTGATATTGAACGCCATTACCACTGTGCATCTGATCGAGCATGCCAGACCTACATCTTTCAGCATTTGTTCAGGGATGGTCGTAGTCAGCCAACTTCGCTACGCTGGAAATACGCGTAGTTTTACGCAATTACGCTTCGCCAAACTACGGCTTCGAAAACAAATATTCGCTTCGTATGCATTTCGTAGAATACGCGTTAAAATACGCAATTACGCGTAGTGCGAAGCGTAGTGTATGTGGATACTTATGCCCGTATGCAGAAAATTGTACGCATTAATTTCCTTAGAAATGCACATACAGGGAACCCTTCTATGCGTACATTCCCCTTTCCAATGCGTAAATTTGTATGCATACAACCGCATGCGGAAAATTAGACGCGAGTAACGCATTCGTAGTTAACTACGCAATACACATGTTAACTACGCATAGTGGGCGTAAGCTACGCGTAGCGGTACTTCGCTACGCGTAAATTCGTATGCGTAGTTTTGAAACTTCGCCTATGAACTACGATGCGTAGATGCGAACTACGATGCGTAAATTCGCACTGGCGTAGTTTCTGCTCATCCCTGTTTGTGATCGATACATGCGACCAATTTCAGCCCAAAATTGATCACATCATCGATCGGGCTTGCTCTTAGCAGCACCGATTTTCATATGTTATTATATAATTAATAATTATAATTAAATCAGATGTTCGATCGGCCTTATGTATAGCCACCTTTACCGTCTTTTACCCCACCCTCTACTCTGTCCACTCTGCAATGTTCCTTTATCTATCTACCACCTGTCCTCAGAGGAGCTCACAATCTAATCCTACCATAGTCATAGTGTAATTTCCTACCATATATTATTATTATGTATTTATATAGCACTGACATCTCCTGCAGCACATTACAGAGTACATAGTCATGTCACTGACTGTTCTCAGAGAAGCTCACAATCTAATCCTACCATAGTCATATTCCAAGGCCATACCATATATTATTATTATTATTATTATTATTATTATGCATTTATATAGCACTGACATCTTATGTAGCGCATTACTGAGTACAAAAGTCATGTCACTGACTGTCCTCAGAGGAGCTCACAATCTAATCCCACCATAGTTATGACCCACCCTTTTATATATTTCTATAACACTGGTAGCTTCTGCAACATATTACAGTGTTCTGATGCTTAAAAAGACTCAGAGAGGAAGGAAAATACAGCTCTGATACTTACCCTGGGCTTCCTCCCGCTCCATAAACACGTCTAAGTCCCACCCCGTCATCCCGCGGTCTGCCATTCAGCCACGATGAGCCCTGGTAACAGGCACAGTGACGTCAGTCCGGGTCTACTGTTCATGTGCGGGAGGTCTGTGCGTGCGCAGTAGACCCTGACTGGCAACGACTGTGGCTGGTAACTGAGTTCACCGCAGCTGAACAGCAGACCACAGGAGGACGGGGTGGGACTTAGACGTGTTTACGGAGCTGGAGGCCGAATTATTGTGTTTTTTAAGCAAAGGAGTTCTGTTAGGGGTTTCTGAGAAGAAAAACAGACACTTACCTTGGGCTTCTATCAGCCCCCTGCAGCGGTAATGTCCCACGCTGTCCTCCTCCCATCTGCCGTTCTCCGCCGCCGGCCCCGGTCTAGCGCGGCATGGGATCCAACTGCGGCTGCGCTACAGTGGCCGCGCACCCGCTCACTTCAGCCTGCGTCATCGGAAGCTTACTGCGCAAGCGCAGTACAAGAAACCGTTGTACTGCGCCTGCGCAGTAAGCCTCAGATGACGTGAACGGAGGCACGGCAACGCGCATTATTCATCTGTGTGACAGACGAATAATAGCCCGGTGCCGGCTGCGGGGAACGGCGGATGGGAGCAGGACGGTGTGGGACATTACCGCTGCAGGGGGCTGATAGAAGCCCCAGGTAAGTGGCAGTTTTTCTCCTCAGAAACCCCCCACAGAACCCCTTTAAGCAACTTCGGCTCCGTCTTCTGACAATGCAGACGTTACTCTGATGCATTAGGAGTTAGAGACTTCCCCGAGGCAATTTTTAACCTTACCGGTGTTCTTTAACCACTTGCCGACCGCCTACTTCATATTGGCGGTGGCAAAGTGGCAGCCCCAGGACCACGTAACGCAGATTGGCGTCAGGTCCTGGGGCACTCTCTGGCCGGGGATCGCGCGCTGGGATGCGCGCGCATCCACCGGCAATAGGCTCTGCCCACCCGCGACGTCAACCCGCCGGCCAATCGGAAGCGCCGGCGGGTTGTTAACCCGACGATCCCCGGATAGGAAGCGTATAATACGCTTTGTAATGTTTACAAAGTGTATTATACAGGCTGCCTCCTGCCCTGGTGGTCCCAGTGTCCGAGGGACCACCAGGGCAGGCTGCAGCCACCCTAGTCTGCACCCAAACACACTGATCTGCCCCCTGATCGCCCACAGTACCCCTCAGACCCCCCCCTGCCCACCCCCCAGACCACCATTTGCACACAATCACCCCCCTAATCACCCATCAATCACTCCCTGTCACTATCTGTCAACGCTATTTTTTTTTTTAGTCCCTAAACTGCCCCCTGCTCCCTCCTGATCACCCCCCCACCCCTCAGATTCTCCCCAGACCCCCCCAGACCCTCCCCCCCCTGTGTACTGTATGCATCTATCCCCCCTGATCACCTGTCAATCACCCGTCAATCACCCATCAATCACCCGTCAATCACCCGTCAATCACCCCCTGTCACTGCCACCCATCAATCAGCCCCTAACCTGCCCCTTGCGGGCAATCTGATCACCCACCCACACCAATAGATCGCCCGCAGATCCGACATCAGATCACCTCCCAAATCCATCGTTTACATCTATTCTCTCCTCTAAACACCCACTAATTACCCATCAATCACCCATCAATCACCCCCTATCACCACCTGTCACTGTTACCCATCAGATTAGACCCTTGCGGGCACCCAATCGCCCGCCCACACGCTCAGATTGCCCTCAACCCCCCCCCCCCCCCTTATCGATTCGCCAGTGCATTATTTACATCCGTCCTTCCCTGTAATAACCCACTGATCACCTGTCAATCACCCCCTGTCACTGCCACCCATCAATCACCCCCTGTCACTGCCACCCATCAATCAGCCCCTAACCTGCCCCTTGCGGGCAATCTGATCACCCACCCACACCAATAAATCGCCCGCAGATCCGACATCAGATCACCTCCCAAATCCATCGTTTACATCTATTCTCTCCTCTAAACACCCACTAATTACCCATCAATCACCCCCTATCACCACCTGTCACTGTTACCCATCAGATTAGACCCTTGCGGGCACCCAATCGCCCGCCCACACGCTCAGATTGCCCTCAACCCCCCCCTTATCGATTCGCCAGTGCATTATTTACATCCGTTCTTCCCTGTACTAACCCACTGATCACCTGTCAATCACCCCCTGTCACTGCCACCCATCAATCACCCCCTGTCACTGCCACCCATCAATCAGCCCCTAACCTGCCCCTTGCGGGCAATCTGATCACCCACCCACACCAATAGATCGCCCGCAGATCCGACATCAGATCACCTCCCAAATCCATCGTTTACATCTATTCTCTCCTCTAAACACCCACTAATTACCCATCAATCACCCCCTATCACCACCTGTCACTGTTACCCATCAGATTAGACCCTAATCTGCCCCTTGCGGGCACCCAATCACCCGCCCACACGCTCAGATTGCCCTCAGACCCCCCAATTATCAATTCGCCAGTGCAATATTTACATCTGTTATTCCCTGTAATAACCCACTGATCACCTGTCAATCACCCATCAATCACCCCCTGTCACTGCCACCCATCAATCACCCCCTGTCACTGCCACCCATCAATCAGCCCCTAACCTGCCCCTTGCGGGCAATCTGATCACCCACCCACACCAATAGATCGCCCGCAGATCCGACATCAGATCACCTCCCAAGTGCAGTGTTAACATCTCTTCTCTCCTCTAAACACCCACTAATTACCCATCAATCACCCCCTATCACCACCTGTCACTGTTACCCATCAGATTAGACCCTAATCTGCCCCTTGCGGGCACCCAATCACCCGCCCACACCTCAGAACGCCCTCAGACCCCAGCCCTGATCACCTCGCTAGTGCATTGCTTGCATCTATTTCCCCCCTCTAATCACACCTTGAGACACCCATAAATCACCTCCTGTCACCCCCTAGCACACCTACCCATCAGATCAGGCCCTAATTTGCCCCGTGTGGGCCCTGATCACTCGGCCAAACCCTCAGATCCCCCTCAGACCCCCTTCCGATCACCTCCCCAGTGCATTGATTGCATCTATTTTCCCCTCTAACCGCCCCCTGAGACACCCATCAATCACCTCCTGTCACCCCCCTAGCACTCCTATCCATCAGATCAGGCCCAATTCATCCTGTCATCTAAGAGGCCACCCTGCTTATGACCGTTTCCACAAAATTTGCCCCCTCATAGACCACCTGTCATCAAAATTTGCAGATGCTTATACCCCTGAACAGTCATTTTGAGAAATTTGGTTTCCAGACTACTCACAGTTTTGGGCCCGTAAAATGCCAGGGCAGTATAGGAACCCCACAAGTGACCCCATTTTAGAAAGAAGACACCCCAAGGTATTCTGTTAGGTGTATGATGAGTTCATAGAAGATTTTATTTTTTGTCAAAAGTTAGCGGAAATTGGATTTTTATTGTTTTTTTCACAAAGTGTCATTTTTCACTAACTTGTGACAAAAAATAAAATCTTCTATGAACTCACCATACCTTGGGGTGTCGTCTTTCTAAAATGGGGTCACTTGTGGGGTTCCTATACTGCCCTGGCATTTTAGGGGCCCTAAACCGTAGGGAGTAGTCTAGAAAACAAATGCCTCAAAATGACCTGTGAATAGGACATTGGGCCCCTTAGCGCACCTAGGCTGCAAAAAAGTGTCACACATGTAGTATCGCCATACTCAGGAGAAGTAGTATAATGTGTTTTGTGGTGTATTTTTACACATACCCATGCTGGGTGGGAGAAATCTCTCTGTAAATGGACAATTGTGTGTAAAAAAAATCAAAAATGTGTCATTTACAGAGATATTTCTCCCACCCAGCATGGTTATATGTAAAAATACACCACAAAACACATTATACTACTTCTTCTGAGTACGGCGATACCACATGTGTGACACTTTTTTGCAGCCTAACTGTGCTAAGGGGCCCAAAGTCCAATGAGTACCTTTAGGATTTCACAGGTCATTTTGAGACATTTGGGTTCAAGACTACTCCTCACGGTTTAGGGCCTCACAAGAAGACACCCCAAGGTATTCCGTTAGGAGTATGGTGAGTTCATAGAAGATTTTATTTTTGTCACAAGTTAGCAGAAAATGACACTTTGTGAAAAAAAACAATTCAAATCAATTTCCGCTAACTTGTGACAAAAAAAAAAAATCTTCTATGAACTCACCATCCTCCTAATGGAATACCTTGGGGTGTCTTCTTTCTAAAATGGGGTAATTTGTGGGATTCCTATACTGTCCTGGCATTTTAGGGGCCCTAAACCGTGAGGAGCAGTCTTGAAACGAAATTTCTCAAAATGACCTGTGAAATCCTAAAGGTACTCATTGGACTTTGGGCCCCTTAGCGCAGTTAGGGTGCAAAAAAGTGCCACACATGTGGTATCGCCGTACTCAGGAGAAGTAGTATAATGTGTTTTGGGGTGTATTTTTCCACATACCCATGCTGAGTGGGAGAAATATCTCTATAAATTGACAATTGTGTGTAAAAAAAATAAAACAATTGTCATTTACGGAGATATTTCTCCCACCCAGCATGGGTATGTGTAAAAATACACCCCAAAACACATTATACTACTTCTCCTGAGTACGGCAATACCACATGTGTGGCACTTTTTTGCAGCCTAACTGCGCTAAGGGGCCCAAAGTCCAATGAGCATCTTTAGGCTTTACAGGGGTGCTTACAATTAGGCACCCCCCAAAATGCCAGGACAGTGAACACACCCCACAAATGACCCCATTTTGGAAAGTAGACACTTCAAGGTATTCAGAGAGTAGCATAGTGAGTCCGTGGCAGATTTCATTTTTTTTTGTCGCAAGTTAGAAGAAATGGAAACTTTTTTTTTTTTTGTTACAAAGTGTCATTTTCCGCTAACTTGTGACAAAAAATAAAATCTTCTATGAACTCACCATGCCTCTCACTGAATACTTTGGGATGTCTTCTTTCCAAAATGGGGTCATTTGGGGGGGATTTGTACTATCCTGGAATTTTAGCCCCTCATGAAACCTGACAGGTGCGCAGAAAAGTCAGAGATGCTTGAAAATAGGAAAATTCACTTTTGGCACCATAGTTTGTAAACGCTATAACTTTTACCCAATCCAATAAATATACACTGAATGTTTTTTTTTTTATCAAAGACATGTAGCAGAATAACTTTCGCGCTCAAATGTATAGGAAATTTTACTTTATTTGAAAAATGTCAGCACAGAAAGTTAAAAAAGTCATTTTTTTGACAAAATTCATGTCTTTTTTGATGAATATAATAAAAAGTAAAACTCGCAGCAGCAATCAAATAGCACCGAAAGAAAGCTGTATTAGTGACAAGAAAAGGAGGTAAAATTCATTTAGGTGGTAGGTTGTATGACTGAGCAATAAACCGTGAAAGCTGCAGTGGTCCGAATGGAAAAAAAGGCTCTGGTCCTGCTCGCCGCTATACCCCCGCAGAGCTGGCGACACGCAGCGTGTCGCCAGCACAATGTTTACTCTAGCGCTGTCTGTCAGCGCCGCTCCGCCGCCTCCTCTGCATCGCCGCTACCCGCCCTCGTCCCTTCCCTCCCGCTGATTGGAGGGAAGGGACGAGGGCGGGTAGCGGCGATGCGGAGGAGGCGTGGGAGCGGCACTGACAGACAGCGATAGAGTAAACATTGTGCTGGCGACGCGCTGCGTGTCGCCAGCACTGCGGTGAGTTTAGCGGCGAGCAGGGGCTGGTGTTAGTGTGCCCAACCAGCCTCTGTGCCCCACTTACGTAATACAAGGCCACCTCGGGTTCTCTTTAAGGGGTTTTATGACTGCAGTCCTTAAGTGGTTAAAGAGAACCCGAGGTGGGTTTGAAGAATATTATCTGCATACAGAGGCTGGATCTGCCTATACAGCACAGCCTCTGTTGCTATCACAAACCCCTCTAAGGTCCCCCTGCACTCTGCAATCCCTTTATAAATCACAGCCACGCTGCTGACAAACAGCTTGTCAGAGCTGGCTGTATTTATCTCTATAGTGTCAGTCTGCTGCTCTCCCCGCCTCCTGCAGAACTCCAGTCCCCGCCTGCATCCCTTCCCTCCCTGCTGATTGGAGGGAAGGGACGGGGGCAGGGACCGGAGCTATGCAGGAGGCGGGGGAGCAGCTAAGACTGAAACAACAGATGTAAACACAGCCTCACAGCACGGCAGTGATTTATGAGGGATTGCAGAGTGCAGGGGGACCTTAGTGGGGTTTGGGATAGCAACAGAGGCTGGGCTGTATAGGCAGATCCAGACTCTGTATGCAGATAACATTTTTTAAACCCACCTCGGGGTCTCTTTAAACTTTAACAGTTTAACATTTGTGTTTTATTTTTATAATTTTAAATTTTACCTGTGCTATTTTTTAAAAAGGGTCGTAACAAACCCCTCCCACTTTTAGGCCACACCCTCCAGGCCACACCCCATAGCCTATATTTTCTCCGTCAAAAGGTGGCAACCCTATTTGGGATCCCTGTCCCTCTTTCTCCCTCATTTGTCTCTATTTCGGTACTGATGTACAGATCTATGGAAATATATATAATGTTTTACTGAAAATGTGTTTAAGTGATTCTAAACTTTATTCCCATCCTTTAAATTTATATATTTCTTATATAAAATGTTAATATAAAGGAACATAAACCAGGATAGAAAGGACCAGTGTGTTTTGATTTATAAGACGATGTATTTTTCTTATGAAATATTTATGCATGACTAGGTTGTGTCGAGGGTGTGGCAGGGGCGTGGCTTAAAAGGAAGGTTCACAGTCCCTAAAAACATAAAAAAAAATGCTAATCCACTTACCTGGGGCTTCCTCCAGCCCGTGGCAGGCAGGACGTGCCCTCTGCGCCGCTCCGCAGGCTCCCGGCCTCCTCCAGTGGCGCACCCGACCTGGCCAGGCCGGCTGCCAGGTCGGGCTCTTCTGCGCTCCAAAATGCGCCTCACGCGGGCGCGCTGACATCATCGGACGTCCTCCGGGCTGTACTACTCTAAGCCATATCTCAAAAAGTTGGGAGATATGGCTTAGAGTAGAATAGAAAAAGTCACAGAGGTATCTTTGTGAAAACAAGCAAAACAGTAAACAGTGCTAAAGGCTGGGGGAGAGAAAATCTGGCAGGGTGCGAGTGAATGTGCGAGAGAAAAGGAGGGAGGGAGAGAGAGCTAAAAAGAGAGTAGGAGGAGAGAGAGCAAGACAAGGTTTTGTGTGTGTGTGGGGGGGGGGGGGGGGGGGGGGGGGGCAAGGTTGAGAAAGAAAACAAGCGGGGAGAGATAGAGAGGTGGTGAGATGAGAAAGCAGGGAGGGGTGAGAAGGAGAGAGAGAGAGAGGAGGGGAGAGAGAACGAGCAGGTGGTTGCAGGAGGGGGGGATCATCTGGGTTGAGAAAGAAAGTGAGGGGGAAAGATAGGTGGTGAGAGAGAAAACGGGGGGGGGGGATTGATGGGAGAGGAAGGGGAGAGAGGGGAGGTAGAGAGGGAGAGCAAGAGAGAGGAGAGGGAGAAAGAGGAGGTGTAGTGGTGGTGGTGGGGGGTTGGGGAAGTAAGAAAGAAAGTGAGGGGGAGAGATAGAGATGTGGCAAGAAAGAAAGTGGGGGGGGGGGAGGGGGGTGATGGGGAAGTGGGGGGAGGGGGGAGAGAGAAAGCAGAGACAGAGTGAGAGCAAAAGAGAGAGAGGGAGAGTAAGAGAAGAAGGGGGAGGGAGAAAGAAGGTGAGGGGGAGAGATAGAGGTGGTGAGAAAGCGAGGTGGGGGAGAGAAATTGATGTGGAAGAGGGAAATTAGAGGGGTGGAGAGAGAGGAAGGGGAGAGAGCAAGGAAGAGAGACATAGAGGGAGTTGGTGAAAGAGAGAGCAGTAGGGAAAGGGGAAAAGATTGATGGGGAAGGGGAATATCATACCTCCCAACTTTTTGAGATAAGGAAGAGTGACATTTAAGCCATGCCCCTGACACACCTCTAACCATGCCCATGCCACACCCCTAATCCCGCCCCTGGCACACCCCTAATAAAGCATACCATAAAGATTTCATAAGAAATGTTTTTTTTTATAATTCAAACCACACTGGTCCTTTCTTTCCTGGTTCATTTTCCTTATGAAAATAAGAAATCCATCAATTTAAAGTATGGGAATAAAGTTTAGAGTCAAACACATTTTTCAGTAGAAAAATACATATCTTTTCATAGATCTGTGCATCAGTCCTGAAAGAGGGACAAATGAGGAAGAAAGAGGGACAGTGGGACATGGCTCCCAAAGAGAGACTGCCCCCCCCCCAAACGAGGGACAAATTGGGAGCTATGGGATATTAGAAGGGGGGAGTGAGAGAAAAAGAGGGAGGAGGTACAAATAGAAGGAGTTGGTGAAAGAGAGAGCAATAGGGAAAGGGAGGGGGGGGGGGGAGATTGGTGGAGAAAGAGGAAGAAGTGACCGGATTTGTAGCCATGCTGGTATTCACATATTGCAGAAACAGCAGCTGATTAGATTCCCGAGACATGAAATCCCTCCGACCACTGCTCCAGTGACCCACAAAAAGATAAAGCGAGGCAAAATGAATCCGATGATCTTTTCAGCTCGCTTAAGAAGTGCCGCAGCGACCGGCTCGCATTAATATTAATGATAACATGTTATGGTGATTAAGCCACAGGTAACCTCCCGGGCGTGCTTGCCCTTTAAATCCACCATTTCCATTAGATTAATAGAGGCTTGCAGAGACTCTGAAGTGCTTTGGAAGGAGCGCACCTGCGCTCTGCCATTACCGCGCCGCATTAGCATTAAATGGCCACGTTTATTTTCCGAAAGGCAGCAATTTATTTAGAATGGGGGAAAAGGCGCGTCTAATTAATCCATATTCTTCCCCTGGAAATGAGTCAGATCGCAGCTGTCAAAACATTTAATAAAAAGAGCATGAGAGGTGTTTAATATCGCGCAACAAGGAAAAAAAACAGGGCGCGCTTATCGGGCGCTTCGGTCTTTTAGAACGCATAGGAGCTCTTTAAATATACAGAAAAGGACTATGAAGTCGCAATCACGACTGCCCCCCCCCAACAAGAAGAGGTATGTGACACAGACATGAAGTAGAGAGAGACCGACCCCCAGCGTAGGTGTTGCATGAGGACAAATGGGCGGAGATGTGTGGGGATGATGTCATTGTCCGTTTCATGGGTTCACGTTATAAAAGTTTGATCACAGGTTTGTTAGGAACTGTCACATTCAGCAGATGAATCGGAAAATAGAGGAAAACAGAATGCAATAATAAATAACGAAGAGAAGTATAAAAAAAAAAATCACCAAATTGGTCTTGACACGAAAATTATGTGTTTACCAGTAAAGATAGTTTTATAAAAATAAAGGGCATTTTTCAAAAGCACCGATAATACAAAATTCTTGAAAAAAAAAGTAGTATTTTTTCAGAAATGTGAGAGGGGGAAAATGGCCATGTTTGCTCTCAACAACAGTTAATATGTATTTGACATCTTAACAGAGTACATACAGTAGTTATGTCACTGACCTTAGAGCACTGTCCTGTGCCTATGTAACTGTCCTTAGAGCAACACACAATCAAATCCTACTATAGACATAATCTAATCTAATGCCCTCCCTTATTATTACGTATATATACAGCACTGACATCTTCTGCAGCATTTTACAGAGTTCATAGTCAAGTCACTGACTAACTTCTGAGGAGCTTACAATCTATTCCTACCACAGTCATAGTCTAATTCCCGGCTACCATATTATTATTATTATCATTATTATATATTTATATAGCACTGACATCTTCCACAGCACTTTAGAGTACATAGTCCTATCACTGATTGGCCTCAGAGGAGCTCGCAATTTAATCCTACCATAGTCATAGTCTAATGCCCTACCATATTAATATTATCATTATTATTGTTATTATGTATTTATAGAGCACTGACATCTTCCGCAGCACTTTAGAGTACATAGTCATGTCACTGACTGTCCTCTGAGGAGCTCACAATCTAACCCCTATCATTGTCTAATGCCCTACCATATTATTATTATGTATAGCACTGACATCTTCTGCAGCTCTTCACAGTGCACATAGGCCTCAATTCACTAAGCTTATCTCCTGTCTTTAATAACTCTTCTAGAGTTGTTACCATGGTGATAAAGCATGTCGTATTCAGGAAACATTTTACCTCAGGCAAACCTAATGTTAACTCTTCTGTCTTTAAGTTAACTCTTCAATCCTCAATATAACTCCAGAGTTAAAGACAGGCTGTTCATTAACTGCATGTGAAAATAACTACAGAGGAGGTAAATTAACTACAGAAGAGGTAACATAAGGAATGAAGAGATAAGATAACTCTCTTACTGTGTGGAGGTAAGTTTTCTCTTGCCTTATTATCTCCAGCATGATCTTAGTGAATTGAGGCCAATGTCATGTCACTGACAGCTGCCAGTTTACTAAATTGGTTCCTGGTCACATGACAATATTTTGGAAAGGAATTTTTCAAACATGAGAATTAGGTGAGTAATGATAAGTTTTCTATTAATTTTAACTTACAGTGGAGGGTAATTCAAAGCTTTAGCCATAGAATGCGGAGGTAGATCTACAAATAATGGGGTGCCAGGAAAACTTTGATGCCCTTTCCCAATGTTTACAAACCTTTCCTTCCCAACCACCCTTCAGGACCCACACACTGCCAGGGGCCAGAGGAGTTTTCATCATGATTCCCTAACCAATATCTAGTGTGGTGACAACAACACTGGATCTGAAGGTTGGACCCTTGCATAGGAGAAGAAGTAAGTGGATGGGGGCCCTCATAGTTCTGGGCTCCTCTGTGGGGGCATTGTACTCTCCAGTGGTATACTGTATTTTTTGGACTATAATATTCACTTTTTCTTCCCCAAAAGTGAGGGAAAAAAGTCACTGTATCTTATAGTCCAAATGCTGGGAGTTCCTGAGTTGTGAACACCTGCCAAATACGCACCTCCAACCCGCTGTAATGTCAGGGACTCCTTGTACTGTCCCCATGCAAAGAAGGACATGTGGGCACAAAGGGGCATAGAGGAGGACACAATGGGGCATATAGGAGGACGGAGGCGGACACATGGGGGACACAGGGAGACACAAGAGGTATAAGGGGCATGAGGTACAAAGGGGGTATAAACCACTGGATGCCCCCTCACCATGGATGCACCAGGTTTAGTGTATATTTTTTTCCGTCTTTTGTCCTCTAAACCTAGGTGCGTCTTATGGTCAGGAGCCTCTTATAGTCCGAAAAATACGGTAACTACAGGGTAGCAGCCCTGCGACTAAAGCTCAGCCCCTCCCACAATGCAGCCACTAGGTGTCACTGTCCTCTCTGGTCTCAACCATCCTCTCTGTCTGCAGAATTTTTTTAGGCAAAGAAACTCGGAGATGAAGGCAGACACCAGAGAGGACAGTGACACCTAGTGGCTGCAACCGGCAATAAACCTATTGGTGGAAAACGTAAGACCCGGCCATCACTGCTGCCGCACTGATCTTCAGGTCAAACACATCTGAGGTAGCACGGGATGGAAGCCATGGTGAAGGAGAGGAGGAAAGAAGAACTCTGAGCCCCTCCCCTGGCATGCACGGATTGGGGGGGGGGGGGGGTGCAGGTCTGAATGTAGGGAGGGGGCCTTGTGCTTATAGATGCTCATTCAGATTCTGAGGAATTAAATTTCTGCGTTTCCGATTGGAGATTGCCATTTCTGAACGGAGCTCGGAAAACGGATTTCTGTGGAAATATCGCATTACTACAACTCGGCAATTTTAGCCCAGTCACAGAACTAGGAAGCATTAGACCAATCAGAGAAGGAAGAATTTTACCGCCGTAATTTTGGACCAATCACAAGACTCTGAAGCTACTGAGTATTCCTTGTGATTGGCCTAAAATTTCCATGGTATTCCCATTACCACGGTAACATTTTGCATTCTCTGATTGGTCCAATAACTCGGAAGAATTTGGCCTATCAGGAGATTCAAAAAATAACCCAAAAAAAGTCTCCTTGAAAAAAATTGAAAATCTGCAAAATTAGTAATCGGCATTGGCGGAAATTGGAATTTCCGCAGAATCAATAATCGGCATTTCTGACCATCCCTACCGGTGGTACATAGTTAACTGCTTTCTACTCTCTCTATGGCTACATACTGCCACAATCATACCTCCCAACTTTTGAGATGACAAAGAGGGACACAAGCCACGCCCCTGCCACACCCCTAATCGCACACCCGTCACACCCCTAGTCACGTATATCATAAAGATTCCATAAGAAAAATGTTGTTTTATAATTCAAACCACACTGGTCCTGTCTGTCCTGGTTCATTTTCCTTCATAGTAACATTTTAAAATTAGTAATATATCAATTTAAAGGATGGAAATAAAGTCAATCAAACACATTTTTTTTGTAGAGAAATATATATATTTACATAGAAAGAGGGACAAAGTCCTCAAAGACGGACAAATGAGGAGGACAGAGGGACAGGGCTCCCAAAGAGGGACTGTAACTCCAAACGAGGGACAGTTGGGAGCTATGCCACAATGGCATTCGATTTTGCGTAAATATTACATTTGTGGGGGACAAAAATTTCCCAGAGGGAAAGGGGAGTCTGGCCTCTGGTTTCTAGAGATGAGTAGTGTTGAAGAAGGTTTGTTTACACGCATCTTCTCTGGTATTCCTGCCAGACAAACCCAAGGATGAAATGAAGACGAATCTGCAAGTTTCCTCCATCCAAGGCTGCTGCTGTTTGTGCCAGGCCCCGGTGCAGGCTGGGAAGGAGAGCAGGCTGTTTGCTTTGCTGCATATTACAGGCCATCAGTGAGAGTGCACCAGCCTGTTTATAAATCTCCATTACCAAGCAGTGCATAAATCAGAGACCGGGCAGCTTTTTTTTTTGCTTCTTTTTTTTTCGCAGATGCAAATATTGACGTTAATGACAATCAGCGCTCCATATTTCTCTATAATTATCCCAACATTCATTACCGGCAGAAGACGGCCATTTAAGCCGGGAGAACTCGATCCGTGAGGCCCTGCCGCCTCGCTAGAGTTTAATGGCCTGGCTTTCAATAAATTGGATTTAATCTCCTTTATGCTGTAATGATTCTTAAGAAGGGCTGGTAGATAATAAGAGCATGACAACAGACAGGCTCTGGCACTTCGTGGCTTTTGAAACTTAATACAATGGCTAATTGTCGCTGTCTTGAGCGTTCACCTCCAGGAAGGGGAGAGGGGCCTGGTGTAGTGGATTCCTCCTTGGTCGTCTTCCCGAAGATGACAGCCCAACCATTCCTAATAACAAGCCTTACATGACAGATGATAGCGGCTGTGCTCTGAAATACGCGCACTACAGAGATCGGCGGCTTCATAAACAAATCTATCATTAGCTCCACGCTCTTCCCAGCTCAGGCAGCTCCTATCTGAAGAAGACCCTTTCATCTGGTTGGTTTTGTACAACCTACTGTTCTCTGCCCGATCGCGGCAGGGAGGGGGTAAGGGGAGGGCTGGATTCTCAGCAACAGAAGAGGACACCCCGCTACGACGACATGAAAAGAGTGTTTATCCCGCTTCAGCGAAAAACACAGAACATGAAAAAGTTTAAAGCTCCAGAGAAAAATATCTAACCACACAAGGCGCGAAAAGGTGCTTTGGTCTGACCTGTATGAGATGTCAATGTCATCTCGTGATAGGCAATATAAATTGCTCTAAAGGGTTATTCTAGTAGAAGTCATAGGAAGGAAATAGGCATCTTCTACAACCACATTTTCTACTTGAGTAGTCTGTGTTTTTCGTGAAATATTGATGTGGGAAGTTGAATGTTTGTAAGCTGACACAATTTGCTTAAACAGGTACCCCAAGGTGCCTGCAAGTACCTTGTTTATAATGTAAGCGTTTTCTTGCAGGAACGTGGACAGAGATCTTCACTTCTCTTGCTTCTGGCCCTCAATGACCAATAATAGTGCTCTCATTGGTTTGTGGACAGTACGAAGAAGGAAGAGAGAATCTTCACAGAGAGAGACGTCAAAGCCCCTATACAGTCTAGATATCAGTAAGTTGGGGCACTCTGAATACAGAAGAACGGATTAGTAATTAGTGGTGTAGCCATTGAGTGCATGTTAAATACAGTCCCCCAAAGCACTAGACCTCCAAGCCCCTACAACTGCCCTCTGGAAAGATCCCCACTGGCTCCCAATCTGCTTCAGGATCAACTTAAAAATTCTGTGTTTGGCCTACAAATCAGTGCCCGACCTACATCTCTGATCTTGTCCTCAGGCATATACTGGCCCGCCCCCTCCGATCCTCCAACAACCTGCATCTGTTCGCATTTTATCTTACACCCATGCGTGATTTCAGGACTTCACTAGGGCTGTCCCCACTTTCTGGAACTTGCTCCCACCAACCACCAGACTCACCCCACCTTTAAAATACCTTCAAACAACCGCCAAGACTTACCTTTTCAAGTTCGCCTACCCCCCTACATCTGTACCATAATACATTGTGCTAGGCACCCTCTCAACAGACCACCCTACTGTCTCTACATCCACCCTATAGATTGTAAGCCTCTGGCAGGGCTTTCCCATCTAGTGTTTCCAGCTTGATAATGCAATCATTACCCCTCATAGCCAAATACTGATGCCCAACCCAATGCCTGTCCTCTGGCATTATACTACCCAAGAGCCAAATACTGATGCCCAACTCAATACCTGTCCTCTGGCATCATACTACCCAATAGCCAAATACTGATGCCCATCCCAATGCTTGTCCTCTGGTATCATACTACCCAATAGCCAAATACTGATGCCCAACTCAATACCTGTCCTCTAGCATCATACTACCCAATAGCCAAATACTGATGCCCAATCCACTGCCTATCCCCTTGTACCATACGTATAAATACACAATAATAATATGGTAGGACATTAGACTATGACTATGGTAGGATTAGACTGTGAGCTCCTCTGCAGACAGTCAGTGACATGACTATGTAATCTGTAAAGTTCTGCAGAAGATGTCAGTGCTATATAGATACATACGAATAATATAATAGGACATTAGACTATGGCTATGGTAGGATTAGTTTGTGAGCTTCTCTGTGGACAGTCAGTTACTGGTAGATGTAGGAAGATGATACCTTGATCCAGTCAGAGAGATGATTTGTGAGGCTGAACCTTATGGGTGCATGTCTTTTCTCCATCTAGACAACTATGTAGCTATATAAGTATGTCAGTGCTATTTAAATTCTATTTAAAGTGGACCTGCACAGGACAAGGGCCGGATTTACCATAGGGCTCTGTAGGCACGTGCCTACAGGCGCCTAAAGATGGAAAGGCGGCTCACTCCACTCTCCCTCTCCCGTTCCCTATGCAGAATCCTGATGAGTGTGTAAATGAGAGGTTACTCATCCTACTCTCAGCATTCCACTGACAAAATCTCCCTTCAGTCAGTGACCCCTCTAGCTTCTTAATACTGAAGTTCCTCTAGCTACCTAATACTTGGGGGCGCTTCTCGTTACTTAATAATGAGGGTACTTCTGGCTACCTAATACTAAGGGGCACCTGTAGCTACCTATGACGGGCAAGGGAAGTCAGGGATAAGTGACTGATGGGCCAGTCGGCACAATTGCGGTGATGTTCGGTGTGGGGTTGAAGGTTTCTGGAGGGTGAAGTCTAAGGTGCCAGGACATCAGTGCTTATAGGCTCCTGTGAAGTATATTCGGGCCTGCACAGGACACAAGAAAAACAGGGGAAGGGGAAGAACAGGGGAGAGGAATGTACCCTGTGTGTTTTTAGAGAGAAGAGCCTACTTATATTCAAGTAATCACAAGTGTAATTTGATCTCTCAGCTGTGTCGGCACAAAAATTCATCATACTCGGAAGACACAGCTAATATGAAAACACAGGATGTTAACCCTTTGTTTGCTTTCATCAAAGCAGGAAGTAAACACACTGCAGATTTATTGCTGGAGTTTTGTAAGCTATAACAAATATTTTTTTTCTTTAAAGGTTATTATACTATTGCTTATCTGTTAGAGCAGAAAGGAAGTTCTGAGTTCAGGTCCGCTTTAATAATAATAATACCCAGTATTTGTAACTTATCCACATGAAGGAGACTTTCACAGCAAATCTAGTAAATGAGATGCGAGTCAATATGATGCAAATCATTAGTCCTTGCATTCAAATTTCATGTAAATTATATGCCGCTTGAAACTGGACCAATCGGTATAACTCCTTGTCAATTTTTATAAGTCCAAGTTGAAGCTGCATAACATTTACATGCAGGGCCGAATTTCTGTAAAGGCCAAACAGGCCCGGGCCTTGGGCGGCTGCTACCCAAGGGGGTGGCAGAACATGGAAGAGGAGTGGCTTTATATGACAGAGGAGGCTATAAATAGAAAATGGAGGCTCCAAATTGGCACAACACATGGAGGAACCAAACACTGTACATAAAAGAGAAAGGCTGCTTCCTATGGATGTAATGTTACGCATGGAAGAGGGGGCAACACATGGAATGGAAGGGGGGCTGTTGCATGTAGAAGGGGAGCCACAATAATGTTAGCCTAGGAGCAGTACAAGTATCATTCCAGCCTTGTTTACATGCCATTTGAATGAAAGGAGAAATGATTTTCAGCTTATTGATCATCCTTACTGCTCATTATACGGCAAATGTGTTTAACATTGGTGCTTTCTCAGCTCTTTAAGCTGCTGTACTGGCGAGCAATCCTAGGCACGTGCCTTAGTTGCCTGGGCGCACTCACCATTGAGTTACGACCCCAATTCCAGGTATAATGACACAGCTAATCTTGTACTCCTTACTCCCATTCTGTATTTACTTCCTGGTTTTTCCTGCTTCAACCTGAACCATCCCGCCCCAGAATCTACCCCCTCCACCTCACCCGTTCTGTCTGCCTACATCACCAAACGTCCGCTGTGAAATCTGCTGACAGACGTGTGACCGGCCCCGCGTCAATCATCCGAGGCTCGCGCACAGGTGCCAGGGGAATGCTGTACATAAATATTTCCCCCCAAATGATTGCAAACTCCTGCAGGCAGAACCAGGAATCGATATGTTATTTTCTAGTAGCCTGTCCTTTGCCACCGTCAACAAGCTGGGTAACAACCACCCCGCGCGTCCTCCTTTTAAGCAAATGCAAAAATGGATAAAAAAAAGAAAATAATTCGACACGCAGCAATAAAATAAAGGCTTTTTTTTGTTGTTTTCATTTGGGCGGTGGGCATGCGGTGTGAGCTTGCTGCCACCTACAGGCCTAGGGGGCAACTGCTTCATTGTGTCATTTAATCTAAAGGCACGTGAACCAGAGAGAAAAAAAGGGGGGGGGGGGGGGGGTTAGCGTTATATAAAAATTGATCATTCTTTCAAAACAGGCAGCTAAGGACAGAGTGTACCAGCGCAAGGCGCGCTGCGACTGTTCTGGGCCCGCAGACAGCTGTTCGGTGCTCAGCGGTAGAGACACTTACGACTTAATATTAAGTGCTGTAGGTGAGTGGGCTGCTTCCCGTTATGAGAACGTGGCTCAGAACGACAAATATGCCGATTGTTATGCAAGACGCTCATAACGCCGCTTTTGCACAAAAGGCGCCATAATGTACAGTCTATTTACCCTGCACTCCAGGTACACCTGCAATTAGTAAGAAAAGGGGGGGCAAAAAAAAAAGAGCTTACAATGTAAAGAAACTAATTATCAGCTTGCCGCCGTTAAGCTGTAATGTTACCTTACTGACGTCAGCTTTGAGCCTACGGCCCCCGGGGGATTGTGGGTAATAAGAAACTTTGGTTCATCTGACGAGAGGCAGAGTGTAAAAAATAATAACGCGGGGATTAAATCTGTGATCCGATTGCTCATTACAGGATAAGTTGGGGGTTATGTCGAGGCTGCCGGGGAGGTAAATGGGTAAGAGTGACGATGGTGACAGAGTGGGGTCATTCCTGAGAAGGGATAGGAGAGGTTTGTAAGGAGAAGGGTGACGTTATTTATTAGAACACACAGGGCATAAGAGGTGCCCAGGAGTTTTTTAAAGTGAATCAGAGACAAAGCACCCTCATGTATTTTACCATATAGATCAGTGGGAACATTAGAGAAAACACCTACCCTGCTCTGTTTCATTCTGCACTGCACAGCTTGTTTCTTATCAGACCTGATAAAATCCCGACTGAGCATTCAGTCTGGCTTTGCTACAATGACTCAGCTATAATGATTCCTGAGCAGAGCCAGCAGGGGGCAGGCTTGGACTTGAAAAGACATGAGAGAACACAGACTGAGCTATAAATATTCCTGAACAAAGCCAGACTGAATGCTCAGTCGGGGACTTTATCAGGTCTGATAAGAAACAAGCTGTGCAGTGCAGAATGAAACAGAGAGCAGGGTAGGCGTTTTCTCTAATGTTCCCACTGATCTATATGGTAAAATACATGAGGGTGCTTCGTCTCTGGTTCCCTTTAAAACTGAGTTAAAAACAAATAAAAGAGAAAGAGGGGGAGGATAAAGAGGGGGAGGTGACTTACCTTAATAACGACAAATTCATATATATAAATATAATGAATTTTTAATAAGCACAGGCAACGCGTTTCATGGGTTTCTGCCCACCTTCTCAGGCCAAATAAAGTGTTGAAGGGTCTCAATAGCCACCACCCCCTTTTTCTATTTTGTTTTTAACTCCGTTTGATACACTGCTGGGTGCCTCTTACCCCCTTTGTGCTCATTTCCTTCCTTGTGAGGGTTAAGTCTGGTCACCAGGTGGCTGATGCCACATGTCAGGACCTTGTCAGGACCTTACTGCTGTCTTTCAAGAGTGCGACCATCACCACCCTCACTGGGTAACTGAGTGGAGTCGGGTTTGTGCATCTCCATCTGCTTCCATTGGTTGGTTGCTCCCTATGCAAATTCCCTTTGTGAGTATTCATTTTGCCTTTTTTTTTTTTTTTTCCATTTTATATACTTTGTGAAATACTGCACCATTTGGGCTCCCGTTGTCTCTTTGTTTTCTTTTTAGCTTGCATTGCTCAAATTCCACACAGTTCTTAGGAGAAACATTCGACAGGGTCCGTTAAAAAGTTGCCACAACTAAGAGGCTCTCAGAGCGTGCCAACGGGAGCTATCAGTACTGGTGGAGTACTCCTTTATGTCACGTGGGGGTTGGTTCAACAAAATTACCTGAAGCGAGATATTTATTTATTTAACTTATATGCTAAATATGTCATGCCAAAAGCTGATTTGAATGAGTCACATGCTGGAATTAAAATAGTTGGCAGGAGCATTAACAATCTGCGATATGCCAAATTGCCGATTATACCACTCTGATGGCTGAAACAGAGGAAGAATTGAAGCCTAATTGAGCCTAATCATGAATGTCAAGCAAGAAAGTGCCAAAGCTGGTCTAATGCTTAACATCAAGAAAACCAAAGTCATGTAATCTGCTCCAATGAGCCATCTGTAAATATATTGGGGAAAACTAGAAGTTGTAACAGATTGCATCTTCATGGGATAGAAAATCTCTGAAGATGGTGACCGCAGCCTTGAGACTAAGAGACGCTTGTTGCTAGGGAGGGAAATTATGGCATATTTGGACAAAATGTTAAAGAATAGAGAAGTTCCTTTACCAACAAAGATCAGGACTCTCTGACGCTAGCAGCCACTACTCTAATGCCAGTGGTAGTAACTCGCCAGCGGTAGCCACTCGCCAGCCGATGCACTCTAAAGCCAATGGTAGCCACTTACCAGCTGATGCCACACTAATGCTGGAGCCAGCCACTGGTTAGAAGCTGCCACTGTACCAGCAGCAGTAGCAGCCACTGGTTCTCAGCCACCACTGTACCTGCAGCAGTAGTAGACACTGATTAGCAGCCACCACTGTACCTGCAGCAGTAGTAGACACTGATTAGCAGCCACCACTGTACCTGCAGCAGTAGTAGACACTGTTCATCAGCAACCACTGTACCTGCAGCAGTAACAGCCACTGATTAGCAGCTACCACTGTGCCAGCAGCAGTCAAAGCCTTTGATTAGCAGCTGCCACTATGCCAGCAGCAGTAGCAGCCACTACTATGCCAGCAGCAGTAATAGCCATTGATTAGCAGCCTCCACTGTGCCAGCAGCAGTAACAGCCACTGATTAGCAGCTACCACTGTGCCAGCCGCAGTAACAGCCACTGATTAGCAGCTGCCACTGTGCCAGCAGCAGTAACAGCCATTGACTAGCACCCACCACTGTGCCAGCAGCAGTAACAGCCACTGATTAGCAACCTCCACTGTGCAAGCAGCAGTAACAGCCACTGATTAGCAGCTGCCACCATGCCAGCAGCAGTAACAGCCACTGATTAGCAGCTACCACTGTGCCAGCAGCAGTACCAGCCACTGATTAGCACCCACCACTGTGCCAGCAGCAGTAACAGCCACTGGTTATCAGTCACCACTGTACCTACATTGCAAGCATTCCAATGTAATTATAAATGTCTCTTAAAAACTTGTTATCTCCCCTCCCACATTCCTGATCCTCACTGATTGGCTGAGGGCAGTTCAGTGTGACACGAGGCTGAGAAGAGAAATACACCTCATCCCTCTGCAGAAGCTGAAATGCGATCTATGCTGTGGTCACATGTGTTTACAAAGCAGGCTAGCTATCACAGTGCAGTTTTAGTACAGAGCTCAGTGGGGAGGAGGGCTGGCAATGCATACATCATTTCAGACAGGTAAACAAAGTGTAAGGGAGGAAATAACATCAGGATTAGCTTCAGTCAGAGGCAATAAAGATGGATAATGCCTGGAATAGTTTTCTCTTTATTTACCATATAAAATTCACTGAAATCAAAACGTGGGCAGTACAATACATGTGTTATATAAGTAGAACAAGCATTTATCTTCTTACCGTATTTGTCGGACTATAAGACGCTCCTGACCATAAGACCTACCTAGGTTTAGAGGACAAAAACCAGGGGGTAAAATATATACTAAACCTCCTGCATCCATGGTGAAGGGGCATCTTGTGGATTATGCCCACTTGTGTCTCCCTGTGTCCTCCTCTGTGCCCCTTTGTGTCCCGTGTCCTCAATTTGTTCCCCTGTGTCCTCCTCTATGCCCCTTTGTACCCCCCCTGTGTCCTCCTCTATGCCCCTTTGTGCCCCCCTTGTGTACTCCTCTATGCCCCTTTGTGTCCCCCTTGTGTCCTCCTCTATGCCCCTTTGTGTCACCCTGTGTCCTCCTCTATGCCCCTTTGTGCCCCCCTTGTGTACTCCTCTATGCCCCTTTGTGTCCCCCTTGTGTCCTCCTCTATGCCCCTTTGTGTCACCCTGTGTCCTCCTCTATGCCCCTTTGTGCCCCCCTTGTGTACTCCTCTATGCCCCTTTGTGTCCCCCTTTTGTCCTCCTCTATGCCCCTTTGTGTCCCCCTTGTGTCCTCCTCTATGCCCCTTTGTGTCCCCCTTGTGTCCTCCTCTATGCCCCTTTGTGTCCCCCTTGTGTCCTCCTCTATGCCCCTTTGTGTCCCCCTTGTGTCCTCCTCTATGCCCCTTCATGTCCCCCTTGTGTCCTCCTCTATGCCCCTTCGTGTCCCCCTGTGTCCTCCTCTGCAGGGCACAGTACAGGGAGTCCCTGACATTGCGGTGGGTTGGAGGTTGGTATTGGCAGGAGTTCACAAGTCAGGAACTCCCAGCATTTGGACTATAAGACGCAGTGACCTTTTTCCCCCCACTTTTTGGGGAGAAAAAGTGAGTCTTATAGTCCAAAATATACAGTACATCTCCTCTCACCTGATTAGTAAAACAAAAGGAAAATGTTTTGCTCATTCTCTTTGTCTGCGTTCTTCTGTGCTTCTTAATGTTTTTATACTGCTTATCATTTTCGAGTATTAATTCTCATGCCGGCGCGATTATTAAGCGACCCCCGCCCCTTCGACTTCTGAAATAACGATATTCAAGACCCGTTGTGAATTCATTTCTGCAGATTAAACTTCTTCCTGTCAACATTTTCTTCCCCTTTTTTAAGCGGACACATTGTGTGATGGATGTCTTGCGGGGGACGTTTGTCACTTTGTCAAGTTTCTGACACCCCCCCAATCGCATTGTCCCTCGGTGACTATCACCACCACTGAATTGTCTTAATTAGAGTTGCATGAAAGGGGACATATCGCTGAGAGTTATGAACAGAAGAGAGAGATGATTCTAATTCTGCAGCCAGACGCCGGGAACCCAATCAGATTACGAGCGACCTAATTTCAAAGCAAAACAGTAATTAAAAAGGGCCCCTAGAGAGGGTATCCGGCTAATGGAAAAATAACACATCAGCCGGTGAATATGGATGGCAAAGATGATTTGCACCTCATTTATCAAAGCCGAGGAAGCGCTGGCTGGTGCGAGAGGGGGCGGCGATTGGCATCGCTGTAACATACGCTACAAGCATTGTGTACAAATGAGACAACGGCAAGAATCATTATAGGAGAAATCCACCCACAAAGAGATAACTTTTTGCCGAAGAGAAAAGGCTGGAACTTTAAACCCAACAGAACCTTCCAGAAATGCAACCATCTTGACATCTCGCCCCATAGCAGTGACAGGCATGTACCCTTAATACAGTCATGTCACCCTCCCCCCCCCCCCCTTTAAAATATAAAAATAATAAGCCAGAACAGACCCCCCCCTCCCCCCCCCCCATGAAAAATAAGCCAGAACAGAATAAAAACGATTAAGGCTAATTTCACACCAGGACTTTGCGTTAGAGGGGTCGTTAAGGTCGCATAACGTCCCCCTAACGGAACGCCTGGTGGTGCTGGATCTGGACGTCAGAGTGAGCCGCGTTGTGCAGCTCACTCTGGCGTCCGTGATGCCGTGATGCGTACTCTTGTGCGCATGCGGCATCACGTGGTCCCGCCGGCCAATCGCCGCACAGAGCGGCCGCTCCAGGAAGTAAACACTGCACGTCACAACGTGCAGTGCATATTGATTAGCCATGTGGCTGGCCGCTCTCCGCTCCTCCACAAGATTACTGAGCATGTGCAAGCAGTCTAACGCGGCTCAGCCGCGTCTAAAGTACTGCATGCAGTACGTTGTCTTAACGTCTTGCGTTACAATGTAACGCAACGCCCGCACTGTGAACAGCCCATTGATTTTTCATTGCTGTGCGTTGGGGTGCGTTACAGGCTGCTCTAACGTGCGCCTGTAACGTCCCACTGTGAAACCAGCCTAAAAGCAGTTTACAGGGGCACCATCGCGAAAAAGATACATGTAAACACATACAAATAAGAATGTTTTTTCCAAAGTAAAATGAGCCATAAATGACTTTTCTCCTATGATGCTGTCACTTACATTAGGTAGTAGAAATCTGACAGAAGCAACAGGTTTTGGGCTACTCCATCTCTTCATGGGGCCTGTATTCTTGATAAGGACATTCCCTGAAAACAATTTATACAAAGATGCTGGACAGCCTCCCTGCTGGCTTCAAATTATTCTGGCAGTTGGACAGAGCAACCGCCATTTGCTAAGTGATTTTAATAGTAACCCCCCCCCCCATGAGAAGATGGGCTACTCCAAAATCTGTCGGTTCTGTCACATTTCTGCTACCTACTGTAAGTGACAGCAAAATAGGAAATAAGTAATGCATGGCTTATTTTACTCTGGGAGAGATGTACTTATCTGAATGTGTTTACATGTATTTTGAATTTTACTATTCTTGCAATAGTGGTTCTTTAAAAAGGTAGGTAGTGGTGGACTTACCTCCCCCAAAAGACACAAATTGTCTGTTTTCAGTGAAAGTTCTTTAACCTCCCTGGCGGTTTGTTAAAATCCGCCAGGGGGCAGCAAATACCTTTTTTTCAAATTTTTTTTTTTTCATGTAGCGAGACAATGCCTCGCTACATGATAGCCGCTCCTGAGCGGCATCCCCCCAGCCCCTCCGATCGCCTTCGGCGAACGGAGATCAAGAGATCCCGTTCAAAGAACGGGATCTCTTGGAGGGCTTCCCCCGTCGCCATGGCGACGGGGCGGGATGACGTCACCGACGTCATTGACGTCGTGACGTCAACGGGGAATCCGATCCACCCCACAGCGCTGCCTGGCCCTGATTGGCCAGGCAGCGCACGGGGTCTGGGGGGGGGCGGCTGCGGCGACGGGTATAGCGGCGGATCGGCGGGTAGCGGCAGCGATCGGAGGTTACACGCAGCTAGCAAAGTGCTAGCTGCGTGTAACAAAAAAAAAATTATGCAAAGCGGCCCAGCGGGGCCTGAGCGGTGCCTCCCGGCGGCATATACCGAGCTCAGCTCGGGCTTACCGCCAGGGAGGTTAATCATTAAAATTTTGCAACACGTTCCTCTGGGTTCAACCCGCTTCACATGGAGGCACTTATACCTGCAGAGATCAGTTTACCATTACTCCTGTTTTATTGCCTGATGAAGCAGGTTGAATCTCAAGAAACGGGTTGCAACATTTTGGAGTTTGATGATGGTGATCCAGAACTGGTGCCTCTGTTTATTTAGTTCACCTTTGGTGGAGGGGTGTTATCCCCATTCCTTCCTTCTACGGAGAGCGTTTTTTTTTTAACCCAAGTGAGGTTGGGTCTAATATCCCCACCTGCCGATACAGTCGTTGTTTGAACGCTAATGTGATGATTACAGGTATACCAAGTGGGTGGCAACACGACGCAGAATGGAAAAAATGGATGAAAAAAAATCATTCCCAATGTCAGTTTAAACAGAAAACAGATCCGTTTTTACAGGATTTTTTTAAATTAGTTTTTGTATCTGGTACATTGTGAATCCACCGTAAGCTGTGGTAATTCACCTTTGTACTGTAATAACACTAGATTCTAAAAATATTTGCACAGCACTGATCTGTATTTGTAGTGTTAGGATCTCCTCTGCAGCATGGACTGCAGCCAAGCAATTCCTGATGTCTTTTTATGCAAATGGCCTAGTTTTGTCTGCCTTTCTCTGCTGTCAGCCTGTGATTGATTACCATTCACCTGTGTGGGAATCTGGCTGCTGCTACTGGACCCCTGTCCCTGATTCCGTGTTACCGTGTGGATCGCACTAGCTCTTGCGGTAGAGCAGTGGATCCTTCCAGTCTTTTTTTGCGAAGGAAGCCATCGCTGCGGTTGCGATTGGCTACTTCGTTCCTGCCTGTCTTGTTTCTGAACGCTTGCTACACAAGCGTTCATTCTGTCTGTCTTGCCGTGTGGATCATACTCGCTCTTGCGGTAGAGCAGTGGATCCTTCCAGTCTTGTTTTGCGAAGGAAGCCATCACTGCGGTTGCGATTGGCTACTTCGTTCCTGCCTGTCTTGTGAATGCTTGCTGTGCAAGCGTTCGTTCTGCCTGTCTTGCCGTGCGGATCGCACTCGCTCTTGCGGAAGAGCAGTGGATCCTATCAGTCCTGTTCCTGTGTAGGGATCGCACTCGCTCTTGTGGAAGAATAGTGGATCCTATCTGACCTGTTCCTGTTATCTGTTTGTCTGTCTGTCTGGAGCAAATGCTTGCTGTTGCCTGAGGTAAGGCAACCGATTAGCAAGTGTTCCTATTATCTGTTTTTGTATTTTCCATGTTCATCTGTTAGTCAGTTGGTACGCTTTGTCATTGTTGCGCTTAACGTGCGGTGACCGTACGTCCAACGCGCTTGTCTCTGTTGCGCTTAACGTGCAGAGACTGCGTTTAGTTAGCGTTTGTTATTTTGCTAGTACTTGCGTTAAATATTGGTTCTTTGCCAATATTTATGCATACTAGCGTGTTTTTTATTTTCCTTGCTGGTCTCTCGCTCTGCCTGGTCTTGCCTTTGCCTCTTTTCTGTCTGTCCTTTTAGTCTGTCCTGTTATGAGTGCTTACTGTCACTGGGAGTGGCTACGATTAGTAGGCATTCATCCTGTCAGCCTATCCTCTCTTTCACCAGTGCATTCGCACTACATCTTTGGCTTCATTCAGAGGTGTTTCTTCTCTGTGCTCCACAGCTCCTCCTGCTGGCTGGTCTGTTCCTCCACAGGTGTATTTGCACCATAACTGGGGTCCTCTGTCTGAGCGCTTGTGGGAGATCTCCTCAGTGTCAGCGTATACGTTGTGCGCTGATCGTGGAGATTATCCCACAATCCTTACATGTAGTATATATTTAAAGAGACACTGAAGCGAAAAAAAAATTGTATGATATAATGAATTGGTTGTGTAGTACGGATAATTACTAGAACATTTGAAGCAAAAAAAATATTCTCATATTTTTATTTTCAGTTATATAGGGTTTTTATAACATTGCATCATTCTCTAATATTTGCAGTTTACACACTGCTCAGTATTCTAAATCATTTTACAGAGCAGGCTAGTGAACTTTTGACATGTGCTCTGTGGAAGAAAAAAACTATACTATGACTGACAGTTGAGATAACAAATTTCAGAAGACAGAACTCTCTGCGACTTTGAAAGTCGTGGAGCTCAATGGCTTTTTTGCATAGATAACTGGAACTTCTTAACTCTTCCTGTACTGGAAACAATAATAGACTCATATATCTTAGCTGTACTACACATACCAATCATTATATCTTAATTTCTTTTCGCTTCAGTGTCTCTAAGGTATGAAGTGATTGAGCCTGTTACTCCCAGCCATAGGGCTTTTTGGGGGTTTTGATGACTTGAGGAAGTGGGCATCCCCTGCGAAATGTGTTGTATAACCCTCTTTTCTCTGCAATAATCTATATAATGATACTTTGAGCTGTACTGGCTATTTATCTAACGAATAGGTAAGCTAACCACTGCCTTTAAACTGTTTTTAAGAATTTTAAAGCAAAAAACACAGATATATAAGTACAGTAGATAATTACTAATTCTACTTACATAACCTATGTATTGTACTGTCCACTTTTTGATTTCAGTGAATTTTATATAGTAAATAAAGATAAAACTGTTCTCCATCTTTACTGCCTCTGACTGAAGCCAATCCTGATGTCATTTCCTACTTAACTTTTTTTCCCCTAGAAACTGCACTATCATATTTAGCTTGCTTTTTTTAAACACATGTGAGCACAGTGTAGATTGCATTTCAGCTGCTTCCGCAGAGCGGTGAGGTGTATTTCCCTTCTCAGCCTCAGCCTGTCACACTGAACTGCCCTCAGCCAATCAGTGAGGAGCAAGAATGTGGGAGGGGAGATAACAAGATTCCCTCTCACCAGCAATGTACCAGAATACAGCGAGGATGACTGAGATAAGATTCAGTACAGCAGACACATTTATGATTATATTGGAATGCTTGCAATGCAAACTGCATATAGACTACATAATAAACACCGAGCAGAGGGTAAATGGAATCTGATTTTATGGCTGACAATTGTTGGGTGCCTCCACTCACCAGTATTAATATTTAAAGCATACCTTAGTCCATCTGAAAATATAAAAATGGGAGCAGGCATGTGTAAGAGGCTCTCCTCATGCCCATCGCTCCACCCGTTCTCCTTCGTTGTGCTGTACGGTAAAGACTGCGCAGGCGCTGCCCGGCCTCGTACGTAATCACGGCTCATGGCGGGAGTGCTTTGAGCATGCACAGCACACAGTTGTGACCTAGTGCACATGTGCAGAGTGCCCCCCAGCCGCCGGCGCACGATCAAATGACATGCATCACTGGGCAGCACCTGCGCAGTCTTCACAGATCCTTCCGACCAGAAAGTAGCTTCGGTAGGTAGAGGTCGGTACAACATTATTGAGGTGATGTAAGAGTGTAAATTCAGAGCACGGTCCTTAACTACCTGGCGACCGCTCCACGCCAATGGGCGTGGCATCGGCGGAAGCCCCAGGCCCGCCTAACGCCAATTGGCGTCAGGTCCTGGGGCCAGCTAATGCAGGAGATCGCGCGCAGGGGGGAGGGGGCGCGCCCCCTCTTCAGTCTCCAAGCGGACTTTCGCCGTCTTTACACAGAGTACAGTGCTGCGATCAGCACTGGGGACAGCTGTGTGACACGGCTGACCCCCTGGGGGACGAGAGCGGTCGGCTCTCATAGGCAGAAGCCTATGACAGCCAATCGCCAGGATTAGCCGGCTGGGGGGAGGGAGGGATTTGTATAAAGAAAAAAAAAGAGAGACAGTCTAAAATATAAATAAAACATGAAAATAAATATTTATTTAAAAAAAATAAACAACTGGGGGGCGTTCAGACCCCACCAACAGAGAGCTCTGTTGGTGGGGAAAAAAAAGGGGGGGGGGATCACTTGTGTGCTGTGTTGTGCGGCCCTGCAGCTTGGCCTTAAAGCTGCAGTGGCAAACTGAACAAAAAAAAGCCTGGTCTTTAGGGGGGTTTAGCACTGTGGTCCTCAAGAGGTTAAACGTGTTACTGAAGTCATTTTTTTCTCATGGTGGAAATTAGAATTACAGTCTTGAATCGAATAATGCGAATAAATTCATAATCCCCTATTCATCTGTATATAAATCAGTGAGCTAGGTGCAAAGATTTTTCCAGGCTTGTAGTGACTCTGTGGGGTCTCTGCCTCCCCTCCCTCCTCCCCTCCCCCCCTTTCCCCTCCGACCGTTTGTAATAAAATGTTTGACATCTTCATCTTGGGCTGCAGGTGAGTCGAGGAGTCAGAGAGAGAAATGTCATCCTGCCAGCGCTAAAATATATTCTTCATTTCGGAGCCGTCAGCCGCGGTCAGTCCAGCGAGGCTTGTAAAAGCTTATCATTTACAGCCAGAGAAGCTGACAATCCGTTTATTCCTCTGGCGGGAAAAAACCTGGCAAAAATACATTCCATCAAATTATCAGGAAAATGACCGATAACAGCCTAGCATTGTCCATTTCACGTCTAAATTCTAAATGGAAGACTTGGGGGAGGTGGGTAGAGTGAAAAAACAAACAAACAAACAAAAAAAACCTAAAGACTGGTTGGCCAACAACTGGACAATTATTTTACTCCTTCCATGTAGTATGAGAGGTTACCTACACAATCTATTCATAGTATTCAAAATCTGTTGGACCTTATACTACATGAAGGTGGTGGTAAAATTGGTCAGTGATTGGCCAGTCAAAATCGGATGTGTGTATACACCTTTAGCCTTGAGCTACTTGACATCTGGGACGGTGCAGGAATACAGGAGCAGACTGAGGACTGAGAAGGCTCTATGCCAGGGGTGTCAAACTCAAATACAAAGTGGGCTGAAATTGTACACTGGGACCTAGTCATGGGCCAACCTAAATGTCTACTGGCCACCTTCCTCCCTTATAAAGTTCCCAGGTGTTTAATGCCCCCCCCCCCCCCTCCAACCCCTATACAGTTCCCTGGTGTTTAGTGGTCACCCTTTTCCTATACAGTTCCCTGGTGTCTAGAGGTGCCCATCCTCCCTTATACAGTTCCCTAGTGTTTAGTGCTTTCCCTCTACCTCCCCCATATGACTTCCCTGGTGTCCTAGGGCTTTACCTCCAGTATAGCTTCCCTGGTGATCTAGAGTGGGCCAAAAATAATGCAAAGTGGGAAACCACTTGAGGGCCAAATTTAATGGCTCTGAGGGCCAGACTTGGCCGGCGGGCCGTAGTTTGACATGTATGCTCTATGCTATCCCGGGCCTTCTTTCTTCTTAGGACATTATCAAACCCAAACCACAACATTTTGCATTTAACCTCCTTAGCGGTATGCCCGACACTGTGTCGGACATACGGCTCTGTGGCCCCAGGAGTCCCCCACAATAAAAAATGTTAACCAAATGACTGTAAATCCTCTAGCTAGCTCTAGGCTAGCTAGTATAAGTGTCGGGGAACCCGTCACTCCTCAGCGATCCCCCCGTTTATACGTAACCCCCCCCCCCTGTATCCAGCGATTGCGCAGCCTCCCTTCACAGCTCCGGTCTCTCTATGGGGAGGATCAGGTTTGCGCATGACGTCATGTGCAATCCTGAAGACCGGAGCTGCCCGGGGAAGCTGCGCCGATCGCTGGATCCAGGCTGGGTAATGTATAAATGGGTGAGCGGCGGGGATCAGGGGGTGCCGGGCATTTGTACTAGCTAGCCTAGTGCTAGCTAGAGGGTTTTCGGCCGCAGGGTTCTCTGGGGGGGGGGGGGGGGGGGGGGACTGGCGGGCAAAAAATTGCAAAACCTCCTGAGCGGCGTAACGCTCAGGAGGTTAAATCACCCTACATAAAGGGTGCCGACAGGGTGATTTGCATAGCTCCACCCTTACTCTGTAATATGTTCCCTGCTGGACAAGAAGTATATTATGGAAATTTGAATGATCAGTGCATGTGCGCTGTACTGCTACCATTGACTCCAATGCAATTGCATGCCAAGTAGTACCGCTCGTACATTGGCAACGCACTGTAGAGTTTGTGTTGCCTTTGCACCTCCAGAAGCACTTCCGTTGTGTTGCACCATAGGTAGTGTGAGCGGCAAGGAAGAGTACCATGGCGTGCCGCGATAGCCACGGCTGGATTTATACTTTACCCGCACCTAGGCCAACTTTCTTGTGGCTCCCCTTCTACATGCAACAGCCCTCCTTCCATTCCATGTGCTGCCTCCCCCCATGTGTAACACTAACACAACATTCATTTGAAGCAGTCTTTCTCTTTTATGTACAGCCCTTCCCTTCTTCCATGTGTTGTGCCAATTTGGAGCCTCGATTTTCTACTTATAGCCTCCTCTTTCATATAAAGCCATTCCTCTTACATGCTCAACCGTCCCTTGAGTAGCAGCCGCACAAAGCCAGGGCCTTAGGGCCTTTCCAGATATCCGGCCCTGTCGATAGTGTAAACGGGGCCTGAAGATACTCAAAACTTTAATGCTCACATTCGATGGAACTGGGCAGTGTTGCAGGTAGAGTTTTTTTTTTTTTTTATAAAAGCGAATCAATGTTTCTATGACAGCTTCAGCTCCACGCATACTAATGAAGACACGTCAATCACGCGAAACATTAAATCTCAAGCTTTTCTTCTGAAAATTAATAACCTATAAAAATCCTGGCTGAGCAACCATGGTGAGGAGAACAATAGAAAGTCTATCAAAGGGAACACTCTGCAGATTTCATTTGAATAGGATTCTGTTCGGGAGCTGGAAGCGGATGACGGGGACATTGACGGATTTTGGTGGGCTCCCCGGGGGCCCCCCTTTTCAGAGACGGGGTGTCAGTGGGAACGAATCTCCAAAAACACGAGCCCGGTTTAAGCGGGTCTGTTTGGCGGCAAAATGGTTCCTAATATAAAGCTGCTCCCAGCCGCCACTCGCGATCTGAAGGAATGTGGAATACAACACGTTCATAAAAGGTTCAATATTCATCAAATGTTCCAACTGTCTTCCTGTTTTGCTTCTTAAAAAGCTGCTCCGGGCTAATCCTCCGCTCGCCCGCGCAACACTTTTTATTTGTAGACTGCAACTTTTTTTCAAACACTTTCTGACATTTTCTTCCTAAAATTGTAAAATTGCTGACTTTTCACATTTACGTTTGTGTTGTGAGAGGCGCTTCAGAAGTGTCTTTTTGAAAGTATTTTTTGGATGAGGGATTTGAATTTAGGACTTGTGTAGGCATGTAAAAATGTGTATGAATATTATCATACATTTGTATAGGCTGACATTTTCGATAACACTTCACAGAGTTACAGAATACATTGAAGAGCCTATGCCACTAACTATCCTCCTCGCTATCTAATCCTGCCATAGTCATCATCTAATGCCATGCTATTAATATGTATTTATATAGCACTGGCATCTTCTGCAGCACTTTACAGAGTACATCGTTATGTCACTGACTGTCCTCAGAGGAGCTCACAATCTAATACCTACCACCATAGCCATATATGTGATAGGCAGCCTATTGGGCTAATCAAAGTGCGGGGATCATGTCCATTAAAGACACTGGTTCCACCTCAGGGCGAGTTCAGTGGAGCGGCCATTACTAAGCATAGCATGCGCTGAGCTTGCACGCAGCTTAATGAATCAAGCCCATAGGGTTAACATCCTGTGTTTACAAATTAGCTGCTCTGCCGTGGCAGCCAGCTGATGTAGCTGAGAGATCAAATTACAGTTGTGATTAGTCACAGGTGAGAGGGAAATTAAACAGGCTAAACTCTCTACATACATGCAGGCTGCATATCATGGTACCAGGAAATAAAGGGCACCGGGTGAGTATGGCCAAAAAGGGCGCTGCCATAGACTCTAATGCAATTATCGTTAATACGGCGAAAAAAGCAGAGAAAAAGGGCACCGTGGTAGATATCGTTAACAACATTAGAACATTAACCACTTTACCTCCCGCAGTACGAATTTCTCCGTCCCATTTTTCCCCCTAAAAAACCAAGGGACGGAGAAATCCGTCCCTCCCGCACTACCGCCGCTGTCCGCGCTCCCGCCGCTCGTGCGCACGCTCCCGCCGCTCGTGCACGCCGCCGCCCGCTCGCCCGGAGATCAATGAACGGGAAAATTCATTCCCATTCATTGATCTAAGCCCCCGCAATGATCTGCTGCTTCTTTGAGAAACAGCGCAATCGTGATTTTTCCAGCCTCGTAGTGCTTCCTGTAAGCGTCCTTGCGGACCCTTACAGGTCGCATGTAAACAAACTCACTGTGGCCATCTTGTGGCCAAATAGTAAAACTACACCCTAAAGCATTTTACATATACAAATACATTAGTTTTACACAATAAATTAACTAATTACCTCCCACACTCCCCAATTATTATTTTTTTGTAATAAAAAAAAAAAATACAATAAAAAAAAAACATACCGTATTTTTCGGACTATAAGACACACTTTTTCTTCCCCCAAAATGGGGGGAAAAGGTTAGTGCGTCTTATAGTCCGAACATGGACGTATCTATTAAGAGGCACCCGTGGGCCGGTGCCATGGGCGGGTCCTCGGGGGGGGGCGGCCACCTAAAGTTCATTTATAATTTTTACATTTTTTTTTTTACTTTTAATTTTTTTTATTAAAAAAAAAATATATATATATATATTTTTTTGGTGGAAGGGGGGGGGGGGGGGGGTGTCGGAGAGCACACACACATACGCACATGCATGTGAACTTGCTCCCCCTCTGCCCTCCAGCAGAGTGGTAGTGGCCGGCCGGGACTTGATCCTAAACTCTGCATGCCGCTGGTGTGGTCTAGTTAGTGACGTCACTAGACCAGGCGGCATGCAGAGTTTCCCTCGCGCAGCACTCCGAGTGTTGAGAGGGAGGTCAGATTCCTCACAGCACCCCTGCAGCCTTCCCTCAGCTTCTTCCTGGTGCCACTGTGCCAGGTCTGGTCTGGATGGAGCACCGGCGGCCTCGGGGACCCTCCCCCTGCTGCTGGAGTCAGGGAAATCATCTTCCTTCTAGAGATGGGAAGTTCGGATCTTTTCAATGATCCGGATGATTCGAATCGGATCATTGAAGAGATCCGGATCTTTGATCCGAATCTCGGATCATTTTACTACCGAAGCATTCAGGGGTGAAATGAACAGCAGGACAGGTCTGTGGGCAGGAGAAGGGGAGGGGGTGGACACACAGAGAAGGGGAGAAGTTGGACAGAGGGCAGGGAGTGGACAGAGAAGGGACAAGCAGAGAGCAGAAATGTTTGCACACAATACCCACATGCTGCAATCATATGCTTTACATGTATTTCACCTATATGGTCATCTGTATACTCTGAATGGAAACGTCTCACAGTGAAAGAAAGCATTCCCCAAAGATAAGTGCAGCTGTTTAGTGCCGAGTGCAGGAGGATTATATTGCCTTTCAATCACACTGTCTGCAAAGTTACTGAGCTGTGCTGAGCTGAGCCAAAAGCTTCCCATGTGTTCACTGTGCAGCACTACGGAACAGCCAGCCTATAATGAGCAGCACATTATAGCCAGTATGTGTGCTCTACACATATCTGGCAGTGGCACCGATGTCTGCTCTCTCTCATCTACCTGTCTCCCTGCAAGGCTGGCTCCCATCCAACAGAGCGATCCCTGCTTCCAGGACCCCGCTGCCCGCTGAGAGGGGGCGTGCCGCTCCTGGCCCCGCCCCTTTTTCCGATCCGAATCGTTCATTTTGATGATTCGGATGATCGACTCATAAAATAGATTCGGATCAAAGATCCGAATCGTTCATGATCCGGACAACACTACTTCCTTCCACCCTGTGCAGCCATTAGTGAAGTTTGATTCCATCCTCCCCTGTCTGTCACTGTCACAGCTCTGGCGCGAGAATTCAAGTGGGGGCATTCAGAGGACAGTGTCAGTGAGCACTGGAGCGTGACACTCAGCCCAGCACAGAGACAAGAGACAGCGAGAGACAGCCACAGCCAGCATGTATTGCAGCCAGGGTCAGAGATGAAAGAGCCAGCCCAGCAAAGTGTCAACATCAGAGCAGAGAGCAGCCAGGCCAGGACAATGGACTGGAGGTAATACACACCCTGCCTCATGCTCTGTTAGCCATAGGCAGCCGCATGCTCTCTTTCTTTCACCACTCTGTCAGTCTCTCTTCCTAAACTTCTTAAGCTCTGCCAGTCCTGTCACAGTCACCTCCTGCGTTCCAGCGCCTGGCTCCTCTATCTTGTCTGCCAGACTGCCTTGTTTGTCACTCAGCCCAGCCCGTTAGACTGTTCCGATCAAATCTGCTGACATTATTGCTCGTAGTTCTGATCAAATCTGCTGACATTATTGCTCGTATTTCTGATCAAATCTGCTGACATTATTGCTCGTATTTCTGATCAAATCTGCTGACATTATTGCTCGTAGTTCTGATCAAATCTGCTGACATTATTGCACGTATTTCTGATCAAATCTGCTGACATTATTGCACGGATTTCTTATCAAATCTGCTGACATTATTGCTCGTAGTTCTGATCAAATCTGCTGACATTATTGCACGTATTTCTGATCAAATCTGCTGACATTATTGCACGTATTTCTTATCAAATCTGCTGACATTATTGCTCGTATTTCTGATCAAATCTGCTGACATTATTGCACGTATTTCTGACCAAATCTGCTGACATTATTGCTCGTATTTCTGATCAAATCTGCTGACATGATTGCTCGTAGTTCTGGTCAAATCTGCTGACATTATTGCTCGTATTTCTGATCAAATCTGCTGACATTATTGCTCGTATGTGTGGTCAAATCTGCTGACATTATTGCACGTATTTCTGATCAAATCTGCTGACATTATTGCTCGTATTTCTGACCAAATCTGCTGACATTATTGCACGTATTTCTGATCAAATCTGCTGACATTATTGCACGTATTTCTGATCAAATCTGCTGACATTATAGCTCGTAGTTCTGATCAAATCTGCTGACATTATTGCTCGTATTTCTGATCAAATCTGCTGACATTATTGCTCGTGGTTCTGATCAAATCTGCTGACATGATTGCTCGTATTTCTGATCAAATCTTCTGACATTATTGCACGTATTTCTGATCAAATCTGCTGACATTATAGCTCGTAGTTCTGATCAAATCTGCTGACATTATTGCACGTATTTCTGACCAAATCTGCTGACATTATTGCACGTATTTCTGATCAAATCTGCTGACATTATTGCACGTATTTCTGATCAAATCTGCTGACATTATAGCTCGTAGTTCTGATCAAATCTGCTGACATTATTGCTCGTATTTCTGATCAAATCTGCTGACATTATTGCTCGTGGTTCTGATCAAATCTGCTGACATGATTGCTCGTATTTCTGATCAAATCTGCTGACATTATTGCTCGTGGTTCTGATCAAATCTGCTGACATTATTGCTCGTATTTCTGATCAAATCTTCTGACATTATTGCACGTATTTCTGATCAAATCTGCTGACATTATAGCACGTATTTCTGATCAAATCTGCTGACATTATTGCTCGTATTTCTGATCAAATCTGCTGACATTATAGCACGTATTTCTGATCAAATCTGCTGACATTATTGCTCGTATTTCTGATCAAATCTGCTGACATTATAGCTCGTAGTTCTGATCAAATCTGCTGACATTATTGCTCGTATTTCTGATCAAATCTGCTGACATTATTGCTCGTGGTTCTGATCAAATCTGCTGACATGATTGCTCGTATTTCTGATCAAATCTGCTGACATTATTGCTCGTATTTCTGATCAAATCTGCTGACATTATTCAGTGTTCTCCCCAGGCTCTTTTAGCCGGGTGCTCCACCCGGCTAGATTTTGTAACCACCCGGCTGTCATCGGCTCACCTCCTCACCTATTCCTATGCTGTAAGCACAGTTGCCCTGCATTTTCAACTCGCCCCACCCGGCTACTATTTCATGCCACCCGGCTGGAAAAAAATTCTGGGGAGAACACTGATTATTGCTCGTATTTCTGATCAAATCTGCTGACATTATTGCTCGTGGTTCTGATCAAATCTGCTGACATTATTGCTCGTATTTCTGATCAAATCTTCTGACATTATTGCACGTATTTCTGATCAAATCTGCTGACATTATAGCACGTTTTTCTGATCAAATCTGCTGACATTATTGCACGTATTTCTGATCAAATCTGCTGACATTATAGCACGTATTCAAATCTGCTGACATTTTTGCTCGTATTTCTGATCAAATCTGCTGACATTATAGCACGTATTTCTGATCAAATCTGCTGACATTATGGCTCGTATTTCTGATCAAATCTGCTGACATGATTGCTCGTAGTTCTGGTCAAATCTGCCGACATGATTACATGTATTTTCTGGTCAAATCTGCCGACATGATTACATGTATTTTCTGGTCAAATCTGCCACGATTGAATATATGTTCTGGGCAATCTGCTCACATTACGTGTATTTTCTTGAGAAAACCTGCACAATTATGTGAATTTTCTGGGGGAAGGGTGACCTAAACTTGGGCCCACTGTCTTTGCGTTGCACTTTTAAAGGGATACTGTAGGGGGGGTCGGGGGAAAATGAGTTGAACTTACCCGGGGCTTCTAATGGTCCCCCGCAGACATCCTGTGCCCACGCAGCCACTCACCGATGCTCCGGCCCCGCCTCCGGTTCACTTTTGGAATTTCAGACTTTAAAGTCTGAAAACCACTGCGCCTGCGTTGCCGTGTCCTCACTCCCGCTGATGTCACCAGGAGCTTACTGCACAGTCGCAGACCATACTGGGCCTGCGCAATACACTCCTAGTGACATCAGCGGTAGCGAGTACACGGCAACCGAGGCGCAGTGGTTTTAAGACTTTAAAGTCTGAAATTCCAGAAGTGAACCGGAGGCGGGGCTGGAGCATCCGTGAGCGGCTGCGCGGGCACAGGATGTCTACAGGGGACCATTTGAAGCCCTGGGTAAGCTCAGCTCATTTTCCCCCGACGCCCCTACAGTATCCCTTTAAAGCGAACCTGAGGTAAGAATAATATTGAGGCTGCCATATTTATCTCCTTTTAAGCAATACCAGTTGCCTGGCTGCCGTGCTGGTCCTCTGCCTCTAATTCTTTCAACCATAGACCCCGAACAAGCATGCAGCAGGTCGGGGGTTTCTTACAATATTGTCAGAACTGATAAGATTAGCTGCATGCTTGTTTCTGGTGTAATTCAGTTCACTACTGCAGTCAAATAGATCAGCAGGGCTGCCAGGCAACTAGTATTGTTTAAAAGGAAATAAATATGGCAGCCTCCTTATCACTCTCACCTCAGGTTCACGTTAAATTACAGTTAGCTCCATCCTCATCCGGTCATGGCCACACCCATTTTTTTTATAGCCACAAAAATTAATCCAGCACCTGCATAGCACCCCTCCCAAAAAACCTGGAGCCGCCACTGACTGTACTTATACTAATTATTTATATAGCGCCAACATATTACGCAGCGCTGTGCAGAGTATGTATTGTCTTGTCACTAACTGTCCCACAGTGGGGCTTACAATCTAATCCCTACCATAGTCATGTGTGTATGTAAGTATCGTAGTCTAGGGCCAATTTTTAGGGGAAGCCAATTAACTTATCTGTATCGTATGTTGTTGGGATGTGGGAGGAAATCAGAGTGTCTTAAGGAAACCCACACAGACACAGGGAGAACATACAAACTCCTTGCAGATAGTGCCCTGGCTGGGATTCAAACCGGGAACCCAGCGGTGCAAGGCGAGAGCGCTAAGAACTACGCCACCATGCTGCCATACTACTGTACTATATTGTACTGCCATCTTCAGCAGTACTTCACAGAGTATGTAGTCATGTCACTGACTATCCTCTGAGGATCTTACAATCTAATCCTACCATAGTCTAATGCCCTACCATATTATTATGTAGTTATATAGCACTGACATCTTCTGCAGCACTTTGCAGAGAACAGTCATGTTACTGACTTTTCTCAGGGGAGCTCACAATCTAATACCTACCACTACTTTGTGCGAGAGAACACTGGCTTGTGTGTGTGTGTGTGTGTGTGTGTGTGTGTGTGTGTGTGTGTGTGTGTGTGTGTGTGTGTGTGTGTGTGTGCTTTTTTTAGGGTCACTTTACTCATACCCAGGGAGAAAACATGGCCCCACCGACTTTGGCTTACTAGAAAATTTTAATTGGCCACACCCACTGGGTTATGGACACGCCCACTGTATTATGTGACCACGCCCATTTTTCGCCGCGGCCAACATCCTCGGGGGGGGGGGGGGGGGGGGGGGGCGCCGTAGGTTTGGGGTGCCTAGGGGAGCCCAAACCCTAAATACAGCCCTGAGTCCGAATATATGATTCCGACCCCCCCCCCCAACACATAAGCTTACGTATCCAGGGCTTGCCGAATACTCTGCTTCAGTGAGCGGCAGCTGCTCATAGCTTCCCCGCTTGCCACACTCCCCCCCGCGGTGTACATCTGTGAGCTAACCGGCAGTGGACATTTCACAGCTCCGAACTTCCTCCTGTGTGTGTTTCTCAGCTGCGGAGTTTTGAATGACCGAACTGTCATTAAGCTGCCACAGCTCCTCTTTCATCCTGCAGAATGGGGCCAGAGATGTATGCAGCATACTGCTGGAGAAATCCAGGCCAGCCATGGAAGGGGAGGAAGCTCCGGGTCAGCGATGGACGCTGTGGGACATCCGTACCTGCTATGTATTCTGCGGGAGGTCCGGACAAAAGATCAATGCGCCGGAGCACCGGCTGTCCTCCACGGGGACTGTGGAGTCTGCGATGGGAGGTCTGGGCCAGAGATGCATGCAGCGGCTGGCGGGGGATATCCAGGCCACCGATGGATGGGGCGGGACATCAGGGCCTGCGCTGGGGCAGGACGTCCGGCCCTGCGATGGATGCTGCCGGAGGACCGAGTCAAAGATGAGTGCGCCGGCTGTCCTGCACGGGGACTGTGGAGTTCCCGGGAATGGCCTCTGCACTTCAGTGACCTGCCCACAGCCCACTGATAGAGCTGGTGACCAAACGCACCGCGTCAAGTGTCCTGAGCGCTGGATGCCAGCATGCCACTGCATAGGTGAGAGGGGCCTCCAAGCAAGTTTAGTGTAACTGTGATTGTTGTAAATGAAGTGTAGCTGTGATTGTAGGTGTACAGGAGTGTAGCTGGAAGGGCTGCGAGTGTAGCTGGAAGGGCTGGGAGTGAGTGTAGCTGGAAGGGCTGGGAGTGAGTGTAGCTGGAAGGGCTGAGAGTGTGTGTAACTGGAAGGGCTGGGAGTGTGTGTAGCTGGAAGGGCTGGGAGTGAGTGTAGCTGGAAGGGCTGGGAGTGAGTGTAGCTGGAAGGGCTGGGAGTGAGTGTAGCTGGAAGGGCTTGGAGTGAGTGTAGCTGGAAGGGCTGGGAGTGAGTGTAGCTGGAAGGGCCGGGAGTGAGTGTAGCTGAAAGGGCTGAGAGTGAGTGTAGCTGGAAGGGCTGGGAGTGAGTGTAGCTGGAAGGGCTGGGAGTGAATGTAGCTGGAAGAGCTGGGAGTGAGTGTAGCTGGAAGGGCTGGGAGTGAGTATAGCTGGAAGGGCTGGGAGTGAGTGTAGCTGGAAGGGCTGGGAGTGAGTGTAGCTGGAAGGGCTGGGAGTGAGTGTAGCTGGAAGGGCTGGGAGTGAGTGTAGCTGGAAGGGCTGGGAGTGAGTGTAGCTGGAAGGGCTGGGAGTGAGTGTAACTGGAAGAGCTGGGAGTGAGTGTAGCTGGAAGGGCTGGGAGTGAGTATAGCTGGAAGGGCTGGAAATGTGAGTGTAGCTGGAAGGGCTGGGAGTGAGTGTAGCTGGAAGGGCTGAGAGTGAGTGTAGCTGGAAGGGCTGGGAGTGAGTGTAGCTGGAAGGGCTGGGAGTGAGTGTAGCTGGAAGGGCTGGGGGTGAGTGTAGCTGGAAGGGCTGGGGGTGAGTGTAGCTGGAAGAGCTGGGAGTGAGTGTAGCTGGAAGGGCTGGGAGTGAGTATAGCTGGAAGGGCTGGAAATGTGAGTGTAGCTGGAAGGGCTGGGAGTGAGTGTAGCTGGAAGGGCTGAGAGTGAGTGTAGCTGGAAGGGCTGGGAGTGAGTGTAGCTGGAAGGGCTGAGAGTGAGTGTAGCTGGAAGGGCTGGGAGTGAGTGTAGCTGGAAGGGCTGGGAGTGAATGTAGCTGGAAGAGCTGGGAGTGAGTGTAGCTGGAAGGGCTGGGAGTGAGTATAGCTGGAAGGGCTGGGAGTGAGTGTAGCTGGAAGGGCTGGGAGTGAGTGTAGCTGGAAGGGCTGGGAGTGAGTATAGCTGGAAGGGCTGGGAGTGAGTGTAGCTGGAAGGGCTGGGAGTGAGTGTAGCTGGAAGGGCTGGGAGTGAGTGTAGCTGGAAGGGCTGGGAGTGAGTGTAGCTGGAAGGGCTGGGAGTGAGTGTAGCTGGAAGGGCTGGGAGTGAGTGTAACTGGAAGAGCTGGGAGTGAGTGTAGCTGGAAGGGCTGGGAGTGAGTATAGCTGGAAGGGCTGGAAATGTGAGTGTAGCTGGAAGGGCTGGGAGTGAGTGTAGCTGGAAGGGCTGAGAGTGAGTGTAGCTGGAAGGGCTGGGAGTGAGTGTAGCTGGAAGGGCTGGGAGTGAGTATAGCTGGAAGGGCTGGGAGTGAGTGTAGCTGGAAGGGCTGGGGGTGAGTGTAGCTGGAAGGGCTGGGGGTGAGTGTAGCTGGAAGAGCTGGGAGCGAGTGTAGCTGGGAGGGCAGCAGGGGTTAATGTAGCTGGGAAGTGTAGCTTAGATAGGGACAGTTTAGAAGGAAAAGGTCCATAAGATGCCCTGCCACTATAGACGCACCAGGTTTAGTATTTTTTCTTATAGTCCGGAGCGTCTTATAGTCCGAAAAATACGGTAAATAGTTACCTTAGGGACTGAACTTTTTAAATATTTATGTCAAGAGGGTATAACACTGTTAATTTATAAACTACGGGCTTGTAATTAGGGTTGGATGCAAAACTGAAAAAAATGCACCTTCATTTCCAAATAAAATATTGGACACAGAGGAAGACGAGGATGGGTGACGGTACTCATCCCACGTCAGCCACGGCCTCCCCGTTTTGTATTCCCCCTCCAACGTTTCATCTGTAGTCTCAACATTTCCAGACAGCAAGAGGAAAAGAAAAAAACCTAGAACAATATTTTCTATTTTATTTATTTATTTTTTCCCCTCTTCCTGTCAAACTAAAATTCAGGACCTGCTAAGCCGAGATTCCCATTCAGATAAGAGGGAACAGCGTGACGGGCGCCCAAATAATGGATACAAAGCGCGGAAACGCAATATAGGAAATAAAACACGTAGACGGGGCTTTTTTTCTGATATCATTCTAGGCTTGGTGTTTTTTATTCATCTTGGAAAGATGTAATTAGACCGTACAGAAAAAAAAAAAAAGCAATATTGGGGAATTAGGCGGATGAGCAAAGCACATGGTATCGATCTAATGTTACTTGTTAATGTATTTAAACTGCAGGCTGAGCGGGTTTAAATAATCGTTATCTCCTTGCATTATCTCCTAGCAGGCATTGTCTGCTGCCAATGACTATTGTACAATCTTCAAAGATAAAGAATGAATGCATTTACCGGGGATGAAAAGTACTAGCGGCATTGTGAATGTTCCTTCAGCTGAAAACACCAATTACTTCATAATTGTAACATTTTATTATTATTATCATGCGGTCTCTGCATGATGAGACTATGCTTTGTAATACGCTTAAAATGTATCGCAGAGAAATCAGACAGCCTGGCGTCCCATTGGCTGAGCTGATCCTTTGGGCTTTAAGGGGACCTTAGATCAAGCAGATCGGCCCTGTAGGTCTTGGGCTCCCTCAGCGTCTGCCCCGCCAAACAGCATCACAAGCGTGCTGGCTGGCCCAGCAGTCACTTCTACCTTAGTTCCCTTGCCCATCATAGGTAGGTACAGATGCCCCTTAGTGTTAGGTAGCCAGAGCTATTCTTAGTATCAAGTAGCTAGAGGTGCCCCGACTGAAGGGAGATCTGGTCAGAGGAATGTCAAGACATGGTTGAGTAACTGCTCATTTACACTCTGCTCAGGACTCCACATAGGTAAGGCCGGGAGGGAGGCACTTGGGGAGGGGAGGGAACCGCCTTTCCATCATCAGTCGCCTGTAGGCACGTGCCTACAGTGCCTTATAGTAAATCTGGCCCTGGTTGGGTGCCTGCACAGTTACAAGCCTTAAAGCAAACCTGAACTGAAAAGTCAAAATAAGCATTCACACGTCATACTTACCTCCCATGTCGTCTACTCATCAATCTCTTTCTCCTCTCCTGCGTCCTGTTTATCCACTGTGATCAATAAAATTATCCATCTTCTATTTTGAAAATGGCCATTACCCCATAACAGCTTCCTGGTCAGCACACTGTTAAACTGTAATATAGCCATAGGAAAACATGGACATTACCTTGCTCATTAGTTGTCCTTTCAGTTATAACTGACAACAACTGATATCTTTCAGTTCTGACAAAATATTTCAGAAATGGAAGGAACGGTTGTAGGAAGAAAATGGGGAGCTTCTGAGAGGAACGGATGGCGATGTAAGTGTGTAATATTCATTTGCAGGTACATCATGTGTTTATTTTAAATACTTTTGCTCAGTTAAGGTTCACTTTTTTAGGCGGTTCAGGTTCACTAACTACGCAGGCGCAGAAGGCTGCCAGTCACCGGAGCGTGACCAATGATGTGTGCGGCCAGGGCCAGGCATGCGCAGTAGTCCCCAACTACCGAGACTGCTTGCATGAAAATTAAGTGGCCTGAGGGGACAGCGAGGAAACGTACGGCGGGCTGGAGGAAGTCCCAGGTGAGTATAAATCCTTGTGTTTGCTTGGTCTCAGGCTTTCTTTATGTATAAACCAGGGACTACTCTAACTTGCGGGTCAATATTATTCAATTCCATTTTACTCCTAAATTTTCTGCTAGGAGATAATTTTTAATCTTCGGTTTAAAGGGACTCTGAGATGCATATCATTGTAAAGCTCTCTTTCTCCTCTTTCCAATGATATATAAACCGCCACTCATTTTAGTTTTCGCTATTTTCGCGATTAAAATTGCCACGGCCGCGATTTTGATCGCGAAAATAGAGAAAACTAAAAGGCGTAGGGCGACTATTTAGGGGTCGTCAGAAAGAGGAGAAAGAGAGCTTTAAAATGATATCCATCTTTACATAGTTACATTGTATTACACAGGACGACACTTTCCCCAGTGTCAGCATAACAAAACAAAAAAAACCTACTCTGCAGCAGCAATCAGTGCCCAGCAACAGAAATATCTGTTGGTGGGCAGAAAGGGGGGGGGGGGGGGGGGGAGAGAGAATTTGTGTGTGTGATAAGTTGTCAGCTAAAAATAGAAAACTAGAGGTGGCTTACCTCAATAACGACAGGTTCATATAAATATGAATTCCAATAAACACAGACAAGGCATTTTGTGGGTCTGCACCCGCTTCCTCAGGCCAAATACAGTGCCAGAGTTGTATCAGAGCCAGGTAAAGAGCGCCATCGATAGGACCTTTTGCTGTTTTTCCCAAGAGTACGACCGCATCCAGTTCCAGCCGGACACCCGAGTGGAGTCTGGTTTATAGAACTCCACCTGCTTTCAGTGGTTGGTTTCCCCTTGTGCAACTTTCCTTTGTGAGTACCCTAATCCTTTTTGTTTTCCATCACTCTTGGGACACAATGCACAATTTTCGCTCCCTTTGTCTCTGTGGTCTTTTATAGAGTTTTTGGTCACACTACGTTGCAAAGGCATTAGGAAACAGTATTGCTTTTTTGCCAGAGTTTAAAGTATCCTTTAAAGTGGTGGTTGTCAACTGCTTTATAAATGTGTCATAAGATATAAATCCAGCCTGGGCGAGGCAGAGGCAAGAGAGGCTCTAGCCTCAGGGCGCAGTGTAGGAGGGGGCGCACAACTCGCTCAGCTGTCATTCCCCTATTGTGTTTGAAGCTGAGAAAAATAAGACAAGAGGACACATGGCAGTGACTGCAAGCCAGAAAACTAGAGATTAAGGTGTTGGGGGCCCTGGGGTGCCTCTTGTCTAATAGCAATCAGTGTGACAGCTGGGGTGGGAGGGATGGAGGGGTGCACTTTATCTAAGACTTGGGTGCTGGGGGACCTTGTCCTGGCTCTCGGTCCAGCCCTGGTTGTCAAGCAAGGTACCTGTACAAAAAGTGTGAGAAAGAAGGTGCTGATCTCCTACTTCTGGCCTACAAAAGTTTAAATAGTTACAATTGATAAAGAAAGTTGTGCTTACCCTTTAATCTCGCGCTAACTATCCTGGCGGTTTGTTTTTGGACTTCGGCAGGGAGTCGGAAGGCCCCGAAGGAGGAGATGGGACACCTGACAGCGAAAAATTACAGATTGAGACAATCATATGGTTGTTGCCCGAAGCATCTGGACCATATGGCGAAGACATGTTTCTTCCAACCTTTCACACCCGACAAGCTAATAAGTGAGCCGCGACTGGCTGCCGGCATCAATCTTTAACCATTACCGACGGCGCCGGTACCTGTGTCATGTTGCTATAGCAAAATACTTCCTCCGAAGCAACGCTGTCTCTCACTCTTCTGTCTGCCCAATGGGATCTCCTGACCTACAATCCATCTGCTCGCTCGCAGGTTCCTCATTCCTAATTGATGGAACAGATGTAGAGCGCCATCAGGTGCTGCAGAACTTTTCTCTGCTTCCAGAAAGTCAGAGCGGCGGGAACCCAAGACAAGACTTTAGGGCAATCATCACTTAAAAGTGCAACTGCTGTCGTCTTACAAAAATAATGGGGGAAAAATGCTCAGATTAACTTATGTGTTGCCAGGAGTTCACCAAACTTTGCCAAGGGTTTCTGTCTACTTCTGTCTGGTAAGGTACCTAAAGTAGATCAATGAGATGCTAATAATGGCAAGGCTGGCTTTATACTTTGTGTTACACAGTTACATAGTTATTTTGGTTGAAAAAAGACATACGTCCATCGAGTTCAACCAGTACAAAGTACAACTCCAGCCTGCTCCCTCACATATCCCTGTTGATCCAGAGGAAGGCGAAAAACCCTTACAAGGCATGGTCCAATTAGCCCCAAAAGGGAAAAAATTCCTTCCCGACTCCAGATGGCAATCAGATAAAATCCCTGGATCAACATCATTAGGCATTACCTAGTAATTGTAGCCATGGATGTCTTTCAACGCAAGGAAAGCATCTAAGCCCCTTCTAAATGCAGGTATAGAATTTGCCATAACTACTTCCTGTGGCAATGCATTCCACATCTTAATCACTCTTACTGTAAAGAACCCTTTTCTGAATAAATGGCTAAAACGTGTTTCCTCCATGCGCAAATCATGTCCTCTAGTCCTTTGAGAAGGCCTAGGGACAAAAAGCTCATCTGCCAAGCTATTATATTGCCCTCTGATGTATTTATACATGTTAATTAGATCTCCTCTAAGGCGTCTTTTCTCTAGACTAAATAAACCCAGTTTATCTAACCTTTCTTAGTAAGCGAAACCTTCCATACCACGTATCAATTTTGTTGCTCGTCTCTGCACCTGCTCTAAAACTGCAATATCTTTTTTGTAATGTGGTGCCCAGAACTGAATTCCATATTCCAGATGTGGCCTTACTAGAGAGTTAAACAGGGGCAATATTATGCTAGCATCTTGAGTTTTTATTTCCCTTTTAATGCATCCCAAAATTTTGTTAGCTTTAGCTGCAGCGGCTTGGCATTGAGTACAATTATTTAACTTGTTGTCGATGAGTACTCCTAAGTCCTTCTCCAAGTTTGATGTCCCCAACTGTATCCCATTTATTTTGCATGGTGTTAGACCATTGTTCTAGGCAAATTATGTTGTGGTTCTCCTTCCATGTGCAGCAGCACCGCTACTGTTCCATGTGCAGCACCAGGGGCGTTGCTAGGATCCTAAGACATCCGGGTTACTTTTGGGCACTCCAGCCCAAAAAATGGGGGTGTGGCCACTTACTAGAATGTGGGTGTGGTCATGGTTGGAGTTAAATTTACATGAACTTAAGTAGGCCTTCCCAGCAAAATGTTGGATACAGCCCCCATCTCCATGAATACAAAAAAGCATCATATCACATAGACAGTTACCTGGCTTCAGTTCTGTCTAGTCTGGCTTTCTGGACTGCTGCCAGGTTGTCTGTCAGTCCCTCATTGCATTCCCTGACCCCCTCCCATGTTTCCATGGGACTCCCATGGAGGCACCAAAACTCCCAGCATGCTCCCATAGAAGAACCACAGCCCCCTGCATGCCCCCATAAAGGCACCACAGCCCCCATTGATTAACCACAGCTCCCAGCATGCCCCCCATTGAGGCACCAGAGAGGCCAGAGGAGAGTACTGCTGCTTGATTCTGCCTGGGGGACATCAAGGGCACCCCAGAATAGATCCGCGGCACATGCCACCGATCTTTGGGGCTAGCAATGCCCCTCCTCCATGTGCATCATCCATGTATGCAGCCCCTCTCTTTCATCAATTTCCCCTTTTCATGTGTTCCTCACCATTTTCAGCCTCCTCTTTCATATGTAGCAACTTTTTCTTCTGTCCAGGTGCCCCTTGTGCTGAAGCTGCCCCAGGCCTGGGCCCTTGTGGCCTTTACAGAAATCCAGCCCTGAATACCGGTAATTCCATCTTGTATGCAGATTCAAAACACTTCCTACTAATTTTGAATGGTCCTCCAAGCAACATACAATGTGCATGCGAGACAGAATTATTACCATCTCATAGACATCAACTTTGATATACCTCTACGTGACAGGTACTCTTTAAAAAAAAGAAGACATTCGTAGAGATGGCGGTTTCGGTGGAATAAACAGGTTTGTGAACCCATATTCACATCACTATTTTTAGGTTTGCAACCCCCCTCCCCCCTCAAATGCTCAATATGGGATTCGCCACTTGCCTGCCAAACTGTATTACCAGTGGTGGGCCGCATTTTCACATGTGCGAAATGTCGCATCGAAATTTGCAGTTTTCCTTCGTAATGCAAAATTTACAGGAGAATGCGTAATAAATTATGTGTGAACCGTAATTATGTATCGAAATTTCGCATAACTTCGTAATTTCACGAAATTACGGTTCATTACGGAAATAGTCATTTAGTATCTTTTGACGTGCATATTGATTGATGTTCGCTTACAAATTTCCGCATGCAGACATGGTATTGTATAGACGCGCATGCGCTGTTTAATGCGTATGTTTATATGCATTATAAGCATGATTATACGCATTAATATACAGTGCATAGTATGCGCATTGGCAAGTTTAACGCGGATTTTCAGGGGTAAGTAACACGTTATTACGTTACGCAATTTGGTTTACAAGCGTAGTACCGTAGCCGTAATTACGTTATATCCGTAATTTCGTAAAATACTATGCAAAGTTTAATGCGAAGTTTTACGATGCAAAAAACTCCGCGAAATTTGCGAAACGAAGTTTTTGTCCATTACGAGCACCACTGTGTATTACACGATGTCCATGCCATTCAATGTTGTGACACAACACAGATCCCCAACTATCACCTCTTACCCCCTTCCATTGGCTTACCATTCTTAGACACACCCAACTTCCTCTGACCTCTGACCCTTATCATCTCTTCCGGCACCGAGTTGAATGTCCCTGCTCTGAACCATAGAGAACTGGACGGGCAGATACATGAGCGGTGCCCAGAAGAGAAGATGGACAAGCGGATCGGCCAAAATTCCAGGATGAGAAGAAGGGAGGAAGAGTTGTCTGGCGAAACCACATGCAAGCAGTTCCCCCATCACATTTGGCCAGTGAACCGCACCATGCCAAGTCTGCCCAACACTAGCCATCCGTGGTTCAGGACAGCAAAACTCTTGTATTGAACAGATTTAGTTTCAATTGAACATATTTAGTTAGCCTCCACCACTCTACTGATGTCCACTCCTCGCATCACTTATCCACTCATGAGGCTCCAGGACTTCTCCAGAGCAGCCTGTACTTTATGGAACTCTCCCCTTCCTACATTGAACTCATTCAAGTAGGCTTTAAAGAGGAACTTAACTGGAACATAGTAGTGGGGGGAATAATCAATACATTGCAAAGTGAGAAAATCCAATTCAAAGAGGGGAGCCCCCAGTATAGGTAACCAGGCATAAGTGTTCCCAGTATAGGTAGGCAGGAATATGCCCCCCCCCCCATACAGGTAACCAGGCAAAAGGTGTTCCCAGTATAGGTAGGCAGGAATATGGCCCCCCAATATAGGTAGCCAGACATAGGAGTTCCCAGTATAGGTAGGCAGGAATAGGGGCCCCCAGTATAGGTAACCAGGCATAGGTGTTACCAGTATAGGTAGGCAGGAATAGGGGCCCCCAGTATAGGTAACCAGGCATAGGTGTTCCCAGTATAGGTAGGCAGCAATATGGCCTCCAGTATAGGAAACCAGGCATAGGTGTTTCCACAGAAATAGGGGCCCCCAGTATAGGTAACCAGACACAGGTGTTCCCAGTATGGGCAGGCAGGAATAGGGCCCCTCCAGTATAGGTAACCAGGCATAGGTGTTCCCAGTATAGGTAGGCAGGAATAGGGGCCCCCAGTATAGGTATCCAGGCATAGGTGTTCCCAGTATCGGCAGGCATCAATATGGCCTCCAGTATGGGTAACCAGGCATAGGTGTTCCCACAGAAATAGGGGCCCCCAGTATAGGTAACCAGACATAGGTGTTCCCAGTATGGGTAGGCAGGAATAGGGCCCCTCCAGTATAAGTAACCAAGCATAGGTGTTCCCAGTATAGGTAGGCAGGAATAGGGACCCCTGCTATCAGCCAACCATGCCAAAGTGCCAGCTGACACCCGAAAACCTACTCACCTGGTGACTGCCTCGATGTGTCTCCTCAGCCGTCTCCTTCACCGCTGCATCCGTACGACTCCACCACGCTGATCCCTTCCGCATCACTGAAGGGCGAGAAAACTGCCCTATAAGAGAGCGGCATAATGTGCTGCGGGTTGAATCAATCCGCCGGTCGCATCAGTGGGACTATTTTTTCCCATGGAAGGGGAAAGCGGGACCAATGTGTCTCACAGAAGCTGCAAAACGCAGTGGAACCACTGAGTAGGGATGAGCAGAATTTACATGTATGTGTAATAACACATCGTAGTTCGCATTTACGCATCATAATCGTAATGCAAAATTTCAGGGAAAAACTTAATTAATTTCTTATGCAATTGTTAGCTTCCATAATTACACATGAATTTACGTGTAATTTACTTTAGCGGTGAATAGCAAAGCTCCCTGACATGCTATTACCAAAATGTCTACATATGTTAAGGTGGATAGTGTGTACAAGTAAAAAAAAATGATTTTGCAAAAAGGCCGTGTAGTTTTTGAGAAAATCGATTTATTTTTCTGTCATGTGATTTATTTACTGTGATTTTTTTAAGTTTAAAAACTATTTTTTTTTGCAATTTTTTTTAAAAACTACAAGGTCTTTTTGAAAAATTTTTTTTTTTTTACTTCTACCCATTATTCTACTTAACATATGTAGCAATTTTGGTAGCCATAGCATGTATGGGGGCTGTGCTATTCACCGCCAAAGTCGGCACAAAATTATTACGCGCAAATTCATGCGTAATTACGAATGCTTATACAAAGTCAATTGAATTAACAATTCGAAACTAGAGCAGGTTCAGAGATGGGCAACAAAATTGATGCGTGGGATGAAAGGTCTCACTTAACAAGAAAGGTGAAATAAACTTAGAGGGGATCTAATTAACATGTATAAATACATCAGAGGGCAATATAATAGCTTGGCGGATGAGCTTTTTGTCCCTAGGCCTTCACAAAGGACTAGAGGACATGATTTCCATGGAGGAAAAACGTTTTAGCCATTTATTTAGGAAAGGGTTCTTTACAGTAAGAGTGATTAAGATGTGGAAAGCATTGCCACAGGAAGTAGTTATGGCAAACTCTATACCTGCATTTAAAGGGGGCTTAGATGCTTTCCTTGCATTGAAAGACATCCATGGCTATAATTACTAGGTAATGGCCAGTGATGTTGATCCAGGGATTTTATCTGATTGCCATCTGGAGTCGGGAAGGAATTTTTTTTCCCTTTTGGGGCTAATTGGACCATGCCTTGTGGGGTTTTATCGCCTTCCTCTGGATCAACAGGGATATGTGAGGGAGCAGGCTGGAGTTGTACTTTGTTCTCTGGTTGAACTCGATGGACGTATGTCTTTTTTCAACCCAAATAACTATGTAACTATGTAATTACCTATTGACATAAATGCGAAAATTTACGCGAAATTTCGTGTAATCGTAATTACCTGATCATCACTGCCCCTGAGGGGTTCTCAGGAAACCCACGGTTCGACGGAACCCTGGTTATAAAACCTCTGATATAGAGAATGTAAAAGTGCAGAATTCACATCATGCCTGTACCGTTAGTGCAGACGACACATGCGGATTGAAGCGCTGGATAATGACTGAAGAACAGACGCCGTTTGAGCGTTCTCCGCTTTCTTCCACTTAGCCGCGTTTTTAAATGATCTTCCTGGATTTTCAAGAAAAATACATTCCAATTAGATGTGGTTTAGTGTGCTGAATTGTTGATAAATTAATTAGGGGTGATATAAAGTGGTACCTGTTTATTATGTTTTCCCACGTTAATGAGGCAGCTGTTAATTCAATGCTGTGAATCCAACAATAAAACGTTTACTTGTGATCTGAGAAATCCAAAGGCCTTCAGCGCTTGTACTGCTGGGGAAACACAAATCCTGGGAAGTATTTACAAATCAGACCATTTCATCCTGCTAATTAACTAAGCACTGGTGACATCACTGAGCATGTACCCTAACTATTCACCAGAGACCATTGACATGACTGAGAATGCAGCCTATCCATTCACCAGTGACATCACTGAGAGTGCAGCCTATCCATTCACTAGAGACCACTGACATCACTGAGAATGCAGCCTATCCATTCACTAGAGACCAGTGACATCACTGAGAATGCAGCCTATCCATTCACTAGAGACCAGTGACATCACTGAGAGTGCAGCCTATCCATTCACTAGAGACCAGTGACATCACTGTGAATGCAGCCTGTCCATTCACTAGAGGCCAGTGACATCACTGAGAATGCAGCCTGTCCATTCACTAGAGACCAGTGACATCACTGTGAATGCAGCCTGTCCATTCACTAGAGGCCAGTGACATCACTGAGAATGCAGCCTATCCAATCACTAGAGACCAGTGACATCACTGAGAATGCAGCCTGTCCATTCACTAGAGGCCAGTGACATCACTGAGAATGCAGCCTATGCACTCACTAGAGACCAGTGACATCACTGAGAATGCAGCCTATCCACTCACTAGAGACCAGTGACATCACTGACAATGCAGCCTATCCATTCACTACAGACCGGTGACATCACTGAGAATGCAGCCTATCCATTCACTAGAGACCAGTGACATCACTGAGAATGCAGCCTATCCACTCACTAGAGATCAGTGACATCACTGAGAATGCAGCCTATCCATTCACTAGAAATCAGTGACATCACTGAATTCAACCTATCCAGTCACTAGAGACCAGTGACATCATTGAGAGTGCGGCCTATCCGACCAGTGACATCACTGAGAATGCAGCCTATCCATTCACTAGAGAAAGTGACATCACTGAGAATGCAGCCTATCCATTCACTAGAGACCAGTGATATCACTGAGAATGCAGCCTATCCATTCACTAGAGAAAGTGACATCACTGAGAATGCAGCCTATCAATTCATCAGAGACCAGTGACATCACTGAGAATGCAGCCTATCCATTCACTAGAGAAAGTGACATCACTGAGAATGCAGCCTATCCATTCACCAGAGAGCAGTGACATTAATGAGAATGCAGCCTATCCATTCAGTAGAGACCAGTGACATCACTGAGAATGTAGCCTATCCACTCACTAGAGACCAGTGACATCACTGAGAATGCAGCCTATCCATTCACTAGAGACCAGTGACATCACTGAGAATGCAGCCTATCCATTCACTAGAGAAAGTGACATCACTGAGAATGCAGCCTATCCATTCGCCAGAGAGCAGTGACATCAATGAGAATGCAGCCTATCCATTCAGTAGAGACCAGTGACATCACTGAGAATGTAGCCTATCCACTCTCTAGAGACCAGTGACATCACTGTGAAGGCAGCCTATCCATTCACTAGAGACCAGTGACATCACTGAGAATGCAGCCTATCCATTCACTAGAGACCAGTGACATCACTGTCCATTTTCACCAGGTGCTACTGACACACTTATCAGTATTTAGTCAATAGCAGCTTATTGAGTTTCAGAAGTTAAAGGAAAACTGTAGTGAGAGGGATATGCAGGCTGCCATATTGATTTCCTTTTAAAGCAATACCAGTTGCCTGGCTATCCTGCTGATCCTCTGCCTCTAATACTTTTAGCCCTAGACCCTGAACAAGCATGCAGAGGATAAGGTGTTTCTGACATTTTTGTCATATCTGACAAGATTTGCTGCATGCTTGTTTCTGGTGTGATTCTGAAGGCAGATAGCTCAGCAGGGCTGCCAAGTAACTGGTATTGCAAGGAAATCAACATGGCAGCCATATTGCCATACACCTCTCACTACAGTTATCCTTTAAAAGTACAAAACTTTGTCCAGAAAGAAATGGGGATGCTATGTTGATATTATGCGGCGAGTTTACTGCGAATTGTTGTTGTTTTTGGAGTGTTCGGCGTTCAGCCTTTCTTGAGGGCCTCATCAGATCGGGGAGTTGCTGTATTCTCTTCTGATGCGTCCTCCGGTGAAGCCAAATCTCTCATCTTAATTGTTGGAGACATCATAGCAAAGCCCTCCTCGCCACGGCGCCGTGAAAGACAATCAGTCCAAGATGTCAGCGAGAGCGGAGATAGTGACACCGCGTCCTTCTCGGCGTGATTGGAATAACGCCGCTGCAATCCTATTAAAGGCCGCGGCTACACAATAGCACATTAGCGCTGTCATAACAATAAAGGATTTTCCACTACATCTCGCGGCATGATGGCGGCCATGTCTGTTTGTTCGCAGCAATGTCAAGCGGGGAAGGATATCCGAGGAGTGAGATGGCCCATCATGTGGGGGCTAATTAGATTGGATGGAGCCGTAACTGGCAAATTAACACATTAAAAGACCATTTTCCATTGACAGAATTAACTGGGATCATCACTTACTATGGTAATAGGCAAATCGGACGATAAGTGGCATGCCAAGACTTCTGCCTAATCCTAATTAATATCAGCAGTGATGTGCTGTGCACTTCATAGATGTGACTGGAGTGAGCTTCTGTGTTTATAATTTCATGCAAGAACAAGAAGGACACTATAATGTTTAGTACTTCTTTCTCTGCCCTGTTTCCTCATCCCTACTTGCCTTACCGCACTTCCCTTACCCTGCTACCCCCGCCCAGTCTTCTCTGCCCTGTTTCCTCATCCCTACTTGCCTTACCCCACTTCCCTTACCCTGCTACCCCCGCCCAGTCTTCTCTGCCCCGTTTCCTCATCCCTACTTGCCTTACCCCACTTCCCTTACCCTGCGACCCCGCCCAGTCTTCTCTGCCCTATTTCGTCTTACCCGATTCCCTTACAACACTTCCCCTGCCTTGTTTCCCCTACACCACTTCCCCTGCCCTCCTGCTCCTGCCCAATTACCCATGTTCCACTTCCCCTACCCCAGTTCCCCGCCCCTTTTTCCTCTGCCCAGTTTTCTCTGCCCCATTTCCCCTACACTACTTCCGCTGCCCAGTTACCCGTGACCGGCTTCCCTTACCCCACTTTGCCTGCCTCCATTTACTCTGCTCAGTTTTCCTCTGCCCCATTTCCTCAGCCCCTCTTTCCTTACCTCTCTTCCCCTGTCCTATTTCCCCTACACCACTTCCCTTGCCCAGTTACCCATGCCCAACTTCTTTTACCCCACTTACCCTGCCCCCATTTCCTCAGCCCAACTTCCCTTACCTCACTTCCCTTACCTCACTTCCCCTGTCTTGTTTCCACTGCCCTACTTCCCCTACCCAGTTTCCCCTGCCCCGTTGACCCTGCCCAGTTACGTGTGCCGAACTTCCCTTACCCACTTCCCCTGCCCCATTTCCTCCATCCACGTTTCTCTGCTCTGCTCTCCTTACCCCACTTCCCCTGCCCATTTTTTTTCTGCTTTTCTTTCCTTACCCTACTTCCCCTGCCCCATTTCCACTGCCCAGTTTCCCATGCCCAGCTTGGGGTTAGGTGTTAGGAAGGGGGTCTGTGCGGGGGGGGGGCGTTTGAGGGTTACATGACAGGAAGAGGTTTGCGGCGGGAAGTAAAGATTAGGTGTCAGGGGGACTGGTCCTGTGTGAGAATAGGGGTAGTTTTAGCTGTAGTAACTATCAGTAACATTTTCCGATATTTTACTATTGGAAAATAACACTGTAAATAGTAGAATATCAGTAAATGTGCCAATATTCTGCTATTGTCAGTTTCCCTGCAGCCGATTTTCCCTGGGGCCCGTTTCATGTACATTTGACCTCGTATTGATTCCTGCCTGGACTGAGGCCTGCTCCTGAACCCTGACCTTCCTTTGTCTAGTCCTTGGATATCATGAACTTCTGACCTCACATGTATGACCTTGACCTGTATTGATGTTTGCTACTGTGCTTTTTCCTTATACAGTGGAGTTCCGGTTATCCATAACTCAACTAACCAGTCATCTTAACCAACCAGCACAAATCATCGGCAGCACTCACAGTGGTGAAGGTCAAGTTCTTCGCCTGTTTGTGGGCTCTGTTGTGCTTAAAGACCCATTAACGTACTAACTTTGGCTCCCCCAAAGTTAATGTACGTTAAATTACTGTGTTCCTAATAAAGGGGGTCCCCCTCACCCTGTACTACTTCCAGGTCGCTATGACCCGGAGTAGTACGGCTGCGCTGGGCCGGCGGTGCGCGTCTTTAATCAGTTGCCAGGCACTTTCTGCGCATGTGCGTGACGTCATGATTGATGTCACGCTCATGCGCAAAGAGTGGCTGGCAACAGGTGCGTGATTAAAGACGCGCACCGCCGGCCCAGCGCAGCCATACTACTCCGGGTCATAGCGACCCGAAAGTAGTAGCGGCCCATAGAGATTCGCTGGCGAACGGTTCGCTCGCATCTCTAGTCTTAACCAGTATTAGTATAGTGTTTCTAATAAAGGGGGTCCTACCAATGGCGTAGCTGAGGAACTGTGGGCCCCGATGCAAGTTTTACATTGGGGCCCCCAAAACACTCTAAACATAACAATTGATGCGGCACACCAAAACCTGCCAATAGCATTGGCAGTGTCAGAGGTGCAGGAGGGGGATGGGGAACAGTTTGGTAATGATTACCACTATTCAAAGTATCTATAGGAGTGATTATTATGAGCACAGGACCAATAGAGAGCTAATACTGCAGTTGAGGGAGGGCCCTTTGGGTAGGGATGCTCATTCGGATTCCGCGGAAATGCAATTTCCGAAATTCCGATCGGAAATTGCATTTCCACATCGGAATGTGGAAATCGGTAATGCAAGTGCTGTAGGCGGATTTCCGCCAGAAATCGCAGAAATTTCCGCCGGAAATCGCGGAAATTCCACCCGACTTTAACATCGATTTTCTCAAAAACTATAAGGTCTTTTTGAAAACTTTTTTTTGCATCTTGTCCACTGTTAAGTAGTGTTGGGCGACCAGTGTTCGCCACTGTTCGGGTTCTGCAGAACATCACCCTGTTCGGGTGATGTTCGAGTTCGGCCGAACACCCGATGGTGTTCGGCCAAACCGTTCGGCCATATGGCCGAACTAAGAGCGCATGGCCGAACGTTCCCCGAACATTAGGCTAGCGCTGTGATTGGCCGAACGGGTCACGTGGTTCGGACCCGAACGCGCTCTGATTGGCCGAACGGGTCACGTGGTTCGGGTAAATAAATACCCGATCCACGTCATTTCTCCGCCATTTGTCTGTGGGTTTAGCTTTGGGTAGGCAGGCAGGGTAGTTCTCTCTCCAGCCAGGCTAGCCAGGGTCCCCCCAGTCATTGTGTCGCTGCTGGGAACAGTAGTACACTGCTCACCCACACTATATAGCATTGTGTTTACTGCCACTCTGTGTACACCGCGCACCCACCACTGTATAGCATTGTGCTCTGTGTCTCTGCTGGGAACAGTATTACATCGCTCACCAACCACTGTATAGCATTGTGCTCTGTGTCGCTGCTGGGAACAGTAGTACACCGCTCAACCACCACTGTATAGCATTGTGCTCTGTGTCTCTGCTGGGAACAGTAGTACACCGCTCACCCACCACTGTATAGCATTGTGCTCTGTATCACTGCTGGGAACAGTAGTACACCGCTCACTAACCACTGTATAGCATTGTGCTCTGTGTCGCTGCTGGGAACAGTAGTACACCGCTCACCAACCATTGCATAGCATTGTGCTCTGTGTTGCTGCTGGGAACAGTAGTACACCGCTCACCAACCACTGTACAGCATTGTGCTCTGTGTCGCTGCTGGGAACAGTAGTACACCGCTCACCAACCACTGTATAGCATTGTGCTCTGTGTCGCTGCTGGGAACAGTAGTACACCGCTCAACCACCACTGTATAGCATTGTGCTCTGTGTCTCTGCTGGGAACAGTAGTACACCGCTCACCCACCACCTGACTGCATGGCGGCAAAATGCATGCTATCCGCATGCTTCTTGTCCTCATGCAAGGCCTGGGTTGTTGTGTCTCAAAGCGTGGCCTTCTCCTTCTGCGCCTCCTCCTGTTCCATCACGTGTGCTGCTGCTGGGTTAGCGTTACTGGTCCCTTTTCCTGGAACCTCTTATCTGTATTACATTTATGACTGCATGGCGGCAAAATGCATGCTATCCGCACGCTTCTTGTCCTCATGCAAGGCCTGGGTTGTTGTGTCTCAAAGCGTGGCCTTCTCCTCCTGCGCCGCCCTCCTCCTGTTCCATCACGTGTGCTGCTGCTGGGTTAGCGTTACCGGTCCCTTTTCCTGGAACCTCTTATCTGTATTACATTTATGACTGCATGGCGGCAAAATGCATGCTATCCGCACGCTTCTTGTCCTCATGCAAGGCCTGGGTTGTTGTGTCTCAAAGCGTGGCCTTCTCCTCCTGCGCCTCCTCCTGTTCCATCACGTGTGCTGCTGCTGGGTTAGCGTTACCGGTCCCTTTTCCTGGAACCTCTTATCTGTATTACATTTTTGACTGCATGGCGGCAAAATGCATGCTAACTGCACGCTTCTTGTCCTCATGCAAGGCCTGGGTTGTTGTGTCTCAAAGCGTGGCCTTCTCCTCCTGCGCCGCCCTCCTCCTGTTCCATCACGTGTGCTGCTGTTGGGTTAGCGTTACCGGTCCCTTTTCCTGGAACCTCTTATCTGTATTACATTTATGACTGCATGGCGGCAAAATGCATGCTATCCGCACGCTTCTTGTCCACATGCAAGGCCTGGGTTGTTGTGTCTGAAAGCGTGGCCTTCTCCTCCTGCGCCTCCTCCTGTTCCATCACGTGTGCTGCTGCTGGGTTAGCGTTACCGGCCCCTTTTCCTGGAACCTCTTATATGTATTACATTTATGACTGCATGCCGACAAAAAGCATGTTACCTGTGCAAAGAAAACAGACATTTCCCGCATTTAAAAGACAGTTTTTTCCCTTTGAAACTTTAAAATCGATTTTCTCAAAAACTATAAGCTCTTTTTGCTAATTTTTTTTCCTCTTGTACCCACTCCCAAGGTGCACATACCCTGTAAATTTGGGGTATGTAGCATGTAAGGAGGCTTTACAAAGCACGAAACTTCGGGTCCCCATTGACTTCCATTATGTTCAGAGTTTGGCTCGAACACCCGAACATCGCGGCCATATTCGGCCTGTTCGGCCCGAACCCGAACATCTAGATGTTCACCCAACACTACTGTAAAGTCTGCATCTGCCTATTTTATGCATTTTACATTACAGTAAAAAATCCGCCGACTTTAGCGGTTAATAGCAAAGCCCCCGTAAGTCCTAGAAACACCAAATTTTCAGCGATTATTAAACAGAATCTTCTGAACAAGATGCAAACCTTATGCAGACCTTATAGTTTTTGAGAAAATCGATGTTAAAGTCAGGCGGAATTTACGCAATTTCCGGCGGAAATTCCGCATTGGAATGCGGAAATTGGTAGCGGAAAGCGGAATCGGTAATTGGTACATGACGGAATGCGGATTTACCGCGGAATCGGAAATTGGCATTCCGTCCATCCCTACCTTTGGGGCCCCTCTGGCCCAAGGGCCCCGATGCGGTCACAACTTCTGCAACTACCATTTGCTATGCCACTGAGCCCTACCCAGTAATAGTATAGTGTTCCTAATAAAAGGGTGCCCTACCCAGTATTAGTATAGTGTTCCTAATAAAGGTAGGCACTTCCCAGAATAAGTATATTGTTCTTATAAAGGGGGGCCCTATGCAATATTAATATAGTGTTTCTTATAAAGGGAGGCTCTGCCCAGTACTAGTATAGTGTTTCTAATAAAGAGAGGCCCTACCCAGTATTAGTATAGTGTTCCTAATAAAGGGAGACCCTGCCCAGTATAAGTATAGTATTCCCAATAAATGGAGACCCTATCCTGTATTAGTATAGTGTTCCTAATAAAAGGAGGCCCTGCCCAGTCTTAGTATATAGTGTTCCTAATAAAGGGAGACCCTGCCCAGTATTAGTATAGTGTTCCTAATAAAGGGAGACCCTGCCCAGTATAAGTATAGTGTTCTTAATAAAGGGAGACCCTGCCCAGTATTAGTATAGTGTTCCCAATAAAGGGAGGCCCTGCCCAGTCTTAGTATAGTGTTCCTAATAAAGGGAGGCCCCACCCAGTATTAGTATAGTGTTCCTAATAAAGGGAGGTCCTGCCCAGTATAAGTATAGTGTTCCTAATAAAAGGAGGCCCTGCCCAGTCTTAGTATAGTGTTCCTAATAAAGGGAGACCCTACCCAGTATTAGTATAGTGTTCCTAATAAAGGGAGGCCCTGCCCAGTATTAGTATAGTGTTCCTAATAAAGGGAGACCCTGCCCAGTATAAGTATAGTGTTCCTAATAAAAGGAGGCCCTGCCCAGTCTTAGTATAGTGTTCCTAATAAAGGGAGACCCTACCCAGTATTAGTATAGTGTTCCTAATAAAGGGAGGCCCTGCCCAGTATAAGTATAGTGTTCCTAATAAAAGGAGGCCCTGCCCAGTCTTAGTATAGTGTTCCTAATAAAGGGAGACCCTACCCAGTATTAGTATAGTGTTCCTAATAAAGGGAGACCCTACCCAGTATTAGTATAGTGTTCCTAATAAAGGGAGACTCTACCCAGTATTAGTATAGTGTTCCTAATAAAGGGAGACCCTACCCAGTATTAGTATAGTGTTCCTAATAAAGGGAGGCCCTACCCAGTATTAGTATAGTGCTCTGTGGATATACAGCATACAGTATTCCTTATTTCATTCTTTGGCAATGGAATCTGTTTATTGATTTTGAGCAACTGAGTAAAAAAAGGTGAGTCTTTTTTTTTTTTTTTTTTTATCTAATCAAGCCCAATATTAAAATGGAACTTCTTTTCTCTCAGAACAGAATTCCAGCCTCCACGTGGTCCCGTTTTTACATTTTCTCGGCATTCACAAATCACAGTCAATCAAAAAAAAAATCAAAAGCACCGTTGGCGAGAGGAACATGATTTTATCTGCAGATTCCCCCATGCCGGTAATTTGCGATAGACATTCCCGGTCACAAATAGCAACATCGCGCGGATATCGACATGTAGTGATGACCTTAAAACTCCACTCTGAATGGCGCCAGCATCAAGAAATTTCGTATGAAAGAAATCGGTAAATAATGAGAAGGAATGTGGCAAAGTTAAACACTGGGAGTGAAAAAAAAAATCTTTTCGTTAACAGGACATGAAGAGTGACACGCTGAGTGCGGAACCCCGTGATGACAAGACGCTTTTTTTCCGAATGTTGCACTCCGTGGTAGAGATCTGCGCTGGAACACGGGAGGGGATGAGCAGTGTGAATCCTTTATCTGAAGAACTAATAGCTATCTTTCAGAAATACTTCAAGTGCGTTGCCGGCTAATGACCACGCTCACTTGTGATCGCACTTCTGCGCACGCCGGTCGCTGCGAGGCAAGTCTTTGTGAATGGCAGGCCATGAATTTCTCCCATGCCCTTTGAAGACGAAGGAGGACGAGAATTAAAATGCAGCAGAGGCTAATACATCCAGCCGCAGTATGAACGTGGCCCACGCAAAGAGGAGTACGCGTGCGTAGGGGGCTGCCACAGACCGGCAATTACTTTACTTCAAATATTAGCGATCGGTCTCTGTGCTGGCTCAGAGCGCCGCTGATCAGACCGGCAAAGGAGGCTGGATGAAAAGAGTTCCAAGCTACAGAATTGTACAGCGTGCATGTATCCGTATTCACTGTGGATGGGTCGATCTACGAATGTCTTTCTTCTCATCCTGAATACAAGAAACCAACTCACTAAAAACGTTTTGTAAAGTATTTGATTTATTATTATTATTATTATTGATTTATAAAGCGCCAACATATTCTGTGGCGCTGTAAAAAGTAAGAAACAAACATGGGGTACATAATACAGACAATGGTGTTCACTAATATACAAGATACATAATTAGTGACAAAATAAAAAAAAAAATGATACAACATACAGAATACAAAATACAGAAGTGGTAATGACAGTGATAAAAGTAACATGATGTATAAAATGTATAATGATTTCCAAGACACAAACGGGGAAAGAGCCCTGCCCTTGCGAGCTTACAATCTAAAGGGAATGGGGGGAAACAAGAGGAGGGGTAGTATACGATAAAATATATAAAGGCAGTGTGTTTTAGGATACCTAGTAGGAGTGCAATTTGGTCTTAGGACAAAGGGAAGTGGCTTAAGGTAGCGCATATGCTTGTCGGAACAAATGAGTTTTTAGAGAGCGTTTAAAAGTAACAAAGGATGGCGAGTGACGGATGTGTTGTGGGAGGGGATTCCAGAGAAGGGGTGAAGCGCGTGCAAAATCTTGTAAGCGTGAATGTGAGGAGGTGATTCTAGAGGAGGACAATAGAAGATTGTGTGCAGATCTGAGATTGCGATTGGGTTTGTATCTGGAGATTAGTGAGGATATGTACCCGGGGAGAGAGATTGTGGAGAGCTTTGTAGATTAGGGTTTGGAGTTTAAACTGGATCCTCTGGTTAATTGGCAGCCAGTGAAGAGCTTGACAGAGAGGGTCAGCCGAGGAAGATCGAGATTGAATCAACCCATATAAGAGCTACACACACCATACCTGACCCGAGGCAAAGAGACCCAATGTAAACACACAGACATATGTCCATGCTGGATCCACATACTTACTTCTGGACGTTGTCCGTTCCTCTCCTCATTTACCCCTACCCACAGGCAATCTGACTCGTGATTGAACTTCATTCCAATCAGTAGCCAATACCCCCTTTCTCATGACAAAAATATTGACAAATGACAAATTGATGGGATTGGGAGGGGGGGGGGGGGGGGGGGGAGACGGGGGGTCGGCAGTCATGGTCACAGTGTGATGATCCTGACAGTTTGCTGTCTGTAAACCTTGTTGCATTTGCCTCAATTCACTAAGAAGTTTAGACTAAACTACTGGGGCACTGTTGGGCAGGGATGGGCTCAAATTCGGGTGAATCCGGATAGTTGCTATCCGGATTTCACCCAGTTACCTGGGTGGGGGGGGTTCAAGCTTACCTATCTGACGTCTTCTTCGGTCCGTCCCTCGGCGCCTCCCACAATGCGGTCCACGCGCGTCACGTGAGTACAAACACTTCCTCCTTCAACCCAGAAGGAGGAAGTGTTTGTAATCACATGACCACCGCGTGGACCGCATTATGGGAGGCGCCGAGGGACGGACCAAAGAAGACGTCAGATAGGTAAGCTTGAACCCCCCCGCACCCCGCACAGGTATCTGGGTGAAATCCGGATAGCAACTATCCGGATTCACCCGAATTTGAATTTGAGCCCATCCCTGCTGTGGGCACTCCAGACAGAATATGGGTGTGGCCACGCTCCATGTGGGTGTGGTCATGGGTGGAGACAAATTTAGATGAACTTAACAGTGGTCTAAGTAGGCTTGCCCAGCAAAATGTTGGATGAAGCCCCCCTCTCCATTAATAACAAAAATTCAGCATATCACATAAATTGGCTATGTCACTTAAACATAACTAGGCAGTTACCTGGCTTCTGTGCTGGCTGGTCTGGCTTTCTGCTGGGTGGGCTGGCCTGCTGCCAAGTTATCTGGCAGTCCCCTCATAGCATTCCCTGTCCTTCTAGTGGACTCCCCCCCCCCCCCCCCCCCCCATGCTCTCACAGGCCTCCCATAAAGGCATCATAGCACCCAGCATGACACCACAGCACCCAGTATGCCCACAGACAACAAACAAACAAAAAACATTTTACTTATAATTAAAACTGTATTAATCCCCCCCCCCCCCTTTACTTATCAAACATAAATACTGGAATTTTTTCAAAAGTCTTCTGAAGCTCTGTGGCCACCCCCACCTGCACCCTTTCCACACCTCGGCAACCTTCGACCCGGACATACTACGCTGCGCAAGCACAGTATGTCCACTAGGGCGTCTTGCGACACTCACATCATATGGATTCATCAGGGAGCGCAGTGACAAGGGGCCCTAGAGCGCATACTGTGCCTGCGCAGCATAGTATGTCCGACCAAGGGGACAGAACAAGGCAAATTGAAGGAGAACGGAGGGTGACGCCAGGCCACGGGCGGTGCGGTAAGACTCTGCACAACTCCCCATACACACATAAGGCTTCCCTTTTTAAATAAAATAAATTGTAAATAATATTTTTAAAGGATGGTTGAGGAAGGGGGGCCCAAATCGGCTGCTTTGCTTAGGGCCCCATGTGGCCTTAATCCGGCTCTGCTTCCCTCTCCTTAGGTGATTATCCGTTTGTTTTGTTTTTTTACTTTAGACGCCCTTTAGGCTACTTTCCCACAAAGACGTTGCGTTTTAGGCCACGTTATGGTCGCATAATGTGCCCCTAACGCAACGTATGGTGGTGTTGAAGTTGGACGTCAGATTGAGGTGCGTTATGCAGCTCTCAAAGCAGCCGCTCCAGGATGGTGATAGGAAGTCCGGATCTTTTTAAGGATTCAGATCATTTGAATCGGATCATTGAAAAGATCCGGATCTTTGAACCGAATCATTTGAATCATTTTGCTAGGGAAGCAGACTGGGTGAAATGACTAGCAGGACAGGACTTTCCCTGCACTGTACATTCTGTATGTTCCTGTTTCTTCCAGACAGACATCCACTGTGAACCAAATCTTTCATTGTGATGATCCGGATGATTCGACTCACAAAAAAGATCCGGATCAAATGAACGATTCGTTCATGATCCGGACAACACTACAATCCCACCATGAGTCTCTGCAGTGCAGTGAATATTAATTAGCCATGTGGCTGGCCCAGAGGAGGAGGGGAGACCTCCTCCTCCAACATTACTGAGCATGTGCAAACAGTCTAAGGTGGCTTAGCCCAGTATAAAGTACAGCATGCAGCACTTTGTTTAAACGTGCTGCATTACAATGTAACGCAACGTGGGCACTGTGAACGGTACATTGATTTTACAGTGCTGTGAGTTAGGCTGCGTTACTAGCTGCTGTAACGTGGGACTTTAACGTCCCACTGTGGAACCAGCCTTAAAGAGGAACTTTAACTGAGAATTGATCTTCATCCCAATCAGTAGCTGATACCCCCTTTCCCACAAGAAATCTTTACCTTCTCTCAAATAGATCACAAGGGAAGTATGTATGGCTGATTATCTGGTGAAACCCCTCCCACAGTGTAATGTCAGAACCATGGCCATGACAGTTTGCTGTGAACCTTGTTGCATTGTGGGAAATAACGGCTATTTCCAAATGTCAAGCAACCAGTATCTCCCTCTGTGCATAGAACTCTCAATAAACAAACATTTCGTAGAAAAAGAAAAACAACCTACATTTTTGAAGACCAGACATGCAAATTTCATACAGTGCAACTCAATGGAAATGCAAATTTCACATTCAACATGCAAAAATGTTTATGTGAATGTGAAGTTATTACATAACATTTCACATGCAAACAAAAAAAAATAATACAAAAAAAATTGGATGTATTATGAAAAAAAAAAAAAAACAATCTCAAAACACAGAATTGTAAATACAAAAAATGTGGAAAATCAGGGCCAGAAATCGCAGGGATAAGCATGAAGGCACCCAGGGCCTGTTTCCATTTGCGCTATTCCCCACCCACAAATGAATCAAACAGCTAATAAATCAGCAGCACTTGTTGAATATTTCTTTACCCACACGCATCACTCCTACCTCTACCATTAATTTGATTTGACTAACACTAACTGAACAGGGAACACTGACGCCACTAGCTGAACATTCTTTGCCGATAACCCAGCATCAAAAAGAACCCAGTTAGCACTGCATAACAAACTCACCACATCACCCATGCTGCTTACCGATAACCCTGAACCAATAGCAACCTCCTTGGAACCCCATAGTTGCAATTAATATTACAGTCTATGGGGTAGACATTAAAGCTGGTTTCTGCTTCATGGAAAATTACCCCTAATAATCCTGTGACAGAATGTCCAGCAATCAATAAAGGACCCCACAACGTTGTAAACTGAAGGGTTTGCGACCTTCCGATGGTGTCCTCCTAGTCACATTCTTCCCATTCTAAAATAGCAACATATTCCTCGTACCTTTGTTGGCCTTTCTATGGCAATTTTTTTCCAATTGGCTGTCAGAGACCAGAATAATCTACTAGACACTACTGAATCCTGAATAGTGCCCTGTTCGCCCGAGCAGCCCTTAACCAAACACGGGCACATTTGAGCAACAACATTAATTACAGCAAGGTTACTTCTATTTAATGGGTTTGAGGTCCTCTTCTAGGTCTGGCCTTGGCCTTCATCATTTTTTCTGTCACATCTTTGCATTGAGAGTGGTAACAAGATTCTGCTGACTCCCCGAGGCTCGGGGAGAGGTGAACAGTGGCGGCTCAAGGTCATCACTACAAAGCCGGAAGTGTTCCACCGGCACCCTTTGAAGGACTTCGTAGCGTCCTTCACCTGACGGCACCCCGCGGTTTATCCCTCGCCTAATGATTACGCTTTGCTTTATCCTGCTCATTGTAGTCATTTCTGTTGTGTGTGGCTGTTACTGTTATAATTACTACATTTGCCAAAGCATCGGTCGTATTTATTTACTTTAATGTGTTATCGATTGAGTAAACGTTGCTTGTCGATGCAAATTATAAATGGCTCCGCCAAAGCGTTCCCTGAATTGTGCTGCGGGAAAGTCAATGCCGGCTCTCATCTCTGTACGTGGCTCCCTCATAATCGCCAGCAGAAAATGCAGCTGAGAAAATGGAAGTGGAAGATATCCAAGAGGCTTTACGAGGGGAATTAAGAGGAGGAAAGAAAAAAAAGGTAAAAGGAAAAAAACAAAGAGTGTTTAAAGCAAAACCAAAGTCATTGAAAGAAGGTGGTGCGGCAGATCTGTTGTGGGTGTAATGTTGGCAGTCTTAACTCATACAGGCATACTAAATCTAAGCCACATATCTGTTATGGAATGGCTATCGGCACACGATGAGGACTGATTCAGGGTGTGAAGTCTAAGTAGTCTTTTGGTTTTCACCAGAGCACCATTTAGGGCCATTTCACACGGGCTGAACTCACTGCCTGTCAGCTGCTCTCCTGCACCGGCTGGGCACTTGTTAGCACCCGATACCAGCGATGTACAGGCGCCTCCCATGGAATGAGATCTGAGAGCGGCCGCAGCCACGTTTAGACTCGACATGTTGCGGTTCTCTGCCACCCAGTAGTGAGATGACCCAAACCGTTCGCCGGCAAGCAGTATTCTGCAAACATCGGCTGTTTGCATTCGCAGCGAATAGCGAACATTTGGCGTGTTCAATTCACCCCTATACATCATCATTGAACTAAACTTTGACCCCTTACCTCACAGTCAGCAGACACATAGCAGCCAATCAGCTAGCACCACCTCCTGTACCCCCCGCATAAAAAAGCACTAGCGGTGGCCATATTGGATTCATTCTCTAATGGCTACTGACTGTTAGTGACAGCAGGGACAGACTTTTCGCAGATAGGTAGGGAAAGCATTAGCTAGGCCTGTGTACTTGTTCCTCACTACCTGTGAAAGCACCCCAAACAGCCCTTTTGAGGGCTAGGATAGCACATCGGTCTCCTGTGGTTTTTTTGTGTGTGTGACACTCCACAGCCCACTGACACCCAGAGCTGTGTGCACACTACTGCTGTTGCCTAATTAAGTTGCAGACACAGAACCACTCCTGTGCATTATTATTTCACTCTATTCTGATAGTACTAATATATCTCTTTGAGATACTCCACAGCCCGCTGACACCCAGAGCTGTGCATAATGTGATTCCTGCCCTTTAGGGATTAAAACCCGACTTTGCGTCAACTCCACAGTCCAGGTGTTAGACCCCTTGAAACAACTTCCCCATCACTTTTGTGGCCAGAAACCGTCTTTGTAGGTTTTAAAATTGTCCTGCCCATTGAAGTCTATGGCGGTTCGCCAGATTCGCCTGTTCGCGAACATTTTCAAAAGTTCGTGTTCGCCTTTTGCGAACGGAAAATGTTATGTTCGCAACATCTTTACCACCCAGTAACACCATCAAGTGTCAACGGTTGACACACGTGATTTTACTACTGCACCAACTCGGCTGCATTTCAGTTTGCCCCTGAATTGCACTGGCGGGCAGCAGACAGGAGGCCTAACTGCTTGGCAAACGCACAGTTTAACTGTCCGTCTGAAAGGGGCCTTTGTCAGGGCTCCATTAAAGCGGAATATAACCCTTCATTTCAACTTTGCTCTAAAATATTATTTACAGCATATTATATGCAAAAAGCATTTTTTTTTTACTAGACCAGCATTGGAAGGGTTAAACGCAGAGGTTTAGGGCCCGTTTCCACTATCGCGAATCCGCATGCGTTGCCCGCATGCGGATTCGCACAGTCAGTACAAGTGGATGGGACTGTTTCCACTTGTGCGTTTCCCCGCACGTTTTTCTGTGCAGAAAAAATCTGCAGGGTAGGGCCCTCAGAATTCGCCTGCGTGTGGAATGCAGGCGAATCGCACGCAATGTATTTAATAGGGAAATCGCATGCGTTTTCCCCATGCGTTTTTTGCCGCGATTTCGCATGCGATTTCGCATAGGTATTAATGTTAATTTACACAGGCAGTGACATGGTTAAATTCGCATACAGCCTTACCTATGCGAAATCGCATGCGAAATCGCGGCAAAAAACGCATGCGGAATCGCACCCGCATGCGATTTTGCCTGCGGTGATTCGCCGGCGATTCCGCAACGCTATAGTGGAAACGGGCCCTTAAAGTTCCGTGGAGAAATATGCAGAAGTTCAGATTGTTACATTCTATTTAGTTATATGCATCTATTGATAAATGTTACACACTCTTTGGCTGTCCTCCAACTCCTCAGTCAGAGAGATGAGTCACATTCAACACTTAGATACATTTATGTAAACAAAATGTATCTATGTCAGCTTCAGATGCGTCTGCAGAAATCTCCAGGAACTATAAAGCTCTGTGTAACCCTTCCAATGCTGGTCTAGTAAAAAAAAAAATGCTGGTTGCATATAATATACTGTAAATAATGTTTTAGAGCAAAGTTGAAATGCAGGGTTATATTCCGCTTTAAGCTGGCCCCCTACAATCAATAAAACACTTTGGGCTTGATTCACAAAGCGGTGCTAACTGTTAGCACGCCTGTGAAAACCCCCTTAGCACGTCTAAACGAGCTTTTCGCGCATAAAACTTTACGCGCGTAAAATTTTACGCGCACACTGCACAGAGCGCAGGGCGCACCGCGCGAAGTGCCCATTAAAGTCTATGGGACTTAGCGCGCATAAAACTTTGCGCACGTAAAACTTTGCGCGCGCAAAGTTAGCGCGCGATCTGATTGAGAAATCCGGTGCTAACCTACTTAGCACCCTGGTTAGCGCGTCTAAAGACTTTAGACGTGCTAAGTAGGTTAGCACTGCTTTGTGAATCAAGCCCTTTGCCTTCAGAGGCCTGACTGTGTATGTACACAAACAAAGGGGATTAAATTAGCCCTTTTCCCCCTGTATTACTCCATACACAAGCTGTCTGCTTGCTCTGTTATTAATGGGAGGGGTTTACTTCACAATACATGTAGACAAATGCAACAGTCATTTGGTTTGCATAAACATGCAGCACAATGCTCCATCAATTATCTGCAACACTATAGCGAGGGTCTTTGCTGATCCCCCCCCCCCCCAACAATTTGTATGGGATGTAGCTATCTCGCATATATTTGCATCAAAAATGTCCTGATGGGCAGTGAGCTTTACCAAAAGAAGCCATTTTTCTTGACTGTTTACATATATAGAACACCTGCCCACTAGAGGAGGTATAGGTGTTTGTGTACATAAACGGTCAGGCCTCTGAAGGCAAAGTGTTTTATTGCTTATTTACCTGTACAATTTAATCGGTAGTGTGATCTCCCCCTACAATCAACACAAGTAAAAATTCCATCATGATTGGTTAGTGCTACAGTACACAGGCCCGGATTTACCGTACAGGAGCCTATAGGCACAAATGTCCTGGCACCTTTGACTTTGCCCTCCATGAACCTACAAACCCCCCACCGAACCGCACCGCAAGTGTGCTGTCTGCCCCATCTGTCACTTCTCCCTTACTTCCCTTGCCCATCATAGGTAGCTACAGGTGCCCCTTAGTATTAGGTAGCTAAGAGTACTCTCAATATTAAGTAGCTAGAGGGGGCCCCAAGTATTATGTAGCTAGAGGAACCTCAGTATTAAGTAGCTAGAGGTGCCACCAAGTATTAGGTAGCTAGAGGTACACTCAGTATTAAGTAGCTAGAGGTGCCCCCAAGTATTAGGTACAGTGCTACTCATCAGGATTCCGGATATCCGGGTAACCCGGATATCCGAACTCTTTTCAACTATTCGATTGGATTCCGGATACCTGGGCCCAAATCCGGATAGCTATCTGCGGATATTTGGGTGCATAACGCGGATATCTGGATCCAATATAATGTAACTAAGGAGATGACGTCCTGGAGCCAATCAGAGGGCTCCCAGCAGAAGCCTTAGCAACCAATCACAGAGGGGAACCCTGGCCAGCCCCCCTGTATAATAAGGAGTGATATCATCCTAGCTTGGGAAATGCTCACTGAGAGACATGCTCCAGTGCTGCTGGCCTAGCAAGGGCTGTACACAGTAATAAACCTGAAGCTGTTCAGTGATTAACCCCTTCACTATCACTACACTATTGTGAAATCGTTAATTAGCTTGATTGATTTCATTATCTGACAGTCAGAGTGTGTGCTCCAGTGCTGCTGGCCTAGTAAGGGCTGTACACAGTCAGTGATAAGCTGTTCAGTGATTAACCCCTTCACTATCACTACGCTATTGTTAAATTATTAATTAGCTTGATGTCATTTGTGTGACAGTCAGAGTGTGTGCTGCAGGCAGCTGCTGTGTGTCTGTGTGTGCTGTGCACAGACCAGGCCAGCTGCTGCCTGCTGGCCAGCTATTAGCCTAAGGTATAGGTCAGGTTCGGGATTAGGGAATAAGATTACTGTGTTATTGTGTAGTTAGTACTGTAGTACTGCAGTCAGTACTAGTAGTTGTTAGAGTAGTAGTAGTAGTAGTGTGTTAGCTTTCTACAGAACTGCTGTGCTGTGAGCAGTGCCAGTGTGACAGTTAGTGTGCACTAGTGTCTTCTCCTCTGCTGTCTGACTGTCACTCAGCACGTGACACGTGACACATGGCAAGTGCCACGTGCCAAGTGACATGTGCCAAATGACACGTGCCACGTCCGGCATGCTCCTGGCACACATTACACCTGCTGCTGCTGCTGCATTGCCCTGCTCTTGCTGCCTGTGCAGCTCCCACCGCCAGGCCATTGTGCCACAGGCCACTGATACCACCTATATTTAACCCAAAACACAGTTGCTGCGTACTTTTTTTGGAGGTTTGTGGGCTGAAAACTGTCATGTCCCAGTTGTGCGGTTGGACTTTGGACACAATGTGGGCTGCACGACCGCTGTCTGGAACCTAGGCCTGATGTTAATTGACAGCCATTTTTTTTTTTGGGAGGTGCCCGCAAGTATTAGGTAGCTAGAGGTACACTCAGCATTCAGTAGCTAGAGGTGCCCCTGACTGAAGGGAGATCATGTCACTGGAATGCCAAGAGCTGGATGAATAACCTCTCATTTACACTCTCATCAGGATTCTGCATAGGGAAAGAAGGAAGGAGGCGATCTGTGAGGGAAGTTAGCCACCTTTCCATCATCGGGCACCTGTAGGCACGTGCCTACAGTGCCTTATGTTAAATCCGGCCCTGGTGCTACATTTGTGTTGCAAAAATTACTAATTGTGCTGCTTTCATTTGCTGTGCATGTGCTCATTTATGCTGCAAAATCCTCTATCTTTTATATTTCTTGAGATATTCACATTTTTCTAAAAGTCAAAAGCTCACTCAGCCATTGCGATGTAGGGGGGCTGAGTGAACTTTTGGCCTTTATAAAAATGTGAATGTCTCACAAACTATAAAACATAGACAGATGATTTTTTTTGCAGCACAAAGGAGGACATGTACAGCACTACCCACCCAAACCAGTTTCATGTCTGTAGGTTGTTGTATGGGGGCTGCAGTGGTGTACCTACCATAGGGCTGCAGGTGCTCACAGCACCGGGTGTAGCCATGGTTAGGTGTGGTGCTGTGGTGCTCAGCCACTGTGTTCTTCCACCTGGGACTTTTTCTCATATTTTGAGCAACATTTTGGAAAATAGGCAGTGCAGGGGACTGTACTACTTCCTGCACTTGATGTAGCACCCCTCCCCTTTCCTGTCCCGTGGGCAATGTGTCTCCTCGCTCTCTACACACAGCCGGCAGTGTGTGAATGTGCAGGGCAGCAGGGTGAGTAGAGAGAAGGATTGCTGTGCTGCAGCTGGAGCATTAGCAGGAAGAGGTGGCAGGATTTTCAGTGCTTCAGAAGTTGCCTGTCATTAGTAGCCATGTGCATTGGCTGTTGTAATACCAGAGAGCCCTGGACTACTGATTATTTATCCTGATCAGAGTGATTAATCAATAATGCAGGGCAGTCTGCTGTTTCAGAAGCCAATGATACAGGTGCTGACAGTTGATTTCTGTAGTGAGCAGAGAAGCAAGCTCCAGGCAATTTAGATTAGCTGGATTGCAGTTAATCTTATCTATTTTCCCATTTCCCCCTCCCACCTTGTTGTCTTCCCCATGACCCTTTCCTCTTTTCAGATTTTAGTGGCTTCTTTTAACAGCATGTCCCTGCCAAACAGAACTGGTGATGTCTGCAGTCCTGGTGAGAGGTCTTCCTGCCATTTATCCTCTCCCACCAGTCTCTATGTCTTGTGCCTCTACCTCTTTAGCCCCCTCCTCCTATGCATTCCCCTCTTTTGTATGTTCCCCTTATCTGACTGTCCTCAGAGGAGCTCACAATGTAATCATACAATAGTCATAGTCTAATGTCCTACCATATTATTGTTATTGTGTGTCTATATAGCAATACAGCACTGACATATTCTGCAGCACTGTATAGAGTACAGAGTTTCATAAAAGTTATCTCCGTCTACATCCTGATGACTCCTTTCCCCCCAAATCCCCCAAACTTTGCAGTGACACGCGTGACACCCCAACCGGTCAACTCGTCAACTCCCATCAAAAAATGTGTTTGTGTGTGTGTGTGTTGGTGGGGGGGGGGGGGGGGGAGGTGTGTCAATAAATAATCAGCACTGGGTGTCAAATTCCCTGGATACGCCACTGGGGGGCTGGGTGATGGTATTGTAAGAATAAGTGCTATTATCTTCAAAATGAAAGCAGCACAAATCGTTATTTTGGCAGCACAAATGGGCACAAACGTAGCACTAACCAAACATGGTGGAATTTTTATTTGTGCTGATTTTAGGGGGGGGGGGGGCAACTTAACAGAGCTGTTAGTCTGTCCTGAATTTTTTGCTCCTATTTTCCAGTCAGCCATGCTCACCCCATCAGTAGCCTACACCAATGGTTCTCATCCTTTTCTGGGTGAGGGCACCATTGATGACTTTGAAAATTGTTCAAGGTAACCCTCACCAAAAACAAAACCCACACCAAAATGCATAGTCGCCATACTGTATTAGACATTAGGGATAGTCAGAAATGTAGCTTTCTGATGAAATTCCACTTTCCGCCTAATTTGGAATTTCTGATTTATGCAGAATGTTAATTTTCTTTTTGTCAATAAAGTTAGTTGATTGTAAAAATAAAACAAAAAGTAAATGCAGAATGTGATATTTTCGCCAGTTGTACACTATTAGGCGGAAACTGCCCTTCCGATCTCAACTTCTACATTCCCTGATTGGCCTAATATTTTTCGAAGGCCTAAAATGACCACGGTAAACACAGTTCCGTGGAAACATTTGGAATTCTCTGATTGGACCAATGCTTCTGAGTTTTGTGACTGGCCTAAAATTTCCGAGTTGCGCTAATGCGGAATTTCGGCGGAATTCTGATTTTGGCAAACCTATTTTCGCTGCAGCAAGCTGATTTCTGATAAATGAAACATTGGAAATCAGAATTGCGCAGGATTCAGAAGCTCATCTCAATCTTAGACATGCAATATGGCCCAATTGTATGCATTGTAAACACCCATCAAGGAGTAGGTTGTCGCCTCTTTAACAGGTCGGCTTTTTTCTCCTGGACAGACTCCTCACATCCATCTGTATCAGGCCTTAAAGGACAACTGAAGTGAGGCCTAGTGCACACCAAAAACCGCTAGCAGATCCGCAAAACGCTAGCGGTTTTGAAGCGTTTTTTTTCTTATTATTATGAAGCATTTTGCGGTTTTGTGTAGCGTTTTGTGTGTAGCAGATTACAGATATTGTTACAGTAAAGCTGTTACTGAACACTACTGTAACAAAAACGCTTGGAAAACCGCTCTGATCTGGCGTTTTATCAAGCGTTTTTACTATACTTAACATTGGAGGCAGAAACGCCTCCGAAATCCAAAAAATGCTGCAGCCCGGGAGTATGCGTTTCGGCAAAACGCCTACCGCTCTAGTGTGCACCAGCCCATTGAGATACATTACCCAAGCATTTCCACATCCGCAAGCAGTTCTAAAAACGCTTCCAAAACTGCTCGGTGTGCACTAGGCCTGAGAGGGATATTGAGGCTGCCATATTTATATCCGTTTATACAATGCTAGTTGCTTCTTGCTTGGCATCCCTGCTGGTCTATTTGGCTGCAGTAGAGTTTGAATCACAAAAGAAACAAGCATGCAGCTAATCTTACCAAGTTTGACAATAATGTCAGGAACGCCTGATCTACTGAATGCTTGTTCAGGGTCTGTGGTTGAAAGTATTAGAGGCAAGGTTGAATTAATACTTTTTGTGCCCCCAGGCCAAGTAGCTTGTGGCTCCCCTTTAATGTGCAACAGCGCCCCTCCCATTCCATGTACAGCCCCCTCTTACATGTGTATCATGCATTTACTGTACCCCTTCTCTTAATGAACAGCTCACTTGGGTATCATTTTCCCTTTTTCTCCATGTGTTGCTCCCCATTTTCAGCCTCCTTTTTCCTATGTAGCAACTCCTCTTATGTTCAGCTGCCCCTTGGGCCTTTGAGGCCTTTTCAGAAAGCTGGCCATGATTAGAGACAGAAGATCAGCAGAACAGCCAGGAAACCGGTATTGCTTAAAAGGAAATAAATATGGAAGCCTCCTTATCCCTCTGGCTTCAGTTGTCCTTTAAAGAGGAACTCCAATGAAAATAATGTAATTAAAAAAAGTGCTTAATTTTTACAATAATTATGTATAAATCATTTAGTCAGTGTTTGCTCATTGTAAAATCTTTCCTCTCTCTGGTTTACATTCTGACATTTACCACATGGTGACATTTTTAGTGCTGGCAGATGATGTCACTGGAAGTAGCTGCTGCTTGCTTTTTTGGCACTTGGAAACAGATGTGTAAACAGTTATTTCCCACAATGCAGCAAGGTTCATAGACAGGAAACTGCCAGGACCATGGTCCTCACAGTTTCCTGTGGGAGGGATTTCACCACAATATTAGCCATACAGCGCACCCTGGTGATCCGTTTGTGAAAAGGAATAGATTTATCATGTAAAAGGGGGTATCAGCTACTGATTAGGATGAAGTTCAATTCTTGGTCACGGTCTCTCTTTAAGGTTTTGACTGTGTAGTGGGGTAGGGGTGCTGCGCCTGCTATTTCCGATTCCCTTGAATTCTCCATATTCCTGCAGCAATTTATTTATGCAAGCATATTGTGTATGTATGTATTCTGTATGTATTTATGCTTGCTCTGAGGACTGTCAGCATATAGAAAGTCACACAGGATCAGCACGGCTGGGTCAGAGCTTGACAAGGTCGGTGATTGTTCCTATAGATTGCTCATGGATGTCTCCATAGCATGGAAACGGTGCTACTAAGATATGCGTTTCTGGTTAGGGATATATTAACACATTTCATCACATCAAAATTCATTCAAAGGTCAAAACGTTGGAAAAAATAGACTAATGATAGTTATAAAAAATAATGAAAGAAAAAAACATTTAACCACTTCAGCCTTTCAGTCGTTTTTCACCTTATTCATCCGAGCAATTTTCACCTCCCATTCATTCACCAATAACTTTATCACTACTTATCACAATGAATTGATCTATATCTAGTTTTTTCTGCCACTAATTAGGCTTTGTTTGAGTGGTACATTTTGCTAAGAATTATTTTTTTCTAAATGCATTTTAACGGGAATATTAAGAAATAAAATGGAAAAAAATCATTATTTCTCAGTTTTTGGCCATTATAGCTTTAAAATAATACATGCTACCATAATTAAAACCCACGTATTTTATTTGCCCAGCTGTCCCGGTTATTACACCATTTAAATTATATCCCTATCACAATGTATGGCACCAATATTTTATTTGGAAATAAAGGTGCATTTTTTTCAGTTTTGTGTCTATCACTATTTACAAATAAACAAAAAATAATAGTAATATACCCTCTTCTCATGCATATTAAAAAAAGGTTCAGACCCTTAGGTAACTATTTATGTTTTTTTTTATTATTGTAATTTATTTTTTTAAACATTTGGGTATTTTTTTGGAGTGTGAGGGGTAAACAGTTAATTTTAAATGTAATAAATTATATTTATTAAAAAAAAATGTATGTAGATGTAGTTTTACTATTTGGCCACAAGATGGCCACAGTCAAAACATTTTTTTTAGTCCTGTAAGCGAGCGCTCTCGCTTACAGGAAGTGAAGGGGGGACAGGAAACTTTTTTTTTTCTCCTCTCCCACCAGTCTCTCTGTCTTGTGCCTCTACCTCTTTAGCCCCCTCCTCCTATGCATCCCCCTCTTTTGTATGTTCCCCTTATCTGACTGTCCTCAGAGGAGCTCACAATGTAATCATACCATAGTCATAGTCTAATGTCCTACCATATTAATATTATTATTGTGTATCTATATAGCAATACAGCACTGACATCTTCTGCAGCACTGTATAGAGTACAGAGTTTCATAACAGTTGGCTCTGTGTACATCCTGAGGACTCCTTTTCTCCCAAATCCCTCAAACTTTGCAGCGACACGCTCAACACCCTGGAAACAGCTGTAAACAGTTATTTCCCACAATGCAACGAGGTTCACAGACAGGAAACTGCCAGGACCATGGTCCTCACAGTTTCCTGTGGGAGGGGTTTCACCACAATATCAGCCATACAGAGACCCCTGATGATCCGTTTGTGAACAGCTAAAGATTTCTCATGAGAAAGGGAGTATCAGCTACTGATTGGGATGAAGTTCAATTCTTGGTCACGGTTTCTCTTTAAAGAGAACCTGTACTGAGTAAAAATATTTAAAATAAACACATGAGGTAGCTTCAAATGAACATTACATAGTTACCTTGCCATTAGTTCCTCTCAGAAGCTCACCATTTTCTTCTGATAATAATCCCTTCCAGTTCTGATAATATTTTGTCAGATCTGAAAAATATCAGTTGCTGTCAGTAAAATATCAGTTGCTGTCAGTTATAGCTGAGAGGAAAACTGATGTACCAGGTAATGTCCATGTTTCCCTATGGCTCAAGTGGGCGATGTTACAGTTTAACTGTGTGCTGACCAGAAAGCTGTTATGGGTAATGGCCATTTTCAAAATGGAGGACGAAAAATTCCCTTGATCACCGTGAACAAACAGGGCGCAGGAGAGGAGAAAGAGACTGAGGAATAGACTACATGGGAGGTAAGTATGACTTGTGTATGCTTATTTTGACTTTTAATTTTCAGTTCAGGTTTTCTTTAAGGTGTTGGCTGTGTAGTGGGGTAGGGGTGCTTTAAAAAGATTGCGGCTTCTTTCAGAAGCGGGGACTGTGTTCCCATTTATTGATCTCCTGGCTAACGGGCGGCGGCACGGCAATCTCGCACAGCAGTGCGGTAGCAGCCTTTTGGATGTAGCAGCTGCATCCAAAAGGCAAAAGTAGTTAAAGAGGAATTGTGTAGGGAAAATAACATCTATATATATATAAAGCCGAACGTATGTACGTGTGTGTGTGCCGCGATCACTTGAAAAAGCCTTTACCGATTTGAACGAAACTTGGTACACAGATCCCTTACTACCTGGGATGATATGTTCTGGGGGTCTCGTGTCCCCCCTGCATACCTGGGCGGAGCTACAAACAGCAAATCAGATTTCACCCATTCATGTCAATGGAAAACATGGAAAAGGCTGCCATTCTCACAGTAATCAAGCCAGAGTCCCCACACTTGGCACAGTTGGTCACTTGGTGACAGAGGTTACAAATCCAGGAAAGGAAAGGTGGGCGGAGCATCAAACAGCCAATCAAATTTCAGCCATTCATTTTCAATTCTTTGACTGTTAATGGCAGGGTTTTCAAACTTGGCACACTTGGTCACTGGGTGACTGAGATTAAGATTCAGGAATGTGGGTGGAGCCTACAAGAGCCAATCAAAATTCATCTTTTGATTTTCAAGCGGAATATTTAAACTGCTGCAATTCTTACACTGTTAATGGCAGAGGCCTCAATCTTGCTACAGTCGGTCATTGGGTGACTGGGGTTTAAATTCACTAAATAGGCAGAGCCACAAACAGCCAATCAGATTTATTTGGTGGATAAACTGCTTCCATTCACACATTTTTGATGCCAGGAACCCAAAAGCTCACAAATTTGGTCACTAAATGACTGTGTGTCAAGGTTAGAAATAGTGGGTGGAGCCAAAAACAACTAACATTTTACATGGAAAAATATAAACTGCAGCCATTCTTACACAAACTTTGCCCAGTTTGTCACTGAGTGACTGAGAATAATATTCAGGGAAGTGGGTGGAACCTACAATAGCCAATCAAAATTCACCTGTTCATTTTTAAGCAAAACATCAACATTTTGCTGTTCTGCTTGCCACACCCCTTCCAGCACCTCCCTGTTTAAATGTCCTAGCTCAAGGTGAGGAGCCTGGATTTTGTGTTTTTTGAACTGTTCGTTTTTAAGGGAAATATTTAAATTGCTGCCATTCTTACACTGTTAGTGGCAGTGACCAGGAAGGTCTTAGGTTTAGGCACCACCAGGGGGGTCTTAGGGTTAGGCACCACCTGGGGGGTCTTAGGTTTAGGCACCACCAGGGGGGTTTTAGGTTTAGGCACCACCAGGGGGGTCTTAGGTTTAGGCACCACCAGGAGGGTCTTAGGTTTAGGCACCACCAGGGGGGTCTTAGGTTTAGGCACCACCAGGGGGGTCTTAGGGTTAGGCACCACCTGGGGGGTCTTAGGTTTAGGCACCACCATGGGGGTCTTGGGGTTAGGCACCACCAGGGGGGTCTTAGGTTTAGGCACCACCAGGGGGGGTCTTAGGTTTAGGCACCACCAGGGGGGTCTTAGGTTTAGGCACCACCAGGGGGGTCTTAGGGTTAGGCACCACCTGGGGGGGTCTTAGGTTTAGGCACCACCAGGGGGGTCTTAGGTTTAGGCACCACCAGGGGGGTCTTAGGTTTAGGCACCACCATGGGGGTCTTAGGGTTAGGCACCACCATGGGGGTCTTAGGGTTAGGCACCACCAGGGGGGTCTTAGGTTTAGGCACCACCAGGGGGTCTTAGGTTTAGGCACCACCAGGGGGGTCTAGGGGTTAGGGGTAGGTACAGGGAGGGTTCTGTATGAGAGTAGGGTTAGGTATAGCTTTTGTCAAATTCTTATTAATCTTTTATAAAACGTTATTATACATTTCACTTTTTAAACAGGGAAGATTAACGTTTTTACAATTGCCGATTTTATACACTATATTTAATGATTTATAACTTTATAAAACATTATTTTTAAACGAAATATAGCACAATTTTTTTTAAACGTTATTCATGCTTACCATTTAAAACCCTGCGCCCTTTTTTCCTGACGCCCTTTTTTAACGTACACGTGAAAATGTGCTGCGATTATACTAGGAGCTCTCTAACACATAGGTTCTCAATGTGTGGTATGCGTACCCCAGGTGGTACTCGGGCTTGATATACTTAAAGGAGTCATCAGGGGATATGAGGACAATAAGTGCTACTTACCTGGGGCTTCGCCCAGCCCCAAGCTCCCAGCATGTCCCTCGCTGCAGCTCCGCGGTGAGCCGTTCGCCTGTGAAGCTTCCTGGTCCCCGGCAATGACGTCAGGTCCACGTTGCGGTGACTGACAGCGTCGCTCACTCAGTTGTTCTACGCCTGCTCAGTAAGATCTGGTCCTACGTTGCGGTGATTGACAGCGTCGCTCACTCAGTTGTTCTACGCCTGCTCAGTAAGATCTGGTCCACGTTGCGGTGATTGACAGCGTCGCTCGCTCAGTAGTTCTACGCCTGCTCTGTACGCTCCGGTCCACGTTGTGGTGATTGACAGCGTTGCTCGCTCAGTAGTTCTACGCCTGCTCTGTACGCTCCGGTCCACGTTGTGGTGATTGACAGCGTTGCTCGCTCAGTAGTTCTATGCCTGCTCAGTACGCTCCGGTCCACGTTGCGGTGATTGACAGCGTCGCTCGCGCAGGCGCAGTACGCAGGGACTGCAGCGAGGGACATGCTGGGAGCTTGGGGCTGGACGAAGCCCACCGTAAGTATCACTTATTGTCCTCATATCCCCTTGATGACTCCTTTAGCCAAGAATAACAAATTCAGAGTTTAAAAAAAAATGATAAATCTCATTTAAACAACACCAAATTCATGTTTTACATCATTAACAGCAATAGTAAATGCTTGGAAATTGTTTAGAACCAATTATCATGTACTAGGATTAAATATATATTTGCCAAGGGGTACTTGTGGTAATGTTTACTATTCTAGGGGGGTACTTGATGAGTACAGGGGTTTAAAGAGACTCTGAAGTGAGTCTACAAGCATGTTATTACTGTAAAGCACCTTACATAGTGCTAAACCCCCGCTATCCCGCGGCAAAACGAGAGCTCTTTACCCCCCAAATCCCTTCTGTAAACTAAGGGGAGCGCTTCCTGAAGAGGCAGAGCTTAGCCCTGTAGCTCTGCCTCTCAGCGCATCAATCCCCGCTGATCGCCGCCTCTCCCCGCCCCTCTCAATCTGCCTTCACAGAGAGGGGCGGGGCAGAGGCGGAGATCCGTGCGGCGATTGACGCGCTGAGAGGCAGAGCTGCAGCTCATAGCTCTGCCTCCAAGAGCAGCAAAATCCACGACCAAGAAAGTTGTGTATTTTGCAGGGGGGATTTGGGGGGTAAAGACCCCTCGTTTTGCCGCGGGATAGCGACAGTTTAGCACTGTGTAAGGTGCTTTACAGTAATAACATGCTTGTAGACTCACTTCAGAGTCTCTTTAAACGGGTACCAATAAAATGTTGAGAAACAAACACACCATGGACGCTTATATCGGCAATCTTCTGGCAGTATTTGCGCTCACCATCCCCCACAATTTTCTTGGCTATTCAGCTGCTTTTTGGATTCATCAAAAGGGAAGGTGACCCTCTCTTATGCCAGTTCAGTGAACACCATGGCCGGATTTCAGGCAAGGCCACAAAGGCCATGGCCTAGTGCACCAGGAAAGCAAGGGGCGGTGTGTGGGCAGCAGGGTGACAGTAGCAGTTAGCCTGCCGAACATTAGTCCTGCTGCACAGAGTTTGCACATAGCGCTAAGTGGCTACCAACAGTTGGATCTATCCCTCGGGGGACGAAGGAGCTACGAATCGGCACGGACAATGATCTCTGAGCTGCCTGTCACTCACTGAAAGTGCTGCTCACCAAGGAGCTTACAATCTAATCCCTTGGGGAGGAAGTTTAGGATGCTATTGGTCGGGGGGCAGCAGGTGATAGTGGGCCTTGGGGGTAAAAAGTACAAATCCAGCCCTGCCTTCAGCCCTGACCGTCAAGCTCTGTTTCACCATCAGGTCCAGATTTACATCACAGGAGCCTATAAGCACAGATATCTTAGCATACTAGAATTCTCCCTCCATCAACCTTAAAACACTGGCCAGATCGCATCACAAATGTGATGGTTGGCCTAGATGCCAGTTCTCCCTTACTTGCCTTGCCCGTCATATGTAGCTACAGTTGTCCCTTAGCATTAGTTAGCCAGAAGTACCTTCTGTATTAAGTAGCTAATGGTGCCTGCGACTAAAGGGAGTTCTCATCAGTGGAATGCTGAGAGAAGAGTGTGTAACCTCTTATTTACCCTCTGTTCAGGACTCGGAATAGAGTATGAGGGAGGGAGGCACTAGGGGAGGGGGGTAAGGTGCCTTTCCATCATCAGGCGCCTGAAGGCAGGTGCCTACAGTGCCTTACGGTAAATGCGGCCTTGTCCACCGCTGTTCATCGCATATTGCGCAGGACTCCGTCTGATCTGTGTAGGTCACAGAAGGTCAACCCCTGAAGTTGAGAAGAGTTCGAGAAGTTGAGGCCGAAGTTTGTTCTCTCGCACGCCTCTGCGCTGTTCTGTCCCAAATATGCCTAATTAAGTGGAAATTAAATTTCAGATAATGCCCTTGCTGCCAGCAAGAGCTTCATCCATTAGCAAGTCAGTGTATTAAGCCGTGAGATGGCATTATGAATATCGACCTATTATGCAGGGGAGAATTAGGCATTCGCTGTTGTTAAACAATGAAAGATGAGATGCGGCCCGGCCGCGGAAAGCTCTCACTCTCCGCAGGAAACAAAGAGGCGAGAGTAAATAGCGCTCGCCGTTATTGCTTAATCAATAGATATCTTCAGACTAATGTGGATTAGGGGGATGAATAAGCGTCATCTCGAGGCAGCGTTTCATAAATCATCAAGTGTAAAATTCTCTGACATCTGCCCCGGAAGAAGGGAAAACTTTTAATGACTTCGGCCGCGGAAACTCGGGCGAAAGTCATCGACAAATATGAGGTTCGAGTGACTGGCTGCATCCGAAAGTTATTTACTGGGAGAGTTCGGGCCGGTCCGCCTGCAGGAAAATAACTTGGAAGGGTTGTTGACTCAGATCAGCTTGCAAGAAAAAAAAATGACGTTCTTGCAATGTGATCTTTGATGTGTTTCTCCCGGTAGCAGGCAAATCGGGTCCATGCAGCTTCTGGACAAATCAGGCGCTGCCACAGACTTCGATTGAAAATATCGGCAAGCCAGCGCCAAAAGGGAAATTCGGGTGCCAGGAGACGCCTGATAATTAGCGTTATCGAGTATTTTATCTCTGCTTAGCCGGCCACTAAGGGGAAATTCGGGCGCCAAGCGGCATTCAGTAAATATTGTTTTTTGGTTTTTTTTTCGTGTTTTGTTCGAGGGGGAGAGGGGGGGGGGGGGGTTAGGGCTTGCTTAGGCCCCACCAGACGGTGGTCTTAGGGTTAGGCACAACCAGAGGGGGGTCTTAGGTTTAGGCACCACCAGAGGCAGACTTAGGGTTAGGCACCATCAGAGGGTGGTCTTAGGTTTAGGCGCCATTGGGGGGAGTCTTAGGGTTAGGCACCACCCTCGGGGGTATTAGGTTTAGGCACATCAGGGGGGGTCATGGTTTAGCTCTACTTATTTGACAAAACTCATGGTTTAGCTCTACTTATTTGACAAAACTCATGGTTTAGCTCTTATTTGGCTTAACTCATGGTTTAGCTCTCCTTATTTGGCATAACTCATGGTTTAGCTCTCCTTCTTTGACATAACTCATGGTTTAGCTTTCCTTATTTGACATAACTCATGGTTTAGCTCTCCTTATTTGGCTTAACTCATGGTTTAGCTCTCCTTATTTGGCATAACTCATGGTTTAGCTCTCCTTATTTGGCATAACTCATGGTTTAGCTCTCCTTATTTGGCATAACTCATGGTTTAGCTCTCCTTATTTGGCATAACTCATGGTTTAGCTCTACTTATTTGACAAAACTCATGGTTTAGCTCTACTTATGTAACGAATGTGGAATCGTCTCCGTGGTCAGCGCACCAGACGTGCGCTGACACGGCGGATTTCCTCCACAAGCGTATAAATTTGCAGGAACCCAGCAGTAGGTGCAATGCACCTGCAGAGGGAAATTCCTGACGGTAGGTGGAGCTGTGGAGTGCAGAGGAACAGCTCCTCTGCTCTACCACACACGCCAGACAGGAATTGTACGAAGGGAAGAACCGTAATCGCAAGAGAAGCGATTGAGAGTGAGCACAGAGACAGATTGTGTGTGTGTGCATAAAACCAGTCGCCAACCCGCGACTGTGCACACACCACAGCAGGTATGAAGTAGGAACGCGATCGCGAGAGGTGCGATCGCCAGACGTGACACAAGGCTACAGCAAGGCGGAGCACGAGAGTAGCAAAGGCACAGCAAATCATACAATGAGGAGATACGGAAAATAACAAACGCTAGCTAACCGCGAACACCGCACTCATTCGCAACAGTGCACGCGGTTATGCGCGGTCTCCACGTGATAAGCACAATAGAGACAAGCACGCCTAACTAACCATCGACAGACAAACATGAAACAGAGGACGCGAACGCTTGCTTAACGGTTACCTCACCGAGCCTCCAGCAAGCGTCCGTAGCAGACAAGACAGACACACGAAAACAGGGACAAGCGAGAGATAGGATCCACAGCACTAGCGAAAGTGGCTAGCGCGTTCCAGGTACAGAGTAGCAGAACAGAAGGATCCACAGCACTAGCGAAAAGTGGCTAGCGCGATCCCAGGAGACAGAACAGAAGGATCCACAGCACTAGCGAAAAGTGGCTAGCGCGATCCCAGGAGACAGAACAGAAGGATCCACAGCGCTAGCGAAAAGTGGTTAGCGCGATCCAAGGAGACAGAACAGAAGAGATAGCTGGTAGCAACCGCTGCACCAGCTATACTCCAAGAACAGAGATCAGAACCCTTTCCTGTTGACCACCGCTGGGACAGGACAACAGCAACAGAACAAACAAACAGATAAACAATCCTAACTGCATTGGGGAATCTGCCTAGCACAGTTTCCAGGAATTACTCTAAGCTGATCTTCAAACAAAGAACATGGCTGACACTTTCCAGAGTGTTTAACAGGAAGACTCCTTATGACCAGCCAAACATTGTGGGAAAGACATAGTACACGCCTCCAATGAATGTGGCCAGGCAATTTGCATGACAACATATGCAAATTCCTCTGCAAGCACAAGCTGCAAAACTGACAGAAGCTCTTCTTTCCAGAGTCCTGCAGCATGCAAACCTACACAATGGTCAGAAAACTGCCTGCCTGCACAGGCAGCTAAGCAAATCATCACAACCTATTTGACAAAACTCATGGTTTAGCTCTTATTTGGCTTAACTCATGGTTTAGCTCTCCTTATTTGGCATAACTCATGGTTTAGCTCTCCTTCTTTGACATAACTCATGGTTTAGCTTTCCTTATTTGACATAACTCATGGTTTAGCTCTCCTTATTTGGCTTAACTCATGGTTTAGCTCTCCTTATTTGGCATAACTCATGGTTTAGCTCTCCTTATTTGGCTTAACTCATGGTTTAGCTTTCCTTATTTGGCATAACTCATGGTTTAGCTCTCCTTATTTGACATAACTCATTGTTTAGCTCTCCTTATCTATTTATCTCAGGAATTATCTCTCCTTATTTGTATATCTCTTACAATAACACTCCTTACAGTTAAGGTGAAAAATAAGTGACCTTTGTGAATCAACCCCCTTATTCCCATCCTTTAAATTGATATGTTTTTTACTTTCAAATGTTATTATGAAGTAAAACTAATGATGATAGAAAGGACCAGTGTGGCTTGCATGATAAAACTACATTATTTGCTAATGAATTATTTGAGATAGGCGGGACTAGGGGTGTGGCTGGGTGTGGTTGAAGGTGTAGCAGGGGTGTGTCTTAACCTCTTGGGGACCAGAGGTTTACACCCCCCTAGTGACCAGGCCATTTTTTACAATTCAGCACTGCGCAGTTTTAACAGTTTGTTGCTTGCTCATACAACTCAGCACCCAAATGAGTTTTAGCTCCTTTCTTCTCACTAATAGCACTTTTATTTGGTGCCATTTGATTGCTGCTATGATTTTTATTTTATTAATAAAAAGGTGACACTTCTTAAAAATATATATATATATATATATATATATATGTGTGTATATATATATATATGTATATATATATATATATATATATATATATATATATATATATATGTATATATATATGTATATATATATGTATATATATATATATATATATATATATATGTATATATATATATATATATATATATGTATGTATATATATATATGTATATATATATATGTATATATATATATATATATATATTTATATATATATATATTTATATTTACTCCCCCCTTCCCCTTTAAGCCCTATACGCCCTACACTACCTTACCTACACTGCACTACACTACACATATATAGGCATTAGCCCATGTTAGGGATTAGATTGTGATCCCTTCCCTGGGACGGGTAAGTGACATTAATCACTAAGCTTAACTCCTGTCTTTAATAACTCTTCTGAGCTGGTTTACAGTTATCATCATGGTGATATAATTGTGATAACTGTAAAACAGCTCTGAAGAGTTATTAAAGACAGGAGTTAAGCTTAGTGAATTGAGGCCAAGGACCTTCTCTTCGTACAGCACTATCTAGATCGCAGCACTGTACATATATAAATTACCTTTTTTTCTGTAAAACAGCCTGCCAGCTCTGTTCGTGGCGGTCCCACTCTGTGTAGTGCAGGAAACACTTAGGCACTAATCTCATGAGGACCGCGATGACGCCAATCGGTGTTAGGTGGTCCTGTGCCTGCCATGCTCCCACTGCCCATCGGTGTTAGGCGATCTGGAGGGGATCAGTGTCCCTCTTTCTTAACTCAAAATGCTGGAGGTATGATTTTGCCTCTAATACTTTTAGGCAGAGACCCTGAACAAGCATGCAGCAGATCAGCGGTTTCTGACATTGTTGTAAAATCTGACATGATCCATATACCTATCACTTTAGTTGACCTTCAAAACTTTAAAAAGTAGGAAAGTGTTCTTCTCCTTTCAGTCCTGATCTTGAGGGCCCTTTCACACTGAGGCGGTATGGTAAAAGCTTTTGGGCCAATCATAGTGCAGGAATCTTGTCCTTTGAAGCCACTAGGCCCGCCGGGACAGGCAGCCTACTGGGCCAATCAAAGTGCAGGAATCTCATCCTTTTAAGCCACTGGACCCGCCGGGGCTCAGGGTGGGTTCAGTGAAGCGCTTGATAAGTTTAGTAAAGCGCTCGTTTAACTATTGGAGCATAGCGTAATTTAGCAGCGCAGGCTATAGCAGCATAGTGTGCGCTGGGGATTATTACCACGTGCTGCTGTCATTAAGCTGCGCTGACGTAGTGAATCAACCCCATAGTGTAAAAGGCAGTCACATAGGAGCCTCCAACCTATGGAAAGTTTCCTACATTTCCTGCTGCATTCTGGGTAGGCGGTCACATGGGTTCCCTCACACCAATCGGAATGCAAGTTTATGGGCCAGCGAACGGACCGGCGGTGGCGCATGGAAACAGCTGTTCACACTGAAAACTCTGTAAGTTGTATATATTGTCCCACTCGTTACTCACTCTCCTGTCAGGGGAAGGGGAGGGGGGTAGCGGCCAACTCAGGGGCTGATTTCACTGGTGGGGGGTGGTAGGGGGCACTAGGTTACCTTTGCCCCAGGGTCCCCGTGCCACTTTAACCACACCTGCAAGCTGTACACGGACAATTTTACATTGTATCACAGTGTAATATCTTCATTGTTGTCCATAGCTCCCAGCTGTCCCTCTTTTGGAGGGACAGTCCCTCTTTGGGAGCCCTCTCCCTCTTTCCTCCTCATTTGTCCCTCTTTCAGGACTTTGTCCCTCTTTCTATGTAAATTTATATATTTCTCTACAAAAAAAATGTGTTTGATTGACTCTAAACTTTATTCCCATCCTTTAAATTGATATATATTACTAATTTTAAAATGTTAATATGAAGGAAAATGAACCAGGATAGGAAGGACCAGCGCGGTTTGAATTATAAACAACATATTTTTGTTATTAAATCTGTATGGTATACGTGACTAGGGGTGTGGCGGGGGCGTGATTAGGGGTGTGGCTTCAGTGCCCCCCTCCCCCCTTTCTCATCTCAAAAAGTTAGGAGGTACCGTATTTGGCGCCGTATAAGACGCACTTTTTCTTCCCCAAAAATGGGGAGAAAAAGTCCCTGCGTCTTATACGGCAAAGGCAGGGAATCCCCAAATTGCAAATGCCTGCCGATCCGAACCGCCGACCCGCCGCCATGTTGGGGATTCCCTGCCTGTGTGCCCGCAGCGTTAGACTACCCCGTGCCTCAGCTTTTGTCCTCTAATTACCTCCTGCCCCCCGTGTGCGACTCCCCCGGTCCCCCCTCGTGTCTCCGATATCCCAGCGTGTCTCCGATATCCCTATTGTATGTATTTCCCCCCTCAGTGTCTGCAGCATCAGCGGCTTACCAGATCCATGCCGCCGCGAGAACTGCAGACACCCGGCATCTCCATACGCTTCCTCTATTGTGCGCTTGTACTCATGACGTCATCAGTACAAGCGCACAATAGAGGAAGCGTATGGAGATGCCGGGTGTCTGCAGTTCTCGCGGCGGCATGGATCTGGTAAGCCGCTGATGCTGCAGACACTGAGGGGGGGAAATACATACAATAGGGATATCGGAGACACGCTGGGATATCGGAGGCACGCAGGGGGGACCGGGGGAGTTGCACATGGGGGGCAGGAGGTGATTAGAGGGCAAAAGCTGAGGCACGTGTGGGTGGGGACAGGACACAGGAGGACACATGGGGAGAAGGGGCACACATTAGGACACATGGGGCACACATTAGGACACATGGGGCACACAGCAGGACACATGGGGCACACAGCAGGACACATGGGGGCAGACAGCAGGACACATGGGGCACACAGCAGGACACATGGGGCACACAGCAGGACAGATGTAGGACAGATGGGGCACACAGGAGTACCATTTGGGGGATAACATGTACAAGACGCTCCTGGAACATGGACGCCGCAGGTTTAGTATATATATATATTTTCCCCTGGTTTTTGCCCTCTAAACCTGGGTGCGTCTTATATTCCGGAGCGTCTTATACGGCGCAAAATACGGTATGTTTTTGCCCCATAAAAACATATAATAAAAATATTTACAAATCTGTGAAAAATGTTCCACTGTTGTAAGATACTGTATATGTATAGATTTGTGCATTCAGACAAGCTTTCTATAACTCCGAATAAGAGACGGAGGGGCTGCAGATTACAAGGTCTTTATCGTCCATTGATATTCTGCGTCCGTCCGGCGATGAATCCGCCGCCCGCACTCTTTTGGCTCTGCGCTGCTGTCGATGTCAAGAGGCACAAATTTCTTGTCTTGAGAGATAAGCATCTCTTGTTTCATCACGGCTTTTTTTTACAGTCGGCGTATATATAAACTGCCAACGAGGGCCAGCCATGCCGAACAAATAATTGTCTTGTCTTTTTAAAATAACGCCGAGCTCAGCGGAAAGGCGCCGTCCTGGCAGAACGAAACACGCTCTAAACTTTAAATTGTTTTCTCCTAATTGATGTGCTGATGATACTGATAATTATTATGCCGATGGCGAGGGAAAAACACTGGAGAGTGATAACGCCTGCGCGCTGTGTTGTTAAGTACAATGTACCTGAACAGAATGACAGGTCAGAGTGCAGTCACTCCTCCGTTCAGTACAAACTGCTCTGCGACATTATCCGGACAAACTGCGGGGCAGAGGAAATATACGTACGTCTATTCTGCTACAGTAAGCATTCATTGCGACTGCCATGGCCATATAACATAACCTTGCTGCAAAAGAGAGTACGGCAATAGCCTCATCATTAACATAAGCAAGTACAGGGCCGGGGCGAGGGTGGAAATAATTGCTGTCGTCCAGAAATGGACGAGGGGAACAATGACATCATAGTTTTCTGTGCAGAAAAGTTCTCCAAAAGGATATAAATGGCCCTCAGGGTATAAAGAGGGCCTCCAGCCGGATTTTCAACTCAGAGGCCTGTAGGCACAGTGTATTGGTGCACTAAACTCCGCCCCTGAACACAGGTCACACCCCCAAGTAGATATATTCTTAATTCTAATCCCTGCCTTAAAGGGGAACTCCAGGGAAAATAACGTAATGAACAAAAGTGTTTAATTTTTACAATAATTATGTATAAATGATTTAGTCAGTGTTCGCCCATTGTAAAAATGTTTCCTCTCCCTGATTTACATTCTGACATTTATCACATGGTGACATTTTTACTGATGGCGGGTGATGTCAGTGGAAGGAGATGCTTCTTGCTTTTTTTAACAGCTGTTATTTCCCACAATGCAATGAGGAATCACAGACCGGAAACTGTCAGGGCCATGGTCATGACATCACACTGTAGGAGGGGTTTCACCACAATATCAGCCATACAGACCCCCCTGATGATCTGTTTGTGAAAAGGAAAAGATTTCTCATGGGAAAGGGGTTATCAGCTACTGATTGGGATGAAGTTCAAATCTTGGTTACTGTGTCTCTTTAAAGAGACTCCCAGCACCTCTCATGGGCATGCCTTTAAAGTGAACCTTAAGCCAGAAAAGAAAATGAGTTTTACTCACCTGGGGCTTCTACCAGCCCCCTGCAGCAGTCATGTGCCCTCGCAGCCACTCACTAATCCTCTGGTCCCCCGCTGCCAGCTAGTTTCGATTTTGCCGACAGGCCCGTCAGGACTGGCCACGCGTAGCTTTTTCCACATTCCCGACTGTAATTAGCGCTATTGCGGGCCGCAACGTATACAAAAATACGCGTTGCCGCATATCTATGCGTTTGTAATGCGGCAACGCGCATTTTTGTACCTGTTGCGGCCCGCAATAGCGCTAATTACAGTCGGGAAGGCAGAAAAAGCTATGCGTGGCCAGGCCTGACGGGCCTGTCGGCAAAAACGAAACTAGCTGGCAGCGGGGGACCAGAGGATTAGTGAGTGGCTGCGAGGGCACAGGACTGCTTCAAGGGGCTGGAAGAAGCCCCAGGTGAGTAAAACTCATTTTTTTTTCTGGCTTAAGTGTCCCTTTAAGACTCCGACTAGTACTGCAAAGTACTTAAAGATGCATACCCTTCTGTAGCTTGTGATTTCCTTTTTTTTATTTGATGTCTGAATCGCCATTCTACACCAAATCGTTTTCATTCGATTTCAATTTGAAAATTGCGGATGCCATATTGGCTATGTTATAACTTCCGGGTCACCCCTGTCTTCTCTGTTAGAGAAGTGCATCACTAAATGAAACAGGAAGAGGAAGTGACACGCATGGACATTGCAAGAGGCTCCTCCAGAGGGGTCATAGCACGACTTTGTTGGAAGTCGTCTGGCTTAAAGGCATGCCCGTGAGAGGTGCTCAGAGTCCCTTTAAGTCACTAACTGCCCTTATAATCTAACACTCAGAGGAGACTCTCGGCAGCTCTGATTGGCTGATATGTAGAAGCTTTCCAGAGGCACCAATAGAATAAAAGTCACTTAAACGAGCTTAAAACCGATGGGGCAGTGGTGGGCCTATCCCATCCATGCAGACAAAGCAAACAAAGGAAGGACTGTGGCATCAACAGTCAAACAACAATTTATTTATACTCCGCAGTAAAAATAGGCAACGCGTTTCACGGGCTCAATCCCACTTCATCAGGCCAATCAAAACGGAGCATACAGATTATCAGCATCAAAACCACACTGAGCGCCTCTGACAGATGCTGATAAGCTGTATGCTCCATTTTGATTGGCCTGATGAAGCTTTTTGAAGGTTTTTGTCCATACGGGTCATACCCACCTTCATTCTTTATCTCACCATGGTTTGTTTATGTTTGCTACACCAATCGTTACAATAGGTTAGATAGGTAGGTTCCGCCAGTATAGGTTAGATAGGTGCACCCAGTAAAGTTTAGATAGATAGGTGCGCCCTGTATAGGTTAGATAGGTAGGTGCCCGCAGTATAGGTTAGATAGGTAGGTGTCCGCAGTATAGGTTAGATAGGTAGGTGCCGGCAGTATAGGTTAGATAGGTAGGTGCCGGCAGTATAGGTTAGATAGGTAGGTGTCCGCAGTATAGGTTAGATAGGTAGGTGCCCGCAGTATAGGTTAGATAGGTAGGTGCCCGCAGTATAGGTTAGATAGGTAGGTGCCCGCAGTATAGCTTAGATAGGTAGGTGCCCGCAGTATAGGTTAGATAGGTAGGTGTCCGCAGTATAGGTTAGATAGGTAGGTGCCCGCAGTATAGGTTAGATAGGTAGGTGCCCGCAGTACAGGCTAGATAGGTAGGTGCCCGCAGTATAGGTTAGATAGGTAGGTGCCCGCAGTATAGGTTAGATAGGTAGGTGCCCGCAGTACAGGCTAGATAGGTAGGTGCCCGCAGTATAGGTTAAATAGGTAGGTGCCCCGCAGCAGCGGGGGGAGTGAGCATAGTAGTTACAACTCACCTTCCGCCGCCGATCCCCCGCAACCTCTATCTCCTTCCTCTCCCAGCATCTGTCGCATTGGTAACAGCGCCCCCTGTGATGACATGCAGTCACAACATCACAGGGAGGCGCTGTCACCAACATGATGGACGCCTGGCCTCTGAGAGGAAGGAGATAGAGGCTGCGGGGGATCGGCAGCAGAAGGTGAGTTGTAACTACTATGCCCTCTTCCCCACCCCCGCCCCCCTGCCTCTCAATCGAGCCAGGGACAGGCCCCTACTGACCACGGGCATATGCCCAGGTGCCCTAATGGTCAGTTCGCCCCTGCGTATTGGTCAGTGGTTTATGGCGAGGATACGCTGCGGTGTGTCTTCTTTGTGTTCAAATTAACATCAGGTGAGAACCATGTCAGCTCACAGTTGTCCCTGAGCCTGTGACCATGGCTGGGGGCCAGTGACTGTGCAGTGATTTCTGTGGGCGACCTCCGGACTTCCCACCTCTTCTTCTTCTGGGTTATTATGATTGAATCTTGTTGACTCATATTCTGTTAATAATTATTCATGTTTTTATAGTAACTGTTTAGATAAATAAATGGGCTGCTTTGGCCCTTTAAATCCAATCTTGCAGCCCATGTATTTTTGGAAGAGAGTGGAGGTGTATGTGTGGAGGGGCTTGTGGTAACACTCCTCCCACAGTGTGATGTCAGGACTTTAGTCCTGACATCACACTGTGGGAGCCTTGTTGCATTGTGGGAAATAATGGTTGTTTCCAATTCCAACTGCCAAACAACAACTATCTCCCTCTGGGCATATGTATATCTATAAAAAAAACAACCTTTTAGCCTATCGCATTGGGGAGTGGGTATAGATAATGTCAGTTGATGCTGTCTGTTTTTTTATTATGTCTTCCAGTAGAAAAGATGATTGTGTGCAGGCTGATTGTGGATCAAACAATATGAACAAATTACATGGCGAATATCTATCATTTCTTAAGAAAAAAAATAAGGGAACACCGAGAGCCCAATATAGTGTAGTATGTACAATAAGTAATGAGAGGTATATAAATGAATATACTCACAAGTCAGGGTTACCGTATAGGTAACCACTGTATAGGCAGGTGAGGAGATTAGACCTGTCCTCACTCAGGATTAAGATGTCGCTCTCTGTAGATAGGGAGAAGAAAAGGGGTATTCAGCCTCTCCACCAGGGCTGGATGCTGATATTGTAAGGAGAACAGAGGCGCCAAAAGAATAAAATGTATTAAAAGCTTTAAAATTCCTCGGCAGGTGGTGGTGGACCCATCTCCCCGAAGTAGACATAATACCGTCAATTTTAATACAAACAAGTTTATTTATATACTCCAATAAACAGTGCAACGCTTTTCCCAGGTATATTCCCACCTCTTCAGGCAATAACAAGTAGGAGTACACACAATACAGTCTCAAGGTCACGATAAGGCACTTATTGCGACCTTGAGACTGTACTGTGTATACTCCTACTCCTAGGAGTGTGTACTATTTGTTATTGCCTGAAGAGGCAGGAATATACCTGCGAAACGCGTTGCACTGTTTATTGGAGTATATAAATAAACTTGTTTGTATTAAATTGACGGTATTATGTCTACTTCGGGGAGATGAGTCCACCACCGCCTCCCAAGGAATTTTAAAGCTTTTTTGAAGAATTTTAAAGATTTTAAAGTGGCTGGATGGCAGGGATGGTCGTAGTCAGCCAACTTCGCTACGCTGGAAATACGTGTAGTTTTACGCAATTACGCTTCGCCAAACTACGGCTTCGAAAACAAATATTCGCTTCGTATGCATTTCGTAGAATACGCGTCAAAATACGCAATTACGCGTACTTATGCCAGTATGCAGAAAATTGTACGCATTAATTTCTTATAAATGCATATACTGGAAACCCATCTATGCGTACATTCCCCTTTCCAATGCGTAAATTTGTATGCATACAATCGCATGCGGAAAATTAGACGCGAGTAACGCATTCGTAGTTCACTACGCAATACAGATGTTAAATACGCATAGTGGGCGTAAGCTACGCGTAGCGGTACTTCGCTACGCGTAAATTCGTAAGCGTAGGTTTGAAATTTTGCCTATGAACTACGATGCGTAGATGCGAACTGCGATGCGTAAATTCGCACTGGCGTAGTTTCTGCTCATCCCTGCTGGAAGGTGTAATGGTTAAGGGCTCTGCCTCTGACACAGGAGACCAGGGTTCGAATCTTGGCTCTGCCAGTTCAGTAAGCCAGCAGCTATTCAGTAGGAGACCTTAGGCAAGTTTCCCTAACATTGCTACTGCCTATATAGCGCGTCCCAGTGGCTGCAGAAAAGTGCGATATAAATGTTATTTGTCTATTTAATACATTTTATTCTTTTGCCGCCTCTGTTCTCCTTACAATATCTATCATTTCTTGATCTCTCTTCTATTATTTTTTTCAGTGCTTATGCAGTAGCCTGGCCATATAATTAGGCCTATAATATCAGTTTATGGAGAGAATAAGTGTCCGCGCTCGGTCCACGCCCGCTTCGCAGCGCCCCGTACGCCCCACATCACGTTATGATGGTTTACGAGCTCGGCGTGCTAGTTAGCTGTGTGGTCTGACATGCCATATTTATGTTTTGCATATCCCCCGTATAAATATTTATGCAGAAAATTAAGTGCAGTCAATAGCAGTCTTCTCCAAACTCAATAACCGCCTGATTTACAGCCGAATGTTCCCCGTAACCGAATAACGTCAAGCTCATTTTTCAGGCTCCCGATGCTAAAAGCATGGAAGGGCCTCACTAAAATGCCCCGGTAATTGACATCTTTATAGGCACTTTTTTTGCCGCGCCGCTCACCCGCTTGATAAATGTTTGTGTTTGCGAGAAAGTAAATCATAAAATATTTAATCACGCTTTGTCTATCAATTGGCAGCGAATTCCCAATTTTCTAAGTAAATCATGGCGGCGCTTCGGTCTGTACTCTTAACGTCCTTGAGAAGCTCGGTGGCTGGGCCAAGGATGTACGAACGCAATTTGTATTGTTGTAAAGTTTTACATCTTTAGATAAGTGATTTCCTTGTCCCTGAGTGAAATAGAAACTTCGGTAGAAGAAGATACAATCCTCTTCTCAGGCAGTCTCTGTCAGGGTCTGCTGTGGGTCTGTTATTCTCTCTATTACATCCTAACTCTGACTCCTAAATCATACCTCCGCTGTGCTTAAAGTCTTCATGTAAATTCCTCCCACCCTAGCCACTTTGCACCCAGACTTTGTTTCCCCCCTTATATACCAGAGCAGTTTTTGACATTTAGCTACTGTATTTTTTGGACTATAAGACTCAAATGTGGGGGCAAAAAGTCACTGCGTCCTATAGTCCAAATGCAGGGAGTTCCTGACTTGTGAATACCTGCCAATACAAACCTCCAACCTGCCGCAGTATATGGGGACTCCCTGTATTGTGCCCATGCAGAGGAGGACACAGGGGGACACAAAGGGGCATAGGGGAGGACTCAAGGGGGACAGAGGACTACACAGGGAGACACAAGACACATGGGGACAATAGAGGACACAAGCGGGAAGAGAAGGACACAGGGAGACACAAGAGGTACAAGGGGGCATGAAGTACAAAGGGGGCATAATCCACAAGATGCCCCCCTTCACCATGGATGCACCAGTTTAAGTATATATATTTTTCCCCGTTTTTTGTCCTCTACATCTAGGTGCGTCTTGTGGTCAGGAGCGTCTTATAGTCCGTAAAATACGGCATGTCCTTATTTAATCAACAATAACGTTATCTCTACTTTTGACACCTAAATGAAATATATATCATTTTTTTCAAGGCTAACTAGGCTTTCATTGTTTGGCATTTTTTCCCTCCAACAAATTTGTTTTCTATGCATTTTAATAGGAAAAAAATAGAAAAAACACATTATTTCTCAGTTTTACCAATTCCATTTTAAAAATAAAAAGCTCTACTGTAGATAAAAAAACACAAATTTTGTTTGGCTGTTTCAACTTTTTATCATAAAACTTACATTATGTTCCTGGCCGAATTTATAGTGGAGAGATTTGATTCTGAATGAATGCTACAGTGTGTATTTTTCACTATGAACTGAGAAAATAAAAGTATTATTAATGGTAAAAATCAATCTTATTGGCTCAGGGAACATATATTCACTTTCACCAATTAGTGCTGCATCAGATAACGCCAGAAATGTGCACAGGAACAAGCCCAATCCTGCACAGCACTGCTTCAACTACAAGACATATATCTACTGACTTGTGGCTTAGATGAAGTCACAGAGGACGTAGATAAACTGTAGTGGTGGAAAAAGTGGCTAGATAGGCAGAAAGACAAACAGGCCATGGCCTCACACAGAAATATTCCAGGCAGGTGATTATGAAATTGCTCCAATTTGTTTTGATCTTTTGTGTGTTTTTGTTTTTAAGTGAATCTGAAGCTAATCTGAAAAAACGAAACATATACTTACCTAAGGAGAGGGAAGGCTCTGGGTCCTATAGAGCAGAGTTCCCCAACCCTGTCCTCAAGGCCCACCAACAGTACATGTTTTGCAGGAAACCACAAACATGCATAGGTGGGGTAATTAGTGTCTCAGCAGAGCTGATTAACCACCTCTGTGGATTTACACAAAACATGCACTGTTGGTGGGCCTTGAGGACAGGGTTGGGGAACACTGCGAGCCTTCCTGTTCCTCTCCAGGTCCTCTTGTTTCACTGCAGGCTCCTCTGTTCAAATCTCCCACCGCGGGAGGCTTCAGAAGTCTTTGGGAGACTGAGTGCTCCCAAAGACGGGCAGCTCCATACTGTGCATGCACGAGTGGGCGAGAGAGTGTGCTTGCGCATGCGCAGTATGGAAGCCTTCAACAGTGCCAGAGAGCGGTTTCCGACCCATCAGTCAGAGACTGCTAACGGGGCAGCCTATGGGGGAATGAGTGGACCAGGAGCAGAATGAGAAGGATCTATAGGACCCAGAGCCTTCCCTCTCCTTAGGTAAGTATAAGTTTTTGTTGTTGTTGGTTTTTATTTTTTTGGGGGGGGATTGGCTTCGGATTCCATTTAAAGAGGAACCTTAACAAAATGCAGTAGAATGCAGTAAATTATTCAGGATCAGTGGTGTAACTAAGGAGATTGGGCACGTTTTAAATGGGGCCCCAAGCACTCTATTGATATGGAGCCCCAAAACCTACCATGGAGAGCTGCCGTGTCAGAGAGCAGCACCGGTGCTTCCATATTAGCAAAGGGGGCAATTGCCTCAGGGCCCAATAAGGGCCTCAACGTGTACCCATCATCCCCCTAAATTGTTTTGCCTCTGAGGCCCCTCCAGCTCCACTCATGTGTACGCCATCCCCTCTCCCACCCTCAGCGTTATGGAGCCGATAGGAGTCATGCAGCACCACACACTGACCTGCTACGAGTTCTAAGCCATGCAGGTCCGTTGGTCTCCTCTGTAGTGCCGCTGTTCTCCACTTCCTGCTTCTGCGTTTGGTCTCTAGTGCCTGATGTAAGAAGCAGGAAGTGGAGAACAGCAGCACTAGTACAGAGGAGACCAACGGACCTGCATGGCTTAGAACTCGTAGCAGGCCAGTGCGTAGTGCTGCATGACTCCTATTGGCTCCATAACGCTGCGGGTGGGAGAGGGGATGGCGCACACATGGAGGGGGGGGGGGGGGGAGTTTGGGGGGTCGCTAGGAGCACATCTAGCCAGGGTCGCCACCTATCCCTTTTGAATACCAAAACATCTAACGTACACAGGTTCTAGGGCTACTCACACATAATCAGTGCCTACACTGCATCTAACTAGCCCCAAGGCATGTAAAATTCATATATGCTGGTATTTAAAGAGGAACTCCAGTGAAAATAATGTAGTAAAAAAAGTGCTTCATTTTTACCATAATTATGTATAAATTATTTAGTCAGTGTAAAATCTTTCCTCTCCCCGATTTACATTCTGACATTTATTACATGGTGACATTGTTACTGTGGGCAGGTTATGTAGCTGCTCCTAGAGACAGCTGTAAACAGCTATTTCCTGTCTGTGAACATTGTTACATTGTGGCAGTTTGCCCAGAGTACCGCGGTACTCAGAGCTTCTTGTGGGAGGGGTTTCAGCACAAAATCAGTCATACAGCGCCCCCTGATGGTCTGTTTGTGAAAAGTATTATATTTCTCATGTAAAAGAGGGTATCAGCTACTGATTGGGATAAAGTTCAATTCTAGGTTGGAGTTTCTCTTTAAAGGGACAAGGTGGCAACCCTGCATCTAGCTATTATACTGGGAATTACAGTGTTTTAGAAGCAACTCCAGCTCCCTCTTCTGACGGCACTGAAGTTACTGACTGGGCTCCGCTATAGCCATAATTCCTATAACGGCCTATGGTGGCGCCGGCTGCGCCCAAATCTCCTGCGCTCTAATCACAAAGCTCGGGGGGGAGGGGGGACAATAGGGGCATATAGGACTTTCATACTTGGAGGAGGGGGTTGTTAGGGGGGGTTGTTAGGAGCATCTATGGCACACTGGGGGAGGGTGGTCATTAGGGGCAATCTGGGATTTTTTTTCAAAGACATTAAGCGGTATTGGGCCCTTTAGGTCTTCTCCTGGTTACTCTTACCCCAGGGGCCCCATTGTAGAGGCCCTGTCAGAGAAGTGTGCTTAGAGTAAGGACACAGTTTGTTAAAGGATACCCGAAGTGACGTGTGACATAATGAGATAGACATGTGTATGTACAGTGACTAGCACACAAATAACTATGCTGTGTTCCTTTTTTTCTTTCTCTGCCTGAAAGAGGTAAATATCAGGTATGCAAGTGTCTGACTCAGTCCTGACTCAGACAGGAAGTGACTACAGTGTGACCCTCATTGATAAGAAATTCCAACTATAAAACACTTTCCTAGCAGAAAATGGCTTCTGAGAGCAGGAAAGAGATAACAATGGGAATTTCTTATCAGTGAGGGTCACTTCCTGTCTGAGTCAGAACTGAGTCAGCCACTTACATACCTGATATTTAACTCTTCCATACAGAGAAAGAAAAAAAAGAACACAGCCTAGTTATTTGTGTGCTAGGCACTGTACATACCCATATCTATTTCATCATGTCACACGTAGGGATGCTCAGAAAATTCTGCGGAATTATGAATTCCGTGATTCCGGCCGGAATTAGGTTAATTCCGATTCCGGTAGTCGAAACGGAATTCCTATACCTCTCATCCATCCATCCATCCATCCTCTTATATCATGCAGTAGGGAATTGCAGATTTTCAAAACAGCTTATATACCATAGCTGGGATTTGAACCCAGGACTCAGTGTGTAGTAGGTATCTGTCTTAACCTCTAGACCATGACCCACACTACATGGTAAAGCTGGCCTAGCTTAAACCATACTACCATTATGATCAATTCGATAGAAAAAGTAGCATGATTAAGGATTTGTACTTTTTGAAAAGCATGCTTATATACCATAGCTGGGATTTGAACACAGGACGCAGTGTGTAGTAGGTATCTGTCTTAACCTCTAGACCATGACCCACACTACATGCTAAAGCTGGCCTAGCATAAACCATACTACCATTATGATCAATTCGATAGAAAAAGTAGCATGATTAAGGATTTGTACTTTTTGAAAAGCATGCTTATATACCATAGCTGGGATTTGAACCCAGGACGCAGTGTATAGTAGGTATCTGTCTTAACCTCTACACCATGACCCACACTACATGCTAAAGCTGGCCTAGCATAAACCATACTACCATTCTGATCAATTCGATAGAGAGAGAGAGAGAGAGAGAGAGAGAGAGAAAAATTTTTCCGACGGAATTCCGTATACGTCGGAATTCCGCGGAACAGCCCCGGAACATGGTCGGAATGAAACGGTAACGGAATTTCTGTATGACGGAATGCGGAATTGTCCCGGAAACGGAAATGGGCTCTTCCGACCAAGCCTGGTCACATGTCACTTCAGGTATCCTTTACACGGTCGGAATGAAACGGTAACGGAATTTCTGTATGACGGAATGCGGAATTGTCCCGGAAACGGAAATGGGCTCTTCCGACCAAGCCTGGTCACATGTCACTTCAGGTATCCTTTAAGCATTTCCACTATGCAATGCACATATAGAGGTAATCATCACTACCAATATAGCACCAATGAAAAGCTAATAAGAAGGATGAAGGTGGGCCCCTAGTGGGCCCTTCCGGGCCAAGGGCCCTGGTGCGATTGCAACCTCTGCAACCCTTATTGCTACGCCACTGAGGATAACCTCTTTTATGTTACATATCCTGGTTTCAGTATGAGAAACACTTTGTATAGCTATATATTGCTGTATATTGGTATGTAGCCCCGCACTCCCAGTGATGTCACAGCCTAGACTGTGTATTATGTGGCGTTCCCCCACCCCCACGAGCATTCTGGGAGACCATGTATATTTTTTACTGGCTACAGAACTCACAGTAAACAAACATTCCACAGAGCTGCACCTGACAGAACTAAAGATGTAGCTCATTTAAAGGGGAACTTCAGCCTAAACAAACATACTGTCATTAAGTTACATTAGTTATGTTAATTAGAATAGATAGGTAATATAATTTTTTACCCACCCTATTTTAAAAGAACAGGCAAATGTTTGTGATTCATGGGGGCTGCCATCTTTGTCATGGGGGCAGCCATCTTTTTGGTTGAAAGGAGGTGACAAGGAGCAGGAGACACAGTTCCAACTGTCCTGTATCCTGATAACCCCCTCCCAGCTGCACACGCTAGGCTTCAAATGTCAAATTCAAAATGTAAAAAAAAAAAAATTTGCACCAAAACAGCAGAACGAGAGCAACAACATCAGAAATCCCATCATGCTTTACACAGCATCAGGGGAAAAATGCCCGGGCAGTTTCTTCTGTGCAGCTAAAAATGAGGCTTGGATAAGAGAAACAAAGTTCTGATGCTGTGAAACTGTTAAAGAAACACCAGGCCTTTTCAGTGCTGCCGAGTCGATTTTTAGTCTGGAGGTTCACTTTAATAAATTTCAGAAGGTAAATCAAAGAGAGGAAAAATGTTATCAGGGGGAAATGCTGGTTAACCACTTCACCCCAAAGTGGTTTTTACCCTAACAGGCGAGCGATTTTCACCTTTCAGTGCTCATTCATTTAATTTGCCAATAGCTTAATCACTACTAATCACAATGAAATGATCTATATCTTGTTTTTTCACCACCAATTAGGCTTTTTGGGGTTGATGTTTGTTTTCAGTAGTTATTTTATTTTCTATACATTTACAGAGAAAAACAAGGAAACGATGGAAAAATACACTATTTCTACATTTTCATCCCCTATAGTTTTAATATAAACACTACTACTGTGCATACAACCCACACATTTTATCTGCCTATTTGTCCTGGTTATCACAAGATTTTAATTATGTCCCTAGTACTAAGTATGGTGACAATATATTATTTGGAAGGTGTTTTTTTTTCTATGGTGTATTTTCTCTTACTTATCTCACGTGCAACCGCATGGGAGTGCACATGTGCACGCAGAGGAGCGCGCATGTGCACACGCAGGAGCGCGCACTTGCATGTGCACAGTGGCAGTAGCACTGTTGGACTTATAAAAACATCCTGGAGCCGTTAAAGAGAACCCGAGGTGTGTTTAAAGAATGTTATATGCATACAGAGGCTGGATCTGCCTATACAGCCCAGCCTCTGTTGCTATCCCAAAACCCACTAAGGTCCCCCTGCACTCTGCAATCCCTCATAAATCACAGCCGTGCTCTGAGGCTGTGTTTACATCTGTAGTGTCAGTCTCAGCTGCTCCCCCGCCTCCTGCATAGCTCCGGTCCCTGCCCCCGTCCCTTCCCTCCAATCAGCAGGGAGGGAAGGGATGCAGGCGGGGACTGGAGTTCTGCAGGAGGCGGGGAGAGCAGCAGACTGACACTATAGAGATAAACACAGCCAGCTCTGACAAGCTGTTTGTCAGCAGCGTGGCTGTGATTTATGAGGGATTACAGAGTGCAGGAGGACCTTAGGGGGGTTTGGGATAGCAACAGAGGCTGGGCTGTATAGGCAGATCCAGCCTCTGTATGCAGATAATATTCTTCAAACCCACCTCGGGTTCTCTTTAAGAGGCTATAGCAGGACATTTTTTTTAAGTCTGGTTGTCATTAAGTGGTTAAACAATCATAAAAAAATAGTTTTATACATTATATTATTTTGATTGCAGTTCATCTTTAATACTTCTGATCAGGTTAGATACTAATAAGAAAAAAAAAAGGGTAACTTGTACAGAATACCTATAAGAGGAACTTAAAGAAAGGAACTACAATGAAAATAATGTACCGTATATCCTTGAATATAAGTCCACCCCAACATTTGACCATCTCAAGCTGGAATTTTTGATTGACTCAAGTATAGGTCTACCCAACAAAGCTAAAGGCTGCACTTAGGGACCACACAGGTGGTGACCTCTTTAGTCCTGCCAAATTATCTTTGCGGAATGTTTGTGTCTGAAATTTCTATGCACAGAGGGAGATACTGCTTTCTTGGCAGCTGGAAAGTGGAAACAGCCATTATTTCCCACAATGCAACAAGGTTCTCAGGCAGAAAACTGTGCTAGTATACTACTCCCTCTGTGTAAATCACGTGTGAGGCCACAGCTGGTATATGGGATACAGTTTTGGGCACCACATTATAGAAAGGACATTGACATGCTAGAACAAGGTACAAAGATGGGCCACAAAATTATAGGGGGGGGGAGGGGGGGTCTAAGGCCTCGCTTATTAAAGGAGGTTGGAAAAAGTAGACTCCTCTATCTTGAAGAAAAAGACTACTGAGAGTACTACTTGTAGTACTACTTGTAGTAGTAGTTTTTGTCCCGAGCTATCTGCAAAAGAAAAGGAGACATGATCTGCTTATGGAGGAAAAAATATTGTGTCATCTATTCCGGAAGGGGATCTGTACAGCAAGAGTGATTTCTGCTGGAAGTAGTTACCGCTTCACTCGCTCACTCCTCCCCCTAAATCCTGGTCACGTCATTACACATGTGACCGGCACAAGGGGGAAGGAGTGAGCGAGTGAAGCAGCTGATCGCCGCGGGCTCCCAAGATGAGGTAATACTCACGGCTGCCGACGCTGATTACATATGCAGAGGGGAAGCGGAGAATAACACTGGGGACATGGAGGACGATACTAAGGACATAGAGGGGGACAGCAGCTTATCGCCGCGGGCTCCCAGGATGAGGTGCGTGATACCCGAGGCTACCGCCCCTAATGACATTCTTCAGGTGGTGCCGGAGGAGGACACTGGGGGCAGTACAGGGATTCCTCGACATTGCGGCGGGTTGGTGGTTTTGTATTAAGAGCAATTGTAAGGTGGGGCTCCCTGTATTCAGACTATAAGATGCAGGGACTTTTTCTCCTCATTTTTTGGGAGTCGTTTCAGGGATTTTACCTATACCGCCATCTGGAGTCGAGAAGGAAAATATTCCCTTTTATAGAGACACTGAAGCGAAAGAAAAATTATGATATAATGATTTGTATGTGTAGTACAGCTAAGAAATAAAATATTAGGAGAAGAGACATAACTCTAATATTGTTTCCAGTTCAGGAAGAGTTCAACTCCCATCTATGCAAAAGAGCCATTGAGCTCCACGACTTTCAAAGTCACAGAGAGCTCTGTCTTCTGAAGCTTGTTATCTCAACTGTCAGTCACTGTATTTTATTTTTTTCTGCAGGGGACGGTTCAAAAGCTCACTAGCATGCTCTGTAAAATCATTTAGAATGCTGAGTAGTGTGTAAACTGCAAATATTAGAGAATGATGCAATGTTATAAAAAAAAACACTACGTAACTGAAAATAAAAATGAGAATATTTTCTTTGCTACTAATGTTCTAGTAATTATCTGTACTACACAACAAATTCATTATATCATCATTTTTTTTCTCAATTCAGTATCTCTTTAAAGCTAATTGGCCCAGGCCTTGTAAGGATTTTTTTGCCTTCCCTTGAATCATCTGGGATATTTGTTGGTCCAGGACAGTATTGCACCTACTTTTATTAATTTTTTACTTATTCATTTTTTCCGGTTGAACTTGATGCACGGATGTTTTTTTTAACCCAACGAAGTAACCACGGGGTACAAAAAGTGTGAAGAGGCGCCCAGGAAGGATAGAACTTCATTAAAAGCACAATAAAAGTAAAAAAATGGAGATGGCATACCTTTCCAATGACACTAACGAGGTTCACTAAAAGTAGTATTTATTAGCACAGGCAAAGCGTTTCGTGGGTACAAGCCCACTTCCTCAGGCCAATAAAAGAGCCAATGTTCCAAAGCCAGAAGGTTCAGAGCACTTCTCTTTATTTATTTATTTTTTAACTATTTTTTAACTTGTTTTTTTCTGGTTGAACTTGATGCATGGATGTCTTTTTTTTTTTTTTTTTTTTTTACCAAACTAAGTAACCACTGGGTAAACTGGTCAGGGGTTAAACATTCCTTTCTCGACCCACAGTTTGACCAAAATGTGGTTGGAGGTCCATGCTCCTGTACAGATAGATCTAAAGGGGATAATAAATCAAAGCCCGTTTTATAACTCCAATCGGTAATCTCTAAAATGGCATTTAAAATGAAAACTGCTTTATATGGGCACAAATAAAATAATGATGTACAACAAAGGCGAATCGTGGAGACTGGCGATGAGGCAGGATTTACAGAAGACATAAATGATCAGATAGATAAACATTTCTAAACTTCTCCCGAAAAAAAAGTGTATCTGCGCGCCGGAAATATCATAGAGCGAGCGCTCTGCGCCGGGAGAGAAATATCAAGAAGTCGTTAAAAAACACGCTATAAAATTATCAGTCGAGGTTGTGGCACTCCGGGGAAATTTACTAAACATAAAGCCAATAGCAGGCATTTTGGGTTTATCGCTGGGAACACATTCAATTAGAGAGAAGTCTGAAGGAGTCGAGGCGCTGTCAAGGCGATGGCTGACTGTGCGCCAGTGGCTAAAAATCCCATCTCCCCTTCCGGCCCCACGAGAGCAATTTGCTAAATAAACTTTCAACTGTAAGAATTGTTACGCAGGAAAATCTACTGCAACAAGTAAGGCGACACAAGCTCCGAGGTTATAAAGTTATACAAGATTTACACCAACTTTTTCTCTTGCCCAGCTCTATCTTTTCATCTCTACTGCGCATATCTCCCCCTCTCCTTCTTTCACTCTTTCCCCCAGTGGCGGCAAAGCACAAAGGGGACACGACGGCTGGCTGGAGAGGTCCATTTGGGTGATCAAAAATGATGTTTGTATGGCGAGCTTTAGATATTTTTTGTCTAACTCAGGTGATCAAATTAAGGCTAAGGGCCCGTTCACACTACACGCGTTTCCAGCCGCGTTTTGGAAAGGCGTGCGGGTGGCCCGACACGCAGGACATCAGACAGTGCATAGAGTGCACTGTCTGATGTTCACACTGCATGCGTTCCGGACCTGTGCGGTCCGGGAACGCATGCTGCACGCAGATTTTACAAAAACGCGCGGCTGTCCCATTCACTTTTCAGTGATGGGATCAGCCACGCAACGCATACGAACGCGGATGGCGTGCGTTCGTACGCGTTGCGTTCTGCATGCGTGGCCGTCCGCGTTTTGCAGTCTGAACGCACCCTAACTAGCTCAGCAATAACAGGAGCCAAATGTAATCATCAGAGGCTTTTGAGCAGAGCAGATTGTCCAAATGATGGTGCCGTTATTGAAGAAAAGTTACCTACAGATATACTTGGCTAGTTGGTTGGCATGCTTTAATCCTTACTGCTCCTGTTTGGACAGTATACCCCCCCCCCCCCCCCCCCGGAATCATAGTGCCCCTTTGAGAATTTACAAAAGGAATCGTTCTTCCGGGAATTCCTGGTTGGTGTATCTCAGTAGGAGTCCATGACGCAACCTAATACAAAGGAAGGGGGTGGAGCACAGACAAGGTTGTCTGAGAGCTTCTGAACTGGATCTCCAGAAGTGTGTACTGCAGGAAGTGGACATAAAAAACAACTGACTGGGCATCGGCACCACAGGGGGCTTCTACACAGATATAAATAAACCTGAGGACGATTATTGGATTTTATCAAACGCCTTTTATCTTCTTCTAGCCAAACTCCCCTTTAGTATTCTGGCAGATGTCAGCACAGCGGGAGGCCTCACACACCCAGCAACAACGGAACGTCTTACTTAAGACCTCCTTTCACAGCAGGCGTCGCCTGGTGGTTAGTACCAGTGCTGATTTTGCACTGTAGTGATCGGGAAGTACGATATTTGGCCCGAGCTGTAGGAATTTAGCTAGTTAGCATATCCAAACTGTCACTCCCTGCTCAGTCAGCAGCCATTTGGAACATGATTCAGTTATAGATTCGAGTCAGTTAGTGAGGTAATCCTGTGTGTACCATGCAGATGCATCGTCTTTTTACTGTTCTGCTTCGATTCCCGCTTTATGTGTGAGGCACACTCCAGAGGACCCAGTCTGTATAGCAATATGTCTCCACACTGATTTTGAAGCCTCCACAGGTAGTTTAGCTCAATGAAAAAAGACTCCAGGTAGAATGTGAAGTATCTTTACTTGCATTAAAGCGTATAGGGATGTTTTTAGAGCTTTTCTATAGGTGAATAGACAATGTGTCTGCAAGGTACACACAGGATTACCTCACTAACTGACTCAAATCTATAATTGAATCATGTACAAAATGGCTGCTGAGCAGGGAGTGACAATTTGGATATGCTAACTAGCTAAATCCTGCAGGGGAATTGTAGTGTACTATTACAAAAAAAAAATATACACAATTTTAAATAACTTTCAGAGAGGCTGTTGTGACCGCACAGGGGGCTGTCACATTCAGCATCAATGGAACATCTTAGTTAAGACTTCTTGTCACAGCGGGTGTGGCCTGGCGATCCCGTACCAGTGCTGATATCGCGCGTCAGCGTCAGGGAAGCACAATATTTGGCCCGAGCCGTAGGAATTATTCACATGCTGCTGCGGAGTGATTTTAATACCCTTTTACTCTTCCTTCCTGGCCTAGATCAGTGAAGCAGCAAATAGGAGAAAAGGAGATTCTTGCTAAAGAGAGGCGCCAGTTATTCATGCAGCAAATAGACTGCGGATCCCAAAAGGAGCTGGCACATTCGTAGCAGGCAGTGGTAATCAGCCAACTAATTATATTTAATTATCTGTTGTATCAAAACAATAAATAACTCCGAAGCCAAACACAGTTTGCTGTAAGACTGGGCTGCGGTGTAGAGACGGTCGCAACGGCGTTAAATCACAGTGATTCATTGCACCTTCTAGCTCTAGAGCCTGCGGAAACTTATAGGATATCAGATCCATGCCTGGGTATAGCGGTCTCTGGCATTTCTATATATTTTACATACTGCTGTGCTTAGGAATGATTTTTTTTTTCAAATAAGTTTTAATGAGTTTTGCATTATAAACCTACAACAGTAAGCACATTCTGAAAACACAACAACCCCTTATCCTCAACCCCCACCACCCAACCCTTCCATGATCCCTTATCCTTACCCCCACCACCCAACCCTCCCATGATCCCTTATCCTCACCCCCACCACCCAACCCTTCCATGATCCCTTATCCTCACCACCACCACCCAACCCTCCCATGATCCCTTATCCTCACCCCCACCACCCAACCCTCCCATGATCCCTTATCCTCACCCCCACCACCCAACCCTCCCATGATCCCTTATCCTCACCCCTACCACCCAACCCTCCCATGATCCCTTATCCTCACCCTCATTACCCAATCCCCCCATGATCTGTCCCTCACCCCAACTACCCAACCCTCCCATAATTCTTTAACCTCACCCCCACCACCCAATCCTCCCATCATCTATCCCCACCACCCAACCATCCAATGATCCCTTATCCTCACCCCCACTACCCAACCCTCCCATGATCTGTCCTTCATCCCCACCACCCAACCCTCCCACGTTTCCTTATCCTCACTCCCACCACCCAACCCTCTCCTTACACACACAGTGTTTCTCTCTCTCTCCTGCCTCTTCCCCTTGCTTGCAGAGTCATCAGACACAGCCAGGGGGCTGGAATGATTTGTCTGTGATCTGTCCACACAGGAGCAGCTTGCTAGCAAGTAAGGATTAAAGCATACCAGCAAGCTAGCCAAGTACATCTGTAGGCGACTTGGTAACTTTTCTTCTATAACAGCACCATCATTTGGACAATCTGCTGTGCTCAAAAGCCTCTGAGTTTGGTTTGTGATGTTTACATATGGTTCTTATCATTGCTGAACTAGTTAGCCTTATTTTTATCACCTTAGTTAGGCAAAACATATCTAAAGCTCGCCATACAAACATTGATTTTGATCAAATGGGCCCCACCAGCCAGCCATCGTGCCCCTTTTTAGAACCTCCCAATTTGAAGCTGGAGCCACCACTGTACATAGTAGATCAGGAACAGATGACCAGAATGTAGCGGTATCAAGGGATGAGGCAGCATCAGGTCGAGAACAGTTACAGAGGTCGGTCCAGGTGGTAATCCAATAACAGGGTCAAGAGGCAAATCAAGGTCATACACAGAAATGCACAATAATAGTAATAGTCACACCCAGCGGAGTAGCATATGGCAGCTTTCGCTATCACAGGCGAGGGATTCTTGGAGAGGCAGATTTATGTAACCTAAGGCCTAATCAGGCCAGAAGTATACTTCCCAGCAGCCTCTGAAACTAGAAATCAATCTATCACTTTAATTGAAGATTGCATTCCAGAGGCTAGTAGCTCAGCTGAAGGGCATAAGATGGGCGTGTGGCTGCGCATGCTCACATATAATAGTGTCTGACTGACTGTGCATGTCTGGAGATGCACACGGCCTTTGGAGAATCCACAAAGCACTAATTCCCCACCAAATAACTCCTGCGAACTATCTAATGGAGTGGATGTGGTGCTAGTAGCAGCAGTGATTGCTGCCAGCTGAGTGTTAAGTGGGGTGCCAGAATCAGAGCAGGAGGAGGAAGATATGTCACGTTTCCGTGCGGAAGCTGAGGAAGATGAGGTGTTCTGTGTTAAATAGTCAACTACGTCCTGACAATCTTGGGAGTTGATGGCACGTGCCTTCTGAATACTGTACTTTGGTCGAGGGCCGCACGGAATCACGTCAGCATGACCTCGAACAGACCTGCCAGGTGGCCTGCCTCTGGCTCTGCCTCTGCCTGTAGTTTTGTCCATATCGGGGGGGATGAAGTGAAAGGTATGCACTGACTTGACTAATACAATGTGTAGTCACACAGATGCAGTGAAAGGTATACAATGACTGCTGGTATAATACAATGTGCAGTCACACAGATGCAGTGAAAGGTACTGACTGCTGGTATAATACAATGCACAATCACACAGATGCAGTGAAAGGTACTGACTGCTGGTATAATACAATGTGCAGTCACAAAGATACAGTGAAAGGTATGCAGTGACTGGTGGTATAATACAATGTGCAATCACACAGATGCATTGAAAGGTATGCAGTGATGAGTGGTATAATACAATGTGCAGTTACACAGATGCAGTGAAAGGTATACACTGACTGCTGGTATAATACAATGTGCAGTCACACAGGTGCAGTGAAAAGGTATGCTCTGACTGGTATATAAAACAGTGTGCAGTCACACAGATGCAGTGAAAGGTATGCAGTGACTGGTGGAATAATACAATGTGCAGTCACACAGGTGCAGTGAAAAGGTATGCACTGACTAGTATATAAAACTCTGTGCAGTCAAACAGATGCAGTGAAAGGTATGCAGTGACTGGTGGTATAATACAATGTGCAGTCACACAGGTGCAGTGAAAAGGTATGCACTAAATGTGCTGAGCCTGGCACAGTATAGCAATTAGCAAGGGCCAGCTGAAACAGACAGGGCTATATATGCAGTGTGAGTGGGCCACGGGAAAAAAAAAAAAACACATCACAAGAACATTAACTCTCAAAAGAGCTTTTTTTGTGGTGCTTTTCAACAACAAATATCAGCAAGGAGTAAGCTAACAAGACCTAACTATCGCTTTCCCTATCTCTCCAGCAACCAGGAGGGAGTGCAGCCTGATTGGCTGCCATGTGTCTGCTGACTGTGATGTAGAGGGTCAAAGTTTAGCCCAATGATGTAGTATAGGGGACGGGTCGAACTCGCTATATGTTCGCGTTTCAACACGAACGCAAACCCGCGTTTCAACGCGAAAAATTTTGTCAGCAAACCGTTCGGGCCATCTCTAGTGCCCACCACTCCCCCTCCACTGCGCTGACACTCCTCCTGGGGATACCTGGCTACATATACTGGGGACACCTATAGACCTGGCTATACTGGGGACACCTATAAACCTGACTATACTGGGGACACCTATAGACCTGGCTATACTGGGGACATCTACAGACCTTCCTACATATACTGGGGGCAGCTATACACCTGGCTACATATACTGGGGGCAGCTATACACCTGGCTACATACACTGGGGACACCTATACACCTGGCTACATATACTAGGGACACCTATCGACCTGGATACCCATTCTAGGGACATCTATACACCTGGCTACCTATTCTAGGGACATCTATACACCAGGCTACATATACTGAGGGCAGCTATACACCTGGCTACATATACTGGGGACACCTATACACCTGGCTATATATACTGGGGACACCTATAGACCTGGCTAACTATTCTGGGGACATCTATACACCTGGCTACATATACTGGGGGCAGCTACACCTGGCTACATATACTGGGGACACGTATACACCTGGCTATATATACTGGGGACACCTATAGACCTGGCTATCTTCTGGAGACATCTATACACCTGGCTACCTATTCTGGGGACAACTATACACATGGCTACTTATACTGGGGACACCTATAGACCTGGCTAGCTATACTGGGGTACCTATTTTGGGGGAACTGCTGTCAGATTTGTATTTTTGGGGGTCCGATGCTACCAGATTACGTGTTTTTGGGAGATACACTACGGCAGAGCTCAAACTTCCACACGCAGACCTTTTACACCACTGCTAAGGTCATGTATATTTTGCCCCACCCTTGACCACGCCCACATTCTGCTGCGTGACCACACCCATTTTGGGGTTTTAAGAGTGAGTCCACTCACCTCTTTTCTCAGGACTAGACCCCTGATCTAAACCAAGCTGCACCCGACTCACACTGGCTGTATAGAGCTGCAGGGCCTCTTAAAGTCACAACTGGGCAGCACAGTGGCATAGTCCTTGTGCTCTCGCCTTGCAGCCGTGGTTCCCCGGTTCAAATCCCAGCCAGGTCAACATCTGCAAGGAGTTGGTATGTTCTCCCTGTGTCTGTTTGGGTTTCCTCCGGGCACTCTGGTTTCCTCCCACATCCCAAAAACATACAGATAAGTTAATTGGCTTCCCCCTAAATTGGCCCTAGACAATGATACATACACTACACCATACAATCCATAGACATATGACTATGGTAGGGACTAGATTGTGAGCCCTCTGAGGGACAATTAGTGACAAGACAATATACTCTGTACACCGCTACATAATACTGTATGTCGGCACTATATACAGTAAAACATAGGGCACAACAGTCCCGATTTGGGCGGGACTATACCGGGCCCCTTGTCCCGGGTCACACACCCTCCTCTTTAAGTCCCGTTTTTCTATGGACACACTGTCAAAGTCTTTAGATCTTGCAGTGAAGAGAAAGAAAGATCAGCCTCACACTCCTTCCTGTCCTCTTTGTACTTCCTGCAAGCTGGTGCCTCCCTCCAACCAATAGAGAGGCAGCTATGTGCACCCCGCCCCCACATCCTCCTCCAGGCTAGGAGAAGCAGAAGCCTGCATCCAGGAAGAAGAGGTCAGCATTGCTCTCAACAGAGAACTCAGGAGGTAGGCAGAGGAGATGACACACAGCTCAGTCACTCCAATCACTGCAGCCTGTCCCATACTGCAGAGGCTTCACGTGAGTGTGAAAGAGACAGACAGACCTGGTAATTTATTTCTTTCAGGTCAGCCAGGGTCAGGAGACTGGTAATAATCAGATGTCAACACCAACAGACAGCAGCACACAGTTTTAAAGAAACAAAAATAAATACTAGGGCTACTATTGTACTTTCTTCTTTTTTTGCCCTTATTTCCCAGCAACATTGCCATGTTTTCCATGTTCACCACGGAGCTTAGACTACTTGTGGTATTATAGCCATAGCGGCCTACCAAGGGACAGTCCCTCTTTGGGACCCCTGTCCCTCTTTCTTCCTCATTTGTCTTCTTCCTCATCCTCTTTCAGGACTCCTGTACATATCTGTGTAAATATAAGAATTTTTCTACTAAAAAATGTTCTATTTTTCCTATAAAATCTTTATGGTATGCGTGACTAGGGGTGTGGTTGGGGGCGTGGCTAGGGATGTGGCATGGGCGTGGCTTAAGTGTCCCTCTTTCTTATCGCAAAAAGTTGGGAGGTATGAGTAAATAGTTAAAATGAATAAACTGCACTGGTTACAGCTGAGACAGGTCCTACATACCTAATGGAGGATGTTCGCTTCTAAAATTTGCATGCAAAGGATTTCGTACTAGACTCTTCCATTCCTTGGTCATGATGTTATTCTGTGCTCAGGCAGTAATGAGTTGAAGTGAAGGTAATATAGAGGTTAAGTTTATTATAAGTGTATTGTACTGGGACAGGCTGTGTTAAAATACGCTAAGATTTGCCTGGGGCAAAGACGATTATGGCTGAAGGGAGATTAGTCCTTTGCTTGGGGCAAGTTAAACATCTTCTTAAAATTCCAACTGAGGCAACCCCGACAGCAAAGAAGCCTCCGGAATCATCGTATTCAGACGAGCCCAGCTATAAATAGAATGCTGAAATGTAGGTGAAATCTGTAGTATGATAACATTGGCCCTGCTAGCTGTTTGATCTCCAGTGATCCATTGAATCAAAATTTATATGTGCGGAGAGATATCATTTAACCAATTAAGCCTTTTGGACATAGCTGCTACGTCCAAAAGGCTGCTGCACACTCCCGCAGCGGATCCTGCGCACCCCTGCATGCTCCCGTGCTGCCTCCCATTAGCCTGGAGATCAATGAATGGGAATGCAGTTCCCATTCATTGATCTAAGTCCCCGTTAGAAAGGCCGACGGCTTGTATGAGAAGCCGCAATCTTTCTAAAGAAAAAAAATGTTTCACGTCCTCCCTTCACTTCAAAAAATGACTGAGGCCATCTTGTGGCCAAATAGTAAACTACATACATTTTTTTAAAATAATCACACAATCAATTGCATTTAAAATTAACTGTTTACCTCCCACACTCCCAAAAATTCCCAAATAAAATTTGTAATATAGAAAAAAAAAATTACAATTAAAAAAACAAAAACAAAAAAAAATAGTTACATAAATAGTATATTACTATTATTTTTAAATTATAAGCTTGTAAATAGTGATGGACGCAAAACTGAAAAATGCACTTTTAATTCCAAATATTGGTGCCATACATTGTGATAGGGACATAATTTAAATGGTGTAATAACCGGGACAAATGGACAAATAAAATACGTGGGTTTTAATTATGGTAGCATGTATTATTTTAAAGCTATAGCGGCCAAAAACAGAAATTATGATTTTTTTTTCCATTTTTTCTTAATATCTCCTTTAAAATGCATTTGGGAAAAAATAATTCTTAGCAAAATGTACCACCCAAAGAAAGCCTAATTGGTGGAGGAGGAGGGCAGAAAGGGGGGACCCAGGTGAGGGGGGGTCTGACCTCCCTCCCCACCTCTGTGCCTGCTGTCCCCTGGCTGTCCCCTGGCTGCTAGCTTGTCCAGGCTACCGATATTGGGGCAACTATACTACCTATACTGGGGCAATTATACTTCCTATACGGGTGTAACGGTTACTAAACAGGCAATCGAGAAATGACCACAGTTTGCAGGAATATTGACACTGAGGCAAGATTATTAGTGTGCAATAGTATTTATTGCAATGCAATAAGGTGAAAAACATAAATGTAAATAAAATGCAAACCACATGCAAACACAATGGCCTCAATTTACTAAGCTTTATCAAACACTTTATCAAACGTTTGATAATTTACCTCATGGGTAAAATCTAATTTTGAATTCACTAAGGTGTTATTTATTTATCAAATGCTTTATCGATAAAACATTCAATAAATCTATAACACCTTAGTAAATTCAAAATTAGATTTTACCCATGAGATAAATTATCAAACGTTTGATAAAGTGTTTGATAAAGCTTAGTGAATTGAGGCCAATATGTACAAATGAATCTCCCACAAACAAAACCAAACAGTGTGAACACATACAAACAATCCCCTGACTACATTTCTTACAAAACTATTGTATGCTTGAATAACTAAATAAAACTATTCTGTGTGATTCATAAAAAAAAAAAAAAAAAAAAAGAAAAGAAAAAGAAAAAAACTGTCTGAACTTTCCATCATATCTCAACCTAAAAATTTAGTTTTGATCAAATAAAAAATAGCTGTAGAGAAATTTGGCGTCCATCAGATGGCTCGCTCTCTGTGTTGCCAAGGAGACATATACAGACTTTTCTTTAATTAGTATTTTTGGCTCTTCCGCTTAGTTTTCCATTAGTTTAACAGACCTAAAGTTCACCTGAAGTGAAAGTAAACTCATGAAGATAATGAATTTTATGTGTAGTACCGATGATACACAGAACATTAGTAACATGGAAATGAGTCTCATATTTTCATTTTCAGTTGAATGGCTTCATTTTTAAGATTTTATCAAGCTGTCACAGTTGCTGTTTGGAATCTACCCTCACCTTGCTAAGTGGAAAGAGTGAGAAGTGATGACCCTATGAACTTTCCTGCACTTAAATCTTATTAGATGTCTTATCTCACTATTTCTCAGCTGTTTTAGCTTCTGATTATTTTTCAGGAAGCTGGACTGAATTTAGCAAGCTCTTTTGCATAGAAATCACCCCCCCCCCCCCTTTTTTTTTTTTTTTACTCTTGCTGTACTGGAAAATAGAAAGGGACTAAATTTCTTTTCAGGGCTATTATTACTACATATGTACCCATGCTTATCTCAGTATGTGCCATGTCACCAGAGATGAAACGGGGACAAGGCAAAGCAAGGTTGTAACTTCGGCTTCCCTTATGGTTCTTTTGGTAACCTGAGATGGGACAGGGGTGAGAGGAAATATTGGGCTCCCAGACACCCACTAGGCTCCAGGCACCTGCTTAGGTTGCCTTGTGAACAGTGGCTGCTCCAATTTCTAAATGGGGGGGGGGGGGGGGGCAGAATGGCTGGCAGGGCCTATTTGGGTGATCAAAATTGATTATTGTATGGCGAGCTTTAGATATTTTTTTCCTACTGTAAAAAAAAGGGCGACTGTAGTGAGAAGAATATGGAGGCTACCGCATTCTTGTCAGATCTGACAATAATGTCAGAAACACTTGGACTGCTGCATGCCTGTTCAGGGTCTATGGCTAAACGTATTAGAGGCAGAGAATCAGCAGGATAGCCAGGCAACTGGTATCACTTAAAATGAAATAAATATGGCAGCTTCCATATAACTAACTAATTCAGCAATGATAGGGACATAATGTAACATCACAAACAGAACTCAGAGGCTTTTGTGCAGAGCAGATTGTCCAACTAATGGTGCTATTATGGGAAAAAAAGTGACCTACAGATATACTTGGCTAGTTGGCTGGCATGCTTTAATCCTTACTTGCTAGCAAGCTGCTCCGGTGTGGACAGATCACAGACAAATCATTCCAGCCCCCATTCTCTGTCTGACGACTCTACGAGCAAGGGAAGGGGAAGGAGGCAGGAGGGAGAGAAACATTGTGTGTGTAATCCCTTGTCTTAGTAGCTTAGCAGACTAGAGCTTGTACTTTACAGACAGGAAGTTTTGAATAAGGATAATACCATTTACTGGCTAATTTAAAAGAAAAACAGTAAGCTTTCAGCTAGTAAGTGTAAGAGACAGCGGAGCCGCCGCCAGAACGCACGTGGCGGCTGACTCCGCGTCTCAAACAGGGACCTCCGCAATCTTGCCGGCGGGTGGAGTAGGGCAGGCAGCGGAGTCCGTGAGCTTGGCGGACTCCGCCGCACAGTTGCTGCCTGGGGGGTCGCCTGCTCTCTCGCGCCGGCTCTGAGTCTCCGCATTACGCGCGCACGCGCAAGGAGACAGGAACTTTATTCCTCCAGAAGGGGGGTCAGCTGACCATACCGGTCAGCTGACCATACCGGTCAGCTGACTCCAGCAGTAGTGTGGATTGGCTGGGGCTCTGGGGCGGTGCTGAGTAGCTCTCTGGCTACATATAGGACTTGCTGCTCAGTAGCAAGTTGTCTGCTGTCGTGAATACTTAGGTGTAAACGCTCAGACCTTAGCTCAGTCCCTAGGTGTTGATACCAAGGACGTCACACCTCAGTTAGGATTATATTGTATATTTATCTGTGTTTTGACTCTGGCTATGCCTGACTACTCTCTTCTCTTGCCGATCTTGTACCTCTGCCTATCTGATTCAAAGTTGCCGACCCTGCCTATTTACTGACTCTGAATCAGCCTTCCGTTACTGTACTGTTGCCGTCTCTCTGTTGCCAAACCTCTGCTTGTCTGACCTTTCTCCCTCCAGTGGAACGTCTCCCACTGGTGGGCTATCTCTGAGGCTTGCCTCTCCGAGACATCTGCCCTAGCAGACGATTACTGCCAAGGGCCGAGATTCCTCTCTCTGCCTGGCTTGAGGATCTCACACACGGGGTTCCCATTCAGAGGTAACGACACCTGTGAGGAATTACCGCGTGGTGGATATTTCCACATACGTGTGTTCCATTACTGTCTTATTGTCTATTATTGTATTTGGCGTCCAGAGGTTAGTTGCACTCGTATTATTGGTGATTCTGCAGATCATTAATAATCGGGTGACATCTGTATTTTTGACGATACTGCAGATCACCAATAATCGGATTCTCTTTGGTTGCTGACACCAATCGTTACACTAAGCCTTCGTATTAATAGAGGGAAGCAGAGATCTTAACCATACCAGGGACCCTGAACCAGAGGGGCCCACTAGGATCCCTTCTTCACCCATCTTTTTAGCTTTGCATTGGTACTATGCTGGTAATGAACACCTCTATATGTGAATTGCATAGTTTTAATCCTTAAAGTGGATCCGAGATGAAAAAGTAACTCTAACAAATAACTTGTCTATATATCTTATCTAAAGTTTAGATAGTTTACACAGCAAATCTAGCTGCAAACAGATTTAAAAGTTTATGATTATTTATTCCTGTGATACAGTGAAGGCAGCCATGTTCTGTTTGTCACATTGTCACAGGCCTGAGGGCTGGAGATGCTACCAGCCTGCCTGTGTGTAAATTCAGTCCCCTCTCCTCCTCCCTCCTCCCCCCTGCCTCTGAAATTGATGGCTAGTAACCTGCTCATCCTCCTGCCCAGACTGAGCTCCCATAAGCCTAGGGGCGTAGCAATAGAGGGTGCAGAGGTAGCAACCGCATCAGGGCCCTTGGGCCAGAGGGGCCCCGAATGGCCCTCCCTCAACTACAGTATTAGCTCTATTTTGGTCCTGTGCACATAATAATCACTTCTATAGATACTTTGAATAGTTGTAATCATTAACAAACTGTTCCCCGTCCCCTTCTTGCACACTGTAGGTGCCATTGGCAGGTTTTGGTGCGCCGTATCAATAGCTATGTATAGAGTGCTTGGGGGGCCCCAATGTAAAACTTGCATCGGGGCCCACAACTTCTTAGCTATGCCACTGCATAAGCCCTTGCTACAGTGCCAAGGCACAAAAGAAGCTGTGGGACAGGCTTGTTTAGTTTATAGGGAACTAGAGTATTAAAACAAAAAAAGTATTTGTCTTGAAGAATGCCCTATAAACTATATGAAAGGAACACAACTATGCAATGAGTAAAAGTTTATCTCGGATGCATTTTAACACACTGTTTCCTTATTCTAAATATTTCTCTCTGATACTGCAGCTGTCCTTGAAAGATTTTGGGGCTCCATATCAATAGAGTGCTTAAGGCCCAATGTAACACCACACTGGGGCCCCAAGCTCCTTAGTTACACCACTAGCTAGAAAGTGGTAGCGTTACTGAGCAGGGGGTGCCTCAGGAGGGGCACAGTGATTCCCAGGGGGGGGGGGGGGGGAAGGGCAGTGCCCCAGAGTGGTGCCACCACTGCATGTGGGTGATCCCGCTCTGCATGTCACTTCAGGTTCACTTTAAAGGACCACTATCGCGAAAATCTTAAAATTTTAAATACATGTAAACACATAGAAATAAGAAGTACATTTCTTCCAGAGTAGAATGATCCATACACTACTTTTCTCCTATGTTGCTGTGACTTACAGTAGGTAGTATAAATATGTCAGAACCGATAGGTTTTGGACTAGTCCATCTCTTCATGGGGGATTCTCAGCATGGCCTTTACAATTTATAAAGACACTCCCTCAAAATGATTTGTCAAAAAGACGCTGGCCAGCCTACTGCTCGCTGCACACTTTTTTTTGGCAGCTGGACGGAGCAACTGCCATTCACTGAGTGCTTTTGAAAATAAATAAAACCCGGAGGATCCCCCATGAGGAGATGGGCTAGTTCAAAACCTGTCGGTTCTGTCATATTTCTACTGCCTACTGTAAGTGACAGCAACATAGGAGAAAAGTAATTTATGTCTCATTTTACTCTGGATGAAATGTACTTCTAATTTGTATGTGTTTACACGTATTTAAAATGTAACAATTTTTCGCAATATGGGCCCTTTAAGGAAAAAACTAATATTTTCAGCCCAATACTCTTCTTACCCACGTATCTAGAATGAAAAGCTTTGAATGTACTTAGCAGTGCGCGAGCTTCTCTGCCTCCGACGCGGCCTCACATGAAGAATGAACATAGCATGGCGTATGGATAATATTCCCATACTGCTTATGATTACAAACACAATCAATTACATCGCTGGCATCACATAAAACCCCCTATAACATTTACCAAAACATCATCAATCAGCGGGGTTTTAATAACGCCGTAATGATGAATACATCTGGATAACACAGAGCGCTTCTATTCATGTCTAAAACGTGAATAATTAGGAATTATTTCCTTCGATGGAGGGTTGAAATTACAGATTCATCCCGGCTTGGATAGGACATCATGTTTCCCCTAAATATCTTCAGAATACCAACTTTGCAGAGCTATTCTTCTTTACTGGAAACAACAGCAGTCTGGGATATTTAAGGCTGCACTCCGAACATAAATGTTCCCTGTCCTGTGGGACAATCAGCGGCAGGGCTTGCTTCTATCTGCCTGGAAGTGCCTAAAGAAATGTCATATAGATTACTTTATAGCCGGGGCATAAAGTATCGATACTCCAGTGACCTCAGAGAGCAGTGCAGGTTTTTTTGGCACTAGCTTCCCAGGCCGCCGCCTGGAGCGCTATTGGCACTAAGGGCGCTGCCCGGTTTTCTTGTAGCTGCAGATCAAAGATATAAAATAATTTACTTTGAATAAAAAAGAGCAAGTGGCTGAGCACCTCTGGTATAAAACACCAAATTTATTAGAAAAGTAAACAAAATTGTTATTACACACAATGGAACAGTCCACAATGGAGAGAGAGGGTTACAGCATGTTAGAGGTCGACAGCTGTTTCGCATCCCCGTAAACGGTGCTTCATCATTTACCTCGCCTGTCCCTATTTGCTGTGACCGCGGCACTATTCAGGTCATTGTGCCACCCAGCTCCGCCTACAACATCCACCTCCTTTCCCCCAGCCAATAGAAATATGATGAATTGGCTGACTCCGCCCCAAATGTACAGAAGTGAACTTGCATTGGATGGTGGTAGTGGCAACCATGGTGACATGACAAGCAGGGGTAGACTGCAAAGGTAAGGCAGGTGTGTGTGTGTGAGTGTGGGGGAGGGGGGGCAGAGCTGTAAGGGGGGCCCAGCTAGTACTTCACTCTTTGCACTATAGGGGCCGATCCTTCAGATCAGGTGCTTTGTGGCTATACTTATTTTGTCTTTTTTTCGCTCATAGGACTCAAAGTGCCTAGGCTTGTATCAGTACATAGTTGGGGGTTTTGAATGTTTTACAGGAGAAAGTTATGTGATCATAAATGCCAGATTAAACAGGTGTCTTTATAGTCTTGATTTAAATGCCTACAATGTGTCTAGTAGCCCCCCTTTCTCTCCTATACAGTTCCCTGGTGTCTAGTGACTCCCTCTCTCCCCTATACAGTTCCCTGGTGTCTACTGCCTCCTCCCTCCCCTATACAGTTCCCTGGTGTCTACTGCCTCCTCCCTCCTCTATACAGTTCCCTGGTGTCTACTGCCTCCTCCCTCCCCTATACAGTTCCCTGGTGTCTACTGCCTCCTCCCTCCCCTATACAGTTCCTTGGTGTCTAATGCCTCCTCCCTCCCCTATACAGTTCCCTGTATTTAGTGGCCCTCCCTCCTCTATACAGTTCCCTGGTGTCTACTGCCTCCTCCCTCCCCTATACAGTTCCTTGGTGTCTACTGCCTCCTCCCTCCTCTATACTGTTCCCTGGTGTCTAATGCCTCCTCCCTCCCCTATACAGTTCCCTGGTGTCTACTGCCTCCTCCCTCCCCTATACAGTTCCCTGGTGTCTACTGCCTCCTCCCTCCCCTATACAGTTCCTTGGTGTCTACTGCCTCCTCCCTCCTCTATACTGTTCCCTGTATTTAGTGGCCCTCCCTCCTCTATACAGTTCTCTGGTGTCTAGTGGCCCTCCTCCCTCCTTATGTAGTTCCCTGGTGTCTAGTGGCCACCTTTCCTATACAGTTTCCTGGTGTAATGATCTAGGGTTGCTTTCCACAGTCAGTGCACACCAAGTGCGCTGAAGCAGATGGAAATCCCCACAATCACAGAAGCAGAGTACCCAGTATATATTTGTAGAGGGGAATTCCAACCAGCAGGTGGAGCTGTGGAGTACAGAGGAACAAGTCCTTTGTACATCCACAGATGCCAGATTGAAATTGCATGATGAAGCAACACCGGGCAATATAAACAAGGTAGCAACTCAAAAGAAAGCAAGAACAGAGACAGACTATATGAATGTCTACCAATCTAGTCGCCACCCAGCGACGGTAGACATGTCCCATCAGAACAGACCAGAAAGAGAAAGCTAATCGCAAGAGAGGCGACTGGTATCAGCAACACAAGACTGAGCAAAGACAGAGCATGAATTGAGTAAGGGAAGACACAGCAAATAACTACAATCTGAACGCCAAGGAAAATAACAAATTAACTAACTAAACACGATCACTGCACGTTATGCGCAACAGTGACAAGCGCGTTAATTCCACGGTCACTGCACGTTAAGCGCAACAGTGACAAAACATACAAACCCTGACTAACAAATGAACACGGAAAACAAAGACAAACAGATAGCGGGAACGCTTGCTAATCGGTTGCCTAACACCAGACAACAGCAAGCGTTCGTTCCCGACAAAACAGACTGAAGGAGTAACCAGTAGCAACCGCTGCCAAGGTTATACTCCAAGATACAGACAAGGGGGGGGGAACGCTTGCTAATCGGTTGCCTAACACCAGACAACAGCAAGTGTTCGTTTCAGACAAAACAGACTGAAGGAGTAACCAGTAGCAACCGCTGCCAAGGTTATACTCCAAGATACAGACAAGGGAGATCCACCACCTCTAGAGCTAGGGCGAATGCGATCTAGGAACAGGACTGAACGATTCACTATCAGCCACCGCAGGAGATCGTACAATCGCAAGGACAGGACAAGACAAAACAAGACTAGGCAGTACAAATAATACACAACCTGACTGCACTAGGAGGAGTGCAAATTGCACTCCCCACGAATTAACTACACTAGAATATAGCAACAAGATACAAAGAGACTGAGGCTCTAAGGTTAGTCTCACTAAACATAAACTATGACAAGCAAGGAATTCTGGGAGGAAGTGACATTTATACTGAAACCCTTCAAAGGAAGCAGACAAGCAGATTGCAAGATAAGTGAATTCAAATCAGTCACTACAGCAGCAAGCCTCCCGAATCTTGCAAACTGACAAAAAGGCCTCTTTTCCTTGGACTGAACTATGCAACCTGCATAGGAAACCAACTAACTGTCCAGGGAATCAAGGCCAGCAGAGCAAATTCCTCCTCCCTATATGGCTACCCTGGTGATCTAGGGCTTCACCTCAAATAAAGCTTCCCTGGTGGTCTAGGAGTGGGCCAACCATAATGCAAAGTGGGGAAACAACTTGAGGGCCAAATGTTTTGGCTCTGTGGGCCAGATTTGGTTTGCGGGCTAGAGTTTGACATGAATGTACTACATGGAGATGCTAAAATTGGCCAATCAAAATTAGACCTGTGTACGCACCGTTAAAGAAAACCTGACCTATAAATAAAAGTCAAAAAAACATTCACACATCATACTTACCTCCCGTGTAGTCTACTCATTAATCTCTTTCTCCTCTCCTGCATCCTGTTTGGCCACTGTGATCAAGGGAATTCTCCGTCCTCCATTTTGAAAATAGCCATTACCCCATAACAGCTTCCTGGTCAGCACACTGTTAAACTGTAACATCGCTCACTTGAGCCATAGGGAAACATGGACACATCAGTTCTCCTCTCAGCTGTAACTGTCAGCAACTGATATATAACTGAGAGCAACTGATATATTTCAGTTCTGACAAAATTTTGTCAGAACTGGAAGGGATTATTGTCAGAAGAAAATGGTGAGCTTCTGAGAGGAACTGATGGCAAGGTAACTATGTAATGTTCATTTGAAGTTACCTCGAGTGTTTATTTTAAATATTTTTTCTCAGTACAGGACTACAGGTTCTCTTTAAACACTGAATAATGTATTAAATTATTATTATAAAAGTTTTTGACTAGAGATCCCCTTTAAGAGCCTTTTCTCTTCCATAGAGCGACCTCCGGCAGCTCGCTGCGCACGTTTCCAGCCAGACAGGGCAGCAGGAATAAAGCAGAATTTTACGGATGACACCCGATTACAATGACACCATTTAAATACTCAGCGAAAATGACAAAGACTTCAAAACACATCAGAGCGCCATTGTTGTGCCGTGCGAGATCAGCCCCAGCCCTTTCCAAAGCCGTAACCAGCTCAGAAAAATCAGTTAATTTCAGACGTATTTTTTCTTTCTTTCTTTTTTCTTTTTTAATCATAGAATCAATTTTCTTTCTCTCTGTAGAAGGAGAGAACGCAAATATTCAATTTTTACACCAAAGTTCTCTATTGAAATTTAATGAAAAGCAATACATATACTTTTCAGCTTTCTTTTCTTCACATAAATTGATAGGATTGTAATTACGCCGGCCCATCGAAAACACATAAAGAAAGGGCGGGATTGTTCTGCAGCGTGTCGCAGAGGGAGAAGCCAAATTCGTTTTGAAATATCGATTTTTATTTTTTCCCCCCTCCTGCCTTTTTTTGTTTGTCTCATGCTGGATCTCATAAGAGAATAGTTTGTTATTGTGTTGTATGAAAAAGAAATTAATTGCTCGAAAATCCAATGGTATATATAATCTACAAAATCCATTTTCATCAGCACAATGCAAGGGAGAAAGGACGACTAAATAAATCAGAAAAGGTAATATTCAACTTAAAGGGACACTTAAGTAAAAAAAAAATGAGTTTTACTCACCTAGGGCTTCCAATAGCCCCCTGAAGCTGTCCGGTGCCCTCGCCGTCTCCCTCCGATCCTCCTGGCCCCACCGGTAGCCACTTCCTGTTTCGGTGACAGGAGCTGACAGGCTGGGGACGCGAGTAATTCTTCGCGTTCCCAGACACATTAGCACCCTCTATGCTGCTATATGGTATATGATATATTCTATAGCAGCATAGATGGTGCTATTGTGGCCAGGAACGCGAAGAATCACTTGCGTCCCCAGCCTGTCAGCTCCTGTCACCGAAACAGGAAGTGGCTGCCGGCGGGGCCCGGAGGATCGGAGGGAGACGGCGAGGGCACCGGACAGCTGCAGGGGACTATTGGAAGCCCCAGGTGAGTGAAACTCATTTTTTTTTTTTGACTTAAGTGGCCCTTTAAGTAAATTGGGGACAACCTAATTTCAGTACTTTCTTTTGTCCTTTTGCTCATTAGGGGCTGGAAATACATTTTATCGGTAAAGGGATTGATTCACAAAATGTATTTCATGAATTAGCTCACCTTACTGTTAACTCCTGATTTATCTCCCCTTGGCCCATATGCAATCAACTTTTTCTCCTGAGTTATCTCCTCGAAGATAATTTTCATCTTCTCTTTAAAATAACTTTTCAGCATTCTGCACTTGTAAAAGTAACAAAAAATAGATATTATTTTGAGTATTTTCTTGCTTGCTGTTGGCTTAAAGAGACTCTGTAACCTCAAAAACATCCCCTGGGGGGGTACTCACCTCGGGTGGGGGAAGCCTCCGGATCCTAATGAGGCTTCCCATGCCGTCCTCTGTCCCACGGGGGTCTCGCTGCAGCCCTCCGAACAGCCGGCGACAGACCCGACTGTCAGTTCAATATTTACCTTTGCTGGTTCCAGCGGGGGCGCTGTGGCTGCTCTCCGCTCCGAACTACACGGAAATACCCGATCTCAGTCTGGTCCGCTCTACTGCGCAGGCGCCGGAAACTTGCGCCTGCGCAGTAGAGCAGACCCGACGGTGATCGGGTATTTCCGTGTAGTTCGGAGCCGACAGCCGTCAGAGCGCCTGCGCAGGAGCCGGGAAGGTAAATATTGACGTCATCTTTCACGGAGGGCTGCAGCGAGACCCCTGAGGGACGGAGGACGGCGTGTGAAGCCTCATTAGGATCCGGAGGCTTCCCCCACCCAAGGTGAGTACCCCCCAGGGGATCTTTTGATGTTACAGATCCTCTTTAAAAGGCATTTAATTGAAAAGGAATGTCTCCTCAGGATTTGTGTCCCTAGTACTCTCCTCCTAGCAGGGGCGTAACTAGAAATCACTGGGCCCCCCTGCGAAGCTTTGCATGAGGCCCCCTCCCACCAAGGGGGCAGGGCACTGTACACAAGAGCCTGCTGCACACTGAATGGGGACTGTCTACAAATCTTTGTCTGCAAACTTTGTATGATTCCTTATCAGTGGCTGAGTAGATACAGTCATTAGAACAATTGTGCAGAGAGTAGAAAGCTTCTTCTCTCCTTGCCCATGGTTGTCAGTCTATCAGGATGGGGCCCTCTGTGGCTTTTTGGCCCCCCTGCAGCTGCATCCCTTGCAGGGTCTATTGTTACGCCCCTGGGCCCCCTCCCGCCAACCCACCCCCCACTTTATGCACAAGTAAACTGAGAACCAATGTTATTCAATTGGCTAGAGCATGTTTTGCCCATGCAGATAAAAACTGACAGCAGTGAAGCATTGCAGGCATTTTCTCTATCAATTACATTCGTTGTGATAAAACGCGCATGTTTTCAATCAAACACTAACCGAATGGATACCAGGGAAATTACGGCAAACACTATGTCTAAAAAGAAGACAAACCCTATCGGTATGAATAGGAGCTAAAATGAACTCCAAATGTAAAAAACCTCTTAGTTATATCCCAGACCAACTAACAATATAAGGTCTGTGGCGTGTGTCAGCCAATAAAATCAAAGGAGTATGCCAACCATGCGACTCTGAGGGTCTTTGCTGATCCCCCCCACTTGTAAGGTGAAAGCGGGGTGTAGCTATCTCACATGCGGCAGGTGCTAACACACTAGGGCGGCGAGTGAGAGGAGCTGGGAGTTACATGCTCTGACCACCTGTATGTCAGTAATACTGGTCAGTATAATGCCCAGACTCCTACCCAGTATCGCTGGTCCCTATGGGAAAAATGGGGAGAGGTATACTCAAACAACGTGCATGGTGCTGTACAAACTTATTACCCTAATATGAACTAGTGGTGCTCAAATACCCCTTTTCAAAATTCGAGTTAGGTCGAATTCGAATAGTAAATTATTCGAGATCAGTCGAATATTCGAGTCGAATAATTTTTACTATTCGATTCGACCTCGGAATTCGAGCTCACTATTCGAGTCGGTATTCGAGCTCATTATTCGAGCTGACTATTCGAAATGGCCTTAAATAGCTTCCAACGCTTGTTTTGAGGGTGAATGATGCAAGAAACCTCTTTTTTTCCAAGTAACAACAGCAAGTGATTATGTGGGGATGTTCCTTTAAAAAAAAAAAGTTGAAAAGAGAAGTTGTGTCCAGAAATTTGTTCAGTACTGTATATACTTCTTCTTCTTCTTCTTTATCTTCTATATCTTCTTCTTCTTCTTCTATATCTTCTTCTTCTATATCTTCTTCTTCTATATCTTCTTCTATATCTTCTTCTTTTATATTGTCTCCTTCTTCTTATTCTTCATCTTCTTAATCATCATCTTCTTCATCATCATCTTCTTCTTCTTCTTCATCTTCTTTTTCTTCATCTTCTTCATCTTCTTCTTCATCTTCTTCTTCATCTTCTTCATCTTCTTCTTCATCTTCTTCATCTTCTTCATCTTCTTCTTCTTCTTCTACATCTACTTCATCTTCAACTTCTTCATCTTCTTCTTCTTCTTCTTCATCTTCTTCATCTTCTTCATCATCATCTTCTTCTTCTTCATCTTCTTCTTCTTCATCATCTTCATCTTCTTCTTCATCTTCTTCTTCTTCATCATCTTCATCTTCTTCTTCTTCATCTTCTTCATCTTCTTCATCTTCATCTTCTTCATCTTCTTCTTCTTCTTCTTCATCTTCTTCATCATCATCTTCTTCTTCTTCATCTTCTTTTTCTTCATCTTCTTCATCTTCTTCTTCATCTTCTTCATCTTCTTCTTCATCTTCTTCATCTTCTTCATCTTCTTCTTCTTCTACATCTACTTCATCTTCAACTTCTTCATCTTCTTCTTCTTCATCTTCTTCATCATCTTCATCTTCTTCATCTTCTTCATCTTCTTCATCTTCTTCATCTTCTTCTTCTTCTTCATCATCTTCATCATCTTCTTCATCTTCTTCTTCTTCATCATCTTCATCTTCTTCTTCTTCATCTTCTTCATCTTCTTCATCTTCATCTTCTTCATCTTCTTCTTCTTCATCTTCTTCATCTTCTTCTTCATCTTCTTCTTCTTCTTCTTCATCTTCATCTTCTTCATCTTCATCTTCTTCATCTTCTTCATCTTCTTCTTCTTCATCATCTTCATCTTCATCTTCTTCTTCTTCATCATCTTCATCTTCTTCTTCTTCATCTTCTTCTTCTTCATCATCTTCATCTTCTTCTTCTTCATCTTCTTCATCTTCTTCTATATCGTCTTCTTCTTCACTTATTTCTCTTTTCAAAATTTTTTTTTTAAAGAAATGCAGCTATTTTTGAGCGTAACAAATAGCTGGTGGCGCACGCATGTTGGAAGCGCCATTGTATGTGCTCCCTGGCAGTGGAAACACACAGACAGCAGGAGGTAAATTCAGCAGCAGGAGGAGGAGGATGAGTGTGTGGCAGCAGGCAGTCAATGAGGCAGGCAGCGTGACATAATAGCCCTGGTACCTAGCGGTGATACCAGGGCTGTAAATAAACACAGCAGGCAGGAGGTCCCAGACAGCGGTCGTGCAGCCCACATTGTGTCCAATACACAACTGGGACAACACAGTTTTCAACCCGGGCACCTCAGAAAAATTAAACCTTTTTTTTTTTTTTTTTTATGGTTTTGTAGTTTTGGTTTTACAACCAATTACACAGATATAGCTATTTTTTGACGTAATAGCTGGTGGCAGAGTGGCAGCAGAAGGTAAATCTGTGTACCCTGGTGTTGGGAAACACAGACAGACAGACAGCAGCAGCAGCAGCAGGAGGAATGGAGGAGTAATGTGAGCAGCTATTGTTTGACGTAATAGCTGGTGGCAGAGTGGCAGCAGAAGGTAAATCTGTGTACCCTGGCGTTGGGAAACACAGACAGACAGCAGCATCAGCAGGAGGAATGGAGGAGTAGTGTGAGTGTGGCAGCAGGCAGGCAGCGTGACATAATAGCCCTGGTACCTAGCGGTGATACCAGGGCTGTAAATAAACACAGCAGGCAGGAGGTCCCAGACAGCAGTCGTGCAGCCCACATCGTGTCCAATACACAACTGGGACAACACAGTTTTCAACCCGGGCACCTCAGAAAAATTAAACCTTTTTTTTTTTTTTATGGTTTTGTAGTTTTGGTTTTACAACCAATTACACAGATATAGCTATTTTTTGACGTAATAGCTGGTGGCAGAGTGGCAGCAGAAGGTAAATCTGTGTACCCTGGCGTTGGGAAACACAGACAGACAGACAGCAGCAGCAGCAGCAGGAGGAATGAAGGAGTAATGTGAGCAGCTATTGTTTGACGTAATAGCTGGTGGCAGAGTGGCAGCAGAAGGTAAATCTGTGTACCCTGGCGTTGGGAAACACAGACAGACAGCAGCATCAGCAGGAGGAATGGAGGAGTAGTGTGAGTGTGGCAGCAGGCAGGCAGCGTGACATAATAGCCCTGGTACCTAGCGGTGATACCAGGGCTGTAAATAAACACAGCAGGCAGGAGGTCCCAGACAGCGGTCGTGCAGCCTACATTGTGTCCAATACACAACTGGGACAACACAGTTTTCAACCCGGGCACCTCAGAAAAATTAAACCTTTTTTTTTTTTTTATGGTTTTGTAGTTTTGGTTTTACAACTAATTACACAGACAGATATAGCTATTGTTTGACGTAATAGCTGGTGGCAGAGTGGCAGCAGAAGGTAAATCTGTGTACCCTGGCGTTGGGAAACACAGACAGACAGCAGCATCATCAGGAGGAATGGAGGAGTAGTGTGAGTGTGGCAGCAGGCAGGCAGCGTGACATAATAGCCCTGGTACCTAGCGGTGATACCAGGCCGTAAATGAACACAACAGGAGGTCCCAGACAGCGGTCGTGAAGCCCACATCGTGTCCAATACACAACTGGGACAACACAGTTTTCAACCCGGGCACCTCAGAAAAATTAAACCTTTTTTTTTTTTTTTTATGGTTTTTTGGTTTTGTTTGTAAAACAAATTACACAGATATATAGCTATTGTTTGACGTAATAGCTGGTGGCAGAGTGGCAGCAGAAGGTAAATCTGTGTACCCTGGCAGTGGGAAACACAGACAGACAGCAGAAGGGCAGTACACAGCAGCCCACTGTAGGTGTAAAATGTGTGGCTGCAGGCGACGTAATAGTCAAAGTGAACCAGGCTGGCTTAGTGAGCAGGAGCCAGGAGGTGGTAAAGGGTGGTAAGGCACATTAACGATGGTTCTTAGCCAGTTCATGTCCCCCTCTCGCCGACAACAAGGGCCAGGAACTCGCCTTCCACCCACGCCTGGTTCATCTTGAGAAACGTCAGTCTGTCCACAGACTTGTGAGACAGACGTGAGCGTTTCTCGGTGACCACACCACCAGCTGCACTGAAGCAGCGCTCGGACAGCACGCTGGAAGGGGGGCAGGACAGCACTTCCAGGGCGTACTGCGCCAGCTCGCTCCAGATCTCCAGGCGCTTGACCCAATACTCCATGGGATCAACAGGGGCATCGCTGTCAAGCCCGCTGTAGGACCCCATGTAGTCAGCCACCATGCGGGTCAGGCGCTGGCTGTGACCGGTGGAGGATGCTGCTGCATGCACCTCCTCTCTAGTCACTACTGCCGGAGCCTCTACAGTCCTGTAGAGCTCGTGGCTGAGAGACAGCAGGTCTGTGGGGCGCTTGCTGCTGGATGCAGGCACCTGCTGCTGCCTCTGTGCTGGCTGCTGGACAGTGGGGGTGGAAGGCTGGGGGAAGGCTTCCTCCAAGCGCTCAACAAGGGCCTGCTGCAAGCTCCTTATTTGTTGCGCTGGGTCTCCTCCTGCAGGCGGCAGGAACTGGCTCAACTTCCCCTTGAGGCGTGGGTCCAACATCATGCTGATCCAGATGTCCTCCCTCTGCTTCATCTGGATCACCCTGGGGTCTCTGCGCAGGCACGTCAGCATGTGCGCTGCCATTGGGAAGAGGCGGGCCACGTCTGCTGGCACATCGACGGCAGTGCTGCTGTCCTCATCCTCCTCCTCTGCCTCGTCAGCCTCATCCTCTCTCCACCCCCGCACCAACTCAGCTGCACTGTGCTGATCCCCCTCATCAGCAGCAAGGTCAGGGACCTCCACCAAGTCCTCCTCCTCCTCCCCCTCAGAGGTGGACTGTGCAGCTGCTTGCCGCTCCTGCTGGTCCAAGGCTGCCGCTCCCTGTTCCAGCAAAGCATCGAGGGCCCTGTTCAGCAGACAAACCAGGGGCACCCACTCGCAGACCATAGCATGGTCCCTGCTCACCATGTTAGTGGCCTGCAGAAAGGGAGCCAGCACTAAGCACACCTGCTGCATGTGCCTCCAGTCATCATCGGGGACGATGGACGGGATGTTGCTGGTCTTGTCCCTTCTCTGAGCGGCGGAAACAGTGGCCAGGGCAAGGTACTGTTTGACAGCGCGCTTCTGTTCAACCAGACGCTCCAACATCACCAGGGTGGAGTTCCAGCGAGTCGGAACGTCAAGGATCAGCCGATGGCGTGGCAGATCCAGCTCCTTTTGCACGTCTTCCAGGCTCGCACAGGCTGCAGCCGAGCGCCGGAAGTGACGCACAACGTTCCTTGCCGTTTCCAGCAGTTCGCCCATCCCCTGGTAGGTGCGCAAGAACTTCTGCACCACCAGGTTCAGCACGTGGGCAAGACAGGGGATGTGGGTCAGGTTTCCCCTGTCTATTGCGGCAACCAGATTGGCCCCATTGTCGGCCACCACCTCTCCGACTCTGAGGCCTCTGGGGGTCAGCCAAATCCTCTCCTGCTCCTGGAGTTTGGCCAACACATGGGTTGCCGTCAGCTTGGTCTTCCCAAGGCTGACCAAGTGCAGCAGCGCTTGGCAGTGGCGGGCCTTCACGCTGCTGCTGAGGCGGGGGGTTTGGCCAGGTGTGCCGGAGGATGGCAGAGGATCGGAGGAACCTGCTGCAGTTCCCCTGACCCTGCGGGGTGGCACCACCCACTGTGTTGCTGCTGCTGCTGTGCCCGCTGCTGCTCTCCCATCCTCACCCCCTTCCACCAAGCTGACCCAGTGGACAGTGAAGGACAGGTAACGGCCTGTCCCGAAGCGGTTGCTCCAGGAGTCCATGGTGACGTGGACCCTTTCACCAACCGCGTGCTCCAGCCCTCGCTCCACATTGGCCATCACAAAGCGGTGCAGTGCAGGAATGGCCTTGCGGGAGAAAAAGTGTCTGCTGGGGAGCTGCCAGTCTGGGGCTGCGCAAGCAAGCAGCGCACGAATGTCGCTCCCCTCCTGCACGAGCGTGTACGGCAGGAGTTGGGAGCACATGGCCCGTGCCAGCAAGCCGTTCAGCTGCCGCACGCGACGGCTGCTGGGAGGCAGAGCCCTAACCACCCCCTGGAAGGACTCGCTCAAAAGGCTCTGGCGTGGCCTTTTGCTGGCACGGGAATCAGCAGACACAGCGGAGGAGGCCACTGAGGACTGGCTGCCAGAACAGGCCTCAGTGTCGGCGGCAGGAGTTGCAGAGGGGGGAGGAGCAGTGCGTTTCCGCACTCCTGCTGGTGCTGCTGGAGGAGCAGGAGGGCGGGTGGCTGCTGTTGCTGCTGCTGCTGAAGGCTGTGCAGTGATGGGTGTGGTGCCACTGCCAGCACCAGATGCCTTCAGCCTCTGGAACTCCTGATGCTGGTGGAAATGTTTCGCAGCAAGGTGGTTGATGAGCGAGCTGGTGCAGAACTTTAAGGGGTCTGCACCTCTGCTCAACTTCCGCTGACAGTGGTTGCAAGTGGCGTACTTGCTGTACACTGTGGGCATGGTGAAAAAGCGCCAGATTGGTGACAGAAACATCCCCCTACGGCATGGAAGCGCTGCTGCCTGTCTCCCTGTGGTGGTGGGGGGGGGGCTTGGGTGCGGCTGGTGGTGGTACTGGCAGATGCTGCTGCTGCTGCTGCTGCTGAGCCTGAGACACCAGCAGGCTGTGGGACCTGCCTACTGCTGCTGCCAATGCTTGCAATGATGCGCCTCCTTGCAAGGCCCACAAGAGCATCCTCCTCCTCCTCCTCAGAGCTGCTGAGGACGACATCCCCTGGAGGTGGTGGCACCCAGTCTCTGTCTGTCACCGGGTCATCATCATCCTCCCCCTCCTGAAACATGTCCTGCTGGGATGAGGACCCCCCAAACTCCTCTCCTGATGCATGGATGGGCTGCTTGACTGTCGCCACAGTCTTGCTGTCCAATCCCTCATCCCCCAAAGTGCCCATCAGCATCTCCTCCTCAAAATCGCCAACAACAGCAGACAATTGACTCATGATGCCTGGGGTCAAAAGACTGCTGAATGACAGGTCGCCAACTGACGGTGAACTGGCCTCCTCCCCAGGCTCTGCTGGGCGGGTGCTGCGAACAGGGGTGGTGGTGGTGGTGGTGAGGGTGGAGGCCTCAGATGCAGAGCTGATGGCGGGCTGCTCATCCTCCGTCATGAGTTGCACCACAGTGTCTGCATGCTTTTCCTCAATGGGACGTTTCCGACCCGGCTGGAGGAAAATCGGAGCAGGTGCTACACGCTGCTGCTGCTGTGTCTCTGCAGCGTGAGTTGCAGATGCTCCTGCTGGGCGGCGCCCAAGGCGTCCACGGCCAGTGGCTATGGGAGGAATGTTAGCCACTGACGCTGCTGCTGCGGAACTGTGCATGGTGGCGCGCCCGCGCCCGCGGCTTGCCACAATGCTGCTCCCTCTCCTTCTGATTCCCTTGCTGCCCTTCCCCTTGCCCAAACCGCGCTGGCTGCCACTTCCAGACATCTTCGATGTTTTGGGCGTATAGACAAAAGTTTTTTAAAAGGGCGGGTGAAAAGTGGGGTACTTTAATGGAGTGGGTTGGTGGGTGAGGTGACTGAGTGAGTGTCCCTAGTACAGTAAGTAAGTAGTAACAGTCAGGAAGTACAACTAGCAGTTACAACTTACAATAATCAGTAGTAATCACAAGTAAATTTAGTGTGTGTACACTACAGACAGTGAGTGCACGCACGCGCAAACACGCGCAGGAGCTAGCCTATGAACAGTGACTGAGTGAGTGTCCCTAGTACAGTAAGTAAGTAAGTAGTAACAGTCAGTAAGTACAACTAACTAATTTCAATAATCAATCAGTTATCAGAAGGAAATAGAGTGTGTGTAGTGTGTACACAGACAGTGAGTGCACACACGCAGGAGCTAGTAGCCTATGAACAGTGACTGAGTGTCCTAGACTCCTAGTACAGTAAGTAGTAACAGTAAGTACAACTAACTAATTACAATAATCAATCAGTTATCAGAAGGAAATAGAGTGTGTGTAGTGTGTACACAGACAGTGAGTGCACACACGCAGGAGCTAGTAGCCTATGAACAGTGACTGAGTGTCCGAGACTCCTAGTACAGTAAGTAGTAACAGTGAGTACAACTAACTAATTACAATATTCAATTACAATAATCAATCAGTTATCAGAACTTGGAAATAGAGTGTGCGTAGTGTGTACACAGACAGTGAGTGCACACACGCAGGAGCAGCTAGTAGCCTATGAACAGTGACTGAGTGTCCTAGACTCCTAGTACAGTAAGTAGTAACAGTAAGTACAACTAACTAATTACAATAATCAATCAGTTATCAGAAGGAAATAGAGTGTGTGTAGTGTGTACACAGACAGTGAGTGCACACACGCAGGAGCTAGTAGCCTATGAACAGTGACTGAGTGTCCGAGACTCCTAGTACAGTAAGTAGTAACAGTGAGTACAACTAACTAATTACAATATTCAATTACAATAATCAATCAGTTATCAGAACTTGGAAATAGAGTGTGTGTAGTGTGTACACAGACAGTGAGTGCACACACGCAGGAGCTAGTAGCCTATGAACAGTGACTGAGTGTCCTAGACTCCTAGTACAGTAAGTAGTAACAGTAAGTACAACTAACTAATTACAATAATCAATCAGTTATCAAAAGGAAATAGAGTGTGTGTAGTGTGTACACAGACAGTGAGTGCACACACGCAGGAGCTAGTAGCCTATGAACAGTGACTGAGTGTCCTAGACTCCTAGTACAGTAAGTAGTAACAGTAAGTACAACTAACTAATTACAATAATCAATCAGTTATCAGAAGGAAATAGAGTGTGTGTAGTGTGTACACAGACAGTGAGTGCACACACGCAGGAGCTAGTAGCCTATGAACAGTGACTGAGTGTCCGAGACTCCTAGTACAGTAAGTAGTAACAGTGAGTACAACTAACTAATTACAATATTCAATTACAATAATCAATCAGTTATCAGAACTTGGAAATAGAGTGTGTGTAGTGTGTGTACACAGACAGTGAGTGCACACACGCAGGAGCAGCTAGTAGCCTATGAACAGTGACAGTGAGTGTCCTAGTACAGTTACAGGCTTCCATCTGAAAATGGCGCCTGTGAATAATGGCGCACAGTGTTGCCGCTAATCCGTTTGCCGCTTATCGCTATTTAACGTTAAAGCCTTATTGTTATTTAGCGTTAAAGCCTTATTGTTATTTAGCGTTAAAGCCTTATTGTTATTTAGCATTAAAGCCTTATTGTTATTTAGCGTTAACACACAGAACCCTCTCTGTACCTATCCCTAACCCCTAAACCCCCCGGTGGTGCCTAACCCTAACCACCCCCCTGGTGGTGCCTAACCTTAACCACCCCCCTGGTGGTGCCTAACCCTAACCACCCCCCTGGTGGTGCCTAACCCTAAGACCCCCTGGTGGTGCCTAAACCTAAGACCCCCCTGGTGGTGCCTAACCCTAAGTCCCCCCTGGTGGTGCCTAACCCGAAGACCCCCCTGGTGGTGCCTAACCCTAACCACCACCCTGGTGGTGCCTAACCCTAAGACCCCCCTGGTGGTGCCTAACCCTAACCACCCCCCTGGTGGTGCCTAACCCTAAGACCCCCCTGGTGGTGCCTAACCATAAGACCCCCCTGATGGTACCTAACCCTAATCACCCCCTGGTGGTGCCTAACCCTAACCAACCCCCTGGTGGTGCCTAACCCTAACCACCCCCCTGGTGGTGCCTAACCCTAACCACCCCCCTGGTGGTGCCTAACCCTAACCACCCCCCTGGTGGTGCCTAACCCTAAGACCCCCCTGGTGGTGCCTAACCCTAACCTTGACAGTGTTACATTAAATCCATTCATCGTTTTGCAGTTAAATAGCTTCTGCAGTTTGGCTTATGTAGGGCGCTATTGATAAAGAACGTTAGTGTGTGCCACTATTGATAAATAACGTTAGTGTGTGCCACTATTGATAAATAACGTTAGTGTGTGCCACTATTGATAAATAACGTTAGTGTGTGCCGTTTTTCTTCTTTTTTTCCCTGTGCGCCATTATCATGCAGTACTAACGATAAATAGCGATAAGCGTATCTTTTTAATGCGGCGCCATTTCTATGCATAGGCACTGGGCGCCATTATTCACTGATCCCCAGTTACAGTATATAACTACAATACTAATACAATCAGTAGTAAAGGACAGCAGAAATACTGGTATAGAATAGAGAGAAATAAGCAGAGGACAGGAAGACAGCTGCCCACACAGGCAGGCCCTGAGGCCTAAAGCTGTAAGCCTGCAGCAGCTGTGTCTGTCTCTATGTAACACAAAAGCTACTAACTAAAATACAATGTCTAACTAACTAACAACAATATAGGTGTGTATAGGAGGTGTATGTGAGCAAAAACGCTAGGTAAATGACCACAATAAAGCTCTTGCTAAGCCAAAGCACAAAGGAGCAACTCTCTCTCTATGCAAGTCTCAGGCAAGGACGGAGAAACGTAACATGGCGGCCGCTATTTATAGGGTAGGGGCTGGCCAGGGTCCCCCTCTGTGATTGGCTGCCGTCAGAGGGCCTGGGAGCCCTCTGATTGGCTCTAAGGACATCAATCTGGGCTATGACGCTATTCGAGCTCGGTACCGAGCTCGAATAGCGCCGTTTGCTCGAATAGCTCGAATAGTGAATGGGCTATTCGAGTGTACGCGAATAGCCCATTCGAATAGCTGCAGCTATTCGGAGCTCGAATACCGAGCTCGAATAGCTGAAAAAGAGCTCGAATATTCGAACTACTCGAATATTCGAGCTCTGCTGAGCACCACTGATATGAACATATTTCACCCTAACACAAAGGGCTTCCTCAGAAGGTGCTATACAATATATACAATGCTACACACACTATATACAACACCCCCCCCCCCGCATCATCCCATCCCATTTTACCCCGATTTCATGGTGTTAACCACGTCCGTGCGGCAGAGGCGCGGGCCGGTGCGTCACTTCCGCCCGCTGCCTCCACTTGGTGTGTTGTTAGGTTGCCCTGGCAACCAAATCCACCCCCTGATGATGTCACCTCTGGTCTAACGCTCATGGCCTGAACACGCAGGCTCATTTGCGTGTGTCGTCACGTCCGGGGGTTGCCATAGTAATGTGTAAACAACACGTACATATGTCACCCCTTGCGTATCTTATTAGCCAATGCCCCAATAGGTACGTACATCGGGGGTTGTCAAGGGGACGCACGCGACCAAACGGCCGCCTCCTCTCGCGCGTCTTCACTAGGCCCACTGCTCGTGCGCATGCGTGCCCGCACGGTGTGTCTCCCATTGGCATGGCAACACCTACGCCATGTACAGATTGCTAATAAACAGTAAACAAAGCGTACAACCCATCAGGGCCACAACAATGGCGTGTATTGCCCATATAAGGGGCCAAAAAGGGAGATTAAAATTACATACATACACTGAGAAAAATAGGGGAGCGGGAGGGAAAGACTGAGATACGTAGCCTATCTCACCGGGATAAACATTGTACAATAGAGCGGGAGCCAGGGGCGAAAAGAGAATGCAAGGGAATCATGACATATCCTGCAACGATGGGTCAACAAACATGTCTATCACAATATATCCTGTAAAGATCGATCACTGTGTCTGTAATAACTTTCCAATGTGTGAACCCATTCAAATGCAGACATAGCTGGTAACGTTACAGAAAGCAGGCCAGATTAAAATCCTCATTTAGACCACGTGGGGCAATGGTATCTAAACGGAAAATCCACTCGGATTCGATTTGTGTAAGTTTCCGATCAAAGTTGCCACCCCTTTTGTCCTTTTTCCAGCACTGTATCCCCCAAAAAGAGATGTTAAAACGACACCCACTGTGGAACTCATGTGTCTTGCAATAGGGGTGCTGCTCTTGTGTTTAATATGACCCATGTGTTCTAAAACTCTTTCTTTAAGCTGTCTCGTGGTTTTGCCAATGTACCACAGATTGCAAGGACAGCTGGCACCATAAACAACTCCCCTTGTCTCGCAATTGATGAAGGATTTGATCTCAAAAGTCCTTCCGCTGTGGGGGGCTGTAAAGCGTTTAACAGTGGGCATGTATCTACAAGCCTTACATCTTGCGCACCTAAATGACCCAATAGGTTTAGGGGGTAACCAAGTTTGAATGGGTTCAGTGATGTTAGAAAAGGTGCTGTGGACAAGCATGTCACGGAGGTTGGCTGACCTTCTGTATGTGATTGCTGGATTCGGGGGTAAATGTCTGATGAGGTCCTTGTCCTTCTGTAGAATGGGCCAATAATGTTTCATAATATTGAATACAGACTGTGAGTGTTCAGTAAAGGTACCAATTAATCTGGGTGTATTGACACCCAGTTTAGAGTTCTGGAAGCCCTGCCTGCTCGGAGTGGTGAATTTGTTTTTCTCCAAAAGGGTCTCTGTTCTTGGTGTAAGTTGTGCTCGTCTGTGGGCACTATCAATCACCCTCTCAGGAAAGCCACGTTGTTTAAAACGTTTGTGTAGGAGGTTACATTCTTTATTGAAAGCGCTTTCTGAGGAACAATTTCTCTTCGCACGTAGGAACTGGCCCACTGGTATGCTTCTCTTTAGGGAGCTGGGATGAGAGCTCTCCCATTTTAAAAGTGCATTGGTAGAAGTGGGTTTTTGAAAGATCTCTGTTTCAATACATCCATTTTCATTAATGGATATGGTAAGATCAAGAAAATTAATTGTTTTAGGGTGTATCTCATGGGTGAACTTCATTCCCACTTGGTTATTGTTTAAAATATTCACAGCGGGGGGAAGTGACGCACCGGCCCGCTCCTCCAACATACATAGGCAGCATACGCGCCTCTGCCGCATGGATCGGCAATGCCCTGTACGTGGGTAACACCATGAAATCGGGGTAAAACCATGTGGGGACCCCGATGTTTTTGCACATGGCAACGTAACACTGTACATGCTGGAGTTTTGCTGAGGGACTGACCTCCTTGCTCCACCCACCGGGTGTGACTTGTTTCCTGTCTCACCAGGTATTTAAACTGTTGCCTGTCAGTATACAGGTAGCTTTGACTTTAGCTATTTGGGATGATGCGGGGGGGGGGGGGGGGGGTTGTATATAGTGCGTGTAGCATTGTATATATTGTATAGCACCTTCTGAGGAAGCCCTTTGTGTTAGGGTGAAATATGTTCATATTAGGGTAATAAGTTTGTACAGCACCATGCACGTTGTTTGAGTATACCTCTCCCCATTTTTCCCATAGGGACCAGCGATACTGGGTAGGAGTCTGGGCATTATACTGACCAGTATTACTGACAAACAGGTGGTCAGAGCATGTAACTCCCAGCTCCTCTCACTCGCCGCCCTAGTGTGTTAGCACCTGCCGCATGTGAGATAGCTACACCCCGCTTTCACCTTACAAGTGGGGGGGATCAGCAAAGACCCTCACAGAGTCGCATGGTTGGCATACTCCTTTGATTTTATTGGCTGACACACGCCACCGACCTTATATTGTTAGTTGGTCTGGGATATAACCAAGAGGTTTTTTACATTTGGAGTTCATTTTAGCTCCTATTCATACCGATAGGGTTTGTCTTCTTTTTAGACATAGTGTTTGCCATGTTTTCAATCATACAGACACACATGGTGCACAGAAAACGCATACGGAAAACTGACAGATGAGTGTGCTCCCAGCCGCAGCTTATTACGCTCACTCTTTCCATCTCTGATGGAACAGAACTGGCTCTGCAGACTCCTCCAGCATCACTACAGAACACAGCACTTGGGGAGGGGTAGAGAGGTTGGTGGCTGGGCGCTGTACAGTAGAGCCTGCTGCACACTGAATAGGGACTATCTACAAATCTCTGTCTACAACTCTTTGTATGATTTATTATCAGTAGCTGAGCAGATGCAGTCATTAGAACAGTTGTGCAGAGAATAGAAAAGTTTTACTCTCTGTACCCGTAGTTATCAGTCTCTCAGGATGGGGCTCCCTGTGGCTTCTGGGCCCCCCTGCAGCTGCATCCCTTGCAGGGTCTATTGTTACGCCCCTGCCTCCTAGGGCCTACAGTATGTCCCTCAGTGCTCTCCTAACAGAACCTGTGTCCCCCAGTGTCTCCTATCAGGACTTGTGCCCCCCAGTGCTCTCCTCCCAGAATCTGTGTCCCCAGTGCTCTCCTCCCAGAATCTGTGTCCCCCAGCGTCTCTCCTCAGGACCTGTGTCCCCCAGTGCTATCCTCCAGGGACTTGTGTCTCCCGTGCTCTCCCCTCAGGACCTGTTTCCCACAGTTCTTACCCCCCCCCACCAGGACTTGTGTCCCCAGCGCTCTTCTCCTGGGGACCTGTGTCCCCCCAGCATCTCCCCCAGGATCTATGTCCCCCAGTGTTTTCCTCCTGGTACGCGTATCCCCAATGCTCTCACCCCAGGATCTATGACCACCAGTGCTTTCCTACCAGGACCTATGTACCCCAGCACTATCCTCCCAGGACCCCAGGGTATGATACTCAGCTACCTGCATTGCATGAAGGGTATAATGCACAACCATCTGCATTGTATGGAACCTAAAATCCATCTTTTGCCTTACAGCCCATATTGTCCTAGATGGAATGTAAGTGACTATATAGATTCCCATTCTAATACAGTGGGATGCGAAAGTTTGGGCAACCTTGTTAATCGTCATGATTTTCCTGTATAAATCATTGGTTGTTATGATAAAAAATGTCAGTTAAATATATCATATAGGAGACACACACAGTGATACTTGAGAAGTGAAATGAAGTTTATTGGATTTACAGAAAGTGCACAATAATTGTTTAAACAAAATTAGGCAGGTCCATAAATTTGGGCGCCACAAAAAATAAATGAAATCAATATTTAGTAGATCCTCCTTTTGCAGAAATTACAGCCTCTAAACCAGGGATGTCAAACTCAAATACAAAGTGGGCCGAAATTGAGCTCTGGGACCAAGTTGTGGGCCAACCTCAATGTCTAGTGGCCACCTCTCTCCCTTATGAAGTTCCCTGGTGTCTAATAGCCCCCTCTCCATCCCCTATACCGTTCCCTGGCATCTAGTGCCCCCTCCTTCCCCTATACAGTTCCCTGGTGTCTAGTGGCCCTCCTCCCACATCTATACAGTTCCCTGGTGTTTTTTGGTTCTCCCTCCCCTATACAATTTCCTAATGTTTAGTGGTACTCCTTTCTCTATACATTTGCCTGGTGTTTAGTGGCCCCCTCCCTCTCCTATACAGTTCCCTGGTGTCTGGTGGCCCCCTCCCTCTTCTATACAGTTGTGCTTTTCCCCTCCCCATATGGTTTACCTGGTAATCTAGGGCTTACCCTCCAATATAGCTTCTCTGGTGGTCCTAAGAGGGCCAAACATAATGCAAACTGGAGAAACCTCCTGAGGGCCAAATCTGATAGATCCGAGGGCCAGATTTGACCCACGGGCCGGAGTTTCACATGTATGCTCTAAAAGCTTCCTGTAGGTTCCAATGAGAGTCTGGATTCTAGTTAAAGGTATTTTGGACCATTTCTCTTTACAAAACATCTCTAGTTCATTCAGGTTTGTTGGCTTCCAACTATGGACAGCTCTCTTTAACTTTCCTGGCGGTAACCCCGAACGTAGTTCGGGGTAAGCCATGCAGGAGGATTTCTCAGGCCCTGCTGGGCCGATTTGCATAATTGTTTTTTTGTACACGCAGCTAGCACTTTGCTAGCTGCGTGTACTGCCCGATCGCCGCCTCTCCCGTCGCCTCCCCCCCCCCCCAGACCCCATGCGCTGCCTGGCCAATCAGTGCCAGGCAGCGCTGAAGGGTGGCTCGGGACTCCCTTTGACGTCACGACGTCGGTGACATCGGTGAGGTCATCCTGCCCATCGCCATGGCGACGGGGGAAGCCCTAATGGTAATCCCATTCAGAACGGGATTTCCGGACGGGCTTGATCGCCGGAGGCGATCGAAGTGGGTGAGAGGATGCCGCTGCACAGCGGCTGTCATGTAGCTAGCGCTAGGCTAGCTACATGATTTTAAAAAAAAATAGTGCTGCGCTGCCCCCTGGCGGTTTTAATTAACTGCCAGGAGGGTTAACTCCCACCACAGATTTTCAATTATATTCAGGTCTTGGGACTGAGATGGCCATTCCAGAACGTTGTACTTTTTCCTCTGCATGAATGCCTTAGTGGATTTTGAGCAGTGTTTAGGGTCGTTGTCTTGTTGAAAGATCCAGCCCCGGTGCAGCTTCAGCTTTGTCACTTATTCCTGGACATTGGTCTCCAGAATCTGCTGTGGAATCCATGCGTCACTCAACTGTGACAAGATTCCCAGTATCTGCACTGGCCACACAGCCCCACAGCATGATGGAACCACCACCATATTCTACTGTAGGTAGCAGGTGTTTTTCTTGGAATGCTGTGTTCTTTTTCCTCTATGCATAAAGCCCCTTGTTATGCCCAAATAACTCAATGTTAGTTTCATCAGTCCACAGCACCTTATTCCAAAATGAAGCTGGCTTGTCCAAATGTGCTTTAGTATACCTCAAACGGCTCTGTTCGTGCTGTGGGTGGAGAAGAGGCTTCTTCTGCATCATTCTCGCATGCAGCATCTCTTTGTGTAAAATGCGCCGAATGGTTGAACGATGCAGAGTGACTCCATCTGCAGCAAGATGATGTTGTAGGTCTTTGGTGCTCGTCTGTGGGTTGACTCTGACTGTTCTCACCATTCGTCGCTTCTGTTTATCCGAGATTTTTCTTGGTCTGCCACTTCGATCCTTAACTTGAACTGAGCCTGTGGTCTTCCATTTCCTCAGTATATTCCTAACTGTGGAAACAGACAGCTGAAATCTCTGAGACTTCCCCTAAACCATGATGGTGAACAATCTTTGTCTTCAGGTCATTTGAGAGTTGTTTTGAGACCCCCGTGTTGCTTGGTAAGCTCAGTGACCCCTGACCTACATACATAGGTGAATCTAATTAGGAGAAAGTGTATTTAAGGGGGTCAATTGTAAGTTTCCCTCCTCTTTTTATTTTCTCTGAAGAGTACTTCAGAGAAAATAAAAAGAGGAGGGAAACTTACAATTGACCCCCTTAAATACACTTTCTCCTAATTAGATTCACCTATGTATGTAGGTCAGGGGTCACTGAGCTTACCAAGCCAATTTGAGTTCCAATTAGTTCTAAAGGTTTTGGAATCAATAAAATGACAACAGTGCCCAAATGTATGCACCTGCCTAATTTTATTTAAACAATTATTGCACACTTTCTGTAAATCTAATAAACTTCATTTCACTTCTCAAATATCACTGTTTGTGTCTCCTATATGATATATTTAACTGACATTTTTTATTGTAACAACCAACAATTTATACAGGAAAATCATGACAATGAAGAAGGTTGCTCAAACTTTGGCACCCCACTGTAGTTTAATATTTTTTACATCATTAGGGTCACCTCCTGTCAATGGCGTCCCTACCATGGGGCGGCCAGGAGCGCTCCGCTCCGGGTGTCAGCTCCAGGGGGGGTGTCATCAAGGCCTCCCCAGAAGCCTTGATGACACAGGAGGGGAAGCAGCGCTGAAGGAGGGGTGGCAGCGTCGGCGGGGAGGGGGGAAATACCCCCCCACATCTCCCTCACCTGGGTCCCCTCCTTCGGCGCTTCCCCTCCAAGGGCAGAACGGGCACTGACAGGGCGGCTGATAGCCGCCCTCAGTTTACCCGAGCAGGGCTACGGGAAGATGGCCGCCGAAGCCCGCACTGGAGACAAAAATAGACGGCAAGATGGCCGCCGACGCCATCTTGCCGTCTATTTTTGTCTCCAGTACGGGCTTCGGTGGCCATCTTCCCGTAGCCCTGCACTGATGACGCAGCAGGAGACGGCGCGGGACATTCAAGAGGAGCTGCGGAGGCTGCCTGGGATTCGGAAGAGAGGTTTCATCTGCAGGTAAGTGAATGGTTTTTTTTTCTTTTACAGGTGCACCGGCCCGGCCACCCACCGCTGCTGCCCACCACCTACCCACCACTGCTGCCCACCTACCCACCAGGCTACCCACCGCTGCTGCCCACCTACCCACCACTGCTGCCCACCTACCCACCAGGCTACCCACCGCTGCTGCCCACCTACCCACCAGGCTACCCAGCAGGCTACCCACCGCTGCTGCCCACCTACCCACCACTGCTGCCCACCTACCCACCAGGCTACCCAGCAGGCTACCCACCACTGCTGCCCACCTACCCACCACTGCTGCCCACCTACCCACCAGGCTACCCACCGCTGCTGCCCACCTACCCACCGCTGCTGCCCACCTACCCACCACTGCTGCCCACCTACCCACCAGGCTACCCACCGCTGCTGCCCACCTACCCACCAGGCTACCCAGCAGGCTACCCACTGCTGCAGCCCACCTACCCACCACTGCTGCCCACCTACCCACCAGGCTACCCAGCAGGCTACCCACCACTGCTGCCCACCTACCCACCACTGCTGCCCACCTACCCACCACTGCTGCCCACCTACCCACCGCTGCTGCCCACCTACCCACCGCTGCTGCCCACCTACCCACCACTGCTGCCCACCTACCCACCAAGCTACCCACCGCTGCTGCCCACCTACCCAGCAGGCTACCCAGCAGGCTACCCACCGCTGCTGCCCACCTACCCACCAGGCTACCCAGCAGGCTACCCACCACTGCTGCCCACCTACCCACCACTGCTGCCCACCTACCCACCACTGCTGCCCACCTACCCACCAGGCTACCCACCACTGCTGCCCACCTACCCACCACTGCTGCCCACCTACCCACCAGGCTACCCAGCAGGCTGCCCACCTACCCACCAGGCTACCCACCACTGCTGCCCACCTACCCACCGCTGCTGCCCACCTACCCACCGCTGCAGCCCACCTACCCACCACTGCTGCCCTCCTACCCACCAGGCTACCCAGCAGGCTGCCCATCTACCCACCAGGCTACCCACCACTGCTGCCCACCTACCCACCACTGCTACCCACCTACGCACTACTGCTGCCCACCTACCCACCACTGCTGCCCACCTACCCACCAGGCTACCCAGCAGGCTGCCCACCTACCCACCAGGCTACCAAGCAGGCTGCCCACCTACCCACCACTGCTGCCCACCTACCCACCACTGCTACCCAGCAGGCTGCCCACCTACCCACCAGGCTACCCAGCAGGCTGCCCACCTACCCACCACTGCTGCCCACCTACCCACCACTGCTACCCAGCAGGCTGCCCACCTACCCACCACTGCTACCCAGCAGGCTGCCCACCTACCCACCACTGCTGCCCCCCTACCCACCAGGCTACCCACCATGCTACCCACCTACCCACCACTGCTGCCCACCTACCCACCAGGCTACTCAGCAGGCTGCCCACCTACCCACCACTGCTGCCCCCCTACCCACCACTGCTACCCAGCAGGCTGCCCACCTACCCACTAGGCAATCAGGCTGCTCACCCTTAACCACCTACCCACCAGGCTATCAGCTTGCCAACACTCAAATCTGCTACCGATATTGTGTATTTTGTGGTCAGATCTGCTACCGACATTGTGTATTTTGTGGTCAGATTAACTGCCGACATTGTGTATTTTGTGGTCAGATTAACTGCCGACATTGTGTATTTTGTGGTCAGTTTAACTACCGCCATTGTGTATTTTGTGGTCAGTTTAACTACCGTCATTGTGTATTTTGTGGTCAGTTTAACTACCGTTGTGTATTTTGTGGTCAGTTTAACTACCGTCATTGTGTATTTTGTGGTCAGTTTAACTACCGATATTGTGTATTTTGTGGTGAAATCTGGTGCTGACATTGTGTATGTTCTGGTCAAATCTACCGCAAGATTGAATGATTTTTTTCTGGTCAAATCTGCCGACATGATTGAATGTATTTTCTTGTGAAATCTGCTCACATAACGTGTAATGTCTGGTGAAATGTTCTCGCATTACGTGTATTTTATGTTGAAAGCTTCTGACATTTTGTGTATTTTCTGGAGAAAAGCTGCGCAATGATGTGAATTTTCTGGAGAAAGGTTGACTAAAACTTGGGTGCACTTTTAAATTAGCTCCGCCCCATCCGGTCATAGCCACGCCCATTTTTTCGCCGCGGCGCGCTTCGCGCGCCGCAGGTGGTGGACCGTGGGTGAGGGAGGGTGTCTTTCAATACCTAGCACCAGGTGTCAAATGCCCTAGGTACACCACTGCCTCCTGTTGCACAGATGTCGTACAAACTTATCGCACACAACATTTATCATGCACCACTTGATGCTATCTGTGTGTCATAAGTACCAATATCTTAATAAAGATGGTAACCGCTTATCAAACGAACCCTCTCGCTGCTGAAAACTCTTCAAGCCTGATTGCTGAATAGGTTGGAAAACTTTTGAAAACTTCTTTCACGGTTTAGCAAAGCAAGGAGGGGGTTCTAGTATCAGAAAAGAGGCTAACGTGGGATTACGTTTTCAGTCTGAAGGAGTGGAATAAGTCTCATTGTCATCTTCCAGAGCAGCGGGGGCTTTATTAACTTATGAACAATAAATCCCGTGTCGTGGCGAACAGCATCAGATAAGACTGGTACGATCCGACACTACATCACTCCTTTATTGTGGAGATAACTTTCAGAGCTGCGTAAGTGCCTCTTCCACCTTGCTTGACCCCGCAGGAAGCATGCCTGACACACCGAGCGCTATTCGCTTCCCAGATTCAACTCTACTTAGCGAGATTTAAGAGCTTTGCTGATAGTGCTTCTCAATTTAACAACTTGACTGCAACTCTCAATTCCTCTTTCTTCCAATTGCAAGATAAGTTTAGTGCAGTTTTTAGGAGGTTTGTTTCTCATCTCAAGTCTGTAGGCCTGGAACTGGCGTCAACATGAGGGTTGGTTTTATCTGGGATGTTCGGAGATATTGACATGCGTCAAGTGAAAGGTAAGATTAGCTGTTTGCTTCGTGTGAGATGATAGCAAGGCCACCGTGTTCCTATAAATGAATACAGATATATATATTTCAACACTTGAGCTGTGCTGTTGTTAAAGGACCGCTATCACGAAACATTTTAAAATATACCGGTATGTTAACACATACAAATAAGGAGCAGATTTCTTCCAGTTTAAAATGAGCCATGAATTTATTTTTTCCCATCTTGCTGTCACTTACAGAAAGTAGTAGAATTCTGACAGAACCAACAGGTTTTGGTCTAGTCCATCTCTTCATGGGGGATTCTCATCAAGGCCTTTTTTCTTTATAAAGAAACTCCTTAACCACTTGAGGACCACAGTCTTTTCGCCCCTTAAGGACCAGAGCCTTTTTCTCCATTCAGACCTCTGCAGCTTGCCCGGTCATACAACCTACCACTAGTGTTGGGCGAACAGTGTTCGCCACTGTTCGGGTTCTGCAGAACATCACCCTGTTCGGGTGATGTTCGAGTTCGGCCGAACACCTGACGGTGCTCGGCCAAACCGTTCGGCCACATGGCCGAACTAAGAGCGCATGGCCGAACGTTCCCCGAACGTTCGGCTAGCGCTGTGATTGGCCGAACGGGTCACGTGGTTCGGGCCCGAACGCGCTCTGATTGGCCGAACGGTCACGTGGTTCGGGTAAATAAATACCCGAACCACGTCATATCTCCGCCATTTGTCTGTGGGTTTAGCTTTGGGTAGGCAGGCAGGGTAGTTCGCTCTCCAGCCACGCTAGCCAGGGTCCCCCCCAGTCATTGTGTGTCGCTGCTGGGAACAGTAGTACACCGCTCGCTCAGCCACACTATATATAGCATTGTTTACTGCCACTGTGTACCTCGCTCAGCCACGCTATATATATAGCATTGTGTTTTCTGACACTCTGTGTACACGGCTTAGCCTGGCTATATATAGCATTGTGTGTACTGCCACTGTGCACCTCGCTCAGCCACGCTATATATAGCATTGTGTGTACTGCCACTGTGCACCTCGCTCAGCCACGCTATATATAGCATTGTGTGTACTGCCACTGTGCACCTCGCTCAGCCACGCTATATATATAGCATTGTGTTTTCTGACACTCTGTGTACACGGCTTAGCCAGACTATATAGCATTGTGTGTACTGCCACTCTGTGTACACCGCTCAGCCAGACTATATAGCATTGTGTTTACTTCCACTCTTTGTCTGCTGGGCCTGGGAACAGTAGTACACCGCTCACCCGCCTCTGTATAGCATTGTGCTCTGTGTCGCTGCTGGGAATAGTGGTACTGTATAGCATTTCTGTGCTGCCACTGTACTGCTGCCAGTCAGCGTGTACTGTAAGGATAAGTGAAATGAGGAAGAAATCCGGTGAAAGAGGAAGGGGCAAGGGAAGAGGTGTTTCCCCTGACGGTTCACGTACAGGCCACAGGGGAGCACCCAAGAAAACCCACTCAATACCGCCCATGTTGTCCAGGACAACAACCCTCACAAATCCAAAAGAACAGGACCAGATAATTACTTGGATGACCTCTCAAGCGTCCAGCAGTGGGTTAAGCAGCACCAGCACATCACGCACGAGGTCCGAGTCCTCAGCCAGTTACAAGGAGCCAGTGGGCACAAAGCTGACACAACCGGCAGCGACACCACGCACACAACTGCCAGATAACCAGTCCTATGAATTACCTCAGGACACAATGGGGTATTCGCAGGAGCTATTCCCAGCCCAACAAACTTCCACCTATGAAAGGTCAATGGAGGAACAGCCAGAAATGTTGTGCCCGGATTCACAACCATTAACTGTGGGAAATGCACCGCGCACTGAAATACAAGGCGAGTCCGAGGAGGACTCGGAAACCCAAATCCCAGAGCAAGTTGGGCAGGAGGGGTTGCAATTGCAGGAGGTCGGCCGACAAGATCTGGAAGACGACGTTGGAGTGAGCTGCGCAGAGGTTGTTCTGGGAAGCTCTACTCCACGGCGGCGGCCCCCCACAATGACATATGACGAGTTTGAGGAGATGGAAGAGGAGAATATGGACAATGTGGACAGAGACCCAGATTTTATTTGTGAACGAGAACATCGCCGTCGTAGCAGCAGCACAGATGAGTCTGTTGAAGAACCCACTGCTGCACGAGTTCGCCTTGTGCCACAAGGTAGGCGGCGCGCAATTTCAGGCACCACAAGCGTGGAAGTTAGAGTGAGAGGCAAAAGAGGAGGAAACAGAAATCGCCAGCAAGGAGGCAGGTGCTCCAAAGTCTGGGCTTTCTTTGAAGACTGCACTGAGGATGTTACCATGGCGATTTGCAAGGTGTGCAAGACTCGCCTGAGCAGGGGGAAAAGTATTAACAACCTCTCCACCACCAGCATGAGCCGCCACATGCTATCCAAACATCCCACTCTGTGGGCAAACGCGGCAGGACAGGGTACCAGCAACACTGCCTCCCTTGGGTTCACCAGACTCACCACCAGACCCGCCTCAGCAGCAGCAGTAGCCCAGCCATTGCGTGGTTCACAACATTCACAAACATCAGACGACGCTGACACTGTCACTTTCCGGAGTAGTGCTCTTGAGGTCTCCCAGTGTTCATCAAACACAACAACCAACAGCCCTTCCGTGTGCAGCGCTACGGTTCAGTTGTCTGTGTCGGAGATGTTTGAGCGCAAGAGAAAATTGCCAGCAAATGACCCCCGGGCCATGGCAGTAACAGCCAGCATAGCCAAGCTTCTGGCCTGCGAAATGCTGCCATATCGAGTGGTGGAGACAAACAGCTTCAAGGGCATGATGTCAGTGGCCATCCCACGTTACGTGGTTCCCAGCCGCTACCACTTTGCGCGCTCTGCAGTGCCTGAGTTGCATGAGCACGTGGTCAGCAAAATAACCCGAAGCTTGAAGAATGCCGTTGCCTGCAAGGTTCACCTCACCACTGACACCTGGACGAGTGCGTTCGGCCAGGGTCGATACATCTCCCTTACCGCGCACTGGGTGAACCTTGTGGAGCCTGGCAGCGATTCCTCACCTGCTACGGCGCGGGTGTTGCCCACGCCGCAAACAGCTGCACCGCCGTCCCTCCCACTGGATAACAACAGCAGCACCTACCTCTCTGACTCCTTCTCCTCCAACGCATCTCAAAGCTGTACCTCTTTCGGAAACGCTAACCCAGCAGCAGTAGGATCGTGGAAGCAGTGCAGCACAGCTGTTGGCATGCGTCAGCAAGCGTTGCTGAAGCTGATCTGCCTTGGGGATAAGCAGCACACAGGGGAGGAAATTTGGAGGGGAATAAAGGAACAGACGGATTTGTGGCTGGCACCGCTGGACCTGAAACCGGGCATGGTTGTGTGTGATAATGGGAGTAATCTCATTCGCGCTTTAAGGTTGGCTAAGCTGACACACATCCCTTGCCTGGCGCACGTGATGAACCTAGTAGTTCAGCGGTTCCTGAGGACATACCCAGGCGTGGCCGATCTTCTGTTGAAGGTGCGTCGAGTGGCCAAACATTGTAGAAATTCCAGTACTGCTTCGGGGGCACTCGCCAAGATGCAGGAGCGCTTCAATCTCCCCCACCATCGCTTGCTGTGTGATGTCCCTACGCGCTGGAATTCTACGCTGCACATGCTAGCACGCTTTTGTGAGCAGAAGAGTGCAGTGGTCCAGTACATGACGGCGCAGTACCGAGGCGCATCCGGACAGCTGCCAAGCTTCTGTGGATCCGATTGGGCCAACATGTTGGACCTCTGCCAAGTCCTCCAAAATTTTGAGCAATCCACGTTGCTTGTGAGCAGTGACAACTCTTCAGTCAGCATTGCCATACCACTGCTGTGTTTACTGAAGAGGTCGATGTTAAAAATCAAGGAAACAGCTGTCATGATGCAACTGGGGGAATCTGAAGGAGAAAACGATCAGCGTGATGGTACCAACATCAGGCCATCCGCCTCAGGGAACGCTGGCCCCAGCAGCTATGACGAAGAAGAGGAGGAGGAACAGCTGGAGTTGGAGCAGGAATTTCATGCCACCACTGACGAGGGCCAGAGCGGTGCACGTTGGACTTCCACAATTCAACGCGAATGGTCAGCAGAAGCAGACCAGGAGGAAGGTGACGACTATGATGCATCACAACAACTATCACAACGCTCACACGAGGATGATGAGGATTCTGGTAGGACTCTGGCACACATGGCTCAATTCATGCTAGACTGCATTGAACGTGACCCACGCATTGTGCGCATTCTGGACAACACCAATTACTGGGTTTATACCCTTCTGGATCCACGGTACAAACACAATGTTCCAAAACTGCTTGAAGAAAGAGTCAGACAGGTCAAAATGGAAGAATACCAGCAGGCCCTTGTGGAGACTTTAGAGAGGAGATTGACATCCTCCCCCTCCTCTAGCCAGTTGTACGCAGACAGACTGACTTCCGCAAACCCAGGACGACCAGGAGGGCAGCAAACAACGCAAGCCGCAGCTAGTACCCAAAAGGGAACGGTATCGGCAGTGTCCTTGGAGTGGAAAAATTTTCTGACACCCATGCAGCAGCAGCCCACTGAACAGCAAGCGTGCAGATCCACCTCCAACACCGATCGCCTGGAGAAGATGGTCAAGGACTACATGTCAGATGACGTAGCTGTGTCGAACAATCCATCTGCACCCTTCAACTATTGGGTATCGAAGCTAGACACCTGGCACGAACTGGCAATGTACGCAATAGAGGTGCTGGCTTGCCCGGCAGCCAGCGTTATGTCGGAACGCTGTTTCAGTGCTGCCGGAGGCATCGTCACAGATCGGCGTATCCGCCTCTCTACAGAAAATGCAGACCGTCTGACTCAAATTAAAATGAATCAATCCTGGATTGGAAATGACTACGCAACACTCCAGGACCCCAACCAAGTAACATGACCAATGAACATCTGGGATGGTGTAGCGTTTCCGGTCCCTGTTTATTGAACCTCTCATCTGTATTACATTTATGACTGCATGGCGGCAAAAAGCATTGCTGCTATATCCGCACGCTTTTTGTCCTCATGCAAGGCCTGGGTTGTTGTGTCTCAAAAACCGTGGCCTTCTCCTCCTGCGCCTGCTCCTGTTCCATCACGTCTGCTGCTGCTGGGTTAGCGTTGCCGCGTGGTCCCTGTTTATTGAACCACTTATCTTTATTACATTTATGACTGCATGGCGGTACAAAGCATGCTATCCGCACGCTTCTTGCCCTCATGCAAGGCCTGGGTTGTTGTGTCTCACAAAGCGTGGCCTTCTCCTCCTGCGCCTCCTCCTGTTCCATCACGTCTGCTGCTACTGGGTTAGCGTTGCCGCGTGGTCCCTGTTTATTGAACCACTTATCTTTATTACATTTATGACTGCATGGCGGTACAAAGCATGCTATCCGCACGCTTCTTGCCCTCATGCAAGGCCTGGGTTGTTGTGTCTCACAAAGCGTGGCCTTCTCCTCCTGCGCCTCCTCCTGTTCCATCACGTCTGCTGCTGCTGGGTTAGCGTTGCCGCGTGGTCCCTGTTTATTGAACCACTTATCTTTATTACATTTATGACTGCATGGCGGTACAAAGCATGCTATCCGCACGCTTCTTGCCCTCATGCAAGGCCTGGGTTGTTGTGTCTCACAAAGCGTGGCCTTCTCCTCCTGCGCCTCCTCCTGTTCCATCACGTCTGCTGCTGCTGGGTTAGCGTTGCCGCGTGGTCCCTGTTTATTGAACCACTTATCTTTATTACATTTATGACTGCATGGCGGTACAAAGCATGCTATCCGCACGCTTTTTGTCCTCATGCAAGGCCTGGGTTGTTGTGTCTCACAAAGCGTGGCCTTCTCCTCCTGCGCCTCCTCCTGTTCCATCACGTCTGCTGCTGCTGGGTTAGCGTTGCCGGTCCTTGTTTATGGAACCTCTTATCTTTATTACATTTATGACTGCATGGCGGTACAAAGCATGCTATCCGCACGCTTCTTGCCCTCATGCAAGGCCGGGGTTGTTGTGTCTCACAAAGCGTGGCCTTCTCCTCCTGCGCCTCCTCCTGTTCCATCACGTGTGCTGCTGCTGGGTTAGCGTTACCGGTCCCTTTTCCTGGAACCTCTTATATGTATTACATTTATGACTGCATGCCGACAAAAAGCATGTTACCTGTGCAAAGAAAACAGACATTTCCCGCATTTAAAAGACAGTTTTCCCTTTGAAACTTTAAAATCGATTTTCTCAAAAACTATAAGCTCTTTTTGCTAATTTTTTTTTTCCTCTTGTACCCACTCCCAAGGTGCACATACCCTGTAAATTTGGGGTATGTAGCATGTAAGGAGGCTTTACAAACCACAAAAGTTCGGGTCCCCATTGACTTCCATTATGTTCGGAGTTCGGGTCGAACACCCGAACATCGCGGCCATGTTCGGCCTGTTCGGCCCGAACCCGAACATCTAGATGTTCGCCCAACACTACCTACCACCTAAATTAATTTTACCTCATTTTCTTGTCACCAATACAGCTTTCTTTTGGTGCTATTTGATTGCTGCTGTGAGTTTTAGTTTTTATTATATTCATCAAAAAAGACATGAATTTTGTCAAAAAAATAATTTTTTTTTTTACTTTCTGTGCTGACATTTTTCAAATAAAGTAAAATTTCTGTATACATTTTTGTCCAAATTTATTGTGCTACATGTCTTTGATAAAAAAAAAATCCATTCAGTGTATATTTATTGGTTTGGGTAAAAGTTATAGCGTTTACAAACTATGGTGCCAAAAGTGAATTTTCCCATTTTGAAGCATCTCTGACTTTTCTGACCACCTGTCATGTTTCATGAGGTGCTAAAATTCCAGGATAGTATAAATACCCCCCAAATGACCCCATTTTGGAAATAAGACATCCCAAAGTATTCACTGAGAGGCATGGTGAGTTCATAGAAGATTTTATTTTTTGTCACAAGTTAGCGGAAAATGACACTTTGTGACCAAAAAAATAAAAGTTTCCATTTCTTCTAACTTGCGACAAAAAAAAATGAAATCTGCCACGGACTCACTATGCTCCTCTTTGAATACCTTGAAGTGTCTACTTTCCAAAATGGGGTCATTTGTGGGGTGTGTTTACTGTCCTGGCATTTTGGGGGTGCCTAATTGTAAGCACCCCTGTAAAGCCTAAAGGTGCTCATTGGACTTTGGGCCCCTTAGTATAATGTGTTTTGGGGTGTATTTTTACACATACCCATGCTGGGTGGGAGAAATATCTCTGTAAATTACAATGTTTTGATTTTTTTACACACAATTGTCCATTTACAGAGATATTTCTCCCACCCAGCATAGGTATTTGTAAAAATATACCCCAGAACACATTATACTACTTCTCCTGAGTACGGCGATACCACATGTGTGGCACTTTTTTGCAGCCTAGGTGCGCTAAGGGGCCCAAAGTCCAATGAGTACCTTTAGGATTTCACAGGTCATTTTGCGACATTTGGGTTCAAGACTACTCCTCACGGTTTAGGGCCCCTAAAATGCCAGGGCAGTATAGGAACACCACAAATGACCCCATTTTAGAAAGAAGATACCCCAAGGTATTCCGTTAGGTGTATGGTGAGTTCATAGAAGATTTTTTTTTTTGTCACAAGTTAGCGGAAATTGATTTTAATTGTTTTTTTTTTTCACAAAGTGTCATTTTCCGCTAACTTGCGACAAAAAATAAAATCTTCTATGAACTCACCATACTCCTAATGGAATACCTTGGGGTGTCTTCTTTCTAAAATCGGGTCATTTGTGGGGTTCCTATACTGCCCTGGTATTTTAGGGGCCCTAAACCGTGAGGAGTAATCTTGAAACCAAATGTCGCAAAATGACCTGTGAAATCCAAAAGGTACTCATTGGACTTTGGGCCCCTTAGCGCACTTAGGGTGCAAAAAAGTGCCACACATGTGGTACCGCCGTACTCAGGAGAAGTAGTATAATGTGTTTTGTGGTGTATTTTTACACATACCCATGCTGGGTGGGAGAAATATCTCTGTAAATGGACAATTTTTTGATTTGTTTTTACACACAATTGTCCATTTACAGAGAGATTTCTACCACCCAGCATGGGTATGTATAAAAATACACCCCAAAACACATTATACTACATCTTCTGAGTACGGCGATACCACATGTGTGACACTTTTTGCAACCTAGGTGCGCTAAGGGGCCTAACATCCTATTCACAGGTCATTTTGAGGCATTTGGATTCTAGACTATTCCTCACGGTTTAGGGCCCCTAAAATGCCAGGGCAGTATAGGAACCCCACAAGTGACCCCATTTTAGAAAGAAGACACCCCAAGGTATTCTGTTAGGAGTATGGTGAGTTCATAGAAGATTTTTTTTTGTCACAAGTTAGCGGAAATTGACACTTTGTGAAAAAACAACAACAATACAAATCAATTTCTGCTAACTTGTGACAAAAAATCAAATCTTCTATGAACTCATCATACTCCTAACAGAATACCTTGGGGTGTCTTCTTTCTAAAATGGGGTCACTTGTGGGGTTCCTATACTGCCCTGGCATTTTAGGGGCCTAAACCGTGAGGAGTAGTCTTGAACCCAAATGTCTCAAAATGCTAGGGGGGTAACAGGAGGTGATTGATGGGTTTCTCAGGGGGTAGTTAGAGGGGAAAATAGATGCAATCAATGCACTGGGGAGGTGATCGGAAGGAGGTCTGAGGGGGATCTGAGTGTTTGGCCGAGTGATCAGGAGGCAACACGAGAACAGATGTAAACAAGGTGATCTGATGTCGGATCTGCGGGCGATCTGATGGTGTGGGTGGGTGATCAGATTGCCCGCAAGGGGCAGATTAGGGGCTGATTGATGGGTGGCAGTGACAGGGGGTGATTGATGGGTGAGTGACAGGTGATTGACAGGTGATCAGTGGGTTGTTACAGGGAAGAACAGATGTAAATAATGCACTGGCAAATTGATAAGGGGGGGTCTGAGGGCAATCTGAGCGGGTGGGCGGGTGATTGCGTGCCCGCAAGGGGCAGATTAGGGTATAATCTGCTGGGTAACAGTGACAGGTGGTGATAGGGTGTGATTGATGGGTAATTAGTGGGTGTTTAGAGGAGAGAACAGATGTAAACAATGCGCTTGGGAGGTGATCTGACGTCGGATCTGCGGGCGATCTGATGGTGTGGGTGGGTGATCAGATTGCCCGCAAGCGGCAGGTTAGGGGCTGATTGATGGGTGGCAGTGACAGGGGGTGATTGATGGGTGATTGACAGGTGATCAGTGGGTTATTACAGGGAAGAACAGATGTAAATAATGCACTGGCAAATTGATAAGGGGGGTCTGAGAGCAATCTGAGCGTGTGGGTGGGTGATTGGGTGCCTGCAAGGGGCAGATTAGGGTCTAATCTGATGGGTAACAGTGACAGGTGGTGATAGGGGGTGATTGATGGGTAATTAGTGGGTGTTTAGAGGAGAGAACAGATGTAAACAATGCACTTGGGAGGTGATCTGATGTCGGATCTGCGGGCGATCTGATGGTGTGGGTGGGTGATCAGATTGCAGGTTAGGGGCTGATTGATGGGTTGCAGTGACAGGGGGTGATTGATGGGTGATTGACAGGTGATCAGTGGGTCGGGCAGCTAGTATCCCACCGGCGCTTCCGAACGGCCGGCTGGTTACAGCGCGAGGGGGCGGAGCCTGTCGCCGGCGGCTGATCGCGTCATGAATGACGCGATCGCTGCATAACCACGCCCGCCCCCGCCGATGGGAGTATTGCGGTCGTTTAGGCCCAGCCTTTGCTGCCGCCCATCGGCTGGGAGCGGTCCTCAAGTGGTTAAAGGGACTCTGTCAAGTGGTTAAAGGGACTCTGAGCTCTAAATAAAAACGAAATTGGTACTCACCTGGGGCTTTCTGCAACCCAGGAGGTACCACGGCGTCCATCCGGCTCTTCTCCCAGGGCCTGGTCAGAAATGGCTCCTCGGCGGCTCTGGGCCCGAGTGTCGGGCTCCTCTTCCTGAAACGTCATGTCTGTCGTCATCACGCCGGCCGCCTCGCGTCTTCACGGAGGCCGGTGTGACAGTGCTGCGCATGCGCAATACTGTCATGCCGGTCGCCATGATGACGTGAGGCGGCCGGCGTAGTGACGACTGACATGACATTTCAGGAAGAGGAGCCTGACACTCGGGCCCAGAGCCGCCGTGGAGCCATTTCTGACCAGGCCCTGGGAGAAGAGGCGGATGGACGCTGTGGGACCTCCTGACCTACACTGGGCTGCAAAAAGAACAATTTTACAGAGATTAGGAAGCTTTTTTCTCTCCATGCCCAGACTCCTCAAGCATCACTACAGTATACAGCACTTGGGGAGGGGTAGAGCAGCACTGTACACAAGAACCCGCTGAACACTGAATAGGGACTGTCTACAAATCTTTGTCAACAAAACTTTGTATGATTCCTTATCAGTGGCTGAGCAGATGCGAGCATTATAACAATTGTGCAGAGAGCAGAACGTTTTTTTTCGATCCATGCCCGTAGTTGTCAGACTCTCAGGACAGGGAAAAAACTTCTCCCCCCACAGGGCCCACTGCAGTTCCTGCCCCCCGCCCTGCAGCTGCATCCCTTAGGGTCTATTGTTTCGCCCCAGCTCCCTATTTGTATGTGTTTACATGTAGGGAGCCCATTATAAAAGGCTTGAAGTGAAGTTTGAGGAACCCGATAAAATTGCGGCTACCAAAGCCCCCCACTATGAAAATTGGACATTACATGGCGAGCACCTCTGAGCACCAGGTGGGGGGGCTGCGGTTAGGCGCCACCAGGGAAGCATGGTTGAAGGGGAACTTCAGCCTAAACAAACATACTGTCATCAAGTTATTAGTTATGTTATTTAGAATAGATAGGCAATATAATCTCTTACCCACCCTGTTTTAAAAGAACAGGCACATGTTTGGGATTCATGGGGGCTGCCATCTTTGTCATGGGGGCAGCCATCTTTTTGGTTGAAAGGAGATGACAAGGAGCAGGAGACACAGTTCCAACTGTGTCCTGATTACCCCTCCCAGCTGCACACGCTAGGCTTCAAATGTCAAATTCAAAATGTAAAAAAAAAAAATCGCACCAAAACAGCAGAACGAGAACAACAAAATCAGAAATCCCATCATGCTTTGCACAGCATCAGGGGAAAAAAGCCCGGGCAGTTTTCTTTTGTGCAGCTAAAAATAAGGCTTGTATAAGAGAAACAAAGTTCTGATGCTGTGAAACTGTTAAAGAAACACCAAGGCTTTTCAGTTCTGCTGAGTAGATTTTTAGTCCGGAGGTTCACTTTAATGGTTAGGCAACTGTTACTGCTTAAAGGAAATCTGAAGTGGAAAAAAATAGAATCAATTTAATTTACCTGTGGCCTCTCGCAGTCCCCTGGAGTCATTCTGTGCCTGCGCCGTCCTTCTGAGTCCCTCGGGCCAGCAGCGGCGACCCCGCAAAGCTGGCCACCAGTGGCGCCTCCTTACCACGCTCGTGATACTGGAAGCATTCTGCGCATATGCAGTACACAAAAGTCACAACTGCACATGTGTAGAGCACTCCCGACAGCAGCAGCGCGATCAGGGTGCATGCGGTTCATGGCCGCATATGCGCAGTAGTCACCAGCCAGCTTTGCGGGGGTCACTGCTGCTCGATGGGGGATGACTCTAATTGGCTGCAAGAAGCCCCGGGGAAGTTAAACTGTTTTTTTTTTTTTTTTTTAGCTTAATGGGCCACTGCCGTGAAAATCGTAAAATTTAAAACATATGTAAACACATATAAAAAAAAACTTTTCTTCCAGAGTAAAATAAGCCATAAATCAGTTTTCTCCTATGTTTCTGTCACTTAGGCCTAGTGCACACCGAGCGGTTTTTGGAGCAATCCGCCGGCCGCATCCGCCTGGAAAAACGCTTGTCTAATGTATTGCAATGGGATGGTGCACACCGGCGGTTTGAGGTTTTTGCCAAGCCGCAAACGTCTCTCCTGCTGCGCGTTTGCGGTTTTCGGAAGCGTTTCGTCCTCAATGTAAAGTATAGGAAAAACGCAAACCGCTCTGAAAAACGCTAGTTCAGAGCGGTTTGCCAGGCATTTTTGTTACAGAAGCTGTTCAGTAACAGCTTTTACTGTAACAATATGTGTAATCTGCTACACAAAAACGCACCCAAAACCGCTAGGTATGTTTAGAAAACCTCTCTAAACATACCTAGAATCGCTCTGAAATCAGCTCCCAAAACCGCTAGCGTATTGCGGATCTGCTAGCGGTTTTGGTGTGCACTGGGCCTAACAGTAGGTAGAAGAAATCTGACATTACCGACCGGTTTTGGGCTAATCCATCCCTCCGTAGGGGATTCTCAGCATGGCCTTTTTTCTTTATAATGACACTCCTTGAAAAAGATTTATACAAGGTTGTTGGCCAGCCTCCCTGCTTGCTGCACGCTTTTTTGGCAGTTGGACGAAGCAACTGCCATTCTTTAAGTGCCTTTGAAAATCAAGAAAACCCTGAGAATCCCCCATGAGGAGATGGGCTACTCCAAAACCTGTCATTTCAGTCAGATTTCTACTACTTGCTGACGGCAGCAACATAGGAGAAATGTAATATATGACTCATTTTACTTTAGAAGAAATGTACTTCTTATCTGTATATGTTTATATGTATTTTAAATGTCATGTTTTTCGCGACAGTGGTGCTGTAAAGGGTCACTTAAGACTTAAAAAAAATTAATTTTACTCACCTGGGGCTTCTACCAGCCCCTGCAGCTGTCCGGTGCCCACGCAGACTCGCTCGGATCCTTCTGGTCCTGCCAGCAGCTACATCCGCTTTTGGCGACAGGCCTGACAGGCCTGGGAACGTGAGTGATTCTTTGCGTTTCTGGCCGCAATAGCGCCCTCTATCCTGTTATTGCGGCCGGGAACATAAAGAATCACTCGCGTTCCCAGGCCTGTCGGGCCTGTCGCCAAACCGGAAGTGGCTGCCGGAGGGGACAAGAGGATCCGAGCGAGACTGCGTGGGCACCGGACAGCTGCAGGGGGCTGGTGGAAGACCCAGGTGAGTAAAACTCATTTTTTTAAAGAGGAACTCCAGTGAAAATAATGTAATAAAAAAATGCTTCATTTTTACAATAATTATGTATAAATGATTTATTAAGTGTTTGCCCATTGTAAAATATTTTAAATCCCTGATCTACATTCTGACATTTATTACATGGTGACATTTTTACTGTTGGAAGGTGATGTAGCTGCTGCATGGTTTTTTGGCAGTTGGAAACAGCTGTAAACAGCTATTTCTCACAATGCAGCAAGGTTCCCAGACAGGAAACTGCCAGGAGTATGTACTCAAGAGTTTCTTGTGGGAGGGGTTTCACCACAATATCAGCCATACAGCGCCCTCTGATGGTCTGTTTGTGAAAAGGAATAGATTTCTTATGTAAAAGGGGGTATCAGCTACTGATTGGGATAAAATTCATTTCTTGGTCGGAGTTTCTCTTTAAAGAGAATCTGTATTGTTAAAATCGCACAAAAGTAAACATACCAGTGCGTTAGGGGACATCTCCTATTACCCTCTGACACAATTTCGCCGCTCCTCGCCGCATTAAAAGTGGTTAAAAACAGTTTTAAAAAGTTTGTTTATAAACAAACAAAATGGCCACCAAAACAGGAAGTAGGTTGATGTACAGTATGTCCACACATAGAAAATACATCCATACACAAGCAGGCTGTATACACCCTTCCTTTTGAATCTCAAGAGATCATTGTGTGTTTCTTTCCCCCTGCAGTTCTCATGCACTGAAGTTTCAGGCTGCTTGTTTTTCTCCTGCAAACAGCTTTGCCCTTGTCTGAATTTCCTCAGTATGTGAAAGCCCAGCCAGCTCAGAGGACGATTTATCCAGCTTGTAAAAGATAAGAGAGAAGAGAGAAGCTGCTCTAATCCTAAATAATACACAGGCAGTGTGCATAGAGGGGCCTGGAAGGGGGAGTTCATAGCAGAACCACAACACTGAAGAACTTGGCAGCCTTCCAGACACAGGCCGACAAGTCTGACAGGGGAAAGATACATTGATTTATTACAGAGACTGTGATAGCAGAAAGTGCTGCAGTAAGCCACAACACACTAGAATAGCTTTTGGAACTTGTAGGATGATAAAAAACAGGATGCAATTTTTGTTACGGAGTCTCTTTAAGTCTTAAGTGTCCCTTTAAAGGGATACAGATGTTTCCTTTTAACCAATACCAGTTGCCTGACTCTCCTGCTGATCTCTTTGGCTGCAGTAGTGGCTGAATCACAGACCTGAAACAAGCATGCAGCTAATCCAGTCTGACTTCAGTCAGAGCACCTGATCTGCATGCTTGTTGAGGGGCTGTGGCTAAAAGTATTAGAGACACAGGATCAGCAGGAGAGTCAGGCACCTGGTATTATTTTAAAATGAAAAATCCATATCCTCCTCAGTTTAGGTTCCCTTTAAGTAGCCCTTTCAAAGTAATTAAATATGGCAGCTTCCCTATACCTTACGCTTCAGTTGTCCTTTAATCTTGCCCTTAAATCTTGCTCTTTCTCCCCTCCTCTTTCTGTGGTTGTGTTATTATTATTATTATCACAATGATGATAAAGTATAATGCGAGATGTCACACCGGACCAGAGTAACACGGCGCTGGAATAGGAAACGCTCAACCCCTCCAGCGATACGCGTCCCTCCGCCAGGTTTACGATACACAACGTATAATAGATTATTATTATTATGGTCCGGCTGGCCTGACAACCCCGACATGCTGTAATTGGCATTTCTTCCAACAATTTGTTACTCAGACGTTATTTTTGGTTCTGGCATTTTAACCCACTTGAAAGTCATTTTTTCAATTATTTCGCCTGCACTTTGGAGTTTATCGATTTTGTGTCCTGGCCGCGGCATAATTACGTTATCTGTCTCCCGGGCCATAATTTGCTTTTAATGTATGTGGTAACGGCGTCATTTGTATCCAGCGTCATAATTCATCTTTAAACCTGAAGCGTGAAAGAACACGTTTTCATGAAGTGCAATTACATCACTCAATGGCGGCGCGCGGAGTAGGGGGGGTGAGCGAAATTAAGGCTGTCGCGCTCGGAGGAGGATGGCGTATTGTAATTCTGGGCGAGGAGTGATTATGCGCATCTGGGAGAGTTCATTAGACCGTCTTCTCACCATCTCCCGTCTAAGCGAACAAGGATCGCATTTGTTCGCCGCTGACATAATGTGATTTCGGATGACAGCAAAGTATTGGGTTAGAGACTGGCATTATGGAACGGCAAACAAACATCTGAATAAAACAAACATTAAACAAGATAAGAGGCAGCAATCAGGCAGCGCGCTGGTGGCGAGGCGGGTGCCAGCGACAGGCAAGCAGGTTCCTTCTACTTACAAATATTAACGATGGTGAAGAGGAACGCTGCTGGGTCTAAGCAGCGTCTGCGCCTAGACTGACCACAAAATCCCGGCACAACTCGGGAAAACTGAAAACATTTCCTTCTTCTAAAGAGGAACCAAGGCGGGTTCTAGACTTTCTGCTGCATAAAGGTAGCCATACACTGGTCGATTTGCCATCAGATCGAGCAACAGATAGATCCCTCTCTGATCGAATCTAATCAGAGAGGGATCGTATGGCTACCTTTACTGCAAACAGATTGTGAATCGATTTCAGCATGAAATCGATTCACCATCTGTGGATCTGCCACCGCCCCCTTCCCCCGCATACATTACCTGATCGGGCCGGCGCGAGTCCCCCGGTCTACGCTGTCTTTTTCTCCACGCTCGGCTCCAAGGCTGCAGCTTCAATGTACTTCCTGTCCGGGGAAGTTTAAACAGTAGAGGGCGCTCTACTGTTTAAACTTCCTGTCTGGACAGGAAGAAGTGAAGCCTGCCAGAGCCCAGCGGAGAAGGAGCAGCGGTGACAGCAGGGACACGCGCAGACGGAGCAGGTAATGTATTGCCGCTAGCGTTGGTCGTCGGACATTTGAACGCCGCTATCAACGCACTCCCGACCCGCCGGCGATCGAGCGAAATCTTCCACATGGACGGATCGACGGGAATGATCGATTTCGGATGGAAATCGATTGTTCGGTCAGCGTTTGCGCAACGATTTCACAGCAGATTCGGTCACAGTGATCAAATCTGCTATAAATCAGCGGGAAAATCGTTAGGTGTATGGGCCCCTTAAGGGCTCAGTCACACTAGGAATCGCAAAACGCTAGCGATTATTGCTAGCGTTTTGTGGGCATGATTTTTCCGTGTAAAAATCACTGGACAAAGTAGCGTATTGGGAGCGATCGTGATTAGCGGTTCTATACTCACTTGTGAGTAGCGATAATCGCAAAACGCCCGCAATCGAGGCCGTGAGAACACTGCCATAGACTACAATAGGACTAGCGTTTTTTTCAAAACGCTAGCGCTTTGTGATTAGCGGGAATCATGCAATTCCTGCTTAGGTGGGAACAAGACCTTAACCCTCCTGGCGGTTAATTTTTTTTGCCAAATTGGCAAAAATCCTTTTTTTTTTGTGTTTCATGTAAAGCTACCAGAGTGGTAGCTACATGAAACACCACTAGAGGGCGCATGTGTCCCTCTAGTGCGATCGTCGCCGGCATCAATAGCAAACAGGGGAACGCGTATATAATGCGCTCCCCTGTTTGGCTTCTCCTGTCGCCATGGCGACAATCGGAATGACGTCATGGATGTCAGTCGACGTCCTGACGTCAGACACCTCCGATCCAGCCCATAGCGCTGCCCGGAACTCATTGGTCCGGGCAGCGCAGGGCTCTGGCGGGGGGCCCTCTTGCGCCGCTGCGGCGGCGATCAAGCTGTACGCGCGGCTAGCAAAGTGCTAGCTGCGCGTACAGCATTTTGAATGGAGGAAATCGCCCCACCACGGGCTGAGATATCTTCCTGCGCGGCATAGCCCGAGCTCAGCTCGGGCTTACCGCCAGGAAGGTTAAGCAAAATGTACCTTTTCTCTAAGGTGTCGGCAGGGTTGGGCTGAGGTGAGAGAGGCAAGCCAGGTAATTAGAGATTAAGGTGATGGGGGGGTTGGGGGCCCTGGGGCGCCTCTTAGTCTAATAGCAATCAATGTGTGACTACTGGGATGGGAGGGATGGAGGGGCGCACTTTGGTGTCTCAGCCTTAGGTGCTGGAGGACCTTGTTCTGGCTCTGGGGGTCGGTATAGAACTGCAGTCACTAGGACGCGCTCTATAAGCAGTAGCAGCTTTAGGGAGTCTTGCCCAAGGTCTCCTCGCTGAATAGGTGCAGCCAGGCTTACTGAACAGGAAGAGACAATATTCGAACCCTGGGCTCGTGTGTCAGAGGCAGAGCCCTTGAAGAGGAACTATTAACCCTGGACTTAACTTCATTTCAATCAGTAGCTGATACCCTGATACCGCATTTCCCGCCAGAAATCTTTACCATTTCTCGAATAGATCATCATTGGGCGTCTGTATGGCTGATATTGTGGTGAAACACCTCCCACAGTGTGATGTCTTGACCATGGTCCTGACAGTTTCCTGTCTGTGATCCTTGTTGCATTGTGGGAGGTAGCGGTTACTACCAAGGGCCAAGCAAGCAGTATCTCCCTCTAAACATACACAGTAGCTGCCTATCCTGGTGGGCATGCTCCTCAGTCAGTCCGTGGCTCTGTGCTCCACGACTTCATCCTCACAAGGGCGCCGCTCGTCCTAATAACATGCCGTTGGTCACAGAGTATATGCAGCTAGTAATGGATGAAGACGGGGAACATGGTTCCACGGACTATCAGAGGGGCCTGCCTGCCTGCCTGGACAGGTGAGTCAACCCTGCGAGGATGAAGTCGGCAGCGCACAGAGCCAATGACTAATGGAGGAGCGCGCACGCTGGGACTGGTGAGTTGGTACTCTGCCAAAGACTCAGCAGGGGCCCCAGGGAGCATGGTTACGTTGGAGGGTAACCATGGCAGCACCGGCCTTGATAGGCTTCCATTATAAGTCCAACTCACATTCCCTTGTCTAGTCAGTGCAGCTTCATTGTGTTTCTAAGAAAGTCCGTGATTATCTGTTCTGCCCAGCCTTCAGTGAAGCTGGCGGCCCAGGAGCATAACTACAAATCATGGGGGCCCCCAGCAAAACTTTGATGGGGCCCCCTTAATATTCACAACCCTTCCCTTGCCTCCTTTTGGTGACCCTCACCACATGAGGGTCCATCTCGCAAGGGTCGTAAAACAAGTGTGGCCATCTGGATCTTCACACCTATAACAAGTATAGCCACAAAAACACCTGATGTTTCAGAGAAAGGGAAGGTTAGGAATTGGAGTCCTCCGACACCTCTGGACCCTCTGCAGTCGCTGGGGCTGCACCCCCCTAGTTATGCCCCTGCGGCAGCCTGTTGTAAATGCAAAGCCTATACCTGAACCATGGGGCTGATCCTCATTCTTATCCCGACACGTCTATCCTTCAGACGTCTCTCCCGGCTGACATGGATTCTTCTCTTTAAATACCCCACAGATTGATTAGCAATGCTTCTGTTGCATTTAGACAAGTCTCACTTCCTCCCCCATTCCCACTTCTCCATCAATGGTGTCTAAGTTATTCTGGGCGCATATTTAAAATGTCAGTTGGCAGATGACAGAGAGAAGAAAAGAATGACAGACGTCTCTTACAAAATGAAAAAATCTCTCAGGCAATCAGCAGCTGCCTGGAATATATCTGATTTTTAAGTCTCTCCCCCTCCCGGCCGGCACAGCGCGAGAATGCCAAAACATAAAGACGGAATCCGCTCACTGATCTGGAATCCTGCGATAACCTGCGCTTAATTCCGAAGGAAGAAGGAAAGTTACTTCTACGGCGCAGGTAAGAGACGAGGAGGAAGCCATATGGTATTCAAATGAAATCCTGACTTTTACAAAGAAAAGCAAAGTGATAACGTTTGTCAGTGCAAGGGATGAGTAAGCAAGTTTTACAAGTTCTATCTCGTGGCCAATCAGGCCTTTCTCGCTTACTGAGCTTTTCCATGAGAAAGGCCCCGAGATTCGCTATGTGGATGTAATTACAAATGTGGGCAAAAGCGAAGGGCCAGGAACGGTGTCAAATTTTGGCGGGAAAAACGGAATGGTCTGCGGGAGTGAATCACTTGCTCCCAGGATGCACAGCGTGGCCTTTATGGGTGGAGGTAGGCGGAGTTAGTCACTCCAGTTTGTGTTCTCTGTGTAGGAGGTAGAGAGAGAGAGAGAGCCAGGCAGCTCTGACTCTCTACTTTCTAAATCTTCCGGCACCAGATTAGCAACCAGAGGGTGATTGATTAGTGTAAAGTGACCAATGGGTCATTCTGTTGCTTTTGCAGCCTATGGGCAGCTGGGACCTGCTGTTCCCCCAATTGGTTCCTGCCCTAATGAAGGTTTGCCCCGTCAGTGTGCTCTCGCCAGTGATAGGGGATAGTTTGTTGTGCTATACTACTGGGTGTGTTCTGGATTGGCATTTGTTATGACTCGTCGATTGCTTGACCCCCGACCTACGTTTGTATTGCTGCCAGTCTTGACCTCTGCCCTGCTTGACTACATCTTTTACACTTGGATTTCTTTGGCTGTTGAATTTACAGTATATGACCCCTGAATTGGCTATTGACTTCGACTGACAGTCATCTGATCTCTGGTATTGACCTCTGACCTAGTTCCTGGACACTGAGTATCTGGTACTTTGTTGGTTTCCTCAGTCTCAGATCCTATATCTTGTACCCCTGGGGGCAACTGAAGAAGGAAGAGCAGAGACTCTTCTTCCTCCGCCAACTTCGGAAGTTCGGCATGGCGCAGGAGATTCTAACATGCTTTTACACTGCCATCATTGAATCGATCCTCTGCTCTGCCATCTTGGTCTGGTATAGGGGAGCCACCGCCAGCGACCGGCACAAACTACACAGGATCATTAGGTCGGCGGAGAGGATCATTGGTAGACCTCTGCCTCCACTTGACCACCTGTACAACACAAGACTGAGAGCCAGGGCACTGAGGATCGCAAGCGACCCCTCTCACCCAGGCCACGGTTTTTTCACCCCACTTCCACTGGGGCGCAGACTCCGAGCCGTCCCCACCAAGACCACCAGACACAAGATCTCTTTCTTCCCGATGGCCGTTAGCCTCCTGAACTCTCTTAATATTCTATCACCCTCTTTCAGCGCCTTACCACCTGCTTAGGAGCGACAGTCTTTAGCAGTGGGTTTTTGAAGGAGGAACACCGGAGCTGTTTGTATGTTGTATATTGTATATCCAATGCTGTTTGTATGCTGTATATTGTGTTTGTATGATTGCATATTGTGTATGCCCATATTTGAGTATGAGGTATTACTGTCATTTTAACGTCTCTCCTTCCTATGTTCTTTATTCTATGTACCGCCCCTTTGTGCCAAACCCAATTCCGGGCTTGACCCAGTCATGCTTGGCGAAATAAAATGATTCTGATTCTGATTCTGAATTATGTAGGCCCCCCTCCAGATTTCCCCATACTCCCTAATGTTAATTGACCCCACCAGCTTCTGGTTCTGGCCAGGTGTCCCCCATTCCGTGGTGACACCCAGTGCGGCCTTGTGCCCTCCGCCCTTAGTATGTCCGGTCTGGAAATAGTGCTTAACTGTATATACTCGCATATAAGGCGACCCCCATATAAGCCGAGGTGCCCACTTTTCCCTCAGAAACAAGGAAAAAATTATGTACTCTCGTATAAGCCTCCTCCCCCCCCGCCCCCCCACACACACACAGTATAGCCCCTCTAGTAGCCAGATTTTCCCCGGTACAAGTCATTCCTTCTCCCCATTGCCAGATGTGCACCAAGGATGATACAGCTGTGTCTCAAAACTCCACTAGATGGCATCATAGATATGAGACACAGCGATTGCCATACAGGGAGTCAGCTGGCAAGAGCAGGATCATTAATGCACAATCCTTACGCTTCTCTGCCAGTAACAAAACCTGCTCCATTATATGTTCTGCTCCACTGACTAGCACATAAGCCAAGGGGTAACTTTTCAGCACATTTTTTTGTGCTGAAAAATTAGGCTTATACACGAGTATATACAGTATCTTTTATACCCTGGGTGTGACCAGATCTCTGTTCGTTAAGGTGTCCAGTAGAACACCATCATGAGGATGAATGGTGATAAACTCTTCTGTTTACATCTGGCTGATAACTGGGGGAACAGGGCATTACTGAATAGCCAGCCAAGCCACCAGAATGTCTTCTCTCAGGTGGCTGATAACAGGTGATCCAGGACATTACTCAATAGCCAGCCGAGGCACCAGAACTTCCCACAAATAAAACACACTGACTTAAGTCATAAACTTTGTGTCGAATTTGACTTTTACCCAAATCCTAATGGCAACAGTAGCCTCAGGTAAAATGGGAGAGTGAACTCACAGACATCACAATCCGTGCTTATATTGAAATCTCACGCAGCTCTTCTGTGTGAAGAAAGGATACAACTATGCTGATTTTTCCAGCTGTCCCAGGCTCCCAGGTGGTCGAGCTCTGACCGATAACCAGATCCTCCAATTCGAAATGCGTTCCCGAGACCTTACCGTCATAAAACAAAAGCGATTAAAGAATGGCAGCATCTTTAAAAGACCACAGTTCTAGTATTTTCCTTCAATCCATGCCCGGCAGGCAGAGAACCATCCTGCAGAGATGCGACGGCAAGTCAATGGCGGCTGTATAGGTCAAGAGATACGTGTCAGCGGTGAGGTATGGCTGCAGGACCGCTAACTCTATTAGAGAGTTATTGATTACTCAACTGGCACAACATGCACTGTGAGATGAAGAGCCCTTAGCAAAACCAGACCTGTGTTTTCCAACCGAGCACATCAATGCAGGAACAAGAGAAAGGCTATTAGAGAACTTTGAGAGCCTGCAGGAGCAAGACAAAACTTGTTCATAATACCAAAAAGAAAGTCGTGCTCCAACTTCAGCAGGGTAGAGCGTACGGCGGTGACCTGTGCCGAATACAACGCCGGGAAATGGCAAGGCCTGAATGCTGATCAGGGCGAGACAAAAGCCACAGATCTTGGCTGGGCGTGTGATTCCCACTACAAGGCCGTAGCAGTAATTAAAGCACAACAAAAAAAAAGGCCCCTGGAATTGGAGGCCTGTGGCTCATGGCTCTTTATTTCATTTACCAGACAGAGTCATAAAGGTGGATTTCGATGTTCTTTTTTGTCACAGCTGATTAAGCAATTGAAGCCGATGGCAGAAACAAAAAAGAAAGATTTGATCATACAAAGATATATATTTTTTTAAAGGTTGAATACTGTGTAAGTAGGAAGATGGGATTGGGAGGCATGTGAGAGTAATTCTAATACACTGTACAGCACGATGAGAAAGATTAAAAAATATATATGTTTTCAGGTACGTCAGAATAGCTATTTTTTTTTACATATTTTTAAATTTTTTTTGGGGGGGAGGTTTAGTTTGTTTGGTTCAATATTAATATTTTTTATTATATCACAAATGGAAACTTGACGTTTGTTGGGAGCTCCACCTAGTGGTCCGGCTGACCAAATTTTGGAGCAAAAACGGTCTTTGTTTTCCTGCTGTGGCAAACACCAAAAAATGTGATGCTTCACTTTAATTAAAAATTAGCATGTATGTAAACTGGTTCTTCACAGGTCTATTTGTAATTGTATTTCCATTAATTTTCAATCCGCAACCAGCTAAAAATTTCAATAGAAAGTCGATGTGAGTAGTGCTCATATAGGCAAAGATTTCATATCAATATTCTATGTCAAGGGTATATCCAAAGGTGCAGCCTGTGATCCTAACTCTGCCACTAAATAATCAGGAAGACCACATGTCATAACCTCCCCCCTGGCAGGTTACTTACACTGGGGGACTACTTATACTGAGGGACATTTCTCACTACCTATACTGGGGTACTGGGGCAGGGGTATTTATACTGGGAGGAACTTCTCATTTTCTATTCTAGGGAATGGCTACTTGTTTATCTTGAGGCAAGTGGCTATTACATTACTTTATCTGGAGGTATGTGACTACTTGATAATTTTATACCCATGCTTAGCCTTTTTAGGCACAACCTGAAAACTATGGGCGTAGGGCCCGCGGTCGCAGGGGTCGCCGTGGCGACCGGGCCCACCTCCTAAAGAGGCAAGGGAGGGGCCCGGGGGCCTGGACCCCCCAGGTGTTAAAATCTGGCTCGCGGAGGCAGAGCAGGATCCTGCAGCGCAGCGGAGCAGCCCGTTTCTCCCGGAGGCAGAGCAGGGCTACGGCAAGATGGCTGCCGAAGCCCTGCACTAGAGACTATTTGTGTCTCCAGTACAGGGCTTCGGGCGCCATCTTGCCGTAGCCCTGCACTCTGCCTGTCAGCGAGGGAGAAACTGGCTGCTCCGCAGCAGGATCGTCGCTAGAGGAGCTGCACGAGGGAGGCTGGTTGCACGTCGGGGAGCTCACTTCAGAGGCTGGCCAGGTGAGTGAATTTTTTTTATTTGTACAGGTTTATTTTCTGGTGACTGCTCCCCACATAACGATTATTTTCTGGTGACTGCTCCCCACATAACGATTATTTTCTGGTGACTACTCCCCACATAACGATTATTTTCTGGTGACTACCCCCACATAACGATTATTTTCTGGTGACTGCCCCCACATAACGATTATTTTCTGGTGAATGCCCCCACATTGCGTTTATTTTCTGGTTAATGCCCCCACATTGCGTTTATTTTCTGGTGAAAGCTCCCACATTGCGTTTATTTTCTGGTGAAAGCTCCCACATTGCGTTTATTTTCTGGTAAATGCTCCCACATTGCGTTTATTTTCTGGTGAAAGCTCCCACATTGCGTTTATTTTCTGGTAAAAGCTCCCACATTGCGTTTATTTTCTGGTGAATGCCCCCACATTGCGTTTATTTTCTGGTGAAAGCTCCTACATTGCGTTTATTTTCTGGTGAATGCTGCGCACATAACGATTATTTTCTGGTGAATGCTGCGCACATAACGATTTTCTGATGAATGCTGCGCACATAACAATTATTTTCTGGTGAATGCTGCGCACATAATTATTATCGGGTGAATGCTGCGCACATAACAATTATTTTCTGGTGAATGCTGCGCACATAATAATTATTATCGGGTGAATGCTGCGCACATAACGATTATTTTCTGGTGAATGCTGCGCACATAACGATTTTCTGATGAATGCTGCGCACATAACAATTATTTTCTGGTGAATGCTGCGCACATAATTATTATCGGGTGAATGCTGCGCACATAACAATTATTTTCTGGTGAATGCTGCGCACATAATAATTATTATCGGGTGAATGCTGCGCACATAACGATTATTTTCTGGTGAATGCTGCGCACATAACGATTTTCTGATGAATGCTGCGCACATAACAATTATTTTCTGGTGAATGCTGCGCACATAATTATTATCTGTTGAATGCTGCGCACATAACAATTATTTTCTGGTGAATGCTGCGCACATAATAATTATTATCGGGTGAATGCTGCGCACATAACGATTATTTTCCTTCAGACTGGCATCTTGCTAATAATTGCCCTATTACCTCTGGGTGCTGCGTATGATTGCAAATTGAACGTGGCAGCCATGCTGCTGGAAAGCGGAATTGATATAGCCATGCCATGCACAGCTATGGGAATTTGGATATGTGTGTGCTTCGGGTGTTGCGAGGGGGGGGGGGCACATCCATATTCCGCATCGGGGCCCAGAGGTTTCTAGCTACGCCACTGCTGAAAACTCACCTCTTCAGGCAAGCATACTCCCTCTTAGGGCACCCTGGCAACTGACCACCACTTTACTATCTCATACACAGCCTCCCTTCAGCTATTCTCCTATCCCTTAACCCTGTAGACCATAAGGCCACAAAAGAACACAGACGAAAAGAAATATATGTGAGATAAAAAGTTATTATTATGGGGTAAGGGACTTATGGGACTTGGGGGGGGGGGTGTTACAGTTTCAGTGTTTGCCTTAGGTACTATATTACCCAGATACATCCCTGTCTATGTCAAATAGTCTGTATGGCTGTTTAGACGCGCAACTGGTTATTGCCATATACTATAGGCTGGACAAAACCTAGAACATTTAGCACCAGAGCTGCAGCCCCCTGGGCATGATCTATAGGCAGTAGCAGTGTTAGGGAGTCTTGCCCAAGGTCTCCTCACTGATTAGGTGCTGGCTTACAGAACAGGCAGAGCCAAGATGCAAACCCAGGTCACCTGTTTCAGAGGCGGAGCCCTTAACCAGTACACTATCCTGCCCCTGGAAGCAGCTTCCCCCTTACCTTTAAGAAATCACCCCTCCCTTCTACAGCTTTCCCCAACCCCCACATGTGCCACCCCTGTAGGCCATAGCCAGTGTGGTCTGTGCAGGATTCTGGCCCGGCTTTCATCTCCTTTCTCCATTTCCAACCATCCGTGATACAATAAGGTCTATTTTTTCTTAACCTGTCTTCTGAGCCAAAGTCGTCAGTGGAAATGGTTTTAAAAATGTTGCCAAACTAATAAAGAGGCTATTGTGTGGCAGTCATTGAAGCCGTTCCTCCCGTATTCACCTGCAAATGAGCTGAGGCAGCCAGTGGAGGGTACTCTCTGTGAGAAAGATGCCTGATATTCAGGTACAGGGGAATTGTTAGAAGCCATGAGAGCGTGAAATGCAGCTATCCTCACTATTACGCCTGATTGTCCTGTTCTTATCGCAGCCATTTTACACGGGATTACATAGCTGCCAGCGCTCTGCTTCATTGCATGGGATCCATAATTGGAATGTTACAGCCAACTGTGACTTGTGACTTCCTCTCTAGACACAAGTAGCAGAGATATCTTCCATGCTCTCTGATCAGCCATAGGGGGACAGGGCAGGGGGTGGGGGGTGATGGGCAAATCTCTCAAGATTCCCACTCTCCGCACCATGAAGATGTGACTTTTCAATCAACTTTTTTTTTCCTAAATACTACATTTTACTTTGTAAAACAAACATCACCCTTTAAAGAGTAACTGTCAGGCTGCAAAAGCTAATTTAAACCTCTATTCTCCAGTATTAAACAGTTTAGAAGGAAGCCACAAAGGCAATACTGAAGTTAAAAATCTCTCTTACTTTTGATGTGTGCTGAACAGCAAGGCTGTTATTCCAAAGCTCCTAAAAGTACGAGAGGCCGCATAACATACTGCAAAGCATTCTGGGGCTGCTTCTTCCCACCTTGGGTCCTCCCCTCGGCTGCTAGTGAGAAGTTACAGGCTCAAGTTACAGCAGCTTGTAACTCAGCCCAGCTCACAGCAATGAAAAATCACGGCATATGTTCCGTTAGAGTATACTGCATGAGTCCGCTATTGTTCCTAGCCACATGGCTAATTAATATTCACTGCACAGTAGTGTTGTCCATTAGGATCTTTTTTGTGAGTCCAATCATCAGGAAGCAGGGAGGACATGACGACACAATTGGCTTCATAGGAGACAGACAACATGGAACCTGCCATGAGCTGTCAGGAGCATCATTCTCTGCAAATACTATATAAAACTTCTGTGAAATCCAAACGTGGACAGTGAAATGCATATGTAATGTAAGTACAGCCAATATTTAGCTACTGATATATGTGTTTTTTTTTTTCTCTGAGACCCTATACCTAACAGCTCCTCTTTAAAGCAGACCTGAACTCAGAACTTCCTCTTGGCTCTAAAAGATATGCAACAGCATAATAACCTTTAAGGCTCTTACACAGTGGGACATTGCATTGCAGGGGATTTAAGGTCGCATAACGGTCCCCTAACGCAATGTAGAGCCGCGTTATGCGGCTCTTGGTGCGCCGTTTTCGTTCGATAGAACCGGCAATGATTCATATGAATCGTTGCTAGCAGGCAGAGAACAGAGAATGATTCATATGAATCACTGCTAGCAGGAAGAAAACTGAGAATGATTCATATGAATCATTGCTAGCAGGCAGAGAACCGAGAATGATTCATATGAATCATTGCTATCAGGCAGAGAATGATTCATATGAATCATTGCTAGCAGGAAGAGAACTGGCATTGCAGTGCAGTGAATATTGATTAGCCATGTGGCTAGGCAAAATAGCTGATTCTCCCCTCTTGCCCATAGACATTGCCTGATGAGTGCTAATGACTAAATAGAGTGCACCTGTGTGTAATCTAATGTCAGTACAAATACAGCTGCTCTGTGAAGGCCTCAGAGGTTGTCAAAGAGAATATTGGGAGCAACAACACCGTGAAGTCCAAAGAACACACAAGACAGGTCAGGGATCAAGTTATTGAGAAATTTAAAGCAGGCTTAGGCTACAAAAAGATTTCCAAAGCCTTGAACATCCCACGGAGCACTGTTCAAGCGATCATTCAGAAATGGAAGGAGTATGGCACAACTGTAAACCTGCCAAGACAAGGCCATCCACCTAAACTCACAGGCCGAACAAGGAGAGTGCTGATCAGAAATGCAGTCAAGAGGCCCATGGTGACTCTGGACGAGCTGCAGAGATCTACAGCTCAGGTGGGAGACTCTGTCCATAGGACAACTATTAGTCATGCACTGTACAAAGTTGGCCTTTATGGAAGAGTGGCAAGAAGAAAGGCATTGTTAACAGAAATCGTAAGAAGTCCCATTTGCAGTTTGCCACAAGCCATGTGGGGGACACAGCAACCATGTGGAAGAAGGTGCTCTGGTCAGATGAGACCAAAATGGAACTTTTTGGCCAAAATGCAAAACGCTATGTGTGGCAGAAAACTAACACTGCACATCAGTCTGAACACACCATCCCCACTGTCAAATATGGTGGTGGCAGCATCATGGGTGCAGGGTGCATCTCTTCAGCAGGGACAGGGAAGCCGGGCAGAGTTGATGGGAAGATGGATGGAGACAAATACAGGGACAACTTGGAAGAAAACCTCTTGGAGACTGCAAAAGACTTGAGATTGGGGCGGAGGTTCACCTTCCAGCAGGACAATGACCCTAAACATAAAGCCAGGGCAACAATGGAATGGTTTAAAACAAAACATATCCATGTGTTAGAATAGCCCAGTCAAAGTCCAGATCTAAATCCAATCGAGAATCTGTGGCAAGATCTGAAAACTGCTATTCACAAACGCTGTCCATCTAATCTGAGTGAGCTGGAGCTGTTTTGCAAAGAAGAATGGGCAAGGATTTCAGTCTCTAGATGTGCAAAGCTGGTAGAGACATACCCTAAAAGACTAGCAGCTGTAATTGCAGCAAAAGGTGGTTCTACAAAGTATTGACTCAGGGGGCTGAATAATTACGCACACCCCACTTTGCAGTTATTTATTTGTAAAAAATGTTTGGAATCATGTATGATTTTCGATCCACTTCTCACATGTACACCACTTTGTATTGGTCTTTCACGTGGAATTCCAATAAAATTGATACATGTTTGTGGCAGTAATGTGACAAAATGTGGAAAACTTCAAGGGGTCAGAATACTTTTGCAACCCACTGTGTGTATGTGTGTATGTATGTATATATATATATATATATATATATATATATATATATATATATATATATATATATATATATATATATATATATATATATATATATATATATATATATATATATATATATATATATATATATATATATACATACAGTGGGATGCAAAATTTTGGGCAGCCTTGTCAATCGTCATGATTTTCCTGTATACATCATTGATTGTTACGATAACAAAATGTCAGTTAAATGTATCATATAGGAGACACACAGTGATATTTTAGAAGTGAAATTAAGTTTATTGGATTTACAGAAAGTGCGCAATAATTGTTTACATTAAAATTAAGCAGGTGCATAAACGTGGGCACTGTTGTCATTTTATTGATTCCGAAACCTTTAGAATTAATTATTGGAACTCAAATTGGCTTGGTAAGCTGACCTACATACACAGGTGAATCCAATTATGAGAAAGAGTATTTAAGGGGGTGAATTGTAAGTTTCCCTCCTCTTTTAATTTACTCTGAAGAGTAGCAACACGGGGGTCTCAAAACAACCCTCAAATGACCTGAAGAGAAAGATTGTTCACCATCATGGTTTAGGGGAAGGAAATAGTTTAGTTATTTGGACATAACAAGAGGTGCTATGCATGGAGGAAAAAGAACACAGCATTCCAAGAAAAACACCTGCTACCTACAGTGAAAGTTGAGGGACGCATGGATTCCACTCAGTATCAGCAGATTCTGGAGACCAATGTCCAGGAATCAGTGACAAAGCTGAAGCTGCGCCGTGGCTGTTTTTTTGAACAAGACAATGACCCTAAACACTGCTCAAAATCCACTAAGGCATTTATGCAGAGGAGCAAGTACAACGTTCTGGAATGGCCATCTCAGTCCCCAGACCTGAATATAATTGAAAATCTGTGGTGTGAGCTAAAGAGCGCTGTCCGCTGTAATTTCTGCAAAAGGAGGATCTACTAAATATTGATTTTGTTTCTTTCTTGTGGTGCCCACATTTATGCACCTACCTAATTTAGTTTAAACAATTATTGCCGTAGCTGAGACAAGGTCCTCCAGTACCCAAGGCTGAGACACCAAAGTGCGCCCCTCCATCCCTCCCTCCCCAGCTGCCACACACTTATTGCTATTAGACTAAGAGGCGCCACAGGGCCCACAACCTCCCCAACACCTTAATATCTAGTTCTCTGGACTGCAGTCACTGACATGTATCCCCTTTTCTTATTTCTTTGTGCTTCAAACACATAAGGGGAAGGATAGCTGAATGAATTGTGCGCCCCCTCCTACACTGCGCCCTCAGGCTGCAGCCTCTCTTGCCTCTGCCTCGGTCTGGCCCTGATTATTGCACACTTTCTGTAAATCCAATAAACTTTATTTCACTTCTTAGATATCACTGTGTGTTTCCTATATGATATATTTAACTGACATTTTTTATCGTAAAAACCAACGATTTATACAGGAAAATCATGACGATTAAGAAGGTTGCCCAAACTTTCACATCCCACCATATATACATATACACACATCTATATAGTGCTGCGATGTGTAGCTGCTTCACTGCACAGTGTTACTGTCAGTCATATCAGACCCACAGCGTGTGTTAGCACTACAGCCACCAAATAATATCACTGTCAGGTTTCAGTGCCATGCTGTGTGTGACAGGGTTAAACTCAGACCTCCAAACAGCACAATAATAAGGCTGCCACTAGATGGAGCTCTGCTAGGATTGCAATGTTCTGGGGAGATACAGGGCCTGAGGCTCATATTAAAGTTGGACATCAACTGAGCCACATGTCTGTCTCTTCTCTGTTTAAAACAGGTTAGTGTTTATAACTATAGGCAGAATACTAATGTTGTCTGGATAAAATATACTTGTTCCTGTTGCTGTGTTAGCCTATGGGCTTGTCTATGCTAGTTCTTATAACTATAGGCAGAATATGTATGACTAGATAGAATATACTTGTTCTTTACTATGACAGCCTATTGGTTTGTCTGTTTTCTAGTCCGTATATCATTGCATTATGCTTATAAAAAGAGATATATTAAAGTTGGACATCAACTGAGCCACATGTCTGTGTCTCTCCTCTGTTTAAAGGGAAGGTTCAGGGACTCTACGGAAAAAAATAAAAATCCAAATCCACCTACCTGGGGCTTCCTCCAGCCCGTGGCAGGCAGGAGGTGCCCTCGCCGCCGCTCCAGAGGCTCCCGGTCGTCTTCGGTGGCCGACCCGACCTGGCCAGGCCGGCTGTCAGGTCTGGCTCTTCTGCGCTCCAATGTGCGTCTCACTGGTGCGCGCTGACGTCTTCTGGGCTGTACTGCGCAGGCGCAGTAGTTTTGAGCCTGCGCAGTACAGCCCGGAGGACGTCCGATGACGTCAGCACGCACCAGTGAGACGCACATTGGAGCGCAGAAGAGTCCGACCTGGCAGCCGGCCTGGCCAGGTAGGGTGCGCCACCGGAGGAGACCGGGAGCCTGCGGAGCCGCGGCGAGGGCACCTCCTGCCTGCCAAGGGCTGGAGGAAGCCCCAGGTAAGTGGATTTGGATTTTTATTTTTTTCACAGAGTCCCTGAACCTTCCCTTTAAAACAGATGCTGCTGGCTGCATTGTGGCACTAGTCTGCACACAGTCCACCACTGAACATTGGTAACATTTGCCATCTTCTTGTCTTATCAACAGGCCTTACCACACCTGGCCCTACAAAAAAAAAATTATAATTATTACCCTGGCAGGCTGGCGCAGCCAGTTACTCCAGGCCCCCTAATCCTACTTCAATGATTATTAACCTGGTGCATGCCAGTTATTTCAGGCCTCATTTCCGCTCTGGCCACCGGCACAGCTTTCCTGCACTGTCAACCATCCAGCAAGCCCCCTGGTCCACTTCAATTGGTTTTACCCCCTCCCCCCACCCCAAAGAAAATAAATACTATATATATATATATATATATATATATATATATATATATATATATATATAATTGTTACAACATTCGCGGACATGTTCATGAACCAAAAATCTTGATGTTTGGACATGCCTAATTAGGATTAGAGATGTTGCGAACTGTTCGCTCGGCGAACATCTCTGGGGCTTTTACTACTTCCAGGTCGTTCTGACCCGGAGTAGTACGCCTGCGCTGCCCGGCGAAGCGCGTCCTAGATCGCGCTCCTGTTACCGGGCACTCTCTGCGCATGTGCGTGACGTCGTTCATGACGTCATGCGCAGAGAGTGCCCGGCAACAGGAGCGCGATCTAGGACGCGCTTCGCCGGGCAGCGCAGGCGTACTACTCCGGGTCAGAGCGACCCGGAAGTAGTAAAAGCCCCATGTGTTCAGAGATATTCGCCAGCAAACGGTTCGGGAACCGTTCGCCACATCTCTAATTAGGATATGCTTTGTGATGCACCTGCATTGAATTCAGCTGTAATTTGTCACGTTGCCTTTCTGGTCCTGCGGATTATGCGTGCTACTCACCTTTCACCTCTCTCGATCACCAGCCTCTTTTGATCAGAATATTCCTTTTAATGTAACCCCAGATTTAAAAAAAAAAAAAAAAAAGGCAGATACTCACCTAAGGAGAGGGAAGGCTCGGTCCTAATGAGCCTTCCCTCTCCTCTCCCGGTGCCCTCCGTGCTGCGCTGTCTCCTCCGTTCGCGGAAGTCTTCGGGAGCCAAGTCCTCCCGAAGACAGGAGGCGCACACGTGAGTGCGTCGTAGAGGGCGCGTGCGCAGTGTAAAGTTTTATACATACCTGGGGCTTCCTCCAGCCCCCTTCAGGATAATCAGTCCCTCGCTGTCCTCCTCCGCCACCTGGATCTTCTGCTATGAGTCCAGGTACTTGAGCCCCCACTGATTGCCGCCCCTCTCAATCTCCCCTCACTGAGAGGTGCAGGGAGAGGCGGAGATACGCGGGCAGATTGACACGCATGGAGGCAGAGCTGCAGCTCAAAGCTCTGCCTCCATGGGCAGCAAACTCCACAAGCAAGAAAGTCGTGGATTTTGCAGGGGGGGATTTGGGAGGGGGGGGGGGGGGGGTAAAAAACCCTCGTTTTGCTGCGGGGATAAGGCGGTTTAGCAGGGCTTATAGTGCTTAACATTAATAAAAGTTAAAAAAGTGGATTTATACTCGCTTCAGAGTCTCTTTAAATTATTATTATTATTTCCGCAGCGCTGTACAGAGTTTATTTTGTCACTTAACTGTCCCTTAGAGCAGAGCTTTTCAACCTGTGGTACGCGTACCACCAGTGGTACTTTGCTGTTGGCCAGGTGGTACACTCCAAGTTTGATTGCCACTTAATTGCCTGCCTGCTGCTTGTCCTGGTCCCATCCTGCCTCCACAAAGTTTGGCTACTCCTTGCTCGCTCCTCACTGTGCTGCCCTGCAGCATAATTCAAAACTCAGATCAGCAGTGAGGAGAAAGCCAGGTGAATAGTGCACAGTGATGGTGGGTATACTTCAAATACAGGAAGTGACATCACTGCTTACTTCCTATAATTGAAGTATACATACCATCACTGCACCATTCGCTTTATTATCTCTTCACTGCGGTTAAGTACCAGTGGTGGTACTTGACATTTTTTCTGGCGATAAAAGTGGTACAGTTAGTGAAAAGGCTGAAAAACCCTGCCTTAGAGGGTCTCACAATCTAATCCCTACCATAATCATATGTCTGACGATATGTGTAGTGGTGTATATATCGTAGTCTAGGACCAATCTTTTTAGGAGGAAGCCGAATAAACCACCGTAGGTCGGGAGGTCCCTCGGCGTCCATCTGGCTCTTCTCCCAGGCCCTGCTCAGAAATGGCTCCCCGGCGGCACTGGGCCCGAGTGTCGGGCTCCTTCTTCCTGAAAGCTGACGTCAGTCATCACGGCGGCCGGCGTGACAGTACTGCGCATGCGCAATTAAACCGCACATGTGTACTACTGTCACGCTGGCCGCCGTAATGACGCGAGGCGGCCGGCGTGGTGACGATCGACGTCATCTTTCCGAAAGAGGGAGCCTGACACTCGGTCCCGGTGTCGCCGGGGAGCCATTTCTGATCAAGGCCTGGGAGAAGAGCCAGATGGACGCCGAGGGACCTCCCGACCTACGGTGGGCTGGAGAAAGCCCCAGGTAAGTTCAGATTTTGATTTTAGTTAGAGCTCGGAGTCCCTTTAAATATTCAATGCTAAAAATACATTTGTATGCAAAAAAAAATTAGTGTTCATCAGCCAGTATACTGCACATGTGCGGCTATTTAAATATTCAATGTGAAAAATCCATTTGTATGCGTAAATCCGGTTACGCATAAATTACACTATTATGCGTAATAACGATTAGTGGTTACGTTTACATGTGATATTTTTTATGAGTAATCTGCAAATTTTGCATTACGATACGTAATTGAGAATTAGGATGCATAATTTTTGCCCACCATTAATCACTCTATATCTCTTTTGGGATGTTTTACTTTCCAATAAGAGGTGTCCATTCAGTGTAGATACTAGATATATAGGTAGACAGTTCAGCAGAAAGATGGGATATAAATAGATAGATAGATAGATAGATAGATAGATAGATAGATAGATAGATAGATAGATAGATAAGATAAATAATAGAGGAAGATAGATGTTTTAGATAGGTGTGTATTTGCACTTTTCACCTGACCCCTCCTCCAGGCAAATTATAAGTAACTGGTTATTCTGGATTCAGAGACTTTCACTTTTGTTTCTCTTTCCTGCTACTAGCGATGGCGTCTGCTGATCTGAGCGAGGAGCTGGAGTGTCCCATCTGTCTGAACATTTATACAGATCCTGTAAGCCTGAGATGTGGTCACAACTTCTGCAGGGTCTGTATCGATCGTGTGCTGGATACACAGGAGCGGTCTGCAGATTATTCCTGTCCTGAATGTAGAGAGAAGTACAAGGATCGGCCTGGACTACACAGAAACATTGCTCTGAGGAACATAGCAGAGCGTTTCCTGTCTACTCAGCCAGAGCAGCAGTCCGAAGTCCACTGTACTTACTGTGTTGACTCTCCTGTACCTGCTGTTATGTCCTGTCTGATGTGTGAAGCTTCTATGTGTGATAAACACCTGAGAGTCCACAGCAAAGCGCCAGAACATGTCTTATGTGCCCCCGCCACCTCCCCGGAGACCAGGAAGTGCTCAATTCATAAGGAAATACTGAAGTATTACTGCACTGAGGATGCTGCGTGTGTCTGTGTGTCCTGCTATGTGATTGGGGGACATGTTGGCCATAAAATGATGTCACTGGATGAGGCCTCTGAGAAGAAGAAGCAGAAGCTGAAATCTGATCTGCAGACAATGATGGCAGAGACAGAGGAGGCTGAGAAAAGAGTCCAGTGTCTGGAGGAACGCAGGAGAAAAGCACAAGAAAAAGCAGATGGTGAGACAGAGAGAGTCACTGCCCTGTTCAAAGACCTCAGGAGACGGCAGGAGGAACTGGAGAAGAGAGTCCTGAGTGATATCATGAGGCGGGTACAATGCTATAATGATGTCATCAGACACCTGGAGATAAAGAAGGTAGAGCTGTCCAGGAAGATGAGTCACATTGAGGAGCTGTGTAACACGACTGATCCATTGACTGTCTTACAGAACTCAGAGACAGATGACTTGTGTGACACGAAGGACAGACATGATAAGCAGCTCCATGATGCAGGGGATCTGGATGTGGCCGGCATCTCGCACATGTTACACACAGGACTATCTGATATCCTATCTGGGGTAACTGGGGGGACCTATATACAGCCTGCAGACATATTACTGGATGTAAAAACAGCTAATTATTATCTACATATATCAGATGACAGGAAAACTGCATCTGTGTCAAAAGGGCAAAATCCCCCCAAAACACCAGAGAGATTTGAGGATTATCCTCAGGTGTTGAGCAGCCAGGAATTCTCCTCAGGGCAACATTACTGGGAAGTGGATGTTGGAAGATCATCTAACTGGATAGTCGGGATGTGTTACCCCAGTATAGACAGGAGGGGAGATCAGTCACTAATTGGCGATAATAACAAGTCCTGGTGTTTGCGCAGGGTTGATAATCAGTGCTCATTGACACATAACGGGGAAGATATCGATTTACCTGACAAGATCCCCAGTGACAGAATCAGGATATATCTGGATTATGAGGCTGGGCAGATCTCCTTTTATGCCCTGTGTGACCCAATCAGTCACCTCCACACCTTTACTGCCACCTTCACTGAGCCCCTCCATGCAGGGTTAGGTGTATGGGAAGGCTGTATAAAGATATCTGGGGGGTAGTCAGGAAGTGTGAGAGACTCGCCTACTGGTGACATCACAGGAAGATAATTGTGATTGGCTTGCTGTCCTGCCAGTAATTGGTAGCATCTTGCGATTTTCAGGGACAATTCCTGGTTTCTATCTTTAAAGCCAATGTGTACCGATAAAAAAAAAAAAAAAAAAAGTCAGATACTCTCCTAAGGAGAGGGAAGGCTCGGTCCTAATGAGACTTCCCTCTCCTCTCCCGGTGCCCGGTCCCGCGCAGGATCCCCCGTGGCAGTATTCGATCAGTTCGGTCAAATACTGCCGCTTCGGAAGTCTTCGGGAGCACTCGGGCTCCCGAAGACGGGCCCCTCCATACTGCTCATGACGCACTTGCGTGGGTCTATGACGCACTCACGCGTGCGCAGTATGGAGCGGCCCGTCTTCGGGAGCCCGAGTGCTCCCGAAGACTTCCGAAGTCCCCCGTGGCGGGGGATTTGAACGGAGGATCCACCGAGCACCGGGAGAGGAGCGGGAAGGCTCATTAGGACCGAGCCTTCTCTCTCCTTAGGTGAGTATCTAATTTTTTTTTTTTTTTTTTTTTAATCGGTAACCATTTACTTTAATAATTATATCCTAAAATCCTCATTTGTTGACACATTAGTATTTCTTTATACACATTAGTATTTCTTTATCTGTTACTGATATTGTAATCTCTATTCTCTGTATTACTTCCAGCGATGAACTGCCTGTGATAAGGAACATGTAACATGAAACAAATGATGTCTCTTTCTTTTTCTTACACTATAGTCTTATTTTATATTACAGCATAAATGCATGTTATTAAGCAGATAAACAGGAAGCATTAAGGGTTGGTTTACACGGGCTTCTGCTGAGCTTCTCGAACGCTGTGTATGCCAACGTTTAACAGCTACGCTTTTAAAGGGACTCCGAGGAGTAGCTAAAAACAAAATCGGAACTTACCTCGGGCTTTCTCCAGCCCACCGTAGGTTGGGAGGTCCCCTGGCGTCCTCTTGGCTCCTCTCCCGGTCCCTCCTCTGAAATCACGACTGGCGACACCGGGGCCGAGTGTCGGGCTGACACTTCCTGAACGATGACGCTCGTCGTCATCACGCCGGCCACTACGCATCATCACGGCGGCCGGCATGACAGTACTGCGCATACACGGTTTGCAGTTAGAAAAGCGTCATCGTTCAGGAAGTGTCAGCCCGACACTCGGCCCCGGTGTCGCCGGTCATGATTTCTGTGAAGGGACCGGGAGAGGAGCCGAGAGGACACTGGGGGACCTCCCGACCTACGGTGGGCTGGAGAAAGCCCCAGATAAGTTCTGATTTTGTTTTTAGCTATTCCTCGGAGTCCCGTTAATGGCTTTCAGGAGAGTGTTTTCCGGGCTTTTGGTGGCTTTTGCAGGAAGTATACGGAAAGGCTCGGCTTTTATTGACTTTCAGTGCCTTTTGCTGGCTTTTAAACGCCTTCTAGAAGCTGCATGTTGCTTTTGAGATGGGACCACGCCGGAATCAACTGCCAGGCTTTCATGAAAGCCTGCAAGAGCTTGTACGAAGCGCTCCCATTCACTTGCATGGGACAGCGGTAGATCCCTAAAATGTTACTTTAAGCGCTTTTATTGGCTTTCAGTGGCTTTTGCTGGCTTTCAAATACCTTCTAGAAGCTGCATGTTGCTTTTGAGACAAGACAAGATGCTGGGATAAACTGCCAGGCTTTCATGAAAGCCTGCAAAAAGCATACTAAACTCTCCTATTCACTTGCATGGAATGGCAGCAGATCCCTAATTATGTTACTTTAAGGGCTAGTTCACACGGACATCTGCCGAGGTTTTGCTTGGCACCGCATTCAAATGCCAGCATTTAAATGCTGACGTTTAGATGCTAGCTTTTGAAGGCTTTTGGGAAGCCTTCAAGGCTAGCGGTTCGGGTCCCTACACTGGTTTCCCAGCGTTTACCGCCTCTGAAAGCAACATGTTGCTTTTGAGACTAGATGCGACACCAGAATTTATGAAAGCCTGCAACAGCTTGTCCTGAACGCTTCTATTTACTTGGATGGGACAGCGGTACATTCCGAAAAACGTCACATCTAAAATGTTGCATTAAACGCCCGGAAAGCGTCCGTGTAAACCAGTCCTTAGGCCCCGTTCAGACTGCAGAACGCAGACCGCAACGCATGCGGACCGCAACGCGTACGAACGCACGCCATCCGCGTTTGCATGCGTTGCGTGGCTGATCCCATCACTGAAAAGTGAATGGGACAGCCATGCGTTTTTACAAAAAATGCGTGCAGCATGCGTTCCCGGACCGCACAGGTCCGGAACGCATGCAGTGTGAACATCAGACATTGCACTCTATGCAATGTCTGATGTCGTGCGTGTCGGCCACCTGCACGCGTTTCCAAAACGCGGCTGGAAACGCGTGCAGTGTGAACGGGGCCAATATTTACTGATTCCACCGAGTCAGGGGTTGGGGGTCTTCAAATGCATTATTAGGTATGGACAGCCTTGTTTCAGGTATAACTCTGTAATGAGATGACATAATTATTATTAAGCATTTATAAAGCACTGACATCTTCTGCTGCAGTTTAGAGTATATAGTCATGTCACTGACTGTCCTCAGAGGAGCTCACAATCTAATCCTGCCACAGTCAGTCTAATGTCCTACCATATTATTATTATTAAAGGGATACTGTAGGGGGGTCAGGGGAAAATAAGTTACCCGGGGCTTCTAATTGTCCCCCGCAGACACCCTGTGCCCGCGCAGCCACTCACCGATGCTCAGGCCCCGCCTCCGGTTCACTTCTGGAATTTCAGACTTTAAAGTCTGAAAACCACTGCACTCGCATTGCCGTGTCCTCGCTTCCCCTGATGTCACCAGGAGTGCACGGTGCAGGCACAGACCATACTGGGCCTGCGCAGTCCGCTCCTGGTGCCATCAGCGGGAGCAAGGACATGGAAACGCAGGCGCAGTGGTTTTCAGACTTTAAAGTCTGAAATTCCAGAAGTGAACCAAAGGCGGGGCCGGAGCATTGGGGAGTGGCTGCGCGGGCACAAGATGTCTGTGGGGGACCATTAGAATCCCCGGGTAACTTCAACTCATTTTCCCCTAACCCCCCTACAGTGTCTCTTTAATCTACTGTATATAGCTTTGACATCTTCTGCATCATTTTAAAGAGTACTAACCTCCTGAGCGTTACGCCGCTCACGAGGTTTTGCAGCTTTTGGGTCCCCAATTTAACAGATTGCATGGCTGCAAAACCTTTCCAGCCATGTTGTTGTTTGCTAACCATTTCTTCACCACTTTGCTGTGTGTTTTGGGTCATTGTCCTGCTGAAAAGTCCACTGGTGCCTAAGGCCAAGTTTCTCTGCAGACTGCCTGATGTTGTTGTTGAGAATCCTCATGTATTGCTCTTTTTTCATGGTGCTGTTTACTGTGATTAGGTTCCCTGGTTCATTGGTTGAAAACACCCCCTAAGCATTAGGTTCCCACCACCATGTTTGACAGTGGGGATGGTGTTCTTTGGGTTGAAGGCTGCTCCTTTTTTATGCCAAATGGAGGAAACATCATTGTGACCAAACAATTACATTTTTGTTTCATCTGACCTTAACACAGAAGACCAGAAGTCTTCTTCTTTGTCCAGATGAGTATTTGCAAAGGCCAAGCGAGCTTTTGTGTGCCTTATCTGGAGAAGTGGCATCCTCCTTGGTCTGCATCCATGGAACCCAGCAGTGTGCAGTGTCTGTTGGATTGTCTGCCTTGAGACATTGCCACCCGCTTAACCCAGATTCACCAGGATGGCCTTGGGGGTGATCCTTGACTTATTTTTCCCCTCTCACTATCCTCCTGGCCACCACAGGTGTCACTTTTGGCTTCCGACTACGCCCTCTGAGATTTTCCACAGTGTGGAAGATCTTGTATTTTTTAATAATACTCTGCACTGTAGGCACTGGAACTTGAGAACATTTAGAAATGTCCTTATAGCCCTTTCCTGATTTGTGAGCAGCCACAATGTGCGGCTGCAGGTCCTCGCTGAGCTCCAGGGGCGCAGCTAAGGTTTTGGTGGCCCGAAGCAGTCCATAATTTGAGGAACCCATGCATGAAACAAATGGGCAGCCCCACCACAAAACAAAGTGGCGCGCGAAAAATTGGCGTGGCCAAAACATGTGAGAGGAGACAAATACTAGCAGTTTCTAGGCTAAATTGCACCCAGGGCGAGGGCGTAAAATTTGCCCTCCCACGTGGAGACAGGTATAGGTGCCCCCAGTATAGGTAGCCCGTATAGTTGCCCCAGTATAGGTTAGTTAGGTAGGTGCTGGCAGCATAGGTTAGATAGGTAGGTGCCCCCAGTATAGGTTAGATAGGTAGGTGCCCACAGTATAGGCTAGATAGGAAAGTGCCCCCAGTATAGGTTAGATAGGTAAGTGCCCGCAGTATAGGCTAGATAGGAAAGTGCCCACAGTATAGGTTAGGTAGGTAGGTGCACACAGTATAGGTTAGATAGGTAGATGCCCCCATATAGATTAGATAGGTAGGTACCCCCCAGTATAGGTTAGATAGGTAGGTACCCCCCAGTATAGGTTAGATAGGTAGGTACCCCCCAGTATAGGTTAGATAGGTAGATGCCCCCAGTATAGGTTAGATAGGTAGATGCCCCTAGTATAGGTTAGATAGGTAGATGCCCCTAGTATAGGTTAGATAGGTAGGTACCCCTCAGTAAAGGTTAGATAGGTAGATGCCCCCAGTATAGATTAGACAGGTAGGTGTCTCCAGCAATAGGGGCGGGGAGAACGGGTGAAGTTTCAACTCACCTGTCTCGGTCCTGCACGCAGCCTCTATGTTTTTCCTTTCCCGGCGTCTTTCGCATCGGTAAGAGCTCCCCCTATGATGACATGCGGTTACATCATCACAGGGGACGCTGTTACCATAGCGACAGACACCACACGCCGGGACAGGATGAAGATAGAGGCTGCTTGCAGAATCGAGGCAGGTGAGTTGAAACTTTGCTCTGCCCGCTTCCCCCGCCGCTGCGCTGCCAGCAGCAGAGCGAGCTCCCCTTTGTGTGAGGCCCCTAGTGGAGGCGTGGCTCGCCTGTATGCTGGCGGCGCCTCTGCTGAGCTCCTTTGTCTTAGCCCTGACTGTCCACATAGCAACTGCAGAGAGCTGCTGTTTTTCACCTGTTGAGTTGATTAAAACAGCTTTTCCCAATTAATCAGGGTAATCAGGAGCCTTAGAACAGCTTGAACTATTTGGAATGGCATAGAACTTTGGATTTTCCCACAGACTGGCAGTTTGTGAATAATTTTGGACTGGACACTTTGCTCAAATGTAAATAAAAGCTGAGAAATGTTATTGTTTCCACAATAATGCCTCTTGTACATCGTCTTAATATCTTTTGGAAGACACCTATGTCCTTTCCCTTCAAAAAAATACTTGATGGTTGCTTGGTGTGTATACAAGAACTAAACTACAAAACACTCTCGAGATGGTATTATACTTCACAGAAATTACACTGAATTTTCCCAACTAAAGACCCCAACTGCTGGAGGTGCAGTGTTTGTGTTGGCTCCCTCTCCCATGTCCTCTGGAGTTGCTCCAAACTAGTGCCGCTATGGAGAAACATTGAAAGCTTGGTCAAGGACATGACAAATCGAGAAATCTCTTTTTCAGCCCAGTTCTTCCTACTGCATGCAAACACATGGAGTATGACAGCATATAAAAATCACACTGTGATTCTCATTGTATAGAACAGGAATCACAAGCGCAAATCGCAAGATTTCATCTGCCAAATCATGATCGCGGACCCCAGCTCGATCACAGGCAAGCGGCAGGGAAGCCCCAAATGTCAACCAGCCCATAGTGATGTCTGTGCTTGTCCTCAGAGGAGCTCACAATCTAATCCTACCATAGTTGTAGGGCTTGATTCACAAAAGGGTGATAACTGAGTTATCACGCCTAAAAGCTTTGCATGTGAAAACTAGGGTGCTAAGTAGTTTGCACTCTAGTTTGCACGTGCAAACTAGGTGCAAACTACTTAGCACCCTGATTTAGATAGCTATATGTGCTCCCTTACCCCATTCGGATAGCCAGATGTGCCCCCCTTTAAATAGCCACGTGTGTGCCCCTTTAGTCAGATGTGCCCCCCTCTTCACCCTGTTTAGGTAGTCAGATACCCCCCTTTAGATAGCATTATTCTGCTGCTTTTAACACTTCTGCAGAGGGAGGGACAGAAGCAGGGGCACTTTGGGCAGCCAGCAAGCCGCCTCTGTGGGGGTGCAATGGCCGTGCTGAGCGCCCCCTTACAGTGCTGTGCCCAGGGACATATGTCCCCCTTGCCCACCCATCGTTACTCCTCTGGGGAAGAGTATGGTCTGCATGTATACACTGATGCTTCATAAATCCACAGTTATTATTAGACACAGGTGTAAGGGTTGTCGCACTTAGGTGAGACGCTCTGTGCGGTCACTTGATACACAAGAGTCCCGGCCGGTGACTCAGTGTGTGGTGGCAGTGCTCCTGCTCTCACCGGAGACCCCTCGCTTGTACTGCGGGAATCTCCGATGATCCGGCGCTTCTGACTGTGACGTCCCCCTGGGGTCCTGTCTGGGCAGCTTCCGTGTTCTCCACGTGCTCCTCTCCTCTCTGGACTTAGGGAGAGAACAATTCCTGTTCACTCCATGTGCTATGTAAGCTTGTAGATCTCTTAGGTTTTAGCCGGATCTGTACAAACATGGGTAGCACTCCACAGATGGTCCACTGGGGTTCAAATCGACATGTTTCGACGGACCCACACGTCTTTTTTTTTTTTTTTTTTTTTTTTTTTTTTAGGATCGATCCAGGAACCCTTTGGATAACTGCATTTTTTGAGCAATATATGCACTTTTGGAGCAATATATGCATCACACCTAAAAGGAAAAGCTCTCAATTTTGTGGTATTCTAATGCCTTTTTTCTCTTAAAGGGGACACCAGGAAGTTCCTTATGGTATGAGTGAAGTGTATGCAGTTTGATGGAACTTATATTGGTACTGTATTTTATTAATTTTGATTTTATTGAATAAAATATTTATCCAGCTCTCATACAAGGCATCCAGCACTCCCTATTTATACTATAATGTATATGTTACGGCCAGAACCCGAAGTTTGGCCACTTCTAGTTCTGGCCGGCCACTTCGGGTTCTGGCCGGCCAATGCGGGAAGTGGCCGCTGCGCTGCGGCCAATGTTAGAAATGGAATGATTCCTCTGACATTAATGTATCTTCTGGCCGCAGCGCAGCGTCCAAACGTATAACAATTTAGTTCATTTAATGCAATTCAGCCGGCGGCAATGTAACAATTCAAGCCGCCGGCTTTTTCTCTGCGCCTCTCTCTCTCCTCTTATGGGCAGCAGGCGGGGACACGCGTCTCCCCGGGAGTCGTTCGTCGCACCAGGAAAGCAGAGCGGGGAGGCTGCAGACATCGCTTCTGCCAGCACCCGCTCTGCAAGAACGGCAGGATTCCCCTGCCGCGACGAACGACTCCGGGGGGGACACTCGTGTCCCCGCCCGGCTGTCCATAGGAGAGCGACTGAGCGAGAGAGGCGGGGGGGGGGGGAGAAGGAGAGAGAGAGGCAGAGGAGGAGAGAGAGGCGCAGAGAAAAAGCCGGCGGCTTGAATTGTTACATTGCCGCCGGCTGAATTGCATTAAATGAACTAAGTTGTTATACGTTTGCCCGCTGCGCTGCGGCCAGAAGATACATTAATGTCAGAGGAACCATTTCTAACATTGGCCGCAGCGCTGCGGCCACTTCGCGCATTGGCCGGCCAGAACCCGAAGTGGCCGGCCAGAACTAGAAGTGGCCAAACTTCGGGTTCTGGCCGTAACATACATATCTCGTTTATAGTGGGTAGGAGGGTCTCATATAAGGGTAGCAGCAGGTTGAAAATAAATTAGATGATTATGATGGTCTACAGAGATTTGAGATTTGGTGCTCTACAGAGAGTCACTGGGCCACATTTATCAAAGCATTACCGACAGTTTTTTCTTCTAAAACTGTTCTAACCAGCAGAAGAACAGTTCTGCATGATAGTAAGAAACTTCCCAAATCCTATGTAATAGCAGCAGTTAAATGTGGATTTCTAGAGCTCTTCTACAGTTAAGAAAAGTGCAAATCCATTCCTTAACTGCTGCAGATTAACCCTTTCTGGACCAGCACCCTCTGCCCCCTTAAGGACCAGAGGATGCTGGTCCAGCAAACCGCCGCTTCCCGACAAATCGCCACAAGTTACCGTCGCTCCCGCCGGACACGTCGCTCTGTCCCCGCCGCAGGCTGCTCTCTCTGCCGTCGCTATGACGGCAGAGCGCTGTGCGCCGGTCAGGAGCCGCTTTCATTGGCTCCTGACCCTGTCATTCCATGTAAGCTAATGAGAGCGGCTTACATGAATGACAGGGCCAGGAGCCAATGAAAACGGCTCCTGCCTGGCTCACAGTGCTCTGCCGTCATAGAGGCGGCAGGGCATCACATTGCGGCGGGGGCAGAGTGGACCGAGCGACGCGGACGGGCTGGGGCGCGCGGTCAATGGGACGTAGAGTTAACGTCCGGTCAGGACCGCAGCGCCCCCTGCCCGACGTAGATTCGTACTCGCTCGGTCCGAAAGTAGTTAAGAAGTGCTCATTAGCAGTTCTACAGTGTAGGCTAGATGTGATTTGTGAAGGGCTCCTCCCCCCTCACTCAGAGCTTGCTGACAGCAGGTGTATTGGTTACCTCAGCAACAGCAATTCCCCTCACACACTGCACTGTCTGAGAGACCTTCTTAGCTCATTCTATTCCTTACAGTTAAAGAAGGAATCTGCACTATGTAATGATTTCTTAGGATGTCTGAGACAGTTCTGCACGGATTTCTGAAAACCTCCTAATCTTTTGTCTCAGACACTCTTGATAAATCTGGCCCACTGAGTCGTGTAACCCAGAGTTCCCCAACCCTGTCCTCAAGGCCCACCAACAGTACATGTTTTGCAGAAAACCACAAACCTGCACAGGTGAGGTAATTAGCATCTCAGTAGAGCTGATTAACTACCTCTGTGGATTTCCACACAACATGCACTGTTGGTGGGCCTTGAGGACAGGGTTAGGAAACACTGCTGTAACCTAATATTCTAATTATGCAGAATGAGCAGTGGAAGCTTTATATATTACCAGCTCCCAGTGATCGCGTCTCCTCCATTCCCTGGTTAGTTAGCAAGTGCCATGCAGCCAGCCAATCACCATGTGGGGACTGAAGCTGCATGGTGATTGGATGGCTGAATGGCACATGCTAACCAACTAAGAACTGGAGAAGACGCAATTATCGGGATCCGGTAATTTATAAGCTTTCGCAGCTCATTCTGCATAATTAGAATATTGGATTACAGGAGCTCCCCCCCCCCTTCTCCCCCCCGGCTCGCAGGCCAAACCCGCAGATCTCTCTAGGGGTGGGGTGCGCCCCAGCTATAGGTAGGTCCCTGGCAATAACTGTTTATTGGGTGAGTGTTTAAGGCAGTGGCGTAACTACAAACCTCGGGGCCCCGATGCAAACTTTGGACCCAGGCCCCCCCCCCCCCCCCTTAAATAGCCAGGAGCAGGACCGGATTTACCATTTAGGAGCCTGTAGGCGCAGAATTTCTGGTGCCCTAAACCCCGCCCCTCAGCATAGGCCACACCCCAGGTCAATCCCTACCCCCCCATAAAGTGTAGCTCTTATGGCCTACCACCCTTCCCCTAATGCTGGGTACACACCATGCGTTTTCCCGCTCGATCCGCGGGTCGATCGGGATCGATTCGATTATTTCCGACGTGCTTGATTCGGGTTTCGATCGTTCCTGCCGTCGATTTTGCATACTTAACATGCAAATCGACCGCAGGAACGATCAAAACCTGAATCAGGCACGTCGGAAATAATCGAATTGATCGCAATCGACCCACGGATCAAGCGGGAAAACGCATGGTGTGTACCCAGCATTAAGGGTGCTTCTCCCAAGGAGCCCTTGGACTGGGTAATAACCTCTCCCCCAACAACATTCCCCCCTTCCCCAGAAAGCATGCCTTTAAAACACACACAGTGGACACACACACACACACACTCTGGTACACACACTCTGACACACACATATACACACTCTGCACCACACACACTCTGGCACACACATACACACTCTGGCACACACATACACACTCTGGCACAGACACACATACACACACTCTGGCACACACACACATACACACACTCTGGTACACACACACATACACACACTCTGGTACACACATACACACCACACTCTGGCACACACATACACACACTGGCACACACATACACACACACACTGGCACACACACGTACACACTGCACCACACATACACACACTTTGTCACCCTCTTCCCTCCCCCCAGCAGCAAAGAATAAGTGAATACTTCACCCCAGCAGGCAGCCTTTGAACTTTACTTGAGGGAGGAACATCCCACACTCTCTCCGCGGCTGCAGCTGCATGAATCCTGGCTGTCGCTGATCCCATCCCATCATGCCTTTCCAGTCCAGACCAGATAGAAAGCAGCTACTCCGGAACGGCCACAAAGTCTCCCGAGTCCCGACTGAAGTCTGTGCTGTGCAAAGCGCCCCTCCCCCACTTGCAGGGGATCTAAAGCCACAGAGATCTGATACAGTGCAGAGCGGGCCGGGCAGCATGAATGTGAGAGTGAGTCGGGATGAGTGAGCAATGCAGAGGCCCGACTATAGCATCAGCAGAGCGGGTGGCTGCGCTGTCATGCGTACCCACGTTTTTAGAAGCCGGAAGCAAAGTGGAAGGGAGGCACGCTGGGAGGATGAGCGGGCCCTTGAGGGCCCCGGGCCCCGTCGCACAGGCGACTGCTGCGACCGTGGCCCCTACGCCAGTGCTTTAAGGATAATGCATGGACAGACCTGTTGTTGGGCTCTCTATTCTCTTTTCTGGAAAGAGTGGGAAGAAAGATGGAGTAGGACTCAGTGTGGACGATAGAACAATTGTATTGTTTGTTTGTGATCTATCATGACAGATCACTAATTATGATATCAGGCAGTGTCAGACTGGGAGCTGGAAAAGCTGAGGAAATCCACTTGCTGGCCAAGTAGCAGAAATCAGATGTTGCTGCTCACAGAAAAGACTTGCTGTAGGTTTCTATTGGGAGTGATAACACAGGGTTTCTGCTGCTTGGCCAGCAGGTGGATTTCCTCAGCTTTTCCACCTCCCAGTCCGTCATTGATGTCAGAAATGTTGAGGTACTCGCGTGATTTTTTTTTTTCTAAGAAGTTTAGCAAGGATCATTGTAAGGTGTGTATGTAGCTTCAGGACCATTTCTTGGTCAGGGCTACCGCCCTGGGCACAGACCGGCAAGTAGAAGGGGGGAGCAGGCAGAAGGACATAACCGCTAGCTAGACAATGACGCGTGGTGCAGACAAATGGAAGAAGAAAGAAGATTACCAGCGCAATCACCTTCCTTGACTCCTCCTGGGCTGCCTGCGTCAGACGTCAAGTCATCATCACGTCACCAAAGCATGATGACACCTGATGCCCTGTAGCGGTACTGCAGGCTGTCAGTGTGCGGAGCCCATGGGGGAGTCTACTTTCTGGGCTTTCTTTGCCTGTGTGTTTTCCTGGTCTCTGCTTCGTCCTGGATGAGCGGCTGGTCAGAGCGGCTTGTCACTGGTAAGTAGGCAGATCTACTTGTGACCTGTAAAAGTAGTACAGAGGCGCCAACAGGGTAAAAACAATATTTCTTTAAAATGGATAAAATGAAGTAGGTAGTGGTGGACTTACCCCTCCAAAACAGACACAAAAATTGCTGTTTTAAGCAAAAATCAGTTTATTTACATACTCTGAAAAAGGTGCAACGCGTTTCGCGGGTATATCCCACTTCCTCAGGCAATAAATAGGAGCATATCACCAATGCGGTCCGGTACATAGCCTGGCGCCTCTGTCTGTTTGTGACCTGTGGCTGTGTGACTGTCCCTAATGTGTAAGGGTTTGCGAGTTCACGGGGGTGGGGGGAAGGGGGCTCAATTTTTACACTTTCGCCCTGGATGCAATTTAGCCTACAAACTGCCTTGTGTAGCTTTAGTATATAGCATGCTCCAATATTACCTTTTTGTTTGTGTATGAAATAAGGCTTCTGCAGCTAACATACAATTTATGCTGGTCTGTGCAATGTGCGTGGTGCACATGGATGTATTTTGGTAGCTCCCTTTGGCGATTAGTTTGATGCATCTATCTGTCCCAAGAGAAGATGTCAGAATAGGTGCTCCTAATGCCTAGACAGGCTTGACACACTGAATGCGTGTATGTTTGTACTATGCAAGTTACAGGGCCAGATTTAGGAAACATACTAACGAAAGGAACCTATATGCGTTGTATGTGACTATGCAATAGACTTGTAGCAAAGACCCCAGCTTTCAACTTAGCTGTAGGGATAGCTTTAGTTCCTGCATGAGTTGTGCAAAAGAATTTGCATGAGAATTTGCATTCGAGTGTGCGGAGGGTTAATACTTTGCTGTTTTATTTGCCACACCACCTTTAGCATCTCCCTATTCCATACGTTTAAAACATTTAAATGTACTAGCTCGAGGTGAGAAGCCTGGTGTGTTTTTTTTTTTTTTTTTTCTGCAGCTACAAATCTTGACATTTTTATCACAAGACCAGAAGGAATTCGGCCGGAGGAGTTAGTTTCAGGCCTTGTGGGTTTGGCTTCTGCTGCTTTGATTCCATCATCCCGCTGTGCTGACTGTGGGGGGGAGGAGCACAGACTGAATCCCTCTAGAGTGTAGCCTATAACAATGACCACTTCAGCTAAGTATGGGGCTCTTGACCAGGGATTTATGCAGCATCAGTTAAAGTGAACTAAGCAGCTCCTGGCTTCAAATAGCTGCAAGGGCTGCCATTGTTTAGAAGCCAACCCCTGCTGTTTTACAACTAGCATTGTCCAGGCTAGGTGTTAAATTCTTCAACTGTAACTGATGTTTTCTGTTTGAAGTACAATGGGGGTTTGTTTGTGGTCAGTTAAGTCTAATGAGGTGATTTCTTATCTGTGTTCCACAGGTCCTTTGCGGATGGACAAAGTGGCTATTTTAACCCTTAGATGTAAAAAAAAATAGGTAAATTGAAAGTTTTTTTTTTTTTATATAAACCACATTTTTAGAATGCATTTTTAATTTGCTATAGAGCTGCCCTGGGTGTTAAAAATGATGCTTGGTTCACTTTAATCAACAGCTCCTAAACAGACAGTAACAAGCTGAGTAACTGAGAGCCGCTCGGATCTAGGAAGGCGTATTTTGCCTGGAGTGAGGCTTCAATTATGTGTTTTGGTGTTTTGTTCCTACAGATCTTTAGTAAACACGGCAGCGCTGTTTGCTTGCCTGGCACAGACGCGTCCCCGGTTGCCTCTGTTGACAGTTTGGCGGGTGCTTTACGGCGGGAGGGCTCCAGTGGAGCAGTGAAGGTCATTGTGCGGGAACAGCCCCCTCGCGGCCCATGACTCTGCCTCTTGTATAATAATGCAGATAGATTCTTTGTTTAAGGCAGTCACATACTGTAGACACAGGCAGGAATATATAATGGATTCTTCAGTCTGTGGGAGAGACCGAAACGAGGTCAGAATAAAAACAATTAGCTTAGAACCTGGGATCCGCTCGGTATACGTGTGTGCCGGCTCCAAGAGACGTTTGTTTTAGGGGGGTGAAGACAAGCTTCAGAGGAGAAGCCATGGAGGCATTTTCAAAGATTAAATTAATATTTTTCTTCATCATCATTTGTATGTGTTCTGCTTGCTTTGAGACTGAACTGAATAAAGGGATTGATCTCACCGAACATATTTTTCTCCCGTTTTTTTTTTTTTCTCACAAGAAATGTCTCCACACATCTTCAAGTCAAAATCTTTTTTAATCTCAGTTACTCCCACACATGAAATGCAGCAAAAAGCTACTCCACATATGAAATGCAGCAAATGCTACCCAATATATAAAATGCAGCAAACGTTTACACCCATATATGAAATGCAGCAATTATTATTTCCCACATACGAAATGCAGCAAGCGTTAAGCCCAGATATGATGCAGCAAACGTTACCCCATGTATGAAATGCATCACCCCCCAAATATGAAATGTAGCAAATATTACCACCCACATATGAAATACAGCAAACATTACCCTAACACATTGGAAATGCAGAAAACATTACCCCCACTTCAGAAATCCAGAAAATGTTACCCCCCCACATAAGAAATGCAGCAAATCTTACAACCCACAAAATGAAATGCAGCAATGGTGATTGCTCACATATGAAATACAGCAGACTTTATCCCCCCATGTATAAAAAATAAAAAATGTTACACCCCACATATAAAATGCAGCAAACTTTACCCTCCACAAATGAAATGAAGAAGACATCAACCCCAGGGCCGGCCCTAGACTTTTTGCCGCCTGAGGCAATTTTTTTTAAAATTGCCGCCGCCGCCCCCCCCCCCCCCCCCCGTGGGGGGGCCGCCGAGCTGGAGGGGTAGCTGGCAGGAGGGGGGTATTGGGCCTAGCGGCGGGGAGGGGGGTCGGACCCCCCCCTCCCTCGCCTGGGTCCCCCGTCCTCCGCTCCCCTCCAGCCTTAAATAGAAGCAGCCGCTATGTGATGTGTAAGAGGAACGGGCGGGGAGGACACTCACCTCTTCCCAGCGTGCGCTCCACTGACGTCACTTCCTGCAGCGTTGCAGGAAGTGACGTCAGTGGAGCGCACGCTGGAACGAGGAAGAGGTGAGTCCTCCCCGCCCGTTCCTCTTACACATAGCGGCTGCTTCTATTTAAGGCTGGAGGGGAGCGGAGGACGGGGGACCCAGGCGAGGGAGGGGGGGTCCGACCCTCCCCGCCGCTGGCCCAATACCCCCGTCCTGCCAGCTACCCCTCCAGCTCGGCGGCCGGCTCCCCGCACCCACGGACGGGCTGGTGCCGCCCCTGGAAATTTGCCGCCTGAGGCAAAAGTTTCACCCCGCCTCATGAGCGGGCCGGCCCTGATCAACCCTATATATGAAAAACAGCAAATGATACACCCCCACACCCACTTACACACACTCACACTCTCTCTACCTGCTGCTGCAGTACCTGTGATCCCTTCAGTGCCATCTCATGCATGTTGGGGCCTTGCCCAACAACTCCGGTGGCTCCATGCAGTGACGGGACATGGAGCCACACACAGTCATTAGACCCAGCCTGAACATAGCCTGGGTCTAATGACCATGTGTGGCTCCAAGCCTAGCGAGAGAGCGGTGTCGGTTCCATGGCAACAGTAGCCCCACAGCATTCAAATACTCCACAGTTAGCAGATAGCATTCATATGACCTGGCACCATTTATTGGCCAAAGTCATCCTTGTGCCTGTTCATGTGCTGGAGAAGAAGAAATGCACTGGGTACTAATGGCTGCAGTGCATTCGGAGGGTATGTTGTTCCGGAACTGCCATGACACCAGATGTGACCTTGCAGTCCAAAACAAGAGGAGGAGCAGGACAGTTTTAACATAACTGCTTTTTCAGAATGAAAAAAAAAAATATTTTCTTGATTGAACTTCATTTCATTCAGTAGCTAATACCGCCTTTCCTACGAGAAATCTTTACCTTTTCTCAAATAGATCATCAGGGACATCTGTATGGCTGATATTGTGGTGAAACCCCTCCCACAGTGTGATGTCATGACCATGGTCCTGACAGTTTGCTGTCTGTGAACCTTGTTGCATTGTGGGTCCGTGTATAAGAGGAATCATGTCATTGGATGTTTGTATAATGTATGGTGATTGGCTAATTGTGATCAATGTTATGTATATAAGGCGGTTTGATGTCATTTCATATTTGTACTACACACAGCACAGCTTGATAAAGAGGCTTATGCCTCGAAACGTCGCCTATTTAAGCTGTGATGCTTACATTGAAAAAAAGAGCATAAAATCGATTGAATGGTGCAGGCTTCTCTCCTTGCATGACAGTTTGATCCGGAGTGCTGCTGGATCTTGCCAGGCACATCCCTCTACTTTGACCAAGAGGCGTGCTTCACCCTACTGCTCACTACAGTTCCTCTTTAACGTCACAATGACAAGTTGTCAGTCCAATTAAACAAAAACAAAAAACCTATCAGCGCAATGATCTGAAGTCGCCTATTACATTGCAGCATATCAGTAAGAAAGGAACAGCCCATAGCAGTACAGTATCCCTTTATTTCCGCGCCGCACGGCCTTGTCTGCCGCATCGCGCCGTCGCCGCCGCTTAAAACAAAAACAATAACACGGTTTACATAATTATGTCGCAGATGATGGAAAATACGCCAGATAACGGCGGTGACAAAGCAGAACATCCGCCCGGAGACAGGAATTGTTGCGACGAGCTTATCGTGCGGAGGCAAAATCCCCCCTTTTGTTGGAGATTCCCGGGGGCTCTGCTTGCTGCGTTTTGTTCCAAGCCTTGGAAAAAAGAAAGAAAGAAAAAAAGCTATATTTAGTGAGCATGAAAGTCATCAGGAAAGTGTTGCAAATGGCTCTGTTCTTTTTATTGCAAGGAGAGTAAAATGTTTGTCCTTTGTGCTGGCATAATTCGGCAGCTATTTGTTGAATCAGAAGGGGGTAATGTTCAGGAAAATGACTCAGATTGTGTACGAATTAAATTATAATGTGCTCTCGCCGGCCTCGTCAGCAGAGCAAAATAATCACATTTGTATATGAGATGCCAGCTCGCGAGGAGTTTGCCCTTATCAATGCGAACACTCCATAATTACAAAGGTCCTCCGAGAGCCTTTAATCCTGTCCACTTTCTCCATTGTCCTTCTGTCCAAAAGTATCGGTTAGACACCTTCCAAACTGCGAGCTTTTTAAGCCTTCTCTGGAGCCTGTTGGCTGTTAAAGAACTGTGAAATAATGTCACCTTTCCTCAATGGACTGGGGGCTGCATGGGCAGCAGGGTGACGTAGTGGTTAGCGCTCTCGCCTTGCAGCGCTGGTTCCTATTCAAACCAGGGCACTATCTGCATGGAGTTTGTATGTTCTCCCCGTGTCTGTATGTGTTTCCAATGGGAACTCCGGTTTCCTTCCACATCCCAAAAACATACAGATAAGTTAATTGGCTTCCCACTAGACTAAGACACATACGCTATACAATGCATACCTGGACATATGACTATGGTAGGGGTTAGACTGTAAGTCCCTCTGAGGTACAGTTAAGTGACAAGACAATGTACAGTGCTGCGGAGGATGTTGGCGCTATATCCTATATAGAGATGGCCCGAACCTCCGATTTTAGGTTCCCGAACCTCCGCAAACGTTTGCAAACTTGCGAACGTTCGTGAACCATCATACACTTCAATGGGGAGGTGAACTTTGAAAACTAGAAAAAATTATGCTGGCAACAAAAGTGATGGAAAAGATGTTTCAAGGGGTCTAACATCTGGAGGGGGGCATGGCGGAGTGGGATAGACGCCAAAAGTCCCGGGGAAAAATCTGGATTTCACGCAAAGCAGCGTTTTAAGGGCAGAAATCACATTGAATGCTAAATTGCAGGCCTAAAGTGCTTTACAACATCTTGCATGTGTATACATCTGTCAGGAAGTGTAATTCTTTCTCCCTCCTCCAGAGGAGGATCTTGTCTTCCAGGGATTTGTAGGATGGCAAAAGCACGCTCACATACATTGGCCAGGAATCGATTCCAGGTCATCTGCTTGGAGGGCAGCTATGCTCACCACTATACCACCAACACTACAGGTTGAAGCCAGCTTAGCTGGCCTGGGAAGGATGAAAATCTAGGTGGCCATGCAACCATTCCTGCTAACCTAAAGCTTACTTGTGTCTTACAACACATTGGCTTAAGACTTTACCAAATCCAATGCTCTAATATGGGGAAGCTTCTCTGTTTGCTGTTTTTTTTTTTTTTTTAAGTGTGGTGTCACAGTTCACTCATCTCTTCAACTACAAGAAAGGCCCGGAGTAGTCTTAGCTACCGTAATATCTATGTTACGGCAGGGCCCTTATTACACTTTCTCTTACAGGGCTATGGAAACCGTTTTGCCCATGTGATAAAGCGAGGTGCAAAAATGAAATCATGCCTAGCAGAGGATGGTTTTGTTCCATCAACCTCTGGGTTATGGGCCCAACACACTTCCGCTGCGCCACTCTGCAGTCTGCCTACATTTGTATACAATCTTCAAATTTAAGAAGGGAACATTAGTTGAAATAGTTACACTACAATCTATGTTACAGCAAGGCCCTAATGACACTTTCTCTTAAGGGGCTATGGCCGCCATAATTGCTACAAAAGTTAAAAAAAAGGAATAGTGGGTACAGGTCTGAAAGATATTTTTTTTAAAAAAAGTCCTTGTAGTTTTTGAGAGAATTGAAATTCAAAAAAATTACAGTTTAAAAAATTCATTTTCATTTTCTCAAAAACTACAAAGTCTTTTTGAAAAAATATTTTTTGACTTTTTTTGTACTTACTATTCTCCTTAACCCTCCTGGCGGTTTGCTAAAAAATCGCCAGGGGGCAGCAAATCTTTTTTTTTTTAATTTTTTTTTTTTTCATGTAGCGAGACAAAGTCTCGCTACATGATAGCCGCTCAGCGGCATCCCCCCAGCCCCTCCGATCGCCGCCGGCGATCGGCGATCAGGAGATCCCGTTCAAAGAACGGGATCTCCTGGAGGGCTTCCCCCGTCGCCATGGCGACGGGGCGGGATGACGTCACCGACGTCCTCGACGTCGTGACGTCAAAGGGGATTCCTATCCACCCCATAGAGCTGCCTGGCACTGATTGGCCAGGCAGCGCACGGGGTCTGGGGGGGGGCGGCTGCGGCGCGACGGATAGCGGCGGATCGGCGGGTAGCGGCGGCGATCGGGCACTGCACACAGCTAGCAAAGTGCTAGCTGCGTGCAGCAAAAAAAAAAATTATGCAAATCGGCCCAGCGGGGCCTGAGCGGTGCCTTCCGGCGGCATAGCCCGAACTCAGCTCGGGCTTACCGCCAGGAAGGAGTTATTAGGATTTTTTAATGAAAATAAGTGCTACTTACCCTGGGCTTCGTCCAGCCCCTATCTCCCAGCATGTCCCTCGCCGCAGCTCTGCCATCATCCATTCGCCGCCGCTGCCTCCCGGTCCACGGCGATGACATCAGGCCGACCTGGAGGTCAGCCTATACTGCGCCTCCCTGAGTGGCGCTGTCAATCACCGCCACGTGGACCTAAGCGTATGTACTGCGCAGGCACAGAACTACTGCGCCTGCCGGGTACGCTCCGATCCACGTGGCGGTGATTGTCAGGTCGGCCTGACGTCATCGACGGGGACCGGGAGACGCCGAACGGATGACGGCAGAGCTGCAGCGAGGGATATGCTGGGAGATTGGGGCTGGGCGAAACCCCGGGTAAGTAGCACTTATTTTCATTAAAAAAGCCTAATAACTCCTTTAACATATGTAGCAATTTGGTGGCAATAGTAAGTATGCAGGCTTTGCTATAACCACCAATGTCCGCACAAAATTCCATGAAAATTACGCAAAAATACGAATTATTACAATTACAGACTAAATTAATCACAATTTTTCCTGAAATTTCGCATTACCATTTTGCATGGTAAATGAGAATTTCAATGTTAAATTACGTCTATGTACATTTGTGCTCATCACTACCAGGGACATAACAATAAATCATGGGCCCCCCCCCCCCAGCAAAACTTTGATGCGACCCCCCATTGTTCACACCCTTTCCCTTGCCTCCACCTGTTGACCCTCCCAACCTTGGGGCCCATCTTAGGAGGGTCATAAAACAAGTGTGGACATGGTAATCTTCACACCCATAACAAGTGCAGCCACAAAACACCTGATCTGAAGGATGCACCCCTTTATCGGAGGGAGTAAAGTAGTAGTTGGGGTCCCCTTACAGCTCTGGGCCAACTTGCGGTCGCAGGGTCTGCTCCCCTGTAGTTATGCCCCTGGAGATGCTGTCAGAAGGTAAACCTGTCCTCCTTCTTGAGTGATGACAACATGCCAGTCACATTGCCAGAAGAAATACCCATGACTGTCTAACAGATATTCAATATTTCTTAGAAAAAGTGCTCAAAGGGCCATTTGGGGTGATAAGAATCATGCAGTGCGAGAGCTTCTTATCACCTGACCTCGCTCAGGGTTTACCCACAAATTCAATTGCCAGCTTCACCTGAGCGATGTCCGGTTGCAAATAATAGCTATTCACCAGAGCGATGCTCCTATGTACTGGCCGATGAGGAGCAAAAGTTTGTGCCGTGGAGCTGTCCTTCAGCACCACCACACTGCTGCCTCACTCCCCCTAGAGATCAGCCGCTGTCTACTGCTAGAGCCGCAAAACTCCCCACCACTCCCCTGACACTTGCCACTACATCCTGGCGCTGTAGCTTCCTTCTGGCTTCATCTGAACTTAGATCGCCGCTCCTCTCCTCCGCTTCTGACAGGTATCGAAGAACTCTGGAGCTCCGGCAAAGATTGTTCGTAGCTCGCACCAGGACTCCCCATTGGTCCACTGGGTGGAAAAATAAGAATTTTCCTAAGAATTCCTAGGAGGATTTTCACTGGTCCTCCTAGTGGACCAATGGGGAGTCCCCGTGGGAGCTATGAACAATCTGGGGCTCCAGAGTTCCCTATTGCCAGTCAGAAGTGGAGGAGAGCAGTGGTGATGGTCTTAATGGGTCTGTCAGATCAGCTGAAGCTGGTGTGGCGGAGTGACAGGGAGCGACCGTACCGGGGAGTTTCTCTAGGAGAAATGTACATCTTATTTATATTTGCTTCTGTAAAGTGCAGTTTTTCGTGATCATGTTTCTTTAAAGACAGCAAGATATGTCATGAGGAAACCATTCTCAATTTCAGACAGCCATCATAATGAATAAAAAAATTAAGACGTTTCACTTAAAACTGATGCAGTGCTAAAAGACTCCCGTCATTAAGGGTCTAATCAAAGTTAGCACATTTTATAATCACTGTCATCTCGAATTACTGGAGACAGATGAATGTGAAAAAATATAGTTTTAGCAAAGTAAAGAGTACATTCAAAGCATTCCCAATGTGCACAAAAGTACTAACCCAACAGAGCAGCAAGACGTTTTATCATTTTTTTGACCCTAGATCAAGTATGCTGTGACTCCCCTTTCTTGTGCAGCAGCGCCTCTCCCATTCCATGTGCAGCCCCTTCTTCCATGTATAACATCCATGTACTGCAGCCCCTCCCATTCCATGTGCAGCCCCCTCTTCCATGTGTAACATCCATGTACTGTAGCCCCTCCCATTCCATGTGCAGTCCCCTCCTCCATGTGTATCATCCATGTACTGCAGCCCTTCCCATTCCATGTGCAGCCCCCCTCTTCCATGTGTAACATCCATGTACAGCAGCCCCTCCCATTCCATGTGCAGCCCCCTCTTCCATGTGTAACATCCATGTACAGCAGCCTCCTCCCATTCCATGTGCAGCCCCCTTTCCATGTGTAATATCCATGTACAGCACCTTCCATTCCATGTGCAGCCTCTTCTTCCATGTGTAACATCCATGTACTGCAGCCCCCTCCCATGCCATGTGCAGCCCCTTCTTCCATGTGTAACATCCCTGTACAGCAGCCCCTCCCATTCCATGTGCAACCACCTCTTTGATGCGTATCGTCCATGTACAGTAGCCCCTCCTCATTCTATGTGTAGCCCCTCCTCCATGTGTATCATCTATGTACAGAACCCCCCCCCCCTGCTCCCATTCTATGTGCAGCCCCCTCTTCCATGTGTATCATCCATGTACAGCACCCCCCCACCTCCCATTCTATGTGCAGCCCCCTGTTCCATGTGTATTGTCCATGTACCGCATCCCCCCTCCTCCCATTCTATGTGCAGCCCCCTCTCCCATGTGTAACATCCATATACTGCAGCCCCTTTCTTTCATGAACAGCTCCCTTGGACATGATTTTCCCTTTTTCATCTTTTGCTCCCCATTTCCAGGCTTCTCTTTCATATGTAATAACCCCTCTTACATGTCCATGTGCCCCATTGGCTTGCAGCCGACCAAAGCCCTGGCCAGGCTAACCACTCATTGACACTTCGGGGGAGATCGGGTAGCAGTGTACCCACTAGGGGCGTTCCTAGGATCTGAGATGATCTGGGGCACCACTACACCACCAACCCCTCCCCTCCTCCCCCCCCCCCCCCCTGCCATAGTGCAGGGGGCATACCTGATAAATGGACACACGCCGCTCTCCTCAGGGTGCACGCTGCCCATACTGGAGGTTTGTCCCGAGCTGACCATGTGGCTACTCAGGTTGGTATAAACCTCTAATACAGGCAGCAGGTGCACCATGCAGGGAGGATAGAAGAAATGCAGTCAGGCAGCTTGAGGTATGTCTGCCTCCTGGCTAGCTGCACTGTAATTTGCTGACTGTCTCTGGGGTCTACCTAAATGCTTAGGAAGGAGGAGGAGACAATCAGGGCACCCTCGGCAGTGGATCAGGGCACAAGCCCCGAACCTTTATGTCTAATGACGCCACTGGTACACATGATAGATTTTCTGCACACCAATCGCCTCAGTTTAGCAGCTTCATGTACAACGTTTAAGGGTGTATGGTGAACAAAAGCATGTCTATAGAGGGTGGGGGAGGGCAGAGGTGTAACTAGAGGGGAGCGGCAACTGCGAACAAAGGGGGCCCAGAGCTGTGGGGGGCCCCCAACTACTAACCTTCGCTCAATACCGGGAACTATTCTTCAGATCAGATGTTTTTGTGGCTACACTTGTCAGTTCATGATGGCCATACTTGTTTTATGACCCTTGTGAGATGGGCCCCAAGGCAGTCAAGGGCACCATGGCCAGGCAAGGGAAGTGAACATTGGGAGGCCCCATCAAGTTTCGCTGGGGGGCCCCATAAGTTGTAGTTGTGCCTCTGGGGAAGGGACGAGAGAAAGAGATTCCCCGATTCTGGGACCTGCTGTTTTGGCAGCAATGCAAGCTGGAGTTTGGTGTCAGACAACAATAGTTGGATCTAATTAAAAGTATGATGTGTGCTACAGTAGCACAACATTGACATCCCTCCATTGTAGTAGGACAACTCAGAGGGGAAAGTAGGGAACACCCGACTCAGAAATCCCAAACACTCGGCCACCAAACTAGGAATGGGTGGGTGGAAAAACTCTGCCAGCTTCAACCCGGGAGAACTGGAGAAGTGATGTAAGTTCACTCCTCCCTTTCACTTCCTAGCTCTAGAACTTCCTCTTACCCTCCATTCCGCCAATCCCTGACCTAACCTATACCAGTTGTCACCCTTCCCCAAGACTTAACCCTTAAGCTACCTCCCCTAAACACTGACCAGGGCTGCATAAGCCCTCACATAGAGGTCCATGAGTAGCCTGCAGAATGGCCTGGGGCATTGCCAGACACTTAAAACACACAAACACTAGTGTACATGACAGGTGGGGACCCTGAGCTCTGACACCACTTGGGACCCCCAAACCCACATGCAACACCAAAGGGAGGAACGCAGGTGAGCCCTGGAGCTGCCACCACCAGGGAATTTACTCACACTACCCCCTCAAGCTTTGCCAATTGTGGGTGAATTCCCTGGTGGTTGCAGCTCCTGGGCTCACCCCATTAGGTGTTGCATGCGGGTTTGGGGGTCCCGAGTGGTGGCAGAGCTCACTCCCCCCACCTGTCATGTGCACCAGTGTTTTGTTTTGTTTTTAAAACTTTTGCAGCTCCTTATGTAGTTTAGTTAGGGTGGGGGTTGTGAGAGGAATACCTGCACGAGGTGCCCCCTGCTGGTCACGTAATCTAGCTCCTGCTTGATTTGGTATTGCAGACTAGGTATGAGTTATTTGCACCTTTTTATTGGATAACTGCAGACCTATATAAACGGCAGAGCGCTGACTGGGAGTGAGCAGCATTTGTCCCTCTTGTATTTGGCCTTACTAGACACTTATAGCAACCTGGAACAGAAGTTGGTTGCAGAAATGTAATTGTGTAAGTTGCAACGTGTGTCGCTCCCTGGAGATTTTAAACTGGGTTATGTGTTTGCATGTGTTCCCTAGAATAGTAGACAGTGCCTCAGCATGAAATGTGGTATAGGTAGAGTAGGGACCATTTCTACAGAGGAAACCTCAATACTGGTGAAAGGGTTTAGTATGGAATGCTGTTGCATGCGACTCAATTCTGCGAAATCCGATTTTCTGATAACCAATTTCTGCATAATAACAAATAATGTAATGTTTTTAAACAATTGTAAAAATTAAAAAATGCAGGTTTTTTTGTGGCTACATAGACATCCGTTTGGTAACTGCAACTGCGATAAACGTCTGCATTCTCTGACTGGCCTAATACGTCTGAAACCTTCTTATTGGCCTCAAGTGACAGCAGTAATACGATTTCCGCTAAAAAATTCTGTATTCTCTGATTGGTCTGAGTTCTTATGAGTTCTGTGATTGACCTAACAGTTCTAAGTCATGGTAATGCGGTATTTGTGCGAAATTCCTTTTTTTCACATATCGCCGCGGTAAGCTCACAAATCGTCATTCTTCTGAAATTTTCCAACCCTCCTTAAACTGTAACTGTCGGGCATAAAATCAAAAATCAATTCTTTATTTTTATCTGGTAAACAAGTAATACGGATGCTAACCAGGCAATCCAAAAGTTAAAATCTCTATTACTTTTCTTGTTAATAAATGATCATTCCCCAGTTTACCTGACTCTTATTTTGTACGTTGCCGAACAAAGGAAGTTGCAGGGCATGCTGGGTTGTCTTTTTTTGCTTTTGTACATTAGTTAAAGTGGACCCAAATTAAAAATACAAGATTTCAGAAATAAAATCTATTTTCTAAATTATAATAATAAATAGCAACCTTTTCTAGCTGCATGAGGACAAATATAAAATATTTTACATTTATTGGAGGAACCCCTCCCTTCCTTTCATATTGCCGGGATTTTTCCGGCAAACTGGTGGAGGAGATAAACAAAAACAGAACACAGGCTGCTACTGATGATGTCAGAGGGGAGGTGATCTCAGCTTGTGTGAGATTTCACATAGACGACGCCCCTGTGAGGGAGGGTAGGTGATGACAAACACACCCATGATCTAAAACCTCCTACTAATCTCAGAAGTAATGGCTGCCACCTGTATAACCCTAGTTATGGAAAGAGAAGGGTGAAAAGCATGCACTGAAATGCTCATAGGCTTAAAGGAGTGTTTATTTATCTTTGTATGTGTCAGAGTGGTGCAACTAAATATTTTGAATTAAAAAAATGTTTGGTTTGGGTCGGCTTTAAGTCTGAGGGGAAATAAAGAAGCAAAAAAAGACAACCCAGCATGCCCTGCAACTTCCTTTGTGCGGCAACGTACCAAATAAGAGTCAGGTAAACTGGGGAATGATCATTTATAAACAAGAAAAGTAATAGTGATTTTAACTTTTGGATTGCCTGATTAGCATCCTTATTACTTGTTTACCAGATAAAAATAAAGAATTGATTTTTGATTTTATGCCCGACAGTTACACTTTAAGTGAGTATGTGATAATAAACTGAACCCATCTAGCATGGACCGGTATCCAATAATAACAGTTTTTTCTTTCTGCGTTAATCAATTATTTAATGAATTTCTATAATGTTTTTGAAAGTGAAACTTTTTTTTTTTACTCATTTCCATTGGAATAAAACCAGTCATTGTCTCGCGCCTTTGTTCGGTGATACATCGCAGCAACAGAACAGGGTCACTTTATTCTGAGCTCTGAATAAATTCTGATTCGCACTTGCCGTTGCCGTGTAGGTGTATTTCTCTTCTTTTACCTCCGTCTTTACATAGATTTTTTTATTTCTCTTTTATCTCCCTGTTTTTCAGGTGACAAGGTTAAGCGCAACACGGAATGCGAAAGAACACGCTGTACACATTGTTCAACAATTGACTCCACCGGAATTCAGTGCAAAACAGCTTCTGTGTATCATAAAATATTAGTGCGCAATGACATCAGCGGCATTCATGTATCATTATTCCAGTATAACATGAGAAGATAACTTCTGCTCCTTACTTCGGAAATCAGAGTTTGTTTATGACAAATATTGAATGATGAATTTATGCCGTATCCATCCTAAGTCGCTGAGTGTGGACGTGTAATCTCGGCTTTTGACAACTTGGCGCTGTTGATCTCGCCCCCGCTGCTGTCAACACATTGCAGAACAGTGTGAATGTCAGGAAAGCTAGCGATCCATTTAGCTGCTACCCTACCCATAATCCCCCTAAAAGTACTAATACCCCTTCACGTTCTGACAAACCCCCGAAAATGGTATCAGACAAAATCTGGAGCTCCTGGACAAATCCAGCGCCCCATTGACTTCAATAGAAATTATGGGGAAGCCATCTCCAAAGCGAGAATTCTGGGGCCCAGCGGTGCCCAATATTTATCTTTTTTGAGGGTTTTTTAAATCGCTTTTTGTGGGGGGGTTGGGTGCCCAACCGCACCCAACAATTTTGTTTAATGCAGTGTTTCTTTCCCCCTGTTTTTGTGGAGAGGGGCATAAGGAACAGGCGTCAGGAAGGGGTTTTGTGTAAGGGAGGCACTTAAGGGTTAGGCGTCATGAGGGGGTTTGTGTGCGTGTGTGTGTGTGGGGGGGGGCAGTGAAGGGTTAGGCATCCGGGGGGGTGTTTGTACGGTGGAGGAGTTAAGGGTTAGGCGTCAGGTGGGGGTTTGTGTGGTGGGGAGGGGCTGTGAAGGGTTCGGCATTAGGGAGGAGGGTTCTGTATGAAAGTAGGATTAGGTTTAGCTGTAGTAGGATATTAGTAACATTTACCGATATTTATTTACCAAAAATTAACACTGTAAATAGTAGAATATTGGTAAGTTTACCGATATTCTACCATCAGCAGTTTTCCTGTGCTTAATTTTGCCTTGTGCCTGTTTTTTGCGTACGCCCCCAAAACACTCTATTACAGTATGTCCTTAAAAAACAGTAAATTCCAGGGCTGGTCCTCAAACTAGAGTAGATTCCAGGGCTGGTTCTAGCTACAAAAGGGTCCCAGGGCAAAAGTAACATAGCGGGTCCCTCTGACTCCTCCCCCTGCAACGAATTCACCCCCAAGGGCCACAAAGCCGGCTACTAAAGTAAAACATTTTCATTTCAGAGTGTTTCTGTTTTTTTTTTAGGAGGATTTGATTTAATGTTTTTTAATGTTTCATCAAATTGTCTTATGTTTTTTTTAAAAAAGTAAGCTTGACATAAGTTCCCTTATACAGTATAATCTCATTATAGTAAACTCTGATATAGTAAACCTTCGGGTATAGTAAAGTAAGTGTCCAGGTCCCATTATAAGTACATGGGAGTAATGTTTGGTATAGTAAACCCTGATATAATACAACTTCTGTTATGGTAAACCTGTTTTTTAGCCCCTTCGGTATTCTGCATCTGGCTATAGTGGAATGTGGGCGGGGCATGCGTCATACGTTAGCCAGGGACCCATGAACCATGGTCGGTAGGCAGGCTGGCAGCCACTAGTAGCCTGCTCGCTATCTGCTTACTACTCTGGGTCTGTGGGGATTACCTCAAAAGCACCAGCTGGTGAGTCCTATGCTTCCCGTGTAAGCTGCTGCCTGATTACTGAGGGGATTGCCTATCCTCTGTGACTTGCTTGTGCATGGCTGCAACCCTACAGTATCATCCAGGGTGTAAAGAAATGTGGGCAGAGGAGCGCACTATCAGTACTGTACCTGCATTAACTGTTAAGACCTATGCTTCCCGTGCAAGCTTTTGTGTGATTATTGGATGCATATCCATGCATATTGAGCACTGTGCATTTTTATCTATCCTAACAGGGCCGGTTCAGTTTGTTTGTCACAGACTCACAGCCAGCCAGTGTGCTATTGTGTCTCGCTGCAGCATGTCATGTGAGAACATTAAAAGAAGCAGAGTAAATTGTCGGGTGCTGAACGATCATTCCAAATGGGGGGGGGCATCCTCACAAGTTTGCCTCGGGCAGCAAAAAGTCTAGAACCGGCCGCCCTGTAATATAGATGCTGTCTGTGCGTGTTTGCTGAAGCATTGGAAAGAAAAAAATGACTCCCAATTATTGACTGAATTAAAGCGGTATTGTCACTAGTGATGGGCCGAACCGTTCGCCTGGCGAACCCTTCTGGGCCTCTTACTACTTCCGGGTCGCAATGACCCGGAGTAGTACGCCTGCGCTGCCCAGCGGAGCGCGTCCTAGATCGCGCTCCTGTTGCCGGGCACTCTGCGCATGAGCGTGACGTCGTTCATGACGTCACGCACATGCGCAGAAAGTGCCCGGCAACAGGAGTGCGATCTAGGACGCGGTCCGCTGGGCAGTGCAGGCGTACTACTTCGGGTCATTGCGACCCGGAAGTAGTAAGAGGCCCAGGGAATAAGAGATGTTCGCTGGCGAACGGTTCGGGAACCGTTCGCCTCATCTCTAATTGTCACCATAAAAATCAAATTTCAACAGCAACTGGTCTGAGTGTATTAAGTGATAAAGATGCTAATCCTGCATTAAAAACTTTTTCTGCTGTTATGGTTTGGAGTTATCACATACTTGAGGAGCACTGGCCCTAGTGCCAAAGAGTGCCAAAAAGTTGAATGCTGGGAGTTCTTTTTATCTATAATATATTCCTCCTCTTCCATTTATTTTCCTGCCTAGCTGATCACTTGTGTTTACAAGCAAGGCTGAGGTGACTCAGTGATTGGATGTGTAAATGAAAAAAATACTCTGGGAGGAGGGCAGCTAATGAATACACAATGAGCAAGAGAAGGGAGAGGGGAAAACAAGAGTCAGGGAGGATATGATGTCAGCATTAGCTTGGCAAAATGGCCACTGCCTAGAATAGGATTTTCTGCTTTTCCTTTATAAAATTCACAGGAATCATTACGTGGATAGCACAATACATCTGTTATGTAAGTAGAAGTAGTATTTATCTACTTATATATGTGTTTTTTATTACTAGGTTAGCATGGGTGGCGCTTGTTCTTTAAGATCCAGTACTATAGCATACTTAAAGTGCTACGTATACTGTATGTACTGCATGAACATTTCTGATATAGTAAACTTCTGATAGCATAAACCACTTATCCCGTTTCCTTGGAGTCTACTATAAAGAGATTCTACTGTACTTTGAATTTAAAAAAAAAATTATATATTTCGGAATTAATGACTAGCTTCTCGAATTCCTCTCTCAGCTGACTGGATATCTCATCTCGGAAGAAGCCAGAGACCTCCTCGAATAATAGATATTCCAGTTTGGTAACCAGATACAGTCACCGGTGCATTCATCAGCGGAGATTGATCATGTGTGGGCTTGTCATAGCAGACCTCGCCGTACAGGCAAGCCGGCAATCCACATAGGAAATCTAAGACTATTATCAGACTCCAGTCTGAGCATCCTTCAAGTCGAGCAGATTAATTAGGCCGTGGGTTGTCTGTTTGCTTCGGTGAACAGGAGTAAATCGGGGAAAAATGTGCAGATTATCATGTATGTGATGTACATTATCCAGCCCTTCATTGATCACGCCAAATGTCGCCGAGGAGGCTTCGCGGATCCATCTTCTCCACTTATGAGCGATGAATTTCCGCAATACTTTGTATTTTCAAGAATAATAACCCACGAACAAAGTCTAACATCTCTTAACCTTTAAGTGCCTCGTTTGTCATTGGAAATGTCACCGTTAATTCCGTGCCAGGCCTACGTTCATCACCGAGGCTCACAGATGTTCCTCTCGTACGTTAGGCTGATGCATGCATGAAACAGCTCCCCGCAAATGATCCGGGAACTGGCGTTATTAATCTGCAGAGCTGGATGTGAATTTATGCTCACGGAGGAGAACGGGAGACAGAGACGGGCTCAGGTTGGAGGCAATTGGGCAGATTTAATAAGAAGAGGCGCAGTGCGAAAGTGCAGGAACTTGGAGCAGCCAATCAGAAAATTTGGGGCCTGGACAAGGTTCTCCAACACTAGAGGTTGAGATCCAAGGTGTACTGACCCCCCCCCCCCAATTGTGCCCGCCCACACGGATACTTGGCGATTACCGCGGGCGTCTGATACAACGCTCCCATTCAAGTGAATGGGATCGTTTATATAAGCCGTTTACTATCGTTTACATGAACGCGGAATTCAAATGCCAATTTTCCCTGTCGTTCTAAGCGGCATCCAGGGTCGATTAACCGCCACCTCTTCATGTCCCCCTGCGGGGAAGGAAAATGCTGATCGCGACGGGACTCCGCTGACCGCCACTGAAAGCCCATGCAAGCCCCCGAATGTGCCTTCAGAATTGGGAAGACCCCCGCCCAGTTTAGATAGCCAAATGTGCCCCCAGTATTAGGTAGGTTCCTAAACCCCAGTATATAGGTAGCCAGATGTGCCCCCAGCAATAGGTTAGTTGCCCTCCAGTACAGGTAGCCAGATGTTTCCCCAGCAATAGGTAGGTTGCCCTCCAGTATAGGTAGCCAGATGTGCCCCAAGCAATAGTTAGGTTGCCCTCCAGTATAGGTAGCCAGATGTGCCCCCAGCAATCGGTAGGTTTCCCTTTAGTATAGGTAGCCCAATGTGCCCCTAGCAATAGGTAGGTTGCCCTCCAGTATAGGTAGCCAGATGTGCCCCCAGCAATAGTTAGGTTGCCCTCCAGTATAGGTAGCCAGATGTGCCCCCAGCAATAGTTAGGTTGCCCTCTAGTATAGGTAGCCAGATGTGCCCCCAGCAATAGGTAGGTTGCCCTCCAGTATAGGTAGCCAGATGTGCCCCCAGCAATAGGTAGGTTGCCCTCCAGTATAGGTAGCCAGATGTGCCCCCAGCAATAGTTAGGTTGCCCTCCAGTATAGGTAGCCAGATGTGCCCCCAGCAATAGTTAGGTTGCCCTCTAGTATAGGTAGCCAGATGTGCCCCCAGCAATAGGTAGGTTGCCCTCCAGTATAGGTGGCCAGAAGTTCCCCCCAGTATTAGATAGGTTGCCCTCCAGTACAACTGAAGATAGATAGAGCGCGCCATAGTGCATTAAACGTTTTCAGGGTGTTTTATTGACACATAAAGTTATACTCACAAACAGTGGAGTTAAAATCGCATGTCAGCGGGCAGCCAGCCGCTTCCCTTAGTGGTGGAGAATGACGCGCTGTGGCCAGCAGCGCGGATTCCGATGTCCTGGACTCCGTTTCGCTGAGGAGTGGGCGTGGCTGGGTTCAGTAAGCGTGTAACGTCATGACGCGTTTCGGCGCACGGCTGTGGCCAGCAGCGCGGATTCCGATGTCCTGGACTCCGTTTCGCTGAGGAGTGGGCGTGGCTGGGTTCAGTAAGCGTGTAACGTCATGACGCGTTTCGGCGCACGGCGCCTTCGGACGAAGGCGCCGTGCGCCGAAACGCGTCATGACGTTACACGCTTACTGAACCCAGCCACGCCCACTCCTCAGCGAAACGGAGTCCAGGACATCGGAATCCGCGCTGCTGGCCACAGCGCGTCATTCTCCACCACTAAGGGAAGCGGCTGGCTGCCCGCTGACATGCGATTTTAACTCCACTGTTTGTGAGTATAACTTTATGTGTCAATAAAACACCCTGAAAACGTTTAATGCACTATGGCGCGCTCTATCTATCTTCAGTTGTCTTGCTAACCACCCTATCCGGAGCGCTGCAGTGTGGAAACTTCAAAACGGAACCACCTTTGACCGTGTGACCTTTTGGCTGGAGCGCAGGATAACTTTGTGTGTTTGTGTGCCCTCCAGTACAGGTAGCCAAATAAGCCACCAGCAATAGGTAGGTTACCCTCCAGTATAGGTAGCCAGATGTGCCCCCAGCAATAGGTAGGTTGCCCTCCAGGATAGGTAGCCAGGTGTGCCCCCAGCAATAGGTAGGTTGCTCTTCAGTGTAGGAAGCCAAATGGGTCCCCAGCAATAGGTAGGTTGCCCTCTAGTATAGGTAGCCCAATGTGCCCCTAGCAATAGGTAGGTTGCCCTCCAGTATAGGTGGCCAGAAGTTCCCCAGAGTATTAGATAGGTTGCCCTCCAGTACAGGTAGCCAAATGTGCCCCCAGCAATAGGTAGGTTACCCTCCAGTATAGGTAGCCAGATGTGCGCCCAGCAATAGGTAGGTTGCCCTCCAGGATAGGTAGCCAGGTGTGCCCCCAGCAATAGGTAGGTTGCTCTTCAGTGTAGGAAGCCAAATGGGTCCCCAGCAATAGGTAGGTTGCCCTCCAGTATAGGTAGCCAGATGTGCCCCCAGCAATAGGTAGGTTGCCTTCCAGTATAGGTAGCTGTGATGATAGCGTACCTGGGGTACAGGAGACCATTAAGCTGAGGGCAGCAACCCTTGCGGCTCACCGACTGGGGCCCCTGGAAGTGGAACAGGGAAGCCCAGTAAGCAAGGGGCAGGAGCGCTTGTGAAACCAGCGATAAGTCCTGTTTGGAAACTTAGCACTCCCACAGGCTGAGTCTGGCACTGCAATGACTTAGCGGCCGAGTAAGTTCAGAAGTAGACACCAGGCTGGAGAAGTCGTAGAACTTGGAACAGGCAGTTCGCAGCGGATCGGGTACTTGTACAACCCGGGGTCTGGCAAAAAATCGGGTCCTCAGGCAAGCAGTGGTCGGCAACAAATCAGGCAGTCGTACAAAGCGAAGGTCGGCAGGAAATCGGGTAGTCAGGCAGGCCAGGGTCAACATCCAAGAAATCAAGAACGGGCAGCGCAAAGCTCACTCACGGGAGTGCAACACACACAAAGCTGCAATACTACCGCACCCAAGTGTTGCACTCTCCAGACTTATATAGGCTGTTTTGGCGCGCATGGCGCAATGTGTCACGTGCATGCGCACACGCGCAAACAGATATGCATAAGACAGAGCACCCCTCACGCGCGCGCGTGCAAACACTCTCCGCAAGCGTCTTACGACGCCAACGTTCACCCCGTGCAACGCAACGCGCATGGGCAAGCACCGACAGTCCACCATGCAGGGAAGACCACCAAGACCCACCAGGACGACTGCCAGCATCCGTGTGTACAAGCCGCCTCGTCTGGACAGGTAACTGACTGTGACAGTAGCTAGATGTGCCCCCAGTGTTATATAGTTTGCCACTCAGTATAGGTAGCCGGTAGTGTTGGGCGAACACCTGGATGTTCGGGTTCGGGAAAGTTCGCCGAACATGGCCGCAATGTTCGGCATGTTCGGGCCGAACCCCGAACTCCCCGAACATCCCGCTTTTGGGGGCCCTATGGGGTCGCAGGCATAAGGGGGGAGCATGCCCCGATCGCGGGGGGAGGTCGGAAATTCCCCCCACCCCCTCCGCTAGCGCTCCCCCCTCTGCCCGCTTCCCCATACAAAAGTTTCAGGAAGTACCGGTCCGGTGGTAGTGGGTGGCTGGCAGTGGGCGGCACTGTGAAGTGAGTGACTGAGGAGGAGGAGTCCGGAGAGTGACGCGTTGAGGGAGGCCGGGCAGCGGGCGGTTCAGCAGTAGTACCGTACTACTGCTGAACCGCCCGCTGCCCGGCCTCCCTCAACGCGTCACTCTCCGGACTCCTCCTCCTCAGTCACTCACTTCACAGTGCCGCCCACTGCCAGCCACCCACTACCACCGGACCGGTACTTCCTGAAACTTTTGTATGGGGAAGCGGGCAGAGGGGGGAGCGCTAGCGGAGGGGGTGGGGGGAATTTCCGACCCCCCCCGCGCGATCGGGGCATGCTCCCCCCTTATGCCTGCGACCCCATAGGGGGGCAGTATTCGGCCGAACAGGGCCCTGTTCGGCGGACAATTAGTGGTTCTGGGCGAACCCGAACTTAAAAGGCCGAACACCATCAGGTGTTCGGCCGAACTCGAACATCACCCGAACAGGGTGATGTTCTGCAGAACCCGAACAGTGGCGAACACTGTTCGCCCAACACTAGTAGCCAGATGTGCTCAGTGCCCCCTAGCAATAGGTAGCCAGATTTGCCCCAGCAATAGGTAGGTTGCCCTCCCGTATAGGTAGCCAGATGTGCCCCCAGTATTAGGCAGCCCCAATAGCCAGATGTATCACCAGTAATTGTAAGGATAGCAGTAAACAGTAATGACTGGCACTCGTATGCACACTGAATGAAGTTGCACTTTGGATTCTGAAGACTGAACTGTGCTCAACAGCAATGAAGATATGATCATCCAATTGTGAGAAGAAAATCAGGTTGGGCACCAGTTCTAATGCTTCAGTGTTAGTTTAATCCAAAAAGGGTACAGTAAATTACATCAGACAAAGTAAACAAGATGGCATGACAGCAGTTTCGCAGGTCCCCCTGCTTCATCAGATGCCTCTGACAAAGCAGGGGGACCTGCGAAACGGCTGTCAGGCCGTCTTGTTCACTTTGTCTGATGTTTGTCTATCTGATATCTTCCATCCGGTCTTACTGAGTCAATTCATTGATTCGACCAGATATCGGCCAATTATCATTGATCGAGCCAAATGAAAAATAATCAATTCTTTATTGATCCAATAAAAATATTGAATTGTATTAGTCGATTGAACAAGAAAATGGAAAAATGTATGGCCATCTTTGCATCAATGTGTAAATTCTTGAAAGGGGGGAGGGTCAATTACCTTCTAATCATATGTAACGATCGGTGTAGAACAGAGAGGATCTGATTACCGGTGATCTGCAGTATCACTGGGAATACAGATATATACCAGATTATAGATGATCTGCAGTATCACCGATAATCCGATATACAAACTAACCTCTGGACACCTGAGTAGAGTGTTTGGTGCAAACAGTAATAATGAGAGGACTGGGCCTCAGAGCAGTAAGGAGTACTGCACAATTCCTTCTGGACTCTCCCGGAGGGAGGAGTCAGGCTGAGAGAAGGAACGACACAACGAGAGTGACACTCAAGAGGGAGTGTCACTATCATGACTGGGAACCGCCTCTAACAGTAAGGTCGGTTCTCGAGGTCGGACAAGCCAGGTCGTAACCATACGGACAGATAAGGCACAGATTCAGAAGGCAGAAGCGGAGTCTAAAGTACAGGCAGGGTACGGCAACAGGGTATCAGATATATCGAGGTACAAAATCAGAAGGCGGGTGCAGAGTCTAAGGACGAGCCGGGGTTCGGCAACAGAGTATCAGAAAGACAAGGTACAGGATCAGAGTTCAGGAGAATGGTCAGACAGGCAAACAGGTCATAACAGATAATCACAATCAAACTAGTACTTTAAACTATGAACAGAATCTAGCTAAGTGTAGGATTACAGCTCCAGCTGGTCCCGGCACACTTTAGGATCTGACTAAGGTCTGAGTGCTACCACGTTGTGTTCGCAACGCCAGACAACCAGCAACTGAACGGCCGACAGTATATATACAAACAGAATCTCCAGCACCTCCCTAAGTGCTGGACCAATGAGAGGAGGCAGGGTTGTCAGCTGACCAGCCTGGTCAGCTGACCTCTTTCTGGCTGCCATATAGGTCCTGCCTTTCCGCGGGCACGCGCTTCATTCTGAACCTAGACGGACTACGAGTCCCAGCCACAGCAGCACCGCTCTGCGGTGTCTCCGCAGCAGGGACATGCGCACTGACCGCCGCGTCCGACGCGGCGGTTTCTCCGCGCTCCGCCATGCCCTTCAGGGAAACAGCCGCCTCACGCTGAGTAGAGGCGGCTGTTTTCCCGCGATGCCTCACATCATAGTGTCCATATCTTATCCAAAACAGGAATCTTTTTGTTATTTGCAGGTTGAGATAACCTTGCTACCATAGCTAAAATGGGGGTCATGTAGGGACTTATTTAAGTTTACTTATTTTTTTAGACACTTTTCTTGCCAATTTTGTATTTTTTTAAGTTACAGCCCCCTTTAAAGGAGAACTGTAGTGAGAGGTATATGGAGGCTGCCATATTGGTATTGCTTAACCAGTTATCTGGCAGCCCTGCTGTGCTATCTGCCTGCAGAATCACACCAGAAACAAGCAAGCAGCTAATCTTGTCTGATCTGACAAAAATGTCAGAAACACCTGATCTGCTGCATGCTTGTTCAGGGTCTAGGGCAAAAAGTATTAGAGGCAGAGGATCAGCAGGACAGCCAGACAACTGGTATTGCTTAGAAGAAAATCAATATGGCAGCCTCCATATACCTGTCACTACAGTTCTCCTTTAAAGGACATTGGAGGTGAAAATAAGTTTCTCTTAAAAAATGACTTTTTTTTTAGATATCCCACAGTTTTATTTTATATTTAAATCTTGTTTTTAAGTTTTTACTGTTTCATTGTTTCTGCTCTATGACACCTTCATTAAAGTATGCCAGAGCTTAGGTCTATGAATTATTGACCCTTTTTATCTCGTTTCTGCTCTCAGAATCCATTTAATCACAGGAAACTGTTTTATGGCAGTAATTACTTGTCAGTGACAGTCTGACCCAGTCCTGACCTGGACAGAAACTGTCACTTGCATACCTGATGTTTAACTCATTCAGGCAGAGAAAGAAAAAAAAGGAACACAGCCGAGTAATTTGTGTGCTTGGCACTATACATACACATGTCTATCTCATTATGTCACATGTCACCTCGGTTTCCCTTTACCCTGAGTGGAGCTCTTCCTTAGGAGTTGAGTTGAGTGATGGACACCACGCGCACACTGTGGATCAGAATACGTTATAGACTGTGTGACGAGTCCGTGCGTCCATGCCGCGTGCCCCGGGAATAAAGCATTAATGCAGCGCAATACTTTTATCTCTTGGCACGGAGTGAAATGAGCTCTCCGGACCAATCATATTTGGCCTCTGGTCCTTTCGTCGCTCTCCATATGCGATAAAATAGAGCTGCACAAATCTTCAGCTCTGGCCCTCTGGGGGATGCAGGAGGACCCGAGGTTCAATAATGAGCAATTGGCGGATCTTCAACACTCATCCAAGAACCGTTCAATTAAAACGCTTTTTGTTTTAACCCTTACCTCTCTGAAGATTGTCAATAAAACCGCTCAGCAAAAGAGGATGACTTTACCCAGCTGGGGTTGGAACAGATTGTTAAAAAATTGTTTTCTTTCTGGGCAGCACAGTCAGTGGCGCATCTGCAAGGAGTTTGTATGTTCTCCCCGTGTCTGTGTGGGTTTCCTCCGAGCACTCCAGTTTCCTCCCACATCCCAAAAACATACAGATAAGTTAATTGGCTCCTCCCTAAATTTGGCCTAGACTACGATACACACACACTACATGATACATACATAGACATATGACTATGGTAGAGATTAAATTGTGAGCTCCTTTGAAGGACAGTTAGTGACAAGACAATATATATATACTGTACAGCGCTGCGTAAGATGTCGGCATTATATAAATAATAATAATTAAAACATTGCAGCCTTTTGAATTTTAACATACAGTATATGATGGTCAATATGCACTAGAAATTCTTTGATTTTTGCAAGAACTGTATTTTATATTTTAAATAGCTGGTGGCTGGTAGGAAAGACAGGCCTGGACCAAGGACAAGGGCTAAGGGCATAGCTCCCAACTGTCCCTTTTTCGGAGGGACAGTCCCTCTTTGGGAGCCCTGTCCTTCTGTCCCTCTTTCACCCTCATTTGTCCCTCTTTCAGGACTTTGTCCCTCTTTCTATGTAAATATATATATTTCTATACTAAAAATGTGTTTGATTGACTCTAAACTTTATTCCCAACCTTTAAATTGATATATTACATAATTTTAAAATGTTATTACTAATTTTAAAATGTTATTATTAAGGAACATGAACCAGGATAGAAAGGACCAGTGTGGTTTGAATTATAAAACAACATATGTTTCTTATGAAATCTTTATGGTATGCATGACTAGATGTGTGGTGAGGGCGTGGCCAGGGGTGTGGCAGGGGCATGGCTTAAGTGTCCCTTTTTCTCATCTCAAAAAGTTGGGAGGTATGGCTAAGGGGAAGGCTGCCATGGAAGGGTTTGGCGCCCCACCCCCTTCCTTTTTGCATTTTTTCCTCCCCTCCAATTTTTCCGTCAGGAAAGGGCTACGTTTCAGCGGGAAGCCTGGATAGTGTGAGTGTAGCGAGGAGGGGTCAGCTGGCTAGCCACCTATGGGTGCTGGGAAAGGGAGGAGCTAGGGATCAGGTTAGGGAGGAGTTTCTTCAAACTGGCCAAGGACAGAGAGAGTGTCAGTGTAGGATTCCCCTCCCTCCATCCCCATTGTTCAGGTTTAGGAATAAGGCTAGACTTGTGTAGGTTGTCAGGGTATGTTGTGTGGGTGTTGATGTCTTGTCAGAGCAGCAGGCGGGGGCAGGTCTTCAGTGGTCAGAATTCTGGTCAGTTCGAGTGGTGGGGACTTCCCAGGTAACTGGTTTCGACATCAGGTAGGACCGGAAGTTCCTTAGCGCTCAGCCGTCCCCAAGCTGGTGCCCATGGCTGTGGGCCATCTTCCAGGCCGTGTCGCTTATTTCTTTGGTGACCTCCGCAGCTCCTTCCCTGTGGCTTGATTAAGGAGTAACTGTCGGGCCTAAAATCAATCCTTTATTTTTATCTGGTAAACAAGTAATAAGGACGCTAACCAGGCAATCCAAAAGTTAAAATCACTATTACTTTTCTTGTTGATAAATCATCATTCCCCAGTTAACCTGACTCTTATTTGATACACACAAAATTTGGTACACACAAAGGAAGTTGCAGGGCATGCTGGGTTGTCCTTTTTTGCTTCTCTACTTTCCCCTCACACTTAACTAATGCAGCCTGATTGGCTGAAGCCTATATCCCTCCTGTTTCCCCTCCACACCTCTGCTCCTCTCTGATTGGCCAATATTTCTCATGCTGAGACAATGCACTTTCTATAGTGAAGGGCAGGCAAATGCATACACAATCAAGCAGAGGAGAGTAAGGGAGGACATTGCATCTTAAAATGGGAAATGCTAAGAAGCATTTTCTCTTTTTTTTTACTGTAGAAAAGTGTAAGGCTTGGTGGTGTATTCTCCACAGTCAGCATGCAACGCATGAGCTGGCGTGGAGGAGGTACACACACTAGCACCAGGAAACAGGCTATCCCTAGTATAGTGGAGGGGAGGACTGACTCCAATAGGAGATTGTGGCGCACAGAGCCGGTGCAGATCTGACAGCCACAAACAATGCTTTCGTTATAACGTCTCAGCGCAAAGTAGCGCTGAGCGCATAAACCAGAACTGAGGAGATCAGGACAGGTAGACAGAATGAACGCTTGCTAGCTAGCGGCTACTTAGCGACAGCAAGCGTCCAAAACCAGACAGACTGGAATGAGGCAGCCAATGCGTTGCGGCGATGGCGTGCCTCACAAAGACAGGACAGGATAGTCAGAAAATAGCAGGATTAAGATAGATGAACGTAACACAGATAAATATACAATAAGTATGTTTTCCTAGCGTATTACAATTACAGCTATCAATGAAACTATTTGTAACTTCTGACTAACATATGTATATATCGGCAATGAACCGATATATGACATAAGCAGGAACGCTGACTAACACTGGAGCAAAACAGGGAACAGGGCTCAGAAGGATTCGCTATCTCTTCGCAGAGATGAACGCAATCCACAAACGGTAACAGGACAGGATTCAGAAGGATTCGTTATCTCTTCGCAGAGATGAACGCAATCCACAAACAGTGACAGAACAGGATTCAGAAGGATTCGTTATCTCTTCGCAGAGATGAACGCAATCCACAAACGGTACCAGGAACAGGATTCAGAAGGATTCGCTATCTCTTCGCAGAGATGAACGCAATCCACAAACAGAACCAGGAGCAGGGTAACTACCTCAGCACGGGTGGTCACGGTACGCGCAACCTACCAAAACGTGCTGGAAGCTGACTAACTGCACACAGGATATAAACAGTTCGTGTACGTATACATCAGCGACACTGATGTATTAACGTAACACAAATACAAGGAAAATAATAAACGTGCTGGTATGCATATATATTGGCAATGAACCAATATATGATGCAAAGACCAGCAAAGTATCTTTATAACAAGAAACACGATCGGGGCCTAAAGCGACAGCAAGACTGGCTTAAGCTGAAGCTATGAAAACCCAAGGAAACCCTGCAGGAAGCAGATCTTTATACTGAGGTCATCCAATGGGAGCAGACATGCAGATTCCCACACAGGTGAATGATAATCAGTCACAAGCTGACAGCAGGGAAAGACAGACAAAGCTATGCAACTTGCATGGAAATAGATCAGAACTGCCTGAGCTGCAGCACTAATACTTCCAGTAATAGCTGCTGCAGCAGCGATCATTACAGTACCCCCGCCTTTAAAAGCGGATTCCAGACGCTTTTCAAAACCGAAATTCCCGACAAAACAGTCTGACTGATAATTCATGATGACCGGGACAGCCCGGCAAGACCGAATTCCAGAATCAGTCCCCACAAGACTGGACCCATCAGAACCAGAACCTACAGAACCACGCCCATCAGTACCACAAGCCCCAGTGTGACACCCATCAGAACCATGATTTCCAGAAGAAAGCCCTCCGAAATTCCCTGAGCGATACCCACCGCCTTCCAGGAACCGTTCAGAAACGCCAAAGCCTTTGCAATGCCCACCGGTACTGTCTTTACCAACACAAAACCCACTGTTGAACCAGTCCAAGGTACCAGGACAGGTTTTCTCAGAGACCTCCCAGAACACCTTGAAGCTCCAAAGAGATCCCCATAGGTCAGAACGCCCCTTAGGCTCACATGGAGAACTATCAAGAACCCCTATGGAACCTAGGGCAATTCCCGAGTCAGGGCCACAAGGACAAACATCAATATCAGGGCTTTCAGGGACCAGAACCATCTCTGGGCATGCAGGCAGACTGGCAACATCAGAACGTGTTCCCACTAAGGAAGCATCAGAGCACGCTAACACCTTAGACACACTTGGGCATTCTGGCACACAAAGAACATCTGGGCACACCGGCACAAGAGAAACCTCTGGGCATGTCAAGGAACTGTGAGCCTCCGGGTCAGCCAAGACAGGACCAAAACCAGGACTGGCCAAAAAAAAATCATCATGACTAAACTTCGCAACCACTGGACTTTTACACGAGAATGCTGGATCAGACTTAGATGTCGCTGATTCCAGCAAAGTCAGTAACAAATCAGATTCAGGGGCACCAACAAAACAGGACAAATCTTCTGATGTATGCACTGAACCAGATAGGGACTCCACAACTACCTCTGGACTGGACAGAGACTCATTTAATACACTGGATTGGAGCTCATGAGGCGCTGCAGAACAAGTCAGTATTGCAGCAGCCCCCACTGGACTAGGCAAAACTGAGGAATTCCCTGGACAGGAAGGGGACTCTGGAACCTCTGCCACAGCGGCCAGAGAACTAGAATCTTTCAGGATACAAGGCTGGGTTTCAGAAACACTCATCAGACCGGACTGAAATTCTGAGATTTCTATTATTTTGACCAGAGAATCAGAATTATCCATGTTACAGGGCAAGACTTCTGAAACATTCAGAGGACAGGGCTGGAGTTCCTCGGCTGTTACAACACTGGAGAGGGACTCAACATTGGTTAAATCAGACTGTGTACAGGGCAAGGTATCTAACACACTTGCTGACGAGGACAATATTTCAATGGCTTCTGCTTTGCTGGGCAGAAATTCATCAAGTTTTATTAGAGCAGACTGTAATTCCAAAACAGCTGCCAGACAAGTGAATATTACTGCAACACCAACTGAGGTAAGCAGTGCCTCAGACCCTTCTGCTAGAGGGTTTGAAATATCCAAAGTACTGGGTGAAGCATAAGACTCTGCGACCACAGCTTCACTGGACAGGATCACTGAACAGTCCATATTGCAGGGCAAAACCATGGAAGCACCTGCTGGACAGCATAATGATTCTCTGACCTGAGTTTCATTGGAGAGATCTACTGCACAATTCATGGTACAGGGCAAATTTATTGGAAAATTTTCTGAACAAGGTAATAATTCTGCGATTTCAGGTTCACATAGCAGATGCTCTGAGCTATTCACGAAACTAGAGCGAGGTGTAGAAACAGGAAGATCAAGACACAATGTTTGCGCATCTGCTGGATCAGACAGGAGTTGAACTTTATTAACACAGGTAATTTCTGCAGAAGTGTTTGCAGAGACAGGCAAGATTTTTCTGGTGTCTGTTTCACTAAACAAAGAGTCATGAGTACTGGCTAGGCTGGACTCGGAAGTCAGCAGGACCTCTGGATTCTCTGCTGAAAAATTTGCGCAGGGCAAGGTTAAGAATGTATCAGTGGCTTCTGTTTTACTGGGAAGTAACACTGAGTTATCCATGGTACAGGGTGGAATTGCAGGAACTTCAATTTCACACAAAAAGAGCTCCGAATCACCTGCTGAATCAGCCAAAGGTGCTGAAGCAGGCGGGTCAGAACGCCAAATTTGCGAATTCGGAGTCACATAAAAATCATCCAAAATCAGTTCCCACACATCAATCAATGGAGCCACAAAGTCATACTCACACACACCAGTTTTTATTAGGTTATAGGCAGACTTAATGCATGCATTCAATACCAATTCACTTTTTGCACTGTAAAATTGACAAAATGAACTTGAATCATTCTTCCATTCATTGACCAGAGCTTCCATCTCTCCTTTCTCCAATGGAGGATTCCAAGCATACTTAACAGGCAGATCATGGTTTGCAGATATGATTGTAGCAGGGACATATATTGGGTTAATTAGCAGGTGATTGGCAGATTCCTTATTCCTAAGAATCTCCAATACCTGTAGCAAGTGCTGAACTGTAGTGTATGCAAACTTTCCTTGCTTTACAAATAAGTTGATTTGTTCAATACTCTGTAATATCTCCTCATAATCATACTCAGATAATTTTTTTAAACAAAAATCTTTATTTTCTCTAGCCAGGGAGGAAAGTTCATTAGTAGTTTCATAAGTCCATTTAACTCCCCTGAAAGACAATTGCATTTCATTATCTGTTAATGGCAGAATCTCTTTATAGGTCTCAGTCGCTAAGGATAACGATTCTGCAGATTGGACACGTTTCTTAGAACGTTTGCGTTTTGCCTTTGACCTTGCGGTTTTTGGTGATTTATTCAAAGCTGCAGGAAAATTATCAGTAACACTTTCTGCTTGCTGCTCATTCTTGCAAGCAATTGAAGGAGCAGCTGATTGGCCTGCTGCCAGGAGTTCATTAAGAGGAAAAGGCAATGGATCTATGCGCAACCAGTTATGGATCACAAACGCTAGAAATTCCAGCGGTCTATCTTTCAAATCGGAATGATTGAGAACATCAAATGCCCACTGGAATAATTCCCCTTTAAACAAAATATAACTTAGTTGGAGTGCCCAGGTTGAAACAGGAGTCGCTTGGAGATCAGGATTGGTCAGGAACCTGGCACATTCAGAGAAAAACTCATTTTCTGTTTCAGAGCTAAGTTCTTCAAATTTCTTAAAGGAACAGGAACCATAATTAACAGTGTCATACTTTCTGGGAATCCCCCCCCACAATGGGGATTAGTAAGGGGGTTTTCATAATGTAAGGCTTGGTGGTGTATTCTCCACAGTCAGCATGCAACGCATGAGCTGGCGTGGAGGAGGTACACACACTAGCACCAGGAAACAGGCTATCCCTAGTATAGTGGAGGGGAGGACTGACTCCAATAGGAGATTGTGGCGCACAGAGCCGGTGCAGATCTGACAGCCACAAACAATGCTTTCGTTATAACGTCTCAGCGCAAAGTAGCGCTGAGCGCATAAACCAGAACTGAGGAGATCAGGACAGGTAGACAGAATGAACGCTTGCTAGCTAGCGGCTACTTAGCGACAGCAAGCGTCCAAAACCAGACAGACTGGAATGAGGCAGCCAATGCGTTGCGGCGATGGCGTGCCTCACAAAGACAGGACAGGATAGTCAGAAAATAGCAGGATTAAGATAGATGAACGTAACACAGATAAATATACAATAAGTATGTTTTCCTAGCGTATTACAATTACAGCTATCAATGAAACTATTTGTAACTTCTGACTAAGATATGTATATATCGGCAATGAACCGATATATGACATAAGCAGGAACGCTGACTAACACTGGAGCAAAACAGGGAACAGGGCTCAGAAGGATTCGCTATCTCTTCGCAGAGATGAACGCAATCCACAAACGGTAACAGGACAGGATTCAGAAGGATTCGTTATCTCTTCGCAGAGATGAACGCAATGCACAAACAGTGACAGAACAGGATTCAGAAGGATTCGTTATCTCTTCGCAGAGATGAACGCAATCCACAAACGGTACCAGGAACAGGATTCAGAAGGATTCGCTATCTCTTCGCAGAGATGAACGCAATCCACAAACAGAACCAGGAGCAGGGTAACTACCTCAGCACGGGTGGTCACGGTACGCGCAACCTACCAAAACGTGCTGGAAGCTGACTAACTGCACACAGGATATAAACAGTTCGTGTACGTATACATCAGCGACACTGATGTATTAACGTAACACAAATACAAGGAAAATAATAAACGTGCTGGTATGCATATATATTGGCAATGAACCAATATATGATGCAAAGACCAGCAAAGTATCTTTATAACAAGAAACACGATCGGGGCCTAAAGCGACAGCAAGACTGGCTTAAGCTGAAGCTATGAAAACCCAAGGAAACCCTGCAGGAAGCAGATCTTTATACTGAGGTCATCCAATGGGAGCAGACATGCAGATTCCCACACAGGTGAATGATAATCAGTCACAAGCTGACAGCAGGGAAAGACAGACAAAGCTATGCAACTTGCATGGAAATAGATCAGAACTGCCTGAGCTGCAGCACTAATACTTCCAGTAATAGCTGCTGCAGCAGCGATCATTACAAAAAGTCACTAAAATCAAAATGTGGACAGTGCAATACATATGTTATCTAAGTAGAGCAAGTATTTATCTACTTATATTTGTGTTTTTTTCTGAGATAGTATGGCTGACAGATCCACTTTAAGGGAACTGTTTACAATGTGTATTATGTTTACGTTAACTATTACTGCTATGGTTTTATACGTGATTCAATAAAAGGGCCGCTTTGGCCTGTTTAATCCAACCAAGGTAGTCTGAGGGCGCGATTCCACTAGAGCGGCGTGCGTCTGCGAGACGCGAGACGCCTCTTCCGGGTCTGTGGGGAAGGCACACTAATCCCATCGGCTATGGGATCCGCAGCCTCCAGCGCCCATTCGGATGGAAAAGCCGGCCGAATCGGTAGCGGTAGCGATTCGGCCAGCGTTACTATTGCACCCTATGGCAGAGTTTCCCCGCACTATTTGCCTGCGGGGAAACTCTGCAGATTTGTGGAAGTTTCCGCTCAAGTGGAGACGCGCCCTTAGTCTTTTGTTACATAAGCATAGCTCCCAACTATCCCTCTTTTGGAGGGACAGTCCCTCTTTGGGAGCCTTGTCCCTCTGTCCCTCTTTACTCCTCATTTGTACCTCTTTCAGGGATTCGTCCCTCTTTCTATGTAAATATATATATTTCTCTACTAAAAAAATGTGTTTGCCTCTAAACTGTATTCCCATCCTTTAAAGTGAACCAGAGACGAAGCATCCTCATGTATTTTACCATATATATCAGTGGGGACATTAGAGAAAACACCTACCATGCTCTCTGTTTCATTTTTCACTGTTCAGCTTGCTTCTTAGCAGCCCTGATAAAATCCCCGACTGAGCATTCAGTCTGGCTTTGCTATAATGACTCAGCTATAATGATTCCTGAGCAGAGCCAGAAGGGGGCAGGCTTGGGCTTAAAAAGACATCAGAGAACACAGACTGAGCTATACATTTTCCTGAGCAAAGCCAGACTGAATGCTTAGTTGGGGATTTTATCAGGGCTGGTAAGAAGCAAGCTGTGCAGTGAAGAATGAAACAGAGAGCAGGATAGGTGTTTTCTCTAATGTCCCATCTGATATATATGATAAAATACATGAGGGTGCTTCGTCTCTGGTTCACTTAAATTGATTTATTACTAGTTTTAAAATGTTAATATGAAGGAAAATGAACCAGGATAGAAAGGACCAGTGTGGTTTGAATTGTAAAACATATTTTTCTTATGAAATCTTTATGGTATGTGAGATTAGGAGGGTGCTGGGGGTGTGGTTAGGTGTGGCAGAGGCGTGGCTTAAGTGTCTCTCTTTCTCGTCTCAAATAGTTGTGAGGTATGCATAAAGTTGGCCACAGACCTGATGGTGGTGATTTCCCATAAGGGAAGGGGGGGGCCTCTGATGTTAAGAAAAGCTTGTTGAATTTATGACATTTGATTTAGTTATTTTTCTTGAAAGTGGCCTTAATTTGTTAAGCAAGCTTGCGGCGCTATCAATCTTTAAACTTGCATCTATAGATCTGTGTGTAGTTTGATAAAATCTCTGGGAAGCAGGAAGGGGTTAAGGGGAAGAAGCACTGAGCACACACCAATCTGGGGAGCAGAAAGATTTCCACAGAGACAGATGGAGGGTAATCATATCACTGGATTTATCAGACACAGGTGCTCTCTGCTGTCTCTTCATGTTATAAACATCTGCTAATGCGTCTAATTAAAACGCATCCCTTCTGAGGCGAGGCCTTTGGAGTGTTGTGTGTAGACAAATGGCAGACTCCCCAGAGGAAAGGGGGTCCTCGGGGAGCCTTTGTTTTGGTATTGGGGTCACCCCCTCGAGAGACACGCGAGATAGATGGAAAGACCCCCAGAGACCCCCAGATTGCGCAGGCGAGGGGCTAATGAGGCGTTTAATATATGGGAGAAGAAAGCAATGGAGACACTTGAAAGAGGCGCAGCCCCTATTCATGTCACCACTAATGGGAACCCCAGAGAGACGTTCAGCGAACGGAGATGTGTCTACATAGTTAGGATAATGAATCCGGTACACGCAATGCTCCAGTTCATATCTGCTGACGGTCTTCCATCCCTGCTGGACGCCACAGATTGTGCCAGTAATGTCAATATGTATAAAATACAGTATGTATGAACGCCTCTGCCTTCTTCAGCTATGCAAACTCTGCAAGAGCTGAAGTTAAAGGACCACTCAGGTGAAAAAAATAAAGTTAAAATTGGACAAAACCGACAGGTTTTAGACTAGTCCATCTCCTCCTGGGGGATTCACAGGGTTTTCTTTGTTTTCAACAGCATTTCCTGAATGGCAGTTGCTAAGTCTAAACTGACAAAATAGTGTGCAAAGAAAGTAGGAAGGCTGGCTTCTTACTATTTGATACTACTAGTTGAAGTGCAGTTCAGGAAATGCTGTTGAAGACAGAAAATAAAATCCTGAGAATCCCCATAACAGTGTTAGTTATTTTGATCCTACTGCACCCGACAGAGCGCTCACAATCATGCACGAGCGTTGCCAAGCAGCGCCTGCACAGTCTGCACCTACCCTCCTGAACCAGAAGTTCAGGGGATCATTACATAGTTAGGGGCCTTTTACACTGGCACCGTGCTGTGTGGCATTCTGCCGCAGCCTAACATTAGGGCAATGAAAGTCTATGGAGTAGTTCACATTGTGTGCCTGAAGTACCCTAATGTGAGCGCATACCTACGTTACTTTTCGACTCCTGCGACGACCTGTGGAAATGTGCGGCAGACTGGAAGTCAGAGAAGTCTATGGCGACGCGCGTGGTTTCAATTGACCGTGGCAAGTTTTACGCATCACGCATGCGGGGAAGCGTATTTTGTCAATACACTTCCGTGCACATCATCGATTGGGCCACAGGAAGTGAGCGCTAGAGAGCTTCACTTCCTGTATGGACTGCTGCCAGACAAGGATTACCACATATCAACGCGGTAATCTAATCACTAAAGGCCTGTTTTTGGCAGTGTGAAACCGGCCTCACGGAGGGGGGGGGGGGGGCGTAGGAAAATGGAGGTTGCCAATCTGCAAGGGCTTCACAATACTTCCTGTTAAAACAGGAAGTAATGTGAAAGTAATGTGAAGCCCTTGCAGATCGGCGACCTCCGGTGGTGGATGGAGGTAATTATAGCTGCCGCCGCAGCCGCCGCTGCTAACACCTACATAGATGCAGGAGGGGAGCGCAGAGGGGAGAGCCCGAGGTGAGGGAGAGGGGGGGTACCATCCCCCCTCCCCACCGACGTGCTACCAAGCTCTCCCCTCATGCTGCGACCCCTCCTGCCCCCTAAAACGGCCATGAGCGAGCCCCCGGGAAGGGGGGGCTGCTCAAATTCTTGCAGGGGGGCCCGGAGACTTCTAGTTATGCCCCTGAGGGGCGCACTTTGGTGTCTCAGCCTTGGGTGCTGGAGGACCTCGTTTCGGCTCTAAAGCTGGGGCTTAACAATATACCCTGCAAGGTATGCAGCCGCAGGTGGCCCAGAAGCCATAGGGGGCCCTGTGGGGGGAGAAGTTTCTTTTTCCTGACAACTAAGGGCACTCTCTGCACAGTGGTTCTAATGACTGCATCTGCTCAGCCACTGATAAGGAATCCTACAAAGTTTTGCAGACAAAGACTTGTAGACAGTCCCTATTCAGTGTACAGCAGGGTCTTGTATTTAGCGCCTGCTCTATCCCCAGCCTCTCTACCCCTCCCCAAGTGCTGTGTACTGTAGTGATGCTTGAGGAGGCTGAGCACAGAGAGAAAAAGCTTTCTGCTTTCTGCTCTCTGCACAATTGTTCTATTAACTGCATCTGCTCAGTGACCGATAAGCAATCATTCAAAGGGGGCCCCATCCAAAGTTTTGCAGAAGGGCCCAGTGATTTCTATATACGCCCCTGTCTGACGGTATCCTTTAAAGATAAGGTATCATTTAAAGAAGCTTTGTTACATCTCCCAATGTAATATAAAGGTGATAAACGTTCCCTGAATGCAACAAAATGTACTGAATTGTGAGCTTGCCGAGATTCCAGATCGGAACAGTAAAGGTTTGTGAGATATTGTTGTTTGTGAACCGTTCATTCTTGGGCTCCCCAGCCGGTACGCCATTATTTCATGTGCGGCCCCCCGAAGGCCCGGAGACGTCCTCGAAGACCCCCGGACCCGCCATACTCAGCGATAGATCACACAGCCCAGCGCAGGCATGATTTGCAGCCGCTTTAATATTTAATGCGACCGGAGAAAAATGACACAGGGGAAAGCCGGCTTAATTAGACGTAATTGAATGCTGCGCACAGAAACATTTGTATGGGTTTTTTTGGAATGAATTTCTGTGGGTTTGTTTAATGACCCTTGCCTTGAATAGATTTACTTTCACCGTCTCGTATTAATGGTCCCGCTTCTGAAAAATACTTTCAAAGGGCCTTTGGGGAATTCTCGAAGAGCTGTTTGTTAACGCTGTCCGTACGCAAATGCGCGATCGCACCCTATCCCTATCACTGGGCAATGTACCAAGAGGACTTTTGGATGTATTCTGTATATTGGGGGAAAATAGACCATAATAAAAGTACTCACCCCGGCAATTAAGAATTGTGTGGGTTTGGGGTGCGAAAACGGAAGCAGTAAATCTGTAACGGCATACACATGTACAACTATTTTTGGTAGCCTCGGACGAGAATCTAGCAATGGTAAAGCAGCCCCCAAACCTTACGATGTGCAGGGGTCAATCCACCACAGCAGATCGACTGAACCAAGGGCATTGTGATTGCAGTTTCTAGGCTAAATTTCACCCAGGACGAGGGTATTTAGCCCCACAGTAAAGGTAACCAGGCATAGGTGCCCCCAGTATAGGTAGCCAGGCATTGGTGCCCCCAGTATAGGTTACCAGACATAGGTGCCCCCAGTATAGGTAGCCAGGCATAGGTGCCCCCAGTATAGGTAGCCAGGCATAGGTGCCCCCAGTATAGGTAACCAGGCATAGGTGCCCCCAGTATAGGTAGCCAGGCATAGGTGCCCCCAGTATAGGTAACGAGGCATAGGTGCCCCCAGTATAGGTAGCCAGGCATAGGTGCCCCCAGTATAGGTAGCCAGGCATAGGTGCCCCCAGTATAGGTAATCAGGCATAGGTGCCCCCAGTATAGGTAGCCAAGAATAGGTGCCCCCAGTATAGGTAGCCAGGCATAGGCGCCCCCAGTATAGGTTACCAAGCATAGGTGCCCCCAGTATAGGTTACCAGGCATAGGTGCCCCTAGTATAGGTTACCAAGCATAGGTGCCCCCAGTATAGGTTACCAGGCATAGGTGCCTCCAGAATAGATAACCAGATACAGTATATGTGCCCCCTGTATAGATAGTCAGGCATAATAATCCCCAATATAGGTAGCCAGGCATAGGTGCCCCCAGTATAGGTTACCAGGCATAGGTGCCCCCAGTATAGGTTACCAGGCATAGGTGCCCCCAGTATAGGTTACCAGGCATAGGTGCCCCTAGTATAGGTTACCAAGCATAGGTGCCCCCAGTATAGGTAGCCAGGCATAGGTGCCTCCAGAATAGATAACCAGATACAGTATATGTGCCCCCTGTATAGATAGTCAGGCATAATAATCCCCAATATAGGTAGCCAGGCATAGGTGCCCCCAGTATAGGTAGCCAGGTATAGTAAACCCATGTGTATAGGCAGCCAGGCATAGGTGCCCCCTCCTAATCACTAAGTAGTGTGAGTAAGCGGTGTTGCAGTCAGAGAGGAGCCCAGTGGCAAGTGAACTTCGTTTGGAGCCTGGAAGGTGAGTTTTTTTACAATAAGGCTTTCTGCGCTATAACACTGCAGTGGAGCACAGAGGAGGGGAGCACGCCCGAGGAGTGGGAAGGAGGAGTCGGTGTGCCTGCGCCTCTCCCATCACTGCGCCCCGGGCGGACACCCTCCTCGACCACCCCTAGAAATGGGGCTGGGCATTGTTCTTCCCCTCTCCCTGCCAACTTGTGTGCCACTATCGGCCCGCCTCAGTATTTTTACCGCAAACATTTGAAAAAAAAATCAGAAACTTATTATAAAATGATTTTCAATTACATTTTCACTCGAAGGTTGAAGTTAACAGTATTTTTGAGTAAATTAATGCAAAAGAGTATCAACATTTTTGCTCATCACTGGTTGGAGGTTAGGCATAGCTGCCAACTCTCCCTCTTATGGAGAGACAGTCCCTCTTTAGGAGCCAAATCCCTCTGTCCCGCTTTCTTCCTCGTTTGTCCCTCTTTCACGGCTGATGTACAGTTCTGTGTAAATATGTGTATTTTTCTACTGAAAATGTGTTTAATGGACTCTAAACTTTATTCCTACCCTTTCAAATTTTAATATGAAGGATAATGAAACAGGATAGAAAGGACCAGTGTGATTTGAATAACAAAACAATATATTTTTCTTATGAAATTATAGTATGCACGAGTAGGGGCGTGTTGAGGGTGTGGTTAGAGATGTGGCAGGGGTGTGGCTTAAGTGTCTTTCTTTTTGATCTAAAAAAGTTGGGAGGTATGGGTTGGGCATGATGTGGGGAGGCACGGCGGGTGAGGGGGGTGGAGGGGGTTAGGAACATAGAGTGAGGTTGGGTTAGGCATTAGGTGGGCATTGTCATGCACTTAGAGGGGGGTTGGGGTTAGGCATCAGGTGGAGGAGGTCCTTGTTAGGCACTTAGAGAAAGGGGTTAGGGTTAGGTGACTCAGTAGAAGTCCCCCTCTCCTCCACCGATTCAGAACTAGGACCCCCCCTGACCCATCTTCAACAAGGGCTTTTTGAACCTAACATTGCAGTATATGTGGCATCCATTTTACTGCAGTCTGCTCCGCACTATGGTGGTATTTGCAGTTGGGGAACATGATGGCTTCATTTTTTAATATCGGGCCACAAGGGCTATAAAATGTGATTGCTTTCTCTGATCTCGAAACGGTTTTCAGCTCCATCAGACATCTTTCAGGTCCCTATTACTGTGTCTCCAGTCAGCCGGATGTGTGGAGTGGTTTGGAATAGGAAGCCTTTAGTAAGAATTCCATTTGAATTTAGAGCAATTCTTGTGAGTTATCATCGAAGGGGAAAAGCTGTTCTAATTTCACATATGTCACACGGAATCCAGGGCAGCCTCCGCCAATCACAGGAAGGTCCTCGGAGTCTATGTGGCGACAGGAGTGCGTAGAACGCCGCAGGCCATACTCGTTCTTCCCTGCTTCTTTCTGTCTATAAAACATATTGTTACCAGTCAGAGTAGCTTGCAGTAGACAGGAGAGACCCAGAGCTGGCAGTTCACATCTAAGTCAGCCGGGCTGTTAACAAACTAGAATACCCCATAAATAATGCAGGGGACGCCTCGTACTGTTCGTAATGGAGAAGAGCGCGCTGCATCAAAACGCATCTGTGTTCCCTACAAGTAATGTGCTCCGTCACACAAGGCCGAATGTACACTTTTTGGGCGCCTAGGCCAAGTATGTTGTGGCTTCTCTTTAATGTGTAGCAGTGCCCCTCCCATTCCATGTACAGCCTCTCCTCCATGTGTATCATCCATGTACAGCAACCCCCTCCCATTCCATGTGCAGCCCCCTCTTACATGTGTAACATCCATGCACGGTAGCACCCCTCTCATTCCATATGCAGCCCCTCCTCCATGTATATCATCCACGCACTGTAGGCCCCTCCCATTCCATGTGCAGCCCCCTCTTCCATGTGTAACATCCATGCACAGTAGCACCCCTCTCATTCCAGAGCGTTATACAGTACCTGCTTCTGTTGGCGGGACAGGTCTTCTTCACTCCCCTCTTCAGTGTAGCTTCGCGCTGTGCAGCCAGTCACCATGCGGTTCCCGCCATTTGACAGGTATCATGAGTCGCATGGTGATTGGCTACCAGGTGCACAGCTACACAGAAGAGGAGTGAGGGGGACCTGCCGCTGAAAGCAGGTAATGTATAACAATTTTCTGTCACCGCTCTGCATTTTACTGATAGGAGCAGGCCCCTATGAGATCCGGGCTCTCCTGCCATGGCGGGGTCATGGGGGCTTATGTTACAGAGCCGGGCTCCAACATTCAGGGCCTATGTAGCAGCTAGTGTTGGGCGAACATCTAGATGTTCGGGTTCGGGCCGAACAGGCCGAACATGGCCGCGATGTTCGGGTGTTCGACCCGAACTCCGAACATAATGGAAGTCAATGGGGACCCGAACTTTTGTGCTTTGTAAAGCCTCCTTATATGCTACATACCCCAAATTTACAGGGTATGTGCACCTTGGGAGTGGGTACAAGAGGAAAAAAAAATTTAGCAAAAAGAGCTTATAGTTTTTGAGAAAATCGATTTTAAAGTTTCAAAGGGAAAACTGTCTTTTAAATGCGGGAAATGTCTGTTTTCTTTGCACAGGTAACATGCTTTTTGTCGGCATGCAGTCATAAATGTAATACATATAAGAGGTTCCAGGAAAAGGGACCGGTAATGCTAACCCAGCAGCAGCACACGTGATGGAACAGGAGGAGGGTGGCGCAGGAGGAGAAGGCCACGCTTTGAGACACAACAACCCAGGCCTTGCATGAGGACAAGAAGCGTGCGGATAGCATGCTTTGTACCACCATGCAGTCATAAATGTAATAAAGATAAGTGGTTCAATAAACAGGGACCACGCGGCAACGCTAACCCAGCAGCAGCACACGTGATGGAACAGGAGGAGGCGCAGGAGGAGAAGGCCACGCTTTGTGAGACACAACAACCCAGGCCTTGCATGAGGACAAAAAGCGTGCGGATAGCATGCTTTGTACCGCCATGTAGTCATAAATGTAATAAAGATAAGAGGTTCAATAAACAGGGACCACGCGGCAACGCTAACCCAGCAGCAGCAGCAGCAGCAGCACACGTGATGGAACAGGAGGAGGCGCAGGAGGAGAAGGCCACGCTTTGTGAGACACAACAACCCAGGCCTTGCATGAGGACAAAAAGCGTGCGGATAGCATGCTTTGTACCGCCATGTAGTCATAAATGTAATAAAGATAAGAGGTTCAATAAACAGGGACCACGCGGCAACGGTAACCCAGCAGCAGCAGCAGCAGCACACGTGATGGAACAGGAGGAGGCGCAGGAGGAGAAGGCCACGCTTTGTGAGACACAACAACCCAGGCCTTGCATGAGGACAAAAAGCGTGCGGATAGCATGCTTTGTACCGCCATGTAGTCATAAATGTAATAAAGATAAGAGGTTCAATAAACAGGGACCACGCGGCAACGGTAACCCAGCAGCAGCAGCAGCACACGTGATGGAACAGGAGGAGGCGCAGGAGGAGAAGGCCACGCTTTGTGAGACACAACAACCCAGGCCTTGCATGAGGACAAAAAGCGTGCGGATATAGCAGCAATGCTTTTTGCCGCCATGCAGTCATAAATGTAATACAGATGAGAGGTTCAATAAACAGGGACCGGAAACGCTAAACCATCCCAGATGTTCATCGGTCATGTTACTTGGTTGGGGTCCAGGAGTGTTGCGTAGTCGTTTCCAATCCAGGATTGATTCATTTTAATTTGAGTCAGACGGTCTGCATTTTCTGTGGAGAGGCGGATACGCCGATCTGTGATGATGCCTCCGGCAGCACTGAAACAGCGTTCCGACATAACGCTGGCTGCCGGGCAAGCCAGCACCTCTATTGCGTACATTGCCAGTTCGTGCCAGGTGTCTAGCTTCATGCCCGGTTTCAGGTCCAGCGGTGCCAGCCACAAATCCGTCTGTTCCTTTATTCCCCTCCAAATTTCCTCCCCTGTGTGCTGCTTATCCCCAAGGCAGATCAGCTTCAGCAACGCTTGCTGACGCATGCCAACAGCTGTGCTGCACTGCTTCCACGATCCTACTGCTGCTGGTGCTGGGTTAGCATTTCCGGATGAGGTACAGCTTTGAGATGCGTTGGAGGAGAAGGAGTCAGAGAGGTAGGTGCTGCTGTTGTTATCCAGCTGTTTGCGGCGTGGGCAACACCCGCGCCGTAGCAGGTGAGGAATCGCTGCCAGGCTCCACAAGGTTCACCCAGTGCGCGGTAAGGGAGATGTATCGACCCTGGCCGAACGCACTCGTCCAGGTGTCAGTGGTGAGGTGAACCTTGCAGGCAACGGCATTCTTCAAGCTTCGGGTTATTTAGCTGACCACGTGCTCATGCAACTCAGGCACTGCAGAGCGCGCAAAGTGGTAGCGGCTGGGAACCACGTAACGTGGGATGGCCACTGACATCATGCCCTTGAAGCTGTTTGTCTCCACCACTCGATATGGCAGCATTTCGCAGGCCAGAAGCTTGGCTATGCTGGCTGGCTGTTACTGCCACGGCCCGGGGGTCATTTGCTGGCAATTTCCTCTTGTGCTCAAACATCTCAGAAACAGACAACTCAACCGTAGCGCTGCACACCGAAGGGCTGTTGGTTGTTGTGTTTGATGAACACTGGGAGACCTCAAGAGCACTAGTCCGGAAAGTGACAGTGTCAGCATCGTCTGATGTTTGTGAATGTTGTGAACCACGCAATGGCTGGGCTACTGCTGCTGCTGAGGCGGGTCTGGTGGTGAGTCTGGTGAACCCAAGGGAGGCAGTGTTGCTGGTGGTACCCTGTCCTGCCGCGTTTGCCCACAGAGTGGGATGTTTGGATAGAATGTGGCGGCTCATGCTGGTGGTGGAGAGGTTGTTAATACTTTTCCCCCTGCTCAGGCGGGTCTTGCACACCTTGCAAATCGCCATGGTAACATCCTCAGTGCAGTCTTCAAAGAAAGCCCAGACTTTAACTGGCTGAGGACTCGGACCTCGTGCGTGATGTGCTGGTGCTGCTTAACCCACTGCTGGACGCTTGAGAGGTCATCCAAGTAATTATCTGGTCCTGTTCTTTTGGATCTGTGAGGGTTGTTGTCCTGGACAACATGGGCAGTATTGAGTGGGTTTTCTTGGGTGCTCCCCTGTGGCCTGTACGTGAACCGTCAGGGGAAACACCTCTTCCCTTGCCCCTCCCTCTTTCACCGGATTTCTTCCTCATTTCACTTATCCTTAAAGTACACGCTGACTGGCAGCAGTACAGTGGCAGTACAGAAATGCTATACAGTGGTGGGTGAGCGGTGTACCACTATTGTCAGCAGTGACACAGAGCACAATGCTATACAGTGGCGGGTGAGCGGTGTACTACTGTTCCCAGCAGACACAGAGTGGAAGTAAACACAATGCTATATAGTGTGGCTGAGCCGTGTACACAGAGTGGCATTAAACACAATGCTATATAGTCTGCTATATAGTCACCCCGAACAGGGTGATGTTCTGCAGAACCCGAACAGTGGCAAACACTGTTCGCCCAACACTACTGGGAGGGAACGCAGATTTTAGTACCTAAACACACGATACAACATGTTTTCCGGGGTCGGACTCTGAGGCACATACAGATGGTCCCGATCATCATCCTCATCATACAACTCTTCTCCTGAGTCTGACCCACCCACCACCTCTGCCACCCCAACATCCCCAGACACAGACCCCTCATCGTCCTCAACATTAACTTGGGATGCTGGCCTGAGCCAGACCTCCTCCTCCACATCAGGCCCCATCATCTCCTCAATGGCAGCCCTCATTAATCGCTCTGGCGACGGACTGATGGACACAACGTTCTCCTCCGGGGAGGGCTGCTGCTGACCACTGGCTGCTGGGGTGGATGTTATAGCTTGCGTGGGGCGTTGGCTGTTGCTGTTGTTGGGAGTGCTGCTCACAGCGGAGGTCTCTGGGGAACTCATGTTGAGCTCATATAGTGGTTGACGGTGAGTGGAGTATTACTGATCCCAGCAATATACACACTGACTGGCAGAGTACGCAATGCTATATAGTGTGGCTGAGCGGTGTACACAGAGTGGCAGTAAACACAATGCTATATAGTCTGGCTGAGCGAGCGGTGTACTACTGTTCCCAGCAGAATCAGAGTGGCAGTAAACAATGGTATATAGTCTGGCTGAGCGGTGTACATAGAGTGTCAGTAAACAATGGTATATAGTCTGGCTGAGCGAGCGGTGTACTACTGTTCCCAGCAGAATCAGAGTGGCAGTAAACAATGGTATATAGTCTGGCTGAGCGGTGTACATAGAGTGTCAGTAAACAATGGTATATAGTCTGGCTGAGCGAGCGGTGTACTACTGTTCCCAGCAGAATCAGAGTGGCAGTAAACAATGGTATATAGTCTGGCTGAGCGGTGTACATAGAGTGTCAGTAAACAATGGTATATAGTCTGGCTGAGCGAGCGGTGTACTACTGTTCCCAGCAGAATCAGAGTGGCAGTAAACAATGGTATATAGTCTGGCTGAGCGGTGTACACAGAGTGTCAGTAAACAATGGTATATAGTCTGGCTGAGCGGTGTACACACAATGCTATATAGTCTGCTATATAGTGTCAGTAAACAATGGTATATAGTCTGGCTGAGCGAGCGGTGTACTACTGTTCCCAGCAGAATCAGAGTGGCAGTAAACAATGGTATATAGTCTGGCTGAGCGGTGTACACAGAGTGTCAGTAAACAATGGTATATAGTGTGGCTGAGTGGTGTACACAGAGTGTCAGTAAACAATGGTATATAGTCTGGCTGAGCGGTGTACACAGAGTGTCAGTAAACAATGGTATATAGTCTGGCTGAGCGAGCGGTGTACTACTGTTCCCAGCAGAATCAGAGTGGCAGTAAACAATGGTATATAGTCTGGCTGAGCGGTGTACACAGAGTGTCAGTAAACAATGGTATATAGTGTGGCTGAGTGGTGTACACAGAGTGTCAGTAAACAATGGTATATAGTCTGGCTGAGCGGTGTACACAGAGTGGCAGTAAACACAATGCTATATACTCTGGCTGAGCGAGCGGTGTACTACTGTTCCCAGCAGACACAGAACAGTAAACAGAATGCTATATAGTGTGGCTGAGCGAGCGGTGTACCACTATTCCCAGCAGACACAGAACAGTGAACAGAATGCTATATAGTGTGGCTGAGCGAGCGGTGTACCACTATTCCCAGCAGACACAGAACAGTAAACAGAATGCTATATAGTGTGGCTGAGCGAGCGGTGTACCACTATTCCAAGCAGACACAGAACAGTGAACAGAATGCTATATAGTGTGGCTGAGCGAGCGGTGTACCACTATTCCCAGCAGACACAGAGTGGCAGTAAACAGAATGCTATATAGTGTGGCTGAGCGAGGTACACAGAGTGGCAGTAAACAGAATGCTATATAGTGTGGCTGAGCGAGCGGTGTACCACTATTCCCAGCAGACACAGAACAGTGAACAGAATGCTATATAGTGTGGCTGAGCGAGCGGTGTACCACTATTCCCAGCAGACACAGAACAGTGAACAGAATGCTATATAGTGTGGATGAGCGAGCGGTGTACCACTATTCCCAGCAGACACAGAACAGTAAACAGAATGCTATATAGTGTGGCTGAGCGAGCGGTGTACCACTATTCCCAGCAGACACAGAACAGTGAACAGAATGCTATATAGTGTGGCTGAGCGAGCGGTGTACCACTATTCCCAGCAGACACAGAACAGTGAACAGAATGCTATATAGTGTGGCTGAGCGAGCGGTGTACTACTGTTCCCAGCAGACACAGAACAGTACACAGAATGCTATATAGTGTGGCTGAACGAGCGGTGTACTACTGTTCCCAGCAGACACAGAACAGTACACAGAATGCTATATAGTGTGGCTGAACGAGCGGTGTACCACTATTCCAAGCAGACACAGAACAGTGAACAGAATGCTATATAGTGTGGCTGAGCGAGCGGTGTACCACTATTCCCAGCAGACACAGAGTGGCAGTAAACAGAATGCTATATAGTGTGGCTGAGCGAGGTACACAGAGTGGCAGTAAACAGAATGCTATATAGTGTGGCTGTGCAAGCGGTGTACTACTATTCCCAGCAGACACAGAGTGGCAGTAAACAGAATGCTATATAGTGTGGCTGAGCGAGGTACACAGAGTGGCAGTAAACAGAATGCTGAGCGAGCGGTGTACTACTATTCCCAGCAGCGACACACAATGACTGGGGGGGACCCTGGCTAGCGTGGCTGGAGCGCGAACTACCCTGCCTGCCTACCCAAAGCTAAACCCACAGACAAATGGCGGAGATATGACGTGGTTCGGGTATTTATTTACCCGAACCACGTGACAGTTCGGCCAATCAGAGCGCGTTCGGGTCCGAACCACGTGACCCGTTCGGCCAATCACAGCGCTAGCCGAACGTTCGGGGAACGTTCGGCCATGCGCTCTTAGTTCGGCCATATGGCCGAACGGTTTGGCCGAGCACCGTCAGGTGTTCGGCCGAACTCGAACATCACCCGAACAGGGTGATGTTCTGCAGAACCCGAACAGTGGCGAACACTGTTCGCCCAACACTAGTAGCAGCCAAGCAATTATCTTTGCTCCTTCTTTTTCTGTATCTGCCGCATGTCATTCCAACCAACCCTCCCCCACCCCTCCCCCGAATAACTCCCCCACCCCTTTTTTAAACGTAAATATTATTATTGAAATTGAAAAAAAAAAAAAAAACAACATTTACCAGTGTAAACACAATATAGCAATCAGATGATAACCTGCAAAAATAATGTGAAGCAAGCAGAGAAGTTGCCACAAAACATCAGAATATAGGTATGCACACTCACCTAAAGGATTATTAGGAACACCATACTAATAAGGTGTTTGACCCCCTTTCGCCTTCAAACTGCCTTAATTCTACATGGCATTGATTCAACAAGGTGCTGAAAGCATTCTTTAGAAATGTTGGCCCATATTGATAGGATAGCATCTTGCAGTTGATGGAGATTTGTGGGATGCACATCCAGGGCACGAAGCTCCCGTTCCATCACATCCCAAAGATGCTCTATTGGGTTGAGATCTGGTGACTGTGATAGCCATTTTAGTACAGTGAACTCATTGTCATGTTCAAGAAAACAATTTGAAATGATTTGAGCTTTGTGACATGGTGCATTATCCTGCTGGAAGTAGCCATCAGAGGATGGGTACATGCTGGTCATGAAGGGATGGACATGGTCAGAAACAATGCTCAGGTAGCCAGTGGCATTTAAACCATGCCAAATTGGCACTAAGGGGCCTAAAGTGTGCCAAGAAAACATCCCCCACACCACTACACCACCACCACCAGCCTGACCCCACTCAGGATTAAGAAGTCGCTCTCTGTAGACAGGAAGAAAGGGTAGCAACCCTCCACCAAAGGTGGACTCAAAATTGTATACAATGAACAGAGGCGCCAAAAGTATAAGATTAGATTAAATGAGCTTAAAAACCAACTTAAATGGCAAAATTGAAGGAGGAAGTGGTGGTCTTAACTCCCTCAAGCAGACACGACAACGACTGTGATTCTGACAGTCAAACACATTTATTAGGAACTTCAAAAAGAAATGCAACGCGTTTCGCAGGTTCAACCCCGCTTCATCAGGCAATATAGGGAGGAGTATCAAACAATCTGCACAAGGATTCAAATTAAGCGCCTCTGTGAGAATCCTTGTGCAGATTGTTTGATACTCCTCCCTATATTGCCTGATGAAGCGAGGTTGAACCTGCGAAACGCGTTGCATTTCTTTTTGGAGTTCCTAATAAATGTGTTTGACTGTCTGAATTGCAGTCGTGGTTGTATCTGCTTGAGGGAGGTAAGACCACCACTTCCTCCTTCAATTTTGCCATTTAAGTTGGTTTTTAAGCTCATTTAATCATATCTTATACTTTTGGCTAGAGTTGAGCTGAAATTTTCGTAATTTCGCATTACTATAATTACGCATGCGAAATTTGCGATTACGATGCGAAATTAGCGTAGCGAAATTGCCATTAAAATCGTAATTGAAAATACCGTAAGCGTAATTTTCAACGCGAAATTTCGCGTTTCGTTCTTGCCGTAATTTCGCATTAAACGCTACCGTAATTTCGCGTTAAACCGTAACGCTCCGTATAATATAAAAAAGCCGCCGACTTTAAGGGTTAATAGCAAAGCCCCCTTAAATGCTAAGAGCCTCAGATTTGGAGAATATATTAAGGAGATCAGGAGGAATAAGAGGAAAAAATTTTTTTTCAAAAAGACCTTATAGTTTTTGAGAAAATCGATGTTAAAGTTTCAAAGTAAAAATGTATACATTTAAAAACCCGCCGACTTTAACGGTTAATAGCAAAGCCTGCTTAAAGTTTAGGAACACCAAATTCCTAGGGTATATTAAGGGGATCAGTGGGAATAAGAGGAAAATTTTTTTTTTCAAAAAGACCTTATAGTTTTTGAGAAAATCGATTTTTAAGTTTCAAGGGCAAAAATGTCTTTTAAATGCGGAAAATGTCAGTTTTTTTTGCACAGGTAACAATAGTGTATTATTTTCATAGATTCCCCCAAGTGGGAAGAGTTTTACTTACTTCGTTCTGAGTGTGGGAAATATAAAAAAAAAACGACGTGGGGTCCCCCCTCCCAGACCTCTTTAACCCCTTGTCACCCATGCAGGCTGGGATAGCCAGAATGCGGAGCACCGGCCGCATGGGGCTCCGCACCCTGACTATACCAGCCCGCATGGTCCATGGATTGGGGGGTCTCGGAAGGGGAGGGGCAGCCAAGCTTTCCCCTCCCCCTCCGAGCCCTTGTCCAATCCAAGGACAAGGGGCTCTTCTCCACCTCCGATGGGCGGTGGAGGTGGAGGCCGCGATTTCCTGGGTGGGGGGTTCATGGTGGAATCTGGGAGTCCCCTTTAAAAAGGGGTCCCCCAGATGCCCACCCCCCCTCCCAGGAGAAATGAGTATAGAGGTACTTGTACCCCTTACCCATTTCCTTTAAGAGTTAAAAGTAAATAAACACACAAACACATAGAAAAAGTATTTTAATTGAACAAAAAACATAACCACGAAAAAAGTCCTTTAATATTCTTAATTAACCATTAATACTTACCTGTCCCTTTAAATAAATGATCCCACGCAATATCCTCGGAAATGTTCTATCAGTTACAATGTAACAAAGTTATTACAATGTAACAACTTTGTTACATTGTTACTACGCCGCACCCGACGTCACTAACCGCCGCCGCCGCGTCTGCGCTGCAGGACCCGACAGAGCTCTGAGCTATAGCTCAGAGCTCTCAAAAGCATCTTTGTATTTGGGCTCCAAGGAGCCCCATTGGTCCTTAGCAGACCAATGGGGTTCCTTCTGATTTGAAGGAACCCCATTGGTCTGCTAAGGACCAATGGGGCTCCTTGGAGCCCAAATACAAAGATGCTTCTCAGAGCTCTGAGCTATATAGCTCAGAGCTCTGTCGGGTCCGTGCAGGACGCTAAGTCCCCGCCGGCTCCGCTGCCCTCCCCGCCTCTCCCACATGTCACCCACATGTCACCCACATGTGGGTGACATGTGGGTGACAGATGTGGGCGGGGTGGACAGCGGGAGCTGCGGGGACTTAGCGTCCTGCACGGACGCGTATGCGGCGGCTGAGCGGCGAGTGGCGTCGGGTGCGGCGTAGTTACAATGTAACAAAGTTGTTACATTGTAATAACTTTGTTACATTGTAACTGATAGAACATTTCCGAGGATATTGCGAGGGATCATTTATTTAAAGGGACAGGTAAGTATTAATGGTTAATTAAGAATATTAAAGGACTTTTTTCGTGGTTATGTTTTTTGTTCAATTAAAATACTTTTTCTAAGTGTCTGTGTGTTTATTTACTTTAACTCTTAAAGGAAATGGGTAAGGGGTACAAGTACCTCTATACTCATTTCTCCTGGGAGGGGGGGTGGGCATCTGGGGGACCCCTTTTTAAAGGGGACTCCCAGATTCCACCATGAACCTCCCCCCTAGGAAATCGCGGCCTCCACCTCCACCGCCCATCGGAGGTGGAGAAGAGCCCCTTGTCCTTGGATTGGACAAGGGCTCGGAGGGGGAGGGGAAAGCTTGGCTGCCCCTCCCCTTCCGAGACCCCCCAATCCATGGACCATGCGGGCTGGTATAGTCAGGGTGCGGAGCCCCACGCGGCCGGTGCTCCGCATTCTGGCTATCCCAGCCTGCATGGGGGACAAGGGGTTAAAGAGGTCTGGGAGGGGGGACCCCACGTCGTTTTTTTTTTATATTTCCCACACTCAGAACGAAGTAAGTAAAACTCTTCCCACTTGGGGGAATCTATGAAAATAATACACTATTGTTACCTGTGCAAAAAAAACTGACATTTTCTGCATTTAAAAGACATTTTTGCCCTTGAAACTTAAAAATCGATTTTCTCAAAAACTATAAGGTCTTTTTGAAAAAAAATTTTTCCTCTTATTCCCACTGATTCCCTTAATATACCCTGGGAATTTGGTGTTCCTAAACTTTAAGCAGGCTTTGCTATTAACCGTTAAAGTCGGCGGGTTTTTAAAAGTTTACATTTTTCCTTTGAAACTTTAACATCGATTTTCTCAAAAACTATAAGGTCTTTTTGAAAAAAAATGTTTTCCTCTTATTCCTCCTGATCTCCTTAATATATTCTCCAAATTTGAGGCTCTTAGCATTTAAGGGGGCTTTGCTATTAACCCTTAAAGTCGGCGGCTTTTTTATATTATACGGAGCGTTACGGTTTAACGCGAAATTACGGTAGCGTTTAATGCGAAATTACGGCATGATACGACTGTAATGCGAAAATTACGCGAAAATTTCGCTTACGCGAAATTTCGCGAAATCCTTCTTCATTACGATTATGTACTTACGGCCATAATCGTAATTACACTAATTACGCGAAATTTCGCAAAATCGTAATTAGGTCATTACGCTCATCTCTACTTTTGGCGCCTCTGTTCGTTGTATACAATATACAAATAAGAAGCACATTTTTTTCCACAGTAAAATGAGCCATAAATGACTTTTCTCCTATGTTGCTGTCACTTACAGTAGGTAGTAGAAATCTGACAAAACCAACAGGTTTTTGACTAGTCCATCTCTTTATAGGGGATTCTCAGGGATATATTTGTTTTCAAAAGCACTTAGTGAATGGCAGTTGCTCTGTTCAACTGCCAAAAAACTGTGTAGGAAGCAGGGAAGCTGGCCAGCGTCATTGTTTAAATCCTTTTTAGGAAATATCTTTATAAAGAATAAAAGCCTTGCTGAGAATCCCCTATGAAGAGATAGGCTAGTCCAAAACCTGTCGGTTCTGTCAGATTTCTACTACCTACTGTAAGTGACAGCAACATAGGAGAAAAGTAGTTTATGGCTCATTTTACTCTGGAAAAATGTACTTCTTATTTGTATATGTTTGCACTAAAGCATGTTCTAAAGCCAGTAGAAAATATACCTGGTTTCGCAGACTGCTTGGGGGGGATTCTGGATGCTGAAACAAGGATATTTAACGTAAGAGTGGGTATCCTGAATAATTTACTGCATTCTATGATGTGTCACTACAGGGCCTCTTTAAACTGAAATTTAGCTGATGGCCTAGCCAATAAGGGCTTTTCAGAATAAACTCCCCTTTATTGTCTTCATGTAATATCTATAATATATCTTCCAGAAACTGTAGAATTCCACGGCTGTGACACGCCTGTTGTGTTTTCTCCATGTTAATGCCATCTAATTGCCTCCAGCAACAGTGGAGAAGGAGCGTTCTAGACAACCCTGAATGCCATTGATCAATAGAGTCCTTTCCAGGAGATTCATGTCTCGTGTAGAAAGCTCCGGGACTCATTCCTGTTCATGGAGGATTGGAGGGAGATGCTGGTTTACATCTATGACTCCTCCGAGAATAAGAAAGGAATTTTATTTAGAAGTACAAAAAAATTGAGAAAAAATTCCTTGCTTCGCTCTCCACAGTAGAAGAACATGTTCTAAGTCTTTACAAGTGGTATAAAGAATATTCAGATCCAGAATTGGGCACTGGAGCTGGAAGAAAGAATACTTACCTTTTCTTCTTGGCTCCACCCTTTTTCTTCACATTGACCAGCCTCTGCCACTGAAGTAACCAGCCCTCCTCTCTGGTCCCTCTTCCCCCAGCATGACTCCTTTTAAAGAGACACTGAAGCGAGACTAAGTCTCGCTTCAGCTCTCATATATAGCAGGGGCATGTGTGCCCCTGCTAAAACGCAGCTATCCCGCGGCTGAACGAGGGTCCCTGACCCCCCAACCCACCCCCCGCAAACCTTGGTCGCTGATTTTGCTTCCTGGAGGCAAGGGCTAACGGCTGCAGCCCTGCCTCCCAGCGTGTCTATCAGACGCGCATCGCCGCCTCTCCCCCGCCCCTCTCAGTGAAGGAAGACTGAGAGGGGCGGGGGAGAGGCGGAGATACGCGCTGACAGACGCGCGTGGGGCAGGGCTGCGGCGGTTAGCCCTGCCCCAATGCGGAAGCGCTCCCCCGCATTACGGAGGGGATTTGGGGGGACAGGGACCCCCGTTAAGCCGCAGGATAGCGGCGTTTTAGCAGGGGCACACACACTATGAGGTCTGAAGCGAGATTTATTCTCGCTTCAGACTCTCTTTAAGTGCTTGCTGGTTGCTTGAGCAGTCGCCCCAAAAAAGCACAAACTTCGCCCCCATGCAGCATAAAATACTCACTGAACCTCCAGTGGTGTCTTCTAGCCTTTCTGTAGCTCCTAACGGCTTTCTGGTGTCCTCTGTGTCAGCTGATTAACGCCACATCACTTGACACACCAGGAGCCATGCAAAGATGCCGGAAAGGCACTAGGAGCCCGCTAAGAGCTATAGGAAAGCTAGAGGATGGTGCTGGTGGCTAGTGGAATATTTTATGGCCTGCAGACCCCTTACCCCCCCCCCCCCCCCCCCCCAAAAAAAAAATAATCATCCCTGTTATCCCCCCAGGCATGTGGGTTTATTTATTTATTTATTGTATTTATACAGCGCCAACATATTATGCAGCGCTGGACATTAATTTAGGTTACAGACAATACTTAGGGGTGACATACAGCGATATGACAATACAGGAAAACAAGAAAAACCAGATCACGCAGCACAGTATGAGTACAAGGTAATGCTTAGTCAGTCACTGGAGGGGAGCATGGAGATTAGGCAATTTGAGTTCACTCAAATGCATAGGATGGGTGTACAGTAATGGAGGGGCATGATCAGGTAGGACACAAAAGGAGGAGGACCCTGCCCAAAGGCTTAAAATCTAGAGGCAGAGGTGGGGACATGAAAGGTAGGGGACCAGAGTTCAGCTGTGGGTTTAGAGCACTTGTGAGGGGTGGTAGGCCAGAGTGAAAAGGTGAGTTTTGAGGGCCTTCTTGAAGATGTTGAAGGAGGGGGCTGCCCTAATGGGTGGAAGTAGGAAGTTCCATAGTGTTGAAGCAGCTCTTGAGAAGTTCTGGAGGCGTGCATGGGACTGGGTGATGCAGGGGGCGGCCAGGCAAAGTTCATTGGAGGAGCGGAGTGAGCAGGTAGGTGTGTACCTCTGAGTAAGATCGGAAATGTAGGTTGGACAGGTTTTGTGGACAGATTTGTAGGTCAGACACAGAATCTTGAATCTGATTCTGGACTGGATAGGAAGCCAGTGGAGGGATTCACAGAGGGAAGCCGCCGTGGTGGAGCGATGGGAGGAGTCGATAATTCTGGCTGCCACATTCATGATGGACTGCAGTGGGGCTATTTGGGTCATGATAGGGAGACCAGACAGAAGGACATTGCAGTAGTCAAGGCAGAAAATTATGAGGGCATGGATGAGGGGTTTGGTGGTGGCAGAGGTCAGGAAAGGGTGGATCTTGCAGATGTTATGAAGGTGGAAGTTGCAGGACTTTGTGAGGTTTTGGATGTGGGGATTGAAGGAAAGTGCGGAGTCCAGGGTGAATCCCAGACAGTGGGCTTGAGAGGTAGGGAAAATGGTAGTGTGGTTAACAGTGACATGCACATCTGGGAGATTCAGGGATGGCCCGGGTGGGATGATCATAAATTACGTTTTGTCTAGATTTCGTTTCAGGAACCTAGCGGACATCCGGAAGAAGATGGCTGATAGGCAGGAGGAGACCTTGTCAGGTGTGTGGAGGTAGATCTGGGTGTCATCTGCATACAGATGATAGTTAAAACCCATGGAGGAGATAACCTTGCCAATGGAGGATGTGTGTAGGGAGAACAGTAGGGGGCCAAGGACCGAGCCTTGGGGGACTCCCACCGAGAGGTGGTTGTGGGTTAGTTGAGAGTTCCGGTTTCCTGAGTCCAGATAACGCATACTTTGCTGTATTTGGGAACTGTGATGGGAATGAGGGTATGTGATTCTACCTAACACAGTGCTAAGCTGAGATTAAAATAAATGGCCTACAATATCAGTTTATTTTTTATCTCTCGGCTGAGCACAGGAAAGCACACTATCACAGGCGGTGTTTCTTTTTTTATGATTATTTTTCGCCTCTCAGCTGAGCTACTCCAGAAAAGCGTAGAAGAGGAGTCTGCCGCTGCATCTGCCATATTTCAGCGGTGAAATTTTACTTCTGGGTTTAGCTGTCTCATGAATCCAATGTCTACACCTTGAAAAAGCTATTGGGCTACATTCATGTACACAGCAGTATCGAGCACTGCAGAGTTATGGCGTACGATGCATCTTCCATCTTCCTAAGTGCACCGTGTGCTGTTCTGCTGCTCGCGCAAGTATTTAAAAACAGCGAAAACGATGCCCATCGCCTCCGGGCGTTCAGAACGCCATTTCCAGGTCCCCTGTAACTGCAGCGAGCAGAAATATGTCTATGGCACCCAAGGGCCCACCCTCCCCGGGCGTCTCGATAGCATAATAGGGAGATGATTATGTACGGCTGGCGTTCTGTGCTTGCATAGCGCTTTTTATCGATTTGTTTACACCTCATTTACTTGAAAATGGTCTAAACAGGCAGGAAGATGTTTATAAGTCATTTTAATGCGGCTCTTGTTTTCTATTGAAAGGCATTGTTTAGAATACAATGGAATAGCTTCAGATACATTTCGCACATTACGATAGGCCTGGATGTATCTGTAATGTTGTGCGGGTGAGGTCTGTGCTGGAGCGTGTCGTGAATAATATCTGGGGGTTTGGTGGGAGGAGGGAGGGGGTGGTGATAGGGGTGCAGTGGTGAAGGCTGAATGGCAGGGCTGGATTTAAGCCAAGGCCACATTGGCCATGGCCTAGGGCACCACAAGATCAAGGGCAAGTGGGTAGCAGGCTATACTAGGGAGGAGAGAAGGATGGGCTTCTTATACTATAAAGGTGGCCACTAATGGTCCAATTTCTAGCAAAAAATCGTTCAAGCGATCATGATCGGAAGAAAAATCGTTCACTACACCATCAACGAACCAATCTTTGCTTCCTATCTGTCACAACCAATCAAGAAAATCCAAATTTTGGTTTGACAAAAATCCAATCGGACGACTATTTTTATAATCCAGATTATTTTTTAACCAATCCAATCAGAATTTCTGATCGCTCGAACAATTTTTCGCTAAAAATTGGACAGTTAGTGGCCACCTTAAGGAAGGCAGGAGGAGTCATCTGGCTACTATACTGGAGGAGGGGCGGGGGAAGAGTCATCTGGCTGCCTATACTAGAGGAAAGGGCAGGGGCGTAGCAATAGGGATTGCAGAGGTTATGACCGCATCGGGGACCTTGGGCCAGAGGGGCCCCGGAGGGCCCTCCCTTAACTGCAGTATTAGCTCTCTATTGGTCCTGTGCTCATAATAATCACTTCTATAGATACTTTGAATACTGGTAATTATTAACAAACTGCTCCCCATCCCCTTCTTGCACCTCTGACACTGTAGTTGCCATTGGCAGGTTTTTGTGCACCGTATCAATTATCTATCGATTGCTTGGGGGCCCCATTGTAAAACTTGCATCGGGGGCCCACAGCTCCACCGCTGGGAAAGGGTCATCTGACTAGTAACTATACTGGAGAGGGGAGGGGTCATCTGGCTACCTATCCTGAAGGGTAAAGAGTACAAATCCAGGCTGCTGAATGGTCAGGGGAATGTGAGGTAATAATATGGGCACATTGGAGACGGAGGGGTGAATAGAGGTAAGTATGGTGATGGTATGGGCATAGGGAATCGGGACATTTGGGAGCCCGCTAAAGGTGGAAGTTTGAGCACCGCCATTGGCGTCCATTGACGTAGCCGCATTCTGTTTTATTATTGTGACGGGGCAGAAATTTGGGGGGGCAGGGCCGGATTTACCATAAGGCACATTCTCACCATACAAACATTGATTTTGATCACCCAAATGGGCCACACCAGCCAGCCATTGTGCCCCCTTCAGGGGCAAACGCAGGATTTTTAAGGGGGGGATTCCTGAAAGGTCCAGAAGCACGTATGTCCCCGAGTGCTTCCGAAGACAGGCGGCTCCATACTGCCCATGCACAAAAGTGCGCTGGCGTATTACGGAGCTGCCTATCTTTGGAAGTACTCAAGGACACAAGTGTTTCTGAGGGCTTCTGGTAGCAGCAAATGTGAACGGGGGACAGCGCTGGAACAACTCCCCGAGAGAGGAACGGCAGATAGCCTTAGTTTGGACAATTCAGTGGAATATGCCACATAGTGTCACATAGCGCAAGCGATAGCCATATGATGCAGGGTTATATGCATCTGCGGAAGATGGCGGAGCTATATAAATACTAAATAAAAATAATTTGCCTCACCAGGATTGCACTTTTATTTAGCTTTCCTGTATGACAAGAAGACACAAACACCCAGCACTAGGGGAAGAGGGAAACAAAGGTGAATGAGGGAGGGCTGGTGCACACCAAGAGGGCTTCTGAGCGTTTTTTAAATCGACAGTGATTTGAAAAGCACTTGGCTAATGTTACCCTATGAGGGTGTTCTCACAGCAGCGTTGTGATTTTTTCAAAATCGCAGGTATACTGCATGTAGCATTTATTTGAGCAATTCATTCAGAAATCGCTCTGAAAATCGCTTCACAAAATTGCACTCACTAATTGCTAGCAATTGCTATTATGATTTTGGCGTTCATTAACCCAGTAAAAGAGGAGGAGTGGAGAGAGACTGAGAATAGCCTGAGATGGAGCAGAGAGCTTATCTGTATTGCAGTCCCACATCACACAGAGGCTACTTGCCTGTAATAGGTCTCATGTCCCTGCTGGTCTCTCACACAAGTCAGAAAGCAGCCCTCCTGGAGTCTCGGAACTGTCAAAAACTTTTCACCTTGTTTAACACCTTATCCACACATGCAGTCATTATAACAATGAGGAGAGACCAGACAGATGTTTGCCCACGGACCCTCCAGGCAAGCTCTGCATCATGCTGTGTATATTTACCAGCTTGCCTGCCCTCTAATTGCACTTTTATCAGCTAGCCTAGTGTTTCACCTGAATACACCAGACACAAATCTCTGAATGAAAGACTGCCTGGGGGGGAGATTGCCCCCCTTCCAGCCAGCACTAGGGGAAGGAGGAAAACAATGGTGAATGCATATCTGTATTGCAGTCCCACATCACACAGGCTACTTGCCTGTAATGTGTCTCATGTCCCTGCCAGCCAAATCCAAAAAAGCTTTTTTGGCAGGACCAAATACATTTAGCATTGCCAAAGCAAAAACAAAACATTAACAACATAGTGGGGAAGGGGGGGGGGGGGGATTGTGGGAATAGGGGAATGATATAGGTATACCGTCAATAGGGGTATGGAGGATGTAAGGGATGGTCAGCCTCTCACACAAGCTGCAGGCAGCCCTCCTGGAGTTTAGTGACTGTCAAAACTTTTCAACCTGTGAAATACCTTTTGTAGCTGTCTACATGCAGTCTTTACAATAGTGAAAGAGCTGAGTTTTTCCCACAGTCCCTGCAGGAGGCAAGCCTTTACCAGCTTGCCCGCTTCAGCGATTTCAGGGAATTTTTTTAAAGGTACAGGAGTCTCAGGGAGGTGTTCCATACATCCAGAACCCCCGTCTGGATACGCCAGTGCCCTTTGTGCCCCCACAAAAATTTGAAGCTGGAGCCGCCACTGTGCTCTGCGTTCCAAGCATGATGTATCAGTATGATACAACCCACCGTGAGATGCGGGGTCCCTCTCTCACCCCCCCCCCCATCAGTTTTGCCTAGTGGTGGGCAGAAATTAAGCCTATGCGTAATTACACATCATAATTCACAATCGTAATGCAAAATTTGCGGATTATACCTACATTTTTTTGCATGGAAATGTTATCACTAACCATAATTATGCATGTTAACGTAATTTTTGCAGAATTTTGGATGCAAAAGTTTCTACGCATATGAAAAGATTTTTCTCATTGATTATTTAAATAATAGCCACTTGTGTGCCGTATACTGGCTATTATTTTTCTTATTGAACGTGAGTTACGCGCAATTGCATAATTACAGGCAAAATTACGATTCACAAACGTAGTACTGTAATTTTTCGGACTATAAGACGCTCCTGACCATAAGACGCACCCAGGTTTAGAGGACAAAAACCAGGGGAAAAAATATGTACTAAACCTGGTGCATCCATGGTGAAGGGGTATCTTGTGGATTATCCCCCCTTTGTACCTCATGCCCCCTTGTACCTCTTGTATCTCCCTGTGTCCGTCTCTGTCCTCCTTTGTGTCTCACTTGTGTCCACCTCTATGCACCTTTGTATCCCCCTCGTCTCCTCCTCTATGCTACTTTGTGTCCTCCTCTATGCCTCTTTGTGTCCCCCTTGTGTCCCCCTCTATGCCTCTTTGTGTCCCCCTTTTCTCATCCTCTATGCCCCTTTGTGTCCCCCTTGTGTCCTCCTCTATGCCTCTTTGTGTCCCCGTGTCCTCTGCTTTTCCCCGTGTCCTCCTCTGCATGGGCACAGTACAAGGAGTCCCCAATTTTGTGGAGGTTCGTATTGGCAGGCGTTCAGTCCCTGCATTTCGACTATAAGATGCAGTGCCTTTTTCTCCATTTTTGGGAGAGAAAAAGTGAGTCTTATAGTCTAAAAAATACAGCATGCTGTACATTACGTAGAAATCATGTGAAGTTTTGCGTAAGCGTAATTGACCCATTACGAGCACCACTGTTGCCCTACCTCCTGTCCGGCCGGGAACATTCTCAAAGTGAAATGGAAGATTATCTACAGCAAAAAAAAAAACCCTCTGAATCTTCCAGCAGGTTTATGACTGTGGCGTTATCCGCTCCAGATTCTCGCAGCCACCGGGCTCATAAATTATCTACAGAATGCCTCATATTACATCTTTGTGCCGGCGGTGAGATTTTAGAGGACATCTGGATATGACAGGAGAGCATATGTGACAAAATAGCTTACCTGGCATGTCTGCTCCATTACCATGCAAATACCCAAGAATCAGGATCTGTCAGGCAACTGTTGAAAAACACGGCTTTATGCAAGTGTTAGACAGAAAGGTGTGAATAATGTTATGCAACCATACCTCAGGCTAAAAGAAGAATTCTATATATCCGTCTGTCTATTTATCTATCCATTATTATTATTATTTATTAATACTTAGTAGTGGCTGGACAGTGAAATGGTTAAAGCGGACCCAAACCAAACATTTTTTTTAATTCAAAATATTTAGTTGCCTCACTCTGACACAAACAAAGATAAATAAACACTCCTTCAGGCGTATGAGCATTTCAGTGCATGCTTTTCACCCTTCTCTTTTCATAACTAGGGTTATACAGATGGCAGCCATTACTTCTGATCTTAGTAGGCGGTTTTAGATCATGGGTGTGTTTGTTATCAGCTACCCTCCCTCACAGGGGCGTCGTCCATGTGAAATCTCACACAAGCTGAGATCACCCCCTGTGACATCATCAGTAGCAGCCTGTGTTTTGTTTTTTATCTCCTCCACCAGTCTGCCGGATTCTGTCCCGGCAATATGAAAGGAAGGGAGAGGTTCCTCCAATAAATGTGAAATATTTTATATTTGTCATCATGCAGCTGAAAAAAGGCTGCTATTTATTATTATAAGTTAGAAAATAGATTTTATTTCTGAAATGTTGTATTTTTAATTTGGGTCCACTTTAAGGGCTCTGCCTCCAACTCAGGTGACCTGGGTTCAAACTTCAGCTGTTCCTGTTCAGTAAGCCAGTATCTATTCAGTAAGGAGTCCTTGTGCTAGACTCCCTAACACTGCTACCGCCTATAGAGCGTGTCCTAGTGGCTGCAGCTCTGGGGCTTTGAGTCCACCAGGAGAAAAGCAGGATATGTTTCTAGTATTTATTATATAGTGCCGACATCTTCCGCAGCGCTGTACAGAGTATATTGTCTTGTCACTAACTGTCCCTCAGAGGGGCTCACAATCTAATCCCTACCATAGTCATATGTCTATTTATGTATCGTGTAGTGTGTATGTATCGTAGTCTAGGGACAATTTTAAGGAGAAGCCAATTAACTTATCTGTATGTTTTTGGGATATGGGAGAAAACCGAAGTGCCCGAACGAAACCCACATATACACATACAAACATACCAACTATGTGCAGATAGTGCCCTGACTGGTAGGGATGGTCGAAAATGTCGATTTCCGATTCCGCAGAAATTCCGATTTCTGCCTAGGTGATATTTTCATGTTCTCAATAAAGGCATTTTAATCCACCGTCAAGCAAAAAAATAATTTTGACAGCGTCTTCTCACCTACTTTTTTGGTACTTTTTCAATTGCAGGGTGCTGAAAGGTTATTTTAAAGGGGCACTATGGTGAAAAATTGTAAAATTTTAAATATGCAAAAACATAAACAAATAAGAAATATGTTCCTTCCAGAGTAAACTGAGCCATAAATTACTTTTCTAATGTTACTGTCACTTACAGTAAGTAATACAAATCAACAGGTTTTGGACTAGTCCATCTCTTCATGGGGGATTCTCAGGGATTTATTTATTTTCAAAAGCACTTAGTGAATTGCTCTGTCCAACTGCCAAAAAACTGTGTAGCGAGCAGGGAAGCTGGCCAGCATCGTTTAAATGCTTTTTAGGGAATATCTTTATAAAGAAAAGCCATGCTGAGAATCCCCTATGGAGAGATGGACTAGCCCAAAACCTGTCACTTTGTGAGATTTCTACTTTACCTACTGTAAGTGACATCAACATAGGAGAAAAGTAATTTATGGCTCATTTTACTCTGGATAAACCGTACTTCTTATTGTTGTATGTTTGCACATATTTTAAATTTAGCAATTTTTGCCATACTGCCCCTTTAAACAGAAAATGAAAAATTATCTCCTAGGACAAAACTTAGGAGAAAAGGGGCATTGGATCTGGTGCACACAGGCCCATATGCAATTCACTTTTTCTCCTAACTTTTCTCCTAAGTGATATTTTTAAATGTGTAAAGAAAATGCAGTTTAAAGTGAATGGGTACTGTTTTAAAAACAAAAAAGTCAGATACTCACCTAAGGAGAGGGAAGGCTCGGTCCTTATGAGCCTCCCCTCCCCTCTCCTCTCCCGGTGCCCAGGCCTGCGCAGGATCTCCCGTAGCAGTATTCGACCAGTTCGGTCAAATACTGCAACTTCAGCCGCCAAAGGGAGGTTTCGGAAGTCTTCAGGAGCACTCGGGCTCCCGAAGACGGGCAGCTCCATACTACGCATGCGCGAGCACCCTCTATGACGCATTCGCTCGAATGCGCCGGGCGGATCGCTCAAACTCAGTCTTATCACGTGAACGACAGTCTGTACACACGCCCGATTTAGCGGGCGGACGACTGAACGACGGGACGTTCAAACGACCCGTCGTTCGAAAAAATCAGACGTGTGTATGGGCCTTTAGCCTTCTTCAGATTCTATTTGTGTTGACTGACAATGTCAGAACAATCAATCAGAAGGCGGTAGGGAGATTTTTTTGCAAATATAAGTGTTATCAGATACATTCATTACAAGGGATCTTGTTAGGATTATGCGGTATTTATGGAAAAGAGATAAGACCCTTGGTTTATTTAAAATGGATCTGAGATAAACGTTTACTCATTGCATAATTGTGTTCCTTTCATATAATGTATAGGGCATTCCTCAAGCCAAATACTTGTTATGTTTGTTTTAATACTTTAATTCCCTATAAACTAAACAAGCCTCGCCCACAGCTTTTCCAGAGTGCCTTGGCACTCAGTCCCAGGTACAAAGAGCTTATGGGAGCTCAGTCTGGGCAGGAGGAGGAGGAGGAGGTTACTAGCCAGAGTTAGTGGGATGTGGGTGTCAAAAACACCCTCTAGTGAAAAGATACAGGAGACAAAAGTGGGAGCCCAATGGTGTAGTATGTCAAAAAACAATGGAACGTAATAAAAGTAAGACACTACTCACAAAGGTGGGTTGCAGAGGGGCAACAGACCACAGGAAGCAGGTGGAGACAACAAACCCGACTCCACTCGGGGTGGTCCCTAGGGACCTGGATGCAGCCGGACGCTCTCCTTGGTAAAAGAAAGGGGACTGATATCCGCCGTGGTCGAAGCCACGTGTGGTCTGTACCCACCCCTCAGACGGGTGAGGTAAGGGGGTATGATTGCACAATAAGAGGCGCCCTGGTGTAATAAAAGCATCTAAAAGCAGTTTAAAAACGGGAAATACATTTGAGGTAGCTTACCTCAGTGACGAAAAAATCTTTGTATTTAACAAAGGTTTTTATTAGTAGCACAGGCAACGCGTTTCGCGGGTCAGAGCCCGCTTCCTCAGGCCAATAACAGTGCCAAACTAAATGACAGATTCAGCAAAGGGAGCCTCCCTGTGCTACTAATAAAAACCTTTGTCAAATACAAAGATTTTTTCGTCACTGAGGTAAGCTACCTCAAATGTATTTCCCGTTTTTAAACTGCTTTCAGATGCTTTTATTACACCAGGGCGCCTCTTATATCCTTTTTGTTACTAGCCAGAGATTTCAGAGGCAAAGGGGAGGAGATAGGAGGAGAGCGGACTGAATTTGTCACTGGCCAAGGGCTAGAGATGCTATCATATTGCTTGTGTGTAATGTGACAGAACATGGCCGCTCTCATTATATCACAGGAATAAACATTGTATCACGGGAATAAATAATCATAAATTGTTGAAGCTGTTTACAGCTAGAGTTGGGCCGAACGGTTCGCCTGCGAACGGTTCCATGCGAACTTCAGTGGTTCGCGTCCCGCAGGCGAAGTTTTGCGGAACTTCGGTTCGCCCCATAATGCACCATGAGGGTCAACTTTGACCCTCTACATCACAGTCAGCAGGCCCAGTGTAGCCAATTAGGCTACACTAGCCCCTGGAGCCACTCCCCCCCTAATAAAAGGCAGGCAGCGGCGGCCATTAAGCTCACTCGTGTGCTTGCGTTAGTGAGAGTAGGGCGAGCTGCTGCAGACTGTCTCTCATAGGGAAAGATTAGTTAAGCTTAGATTGTTCCTGGCTGCATACCTGTTCTGTGAACCCACCACTGCATACCTGTACTGTGAACCCACCACTGCATACCTGTTCAGTGAACCCACCACTGCATACCTGTTCTGTGAACCCACCACTGCATACCTGTACTGTGAACCCACCACTGCATACCTGTTCAGTGAACCCACCACTGCATACCTGTTCAGTGAACCCACCACTGCATACCTGTTCAGTGAACCTGCCACCGCATACCTGTTCTGTGAACCCACCACTGCATACCTGTTCAGTGAACCCACCACTGCATACCTGTTCAGTGAACCTGCCACTGCATACCTGTACTGTTCAGTGAACCTGCCACTGCATACCTGTACTGTTCAGTGAACCCGCCACTGCATACCTGTTGTGTTCAGTGAACCCGCCACTGTATACCTGTTCAGTGAACCTGCCACTGCATACCTGTTCTGTGAACCCGCCACTGCATACCTGTTCTCGCCATGGTGCGCACCAGTCCAGCACGGCCGTCACTACACAAACAGCTGTTTGCGGTGCGTTACACGGTGAGTTTGGTGTGTCATAGTTACACAGTTACATAGTTATTTTGGTCCATCGAGTTCAAACAGTACAAAGTACATCTCCAGCCCTGTCAGTGTGAAGCAGTACCTTAATTACACTACCTGATTGATGTATACACATGCAAGATGTTTTAAAGCACTTTAGGCCTGTCATTTAGCATTCAATGTGATTTCTGCCCTTAAAACGCTGCTTTGCGTCAAATCCAGATTTTTCCCGGGGACTTTTGGCATGTATCCCACTCCTCCACCTGGGGGTTCAGGTGTTAGACCCCTTGAAACATCTTTTCCATCACTTTTGTGGCCAGCATAATTTTTTTTTTTTAAAGTTCGCATCCCCATTGAAGTCTATTGCGGTTCGCGAACTTTTACGCGAACCGAACCTTCCGCGGAAGTTCGCGAACCCGGTTCGCGAACCGAAAATCGGAGGTTCGGCCCAACTCTATTTTTCAGCTAGATTTGCTGTGTAAACTATCTAAACTTTATATAAGATATATAGACAAGTTACTTGTTATAGTTAGTTTTTCATCTCGGATCTGCTTTAACGCCTGCATTGGCCTTAATTCACTAAGGTTTATCAAACACTTTATCAAACATTTGAAAATTTACCTCGTGGGTAAAATCTAATTTTGAATTCACTAAGGTGTTAACCTGCTGAGCGGTCTGGACGAGCTCAGCTCGTCCAGTACCGCCGGAGCCTGCCGCTCAGGCCCTGCTGGGCCGATTTGGCTCAAATAAAAAGCAGCACACGCAGCCGGCACTTTGCCAGCCACGTGTGCTACCTGATCGCCGCTGCAGCGCGGCCATCCGCCGCATGCAGCGGCGAAAGAGGGTCTTCCCAGCCGCCTGAGCCCAGCGTAGCCGGAACAAAAAGTTCCAGCCAGCGCTAAGGGCTGGATCGGAGGCGGCTGACGTCAGGACGTCGGATGACGTCCATGACGTCACTCCGCTCATCGCCATGGCGACGAGGTAAGCGAAACACGGAAGGCCGCTCATTGCGGCCTTCCGTGTTACTTCTGGCCGCCGGAGGCGATCAGAAGAACGCCTCCGGAGCGCCCTCTAGTGGGCTTTCATGCAGCCAACTGAAAGTTGGCTGCATGAAATAGTTTTTTTTTAATTAAAAAAAACCCCTCCCGCAGCCTCCCTGGCGATCTTAATAGAACGCCAGGGAGGTTAAAGATTTATTGATAAAGCGTTGAATAAATATATAACACCTTAGTGAATTCAAAATTAGATTTTACCCACGAGGTAAATTATCAAATGTTTGATAAAGTGTTTGATAAAGCTTAGTGAATTGAGGCCTATGGAAAGTTTTTTTACAGACTCTATCCTGTTCACTGTATGCTGCTGGAGCCTGGAAACAGTTTAACTATATGCTATTGAATAGTGTGGGGCACTCAGGGTGGCAAAGTGATTCCTGGTGGGGGGGGGGGGGGGCAGCGCCCCAGTGTAGCACCGCCCCTGAAGCCAAGGCATTCTAGATTGCAGCCAGACATGATGTACAGAGAAGCAGTGAACTATACTACGCTGTTGTGCATATCATGCGGGGCTCCAGTGAAATGAATAGAAGTATGGTGAACGCGCATCCATCTCTTTTCATCACCAGTTTTCGCACTGCCTTAGGCCCGGTTCACACTTGCGGTTCTCTGCCAAACGGACCGGATGACCTGACCGGATCCGGACCGGATCCGGATCGGAACCGTACAGTTCTGATCCGGATCCGATCCGGATCCGGTCAGGTTGCATCAGGTGTTCATCAGGATGCGATCCGGATCCGTTTGGCAAAAGATAGTAGAAATAGAATAAAAATGTTGGGGTCTGGGAGGTCAGCAGAAGGTGGACCTGTGGAATCAAGTCCTCCGCTGTTTAGCACTCACCTCCACCTCCGACATACTGCCAACATCTCCAGCACGTTTAAAGTCACTGCTGCTCCACTCCAAAATGCTTGCCCATGTGTCCCCATCCAAAATCGCCGCTACAATACGCATAGGAAGTGGGGTAGAACATCCGGATTTTTAGCCAGTGTGTTGTGCGCTCTCCGGTTCTCATTGGTTTGTATTGGCCGGATGGTGCAGTCCGGCTCCGCTCCGGATACGGCTGCCGGAGGAGCCGGACCAAAAAATAGCGCATGTTGGGTCTTATGCCGGAGTCCGGATCCGGTCCGGGACGAAACGGACGCATGTGAACGGACGCATAGACTTTCATTGCTATGCCGTGCGTCCGTTCCGTCCGTTCCGCATGCGGTCCGGCTCCGGCACGGCGATTCCGGACGGCGACCGCTAATGTGAACCGGGCCTAAGCTGGTTGCTCATATCTATGTTCAGTATCGTTCAGTGACTTCACAGTATCGTCTCCAACTAACATCCAAATAACAAAGGATTAAGGGAAAGTATGTAGAGGTGTAGCCAAGATGGTTCAGCTGCATTTGGGATAGTTAACCACTTCAGGACCACAGGCTATACCCCCCTAAAGACCAGGCAATTTTTCGCAAAATAGGCCACTGCAGCTTTAAGGCCTCGCTGCAGGGCCGCACAACACAGCACACTAGTGATTCCCCCCCTTTTCTCCCCCCCCCCAACAGAGCTCTCTGTTGGTGGGGTCAGCTCGCCCCCAGGTTTGTTTGTTTGTTTATTTTTATAAATTATTTCTTTTTTAAAATAAAATTTCCAATTTTTTAAATTACCAGTTTGTTAATTCCCCTCTCTCCCTCCCCTGTCTGCCTATCACAGTGGATCGCTTCTGTGGGGGTCAGCTGTCTGACACAGCTGTCCCTAGTACAGCGCTGCCTTAGATCACAGCACTGTACTGCCTAATTAGGCGGCGATCGCCGCTGGGAGACTGAAGGCGGAGCAGAGCTCCGCCTACCAAGTGGAGATGTGCGCACAGCAGAGATGCGCATGCAGTGGAGCGTGCGATCTCCTGCAAAAGCCTGCCCCAGGACTTTACGCCGATCGGCGTTAGGCGGTCCTGGGGCTGCCACCGCGGTCACACCCATCGGCGTGACGCAGTCATTAGGTAGTTAAATCACTGACTACATGGTACCTACTACAGGTCTCCAAGAACAGAGGATTATGGGGGAGAATGCAGGGAAAGCGGCTATGGTTCTTCAGGGACTTTATCTATCTCAGGATATGTATCTACTCCAGGGGCATATGCAATTCGAGGAGATAAGAAGCTTAAAACATGCGAGCTTCTTATCTCCTCACATCGCTCAGGATTTACCAGCAAATTCAATTGCCATTTTCACCTGAGGGATGTCCTTGCGTAAAGGAGCATAACTCAGGCGATTACTAGGTATTGGCTGAGTGATGCTCCTGTGTAGTGAGCGATGTGGAGCGAGGCATTAGTGCCGGGGAGCTGTCCTTCAGCACCACGGCGCTGCAGCCTCGCTCCCCCGGGAGATGCGCGCGCACCCATCGCAAGCAGTGCTGCTTGGATACTCCTTTTCAAAATCCGGATCCGATTTGGATCCGGATACCTAGATATCCGGGTCGGATATCCGATTTCAAAATTTTGCGATCCGAATGTGAATCGGATATCCAACTTCAGTATCCGGTGGATTCGAATATCCGGATAGAAAACCGGAAGTGGCTTCTAAATCGTATTTTAGGGTATATGAGGCATGTAGAATCATAATTTTTTAAAGGGAAACACTAATTGATGATGTGGGGACTTAAAATCCCCCCCCCCCCCAAAAAAAAATGGCTGTAAATTAACTTCAGGCCTGGGTTCCAGACAGCGGTCATGCAGCCCACACTGTGTCCAAAGCAGGTGTAACGTGTGCCAGGAGCATGCCGGACGTGGCACTTGGCACCTGTCACGTGGCACTTGCCAAGTGTCACGTGGCACTTGCCAAGTGCCATGTGACACGTGCCAAGTGACACGTGCTAAGTGCCAAATGACAGTCAGACAGCAGAGGAGAAGACACTAGTGCACACTAACTGTCACACTGGCACTGCTCACAGCACAGCAGTTCTGTAGAAAGCTAACACGGTAGTACTACTACTCTAACAACTACTAGCACTGACTGCAGTACTACAGTACTAACTACACAATAACACAGTAATCCTATCCCCTAATCCCTAACCTAACTAACCTATACTGTAGCTAACTAAGACTAATAGCTGGCCAGCAGGCAGCAGCTGGCCTGGTCTGTGCACAGCACACACACAGACACATAACAGCTGCCTGCAGCACACACTCTGACTGTCACACAATGACATCAAGCTAATTAATGATTTAACAATAGTGTAGTGATAGTGAAGGGGTTAATCACTGAACAGCTTTCGGTTTATCACTGTGTACAGCCCTTGCTAGGCCAGCAGCACTGGAGCACACACTCTGACTGTCACATAATGACTGTCACACAATGACATCAAGCTAATTAACGATTTAACAATAGTGTAGTGATAGTGAAGGGGTTAATCACTGAACAGCTTTAGGTTTATAACTGTGTACAGCCCTTGCTAGGCCACCAGCACTGGAGCATGTCTCTCAGTGAGCATTCAGCAAGCTAGGACGATATGTCTCATCATGGCAGCCCTCCTTATTATACAGGGGGGCTGGCCAGTGTTCCTTTCTGTGATTGGGTGCCATGGTTTAGGCTGGGAGCCCTCTGATTGGCTCAATGAGGTCAGGTGGGGCTGGCCAGGGTTCCCCTCTGTAATTGGTTGCTAAGGCTTCTGCTGAGAGCCCTCTGATTGGCTCCAGGACGTCAGCTCCTTAGTTACAGTATATCAGATCCAGATATCGGCAATATCTGCGGATATCCGGGTTATGCGCCCAACTATCCGCAGATAGCTATCCGGATTTGGGCCCAACTATCTGGAATCTGGTCGCGAGAGCCAGCCTTTGCTCTTACCTGCAGTCCGTCGCCTCCTGCTGCTCTTCGCTACCGCGGGACCTGCTGGGACCTTTGGCAAAAAACATACCTCCTTCGTTCCTGTCTCGCCGCATGTCCCACGCCGCTCCTCCGCTCATTCTTCCTCCGTCTCTCTGTTTATTCTCGGAGCCCGGCATAGCATCTTTGAGTCTCCCGCCGGGGCTCCCCATTCATCCACTAGGTGGCCCAATGAGAATCATCCTGATTCTAATTAGACCAATGAGAATCAGGATGGCTCTCATTGGGCCACCTAGTGGACGAATGGGGAGCCCCGGCAGGAGACTATGCCGGGCTCCGAGAATAAACAGAGAGACGGAGGAAGAATGAGCGGAGGGGCGGCTTGGGACATGCGGCAAGACGGGAACGAAGGAGGTATGTATTTTTGTTACATTTTAAATAGGTAAGGAGTAAAAACTGACTCCTTTACCTATTTAAATCCCTGGCATCTGGGGTGTCCTTAGTAAAGGAGGCTCCCAGATGCATAAAACAGCTTGCCGACACCGGCGATAGGTCTTTTCGCCTGCTCAGAGCAGATGAAAAGTTAACATCTATGTGGGGGTGAAAAATGCAATTGCATAGGGGCAAGGAACTCGCTGGGCGATTATATGGGGGGTTAAATGCAATTGCATTAGGCGACCTTACTGACGCCTAATTTAAGAACTCACCAGCACTTATCGCTGGCGAGTTTGGTAATTGCATAGGGCCCCAGGTCTCCGATAACAGAGGATTGTGGGTAAGTATGCAGAGGAGGCAGCCATGTTGGTACAGTGGTATGACCGCTTTTCAAAATAGGTTATTGACTTCACAGTATCTGTATTCCCCCAAACCCCACACTTCAGCACCATTCAGCACTGAACCTGAGGACAGGGTCAGGGGAGGTCACTAACTTGCGCTTCACGGTGCGTTTCACATGACTGCGATACTTCCTCCTTCCAAATCCGAAAAGAGGAACTATCAGAGTCGCATGAAATGTGCAGAGAAGAACAAGTACTGTTCCCTGACGCTGTCCGTAGGTTCAGTGCTGAATGGCTCTAAAGCATGAGGTTCAGGTGAATTCACAATGATATTTAAAATTCGAACACCAGGAAGGTATCTGCTGGAGGTCTTTAATAATAGAGGATTATGGGAAGAATGTAGACGAGGCCGCTATGATGACTTGGCTTTATCTATACAAAGAAGGGGACAACGAGAGCCCACTACAGTGTAGTAAGTACTGGTATTTAAATGAGTAGTGTAGAGTAAGTAAGTAATACTTACAAATGCAACACTGTTCACAGATAGGAAACTGTCAGGACCTAGGCCCTGACATCACACTGTGGGAGGGGTTTCAACAGAATACCAGCCATACAGACCCCCGCCCTGATGATCTATTCGAGAAAAGGTAAAGATTTCTCATGGGAAAGGGGTTATATGCTACTGATTGGGATGAAGTTCAGTCCTTGGTTACAGTTCCTCTTTAAAGTGAATGTTTACCAGATTCAAAAAGAAAAAGTCAGATACTCACCTAAGGAGAGGGAAGGCTCGGTCCTAATGAGCCTTCCCCCTCCTCTCCCAGTGCCCGGTCCCGCGCAGGATCCCCCATGGCAGTATTCGATCAGTTCGGTCAAATACTGCCACTTCCGCATGCCTTCGGGAGCTTTCGGAAGCCTTCGGGAGCACTCGGGCTCCCGATGACGCGGCCGCTCCATACTACGCATGCGCGAGCGCCCTCTATGACGCACTCGCACGTACGTAGTATGGAGCGGCCCGTCTTCGGAAGCCCGAGTGCTCCCGAAGACCTCCGAAGTCCCTGCGGCGGCGGACGCGAACGGGGGAGCCAGCGCAGCACCGAGGGCACCGGGAGAGGAGAGGGAAGGCTCATTAGGACTTCCCTCTCCTTAGGTAAGTATCTGACTTTTTCTTTTTGAATCCGGTACCCATTGGCTTTACGTGACTAGATAGTATAGAATTAGAGTTCTAATAACTGAGGATTATGCAGGAGACTGCAGAGGAGGTGGTAGCCTTGATGGTTCAGTGACCTTCACCCTCTGCAGGATAGAAAGAGCTCAGCTGTGCCACCTTCACAGTATACTCAGTGTGAAGTGCGGATTCTTCTGAGTCCTGCTTGGTAAAGTTCCACCAGGTCGGTATTCATAATTGCAGCTAAGTACCCCGTGGAAGCGGCGGGACGCGGCGAGGCGCAGCACACGGAGACCTGAACCATCTACTCTCCAAGCTTATTAATATTCCGTAAATCGTACAGCTTCAGCTTGCAAGGGCCAGAGATTGATAGCCACCAGCTAAATGGCTTCTTTAATTAAATTTCTCCAGAAAAATCATCTTGTTAATGTCTCCTTCTGTGAGATTGGGGGAGTGCTGCGGAGAGGGGAAGGTAGCAGAGAGAGGTGATGCTCTGCAGGGTGTGTGTCCGCACAGAGGGAGACGGGGGCTATTACCGTCATTACGTGCGCCGATGGGAACTCGAGGGAAGCTGACGGCCTCTGAGCACGGAAGGGTACATTGATGGACAGATCTGTTCCAAATCCAACTTTCCCTTTTTCCCCTCCAATTACCAATGCTGGCATGATAAAATGTCATTGCAGGCCTGTACTAGGAACAGGGAAACTGAGGACTCAAAGGCATATTTTATTAAACTGAACTGAACTAAGGGGAGAAAAAAATCTAGCGGTCCTGAACTCAAAACTTCCTCTCTGCTCTAAATGATATGCAGCAGCATAATAATCTTTAAAGGGAATCTGAAGTGAAAATAAACTTATGATATAATGATTTGTATGTGTAGTACAGGTAAGAAATAGAACATTAGCAGCAGAGATATGAGTCGAGTATTGCTCCCAGTACAGGTAAAGTTAAGAAACTCCAGTTATCTATGCAAAAGAGCTTCTCTGAGCTCCACAACTTTCAAAGTGGCAGAGAGCTCTGTCTTCTGAAGCTTGTTATCTCAACTGTCAGTCACTGTATATTTATTTTCCCTGCAGAGGACAGTTCAAAAGTTCACTAACCTGCTCTGTAAAATCATTTAGAATGCTGAGTAGTGTATAAGCAAATATTAGAGAATGATGCAATGTTATAAAAACACTATATAACTGAAAATAAAAATATGAGAATATTTTCTTTGCTACCAATGTTCTAGTAATTATCCATACTACACAACCAATTCCTTATATCATAATTTTTATTCGCTTCAGTGTCTCTTATATAAAATATTTATTTGTTACAGCTGATACAAACCCTGCAATAAATCTGCAGTCTGTCTACTTCCTGCTTTCATGGAAGCAGACATATTGTTAAGACAGATGTGAGGTAAAAAAAAAAAAAAAAAACAGAGAAAAAAAAAACGTTGCAACTCCAGTGTCCCCGGATCCCCTCTGTTGCAGATGCCGACCTCGCCACTGTGCAATGGTGACACCATGTTAAGCAGAATGTACCAGCAACGGGCTAAGGCAGAGGAAAATAATATACTTCTGAGACAGATTTGCCTTATGAGATTGTTTGGCACAGATCAGAGGAAGTGTTATTAGCCACACAACACACACTTACAGTGAACCAGAGACGAAGTAAGTATTTTACCATATATATCAGTGGGAACATTCGAGAAAACACCTACCCTGCTCTCGGTTTCATTCATCACTGCTCAGCCTGCTTGTTATCAGCCCTGATAAAATCCCTGACTGAGCATTCAGTCTGGCTTTGCTCAGTAATCATTATAGATGAGTCTGTCTTCTCTGATGTCTTTTCAAGCCCAAGCCTGCCCCCTTCTAGCTCTGCTATAATGACTCTGCTATAATGATTCCTGAGCAAAGCCAGACTGAATCCTCAGTCGGGGATTTTATCAGGGCTGATTAGAAGCAGGCTGAGCAGTGAAGAATGAAACAGAGAGCAGGGTAGGTGTTTTCTCTAATGTTCCCACTGATATATAGAGATGTCAGCGAACGGTTCGGGAACCGTTCGCTGGCGAACACCTCACCCTGTACTACTTCTGAATCGCTATGACCCGGAGTATTACGGCTGCGCTGGGCCGGCGGTGCGCGTCCTTGATCACGCATCTGTTGCTGGGCACTTTCTGTGCATGTGCGTGACGTCATGAGTGATGTCACGCTCATGCGCAGAGAGTGTCCGGCAACAGGCGCGCGATCAAAGACGCGCACCGCCGGCCCAGTGCAGCCGTACTATTGCGAGTCATAGCGACCCAGAAGTAGTATTTGCACATAGAGATTCGCTGGCAAACGGTTCGCTAACATCTCTACTGATATATATATATATGGTAAAATACATGAGGGTGCTTCGTCTCTGGTTCACGTTAGGAACTTTAACCTGCGATTGAATTTCATCCCAATCAGTAGCTGATACCCCCTTTTCCACAAGCAATCTTTACCTTTTCTCAAATAGATCATCAGGGATGTCTGTATGGCTCATGTGGTGGTAAACCCCTCCCATAAAGTGATGTCAGGGGTATGGCCCTGACAGTTTCCTGTCTGTGAACCTGATTGCATTGTGGGAAATAAGGGCTGTTTCCAGCTGCCAAGCAACAGCTTTCTCCCACTCTCTCTATCTATCTATCTATCTATCTATCTATCTATCTATCTATCTATCTATCTATATATATATATATATATATATATACACACACACACACGACCCTTAAGCCCATCACATGATTAGTGGGAATGTTTATACAGTGGTGTGAAAAACTATTTGCCCCCTTCCTGATTTCTTATTCTTTTGCATGTTTGTCACACTTAAATGTTTCTGCTCATCAAAAATCGTTAACTATTAGTCAAAGATAACCTAATTGAACACAAAATGCAGTTTTAAATGATTGTTTTTATTATTTAGTGAGAAAAAAAACCTCCAAATCTACATGGCCCTGTGTGAAAAAGTGATTGCCCCCCTTGTTAAAAAATAACTTAAAGGTGGTTTATTACACCTGAGTTCAATTTCTGTAGTCACCCCCAGGCCTGATTACTGCCACACCTGTTTCAATCAAGAAATCACTTAAATAGGAGCTATCTGACACAGAGAAGTAGACCAAAAGCACCTCAAAAGCTAGACATCATGCCAAGATCCAAAGAAATTCAGGAACAAATGAGAACAAAAGTACTGTAATTGAAATCTATCAGTCTGGTAAAGGTTATAAAGCCATTTCTAAAGCTTTAAGACTCCAGCAAACCACAGTGAGAGCCATTATCCACAAATGGCAAACACATGGAACAGTGATGAACCTTCCCAGGAGTGGCCGGCCGACCAAAATTACCCCAAGAGCGCAGAGAAAACTCATCCGAGAGGCCACAAAAGACCCCAGGACAACATCTAAAGAACTGCAGGCCTCACTTGCCTCAATTAAGGTCAGTGTTCATGACTCCACCATAAGAAAGAGACTGGGCAAAAATGGCCTGCATGGAAGATATCCAAGGTGCAAACCACTTTTAAGCAAAAAGAACATTAAGGCTCGTCTCAATTTTGCTAAAACAACATCTCAAGGATTGCCAAGACTTTTGGGAAAATACCTTGTGGACCGACGAGACAAAAGTTGAACTTTTTGGAGGGTGCATGTCCCGTTACATCTGGCGTAGAAGTAACACAGCATTTCAGCAAAAGAACATCATACTAACAGTAAAATATGGTGGTGGTAGTGTGATGGTCTGGGGTTGTTTTGCTGCTTCAGGACCTGGAAGGCATGCTGTGATAGATGGAACCATGAATTCTACTGTCTACCAAAAAATCCTGAAGGAGAATGTCCGGCTATCTGTTCGTCAACTCAAGCTGAAGCGATCTTGGGTGCTGCAGCAGGACAATGACCCAAAACACACCAGCAAATTCACCTTTGAATGGCTGAAGAAAAACAAAATGAAGACTTTGGAGTGGCCTAGTCAAAGTCCTGACCTGAATCCTATTGAGATGGTGTGGCATGACCTTAAAGAGAACCAGAGATGAAGCACCCTCTTGTATTTTACCTTATAAATCAGTGGGAACATGACAGTAAACACCTAATCTGCCCTTTGTTTCATTGTTCTCTGTGTAATCTGACTGTTATCACGTCTGATAAGAATCCCCGACTGAGAAGTCAGGCTGCTCCGTCTAGCTTTGCTACAGAAAGATTATAGCTAAGTCTGTATTCTGTGGTGTTATTTCAAGCCCAAGCCTGCCCCCTTGTGGCTTTGCTATAATGACTCAGCAATAATCATTCCCAGCAAAGCCAGATTTAATTGCTCAGTCTGGGATTCTTGTGACTGCTGTTAACAGACACTTTTAGCAGTGAGGAGGAAACAGAGAGCATGGTAAGTGTTTTCTCTAATGTTCTTACTGATATACATGGTAAAATACACAAGGGTGCTTCGTCTCTGGTTCCCTTTAAAAAGGCTGTTCATGCTAGAAAACCCTCAAATAAACTGAATTACAACAATTCTGCAAAGATGAGTGGGCCAAAATTCCTCCAGAGCGCTGTAAAAGACTTGTTGCAAGTTATCGCAAACGCTTGATTGCAGTTATTGCTGCTAAGGGTGGCCCAACCAGTTATTAGGTTCAGGGGGCAATTTCTTTTTCACACAGGGCCATGTAGGTTTTGAGGTTTTTTTCTCACTAAATAATAAAAAACATCATTTAAAACTGCATTTTGTGTTCAATTATGTTATCTTTGACTAATAGTTAATGGTTTTTGATGAGCAGAAACATTTGAGTGTGACAAACATGCAGAAGAATAAGAAATCAGGAAGGGGACAAATAGTTTTTCACACCACTGTAGATAAAGGCAGTTGGTGCTGTTTTTTTTTTCTCTTGTCTGTCGGCAGTAAAGATGCTGACTTGCAGGCTCACGGTAAATCAAACAACATGAACAAATTACACAGCAAGCATTAATCATTTCTTGGTCAATTGTCTTTTTTTTTTTCTTTTTACTTCTTATATTACAATGCATTGATTTATTTTTTAACCATACTACTATTTTTCATTAAAGTTCCCCTTTAAATATCCATTACTAAATCCTCTTCTGTGGCCACACATTATTATTGGAGATAAGTGAATACTTACTCTTCGTTAAAGATTCTTAAAGGATACCCGAAGTGACATGATGAGATAGACATGGGTATGTACAGTGCCTAGCACACGAATAACTATGCTGTGTTCCTTTTTTTCTTTCTCTGCCTGAAAGAGTTAAATATTAGGTATGTAAGTGGCTGACTCAGTCCTGACTCAGACAGGAAGTGACTACAGTGTGACTCTCGCTGATAAGAAATTCCAACTATAAAACACTTTCTTAGCAGAAAATGGCTTCTGAGAGCAGGGAAGAGATAAAAAGGATCAATAGTTCATAGATTTTAGCATAATTCAATGAATGTGTCACTGAGCAAAAACAATAAAGCAGTTAAAACTTAAAAAGTAGATTTAAACATAAAATAAAACTGTGGAATATCTTAAAAAGTTATTTTTAGGAGAAAGAAGATAGATCCAATCGTTTATTTCATTCGTTTCTTTTCACCTTAGGTGTGTAAGGGATGACGGAGCCGCCGCCGGAACACACGTGGCGGCGGACTCCGCATCCCAGAGGGATTCCGCTCTGCTGCCGGCGGGGGCAATGGGACAGCCGGCGGAGTCCGTAAGTCCGACGGACTCCGCCGCATGCTTGCTGCCCAGAGGGTTCTCCGCCCTCTCGCCGGCTCAGTCTGTTAGGTTAACGCGCACGTGCGCCGGAGACAGGAACTTTATTGTTCCCGAAGGGGAGTCAGCTGACCAGGTTGGTCAGCTGACTCCAGCAGTGCTGGGGATTGGCTGGGCGGCCGAAGGACACTGCTAGAGCGTTCTCCAGCATAAAAGGAGCTGTCTGTCAGTTGCTCCTTGTCTGCTGTCGTGTCAACACTTCTGTGTTAGCGCTCAGACCTTAGTATAGTGCCCAGGTGTTGATACTAAGGATTTCACACCTTAGCTTAGGAATTACTGTATTTTGATCTGTGTTTTGACTTTGGCTATCCCTGACTACTCTATCTCTTGCTGATCTTGTACCTTTGCCTATCTGATCGTTGTTGCCGACCTCTGCCTGATTACCGATTACTCTTCTGTCTTCTGCTCCTGTACTGCCGCCGCCATCTCTGTTGCCGAACCTTTGCCTGTCTGACCTTTCCCCCTTCTGTGGAATGTCTCCCACTGGAGGGTTATCTCTGAGGCTTGCCTCTCCGAGACGCCTGCCCCAAGCAGACCGTTACTGCTAGGGGTCGAGATTCCTCATTCAGCCTGGTTAGAGGATCTCACTCACGGGGTTCCCATTCAGAGGTAACCACACCTCTGAGGAATTACCGTGTGGTGGACATTTCCACACAACTTGATTTATTATTGTATTTATTTGTGTATTTGCTGGTGTCCAGAGGTTAGCAATATATCGGATTATCGGTGATACTGCAGATCATCTATAATCGGGTATATATCTGCATTGTTGGTGATACTGCAGATCGCCAATAATCAGATTCTCTCTGCGTACTGACACCGATCATGACAAGCTGTCCTCTAAATTATTAAAGAAATTCTAAGTTAAAAAATAAAAATAACAGCAAAAAAAAGCCCGCAACCTGGGCCTGGGTTGACTCGCCAAGCTTCCAAAAGTGACAGTGGAGAAAGGACCGTAAGCAATGGATCACATACGCTTTTAGGGGCTGGAAGAAACCCCAGGTAAGAAAAGCAGCAGGCACAGTCATACTATCCCAGGAAAAAAACACAATCTACAAACAATTGACCTTTTTATCTCTTTCCTCAGAAGCCATTTCTGCTAGGAAAGTGTTTTATAGTTGCAATTTCTCATCAGTGATGATCACACTGTAGTCACTTCCTGTCTGAGTCAGGACTGAGTCAGCCACTTACATACCTGATATTTAACTCTTTCAGGCAGAGAAAGAAAAAATGGAACACAGCATAGTTATTTGTGTGCTTGGCACTGTATATACCCATGACTATCTCATCATGTCACACGTCACTTTAAGCATTTCATATTTCCTCTCCGGTTCCTGTTGTTGACAGCGAAAGTTCAGTTGAGGTTTTCTTTACTCATCGGTTTTCCACAACCAGCCCCCTCCGCTAACAAGGAAAGCCGGGTGACTTTGTGTCCCTTTTATCGTATGTTTTTTTCCCTCATCCAAAGTTTGACTACACAGCGGAGGTCGATAAGACTGTTTACATCCCGCTGATCTCTTTCATGTGTACATCTAAATACATAAAAAAACTGGAGTTTTGCTTTAATTCTTTCTGTGTCTTTTAATGTTTAATTCCCAGCTGTGCGGAGAGCGCCGGGCTACTTACAGCTGAAAGCATTGGCACCGATTTAATTTCAATAAGTGAATTTACATCTATTTAGTGCTAATTCTTTATTATGATAATGCATCTTGCGGGGCTCTCATTAACCTTGTGTGTTTTCCGTTAGATCCTGTTTCCGTGTCTCTTATTATTATTAACCCAAAGTGACTCCCTTCAAACGCGGAGATTCATCATTCTTCACACGCCGGGACTCGACCAGCGCGGAAAAAAAGAAGAAAAATTAGCATTAAATAATAAAATAGACTGTGCAGATAAGCTGCGGATCTCAGCCTGGGGCATGGAAATATGATATTATTAATTAAATTGTTATGGGTAGCCACTTCCTATACAAAGTCACGCCGCTAATCTGTGATTCCGACCGTGGCAAGGAGCGCTCTCTGCTTAAAGGGCCGGTAACCTTTAAAGGGAAGGTAAATAAAAATAAACGGATGGGGGCCACCGGCTGGGAGGGGTGCAGCAGTGAGGGACACATGGGCTGACAGGGGCTGGAGGAAACCCTGGGTAAGTAGAACTTTTTTTTTCTTACCTTGGATCTTCCTTTTAACCCTTCAGCCCGCAGGAGTTTTCACCTCAAGGACGGAAGCAATTTTCCCGTTAGCGCTCCTCCCATTCATTCACCAATAACTTTATCAGTACTTATCACACATAAATGATCTCCAGTCGTCCAGTTTGCTTTTAGCGGCGCCTATCTTCTGAACGAGAATACTCGTCCAAACTGGCTTAAAGGGGTTCTGTGGGGGTTCCTGAGGAGAAAAACTGCCACTTACCTTGGGCTTCTATCAGCCACTTGCAGTGGTAATGTCCCACGCCGTCCTGCTCCCATCTGCCGTTCCCCGCAGCCGGCACCGGGCTATTATTCGGCTGTCACACAGACGAATAATGCGCGTTGCCGCGCCTCCGCTCGTGTCATCTGAGGCTTACTGCGCAGGCGCAGTACAACGGAGCCTTATACTGCGCTTGCACAGTAAGCTTCCGATGACGCAGGCGGAAGCGAGCGGGTGCGCGGCCACTGTAGCGCAGCCGCAGTTGGATCCCATGCCGCTTAGACCGGGGCCGGCGGCGGAGAACAGCAGATGGGAGGAGGACGGCGTGGGACATTACCGCTGCACGGGGCTGATAGAAGCCCAAGGTAAGGGTCTGTTTTTCTTCTCAGAAACCCAAAACAGAACCCCTTTAAAGAGAACCAGAGACGAAGCACCCTCATGTATTTCACCTTATATATCAGTGGGAACATGACACTACACACCTGGGGCTTGATTCACAAAGCGCGATAATGCAAATTTTTGCGCCTTAATGTTCCGTGTTAGCACGATACATTTTTGTGCGCAATAACCGTTTTTCACGCGGAAACAAGCTAAAACGCACGCAAAGCACTTTTTCACTGCCGTGATAACAGTTATCACGGCTTTGTGAATCAAGCCCTTATTCTGCTCTTTGTTTCATTCTTCTCTGCTAAATCTGCCTGTTATCAGCTCTAATAAGATTTCCCGACTAAGCATTCAGTCTAGCTTTGCCCCATAATGATTATAGCTGAGTCAGTCTTCTGTGATGTCTTTTCAAGCCAAAGTCTGCCCCCTCCTGGCTCTGCTTTCCTGCTACGAGGATGCATACTGTAGCAGGAAAGCAGAGCCACAAGGGTGTAGACTTGGGCTTGAAAAGACATCACAGAAGACTGACGCAGCTATAATCATTCAGGGAAAAGCTAGACTGAATGCTCAGTCGGGGATTCTTATCAGAGCCGATAACAGGCAGATTGAGCAGAGAAGAATGAAACAGAGATCAGGGTAGTTGTTTACTGTCATGTTCCCATTGTTATATATGGTAAAATACATGAGGGTGCTTCGTCTCTGGTTCTCTTTAAGTGGTTAAGTTGGGGGGAGAGGAGTTGCTTATAAGAATCATAGAATGTATATAAGCTTTACTGTCCATATTTAAATTTTTAGCCATTATATAAGGGATGGAGAGAGCGCCACAGAATATGTTGCTTTATAAATCAAAAATTATAATAATAATCACACTAGAAACTAGCAGTAGTGTTGAGCAAAATTACTTTGGTTTGGTGTTTCTGTCTCTAAAGGTGACCATTAACGACACAAATTTTCCGTCAGATTCAAGCTTTCCAATCGATTTGAGTGATCAAAACTAATCGGAAGGCAAGTATCGATTGTCCCCATTAACGTAATGATGTCAGAAGGTTTTACATTCCGATTCCATCATAAGATCCAAATTTCAGATTGATATTGTTTCCTTTTCCAATCGACCAAAGAATCGTTTCACATTGATTTGCGCCACACACAGCGCAGTTTTCTATACAATTCAATCATAAAAATTGCATCAAAAGATCGATTCTGAAGGAAAATTTGTATTGTTAATGGGCACCTTTACAGTAGGTAGTAAAAATCATCTGACAGACCTGGCAGGTTTTGGACTAGTCCATCTCCTCATGGGGGATTCTCCCCCCCTTACATAGATCTGTCTGTCATCATGCGGGAGGGGTGGGCGGGCCAGGAGCTAGGGGGTGTGGTCTTGTAAATAATGCAGAGTAGCAGTGGAGTGGAGTTCCCACCAGTGTTGATGCATGTCTCTCTTCCTCTTCAGTTTGTTGTGCAGCCAGCCAATCACCGTGCAGCTTTGGGACAGTTAGGAACAATGCCCCCGCACAAAGGAAAAATTATAGTAGTATGGATCCCAGCAATTCTTCTTAGCTTTAAAAGATTATTTACAGCATATAATATACTATCACATTTTTTTTAGCAGAACAGCATTCAAACAGTTAAACACAGGACTTACTTTTTCAATAGAAAGCTCCCTGCAGTGAGATCCAAATAGGTGATGATAACTTTATCTCATGTTTACTTAATTGTAGCAAGTGAAGAAGGTAAACATTCCCTGGCAGTGCAGAAACTCCTTCTAATGTGCCCAGAACACAGACAGCAGCTCAGAAATCATTACTGGGTAAATGCAAAGCAAATAAATATGGTAACTGTGTGGGCTATAAAAAGTAGGACCTTTCATACCTCATAAAGTGCTGAGGAGGGGCGGAGGGGGTGAAAAAAGAATTGGGATGGAATGACCATGGATGTATTATGTAGAGAGTGGAACATGGACTCACCTCTTTTGGGTTCCATGCCATGGAGCTCCACACGCCCCCAGTTTTCTCTGCTTCCTGATTTGCAGAAGTAGACTGAGCGGCTCTGGAGACAGAGAAGATTGGCGATGTGTGGAACCACACCTCTTCTGGGGCGATGAAACCCAGAAAAGGTGTGGTTTCTCCCCCCCCCCCCCCCTGCAGCTGTGTGTGCCTGCTGCTCCCGCCTCCTGATGTGCGCCGGGCAAAGACCTGCCTCACCCGCCCTTAAAAATGGCCCTGTCCCTTACATCAGGTTCCCTTTAAGCTAGTCAATTGGGATGAGCGAAATCGTTGCTGGCAAATTTACACGATTTCTGCCAAAGCTTCCTGCTTTCAGAAGCCAGAAGAGCCTGGTCACATGACCCCTGTCTTATGGGACTACAAAAACTTTTTTAAAAAGATGTTATCAGTCATTTTTGCAGGGGAGGATGGGTAAGAAAAAAAAAGTCACACCTAAATAATAAATACATAATATGAAAAGTAATCACTCCCGTCGATGTTTTCTTTTGTTCTTTGTAATAAAGCACTTGTCATCCCTGAGTATGAGAAAAATAAAACAAATGGCGTCGCTCGCCCTCATAAATCACAATATTCCCTGATGGGCAGAGTTCAGCTTCTTCGGAACTTTGTGAACTTTCTGCGGCTGTTTCCACCCTCGCCTCCCGAACGCTGCGCCAGGAGAGGGGGAGGGGTCACCGCCGGTGTTGAGGTGGATGACGGGGCCACGCTTGGCTTCATCCCGGCTCTCCTGAAAATGACTGCGTCTGACAGTAATGGAGATTTAGACCGGTTATGAAAATAGAAAGACCAAGGAGAAAAAATTCATTTCTCTGACAAGTCGCCATCCTTCACTTAAGAAAAATCAATGTTAACTTCATTAGGTTTTATGAGGCTCAGTTATCTCCCGCGACTTCACCGTGTGTGAGGGATGGCGGTGAGGGAGTCATTACCGGCGAGTGCTAAGGAACAGATCCGGCCTAGTTACAGAGCAGGAGCATTGTTCTACCACTGAGATGAGACCGATGCTGAAAAAAACCACATTCGTCTGGGAAAACCGCCCTGATCAACGGATGGGGAGGGCCTGGCAAAATGTCTTGGGCCTTCTTTCTTTGAAAGGTGACTGTTGGGCAAGAATACAAGTTAGGTGTCGTAGAGGAGCACTCTGCTCTGAGCTGATATCTCCAGGTCTTCTACTTGGACCTCAGAGGTCCGTGAATGATGTCCACCACCACACATCGGCTTTCCCATAAAACTGAAAGAGGCCCTGTAGTGATAGGAAGTAGAATGCAGAAAATTATTCAGGATTGTTGGCAGTATCAACAGGATTACTTTAAACTGCAGTATAGTGAAACAACCACAGGATGTCACTGTGCTTAAAGAGACACTGAAGCGAAAAAAAAATTATGATATTATGATTTGTATGTGTAGTACAGATAAGAAATAAAACATTAAGATCAGATACATCAGTGTAATTGTTTCCAGTACAGAAAGAGTTAAGAAACTCCAGTTGTTATCTCTATGCAAAAAAGCCATTAATCTCTGCGACTTTCAAAGTCGTGGAGAGGGCTGTCTTCTGACTTTTATTATCTCAAGTGTTTTCTTTTTCTCTGCCAGAGGAGAGGTCATTAGTTCACAGACTGCTCTGAAAGAATCATTTTGAATGCTGAGTGTTGTGTAATCTGCACATATTAGAGAATGATGCAATGTTAGAAAAAACACTATATACCTGAAAATAAAAATATGAGAATATTTTGTTTGCTGCTAATCTTCTAGTAATTATTCATAGTACACAACCAATTCATTATATCATATATATATTTTCGCTTCAGTGTCTCTTTAAGATGTGATGGTGATATTTATGGGATTGTCATTTCATTTTTTACCTACTCTGGTAAGCCTTTGCTTAAAGAGAACCAGAGACCACCCTCTTATATTTTACCTTATAAATCAGTGGGAACATGACAGTAAACAGCTAATCTGCTCTTTGTTTCATTGTTCTCTGTTTAATCTGACTGTTATCACCTCTGATAAGAATCCCCGACTGAGCACTCAGTCTAGCTTTGCTACGGAATGATTATAGCTGAGTCTGTCTTCTCTGGTGTCTTTTCAAGCCCAAGCCTGCCCCCTTGTGGCTCTGCTATAATGACTCGGCTATAATTATTCCCTGCAAAGCCAGACTGAGTGCTCAGTCCGGGATTCTTATCACAGCTGATAACAGACACTTTTAGCAGTGAGGATGAAACGGAGAGCACGGTAGGTGTTTTCTCTAATGTTCCCAATGATATATATAGTAAAATACATGAAGGTGCTTCGTCACTTTAACCATTTCCGCCGCCCGGACGTGAAGCTCACGTCCGGGCGGCAGCTCTGCAGCGCTCCCGCGCTTGGGCGTGCTCCCGCCCGCTGTGTCCGCGTTGTGTCCCCTAGTAGCCCTGGGATCAGTGAAAGGGAACATGGTTCCCGATCACCGATCCCTCTCCCCCGCAGAAAAACCGAAGCGCTCACCTGTGAGGCTTCAGTTCTTCTGCCCGGACAGATTTCCGCATCCCTCTTGTACTTCCGCTTAGCGAGAAGTACTAGGAGGGTAAACAAAAATGAAGGTGGCCATCTTGTGGCCAAATAGTAAAACTACAGCTACACATTTTTTACATTACAATTTACACACATGGCAACATTAAAAATTAACTGTTTATGTCCCACACCAAAATATTCCCCAAATAAATTTTTTAATGGAAAAAAAAAAAAAAAATTACAATTAAAAAAAAAAAAAAAAGGACATAAATAGTTACCTAAGGGTCTGAACTTTTTAAATATGCTTTTGAAGGGGGTATACTACAAACATTTTTTAAATTATAAGCTTGTAAATAGTGATGGGCGCAAAACAGAAACAATGCACCTTTATTTCCAAATAAAATATTGGCGCCATACATTGTGATAGGGACAAAATTTAAATGGTATAATAACCGAGACATACGGGCAAATAAAATACATAGGTTTTAATTATGGTAGCATGGATTATTTTAAAGCTATAATGGCCGAAATCTGAGAAATAATGAATTTTTTCCATTTTTTTCTTATTAATCCTGTTAAAATGCATTTACGAAAAAGTGGCTCTTAGCAAAATGTACCACCCACAGAAATCCCAATTAGTGGCGGAAAAAACAAGATATAACAATAACAATAATATTTATATAGCGCTTTTCTCCCTAGGGACTCAAAGCGCTGTGACCCTGCATTATGCAGTCTCAAAGGCTAGGGAAAAGAGGTGAGTTTTTAGCCTTTTTTTAAAGCAGTCCAGAGAGGGAGCCTCTCGTACTGATTGTGGAAGTGAGTTCCATAGAGTAGGGGCTGCGTAGGAAAAGGCCCGAGCACCAAATGTTAAGTGTACCCTGGGAATAACCAGCTTCATCTTGTTGGCAGAGCGGAGGGTGTGTGGAGGGGCATAAAGTTCCAATAGATCCGCTATGTATTTGGGTCCCATGTGGTGTAGAGCCTTGAATGTCAGCAGGCAGATGTTAAAATTGATTTTCCATTTTACTGGCAACTAGTGAAGAGTTTGCAGTACTGGGGTGATGTGTGAGCTGCGGGGGGCATTGGCTAGGAGTCTGGCTGCAGCATTCTGTACTAGCTGTAGGGGGCGCAGAACCTTTTCTGTAGATCCGATGAACAGGGCGTTGCAATAGTCTAGGCGGGAAGATACAAATGCATGAACCAGGGCAGGTAGGTCTTCAGCTGGGATAAGGTGTTTTTCACTATATTTCTTAGATGGAAGAAGGAAGACTTGACGACAGCTGATATCTGCTGTTTGAGTTTTAGATTTCCATCCAGGATCACCCCAAGGTTTCGCACAGAGTCTTTATACTGTACAGTATCTCCCCCAATTGCTAGTTTGAGGTGGTGAGCGTTTTGAACTTTATCCATCACGTGTGGACCACCTACCACCAACACCTCTGTTTTGTCAGAGTTCAGCCTCAGCCAGCTGGTGTTCATCCAATTTTGTAAATCCACTAGACACGCATTTATGGATCCTGATGGGTCTTGGGTGCCAGGCTTGAAGGACAGATACAGTTGTGTGTCATCTGCATAACAATGGTATCCTAGGCCATAGTTCTGGATTATTTTGCCCAGTGGGAGCATGTAGACTGCAAAGAGTAATGGTTATAGTACAGAACCCTGTGGAACTCCATAGGGAAGTGGCACTGGATTAGAGTAGTGTGTGCCCAGACATACTTGCTGTGTCCTGCCAGATAGGAAGGTCTGAAACCAGCTAAGAACAGTACCCCTTAGGCCACCGTAATTCTTCAGTCGCTGGATTAGTATTTCATGATCCATAGTATCACATGCTGCAGACAAGTCAAGAAGAATCAAAATTGAGCAATCACCCTTGTCCCTTGCAGTAAGTAGATCATTCATTACTCGGACTAATGCTGTTTCAGTGCTGTGCCTTTTCCTGAATCCTGACTGAAAAGTATCAAAGATGTTGTTATCTGTAAGCCTGGCTTCCAGCTGGTTGGCGACTACCTTCTCGATAACTTTTGATAGGAATGGTAACTTCGCAACAGGTCTGTAGTTGGTTACAGAATCAGGATCTAGTGATGGTTTCTTCAAGAGGGGTTTTATGATTAATTTCTTTAGTTCTTCTGGGAAAAGTCCACTTTGCAAGGAGCACTGAGTGATTTTGTGAAGTGCTGGCCTGATCAGCTCTGGGCACTGCATTAAGGATCCAGTTGGGCCAGGATCCAGGTCGCAGGTAGTGGGGCGGAGACTTTGAATGAGAATTCCCAAATCTTCTTTACTCAGAGTGTCAAAGACTTGCCATGGTGGTACGGTAGTAGGCAGATGCAAAGTCCAGTGGTCAATTGATGTTGGTGTAATGCTGGCACGGATGGTAAACACCTTGTTTGTGAAGAAGGCAGATAATTCTTCACACCTTTCCCTGGAGAATGTGGTTGGGGCTTTTAGGCAGGAAGGATTGCAGAGTGATTCCACTGTGTGGAAGAGTTGACCAGCTCTGTTGTTGGCTGTAGATATTTTGTGCGAGATAAAGTCTGATTTTTTCTTGGTTATTGCTTGTTGGTATTGTCTGAGGTGTTGAATTAGGCTAGATTTGTGCTCCTCAGACCCTGATTTACGCCACTGTCTTTCAAGTCTGCGCCCTTTCTTTTTTAGATTCATGATGGTTTTGTCAAACCAATTTGCTTTCTGCTTTTTGGTTGCTGATTTGGTGCGCCATCTGGCAATACTGTCAAGTGTTTCATATATCGTGTTGTTGTACTGGGTTACTAGAGAGTTTGGGTCCATTTGACTGTGGAGCAGATTTGTAAAATCCAGGTTGGCAGTTATCCTCTCCGGTGTTAATTTATTCAGGGGACGGATTTTGATTGTTTCTTTAGGGAGCTGCTTGATAGGGTTATGTTCAATAGTAAACTGTATTATGTGATGGTCTGACCACACCACTGGGGTTACTGTTATGTTACTAATGTCCATTCCGAGGTGGAACAGTAAGTCTAGCGTATGCCCTCCTCTGTGGGTAGCTGATTTTACAACTGGTGTGAAGCCTAGTCCACCCATGAGATTTATTAGTTCATTTGCATTTTGTGATTGAGTGTTATCAGCCCGGACGTTGAAGTCACCAAGGATGATCCATCTCGGAAAAGACAGAGTTAGCATGGCCAGCAGTTTTGAGAATTCCTGTAGTAATGGGTCAGCATCTCCGGGGGGACGATAAACCACTAAAATTTTGAAGCCTTTACCAGCTGAGATCTGGGCACCTATACATTCAAAAGACTTTGTTGAGCCAACATTCAGGGCCCTGAGCTGCAGAGTTGTTTTGCCACAAATTGCTACACCCCCTCCTCTGCGGTCTCGTCTTCCCTCACTTAGGACTGAGTAATTGTATGGGATGGTTGCTTCCAATGTCCTTGCATTGGCAGCAATCCAGGTTTCAGTGATGCATGAAAAATCACATGTCTGAATAAGGTCCGCAATAATGGCTGTCTTATTGTTTATAGAGCGGGCATTGCAGAGCTATAGATATAGATCAATAAATTGTGATAAGTAGTGATAAGGTTATTAGCGAATGAATGGGGGGTGAAAATTGCTCCGATGCATAAGGTGAAAAATCCCCGCGGGCTGAAATGGTTAATTGCAGGAAGAGTGCAGTGTCAGTGGGATTGTGGGAATTTTTTTGTTTTCCGTGTGTTTTTTTTTTACAGTTACAAGCTTATCTCCGTATGCAAATAACAAAAAATCTTCCTATTCTGCATAAGATAAGCACACTATGGCCAGAAGGTGATTGACCCCCCCCCCCCTCCCTTTTGAAGCGTTTACACAGCTATGTGAGCCTGTTGTCTAGGTGATGATGTTTGCTGCGGGAGGGACAGTAAGCTGTGGCAGTAGGGAGTGAACATTATATTGGGGGCAATGGGAAGCCTCCTCGTGGTGCCCCTGGATAGTGCTATGTAGCATGCACTAATTCCCGCAGGGCGATTGTTTTGCGGTTTTGGTTTTTGACCCTGCATATTTAGGCATGTAAAAGCAAATGCATTTTTGCATGAGCAATGTCTCGTGATTAGCCAATAGGCCAAATTTGCAAAGCCAGATTTGTCAGGTTCACTTGGTTGATGCACACATTTTCTCTCTGATGTAATGAACATTAAAATAACACTGTGCTAAAAATAACAAAAGAAAAGGGGCAGAAGTGATGTCACTTTGGGCATCACAGAGAAGTGGCAAAGATGGAAACCGGCAGAAATATATATATTTTTTTTCCATATCGCATTTCTCCTAAATCTGGCAGTGATCACTAAAAACAACTGGATAGGTAAGCTAAATGAATAATTTCTTATTGGATTTTTTTTTGTTTTTTTGCCCACTTTAAGTCGCTGCTAAACCGCTGTACTTGCATTGCGTTATCATACCTTCCAACTTTCCGAGATCATAAAGGAGAACACCTTAAGACACACCCCTGCCACACCGCTAGTCATGCCTACCACAAAGAATAAAAGAGTAAATTATGTGGTTTTATAATCCATACCACACTGGCCTTTTTTAGCATCATTACGTTTCCTTGGTTTTAACATTTGTAAAAATAAAAAAATAAAAACACACACATATATATACATATACATATATATACATATACATATATATACATATACACACACACACACACACACACACACACACACACACACACACACACACACACACACACACACACACACACACACACACACACACACACACACACACAGTGGCTTGCAAAAGTATTCAGCCCCCTTGAAGTTTTCCACATTTTTCACATTACTGCCACAAACATGAATCAATTTTATTGGAATTCCACATGAAAGACCAATACAAAGTGGTGTACACGTGAGAAGTGGAAGGAAAATCATACATGATTCCAAACATTTTTTACAAATAAATAACTGCAAAGTGGGGTGTGCGTAATTATTCGGCCCCCTTTGGTCTGAGTGCAGTCAGTTGCCCGTAGACATTGCCTGATGAGTGCTAATGGCTAAATAGAGTGCACCTGTGTGTAATCCAATGTCAGTACAAATACAGCTGCTCTGTGATGACCTCAGAGGTTGTCTAAGATAATATTGGGAGCAACAACACCATGAAGTCCAAAGAACACACCAGACAGGTCAGGGATAAAGTAATTGAGAAATTTAAAGCAAGCTTAGGCTACAAAAAGATTTCCAAAGCCTTGAACACCCCACGGAGCACTGTTGAAGCGATCATTCAGAAATGGAAGGAGTATGGCACAACTGTAAACCTATCAAGACAAGGCCATCCACCTAAACTCATAGGCCGAACAAGGAGAGCGTTGATCAGAAATGCAGTCAAGAGGCCCATGGTGACTCTGGACGAGCTGCAGAGATCTACAGCTCAGGTGGGAGACTCTGTCCATAGGACAACTATTAGTCGTGCACTGCACTAAGTTGGCCTTTATGGAAGAGTGACAAGAAGAAAGCCACTGTTAACAGAAAAGCATAAGAAGTCCCGTTTGCAGTTTGCCACAAGCCATGTGGGGGACACAGCAAACATGTGGAAGATGGTGCTCTGGTCAGATGAGACCAAAATGGAACTTTTTGGCCAAAATGCAAAAAGCTATGTGTGGCGGAAAACTAACACTGCACATCACTCTGAACACACCATCCCCACTGTCAAATATGGTGGTGGCAGCATCATGCTCGGGGGTGTTTCTCTTCAGCAGGGACAGGGAAGCTGGTCAGAGTTGATGGGAAGATGGATGGAGCAAAATACAGGGCAATCTTGGAAGAAAACCTCTTGGAGTGTGCAAAAGACTTGAGACTGGGGCGGAGGTTCACCTTCCAGCAGGACAACAACCCTAAACATAAAGCCAGGGCAACAATGGAATGGTTTAAAACAAAACATATCTATGTGTTAGAATGGCCCAGTCAAAGTCCAGATCTAAATCCAATCGAGAATCTGTGGCAAGATCTGAAAACTGCTGTTCACAAACGCTGTCCATCTAATCTGACTGAGCTGGAGCTGTTTTGCAAAGAAGAATGGGCAAGGATTTCAGTCTCTAGATTTGCAAAGCTGGTAGAGACATACCCTAAAAAGACTGGCAGCTGTAATTGCAGTAAAAGGTGGTTCTACAAAGTATTGACTCAGGGGGCCGAATAATTACGCACACCCCACTTTGCAGTTATTTATTTGTAAAAAAAAATGTTTGGAATCATGTATGATTTTCATTCCACTCACGTGTACACCACTTTGTATTGGTCTTTCATGTGGAATTCCAATGAAATTGATTCATGTTTGTGGCAGTAATATGACAAAATGTGGAAACCGTCAAGGGGGCCGAATAGTTTTGCATGCCACTGTATATATATAATATTAAAGGATACCAGAGCCTAAATTTTTTGGGAGAAATGGGGGTAGCAGGCATACACTACTACCTGTCCTTATGCCCACAGCTCCCCCTTCTCCTATCTGCCCCCCGTAGCTCACCTAAAAGCCCCTCTTTTGGTTGACCGGGCCTTATTGCGCAGGAGCCTGCAGAGCTGCACACGTCTTACGCATGATGTCACTGCGTCATGCACATAGCGTAGCGTCATATGCACGTGCAGTGCGCTCCTGGCCATGGGTGTCCACTGTAGGATGCACGCAGCCCGGCCAGCACCTGCGCTGACCCGGCCGACCAGAAGAGGATCCCGGGGGGGCTTTTAAATGAGCTACGAGGACAGAGAGGAGAACAGGGGGAGCGGTGGGCATAAGGACAGGTAGTAGTATATGCCTGCTCCCCCCGTTTCTCCAAATTTTTTAGACTCTGCTATCTTTTTACAGGATGGGAGTAAAGTTTAGAGTAAATTTAACACATTTGTAAGTACAAAAATAAAAATCTTCGCATAGATCCTTACATTAGTCCTGAAAGAGGGACAAATTAGGGAGAAAGAGGGACAGAGAAATTAAGCTGCCGGGCCAAGGCAGAGGCTAGAGAGGCTCCAGCCTCAGGGCGCAGTGTAGGAGGGCACACAACTCACTCAGCTATCATTCCCCTACTGTGTTTGAAGCAGAGAGAAATAAGAAAAGGGGATACATGGCAGTGACTGCAAGCAAGATAACTAGAGATTAAGGTGTTGGGGGCCCTGGGACACCTCTTAGTCTAATAGCAATCAGTGTGTGACGGCTGAGGTGGGAGGGATGGAGGGGCGCACTTTGGTGTCTCAGCCTTGGGTGCTGGAGGACCTTGTCCCAGCTCTGCACTCTTAAGGCTTGATTCACAAAAGAGTGAATTGCGCGCGATCGTGAATTTTCAAGCGAAACGATAATAGTTTTCGCGCAAAAACGCAAATTTTCGCATGAAATCATTTCGCGTGAAAATTCACGATCGTGCGCAATGCGAAAATTCAGCGAAAACGGCCGTGCTAACAGTTAGCACTCTTTTGTGAATCAAGCCCTTAGGCTGCTTTCACAGTGCGACTTTACAGCGCTTGTTAGTGCAGCTCCTAACGCAGAACAACTGACAGCAATGATAAATCAATGGGCTGTTCACAGTGCCCACGTTGCGTTGGAGTATAACGCAGCACATTAAGTGAAAGTGCAGCGTGCTGTGCGTTATACTCGTATTTCGCTGCATTAGAATGTTTGCACATGCTCAGTAATGTTTGTTTGTTTTAAACAAAAAAAATGTGCCGCATGCGCCATTTTCATTCGATCAGTATGCGTATGCATCAAGAGACGCATAATGCAGTTCAATGTAACGTCCAACTACAAAGCTAACATGCGTTGCGTTAGGGGCACGTTATGCGACCTTAACGTCGCATCAAACGCAACGTCTTAGTGTGAAAGAGCCCTTAAAGGACAACTGAATTGAGAAGAATATGGAGGCTGCCATATTTATTTCCTTTTAAACAATACCAGTTTCCTGGCAGTCCTGCTGATCTATTTGGCTGCAGTAGTGTCTGAATCACACCAGAAACAAGCATGCAGCTAGTCTTGTCAGATCTGACTATAATGTCAGAAACACCTGATCTGCTGCATGCTTGTTCAGGGTCTATGGTTTAAAGTATTAGAGGCAGAGGATCAACAAACAGCCAGGCAACTGGTGTTGCTTAAAATGAAATAAAAATGGCAGTCTCCATATCCCTCTCACTTCAAGTGTCCTTTAAAGAGGAACTCCAACCAAGAATTTAACTTTATCCCAATCAGTAGCTGATGCCCCATTTTACATGAGAAATATATTGCTTTTCACAAACAGACCATCAGGGGGCGCTGCATGGCTGATATTGTGGTGAAACCCCTCCCACAAGAATCTCTGAGGACCACAGTGCTCCTAGCAAACTGCCACAGTGTAACAAGGTTCACAGAGAGGAACTAGCTGCTTAGAGCTGTCTCTAACAGCCAAAACAGCTAGCAGCAGCTACATAACCTGCCCACAGTAAAAATGTCACCATGTAATACATGTCAGAATGTAAATCGGGGAGAGGAAAGATTTTACAATGAGCAAACACTGATTTATACATAATTATTGTAAAAATGAAGCACTTTTTTTATTACATTATTTTCACTGGAGTTCCTCTTTAAGCAATGCCACCTTCCCTTATCCTATGGATATGAGATAATTGGGCAATTTACATTCGCATGCAATTAACACTGCATGTACTCCATGGGTACTGAGGCAAAATTAGAGGATGGAGAAACCTAGGCAAGTTAATGGTGAATACATTAACCACTTCATCCTCCAGTGTTTCACCTTATGCATCCGAACAACTTTCACGTCCCTTTCATTTGCCAATAACTTTATCACTACTTATCACAACAAAATGATCTTTAGCTTGCTTTTTCCACCACCATTTAGGCCTTATTTGGGTGGTACATTTTGCTAAGAACTTTTTTATCCTAAATGCAGTTAACAGGAAAATAAAGAAAAAAATGGAAAAAAAAGCATTATGTTTTCGGCCATTATAGTTTTAAAATGCTACCATCATTTAAAACCCATGTATTTTGTTTGCCTATTTGTCCCGGTTATTAAACCATTTAATTATGTCCCTATCACAATGTATGGCGCCAGTATTTTATTTGGAAATAAAGGTGCATTTTTTTAGTTTTGCATCCATCACTATTTTCAAGCCAATAATTAGCAATTAATTTTACATGCAAGTGTGTGTATTTTTATTAAATTAAATGTATTTAGTTGTAATTTTACTATTTGGCCACAAGATGGCCTCAGTCATTTTTTTTCCCCATCCTGTGAGCGTGCACTCACGCTTACAGGAAGTGAACGGAGGACGTGAACTTTTTTTTTTTCTTTAGAATGATCACGGCTTCTCATAGAAGCCATCGGTCTTTCTAACAGGGACTTAGATCAATGAATGGGAACTGCATTCCCATTCATTGATCTCCGGGTTAATAGGCGGCGCAGGAGCGTGTGTGATCGCCTGAGGGAGCGCGCAGCAGCAGGGTAGCAGCCTTTTGGACGTCCAAAAGGCTTGAATGGTTAAGTACCCACTGGGCCCCCTATGCTACAGGACCCCATAGCAGCTGCTATGATTGTTATGACTATTGCTATGCCCCTGGCTGGTGAAATAAACGTGGGCCCTACAGAACCGGAGCGCTGACATTCTCATCACAGGTCATGCGTTGTTCCCTCTCTGACTTCGGAGCGAGTTCCACTCTCTTGGTATAAGCCCGCTGGAGTTTTGCTCTCAAGGTAAACAAAACCGCTCAGCAGCGTCTCATCAATCAGTGGAATTGCAGTGCCTGACACAACATCACAGCGTTCTGCGGGTGCCCCCAGCGTGCGATGCTAGGGAGCGCTATGGCGAGCGCCAAGCTGTCATTTTGTCACTCACTGTCACTCTGTGTTCCCGAACACAGACAAATTGTCTCGCTGAATTATCATGGCCTCCAGCTAGCAGATAGAAAATGTTCTTTGCTGTCATCGCTTTATCTATGAACTTCATAAAAGGGACTTTAACGCTTTCACAGCTGTTAGCAACAAAACCAAAGAGGGAAAGAGGACCCTGAGGTGAATTGTGTTTCCTGTTCAAAGATTTCCTGCAAAGTGAAACTATTATTATTATTCTATATTTATATAGCACTGACATATTCTGCAGCACTTTACAGAGTACATGGTCATGTCACTGACTGTCCTCAGAGGAGCTGACAATCTAATCCCTACAGGCCCGGATTTACCTCACAGGAGCCTATAGGCACAGATGTCCTGGCACCTTAGACTTCACCCTCCATGAACCTACAAACCCCAGCCGAACCGCACCATAAGTGTGCTGGCTTTCCCAGCTGTTACTTCCCCCTTACTTCTCGTGCCCATCATAGGTAGCTACAGGTGCCCCTTAGTATTAGGTAGCCAGAGGTACTCTCAGTATTAAGTAGCTAGAGGTGCCTCGGACTGAAGGGAGATCTCATCAGTGGAATTCCAAGAGCACGGAGAGTAACCTCTCATTTACACTCTGATCAGGACTCTGCATAGGGTAAGAGGGAGGGAGGTACTCGGGTAGGGGAGTGAGCGGCCTTACCAACATCAGGTGCTTGTAGGCAGTGCCTAATGGTAAATCTGGCCCTGAATCCCTACCACAGTCATAGTCTAATCTCCTACCATATTATTATTATGTGTTTATATAGCACTGACATCTTCTGCAGCGCTTTACAACAGGGCCGTTTTTTTTGGAATAGGCAAACCAAACGTAACATCTGCAGGAGGGATCATTATAGATCTATTCTTAGCATCGTTTGCTTTAGGAAATTTACACAGTAAATTAACCAGTATTATCCCTTTAGCCATAGGAAAACATGGACATTACCTTGCACACCAGTTGTCCTTTCAGTTATAACTGACAGCAACTGATATAGCAAAAAAAAGCCCCTTAGGCTTTCAGCTGCCTGAGAGACAAGTCTGACAAGATCTAGTCAGAACTGGAAGGAATAATTTTTAGAAGAAAATGGTGAGCTGCAGACAAGAACTGACAATGAGGTAAATATGTAATATTCATCATGTGTTTATTTTAAAGGGTACCCGAGGTAGCATGTGACATGATGAGATTGACATGTGTATGTACAGTGCCAAGCACACAAATATCTATGCTGTGTCTCTTTTTTTTCCTTTCGCGGTCTGAAAGAGTTAAATATCAGGTATGTAAGTGGCTGACTCAGTCCTGAATCAGACAGTCTCTTTGTCGCTAGCTGTCTATTTACCTTCTGTATGTCATTCAATGTGCGCTCCCCCGCCTCTGTCCCCACCGCTGCCCGCCTCCTGTGAGCTTCCTCCAATCGGAAGCTAAGCCGCAACCTGGGAGGTACTTCCTGGGTCGCGGCTTAGCTTCTGATTGGAGGAAGCTCACAGGGGGCAGGCAGCGGCGGGGACAGAGGCGGGGGAGAGCATGCATTGAATGACATACAGAAGGTAAATACACAGCTAGCGACAAGGAGACTATTGCTAGCCAGGCTCTTTTTACAGGGGGGCACAGGAGACCCAGTGGGGGGGGGGGGGGGGGGACTAGAGGCGGCAATAGCAAGACCTAGAGACATGTCATTCTGCACAGGACATGCCTCTGTGTTCTCTTAGGATTTCAAATACCCGCCTTGGGTTCTCTTTAATAAAATTGGAGATTATGGTTGAGGCCTCGCTGTCATGTTGAAGCTTTAGTTCCATGCCGCAGCGACCTTTCTGGAAATCAAGGTTGGTTCCGTCACTGGTACCATTCTAGAAATGTCAGTGCAAATACTGCGAGCGCTATATGTCCGCCTCCTATGGAGTAACGATGGGAAACATGACCTTTCCCAACAGAATAGCCTCCGCCTCATTATTATGCATATAGATGAAAAGAATGCCGCCTCCACATTCCCACCGACTATAAAAAATGATGGGAAGGGTGTAAAAAAAAAATAGTGCTGCTTTCAATCCATAATTGAATATTTAAGCACTTATAATAGGAATTATTAGGGAGGAAGTATAATTATTTAAGTTAGGAACAGCTGGGTGCTGACATTGCTAATGCGTCTCTGCGGCCATTTATACCGCCGGTTATACGGCTGCTGCTGAGGAGGCGAAGGCTAGAACGCCAACTGCGGACCGCGATGGAGCATGGCAGAAAATCAGAAAAAACATGACATTAATATCACATGTATATTTATTCTCTGCACAGTGTATGAGTGCAAACAGTTGTGTATCAATAGAGGGTGCAGAGGTTGTGACCTCTCTTAACCACAGTATTAGCTCTCTATTGGTCCTGTGCTGGTAATAATCACTTCTATAGATGCTTTGAATAGTAGTAATCAACTGTTCCCCATCCCCTTCTTGCACCTCTGACACTGTGGTTGTCCTTGGCAGGTTTTGGTGCGCCGTATCAATTGTTTTGTATACAGTGGTGTGAAAAAGAAATTGCCCCCTGAACCTAATAACTGGTTGGGCCACCCTTAGCAGCAATAACTGCAATCAAGTGTTTGCGATAACTTGCAACAAGTCTTTTACAGCGCTCTGGAGAAATTTTGGCCCACTCATCTTTGCAGAATTGTTGTAATTCAGCTTTATTTGAGGGTTTTCTAGCATGAACCGCCTTTTTAAGGTCATGCCACAACATCTCAATAGGATTCAGGTCAGGACTTTGACTAGGCCACTCCAAAGTCTTCATTTTGTTTTTCTTCAGCCATTCAGAGGTGGATTTGCTGGTGTGTTTTGGGTCATTGTCCTGCTGCAGCACCCAAGATCGCTTCAGCTTGAGTTGACGAACAGATGGCTGGACATTCTCCTTCGGGATTTTTTGGTAGACAGTAGAATTCATGGTTCCATCTATCACAGCAAGCTTTCCAGGTCCTGAAGCAGCAAAACAACCCCAGACCATCACACTACCACCACCATATTTTACTGTTGGTATGATGTTCTTCTGCTGAAATGCTGTGTTACTTCTACGCCAGATGTAACGGGACACGCACCTTCCAAAAAGTTCAACTTTTGTCTCGTCGGTCCACAAGGTATTTTCCAAAAAGTCTTGGCAATCATTGAGATGTTTTTTAGCAAAATTTAGATGAGTCTTAATGTTCTTTTTGCTTAAAAGTGGTTTGCGCCTTGGATATCTGCCATGCAGGCCGTTTTTGCCCAGTCTCTTTCTTATGGTGGAGTCGTGAACACTGACCTTAATTGAGGCAAGTGAGGCCTGCAGCTCTTTAGATGTTGTCCTGGGGTCTTTTGCGGCCTCTCGGATGAGTTTTCTCCGCACTCTTGGGGTAATTTTGGTCAGCTGGCCACTCCTGGGAAGGTTCTTCACTGTTCCATGTGTGGATAATGGCTCTCACTGTGGTTCCCTAGAGTCCCAAAGCTTTAGAAATGGCTTTATAACCTTTACCAGACTGATAGATCTCAATTACAGTGCTTTTGTTCTCATTTGTTCCTGAATTTCTTTGGATCTTGGCATGATGTCTAGCTTTTGAGGTGCTTTTGGTCTAAAGTGATTTCTTGATTGAAACAGGTGTGGCAGTAATCAGGCCTGGGGCTGACTACAGAAATTGAACTCAGGTGTGATAAACCACAGTTAAGTTATTTTTTAATAAGGGGGGCAATTTCTTTTTCACACAGGGCCATATAGGTTTTGAGTTTTTTTTCTCACTAAATAATAAAAACCATCATTTAAAACTGCATTTTGTGTTCAATTATGTTATCTTTGACTACTAGTTAACGGTTTTTGATGAGCAGAAACATTTAAGTGTGACAAACATGCAAAAGAATAAGAAATCAGGAAGGGGGCAAATAGTTTTTTCAGTACTTATCCGTTAGCTGGGCGCATCCGGTAGGTGGCGTTAATTACTATTCCCCCTCCAGGCCGACATGGATAGTAGGGAAAGATGTAACTCTGGTGGAGTTTTGTCGCCACCTAGAGGATGCGCCCGGCTAACGGATAAGTACCGTTTTTTCATACCACTGTATGTGCTTGGGGGCAGGCATGGGCTGAAACTCGGCTTCGGGTGATCCGGATAGTTACTATCTGGATTTCACTCAGTAATGCTGTGCGGGCTAGGCGGGGGGGGGGGGGGCGGGGGTCAAGTTTACCTATCTGACGTCTTCTTCGCTCGTCCCTCGGCGCCTCCCACGATGCGTTCCATGCGGCGTCATGTGACTACAAACACTTCCTCCTTCAACCCGGAAGGAGTAGGTGTTTCTAATCACAGGACGCCGCGTGGAACGCATCGCGGGAGGCGCCGAGGGACGAGCGAAGAAGACGTCAGATAGGTAAGCTTGACCCCACCCCCGCCTAGCCCACACAGCATTACTGGGTGAAATCCAGATAGTAACTATCCGGATCACCCGAAGCCGAATTTCAGCTCATGCCTGCTTGGGGGGCCCAATGTTAAAGGGCCCGTTTCCACTAGAGCGAACCTGCATGCGTTTTTTGCATGTAGATTCGCATAACCAATGTAAATCAACGGGCCCGTTTCCACTTGTCAGAAGTTCTGTGCGGTGTACTGTGCAGAAAAAATCTGCACAGCAGAGCCATCAGAATTCGTACACCGCATTCGCCTGTAATGTATTTAATAGGAAATTTGCAATGCGAATTTTCCATGCGAATTCGCGTACGTTTTTGCCTAAAATCAATGTAAAAGCACACAGGCACGGACATGGTTAAATTTGCATACTTACAAACAGATACGAATTTTAACGCGTTTTCACGTTAAATTCGCATACAAACGCGTATTCGCATCCGCATGCAAATTTATTTTTGCGTTTTCCACAACGGAATCACATCGCACTAGTGGAGATGGGTCCAAACACTGGGTACAAACATAGCTCCATCCAGTACTGCAATCTATACAAGCTGGCCAATACCTGAAATGGTAAAAAAGCATAAAGAAAAAGTTGAATAAATATAATAATTATAAAAAATATGGTATCTTCCTGAATATCTTCCTGAATTAATCTTTTGGAAAATAAATCATCCAAAAGTGCCATGTGCTTAAAGAAAACCTGAACTGAAAATTAAAAGTCAAATTAAACATACACAAGTCATACTTACTTACTGTGTAGTCTACTCCTCAATCTCTTTCTCCTCTCCCGCGTCCTTTTTGTCCACTGTGATCAAGAGAATTCTCCGTCCTCCATTTTGTAAATAGCCATTACCCATAACAGCTTCCTGGTCAGCACACTGTTAAACTGTAATATTGCCCACTTGAGCCATCGGGAAACATGGACATGAACTGGCACACCAGTTGTCCTCTCAGCTATAACTGACAGCAACTGATACATAACTAGCAGCAACTGATATATTTCTGTTCTGAAAAAATATTGTCAGAACTGTAAGGGATCATTGCCAGAAGAAAATGGTGAGCTTCTGAGAGGAACTGATAGCGAGGTAACTATGTAATGCTCGTTTAAATTTACCTCATGTGTTTATTTTAAATAATTTTTCTCAGTTCAGGTTCCCTTTAAGAATTTGGATATTCAGCTTGATATAACATAAATAGCTACTGTATAAACTGGCATGAGGGCCAACACATTTTGAATACTAAGAACAGATTGGTAGGTAAGCTCTCATACTGCATCATTTGCCAATGATTGTCTGAATGACAGCTGAGATCAGTGCGCTGGTCAGGAGCCGATTTCATTGGTTCCTGACCCTGTGATCACTGTGAGCCAATCACAGCCAATGATCACAGTGACCACAGCACAAATTCTGAAAGAAAAAAAAAACGGCTCTGGTCCTTAAAGAGAATCTGCAACAAAGGAAAAGAGGATCTCCATGTGCGCATTAGCGGCCATGCGTTTGGGCTCTGGTGGAAATAGCCGAGTCTGATTGGGTCCGTTGTACTGTGCAGGTGCAAGCCAAACATGCCTGCGGAGTAGAGCGGACCAAATCGGGCTCTGCTATTTCCGTGCAGAGAGCCGCTACTGCACATGTGTGCAGCGGCAATTGTAAATGTTGTTGCCGCTCTATGTCTGGGGTCCCAGCACTGAATCCAGATGGCTGAGCAGGACAGTGGGATGCCTCTTTAGGATCCAGAGGATTCCCCCTCCTGAGGTAAGTACCCCCCCAGGGGCTCTTGTTTATTACATGTTTACTTTGAAGAAAACCTGTAACGTAAAAAAGGGCCCCTGGTGGGGTACTCACCTCGGGAAGGGGAGGCCTCTGGATCCTATTGAGGCCTCCCCCATCCTCCTCCATCACCCGGCGGTCTCGCTGTGCCCCTCCGAACAGCGGACATGTAAATATTTACCTTCCCGGCTCCAGTGCAGGCGCAGTATCAGCTCTCAGTTTGGGATCAGGTGGAAATAGCCGATCCCAGTCGGGTCCACTGTACTGCGCAGGCGCAAGTCACCAGCGCCTGCGCAGTAGAGCAGACGTGATTAGGATCGGCTATTTCCACATTAGCCCATTCGGAAGCCGCTACTGCGCCTGCACTGGAGCCGGGGAAGGTAAATATTGCAGGCGCTACTGCGCCTGCCACAGCACGACAAATTGTCAGCTGTGCTTTTGGAGGGGCCCAGCGAGACCACTGTGGGACGGAGGAGGATGGGGAAGCCTCAATAGGATCTAGAGGTTTCCCCTTCCCGAGGTAAGTACCCCCCAGGGGCACTTTTTTTTTACGATACAGTGTCTCTTTAAGGGGACAGATCCTTGTGGTCCTGAAAGGGTTCATTTGGTAGCAGGAAAAAAGGGCGCCGGCTGAGGGTGGACGAAAAGGGCGCCGCCATAGACTTTAATGCAATTATCAGTAACACGCCGAAAAAAGTAGAAAAAAGGGCGCCGCGAAAATTTTTTCGTTAATAACATTAGAACATTATAGTTTTTGAGGTAGTTATCGTCTTAGAAGTTTACAACATTATAGTTTTTGTCATATTAAAGGGGTTCTTCCGCGAATGAGGAAAAAAAATCAAAATGGTTTATGCATAATCTATTAAAAATCCTTCTAAAATAGTGTGAAAAGTTTTTTAAAAAAATGAATGGTTTCACCAATACAACATGTAATGTATACAGTGACGGCTGACGGGACTGTGAGGCTAATCCATTTGTTAGGGGTGTTTTTTTTTGTTACTGTCATTTCACAAGCTGCTCCCTACCTAGTTTTCATTGCTGTAATGCAGGGCTATGATGAAGTGCTGTGGAAATAGTGTGAAAAGTTTTTTAAAAGAGAACCCCTTTAAGTACAGAAGAACCCCTTTAAGTACAGATTTTACGTTTTCAAAGGTATTATCGTTAATATATGTAAAAGGGTGTTTCTGCAGAGGGCGTGGTTAGGGTTAGGCACCACCAGGGGGAGTGGTTAGGGTTAGGCACCACCTTAGTTTTAGGCAACACCAGGGGTGGTGGTTAGGGTTAGGCACCAACGGGGGGTTAGGGTTAGGCACCACCGAGAGGGTGGTTAGGGTTAGGCAACCCGGGGGGGGGGGGGGTAGCGTTAGGCGCCACTAGGGGAGTGGTTAGTTTTAGGGGAGGGTTCTGTGTGAGGGTGGGCTTGGGTTAGGCAGTATTGACGAAAAATGCAACGACATTTAACGTTAATATTTATTCGTTATAATATATCGTTTGTTTTTTGCAACAGAAAATATCGTTACTAAAGCTTGACAATGATGGTTCTCGTTATCAAATTTTCGTTAATACCTGCAGCCAAATTAATTAATTAAGTCAGGCCCTTTTTTTCACGCCGCCCTTTTTTCATGCACGCATTCATTTAATTCTCATGGTGCATCAATTACATTTTTGTACAACTGGAATTTTAACTCTGCCACCACTGGGCATAAAAGACGCGGCGCCGCGTAACCACTATGTCTGCTGACAGAGAAAATGCACAGTAAGAGACAGGCTGGCATCTGGAACAATGTGCAGCCTTGTTCTCTCCACAGAGGTGAGATCTAAGGTTTACTCTATCTTCACAACATCCGTCTGCCTCCATTGTAGATGCTTCTCATTCCAGCCATTGTTCCAGATTTGTTCAAGGTAAGCGGCACTTCACAGCAAGAAACGAGACGATTTCATTGAAAATCTACTTCTGAGAATTTTTAGAACTGCACATTTGGAGGACAGAATATTTAGCAAAAGAAGATCTAAATATAATGGAGAGAAGAGAATCTTCATGGGCGTAGCTGATGCAAAGGACGGGAGCAAAGCTCAACCAACTGCAAGGTCACCCATAGATATGCTCATTTGGATTCTAATTCTAGAGGAAGAAAAAGGAATGGACCTGTATTAGATTACTGGCTGACCTTCTGAGGGCAATTGGTGTGTACAGAGCCGGGACAAGGTCCTCCAGCACCCAAGGCTGAGACACCAAAGTGCGCCCCCTCCATCCCTCCCACCCCAGCTGTCACACACTGATTGCTATTACACTAAGAGACGCCCCAGGGCCCCCAACACCTTAACCTCTAGTTATCTGGCTTGTCACTGCCATGTATCCCCTTTTCTTATTTCTCTCTGCTTCAAACACAGTTGGGGAATGATAGCTGAGTGAGTTGTGCGCCCCTCCTACACTGCGCCTTGAGGCTGGAGCCTCTCTCGTCTCTGCCTCGGCCCGACACTGGGTGTGTACAACTGTGCCTCCGGAATAGAACAGCATTCAATGTAACACAGGAGGAAGGACAGAATCCGGGCACCAGCTGAAAATAGGAACATCACCTTTATTTCATCCTCAGTACACAGATAGTGTGTATTCTCACAAGTACAGTAAACAATGGTCTGAGGACATATTACCTCATTTCGGGGTACTAATAGAGGAAACGCCATATTTGGCTTTTCCCATCTGAGCAGGCGCAGATAAGGTCATCCATCACATGCTATTATCAGCCAATTGCATGCGATGGGGACTAGGCCATCCCTGCTGGGTGATGTCACATTTAACTCTTTAGTGGCTAGTATAAAATAGCGAACGTTGGGTCCAGAGCTCACTTCGAGTTTCCACCTTTTAGCTTCAGACTTCACGTCTACTTTCATTTTACTTCTAGTCATCTACCTGTATGCTGTATATAGGCCTAAGTGCAATGTATCATAGATTACTATAAGAGAAAGCATGGTCTATCCACAAGGCATAGACCAAGTTTGCATGGAACGCATACGATTCTAGACTGATTACTTTGCTGAAGTAACGAAGAGTTAAGATTGCTGAACACATCTGTATATCTGTTTTCCGAATAAACTTCAGAAACTTTGACGACATCTAAGTAGTTCCATCTCCTGTGCTGTTGCTGGGATGAGTGTCAAGTTATCACACGTGCTGTGATATGGTGCCAAACAAAGGTGTAGTGTTGTTGCCCAGAGCAACCAACAAATATTTATTACAGCAGGCACGTGCAGGGGGGGGGGGGGCACTTGGCAAGTGCCATGTGGCAAGGGACACTTGGCAAGTGCCACTGGACACTTGCCAAGTGCCACGGGACACTTGGCAAGTGCCACATGACACGTGGCAAGTGCCATGTGACACTTGGCAAGTGCCACGTGCCACGTGGCAAGTGACACGTGCCAAGTGCCATGTGACAATAACACAGTAATACAGTAATCCTATCCCCTAATCCCTAACCTATACCCAGGCCCAGCCCTAGACCATTTGCCGCCTGAGGCAAACTTTAAAGTAATCGCCCCCGCCGCCCACCCCCAAGCCGTGGCGGGGGGGGCGCCCGAGCTGGAGGGGATAGCGGGCAGGAAGGGGGTATTGGGCCTAGCGGCGGGGAGGGGGGTCGGACCTCCCCCTCCCTCGCCTGGGTCCCCCGTCCTCCGCTCCCCTCCAGCTTGTTACGTCGCTGGCTGGCTGCAGCTATAAGAGGCAACGGGCGGGGATCACTCACCTCTTCCTCGTTCCAGCCTGCGCTCCACTGACGTCACTTCCTGCTACGCCGCAGGAAGTGACGTCAGTGGAGCGCACGCTGGAACGAGGAAGAGGTGAGTGATCCCCGCCCGTTGCCTCTTATAGCTGCAGCCAGCAACGTAACAAGCTGGAGGGGAGCTGAGGATGGGGGACCCAGGCGAGGGAAGGGGGGTCCGACCCCCCTCCCCGCCGCTAGGCCCAATACCCCCTTCCTGCCCGCTATCCCCTCCAGCTCGGGCGGCCCTCCACACCCACGGATGGGCGGGTGCCGCCCCCCCCATAAGTGCCGCCTGAGGCAAACGTTTCAGCCCGCCTCATGGGCGGGCCGGCCCTGCCTATACCTAAGGCTCATAGCTAGCCAGCAGGCAGCAGCTGGCCTGGTCTGTGCACAGCACACACACAGACACATAGCAGCTGCCTGCAGCCCTGCAGCACAGCACACACTCTGACTGTCACACAAATGACATCAAGCTAATTAATGATTTAACAATAGTGTAGTGATAGTGAAGGGGTTAATCAATGAACAGCTTAAGCTGGCCACTAACGGTCCAATTTCTAGCGAAAAATCGTTTGAGCGATCAGAAATTCTGATCGGATTGGCTGTAAATAATCTCCATTGGTGGACAGAATCGATTATGAACAAGTGAAAAAAATGTCGCCCGAATGAATTTTCGTCGAACGAAAATTTTGATTTTCTTGGTGGTCGTGATAGATAGGAAGCAATGATTGGTTAGTTGATGGTGTAGTGAACGATTAGTGGCCAGCTTTAGGTTTATCACTGTGTACAGCCCTTGCTAGGCCAGCAGCACTGGAGCATGTCTCTCAGTGAGCATTCAGCAAGCTAGGGCGATATGTCTCATCATGGCAGCCCTCCTTATTATACAGGGGGCTGGCCAGTGTTCCTTTCTGTGATTGGGTGCCAGGGCTTAAGCTGACAGACCTCTGATTGGCTCCAGGACTTCATCACCTTAGTTACAGTATTTCAGATCCGGATATCCACGGATAGCTGCGTTATGCGGCCAAATATCTGCAAATAGCTATCCGGATTTTGGCCCAGGTATCCAGAATCCAAATCCGGTCGGATAGCTGAAAAAAGTTTGGATATCCGGGTTACCCGGATATCCGGAATCCTGATGAGCAGCACTAGTATAAACTGCTGGCAACAAATGTGAGAACATCCCTGAGTGAAGAATGTCAAAATTCTGCCAATATTTGTGTCAATATTCTGTGTCCACCATTCTTTTCCAGCACTGCCTTCTCTCTCTTGGGCATGGAGGTCACTAGAGCGTCACAGGAGCCACTGGAAGCCTCTTCCACTCCTCCATGATGAAGCTGGTGGATGTTAGAGACCTTGTGCTCCTCCACCTTCCATATGAGGATACCCCACAGATGCCTAATAGAGTTTAGGTATAGAGACATTGGGCTTGATTCACTAAGCATAGCGGCGTGTAACAGCGTGTTAGTTTTAGTTATGCGCGCTAGTGAATCAGCATGCCTTAATTCTGATTGGCCCAATAGGCTGTCTGACAAGTGACACACAGTCTATTGGACCAATCAGAGTGCGGGGATCAGGTCCTTTAATGTGAGTGGACCCGCTGGGGCTCAGGGCAGGAGGAGTGGAGTCGACGTTACGTTACTAGCATTCGCTATGCTGCAATTCAGCAGCATAGCATGCGCACAGTGCCCGCTCCACGATTATGCACGCTACGGCCAACAGAGGGCCTAGTGTGCAGGGACACTGAACTAAGGCACGCTGATTCACTAGTGCGCGTAGCTAACTCGCGCAGTAACGACGCGCTATGTTTAGTGAACCAAGCCCATTGTTTGCCTATGGTAAAATCTTTCCTCTCCCTGATTTACATTCTGAAATCAACCACAGGTGGCGACTCAATTACTGCTGGCGGGTGCATCACTGAGGAAAGTTTGTTTACGCTGTGTTCCAAAGCCAGCAGAAATAAGACAAAGCCTCACCGAATCCTCTGGGAGAAGAATTCCATATAGCTAAACAGTCTAAGCTAAACATCATTGGTAGGGCAGGTTTTCTTACTAATATACAGCAATGTATAGATAAAGAAAGTGTTTCTGATGTTGAAACCTGGAAAATCACCGTAAAATCCTGAATAATTTACTACCGGTACATTCGGCTCTATATCACTACAGTTAAAAAGGCGCTCACGTCTGTGGTTTACTGCTACTTAAGGCACTTTTGAATTGCCCTGAGGAAGCGGACCGGTACCAGCGAAACGCGTTGTCTTATGTGCATGAATAGATATTATATCTACCTTATGTGGTTTGTTGTTTAAGGAGGTAAGATCCATTTACTCCTAGTCCTAACATATATTACTTGGTGTCAGATATATAGGGCGCCTTTAACAGTGTTTTACTCACTAGAGTGCCCCTTTAGTTTATTTATTTTGCTATTATTACAAATGCCATTACTAACGGTTCCTTTTTTTCCCATTTGATTAGAGGTTTTTTTTCTGACAAATGCCTATTGCGTTTCGCCTGCAACTCCCAACGGCCTCTCAGTCACTCCCTCGCCATTGTTGTTGTACCGAGCTGTGAAATGTATTCCGTACGCTATTGGTAAATAATAATATTCGTGTCACCCTAACGTGTACTCAGGATAATTACAGGGCCTGTCGAGAGGCAGCTGGATTACTAATGGCTATAGTTAAATGAGGGAAAAAACAGGAGGGGCAAAACCCAAAATTACAATTTATCGCCCCGAGATAACGAGAGCCGGATGAAAGTTTGAAGGAGGAACCGGGACAGTCCGCGAGCTTGAGGAGTGCTTGACGTGACTTTAAAATTGCCTGCGTGGCAAGGCTGAGTGACTGCTACAGAACATTACCGCGCTATGGCGGTCGCGCTAAATCTGCAGTCAGCTCATCGTTTTCCCGTATGCAGCACCCACGCTTCAGCTCCCCTCTCATGCAGATTAGTCCATTATTGCGCGCCAGTCCCAAGTCTCTGCTTGACAGCCACTCATTACGCGTTTCAAACCTTCACATACTCGGCTGCTTCCAGCGGCACTCCAGCCTCGCAGGTACGCCGCGGAGTCATGTTCGCCCATCTAGCGGTGCATTAACAGGTGACAATATTTATAGAGGAAACTATTTTCTCTCTATTTTGGGAGTCGCGAGACAGCGGATGACATTGACGGGTGAATAATTCAACGCAAGAGGAGACGACATTTAAATAAAATCCATCATAAAAATAAATGTATGAAAGAGCAGTTTGTGTGATGTAAGTCTGCAGCGGCTAAGTACCTAGCAATGCTTATTACCGGTTGGGGTTGGAAAAATGAAATAAAACTGTTTTATCCGATAGTTATTTAGTCATTGTTTTTCAGTCGTTCGTTAGGCCTTCTCACACTGGGAATCACAAAATGCTGGCAAAATCACTAGCGTTGTGCAAAGCGATTTTACTGGGATTTTTGACTGTGCAAGAAAGTGATTTTGGAGGGATTGCAGTTTGTGAAATGCTGCATGCGGCGTGATCGAAATCGCAAACGCTGCAGTGTGAATGTATCTATAGGGACACATTAACAGCAGCACTTTGCTGATTGCCATCAGTCAGCAAAGCATTGAAAAAGCACCAAGTGTGAACCAGCCCTCTGGCCTTGTTCACATGATAGGCGTTTTTGTAAAATTTTAAGCGCGGGCGATTTTCAAAATCACCCTGAAAGCACTTGTGCAATGATTCCCTATGAGAGAGTTCATATCAGAGCGGTTAGTTTGAGATCCGCTTAGAAAAGCAGTGCTTGGGCCATTTTTGAGGCAATTTGTCTCAATGGAAGGTATAGGAAAACCGCAAAATGCTCACAAAATCGATTTGGCAAGCGATTGCGTGAGCGTCTTTATGAAAAAAAATTGTATTTATTTTTTTCTGGATTTTTTTCCAGATCAAAAGACGGAAGCACTCTGCAAAAGCGCTAACAAAAACGCCCACAAAAATGAGCAAACGCCCAGAAAATCGCCGGAAAACGCTTTGAATAAAAACGCCCAACACTCGACCCGAACGCAATGTGAACAAGGCCTCTTGCACACTACATGCGATTCCAATTTGCGATTTTTTTATTAATTGTTTTTTTTTTGCAATAAAATTTTTCTTGAATTTTGTAAAACACATAAAATGTCAACATTTTAACATAACATTTGTAAACAGAGGTGACAATAAATTAACAATATGCAGGATAAATTAAGACAGTACAGTAGCGAAAATGCTTGTGACAATCTTAAGAAAATAATGTTAAGAACCAACATCACATAACATACTTTTTAATCGATTTCAACATGCAACTCCGATTTATGATTTTTAATCGGTACTGCATGCTGTGTTTTTTCTGCATTTTTCTTTTTGTTTTACCGTATATACATGCATATAAGCCGACCCGTGTATAAGCCGAGGTACCCACCTTTCCCTCAGAAACAAGGAAAAAGTAATTGACTCACGTATAAGCCCCCTCCCCAGTATAGCCCCCTCCACAGTAGCCAGATGTGCCCCCAATACAAGTCAGCCCCCTTCCCCATAGCCAGATGTGCCCCAGTATCTGTGTCTCAAGAAACCACCAGATGACAACTGTGTCTCCACTAGATGATGTCATAGATATGCGACACAGCGATTGCCACCCAGGAAGAGTCCCTGATCATTGCACCGCTGACACGTTGCTTGCATTCTCCGCTCCACAAGCCGGGGAACACAGGTAGTCTTGAGCAGCACACTCTGCACACCATGATGCTGGGGAAGGGGTGCAGGAACACAGCAGGGTGCAAGCTGGTAAAAGCAGGATCACTAGTGCAAAATCCATACGCTCCTCTACCATTAACAAAACCTGCTCCACCATCTGTTTTTCTCCGCCGACTCGCATATAAGCCAAGGGGGTAATTTTTCAGCACAATTTTTATGCTGAAAAATTAGGCAAGTATATACAGTAATAGCATCCAGGGAAAATTGGAACCGCAAATCAGATTTGTAGTGTGCAGGGGGCCTAACACAAAATCGCAAAAAAAAAAGCTGCATGCACCATGTTTGTGATTTCAGCAAATCGCTAATTGCTGGTGATCGCTACAGTGTGAACACTTCCATTGATTTGCATGGCCATAGTGCTTTTTCAAGTGCTAGCGATTTACAGGCAAGCTGAAATTAGCTAACAAAACCCTCCAGTGTGAATGAGGCAAGAAGTTTTGAATCAGGATGATACCATTTATTGGCTAACTTAGAGATGGATAAACAGTGAGCTTTTGACTTATAAAAAGCCTTCGTCGGACTGGTTCCTGCAAAGAGTTTTTCATTTTAAAGTGGACCTGAACTCTTGCACATAACAGAAGTAAAATATAGAGAAATGCACCCTGTATGTATTTAGAGAGTTTAGCCTGTCTAATTCCCCCTCATCTGTGTCTAATCACAAGTTTTAAGTTGATCCCTCGGTTGTGTCAGCTGACTGTCACGGCAGAGAGGCTAATTTGAAAGCACAGGGTGTTAACAATATGTCTGCTTCCATGAAAGCAGAAAGTAGATACACTTCAGATTCATTGCAGGATTTGAATCAGCTATAACAAAGAAATGTTTTTCTTTAAGGGTGGGTATGCTGTTGCTTATCTTTTAGAGCAGAGAGAAAAGTCTGAGTTCAGGTCTGCTTTAAACTGTTAAAGGACAACTGAAGTGAGAGAGATAGGGAAGCTGCACATATTTATTTCCTTTTAAGCAATACCAGTTGCCTGGCTGCCCTGCTGATCCCCTGCCTCCAATACTTTTAGCTGCAGCCCCTGAACAAGCATGCAGCAGATCAGGTGTTCCGAAATTATTGTCAGATCTGACAAAATGAGTTGCATGTTTGTTCCTGGTGTGATTCAGACACTACTGCAGCCAAATAGACCAGCAGGGCTGCCAGGCAACTGGTATTGTTTGAAAGGAAATAAATATCCCTATCATTCATCTGCAATCATGTATTTTCAACTGTTACATCTTAAAATAAACACCAGAGAAAATTCTATTTAGAATGATTTTTTAAAGATACTATCAGTTTTTTTTAAATTCTAGTTTATTTTAAAACAAAGTAATAAAGACGAAAGACTCATTATTCCTACAAAGGTGCCTATTAATGGTACAATTTTTCACCAAATCTTTCGATACAATTTTTATGATCAAATGATATAGAAAATTCGCCATTTATGAAGACAATTGACAGTGAGTGATTCTTTGATCGGTTGCTTTATAGGATAAAATCGATCCGGAAGTTTGATTTCCTGATCGCATTTGAAAAAAGAAAAAAGAAAAAAGAATAATTCAGTAAATGTGAACAATCGATAATTGCCTTCCGATTAGTTCTGATCGTTCAAATTATATCGAAAGATCACAGTTAGTAACTTATTGTACCGTTAGGCCTCTTGCACACTGCAAGCGATTCCGATTCTGATTCCGCTTTTTAATCAGTTTTTACATCCGATTCAGATTCAGATTTCCAGTGTGCAGGGAGCAAACTGCAAATCAGAATCTGAATCGGATGTAAAAACTGATTAAAAAGCGGAATCTGAATCGGAATCACTTGCAGTGTGCAAGAGGCCTCAGGGCTCGTTCCCACTATCGCGAATCTGCATGCGTCCAACGCATGCAGATCCGCACATGTAATGCAAGTGGATGGGCCTGTTTCCACTGTAGCGTTGTTGAGGCGCGTTTTTTTCAGCGGTAAAAAAACGCACAAAAGAGCCAACGATTTCGCCTGCGTCGGGAATTCGTGCGAATCGCCGCTAATGTATTTAATAGTAAAAACGCATGCGTTTGTTACATGCGTTTTTACCCGCGATTTGGCGTGCGATTTCGCACCTTTTTCAATTTTATTTAGCCCTGGCAGTGTCATGGTTAATTTCGCATGGCACCCTGCCATGCGAAATCGCGGGTAAAAACGCATGCGGAAACGCATCCGCATGCGTTTTTACAAGCGTCGGAATGCGGCCGAAATCGCGTCGCAACAGTGGGAACGAGCCCTTAATGTGCATTTCCGCCTTTTTAGACGTAGCTGCTATGTCTAAAAGTCTGCTGCAGTGCTGCTGCACACTCCCATGGCCAATCCCACGCGCTCCCATGCTGCTGTCGGTTATCCCGGAGATCAATGAATGTGAACACAATTCTCATTCATTGATCTAAGTCCCGGTTAGAAAGACAGATGGCTTCTATGAGAAGCCACAATCTTTCTGCACAAAAAAAAACATTTTTCACGTCCTTCCTATATGTCCTGTAAGCGAGCGCTTACAGGATGGGGGAAAAAATGACTGAGGCCATCGTGTGGCCAAATAGTAAAACTACATTTACATACATTTTTTTTTCTATTTAACACAATAACTTACATTTAAAATGAACTGTTTACCTCCCACACTCCAAAAAACACCCAAATAAAATTTTTAAACAAAAAAAAATAATTACAATGAAAAAAACAAAACATAAATAGTTACCTAACGGTCTGAACTTTTTTAATATGCATGTCAAGAGGGTATATTAATGTTATTTTTTTAAATTATGGGCTTGTAAATAGTGATGGACGCAAAACTGAGAAAATGCACCTTTATTTCCAAATAAAATATTGCCGCAGTACTTTGTGATAGGGACATAGGGCTTGATTCACAAAGCGGTGCAAAGTGTTTGCACGCCAGTGAAAAGCCTCTTATCACGCCTAAACTCACTTTAGGCATGATAAGAAGCAACTCGCGCGTCCCCACTTCGCGCGAAGCTCCCATTAAGCCCTATGGGACTTTGCGCGCGCACCTACGCGCGTACGCGCGGAAACTTCGCGCGAGTTAGAGCAAAAATCGGTGATAACTCAGTGGTGCAAAGGTTATCACGCCTAAAGTCTTTTAGGCGTGATAACTGAGTTATCACCGCTTTGTGAATCAAGCCCATACTGTATTATAAATGGTGTAATAACCGGGACATATGGGCAAATAAAATAAGTAGGTGTAATGAATTGCGGAGATGCCGCCGCGCGGTCTGACAGCGGGGTGGCTGTCTCCGCGTTCAGACCGGCGGTTTCCGCACAGCAGCATGCGTCTGGTTTGCCTGAGCCTTCTAGTGCACACAGATGGAGAGCTATGCGCGCGCGCACTAGAAGGCAGGCCCTTTATGCCAGTAGGAGAGGGATCAGCTGATCATGTCGATCAGCTGATCCCAGCGCAGTTACTGATTGGCTGAGTGGCGCAGGGCGGCGCTGAGGAGCGCTGCAGTATATATAGATCTTGCTGGTCAGTCTCTGGTTGTCTGCCGTTGCGAATACTTACGTGTGAGCACTCAGACCTCAGTCAGATCCCACAGTGTGTTAGAACCAGGTGGACCTGGGAATTCACACTTAGCCAGATTACGCTCTTGTTATATCTTAGACCAGTTCCGGGGTGTTGAGACCAAGGACCTCACACCCAAGCTTAGGATCACTGTGTCATTGCTGTGTTATACTTAAGACCAGTTTCGGGGTGTCGAGACCAAGGACCTCACACCCAAGCTTAGGATTACTGTGTCATTGCTGAGTTATTCTTTAGACTAGTTCTAGGGTGTCGAGACCAAGGACCTCACACCTCAGACTAGGATTGTGCTTTATATCTGTTATGACCATTTGCTCTGTCGACCTCTCTCTTGCTACATCAAAAAACAGAAACAAGCACCACTGAAAAAGTAATAATGATAATAATGGTATATATGGTCTAGGCGTGCTATGAGCTAAATAGTGACATGGAACACAAAGAAAGTAGCTCTACAAGCACCACACTGGACCAAAAAATAGAGATCAATCAAAAATTCATCTTTATTGTAACATCACAAGAATAATAAAAGCATTTAAAAACAAGACCATAAGTCTGGGGTCCCCAAGAATTTATATAAATGGTACACTAGCACTGATCCGTTCCGTTCGCCTGGGGTCCCCTCTTCTCTCTCTTGTGCCACACCTACGTGAGTACTCTCGACTCTCTTTCTACCCTTTGTTCCTTCTTGTTAGGTTGCACAGTTATTTATACTGCTTCAAGTATTCATATTATTGCTGCTTTTGCACAGAGCGTTTATTCATCAATTCTTTGTTGCACGTTGTCACTTTATATTATATACCATCCTGGGTATTCATATTACTTGCACTTCATTGTTTTTCTACATTTATACCTAATATATTTATGCATTTTTGGGACTTAGATGTATTATTTATTTTTCATGTGGTTCATAGTTGTTGAGCACTTATGAGAGTTGTTCATTATTGCACTATGCACTGTAGTGTTATTGTTGCCAATTATTATCAGTGCTAGTGTACCATTTATATAAATTCTTGGGGACCCCAGACTTATGGTCTTGTTTTTAAATGCTTTTATTATTCTTGTGATGTTACAATAAAGATGAATTTTTGATTGATCTCTATTTTTTGGTCCAGTGTGGTGCTTGTAGAGCTACTTTCTTTCTTTGTGTTCCAGACCTCTCTCTTGCTTTCTGATTCGGTACCTCTGCATATCTGCCTACCTGTTGCCAAACCCTGCTTGTACCTGGTTACCGAATCAGCCTTCTGTCTCTGTACCTTATCTGCTCGTGTGTTGCCCGACCTGGCCTGCCCGACCCTCCAGGCTGTCACTCATCCCTCGAGTGTTCAGTCTGTCTGTCCTAGCTGTGACACTATTCCACCAAGTGTCAGTTAGCTACTTGGACTCCTGCTCCTCAGAGAGTCCGGCCTGCTAAGCAGCCAGTGGCCTCTACTCCTCTGGAGTCCCCTGGCTACAGTACAGTCTTATATCAGATCACCAAGTATCACTGGTTGCCAGGTTATCTCTATCCCCTCTCTCAAGGAGATAGTCCCTGCACAGCCGAGGGCAACCTGCCCCTCAGGTGGTCACTGGCCGAGCTGCCTATGTCTCCCGCCTCACAGGAGATAGCCTACAGTTACACCAAACACTTACACTTCTTTAGGTGTCCAGAGGTTAGTCATACTTGTATTATTGGTGATTCTGCAGATCATCCATAATCAAGTATACATCTGTATTGTTGATGATTCTACAGATCATCAATGATCAGATTCTCTCTGTGTGCTGACACCAATCGTTACAGAACGGCAGACCCATAAAACAAAATGGACGCACTCAGCAGCCGTATTGATGGACTAACCACCTCGGTGGAGAATTTCATCAGGGTGTTGGATGGCCAACAGACCCAGATCACCGCTTTGTCTGGGTTCATACAAGTCCTCCAAACGGCTGTGAATGCAGTGCGATCTCCTCCTGTTACAGACTTGCGTATGTCTGTACCCGAAAGGTTTTCTGGGCATAGATCTGACTTTCAAAACTTTAGAAATCGGCCAAGGGTTTCATCCGTCCCTCTCGTTCACCAGCAGGGGCAGGATTCTTTTTTGTAAAAAAAAGGATGGAGGCCTTCGTCCCTGCATTGATTATCGAGGCTTGAACAAGATTACAGTGAAAAATCGTTACCCATTGCCCTTGATTGACGATTTGTTCACACAGGTTACCAACACCAAGATTTTCTCTAAACTAGATTTGAGAGGTGCATACAACCTAGTTCAAATTAGGGATGGTGACGAATGGAAGATGGACTTTAACACACCCGACGGGCACTACGAGTATCTGGTGATGCCCTTCGGGTTGTGTAACGCCCCGGCCGTCTTTCAGGAGTTGATTAATGAGGTATTCAGAGAGGCGTTGGGGAAGTTCGTCTTGGTATATCTGGACGATATACTGATCTTCTCGTCCAATCTCTTGGAACATCGAAAACATGTTAAGTTTGTGTTAGGGAAGTTAAGACAGAATCTGCTGTACGCTAAATTAGAGAAATGTCTTTTCGAAGTTACCTCCGTTGCCTTCTTGGGGTACATTATCTCTACGTCTGGCCTCTCCATGGATCCTGGAAAGGTCTCTGCTGTCTTGGAGTGGCCTCAGCCTGTGGGACTGAAGGCGCTCCAAAGATTTTTGGGCTTTGCCAACTACTACAGGAGGTTTATAAAGGGGTACTCCTCAGTGGTCTCGCCTCTCACCAGTCTCACCAAAAAGGGGGCTGATACTTACCACTGGTCAGCAGAGGCACATTCTGCTTTCGCTACACTGAAAAAAACTGTTCTGTTCTGCACCCATATTAAGACATGTGGATGTCACCTTCCCCTTTATCGTGAAGGTTGATGCCTCAGGGGTGGGGGCTGTATTGTCTCAGCGATCGGGTTTGCAGGGCAAACTCCACCCATGCGCCTACTTCTCTCGTAGGTTTTCACCCGCAGAGAAAAACTACAATATAGGTAACCGGGAGCTTTTAGCTATTAAATTAGCTTTTGAAGAATGGCGATATTGGCTAGAAGGTGCAGAACATACTATCACAGTTTATACAGATCATAAAAATCTGGAGTACATAGAGGGCGCCAAGAGACTTAGCCCTAGTCAGGCCCGGTGGTCTTTGTTCTTTTCAAGATTCAGATTTGTAATTACGTATACCCCTCGTAGTAAAAACATCAAGGCTGACGCCTTGTCCAGGTGTTTTGAGCCCGAGACAGTACAGCCCTCAGCCCCTGAGACCATTCTACCTCAGAGGGTAGTTCTGGCAGCCACTGAGACCTGGAAGGATTGGACTGTCACTCTGAGTCCCTACCAACAGGATGTTCCAGAGGGAAAGCCCGAGGGGGTGATGTTTGTACCACTACGTTTTCGTCTGCAACTCCTACATCTGTTTTATTCCCACAAGAATGCTGGTCATCCCGGGGCCACCAGAACTCAGGATTTACTGGCCAGATGTGCTTGGTGGCCTACTTTGGCAACAGATTGTAAGGAGTTTGTGAGAGAGTGTGCAGTGTGTGCTAGGAATAAACCTTCTCGCCAGGCTCCTGCTGGTACTTTACAATCCTTAACAGTGCCAAGTGAACCATGGACTCATCTGTCCATGGATTTTGTAGGAGAACTCCCCAGGTCTGAGGGCAAGACAGTCATTTGGGTGGTAGTAAACAGATTCAGTAAGATGGCTCATTTTGTTCCATTAAAAGGACTCCCCTCGGCCCAAGAATTGGCTGATCTCTTCATCCAGCACGTTTTCCGGCAGCATGGCATTCCGGAAAATGTAGTGTCAGATCGGGGAGTCCAATTTGTATCTAAGTTTTGGAAAGCTTTTTGCCATCAGCTGGATATGGACCTTGCATTCTCATCAGGCTATCACCCACAGACCAATAGCCAGACCGAGAGAGTTAACCAGTCCCTAGAGCAAGTTCTCAGATGTTATGTCGCAGATGCTCAGTCCGATTGGGTAAAATTTTTGCCATTTGCGGAATTTGCGCACAACAACCTGAAAAGTTCCTCTTCAGGATTTTCCCCATTCCAGGTAGTGTCAGGAAGATCACCCAAGTTGGCCCCGTTGCCTGTGGCGTCTACACCATTCCCAGCCTTGGAGGATTGGCAGAAGGCTTTGAAGGAGATTTGGGGAATGGTTAAGAGGAACTTGGGGAAAGCTTTGCAGACCCAGAAAAAACAGGCAGACAAAAGTCGGTCCGTAGAGTGGAAGTTTTCTCCGGGAGACATGGTATGGGTGTCCACTCGGCATTTGGCCCTGAAGCAACTGTCACCCAAACTGAGTCCTAGATTCATAGGACCATTCCCAGTGACCAGAAAAATTAATAATGTCAATTATGCGATTGATCTCCCAGCCAGCGTGCGAGGTGTGAGATCATTCCATGTGTCTCTGTTAAAGCCGGCAGTGCACGTGGATTCCTCTCCCCCGCTCCCCCCTGTGATGGTTGATGATCAACCTGAATATGAGATTAAAAAAGATTTTGGACTCTCGATTAGTGCAAAATTCGGTGCAGTATCTGGTCCACTGGAAAGGATATGGTGTGGAGGAAAGAACTTGGGTGCCAGATTGTCGCATGCATGCGGAAGAATTAAAGAAATAATTTCATGACTCACATCCTGGGAAGCCGGGTGGGAAGTGTCCGGAGTCCACTCCTCGGGGGGGTTACTGTAATGAATTGCGGAGATGCCGCCGTGCGGTCTGACAGCGGGGCGGCTGTCTCCGCGTTCAGACCGGCGGTTTCCGCACAGCAGCATGCACTAGAAGGCCCAGGCGCCTTCTAGTGCACAAAGATGGAGAGTTACGCGCGCGCTAGAAGGCAGGCCCTTTATGCAAGTAGGAGAGGGATCAGCTGATCAGGTCGATCAGCTGATCCCAGCGCAGTTACTGATTGGCTGAGTGGCGCAGGGCGGCGCTGAGGAGCGCTGCAGTATATATAGATCTTGCTGGTCAGTCTCTGGTTGTCTGCCGTTGCGAATACTTACGTGTGAGCACTCAGACCTCAGTCAGATCCCACAGTGTGTTAGAACCAGGTGGACTTGGGAATTCACACTTAGCCAGATTATGCTCTTGTTATATCTTAGACCAGTTCTGGGGTGTTGAGACCAAGGACTTCACACCCAAGCTTAGGATCACTGTGTCATTACTGTGTTATACTTTAGACCAGTTCCGGGGTGTTGAGACCAAGGACCTCACACCCAAGCTTAGGATCACTGTGTCATTGCTGTGTTATACTTAAGACCAGTTCCGGGGTGTCGAGACCAAGGACCTCACACCCAAGCTTAGCATTACTGTGTCATTGCTGAGTTATTCTTTAGACTAGTTCCTGGGTGTCGAGAGCAAGGACCTCACACCTCAGACTAGGATTGTGCTTTATATCTGTTATGACCATTTGCTCTGTCGACCTCTCTTGCTTTCTGTGAAGAAGCGCGGAAGAGCCGCCGCCAGGAGTCAGCAGGAGGCGGCTCTTTTCGCGCACAGTATGGCTGGACACGGAGAGGCAGCCGTCTCCTCTCAGTGTGAGGCGGCTGTCTCCGTGCAGGGCATGGCGTTTAGCGCGCATGGCCCCAGTGCGGAGACACCGCAGAGCGGTGCTGGTGTGGCTGGGACACGTAGTCCCTCTAGGTTTAGAGTAACGCGCGCACGCGCACTCAGGCAGGGATTTTATGACAGCCAGAAGTGAGTCAGCTGACCAGGCTGGTCAGCTGACTCTGGCTCCACTCCTCATTGGTCCAGCACTTAGGGAGGTGCTGGAGAGATTTCTGTGTATATATACTACTAGCTGCTCAGTTGCTGGTTGTCTGGGATTGCGATCACAAACGTGGGAGCACTCAGACCTTTAGTCAGATCCTTAAGTGTGCCGGGACCAGCTGGAGCTGTAATCCTGCACTTAGCTAGATTCTCTTGATAGCTTAAAGTACTAGTTTGATTGTGATTATCTGTTATGACCCTTTGCCTGCCTGACTATCCTCCTGAACTCTGATCTTGTACCTTGCTATTCTGATACTCTGTTGCCGAACCCCGGCTCGTCCTTAGACTCTGCTTCTGCCTCCTGATCTTGTACCTCGATAATTCTGATACCCTGTTGCCGAACCCTGCCTGTACCTAGACTCCGCCTTCTGAATCTGTACTTTATCTGTCCGTGTGTTTACGACCTGGCTTGTCTGACCTCGAGAACCGACCTCACTATTGGAGGCGGTTCCCCGTCCTGTTAGTTACACTTCCTCCTGAGTGTCACTTTCAGAGAATCCTTCCTACTCTCAACCTGATTCCTCCCGCCTTGGAGAGTTCAGGTCTTCGGAAGGAATCTGTGCACTGCACTGAGGCCTAGTCCTCTAAGTGTTACTGTTACACCCAACACTACACTCTACTCAGGTGAACAGAGGTTAGCTGGTATATCGGATTATCGGTGATACTGCACATCACTTATAATCTGGTATATATCTGTATTCCCAGTGATACTGCAGATCACCGGTAATCAGATCCTCTCTGTGCTTCACCGATCGTTACACTTTCTGATTCAGTACCTCTGCATATCTGCCTACCTGTTGCCAAACCCTGCTTGTACCTGGTTACCGAATCAGCCTTCTGTCTCTGTACCTTATCTGCTCGTGTGTTGCCGACCTGGCCTGCCCGACCCTCCAGGCTGTCACTCATCCCTTGAGTGTTCAGTCTGTCTGTCCTAGCTGTGACACTATTCCACCAAGTGTCAGTTAGCTACTTGGACTCCTGCTCCTCAGAGAGTCCGGCCTGCTAAGCAGCCAGTGGCCTCTACTCCTCTGGAGTCCCCTGGCTGCAGTACAGTCTTATATCAGATCACCAAGTATCACTGGTTGCCAGGTTATCTCTATCCCCTCTCTCAAGGAGATAGTCCCTGCACAGCCGAGGGCAACCTGCCCCTCAGGTGGTCACTGGCCGAGCTGCCTATGTCTCCCGCCTCACAGGAGATAGCCTACAGTTACACCAAACACTTACACTTCTTTAGGTGTCCAGAGGTTAGTCATACTTGTATTATTGGTGATTCTGCAGATCATCCATAATCAAGTATACATCTGTATTGTTGATGATTCTACAGATCATCAATGATCAGATTCTCTCTGTGTGCTGACACCAATCGTTACAGTAGGTTTTAAATATGGTTTTTCAATTGTTTTCTTAATATTATCTTTTAAAATGCATTTAGAAAAAAATAATTCTTAGCAAAATGTACCACCCATGGAAAGCCTAATTGGTGGTGGAAAAAACAAGATATAGATCAATTCATTGTGATAAGTAGTGATAAAGTTATTGGTGAATGTTTGGGAGGTGAAAATTGCTCGGATGCATTTTTGCTGCCTGTCATTTTTATTTTTGCTGGAGTTTAAACTGCAGCTCGTTTTCCTATTCTTAGCGATGAGATGGTTCACGTTGCGAGATTCGCAGTGATTCAAAATTATCTCCTGCTGTTCAGAACAAGCGGCTGATAAAAGCGTCAGAAGATTTACTTCCTCCTGGCGGAGTGACAGCGCCTGTTCTGGACTTTCGACTTTACTGTCACTTTATGCCATGACATTTGTAAGTGAAATGATATCCTGGCAATAAACACCGGACAGGTCGGCCCATTCGCTGCGGCCAGAATTTATATCTTGATAAAACTTTTTGCCCAGTGTAGGAATATTTTTATGCATGATGCGAACTTTCTTTATACAACTGTGTAAAAGGGGTGCAACATGGCTGTGATTGACAGGGGGACAAAAATGGCTAATTTTACAGATTAAAAAAGCAAATAAAGGAGGGGAATGAAAATAGTTTTTGGTGAATTATAGAATAATTGTATTTTTGTATATTATCTTTAATATACTAATGTGTCATGCTTTATAAATCATGTCATATGGCAGGACATTAGACAATGACTTTCGTAGAGATTAGATTGTGAGCTTCTCTGGGAAAAGTCAGTGACATGGCTATGTACTGTAATGTGCTGCAGAAGATGTCAGTGCTGTATAAATACATAATAATAATATGGTAGGACATTAGGCTATGACTATGGTAGGATTAGATTGTGAGCTCCTCTGAGGACAGTGAGTGACATGACTATGTACTCTGTAAAATGCTGCAGAAGATGTCAGTGCTGTATAAATACATAATAATAATATGGCAGGAAATTAGACTATGACTATGGTAGGATTAGATTGTGAGCTCCTCTGAGGACAGTCAGTGACATGACTATGTGCTCTGTAAAGTGCTGCAGGAGATGGCAGTGCTATATAAATACATAATAATAATATGGTAGAACATTAGGCTATGACTATGGTAGGATTAGATTGTGAGCTCCTCTGAGGACAGTGAGTGACATGACTATGTACTCTGTAAAATGCTGCAGAAGATGTCAGTGCTATATAAATACATAATAATAATATGGCAGGAAATTAGACTATGACTATGGTAGGATTAGATTGTGAGCTCCTCTGAGGACAGTGAGTGACATGACTATGTACTCTGTAAAATGCTGCAGAAGAGGTCAGTGCTGTATAAATACATAATAATAATATGGCAGGAAATTAGACTATGACTATGGTAGGATTAGATTGTGAGCTCCTCTGAGGACAGTGAGTGACATGACTATGTGCTCTGTAAAGTGCTGCAGAAGGTGTCAGTGCTATATAAATACATAATGATAATACTGGAGGACATTAGACTATGACTATGGTAGGATTAGATTGTGAGCCCCTCTGAGGACAGTCAGTGACATGACTATGTACTCTGTAATGTGCTGCAGAAGATGTCAGTGCTATATAAATACATAATAATAATATGATAGGACATTAGACTATGACTATGGTAGGATTAGAGTGTGAGCCCCTCTGAGGACAGTCAGTGACATGACTATGTACTCTGTAATGTGCTGCAGAGGATGTCAGTGCTGTATAAATACATAATAATAATATGGCAGGACATTAGGCTATGACTATGGTAGGATTAGATTGTGAGCTCAGTGGCCTGACACTTTACTTTAACCACTTCGGGACCACAGTCTTTTCGCCCCTTAAGGACCAGAGCCTTTTTCTCCATTCAGACCACTGCAGCTTTCACGGTTTATTGCTCGGTCATACAACCTACCACCTAAATGAATTTTACCTCCTTTTCTTGTCACTAATACAGCTTTCTTTTGATGCTATTTGATTGCTGCTGCGAGTTTTACTTTTTATTATATTCATCAAAAAAGACATGAATTTTGTCAAAAAAATGACTTTTTTAACTTTCTGTGCTGACATTTTTCAAATAAAGTAAAATTTCCTATACATTTGAGCGCGAAAGTTATTCTGCTACATGTCTTTGATAAAAAAAAAAACATTCAGTGTATATTTATTGGATTGGGTAAAAGTTATAGCGTTTACAAACTATGGTGCCAAAAGTGAATTTTCCCATTTTCAAGCATCTCTGACTTTTCTGCGCACCTGTCATGTTTCATGAGGGGCTAAAATTCCAGGATAGTACAAATACCCCCCAAATGACCCCATTTTGGAAAGAAGACATCCCAAAGTATTCAGTGAGAGGCATGGTGAGTTCATAGAAGATTTTATTTTTTGTCACAAGTTAGCGGAAAATGACAGTTTGTGACAAAAAAAAAAAAAAAAAAAAAGTTTCCATTTCTTCTAACTTGCGACAAAAAAAAATGAAATCTGCCACGGACTCACTATGCTCCTCTCTGAATACCTTGAAGTGTCTACTTTCCAGAATGGGGTCATTTGTGGGGTGTGTTTACTGTCCTGGCATTTGGGGGGTGCCTAATTGTAAGCACCCCTGTAAAGCCTAAAGATGCTCATTGGACTTTGGGCCCCTTAGCGCAGTTAGGCCGCAAAAAAGTGCCACACATGTGGTATTGCCGTACTCAGGAAAAGTAGTATAATGTGTTTTGGGGTGTATTTTTACACATACACATGCTGGGTGGGAGAAATATCTCCGTAAATGACAATTTTTTTATTTTTTTTACACACAATTGTCTATTTATAGAGATATTTCTCCCACTCAGCATGGGTATGTGGAAAAATACACCCCAAAACACATTATACTACTTCTCCTGAGTACGGCGATACCACATGTGTGGCACTTTTTTGCACCCTAACTGCGCTAAGGGGCCCAAAGTCCAATGAGTACCTTTAGGATTTCACAGGTCATTTTGAGAAATTTCGTTTCAAGACTACTCCTCACGGTTTAGGGCCCCTAAAATGCCAGGACAGTATAGGAACCCCACAAATTACCCCATTTTAGAAAGAAGACACCCCAAGGTATTCCGTTAGATGTATGGTGAGTTCATAGAAGATTTTTTTTTTTTGTCACAAGTTAGCGGAAATTGATTTTAATTGTTTTTTTTCACAAAGTGTCATTTTCCGCTAACTTGTGACAAAAAATAAAATCTTCTATGAACTCGCCATTCTCCTAACGGAATACCTTGGGGTGTCTTCTTTCTAAAATGGAGTCATTTGTGGGGTTCCTATACTGCCCTGGCATTTTAGGGGCCCTAAACCGTGAGGAGTAGTCTTGAAACCAAATGTGGCAAAATGACCTGTGAAATCCTAAAGGTACTCATTGGACTTTGGGCCCCTTAGCGCACTTAGGGTGCAAAAAAGTGCCACACATGTGGTACCGCCGTACTCAGGAGAAGTAGTATAATGTGTTTTGGGGTGTATTTTTACACATACCCATGCTGGGTGGGAGAAATATCTCTGTAAATGACAATTATTTGATTTTTTTTACACACAATTGTCCATTTACAGAGAGATTTCTCCCACCCAGCATGGGTATGTATAAAAATACACCCCAAAACACATTATACTACTTCTTCTGAGTACGGCGATACCACATGTGTGACACTTTTTTGCAACCTAGGTGCGCTAAGGGGCCTAACGTCCTATTCACAGGTCATTTTGAGGCATTTGGATTCTAGACTACTCCTCACGGTTTAGGGCCCCTAAAATGCCAGGGCAGTATAGGAACCCCACAAGTGACCCCATTTTAGAAAGAAGACACCCCAAGGTATTCTGTTAGGAGTATGGTGAGTTCATAGAAGATTTTTTTTTTGTCACAAGTTAGCGGAAAATGACACTTTGTGAAAAAAAAAACAATACATATCAATTTCCGCTAACTTGTGACAAAAAATAAAATCTTCTATGAACTCATCATACACCTAAAAGAATACCTTGGGGTGTCTTCTTTCTAAAATGGGGTCACTTGTGGGGTTCCTATACTGCCCTGGCATTTTAGGGGCCCTAAACCGTGAGGAGTAGTCTTGAACCCAAATGTCTCAAAATGACCTGTGAAATCCTAAAGGTACTCATTGGACTTTGGGCCCCTTAGCACAGTTAGGCTGCAAAAAAGTGTCACACATGTGGTATCGCCGTACTCAGAAGAAGTAGTATAATGTGTTTTGTGGTGTATTTTTACATATAACCATGCTGGGTGGGAGAAATATCTCTGTAAATGACACATTTTTTTATTTGTTTTACACACAATTGTCCATTTACAGAGAGATTTCTCCCACCCAGCATGGGTATGTGTAAAAATACACCACAAAACACATTATACTACTTCTCCTGAGTATGGCGATACCACATGTGTGACACTTTTTTGCAGCCTAGGTGCGCTAAGGGGCCCAACGTCCTATTCACAGGTCATTTTGAGGCATTTGTTTTCTAGACTACTCCTCACGGTTTAGGGCCCCTAAAATGCCAGGGCAGTATAGGAACCCCACAAGTGACCCCATTTTAGAAAGAAGACACCCCAAGGTATTCCGTTAGGGGTATGGTGAGTTCATAGAAGATTTTATTTTTTCTCACAAGTTAGTGAAAAATGACACTTTGTGAAAAAAACAATAACAATCCAATTTCCGCTAACTTTTGACAAAAAATAAAATATTCTATGAACTCATCATACACCTAACAGAATACCTTGGGGTGTCTTCTTTCTAAAATGGGGTCACTTGTGGGGTTCCTATACTGCCCTGGCATTTTACGGGCCCAAAACTGTGAGTAGTCTGGAAACCAAATTTCTCAAAATGACTGTTCAGGGGTATAAGCATCTGCAAATTTTGATGACAGGTGGTCTATGAGGGGGCAAATTTTGTGGAATCGGTCATAAGCAGGGTGGCCTCTTAGATGACAGGATGTATTGGGCCTGATCTGATGGATAGGAGTGCTAGGGGGGTGACAGGAGGTGATTGATGGGTGTCTCAGGGGGCGGTTAGAGGGGAAAATAGATGCAATCAATGCACTGGGGAGGTGATCGGAAGGGGGTCTGAGGGGGATCTGAGGGTTTGGCCGAGTGATCAGGAGCCCACACGGGGCAAATTAGGGCCTGATCTGATGGGTAGGTGTGCTAGGGGGTGACAGGAGGTGATTGATGGGTGTCTCAAGGTGTGATTAGAGGGGGGAAATAGATGCAAGCAATGCACTGGCGAGGTGATCAGGGCTGGGGTCTGAGGGCGTTCTGAGGTGTGGGCGGGTGATTGGGTGCCCGCAAGGGGCAGATTAGGGTCTAATCTGATGGGTAACAGTGACAGGTGGTGATGGGGGTGATTGATGGGTAATTAGTGGGTGTTTAGAGGAGAGAATAGATGTAAACAATGGATTTGGGAGGTGATCTGATGTCGGATCTGCGGGCGATCTATTGGTGTGGGTGGGTGATCAGATTGCCCGCAAGGGGCAGGTTAGGGGCTGATTGATGGGTGGCAGTGACAGGGGGTGATTGATGGGTGGCAGTGACAGGGGGTGATTGATGGGTGATTGACAGGTAATCAGTGGGTTATTACAGGGGAGAACAGATGTAAATATTGCACGGGCGAATTGATAAGGGGGGGGGGTCTGAGGGCAATCTGAGCGTGTGGGCAGGTGATTGGGTGCCCGCAAGGGGCAGATTAGGGTCTAATCTGATGGGTAACAGTGACAGGTGGTGATAGGGGGTGATTGATGGGTAATTAGTGGGTGTTTAGAGGAGAGAATAGATGTAAACAATGGATTTGGGAGGTGATCTGATGTCGGATCTGCGGGCGATCTATTGGTGTGGGTGGGTGATCAGATTGCCCGCAAGGGGCAGGTTAGGGGCTGATTGATGGGTGGCAGTGACAGGGGGTGATTGATGGGTGGCAGTGACAGGGGGTGATTGATGGGTGATTGACAGGTAATCAGTGGGTTATTACAGGGGAGAACAGATGTAAATATTGCACGGGCGAATTGATAAGGGGGGGGGGTCTGAGGGCAATCTGAGCGTGTGGGCAGGTGATTGGGTGCCCGCAAGGGGCAGATTAGGGTCTAATCTGATGGGTAACAGTGACAGGTGGTGATGGGGGTTATTGATGGGTAATTAGTGGGTGTTTAGAGGAGAGAATAGATGTAAACAATGGATTTGGGAGGTGATCTGATGTCGGATCTGCGGGCGATCTATTGGTGTGGGTGGGTGATCAGATTGCCCGCAAGGGGCAGGTTAGGGGCTGATTGATGGGTGGCAGTGACAGGGGGTGATTGATGGGTGGCAGTGACAGGGGGTGATTGATGGGTGATTGACAGGTAATCAGTGGGTTATTACAGGGGAGAACAGATGTAAATATTGCACGGGCGAATTGATAAGGGGGGGGGGGTCTGAGGGCAATCTGAGCGTGTGGGCAGGTGATTGGGTGCCCGCAAGGGGCAGATTAGGGTCTAATCTGATGGGTAACAGTGACAGGTGGTGATGGGGGTTATTGATGGGTAATTAGTGGGTGTTTAGAGGAGAGAATAGATGTAAACAATGGATTTGGGAGGTGATCTGATGTCGGATCTGCGGGCGATCTATTGGTGTGGGGGGGTGATCAGATTGCCCGCAAGGGGCAGATCAGGGGCTGATTGATGGGTGGCAGTGACAGGGGGTGATTGACGGGTGATTGACAGGTGATTGACAGGTGATTGACAGGTGATTGACAGGTGATCAGGGGGGATAGATGCATACAGTACACGGGGGGGGGGTCTGGGGGGGGGTCTGGGGAGAATCTGAGGGGTGGGGGGGTGATCAGGAGGGAGTAGGGGGCAGATTAGGGACTTAAAAAAAAAATAGCGTTGACAGATAGTGACAGGGAGTGATTGATGGGTGATTAGGGGGGTGACTGGGTGCAAACAGTGGTCTGGGGGGTGGGCAGGGGGGGGTCTGAGGGGTGCTGTGGGCGATCAGGGGGCAGGGGGGGGGAAATCAGTGTGCTTGGGTGCAGACTAGGGTGGCTGCAGCCTGCCCTGGTGGTCCCTCGGACACTGGGACCACCAGGGCAGGAGGCAGCCAGTATAATAGGCTTTGTATACATTACAAAGCCTATTATACACTGTTGCAGCGGCGATCCGGATGCCAGTAACCCGCCGGCGCTTCCGAACGGCCGGCGGGTTACGGCGAACGGGGGGCGGAGCCAGTCCCCGGCGGCTGATCGCGTCACGAATGACGCGATCGCCGCATAGCCACTCCCGCAGCCGCCCCCGCCGATGGGCGTATTGCGGTCGTTTGGGACCGGTCTTTGCCGCCGCCCATCGGCTGGGGGCGGTCGTTAAGTGGTTAAAGACTGCCTCTCCAAATCAAATATTGTTTTGGCAACACTGATTATATGACCCCCAGGGGCGTAGCAATAGAGGGTGCAGAGGAACCCTTGGGCAAGTGGGGCCCCGAAAGGCCCTCCCTCAACTACAGTATTACCTCTCTATTGGTCCTGTGCTCATAATAATCACTTCTATAGATACTTTGAACAGTGGTAATAATTAACAAACTGTTCCCGGCCCCCTTCTTGCACCTCTGACACTGTAGTTGCCATTGGCAGGTTTTGGTGCGCCGTATCAATTGATATGTATAGAGTGTTATGGGGCCCCAATGTAAAACTTGCGATCGGGGCCCACAGCTCCTTAGCTACGCCACTGATGACCCCTAGCTGTTGGAATCTTTGCAGGAGGAGGGGGGAAGGTTGGCTAGGGTGGCCCTTATGACTTATATAGCTCCACCCCTGGCCTTAGCAATCTACCACGGCCACACTGGCTAATTTATTACTGAAGTGAATCATCACAGGAGCCAATGATACTATTTAAAATGTTCAGGACCATGGAGAGAGCTATAAAAAGGAGATCTGCCCATAAGCCCGTTACACAATCCTGGGAGATCTGAGTTCTGGTTCACCGTGAGCTTGCTGGAATGCTGGGTAATCTGTAACTCTGGGCGATTCAAGTCCTACCCCATAGAACCACATTAATCCATGCCATGCACTGATGAGGATCAACCAATCCGAAACATCCGTCTGTATGCATGTTGGATTATTGTGGCTCTGTAATATTAACAAGCTGACACATCATTGCATTCCAGCTGCTCTGGAGGTGTGGCTAGCTGTCAGGGACAACAAAGGATGATTTGCATATTCAGCAGTGATGCATTGTGGGATACCTCATATGCTCACTCCAATCTGAATAATTGCAAATACCTTCTGTTTTAGGAGGGCAAACTTCTGTTTGGCATTGTATTTTAGTAAGAGGGGTGTTTAGCCCTTTATAGTTCCTTACACACTCCTGGGAGTTCTGCTTCACCATGAGCTTGCTGGGTAATCTGTCACTCCGGGTGTTTCAAGTCCTACCCCATAGAGCCACATTAATCCATGCCATGCACTGATGAGGATCAACCAAACCGAAACAGTCTGTATGCATGTTGGATTATTGTGGCTCTGTAATATTAACAAGCTGACACATCATTGCATTCCAGCGGATCTGGAGGTGTGGCTAGCTGTCAGGGACAACAAAGGGTGATTTGCATATTCAGCAGTGATGCATTGGGGGACAACTCATATGCTCACTCCAATCTGAATAATGGCAAAGAGGTTTTTTTTGGTCCTTTAAGCTTTGTTCACATCTAAACTCGAAATCGCCAGCGATGTTCTTTTTTTGCGCGTTTTTTTCCCCCTCCCGGTGCTCCCCTGCGCTCTACGATTTTGTGTTAAGCGCTTTTTAAAAGGGCTTTTGCAGAGCGATATGTTTTTTTTACTTCCTGACACAAGTCAGTAAGTGAACTCTATGACCCAGAAAATAATAAATACAAAAGGCTGGATTCACAAAACAGTAAAAACTGAGTTATCACGCCTAACAGCTTTGCACATGGATACGTGCGCGCAAGCCATTTTGTGAGCAGGTTGCACGTGCAAAGTTTTAGTGCTCGCGCATTAACTTTTGCGCACGTACGTTTTACGCCGTACAAGCGATAAGTCCGCTTTGCACTTGAAAACGACAGCGCTTTGCGTGCTAACCTATTAGAGTGTATGCTTAGCATGCCCGTGCTAAGCTGGTTTGCACACGATGTAATGCACGCAAAACTTTACGCGCGCAAAGTCATTAGTTTGCACGCGTAACGCTTTACGCGTATGGTATCACATGCAAAGCAGCTTTGCACGGGCGTGCTAAGTTTTAGCACTCTTTTGTGAATCAAGCCCCATGTATTTATTCTTAAAAGCGCGAACGCAATCGCCGGATAGAGATTTTTGCGCTTTTCCTATACCTTCCATTGTAGCAAAATCACCCCGAAAACTATACAGGCAGCGCTTTGCTGAGCGGATCAGAAACAAACCGCTCAGATGTGAACTTTCTCATACAGAATCATTGCAGAATCGTTTTTAGGGTGATTTTTTAAATCGCAGACGCTTAAAAAAAACGCGAAACGCCCTAGGTGCGAACAAGCCCTAATAGCCCCTTACGCACTCCTAGGAATTCTGGTTGACCATGAGCATGCTGGGTAGTCTGTATCCACAAGTACAGTGCCTCTGGTCAATAAACTCAGCAGAGCAGGCAGGAAAAGCTGTAATGGAACGGATATGCACACCTCCACCTGCCCATCTATCATGCTAAACCCTCCACCTCTATTCCTTTTGTAGCCTGGTGTAGCCGAGGAGTGGGAATTGAGCTTCTCCGGCAGCGTATGGCCCGCAGAACACGTTGTACAGAGACGCAAGGACTGCCGCTGCTCTCTGCACATCATGAGCCTCTTATGCTTATGGAAATGAGTCAGTATTGGTGCATGTATGCAAACGTTTTCCTGTTCATTGTCAGACGCCTCAGCGCACTGCAGGCAGGCCGCTCACAGCATTATTCTAAGAACATGTGCGGCGGACGTACGCCGCGACGCCTGCTGACTGCTATTTATAAGCTGTGTGAAGAATAACGCTTAGAATATAGAAATAAAAGAATGAATGGTTTACCCCGACTCAGAGATGGTGAGTGGCCACTTATCCAGACATATATATAGCAGAGAAGGCGTGTGACCCCTTCCCACGGAATCATACCAAGCCATATGGTAGGGTGATAATTCCTTGTGCATAGATCGAAAACTGTCCCGCTTTCGTAGGGACAGGGCCTCTTTGAGACGCCAGTCTCTCTGTCCCTCTTTCTTCTCCATTCGTCCCTCTTTCAGGACTGATTTACAGATCTGTGTAAACATATGTACTTTTCTATAGAGTTGGGCCGAACGGTTCGCCGGCGAACGTGGTTCGCGCGAACGTAGGTGGTTCGCGTGCGGGTACTGCACGCGAACCTTTTGCGGAAGAAGTTCGGTTCGCCCCATAATGCACTGAGAGTCAACTTTGACCCTCTACATCACAGTCAGCAGGCCCAGTGTAGCCAATTAGGCTACACTAGCCCCTGGAGCCCCACCCCCCCTTATATAAGGCAGGCAGCGGCGGCCATTACGGCCACTTGTGTGCCTGCATTAGTGAGAGTAGGGCGAGCTGCTGCAGACTGTCTCTCATATAGGGAAAGATTAGTTAGGCTTAACTTCTTCCTGGCTGCATACCTGTTCTGTTCAGTGAGCCCTCAGTCCACTGCATACCTGTACTGTGATCCTGCCACTGCATACCTGTTCAGTGATCCTGCCACTGCATACCTGTTCTGTTCAGTGAGCCCTCAGCCCACTGCATACCTGTACTGTGATCCTGCCACTCCATACCTGTTCAGTGATCCTGCCACTGCATACCTGTTCTGTTCAGTGAGCCCTCAGCCCACTGCATACCTGTACTGTGATCCTGCCACTCCATACCTGTTCAGTGATCCTGCCACTGCATACCTGTTCAGTGATCCTGCCACTGCATACCTGTTCTGTGAACCCGCCACTGTATACCTGTTCTGTTCAGTGGACCCGCCACTGTATACCTGTTCTGTGAACCCGCCACTGTATACCTGTTCTGTTCAGTGGACCCGACCCGCCACTGTATACCTGTTCTGTTCAGTGGACCCGCCACTGTATACCTGTTCTGTTCAGTGGACCCGCCACTGTATACCTGTTCAGTGAACCCGCCACTGCATACCTGTTGTGTTCAGTGAACCTGCCACTGCATACCTGTTCTGTGAACCCGCCACTGTATACCTGTTCTGTTCAGTGGACCCGCCACTGTATACCTGTTCAGTGAACCCGCCACTGTATACCTGTTCTGTTCAGTGGACCCGCCACTGTATACCTGTTTAGTGAACACGCCACTGCATACCTATTGTGTTCAGTGATCCTGCCACTGCATACCTGTTCTGTGAACCCGCCACTGTATACCTGTTCTGTTCAGTGGACCCGCCACTGTATACCTGTTCTGTGAACCCGCCACTGTATACCTGTTCTGTTCAGTGGACCCGCCACTGTATACCTGTTCTGTTCAGTGGACCCGCCACTGTACACCTGTTCTGTTCAGTGGACCCGCCACTGTATACCTGTTCTGTTCAGTGGACCCGCCACTGTATACCTGTTCAGTGAACCCGCCACTGCATACCTGTTGTGTTCAGTGAACCTGCCACTGCATACCTGTTCTGTGGACCCGCCACTGTATACCTGTTCTGTTCAGTGGACCCGCCACTGTATACCTGTTCAGTGAACCCGCCACTGCATACCTGTTGTGTTCAGTGAACCTGCCACTGCATACCTGTTCAGTGAACCCGCCACTGCATACCTGTTGTGTTCAGTGAACCTGCCACTGCATACCTGTTCTGTGAACCCGCCACTGTATACCTGTTCTGTTCAGTGGACCCGCCACTGTATACCTGTTCTGTTCAGTGGACCCGCCACTGTATACCTGTTCTGTTCAGTGGACCCGCCACTGTATACCTGTTCAGTGAACCCGCCACTGCATACCTGTTGTGTTCAGTGAACCTGCCACTGCATACCTGTTCTGTGAACCCGCCACTGTATACCTGTTCTGTTCAGTGGACCCGCCACTGTATACCTGTTCAGTGAACCCGCCACTGTATACCTGTTCTGTTCAGTGGACCCGCCACTGTATACCTGTTTAGTGAACACGCCACTGCATACCTATTGTGTTCAGTGATCCTGCCACTGCATACCTGTTCTGTGAACCCGCCACTGTATACCTGTTCTGTTCAGTGGACCCGCCACTGTATACCTGTTCTGTGAACCCGCCACTGTATACCTGTTCTGTTCAGTGGACCCGCCACTGTATACCTGTTCTGTTCAGTGGACCCGCCACTGTACACCTGTTCTGTTCAGTGGACCCGCCACTGTATACCTGTTCTGTTCAGTGGACCCGCCACTGTATACCTGTTCAGTGAACCCGCCACTGCATACCTGTTGTGTTCAGTGAACCTGCCACTGCATACCTGTTCTGTGGACCCGCCACTGTATACCTGTTCTGTTCAGTGGACCCGCCACTGTATACCTGTTCAGTGAACCCGCCACTGCATACCTGTTGTGTTCAGTGAACCTGCCACTGCATACCTGTTCAGTGAACCCGCCACTGCATACCTATTGTGTTCAGTGAACCTGCCACTGCATACCTGTTCTGTGAACCCGCCACTGTATACCTGTTCTGTTCAGTGGACCCGCCACTGTATACCTGTTCTGTTCAGTGGACCCGCCACTGTATACCTGTTCTGTTCAGTGGATCCGCCACTGTATACCTGTTTAGTGAACACGCCACTGCATACCTATTGTGTTCAGTGATCCTGCCACTGCATACCTGTTCTGTGAACCCGCCACTGTATACCTGTTCTGTTCAGTGGACCCGCCACTGTATACCTGTTCAGTGAACCCGCCACTGCATACCTGTTGTGTTCAGTGAACCTGCCACTGTATACCTGTACTGTTCAGTGAACCCACCGCATCAGTGCGCATACCTGTGCAGTTAAGTGAACCCACCTACCTACGTGAGTGCACGCAGTGTGATATACCACTCCGTGCATACCCGATATGGACAAAACAGGTAGAGGAAGAGGAAGAGGTAGTGGCAGAGGCAGAGGAAGGCCACCCGGCAGGTCTGCGCGAGGTCGTGTAAATGTAATTTCGTGTGGACCTGGCCCACAGTACAGTGCTCGGAAGAAGGCACGTCCCATCACCTCCCAAGATTGTCAGGACGTGGTTGAGTATTTAGCGACACAGAACACCTCATCTTGCTCAGCCACCAGCGCTACTACTAGCACCACTTCCGCTGCATTTGACACTTCGCAAGAATTATTTAGTGTTGAAATCACTGATGCACAGCCATTGTTGTTACAGCCAGATGAATTTTCACCAGCTAATATGTCTGAGTTACGCGGCAACACTATGGATGTAACGTGTCAGGAGGATGAAGGACCTACTGATGGTGCAAGTTTGGATTTGTCTGAGGCAAGCGAAGCTGGGCAGGATGACTACGATGATGACGGTAATAGGGATCCTCTGTATGTTCCCAATAGAGGAGATGAAGAGGGGGACAGTTCAGAGGGGGAGTCAGAGAGTAGTAGGAGGAGAGAAGTTGCTGAAAGAAGCTGGGGCAGCTCTTCGTCAGAAACAGCTGGTGGCAGAGTCCGGCACCATGTATCGCCACCTATGTACAGCCAGCCAACTTGCCCTTCAGCATCAGCTGCTGAGGTCCCCATAGTGCCCACATCACAGGGTGGCTCAGCGGTGTGGAAATTTTTTAATGTGTGTGCCTCAGATTGGACCAAAGCCATCTGTTCGCTCTGCCAACAAAAATTGAGCCGTGGAAAGGCCAACACTCACGTAGGGACAAGTGCCTTACGAAGGCACCTGGAGAAAAGGCACAAACAGCAATGGGATGGCCACCTGAGCAAAAGCAGCAGCAGCACACAAAAGAAAAGTCACCCTCCTTCTCCTCTTCCTCCTTCAGGTGCATCATCTGCTTCTGCCGCTTTCTCCCTTGCACCTTCACAGGCACCCTCCTCCACTCCGCCTCTGCCCTTGAGCGGTTCCTGCTCCTCTGCCCACAGCAGCAGTCAGGTGTCTGTGAAGGAAATGTTTGAGCGGAAGAAGCCACTTTTGGCCAGTCACCCCCTTGCCCGGCGTCTGACAGCTGGCGTGGCGGAACTGTTAGCTCGCCAGCTGTTACCATACCGGCTGGTGGACTCTGAGGCCTTCCGTAAATTTGTGGCCATCGGAACACCGCAGTGGAAGATGCCAGGCCGCACTTATTTTTCGAGAAAGGCCATACCCCAACTGCACCGTGAAGTTGAGAGGCAAGTGGTGTCATCTCTTGCGAAGAGCGTTGGGTCAAGGGTACACCTGACCACGGATGGCTGGTCTGCCAAGCACGGGCAGGGCCGCTACATTACCTACACAGCCCATTGGGTGAACCTGGTGGTGAACGATGGCAAGCAGAAAGCGGCGGACCAAATTGTGACACCTCCACGGCTTGCAGGCAGGCCTCCTGCCACCTCCTCTCCTCCTGCTACATGCTCTTCGCTGTCCTCCTCCTCCTCCTTGGCTGAGTGGCAGTTCTCCTCTCCAGCTACACAGCCCCAGCTCCGCAGGGCCTATGCTGCATGCCAGGTACGACAGTGTCACGCCATCTTAGACATGGCTTGTCTCAAAGCGGAGAGTCACACTGGAGCAGCTCTCCTGGCTGCTCTTAAGAAACAGGTGGATGAGTGGCTGACCCCGCACCACCTGGAGATAGGCAACGTGGTGTGCGACAACGGCAGCAATCTGCTTGCCGCTTTGCATATTGGGAAGCTGACACACATACCCTGCATGGCACATGTCATGAATCTAGTGGTTCAAAGATTTGTGGCAAAGTACCCTGGCTTAGCGGATGTCCTGAAGCAGGCCAGGAAGTTCTGTGGGCATTTGAGGCGCTCTTACACAGCCATGGCACGATTTGCAGAAATTCAGCGTAAAAACAACATGCCGGTGAGACGCCTCATTTGCGATAGCCCCACTCGCTGGAACTCGACCCTGCTCATGTTCTCCCGCCTGCTAGAACAGAAGAAAGCCGTCACCCAGTACCTCTACAACTGGAGTAGAACGAAACAGTCTGGGAAGATGGGGATGTTCTGGCCCGACAACTGGACACTGATGAAAAATGCATGCAGGCTCATGCGGCCGTTTGAGGAGGTGACCAACCTGGTGAGCCGCAGTGAGGGCACCATCAGCGACTTAATTCCCTACGCGTACTTCTTGGAGCGTGCTGTGCGTAGAGTGGCGGATGAAGCTGCGAATGAGCGTGACCAGGAACCGTTACGGCAGGAACAGGCATGGGACCAATTTTCATCAGACCCAGCTGTTTCCTCAACACCTGCGGCAGCACAGAGGGGGGAGGAGGAGGAAGAAGAGAGGTCGTGTGCAGAAGACGAGTCAGACTCAGAGGATGATGAGCAAGGTGTTTCTTTGGGGGAGGAGGAGGAGGAGGAGGAGGGGACAGCGGCAGGAGAACAACCGCAGCAGGCGTCGCAGGGGGCTTGTGCTGCTCAACCTTCCCGTGGTATTGTTCGCGGCTGGGGGGAGGAGGTTGACTTACCTGACGTCACTGAGGAAGAGCAAGAGGAGATGGAGGGTACTGGATCCGACTTTGTGCAGATGTCGTCTTTTATGCTGTCCTGCCTGTTGAGGGACCCCCGTATAAAAAACCTCAAGGGGAATGAGCTGTACTGGGTGGCCACACTACTAGACCCTCGGTACAGGCACAAAGTGGCGGACCTGTTACCAACTCACCGGAAGGTGGAAAGGATGCAGCACATGCAGAACCAGCTGTCAACTATGCTTTACAATGCCTTTAAGGGTGATGTGACAGCACAACGCCAGCAAGGTACCACTGCCACTAATCCTCCTCCCGTGTCCACGCAGTCAAAGACAGGACGCTCCAGCGATCTCATGGTGATGTCGGACATGCGGACGTTCTTTAGTCCAACGCCTCGCCGTAGCCCTTCCGGATCCACCCTCCACCAACGCCTGGAACGGCAGGTAGCCGACTACCTGGCCTTAAGTGTGGATGTAGACACTGCTGTGAACAGCGATGAGGAACCCTTGAACTACTGGGTGCGCAGGCTTGACCTGTGGCCAGAGCTGTCCCAATTTGCCATCCAACTTCTCTCCTGCCCTGCCGCAAGCGTCCTCTCAGAAAGGACCTTCAGCGCAGCTGGAGGCATTGTCACAGAGAAGAGAAGTCGCCTAAGTCACAAAAGTGTTAAGTACCTCACCTTTATCAAAATGAATGAGGCATGGATCCCGGAGGGCTGCTGCCCGCCCCAAGACTAAGTCAGTCCCCGCACACACAGCATCTCTGCCTGCACGCCGTGTGACTGGCTGCCTGGCCTGCCCCAAAAAGACTAAGTCGCTCCCAGTCCCTCCACACAGCATGTCTGCCTGCAGGCCGCTTCACTACCTTCTCCGCCACCACCAACAGGGCCCGGGACTCCAGGCGGATTGCTGAATTTTTTAGGCCACTGCTAGCAGCGGCCGCTGTAATAATTTTTATGGTGCGTGTACATGACTGCCTAATTTTTCTGGCTGCACTGAGGGCAGCTGCAACAACAAAAGAAAAGGCATGTACATGCGCCCATTCCCCTTCGTGATCATTACCTTGCCGTGGTGAAGGGGCTTGCGTATCACAATGAAGCAATGACCGGCGCCTAGATGAGTGTCTCGGGGGGCACACAAAAGATAATAAGGTCGTTGCTTCATTGTGGTCAGACCAAATTTGATCAGCTGGACAGTCACTGTTCTGTCATTCAGCTACATCAGCCAGGCCGACCATATGGGCTGTAAAGCCACCAAAACCTGCACTCTCGCCATGGTGCGCACCAGTCCAGCACGGCCGTCACTAGTACAAACAGCTGTTTGCGGTGCGTTACACGGTGAGTTTGGTGTGTCAGTGTGAAGCAGTACCTTAATTACACTACCTGATTGATGTATACACATGCAAGATGTTTTAAAGCACTTTAGGCCTGTCATTTAGCATTCAATGTGATTTCTGCCCTTAAAACGCTGCTTTGCGTCAAATCCAGATTTTTCCCGGGGACTTTTGGCGTGTATCCCACTCCGCCATGCCCCCCTCCAGGTGTTAGACCCCTTGAAACATCTTTTCCATCACTTTTGTGGCCAGCATAATTATTTTTTTTTTCAAAGTTCGCATCCCCATTGAAGTCTATTGCGGTTCGCGAACTTTAACGCGAACCGAACGTTCCGCGAAAGTTCGCGAACCCGGTTCGCGAACCTAAAATCGGAGGTTCGGCCCAACTCTACTTTTCTACTCATAAATGTGCTTAGTTGACTCTAAACTTTATTCCTATCCCTCTAATTGATATATTTCTTATTTTCGAATGTTAATATGAAGGAAAGGGAACCAGGATAGAAATAACCAGTGTGCTTTGAATTATAAAACAACATATTTTTCTTATATGTCCCCTGATGAGTGACGAAATTGATCGGGCGGAGCCTGATGGGCAAGCGGGATTAGCGTACCTACTGGCGGCGAGGCGAGCAACGGACGGCGTCCACCACCTACCGAGCATGCGGCGGAAGTGTCAGTGAGGCCATATGGAATCCGGAGCCTGCCAGCCTCGCCACCATTACGGGGGAGAGCCCGTTTCAGAAATTACTCTGGGCGCTGTTTTTAACCTGGAACATGTGAGTGTAATTGCGTTTTATAAATACATTTTTAAAGTGGTACTATACTATGTGGAGCTTTTTTTTGTTGCGGTATGATGATAAGAACATTGCAGCACTAGAAGAGGCTCTGGAGGAAGCTACCCTTCATACATCTTTGCCTGAGAGGTGGGGGACGACCCGGGAATGGTCCCAAGGCTCATCTAGACCACAGTTCCCCAACCCTGTCCTCAAGGCCCACCAACAGTACATGTTTTGCAGGAAACCACACACAATCACAGGTCAGGTAATTAGTGTCTCAGCAGAGCTGATTAACCACCTCTGTGGATTTCCACAAAACATGCACTGTTGGTGGGCCTTGAGGACAGAGTTGTGGAACACCGATCTAGACCATTCTATTGGTCTGTATTTGCGGTGAATGACACACAAAGGGTGATGGTGGTGGTCCAACCGTGTATGAGGAGCTGCAGATTTCTTCATTGATGTTACAATACTAAGAGGAGCTTCACTGAGAGACTTTTATAATTGATATTATTGCATTTGTTATTGTTTATGAGCGCCACCTCTTGAGCTTTGTATTGTTTTATTATAGAGGAGGCGAACTGGTTTAGGTCTGCAGTTTGAGTTATACTTTTATGCTGAGAGCACTAACCTCTTGTGGATTTGTATATTTTTCTTATGAACTCTTTATGGTATGCATGATTAGCAGGGCCGGATCTAGGCCAAGGCTGTCGAGGCCATGGCCTAGGGCACCACAGGAGTAAAGGCACCACAGGAGCAAGGGCACCAAAGCAGCAGGCTAAATTTATGCAGCATTTGCAAACTTGACACTGATGGTTGCTGCGGTGTGAAGGCGAACTGGCTACCTATACTGAAAGGGAGGGGTGGGAAAAGGGGGGATTAAGGGAGTCATCTGGCTAACTATACTGGAGGGAAAGGAGGGAGGCGTCATCTGGCTACCTATACTAGAGGGAAAGGAGGGAGGCGTCATCTGGCTACCTATACTAGAGGGAAAGGAGGGAGAGGAGGGAGGAGTCACCTGGCTACCTATACTAGAGGGAAAGGAGGGAGGAGTCATCTGGTTTCCTATACTAGAGGGAATACTAAAGGGGGGCGGCTGGTGACAGCGGCCTTGGGCGGTAAAGAGTTCAAATCCGGCCCTGGTGATTAGGGGGGTGGCTTAAGTATCCCTCTTTCTGATCTGAAAAAGTTAGGAGGTATGTCTGTGGGGGGAGGGATGACAAAATCCCCCTTGTCCCATAAAGTACACTTGTCCTGGAAAGATTTAGCCCACCTCTGTGTCCCTTGAAAAGGAGGTAGAAGTAATGGATAGGGGCTTATTGTGCTCTCTAAAGGCCCCCCCAAATCAGGACAGTCCCGCATGATTATGGGGCCTGCTGTATTTAGGGTTTGTCCTGCCCTAGACACTTTAGACCAAAAGAACATTGGCAGAGCAGAGCTCGCTGTGGCAAAAGTGGGCATGGCCATAACAAGCAGTGGGCACTACCATAACAGGCGTTGGGTGTGACCAATGAAAATGTCCTAGCAAAAGTGCAACCCAAAGTCAGCGGGCTTGTGCTTCCTCCCCAAATATGAGTAAAGTGACCCTCAAAGTAGGAAATGTTCCCACCATAAACACACATTAGCCAGTGTTCTCTCCCACAAAATGGTGGTAGGTATTAGATTAGTACATAGCAAAGAAATGAACAGCGCTACTTAAAAATAGACTAGTGCCTACCTGCAAGAGAGTGCAAGCCCCACTTATGGGATAAAATACACACCTAGCATACACATGACCTGTCTACCACTGGAGGATGTTGGTTTCCTGTAACAGCTTGCATGCAACCCATTAAGTACTCGTCCCTCCCACTGCGAAGAAGTCGATCCTCCATGGGAGGGGCCTAACATTAACTAAATCCTAACCTATGTATATGCATAGCCTGGGTGCGGCTAATCAATTAAAATCGAAAATTGAAAATTGCGCAAAAGGTGGATCAGCGCAACACCAGGCCGCCTCCGAATGGCCTCCAAACAGAGGTGCGCTGAGCCCCCCCAGAAACTACAAACGCACCTTGAACCCAAACAGAAGCTCTGCATATACACCAAAAGCATGGCTATTAAGTGGGAGCAGCTGACCAAAAACGAAATAAATTAGTACATAGCAAGGAAATGAACAGCGCTACTTAAAAACAGGCAAGTGCCTACCTGCAAAAGAGTGCAAGCCCCACTTGTGGGATAAAATACACACCTAGCTTACACATAACCTGTCTACCACTGGAGGAGGATGTTGGTTTCCTGTAACAGCTTGCATGCAACTTGTTAAGTACTCGTCCCTCCCACTGCGGAGAAGTCATCCCCCTATGGGAGGTGACCTAACACTAACTAAATCCTAACCTATGCATATGCATAACCTGGGTGCGGCTAACCAAGTAAAATTGAAAATTGCGCCAAAGGTGGATCACCGCATCACCAGGCCGCCTCCGAATGGCCTCCAATCAGAGGAGTGCTGAGCCCCCCAGAAACTGCAAATGCACCTTGAACCCAAACAGAAGCTCTGCATATACACCAAAAAGCAAAGCTGTTAAGTGGGAGCAGCTGACCAAAAATTAGTTAAATTAGTACATAGCAAGGAAATGAACAGCGCTACTTAAAAACAGATAAGTGCATACCTGCAAGAGAGTGCAAGCCCCACTTGTGGGATATAATACACACCTAGGTATTAGATTGTGAGCTACTCTGAGGACAGTCAGTGACATGACTATGTACTCTGTAAAATGCTGCAGAAGATGTCAGTGCTATATAAATACATAATAATAATATGGTAGGACATTAGACTATGACTATGGTAGGATTTGACTGTGAGCTCCTCTGAGGACAGTCAGTGACATGACTATGTACTCTGTAAAGTGCTGCAGAAGATGTTAGTGGTATATACTAGTAAGTAAGTAGCATATTAGACTATGACTATGGTAGTAGTAAGCACAGGGCTGGTGCCTCCATAGAGGCAAAGGGGGCAAATGCCCCAGGGCGTCTCCTTACCTCTTTAACTGTGCTCCCAGAAGCCCCTGCAATGCCTTTAGCATCATCTCATCTGTCCGAGCCAGTGAGTTACAGGGCCCTGGTGTAGCAGTAGCACAATTAAGTTGGGGGTTGATCTGGGGGGTAGCCAGCTCAGGAGCCCTGGGGGGAAATTTGGTTGCAGCAAAATGCCCCAATGCTGTTTTTTGTTGTGTTTGTTTTTTGTCGTGGAGGTGTCTGTTGAGGGCCTGAGAGTTAAAGTGGACCCAAATTAAAAATACAAGATTTCAGAAATAAAATCTATTTTCTAAATTATAATAATAAATCGCAGCCTTTTTTTCAGCTGCATGATGACAAATATAAAATATTTTACATTTTGTTGGAGGAACCCCTCCCTTTCTTTCATATTGCCGGGAAAAAATCCGGCAAACTGGTGGAGTAGGTGGTGTCCGGCAAAGGAGGAATTGCCAATGGCTGCCACCTGTATAACCCTAGTTATGAAAAGAGAAGGGTGAAAAGCATGCACTGAAATGCTCATAGGCTTGAAGGAGTGTTTATTTATCTTTGTATGTGTCAGAGTGGTGCAACTAAATATTTTGAATTAAAAAATTTTTTGGTTTGGGACCGCTTTAATTTTGCCCTATTGACACTAGAACTGCCCCCCCTGAGTAAGCACTCCCATCTCAGTGCAAGCTGACAGTGTGCAGGGCAGCTTTTACAGTGATATATGCAGAGCCTCAGAGCAGTGATCAGGGGAAAAAACTACTACTCACAAGTATGTTTGCATGAATACTTACAAAAAGATGATTTCATAAGCATAGTTTTTACTAAAGGCAGGCGGAGGTACACTTTAACAAGTACATGATACAATTACTGGACTAAACAGCGCTGCGTTGTCTGTAGATATGTGTCCAGCATAACCCAAAGGGAGCTTTCAGTGAATGCCCGTGCAAAATAATTGGGGATTTTGTATTCCGTAAAAATCATTCGGATTCTGGCCTTTTTCTTTTTGCCTTTTCTATAAGTAATGGTTTTAGAAATGTGACATTTACCCCCCGAGAAGCTTCTCTCTTCCCTTCACACAGCCCAAATCTCATTTCCTCCGCCATAGGTGACCTATATACATCTGAGCAGCAGCGACGCCTTTTGTTTAAAATGATTTATGCGTCCGCCGCTCACCTCTCCCTCTCCGCGGCTTCTGCTCCCGCTGCCGCGGTGAAACAAGGATTGACACCGACCCTCGTATTGTGGCTGACGCCTGGATTAAGTAATCGGATCGGCTTATTGTTATCCGCCGTTTCTCTCCCGATCAGGGGCTGACATCGCTATCTCGCCTCCTTCTGAAGGGGGGAAAAAGTAATTGCCAATCCGGTGGAAAAGTGCTGACTTTTTCAAAGGCGTCTCGCTACAAATGTTCTCTGTGCAACCAAAGCAGGTCAGGGGATTTGAAGAGCGCCTGTTGTAGGTAGAGCGGGGCCGCGGGGGCGAGCGCGGCACAATAGAATGCATCGGAGCCCGCGGCTTGCCTCTCGCAGACAGACGAGGCCCAGCGGTTGGTGATGAAATGAAAAGGCGCAACTTTCTACGGGTCTTGCGAGCAGCCGAGATCTTCTGAGGAGACTTTTAGGTTTATTTTTTTTTCCCGCAAAGGCTAAAAAAGCCCTTTTCTTTTTTTATTTGGTCTTTCAAACCTTGTAATGTCATTGGGAGTCTCAGCGCAAAGTTTTTAACCTGGTGAAAATACGGTGATTAAACATAAAGGTCTTCGGTCGTCCAGAATATACAGAACGGTGGTTTATAAAATAAAAAGAAGGTATTAAAGATAACGAGCTTTGGCTGCGGTCGAGCGTTGCGATGCTGCACTTAACACTTTCATTGCATTAGTGAAATTCAGTATCGTAATTACAAAGAAGTTCTTACGTACATGGAATGGTAGGGGGGCTGCTGTACATGGATATTACTCATGGAAGAGGGGGCGGCACATGGACTGGGAGGGGGCTGCAGTACATGGATGATACACATGGAGAAGGGGCTGCACATGGAATGGAGGGGCTGCAGTACATGTATGATACACATGGAAGAGAGGGCTGCACATGGAATAGGAGGGGCTGCAGTACATGGAGGATACACATGGAAGAGGGGGCTGCACATGGAATGGGAGGGGCTGCAGTACATGGAGGATACACATGAAAGAGGGAGCTGCACATGGAATGGGAGGGAGCTGCTGCACATGGACGTTACACATGGAATAGGGGGCTGCACATGGAATGGGAGGGGCTGCTGCACACACACACACACACACACACACACACACACACGTACACACACACACACACACACACACACACACACACGCACGCACGCACGCACGCACACACACACACACACACACACACACACACACACACACGTACACACACACACACACACACACACACACACACACACACACACACACACACACACACACACACACACACACACACACACACACACACACACACACACACACACACACACTCTCTCTCTCTCTCTCTCTCTCTCTCTCTCTCTCTCTCTCTCTCTCTCAAATTAGAATGATTGCACAGCACCCAACAATTTGCACAGCACGTTATAGCTGCGGTGAGCCCCCCCAAAAAAACACCCTCAGCATAGGTAGGTAGCCAGGTATAGGCGCCCCCAGTATTGGTAGCTAGGTACAGCTGCCCCCAGCATAGGTTAGCCAGGTACAGTTGCCCCCAGTATAGGTTGGGCCAGGCACTCTCTTCATTTTCTGTTTCTGCCTGGTGCCGCTCCTAGACTTCTGCCGCCTGAGGAAGTCGCCTCACTTGGCATCATGGGCGGACTGGCCCTGGTAGCCAGATGTAGCCTCTTTGCATAGGTAGCCAGAAGGATCCATGTATTGGTAGCCAGCTGTAGCTCCCCTCCACCCCAACATCATTAGGATCTGTGCCTAATAACTGTTCAGGGGGTGAGTGAAGTCAGTGAACATAATCTTAGCTTTTCTGTCCATCTTAGCAGGAGAAGAAATCTCTTTCCTAAAAATAAACCCTCAAAACTTGTCACCACCGGGCTGCTGAGTGATGTCATCACAGCGCTCTCGTCTGAGCAGAATGACAAACGTCTATGTGGCGATGCAGCCGCTATCTTTCGGTGGTAGTAACAGAACCGCGCAGCGCCTGATCGCCCCGCAGCGAGAGGAACTCACATCAAATTAAAATCAGCTCTAACTGGCACTATTTCTTTTATTGTTAAATGAGATAAATCTCGTCCCGCACATCGTCTCCTTAGGACAGATAAACATTCCATTACCCGTTATTACTCTTCAATTACCCAGACATCTGTTTTATTTACACGGCTGGCCCCGATTCCGATATTCAAAAAAAAAAAAAAAAAAAAAACCCATTAAATAGGTTTTTATGGAAATGTCGTCCGCGGCGACGTTTCCTCACAGACAGGCTGTCACGTTCGGCGAGGTGATACAGGCTCCGGAATAATAGCATTGTGCACGGCGTTCCGCCTGCCTTCTCTGTCCAGGGTTTTGTTGCTATAGAAACTTTCTGTTATAATCTTGCAACATCTTTAAAACGTTGGGTACTTTTTTATTATTATTTTATTTTGTACGGAGGCCTGCGCTGTAAGCCAGGTGTCGGCAGAGCCAGACGCAGGGCTTGCGCGTCCCGCCCGAGAAGCTGCGCATTCCAGATGGCATCTTCTTTAGGAGCAGAACTGAATGATTATTAGATTTGTTGTGTAGAAAACACACAAAAGGATTATGTAAATTGGAAAAATTAATTTGCAATGGGGGGGGGGGGGGGGATCAGGGGGGAGTGGGTGATATTTGATTGAGATTGATTGGATTGAGCACAGCAAGAGGGGAAAAAGTGCAAATTATGGGTTCTAAAAATTGTTACATATTGTTTACATTGTCAGCAGCATTTGTTTCAAACCTTTTAGCACCAAATTAGAGGCGTGCAAGCGCTCCAGGCTAATTTATTTTAGCATTTGTTTATTTCTTATTTCTTACATTTCCCTGCTTCTACTTAGTAGTGAAGTGATGTTGTAATGGGTATTTATAACCACTTGTCACTAGGGGGCAGGGTGAGACAATAACAGAGGACTTCTGCTTTCAGTTTCTATATTTTCTGCTAGTAGAAAGAGAGATCAATGCATTCCAAGAATTTACAACACAATGGGCTTGATTCACAAAAGTGTGATAACTCCGTTATCACACCTAAAAGCTTTGCACGTGCAAACTAGGATGCTAAGTAGTTTGCACTTGCAAAGTTTGTGCGTAAGCGGTACGCGTGCTAAAACTTAACACGCAAACAGCAACAACTTTGCACGTGCAAACTACTTAGCACCCTAGTTTGCACGTGCAAAGCCTTGCAATCATGGAACTTTGCCCGCACAGTAGAATAGAGTACTGTAAAGCGGCGTGCGCAAAGTCTTACACGCGCCGCATGATTAAGTATATACAGTAATAATCAATGTTTTACATTGCGCTTGCGTGATCTGATTCTGCACTGACTTCGCGTACTAATTATCATTATCACGTGAAGTCAGTGCAGTTCACGGTACTTTGAACGCCAAGCTCAAAACTTTACGCGTGCAAACTCTGACACGCATGTTAACACGTGCAAAGCATGTTAGCATGTGCAAAGTTGCTTTTCACTGGCGTGCTAACACTTTGCACGCTTTAGTGAATCAAGCCCAATGAGTTCTGCCGACTGAGGTTAAAAGCAGGGCACGTACAGTATCTGAAATGAAATAACGCTATTGAAGCTGCTGATGGATTAAACCAGGCATGGGCAAGCTTGGCCCTCCAGCTGTTGAGGAACTACAAGTCACACAATGCATTGCAGGAGTCTGACCGCCACAGTCAAGACTCATAAAGGCAAATGCATTGTGGGATTTGTAGTTGCTTAACAGCTGGAGGCAGGGGTGTAACAATAGACCCTGCAAGGGATGCAGTCACAGGGGGCCCGAAAGCCACAGGGGGCCAGGTCCTGAGAGACTGACAACTAATGGCAAGGAGAGAAAGAACTTTGTGCTCTCTGCACAATTATTCTAATGACTGCATCTGCTCAGCCACTAAGAAGGAATCATACAAAGTTCTGCAGACAAAGATTTGTAGACAGTCCCTATTCAGTGTTCAGCAGGGTCTTTTGTACAGTGCTGCTCTACCCCCAGCCTTTCTACCCCTTCTTTGGCCGGAGGGGGCCCCATCCAAAGTTTTGCAGGGGGGCCCTGTGATTTCTAGTTACGCCCCTGGCTGGAGGGCCAAGTTTGCCCATGCCTGGATTAAACACTTTTACCTGTGAAGCACAAGTCAGTTTCATCATGTTGAAGATAGGTTTTCCACTGTATTGCAGGGATGCTGCAAAATGTAGCCTGGCTTCTATTTCTCTTCCTACTTTGTGTGTCACATGGTCACAGTTCATGGACCCAAACACCAGCTAATTCTACAAAGCAGAGGAAGTAAACTGTACTGCATTGACGAGCACATTTGGCCCATGACAGAGGTGTTCCATCCAGCACTTTACTTCCATACACTGTTTTTTTAGTCTGACACAGTAAAGTGGGAGATAACTAGAGAAACAGATTATTTGCATTATAGCTTGAAGGACAGTTATGTTACTTTTCTTTATCACAAATGGCTGGGCTCTGCCTGGCAGAATATATTAAACATTGTGAACACAGCAGGAGGTGTGCAAAACATACTCTAAAAGTCCATATTGACTCCATGATACACAGTATGTTCAAAGGTAAAAATGCTGTTTTTAGCACTATTTAAAAGTTTGGACTATAGGCCTGTATGACCAGAGCCCCTACTGTATATACAGTGGGATGCGAAAGTTTGGGCAACCTTGTTAATTGTCATGATTTTCCTGTATAAATCGTTGGTTGTTATGATAAAAAAATTGTCAGTGAAATATATCACATAGGAGACACACACAGTGATATTTCAGAAGTGAAATGAAGTTTATTGGATTTACAGAAAGTGTGCAATAATTGTATAAACAAAATTAGGCAGGTGCATAAATTTGGGCAGCACAAAAAAGAAATGAAATCAATATTTAGTAAATCCTCCTTTTGCAGAAAGTCCAGCCTCTAAACGCTTCCTGTAGGTTCCAATGAGAGTCTGGATTCTAGCTGAAGGTATTTTGCACCATTCCTCTTTACAAAACATCTCTAGTTCATTCAGGTTTGATGGCTTCCGAGCATGGACAGCTCTCTTTAGCTCACACCACAGATTTTTAATTATATTCAGGTCTGGGGACTGAGATGGCCATTCCAGAACGTTGTACTTGTTCCTCTGCATGAATGCCTTAGTGGATTTTGAGCAGTGTTTAGGGTCGTTGATCCAGCCCCGGCGCAGCTTCAGCTTTGTCACTGACTCCTGAACATTGGTCTCTAGAATCTGCTGATACTTTTTTTGTTACACAAAAAGATAGTCAATTACATCAGTATCATGCCTCTATACATGCATGCATACTGAATAAAAGCAGTAGAAATTAGGGTTTACAATGAATGCATACAGATACATATCCAATAATCATAGGGCATAGATTTACGCATAATGAGGGACCGTTCACACTTGTCCTTGCAGAAAAAGAATGTGATTTACTTTGCGCAGGATTTTGTATTCAAAATGTTTTAATTATTTAGTTTAATTGCCCTTCATGCACGTTTTTTTGCAATTTTTATATGCATTTATATGTGAAAATTCGAACTGCTATTTCTCAGTGAATATCAATGAAGCTTATTTACTTAAAAGACATCGAATTAACTCTAAAGCTGCATGCGAACTTTCGTGCAAAACACACATTTTTATGCAAATTGTACAGGGAAAAGGGCAGACCGGCCTTCCGAATTTTAAACCTAAAACATACAATTGACAAATGCAATTCTACAAAACAACATGTCAGTACAAAATAAATGCAATGCGGGCAACATGTCAGTACAAAATAAACGCAATGCGGGCAACATGTCAGTACAAAATAAATGCAATGCGGGCAACATGTCAGTACAAAATAAACGCAATGCGGGCAACATGTCAGTACAAAATAAACGCAATGCAGGCAAACATGTCAGTACAAAATAAACGCAATGCGGGCAAACATGTCAGTACAAAATAAACGCAATGCAGGCAAACATGTCAGTACAAAATAAACGCAATGCAGGCAAACATGTCAGTACAAAATAAATGTAATGCGGGCAAACATGTCAGTACAAAATAAACGCAATGCAGGCAAACATGTCAGTACAAAATAAACGCAATGCGGGCAAACATGTCAGTACAAAATAAACGTAATGCGGGCAAACATTTCACCAGAAAATAAACGCAATGTGAGCAAACATTTCACCAGAAAATAAACGCAATGCGGGCAAACATTTCACTAGAAAATAAACGCAATGCGGGCAAACATTTCACCAGAAAATAAACGCAATGCGGGCAAACATTTCACCTGGAAAAGAAAGCATTTACTCACCTGGCAGAAGTCTCCGGCCACTGGCGCGCTGCTTCCAGGACCACATTCCTCCTGCTCTTATCTCCCGCACTGACAGGGCTACGTTAAGATGGCGCTCGAAGCCCTGTACTGGAGACACAAATAGTCTCCAGTACAGGGCTTCGGCAGCCATCTTGGCGTAGCCCTGCTCGCCTGCCAGTGTCAAAACACCGGAAGACTAAGAAGGCTGGAGCGGGGCTGCAGGCAATGAACTGGCACGGCGTCTATAGACGCCGCTGCCAGTTCAGGTGGATAGAGTGGCCAGAGTCCCGAGGCCGGGACGTCCCGCTGCTGAAAGCGGGACGTTTCCCGGGACCTCATGCAGCCTGGGACAGTGGACCCCGAATCCGGGTCGTGTCCCGGGCAATCTGGGACGTCTGGTCACTCTAAGCAAGGAATCCATACTCACCACATGATCAGAGTTGGCACCAGGGGGTGAAGCAATAAGCACGTCCTAGCAAGGGGCCGCTGTCCTACATACTGCCCATCCAGCCCACCCATCCGGCTCTCTATGCTCTTTTGCCACTGCCATGTTGTCAGCCTGTCTCCATACATAGTGATGCGCAAAAGGCATGCCAAGCAGGGGAAGGAGAGTAAGGAATGGCAGGACCTGGAATGGGTGAAGATTGTGCGGTGCAATGGGCAAAGGGTAAACCCTAATCGGGCGTTCAGAGAAACAATGTTTCATGAACCTGAAAATCGCAACATGGCAAGCCGTGAACAGACAATCAAGATTGTATGGTTAGAGCCCCGCTTTACGTTCAGGAAGGACTTTCCTTCCCGTGGCAGTTTACCAGCACTGTTTGCACGCTTCTGAAGGAGAGATTCCACCCTCATTTCCTGCCTTTGTGGCGAGACAGGAAGTACATGACCCGCGACAACAGACAGAAGACATCGCTTCCACTTCTTCCCATCTTTCTTCAAAAACCTGAAATAAAAATATACAGTTTCGTCGGGAGTTGATCTTTCACTTTAATCGAACACAAATAGCTTCTGGCTGGCGGCTCCGGCGGGTTAAGAATGGCGGGGTAGCGAAGCAGATTATAGAGCTGTTTGCAAAACAGAGACATGGAACAATGGCGCCGAGCCTCGGCTGAATAAACTGTCAGTCAGGCACATAACAGGGCAGATCAGTGAAGTGTGCCTCTCACAGAGAACAATGACAAGTGCAATCTGCATAGGCCGGTCCCCGGGGCCCGTATCACTCATGCGGAAAGCATACAGGAGAGGATCGCGGCTGATGAGAAGATCTGACAGCCAGTCTGCTGAAACTAAGATGTCATCTTTCGCAGGCAGAGCTGCCTTTTGTTGATAGATCAGTTTCTGAAGACATTCTTCCGCTGCCAAGACTGACTTCACCGAGTCCGCTAATAGCTGCGACGCACGAGGGAGGGTTCTGTACTAGAAACAGGAGACGGCTACGAGACAACATCAGGAACGTTTCCTGTTCCTCTCTCTAAACAGCTTTTATATTTTATAGGAAGGGAAATTTTTAGCCTTTTGGGTAACACGACACCACAACCTGCTACCAGGGCCAGTTCGAGACTTTTTGCTGCCTGAGGCAAACTTGTGAGGATGCGACCCTCCGATTTGGAATGATCGCACAGCACCCGACAAATTACTCTGCTTCATATAATGTTCTCACATGACATGCTGCAGCTCAACACAATAAATAGCACACTGGCTGGCTGAGAGTCTGTGACAAACAAACTGCTCACCCTCAGCCACTCCATTCCTCCTCAGTTAGGACAGCAGTGCCAGCTCCTCCCTTCTGCTGTGCAAATGAAATTAAACATTGCTGCTTTCCTGCTTCCCCCTCCTCACTCACTGCCAGACTCCTCACACAGCACAACAAGCTGTTTTTTCTCAATGATGGCCTCATTCTCCTCCCACTTCTCCTCCTACTCTGACTGCGTGCTGTCAGTGTAAACACACAATACAAACATTCTTCCCCTGTAATCTATGCGCGCAATGCAAATGTTTCACCTTGCTACATGAGAGAACCGGTCCTGCCCGCTACCCCTTCCTAATCAATTACAAAACAGCAACATATTTAGAATGCCTCACAATCTGCAAGGCCGTATCTATCCTTCTTCCATGTGCAGCAGCCCCCTCTTCCATGTCTAACATCCATGTACAGCAGCTTCCTTCAGTTCTATACAGGTCCATTGGTCAGCAGCTCGCTATTTCCATGTGTTGCTCCTTATATGCAACCTTTGTATTCCATTGGCAGCATCTTCTTCTTTATGCAGCAATCCCTCTTCCGTGTTCAGCCGCCCCTTGGCCAGCTGCGCCCAAGGCCGGGCCTTGGTGGCCTTTACAGAAATCCGTCCCTGACAAGAGTGCGAGGCCAGCGTTTTACAGACATCCAAGAGGCTAGCAATGCATTCTGCTGCTATGCAGGGGGGGGGGGGGGGGGGGGGGACAGAGCATCACAGAGTGGGCCAATTGAAATATTGGCATTGAGGGGTAATTTGGGTGCCTGCAGGTGCCCAAATGATGCCTTAATGCCAATATTTCAATGGGCACCTGTGGCGACGCCCAAGAAATTACATTTCCTTGTGGAAGGAGGAGGGGGTGGTGATTGGCAATGGGGGGGGGGGGGGGGGTTAATGTTAGGCATGGGGGCGGTTAGGGTTAAGCATCAGGGAGGAAGTTTGTCCGGGAAGTTTATGGTGAGGAGTCAGGTAGGACGTTTGTGAGGGGGGTTTCGGTGTCAGGTAAGAAGTTTAGGTGGGGAGATTAAGGTTAGGAGTCAGTTAGGAAGTTTGTGGTTTGGGGGGGTTTAAGGTCAGGTAGGAAGTTTGTGGAGGTGTTTAGGGTAAGGCATCGGGGGGACAGGCATAGGTTTAGCAGTAGTAAAATATCTGTGTTAAATACTGAGCCCAAATTTCCTTACACCTTCTTTTTATATACGCAGCTACTTGCAGGGCCGGCACTTCTATAGAGGCAAATGGGGCAATTGCCCCAGGGCCCCAGAGTCTGTGTGTCCCCTCCCCTCCAGCTTTGGTGACCCCATACATGCCTGCAGGGAATGAGTAAGAGAGGCACCATGGGGAGAAGTCCAGAACGTAGATCATGGTGCTGCCTCCTGTGTCCTGCCAGGATTAGGTAGGACTCCGCTGTGTGTAGCATAGAGTGCGGTGCTGCCTCCTGTGTCCTGCCTGGATTAGGTAGGACTCTGCTGTGTGTAGCATAGAGTGTGGTGCTGCCTCCTGTGTCCTGCCTGGATTAGGTAGGACTCCGCTGTGTGTAGCATAGAGTGCGGTGCTGCCTCCTGTGTCCTGCCTGGATTAGGTAGGACTCTGCTGTGTGTAGCATAGAGTGTGGTGCTGCCTCCTGTGTCCTGCCTGGATTAGGTAGGACTCCGCTGTGTGTAGCATAGAGTGTGGTGCTGCCTCCTGTGTCCTGCCTGGATTAGGTAGGACTCCGCTGTGTGTAGCATAGAGTGTGGTGCTGCCTCCTGTGTCCTGCCTGGATTAGGTAACACTCCGCCGTGTGTAGCATAGAGTGCATTGCTGCCTCCTGTGTCCTGCCTGGATTAGGTAAGACCCGCTTTGGGTAGCATAGAGTGTGGTGCTGCCTCCTGTGTCCTGCCTGGATTAGGTAACACTCCGCAGTGTGTAGCATAAAGTGCGATGCTGCCTCCTGTGTCTGCCTGGATTAGGTAGGACTCTGCTGTTTGTAGCATAGAGTGTGGTGCTGCCTCCTGTGTAGTGTTGGGCGAACACCTGGATGTTCGGGTTCGGGTCCATTCGCCGAACATGGGCCAGATATTCGGCATGTTCGGCCAGAACCCAGAACTCCCCGAACATCCCGCTTTTGGGGGCCCTATGGGGTCGCAGGCATAAGGGGGGAGCATGCCCCGGTCGCGGGGGGGGGGTCGGAAATTCCCCCCACCCCCTCCGCTAGCGCTCCCCCCTCTGCCCGCTTCCCCATAAAAAAGTTTGATGAAAGTACCGGTGGCTGGCCTGGCAGTAGAGTGAGTGAGGAGGAGGAGTCCGGAGAGTGACGCGTTGAGGCCGGGCAGCGGGCGGTTCAGCGTTGTACCCTTGTGGTACTTCCGCCCTTTCTCTGACCTCACGTCCTCTACGTGATGACGCATACGAGGGTACGCGTGATGCGTACCCTCGTATGCAGAGGACGTGAGGTCAGAGAAAGGGCGGAAGTACCACAAGGGTACTACCGCTGAACTGCCCGCTGCCCGGCCTCAACGCGTCACTCTCCGGACTCCTCCTCCTCACTCACTCTACTGCCAGGCCAGCCACCGGTACTTTCATCAAACTTTTTTATGGGGAAGCGGGCAGAGGGGGGAGCGCTAGCGGAGGGGGTGGGGGGAATTTCCGACCCCCCCCCGCGACCGGGGCATGCTCCCCCCTTATGCCTGCGACCCCATAGGGGGGCAGTATTCGGCCGAACAGGGCCCTGTTCGGCCTGTTCGGCTGGGCATTAAGCTGTTCGGGCGAACCCGAACTAAAAAGGCCGAACACCATGAGGTGTTCGGCCGAACTCGAACATCACCCGAACAGGGTGATGTTCTGCAGAACCCGAACAGTGGCGAACACTGTTCGCCCAACACTACTCCTGTGTCCTGCCTGGATTAGGTAGGACTCTGCTGTGTGTAGCATAGAGTGTGGTGCTGCCTCCTGTGTCCTGCCTGGATTAGGTAAGACTCCGCTGTGTGTAGCAGAGTGTGGTGCTGCCTCCTGTGTCCTGCCTGGATTAGGTGAGACCCCGCAGTGTGTAACATAGAGTGTGGTGCTGCCTTCTGTGTCCTGCCTGGATTAGGTAAGACCCCGCTGTGTGTAGCATAGAGTGTGGTGCTGCCTCCTGTCTGGATTAGGTAAAACTGTTGTGTGTAGCATAGAGTGTGGTGCTGCCTCCTGTGTCCTGCCTGGATTAGGTAACATGTGTACACTCTGAACTTGTAACCGGAAGGAGGAGGGGAATAATGCGGCTAACAGCAATGCTCTTGGGGACATTGATGGACACCTAATGACATTGTGTAGCTGGGAGTGGGGTGGGTCCTGGGAGTCTGCTTGCAGGCTGTGGGGGGCATTGCTAAAGGTGCCCCCCAAGTTACTTTTGCACCCGGGCCCCTTTGTAGCTAGAACGGGTCCTGGCTACTTGAACCACTTCTGAATTTATTTCAGCAAAATGTCATGTGCAAATCTTTACAACTCTGGGCAACCAATCAAAATTCATCTTTCCTTTCCTCCGCCTGCCGTGTAATTTGCACACAAATACCCAACATTTCCCTAATCCGAGCATGGTTTCCACTTAGCGATAGAGCGCAGGAAGGAGGGGCTGCATTTAGAATAAATAGTTTTGCAGCCGTCAGATGAGGAGACGCTTGATTGGCCAGCGGTGGGATTAGTCTCGTGTGATATGCGGTGACTCGACGCTCGGTGGAGTCGGACGATGCGGCAGAATGGAAAGTCTCTGGCTAATCCGCTCACAGATGAAGTTTATGAATTTCCAGAAGGATAACTTCGGACGGGGATCTGGCAGAAAAATCTCTATATTAGAATAATGTGGCACTTTATATCGCGGGAGCGACCGCCGTATGCCGGAGACCTAAACCGAGAGACTAATCCAGCCCAACTCACAATGTTTTAAACGTTTTAGATAAAAAGACATCACTCTCTAATTTACGGGATTCAACTTTTAGTCCAAACCAGTATTACACACCTTTTAAAGAGAATCTGTACGAAAAAAAGCCCCTGGGGGTACTCACCTCGGGTGGGGGAAGCCTATGGATACTATCGAGGCTTTCCCCGTCCTCCTGTGTCCCACGGTGGTCTCGCTGCATGTCCAGGAACGGTGGCAAAGGTAAATATTTACCTTCCCGGTGCCAGCGCTCTCAGCTCGGAAATAGGCAGAAATAGCCGATCCCAGTGGGGTACGCTATACTGAGAGCCTCCAGCGCCGGCGGGGTAGAGCGGACCCGACTGAGATTGGCTATTTCCGAGCAGAGAGCCGCAACAGCGCCACCCGCTGGAGCCAGGGAAAGGTAAATATTGCACAGCCTGACTAATTGTTGGCTGTGCATTCCGTGGGCCAGAGCGAGACCGCCGTTGGGCAGAGGAGGACGGGGGAAGTCTTGATAGGATCCAGAGGCTTTCTCCTCCCGAGAGCATTACCCCCCCAAGGACGGGTTTTTTTCCGTACAGAGTCTCTTTGAAGAGGGACTTAAAAGGAAACCAGAGATGAACGCTTTGGCACAAAATAAACATATCCCCCGATAGATTTCACAAAATAAAAACTATACCTGGTATTTTTGCCGCTCTGTTATGCCGGTTTTTGTGTTTTTTTTAAAGAGAACCCGAGGCGGGGTTCTTCCATCACAATCCGCATACAGAGGCTGGGTCTGTCTATAAAGCCCAGCCTCTGTTGCTAGTTAGTTTCCTCCAAAGCCTCCCCTGCACTCAGCCAGACCCCAAAGAACACAGCTGCGCTATGCGGCTGTGTTTACCTCACTAACGTCAGTCTCTCGGCCGCTCCCCCGCCTCCTGAATCGCTCCGGTCCCCGCCCGCGTCCCTTCCCTCCAATCAGCGGCGAGGGAAGGGACGTGGGCGGGGACCGGAGCGATTCAGGAGGCGTGGGAGAGCGGAGACTGACATTAGTGAGATAAACACAGCCGGCTGCGACACGCTGCTCGGCTGTGTTCTATGGGGGTCTGACAGCGCGCAGGGGGGGCTTTGGAGGAAACTAAATAGCAACAGAGACTGGGCTCTATAGGCAGACCCAGCCTCTGTATGGCGATTGCGATGGAAGAACCCCGCCTCGGGTTTTCTTTAATAAGACTCCATGCAAAACACTGTTCATCAGAAAAAGATATTATTTAGTGGGCTGTGTGCAAAATGAAATCACCGTTTCTAAAAACCTCTTATGACTAACAGATATAGATAAAAAAAAACGTTTTTCAATATACCTTTACATTAGCAGCTCCTCCCATCTCATCACTGTTCTCTGTAATGCTGCAGTATACATAGCTGGAAAGCAGAGCCAGAAGGGGGCAGGCTTGGGCTTGAAAAGACATCAGAGAAGACAGACTCAGCTATAATGACTCAGCTATAATGATTCTTGAGCAAAGCCAGACTCTGGATGCTCAGTCAGGGATTTTATCAGGGCTGATAACAAGCAGGCTGAGCAGTGAATGATGAAACAGAGAGCAGCGTAGGTGTTTTCTCTAATGTTCTCACTGATATATATGGTAAATACACGAGGGTGCTTTGTCTCTGGTTCACTTGAACCCATGATTGAACATCATTCCAATCAGTAGCTGATTGTGTCACACTTGCCACTTTAAGAATCCAGCGGCAACTCCTTTGTTGCTGGTGGACACTGGGGATTGGAGCTCTCTTAGTTGGCGGGGCCACGTCTTGCTAAGCATGCGCCATTAGCTTCATTGTGCTGGAATAGGGGGTGCAGCCACAGCACTGGTGCGAAGGTCAGGGTATTTAAACTCTGACCTATCACTGCACAGAGCTGTTGCTTTGACACAGCCGCACCGTGCATCCACGCCATCCCTAGTCTGCCTTGTCATGCCAGTCTGCCCTGTCACGTCAGTCTACCCTGTCATGTCAGTCTGCCCTGTCACGTCAGTCTACCCTGTCACGTCAGTCTACCCTGTCATGTCAGTCTGCCCTGTCACATCAGTCTACCCTGTCACATCAGTCACGTCAGTCTACCCTGTCACTTCAGTCATGTCAGTCTGCCCTGTCACGTCAGTCTGCCCTGTCACGTCAGTCTGCCCTGTCACGTCAGTCTGCCCTGTCACGTCAGTCTACCCTGTCATGTCAGTCTGCCCTTGCACGTCAGTCTACCCTATCATGTCAGTCTGCCCTGTCACGTCAGTCACGTCAGTCTACCCTGTCACGTCAGTCTACCCTGTCACGTCAGTCTGCCCTGTCACATCAGTCTGCCTTGTCAGCACAGCCTATCCACTATGTCCCGTCCAGTCAGTCCTAGTACTTTGGTATTTATTCTCCTTCCCAATAGGCAAGGTAACCCCTTCTGTTCTTCCCATCTCTGGTGGGGCAGTCCTAGGGGTCTTGACCTGGTGAGCACCAGGCAGCAAAGTAGTCAGCAGCCACCCATTAGGGGTGACGCCCATCATCCCTTACGGGTTGCGCTGCTGAAGACCCGTGCTTAATTAGATTCCCCGCCCTGGGACTGCCCGTATATCTATTACCAGTGCCGAAATTAACAGAACCCTGATACTGATACCCTCATTCCCATGAGACCTCTTTACCTTTTCTCATATAGATCGCCAGGGAGGTCTGTATGGCTGATATTGTGGTAGGTTTTCTTTGGGCAGTACTTTTTGCTAAGAATTATTTTATTTTCTGTAATGATCCGCTCAGCTGGCTGCACAGGCAGCCAGCTGTTTGACCATTCCTTATGTCTGAGCGATGCAGGTCTCTGGAAAAGAGACCTGGCTTCATCTTACAACTTTCTGAGTTGCATACATGCAAATTGCCCAGCTGTCTCCTTTGAGGGCTGGCAGTATATAAGCCTTCTGCTGACCAGAAGGCTTTGCTGGTCATAACGGTTTGTAACACACTCCTGGAGTGTCAGCCTTCTCTGTTGGATTGTTAGCTATCTTAGAGTAATTCTGGGGGCTGTATTAGACACCCCTCTAGTTCAGTCAGGTTGTATATTTGTATTGCCTGTTCTGTTTGTCTGTGGGGTGCTAACCAGAGCAGCGGTTGCTACTGGTAGCTCCTTCTGTTTCTATACTTGGATCACACTTGCTCTGGCGGAAAGAGCAGTGGATCCTGCTAACTCTGTTTCCCTATTTAGATCGCACTCGCTCTGGCGGAAGAGCGGTGGATCGTATCTCTCACTTATTCCTGCTTTCATTTATCTGTCTTGTCTGATACGAACGCTTGCTGTAGGCTCGGTGAGGTAACCGTTAAGCAAGCGCTCGCGTTCTCTGTTTCGTGTTTGGGTAGCGGGGGTTAGTTAGGCGTGCTTGTCTCTGTTGTGCTTAACATGCGGAGATCGCGCTGTAAACGCGTTCGCTGTTGCGAATGAGTGCGGTGTTCACGTTTAGTTAGCATTTGTTATTTTACTTATCTTCTCATTGTATGATTTGCTGTGCCTTTGCTACTCTCGTGCCCTGTCTTGCTTTGGCCTTGTGTCACCTCTGGCAATCGCCTCTCTCGCGATTGCGTTCCTACTTCGCATCTGCTGTTGTGTGTGCACCGTCATGGGTTGGCGACTAGATTGGTGCACATACATACATTCTGTCCCTGTGCTCATTCTCATTCACAATCGCTTCTCTTGCGATTGCGTTCTCCTCTTCGTACAATTCCTATCTGGCGTCTGTGGCAGGGCAGAGGATCTGTTCCTCTACACTCCACAGCTCCATCTGTCAACAGGAATTTCCCTCTACAGGTGCGTTGCTCCTTTTGCTGGGTTCTCTCAAATTATACGCTTGTGGAGTATTTCCGCAGTGTCAGCGCACGTCCTGTGCGCTGACCACGGAGAGAATTCCACAATCATTACATTTTCCCTGCGAAAAAGAAGAAAAAAAATCATCATTTCTCAGCTTTCAGCCATTCTAGTTTAAAAATAAAATGTGCTATTATAGATAAAACCCACACATTTTATTTCTCCATTTGTCCCATTTATTACTATTAAATTGTGTCTCTTGTACAATGTAATATTTTATTTGGAATTAAAGGTGTTCTATTTCCGTTTAGTGATTCTTTTTTTTTCTTTTACTATAACAATAATTCTAATAATTTTATATATTGTTACATACAACAATAACAATAATATAACAATAAAAATAACAGTAATATACCCTTATGACATATGTATATATATATAAAAAAGTCCATACGTTAACTATCTATGTATTTTTTTTTTGAATACTCATGTATGTAATTCTATATAGAAAAGTGTGTGGGTGCATTTTAACTTTTTGGCTACAAGATGGTGCTACACTTAAACAGTACATCATAACTATTAAAAGATGGTGCTACACTTAAACAGTACATCATAACTATTAAAGGAAACCAGAAACGTCAATTTTTTTTACTATTTCTGCACGGAGGGGGCTGCCTGATGGGGGGGAGGGCATCTGGCTATGAATTCTTGGAGGGAGGGGGGATATGCAAAGGAGGGTATACATATTTACTGGGAAATTGGTCAAAATTTAAAAATAATGACTTTTTTTTATTCCCCCCCCCCCCCCCCTTTTCCCATTAAAATGCATAGAGAGGAACATTTTATTTGGGACCAAATACCCCCCAATGAAAGCTTAGTTTGTCTTGAAAAAAACGATATATAGATCACTTAAGTGGCACGAGTACAGATTAAGTTATTGGCAATTAAACAGAGACATCGTTAAAGCGACAAAACTGCTCTGGTCAATAAGGGGAAAACAAGGTCTGGATGCAAAGTGGTTAAGATCCAGTACTATAGTATACTTTATGTGCTTGAGTAGTATGACCGTTTCTGATATAGTAAACCACTTTTACCGGTCCCTTGGAGTTTACTATAGAGGGATCCTCCTGTCTGTGCAACAAGATTAAACAGGGCCGGCCCTAGACTTTTTGCCTCCTGAGGCAAATTTAGGAGAAAATTTCTGCCGCACCAACCCCCCTAGTGGGTGCGGGGGGCGGCCACCGAGCCGGAGGGGTAGCGGGCAGGTCGGGGTTATTGGTCCTAGTGGTGGGGAGGGGGGTTGGACCCCCCCTCCTTCGCCTGAGTCCCCCGATCTGCGCTCCCCTCCAGCTGTAATTAGGAAGCAGCTGCTTGCAGATCGTAAGTGGCATGGGCGGGGAGGACTCACCTTATCCGCGTTCCATCGTGTGCTCCACTGACGTCACTTCCTGCATCACCGTCAACTTACAATACAGTGGGCGGCGATGCAGGAAGTGACGTCAGTGAAGCGCTCGCTGGAATGCGGAAAAGGTGAGTCCTCCCCGCCCGTTGCCTCTTACGATCTGCAAGCGGCTGCTTCCTAATTACAGCTGGAGGGGAGCGCAGATCGGGGGACCCAGGCGAGGGGGGGGGGGTCCGACCCCCCTCCCCACCGCTAGGCCCAATACCCCGACCTGCCCGCTACCCCTCTGGCTCGGCGACCGGCCCCCCCCCCGGGCGGGTGCCGCCCCTAGAAGTTTGCCGCCTGAGGAAAATGTTTCACCCCGCCTCATGAGCGGGCCGGCCCTGAGATTAAACTATATACACTTTATTTTTGAAGATTCAGCTTCCACTGTTTCTTTACTCTATCAGTGTGTCGGCAATCCATCTCATAAATATTTTCCTGTAATCGTTTTTCTTCCAGCGATTCCTCTTTCGCCCTCGCTCAGCTCGCTCTTCACCCGCTCATCGTACTCAAACACCTTTAAAGTTAGAAAAGTTGTTTGTTAACCTGGGCTGGCCATAATTCATTGTAAAAATCCCATTATGTTCGGTTACGGAAGACTGAATTTAATGTACTTAAAGATGTGCTAGGCCTCTACCACCGCGCTTTTATAGGGGGGACATTATACGCTCCATAAACAGAGCAATTCATTACATGTGTCATCGTCTCGGGACGCCGTTAATTGCCGGAGATGCCTAATTGTAATGGGCTGACGTGACAACAACGGGAACGATCCAAGGAAGGATGCAGCACCTGATATGAAAGTGTCACATTTCATGTTCTAATATTCTGTGCTCCGTGTTTAGCTGAACACACAGGTGAGGGAGAAGTTAATAACATTAATGCAGCAGTAATTCACAGATTTATCTCAATATTCCCCTCCTCGCGCTGCTGTTTGCACACAGCTACAAAGTAGCAATTACCAGTTTACAAGCCGCAGTAATAATGAAGTTAATGTGTTTCTGGGGAAGAGGCGTCATTTGCGCGGCACATGGGGGAGGGGATGGGTGACACCTAGATCTCAGCGCTGCAAGATCTCAGCAAGGCGGTGATAGGGGTGAGAAGTCTGGTGGCGAGGAAAGTGTCGTCCTTTATGAGTCGAAGCAAACCTGAACTGAAAATTAGAAGTCAAAATAAACATACACACCTAATACTTACCTCCCGTGCCGTCTACTCAACAATCTATTCTCTTCTAGGTCCTGTTTGACCATTGTAATTGATGGAATTCTCCATCCTCCATTTTGAAAATTCCGGTTACCTCATAACAGTTTCCTGGTCAGCACACTGTTAAACTGAAATATTGCCATAGGGAAACATGGACATTACCTTGTTTAGGGCCTGAGCCCACTAATGCAGTTGTATCCGCTTCTGTCCACCTTTCAGCATCTCTAATTGATGTGTAACTGAAAAGCGGACACAACTGCATCAGTGGGCTCAGGCTCTAATCAGTAGCTCCCAACTGTCCTTCTTTCGGAAGGACAGTCCCTCTTTGGGAACCCTGTCCTTCTTTCCTCCTCATTTGTCCCTCTTTCAGGACTTTGTCCCTCTTTCTATGTAAGTATATATATATACACATTTATCTACTAAAAATGTGTTTGACTCTAAACTTTATTCCCATTCTTTAAATTGATATATTATTACAAATTTTAAAATGTTACTATGAAGGAAAATGAACCAGGCTAGAAAGGACCAGGGTGGTTTGAGTTATAAAACATATTTTTCTCATTAATAAAAATATATCAAATGCTGCGCCTCCTATTCAATACAAGTATTATCAATGACAAACCACAAGTCCACAATGTAACTCCAATGAGTGCTTCCTTCTCCTTATCCTTAGTAGGCGTACAGTCAGTGCGCTGTGTAAAAAAAACCTCTGAGTAGAAATGAAGATAAAAAATAATCCACTGCGCGCTTCCACACCTAAGACCAGATCATATATATAGTGTAATCCTGTTTCAACTATTATTATATGTAACACACATATCCACTGTGCACGTGAAAACTGAGTGTCCACTCGTGATCCCACCACCTCTAGTAAAAGAGCGGCTCACCAGATTGTAGCCACCAGATCAGGGTGGGGTACTCGTTCACTATATGGTACATTAGGTGCATCAATGATCCATATGCAATTTTCCAAACGGTTAGTTTCTTTTATTCCTCAATAAAACACATAAAACTTTCATTGCGCAATATATAACGATAAATAAAACCACACTGCGCTCCTCGCGCCCTCCATACACTTACAAGCTCCCCTTAGGGGTCAGTAGCATGTCACAGCGGCAAGTCTGCTGGGCCTGGTGTGCCTCTCCGAGTCCGTGCGCGGCGTCCCGCTAGGTCCCCTCACGGCGTTCACCTCACCCGAACTTCCGCATACAGTATCAGCGTCAGGCGTACTGGCTCCGCCCTACGCGTTTCGTCACAATGACTCATCAGGGGCTAGCGTTGCCAGTACGCCAGCCGCATAAGTAGTGTCTATCCCGTGACGTCAGCGCCTCCTTCCGCATAGCGCTGCCCTGAGGCTCACCACTGTCACTTGCCATTACAAGCAAACATACAATAAAACTTAAAGTACCTATCTACTCTAATACAGGACCCACTCCTAATTTGACTAGGCATATCCCCCCATTCAGTGTATAAATATATAGTTCTAGCGTCGCTGGGCTGCGCATGCTCAATGGCAACCCATTCACATCCACAGTGCCATCTTGTGGTGATATTTAAACCACATAAGTAATGTCATTACAAGCTCCACATAATTTACAAAAATTACAGACCTATCTGTTTTAATTATGTGGAGCTTGTAATGACATTACTTATGTGGTTTAAATATCACCACAAGATGGCACTGTGGATGTGAATGGGTTGCCATTGAGCATGCGCAGCCCAGCGACGCTAGAACTATATATTTATACACTGAATGGGGGGATATGCCTAGTCAAATTAGGAGTGGGTCCTGTATTAGAGTAGATAGGTACTTTAAGTTTTATTGTATGTTTGCTTGTAATGGCAAGTGACAGTGGTGAGCCTCAGGGCAGCGCTATGCGGAAGGAGGCGCTGACGTCACGGGATAGACACTACTTATGCGGCTGGCGTACTGGCAACGCTAGCCCCTGATGAGTCATTGTGACGAAACGCGTAGGGCGGAGCCAGTACGCCTGACGCTGATACTGTATGCGGAAGTTCGGGTGAGGTGAACGCCGTGAGGGGACCTAGCGGGACGCCGCGCACGGACTCGGAGAGGCACACCAGGCCCAGCAGACTTGCCGCTGTGACATGCTACTGACCCCTAAGGGGAGCTTGTAAGTGTATGGAGGGCGCGAGGAGCGCAGTGTGGTTTTATTTATCTTTATATATTGCGCAATGAAAGTTTTATGTGTTTTATTGAGGAATAAAAGAAACTAACCGTTTGGAAAATTGCATATGGATCATTGATGCACCTAATGTACCATATAGTGAACGAGTACCCCACCCTGATCTGGTGGCTACAATCTGGTGAGCCGCTCTTTTACTAGAGGTGGTGGGATCACGAGTGGACACTCAGTTTTCACGTGCACAGTGGATATGTGTGTTACATATAATAATAGTTGAAACAGGATTACACTATATATATGATCTGGTCTTAGGTGTGGAAGCGCGCAGTGGATTATTTTTTATCTTCATATTTTTCTCATTAAATCTTTATGGTATGCGTGACTAGGGGTGTGATGGGGGCGTGACAGGGGTGTGGCAGGGGCGTGGCTAAAGTGTCCCTCTTTCTCATCTCAAAAAGTTGGGAGGTATGCTGACTGCAACTTATATAAATCTGACAGCAATTGAAATATTTCAGTTCTGACAAAATCTTGTCAGAACTAAAAAGAATCACTGTGAGGGCCCGTTTCCACTGGCCACTGCGCGGGGCTGTGAGATGCGCGGTGGCACTTCGCTGACGAATCCCGGAAGCCATGCCCTGAACAGCCATGGGTTTCGCGGCCTCCTGCACGGAAACTGACGGCAATGTCGGCCGAATTGCTAAGGTAAGCGATTCGGCGCCATCGTTTCCTATGCCAGAGTTTCCCCACGCGGTTCGCCTGCAGGGAAACTCTGTGGATTCGGCCCGGTTTCCGCAGTAGTTGAAACCCTAAGGAAAAAATGGTGAGCTTCAGAGAGCAACTGACAGTGAGGTAAGTATGTCATATTCATTTGCAGGTAAATCGTGTTATTTTTAAATAATATTACTTGGTTCAGTTTTACTTTAAAGGACAACTGAAGTGAGAGGTGTATGGAGGCTGCCATGTTTATTTCCTTTCAAACAATACCAGTTGCCTGGCTGTCCTGCTGATCTATTTGGCTGCAGTAGTGTCTGAATCACACCAGAAACAAGCATGCGGCTAATCTTGTCAGATTTGACAATCATGTCAGAAACTGCTGCATGCTTGTTCAGGGGCTATGGCTAAAAGTATTATAGGGAGAGGGTCAGCAGGGCTGCCAGGCAACTGGTATTGCCTAATTGGAAATAAATAAGGCAGCCTCCATATATCTCTCACTGAAGTTGTCCTTTAAATTATGATGATATCCTGTACTCCATTGATAGGAAAATTATATGCTGCCAGGGTAACCAACACATTACCCCTATTTGAGGAGGTGTGGCATTCCTAATTGGGCTTTAGAGAAAACCTTCACATTTTTTAGTGTACTCAATGATTAAGTGCTCAATCTTGATCAGGTGTGTAGCCCAACTGCACATCAGCCCTTAATACCATGATCTTTACGGAATGTATGATCTCTGATACACCTGACTGTTGTGTTTTGTTTTTTGGGTGGACCTGCACGTGACGTGACCCATTGATGTTTGTCAGATTATATAATAATTTATTTTCCCCTTTTCTGTTTATGCTTCCTTTGATATATACTGATGGCCTTTGGCAGTTGTTTATAGCGTTCACTTGATATCCCTTGCTAGAACTGTGATTTGAGCAGTTTGTATAATGTTGTGAGTAAGTTTCAGGCTGCTTACACACTAAGACGTTACAGGCGCACGTTAGTACGCCTGTAACGCTCCCCCAACGCACAGCAATGTAACACAAGTGGGCTGTTCACACAGCCCACGTTGCGTTACATGTAACGCTGCATGTTGTTCGGAAAGTGCAGCATGCTACGGCGTTAGAGCGGCTATAGCCGCGTTAGACTGTTTGCACATGCGCAGTGTTACGGAACAATAAACAGGTATTGCAATGGATGACCACAGTTTGCAGAAACACTGATACTGAGACAGGAATGTGCAAAAAGGTGTTTTATTAAGGACCAAATCATGCAAATAATATACAACCATATGCAAACAATATATACAGTGAATCTCCCGCAAACCAAACAAAACAGTGTGCACACATATAACCAAAACCCTGACTATCTATCTATCTACAAACGGCATGCAGGAGATATATATGTACAAGCAAATATATATATATATATATATATATATATATATATATATATATATATATATATATATATATATATATATATATATATATATATATATATATATACACATACACAATAACGCGGTATCAAAGGGAGCAGGCAAAGACAGGTCAAAACGGAATAACAGAGTCAGCAACGGGTAATCAGATACAAGCAAGGTACAAAGGAATAGACAGAAGCAGAGTCAGGACTAGCAGAGGTTCAGCAGCAGGTAATCAGATCACAGAGCAGGTACAGGAAACCAGGTATCAAACAACAGAGGTGACCAGAGACTCAGACCTGTAGAAAGGAAGTTCTGGCAATGACTTGCAGGAAGAGGCAGACTTATATAGTCCATGTAACAGGAAGCATCTGGTGGTAATTGCTCAGAGACACATTAGAGGCCTCTGCAGGCCATACAAAGAACTGCAAGTCCTTAAATGTAATGATAAGCCACCTGCTGTAAAACAGGTGTCACCGAAACATTAACCGGAGGCTGCACCAGACAGGAGTTGGATGGAGGCTGCACAGGAGGTAAGATGACTGGAGGCTGCACAAGAGGTGAGATGACTGGAGGCTGCACAAGAGGTGAGATGACTGGAGGCTGCACAGGAGGTGAGATGACTGGAGGCTGCACAGGAGGTGAGATGACTGGAGGCTGCACAGGAGGTGAGATGACTGGAGGCTGCACAGGAGGTGAGATGACTGGAGGCTGCACAGGAGGTGAGATGACTGGAGGCTGCACAGGAGGTGAGATGACTGGAGGCTGCACAGGAGGTGAGATGACTGGAGGCTGCACAGGAGGTGAGATGACTGGAGGCTGCACAGGAGGTGAGATGACTGGAGGCTGCACAGGAGGTGAGATGACTGGAGGCTGCACAAGAGGTGAGATGACTGGAGGCTGCACAGGAGGTGAGATGACTGGAGTAATAGAAGCCGTTGGAGAATATTTGCGTCTGGACTTGGAGACCACTCTGGAAACTGGAGCAACAGCAGGTTCTCTTGATGAGGCTGGATACTGCCAGGACCAAGGTGTGGACCTGATAGCGGTTTGCAAAGGTGCTGATTTGATATGTTTTTTAACTATGGTAGGTTCTGAGTTCTGGACACAGGAGGAGGTAAATGAAAAATGAGCAGGAGACAGAGAGTGGGAACAGAAAGAAAGGATTTCATTCCAAGCAGCAATCAGAGCAACAGCTGATCCGTGCTTACAAAGCTTATGTGTCAACAAAGACTCAGTTGCACGTATACTGGCGGATACAAACGCTTCACTTTTTTCAGAATACCATTCACAAAATCCTTTCATATCTCTTTTCAAAAAATCAAACAAATGGTCAATCTGATCAGAGTTAAACAAAAAATCCAAACGTTCTTTTCTGGAAGACTGACATTTAGGTACTTTAGCTGCAGAGGACTCAGGGTTCTGAACTAGATGAGAGGTAGCCAGAGGGTTAACAGGGGATTTGCATAATGACAGGATTTCAGAATATGCATCAATCAGGGCATGAGCTGACTCAGGCTTACATCTTCTTTCAGACAATAGACTCTCAACCGCACATTTACATCCAGAAACAAATGCAAAGCTTTGCTTAATGTAAAAGTCAAAAAATGCTTTTCTGTCTGTTTTCAAATAACTATGGTACATGTTAACTTGTTCGGAAGTAAAGTCAACCTGGACAGGATTTATAACAGGTAAGGCAAGAGCTGTGGAACCTGCAGAGATAATTCTCTGCCATGCATTTAGCAAAAGAGAGGCTTTCCCATACTTGCATATTACCTTAGTAATCAGGGACTGGAGGGAATCAATGCAAGCCTGCACGCTCTGTTTATCTTTGCCTGAGTAGTAATCAAGAAAACATTCCCTGTCATCCTCAAACAAATTAATTAGAGCTTCTATGGCATAGTTGTCAAAAGGTGGTTCATAATCGCTGACTATACTTCTGTCATAATCCGGTTGCAAACAAACATTTGTTATTTTGGGGTGTACAAGGTCATTCCAGATCCTGGCTAAATTTTCAATATCTTGGGTGCTAAAGATCCCCAATTTAACATAACTATAGGCCTGGAAAATTAGCTGCTGTAGTTCAGCCTTAGAAAAACCAGCAAATTCAGCACGGCATTCAATCTCTTCTTCATCAGCCAGCAAAACATAATAGTACATTTGTTGCGGATCCATTTTTGGACACAACAGGTATCAGTGCACAGTATGTCTGCAGTGGTCAGTATAATGGCCAGAACTTACTGTTACGGAACAATAAACAGGTATTGCAATGGATGACCACAGTTTGCAGAAACACTGATACTGAGACAGGAATGTGCAAAAAGGTGTTTTATTAAGGACCAAATCATGCAAATAATATACAACCATATGCAAACAATATATACAGTGAATCTCCCGCAAACCAAACAAAACAGTGTGCACACATATAACCAAAACCCTGACTATCTATCTACAAACGGCATGCAGGAGATATATATGTACAAGCAAATATATATATATATATATATATATATATACAATAACGCGGTATCAAAGGGAGCAGGCAAAGACAGGTCAAAACGGAATAACAGAGTCAGCAACGGGTAATCAGATACAAGCAAGGTACAAAGGAATAGACAGAAGCAGAGTCAGGACTAGCAGAGGTTCAGCAGCAGGTAATCAGATCACAGAGCAGGTACAGGAAACCAGGTATCAAACAACAGAGGTGACCAGAGACTCAGACCTGTAGAAAGGAAGTTCTGGCAATGACTTGCAGGAAGAGGCAGACTTATATAGTCCATGTAACAGGAAGCATCTGGTGGTAATTGCTCAGAGACACATTAGAGGCCTCTGCAGGCCATACAAAGAACTGCAAGTCCTTAAATGTAATGATAAGCCACCTGCTGGTGGATAGTGGAAGTCCAGGGCAGTCCAACTCAATACCACCACCAGCAGGCAGGAGATGATACAATATGAATCGTAACACGCAGTGGGGGGCGGAGAGGAGACGGGGAGAGCCAGCTACAGTAGCCGCGCACATGGCTACTTAATATTCACTGCACTGGCGGCTGCTGATTGGCCGGCGGGACCACGTGATGCGGAGTGTCTCGCTCCGCATCACGTGGTCCCGCTGGCCAATCAGTGCCACTCTGGGAGACATTATAGGAATCGAGCCGCCTAACTCGGCTCACTCTACCGTCCTCACTTGCAGCACCATACGTTGTGTTAGGTGCACGTTATGCGACCTTAATGTAGCACCTAACGCAACGTCTTGGTGTGCAAGTAGCCTAAAGCTTTGTTCACATCTAAAATCGAAATCGCTGACGCCAGCGATTCTCGATTTTTTGCAATTGTTTTCCGCCTCCCAGCACTCCACTGTGTGCTTCGATTTTGTACAAAGCGCTTTTGTAAACGCTTTTGCAGAGCGATTCCGTTTTTTCACTTCCTGTCAGGAAGTGAACTCTTTCACCCAGAAATGAATAAATACGATGTATTTATAGTATTCATAAAAGCGCAAGCGCAATAGCCGGATAAAGTGATTTGTAAGCATTTTGCGCTTTTCCTATAGCTTCCACTGTAGCAAAATCGCCATAACAATGGTACTTGCAGCGCTTTGCTGAGCGGAAATCGGACGAAGCGCACCGATATGAACTGTCCCATAAGGAATCATTGCACTAGCGATTTCAGGGCGTTATTAAAAATCACCAGCGCTAAAAAAACCCCGCAAAACACCCTAGGTGCGAACAAGCCCTAACTGGTTGTTTTGATGTATCTGCCTCAAATAAAGTTTCTTTTGATCACTAAAGGAGAACTCTACTCACTGACATTCACTGACCTTGACTGTATACACATTTTATACATTTTAAGAAAACTGACAGCATGGGGGCCCCCCCTCCTAACCCTGTTAAACCCCCTTTTTTTTGTTTACCACCTCCGGTGCCCTGAATACCATGCCCATTTCCCACATTCTGAACACTTTTTTGCCCATGGTCCCAATTATTCATGCTCCATCAGGTTTACTTCCCTTACTTTCTATACAGGGGTACTAGGTACCTATTTTCCGAATAACGCATATTCAACACTTCCTGCATTACTTTAGCAGTTCCCACACTCTGAACTCAATCAGTGCAGGACATCCTTTCCTTATACCTTTACATGCCCATTTTTCATACTTTGGGCATCACTTCCTCATTTCTTTTTTTCCACACACTCTGAACCTTTCCATGCCAGGTTTCAGACTATATTGGTTCAATTTCCCCAATACACTACATTCGTGTTTATTTTCACTCAATTCCTCTTTCCCACACTCTGAACAGGCACTGTTAATAATAGCCTGTCCAACACCACATTTTCATCCTTCCCATTTCCCACATTCTGAACTTTTTTTGCTTGTTGACTTTTGATTCCTTCCCTCACTCTGTACAGCTCTGTCCAACACCACATTTTCATCCTTCCCATTTCCCACATTCTGAATGTTTTTTGCTTGTTGACTTTTGATTCCTTCCCACACTCTGAACATTCATGTCCTGACACATTCCCACACTCAGAACATTACCCATAACATTAACTTTGGTGCTACTGACACATTCCCTGATGACAATCTTTTGAATTAGTTAGCATATTTAACAGGTCAAAAGGTCACTTCATATTCTAATTCATATATCTTCTTGGTATCACGTCTCACTTTCTAGCTCAGTTGGGGCTTTCATGTTGCACTTATGAGACGTAGATTGTCTTTTCCATTACCCTACTGGGCTGCACGCTGCATTTTATTAGGCACTAACACTTAACTATTTCATGCACTCTTGCAACTTATGTCTTATGTATTGTTGAAAGACAGTAAATCATTGTATTGTATTAATTTTTTATTGCAATCTCCTTATGATTCCTTTGAATATTACTGTATTTGATGTTTTTTACTCAATGTATTGTTAATATATGAATTTTAATTTTGAGTGACCTTTTGTACATTCATTTTTGAATAGATCTTTAGATGTTATTTATGAGATTACCTGTATTTTATTAAATTGTGGCCAGAACATGCTGTCATGCAGCTCTTCCTCAGCCTTTCTCTCCTTTGGGGTTTTTACCTCCTCTTTTAGGATGTTATAATCTTTCCTATGATATAAATTTTTAATAAAGGGCTATACATTAATCACCTTAGTGCGACCCTTGGCTTTCTTTTCTTTTTGATGGTAAGGTATTCCTTCGCCTGCTGCACAAGGTGTTTGAGACTTCCATATATATATATTTACAAGTATTCAGGAAGTGCACTGCTGAGCTGACCATAGTTTTTGCTTTGCTAAAGAGATTTATGATAGAGGTCTGAGGTCAGGATACCTCCCTCCAGGGACACCGTGGAATCCAAAAATGGAACTCGGTTTCATTCATAAGCGATATTAAATTCAAATCACGTACTGAATTGATCTTAGTGTGCAACAAGAGGTAGGAGAACCCCAGGAGGCATAAAATATTGAACACAATGAGAAATTGAGGTGCCTTACCTCAATGATGACGCCACTCTCTGGGGCACTTGATATTTGGCTATATGCCACACCCGGGTTTGAATTTTGGCCTGAAGAAGTGGACGTTTGGGCTCACGAAACGTGTTGCCCAGTGCTAATAAACATTTTTCCTGTACCTAATTGTTGTCATCATTTAGGTAAGCCACCTCAATTTTTAATTGTTTTATTTTTTTTTCAATATATTATCCATCCTGGGCGCCTCTTACCCCTTGTTGCATATTGTACCCCTCCTCCTGGGGGATGACCTCCCCTAGAATTTTTGCTAATTGGGTACTTGGTCTCGTTTTCTAAGAGAGCGACCGATAGATCGTGTACCTGTGTGGAGACCATTATTATCCAAAAACCTTTATTGGTTGGTTGCTCAGCTTTGCAACCCAACTTTGTGAGTACAACAACCTCCAACTGATTTTCTGTTGTATATCTCCCAAACATACTATACAATCTGGGCTCCCGGAAGTGGAGGTCCGAAATTTTGCATTAAAATTCACAATTATGCATCGTAATCGAAATGCGAAATTTTCAGAGAAAATTTTAATTAAATTAGTATGAAACCGTAATATTTCATAATTTATTTTCACAAAACTTTGCATAATTTCATGTCGACTTTAGCGGTTAATAGCAAAGCCCCATACATGTTGTTGCTACCAAAATTGCTCCATATGTTAAGGTGAATCATTTTTCAAAAAGATTTTATAGTTTTGGAGAAAATCAATTTTAAAACTGTTAAGAAAAATGGTTTTTAAACTGTCATTTTTCAGAGTTAAAAAATCATTTTTTTCTTTGCATTTTTAAATCGATTTTCTCAAAAGCTACAATGTCTTTTTGGAAATTTCTTTTTCTGACTTGTACCCACGATTCTCCTTAACATATGTAGCAATTTTGGTGTCAATAGCATGTATGGGGGGTTTGCTATTCACTGCCAAAGTCGGCGCGCAATTATACAAAAATGACGCAAAATTACGAACAACAATACAAAATCATTTAAATTTACATATAGTAATTACGTATATTGGTAAAATATACGATCCTCACTAGCTCCCGGTGTCTCTGTGTTTTGTTTGTAATGTTTTTTCCTTATCCTGTTAAAGTCTACCTGATCCTGTCATGAAATCTGGTTGAACTCGATAAACGTATGTCTTTTTTTAACCCAAATAACTATATATGTAACTATGGAACATGCTAACAGAGAGTCAACTTTGTCCTGCCAGATCATGAATACATCATCTATATAGCGCTACCACATAACACATTGAACATTCCACAATTTCCTTACAAGTGAGCAGGGGAGCAGCAATAGGGATCAATGGCTGTGTAGCATTCCTCTGCACTGCGCAAATGGAGTTCAACTAATCCCCAATAGAGTTCTCCTTAAATCTACCAGGATTGAGTTTGCAGTGTGGAAGGATTCAATGACTATCCATCCACTTAACTTTTGATTGGAAAGGGATCAATGGGCTTGCCATATTAGGCCATAATCAACTCATGTATGCGTTACTTTACTCTTGTATCAGCATTTTTTATCTATTTTCAAGGCAAGAGCCTAGCGAGAAAAAGCCTGAGAAGCCCTGTTGTTGACGTCTAGGTGAGAGATAATGCAGAGGCGTAGCTGTGGGACAGCAGGGGGGGGACATATGTCCACGGTTGCAGCACTTTGAGGGTTCTCAGCGTGGCCGACACACCCCCACGTGCGTGAGAGGCGGCTCGTTGGCTGCCCAAAGTGCCCCTGCTTCTCTCGCTTCCTGCCTCTGCATAACAGCAGAAGACTCGCTGGCTCCAACGTTCCAGTGATGACGTCATCTTTCCTCTGCAGCATCCTCTCCTTGGCAACAGCGATGTCATGTGACAAGAGACACTGCTGTTACCAAGGAAACGACGCTGGGCGCTTCAGAGGAGAGATGTCGTCTTTGCTGGAACATTGGAGCCAGTGAGTCTTCTGCTGTTATCAACACATTTGGTTATCTAAAGGGTGGCAAATCTGACTGTCTAAATGGGGGAAGGGGGCACATTTAGCTATCTAAAGGGGGGAGGGCACATCTGGCTATCGAAAGGGGGGCACATCTGGATATCGAAAGGAAGGCACATCTGGCGATCTAAAGGGGGGCACATCTGGCTATATGAATGGGGGTAGGGGCACATTTGGCTATCTAAACAGGGGGAAGGGGGGCAGATCTGGCAATCTAAAGTGGGGGCACAGCTATCTATAGGGGAGAACATCTGGCTATTTGAACAGTGGAAGGGGGAACATTTGGTTATCTAAAGGGAGGCACATCTGGATATCTGAATGGGGGCAAATTTGGATATCTATAAGGGGGGAAGGGGGGCATATCTGGCTATCTATATGGGGTAAGGGAGAACAGCATTTGTGCATTTGGCTCAACCCATGGCAATGCCAACATTCTAATGTGTGACCACACCCATTTTTTGTCCCTAGACACTGAAAACACTAGCTACGCCTCTGAGATAATGGCGGCAAACCAAGACTTTTGAGGCCTCCTGAAGTTTGTCAAGAACAAATTTTGGAGTTGTTGACCTAGGACCTTTAATCTACCATGAATGTGAAATCATGGCATGTTCCAAAGAGATTGAAAATACTAATTCACTTTAGTAATATCGCACCTCTCATGCCTATTATTTTGTTTATACTTAGCTGTCCAAAATAATTCGGAGTCACACACACATTTTTAATGTATTCAACAGAATACTTCATCCGCTTCCAAGATATACGATTTTAATAGGGCCGCAGCAGCAGCAGCGTAGGATTCTGGGTAGCAGGTGTGAGATACAAAACAATTTAGGAAACCTATCAAATGACAGAAATGCAGAAGACTCTATCCGCTCCGAGCTTCATTACAATTAAACTGCATAATTTATTTAGCAACACCTCAGAACGCAACAGCATAAAATAATTCCTTCTGAAGGCGGAAGCGGAGAAATGCAAAAACCTGACCCAGAGACGGGAAATATTATTCTTTGACGGCAAATATGCAAAACGGCACGAAGAGAAAAACGTACGGAATTAATGATTTCATCCACTGGAATGTGTCAGCCCCTCAACCAACTTTCAAAGCCATTTGGAGCCTCACACGTTCATTAGTACCGCGAGTGCTGCTCGAATTTCACCGACTCCTCCTTCGAGAGAGTCACTGCGCCTCCGTAACCGGGGAAGGCAGAATTTTTTTACCATAAATTTAATTGCATCTTGTTATAGCCAAAGATTGATTTAAAAAAAGAAAGAAAAAGAAAACTCATCGAAGGAATACCTAACAGAAATACGAAAAAAAAAAACACCTTACATTGGAGAAGACATTTAAAACCTGTCCCGGTTCATTATAGATGCAAATAACACTTTGGAAACAATTACCTGTAGCATAAAAAGTCTGCCAGATGAGGCTGAAATACAGCGCTAGCGATCGGATGGGAGTTATAGGACCCCCAGGCAACGCCATATATCACAACGGGATGGCAAAATATTTCATAATTACATCAATAGACGGTGGCGATCACCATTTATATGCTAATGGCGGCAATACGGGGCGGCTCACGGGCAAGCCGTGGAATCAGTCAGCCTTTTAATTGTCATATGTCTTTGGGGGCCAGTTTTATTCAATCTTTAGCTATAAACCTTGTGTGGGTCGTTAACCATTTAGTGGCAAGCCGTACGTGTTATTGAAGGCATGGGGATGAGGTGGGAATAGGAGGGGACAGCTTGTGGCTTGTTCAATAATATAATCCCATGGAGTTCTTTATTAGGGATATAATGCAAATGCTGGATAAGGCCTTAAAGAGACTCTGTAACAAAATTTTCAGCCTTATTTCTTCTATCCTATAAATTCCTATACCTGTTCTAATGTGGTCTGGATTACTGCAGCCTTTTCTAGTTGCATTGTCTAATCTTCTTTCCTTTGTCATACTTTGTCGACCCAGGGAGGAATGTGCTGCCTCTGATGTGATGGGGCGAAGTTATGCACGCCCCCTCCACGCCTACCTCTGCTCTCCTGTGTGCTGTGTGTATGAATCCCAGGTAAGGTCTCTGCTCACAGCCAGCGTGTCTGCAGGCATAGGAGCTGTGACCTTGTGAACAGCTGTGAGTGCAGAGCAATCAGTGCAGAGCTCAGACAAGCAGCTAAGGCAACACTGGGAGTAAAATTCCAGCAGTCAATTCAGGCTTGAGAGGAGCCACTGCAAACAGGCACCTGCTCTGATAATGTATTTCCTGTTTGGCGGCCATTTTCATTGTTTACAAAAACAATGAATAAAACAGTGATTTTATCACCAAGAAAGCAGCGGGGAGCAGCGAAAAAAATGTCACAGAGGGGGCTAGGAGAAGACAACCATAAGGATGGTACTTTTATTTATGTAAGATTTTCACAGTACAGATTCTCTTTAATTTCCACTCAAAGTTATTTCTCCTGGCCTGCGTTCCACAAGAAGGTTCAGTCTGCACCAGATTTATGATCCTGGGGGTCACCAGAGGTGAAACGGGAAATTTGGATATTTGGGTGAAGTGCCCATTAGTTGTAGTTGCAGATTCTATGGAGGGGGGCCCCGGCGGCTGTTATTTTAACAGGTGCCTCAAGTGCCCAAATTCCCCTTTGGGGAGACAGTCAACATTGGTAGAGATGGCCCGAACGGCGAACTTCCGGTGGTTCGCGTTCGCCATCTAAGGCAAACTTTTCCAGAAGTTCGGTTTGCCCCCATAATGCACCATTAAGGTCAACTTTGACCCTCTACATCACAGTCAGCAGGCACATTGTAGCCAATCAGGCTACACTCCCTCCTGGATAGGGATGATCGGAAAGAGCAAATTCCGTTCTGCCGGAATTCGCGGATTCCGCCAGCGCTGAATTCTGTTGCTATGAAAATTCCGCCTGATTTTTTCGCAATTCCGCGGAATTCCAGATTCCGGCGGAAAAATTTAAATAATCGCAAATGGAACCTTGTTTATTCCATATGGTAGCCCATAGACCCTATTAACTATTCCCTTAGTCCTTTTTCTCCTGCTCCCGGAGGGAGGAGGGTCTCATCTTCCAGGGAATTGTCGGATTTCAAAAGCCAGCTTACATACCTTGGCTGGGAATTGAACCCAGGTCTAGTGCTTGGTATGCAGCTCTCTTCACCACTATACCACCACCAACACTACATGCTGAAGCCAGCCTAGCATGTACCATTATGATATATCCAAGAGAAAAATGAGCTTACTTAGGGATTTGTAGGCTGTCAAAAACCAACTCACATACATTGGCCAGTCCCAGGAATTGAACCCAGGCCTACCGCTCTGTAGGCTGCTATCCTAACCATTATACCACCAACACAACACACTACAATGCTACATGCTGAAGCCAGTCTAGCATGTACTATTGTGATATATCCAAGAGAAAAATGAGCTTGCTTAGGGATTTGTAGGATTTCAAAAGCCAGCTTACATACATTGGCCGGAAATTGAACCCAGGTCTAGTGCTCGGTAGGCTGCTATCCTAACCATTATACCACCAACACAACACACCGCAATGCTACATGCTGAAGCCAGCCTAGCATGTACCATTGTGATATACCCAAGAGAAAAATGAGCTTGCTTAGGGAATTGTAGGATTTCAAAAGCCAACTCACATACATGACTCACAACTCACCTACATACTCACATACAGTACTTCTGAGTACAAGTCAAAAAGAATAATTGTTGAAAAACTCCTTGTAGTTTTTAGGAAAATTGATTTTAAAAATGACAAGAAAACTGTTTTTTTAAACTCAGAAAAATTATTTTGTTTGTGTAATTAAAGTCAATTTTCTCAAAAACTACAAGGTATTATGATATAGCAGGCTGGCTCAGATTCTATCAGTCTCGTATTCGCACAATAATGCTTTTATTTGTCAGAAAAAGTTACATATAGTTACATAGGTTGAAAAAAGACATACGTCCATCGAGTTCAACCAGTACAAAGTACAACTCCAGCCTGCTCCCTCACATATCCCTGTTGATCCAGAGGATGGCGAAAAAACCCTTACAAGGCATGGTCCAATTAGCCCCAAAAGGGAAAAATTCCTTCCCGACTCCAGATGGCAATCAGATAAAATCCCTGGATCAACATCATTAGGCATTACCTAGTAATTGTAGCCATGGATGTCTTTCAACGCAAGGAAAGCATCTAAGCCCCCTTTAAATGCAGGTATAGAGTTTGCCATAACGACTTCCTGTGGCAATGCATTCCACATCTTAATCACTCTTACTGTAAAGAACCCTTTCCTGAATAAATGGCTAAAACGTTTTTCCTCCATGCGCAGATCATGTCCTCTAGTCCTTTGAGAAGGCCTAGGTACAAAAAGCTCATCCGCCAAGCTATTATATTGCCCTCTGATGTATTTATACATGTTAATTAGATCTCCTCTAAGGCGTCTTTTCTCTAGACTAAATAAACCCAGTTTATCTAACCTTTCTTGATAAGTGAGACCTTCCATCCCACGTATCAATTTTGTTGCTCGTCTCTGCACCTGCTCTAAAACTGCAATATCTTTTTTGTAATGTGGTGCCCAGAACTGAATTCCATATTCCAGATGTGGCCTTACTAGAGAGTTAAACAGGGGCAATATTATGCTAGCGTCTCGAGTTTTTATTTCCCTTTTAATGCATCCCAAAATTTTGTTAGCTTTAGCTGCAGCGCCTTGGCATTGAGTATGATTATTTAACTTGTTGTCGATGAGTACTTCTAAGTCCTTCTCCAAGTTTAATGTTCCCAACTGTATCCCATTTATTTTGTATGTCTGCTTCTGTTTCACCCTGGCCGTCAGTGTGGTGGGCAATCTGTCTCTGCTGTGTGCTGTGTGGCCTGATTGGCCCGCTCAGTTCTGACTGGCGGATTTGGCTGTCTGAGCAGAATGCTGGCAGCTGATCCCGCCTGTATGTAAGAAATAGCAGCTTCCGCAGATGGTGAAACTCACAGCTTTGATCAAGGAACAGAAATGTGTTCTGGACATTGCAGAAGAGAGAGCTATCTGAGCAACGCTTCAGCATGTTGTCATCACTTCATACTGGCCCTCCTCCAACCAACACAATGGCTGCCAACTGTCACCCAACACCTATCCCACGTAACATATCCTCCAGAAAGTTAGTTCAGCAAACATAATCACTGCACAGTAACACTTCTCATGTCGGGTGTAATTCTCAGTAGCTGCTCTTATTCTGTATGTATGGAGTCTGCACAGTATGACTTCTCTTGTCCTGTATGCCGGGTGTAACTGTCACTATCTGCTCTTATTCTGTATGTATGGGGGCTGCACAATATGACTTCTCTTGTCCTGTATACTGGGTGTAATTCTAAATATCTGCTCTTATTCTGTATGTATGGGGGCTGCACAATATGGCTTCTCTTGTCCTGTATACTGGGTGTAACTTTCACTATCTGCTCTTATTCTGTATGTATGGAGGCTGTACAGTATGACTTCTCTTGTCCTGTATACTGGGTGTAATTCTCAATATCTGCTCTTATTCTGTATGTATGGAGGCTGCACAGTATCACTTGTCCTGTATGTCAGGTGTAATTCTCAGTATCTGTTCTTATTCTGTATGTATGGGGGCTGCACAGTGTGACTTCTCTTGTCCTGTATGCTGGGTGTAATTCTCAATATCTGCTCTTATTCTGTATGTATGGGGGCTGCACAGTATGACTTCTCTTGTCCTGTATGACGGGTGTAATTCTCAGTATCTGTTCTTATTCTGTATGTATGGAGGCTGCACAGTATCACTTGTCCTGTATGTCAGGTGTAATTCTCAGTATCTGTTCTTATTCTGTATGTATGGGGGCTGCACAGTATGACTTCTCTTGTCCTGTATGCTGGGTGTAATTCTCAATATCTGCTCTTATTCTGTATGTATGGAGGCTGCACAGTATGACTTCTCTTGTCCTGTATGCCGGGTGTAATTCTCAGTATCTGTTCTTATTCTGTATGTATGGAGGCTGCACAGTATGGCTTCTCTTGCCCTGTATGCTGGGTGTAATTCTCAGTATCTGCTATAATTCTGTATGTATGGAGTCTGCACAGTATGGCTTCTCTTGCCCTGTGTAAAGGATAGCAGAGATGCCACCGCATGGGCAAGCGGCAAGGCGGCCATCTCTGCGTTCCAGCCAGCGGCTTCTGCCATGCAGCTACATGCGGCTGGTTCGTCTGTTCCTTCTAGTGCACACAGATTGAGAGCAGGACCTTTATGCTAGTAGAAGGGGAGTCAGCTGATCCAGCTGGTCAGCTGACTCCGGCTATGCTTCGGTTTGGCTGAGTGACTGGGGCGGCGCTGGGGAGCACTCTAGGTATATATAGGACTTGCCTGGCAGTTGCAAGTTGTCTGCTGTCGTGAATGCTTACGTGTGAGCGCACAGACCCTAGTCAGATCTTACAGTGTGTTAGAACCAGCCGGAGCTGGGAATTCACACTTAGTCAGACTCCGCTGATAGCTTTAAAGTACTATTATATTGTTCAATTGTATAACATCCTTTAAAGGATACCACAACTGAAATGTGACATAATGAGATAAATATGTGTATGCACAGTGCCTAGCACACAAATAACTATGCTGTGTTCCTTTTTTTCTTTCTCTGCCTGAAAGAGTTAAATATCAGGTATGTAAGTGGCTGACTCAGTCCTGACTCAGACAGGAAGTGACTACAGTGTGACCCTCACTGATAAGAAATTCCAACTATAAAACACTTTCCTAGCAGAAAATGGCTTCTGAGAGCAAGAAAGAGGTAAAAAAGGGGAATTTCTTATCAGTGAGGGTCACACTGTAGTCACTTCCTGTCTGAGTCAGGACTGAGTCAGCCACTTACATACCTGATATTTAACTCTTTCAGGCAGAGAAAGAAAAAAAGGAACACAGCATAGTTATTTGTGTGCTAGGCACTGTACATACACATGTCTATCTCATTATGTCACATTTCAGTTGGGGTATCCTTTAAGGTGACCATACACTGGCCCGATTCGCGGCCGTTTCGACAGCAGATTCGATCCTGGGATCGAATCTGCTGCCAATCGTTCGCGGTAAACGCACCCGCCGATCCGATTTCCTCCCGAAATCGGATCGGTCCGTCGATCGCGCCGTGCTGGAAATTACCCTCGATCGCCCGCGGGTAGGGAGCGCGTCGCTAGCGGCGGCCGATCCGATCAGGTATACATTACCTGAAGCTGGCTCCCGGGCATCTTCTCCGCGCTGCACGGCTCTGTTCCGGCTCCATCCCGGCGATTCCTGTGTCACTCCGTGACCAGCAAGTTCAAATAGAGGGCGCTCTATTTGAACTTCCTGGTCACGGAGTGACACAGGAAGCGCCGGGTTGGAGCCGGAACAGAGCCGTGCAGCGCGGAGAAGATGCCCGGGAGTCAGCATCAGGTAATGTATACGGGGGGGGGGGGGGGGGGGGACAGGCGGCAGGAGTAGCTCAACAGATTGTGATCGGTTTCAGGCTGAAATCGATTCACAATCTGTTTGCAGTAAAGGCAGCCATACGATCCCTCTCTGATCAGATTCGATCAGATAGGGATCTGTCAGTTGGTCGATCTAATGGCAAATCGACCAGTGTATGGCTACCTTTAGTCTAGTTCCCAGGTGTTGAAACCACGGACTTCACACCTAGACTAGGGCATTGCTATATTGTATTACCTTCTGCTAGTCTAGTTCCCAGGTGTTGAAACCAAGGACTTCACAACTAGAATAGGACTGTATTTATACTGTTTATCTGTTATGATCTTTGGCTCTCCTGACTACTCTCTTGACTTCGGATTCGGTACTTCTGCCTATCTGATTACTGTTGCCAAACTCTGCTCGTACCTTGATACCGAATCAGCCTTCTGTCTTTGTACCTGATCTGTCCGTACATTGCCAAACTCGGCTTGTCTGACCTCTCTAGCCTTACCAGTGGGCCTTACCACTGGTGAGAGTTCAATAGTATTCACCTGCTCCTCAGATGAAGCTATATTGCAGCACTGCCTGTTACACCTGCACCTCAGGTGTCCACTGGCTGCAGTATAGTCTGATTCACGTGATCATTTAGTGAATCTATATTGCAGCATTGTCTGTTACACCTGCACCTCAGGTGTCCACTGGCTGCAGTATAGTCTGATTCACGTTATCATCAGGTGAAGCTATATTGCAGTACTGCCTGTTACTTGCACCTCAGGTGTCCACTGGCTGCAGTACTGTCTTATGTCACCTGCTCCTCAGGTGCCCTTTTAACTGTAGCACAGCCGGACTAGCCTTCTCCACAGGTGGTCCTTGGCTGCAGTACTGTCTGAAGTCTCCCGCTCCTTGGGAGACTTCTTCTTCCCTCTATTATTGTTGCACCAAGCACTAAACACATTGGTAGTCCTGTGTCTGGCTATACCAGTATTATTGGTGATTCTGCAGATCACACATAATCAGGTATAGCATCTGTATTATTGGTGATACTGCAGATCACTAATAATCAGAATATCTGTTAGCTGACACCAATCGTTACACCCTGTATGCTGGGAGTAATTCTCAGTATCTGCTCTTATTCTGTATGTATGGAGGCTGCAGAGTATCACTTCTCTTGCCCTGTTTGCTGGGTGTAATTCTCAGTATCTGCTCTTATTCTGTATCTATGGAGGCTGCACAGTGACACTTCTCTTGCCCTGTTTGCTGGGTGTAATTCTCAGTATCTGCTCTTATTCTGTATCTATGGAGGCTGCATAGTAACACTTCTCTTGTCCTGTATGCTGGGTGTAATTCTCAGTATCTGCTCTTATTCTGTATGGATGGAGGCTGCAGAGTATCACTTCTCTTGTACTGTTTGCTGGGTGTAATTCTCAGTACCTGCTCTTATTGTGTATGTATGGAGGCTGCACAGTGTGACTTTTCTTGTCCTGTATGCCGGGTGTAACTCTCAGTATCTGCTCTTATTCTCTATGTATGGAAACTGCACAGTATGACTTTTCTTGTCCTGTATGCTGGGTGTAATTCTCAGTATCTGCTCTTATTCTCTATGTATGGGGCTGCACAGTGTGACTTCTCTTGTCCTGTATGCTGGGTGTAATTCTCAGTATCTGCTCTTATTCTGTATGTATGGAGGCTGCACAGTGTGACTTCTCTTGTCCTGTATGCTGGGTGTATTTCTCAGTATCTGCTCTTATTCTGTATGTATGGAGGCTGCACAGTGTGACTTCTCTTGTCCTTTATGCTGGGTGTAATTCTCAGTATCTGCTCTTATTCTGTATGTATGGAGGCTGCACAGTATGACTTCTCTTGTCTTGTATGCTGGGTGCAATTCTCAGTATCTGCTCTTATTCTGCATGTATGGGCGCTGCGCAGTATGACTTCTCTTGTCCTGTATGCTGGGTGTAATTCTCAGTATCTGCTCTTATTCTGTATGTATGGGGCTGCACAGTATGACTTCTCTTGTCCTGTATGCCGGGTGTAATTCTCAGTATCTGCTCTTATTCTGTATGTATGGAGGCTGCACAGTGTGACTTCTCTTGTACTGTAGGCCGGGTGTAATTCTCAGTATCTGCTCTTATTCTGTATGTATGGGGCTGCACAGTGCGGCTTCTCTTGTCCTGTATGCTGGGTGTAATTCTCAGTATCTGCTCTTATTCTGTATGTATGGGGCTGCACAGTGTGACTTCTCTTGTCCTGTATGCTGGGTGTAATTCTCAGTATCTGCTCTTATTCTGTATGTATGGGGGCTGCACAGTGTGACTTCTCTTGTCCTGTATGCCAGGTGTAATTCTCAGTATCTGCTCTTATTCTGTATGTATGGGGGCTGCACAGCGTGACTTCTCTTGTCCTGTATGCTGGGTGTAATTCTCAGTATCTGCTCTTATTCTGTAAGTATGGAGGCTGCACAGTATGGCTTCTCTTGTCCTGTATGATGGGTGTAATTCTCAGTATCTGCTCTTATTCTGTATGTATGGAGGCTGCACAGTATCACTTGTCCTGTATGTCAGGTGTAATTCTCAGTATCTGCTCTTATTCTGTATGTATGGAGGCTGCACAATATGTCTTCTCCTGTCCTGTATGCCGGGTGTAATTCTCAGTATCTGCTCTTATTCTGTATGTATGGAGGCTGCACAGTATGGCTTCTCTTGTCTTGTATGTTGGGTGTAATTCTCAAATCTCCACAGCACCTCTGGCACCCAAATGTCCCATTTCTAGGAGTTGGTGCCTTATTGAAAGACTATTGGAAAAACGTAGTATGTACTGTGTGTACTAAGATTAGGTGAAGTGGCTTTGGATGCTTGTTGTTTCTCTGGTTACAGGCATCAGCTCGTCACTTTAAGCAGGATTGTCAGCCATAAAATCGAATTCCATTTACCCACTGCTCTGTGTTTTATTATGCAGTCTACAACCTGACCCTGCATTGCAAGCATTCCAATATAATCATAAAGGTTTCTGCTGTAACTAATCTTATCTCAGTCAGCCTGGCACATTCCCGACGAGACAGAAGCTTGTCATCTCCCCTCCCACATTCCTGCTCCTCACTGATTGGCTGAGGGCAGTTCAGTGTGGAGCTGCTGAAATATGATCTATGCTGTGCTCACATGTGTTCACAAAGCAAGCTAGATTTGACAGTGCAGTTTCTAGGAGGAAAAAAAAGTAAGGTAGGAAATGACATCAGGATTGGCTTCAGTCAAAGGCAGTAAAGATGGAAAATGCCTGGAACCGTTTTCTCTTTATTTACAAAATAAAATTCACTGAAATCAAAACGTGAATAGTAAAATACAAATGTTATGTAAGTAGAACAAGTATTTACTGTATCATCTACTTATATATGTGTTTGTTTGTTTTTCCTGGGATAGTATGGCTGTCCCTACTGCTTTAAAAAGTAGTTGCGCGTATTTCAATCTCCTTCAAATTTTTAAAGAGACACTGAAGCGAAAAAATATATATGATATAATGAATTGGTTGTGTACTATGAATAATTACTAGAAGATTAGCAGCAAAGAAAATATTCTCATACTTTTATTTTCAGGTATATAGTGTTTTTTCTAACATTGCATTATTCTATAATATGTGCCGATTACACAACACTCAGCATTCAAAATTATTCTTTCAGAGCAGTCTGTGAAGTAATGACCTCTCCTCTAGCAGAGAAAAAGTAAACAGTCCAGGAACAGTTGAGATAATAAAAGTCAGACAACAGCCCTCTCCACGACCCTTTGAACTTTCCTGCCTTAAAACCTTATCTCAAGCTTTCTCCCACTATTTCTTGGCTGTTGAAGTGCTTTAGAAAACAGGACCAGCAGCTCGAATAGCTCAGAGAAGCTATTTTGCATAAATAACATTTAACTTAGTCCGAGAGCTTAATGGCTTGTTTGCATAGAGATAACAACTGGAGTTTCTCAACTCTTCCTGTACTGGAAACAATTAGACTGATGTATCTGATCTATGTTTTATTTCTTAGCTGTGCTACACATACAAATCATAATATCATCATTTTTTTTTCTCGCTTCAGTGTCTCTTTAAAGAAGAAACTTGGAATGGGTAAAAGGAATGAGGTCACCAGGTAAAGCGTTCATCGGAGTCTCTGTTCTGCAAGGTCGGGTGCCGGCGGTATGTGGGCCCCGATGACCAACCAAAAATGTATGAGCTTGATTTAAATGCAAATGGCTATTCTTGCTACTGTGCAGCGCCGCTGTGTACTGTATAAGCTGCTGGAAGGGCGAAGTGAAGGCTGAAGCCCAAATACAGGAGATACAAAATGCTGAAAATATCTCTCTATTTCGGGCATCCATCTGTTTAATATCTCGTCCTCTCTCTCCATGTCCTTCTCTCGCCTACATCCATCCATTTATCTGTCCATCCATTGTACAACCATCTATCTACCTATCCATTCACCCATCCTGCATCCATTCATCTATCTACCCATCCATTGTAAGAGGAACTGTAACCAAAGATTGAACTTCATCTATTGCATAATATTACATCATTGTTTCATACTTTCAGCTTAGAAACCACACTGTCTTTTAAAGAGACTCTGTAACAACATTTTCAGCCTTAGTTCTTCTATCCTATACGTTCCTATGCCTGTTCTAATGTGCTCTGTCTTACTGCAGCCTTTTCTAGTTGCACAGTGGCTGTGTTATCTCTTTTATATGATCTAATCTTCTTTCTTCTGTCGGCTCTGTCGGGTTCAGGCAGTCAGGCTGGAATGTGCTGTGCTGCTTGTGATTGGATAGAAGCTATACACACCCTCTCCAGGCCCCTGCAAGCTCTGTATGAGTCACACACTCTGCTTATCTGAGCCTATCACAAGCTGTTAGCAGCCATGTCTTTTGTTTGTAAACACTGCCTTAAACTTGGAATTACAAGCCAGGATTTCAGCAGGGAGTGGCAGAAACAGCACAGAGGGGCCCAGGAGAACATAAGGAATAGAATGGTATGCTTTTTATTGTAAGAATTTTTGAGTACAGATTCTCTTTAAGCTACAAAACAAAGTAGAGCTAATGACCCTTTGAACTTTCCTGCCTTAAAACCTTATCTCAAGCTTTCTCCCACTATTTCTTGGCTGTTGAAGTGCTTTAGAAAACAGGACCAGCAGCTCGAATAGCTCAGAGAAGCTATTTTGCATAAATAACATTTAAATGTTTTTAACTCTTCCTGTACTGGAAAACAATATGATTCTCTTTTACTTTGCTACTAATGTTTTATTTCTTAGCTGTGCTACACATATAATTCTCTATCTCATAATAACTTTATTTTGGCTTCAGGTTTGCTTTAAAAATCATTTAAAATCAATTTTCTCAAAAACTACAAGATCTTTTTGAAAAAACAGTTTTGACTTGTTTAGGCTATTCTCCCTAACATACCCAGCAAAGATGGTGTATATAGCATGTATAGGGGCTTTGCTATTAAAGAGAATCTGTACTGTAAAATTCTTACAATAAAAAGCATACCATTCTATTCCTTATGTTCTCCTGGGCCCCTCTGTGCTGTTTCTGCCACTCCCTGCTGCAATCCTGGCTTGTAATTGCCATTTTTATGCAGTGTTTACAAACAAAAGACATAGTAAGTGATACGCTGAGAGTAGCTCAGTGTGCGAGTCATACAGAGTGTGCAGGGGGCCTGGAGAGGGTGTGTATAGCTTCTAGCCAATCACAAGCAGCACAGCACATTCCAGCCTGACTGCCTGAGCCCGACAGACCCAACAGAGGAGAGAAGATTAGATCATATAACAGAGATAACACAGCCACTGTGCAAATAGGAAAGGCTGCAGTAAGACAGAGCACATTAGAACAGCTATAGGAACATATAGGATAGCAAAAGTAAGGCTCAAAATTTTGCTACAGAGTCTCTTTAACTGCCAAAATCGGTGCCATTGACTTCGATGCAATTTTACAAAACCAGTTCAGCAGAAATTTGCGGAACCACTGGAAGCTTGGGGAAATTCTTGCTTTCCCCTACTGTCTGTGTAGTATGGTAGGGGTGTCTTGACACCCTAGAGGAAAAGGCACAGGAGACAAGAGACGGGAGTCCAATAGTGTGTTACGTTAAGGTGCAAAAAGTGATGGTAAATAAGTAAGACATCACTCACAAAGGAGGGTTGCAGGGGGGCAACCAAACACAGGAAGCAGGGGGAGACCATGAACCCGACTCCACTCTGGGTCTTCCTTGCGGACCTGGATGCGGTCGCACTCCTAGGGAGAAAACCGGGACAGGTGTACACCGTGGTGGAGGCCTCGTGTGTTCTGTCCTGACCCCTCGAACTGGGTATGTCAGGGGGTATTAAAGCACAATTTTGGGAAAGAGGCACTCTGGTAGAATAAAAGCCTTTAAAAGCAGTTTAAAACCGAAAATAAACGAGGTAGCTTACCTCGAAATCTTTGTAATAACAAAAGATTTTATTTAGCACAGGCAACACGTTTCGTGGGTATAAGCCTGCTTCCTCAGGGCAATAACAGTGCCTAAAACAGCAAGGGAAACACCTCAATATAGTATTATATAGAAAAAACAGTGGGTACATAACATAGATTTTATAATACATAGTTGCAATTAGGGTTATGCTGACCAACAACTGTCTATAGCACAGTAAATACAGCCCCATTCATATCCATTCCTGGCAGCAGCATTTGGTAACACTTGGCCCATCAGACCAGGGCCCATATGCAACTCACTTTTCCACCTGGGTTTTCTCCTTTTTCAAAACTTGCTTTTTAAACTATCAGCAAGCAAACGAATACTCAAAATAATGTTGACAGTAGTTTTTCACCTACTTTTTGGTGCTTTTCCCATTGCAAAGTGCTAAAATGTTAATTTAAATCGAGGTTGAAAAATTATCACCCAGGAGAAAACTGAGTAATTTGAACTGACGACAGCACAAACATCTTGTTGCTTTCCTTTATTTGTCATTCGCTTTGGACACCATTGGCTGCCGGTGTCAGACGCACATCAGAGGGACACGTTGGGCTCCGCTCTGCTGCAGCCGCTCCCCTGACTGGAATCTCATTTATAACTCTGTAACATTAGATAAGATGAAATATAAGCAGGCAGTTTCGGGCTCTCGATGGGTTCCGGGATACAAGCGGAGGCGATAATTGGCACATCGAGCTGAAGGAAAACAACGACATGCCGGCTTATGGAGAAATGTAACAATACAAATCGTGAGGGGATGTGACTGAGCTTCTGTGATACAGGCTAAGAAAATTCACCTTGTGAAAGAGCACAAATTCCTACCTATCCAGGTCTAAAATAGTGCCAGAAAACCTACAGGTATGATTTCTGTGGTAATATTTATGGTGTATCCACTCTGCTAACTTGTGAGTCCCAAGTGTCTCTGTTTTAGAGGGACAATCCAGGGTGTAACTACAAATAATGGAGACTCCTAAAGGACATTTGATGAGGACCCTCCTCAACATCCACTCCACCCTGTGATGGACCCCATGACTCTGAGGTCCCACTGGTACAGGTCAGAAAACAAGTGTGGCCAGCATGAATCCACCCTCATAAGTGTGGACACCATGACACCTCACCCATAACAGGTATGGTCATCATGACACCAATAATATATATCACCTGTCTGTCTCACTCACCAATTGAATTGGACCACAACTGTATGTATTCACATAACAGGAGCAGCTGCTAGTTACCAGCAATTGCAATACAAAATTAATTCAACACTTGCTGCCGCTCTTGGTCATAAATATGTATACCTTTATTGAGAACCATAGAAAAATCACAACACCTGCCTTAAAAACACTTAAAATAAATGCAGAGCGCTCCAAACCTCATACCATGCCACACAGCACACCATCATTCATCCCTTCCGCCCTGGTACCAGTACCAATCCAGTAGTATCTTCAGGGTGTTGAGGAAAAGTGACTGCTGTTTTTTGCATGCATATATCACAAGCCGCTACAATGCTCCGACTGCACAAGATACTTCCAACTTCAACAGGACACCATGTAATCTTACCACCCGATGAGGGCCTCAGATCTGGTCACCCATGGCTCCTATTCCTTATTGGGCTCCTGCTGGATAAGTTTCTCCGTCTCTCTCTTCGGCTCTACCCTCCTTGCAACTTTCAAGGGGAGCCAGATGCGTTAGTTTACTCCACCCCGAGTCTCCAGTATATCAGGGGAGCTCACGTGAGTGCGGAGTTTCGCCTTCAGCAGTTCGGCCGGCCGGCTAGTGTGAACTACAGGGAGCGCTCAGACGCATGTTGCGGTGAAGCCCCGCCCATCGACGCGTTGCGCCCGCCCACTGCGAGCTTCGTCAGGATACGTGGCGTGGCTGACAGGGCAGTGATTTATGCGCCATTACGTGCGCTAATGGGGCGTTCCAATGACGTCATCAGTTACTATGGTTACTAACTGGTCATCATGACACACCACCCATAACAAATATGGCCCCCATGACCAGGGGCGGCCCTACCAGAAGCCACCTCAATCATGCAATTCAAGGCGGCAGCACATAGGGGGCAACACGAGGTCAGAGAGGCTGGTGATACACAGCAGCAAACAAGGCAAAGAGAGAGATATGTGGGGTAATTGCAGAATTTAATACATAGGACATTTGCTTCACTTCATATGTGGGGCAATTGTTGCATTTCATGTGTGGTTCAGTTGCTGCAAGGGGACTGCTGCATTTTGTAAGGGGGGGGGATCACAATGTTTGCTTAGGGCAGAAAAAAGTCTAGAACCTGCCCATGACACCCCACCCATAACAAGTATGACCACCATGACACCCCATCCATAACCAGTATGGCCACCATGACACTCTCCCCATCCCCATCACAATGACTATATCATCTCAGTGTAGCCATGTCCTACAAAACCGCGTCTCCCAGTACAGCCATGCTCCCAACCCCCTTCCCCGGTAATTCAGTTCCCCCTAGGATAACCATAGCCCCATTTTGCATAGCCATGTTTTCCCCATTAGTGCCTTAACTCCCTCCTTCACACACATATGAACCTTATAATGGTATGCAGAGAAGTGTAGGAAAGCAGGTGTTGTTATAGTTACTCAGCAGACACTATATTCACTCTTCCTTCACCTGCTTCTCCTTGTATCTTCCTCTCCCATGTTCTGCATTTGATGCCATGAAAGGCCAGGAGTCAGGAGATGGAAACAGTAAATTCGGGCGCCTGAGGCTAGTGGACAAATCGGGCGCCGCCATTCACTTCTATAATAAATATCGTTTAATGGGCGCCCGGTAGGAAAAAAGGGCGCCGGAGAAAACTAACGTTTTAAAAGCGGCGCCCGGAGACTTAATGTTTTATTACTGTTTCTCATGATTACACATTATTTAATGATTTATACATGTTTAAATATTATTTTTAAACGAAAACCAGTACAATATTTTTTCCAAACATTATTTTTAAACGAAAAACATTACTTTTTTTTTTTTTACATTATTTTTAAACGAAAAAAATAACAGGGGGGTCTTAGGTTTAGGCACCAACAGGGGGTCTTAGGTTTAGGCACCAACAGGGGGGTCTTAGGTTTAGGCACCAACAGGGGGTCTTAGGTTTAGGCACCAAAAGGGGGGTCTTAGGTTTAGGCACCAACAGGGGGGTCTTAGGTTTAGGCACCAACAGGGGGTCTTAGGTTTAGGCACCAACAGGGGGGTCTTAGGTTTAGGCACCAACAGGGGGGTCTTAGGTTTAGGCACTAACAGGGGGGTCTTAGGTTTAGGCACCAACAGGGGGGTCTTAGGTTTAGGCACTAACAGGGGGGTCTAGGGGTTAGGGGTAGGTACAGGGAGTGTTACTTAGGCACCAACAGGGGGGGTCTTAGGTTTAGGCATCAACAGGGGGGTCTTAGGTTTAGGCACTAACAGGGGGGTCTAGGGGTTAGGGGTAGGTACAGGGAGTGTTACTTAGGCACCAACAGGGGGGGTCTTAGGTTTAGGCATCAACAGGGGGGTCTAGGGGTTAGGGGTAGGTACAGGGAGGGTTACTTAGTATTTTTTTTTTTAAACGTTATTATGCGTTTCATTATTTAAACGAAAGATTAACGTTTTTACAATTGCCGATTTAATACACATTATTTAATGATTTATAACGTTTAAAAACATTACTTTTAAACGAAATACATTTTTAAACGTAATCCATGTTTATCGTTAAAAACCCGGCGCCCTTTTTTCCCATCGCCCCTTTTTAACGTACGCTCAGGAGATACTGCAGCATATGCTGAATAAGGTCACTAAAACAATGACTGCTTCCTTGCACTACTCTGCCTGGCCACTGCTGGATATACTGGTAGGTGATCAGAGGCGCCAGCAGAATACAATTGATATAAAATTGTTAAAAATTGTCGAGAGGGAAAGTGGTGGACTTCCCCTCAATAATTAGACACCAAGGTCTGTCATCAAATAAAACGAATACATTTATTCAATAATACCCAAAATCTGCAACGCGTTTCGTGGGAGCAGACCCACTTCTTCAGGCAATAAAACGGGGACAACAAACACAGCAATCAATGTGCAGTGAATTTAGCACCTCTGCACATTGATTGCTGTGTTTGTTGTCCCCGTTTTATTGCCTGAAGAAGTGGGTCTGTTCCCACGAAACGCGTTGCAGATTTTGGGGTACTATTGAATAAATGTATTCGTTTGATTTGATGACAGACCTTGGTGTCTAATTATTGAGGGGAAGTCCACCACTTTCCCTCTCGGCAATTTTTAACAATTTTATATCAATTTTATTCTGCGGGCGCCTCTGATCACCTACCAGTATACTTGAGTCCACCCCAGGTGGAGGGTGATCCTACCCCATTTTTTCTGATCTACAGAGAGCGACTTCTTAATCCTGAGTGAGGACAGGTCTAATCTCCTCACCTGCCTATACAGTGGTTGCCTGAGCGGTAACCCATGTTTGTGAGTATAACCATCTCACTTATTCATTTCCCTTCGTATCTCTGACATACTACACCATATTGGGCTCTCGATTTCTCTCTTTTCTACAGTACATGGCCACTGCTGGAAGCTACTGTGTCGGGACTGGACTGGAGATCCTGAATGTCTGACCCTTGGTCCTCCATGACTGTGGTTACTTTTTAGCACCTTCGTAAAATAATGTGCTTTCTCTCTTGTAGAACTGAATAAATTTTTTCCTAAGGGTCTGTTCATTCTTGCTCCGCCATGTTGCACAGTTGGTGCAGTGGGACTGCCATGTGCCACAAAAGTGCTAGAGAGAAAATCCGTTGCGTACGTAAACACTGCCATTCTGGCATACTGTGAACCAGGATTGTAGCTAGAAAATATAGGGCTCCAAGGCAAAATTAAAACTGCCCCCCCCCCCCCCCCCAAAAAAAAGTATGGGTAGCCAGATGTAGGTAGCAAGAAGGAGCCCAATTTAGGTAGCCACATTAGCCCCCAGTATAGATAAACCCCGATATAGGTACCCTCCCCCCCCCCCCAGTATAGGCAGCCAGATAAGCCCCCCCCCCCCCCCCAAAAAAAAATAAAAATAAATAAAGGTAGCTAATCAGCCAGATTAGCCCCCCCAAATATGGGTAGCCCCTTCCCATGTGCAGAGTAAGCAAGCGGAGCACTAGAAGGAAACAACGTACCTTTCTGGGACTCCACCGATGATATCCCTTGCTCCTAGCTTCAGCAGCCCCTCTCGTCATCTAACCCACATGACGAGAGAAGGCACAGTAGTCATGGAGATTACATAGCGACCCCCAATCGCTGGCCAAGACCACTGGACCCCCCTTGGCTGCGGGCCCCAGAGCAGCTGCTATGGCTGCTGTGGTGATCCCTATGCTACTAGTGTGTACCAGTCCTCATCCAGACTTCCATGAGAGGCCTCCAGTGGTTCTAAGTATTTTTTTTTTTTGTTATTTTGGTCTGATGATACAAAAAAATGGCTCATATTCTCAGGGCTGGATTTACCATAAGGCACTGTAGGCACGTGCCTACAGGTGCCTGATGATAGAAAGGCGGCTCACTCTGCTCCTTCAGTGCCTTCCTTCCTCCTTCCTTATGCAACTTTACACTGAGGGTACCTTTGGCTACCTAATACTAAAGGGTACCTGTAGCTACCTATGACAGGCATTGGAAATAAGGAAAAAGTGACAGCTGAGCCATCCGTCACACTTGCAGTGTGGTTCAGTGGGGGTTTATAGGCTCATGGAGGGCGGAGTCTAGGGGGCCAAGACATCTGTGCCTATAGGCTCCTGTGATGTAAATCTGGGCCTGCATATTCTCAAGCTATGCTGGTTGTCTCTCTCCAGGAATAGATGCAATGCTTTTATGCCAGCTTGGACCCCTGGTGGCACCAGATCCACAACATACAGCTCTCCGATCCTGCCTTCTTTCACCCAGCGACCAATCAGCACGGTTTTACTGCATCTTCCTGTGATATTTCTCCTCTTCCATCGGCTTCATTTTGATCTCCAATTCACCAGGCCTCCTCTGCATTGGAGATTCACAGATAGAATGTGTATGCAAGAGCTCTAGGAGGTTCATCAATTATTTGATGGGTTCTACAAGGTTACAAGAGGATGGAAGAGGCTGACTTAGCCTATAAACCACAGCAAGGCCAACTTTAAAGTGCACCTGAACTCTTGCACATGACAGATGGAAAACAGAGAGAAATGCACCCTGGATGTGTTTATAAAGAAGAGCCTAATCCCCTCTCATCTTCAAGTAGTCACAAGTGTAATTTGATATCTAAGCTAATAAGAATAAGCGAGCTTTCAAAGCCGAAAGCTCGCTTATTCTTATTCTTTTTAGTTAGCAAATAAATGGTATCATCCTGATTTAAAACTTCTTGCTTTTACCTAGAGAAGGAAGCCTCAGGATCCTATTGAGGTTTCCCTCCCTGCTCTGAAGTCCCCCGTCTCTGAGATGCATTGTCGCTAATCCTATGGGGGCCGCGCGGCTCCTCTTCCGCATACATGGCTGTGCAATAGCCGACTGAGCCCACCCGCGCATGCGCAGTAGCACAGAGCTGCAGGCTCCGTGCTACTGCACATGCGTTGTCGTCACCACGCCGGCCGCCTCGCATCATCACGGCGGCCGGCGTGACCTTACGGGGCATGCGCGGTTTAATCACGCATGCACTGTACTGTCACGCCGGCCACCATGATGACGCGAGGCGGCCGGAGTGGTTACGACGGCGTGATGTTTGAGGAAAAAGGAGCCGACACTCAGGCTCAGTGTCGCCGGGAGCCGTCAGGCAGCCATCTCTGAGCGAAGGCCTAGGAGAAGAGCCAGGATGCCGTCGTGGGACTTCCCGACCTACACTGGGCTGCAGAAAGCCCAAGGTGAGTAGCAATTTCAATTTTATTTTGAGCTCGGAGTCCCTTTAAAGATGCATACCTTTCTGTAGCTTGTGCTCTCCTCTTTCATTAGATGCCTGAATCGCCAAATAGTTTTCATTCAATTTCAATCACGGCTGCTATCTTGGCTATGTTATAACTTCCGGGTCACCCCTTTCTTCTCTGTTAGAGAAGTGCATCACTGAATGAAGCAGGAAGAGGAAGTGACACGCATGGCCATTGTAAAAGGCTCCTCCAGAGGGGTCATAGCACGTCTTTGTTGGAAGTCGTCTGGCTTAAAGAGACACTGAAGCGAAAGACAAATTATGATATTATGATTTGTATGTGTAGTACAGCTAAGAAATATAACATTAAAGAGACTCTGTAACAACAAAAACCTCCCCTGGGGGGTACTCACCTCGGGTGGGGGAAGCCTCCGGATCCTAATGAGGCTTCCCACGCCGTCCTCTGTCCCACGGGGGTCTCGCCGCAGCCCTCCGAACAGCCGGCGACTGTGCCGACTGTCAGTTCAATATTTACCTTTGCTGGCTCCAGCGGGGGCGCTGTGGCGACTTTCGGCACGGAAATAGACGGAAATACCCGATCTCCGTCGGGTCCGCTCTACTGCGCAGGCGCCGGAAACTTGCGCCTGCGCAGTAGAGCAGACCCGACGGCGATCGGGTATTTCCGCCTACTTCGGCGCCGAGAGGCATCAGAGCGCCTGCGCAGGAGCCAGGAAGGTAAATAATGACGTCACCGCTGCCCGGACTGCACGGAGGGCTACAGCGAGACCCCCGAGGGACGCAGGACGGCGTGGGAAGCCTCATTAGGATCCTGAGGCTTCCCCCACCCGAGGTGAGTACCCCCCAGGGGCCGTTTTGGCGTTACAGTTCCTCTTTAAGATCAGATACATCGGTCTAATTGTTTCCAGTACAGGAAGAGTTAAGAAACTCCAGTTGTTATCTCTATGCAAAAAAGCCATTCATTTCTACGACTTTCAAAAGTCGTGGAGAGGGCTGTCTTCTGACTTTTATTATCTCAGCTGTTTACTTTCTCTGCCAGAGGAGAGGTCATTAGTTCACAGACTGCTCTGAAAGAATCATTTTGAATGCTGAGTGTTGTGTAATCTGCACATATTAGAGAATGATGCAATGTTAGAAAAAACACTATATACCTGAAAATAAAAATATGAGAATATTTTCTTTGCTGCTAATCTTCTAGTAATTATTCATAGTACACAACCAATTCATTATATCATATATTTTTTTTCGCTTCAGTGTCTCTTTAACCTCCTTAGCGGTAAGCCGCCGGAGGGTGCCGCTCAGGCCCTGCTGGGCCGATTTTCATAATTTTTTTTTTGCTGGACGCAGCTAGCACTTTGCTAGCTGCGCCAGCACTCTGATCGCCGCCGGCCCCCGCCCATCGCCGCTATCTGATGCGGCGCGCGCCCCCCCCCCCCAGACCCCGTGCGCTGCCTGGCCAATCAGTGCCAGGCAGCGCCGAGGGGTGGTTCGGGACTCCCAATGACGTCCCGACGTCGCTGACGTTGGTGACGTCATCCCGCCCTGTCGCCATGGTGACGGGGGAAGCCCTCCAGGAAATCCCGTTCTTTGAACGGGATTTCCTGATCGGAGATCGCCTAAGGCGATCGAAGCGGGCGGGGGGATGCCCTGGGCTCGCTACATGATTTAAAAAAAATTAAAAAAACTGCTGCGCTGCCCCCTGGCGGAATTTTTCATACCGCCAGGGGGGTTAAAGGTGTGCCCATGAGAGGTGCTCGGAGTCCCTTTAAGAGCAAAGAGGAGGAAGTCTGAGTTTAGGTCCGCTTTAAGATGCTATTTGTGGGTTCTTTTATTTCTGTATTCTTATGTCGGCTGATGGTGAGCACTGTAAGCATTTGTAGATGCCTCCTGTTTATGAATTATTTACAGCTTACTTAACTGGAGGCATTGCGGGTGTGCAGAATTTGCATAAACGCTTTCATTATGAAGACTGACCTTGACTCTCATCACAAAAAGCTACGTGATAACTGTCAAGCACTCCTATAGAAATCTTAATTATTACTCCTGGGCCACCAATACATCTGCTTACCAGGGCTGAACCCTGACTTTCAAAAACAATAGTTACATACAGGGGTATGCACTAAACTACGTAGTATAACATGCGTAAAGTCATACGTAGGATGAGTAGGCTGTGATGTGCTGCATTTAATGCATTGCATTCTGCTCTATGCATCATGCGGAAAGACTTTACGCATATATTATACTGCTCAACTATTACAATATGCCCAAAGGCAAGGGACCAGGGTCCAGGAAGCACTGTTGCAGCAATTGAAGACTGGATACAGGAATAAGTAAACGATTTTCACTAACCCCCCCTGGCGGTATGATTCCTTCTGGTCTTAGGGTCTATAAACGGTACAATTTTTTCATGTGCTTTTAGACCCTAAAATCATGAAAAAATCATACCAGCAGAGAGTCTGCAGCAGCCCCAGCAATCACTCACCTCCCTGGGCTCCAGCACTGCAGTTTTCCCTCCATCCTCCGGGTGGCGCTGCAACCATAAAGTGACATTGCCAGCTGTCCTCATGTTCGGTATACCAATATTTTACTAAAACTATACCTAACCTAACCCTACGCTCACACAGAACCCTCCCTCTACAAATGCATAATCCTAATCCACCCCATCCCTAACCACCACCCCCCCCACACACACACACCGATGCCTAACCCTAACTACCCCCTGCCGATGTCTAACCCTAACCACCACCCCAACCTGGATGCCTAACCCTAACCACCTCTCATCTGATGCCTAACCCTTACCGACCCCTCCCCTCACTTATGCCTAACCCTAACCACCCTGACTTCTAACCTTAGAAGATCCCCCATTGATGCCCTTAAAGGGGAACTGAAGTAAGAGGTATATGGAGGCTGCCATATTTATTTCCTTTTAATCAATACCAGTTGCCTGGCAGCCCTGCTGGTCTATTTCTCTGCAGTAGTATCTGAATAACACCAGAAACAAGCATGCAGCTAGTCTTGTCAGATCTGACTTTAAAGTCTGAAACACCTGATCTGCTGCATGCTTGTTCAGGGGCTATGGCTAAAAGGCAGAGGATCAGCAGGCCTGCCAGGCAACTGGTATTGCTTAAAAGTAAATAAACATGGCCGCCTCCATATACTTCTCACTTTAGTTCCCCTTTAACCCCTACACACGCACACACACACACACACCCTTAAAGGACCCCTGCTCCCCCCATCAAAAGTTTAAAAATATTGGGCACTGCAGAAGTAAAAGGGCTGCTATCTGTAGCTGCAGTTTGCATAGCAGGAGGTGCCCAAATTTCCCACCATAGTTGATATTCCTATGAGCTTATGGCGGTGCCTAAACTTCTAAACTTCTGCAGTACCTCTGGCAATCAAATTTCCTGCTTCAGTTTTTGACACTTATAGCCAATTGCAAATTGAGACGGACAGATCAGTGGCGTAACTACAATTCATGAGGCCCCCCAGAGAAACTTTGACAGGGCCCCCCAATGTTCACACCCCTTCCCTTGCCTCCCCTTGTGACCCTCACAGCCTTGGGGCCCATCTCACAAGGGTCATAAAACAAGTATGCCCATCGTGATCTTCACACCCATAACAACTGTAGCCACAAAACAAGGATTCTGATAGATGAAAGTTCACCCACAGTAGCTCTTAGTATAGACAATCCTATTAGTCATGTATTCTAAAATTGATAGGATGAGAGTGGTCCTACCTTAATTCAGGAGACCGTAAGATACAAAGAATCACATTTATTTGCACTTTTTAAGACGACGCGTTTCGCGGTAGCAACCGCTTCATCAGGTCAATTGGAATGCCTAATTGCTCAGAGCTCTTACGGTCTCCTGAATTAAGGTAGGACCACTCTCATCCGATTAATTTTAGTATACATGATTAATAGGGATTGTCTATACTTAAAGCTACTGTGGGCGCACTTCCATCTATCAGAATCCTTGCTGTACACCCCGCCCCAAGGGGTTCATCACCACTCCAGGTCATCTTTCGGGAAGGTGCAACCTAGTCTACGATTACCCAAGGCCGAGTGGGGACGGTACTTCCCCACATGCTACAAACAGTGGTTGCCTAATTAAGAAACCCAGCCTTGTGAGTATAATTTCACCCGCACTATTTTTTGCATACAATTGTAATCGGCGCCGGTAGACCTGGATGCAGGATACAGCCGGTATATGGCTAATCCTGCTTCTGCACAAGTCCAGGCAGTGTTATTTACTATTTCCCCTCCAGGCCGCCATGGATAGTGGGGGAATGATATGATTCGGCTTCCAGCGATTGCTGGAGGCCGAATTATTGTGTTTTTTAAGCAACCTCGGCTCCGTCTTCTGACAGCACCGGCGTTACTCACTGAGCGCGGCTATAGAAGTGATTGCCATTATAGTCTATTGGGGCGCTGGCTGCGCCCAAATCTAGCAGCGCTGAAAAGCACTGCTCCGCTATTTTTTACACCTGATCTGAAGTGTAGTCCCCTGTATGGAAGGAGGGGAAGGTTAGTAGTTGCATAGCTCCCAACTGAGTTGGTGGGACAGTCCCTCTTTGGGGACCCTGTCCTTCTTTCCTCATTTGTCCCTCTTTCAGAATGGATGTACAGATTTGTGTAAATATATGTATTTTTCTACTGAAAATGTTGTTTAATTGACTCTAAACTGTATTCCCATTCTTTAAATTGATAGAGTTCTTATTTTCAAATGTTAATGTTTATGGTATGTGTAACTAGGGGTGTGTCAGGGGTGTGATTAGGGGTGTGACAGGGGTGTGGCTTAAGTGCCCCTCTTTCTTATCTCAAAAATTTGGGAGGTATGGTGGTTGGGGCCCCAAAACAGCTCTGTCCCAGGGACTTCTTCCCTCTAGTTACGCCCCTGGGGCGGATCCATCTGAAAATGGCGCCTGCGAATAATGGTGCACGGTGTTGTTCTTATTGCTATTTAACGTTAAAGCCTTATCGTTATTTATTTAGCGTTAACACACAGAACCCTCTCTGTACCTATCCCTAACCTCTAAACCCCCCTGGTGGTGCCTAACTCTAAGACCCCCCTGGTGGTGCCTAACCCTAAGACCCCCCTGGTGGTGCCTAACCCTAAGATCCCCCTGGTGGAGCCTAGCCCTAACCACTTCCCTGGTGGTGCCTAACCCAAAGACCCCCCTGCTGGTGCCTAACCACCCCCCTGGTGGTGCCTAACCCTAAGACCCCCCTGGTGGTGCCTAACCCTAAATCTCCCCTGGTGGTGCCTAACCCTAAGACCTCCCTGGTAGTGCCTAACCCTAAATCTCCCCTGGTGGTGCCTAACCCTAAGACCTCCCTGGTAGTGCCTAACCCTAAATCTCCCCTGGTGGTGCCTAACCCTAAGACCTCCCTGGTAGTGCCTAACCCTAAATCTTCCCTGGTGGTGCCTAACCCTAACCTTGACAGTGTTACATTAAATCCATTCACCGTTTTGCAGTTAAATAACGTCTGCTGTTTGGTAAATTAACGGCGCTATTGATAAATAACGCTACCATGTGCCGTTTTTTTTCTTTTTTCCCTGTGCCCTATTATCATGCAGTACTAACGATAAATAGTGATAAGCGTATCTTTTTAATGCGGTGCCATTTTTATGCATAGGCGCCGTGCACCATTATTCACTGATCCGCCTGGGACATATAATGTAGCACCGTATTACAAAATGACTTGTGCAGGGCTTATACAGGTGACACTATTTTCGTTTGTTTGGAATGACGGTGAGATTGGACCATCATGCCGTCGAGTGTGTTCGGCTTGACATACAAGAGATCTGCCGGTGAAATGTTTTGCTAACAATCTTCTTGCAGCATCTCAGGAATATTGACGGCTCGACGTGCTAAATGTCAGTAACTCCGCTAATATCGGGCGCGGGGGAGGGGGAGGCTGACATAACTGTGAGACAGCGTGCGGAAGACTTATTAAAGGCAGGAAGGATGGCGTTTCTCGCCGCAAATGATCGCAATGATTTTGTTTAACTTGCTTGTTTTCGGCGGAAGATTTTCGGCTTGTCTGTGGAATGTGATTCATGTGTCGGTTGGACCGTACAGGAGTTACGATGCGGTATAAATTCACCGCTAATGTTGTTACGTGGCAGGAACAAAAGAGAGCGTTAATAATTCGCCTTTATGGAAAGGCTTATTAATCTGTAATATTGAGGGGAGGAGAGGAAAGTTTTCACACCCAAACATTGCTGCAAACGTCGTTATAGAAAACTCAGAGGGACCAGGAAAAGTGGTTTACTATATCAGAAATTTTCCTAGAAATGGCCCAGCATGCCCTGGTACATTATCTGCTGCACAGGAGCAGCTCTGTCCTCCCATTGGAGGTACAGTACAAGCACTTGTCCTAGAAATATCCCAGCATGCCCTGGTACATTCTCTGCTGCACAGGAGCAGCTCTGTCCTCCCATTGGAGGTACAGTACAAGCACTTGTCCTAGAAATATCCCAGCATGCCCTGGTACATTCTCTGCTGCACAGGAGCAGCTCTGCCCTCCCATTGGAGGTACAGTACAAGCACTTGCACATTTGGTGGACTACAAGATTCAGGATAACTTAGGGCTGCATAGCCAGGCTGGACAAATTGCTGGTACAGTATGTATGGACCACAGCTCTGTAAAAATTGCAGCCATCACTGGACAGAGGCAGCCACTCGCTTCCTGTAAGTGTCTCTGATACCTCCACGACTGGGACTTGCAGCACGTGTCTTGCAAAAGTTTCTGCTCACACTTGAGCCAATTGTGAAGCCTCTCTTGAACAGGCAGCCAATCATATCAGCCACTTGTATCTGTAATGCGAGTGGATCCAATACCTCAGTGAGACTTAGACCTCTCCTCTTCACTCTCCTTAGTTTTGCAGTGAGTAGACATGCTCTGACCTGCACTACAAGTGAAAGTAGCCTTGCAACAAGCCTGAAGACAGCAGCTGACCATGGGTTTCACACTGACATGTGACTGCATGCACCGCCCACTGACATATAATGCATGCCCCGCCCACTGACATATGATGCATGCCCCGCCCACTGACATGTGACTGCATGCACCGCTCACTGTTCACTATATCCAGAGTCAGCATCACATAGGAGCCAAAAAACATGTTTATTATAACATAAGTTTTATTATATCTGGGTCTACTTTGCAAAGGTGTTGCTCCCATAGACTTATAATGGAGATTGTCCAGGACCTGGAGAGGTAGTTTACTATTAGAGATGGCCCGAACCGTTCGCATGCAAACTTGTTCGTGCGAAAAACGCGCGTTCGCGTTGAAACGTGAACTTTATGCGAGTTCAACCCGCCCCCTATACTACATCATTGGGCTAAACTTTGACCCTCTACATCACAGTCAGCAGACACATGGCAGCCAATAAGGCTGCACTCCCTCCTGGAGCCCCCCGCCCCCCTTATATAAGTTTCAAACTGGCACAGTGCCCATGCGCAACAGAGGGCTGTCCATGTTGCCATGGTGATGTGAATGCAGTTGATTCGCTGAGTAGCGGAATTGTCAGACACGTCTTCAGCTTCCCTTGGGTTTCAGCAACATCAGCAATTTCCCCGTGAGCCAAACAGGAGAAATACTGACTAACAGCTTGTACAATTAGCTAGCTGACTTGGGGGATGATTCACTTTGTAGGATGAGATCCCCGCACTTTGGCCCAACAGGCTGCCTGTCAAGTGATAGGAAACCTATTGGGCCAATCAAAGTGCAGGGATCTCATCTAGAGTTGGGCCGAACGGTTCGCCGGCGGTTCGCCCCATAATGCACTGAGGGTCAACTTTGACCCTCTACATCACAGTCAGCCCCTGGAGCCCCACCCCCCCTTATATAAGGCAGGCAGCGGCGGCCATTACGGCCACTCGTGTGCCTGCATTAGTGAGAGTAGGGCGAGCTGCTGCAGTCTCTCATATAGGGAAAGATTAGTTAGGCTTAACTTCTTCCTGGCTGCATACCTGTTCTGTTCAGTGAGCCCTCAGCCCACTGCATACCTGTACTGTGATCCTGCCACTGCATACCTGTTCAGTGATCCTGCCACTGCATACCTGTTCTGTTCAGTGAGCCCTCAGCCCACTGCATACCTGTACTGTGATCCTGCCACTCCATACCTGTTCAGTGATCCTGCCACTGCATACCTGTTCTGTTCAGTGAGCCCTCAGCCCACTGCATACCTGTACTGTGATCCTGCCACTGCATACCTGTTCAGTGATCCTGCCACTGCATACCTGTTCAGTGATCCTGCCACTGCATACCTGTTCTGTGAACCCGCCACTGTATACCTGTTCTGTTCAGTGGACCCGCCACTGTATACCTGTTCTGTGAACCCGCCACTGTATACCTGTTCTGTTCAGTGGACCCGCCACTGTATACCTGTTCTGTTCAGTGGACCCGCCACTGTATACCTGTTCTGTTCAGTGGACCCGCCACTGTATACCTGTTCAGTGAACCCGCCACTGCATACCTGTTGTGTTCAGTGAACCTGCCACTGCATACCTGTGTTCTGTGAACCCGCCACTGTATACCTGTTCTGTTCAGTGGACCCGCCACTGTATACCTGTTCAGTGAACCCGCCACTGTATACCTGTTCTGTTCAGTGGACCCGCCACTGTATACCTGTTTAGTGAACACGCCACTGCATACCTATTGTGTTCAGTGATCCTGCCACTGCATACCTGTTCTGTGAACCCGCCACTGTATACCTGTTCTGTTCAGTGGACCCGCCACTGTATACCTGTTTAGTGAACACGCCACTGCATACCTATTGTGTTCAGTGATCCTGCCACTGCATACCTGTTCTGACTGTGAACCCGCCACTGTATACCTGTTCTGTTCAGTGGACCCGCCACTGTATACCTGTTCTGTGAACCCGCCACTGTATACCTGTTCTGTTCAGTGGACCCGCCACTGTATACCTGTTCTGTTCAGTGGACCCGCCACTGTATACCTGTTCAGTGAACCCGCCACTGCATACCTGTTGTGTTCAGTGAACCTGCCACTGCATACCTGTTCTGTGAACCCGCCACTGTATACCTGTTCTGTTCAGTGGACCCGCCACTGTATACCTGTTCAGTGAACCCGCCACTGTATACCTGTTCTGTTCAGTGGACCCGCCACTGTATACCTGTTTAGTGAACACGCCACTGCATACCTATTGTGTTCAGTGGACCCGCCACTGTATACCTGTTCTGTGAACCCGCCACTGTATACCTGTTCTGTTCAGTGGACCCGCCACTGTATACCTGTTTAGTGAACACGCCACTGCATACCTATTGTGTTCAGTGATCCTGCCACTGCATACCTGTTCTGTGAACCCGCCACTGTATACCTGTACTGTTCAGTGAACCCACCGCATCAGTGCGCATACCTGTGCAGTTAAGTGAACCCACCTACCTACGTGAGTGCACGCAGTGTAATATACCACTCCGTGCATACCCGATATGGACAAAACAGGTAGAGGAAGAGGAAGAGGTAGTGGCAGAGGCAGAGGAAGGCCACCCGGCAGGTCTGCGCGAGGTCGTGTAAATGTAATTTCGTGTGGACCTGGCCCACAGTACAGTGCTCGGAAGAAGGCACGTCCCATCACCTCCCAAGATTGTCAGGACGTGGTTGAGTATTTAGCGACACAGAACACCTCATCTTGCTCAGCCACCAGCGCTACTACTAGCACCACTTCCGCTGCATTTGACACTTCGCAAGAATTATTTAGTGGTGGTGAAATCACTGATGCACAGCCATTGTTACAGCCAGATGAATTTTCACCAGCTCATATGTCTGCGTTACGCGGCAACACTATGGATGTAACGTGTAAGGAGGATGAAGGACCTACTGATGGTGCATGTTTGGATTTTTCTGAGTCAAGCGAAGCTGGGCAGGATGATTACGATGATGACGATGATAGGGATCCTCTGTATGTTCCCAATAGAGGAGATGAAGAGGGGGACAGTTCAGAGGGGGAGTCAGAGAGTAGTAGGAGGATAGAAGTTGCTGAAAGAAGCTGGGGCAGCTCTTCGTCAGAAACAGCTGGTGGCAGAGTCCGGCACCATGTATCGCCACCACCTATGTACAGCCAGCCAACTTGCCCTTCAGCATCAGCTGCTGAGGTCCCCATAGTGCCCACATCCCAGGGTGGCTCAGCGGTGTGGACATTTTTTAATGTGTGTGCCTCAGATCGGACCAAAGCCATCTGTTCGCTCTGCCAACAAAAATTGAGCCGTGGAAAGGCCAACACTCACGTAGGGACAAGTGCCTTACGAAGGCACCTGGAGAAAAGGCACAAACAGCAATGGGATGGCCACCTGAGCAAAAGCAGCAGCAGCACACAAAAGCAAAGCCACCCTCCTTCTCCTCTTCCTCCTCCATCAGGTGCATTATCTGCTTCTGCCGCTTTCTCCCTTCCACCTTCACAGGCACCCTCCTCCACTCCGCCTCTGCCCTTGAGCGGTTCCTGCTCCTCTGCCCACAGCAGCAGTCAGGTGTCCGTGAAGGAAATGTTTGAGCGGAAGAAGCCAATTTCAGCCAGTCACCCCCTTGCCCGGCGTCTGACAGCTGGCGTGGCTGAACTGTTAGCTCGCCAGCTGTTACCATACCGGCTGGTGGACTCTGAGGCCTTCCGTAAATTTGTGGCCATCGGAACACCGCAGTGGAAGATGCCAGGCCGCACTTATTTTTCGAGAAAGGCCATACCCCAACTGCACCGTGAAGTTGAGAGGCAAGTGGTGTCATCTCTTGTGAAGAGCGTTGGGTCAAGGGTACACCTGACCACGGATGGCTGGTCTGCCAAGCACGGGCAGGGCCGCTACATTACCTACACAGCCCATTGGGTGAACCTGGTGGTGAACGATGGCAAGCAGAAAGCGGCGGACCAAATTGTGACACCTCCACGGCTTGCAGGCAGGCCTCCTGCCACCTCCTCTCCTCCTGCTACATGCTCTTCGCTGTCCTCCTCCTCCTCCTTGGCTGAGTGGCAGTTCTCCTCTCCAGCTACACAGCCCCAGCTCCGCAGGGCCTATGCTGCATGCCAGGTACGACGGTGTCACGCCATCTTAGACATGGCTTGTCTCAAAGCGGAGAGTCACACTGGAGCAGCTCTCCTGGCTGCTCTTAAGAAACAGGTGGATGAGTGGCTGACCCCGCACCACCTGGAGATAGGCAACGTGGTGTGCGACAACGGCAGCAATCTGCTTGCCGCTTTGCATATGGGGAAGCTGACACACATACCCTGCATGGCACATGTCATGAATCTAGTGGTTCAAAGATTTGTGGCAAAGTACCCTGGCTTAGCGGATGTCCTGAACCAGGCCAGGAAGTTCTGTGGGCATTTGAGGCGCTCTTACACAGCCATGGCACGATTTGCAGAAATTCAGCGTAAAAACAACATGCCGGTGAGACGCCTCATTTGCGATAGCCCCACTCGCTGGAACTCGACCCTGCTCATGTTCTCCCGCCTGCTAGAACAGAAGAAAGCCGAAACCCAGTACCTCTACAACTGGAGTAGAACGAAACAGTCTGGGAAGATGGGGATGTTCTGGCCCGACAACTGGACACTGATGAAAAATGCATGCAGGCTCATGCGGCCGTTTGAGGAGGTGACCAACCTGGTGAGCCGCAGTGAGGGCACCATCAGCGACTTAATTCCCTACGCGTACTTCTTGGAGCGTGCTGTGCGTAGAGTGGCGGATGAAGCTGCGAATGAGCGTGACCAGGAACCGTTACGGCAGGAACAGGCATGGGACCAATTTTCATCAGACCCAGCTGTTTCCTCAACACCTGCGGCAGCACAGAGGGGGGAGGAGGAGGAAGAAGAGAGGTCGTGTGCAGAAGACGAGTCAGATTCAGAGGATGATGAGCAAGGTGTTTCTTTGGGGGAGGAGGAGGAGGAGGGGACAGCGGCAGGAGAACAACCGCAGCAGGCGTCGCAGGGGGCTTGTGCTGCTCAACCTTCCCGTGGTATTGTTCGCGGCTGGGGGGAGGAGTTTGACTTACGTGACGTCACTGAGGAAGAGCAAGAGGAGATGGAGGGTACTGGATCCGACTTTCTGCAGATGTCGTCTTTTATGCTGTCCTGCCTGTTGAGGGACCCCCGTATAAAAAACCTAAAGGGGAATGAGCTGTACTGGGTGGCCACACTACTAGACCCTCGGTACAGGCACAAAGTGGCGGACCTGTTACCAACTCACCTGAAGGTGGAAAGGATGCAGCACATGCAGAACCAGCTGTCAACTATGCTTTACAATGCCTTTAAGGGTGATGTGACAGCACAACGCCAGCAAGGTACCACTGCCACTAATCCTCCTCCCGTGTCCACGCAGTCAAAGACAGGACGCTCCAGCGATCTCATGGTGATGTCAGACATGCGGACGTTCTTTAGTCCAACGCCTCGCCGTAGCCCTTCCGGATCCACCCTCCACCAACGCCTCGACCGGCAGGTAGCCGACTACCTGGCCTTAAGTGTGGATGTAGACACTGCTGTGAACAGCGATGAGGAACCCTTGAACTACTGGGTGCGCAGGCTTGACCTGTGGCCAGAGCTGTCCCAATTTGCCATCCAACTTCTCTCCTGCCCTGCCGCAAGCGTCCTGTCAGAAAGGACCTTCAGCGCAGCTGGAGGCATTGTCACAGAGAAGAGAAGTCGCCTAAGTCACAAAAGTGTTAAGTACCTCACCTTTATCAAAATGAATGAGGCATGGATCCCGGAGGGCTGCTGCCCGCCCCAAGACTAAGTCACTCCCCGCACACACAGCATCTCTGCCTGCAGGCCGTGTGACTGGCTGCCTGGCCTGCCCCAAGAAGACTAAGTCGCTCCCAGTCCCTCCACACAGCATGTCTGCCTGCAGGCCGCTTGACTACCTTCTCCGCCACCACCAACAGGGTCCGGGACTCCAGGCGGATTGCTGAATTTTTTAGGCCGCTGATAGCAGCGGCCGCTGTAATAATTTTTCTGGTGCGTGTACATGACTGCCTAATTTTTCTGGCTGCACTGCGGGCAGCTGCAACAACAAAAGAAAAGGCATGTACATGCGCCCATTCCCCTTCGTGATCATTACCTTGCCGTGGTGAAGGGGCTTGCGTATCACAATGAAGCAATGACCGGCGCCTAGATGAGTGTCTCGGGGGGCACACAAAAGATAATAAGGTCGTTGCCTCATTGTGGTCAGACCAAATTTGATCAGCTGGACAGTCACTGTTCTGTCATTCAGCTACATCAGCCAGGCGACCATATGGGCTGTAAAGCCACCAAAACCTGAACTCTCGCCATGGTGCGCACCAGTCCAGCACGGCCGTCACTACACAAACAGCTGTTTGCGGTGCGTTACACGGTGAGTTTGGTGTGTCAGTGTGAAGCAGTACCTTAATTACACTACCTGATTGATGTATACACATGCAAGATGTTTTAAAGCACTTTAGGCCTGTCATTTAGCATTCAATGTGATTTCTGCCCTTAAAACGCTGCTTTGCGTCAAATCCAGATTTTTCCCGGGGACTTTTGGCGTGTATCCCACTCCGCCATGCCCCCCTCCAGGTGTTAGACCCCTTGAAACATCTTTTCCATCACTTTTGTGGCCAGCATAATTATTTTTTTTTTCAAAGTTCGCATCCCCATTGAAGTCTATTGCGGTTCGCGAACTTTAACGCGAACCGAACGTTCCGCGAAAGTTCGCGAACCCGGTTCGCGAACCTAAAATCGGAGGTTTGGCCCAACTCTAATCTCATCCTACAAAGTCACTGGACCAGACAGGGTCTAGAGTGGGACAATTGAAGCAGCTGCTCATTTTGGGGTTGAGTGTGAGTAAGTTAGCAGTGCATGCTATAGCAGCCTACTTTGAAAATGTTACTTGCTCTGCCACACTAAGCTGCGCTACTTGAGCAGTGTAGCTTAGTGAATCAACCCCTACTGATTTGTCTGTGAGCCAGATGTAGCCATCAAAAGAGCCACATCTGGCTCCCGAGCCATAGGTTCCCTAGCCCACATATTGAGGTTGGCATATTTATTCCCTTTTAACCAATACCAGTTGCCTGGCAGCCATGCTGATCTATTTGGCTGCAGTAGTGTCTGCATCACACCAGAAACAAGCATGCAGCTAATCTTGTCAAATTTGACAAAATATCAGAAACACCTGATATGCTGCATGCTTGTTCAGGGTTTATGGGTAAAAGAATTAGAGGCAGAGCATCAGCAGGGCTGCCAGCAACTGGTATTGCTTAAAAGCAAATAAATATGGCAGCCTCCATATCTCTCTCACAGTGGCATAATTACAATTCATGCACCCTCCCCCCCCCCCCCCCCCCCCCGAAAAACTTTGACGGGGCCCCCCAATGTTAACACTCCCCTTCCCTTGCCTCCCTTTGGTCTCCCTTTATGGTCTTGAGGCCCATCTCACAAAAGTCATAAAACAAGTAATCTTCACACCCATAACAAGTGTAGCCACAAAAACACCTGATCTGAAGTATATTCCCCTGCAGGGGCGTAGCAATAGGGGGTGCAGAGGTTGCAACCGCATCGGGGCCCTTGAGCCAGAGGGGCCCCGAAGGGCCCTCCCTCAACTGCAGTATTAGCTCTCTATTGGTCCTGTGCTCATAATAATCACTTCTATAGATACTTTGAATAGTGGTAATCATTAACAAGCTGTTCCCCATCCCCTTCTTGCACCTCTGACACTGTAGTTGCAATTGGCAGGTTTTGGTGCGTAGGATCAATTGTTATGTATAGAGTGCTTTGGGAGCCCCATTGTAAAACTTGCATTGGGGCCCACAGCTCCTTAGCTACGCCACTGGCCCTGTATTGGAGGAAGGGAAGGTTAGTAGTTGGGAGCTCTGGGCCCTTCTGCGATCGCTGCTACCCTCTAGTTATGTCCCTGCTCTCTCACTTCATTTGTCCTGCAGACTCTGTAAGCTGAGCTGCTACTGCTTCGCTCAGCATGATCACATTGCTTAGGCCCCGTTCACACTGCACGCGTTTCCAGCCGCGTTTTGGAAACGCGTGCAGGTGGCCGTCGCCGACACGCACGACATCAGACATTGCATAGAGTGCAATGTCTGATGTTCACACTGCATGCGGTCCGGGAACGCATGCTGTACGCATTTTTTGTAAAAACGCGTGGCTGTCCCATTCACTTTTCAGTGATGGGATCAGCCACGCAACGCACACAAACGCGGATAGCGTGCGTTCGCATGCGTTGCGTTCCGCATGCGTGACCACCCGCGTTTGTGATGTGAACGGGGCCTTAGACATCAAGAGGGTTGGGCACAGACTGAGCTCTCTGACAAAATCTCAGTCCGAAGATCTAGAGGTCAGCAGCACGCTGGGTCTGGCTGGTGGAGGAATTCTTGACCAGGAGCTTTGACCAAGATGACCTCGGTATTTTCTGTGAGAATAAAACATCTCTCATACCGAGTGATGGACAGGACTAGGAGAACATAGAAGTCTGGGGCGCTGCTTCCATTGCGAAGCAGGTTGTTTTGGCGCACATCGCTCACCGCTGGGCGGCGAAAGCCAGGCGCCCCATAGCAGCAATGCTATGCTGCCTGGGGCACCTAAGGGTAATTTACAGCTCCGTTGCTGGACCCCTCCCTCAGAGTTGCAACAACTCGGAGGATTAGTATTTAACGCTGCAGGCAGCAGAGAGAGACGACATTTGGCTCGCCTTGCGCCCAACTCACCGGCGACGTGTACATAGGTATGCTTCCATTGTGTCTTCAAGGGTCTGACGTCTCTCTATTTGTTGGCACTGTAGTCCCGTAATTATGAAAATCACTTTGCCAGAAATATCCCCTCCTCGGTGTGTTCCGCTTTTTATAAGCGCCCTGTTTAATCACCCTATCGTTGCTTAACTTAACAGGATGTGAGCCTTATTCACAGCTTGGTGGAGCATCCATCTCTCCATAACGAGGGGACGCATCTGCTGGGACCGCTCACCTGAGGCTTTCCAGAAGAGATGTTTCGGATCAGCGAATCAGAGCGCGTCTCTGGCGCGTTCACCAGACTGTGCCGGACTGTCCGCCTGACCGAGACCTCCTTCAGAGGAAAACAACTTCTGAGGGTCATTCACAGAGTTATGTTTTTTTCCAACAGTCCAAGTACTGGGGGGATTTCAGGACATTTTAGACATACAACGCAATACTTGAAGCGTGCTTCTCGCTCAAATCCCACTTTACAGGAATCAGCTGATCATGTGACACAATTACTAAACTACCGTAAGTAATTAGTCTACAAAAGATTTTATTGAAAACCATAACGATACACATAGGTTGCATAAATATATAGGTGTACATTCAGCTGGTCATTCATCAACATACTGTATAAAAAGGTAGCCTAATATACAGTTATAAAGTATGAACATCATAGAGAGATTCCAATCAGAAGCATTCGAAAGTGGTTGGGCTACTGAATAGACATGGAGGTTAACCTCCTGGAGCCGGCCCGCACCCTGGCGGGAGCCTTAGCAGGATGTCATTATCAATCTATATGTATAAAATCGGATATATGGCCTGGTGCACACCAAAAACCACTAGCAGATCCGCAAAATGCTAGCAGATTTTGAAACGCTTTTTCTTCTTTTTCTGTAGCGTTTCAGCTAGCATTTTGCGGTTTTGTGAAGCATTTTTGGTGTAATAGATTTCATGTATTGTTACAGTAAAGCTGTTACTGAACAGCTACTGTAACAAAAAACGCCTGGCAAACCGCTCTGATCTAGCGTTTTTCAGAGCGGTTTGCGTTTTTCCTATACTTAACATTGAGGCAGAAATGCATCCGCAGTCCAAAATCTGCAGCAGCCCGGAAGTATGCGTTTCTGCAAAACGCCTCCCGCTCTGGTGTGCACCAGCCCATTGAAATACATTACCCTAGCGGATCCGCACCCGCAAGCAGATCGCAAACAGCAGCGGAAACGCTCTGGTGTGCACTAGGCCTATGTGTGTATGTGTGTGTATGTATGTGTGTATGTGCCACGATCACTCGAAAACGGCTTGACCGATTTGAATGAAACTTGGTATACAGATCCCTTACTACCTGGGATGATATGTTCTGGGGGTCTCGCGTCCCCCCTGCACATCTGGGCGGAGCTACATACAGCTAATCAGATTTCACCCATTCATGTCAATGGAAAAAATGTAAACGGCTGCCATTCCTCACAGTAATCAAGCCAGAGTCCCCACACTTGGGACAGTTGGTCACTTGGTGACCGAGGTTACAAATCCAGAAAAAGTGGACGGAGCATAAAACAGCCAATCAAATTTCAGCCGTTCATTTTAAATGGGAAACTGTAAACTGCGGCCATTCTTACACTGTTAATGGCAGGGTTCTCAAACTTGCCACAGTTGGTCACTTGGTGACTGGGATTAATATTCAGTGGGTGGAGCCTACAACAGCCAATCAAAACTCACCTATTGATTTTCAAGGGGAATATTTAAACTGCTGCCATTTTTACACTGTTAATGTCAGAGACTGGAAACTTGCTTCAGTCAGTCATTGGGTGACTGGGGTTCAAATTCACAAATGGGGCGGGGCCACAAACAGCCAATCAGATTTCCTTGGTGGATAAACTGCTTCCATTCACACATTTTTGATGCCAGGAACCTGACAGCCCACAAACTTGGTCAATGAGTGGCTGTGTGTCAAGTCCCAACGCGTTTCGTCTGTAGACTCATCATTGAGCTCCTTATGAGTCTACGGACGAAACGCGTTGGGCGGAGCTACCGGGCGGCACATGAAGGAGTCATGCTATTTGGATCCAGAAAGCTGGATTTTATTGAAATACGCTTTTACATACTTGGAACATGTGAGTGTATCGCTACTTTTTCATTGACTATTAAAGTTTTACTGCGCAATGGAAGTATCTGTTTAGTTTTTAAGGGAGCAATGAACTTGCAAGTTGGTGGTTAGAAGACCAGAGGAAACTTATGAAAAACGTTTGAGCTGTTTGTGAGTGGACAGCATCATAATCTGGTGTCCCCAGGATCAGAAGCTACTGCAGCCGAGGCAGAACGTGCTTGATAGACTGGCAATATAAAGCAGCCTTTTATTGCTGTTTGTGACCGAGCAGCCACCGCATCTGGTGAGCGCATTATATTTGTCTTGTAGTGGGCTACACTGGGTTGAGGCGTGTTGCACGGGAAGGTGGAGGTTACCAACAGAACCTGGCGGTATTACACTATGTATTGTTTCTTCTTTTCTTTTCATGCATATCTGTGTGATATATTGCCCCAGGATACCATTTGAGCGGTAACACTAATGGACCATTTTTAAAATTGCTTATTACTTACAATATCCATTTATCGAGTATTTAGTCAGTGTTTGCCTCGTAAAATCTTTCCTCTCCCTGACTTACATTCTGACATTTATTACTGGTGGTGACATCTTTAGTTCTGCCAGGTGATCTGTACGGAATGTTCGTTACTGAGAATTCTATGCACAGAGGGAGATGCTGCTTGCTTGGGAGTTGGAAAAAGCTGTTATTTCCCAAAATGCAATGAGGTTCACAGACAGCAAACTGTCAGGACCATGGTCATGACATCACACCGTGGAAAGAGTTTAACCACAATATCAGCCATACAGACCCCCCTGATGATCGTTTTCTGAAATTGTAAAGTTTTCTAATGGGAAAGGGGGTATCCTCCTCTTCTGATTGGGATGAAGTTCAATTCTCAGTTAAAGTTATACTTTAAAGGAATACTGTACCCCCTACAGTATTCCTTTAAAGTATAACTTTAACTGAGAATTGAACTTCATCCCAATCAGAAGAGGAGGATACCCCCTTTCGGGGGAAAATTAGTTGAACATACCAGGGGCTTCTAATGGCCCCCCGCCGACATCCTGTGCCCGTGCAGCCAGAGGCGTATGTAGAAGGATGCAGGCATGGCAAGTACTATGGGCGCCAATAACATCATGGGCGCCATGCCTGCACCCGTGTTGTGCTACTGAAGCCGCCTGGTGTGTGTCCCGATAGCGGATACACACAGGCAAAGTTAAAGTGAACCTAAAGCCTACCCAAAAAAACGAGATGAACTCACCTGGGGCTTCCCTCAGCCCCCTGCAGACGATCGGTGCCCTCGCAGCTCCGCTCCGATGCCTCTGGACCCGCCGGCGACGACTTCCGGTTTGGCCGTCACCGGCCGACAGGCATGGGAACGCGAGTGATTGTTCGCGTTCCCATGCCTGTATATCGCCCCCTATGCTGCTATTGCGACCTCCTGGCCGCAATAGCAGCATAGGGGGCGATATACAGGCTGGGAACGCGAACTATCACTCGCGTTCCCATGCCTGTCGGCCGGTGACGGCCAAACCGGAAGTGTTCGCCGGCGGGTGCAGAGGCATCGGAGCGGAGCTGCGAGGGCACCGATCGTCTGCAGGGGGCTGAGGGAAGCCCCAGGTGAGTTCATCTCGTTTTTTTGGGTAGGCTTTAGGTTCACTTTAAGCTGCTCGTTCTGTCCAGGGGAGAGAAGAGAGAGGAGGCGCCACTAGGGGGAGCTCCAGGCGAGAGTGAGTGCACTGAGCTCTGAAGACTCGTGCATGCATTGCAGATGGGAACATGCTGAGGATTGAGGGGCCGGGTAGAGAGCCGGAGACTGGGGAGGCAGGTGACTGGTATGGGTCTGGGGTGGATCACTTCTCTCTTTCCCGGCCTGCACTCTCCCCCTCTTCCAGGATCACAGATCTGCCCTCGGCATCATCATGGTGGAGAAGATGAGAAGAGGCACGCAGATCTGCAGGAGGGGGAGTGCAGTGAGGCATGGAAATGTATCAGTAGATTAGCCCTGCACAAGGGAGGAGAGAGCATTGTTTACTCTGTATGCAGCCCAGACTCTGCAGGCAGCGTCTGTTCAGCTGCAAAGTGATGCATGTGTAGTGCACTGGCTGGCTGCCCTGCAATCTGATCCCCCTGTCTGTTATTGCTGCGTCAGTTGCACTCTGACTCTAATGCTGGATACACACGGTGCGTTCGTACACTCGATTTTCCCGTCGATTCGTTTATTTCCAACATGTCCGATTTGGATTTCGATGGATCGTTAGGTCGATTCGGCATACTTTGCATGCGAATCGACCTAACGATCCATCGAAATCCAAATCGGACATGTTGGAAATAAACGAATCGACGGGAATCGACGGGAAAATCGAGTGCACGAACGCACCGTGTGTATCCAGCATAACAAGGGGACAAGAATGTGATGAGCAGTCACTGTGGGTTCAGCAGGCTGTCCTCAGAGGAACTCACACTCTAATCCTGTCATAGTCTAATGTCCTACCATATTATTATTATTATTATTATTATGTATTTATATAGCACCGACATATCCTGCAGCACTGTACGGAGTACATAGTCATGTCACTGACTGTCCCCTGAGGAGCTCACGCTCTAATCCTACCATAGTCATAGTCTAATGTCCTACCATATTATTATTATTATGTATTTACATAGCACCGACATATCCTGCAGCACTGTACGGAGTGCATAGTCATGTCGCTGACTGTCCTCAGAGGAGCTCACACTCTAATCCTACCATAGTCAGAGTCTAATGTCCTACCATATTATTATTATTATGTGTTTATATAGCACCGACATATCCTGCAGCACTGTACGGAGTACATAGTCATGTCGCTGACTGTCCTCAGAGGAGCTCACAATCTAATCTTACTGTGTAAAGTGCTGCAGAAGATGTCAGTGCTATATAAATACATAATAATAATATGGTAGGACAGTAGACTATGAGTAGAGTACATAGTCATGTCACTGACTGTCCTCAGAGGAGCTCACAATTTAATCCTACCAAAGTCATAGTCTAATGTCCTACCATATTATTATGTATTTATATAGCCCTGGCATCTTCTGCAGCACATTACAGAGTACATAGTCATGTCACTGACTGTCCTTAGAGGAGCTCACACTCTAATCCTACCATAGTCATAGTCTAATGTCCTACCATATTATTATTATGTATATGTATAGCACTGATATCTCCTGCAGCACTGTACAGAGTAATAGTCATGTCACTGACTGTTCTCAGAAGGGCTCACAATTTAACCCTACCATAGTCATAGTGTAATGCACTTTACAGAGTACATAGCCATGCCACTGACTGTCCTCAGAGGAGCTCCAAATCTAATCCTACCATAGTCCTAGTCTAATGTCCTACCATATTATTATGTATTTATATATCTTCTGCAGCACATTACGGAGTACATAGTCATGTCACTGACTGTCCTTTGAGAAGCTCACAATCTAATCCTAGTGTAATATCCTACTATATTATTGTTATATATTTATGTAGCGCTGCCGCTGACATGTTCTGCAGCACTTTACAGAGTACATACTCATGTCACATTAGTGTTAGGTGTTTAACCTTCTGCCGCCCGCGTCACGCCAGTAGGCGTGGCCGCGGCCCCAGGACCGCCTAACGCCAATTAGTGTAAAGTCCTGGGGCTCTGTTTTGCATGAGATCGCGCGCATGGTGCGCGCGCATCTCCTGCTTGGGGGGCGGAGCTCCGCCCCGCCTTTAGTCTCCGAGCGGCTATTGCCGCTCGGGAGACTGTTAGACGGCGATCACGCCGTCTATTTACTAGGTGCAGCGCTGCGATGAGCAGCAGCGCTGCACCGGGGACAGCCGTGTGACACGGCTGTCCCCATGGGGGACAAGAGAGCGATCGGCTCTCATAGGCAGAAGCCTATGACAGCCGATCGCCATAATTGGCTGGCTGTGGGGAGGGAGGGAGGGAGGGAGGGTAGAAATTTAAAGTAACAGGTTTTTTTTTTTAAACAAATCAAAACAATAATATTTATTAAAAAAAAAATAAACATGGGGGGAGCGATCAGACCCCACCAACAGAGAGCTCTGTTGGTGGGGAGAAAAGGGGGGGGGGATCACTTGTGTGCTGTGTTGTGCGGCCCTGCAGCTTGGCCTTAAAGCTGCAGTGGCCAATTTAGCTAAAAATTGCGTGGTCACTAGGGGGGTTTAGCCCTGCAGTCCTCAAGTGGTTAAAGGCGGGAAGGTTATTGTTAGAGTGCAGAGAACTTTGGCAATATGAAGCTTCCCAAAACATATGTACATGAGAAAGGATGCCGTTTTTATAAAGGGACACTGTGAGGGAGGGGGGGCGCAATTTTAGTGTTTGCCATAGGCGCTATACTACCCAGATACGCCACTGCGTGCAGCCAGTCACCGATGCTCCTGCCCCGCTTCTGGAAGTCTGAAAACCACTGCGCCTGCATTGCCGTGTCCTCACTCCCGCTGATGTCACCAGGAGTGTATAGCACAAGCCCAGTACGGCCTGTGTCTGCGCAGTACGCTCCTGGTGACATCAGCGGGAGCGAGGACACGGCAACGCAGGCGCAGTGGTTTTCAGACTTTAATCTCCTTGCCGGTTATCCCGAGCTCAGCTCGGGGTAACCTGCATAGGAGAATTTCTCAGGCCCGCTGGGCCGATTTTCAATTTTTTTTTTTTTTTACCTACACGCAGCTAGCACTTTGCTAGCTGCGTGTGGTACGCGATCGCCACTGCTACCCGCCGATTCGCCGCTACCCGCCGCGCCGAGACGCCCCCCCCCCCAGACCCCTGCACAGCCTGGCCAATCAGTGCCAGGCAGCGCTGAGGGGTGGATCGGAATTCCCTCTGATGTCCACGTCATCCCGCCTCGTTGCCATGGCGACCGGGGAAGCCCAGCAGGAAATCCTGTTCTGAACGGGACTTCCTGCTTACTCTGATCGCCGGAGGCGATCGGAGTGGATGGAGTATCATGTAGCGAGCCCTGGGTTCACTACATGAGTTAAAAAATAAATTTAAAAAAAGTGCTGCGCTGCCCCATTGCCGCGGCAATTGGACCGGCAAGGGGGTTAAAGTAATAAATTCCATTCGTGAACCGGAGACGGGGCCGGAGCATCGGTGAGTGGCTGCTCTGGCACAGGATGCCTGTGGGGGACCATTAGAAGCCCCGGGTAACTTTAACTCATTTTCCCCCGATCCCCCTACAGTATTCCTTTAAGCGGAATTATATGCATAGAGTCTATGTAGACCGTATTGCATTCTGCTCTACTTACCAGGCAGCAAGACCTTATGCATGTAATCCTGCACAGTTGAGTGCATTCACCCCAATATTCTAGATTCAGGATTCCAGGGATCTGGCTGTAGCACAGACATCTGGAGCTCGAGTGGAAAGCTGCTACTGCGCCTGCGTGCAGCGCCATTTGCTGATGTTTTTGTTTTGATGTGTGCCAGGGACCCAGGGCAGGATTGGGCCAGCCGAGGAGGACGGGGAAGCCTCATTAGGAAGAAGAGGCTTCCCTCTCTCGAGGTAAGTGCCCAAAGGGGAACTTTTTTTGGTAGCAGGAAAAAAGGGTGCCAGAGGCTAGTGGACGAAAAGGGCGTCGCCATAGACTCTAATGCAATTATCGCTAATACAGCAAAAAAGCAGAAAAAAGGGCGCCCAACAAATATCGTTAACAGCATTAGAACATTAAAGGTTTTGAAGTATACTATCGTTTTAGGCTTGCAACGTTATGGTTTTGTTATTTCGTTTGTATGTACAGATTTTACGTTATCAAATATATTATTGATTCTATGGGCTTGATTCACTATGCGGTGCTAACCTACTTAACCTAAAGTCTTTAGGCGCGCTAACCAGGGTGCTAAGTAGGTTAGCACCGGTTTCCTCAATCAGTTCGCGCGCTAACTACCGCGCGCAAAGTTTTGCACACGCAAAGTCCTATGCGCACGCTAAGTCCCATAGGCTTTAATGGGCACTTCGCACGGAGCGCCCTGCGCTCTGTGCAGTGCGCGTGTAAAGTTTTGCGCACATAACTTTGCGCGCGATGTGGTTTGCACGCAAATTAGCACGCAAAAAGCTCGTTTAGACGTGCTAAGGGGGTTTTCACAGGCGTGCTAACAGTTAGCACCGCTTTGTGAATCAAGCCCAATGTGTGTTAGGGTGTTTCTGCAGGGGGAGTGGTTAAGGTCAGGCACCACCAGGGGAGTGGTTATGGTTAGGCACCACCAGGGGAGTGGTTATGGTTAGGCACCTCCAGGGGGTGGTTAAGGTCAGGCACCACCAGGGGAGTGGTTATGGTTAGGCACCACCAGGGGAGTGGTTATGGTTAGGCACCTCCAGGGGGTGGTTATGGTTAGGCACCACCAGGGGGTGGTTAGGGTTAAGCACACCGAGGGGGTTTAGGCACCATCAGAGGAGGGGGTGGTGGTTAGGGTTAGGCACCACCTAAAATGGTATTTATTGTTAACCAATTTCGTTAAAGTCAATTTCATTAACGATGTTTAACGTTATTGAGATTTCGTTATCCATTGGTGCCATTTTGTTATTCAGCCGAGCCTATTTTTCCTGATTAGAGTAGACCTGCAAGAAAAAAAAGCGTGCATGAAAAACTGTGTTTTTTTTTTCGTGCACGCTTTTTCTTTCTTACAGGTCTACTCTCACAAACTGCATCAGCCACCTCAGCCTGGATCTGTTCAGGTTTTCCACCAGCAGGTGGCAGCGCCTCTCCCTCTCTGTCACTCTCTGTCCCGGATAATTATACGGCAGGACGAGGGGACGGGATGAAATATACGGCAAATTTGCCCGGTGCCAGCACCTCCATTAATCAAGCTCTGTTTTCTGCAATCAGACTCCTACTATTAAGTTAGTTTAGATGAGTGATCAGCAAATCCTTAAAAACTCATCTGTCACCGTCTCATTCCTGAAGCTGCCAAATAAGAGCCAGGCAGCATTTCTCAAGTCATAAAACATATTTGTGCTGCAAGAAGGTCCCGGGTAGCGGAGCCAGCAATCTGCAGAGCTGACAGCCACGGGCAGCGGGGGAGGGGGGAGCAACGGGGGTGGGGGTGGGGGAAGGCATGTCATCAGCAACTGAAATACTCTGATCAGACAAAACATTAATATACCACCTGCCTGCTACTGTGTATGTCCTCCTTGTGTGAACCATCCAGGCCTGGACTCCACTTGACTAATATATTATACACTATCAGCCTATAATATAGTGCAGCTCCCTCTGGTGGTCAGACCTGGACTCTACAAGACTCATGAAGGTGCCCTGTGGTGTCTGGCTACATAGCTATATTACATATAATACACTATCAGCCTATAATATAGTGCAGCTCCCCCTGGTGGTCAGGCCTGGATTCCACAAGACCTATGAAGGTGCCCTGTGGTGTCTGGCTACATAGCTATATTACATATAATACACTATCAGCCTATAATATAGTGCAGCTCCCTCTGGTGGTCAGACCTGGACTCTACAAGACTCATGAAGGTGCCCTGTGGTGTCTGGCTACATAGCTATGTTACATAGAATAAAACACTATCAGCCTATAGTATAATGCAGCTCCCCCTGGTGATCAGACCTGGACTCCACAAGCAGTGATGCTCAAATACGGATTCGGGAGACACCCGGATAGTTGCTATCCTAATATCTCCAAGTAAATCTGTGCGGGCTGGGCGAGGGGGTCAATCTTACCTGTCTGACGTCTTCTTTGTCCGTTCCTGGCGCCTCCCACGATGCATTCCATGCGGCGGTCACATGACTACAAACACTTCCTCCTTCCGGGTTTAAGGAGGAAGTGTTTGTTGTCACGTGACACGCATGGACCGCATCCTGGGAGGCGCTAGGGACGGAGGAAGAAGGCGTCAGACAGGTAAGATTGACCCCCCTCCCCCCCCCCCCCCCCCGCCCAGGTTTTCTGGGAGATATCCGGATAGCAACTACCCTGGTGTCTCCCGGATCCGGATTTGAGCATCCCTATCCACAAGACCTGTGAAGGTATCCTGTGCTATCTGACTATCTATATATATATATACTGTATATAAAATTGGATGTATGTGTATATGTTTGTATGTGTGTATGTGTGTGTGTATATGTGCCGAGATCACTACACATATCATCCCACTACCTGGGATGATAGGTTCTGGGGGTCTCGCCCCCCCCTGCACACGTGGGCAGAGTTACAAACCCCCAATCAGATTTCACCCATTCATGTCAATGGGAAAAAATGTAAAAGGCTGCCATTCCCACACTAATCAAGCCAGAGTCCCCACAATTGGCACAGTTGGTCACTTGGTGACCGAGGTTACACATCTAGTAAAAGTGGGGTGAGCATAAAACAGCCAATCAAATTTCAGCCATTCATTTTAAATAGGAAAATGTAAACTGCTGCCATACTTAGACTGTAAATCGCAGGGTTTTTAAACTTGGCACACACACTTGGTCACTGGGTGACTGGGATTAATATACAGGAAAGTGAGTGGAGCCTACAACAGCCAATCAAAATTCACCTCTTGATTTTAAAGGGGATTATTTAAATTGCTGCCACTCTTACCAGTGGCGTAGCTAAGGAGCTGTGGGCCCCGATGCAAGTTTTACAATGGGGCCCCCCAAGCACTCTATACACTTGGTATGGCGCACTAAAACCTGCCAATGACAACGACAGTGTTAGACTACAGTGTCAGAGGTGCAAGAAGGGGATGGGGGCACTTTGTTATTGATTACCACGATTCAAGGTAACTATAGAAGTGATTATTATGAGCACAGGACCAATAGAGAGCTAATACTGCAGTTGAGAGAGGGCCCTATGGGGCCCTTCTGGTCCAAGGGCCCCGATGTGGTTGCAACCTCTGCACCCCCTATTGCTATGCCACTGATTCTTACACTGTTAATGGCAGAGGCCTGAAACCTGCTACAGTCGTTCATTTGGTCACTGGGGTTCAAATTCACTTAAGGGGCGGAGCCACAAACAGCCAATAAGATTTCTCTGCTGGATAAACTGTACAGTTGGTCACTGTATGACTAGGATTAATATTCAAGAAAGTGAGTGGAGACTACAACAGCCAATCAAAATTCACCTATTGATTTTCAAGGGGAATGTTTAAACTGCTGCCATTCTTACACTGTTGACGTGGCGGAGCCACAAAGAGCCAATCAGATTTTCTTTCTGGATAAACTGCTTCCATTCACACATTTTTGATGCCAGGAACCTGAAAGCTCACAAACTTGATCATTGAGTGACTGTGTGTCAAGGTTATAAAAAGTGGGCGGAGCCAAAGACAAAACTCACTGGTCAATATAACAATATAAACTGCAGACATTCTTACACTGTTAATGGCAGGGTTCTCAAACTTTGCACAGTTGATTACTGGGTGACTGGGATTAACATTCAGAAAAGTGGGAGGAGCCTAAAAAGCCAATCAATATTCACCTGTTGATTTTCAAGGGGAATATTAAAATTGTTGCCGATCTTGCACTGTTCATGGCACAAGCCTCAAACCTGGTACAGTTGGTCATTGGGTGACTGGGGTTCAAATTCAGAAAAGGGGCGGAGCCACAAACAGCCAATCAGGGTTTTTTTTTTTAATTGATGCCAAGGACCTCAAAGCTCACAAATTTGGTCATTGAGTGAATGTGTGTCCAGGTTACAAGAAGTGTGCAAAGCCAAAAAACACATTTCACAGGGAAAATATAAACTGCAACCATTCTTAGGGCTTGAGTCACTAACCAGTGCTAACTCAGTTAGCACGTGCTAAGGCTTTGCACACGCAAACTAGGGTGCTAAGTAGTTTGCACGGGCAAAGCTTTTGCTGTTCGTGTGCTATTTTAGCGCGCCTACGACATTACGCGGTGCGCGCGAATGGCGCTGCATGCTAAGCCATGACTTTGCGTGCTGAGTCTCCTTAGCACGTGAAGTCATTGCTTGACACACTAGTTTGCACGCGAAGCATTGCGCGCAAAACTTTACAAACTTTACGCGCGCAAACTCTTACGCACATATTAACGCGTGAAGAGGCAGTTTGCACATGCTAAGCGGCTTTTCACTGGCGTGCTAACACTTAGCACGCTTTAGTGAATCAGGCCCCTACACTGTTAATGGCAGGGTTCTCTGAGTGACTGAGATTAATATTCAGGGAAGTGGGTGGAGCCTATAATAGCCAATCAAAATTCACCTGTTGATTTTCAAGGGAAATATTTAAATTGCTCCCATTTCTACACTGTTAATAGCAGATGCTTCAAACCTGCTACAGTTGGTCATTGGGTGACTGGGGTTCAAATGCTGGAGAGGGGTGGAGTCACAAACAGCCCATCTGATTTGTTTACATTCTATGGGAAGATACAAATTATTGATGTCAAACCTCAGAAACGTGGTCATTCAGTGTTTGTGTGTTAGGTTTAGAAAAAGTGGGCGGAGCCGACACCAGCCAAATACATACCCGGGCAACGCTGGGTCATCAGCTAGTATATATATATATATATATATATATATATATATATATATATATATATAAAATTGGATGTATGTATGTATGTATGTATGTTTCGAACACTCGAAAACGCCTTCACCGATTTGAACGACACTTGGTATACAGATCCCTTACTACCTGGGATGATAGGTTCTGGGGGTCTCGCGGCCCCCCTGCACACCTGGGCGGAGCTACAAACAGCTAATCCGATTTCACCCATTCATGTCAATGGAAAAAATGTAAAAGGCTGCCATTCTCACAGTAATCAAGCCAGAGTCCCCACACTTGGCACAGTTGGTCACTTGGTGACCAAGGTTACAAATCCAGGAAAAGTGGGTGGAGCATAAAACAGCCAATCAAATTTCAGTCATTCATTTTAAATGGGAAAATGTAAACTGCAGCCATTCTTAGACTGTTAATGGCAGGGTACTCAAACTTGGCACACTTGGTCACTGGGTGACTGGGATTAAAGGATAACTGTAGTGAGAGGTATATGGAGGCTGCCATATTGATTTGCTTTTCAGCACTACCAGTTGCCTGGCAGCCCTGCTGATCTATTTGGCTGCAGTAGTGCAAATCACACCAGAAACAAGCAGGGTTGCTCGTAAACTACGCCAGCGCGAATCTACGCATCGTAGTACGTAAAAATACGCGTAGTTCCAGCGTAGCGAAGTTGACTGACTACGACCATCCCTAGAAACAAGCATGCAGCTAATCTTGTCTGATCTGACAGAAACACCTGATCTGCTGCATGCTTGTTTAGGGTCTATGGTTAAAAGTGTTAAGGTGCGTACACACATGCGACTATAGTCGTTTGAAACGATCGTTCCCCAATCGTTTCAAACGACGATCGTTTTAAAAAAAGCAGCCAACAACCATTAAGTCTAACGTCAGACAAGCTAGATCTTTAAAAATGAACGATCTAGCTTGGCGGATTTTTCCTAACGACGATCGTTTGCAAAAGTAGTACATCGTTGGAAACGGTCGTTCGTACTAGGCTTGACATGCGCATTTCACTATTTCTCCATGGAACTTTTCATTTTTATGCGCAGGCGCAATAGGTGCTTTTACGTGATGTAACGTTCCTTCTAACGATGTGATCGTTACACACCTTTTAAATAACTTTACTTAGGTCGTTCTTTCGTCAATTAAAAGTTCGTTCATCGTTGACAACGAACGATCGTTGTCGCATGTGTGTACGTAGCTTAAGAGGCAGATGATCAGCAGGATAGCCAGGCAACCTATATTGCTTAAAAGGAGATAAATATGGCAGCCTCCATATAACTCTCACTACAGCTCTCCTTTAATATTAAGGAAAAAGGGTGGAGCCTACATCAGCCAATCAAAATTCACCTATTAATTTTCAAGGGGAATATTTAAACTGCTGCCATTCTGACACTGTTATTGGCAGAGGCTTCAAACTTGCTACAGTTGGTCATTGGGTGACTGGGGTCCAAATCCACTAAAGGGGTGGGGCCACAAACAGCCAATCAGATTTCTTTTCTGGATAAGCGTCTTCCATTCACACATGTTTGAGGCCAGGAACCTGAAAGCTTACAAACCTGGTCATTGAGTGACTGTGTGTCAAGGTTACAAAAACTGTGTGGAGCCAAAAACAAATTTCAATGGGAAAATATAAACTGCAGCCATTCTTACACTGATAATGGCAGAGTTCACAAACTTTGCACCATTAGTTACTGGGTGTCTGAGATCAATATTCAGGGGAGTGGGTGGCGCCTACAATAGCCAATCAAAATTCACCTGTTGATTTTCAAGGGGAATATTTAAATTGCTGGCATTTTTACACAGTTAATAGCAGAGGCCTCAAACCTGGTACATTTGTTCACTGGATGACTGGGGCTCAAATTCTGGAAAGGGGTGGAGCCACAAACAGCCATTCAGATGTGTTTAATTTCTATGGGAACATACAAATGATTGATACCAAGGACCCCAAAGCTCATAAACTTGGTCTTTGAGTGACTGTATGTCAAGGTTAGAAAAAGTGGGTGGAGCCAAGAACTACATTTTTTTCATGGGAAAATATAAACTGCAGCCATTCTTACATTGTTAATGCGCAGGGATCTCAAACTTCACACAGTTAGTCATTGGGTGACTGGGATTAATATTCAGGAAGTGGGTGAAGCCTACAAGAGCCAAACAAAATTCACCTATTGATTTTAAAGGGAAATGTTTACATTGCTGCCATTCTTACACTGTTAATGGCAGTGGCCTCAAATCTGGTACAGTCAGTCATTGGGTGACTGGGGTTCAAATTCTGGAAAGGGGCAGAGCCACATACAGCTAGATTTGTTCAATTTTAATGGGAAAATGCAAATTATTGATTCCAAGGTCCCCAAAGCTCATAAACTTGGTCATTGAGTGACTGTATGTCAAGGTTAGAAACAGTGGGCGGTGCCAAAAACAACTTACTTTTTACATGGCAAAATATAAACTGCAGCAATTCTTACACTGTTAATGGCAGGGTTCTCAAACTTCACACAGTTACTCACTGGGTGACTGAAATTAATATTCAGGAAAGTAGGTGGAGCCTACAACACCCAATAAAAATGCACTTATTGATTTTCAAGGGAAATATTTAAACTGCTGCCATTCTTACACTGTTAGTGGCAGAGGCTTCAAACCTGCTCTAGTTGGTCATTGGGTGACTGGGGTTCATATTCACTAGGGGGAGAGCCACAAACAGCCCATCAGATTTATTAACTGGATAGACTGCTTCCATTCACACAATTTTGATGCCATGACCCCAAAGCTCACAAACTTGGTCATTGAGTGACTGTGTGTGAAGGTTACAAAAAGTGTGCCTTTGGGTGATTGGGGTTCAAATTCAGAAAAGGAGTGGAGCCACAAACAGCCAACCAGATTGGTTTAATTTCAATGGGAAAATGCAAATAATTCATGCCAAGGACCCTGAAGCTCACAAGCTTGGTCATTGAATGTTTTTTAGTGTTAGGGATATAAAAAGTGGGTAGAGCCAACACCAGCCAAATACATACCCGAGCAACACCTGGTCATCAGCTAGTATAGCTATAATACACAGAACAATCTATCAGCCTAATCATGCAGCTTTCCCTCTTGGTCAGAGCTGGACATTTGCACAAACTAAGTTTTTATTTGCATAGTAAAGTCTTAGAAGTCATCACCAAAAAGTTATATTAAAAAAAATCAGTTAACTTTAGAAGACGTAACCAAATCAAGCAAAGACTATTGTAATTCCCTTTCTCGAGTCCCATTATGTTGTATCTCAGTTCTTGGTGAGTGTGGCCGGGATGTGCTGATGGGAAACGCTATTTGGACATCTCACGCATCTAAATACTCCATCAAGTCACCCATGACCTGATGTGTTTGACATCATCTTCAAAGGCCACCAGGACAATAACCATCTGCTGCCAGCAATTACGGGCCGGCGACACCTGTAAAAGTTTATTTTACCCAAGAAAGCAGCAAGACAAAAACAGAATACAAGATTAATAACACAGCTGAAAATGAACCTCCAAGATCTCCATCGAAATGGAAAAGCTGGATAATGGTCTCCGAGTACCCGCACTGCTCAGATATGAAACCTGCATTACCGCTCTCATTTATGGAAATACAGCGGCCCTTGTCCCCAATGTGCCGTTCTGAAATAGAGGTCGAACGAGGCGGAATGGGTTGGAAGTGACCGGCTGGTGGCTGAGGGTCTCCCCGGGCGATGTTTGTAGGCATTTAGAACGCCTCCGAGCACACATAGAGCAGCGGCTAATGAGGGATTCTGCTTCCATTCTCGGTGTTCCATTTCCAGTGAATAATATTGAAGAGCCTTTTATGCAGCTGTCACGAGTCGGGGCACAGCTCCGAGAGGGTCATAAATCTGCCAGCGTTCGCTTGTGCGACCGTAGCGCCGCAAGAACGACTCTGGAATCACCGGAGGAGCTAAAAGACGACGCTCGAAACTTCAGCTATTGTGGCAAGTTCTGCAGATGAGAAGCTTAAATACTACTGACTTTACTGACTACATTTGCCCAGTCTCCAGTTCTGACCGGTTTCGGCTTTCCGCCGTCATCAGGGAACACTCATGTTCACTGATGACGGTGGAAGGCCAAAAGTCAGTTTATGTAATAAAGTAAAGTGTGATAACCTACAAAAAAACAGGATAAAACATATTCAGTCTTTGCTTTGCAAACCGCTGCAAATTACAGTATAAGCTCATTATAGTAAACTCTGATATTGTAAAGATTCGGGTATAGTAAACTAAGTGTCCACTTCCCGGCCAATCAGGGCCGGGCCAAGACAGAGGCATGAGAGGCTCCAGCCTCAGGGTGCAGTGCAGGAGGGGGCGCACAACTCACTCAGCTATCATTCCCCTATTTTGTTTGAAGCAAAGAGAAATAAGAAAAGGGGATACATGGCAGTGACTGCAAGCCAGATAACTAGAGATTAAGGTGTTGGGGGCCCGGGGGCACCTCTTAGTCTGATAGCAATCAGTGTGTGATGGCTGGCATGGGAGGGATGGAGGGGCGCACCTTGCTTCGGCTCTGTGGCCAATCTCCACTACAAGTATATGAGAGTAACACCTCATAAAGTAAAGCTATAACAGAACTTCTGTTATAGTAAACCTGTTTTTTGGCCCCTGAGGTATTCTGTATCCGGCTATAGAGGAAAGTGGGCGGGAACATGCATCATGCGTCAGTCGGAGACCCATGAGAAGTGGTTGGAAGGCTGGCAGCCACTTGTAGCCTGCTCACTATCTGTACACTACTCTGGGTCTTTGTGGATTACCTCATAAGCAGCACCAGGCAGTGAGTCCTATGCTTCCTGTGTAAGCTGCTGCTTGATTACTGAGGGAATTTCCTGTCATCTGTGACTTGCTTGTGCATGGCTGCAATGCTACATTATCATCCAGGCTGCACAGAAATGTGGACAGAGGAGCACACTATCAGTACTGTATCTATGTTAACTGTTGAGACCTATGCTTCCTGTATAAGCTGCTGCCTGGTTACTCAGAGTATTGCCTGACATCTGTGACTTGCTTCTGCATGGCTGCAATGCTACAGTATCAATCAGGCTGCACAGAAATGTGGACTGAGGAGCACACTATCAGTACTGTACCTCCAACTGGTGAGACCTATGCTCCCTGTGTAAGCTTCTGCCTGATTACTGAGGGAATTGCCTGTCATCTGTGACTTGCTTGTGCATGGCTGCAATGCTACAGTATCATCCAGGCTGCACAGAAATGTGGACAAAGGAGCACACTATCAGTACTGTACCTCCATTACCTGGAGAGATCTAATCTTCCTGTGCAAGATGTTGCATGATTATTGCATGCAAATCCCTGCATATTGAGCACTGTGCATTGTGATGTAGCTTAGACACTGTCTGTGTTCGCTTGCCGAAGAATTGAAAAGAAAAAATGACTCCCGACTATTAACTGAATCCAGGTTCCAGGACTATAGTACACTTTATGTGCTTGATTATGGCCTTTTTTGATATATAGTAAACTACTTTTCCGGGTCCCTTGGAGTTTAATTATAAAGGTATTTAACTATATCTATAAGCATTGAACATACAGAATCATTTCCAAATGAATCAAAAACAGGAATAAAGAGAAACCTGTCCTGTAATAGAATTCTGCTCAGTTTTCTATGCATTTGTCTGGTGCTCTTCGATTATCCCTGATACTGTATTCTGGAGAACAACAAAGTCATTGTCCCTCTAGGGAACACACAAACCTTCTCCTTTCATACAGTCATTACTTGTTTAGGGCTGAAATTATTCTGTAAATAAAGAGAAGATCAGGAGGCCCCCTTGTCCACGTTTCATCACTTCTTCCATTCCATTTTCTCTGACCTTCAGGTTCCTCTAACCCTCCCATTTGTTTCCAAGCAAGACCTGACAAGATCTTATACATAACCACTGCTGAATTATAAGACAAACTCAGGATGGCCAGGAGTTTAAATAGTTCCACTGGGGCCTATGAGTGCCGGATTGGTAAAAAGGCTTAATGTAAAATGTAAGTGTGATTTCTGGAATTGCAATCTACGATAGTAACGCATCAACATTATCATTCCACAAGACACCAGCCTTTACCTCCTTGTTCAACAAGATATCAACTTAAACTTCATCTGTATGAAATATTATCCCATAAAACATCAGCCTATGCTCCACTGTTCCAAGAAGTATCAAACTTTACCTTATCGACCTTAGAGCTCAGCATCTACTTCATCATCTTGCAAGAAGTCCACCTGTACCTTACCATCCAAAAAACACAAATATCTTTCTCATTGCTCCATGAGACATCAATCTGTTCTTAATTAACCTTCAGGACATCAACCTTTATCTCCTCATGCTACAAGACCTCATCATCTACCTCATCATCCTACCTATAAGATCTCAGAACCAACCTCATTATCTTACAAGATGCAACTTCAACCTCATTATCCTACGAGAACGTAAGCTCTACCTCATCATCTTACAAGACTCCTCATCATCCTACAAGACCTTAGCATCTACCTCATCATCCTACTGATAAAATATCAGAATCTACCTCATTATCCTACAAGATACAACTTCAACCTCATAATGCTACAAGACCTCAGTATCTACTGCATCATTTTACAAAATATCAGATTGTACGTCATCACCCTACAAGATACAACTTGTAGCTCATCATGGCTGTGCCAGCCACCCACTCTTCCACTGCACTGCACCAGCTATCCACTCTTCTGCTGCACTATGCCAGCCACCCACTCTTCCATTGCACTGCCAGTCACCCACTCTTCCATTGCACTATGCCAGCCACTCTTCTGCTGCACTGTGGTAGAGGAACATGGCTAGGTGAACAATTTCCCTGATGTCCCTGTTCTATTAGCAGGGGTTGTCTTATGCACTGTTTGTTACTGTGGAATATGACATGGTCAGGTATGCTCACAGTCCCTTATTCCTCCCCTCAGGGCTGGTTCTCTCATGAAGCAAGGTGAAACATTTGCATTATGCGAAGAGACAACAAGGGCAGCATGTTTGTACTGTGTGTTTACACTAAAAGCATGCAGTCAGAGTAGGAGGAGAGCAAGCAAGGGGAAGAGGTCGTCATTGGGGAAAAGCAGCTTGTTGTGCTGTGTGAGGAGTCAGACAGTGAGTGAGGAGGGGGGAGGCAGGAGAGCAGCAGTGTTTCATTTGACAGCAACAGAAGGGAGGAGGTGGCACTGTTGTCCGGACTGAGAAGGAATGGAGGGTGAGCAGTTTGTTTGACATAGACTCGCTGACTGAGCTGACTGAGAATATTAGATAAAGCAGAGTAAATTGTTGGGTGCTGTGCGACCATTCCACATAGGAGGTGGAGGGGGAAGGGGGCATCCTCACAAGTTTGCCTCAGGCAGCCAAAAGTCTGGCCCTGCCTCTCCTCAACACAGTAGTGATGCCAATGACCAGGCGGTGCCCATCTCGTAAGAGTCATGTGACAAGTGTGGCCCCAATTATACCACTATAATAAGGAGACCACTTCAAGTCCCTCTTCAAACCTTTAACAGGAAGCCCACAAAAACACCAGCAGGGGCGGGGAGTAACTGAGGGAGGGGGAAAGAAGGTTTGACCCCCCCATGTTCCCCCCCCTTACCCCATTAGTTACACCTCTAGGTATCAGAAAGTTTGTGAGAGGAGGCAGGCCCATAACCAAGGTCCCTTTAACACTCACAACAAGTCGCAGTGTGCAGCACCGCTGCTGAGCAACCTAATCAGTGAGCAATGCAGCATTTTTGTGCAACTCAACGTGCGGTGAATCACTAAGCATAAAAGGGGCCTTCATTGTCATCAAACAATCACTATTATGATGCCAACTAATAATACAACCCCTTTTTTGTACAATCTTACCACTTCTATGTAATATGGGGGGCTAAAGTATACATGCAAAGTATATTCACTCCGTTCACCCTTCTATTAAAAAGATTTAAGTGGGCACCTTTAGAATGATTCCCAGTCAATTTGGGACATCAAGAAGGTTTATTTTTTGGTAATCCGATTTATCTGGTCGCTTGGGTGATTCTTCGCTGAAAATTGTACCGTTGGTGCGCACATTTAGGCCGGTTTCACACCAGCATCCAGCATTACAGGTGTGGTGCGACTGCCTGATCGCACTGCAATGTTAAAAATAGGCTTTGGAGATTACTGCGGCAATGCACGGTAATCTCACTTCTGGCTGCAAGCCGTGCAGGAAGTGAGGTTCTCTAGCGCTCACTTCCTGTGGCTGAAATAAGAATTGCACGGAAGTGTAGTGGCAAAATACGCTGCCGCACATGTGCAACACGTACGTGAAACGGTTTAAAACATCTGCAGCGCCATTGACTTACATGACTTTTGGTCGTTGTTGATGTTCACCGATAACGTGCTGTTGTCGCTGCGTCAGATGAGATGTGCGCAGCGGATCTGAAATGCCCCATTGGTTTTCATTGCGTTAGGGCCTGAGCCCAGTAACAAAGTTGTGTCCGCTTCTGTCTACCTTTCAGCATCTATAAGGCCTTATTCACATTATAAATTTCCAGTACTATCGCAATCACTGGGGATTTATAGTGCGATTTTTTTCATTGCTTTTCCAAGCTTTTTCTGAGCAATTTTTGCATAGAAAAGCGTTTTTTTAAGCGCTTTGGTTGAGGGATTTTTTCACTTCCTGGCGTCAGTCAGGAAGTGAACTCGTTGACCCGGAAATGAATAAATACAATGTAATTTTAATTTTCAAGCGCTTTGCGATTTCTGTATACCTACCACTGAATCACAAACGCTCAGAAAATGGTGCAGGAGCCGCGTTTGAGATTCAATAGAAAATTCATCATTGCATAGCGCTTTTAGGGTGATTTTCAAAATGGCCAGTGCTTAAAAAAGAGCTAAATTGCTCCTAGTGAACAAACCCTTACATTGATGTGTAACTGAAAAGAGGACACAACTACATCAGTGGGCTCAGGCCCTCAGCAGGGGGCGTAGCTAGAAATCCCTGGGCCCCCCTGCAAAAAAAAAAAAAACGTGCCCCCCCCCCGGGCCTTTTTGGGGCAGGAGGGGTCGCAACATAAGAGGTGAGTGTGGCACAGATCAGCGGGGAGGGGGGGAACATTTACCCCCCCCCCTTCCATCACCTCGGGCTCTCCTCTCAGCGCTCCCCCTCCTGCAATCATTAGTGGCAGCGAGCGGGCAGCGGCAGGCTGTATACATACCTCTATCGCGCCGGAGGTCTCCGATCTCTAAGAGCTTCATGCTACTTCCTGTTTACACAGGAAGTAACATGAACCACTTACTGATCGGAGACCTCCGGCGTGATGGAAGTATGTGTACAGCCTGCCGCTGCCCGCTCGCTGCCACTAATGATTGCAGGAGGGGGAGCGCTGAGAGGAGAGCCCGAGGAGAGCCTGGGGTCGCATCCCCTATTGTTACCCCTATTGTTACGCCCCTGGCCCTCAGCGTTACTCTGTGGTAAAAAAGCGCAACACAATGAAAACGTGGCAGTGTGAAAGAGGCCGTATGTTGACAGCAAAAGGACTCTCTGCCATATGCAAGGTGTTTGGCTTCTCCTTATCAGGTTGTGCTTTTTAACATAATTCAGCTCCTGACTTTCCGTGGTGACACGTGGCGATGGAAGTCAGAGCAGAGCGTCTGAGCACATCTAATGAGAGTCAAGTCACCGCAGGTGCGTGTGCTGTGTCATGTTAAATGATGGCCCCAGTCACAGCCCATCATGAGAAGAACGCCGGTGACCCCCAAATTCCTCCCGGCAACGACGGACAAACATGACCTGTGTCGCCCTGCCTGCCGACCGGGAGATTAGAGGCGCGAAGTGACCCTGTTGTGTTCCTGCTGAATGTGGATCCAGTTGCCCTGGTAACGAAGAGCCAGAGAGAGGCGATAATACAATTACAATAAGATTAGCAGGGCAACATATTTTAAGACAAAGATCAAAGTGATTCCTCTGCACACACTTATTGAGGAAAGAAAGCCAGATTCCTGTGTCTGCCCAACACACACATGAGAAGCGAATAATCCTATGTATCATTGTTATTAATATGGCTTGAGCCATCCCAGGATCCCCGTATCTGCTGTGTCTAACATCCAGGTTCCGACACCTGCTTTTATAAGCATTTAAAGGACAACTGGAGTGAGAAAATAGGGAGGCTGCCATATTTCTTTCCTTTTAAACAATACCAGTTGCCTGGCAGCCCTGCTGATCTATATGGCTGCAGTAGTGTCTGAATCATACCAGAAACATGCAGCTAATCTTGTCAGAGCTGCCAATAATGTCAGAAACACCTGATATGCTGCATGCTTGTTCGGGGTCTATGGCTAAAAGTATTAGAATCAGAGGATCAGCAGGATAGCCAGGCAACTGGTATTGCTTAAAATTAAATATATATGTTAGCCTCCACATACACCTCATTTGAGTTGTCCTAAGCAGTAGGATCAGCCATACTGCCAGGGAAAAAAAACACATATATAAGTAGATAAATACTTGATCTACTTACATAACACATGTATTGTACTGTCCACGTTTTGATTTCAGTGAATGTTATATAGTAAATTACGAGAATTCTGTTCCTGTTGGGAACCATGTCTTTTGCCCACAGTTAATAACTCGTGATGTCAATTCTGGCCTTTACTTTTTTTCTTGTCCCCTCCAATCGCTGAGTCGCCTCAGCCTTGCTTGTAAACACAAGTGAGTAGGGGATTAGGTTTCAGATAAGAAGCTGGCAGGGAAATAAAGGGAAGAGGAGGAATAGATTATAGATAAAAAGAACCCCCAGCATGCAATTCTTTGGCACGACTACTAAAGGGCCAGTGTTCCTTAAGTATGTGATAACTCCAAATCATAACAGCAGAAAAAGTTTTGAAAGTTTTGAATGCAGGATTAGCATCTTTATCACTTAATACACTCAGACCAGTTGCTGTTGAAATTTGATTTTTATAGTGACGATACCGCTTTAAAGGGGGTCATACCTTCTAAAAAGTGTAACGATTGGTGTCAGCCAATAGCAGATGTCTGGTTATTAGGTGATCTGCAGTATCACCAATAATCCAGACACCATACCTGATTATATGGTGATCTGCAGAATCACCAATAATGCAAGTATAGCAAACAACTGATGAGATAGCTAATAGCAAGATATAGTGCTTGGTGCAACAGTAAGTACTGAAAGGTTTAGCTATACCTCACCAGAGGAGCTGGTGGGTACTAACAGTACAGAGCCCCTCACCAGAGACAAGGGCCCTCTGGTGAGAGTAGAGTGGTCAGACTAATCGAGTTGGCAACAGACAGACAGATACAGTACAAAATCAGAAGGCAAAGGCAAGAAGGTTAAACAGGCAGAGTCGGCAGCAAGATCAGATGGGCAGAAGTACAGAGTCACTGAGCGGAAGAGTAGTCAGAACGAGCCAGAGTCATACACAGATAATATAATACAGTCTACAATACTATCAATGCTACACGTTAAGCTATCAAAAGGTCTGAGCGCTAACACGAAGTATTCGCAACAGCAGACAAGTTGCGGGTGACAGAGCGAGGCTTATGAAGCAGAGGAGACCCCTCCGGCACGCCTACCTCTAACAGCCAATGAGGAGCGACAAGTGTCACCTGTGACGTCAGCCGACCGGCCAGTCAACTGACGGGCCTCCTCCCCGCATAAAGGTCCTGTCTGTGCACGCGTGCACGCGACAATGCGACCCTATGTGAGGCTGACAGACCCGTCCTCGGCGTGCTAGACGCCCGATGCACGGGTAGACTGCTAGGCAGGGAGATGGAGGCAGCTGCGGTGGTAGCGCTGTTCACCGCAGCTGCCTCTCCAACATTCATTACAAAAAGTCTCTCAAAAACAAAAAACAAAGAAAAAAATCAGTGCCTCCAAAATATATGTAACCCATTTGTTTTTCTAAAATAGGTCCCTATATGTCCCCAATTTTTTTTTCTTTACACCTGGTCTGGTCGACTTGCCTAACTGCAGGAGCAGAAGAGATCTGTACTCAATATTTACACAGGCTAAGGCTGAAATGTGGGCTCTGGGGTGTGATGCAGGATCTCGGGGGTGGGATGCAGGAGCTCGGGGGTGGGACATAGGGGCTTGGAGATGGGATGCAGGAGTCAGTTGTGAGACGCAGAAAGAAAAAAGGAAAGACTGGTGACCTGAATATAGCAAAAGGGGGACCTAGGCAGGGACAGCAATATCTAAGTTTTACAATCGACTAGCAGAGATGATCAAGTAGACACCATAAATCCTGCCATCCATGCAAAATGTATGCAGTCTAGAAATGGGCTAGTCAAAATCAACAAAAAATGTATCTAGTAGCAAATATATCGGCGCCAAGGGACAATGGAACCGCCGCTGAGAAGAACAATGTCCAAAAGTTCAGAAGTCAGGCATACATCAAAGGTCAGCGCAGGTTTAGAAAGTCATTGTATGTAGGGAATGGTAAATTCTTCACCACAATATATCAAATGCTCAGAGGTAGGTATCCGCCAAACATGTAGAAGGCCAGTTTAAAGAGTTGAGCCATTTTTGTGAGAAAAAATTATCTCTTTGGTGGGAGATTGTCACACTAGAAAGATATAATTAAGATGGTCTGGCCCCTAGGAGGCTTAGATGAGACTTTTTTCCCAACGAACAAGAGAGAATCACTATCTCCGATGATAAATTTATTAACTTTTTAAAAAAAATTAGTAAGGAGCTGATGGAAATTTTAATAGAGGGTAAAAAGAAATGCCTTAATATGTTCAATAAGGATATAGATCAAATACAGACCAAATTAAATCCCTTTAAGGAATCAGCAGAATATGAGGCTTTTTCTAATGACTTACAAGGGTACCTACGTAAAATGGACAATGACATTAAAAATAAAAAACAAAAGAAATACCAAAGAGACAGTACGGATTATAAAAAGGGACTAGTATTTCAATGGCAGGTGAAGGACGTAAAGGAGCCTAAACCACCAACCAAACCAGTAGAGAATAAGAATACCCCTCAACCTGACCCCAGACCAAGACCTCTTCCACAAAATCCGCATCCAAAGTTTCAACCTAGATACCCCCCTAGATATCCACCTAGACCATTTCCAGATCGAGGTGCTGATCCACCCAGACAAAACCGTAACTATTACCCAAGCCCTAATGGACTTCCACCTAGACAAAATTCCAACTACCATCCAAGTCCCAATGGACCTCCCTATCGACCAAGGAATGATATGCCACCACCCAGACATTATGACCATCCGCAAAGACCTGAATATCCGCATACTAGAACCCCTCCAGGGCCTTATCAGCCCCCAGGAAGGCCTCATGTGGATCCGGTAAATCCGAGACATGACCATTTAAACGACTATACGGACCGCCCACTAGACTACTACCCGCGGGACTTCAGACCAAATTATTTTGGACCTTACCCAAAACCTAGAAGACTAAAACCAATGAAACAATGGATATTAAAACCATTTAAAGCTCCACCTGTTCTACCCGAGAATAGGCCTCTTCCTATACACAATAGATTTGAAATCTTTTCGGACCTCTCGGATTCTGAACTGGAGATTTCTGAGGAGGAACCTCTTACCCCTTTTATGGATCCAAAAACAGCCACAAGGGAGAAGGAGGTAGGAAATCAAACAGAAGGGGCAATAGGGGTGGACGGCGGGTACAACTTAAGAAACAAAAAACGACCAGAGATGTAGGAGAGGGCTTATTTAATTTGAGCTCACATATACTCACGAGATCTGAAATTAAGTTGTTGGATAAGGGCCTGAAATTTGCTCCTCCAAAACCACTTAACAAGTTTGAGCTCTTCATTGATGCTCATAAATTTATACGGAGACTTAATGTAAAAAAAATTTTTTTGCGTAAAACTGCTCCAACTACCAGTACTGTTGATATTAGCTTGGAGAGGAACCTTCTTAACAGTGGCCTTCGAAATGCCTCTACGTTTAACCCCCTCATCTCTAATAATCATTCTATAGAGGCTTTTAAAAAATCATTGCTGAAGGATATTTATGCCCTGAAGGTAAAGAAACCTAGAGGTAATGTGGAAACACAGAATGCTATGACTGCACTGCTGGAAGAGAAAGATTTGGTTATTAAACCCGCGGATAAGGGGGGCGGGATTGTATTATTGAATAGGGTGAATTATAAAGCTGAGATGGAAAGACTACTAAGTGACCAAACCACCTACCTCCCCCTTCGTGGGGATCCCGGAAGTCGTTTTCACGACGAACTTGCTGAGTTGGTCCTGAGAGGGGAGTCAGATGGATTTCTGAACAAATTAGAGGCAGAGCATCTCGTTCCCTCTTATGTCAGAACTCCAGTGATTTATTATCTTCCTAAACTGCATAAGGACCCACTACACCCCCCGGGTAGACCCATTGTAAGCGGGATAAATTCCATTACCTCACGATTGGGGGAATTTGTAGATCACTTTCTACAACCGTTGGTTCCTAATATTCCATCCTATTTGAGAGACTTTGGACATTTAATAGAGCTGCTTGGGTCCATATCCTGTGAGGGTCCCTGCATTCTTATGGCTGCTGATATCTCCTCTTTATATACTGTTATTGAACAGGAGGCTGGAGCCCAGGCAGTTCGATTGTGTCTAGTAAAAAACCAGCAACTTAACCTTGCACAAATTGATTTTATCATTGAATGTTTAAATTTTGCTATGTCCCGGAACTATTTTTGGTTTGATGGCCGATACTTTTTACAAAAGGTGGGTGTGGCTATGGGTGCTAAATTTGCACCCAGCCTTGCGAACCTATTTTTGGCCATCTGGGAGGAGTCTTTTATTGATAAAACACTATTCCCACAACTTTTATTATATAAGAGATATATTGATGACGTGGTGGTTATTTGGAACGGAGATCAAGATTCATTACAGTTGTTTATCAACCATATTAATAATAATACTGATCACCTGGTTTTTAACTGTGTCTGTAGTTCACATGAGATACATTTTCTTGATTTACATATTCAATTTGATTCCAATAAGTTTATTACAAAAACTTTCTTTAAAGATACGGATAGGAACAGCTTTATTCCCACCACCAGCTGTCACTATGCTCCATGGTTGAAGGGGGTACCTAGAGGCCAGTTTACTAGAATACATAGAAACTGTTCTTCACCATCTGATTATGTTATTCAGAGTGATTTGTTGATTTCTAGATTTGAGGCCAAAGGGTATAAGAAGAATGCATTGGAGACCGTCAGAGACCAGATTGGTCAAACTGACCGGTCTTTCTTGCGTAAAGTTCGACCATCAGATCCTACCAGGAGTGGAGGGTTTCACTTTCTCACTCAGTACAATATACAGCATAAAGAAATTAAAAAGCTTCTCTCCAGGCATTGGCATCTCCTGAGAGGTGACCCAGTGATTGGTCCTATGCTTGCGGACAATCCTGGGGTCATCTTTCGGAGAGCTCCAAACCTGCGGGACCGACTTGTACATAGCTATATTGACCCACCTTCTAGGACAGCCTCTGGTATAGTGCCATTAAAAGGTTTTTACAGGTGTGGGAAATATAAGGGATGTAAAGCATGCAAAGATATGCCAAGAAAAATTTCCTCCTTTTTAGGTGGGGACCCCTATTCCCCTACATTTCAGATCAAGCGTCTTTTTACTTGCGATAGCACCTTTGTAGTTTATTTACTGGAATGCCCTTGCGGGTTAAAATATGTTGGTAGAACTACCAGACCTTTTAAAGAAAGATTAGGGGAACATATATATCTGATTGGTAAAGGTTTTCAGGGACATTCCGTCTCCAAACACTTTGCAGCACAACACGACAGAAATCCTGCACTTTTGAAATACTGCGTCATTGACGGTATTCGGATTAATTGGAGAGGTCAAAACCTAGAGAGGGAGGTCTCCAGACTTGAAACGGAATGGATTTTTAAACTTCGCACATCATGCCCTGCAGGGTTAAATATTGAATTAGACGTTAATTGTTTTATTAATGATTCTTAACAACTTTTTATTTTTATTTTTTAATTTTTTATTCTATGTATCTATTGTTATTATCTGTAATGGTGCTCATATACTGGTAGAATCATCGCTACGTACAGATTTTTATGCTAAATTTATTATATACATAATTTTAATCTCCCGAGTCACCCTGGCTATTTAATATGTGGGTTATTTTACACCATTCTCATTATCACATGTACTCTTTACTTCATCCTACTTGCCTTGTTGTCACTAGCTTGCTCCCTAGAGCTATCCAGATAGAAACACATGTTTTCCCTTTGCGATGTTTATGTCGCATTTCATTGTATTTTCACTTTTCACTCTTTGTGACGTGCGTAGCTCTAGTCACATCTATACCTCATACACACTTTGTTTATGAGGTTTAGAATGTCAATTTTTTTTTTTTTTTAATATAAATCAATATTAGTTAGCACATAGCGCTTTTTGCGCTTTTACTTTATATTTTTTTATTTCCCCCCCCCCCCTTAAAATTGGGGGCTCTTTTTGTGCCCCATGTGACTCTCCCCTTGTCTTCAAGAGTCCCTTGCTTGATGGGTGTGTTTTTTTGGGCTGGAGGAGCCGGGAGTTGAACCCGGGTCTCCTGTGTCGTAGTCTGAGCCCTTGACCATTGCACTATTTTACCACTGTGTGGAAATGAATCTTTTTTTGTGTGTTCTCTATGCCTCTTCTGCTGATATGCAGGGGTGCCTGTATGTCCCAATAGACACTTCCTTATTGTGTGTAGAGAGGAAGTGTATGTTCCAATATTCCTTTTTTTTTTTTTTTTTTTTTTTCCCTCCCTTGCTCTGCTTCCTGTGCAGACTAGAGTAATCAAGCTGCCTATTGATTTTCAAAAGTCTAGGTGTTTTTTGTTTGTAATCTTGTTTTTACTATTGATATCATTATATTTTTTACACCATTATTTGCTATTAATATGCTATTTACATATTGTTCTGTTTTTCACTTTATTTACACATTTGGGTGACTCTTTCCTACTTTGATTAGTGATGCCCTTCTGAGGAAGTTTTCTTTCACCCCACCTTCTTTTCCCAGACTAAAAGCTATAAATTTGGTGCCTGCCGCCTGTTTGCCTTTTCTCCCCTGATGATGCAAGACTGCGAAACCGGTCGGGAAGGTAACAGGCGGCACCATTGTCTATTGATCTTCGATTGACCATTACATGCGCGCTAATCTTCTGGGGTTCCCTGTTTATGGGCCCCGTATGTGAGTTATCGTTTTTATGTCTACTGCCTTTTAAAGAAATTTTATCTAAATAAACGGGTTACGCTTAGATATTGCCGTTTTTGTTTTCCTATATAAATTCCTGAAACTTTACCTCCACACGGATGTCCACTGGATCTTCACGACGTCTGATGTTCCCTGGACGTTATCTGTGACATGAGCCATTTCACAACCTTATAATGTGGGTTGTTGGGAGCTGGTAAGCCTTTTCTAGTTTTGATGTTTGGCGGATACCTACCTCTGAGCATTTGATATATTGTGGTGAAGAATTTACCATTCCCTACATACAATGACTTTCTAAACCTGCGCTGACCTTTGATGTATAAAAAATGTATCTGACTGGCCCAGTTCCAGGCTGCATACAATTTCTATTAAATCTGCACGAAAGACAAATTTAATGTTTTGCATCTGATTGACCATCTCTTTTAATTAGTCTAATATGTGCAATGCTGCGGATAAAGATGGGCAGTGCTTGCCCCCTCCTCTGGATCTCCCTCCCTCAACACATCTGCCACTCACCCACACCACACTTACCCTTCATAGGCGCAGTCTGAAAACTCTTCAGGCAAGCATACTCTCCTACTTCGGACACTTCGGCCACTGACCACCATTTCTACCACCTCATACACAGCTTCCCTTTACCTATTAGCAGCAGTTTTTCAAGAGGCTCCCCAAAGTGGTAGCTCTTTCTTCCTTCAAATGTCACACTGCAGCTACTGCAAAGATGTATCCTTTTCATCAAATGCAATCTGTACCAATCACACAGTAGCGCTCAAGTGATCCACATCAGAATGCTATCATATATTTCTTCCACCTCCAGGGATACCTGATGACGGTGGAAGGCTGAAACTGGTCGGGACGAGAGCGGGCAATGCTGCAATGATCGCAAGTATATCTGCGGAGTACCACACTGAGAGGGAAGTTTATTAGCTAGGAGGGTCCCTACTGGAGTAGAACCCTCTGAATGTGAGTGTTATTTGCTGTATTCCTGAAACCGTTTACTCAAATAAAGTGTCTTTGGAACTTTTCCACTGAGAGAATCCCTCTATGTTTGTTTTGTGCACTGAGTTGCACTCCTAGGTATCGAAAGAACCTATGTGGGATCTCTGGAGGTGGAAGAAATATATGGTAGCATCCTGATGTGGATCCCTTTACCTACTGTCCTATTCCTTTAACCTTTAGACTGTAAAGCCCCATACCCCCCGCCCGACGGGTCCTGCGACGTCCTCTTGACGACGGTCGTCAAGCGACGGTTCTTCCTGCCGGGGGGTATGCACAATGTCAAGCAAAACTACATGTTGGAAGCGAACGAGTCTTCAAGTGATCGTAGTACTATGCGCGGGAGTCATCAGGGATCTTACCAATCCGATCCACCCACATATTATTGCGGGCGGCACGACACTAAGCATTCGCATGGTTGTGTGAGTATACCCATGTCGCAATATCATGGAAACGAATGCTTGGCACTCAAAAAAAAAACGATAGTCAACGGGAAAATCGCAACATGGGTACATAGCTTAAAGAGAGTATGAAGCCAAAATAAATACCTCTTTTTACTGGCTATTTATCTTAAGCAATATGAGGATAGCTGAAACGCTGCATTCCCATGGCAGAACGATTTATTTAAACCCCCCAAATCCGGTAAATCTGATCCGGTCTCCACTTCAACAGATCTGTAGGCTTGGTCTACACTGGCAAATGGATCCATGAAAAAGGATCTAATCACTGGTCGATCGGTTCCGTTTTCACTCTGTTGCCACTCCGGTGTGCTGAGCGGGCATGTTGGGGGAGGGAGGGAGGGTTTCTGTCTCTTCCCCTTGCGTACCACATTGGGTCACGTGACTACCACGCTTCCTCCTTCAATTTGTAAGGAAGAAGCGTGGTAGTCACATTACGCGACATGGGACGTAAGGGGAATAGACGGAAGCCTGGGTAAGAAACCCTCCCTCCCTCCCCCGCCCGCTCGCTCAGGTGCAGTTTAGCGTTCTCAGACTCCCACCGCCGGTGGAGCGTCCCCACATCCCCCCCAGACCTCCACCACCAGTGGATTCTTGCCCTTAGAATGGTCCGTTTCTTCACTAGTGTGAAGAAACGTTCCGATCTCCCTTTGCCCCCAATTCAGGACTTCAGTTTCTGTTTCCGGTCCACTGGGCTCCGTGGTCTGGAAAATTTGGTTCTCCAAGAAAAATGCTGTCCGTTCAGCTGAACCAACGGACCAGATCCGTTCAAACGGATGCATGTGAACGGTTCCATAGGTTAACACTGTATCTATTTGCATCCGCTCCGTTTGTACAGTATGTGTTCCGCTCCACGAACGGTGTAAACGCAGGTGTAGACCGGGCCTAAGCCTGACAAATTTCTGTGTTGACACAGCTGAGAAATCAAATTAAACTTGTGATTAGTCACAGATGAGGGGAATCAGACAAGCTTTTCTCTCTAAAAACACACGGGTTGTATTTCTCTCTGTTTTTCTTCTTTCCTGTGGAAGAGTTCAGGTCCACTTTTAAGATTTTATCCTTTTAGGCACCCCCAATATATATAGTCCAGAAAATTCATCTTTGTCAAAAGGCCAGTAAATTCTGAAATAGTTACCGATCTTGAGAGTTGGCTGTATGGCTCTCAAATAAGTCCTCCTTTTTAACTTCCATTGGACCCGCCGCCTGCCGTCCATGACCCCTAAGAAATGTTTTACCCGATAGTAAAAACAAAAATTGAGACATAGAATACAGTATAGGATAAAACAAAATAAGTTTTCCAGGTAAATTACAATATAATCTCATTATAATAAACTGGGGTATAGTAAACATTCGGGAATAGTAAACTAGCTCTTCAGGTCCCGTACAATCTCTATTATAAGTCAATGGGAGCAACGTCTGGTATAGTAAACCGGAATAAAATAAAACTTCTCTTGGATATAGTAAAAAGTGGGCGGTGCATGTGCCATATGTCAATGTGACACCCATAATGGGCAGCTCTCTTCAGGCTGGTGCTGCAAGTCCCGCCTGCGGAGGTATCGGAGCCACACACAGGATGCAAAACCGCCTCCATTCAGTAACAGCTGCAATTTTTAAGGAGCACTGGATACTACTGTACCAGCAATTTGTCCAGCTTGGCTATGCATTCCTAAGGTAAACTTAAAGAGGAACTCCAGCCTAAACAAACATACTGTTATTAAGTTACATTAGTTATGTTAATTAGAATAGATAGGTAATATAATCTTTTACCCACCCTGTTTTAAAAGAACAGGCAAAAGTTTGTGATTCAAGGGGGCTGCCATCTTTGTCATGGGGGCAGCCATCTTTTTGGTTGAAAGGAGGTGACAGGGAGCATGAGACACAGTTCCAACCAGGGACGGATCTAGACCAAGTTGCCCCAAGTTGCGCCTGGGGCAAGGTCAGGTTTTGGCGCCTAAACTGCCATTCCCCATCCAAATTTTGCCGCCTTTTTAAGAATTGCGCCTGGGGCAAGAGACCCGCTTGCCCCCCCTAGATCCGTCCCTGGTTCCAACTGTCCTGTGTCCTGATAACCCCTCCCAGCTGCACACACTAGGCTTCAAATGTCAAATTCAAAATATAAAAAGAAAAAAAAATTGCACCAAAACAGCAGAACGAGAACAACAACATCAGAAATCCCTTCATGCTTTGCACAGCATAAGGGGAAAACTGCCCGGGCAGTTTTCTTCTGTGCAGCTAAAAATGAGGCTTGTATAAGAGAAACAAAGTTCTGATGCTGTGAAACTGTTAAAGAAACACCAGGCCTTTTCAGTGCTGCTGAGTCGAATTTTAGTCTGGAGGTTCACTTTAACCTTGTAGTCCACCAAATGCGCAAGTGCTTGTACTGTACCTCCAATGAGAGGGCAGAGTTGCTCCTTTGCAGTGTACAATGTACCAGGGTATGCTGGGCTAGGACAATTTTTGATATAGTAAACTTCTGACATAGTAAACCACTTTCCCTGGAGTTTACTATAATGATATTATACTGTATTCCCCCAAAAATGTCTCTTGACAGATGCTGTACTAGAGACGTGCGGTCTTGTCTAGATTGTAAGCTCAGATGACACAGGTAAGATAAGTAAAGTCTGATCCCGAATTTTTGAAAACATTTTCCTTCTCCCGCATAACTCCGCATGGTTGTAATTATCTTAACAATAATGCGGCGGTTTTTAATAATTCATCAGATAAATGAAGTTTTTCTTTCTGGGCTGGCCCGGCGCCCAGACATTTGGAAACAGCGCAGTACAGAGATTCTTTTACATATCTCTATCCCGCCATAAAAAAAAAGAAACAAAAATGTTTTGGATTGTCTCCATAGAAATCAATTTGTAAATATAATCTTGCTATTTATTAATCTAACGCCGGGGAATGAAATCAATATGTTGTAGAGGAAACATTCAGACGATCGTCTTTCGCGATACCATCTTGAGGGCGTCTTCGTACTGATGACTAGTGGCAGGCTGAGGTTTGCAATCTCTGCTGCCATCTGCTGGCTCGCTGAGACAGGAAGCCACACAAGACATCAGCCGAGGACGGAGTCCAAGGATAATAACAGCGAATACCTTGGGAAAGATCAAAGGGACGTGTCCAAGCCTGGAGGTTATTATAAAATGGGGGTTTGTGATCTTAAGTGGTTTTGCAGACAACTTTCTTCAAAATAAAGAGTTTATTGTCTTTGTAGGCCCTGAGGCTAAGATATGATCATTGTTAAACGTTCTGCTTTACTGGAACATTTATCCAGTTTTCTCTTGATAGTTGAAGTCAACTGGTCGAGGTCTGACATGTTTGAAAGATTAGACTACTGTGTCTGAAAGCACTGTTGTTGTTGTCCCAATCCCTTCCTGTACCACAGGGGGCGCAATCTCAGGGCCACAATACAACCAGGACAGGGACTCCTAGCTCCCAGTTGTGAAACCAGAAAAAAAGGGGTAGGAGCCATTATGGAAAAAACAGTGCTGCCATAGTCACCTATTGTAAAAGCCACGATCCGGTGCCTCTCAGCACCAAAATGTACCTTCTTTGTCGCAATCGCAGCTTTTCTAATGGGAAGAGCCTAGTTAGCAGTAGTGTTGGGCGAACACCTGGATGTTCGGGTTGGGGCCGAACATGGGCCAGATGTTCGGCATGTTCGGCCCGAACCCCGAACTCAATGGAAGTCAATGGGGACCCGAACATGCCACAATACGGCCCCCCTATGGGGTCGCAGGCATTAGGGGGGTGGCCCTGTTCGGCGTCACGCGTACCCTCATATGCGTCATCACGTAGAGGACGTGAGGTCAGAGAAAGGGCGGAAGTACCACAAGGGTACTACCGCTGAACCGCCCGCTGCCCGGCCTCAACGCATCACTCTCCTAGGCGGACTCCTCCTCCTCACTCACTCCACTGCCAGCAGCCAGCCACCAGTACTAGTATTAACTTTCAACAAACTCAAACTTTTGTTATGGGGAAGCGGGCAGAGGGGGGAGCGCTAGCGGAGGGGGTGGGGGGAATTTCCTACCCCCCCCCCCCCCCCCCGCGATCGGGGCATGCTCCCCCCTTATGCCTGCGACCCCATAGGGGGGCCGTATTGCGGCATGTTCGGGCGAACAGGGCCCTGTTCGACCGAACAGGGGCCCTGTTCGGCGGGCATTGAATAGTTCGGGCGAACCCGAACTAAAAAGGCCGAACACCATCAGGTGTTCGGCCGAACTCGAACATCACCCGAACAGGGTGATGTTCTGCAGAACCCGAACAGTGGCGAACACTGTTCGCCCAACACTAGTTAGCAGCAGTGACATTAAATGTCGGCGCTCACTAGCATCGCTGGCGTCGGGTGCTTGTGGAAATGCTAATTGCGGTATTGCACAGCGGGGCGTTCTGCTATTGGGCATTGAAACTTAGTGTTACTGGCGCCGAAATGTACCTTCCTTGACACATATCGTGGCTTTGCAGCAGAGGGGGGGGGGGGGGTTAAAGTGAACCAGAGACGAAGCACCCTCATGTATTTTACCATATATATCAGTGGGAACATTAGAGAAAACCCCTACCCTGCTTTCTGTTTCATTTTTCACTGTTCAGCTTGCTTCTTATCAGAGCTGATAAAATCCCTGACTGAGCATTCAGTCTGGCTTTGCTATAATGACTCAGCTATAATGATTCCCGAGTAGAGCCAGCAGGGAGCAGGCTTGGACTTGAAAAGACATCAGAGAACACAGGCTCAGCTATAAAAATTCCTGAACAGAGCCAGACTGAATGCTCAGTCGGGGATTATATCAGGGTTGATTAGAAGCAAGCTGTGCAATGAAGAATGAAACAGAAAGCAAGGTAGGTGTTTTCTCTAATGTTCCCACTGATATATATGGTAAAATACATGAGGGTGTTTCGTCTCTGGTTCCTTTTAAGGTTTGGGTGGAGAATAGGTTTCGGCGCCCCCAGGGGGGGGATCTTAGGGTTAGGCACTAGGGGGGGGTTCTTAGGTTAGACACCACCAGGGGAGTCTTAGGGTTAGGCACCCCCAGTGAGGTGGGGGTCCTAGGATTAGGCTTCAATAGAGGGAGGGTTCTTTGTGAGTAAGGTTAGGTTTAGCTATAGTTAAATATTGGTAAATATTGCCAATATTTTAACATCATAATCCAGCAGTAGAATATCGAAAATTTTACGATATTCTACTAGCGGCAATCCCCTGCGCCCTTCTTTTTCCAGGCACTTTTTTTCCCATATGCCCCAATAGCGCTGAGCTTGAATTTCTCATATTCGTAATTTTGCATGCAAATTCGCAATAACGATTCAAAATCGTAATGTGGGATTGTTAGCAAATTCAATACAGTAAATTTTGCAGGTAACTGTAATTATCTTCCGTAATCGTGTGATTAAATGCAATTACACAAAAATACGGCATTTGATTCTTTGGGAAGAAGTCAAAACATTTTTCTTAAAAAGACCTTGTAGTTTTTGAGAAAATTGATTTTCAAAAAGATTCAATTTTTTTTTTAAACTCAGTAAAACTGCAGTACAATGCCATATTTATTTCCTTTTAAAGGGAACCAGAGACAAAGCACTCTTGTGTATTTTACCACATATATCAGTAAGAACATTACAGAAAACACTTACCATGCTCTCTGTTTCATCCTCACTGCTAAAAGTGTCTGTTATCAGCTGTGATAAGAATCCCGGACTGAGCATTCAGTCTGGCTTTGCAGGGAATGATTATTGCTGAGTCATTATAGCAGAGCCACAAGGGGGCAGGCTTGGGCTTGAAAAGACACCAGAGAAGACAGACTCAGCTATAATCTTTCTGTAGCAAAGCTAGACTGAGTGCTCAGTCGGGATTCTTATCAGAGGTGATAACAGTCAGATTAAACAGAGAACAATGAAACAAAGACACAGATTAGGTGTTTACTGTCATGCTCCCATTGATTTATAAGGTAAAATACAAGAGGGTGCTTCATCTCTGGTTCTCTTTAAGCAGTACACATTCCTGGCTGTTTTGCTGCTCCTCTGCTACCTTTTGCCATAGACCCAAGGCTGGGTTTATTCTTTTTCCACACCTAGGCCAAGTATGTTGGGGTGCCCTCCATACGCAGCAGCCCCCCTCCCATTCCATGTGCAACATCTATGTACTGCAGCCCCTTTATTTCATGTACAGCTCCCATGGGCACTAGCTTATCTCGTTGCTCCCCATTTGTAGTTTTCATTTTCATATGTAGCAACCCCTATTTCACGTCCAAGTCCCCCTTGGGCCTTGCTGGCCTTTCCAGAAATCCGGCCCTGCATACAACCTGAACAAGCATGCAGCATATCAGGTGTTTCTGACATTTTAGTCAGATCTGTCAAGATTATCTGCATGCTTGTTTCAGGTGTGGTTGAGACACTGCTGCAGCCAAATAAATCAGTAGGGCTGCCAGGCAACTGGTATTGTTTAACAGGAAATAAATATGGCAGCCTCCATACACTTCTCGTTTCATCTGCATGGCAGCACAGCTGAGCTATACCATGGATTTTTCAGCCTGAAAGTGAATTTCCAAAAGTCATGCATCTAATTTATCCAACACGGCTGCTTTCAGAATATTTTTTCTTTGCTTCTGTTGGCCTTGCTTGTAGAAGGCAAGACTCCAAAGGTCGCAGCAACAGATTTTTATACTGAACCTTTTCCTTTAGTTACCCATTAACGCAGGGGTAGGGAACCTATGGCTCGGAAGCCAGATGTGGCTCTTTTGATGGCTACATCTGGCTCACAGACAAATCAATAGGGTGATGCACTAAGCTACACTGCTCAAGCACCACAGCTCAGTGTGGCAGAGCAAGTAACATTTTCAAAGTAGGCACACTACTGCTGTAGCATTCACTGCTAGCTTACTTGCGCTACCCCAAAATGAACGGCTGCTCCAATTGTCCTACTCTCTGCTCTGTCAGGTCCAGTGACTTTGTAGAACGAGATCCCCGCACTTTGATTGGCCCAATAGGATGCCTGTCATTTGACAGGCAGCCTATTGGGCCAAAGTGTGGGGATCTCGTCCTACAAAGTGAATCAACCCCCAAGTCAGTTAGCTAATTGTACAAGCTGTTAGTCGGTATTTCTCCTTTCTGGCTCTCCGGGAAATTGCTGATGTTACTGAAACCTAAGAGAAGCTGAAGACGTGTCTGGCATTTTCTTAGTCTAATAGCAATCAGTGTGTGACGGCTGGGGTGGGAGGGATGGAGGGGCACTTTGGTGTCTCAGCCTTGGGTGCTGGAGGACCTTGTCCCGACTCTGCTAAAATATAAAACCTTCTTAAATCGTTTTGTTAATGGGAACAGTCGATAATTACCTCCCGATTAGTTTCGATCATTCAAATAGCATTGAGAGATTGAATCTGAAGGAAAAAATGTACTGACAATGGGCACCTTTTTGGTGCTTTAGTTGTGCCGTAGAATATTGACTTATTCCTGCTCTTTTGCTGACAGTCTCTCTCAGATTCTGTTTATTAGGAGCTCAGCTGCAATTTGCCCATCAGCTGTGATTAACCTCCAGCTCTTACCAGATCTGAAAGTCAGGGAGCCGGTCTGTACGATAGCCGCGCTCCGACGCACTCGCATGATTGAGCGCCGCTCAGAATCCCTCCTGAAGCTGAACCCGTGCCACAGGCCGCCCCGCACTCATTACATAATGCACTGATGGATGACACGTTGGGCCCGCTGCATATTTAGCTACCATTACGGCGGGACAGCGAGAGAAATTCATTTCGTATAAGCGATGGGGAAAAAAATAATGGTGGCGACTCCTAATGGCGCAATCTGATGGACTGGAGAGGGGAAAGGTGCATTAACACAGCAATGAGCTCTGACAAACACACACAAAATCGCTTTGGAATGTCTAATCAGGTCATGTTTACGAGTACAGCGGCGCGGCGATTGCGCAACGGTAATCATGTTGTGCGGTGGCGAAGGTGTCTGCGCAGAGTCCCTGTCTATTCCACCGCGGGCTAATGTCTGAAAGTGGATTAAAATCGGGGTACTGAGCGCCCAAAAGCATTAAAATGCAGAGGCTAGCTGATGATGTCGTCCAATTAATCCCTTCACTCGATTTTACGGACACGATTCAGAGATATGAATATAGAATCTCATGAAAGGGGCTCATTAGGCTGGAGTGGGATTTATTTTCCAAACAAGACGACGGTTGTATGGAAGCTGAATTCCTAGTATGATCTCAGCGAGTTGCGTTTATAAACCAGCTCAAAAAAAATAAATCATGAAATTAGCCTTAAAGTGAATCCAAGATGACATGTGACGTGATGAGACAGACATGTCTATATACAGTGGCAAGCATACAGACACCTATGCTTTGCTTCTTTTCTTTTTTCCCTGCCTGAAAGAGTTAATAATCAGCTATGCAACTGACAGTTTTTCTCCAGTCAGAACTCAGTCGGACTATAGCATCCCTCACTGATAAATTATTGCTAAAAAAACACGTTCCTAAGCAGATAACTGGGCTTCTGACTGCAAGGGTTACACACGGTAAAAGGGTCTATAGTTCATGTATTTTGCTCTGGGACTCTTGAGACACTGCAGTTGAGCAGATACAAAAAATTCCATCTGCTTTGTAAATGTTTATACATAAAATAAATATGTCTAAAAAAGTCATTTTTAGGAGTAGGAGGACAGATCCAATTGTTTATCACATCAGTTTATTTTCACCTCGGGTTCACTATAAGTTCTGAGGATACAAATGATTAAAGTGTCACCCCGACCGATTTCATTTTTAAATGAACTGGTGAATACTGAATGGACAGAACCTCTGCCAGATTTGTATTGCTGTCTTGGTTGGGATGATTTCTGTCCCAGTAACGGGTCCCTGAAAACGGAAGGATGTCAAAACTTTCCAGCGGGAACACAGACGACAATAAAACCTACTGTTTTGTTTTCTAGAAAGAAGTCAACTTTGGTGAGACAGCATTGCTGTCTGTCTCCTGAGATTAGTAGTGGTTAAATGAGCTCTGAAGCAAGAGGGATATGGAGGCTGCCATATTTATTTGCTTATAAGCAATACCAGTTGCCTGGCAGTCCTGCTGATCCTCTCCCTCCAATATTTTTAGTTATACTCCCTGAACAAGCATGCGGCAGATCAGGTGTTTTTGACATTGGTCAGATCTGACAAAATTAGCTGTATGCTAGGTAGACAATACCAGTTGCCTGGCAGCCCTGCTTATCTATTTAGCTGTAATATTGGTTAAAAAAAAAAAAAAAGACTGGGGGAAGGGAAGTGGGGTAGCAATAGAGGATGCAGCGGTTGCAACTGCACCGAGAGGCCCTCCTTCAATGGCAGTATTAGCTCTTTATTGGTCCTGTGCTGGTTATAATCACTTCTATAGATGCTTTGAATAGTAGTAATCATTAAACTGTTCCCCATCCCTATCTTGCACCTCTGACTTTGTGGCTGTCCTTGGTAGGTTTTGGTGCACCGCATCTATGGCCGGATTTCAGGCAAGGCCACATAGGCCATGGCCTAGAGCACCAGAAAAGCAAGGGGCGGGCTTTAGGCAGCAGTGTGGCAGTAGAAGTTAGCCTGCTGAACACTCGTCCCGCTACTCAGAGTTTGCACATAGCGGTGGGCAGCTAACAACAGCCATATTTGGCAGTCGGGGGTTGAAGGGGCAGTAAACAGGCACTTACAGTGATCTCTGAGCTGCCTGTCACTCACCGAATGTGCCGCTCGTCAAGGAGCTTACAATCTAATCCCTGCCATCATGTCACTAACTGTCCTCAGAAGAGCTTATAATGTAAATCCCTGACATCACTTCACTAACTGTCCTCAGAAGAGCCTACAATCTAATCCCTGCTGTGCTGGGGAAAGGTTCGGATGCTGTTGGTCCAGGAGCAGCTGGTGAGGCCTCTTTCACATTAGACAACGCGTGCAAGAGCCGTTTCCTGTGCACGTTGAATAGCCTGCGGCGTGTCGTCGGGAATCTGCGGTGCAACGCAATCAAGCGGACGTAATTAACCCGACGGGAAAATGCCGGCTCCTGACGATAAAAAGCTCCCGGGTGCGTTGTACCGCAACGCATCAAAACGCAGCGTCGGGTGTGAAAGGTAAAATGAAAGTCTATGGACTTTCATTTTACCTTGGTTAACGCAAAGTTTCGACTTTGCGTTGAAACGCAGAAAAAGGGCTGTAGTGTGGCCGGTAAAAAGTACAAACCCGGCCGTGGCCGTATCAATTGTTATGTATAGAATGCTTGGGGGGCCCGACGTAAAACTTGGGGCCCAGAGCTCCTTAGGCTCGGTTCACATTAGCGTTTTTTTGCGGAGCCGGACGTACGGATCCAGCCATCAGGATCAGGTAAAAACTCTCAGTTTTCTATTTGTTCTTATGCAGCTGCAAAACCTTCCGTTTCCGCTCCGCTGGGCACAACGATCCGGAAAAATAGGTCCTGCAGCATTTTTTCGTCCGCTAAGCGGAACGGACAACGGATCCGTACAAGTGGATGGATGTGAACGGATCCATTGGTTAACATTGGATCCATATCGTATACCAGACCGTTTGTACAGTATACGTTCCACTTCCGTTCTGCTCAACGCTAGTGTGAACAAGGCCTTAGCTATGCCACTGGGGAAGGGAGTTGGATCCTAGGGAGGGGGCCCCATAGCATTGTCCCGGGGGGGGGGGGGGGGGGCTGTGGGCTCTTTTTAAACCCTTAGACCACTGCCTGCCTATATACTGCCTAATGACCCATCTGCACTGCCTCGTAGTTTAATCTTATCACATAAAAGTGTAAAGCATTGTGGGTATTGGGCGGGGCCATCTCTCCTGATACATTATAGTCTGTTTATTGCCTTGCTGTTTGTACTAGGCACCACCTAGTTGTGTGATTCAGTATTATCAGCGTTACTCTATCTGTATTACAGAATCATTACACGGATACACAGCCTGTATTGCTGTAATTGTAAAGCTCTGCAGAGGATGTTGGCAGTATATAAAACGATAATAATGCTGCCTTTATGATGTTGCTTTTAGTGGCGATAACATTTTTGAAAACTCTCTCTGGTCTCACTGACCTATTCATGGAATTTAATATTTTACGGTTAGATATTTTGGTTCATCAGTTAGATTGTCCTTGTGCGATCCTTCCTAACAGGAAATGATTTTCTATTTTCCACCAAATTTATTGAAGTTCTCCCGTCCTTTTGATAAGTAAAAGGCGGCGAAGTCTCTTCGTCGGCGCGGAGAGAAAGAGAAGAGATGTCCGCCGGTAAGGCGAGGAAAGCCTACTAATTCCAGCGGGACTCTCCTTAGCATCGCACGGCATCACCAAACAGGCCCTAATTAGCAAAAGACAGATATGGCCAGGAGAAATTCTGCAAATAAGCAGTGGTGGATCCTGTGCGCGGACGCCGACTTTGAGATAATATTTACAAGGAAGGTAATTTCCTTTACCTACCAGGGACTGTAGTCAGCAAGTGAAGATTCTTAAAGCTGAAAGGATGAGATCTAAAAATAAGATTATTAAAAACCATTTGAAAACATAACTGTTGGCACTGAACAACAATGCATTTCATGGACCTCAATCATCTTCTTCGGGTCAAAGTTAAGGTGAACCTAAGATGAGATTGGTGAGAGTGATATGGAGGCTTCCATATTTGTGTCCTTTTAAACAATACCAGTTGCCTGGCAGCCCTGCTGATCTGTTTGGCTGCAATAGTGTCTGAATCACAACAGAAACAAGCAGGCAGCTAATCTTGTCAGATCTGACAATAATGTCAGAAACACCCGATCTGCTGCATGCATGTTCAGGGGCTATGGTTAAAAGAATAAGAGGCAGAGGATCAGCAGGACTGCCAGGCAAGTGGTATTGTTTGAAAGGAAATCAATATGGCAGCCTCCATATAACTCTCACCTCAGGTTCACATTAAAGAGCCACTATCATAAAAAAAAAAAAAAAGTAAAAATTATAAGAAGGTCATTTTTCTCAAAAGAAAATGCACTATAAATAACTTTTCTCCTAAGTTGCTTTCACTTACAACAGGCAGTAAAAATCTGACATATCTAACAGGTTTTAAACTTGTCCTTCTTTTCATGGGGGATTCTCGGTATTTGCTTTATTCTTTACAAAATCACTCCCTGAGAAGGATGTATATAAAGACATTAACCAGCCTGCCTACTCGCATGCACACTATTCTGGCGGTTGGACTAAGAAAATAAAGAAAACCCTGAAAATCCCTCATGAGGCGATGGACTAGTCCAAAACCTGTCAGATTTTTACTGCCTCCTGCAACCAACAGCAACATGAGATAAAAGTAATTCATAGTCAATGGAATAAATGTACATTTTATGCATAGGCATACACGTGCATTTTAAATGTTTCATTTTTTTGTGATAATGATCCTTCAAAGAGTACCCGAGCTAATGGGAGCGCACACGAGGCTAGCCTGCACCACATGATGCCAACGGACAGGTTTTCACATGATCCTATGGAAAACAGACAACTACAAAAAAAAACAACAACAATTATTAGCACTCAACAACAACACATTTCACGGACCCCAATTAGCTTCTTCGGGTGAAAGTTAAAGTGAACCTGAGGTGAGAGGGATATGGAGGCCGCCATATTTGTGTCCTTTTAAACAATATCTGTTGCCTGGCAGCCCTTCTGATCTATTTGGCTGCAGCAGTGTATAAATCACACCAGAAACAAGCATGCAGCTAATCTCGTCAGATCTGACAAGATTTTGCTCAAGTACAAAATACAAGATACAACTCGGGTACAAAATGAGATAGTTACCTAAAGAGAGGGAAGCCTGAGGATCCTATTGAGGCTTCCCTTGCAGCTCTGATGTCCCCCGTTGCTGAGCAGGGCCCCCCGGAAGATTAGCGACACTGCATTGTGGCCACGCAGCTCCTTTTCCTGCAGCGTGGGCACGCAGTAGCCGTGCAAGCCCGACAATGTGCAGTAACCCGCTCATGTACAAGCAGCTCCGTGCTACTGTGAACACACGGCTACTGCACGGCCACGCTTGTGACAGACGGAGGGGAGCCATGCTCAGGGATGGGGGACATTGGAGTAGCAAGGTAAGCCTCAAGTGGATCCTGAGGCTTACCTCTCTTAAAGAGAACCTGAATTGAAAATAAAAAGTCAAAATAACCATATACTCAGGTCATACTTACCTCCTGTATAGTCTACTCCTCAATCTCTTTCTCCTCTCCTGCATCCCATTTGTCCATTGTGATCAATGGAATTCTCCGTCCTCCATTTTAAAAATGGGCATTACCCCCTAACAGCTTCCTGGTCAGCACACTGTTAAACTGTAATATCGCCCACTTGAGCCATAGGGAAACATGGACATTACTTTGCACATTCAGTTGTAACTGACAGCAGCTGATATATAACTGACAGCAACTGTTATTTTTCAGTTCTGACAAAATGTTGTCAGAACTGTAAGGGATCACTGTAAGAAGAAAATGGTGAGCCTCTGAGAGGAACTGATGGTGAGGTTAGTATGTAATATTCATTTGCAGCTACGTCATGTGTTTATTTCAAATAAATTGACTCGCTTCAGGTTTCCTTTAAGGTAAGTATCTCATTTTGATCCCACGCTTTGGCTTGGGATCACTTTAAATGCAACGGTGACATTGCTGATCCCCTTTGTGTTGTGGATCCACTATTCATTCATTCATTATACTTTTATAAACTTTATCAGTGCGATATCTCTGTCTCTTCCTAATTTTTCTTTTCGTTCTGTTTTTTTCCTCCCATGTCTAATTGTGCATTCTCTATACTAAATGCATTAAAAGATAAACAGTACATGAGAGGTGGTTATAAAAAAGCATTGGTCCCTACATGAACTTCCACTTAAAGCACACAGAACAAGAACAGAAGGCACAAAGTGTTTATTAGGCTACAATTAATCACCTAGCAATGTAATTTCACATTCCAGAAAGTAAATAAAACATCTTTCAAAGTATTTTTTCAATAAAAGCTTTACAATTAAATAACAAAAGGAAAGAAAAGCAATAGAGAAAGAGCTCAACTTACATCTCTAAAACACACACAATGTACAATAAAGTGGAGTAAGCAAATAACCGTAGCGCGGTATGTTATATCAACAATTACGTTTCAGAAAGGTTAAATGCTCAGTGGATAGCAAAGGGGTCATAGAGCAACAAAAGACAGGACACCATCACTGATGGGTCGAGCTTTAAATTCACAGAGACCAACATATTTTTCACAGTGGCAGGACAATGTTATCAGAAGACCCAGAAAGCAACAGTAGATGTATTTGATGCAGCTAAAGTATGAATTTAAGTGGATCCATATTGTACACAGTATTGCAGGGGTCAGGGATGTATAAGCAGAGAATAGAGACCCCAGGAGACATCGGTGACAAATATTCAAGGTGACAACATAAGTGCTGCCGACTACGCCAAATGCTTCTCTTCCTTCACTTAAAGCTCAGACCATAAGTAGACCTCTTGTGTCTATCTCGTATTGTGAGCTTCCGGAGAACATGATGTGGGTGAGGGTAAGGAGCTGTGTAACCTCTGAGCCTTTGTGTGACATAGGAAAGCAGTGCGTTGTGTTCAAGTATCCACTTGTAACCAACAAAAAACAGCCTTGTAGACTGTTTAAAGTCTTCTATACAGCTTCAGCATCATGGTCAGAAGATGCAGCTTCAGCAACATCAATACATTATACAATACAATAACGTACTGTGTTATTGTGCTAGATATGTCTCAGATTAATACATAGTTGCAGGATAAACTATGTACATAACCATGGATAAAGTACACAGCTTCAGCACCATGAACAGAGGATGCAGCTGTAGCGCCATGGACAGAGGACACAGCTTCTGCACCAGGGACACTGAATACAGCTTCAGCACAATGGACAGAGGATACGGCTTAAGTACGATGGACAAGGATGCAGCATCACCACCATGGACACAGGATGCAGCATCACCACCATGGACAGGGAATACAGCATCAGCACCAGGGACAGGGAACGTAGCTTCAGCACCATGGACAGGGAATGCATCTTCAGCACCAGAAACACAGGATACAGCTTCAGCACAATGGACAGAGAATGCAGCTGTAGCACCATGGACAGGGAACGCAGCTTCAGCACCATGGGCACAGGATACAGCTTCAGCGCCATGGGCACAGGATACAGCTTCAGCACCATGGACAAGGAACACAGCTTTAGCACCATGGACAAGGATGCAGCTTCAGCACTAGAGACACAGGATACAGCTTCAGCACCATGGACAGAGGATGCAGCATCAGCACCATGAATGGAAGATGCAGCTTAAGCATCATGGACAGGGAACACAGTGTCAACACCAGGGACGGGGAACACAGCTTCAGCACCATGGACAGAGGACACTGCTTCAGCACCATGGACAAGGAACACAGCTTGAGCCCTATTGACAGAGCATACAGCTTCAGCACCATGGACAGAGGATACAGCTTCAGTATCAGTGACAGAGGCTGCAGCTTCAGCACCATGGTCAGAAGATGTAGCTTCAGCACCATGGATAGAGGACACAGCTTCACCACCACGGACAGAGGATGCCACTTTAACGTCATGGACAGAGGAAACAGCTTCCGCACCATGGACAGAGGATTCAGCTTCAGCACCATGGAAAGAGGATACAGCTTCAGTATCAGTGACAGAGGCTGCAGCTTCAGCACCATGGTCAGAAGATGCAGCTTCAGCACCATGGATAGAGGACACAGCTTCACCACCATGGACAGAGGATGCCACTTTAACGTCATGGACAGAGGAAACAGCTTCCGCACCATGGACAGAGGATTCAGCTTCAGCACCATGGACAGAGGATGCAGCTTCAGCACCATGGACAGAGGATACAGCTTCAGCACCATGGACAGAGGATTCAGCTTCAGCACCATGGACAGAGGATACAGTTTCACGACCATGGACAGAATGCTACAGATATTCTGCTTTCGCCCTATCTTATCCTATTCTCACACTAACCTTCCCCCTACCTATGTCTCACACTAACCTATCCTCTAGCTTCGCTAACACTATGCCTTTGAAAATCATTTTGTAATACGTTTGTGATTTTTCATGTTTTTGGTGATTGTTTGTTTTAAAATGTGTGATTTTTTGCATTTTTTTTTTGCAATTCATCATTTACCATGGACAGAAGACACAGCTTCACCACCATGGACAGTGGATGCAGCTTCAGCACCATGGACAGTGGATGCAGCTTCAGCACCATGGACAGAGGATGCAGTTTCAGCACTATGGACAGAGGATGCAGCTTCAGCACCATGGACAGTGGATGCAGCTTCAGCACCATGGACAGAGGATGCAGTTTCAGCACTATGGACAGAGGATGCAGCTTCAGCACCATGGACAGAGGATGCAGCTTCAGCACCATGGACAGAGGATACAGCTTTGGTACCATGGACAGAGGATGCAGCTTCAGCACCATGGACAGAGGATGCAGCTTTAGCACCATGGACAGAGGATGCAGCTTCAGCACCATGGACAGAGGATACAGCTTTGGTACCATGGACAGAGGACACAGCTTCACCACCATGGGCAGCACGGTGGCGTAGTGGTTAGCACTCTCGCCTTGCAGCGCTGGGTCCCTGGTTCGAATCCCAGCCAGGGCACTATCTGCAAAGAGTTTGTATGTTCTCTCCGTGTCTGCGTGGGTTTCCTCCGGGCACTCCTCCCACATTCCAAAAACATACAGATAAGATAATTGGCTCCCTCTAAAATTGGCCCTAGACTACAGTACTTACACTTCATAATATAGACATATGACAATGGTAGGGATTAGATTGTGAGCTCCTTTGAGGGACAGTTAGTGACAAGATATATATATACACTGTACAGCGCTGCGTAATATGTCAGCGCTATATAAATACTAAATAAATAATAATAATGGACAGTGGATACAGCTTTCGTTACCATGGACAGTGAATGCAGCTTTGGTACCATGGACAGAGGACACAGCTTCAGCACCATGGACAGAGGATGCAGCTTCAGCACCATGGACAGAGAAAACAGCTTCAGCACCATGGACAGAGGATACAGCTTTGTCCATGGTGCTGAAGCTGCATCCTCTGCCCATGGTACCAAAGCTGTATCCTCTGTCCATGGTGCTGAAGCTGCATCCTCTGTCCATGGTACCAGAGGATGCAGCTTCAGCACCATGGACAGAGGATGCAGCTTCAGCACCATGGACAGAGGATGCAGCTTCAGCACCATGGACAGAGGATGCAACTTCAGCACCATGGACAGAAGACGCAGCTTCAGCTCCAGGGACAGGGAACACAGCTTCACTACCATGGACAGAATGCTACAGATATTCTGCATTCGCCCTATCTTATCCTATTCTCACACTAACCTTCCCCCTACCTATGTCCAACACGAACCTATCATCTAGCTTTGCTAACACTATTCCTTTGAAAAACCTTTTGTAATATGTTTGTGATTTTTCATGTTTTTGGTGATTTTTTCCTATAAAAGGTGTGATTTTTCACTTTTTTTTTTTGCAATGTATCGCTTTACCATGGACAAAGGACACAGCTTCACCACCATGGACAGAGGACGCAGCTTCACCACCATGGACAGAGGATGCAGCATCAGCACCATGGACAGAGGAGGCAACTTTAGCACCATGGACAGAAGATACAGATTCAGTACCATGGACAGAGGATGCATCTTCAGCATCAATGACAGTCAGGTAACACAGCTTCACCACCATGGACAGAAGACACAGTTTCAGCACCATGGACAGGGAACACAGCTTCAGCACCATGGACAGAGGATGCAGCTTCAGCATCAGGGACAGAGTACACAGCTTCAACGCCATGGACAGAATGTTATGGATATTCTGTTTTCGCCCTATCCTATTCTCACAAAACCTTCCCCCTACCTACGTCCAACACTAACCTACCCCCTACCTACGCCTTACACTAACCTACCCCCTACCTACATAGTTACATAGTTATTTTGGTTGAAAAAAGACATACGTCCATCGAGTTCAACCAGTATAAAGCACAACACCAGCCTGCTCCCTCACATATCCCTGTTGATCCAGAGGAAGGCGAAAAAACCCTTACAAGGCATGGTCCAATTAGCCCCTAAAGGGAAAAATTCCTTCCCGACTCCAGATGGCAATCAGATAAAATCCCTGGATCAACATCATTAGGCATTACCTAGCAATTGTAGCCATGGATGTCTTTCAACGCAAGGAAAGCATCTAAGCCCCCTTTAAATGCAGGTATAGAGTTTGCCATAACGACTTCCTGTGGCAATGCATTCCACATCTTAATCACTCTAACTGTAAAGAACCCTTTCCTAAATAAATGGCTAAACCGTTTTTCCTCCATGCGCAGATTATGTCCTCTAGTCCTTTGAGAAGGCCTAGGGACAAAAAGCTCATCCGCCAAGCTATTATATTGCCCTCTGATGTATTTATACATGTTAATTAGATCCCCTCTAAGGCGTCTTTTCTCTAGACTAAATAAACCCAGTTTATCTAACCTTTCTCGATAAGTGAGACCTTCCATCCCACGCATCAATTTTGTTGCTCGTCTCTGCACCTGCTCTAAAACTGCAATATCTTTTTTGTAATGTGGTGCCCAGAACTGAATTCCATATTCCAGATGTGGCCTTACTAAAGAGTTAAACAGGGGCAATATTATGCTAGCATCTCGAGTTTTTATTTCCCTTTTAATGCATCCCAAAATTTTGTTAGCTTTAGCTGCAGCTGCTTGGCATTTTCCCCTTACCTACATCTAACGCTAATCTACCTCCCATCTATTCTACACCTAACACTATCAACCCCGCTGTCCACCAATGCTAACCAGAATTTTGCTGTACTATAGACAGTTCCACCATCGTTATCCCTGAAGTCACCACCGCTACCCAAAGTCACTGACACTACTCAGAGTTTGGCTACATTGTAGCAAATCACCAGTGCTACTGCAGCAGTTACATTTACTACCTGGGCATAGCAGCCATACTCCACCATCACTATCCCTACTGTCACTCTACTACTTCCAAATCACAGCCACTACCTAGTAGTGGATATTACTACAGTAGCTATACTACACCATCGCTATACCTACAGTCACCACCGCTACTGCTGCATTCACCACCATTAGCCAGAGTTTCACTATACTATTGCCCAAAATTGCCCACCATAGCCAGCATTTCAGGGCATTTACATTGGCACACATTAGCTGTTTCAGTTCGGGTTATGTCAGTGAGCGGAGTGCAGGAGCTGTTATCCTCATTGTGTGTCATTATTACCATCAGGCCGAACAAGTCATTTGTTCATATATTTGCTCTTGTCAGGCAGTTACTCCCTGTATTAAACAGCTCATCCTGCACTTATGAACGCCATGAATTATTTCATTAAGGACATCACCGGAGATGTGACTCGAGTTAATCTTGCAGAGAGCCGCGGCCCAGTGAAGGTGAATTATTGGCTTAATGCTGCTGAATGACAACGCTGTGTGTGGCACGAAAGACGTGACACAACTCTACAGGGACATTTCAGGGGAACCGAGACAGAAATCCAAAAATTGCAGAACTGAATGTGGCAACTGTTTCTGTGAAGGTTCACGGTTACCCAAGTCATCGGATATCCACACAAAAATAACATGGCTTCAGTGAGCTGGTGTCATTATGGAGAAGGGGCCAAGACCGGATCTACCTCACAGGAGCCTATAGGCACAGATGTTCTGGCACCTTAGGCTTAACCCTGAGCCTACAAACCCCCACCAAACTGCACCGTAACTATGTTGGCTGCCCCAGCTGTCACTTCTCCCTTACATCTCTTGCTCATCACAGGTAGCTACAAGTGTCCCTTTGTATTAGGAAGCCAGAAGTATCCTCAATATTAAGTAGCTAGAGGTGCCCCCAAGTATAAGGAAGCTAGAGGAACCTCAGTATTAAGTAGCTGGTGATGCCCCTGACTGAAGGGAGCTCTCGTCAGAGGAATGTGGAGAGCTGGGTAAGCAACCTCTCATTTACACTACCACCAGGACTCTGCATAGGGAAGGAGAGAGGTAGGCACTCGGGAAGGGGGAGTGAGCCACCTTTCCATCAAGAGGCACCTGTAGGCATGTGCCTACAGGGCCTTATGGTAAATTTGACCCTGAGTAGGGCACAACACAGCACCTTTGGTAAGACTGTGGAACACATTGTTCGGGTCTTGGTGGCACTGATTAGCCCACGAGTACGGGGAAAGTGGCCCGAGGCTTGAGACTTGGTTCCCCCTCAGGTCTGCTCTTAGGCGGAGCGCCTTGTGTTCTGGCGTGTTTGTGTGGGGGTGTGTCCCTCGTTGTCAGCGCTATGCTCATTGGGTACAGTGGGCTAGTGTTCATTTTGTTATTATCATTGCCGTGATTGGTTCATGGTTGCGGTTATAGAGGAGCCTATACAGCTGACTTGATATAGCGTAGTATGAATACAGAGGTGCCAAAAGGATAAAAGTATCTAAAAGGTTTAAAATATGAGGCAGTGGTGGAATTAGCTCCTCCAAGCAGACACAAAAATTGCCAATATGTTAAATAGAACAAGTTTATTTACATACTGCCGGGGGACAATGCAACACGTTTCGCAGGTTTGATCCCACTTCATCAGGCAATAACAACAGAGTAATAGCATATGTGGTCAGTATAAGAGACAGGCACCTCTGTGTCACACAGACAATTTGAACTTTAGACCAATCACAACACTGATTTTTCTGTGCTTTTTTTTTTTATTTTCTGCATTCTCTGATGCAAAAAATGACTAATAAAACACTCCTTGAAAATCAGAATTTGGAAAAATGGAAATCAGAAAAACTGAAAATCAGAATTTCTGTGGAATCACAGAATGGGCATTTCTGACCATCCCCACTGTACAGGTCAGGCCCGTATCCGTAGCAAGCGTTCGGTCAGGGCTTGTAGATGAAGAGAATGTCTGACATTTCAGCCAGTCCCTGCTCACCTGCCGCCTCCTCGAGGTCTGGATACTCTGCAGCTCTGAACATGACCTTTGGAATCCAATCCATCATGGGGAGGCATCACGCTGGAGATTGGACGGGGGAAATGTGCAATTTAGCGACTATTTATTGAGCTAATAAAAGCAATTAAAAGAGAACGGCGCATCCAGATTGCCAAAGGTATGCAAAAACATGCAAGGGAACCTGGATGCCATCATAAAAATGTCATCTTTACGGGTGAAACACGGGCGGCCATTACCCATAATGGCTTTTAACTTTCCACATCTTAGTTACACAATATCGGCTTTCCGAGGCGGAATTCTAAAAAGGCTCGGTAAGTTATGGCGTCGGGGGCTCGGGCAATTAGCTGGGTGCTCCCCGGTAATAGCACAAATGGCTGAGTATATGGCTGTCTGTGTGGCTGCATCTTGCTGGAGATAATTTAATTGTATTTCTTGTTGCAATAACCGGCGCTCATTTGCAGGACGCGGTTTAACCCCAGATGTTAGGAAACGGACGTCTGTTTCCAGGACTCTTATTGCAGCAGAGATAAAGGGCTCTGAATAGGGTGTTATTGCCGCCGTACGATAAGCAGAAATAGCTTTTATTGTGTACAGATGAAATTGACTTTCTTGATTGCAAATTCTGGACATAATTAAAGGGCCATTATCGCAAAAATGTTAAAATATATTTTAACACATACAAATAAAACATTTCTTCCAGAGTAAAATGAGCCATAAATTATTTTTCTCCTATGCTGCTCTTACTTACAGTAGGTAGTTGAAATCTGACAGAACTAGTACTTCCTGGGTCGTGGCTTACCTTCTGGGTCGTGGCTTAGCTCCCCCCTCCCCCCAGTGGCAACACTCCCTATGTTGTAGTTGATCACACAAGCAAGGAGAGCAAGGAGAGCTGTGGTCATCCTGTTGAGGGCCCAGGTTTGAAATGAGAAAGGAGGTACTAAGGGGAGTGGTCAGTTTACATACAAACAATCATTAACCCTCTGCACTCAAACACTCACAACGAGCTGGAACACTAGTAATGTAAAAAAAACAACAACTAGAATGCCAGTTGTGTTTAGTTGCACTAATGAAAGATATTCCCTTCCAAAATAGACTGCATGCAAAAACATTCTGTACTAAACCCTCCCACCAGCGTTGAGGTTTCCTCCAAGTCAAAAGGGTCCCTACTCTACCCACACCAGTCAGCAAGCAAGCAAACACTTCATGCTTTCAAACCTGAGATTCACACTGAGGCTTGTCAGGGTCTTTAAAAGCATGAAATGTTTGCTTGCCTGCTGACTGGTGTGGGAAGAGTAGGGACCAAATCTAAGGAAACCTCAACGCTGGTGGAAGGGTTAAGTACAGAATATTTTTACATGCAATTGATTTTGGAAGCCAAAAGCTTCCATTCTAGTTGTTTTTATCATTACCAGAGTTCCAGCTTGTTGTGAGTGCTTGAGCGCAGAGGGTTAAAGCGGATCCGAGATGAAAGACTAACTATAACAAGTAACTTGTCTACAGGGAGTGCAGAATTATTAGGCAAATGAGTATTTTGACCACATCATCCTCTTTATGCATGTTGTCTTACTCCAAGCTGTATAGGCTCGAAAGCCTACTACCAATTAAGCATATTAGGTGATGTGCATCTCTGTAATGAGAAGGGGTGTGGTCTAATGACATCAACACCCTATATCAGGTGTGCATAATTATTAGGCAACTTCCTTTCCTTTGGCAAAATGGGTCAAAAGAAGGACTCGACAGGCTCAAAAAAATCAAAAATAGTGAGATATCTTGCAGAGGGATGCAGCACTCCTAAAATTGCAAAGCTTCTGAAGCGTGATCATCGAACAATCAAGCGTTTCATTCAAAATAGTCAACAGGGTCGCAAGAAGCGTGTGGAAAAACCAAGGCGCAAAATAACTGCCCATGAACTGAGAAAAGTCAAGCGTGCAGCTGCCAAGATGCCACTTGCCACCAGTTTGGCTATATTTCAGAGCTGCAACATCACAGGAGTGCCCAAAAGCACAAGGTGTGCAATACTCAGAGACATGGCCAAGTAAGAAAGGCTGAAAGATGACCACCAATGAACAAGACACACAAGCTGAAACGTCAAGACTGAGCCAAGAAATATCTCAAGACTGATTTTTCTAAGGTTTTATGGACTGATGAAATGAGAGTGAGTCTTGATGGGCCAGATGGATGGATTGGTAAAGGGCAGAGAGCTCCAGTCCGACTCAGATGTCAGCAAGGTGGAGGTGGAGTACTGGATTGGGCTGGTATAATCAAAGATGAGCTTGTGGGGCCTTTTCGGGTTGAGGATGGAGTCAAGCTCAACTCCCATTCCTACTGCCAGTTTCTGGAAGACACCCTCTTCAAGCAGTGGTACAGGAAGAAGTCTGCATCCTTCAAGAAAAACATGATTTTCATGCAGGACAATGCTCCATCACATGCGTCCACGTACTCCACAGCGTGGCTGGCAAGAAAGGGTATAAAAGAAGAAAAACTAATGACATGGCCTCCTTGTTCACCAGATATGAACCCCATTGAGAACCTGTGGTCCATCATAAAATGTGAGATTTACAAGGAGGGAAAACAGTACACCTCTCTGAACAGTGTCTGGGAGGCTGTGGTTGCTGCTGCACGCAATGTTGATGGTGAACAGATCAAAACACTGATGGAATCCATGGATGGCAGGCTTTTGAGTGTCCTTGCAAAGAAAGGTGGCTATATTGGTCACTGATTTGTTTTTGTTTTGTTTTTGAATGTCAGAAATGTATATTTGTGAATGTTGAGATGTTATATTGGATTCACTGGTAAAAATAAATAATTGAAATGGGTATATATTTGTTTTTTGTTAAGTTGCCTAATAATTATGCACAGTAATAGTCACCTGCAAACACAAATATCCCCCTAAAATAGCTAAAACTAAAAACAAACTAAAAACTACTTTCAAAAATATTCAGCTTTGATATTAATGAGTTTTGGGTTCATTGAGAACATGGTTGTTGTTCAATAATAAAATTATTCCTCAAAAATACCACTTGCCTAATAATTCTGCACTCCCTGTATATATTGTATCTAAAGTTTAGATAGTTTACATAGCAAATCTAGCTGCAAACAGTTTCAACAGTATATGATTATTTCTTCCTGTGATACAATTACAGCAGCCATGTTCTGCTTGTGATCATGACGCACGGGCAAACTGATCTGCATCTCCAGCCCTTAGCCTGTGAAAACTCCACTCCCCTCTCCTCCTCCCTACTCCTCTCTGCCTCTGAAATCTCTGGCTTGTAACACCTCCTCCTCCTTCTGCACAGACTGAGCTCCCATAAGCTCTTGCTACATGGGTCTCAGAGTGCCTAGGTGCTTGAGGAGCTGTGAGCAAGGATTGTTTAGTTTATAGGGAATTAGGGTATTAAAACAGAAAAAAAAGTATTTGGCTTGAGGAATGCCCTATAAACTATATGAAAGGAACACAATTATGCAATGAGTAAAAGTTTATCTCGGATCCACTTTAAAGGGGCACTACGGCAAACAAAATTAAAATTTTAAATATGTGCAAACATACAAATAAGAAGTACATTTTTTCCAGAGTAAAATGAGCCATAAATTACTTTTCTCCTATGTTGCTGTCACTTACAGTAGGCAGTAGAAATCTGAAAGAAGTGACAGGTTTTGGACTAGTCCATCTCTTCATAGGGGATTCTTTATTCTTTATAAAGACATTTCTTAAAAAGAATTTAAAGGAAAAAAGTCTTGCTGAGAATCCCCTATCAAGAGATGGACTAGTCCAAAAATGGTCATTTCCGTCAGATTTCTACTACCTACTGTAAGTGACAGCAACATAGGAGAAAAGTAATATATGGCTCATTTTACTCTGGAAAAAACATACTTCTTATTTGTTTATGTTTGCACATATTTTAAATTTTACAATTTTTCGCCATAGTGCCCCTTTAATGATTGTAGGTTAGTTGATCAGAGGAGTGTAGTGAGTGCGCTCCCTAGAAGCGTTTATATCCATAGTTTGCATACCGAAATGATAGCCTTAATGTCTGAGGAGAGGGAAAATTTAGCTCCAACATCTTACGAAGGCCGTGGAGAGACAAATAACCCCCATATATCATTACAATCTCCTCCCCTGGCCTGTGCAAAAATACCTCTCTCCCCAGGCCTTTGCAAGAAGCCTTGCTGGAAATTTCCTTCAAGTACCACTGATCTATGTCTGCCCACATTATACATCAGCCTGGATCTGTCACTCTTATAAATATATCCTTAATCTGCGTGCGAGCGAGGCTCACTTTACCGTCTTACCACAGGAATAGCCATCGGTTAAGTCTTTTCTCTGCAGTGTTCCGTTTTCTGCTGTTGAGAAATCTGCCATTTATTTCTGCGGCCGGCGCTCTGCACACCGGCTCCAAGGACTCGGCGAGGACTGCTAAGTGACCCGACAAATTTATTCCGAAATAAAATGTTTTCATACCTTCTGCGCTGGCCGGGCGGGAAGATGAACCTGTTAACATCTTTCAGCTCCAGCAAACACACAGCAATAAAATAATTCCATTCTATATGGATTCCGGGGGCCGCTTGGACGTTCCTGGTGATCTGCTGATTGGAGAATATTAGGTAGATGCTTAAAGGAGAAGAAGAGAACTCAACCACGCTGAAAAAGACAGAGGCATAAAATTCATTCTTCCATGCAGAACATATTATATGGAGTCATAAAGACCTTTCTGTACCACAGTTTAATGTATCCCTACAATTCCAGAAATTCCACTATAACTTTAAAGGAACATCAGCCGACCTCTAATATCAACTTCAAGCGTAAATTAATGTTTGTCACTGTTTTAAAAAACCGACATAAAGAGAACCAGAGACAAAGTGCCCTCATGTATTTTACCATATATATCAATGGGAACATAACAGTAAACACCTACTCTGCTCTTTATTTCATTTTTTACTGCTCAGTTTTCTTGTTATCAGCTCTGATAAAATCTCCGACTGAGCTAGACTGAATGCTCAGTCAGAGATTTGATCAGAGCTGATAGCAAGAAGACTGAGCAGTGAAGTACGTAACAAAGAGTAGAGTAGGTGTTTACTGTCATGTTCCCACTGATATATATGGTAAAATACATGAGGGTTCTTCGTCTCTGGTTCTCTTTAAGGCCTGTACCCAACTGGTGTTTTTGGCCGTGATTCTTCCAATGACAGGCAACTTTGAGTGGCAAGCAATAATTTCCGCATCTCATGACGTGCATACAGACGCGCAATTAGGCAAATGATGCTTTGCGACTTGCTATAACGACCACCACGGCAGATTGGATTTTTAAGATACCCAATGACTCCTGAGCAAAGTGCTGCAATCGTTTGAACTCTCATTTGTGCCTGTCGTGTGCCGTTGCATGGCTTTGCACGTTCCTGCGGGCAGCAAGATGGATCTCAGGAACCTCATTCATTGGAGGTTCCCGGATCCATCGCCAGGTGAGTATTTTATCTGGGAATTGATAATATTGGTGATTTATGTGCACAATAAAGCATTTATACTTTTTTGATAATTCTGAGGCCTGTGTAAACTTTTTCGCTTGGTGGTATTTAAGGTCTAGTACTTGAGTTGCGAGCCGGAGTTGGTCAGTGTCTCGGAGCCTAATGAGGGCTATCACTAGCTGCCTGGTATCTAACACACTTGAAATAATTCCATATGAGGACTATCTTTTCTTTTTCTTTTGAGTATTTAGCTTTAAAGCTTGGGGCGCTAAGTAGGAATAGTAAATATTTTCCACGGATTCAGTTGGCCTCATTCTCCAAAAATATCTTTCAGCAACCAATTACATCCATGTTCTTACTCCAAACCATAGAAAACGTTCTTCCTCATCATTCTTCTGTTGTGTAATTTTCTATCTCCTGGTCCAATCAAACAGCTTCTTAGTGTGTTCATCATTGTCCATTTTAGAGATGTAAACCATCCATCTTATAGAGCGAAGCATCGTTGGATGGGGCATGAAGTATGAATACTCCTGTATGGTAGCTCCTCTGGTGCAACAACTTTCCATAGGGTTAGCCTCATTCTCAGTTATTCGTTGGGCATTTCTGTTAGCCAGCCCATGTCTCTACACCTTCTTAGTCCACAACTAACAATTTACATCATTCTTCTGTCATTTACATCTTCTATCTCCTGGTCTGGTGTTAGTGAGAGCCCAATTAAACAGTTCCTGAGTTTGCCCACCTTTATCCATTCCAGAGGCAAGAACAATCCATCTTATCAAGTGAAGCATCATTGGACGAGGCATTAAGTAGCAACACTCTTTTATTCCTACTCCTCTGTTCTCAGTTATTCTCCAGGTATTTCTGTCAGCAACCACCTCTCTCCATCTTCCAGGTCATTGAAGATCTTCTTCATTATTCTTACATTGTTTATGTGGTCTATTTCCTGGTCTGGTATTATTGGGCAGTGGGCGCCCAATCAGAAAGCTTCTTAGTGTGTCCACTGTCCACCATTATCCATTTCAGAGACATGAACAATCCATCTTATCTTCTGGGCTTTTATGTATCAATTATATATTTATCCCTTAGTGCCATATCTAATTTAGTTTGTTCTTTTTTTTTCTCCTCTCAACATCATTTCCAATACTGGGCCTTAAATTAATCTTAGAATTTCTCTTTTAAAGACTCCCAATCCATCTACATCATGCTGAGTTAATGTCCATCTAAGATTGCAGTGTCAGATGCCATCTACATCATAATGAGCCATTGTCCATCCATACAATGCTGAGTCAATGTCCATTAGCATCATGCAGAGTCAAGGTCCATCTACATCAGGGCTGTCCAACTCCATTCCTCTTTGGCTAGATCCATGACAGTGTTTTGGATGGACTCAGGAATGAAGAAATGTGTTCTACTTCAGTCCCATCAAAAAATTTGAGTTGTTCCAAATATGTGTGAGGACCTCGGCCCTCAAGGTTTGGAGTTGGGCAGCACTGATCTGCAACATGCTGAATCAGTGTCTCTAAACATTCTTCTTCCATCTCAGTGGTGTCCAAACTTCTTAGGCCAAGGGCCATATCGCCGTTCTTGAGAGTGCTAGGGGCCAAACTAGAGACACAATTTTTGCTAATTGCCATTAGGTACTTTATGCATGTAACATTTTGTCAAATAGAAAATTTCCACAAAATAACCCATATACCTTGTGCAGTTAGCACAGTGGCGGCTGCTAATCAGTGGCTGTTACTGCTGCTGACACAGTGGCGGCTGCTAATCAGTGGCTGTTACTGCTGCTGGCACAGTGGCAGCTGCTAATCAGTGGCTGTTACTGGTGCTGACACAGTGACAGCTGCTAATCAGTGGCTGTCACTGCTGCTGGCACAGTGGCAGCTGCTAATCAGTGGCTGTTACTGCTGCTGGCACAGTGGCAGCTGCTAATCAGTGGCTGTTACTGCTGCTGGCACAGTGGTGGCTGCTAATCAGTGGCTGTTACTGCTGCTGGCACAGTGGCAGCTGCTAATCAGTGGCTGTTACTGCTGCTGGCACAGTGGCAGCTGCTAATCAGTGGCTGTTACTGCTGCTGGCACAGTGGCAGCTGCTAATCAGTGGCTGATACTGCTGCTGGCCTGGCACAGTGGCAGCTGCCAATCGGTGGCTGTTACTGCTGCTGGCACAGTGGCAGCTGTTAATCAGTGGCTGTTACTGCTGCTGCCATGGCTGTTAGCGTAGTGGTGGCTGCTAATCAGTGGCTGTTACTGCTGTAGGCACAGTTGTGGCTGCTAATCAGTGGCCGATACTGCTGCTGGCATTGTGGCAGCTGCTTATCTATGGTTACTACTTCTAAGTGGTGGCTGATAACCTACAGGCAAACAAAAAGGGAGGGAAATTGCTAACACAAAGTAGCCTTTGCATGTGGCACAGCAGGTACGTTCTGTGGGGCGCATGGAATTAACAACTGTAGAGAGCTTTGGGGGCCACCAGAAAAAAGCTCTGTCCTGGGCCGGACCTTGGACATGCCTGTCCTATTCCTAAGCAAAGACCTTCTACTTCCTAATGTGTAAGCCAAACCGCCCCATTGTAATTCTGAATGCTAACGAGAACATTCCTGACGCTCAACCCTAACCCCTTCTCCCAACACAAACCCTTTCCTAAACGCCTAACCTAACTGGAAAAAGAAAAAAATTATGGTGGAAATTAAACAAAATCTGTATGTTTTTTGTACAGGGGTTGACTGAGGTCCGCATAAAGCTGCCCCAAGTGATATGCCAGATTGTCTAGAGAAATCCTCCTCTCTAGTGCGTACTCCTGATGTTTTCGTAGGTTTTAAACTGCAGAAACAAACCTCCTCCCCGGCAAAATGCTCCTTTTTGTTTTGTTTTTCTATATATATATATTTTTTTTTTTTCCTCTTTTCTCTAAATTCTCTCTGGGAAATCATTTAAACATAATATGTTTTTTACTCTGTTCAAAGTGAAGAGGAGAGAATGGATTGCTGCAGGTCCTCCCTCCCCCCCCCCATCCAGAAGGCATCTGAAGCCCCCCCAGGTCAGGTGCTCAGTGAGGATGTGAAGTCTGAGATTTACAACGCTCTAAAGCCGCTGTGTCCCGGGAGCGGGCGGCTGCCATGTGCCCTGATTTGTTAGCACCCGATAAATCAAAGTGTCAGCTGAGAAAACAGGCCCAATTATGACGCGAATAGCAATAGAGGGAGCAGAGAGGGGAGATAATTCATGCAGCTAAAAAGATGTTTTTATTTTCTTGTTGGGCTGCCGCTGCTATCAACACCTGTCCCTTTCCTTCTGTAAAAAGTAAATGATAATTTACGGGATTGGTCTCAGCAGATGTTTTCCAGGAGTGTCCTCATTTTTCAGCGCCGGTGGTACGTCTCGCCTGCAGATTGTTCCTCTAACGGGAGTCATGCAGAGCTTTGCTCCAATTCTCAGACCGCTGAAAGGATAAGCGTGGCGATTACAGAAATACGCAGAGTGCGGCAAAAACAAACTGCCTCATACGCAACAACGCAATTATAGTCCATGATGGGTTTTGCCCCCTCTGAAGAGTTCTGAAGACCCCCTTGGTTGTTGGCTGTAGAGTGGGGACGAACCTCCGATTTTAGGTTCGCGAACTTCCGCGGAAGGTTCGGTTCGCGTAAAAGTTTGCGAACCGCAATAGACTTCAATGGGGATGCGAACTTTGAAAAAAAAAAAAATTATGCTGGCCACAAAAGTGATGGAAAATATCTTTCAAGGGGTCTAACACCTGGAGGGGGGCATGGCGGAGTGGGATACACGCCAAAAGTCCCCGGGAAAAATCTGGATTTGACGCAAAGCAGCGTTTTAAGGGCAGAAATCACATTGAATGCTAAATGACAGGCCTAAAGTGCTTTAAAACATCTTGCATGTGTATACATCAATCAGGTAGTGTAATTAAGGTACTGCTTCACACTGACACACCAAACTCACCGTGTAACACACCTTGACAGGTATGCAGTGGTGGGTTCACTGAACAGGTATGCAGTGGTCGGTTCACTGAACAGGTATGCAGTGGTGGGTTCACAGTACAGGTATGCAGTGGTGGGTTCACTGAACAGGTATGCAGTGGTGGGTTCACAGTACAGGTATGCAGTGGTGGGTTCACAGAACAGGTATGCAGTGGTGGGTTCACTGAACAGGTATGCAGTGGTGGGTTCACAGTACAGGTATGCAGTGGTGGGTTCACAGAACAGGTATGCAGCCAGGAACAAGCTAAGCCTAACTAATCTTTCCCTATGAGAGACAGTCTGCAGCAGCTCGCCCTACTCTCACTAACGCAGGCACACGAGTGAGCTTAATGGCCGCCGCTGCCTGCCTTTTATTAGGGGGGGAGTGGCTCCAGGGGCTAGTGTAGCCTAATTGGCTACACTGGGCCTGCTGACTGTGATGTAGAGGGTCAAAGTTGACCCTCATGGTGCATTATGGGGCGAACCGAACTTCCGCAAAAGTTCGCCTGCGGGACGCGAACGCGAACCACTGAAGTTCGCATGGAACCGTTCGCAGGCGAACCGTTCGGCCCAACTCTAGTTGGCTGTAGACAGGTCTTATGGATGATTGCACCTTCCATGTGTAGCCCAGTCCTTCCAAGTTCCATGTATGGCCTGAAGCTTCTAGGTATAGTCTCGCCCAGAGGTGCCCACCCTTTTTCGGCTTGTGAGCTACTTTAATAAATTAGCAAGTCAAAATGATCTACCTATGTACAATTTTAGAAGCACGCTTGTATATACAGAATGGAAAATGTAGTGGGGTTGGGATAAACCATGAAGTCCTTTGTGATCTACCGGTAGATCGTGATCTACCTAATAGGCACCCCTGGGACTCTTGCCCTTCATGTATAGCCTTACTCTTCCATCTAGCCTCATGCTTCCATGTAACAACAAAACAAACAAACACAGAACATTTATATCGCGCTTTTCTCCTGGAGGACTCAAAGTGCCAGAGCTGCAGCCACTAGGACGCGCTCTATAGGCAGTAGCAGTGTTAGGGAGACTTGCCTAAGGTCTCCTACTGAATATTTGCTGGCTTACTGAACAGGCAGAGCCGAGATTCGAACCCAGGTCTCCTGTGTCAGCGGCAGAGCCCTTAACCTCGCCATTTCATGTATAGCTTCGCTCTTCCATGTATAGCCTCTCCCTTCCATGTATAGCCCCACCTTTCCATATACAGCTCTGCCCTTCCATGTATAGTCTCACTCTTTCATGTATAGCCTTGACCTTCCATGTATAGTCTCACTCTTTCATGTATAGCCTTGACCTTCCATGTATAGTCTTACTCTTCCATGTATAGCCTCTCCCTTCCATGTATAGCCCCACCTTTCCATATACAGCCCTGCCCTTCCATGTATAGTCTCACTCTTCCATGTATAGTCTTGACCTTCCATGTATAGCCCCACCTTTCCATATACAGCCCTGCCCTTCCATGTATAGTCTCACTCTTCCATGTATAGCCCAGCCCTTCCACGTATAGTCTCACTCTTCCATGTATAGCCTTGACCTTCCATGTATAGTCTCACTCTTCCATGTATAGCCCAGCCCTTCCACGTATAGTCTCACTATTCCTTGTATAGCCTTGACCTTCCATGTATAGCCTTGACCTTCCATGTATAGTCTCACTCTTCCATGTATAGCCCAGCCCTTCCACGTATAGTCTCATTATTCCTTGTATAGCCTTGACCTTCCATGTATAGCCTTGACCTTCCATGTATAGCCTCACTCTTCCATGTATAGCCCAGCCCTTCCACGTATAGCCTCACTCTTCCATGTATAGCCCAGCCCTTCCACGTATAGACTCTCTCGTCGGCGCTGATGAGGCATGGAGCAACAGACACGGATTGCTTACTGTGTTGTACATCCGCTCCAAGTGGGAACCAAGCCTTATATGGGGGGAAATGATGGATGTCTATATTATATGAGGAAATAATGGCTGATTATATTATATGTGGGGAGAGGAATAATAATAATAATCCGAACATTTGTATAGTGCTTTTCTCCTGTGGGACTCAAAGCGCTCAAGAGCTGCAGCCATATTAGCTGTCTGTATTGTATAAGGAAATTATGGCTGCGTTGGAGAGAAATGTTCTTGTTATATGGGACCCACACCATGACTGCACATATATTGGGCACATGCAATGGGTTCATCTGTTTTCTGTGTTGATCAGCATAAATGATGTGGGGCGGTGCTAAAAAAAAAGAATTAGCAGCCATAAAATCAAATTCCATTTGCCCACTGCTCTGTGTTTATTATGTAATCTACATGCGGTCTACATTGCAAGAATTCTAATATAATCATAAATGCCTCTGCTGTAATGAATCTTATCTCAGTCAGCCTGAGTCTTTTCTCCTACATTACCAGGAAGAGGGAAGCTTGTTATCTTCCCTTCTTCCTCTCCTTGCTGATTGGTTGAGGGCAGTTCAGTAGGACAGGAGGCTGAAAAGGGAAATAGAAGGTAAATCACCTCTGCAGAAGCAGCGGAAATCCGATCTATGTTCTGCTCATATGAGTTTACAAAGCAAGGTAGATATGACAGTGCGGTCCTGCATACACCATTTCAGGCAGAGGAGAAAAAGAGTAAGGGAGGAAATAACATAAGGATTGGCTTCAGTCAGAGGCAGTGACGATGGAAAATGCCTGAAACTGTTTTCTCTTTATTTAATGTATAAAATTCACTAATCAAAATGTAGACAGTACAATACATGTGTTATTTTAGTTGAAGAGGAACTTCAGCCTAAACAAACATACTGTCATTAAGTTACATTAGTTATGTTAATTAAAAGAGATAGGTAATATAATCTCTTACCCACCCTGTTTTGAAAGAACAGGCAAATGTTTGATTTCATGAGGGCAACCATCTTTTTGGTTGAAAGGAGGTGACAGGGAGCATGAGACACAGTTCCAACTGTCCTGTGTCCTGAGCACCCCTCCCAGTTGCTAGGCAACGTGAACAACAACATAGGAAATCTCATCATGCTTTGCACAGCATCAGGGGAAAAAAGCCTGTGCAGTTTTCTTTGATGGGGCGGAGCTTAGCTAAAAATGCAGCTAAAAATGAGACTTCTATAAGAAAAGCAAAGTTCTGATGCTGTGAAACTGTTAAAGAAACACCAAGCCTTTTCAATGCTGCTGAGTAGATTTTTAGTCTGGAGGTTCACTTTCAGTAGAATTTTCTGCTTATATATGCAGGTTTTTTTTTTCCTGGGATAAAATGGCTGTCACTGCTCCTTCAAAGATTGAAGTCTTCTGTGCCTTTAGGCTCTATAAAATCTAGCTTGACCCCTGGTGTCCATTTTAAAGTGTACCAGAGACGGGGAAAAAAATATACATACCTGGGGGTTCCTCCAGCCCCATCCGCACAGATTTATCCCACGCTGCTGTCCTCCGCTACCTGCAACTCCGGACGGTATTGGGTCCCGTTTGTTCTTCCAGTTGCGGCCAGTCTGCGCAAGAGGAAGTGCGCCCTCTACGTATCTCTCTGGCGGCTGCAAGAGGAAGTGTGCAAGAGGAAGTACGCTCTCCACGTATCTCTCCGGCGGCCGCTGGAGCGATACGTAGAGAGCGCACTCCTCTTGTGCAGACTGGCAGCGACTGGCAGAACTAGCGGGACTCGATACCGGAGCTCCAGGCAGGTGAGGATGGTGGCGTGGGAGCGATCCGTGCGCATGGGGCTAGAGTAAGTCCCAGGTATGTATAAACCTTTTTTTTTTTTATCTCTGGTTTCCTTTAAAGTTGTAAGGATTGATGAAGGGACAGGAAGTGAGGATACAGTAATACTAACATTCAGGGCCAGATTTACCACAAGGCACTGTAGGCACGTGCCTACGGGCACCTGATGATAGAAAGGCAACACACTTCCCTCCCCTAGTGCCTCCCTCCCTACTTCCCAAAGTCCTGGTGATGGTGAGAGTGTAAATGTGAGATTACACACCCAGCTCTCGGCATTCCACTGACAAGATCTCCCTTTAGTCAGGGGCACCACAGGCTACTTAAAGAGACTCTGTAACAAAATGTTCATCCTTATTTCTATAAGTTCTTATACCTGTTCTAATGTGCTCTGTCTAACTGCAGCCTTTCCTAGTTGCACAGTGGCTGTATTATCTCTGTTATATGATCTAATCTTCTCTCCTCTGTCGGGTCTGTTGGGCTGAAGAAATCAAGCTGGAATGTGCTGTGCTACTTGTGATTGGATAGAAGCTATACACACCCTCTCCAGGCCCCCTGCACACTCTGTATGACTCACACACTGACCTCCTCTCAGCCTATCACTTGCTATGTATTTTGTTTGTAAAAACTGCCTAAAACTGGCAATTACAAGCCAGGATTGCTGCAGGGAGTGGCAGAAACAGCACAGAGTGGCCCAGGAGAACATAATGAATAGAATGGTATGCTATTTATTGTAAAAATTTTAGAGTACAGATTCTCTTTAATATTGAGGGTACTTCTGGCTACCCAATACCAAGGGGCACCTGCAGCTATGACGAAAGGAAAGAGAGAAGTGACAGCTGGGGCAGCCAACACACCTGTGGTGCTGTACAGCGGGGTTTGTAGGTTCATGGAGGGCGAAGTCTAAGGTGCCAGGGCATCTGTGCCTATAGGCTCCTGTGAGGGAAATCCGGGCCTGCTAACATTGACACAGACAGCAGTGAAATCCCCTCCAAAGAAAAATCAGTAACCTCCTTCCAAACCATCCAAAGCTACAATAGAATTTCTCTAAAGTCTGACTTTAAATTTCATACTGTGTCCCCACCAAATCCAAAAACTACCGCATAAAATACAATCTTGCAGCAAAGGATTAGCGAAGTCATTTGTACTCTTGCAGCAGATCTGGTGGGCAGAAAATGAGGAGAAAGACTCCGCTAAGTGCTGAAAAGCAGATTTTAAAATTTAAGCAGCATCTGTACGTTCAGGGTCATTTACTGCTTCCAGAAGAAAAAGAAAAAAAAATTACAAGCGGGGGAAGAAAAAAAAACATCTACGAAACCTCAGTGAATGGCGCCGCGGACGATCTGCGCTTCGCTTGTAGCTGTCATTTTGCAGCTGTTGTAAATAAGTAATTTATAAGTGTGCCATTTACTGAATGCCTATGAAAGTTCATTTAACATTGATACAAAGACAGCTTGGATGCAAAATTAGATTTTTATGGCTTATTGTGTTAAGTTTAATGTAAACGACGAGGTAGTGCTTCCTCAGCAAGCCGAGACTCCCTTTTAATGGCCAAGAAAATGTGAATTTAAATAGGAGACCCGCAAAAATTTGCATAATTATTTAAAATACATCAATGTCGATTGGTATGAGTAGCCGGCTAATGGCAGCGCAGTGAAATGCGCGGTTACGAGAGGCCGGGCTTGTCCTGGATGATAGCGGGAAGTAGACAGATCAGCGGTAAAGTACGGACAGCGAACGGCAGAAGTTATATATATAGTGTGTTGTGTTATAGCCTCTGAGGAAGCGGGTAACTGTGAAACTGCTGTCAGGCTCCGCCCACCCCCACTGTCTACCACGGTATCTGTATTTGACTGTACGCAACAAAGGTGTGTTACTGAGCTACAGCGTCACTATCTTCTATCACTAAAGAAGTTATCTATAAACCGCCGGCAGTTATACATATCACAAGCCAGAAGATTTTGCTGTTCTGATAGGAGCAGTAATATATGGGCAAATCCGCCATGTTGCCCGGCCATACATCGCAGACCAATTACTAATAGATTTAAAGAATACCCGAAGTGACATGTGACATGATGAGATAGACATGTGTATGTACAGTGCCTAGCACACAAATAACTATGCTGTGTTCCTTTTTTTTTCTTTCTCTGTCGGAAAGAGTTAAACATCAGGTATAACTATAAAACACTTTCCTAGTAGAAAATGGCTTCTGAGAGCAGGAAAGAGATAAAAAGGGTCAATAGTTGATAGCTTTAGCTCGGGCATACTTCAATGAATGTGTCATTGAGCAAAAACAATAAAACAGTAAAAACTTAAAAAGTAGATTTAAATATAAAATATAAATAAGGAAAATCTTAAAAAGTCATTTTTTAGGAGAAGGAGGATAGATACAATTGTTTATTTCATTTGTTTATTTTCACCTTGGGTGTGCTTTAAAGAGGAACCTTAGCAATAAGGGGAAAAAATAAAACAATAGATTGCAAAGTGAGAAGTTAAAAAGTAAGAGAGGTCAAGAAATTATTGATATTCGCCATGTAATTTGTTCATGTCATTTGATCCACAATGAGCCTGCAGGTCAGCCTCTTTACTACTGGCAAACAAAAAAAATTAGAATGCACCAACTGCCATTATTTATAACTACACACACTAACATTGTGATAGGCTAAAAGGCTGTTTTTTATAGATATACTGTACATATTCACTTAGGAAGATACTGGTTGCTTGGCAGTTGGAGACAGCTGCTTCCCACAAGGTTCACAGATAGCAAACTGTCAGGACCTAGGTCATGACATCACACAAAGCGAACAACATTTTGGGATGCATTAAAAGGGAAATAAAAACTCGAGATGCTAGCATAATATTGTCCCTGTTTAACTCTCTAGTAAGGCCACATCTGGAATATGGAATTCAGTTCTGGGCACCACATTACAAAAAAGATATTGCAGTTTTAGAGCAGGTGCAGAGACGAGCAACAAAATTGATACGTGGGATGGAAGGTCTCGCTTACCAAGAAAGGTTAGATAAACTGGGTTTATTTAGTCTAGAGAAAAGACGCCTTAGAGGGGATCTAATTAACATGAATAAATACATCAGAGGGCAATATAATAGCTTGGCTGATAAGCTTTTTGTCCCTAGGCCTTCTCAAAGGACTAGAGGACATGATCTGCGCATGGATAAAAACGTTTTAGCCATTTATTTAGGAAAGGGTTCTTTACAGTAAGAGTGATTAAGATGTGGAATGCATTGCCACAGGAAGTCGTTATGGCAAACTCTATACCTGCATTTAAAGGAGGCTTTGATGCTTTCCTTGCGTTGAAAGACATCCATGGCTACAATTACTAGGTAATGCCTAATGATGTTGATCCAGGGATTTTATCTGATTGCCATCTGGAGTCGGGAAGGAATGTTTCCCTTTAGGGGCTAATTGGACCATGCCTTGTAAGGGTTTTTTCGCCTTCCTCTGGATCAACAGGGATATGTGAGGGAGTAGGCTGGTGTTGTACTTTGTACTGGTTGAACTCGATGGACGTATGTCTTATTTCAGCCAAAATAACTATGTAACTATGTAACTATGTAAATAACTTTGTAACTATGTAACTATGTAAATAACTATGTAACTATGTAACTATGTAAATAACTATGTAACTATGTAACTATGTAAATAACTATGTAACTATGTAAATAACTATGTAACTATGTAACTATGTAAATAACTATGTAACACTGTGGGAGGGGTTTCACCACAATATCAGCCATACAGAGGAGCCCCCTGGTGATCCGTTTGTGAAAAGGAAAGATTTCTCGTGATAAAGGGGGTATCAGCTACTGATTGGGATGAAGTTCAATCCTTGGTTACAGTTCCTCTTTTAGCATGAAATCTATCCGAAATCGGCTTAGAGGCACTGCCTCCGCTGCCGCCTGCCTGGTAAAGGTGACGGTGAAGTGACGGTGAAGTAGTCTAGGACCTAGGTTCTCAACATGCGGTACGCGTACCCCAGGGAGTACTTCTGATGGGTCCAGGGGGTACTCGGGCTTGATATACTTAACCAAGAATAACAAATTTAGAGATATAGAAAATTATAATTCTTATTTAACCATTTGCGGACCGCAGTGATAGAGATCTACGCCCTATTTTGATGGGCTCCTGGCTGGCAGGGCGTAGATCTCTATCACCGGCGCCACCGCTCCCCGCCGTGATCGCGCGCACCGAACCGGCTGCACTTAGCTGTCTTATGACAGCTAAGGCTTCCGGGTATCGGCAGGAGCCGTCACGGATTGGCTCCCTGCCGTGTGATCGCTGTGAGCCAATCACAGCGATCACCCTCCGAAAGGCAACATAGTTGCCGTTCCGCCTCCCTCTCCGCCTCCCTCTCCCTGTCACTGTGGATCTTGTGTGACAGGGAGAGACGCACAGCCTGCAGCCGTGACAGGCTGTGCGATTTTAGTGTAAATAAAAATCTTTTTATATCCAGATCTCCCCCCAACCACCTATCTATATATATATATATATGTATATAGATCTATATATATATATATATATATATATATATATATATATATAGATCTATATATATATATATATATATATATAGATCTATATATATATATATATATAGATCTATATATATACATAGATCTATATATACCGTATATACTCGAGTATAAGCCGACCCGAGTATAAGCCGACCCCCCAACTTTCACCTTAAAAAACAGGAAAAAATTAGTGTCCCGAGTATAAGCCGGGGATAGGAAATGCAGCAGCTATAATAAGGTGTAATCAGAGCAGGGAAACAATTTAAGGATTAGCACTATGCAATGTGCATATAGGGGTGTTCATTGCCAGCATAGCATCAACTAAAAGCAAACAAGATGGATGAAGGATCCCCTATTGCTAGTTAAAGTGGACCTGACTTCTTGCACAGGACAGAAGGAAAACAGAGAAATGCACATTGTATGTATTTAGAGAGTTTAGCCTGTTATTTTCCCCCCTCATTAGTGTCTAATCACAAGTTGTAAGTTGGCTGTTCCCTGGGCCACGGCAGAGGTGGCAGGTAAGCTCATTCCAAGCACAGGCTGTTAACAATATATTTGCTTCCATGCATCAGGAAGTAGAAACACTGCAGATAGCACCCCTGTGCACCTGATTTTTTCTATATATTCTAAACACTGCAGATATAAGTGACATGCTGCCCAACCTCCGCCCGAGTCACAACTTAGTGCCAGTGTCGTGACTTAGTGCCAGTGTCGTCCTCTCCCCGAGTGCCCCCTCTATCAAATGCCATTCAGCTTTTGAGAGCAATATGTATCTTGTGCCGGCCGAATGCACCGCAATTGATGTCACGGATCCACGTGTCTCCAAACTTCATCCCCTTCATTGCCACATGCTAGATGGTGTACACAGCGGAGCGGGAGCCTTCACTCACCCATCCTCGTCTGCAGCGCAGAGTATATGCGGCTCTCTGTCCCCATTAACACACGCTGATCGCAAATAGCAGGAGCGGGAGCTTTTCACTCACCGTTCCTCGCCAGCAGATTCCCCCTGCATGCCTGTAATGGACTCATTCCTATGACGTCAGGCAGTGGCGAAACGCCACTAGAGGGCGTCATAGGAGCGAGTCCATTACAGGCATGCAGGGGGAATCTGCCGGCGTGGAACGGTGAGTGAAAAGCTCCCGCTCCTGCTATTTGCGATCAGCGTGTATTAATTGGGACAGAGAGCCGCATATTCTCCGCGCTGCAGACGAGGACGGGTGAGTGAAGGCTCCCGCTCCGCTGTGTACACCATCTAGCATGTGGCAATGAGGGGGATGAAGTTTGGAGACACGTGGATCCGTAACATCAATTGCGGTGCATTCGGCCGGCACAAGGTACCAATTGCCCGCAAAAGCTGAACCGCATTTGATAGAGGAGGCACTCGGGGAGGGGGGGGCGACACTGCCACTAAGTTAAGACTCGACTATAAGCCGAGACCCCCACTTTTGGGACAATTTTTTGGTCCCAAAATCTCGGCTTATACTCGAGTATATACGGTATATATATATAGATCTATATATATATATATATATATATAGATCGATATATATATATATAGATCGATATATATATATAGATCGATATAGATAGATATATATATATATATATATATATATATCAATATATATTTTACTGGATTGTGATTTTAACCACTTGCTGACCGCCCCTACCTAGGGGCGGCGGCAAAGTGGAGCCCGCAACGACCGCAATACGCCGATCGGCGGCGGCTCGTTGCGGACTAGCTGGCCGGGGATCACACGCTGGATGTGCCCGCCCGCGACGTCAACCCTCCAGCCAATTAGCAGCGGCGGCGGGTTGTTAACCCCCGATCTGCCGCATGTAAAGCGGATAATACGCTTTGTAATGTATACAAAGCGTATTATACAGGCTGCCTCCTGCCCTGGTGGTCCCAGTGATTGAGGGACCACCAGGGCAGGTTGCAGCCCTCCTAGTAAGTACCCAAGCACACTGATCGTGCCCCCTGATCGCCCACTGCACCCATCAGACCCCCCCTGCCCACCCCTCAGACACCTGTTTGCACCCAATCACCCCCCTAATCACCCATTAATCACTCCCTGTCACTATCTCAATGCTATTGTTTAGATTAGGTCCTAAACTGCCCCCTGGAGGCTCCTGAACACCCCCCCCACACACACACACCCTCAGATCCTCCCTAGACCCTCCCCCCTGTGTACTGTATACATCTATTCTTCCCTATAATCACCCACTGATCACCTGTCAATCACCCATCAATCACCCCCTGTCACCACCTGTCACTGCCACCCATCAGATCAGACCCTAACCTGCCTTTTGTGGGCACCTGATCACCCACCCACACCCTCAGATTGCGTGCAGACCCAGCCTCAGATCACCTCCGAAAGTGCATTGTTTACATCTGTTCTCCCCTCTAATCATCCACTGATCACCCATCAATCACCCCGTCACCAACTGTCACTGCTACCCATCAGATCAGACACTAATCTGCCCCTTGCGGGCACCCAATCACCCGCCCACACCCTCAATTAGCCCCCCAGACCCCCTCTGATCAACTCGCCAGTGCATTGCTTGCATATATTCTCCTCTGTAATCACCTACTGATCACCTATCAACCACCCCGTCACCCCCTGTCACTGCTACCTATCAGATCAGGCCCTAATATGCCCCCTGCGGGCTTCTGATCACCCGGCCAAACCCTCACCCGCCCCACCGCAGTGACAGAATTTTTTTTTCTGATTACTGCTGGTACGACTTAATTGCCATGTCCAGGTCACGATTTGAGAACATTCCTGCACTTCAGTGCCAATACAACCTGTCATCTAAGAAGCCACCCTGCTTATGACCGGTTCCACAAAATTCGGCCCCTCATAGACCACCTGTCATCAAAATTTGCAGATGCTTATACCCCTGAACAGTCATTTTGAGGCATTAGGTTTCCAGACTACTCCTCGTGGTTTTGGGCCCCTAAAATGCCAGGGCAGTATAGGAACCCCACAAGTGACCCCATTTTAGAAAGAAGACACCCCAAGGTACTTCGTTAGGTGTATGACGAGTTCATAGAAGATTTTATTTTTTGTCAAAAGTTAGCGGAAATTGATTTGTATTGTTTTTTTTTCACAAAGTGTCATTTTCCACTAACTTGTGACAAAAAATAAAATCTTCTATGAACTCACCATACACCTAACGGAATACCTTGGGGTGTCTTCTTTCTAAAATGAGGTCACTTGTGGGGTTTCTATACTGCCCTGGCATTTTAGGGGCCCTAAACCGTGAGGCGTAGTCTAGAAACCAAATGGCTCAAAATGACCTGTGAATAGGACGTTGGGCCCCTTAGCGCACCTAGGCTGCAAAAAAGTGTCACACATGTGATATCGCCGTACTCAGGAGAAGTAGTATAATGTGTTTTGGGGTGTATTTTTACACATACCCATGCTGGGTGGGAGAAAAATCTCTGTAAAGGGACAATTGTGTGTAAAAAAATCAAAACATTTTAATTTACAGAGATATTTCTCCCACCCAGCATGGGTATGTGTAAAAATACACCCCAAAACACATTATACTACTTCTCCTGAGTACGGCGATACCACATGTGTGACACTTTTTTGCAACCTAGGTGCGCTAAGAGGCCCAACGTCCTATGAGTACCTTTAGAATTTCACAGGTAATTTTGAGGCATTTGGTTTCTAGACTACTCCTCACGGTTTAGGGCCCCTAAAATGCCAGGGCATTATAGGAACCCCACAAGTGACCCCATTTTAGTATTTTAGCTAATTAAAAGCAATAATAAATGCTTGCACGTTGTTTAGAACCAATTATCATGTACTACGATTAAATATATATTTGTACTTGTGATCATGTTTACTATGCTAGGGGGTACTCGATGAGTACAGGGTTTTAAAAGGGGTACACACTTATAAAATGTTGAGAAACACTGGTCTAGGAGTCGCTCTGGCAGAGAGGTGAGATTTTAAAGCACTGCACATGGGGCACATTTTACACTTGGAGGGACACCAGCCGGGGGTCTTTTGGGTACATTTTTCTTATATTGAGCGGCACTATTACTGCTGCGCACCCGATTGAGCACTTGGGAACAAGATTTTCCAGAATGTCCAATGGATGTTTCAGTCTGAAATTGATTGGACCATCGATCAGGCGGACATGTTGTGGCACCAATTTTCCTCCAATTTGATAAAATTATCAAATCGGATGGTCGATCGGCCTGCAAAATCACTAGATGTATGGCTACCTTAAAGGGGTTCTTCCGCGAAATAGAAAAAAAATAAAAAGTGGTTTATTTATAAACTATTAAAAATCCTCTTCAAATAGTGCGAAAAGTGTTTTTAAAAAATGAATAGTTTCATCAAAGTAACACGTAATGTAATCAGTGACAGATGTCGGCCAGGGAGGCTAATCCATTTGTTAGGGGTTTTTTTTTTTGTACTATAATATCACAAACATAACTGCTGCGTACCTAGTTGACAGTTCTGTAGTCCGTTGCTGTCAGGAATGGCTCTTACAATTAGAATAACGGCTGTTATCTCCCGGAGCTCTGCGCAGTTATTTATTTTAGTTTCATGGAGGGAGAGAGAGGACCCCGGAGCAATGAATCAGGCAGAGGGAGAGCAGCTGATCAGTGAGAACGTAATTTGTTGACGTCATTGCCCGGCAACCAGACTACGGCGTGTATGCAGAATCCTCTTTATCTCCTGAAAGCGAGTGATCTCTTTGTCGCTGCAAGATTTATGGGTTTGTGTTTTCTTATTAACTTTTAGCTGCCTGGAGAACTCAACACAAACCAATAAATCTTGCAGCGACAAAGAGATCACTCGCTAGAGGATTCTGCATAGACACCCTACGTTCTCACTGATCAGCTGATCTCCCTCTGCCTGATTCATTGCTCCGGGGTCCTCTCTCTCCCTCCGTGAAACTAAAATAAATAACTGCGCAGAGCTCCGGGAGATAACAGCCGTTATTCTAATTGTAAGAGCCATTCCTGACAGCAATGGACTACAGAACTGTCAACTAGGTACGCAGCAGTTATGTTTGTGATATTATAGTACAAAAAAAAACACCCCTAACAAATGGATTAGCCTCCCTGGCGTCATCCGTCACTGATTACATTAGGTGTTACTTTGATGAAACTATTCATTTTTAAAAAACACTTTTCGCACTATTTGAAGAGGATTTTTAATAGTTTATAAATAAACCACTTTTTATTTTTTTCCTATTTCGCGGAAGAACCCCTTTAAGTGTCTTAAAACAATTAGCAGCTTCAATAGAATTATCTTGTTGAGATAAGTGCTCTGCGTTTGACCTCAGTCAGTCGGCAGAGCTTTTTGTATTGTAAAGTCTTGGAATGCTTTTATCTCTCTCTACTAACAAAAAAATAGAAACTAAAAGCAAAAGTCCTCTGTTTTTGTCTCACACTGCCCCCTAGTGACAAGTGGTTATAAATACACATTACAGCAATACTAATTAGAAGCAAGGAAATGTAACAAAGAAGAAATAATAAAAAAAATGTGTAAAATAAATAGGCCTGGAGCACTTTCAAGCCTCTAAATAAATTGGCTCAAAAGGGTTAAAGGGGATCTACCTGACAGATAGGGAGGGTTGTAATTTGATTATTTTACAGAATCCCTAGCTGAAGTTGTGTTATGACATCTTTATATGACGAGTCTGTGAATGGGAGAATGGTATAGGTCTGGATTCAGGTTTACTCTGACATTTGCAAAAGATACTGTATGTCCTACATCTGCCCCTTTTCATATCCTTGTGACATTCTCCTTTTGGACTATTGAGCCATTGAGATGCTTGAGCCTATCGCTGGCCAGAAGCCACTTTTTGTGGTTTTATTCCTGATGAAGTGGAAAATGTCCAAGAAACGTGTCGTCCGACCCTACTTTGTGCAGTAAACTCTTGAACATTTCAGTTGAGTTATACCGGCTACTTTGGCTGTTTTGTCTTTCAGGAGAGAGGTAAGCCAACTACACCTCCCCTTTTTAAATGAAAAAAAAGAGTAACTGTCAGGCTGCAAAAACTAATTTAAACCTCTATTCTCCTGTGTTAAACAGTTTAGAAGGAAGCCAAAAAGGCAATACTGAAGTTAAAAATCTCTCTTACTTTTGATGTGTGCTGAACAGCAAGGCTGTTATTCCCAAGCTCTTAAAAGTACGAGAGGCCGCATAACATACTGCAAAGCATTCTGGGGCTGCTTCTTCCCACCTTGGGTCCTCCCTTCGGCTGCTAGTCAGAAGTTACAGGCTCAAGTTACAGCAGCTTGTAACTCAGCCCAGCTCACAGCACTGAAAAATCACGGCATATGTTCCGTTAGAGTATACTGCATGAGTCCGCTATTGTTCCTAGCCACATGGCTAATTAATATTCACTGCACAGTAGTGTTGTCCATTAGGATATTTTTTGTGAGTCCAATCATCAGGAAGCAGGGAGGACATGACGACACAATTGGCTTCATAGAGACAGACAAACATGGAACCTGCCATGAGCTGTCAGGAGCATCAATCTCTGCATATACTATATACAAATTCTGTGAAGTACAAACATGGACAGTGAAATGCATATGTAATGTAAGTACAGCCAATATTTAGCTACTGATATATGTGTTTATTTTCTCTGAGACCTTATACCTAACAGCTCCTCTTTAACTATTTTATCATTTTTTTAGGGACCCTCCCTCTACCAGCTGTTACTTATTTCTGCTCTGTTGGGAGGTTGTATTTTTAGCATAGTTGTTATCCTTAGGATCTACCTAATCACTGGGAGTGCAACCTTCGGAGACCCTCAGAAGACCCAGTGGGGTGGAAATTCCTTCTAGGCCTTAAAGAGAACCCGAGGTGTGTTTAAAGAATGTTATCTGTATACAGAGGCTGGATCTGCCTATACAGCCCAGCCTCTGTTGCTATCCCAAACCCCACTAAGGTCCCCCTGCACTCTGCAATCCCTCATAAATCACAGCCATGCTGTGAGGCTGTGTTTACATCTGTAGTGTCAGTCTCAGCTGCTCCCCTGCCTCCTGCATAGCTCCGGTCCCTGCCCCCATCCCTTCCCTCCAATCAGCAGGGAGGGAAGGGATGCAGGCGGGGACTGGAGCTCTGCAGGAGGCGGGGAGAGCAGCAGACTGACACTATAGAGATAAACACAGCCAGCTCTGACAAGCTGTTTGTCATCAGCGTGGCTGTGAATTATGAGGGATTGCAGAGTGCAGGGGGACCTTAGGGGGGTTTGGGATAGCAACAGAGGCTGGGCTGTATAGGCAGATCCAGCCTCTGTATACAGATAATATTCTTCAAACCCACCTCGGGTTCTCTTTAAACCATTCTCTTTACATGTCTTATATTGCACCTTTGGCTCCTTTGCGTTTTCTTGGTCCACATATTACCTTGGCCCACCCCTCTCCTATGGTATCTCTCCAATCGCTGAACTGAACTTAGTGAATGTGATTGGTTCACCAACTGAACTTTGCTGGTCGTTTCATCCACAAGTTTTTTTTAAAGCCCCTTTCTCCCATGCGACTCCAGGTACAAGGCACATGTCTCAGAGAGACCGCAGTGAAGTTAAGCCTGTAATTTACAAGTTTAAATATAGTTAATTATTCAGGATACCAATTTACACTTACTATATCTATATATTGCTGTATATTGGTATGTACTGTAACCCTTCTTCCCATTAATGCTTAGCCTAGGCTGTTTAGCTATGTGGAATTATCCCCTCCCCAGAGCATTCTGGGAGATCAGGTATTGTTTCTACTGGCTTTGGAACACAGAGTAAACAAACATTCTGCAGCGATGGACGTGCCAGCAGTAAAGATGTTGACATTGCTACCTGTGATACATATCAGAATGTAAATCAGGGTGAGGAAAGATTTTAGAATGGGTAAAACACTGACTAAATAAATTGCAAATAAATATTGTAAAAATAAGCAAATTTTTCATGTTGTTATTTTAGTACAGTTCCTCTTTAATTTTAAATCTAACATTAGAAGTACAAATCGACCAAAGGCGTACAATACAAATCGACCAAATAACATCTATACAAAACTCATAAAACCACAGTAATAAACAAGGCAAGGTAAAGCTGCGCATAAAAGCCTGACGGCTGTTTCACGGTTCAATGACGGTCTCATCAGAGTTCCATGCTCGAAAATTCCTGCTGCGACATTACAATTGTCTGAATCAAACATAAGTGACCATGTGATTGCTTGCCCACCCGGTATGCCACCCTTTTCAGCATATCCATTGTCTCCGCTGTGTAAAGGAGACACAAAGTTTTATCTTACAGAACCTTCATGATTACAGACATCATGATTACATGTACGGACACAGATCTATTGTGGCGGTCCACGTCCTGAACCCAGTGCTGTGTGAACCTAGCCTGTAGATAAATTCACACTGGTGGAAATGCCAGCATATCTCCATTTTTCCTGACACCAGGTGAGCAACAGAGGGAAGTCGCTGAAAACAGGAATACAGGGATATAACCAGTTCACCACTGAGGGGGGTTTCCCCTTATGGACCAGAGCAATTTTCACATTTCAGCGCTCCTCCCTTTCATTCACCAATAACATTATCACTACTTATCCCAACGAAACGATCTATATCTTGTTTTTTTTTTACCACCAATTAGGTTTTCTTTAACTAGTACGTTTTGCTTAGTATTATTTTATTCTAAACGCATTTTAATGGGAATAGTAAGGAAAAAATGGAAAAAAATATTATTTCTCAGTTTAAAAAAACAAAAACTTGCTACTGTGAATAAAACCCACACATTTTATTTGCCCATTTGTCCCAGTTATTACAACATTTAAAGTATGTCCCTAGTACAGTGTATAGCGACAATATTTTATTTGGAAGTAAAGGTGTATTTTTTTCCGTTTTTTGGTCCGTCCCTGATTACAAGCCCTTACTTGCAAAAACAACAGTAATATACCCTCATGATATACATATTAAAAAAGCTCAGTCCCTAAGGTAACTATTAGGAGAGGAGTTTTGTTTATCATAATGTATGTAGGTGTAATTTTACTATTTGGCCACTAGATTTCCCCCCATTTTATCTTCCTGTGGATTCTGTTAGTATGGTAATAGGAAAAAATGTGTGTATGTTTTAACTTTCGTTTTATCAATAACCGCTATGGTTATTGATAAAACGAAAGTAAAAACATACACACATCTCATAGATGCCGGTGGTCATTGATCACAGGCATTTACTGTAGATCAGTGAAGGGGAACTGTGCTCCCCTTCACTGATCTGTGCACTAACGGGCGGTGACATGAATGCACGCGGGAGCGCACGCAGTGGCAATAGAGGCGGCAGCGGTGACATAGGTATATATCTACGTCCCTGAAGCTAAGATGAAGTCTCCGGGGATGTAGATATACTGTAGCAAAAACATGAACTGGTTATTAATGGTGCTATTATCGCTTATTGTTATTGCATTTGGCAGGCACCACTTGCAGCATCTTTGGGTGATCTCGATGGTTTCCTGTGGTAACAATGTTGTCACGTGGTCCCAATGGTGTCCAATGGCAACTTCGCTATAGGACATTCAAAATGGATGGAGCTCTATGTACACTAACATTATACAGTCAAACGTGCATCCGTGCCAATACGGCATCCCTTATGCCGAATAGGTGGAAGGTCGGCTTTTCATTGGATTTCGAGATGGCTGCTTTCCTATCCCTCTCACGATGGGTGTACATCATTGTATACTTAGCTGTAATATGAAAACTGCGGGAAACGTGGAATTTCTCAGGGGCAAATCACAGCCTGCGTTCCAGATAGGCTCTCTTTGTTATCGGAATAGATATGATCGTTGTTGCAACAATGGCCTCTTTCCTGTGTATTGTTGTCTGGAACACGCGGTAAGTGGCGCTATCAATGATACAAATTGCCGGCAATGCAGAGGAGGACGATATGATATGAAGCCATTAGCTCACTGAAATGCCGGGTAGGGGAGAGAGGAGATGTTTCTCCTTTGCCTGCTGGTAGGGTGGGGGGGGGGGGGAGAGCATTATTACCGGTGGCAAACAGTAACTTCAGATTTCAGAGCTGCCATTATCTTACAGCTCTGATATGCCGCCGGCCGCCGGGCAAAGATCAACCGAAAGAAAATTCCCCAACACCCTTTTCTTACAATGAAGGAGAATTACAGAGAATCATGCAGGAAGATTTCAGCTCAACTTCCGCAGTTTTATTAACTGTCCCTCAGAATTCACCTCTGCCCAGGGCCAGGCCGAGGCATAGGCTGGAGAGGCTCCAGCCTCAGGGCGCAGTGTAAGAGAGGGCGCAGAATTCATTCAACTATCATTCCTAATTGTGTTTGAAGCAGAAAGAAATAAGAAAAGGGGATACATGGCAGTGACTGCAAACCAGATAACCAAATATTAAGGTGTTGGGGAGGTTGTGGGCCCTGTGGCGCCTCTTAGTCTAATAGCAATCAGTGTGTGATGGCTGGGGTGGCAGGGATGGAGGGGCGCACTTTGGTGTCTCGGCCTTGGGTGCTGGAGGACCTTGTCCCGCCTCTGCCTATATGGGGGGGGCTACCTATACAATTGGGGGCACCTCTGGGGGAAGCAGGAAATTTGGGCATGCGGCTTGGACGATTTGAGCGCCCCTTAGACGCTGTTACAAATATCGGCGATTAGGCTCCCATACCAGAAATTTGGGCTCACGATAATTATCATTTTACAAATTACAACGTTACCTTTTTTTAATTATTATTATTTATTCTTATAAAAAATTAGAGCGTTTTAGGATTTGACATCTTTTTATGTTTTTTTTTCAATATAAATTATTCAGTTTTGAACATTATTGTTTTGAAATATATTGTTTTGATCATTATAAGGTTAGGAAGGGAGCTTTTATGGTTAGGCATCAAGAAGGGAGGTTATAGGGTTAGGTGTCAGGAAGGGGGGTCTTAGGGTTAGGTGTGAAGAAAAGGGGGGGGGGATTTAGGGTTAGACATCAGGAGGGGGGTCTTTGGGATAGGCGTCACGAAGGGGGGTTTTGGGGTTCTGTGTGAGAGTAGGGTTAGGTTAAGTTGTAGTAAAATAATTTTATTTACTAAAACGGGCACCCCTATCTCATGCATGCACTTCTGTGATCCTATAATGGGAGATACATATGACTACTTATATCAGCGAATGCTACCTATTAGGGCCCGTTTCCACTACAGCGAATCTGCATGCGTTTCCTGCATGCAGATTCGCTTAAGCAATAGAAGTGGATGGGCCTGTTTCCACTTGTGCGGGATTGTGTGCGGTTTGTCGTGCAGAAAAAATCTGCACGGCAGACCCATCAGAATTCAGACGCCGCACACCCACACGCGATTCGTCGGTAATGTCATTAATAGGAAAACAGCAAGCATTTTAGTCTTGCGGCGTTCCCGACGTTTCCGCTTAAAAACCAATGTCAATGCATGCCGGCATTGACATGGTTAAAATCGCGTTGCGCAAACCGCGAGCGATTCCGCATGAAGATCCACATAGAAACGCAGATGAAACCACAATCGCATGTGGATTCGTTACCGCGATTTTCCCGTTGAAATCGAGCCGCAGTAGTGGAAACGGGCCCTTACTGGGGGACCACTGGCTACACATAACGGTCGGCTACCTAAGGATACCCAATACTTGGACATACCTCTGGCTACCTATACTGTGGCATGTGGGGGGGCTGGGGGGAGGGGGGGTCACCTCTGGCTGGCCAAAATTTTGCTATGGGCCCCCATGGTTTCTTGTTATGTACCTACATAGTACCATTAAGCTGGGTTCCCCCTTCTCCAGATGCACAACAGTGAGTTAACAGTGTATCCTGTGTGGATTCACTGTACCTTTCACGTTTTCATGGACATATTTTCACTACTCCCTGCTGTACATCCATTCCGCTGTCTCCCCACTGTTGTTTAGGTCCTACGCCACTGCTGCCACAGCCACTGAGCTCCACTGCACAGGACACATGCCAGTATATGGTTCGAAAGTCCTGGCAGAAGCAGGCTCGCTTTGGAATCCACCCTTGCAACAAGGAGGATTCTCATTGGTCACTCAGTGAACCAATGAAAATGCTCCATGATGCTTGGCAGGATTTTTATGGGTTGTTTGCAATCCAATGGAAACCTGCTTCTACCAGGACTCTGATATATATAGCGGATAGTGTCCCATGCAGTGGAGCCGGGCAGTGTGGCAGCAGCGATGGGGCATCCCCGATGACCAAAGACCCCGCAGACAGGTGAGTAGGGCAGGAACATACATGGCCACCAGCCTAGTGAGACGGCCTGTCCTCATAGGCTTGCATTGATTCCATGGGCATCCACATTTATGGTAAAAAATGAAATAAACAAGAAAATAGTAAAAAATATTTGTAAATATTTATAAGAAAAACTGGGGGGGGAGAGATCAGACCCCACCAACAGAGAGCTCTGTTGGTGGGGAGGGAGAAAAGGGGGGGGGGAATAGCCTGGTCTTTAGGGAGGTTTACCACTGTGGTCCTCAAGTGGTTAAAGTGACACTGAAGCAGAAAAACAAGTATGATAATACAATGAACCGTACTGTATGTGTAGTACGAATAATGAATAGAACATTAATAGCAAAGAAAAGAACCTCATATTTTTATTTTCAGTTGTACACCTTTTTTTTTCTTTTTATAATATTGCATCATTCTCCAATATTTGCGGTTTACAAACTACATTTTGCATTATGACCTGTGATACAGAGCAGAGCTAACATCCCTTTGACTTTCCCTGCAGTAAAACCTTATCTCAAGCTCTCTCTGTTCTTTTGATGTTTAAATACTTCAGAAAACAGCACTGTAGCGGACCCAAGTCGGGTCGCATAGCTCAGGGAAGCTCTTTTGCATAGATTACAAATGACATTTTTTTAATTCTTCCTGTACTGGAAAACAACATGAGCATCATTTCTTTGCTATTAATGTTCTATTTCTTAGCTGTACTACACATGCAATTCCTTATCTCATGAGTTTATTTTCACTTCAGGTTTGCTTTAACCACTTTGTGGGTTTCCATGGTCGTTCCATGTCAGTTCACGGAGGGTGTCTCCGCGAACAGCCTGCGAGCCTCCGATCGCGGCTCGCAGGCTAAATGTAAACACGCGGGGAAGAAATCCCCTGTGTTTACGTCGCACGGCGCTGCCGTAAAGGAGATCGGCGATCCCCGGCCTCTGATTGGCCGGGGATCGCCGGGATCTGATAGGCTGAAGCCTGTCAGAGGCGGCGCAGGACGGATCGCCGTCCTGTGCCGCCCACAGCGAGAGGGAGGGAAGGAAAGGGGGGACGGAAATCGCTGTGGAGCGCCCCCCCCCCGCAAGGCTCAACAGAGCGGTGGCGATCAGACCCCCTCAGCAGGACATCCCCCTAGTGGGGAAAAAAGGAGGGGGAAGTCTGATCGCCCTGCCTAAATCACGATCTGTGCTGCGGGCTGGAGAGCCCACGCAGCACAGATCTAGCAAAAATGAACGAGAATTTCCTGCTGGGCTTCCCTGGTCGCCATGGCGACGGGGCGGGATGACGTCACCAACGTCATGGACGTCGTGAAGTCAGAGGGAGTTCCGATCCACCCCTCAGCGCTGCCTGGCACTGATTGGCCAGGCTGCGCAAGGGTCGGGGAGGGGGGGGGGGCTGCGCGGCACGGCGGGTAGCGGTGGATCGGCGGTGAGCGGCGGCGATCGGAAGTTACACGCAGCTAGCAAAGTTCTAGCTGCGTGTAGCAAAAAAAAAATTATGCAAATCGGCCCACAAGGGCCTGAGAACTCCTCTTGCGCGACATACCCCGAGCTCAGCTCGGGATTATCGCTCAGGAGGTTAAAGGACACGTTGGAGGAGCTTAAAAATAAAAAAATACACTTACCTGGGGCTTCCTCCAGCCCTTGCCAGCTGTTCTGTGCCCTCGCCGCAGCTCTGCTCACTGCTGGTGGCCCGAGAATCGAGATCCTCTCCGGTACGAGAGGCCTACTTGCGCTCCAACATGCGGCTCACATAGTCGCGCTGAGGCCAGCCGAACTGTACTGCGCCAGTGTAGTAGTTCTGCGCCTGCGCAGTACAGTCCGGATGACGTCAGTGCGACTCTGTGAGCCGCATGCTAGAGCGCAGGGAGATGCCAACCTGGTGAGGGAGCCAATGGAGCTGCGGCGAGGGCACAGGACGGCTGCCGGGGCTGGAGGAAGCCCGAGGTAAGTGGATTTTCTATTTTTATGCTCCTCGGACCTTCCCTTTAACTCGTGGCGTACTGCACCATTTGGGCTCCTGTTGTTTCTGTGCTCTTTTTTTAGAGTGTTGATAACCCTCAGAATTCAGCCTTGAATGTAAACAATAAGCTTAAAAAAAAAAATTCTTGGTAAATAGTGGAGGTAGTGGTGGACTTACCTCCTCCAAGTAGACACACAACGACTGTAGTAAAGACAGTCAATATATTTTATTTATGAACTCCAAATATGCAACGCGTTTCACAGGTTTGATCCCACTTCATCAGGCAATAACAAAAAAGCAATAACAAAGAGCCAGGCAGTAGAAGATGTGTGGTCAGTAGAAGAGCCAGAGGTGCCTGGCTCTTCTACTGACCACATATGCTATTGCTCCGTTGTTATTGCCTGATGAAGCGGGATCAAACCTGCGAAACGCGTTGCATATTTGGAGTTCATAAATAAAATATATTGACTGTCTTTACTACAGTCGTTGTGTGTCTACTTGGAGGAGGTAAGTCCACCACTACCTCCTCTATTTACCAAGAATTTGTTTTTTTAAGCTCATTTAGCTTCCTTTTATCCTTTTGGCGCCTCTGTTCTCCTGCATAATATTGAGTCCACTCTGGGTGGAGGGTTGAACCCCCTTTTTCTCATCTACAGAGAGCGACTTCTTATTCCTGAGTGGGGTCAGGACAATCTCCCCACCTGCTTTTACAGTGGTTGCCTAATGGTAACCCTGGTTTGTGAGTATTAATACTGTATTTACTCTATCTAGTAACCATTTACCAGTACATATTACACTATTGGGGCTCTTGGTGTTCCTTGTTTTTATCTCGTTGAATGTAAACAAGGAAATACAGGAAACTCGACACATTTTACAGGAAGAAAACATAGCGAACGCTTCCTTTAACGAGCGGCCCTTTAACGATGACCTCATCTGATCAATTATTCCGGGAAGAGAGTGTGATTACCCTGAGCGTAATCCCGATAACTGCGTAATCAATCCCGGCCCGCGTGACACAGAGCGCCCACCATCAATATCATTAGTGTCCCGGGTCAGGGCAGAGGTGACAGAGCGGGCATCTGGTCTCATTACCGGATCTGTCACCTCACGTTCTACGAGAACCCCGACTGCACCGGCTGCATTAATTACAGCCAATTACCATTATTAGGCCAGGCAGCGCCGTATCAGCAACAGGGAGGGACAAACTGCTTCTACAGGAAATGAAAGGATATATAATTACATCTGCATATATTAAGCAATTTATCTGCCGCTCAAATACACTGGAGTATTAATGTGTTGTGATGACTGAGAGAGAACGTGAATGTATGTTTATAGTATGCTGACAGACAGACAGACAGACAGACAGACAGATAGATAGATAGATAGATAGATAGATAGATAGATAGATAGATAGATAGATAGATAGATAGATAGATACTGTATTTTTTGGACTATAAGACTTACTTTTTCTCCCCCAAAAGTGGAGAAATAAAGTCTCTGCATCTTATAGTCCAAATGCAGGGAATTCCTGTCTTGTGAATGCCTGCCAATATGTACCTCCAACCCACCGCAATGTCAGGAACTCCCTGTACTGTGTCCATGCAGAGGAGGACACAGGGGGGCATACGGAGGACTCGGGGACACAGAGGCATAGAGGAGAACACAAGGGTGACACAAAGGGGCATAGAGGAGGACACAAGGGGGACACAAAGGAGCATAGAGGAGGACATAAGGTGGACACAAAGGGGCATAGAGAAGGACACAAGGGGGACACAAAGGAGCATAGAGGAGGACATAAGGTGGACACAAAGGGGCATAGAGGAGGAGACAAGGGGGGCACAAAGGGGCATGGAGGAGGAGACAAGGGGGACACAAAGGAGCATGGAGGAGGAGACAAGGGGGGCACAAAGGAGCATGGAGGAGGACACAAGGAGAACAGAGGTGGACACATGGGGACACAGGAGGACAGAGGAGGACACAGGGAGACACAAGAGTACAAAGGGGGCATAATCCACAAGATGCCCCTTCACCATGGATGCACTAAGTTTAGTATATATTTTCCCCGCTGGTTATTGTCCTCTAAACCTAACTCTTATGGCCAGGAGCGTCTTATAGTCCAAAAAACACAGTAGATAGATAGTTAGATAGATAAAGTAGAGTCCCCGTTATCTGGAACTTAGGCAACTGGAAGTCTCAACTAACCGGCATGCCTGATGGATAATGGGAAATATAGTTTTGGGGGGTTTTGGAGGCATTTCAAATACTTGCCGAGCCTCCTGAGATGTCTGGCATCCTTCCTGTACCTCCTAGCGGTTTTCCGGCGTGGTGCATGGAAGGCGGCGTGTCACCTTACCTGATGCGGGTCATGTGATACGCCGACTTGTATGCACAGAGGACATGGGAAAGCCATTAGCAGCCTGCTAGAAGGTTAAGGGAGGATGCCAGACGTCGCAGGACACTCGGTAAGTATTTGGAGGGGATGGTTTGCTCAAGCAACCGGCAAGCACATTTGGCAAGATAGATAGATAGATAGATAGATAGATAGATAGATAGATAGATAGATAGATAGATAGATAGATAGTGGGCAGAACCCAAAGCCAAACACTTCAGGATCTCGCTGGCTAATTTGCCCTAACTGGCCCTAGACTATGATACATGCAATACACGATACATAAATACACATAAGACTATGGGAGAGAATAGATTCTGAGCCCCTCTGAGGGACAATTAAGTGACAAGATAGTCTACTGCGGATGATGTTGGCGCTATATGAATGCTTAATAATAATACAGTTTTTCATTCTTTAGACTGTGGATGGCCAAACTCCCTCCCTCCTCTTGCACTCACCATTGCTTTTCTCTTCCCCATGCTAATTTATGGCCATGGTCAGGGCTGGCAGATAACAGGGTAGGTTAAGGTCACAGGCCATGGTTAGGGCTGGCAGATAACAGGGTAGGTTAAGGTCACAGGCCGTGGTCAGGGCTAGCAGATAACAGGGTAAGAAAAGGTCACAGGCCATGGTCAGGGCTGGAAGATAATAGGGTAGGTTAAGGCCACAGGCCATGGTCAGGGATGGCAGATAACAGGGTAGGTTAAGGTCACAGGCCATGGTCAGGGCTGGCAGACAACAGGGTAGGTTAAGGCCACAGGCCATGGTCAGGGCTGGCAGATAACAGGGTAGGTTGAGGTCACAGGCCGTGGTCAGGGCTAGCAGATAACAGGGTAGGATAAGGTCACAGGCCATGGTCAGGGCTGGAAGATAATAGGGTAGGTTAAGGCCACAGGCCATGGTCAGGGCTGGCAGATAACAGGGTAGGTTAAGGTCACAGGCCATGGTCAGGGCTGGCAGATAACAGGGTAGGTTAAGGCCACAGGCCATGGTCAGGGCTGGCAGATAACAGGGTAGGTTAAGGCCACAGGCCATGGTCAGGGCTGGCAGATAACAGGGTAGGTTAAGGTCACAGGCCATGGTCAGGGCTGGCAGATAATAGCGTAGGTTAAGGTCATGGGGGGGGGGTCAGTGTTGGTAGATAAGAGGGTAGGTTAAGTTCACAGGCCCTGGTCAGGGCTGGCAGATAACAGGGTAAGTTAAGGTCACAGGCGAGGGTCAGGGCTGGCAGATAACATGCTAGGTTAAAGTCACAGGCCATGGTCAGGGCCAGCAGAAAACAGGGTAAGTTAAGGTCATAGGCCATGGTCAGGGCTGGCAGATAACAGGGTAGGTTGAGGTCACAGGCAATGGTCAGAGCTGGCAGATAACAGGGTAGGTTAAGGTCACAGGCCGTGGTCAGGGCTGGCAGATAACAGGGTAGGTTAAGGTCACAGGCCGTGGTCAGGGCTAGCAGATAACAGGGTAAGAAAAGGTCACAGGCCATGGTCAGGGCTGGAAGATAATAGGGTAGGTTAAGGCCACAGGCCATGGTCAGGGATGGCAGATAACAGGGTAGGTTAAGGTCACAGGCCATGGTCAGGGCTGGCAGACAACAGGGTAGGTTAAGGCCACAGGCCATGGTCAGGGCTGGCAGATAACAGGGTAGGTTGAGGTCACAGGCCGTGGTCAGGGCTAGCAGATAACAGGGTAGGATAAGGTCACAGGCCATGGTCAGGGCTGGAAGATAATAGGGTAGGTTAAGGCCACAGGCCATGGTCAGGGCTGGCAGATAACAGGGTAGGTTAAGGTCACAGGCCATGGTCAGGGCTGGCAGATAACAGGGTAGGTTAAGGCCACAGGCCATGGTCAGGGCTGGCAGATAACAGGGTAGGTTAAGGCCACAGGCCATGGTCAGGGCTGGCAGATAACAGGGTAGGTTAAGGTCACAGGCCATGGTCAGGGCTGGCAGATAATAGCGTAGGTTAAGGTCATGGGGGGGGGGGGTCAGTGTTGGTAGATAAGAGGGTAGGTTAAGTTCACAGGCCCTGGTCAGGGCTGGCAGATAACAGGGTAAGTTAAGGTCACAGGCGAGGGTCAGGGCTGGCAGATAACATGCTAGGTTAAAGTCACAGGCCATGGTCAGGGCCAGCAGAAAACAGGGTAAGTTAAGGTCATAGGCCATGGTCAGGGCTGGCAGATAACAGGGTAGGTTGAGGTCACAGGCAATGGTCAGAGCTGGCAGATAACAGGGTAGGTTAAGGTCACAGGCAATGGTCAGGGCTGGCAGATAACAGGCTAGGTTAAGGTCACAGGCAATGGTCAGGGCTGGCAGATAACAGGGTAGGTTGAGGTCACAGGCAATGGTCAGAGCTGGCAGATAACAGGGTAGGTTAAGGTCACAGGCAATGGTCAGGGCTGGCAGATAACAGGCTAGGTTAAGGTCACAGGCAATGGTCAGGGCTGGCAGATAACAGGGTAGGTTGAGGTCACAGGCCGTGGTCAGGGCTAGCAGATAACAGGGTAGGATAAGGTCACAGGCCATGGTCAGGGCTGGAAGATAATAGGGTAGGTTAAGGCCACAGGCCATGGTCAGGGCTGGCAGATAACAGGGTAGGTTAAGGTCACAGGCCATGGTCAGGGCTGGCAGATAACAGGGTAGGTTAAGGCCACAGGCCATGGTCAGGGCTGGCAGATAACAGGGTAGGTTAAGGCCACAGGCCATGGTCAGGGCTGGCAGATAACAGGGTAGGTTAAGGCCACAGGCCATGGTCAGGGCTGGCAGATAACAGGGTAGGTTAAGGTCACAGGCCATGGTCAGGGCTGGCAGATAATAGCGTAGGTTAAGGTCATGGGGGGGGGGGGTCAGTGTTGGTAGATAAGAGGGTAGGTTAAGTTCACAGGCCCTGGTCAGGGCTGGCAGATAACAGGGTAAGTTAAGGTCACAGGCGAGGGTCAGGGCTGGCAGATAACATGCTAGGTTAAAGTCACAGGCCATGGTCAGGGCCAGCAGAAAACAGGGTAAGTTAAGGTCATAGGCCATGGTCAGGGCTGGCAGATAACAGGGTAGGTTAAGGTCACAGGCAATGGTCAGGGCTGGCAGATAACAGGCTAGGTTAAGGTCACAGGCAATGGTCAGGGCTGGCAGATAACAGGGTAGGTTGAGGTCACAGGCAATGGTCAGAGCTGGCAGATAACAGGGTAGGTTAAGGTCACAGGCAATGGTCAGGGCTGGCAGATAACAGGGTAGGTTAAGGTCACAGGCAATGGTCAGGGCTGGCAGATAACAGGGTAGGTTGAGGTCACAGGCAATGATCAGAGCTGGCAGATAACAGGGTAGGTTAAGGTCACAGGCAATGGTCAGGGCTGGCAGATAACAGGCTAGGTTAAGGTCACAGGCAATGGTCAGGGCTGGCAGATAACAGGGTAGGTTGAGGTCACAGGCCGTGGTCAGGGCTAGCAGATAACAGGGTAGGATAAGGTCACAGGCCATGGTCAGGGCTGGAAGATAATAGGGTAGGTTAAGGCCACAGGCCATGGTCAGGGCTGGCAGATAACAGGGTAGGTTAAGGTCACAGGCCATGGTCAGGGCTGGCAGATAACAGGGTAGGTTAAGGCCACAGGCCATGGTCAGGGCTGGCAGATAACAGGGTAGGTTAAGGCCACAGGCCATGGTCAGGGCTGGCAGATAACAGGGTAGGTTAAGGCCACAGGCCATGGTCAGGGCTGGCAGATAACAGGGTAGGTTAAGGTCACAGGCCATGGTCAGGGCTGGCAGATAATAGCGTAGGTTAAGGTCATGGGGGGGGGGGGGGGGTCAGTGTTGGTAGATAAGAGGGTAGGTTAAGTTCACAGGCCCTGGTCAGGGCTGGCAGATAACAGGGTGAGTTAAGGTCACAGGCGAGGGTCAGGGCTGGCAGATAACATGCTAGGTTAAAGTCACAGGCCATGGTCAGGGCCAGCAGAAAACAGGGTAAGTTAAGGTCATAGGCCATGGTCAGGGCTGGCAGATAACAGGGTAGGTTAAGGTCACAGGCAATGGTCAGGGCTGGCAGATAACAGGCTAGGTTAAGGTCACAGGCAATGGTCAGGGCTGGCAGATAACAGGGTAGGTTGAGATCACAGGCAATGGTCAGAGCTGGCAGATAACAGGGTAGGTTAAGGTCACAGGCAATGGTCAGGGCTGGCAGATAACAGGCTAGGTTAAGGTCACAGGCAATGGTCAGGGCTGGCAGATAAAAGGGTAGGTTGAGGTCACAGGCAATGGTCAGAGCTGGCAGATAACAGGGTAGGTTAAGGTCACAGGCAATGGTCAGGGCTGGCAGATAACAGGCTAGGTTAAGGTCACAGGCCATGGTCAGGGCTGGCAGATAACAGGGTAGGTTGAGGTCAGATAGGCGAAGGTCAGTGCTGACAGATGGTGAAGGTAACTAACAGGCCATGATCAGGTCTGACAGATACAAGGAAAGGTCTAGGTTACAGGATGAGGTCAGGGCTGGCAGATAATAAGTTAGGTGACAGTCACAGGCCAAAGTTAGGGCTTGCAAAGAGCAAGCTAGGTGGAGGTCAAAGGCAGAGGTCAAGACTTGCAAATTTAACCGAGAAAGATGTGGAGGCTGCCATATTTATTTACTTTTAGGCCTGCTGATCCTCTGCCTCTAATACGATTAGCCCTAGACCCTGAACAAGCATGCAGCAGATCAGGTGTTTCTGACATTATTGTCAGATCTGACAAGATTAGCTGCATGCTTGTTTCTGGTGCGATTCAGACACTATTGTAGCCAAATAGATCAGCAGGAGAACCGGGCAACTGGTATTGTTTAAAAGGAGATAAATATGGCAGCCACTATATCACTTCCACTTCAATTCCCCACTTAAGCTCACAAGTAGAGGTCAATGCTGGCTCATAGGCTAGGTTAAGGTCATAGGCAGAGGTCAAGACTGATAATGGCTCAGGGCTAGCAGATGGTAGAAATGAGGTGCAGGGGGGGAGGATCTCTGCAAGAGACAGTTATAAAAAAATCTTTTGGAGGTTCTACTCTTTCCCTACTCTATCCACTTTAAACACATCTCCTACCATACTGCTGGTCGTTAGCCATCTGCTGGGCATTTTCCATATTCTACTTTGTAGAACCTCTTTAATTTCAGGGCTGCTTCACAAAACAAATGGACTTGTCTTGCTCCTGTGGCATTGTTTGATGTGCGGAAATGTGCATAAATCTGTTTAATCACGTCTAAATATCTGTCGAAATCCTGACGTAAATTGATCATTAGAATGCATCCGCCATCGTTCCGCTCATTTACATATCGCGGCGGCGACCTTTATTGAGATCCCACTATTTATTTTTTTTAATATTACAGGAATATGACTGGAAATGACGGCTCGCGGATAGTATAATGAGAACGCTTTTGAAGCAGAAAGGACGTCAGATAAGGGGGTCATCGTATTATTGTGCCGTTAAGAGGAGATGAGGAGGCTGGGAAGATAAGATCAGAATAAACAATATTTGAAGAAGCGAAACGAGTGGAGAGAGAGAGCAGATAAGGCGGGGGGAGCGGAAGTGCGGCCACACGCAGGAAAGTACGGAAGGTAAGAGGGAAATGTTGGGGTGCTTCAGAGACCAGACGGTGATTCCAGCTAGTCAGTAGAGATGTCGCAAACAGAATTTGCTGTTCGTGAATGGTGAACGTGAACTTTCGCAAAAAGGTTCGCGAACAGGTGAATCTGGTGAACCACCATAGACTTCAATGGGCAGGAGAATTTAAAAACCTACAAAGACTGTTTCTGGCCACAAAAGTGATGGAAAAGTTGTTTCAAGGGGTCTAACACCTGGACTGTGGCGTGCCGCAGAGGAATTCATGCCAAAAGTCCAACCAAAAATTACCAAGTTGACGCAAAGTCGAGTTTTAATCCCTAAAGGACAGAAATCACATTATGCATAGCTCTGGGTGTCAGTGGGCTGTGGAGTGTCTTACACAGAGAAATGCAATAGTACTATCAGAATACAGTGAAATAATAATGCACTGGAGTGGTACTGTGCCTGCAACTTAATGAGGCAACAGCAGTAGTGTGCACTCAGCTCTGGGTGTCAGTGGGCTGTGGAGTGTCACACACACAAAAAAAAAACACAGGAGACAGATGTGCTAGCCCTCAAAAGGGCTATTTGGGGTGCTTTCACAGCAAGTGAGGAACAAGAACACAGGCCTAGCTAATGCTTTCCCTACCTATCTGCAGCAAGTCTGACCCTGCTGTCACTAACAGTGAGCAGCCAGCAGAAAATGAATCCAATATGGCCACCGCTACTGCTTTTTGATAGAGGGGTAGGGGGTCCAGGAAGGGGTGCTAGCTGATTAGCTGCCATGTGTCTGCTGCTCATTGTCAGATCTGACAAGATTAGTTGCATGCTTGTTTCTGGTGTTATTCAGACACTACTGCAGGCATATAGATCACAGCTGCCAGGCAACTGGTATTGTTTAAAAGGAAATAAATATGGCAGCCTATATCACTCTCACTTTAGTTTTCCTTTAAGCAGGAGCTTAATGGTAGCATGCCAGGCCCCCCAGCAAAAACAAACCCAGCCTCAACTCAACTACAACCCCCTTCGCCCATATCAGGTACCTTTAGCTCTCATGTCCCTCCTACCTCAGGTGTATAGACAAGGACATAATTTGCACAGCCCAGGCACCCCTGCAAAATTCAGCAGATGGCCCCCTCCTCCCAAACACGAGCTTCCCAAACACCTTTTCTACCACCCCCTCCACCCCCTGCCCTGAACACGGGCCTCCCAAACACCTATTCTCCCTCCACCTCACCCCAAAATCAAGTAGAGCAGCGGCAGCCGCTACGGAACATATACTTTACCTAATTCTGTCAGGACAAGTCCTCTTCACTACTCCGTGTTAGCTTGCGGCTTTCCTGACACAGCATGTCATGTGATAAAGTCGCACGCTAATAGGCTGCACGGTGTGGCTACATGGAGTAGTGAAGAGGACCTGTCCCACTGGAATGAGGCAAAGGATATGCTCCGCCGCAGGTGTCGCTGCTCAGTACGGTGGGGGGAGAAGAGGAGTTTGGGAGGAGGGACCGAGCGCACACAAGGAGCTGCCACTGCCGGGCCCCTTAGCCTCTGGGTCCCCCTGCGACGGCAGGCCTCACAGGGGCTATTGTTACACCAGTGTGTATGGAGACGGTAGATTGTCAGTGGCGTTCGAAGTGGTATGTTGCCTTTCTCCAGAGCTCTGCTTACTACTCTGTATGGGGGGAGGCTACCTATACTGAGGGGCTGGTCTGGCTATCTATACTGTGGGACTACTTATACTGGAGGCTAATTCTTACCTATCAAAAAATATCGAACCACAACACCAGTTTGGCTGCACTCAAAAAAAGAGAGAACCATTTATTGCCCATAATATGCTTCGCTGTTTGAAAAAAAATAGCAAAATTCCTAAAACAATATAGGGTATAAATTGCATGTGTCTAAAATATGACAAGAAACAATCAGGGCCCCAGACATACAACTAGGAACAACTGCCAACACATTCCACTCACTCACAATTACATGAATTTTCTGGCAGAAGATGCAACCATATGCAGTACTTTAGTGAAAATGATGTCCATAATCTAACATGATTGGTTGTATAGTTGTATGTCTGGGGCCCTGATTGTTTCTTGTCATACAGTATTTTAGACACATGCAATTTATACCCTATACTGTTTTAGGGGTTTTACTCAATTTTTTCAAACAGTGAAGCATATTTTGGGCCTGATTCACAAAGCGGTGCAAACACTTTGCACGCCTGTGAAAAGCCCTTTATCACGCCTAAACTTAGTTTAGGCGTGATCTGAAGGAATTCGCGCGAACTCCCGCGCGCAAAGTCTTGCGCGCGCAGCGCACTATGCGCGAAGCACCCATTAAACCCTATGGGACTTTGCGCGCGCGTGCGCGTTTGCGTGCGGGAGCTTCGCGCGAATTATAGCACAAAGCGGTGATAACTTTGCTAGTGCAAAGGTTATCACGCCTAAAGTCTTTTAGGCGTGATAACTGAGTTAGCACCGCTTTGTGAATCAGGCCCTATGTGCGACAAATGGTTCTCTCTCTTTTTGAGTGCTGCCAAACTGGTGTTGTGGTTCGATATTTTTTGGGTGGTTGATATTACCAGTGCTAGCACCTGGGAGGTTTGATACATAATTGTTGAGCATATATTTTCTTTAATTCTTACCTATACTATTCTTACCTATACTGGTGGGCTACTTCAGGCTTCTTGCTCAAGGGGGTCTCTTTGGCTACCCATACTGGGGGGCTCCCTATCCCTAGTACTGGGGGATACCTCCAGCTACCGACAGTGGGTTGCAAAAGTATTCGGCCCCCTTGAAGTTTTCCACATTTTGTCACATTATTGCCACAAACATGCATCAATTTTATTGGAATTCCACGTGAAAGACCAACACAAGTGCTGTACACATGAGAAGTGGATGAAAATCATACATGATTCCAAACATTTTTTACAAATAAATAACTGCAAAGTGGGGTGTGCGTAATTATTCGGCCCCCTGAGTCAATACTTTGTAGAACCACCTTTTGCTGCAATTACAGCTGCCAGTCTTTTAGGTTATGTCTCTACCAGCTTTGCACATCTAGAGACTGAAATCCTTGCCCATTCTTCTCTGCAAAGCAGCTCCAGCTCAGTCAGATTAGATGGACAGCGTTTGTGAACAACATTTTTCAGATCTTGCCACAGATTCTCGATTGGATTTAGATCTGGACTTTAACTGGGCCATTCTAACACATAGATATGCTTTGTTTTAAACCATTCCATTGTTGCCCTGGCTTTATGTTTAGGGTCATTGTCCTGCTGTAAGGTGAACCTCCGCCCCAGTCTCAAGTCTTTTGCAGTCTCCAAGAGATTTTCTTCCAAGTTTGCCCTGTATTTGGCTCCATTCATCTTCCCATCAACTCTGACCAGTTTCCCTGTCCCTGCTGAAGAGAAGCACCCTCCGAGCATGATGCTGCCACCACCAAATTTGACAGTGGGGATGGTGTGTTCAGAGTGATGTGCAGTGTTAGTTTTCCGCCACACATAGCGTTTTGCATTTTGGCCAAAAAGTTCCATTTTGGTCTCATCTGACCAGAGCACCTTCTTCCACATGGTTGCTGTGTCCCCCACATGGCTTGTGGCAAACTGCAAACGAGACTTCTTATGCTTTCTGTTAACAATGCCTTTCTTCTTGCCACTCTTCCATAAAGGCCAACTTTGTACAGTGCATGACTAATAGTTGTCCTATGGACAGAGTCTCCCACCTGAGCTGTAGATCTCTGCAGCTCGTCCAGAGTCACCATGGGCCTCTTGACTGCATTTCTGATCAGCGCTCTCCTTGTTCGGCCTGTGAGTTTAGGTGGATGGCCTTGTCTTGGTAGGTTTACAGTTGTGCCATACTCCTTCCATTTCTGAATGATCACTTGAACAGTGCTCCGTGGGATGTTCAAGGCTTTGGAAATCTTTTTGTAGCCTAAGCCTGCTTTAAATTTCTCAATAACTTTATCCCTGACCTGTCTTGTGTGTTCTTTGGACTTCATGGTGTTGTTGCTCCCAATATTCTCTTAGACAACAGAGCAGCTGTATTTGTACTGACATTAGATTACACACAGGTGCACTCTATTTAGTTATTAGCACTCATCAGGCAATGTCTATAGGCAACTGGCTGCACTCAGATCAAAAGGGGCCAAATAATTATGCACACACCACTTTGCAGTTATTTATTTGTAAAAAAAAAAAAAGGTTTGGAATCATGTATGATTTTCATTCCACTTCTCATGTGTACACCACTTTGTGTTGGTCTTTCATGTGGAATTCCAATAAAATTGATTCATGTTTGTGGCAGTAATATGACAAAATGTGGAAAACTTCAAGGGGTCCGAATACTTTTGCAACCCACTGTATACTTGAGGACTACTTCTGGATACCTACAATTGAGGGTACATCTGGCTACCTCTACTTGGGGCCCTTCTGTTGGATACCCATATTGGGGTACCTCATACAAGGGAGGCTCTACGCAGTATCAGTATAGTGTTCCTAATAAAGGGAGGCCCTGCCCAGTATTAGTATAGTGTTCCTAATAAAGGGAAGCCCTGTCCAGTATTAGTAGTGTTCCTAATAAAGGGAGGCCCTGCCCAGTACTAGTAGAGTATTCATAATAAAGGGGGACCCTACCCAGTATTAGTATAGTATTCATAATAAAGGGAGCCCAATCCAGCATTAGTATAGTGTTCCTAATATAGGGAGGCCCTGCCCAGTATTAGTATAGTGTTCCTAATATAGGGAGGCCCTGCCCGGTATTAGTATAGTGTTCCTAATATAGGGAGGCCCTGCCCAGTATTAGTATAGTGTTTCTAATAAAGGGGGACTCTACGCAGTATTAGTATAGTATTCCTAATAAAGGGAGCCCAACCCAGCATTAGTATCGTGTTACTAATAACGGGAGGCCTTGCCCAGTATTAGTGTAGTGTTCCTAACAAAGGGAGGCCCTACCCAGTATTAGTTTAGTGTTCCTAATAAAGGGAGGCCCTGCCCAGTGTTAGTATAGTGTTCCTAATAAAGGGGGACTCTACCCAGTATTAGTATAGCGTTTCTAATAAAGGGGGGCCCTACCCAGTGTTCGTATAGTGTTCCTAATAAAGGGAGACCCTGCCCAGTATTACTATAGTGTCAGTGGCGTAGCTAAGGAGTTGTGGACCCCGATGCAAGTTTTACAATGGGGCCCCCAAGCACTCTATACATAGCAATTGATACGGCGCACCAAAACCTGCCAATGGCAACTACAGTGTCTGAGGTGCAAGAAGGGGATGGGGAACAGTTTGTTAATAATTACCACTATTCAAAGTATCTATAGATGTGATTATTATGAGCACAGGACCAATAGAGAGCTAATACTGTAGTTGAGAGAGGGTCCTTCGGGGCCCCTCTGGCCCAAGGGCTCCGATGCGGTAGCTACCTCTGCAACCCCTATTGCTACGCCCCTAATAGTGTTCATAATAAAGGGGGGCCCTACCCAGTATTAGTATAGTCTTCCTAATAAAGGGAGCCCTACCCAGTATTAGTATAGTGTTCCTAATAAAGGGAAGCCCTACCCAGTATTAGTATAGTGTTCCTAATAAAGGGAAGCCCTACCCAGTATTAGTATAGTGTTCCTAATAAAGGGAGGCCCTGCCCAGTATTAGTATAGTGTACCTAATAAAGGGAGGCCCTACCCAGTATTATTATAGTGTTCCTAATAAAGGGAGGCCCTGCCCAGTATTAGTATAGTGTTCCTAATAAAGGGAGACCCTACCCAGTATTAGTATAATGTTCCTAATAAAGGGAGGCCCTACCCTGTTTTAGTATCGTGTTCCTAATAAAGGGAGGCCCTACCCTGTATTAGTCTAGTGTTCCTAATAAAGGGAGCCCCTACCCAGTATTAGTATAGTCTTCCTAATAAAGGGAGACCCTACCCAGTATTAGTATAGTGTTCCTAATAAAGGGAGACCCTACCCAGTATTAGTATAGTGTTCCCAATAAAGGGAGGCCCTACCCAGTATTAGTATAGTGTTCCTAATAAAGGGAGACCCTGCCCAGTATTAGTATAGTGTTCCTAATAAAGGGAGGCCCTACCCTGTATTAGTATCGTGTTCCTAATAAAGGGAGGCCCTACCCTGTATTAGTCTAGTGTTCCTAATAAAGGGAGCCCCTACCCAGTATTAGTATAGTGTTCCCAATAAAGGGAGCCCCTACCCAGTATTCGTATAGTGTTCCCAATAAAGGGAGACCCTACCCAGTATTAGTATAGTGTTCCTAATAAAGGGAGACCCTACCCAGTATTAGTATAGTGTTCCCAATAAAGGGAGGCCCTACCCAGTATTAGTATAGTGTTCCTAATAAAGGGAGACCCTACCCAGTATTAGTATAGTGTTCCCAATAAAGGGAGGCCCTACCCAGTATTAGTATAGTGTTCCTAATAAAGGGAGACCCTGCCCAGTATTAGTATAGTGTTCCTAATAAAGGGAGGCCCTACCCTGTATTAGTATCGTGTTCCTAATAAAGGGAGGCCCTACCCTGTATTAGTCTAGTGTTCCTAATAAAGGGAGCCCATACCCAGTATTAGTATAGTGTTCCCAATAAAGGGAGCCCCTACCCAGTATTAGTATAGTGTTCCCAATAAAGGGAGACCCTACCCAGTATTAGTATAGTGTTCCTAATAAAGGGAGACCCTACCCAGTATTAGTATAGTGTTCCCAATAAAGGGAGGCCCTACCCAGTATTAGTATAGTGTTCCTAATAAAGGGAGACCCTGCCCAGTATTAGTATAGTGTTCCTAATAAAGGGAGACCCTACCCTGTATTATTCTAGTGTTCCTAATAAAGGGAGACCCTACCCAATATTAGTATAGTGTTCCTAATTAAGGGAGACCCTACCCTGTATGAGTATAGTGTTCCTAATAAAGGGAGACCCTACCCAGTATTAGTATAGTGTTCCTAATAAAGGGATCCCCTTACCCAGTATTAGTATAGTGTTCCTAAAGGGATCCCCTTACCCAGTATTAGTATAGTGTTCCTAATAAAGGGAGACCCTACCCAGTATTAGTATAGTGTTCCTAATAAAGGGAGGCCCTACCCTGTATTAGTATAGTGTTCCTAATAAAGGGAGGCCCTACCCAGTATTAGTATAGTGTTCCTAATAAAGGGAGCCCCTACCCAGTATTAGTATAGTGTTCCCAATAAAGGGAGACCCTACCCAGTATTAGTATAGTGTTCCCAATAAAGGGAGGCCCTACCCAGTATTAGTATAGTGTTCCTAATAAAGGGAGACCCTGCCCAGTATTAGTATAGTGTTCCTAATAAAGGGAGGCCCTACCCTGTATTAGTATAGTGTTCCTAATAAAGGGAGACCCTGCCCAGTATTAGTATAGTGTTCCTAATAAAGGGAGGCCCTACCCTGTATTAGTATAGTGTTCCTAATAAAGGGAGGCCCTACCCTGTATTATTCTAGTGTTCCTAATAAAGCGAGACCCTACCCAATATTAGTATAGTGTTCCTAATAAAGGGAGGTCCTACCAGTATCAGTATAGTGTTCCTAATAAAGGGAGACCCTACCCTGTATGAGTATAGTGTTCCTAATAAAGGGAGACCCTACCCAATATTAGTATAGTGTTCCTAATAAAGGGAGGCCCTACCCAGTATTAGTATAGTGTTCCTAATAAAGGGAGACCCTACCCAGTATTAGTATAGTGTTCCTAATAAAGGGAGACCCTACCCTGTATGAGTATAGTGTTCCTAATAAAGGGAGACCCTACCCTGTATGAGTATAGTGTTCCTAATAAAGGGATCACCTTACCCAGTATTAGTATAGTGTTCCTAATAAAGGGATCCCCTTACCCAGTATTAGTATAGTGTTCCTAATAAAGGGAGACCCTACCCAATATTAGTATAGTGTTCTTAATGAAAGCGCTCAGTGGGTGTGCAGGTTCAATTCATTGGTAGGTGTTCAATATAATGGTTAGTGTATTGACACAATAATTATAGTGAATTAGCCCCAATCTGCCTCCAATCAATCATTCACTTATAATGTGCTACTTATTTTGCACTCTCTTAAGAGACATGAGACCGCCCTCCACCCCACCGCCCGGTCCTGTACATGTAGTCAGACGCAATCTTATAAGATGCCAGAACTGATGTCACTTTCTGATGCATTGTATTGCGGTACTCAGCGGCGATATTCTACAAGAGTCCACCAGTATTTCTCTGGGAATTTCTTTTGCAACAGCAGAAGAGGCAACGATGAGGGTGAAACAATGGCGGTGTGTTCTCGCGACGGGCCTGGCGCGCGTTTCCCCATCTCCGCAATGTCCTTTCTGACACCTCCAAGATAAGAAGAGTCGGCGCTCTCCAGCCAACTCCACGTCAATGACTTCACAAAGAAGCTCGTCTGGTGGAGACAAAACCCTTTCAAAGCGTATTTGTTGAAGGAATAAGCGCGAGCGCGGGCTGGGCTGCGCTTCGGAAGCTCTGCGGCGTCCTGGAGGACGCGGCTGGACATCTGTTGTAGGTAGATAAATGATGACAGAAAAAGGAAGATATTAAATTGTATTTCACAAAAACAGCGATGAGAAAACAGAACATCAAACGGTTTCTAAAGAACGGGCCGCGCTACGACCCTCTCGGGACGACTTATCCTATCTGACCTCCCGCTGGACCCCCTACACCGCGAACAAGAAGGATCTATCTGCGATTTCCGCTGCAAGTTACAATGTTGCAATTACATTTCACAAAGAATTCTCAATTGTGCTGCTACACAACACAAGATGACCCCCACGGAACGCGCTCCGCAAAACCAAAATGAAGGTCTATGAGCCGCTTTGTGAGCGACCTTAGATAATTACCACAAAGCAATCTCACAGTTTCACAACAGGATCCTACGGAAATCTGCAGATCTCTCAGAGTTTTTGTTAGAGTCACTAAATTGTGGCAAAACTTACCAAATTGCATATACATGTGTTTCTATGGGGGTGGTAGAATGAACATGCGTACACATAAGGTTCACCAGTGTGTGCGCAGGACCAGCGTCCAAGAAAGGCCACCGCCGCCCAGGCCTTGAGCAGCTGCAGGCCAATTGGTACCTCATAGCTCCCAACTGTCCCTCTTTTGGAGGGACAGTCCCTTTTTGGGAGCCCTGTCCCTCTTTCCCTCTTCCCCCCTCATTTGTCCCGGTTTCAGAACTTTGTCCCTCTCAGGGCCGGATTTACCATAAGGCATTGTAGGTACATGCCTACAGGCTCCTTATGTAGGAGAGGCGGTTCCCCTCCCCAAGTGTCCCCCCCCCATCTGGCTTCCTATACTTGGGGTGGTGACACATCTACTACATAGATTAATGGGGTTAACAAATGGGGAGAAGGAGGGATGACTACCTAATATGGGGGTGTGGCCTGGAGTGAGGGGGGGGGGTTTAGGGCACCAGAACGCCTGTGCCTACAGGCTCCTGAGCTGTAAATCCAGCTCTGGTCCCTCTTTCTATATAAATATATATATATTTCTATACTAAAAAATGTGTATGATTGACTTTATTCCCATCCTTTAAATTAATGCATGCCATGCACTGATGAGGACCAAACAATCCGAAACAGTCTGTATGCATGTTGGATTATTCTGGCTCTGTACAAATTAACAAGCAGACACATCATTGCATTCCAGCAGTTCTGGAGGTGTGTTTAGCTTGTAAGGGTAACAATGGTTAATTTGCATATATTCAGCAGTGATGCACTCGGAGACATCTCAAGCTCACTCCAACCTGAATTATCGCAAATTCTTTCTTTTAAAAGCAAACTTTTGTTTTAAATTGATGTATTATTAATTTTAAAATGTTACTATGAAGGAAAATGAACCAGGATGGAAAAGACCAGTGTGGTTTGAATTATAAAACAACCTAATTTTCTTATTAAATCTTTATGGTATGCGCAACTAGAGGCGTGGTGGGGCGTGATCAGGGGGTGTGGCACGGGTGTGGCTTAAGTGTCCCTTTTTCTCATCTCAAAAAGTTGGGAGGTATGGTACCTGGACATGAAGGAGGGGTTATTACATATGCATTGGTGGCCCAATGGGAGTGCTTTGGGTTGCTGAAGCAGAGCCGGGACAAGGTCCTCCAGCACCCAAGGCTGAGACACCAAAGTGCGCCCCTCCATCCCTGCCACCCAAGCCGTCACACACTGATTGCTGTTAGACTAAGAGGCGTCACAGGGCCCACAACCTCCCCAACACCTTAATATCTAGTTATCTGGCTTGCAGTCACTGACATGTATGCCCTTTTCTTATTTCTTTCTGCTTCAAACACAATTAGGAATGACAGCTGAATGAATTCTGCGCCCCCTCCCACACTGCGCCCTGAGGCTGGAGCCTCTCCAGCCTATGCCTCGGCCCGGCCCTGTGCTGAAGCACCCCTAAAAATAGTTTAAGCACCCCCTTAGCACCCCTGTGTCGCCGCTCACCGCCCCGCTCTGTAATTAGAGCAGTGCTACAAGAAAATGGCCGCCGATGTCCACATTTGTTGAAAATTCGCAAGCAACACTTGGACTTGGCCGATTCCAGAGAGATTTCATGCTGAAATTGATCAGGAACCTGCCTGTGGTGTATGGGCAGCAGACAGATCTCTCTCTAGTAAAATTTGATGAGAGACAGATTTGTCTATTGGTGGAATCTGCCCATGATTGCTAGATGTATGGCCACCGTTATCCCATTTCTTCGATTTCATCAAGGCTGGTTCTCTTGTGAAGCAAGGTGAAACACTTGCATCAGGTGCAGAAATTATAAAGGTGGCATATTTGTACTGTGTTTACACTAACAGCATGCAGTCAGGAGGAGGAGAAGCAAGAGGAGAGCGAGGTGAAGAGGTCATGATTGGGGAACAGCAGCTTGTTGTGCTGTGTGAGGAGTCTGACAGTGAGTGAGGAGAGGGGAGGCAAGAGATCAGCAGTGTGAGGAGTCTGATAGTGAGTGAGGAGGGGGGAGGCAGGAGAGCAGCAGTGTGAGGAGTCCGACAGTGAGTGAGGAGGGGCAGTGGCGTAGCTAAGGAACTGTGGACCCCGATGTAAGTTTTACATTGGGGCCCCCCAAGTACTCTATACATAACAATTAATACGGCGCACCAAAACCTGCCAATGGCAACTACAGTGTCAGAGGTGCAAGAAGGGGATGGGGAACAGTTTGTTAATGATTATTACTATTCAAAGTATCTATAGAAGTAATTATTATGATCACAGGACCAATAGAGGGCTAATACTAAAGTTAAGGGAGGGCTATTTGGGGCCCCTCTGGCCCAAGGGCCCCGATGCGGTCGCTACCTCTGCACCCCCTATTGCTACGCCCCTGAGGAGGAGGGAGGCAGGAGAGCAGCAGTGTGAGGAGTCTGACAGTGAGTGAGGAGGGGGGAGGCAGGAGAGCAGCAGTGTGAGGAGTCTGACAGTGAGTGAGGAGGGGGGAGGCAGGAGAGCAGCAGTGTGAGGAGTCCGACAGTGAGTGAGGAGAGGGGAGGCAAGAGAGCAGCAGTGTGAGGAGTCTGACAGTGAGTGAGGAGGGGGGGAGGCAGGAGAGCAGCAGTGTGAGGAGTCCGACAGTGAGTGAGGAGGGGGGAGGCAGGAGAGCAGCAGTGTGAGGAGTCTGACAGTGAGTGAGGAGGGGGGAGGCAAGAGAGCAGCAGTGTGAGGAGTCTGACAGTGAGTGATGAGGGGGGAGGCAGGAGAGCAGCAGTGTGAGGAGTCTGACAGTGAGTGAGGAGGGGGGAGGCAGGAGAGCAGCAGTGTGAGGAGTCCGACAGTGAGTGAGGAGAGGGGAGGCAAGAGAGCAGCAGTGTGAGGAGTCTGACAGTGAGTGAGGAGGGGGGAGGCAGGAGAGCAGCAGTGTGAGGAGTCTGACAGTGAGTGAGGAGGGGGGAGGCAGGAGAGCAGCAGTGTGAGGAGTCCGACAGTGAGTGAGGAGAGGGGAGGCAAGAGAGCAGCAGTGTGAGGAGTCTGACAGTGAGTGAGGAGGGGGGAGGCAGGAGAGCAGCAGTGTGAGGAGTCTGACAGTGAGTGAGGAGGGGGGAGGCAGGAGAGCAGCAGTGTGAGGAGTCCGACAGTGAGTGAGGAGAGGGGAGGCAAGAGAGCAGCAGTGTGAGGAGTCTGACAGTGAGTGAGGAGGGGGGAGGCAGGAGAGCAGCAGTGTGAGGAGTCTGACAGTGAGTGAGCAGAGGGGAGGCAGGAGAGCAGCAGTGTGAGGAGTCTGACAGTGAGTGAGGAGGGGGGAGGCAGGAGAGCAGCAGTGTGAGGAGTCCGACAGTGAGTGAGGAGGGGGGAGGCAGGAGAGCAGCAGTGTGAGGAGTCCGACAGTGAGTGAGGAGGGGGGAGGCAGGAGAGCAGCAGTGTGAGGAGTCCGACAGTGAGTGAGGAGGGGGGAGGCAGGAGAGCAGCAGTGTGAGGAGTCCGACAGTGAGTGAGGAGGGGGGAGGCAGGAGAGCAGCAGTGTTTCATTTGACTTGCACAGCAGAAGGGAGGAGGTGGCACTGCTGTCCTGACAGAGGAGGAATGGAGGACAGAGCAGTTTGTTTGTCACAGACTCACAGCCAGCCAGCAGTGTGCTATTGTGTAGAGCTGCAGCATGTCATGTGAGAACATTAAATGAAGCAGAGTAAATTGTCGGGTGCTGTGCGATCATTCCAAATCGGGGGGGGGGGGGGTGACTCATCCTCACAAGCTTGCGCAAGGCAGCAAAAAGTCTAGATCTGACCCTGGATGTGATTTGATTCACACTTTGAAAAGTCACTCCAGGTCTCCTCCGAGGTCGCCCTTCTCCTCAGTGAAAGTTTCCCGCAAGTTAGAGAGGAGATCCATCTTGCTACTCTGTAACAGATTCTCACATCTCCTCTCTGGAATTTGTTTATACTAAACTACTAACAAGGACATATTTTTTTTTTCCAGGTTGCCTCATTAGCCCCAGAATCCCCCCGTCACCCGCGGCGCCGTACAAGCAGCAGAATATGTCTCTCCAGCGGCGGTGTGATTGTACGAGCGCAGGTTTGCCAGAGAGCGATGATTGTGTCTGTACAGATGGCGGTGTCATGAGTAATTGGCGGAGTGGGCAGATAGCACAATGTCATACGTGTCTGGCAGACAGCGCTCACGCTGCTTGACAAATGTTTGCACAACAGAAGAACACAAGGATGAAAAAAGAACCATGCGGCATTTGCCAGCGAGAGGGCACATCAGTATCGGAGGCATCGCTGCCATGTGTCTCTGCCACAGGGGCGTAGGATTGTTCCCGGGGGGACAAAACGGCGATTTGGGGAAGAGTCAAGAAAAGAAACAAGTCAGGGCCGTGAGGGACAGTTAGGCCTCCTTCACATTGGGTGCGTTGAGAAACGTGTAAAAGCGCATGATAAAAAATACATGCGTTTGTGCACGCTTTAGTGCGAGTTTCAGTGCTTTCTTTAAAGGAGTCTTTAGGCAAAATGAAACAAAAAAAAAGCTTTACACCCTGGAACTTTCTCCAGCCCCTTGCAGCCGACTGTCCCACGCTGACTGCGCCGCTCTCCGCCGCCGTCCCAGGCTTCCCGAACGGTGCGTGAATCGCCGCTGTCAATCATGGCCTCGTTGCCCGCGGCCAGGGCCGGGCCGAGGCATAGGCTGGAGAGGCTCCAGCCTCACGGCGCAGTGTAGAAGGGGGTGCACAACTCACTCAGCTATCATTCCCCTATTGTGTTTGAAGCAGAAAGAAATAAGAAAAGGGGATACATGGCAGTGACTGCAAGCCAGATAACTAGATATTAAGGTGTTGGGGAGGCTGTGGGCCCTGTGGCCCTCTTAGTCTAATAGCAATCAGTGTGTAATGGCTGGGGTGGCAGGGATGGAGGGGCGCACTTTGCTGTCTCAGCCTTGGGTGCTGGAGGACCTTGTCCCTGCTCTGCCCGCGGCGGCCGACCTCGGGGTCGGCCTCTGCACTGTGCGGGGAGCCCGGGATGGCGGCGGACAGCGGAGCAGTCAGCGTGGGACAGTCGGCTGCAAGGGGCTGGAGAAAGTTCCAAGTGAGTAAAGCTTTTTTTTTTTTTTTTTTTCATTTTGCCTGATAACTCCATTTAGCATGTTTTGCTTATTGTAGCAGTAGTCAAAGATTTGTTTTCAAATGAAAATATGTTTAGTTTTTTCATTTTGCGCTTGTATGCGCTTCTATGTACTAAAAAAACGCACCCATTCACTTGCAGCGCAGCGCATAGACGTGAACCAAGCACATTAGTTACATAGGAAAATCAATACCTTGCAAAACGCAAAGCTCAATGCGCTCTGAAAAGCGCAGAAAAACGTACCTAGTGTGAACGAGGCCTGAATGTGAAAATCGCTAGCATTTAATGTTAATGTGAAATCACTAGCATTTTGCAGGGGGGAGGGCTGTATCCTTTTACTGGACATTTCCACGATTCTCGAGCAATAGCGATTCACAATTTTTTAACATTTGAACCGCGGTCGCTTCAGAATTGCAGAAAAGCTTTGCATACACCTCGTTTTTGTTTTCCGCAATTTCACCGGCAATCGCTGCAGTGAGATCACTGCCATATACTGTAAGTTACACTGGTGCTTATGTCACCCTACATAGGAGGACTGATGCTTGTTTAGTTTTTTCACTGTTTAAAGCAGATCTAAACTCAGCCTCATAACAGCATAATAATCTTTACAGAAAAACATTTCTTTGTTACAGCTGATACAAATCCTGCAATAAATCTGCAGCGTGTCTACTTCCTGCTTTCATGGAAGCAGACATAGGGTTACCATCCTGTGTTTACAAATTAGCTGCTCTGCCGAGGCAGAGGAGATTCCTGAGCTGACACAGCTGAAGGATCAAATTACAACTTATGCTTAGTCACAGGTGAAGGGGTTCCGGAGATTTTACTCCCTAAGTGGACCTGAACTCTTGCACAGGACAGAAGAAAAACAAAGAGAAATGCACCCTGTATGTATTTAGAGAGTTTAGCCTGTCTAATTCCCGCTCATCTGTGACTAATCACAAGTTGTAATATGATCACTCCCCTGTGTCACCTGACTGCCACGGCAGATAAGCTCATCTGCAAGCACAGGATGCAAACCCTATGTCTACTTCCATGAAGTAGAAACACTGCAGATTTCTTTTAGGATTTGCATCAGCTGTAACAAAAATGTTTTTCGTTAAAGTTTATTACGCTGTTGCTTATCATTTAGCGCAGAGAGGAAGTTCTGAGTTCAGGTCCGCTTTAAGTTTCCTGACAATTTTGGCATTTCAGGTGTGTCACTATTGATACAGCAATATCTTTTACAATACTTCTGCCATCGAAGTGACATGTTTTGTCTTTTGTTTTTTTGTGGGGATAACATAAGCTTTCTTTGGGTAATATTTTTTTCCTGAGAATTGTTACATTTTTATTCTACACGGAAAAAAATAGGCAAAATGACATGTGCCACAGTTATAAACACCTCAAAATATATTATTTGGCTTGTCCCAATTAATAGGATTCCAGGGGCGTAGCAATAGAGGTTGCAGAGGTTGCCACTGCATCGGGGCCCTTGGGCCAGAGGGGCCCCCGTAGGACCCTCCCTCAACTGCAGTATTAGCTCTCTATTAGTCCTGCGCTCATAATAATGACTTCTATAGATACTTTGAATAGTGGTAATCATTAGCAAGCTGTTCCCCATCCCCTTCTTGCACCTCTGACGCTGTAGTTGCCATTGGCAGGTTTTGGTGCGCCGTATCAATTGTTATGTATAGAGTGCTGTATGATGTCATACATGCCATATTAAGATACTAGTTGTGCATGTAGCGGGCCTTTATCACCTGCCTGTGCGTGTGTGGTGATTGGATACGAACGCTAGTGTGGACAGTTTGGGAACCGGTGCTGTACAGATGCAGCATCGCTAGGCAACAGCGTAGTGATGCATCTATACTACATTGGGTCCCCGAACTGTTGCCCCAGTGATCGCATCCGATCATTGCAGGTGGCAGTCATTTCAGGTGTCAACAGATTTTAAGGCCAAGTATAGGTGACATAAGGGTTTAATTGGCTTGGTAGGGGTTAAAGTGTACCTGTGTACCTCCCTCGCTATCCTCTGGTACCTCCTGTATCTTCAGCAATCAGCCCTTTTTAAAAGGGACCCTGAGCAGTACTGTAAATCAAAACCTTCACTTACCTGGGGCTTCCTCCTGCCCACTGTAGGCTGCAAGGTCCCCCGGCGTCCTCCTGGCTCTTCTGCAGGTCCCGCTGGCGGATCCGTTACTGCCGACACCCAGGCCGGTGGCACTTCCTGGATTTGAATGCTTGGCGCCCGCTCCGTGTCACCACGTCGGCCGCTACGCGTCATCACGGGGGCCAGTGTGACAGTACTGCACATGCACGGGTTTCTAACTCTGAACCGCGCATGCACAGTACTGTCACGTGGAGCTGGCGTCAAGCATTCAAATCCAGGAAATGCTGGCCCGCCACAGGTGTCGCTGGTAACTGAGCCACCAGCGGGACCTGCAGAAGAGCCAGGAGGACGCCAGCCAGACGGGGCCAGTCGGCACAGACGCAGTCTGGCACCGCGCGCTCCCCCGCCGCGCTCCTGTAGCCAGGAGTATTCCGCGTTTGCGCAGTTGCAATAAGATGGCCGCAGCTCACATCGCTCCCCCACCGCTGCGCAATGTATTGGTGGATCAATAAAGCTATTCTTACAGACTAGATGCCCGTCCTCTGCTACCTTTACCCTAAGATGATACGGAACAATAGTTTCAGTTGAGAAAAATATTAATCACTATTAATGCTTAAAGGACCACTTTTGCGAAAAACTGTAATTGTAACCATACATTTAAAATGTACGTTTGATCCAGAATAAAATGTACTGTACTATAAATTATTTTTTCCTATGTTGCTGTCATTTACAATAGGTAGTTGAAATCGGACAGATTTTGGACTTGTCCATCTCCTCATGGGGGATTCTCACTTATTTCTTTATTTACAAAAGCACTTACTTAAAGAGAGTCTGAAGCCAGATTAAAAATGGCTTTTTAGCTTATATCCACTGCTAAAATGCCGCTATCCCGCGGCATAACGAGGGGTCTTTACCCCCCAAATCCCCCCTGCTACCTCCGGGGAGTGCTTCCGTGTGAGGCAGGGCTATGAGCTGCAGCCCTGCCTCACACGCGTCTGTCAGCAGCGGATCTCCGCCTCGCCCCCGCCCCTCTCAGTCTGCCTTCGCTGAGAGGGGCGGGGGAGAGGCGGAGATCATTTTCTGAAACTCTAAATTTGTTATTCTTGGTTAAGTATATTAAGCCCGAGTACCCCCAGGAACCATCAGGAGTACCCGCAGGGGTACACATACCACAGGTTGAGAACCTAATATCTACAGTATTAGAGGTGCAAGAAGGGGATGGGGAACAGTGTGTTAATGATTACTACTATTCAAAGCATCAATAGAAGTGATTATTACCAGCACAGGACCAATAAACCGCTTATACTCTGGTTTAGAAAGGGCCCCATGGGGCCCAAGGACCCTGATGCAGTCGCTACCTCTGCAACCTCTATTGCTACACCCTGGAATCCACCATGAGGAGATAGACTAGTCCAAAAACCTGTCAGATTTTTTCTATTTACTGTAAGCAACAGCAACATAAGAAATAAAGTAATTTACAGTGCATTGCACATCTTATGTGTTTACATGTGCTTGAAATCGTACAAATGTTTGCAATAGTTGTCCCATCATTGTGGAATACTGTACATGTACAGTAGGCAGGATAGCGCTTTTTGCCCAGCGCTGATGGTCACCTGGCTTTTTTGGTTAGATTTGGTGGGGACCGGCATCCACCAGGCCCCTAGACTCCCACCAGGAGGCGGGACGGTGGTGGAGGCTGGGAAACCATTCCCAGATTTGTGGGGTACCTTATCAGGGGACACTTGCTCAGGCCTTCTTCACATTGCGTTTGACTCGCGTGTCTGTCCGCGGTGGTATTTTTTTCCATGTTTCTTTAAAGCGTTTTCCGGCGATTTTTTGCACGTTCTCTCGTTCTTACGGGCGTTTTTGTAAGCGCTTTTCCAGAGCGCTTCCGTCTTTTGATTCGGAAAGAAATCTAGAAAAAATAAATACAATGTATTTTTTTTTTAAACGCTCACGCAATCGCTTGCCATTACCCGGATATCAGAACTTTTTTCAGCTATCCGACTGGATTTGGATTCCAGATACCTGGGTCCAAATCCGGATAGCTATCTGCGGATAGTTGGCTGGCAATCCGGATATCCGGCGGATATCCGAATCTTGAGATACTGTAACTAAGTAGATGACGTCTAGGATGTCATTGAGCCAATCAAAGGGCTCCCTTTGCTGGCCTAGCAACCAATCACAGAGGGGAACCCTGGCCAGCCCCACCTGACCTCATTGAGCCAATCACAAATCAGAGGGCTCCCAGCCAAATCCCTGGCACCCAATCACAGAAAGCAACCCTGGCCAGCCCACCCTGTGGGTGCCATGATGAGAAATCTTCTCCTGTGTGACTGCTCAGTCACTGAGAGACATGCTGCAGTGCTGCTGGCCTAGCAAGTGCTGTACACAGTGATAAACCTAAAGCTGCTCAGTGATTAACCCCTTCACTATCACTACACTATTGTTGTATTGTTAATTAGCTTGATTTCATTGCACAGACCAGGCCAGCTGCTGCCTGCTGGCCTGCTATTAGCCTTAGCTAGCTACAGTATAGGTTAGGTTAGGGATTAGGGAATAGGATTACTGTGTTATTGTGTAGTTAGTACTGTAGTACTGCAGTCAGTGCTAGTAGTTGTTAGAGTAGTAGTACTACTGTGGTAGCCTACTACAGAACTGCTGTGCTGCTGAGCAGTGCCAGCGTGACAGTTAGCGTCTTCTCCTCTGCTGTCTGACTGTCACTCAGCACGTGGCCCTTGGCACATGTAACGTGGCACTTGGCACATGGCACTTTGCACTTGGCACTTTGCACGTGGCACTTTGCACTTGGCAGGTGGCACTTGCCACGTGCAACGTGCCAAGTGCAAAGTGCCACGTGCAAAGTGCAAAGTGCCACGTTACATGTGCCAAGGGCCACGTGCAAAGTTAAAAGTGCCACATGCAAAGTGCCACATGCCAAGTGCCACTTGTCACGTGCCATGTGCCACTGCCAAGTGCCAGCCAGTGGTGCTCAGCAGAGCTCGAATATTTGAGTAGCTCGAATATTCGAGCTCTTTTTCAGCTATTCGAGCTCGGTATTCGAGCTCCGAATAGCTGGAGCTATTCGAATGGGCTATCCGAGTACACTCGAATAGCCCATTCACTATTCGAGCTATTCGAGCAACTCGGCGCTATTCGAGCTCGGTACCGAGCTCGAATAGCGTCATAGCCCAGATTGATGTCCTTAGAGCCAATCAGAGGGCTCCCAGGCCCTCTGACGGCAGCCAATCACAGAGGGGGACCCTGGCCAGCCCCTACCCTATAAATAGCGGCCGCCATGTTACGTTTCTCCATGCTTGCCTGAGACTTGTACAGAGAGAGAGTTGCTCCTTTGTGCTTTGGCTTAGCAAGTGCTCTATTGTGATCATTTACCTAGCGTTTTTGCTCACCTACACCTGCCATATACACCTATATTGTTGTTAGTTAGATAGACATTGTATTTTAGTTAGTAGCTTGTGTGTTACATTAGAGACAGGCAGCTGCTGCAAGCTTACAGGTTTAGGCCTCAGGGGGGCCTTGCCTCTGTGGGCAGCTGTCCTCTGTTTATTTCTCTCATCTATACCAGTATTTCTGCTGTCCTTTACTAATAGTATTGTAGTTATACTGTACTAGGAGTAGGACACTCACTGACTGTCACTGTTTATAGGCTACTAGCTAGCTCCTGCGTGTGTGCACTCACTCACTGTCTGTGTGTACACACACTCTATTTCCTTCTGATTACTGATAGATTATTGTTAGTTAGTTGTACTTACTGTTACTACTTACTCTTACTGTACTAGGAGTCTAGGACACTCAGTCAGACAGTCACTGTGTTCATAGGCTACTAGCTCCTGCGTGCGGTCACTCACTGTCTGAGTGTACACACACCACCCACACTCCATTTCCTTCTGATCGCTGATTGATTATTGTAATTAGTTAGTTCTACTTACTGTTACTACTTACTCTTACTGTACTAGGAGTCTAGGACACTCAGTCACTGTGTTCATAGGCTACTAGCTCCTGCGTGCGGTCACTCACTGTCTGAGTGTACACACACCACCCACACTCCATTTCCTTCTGATCGCTGATTGATTATTGTAATTAGTTAGTTGTACTTACTGTTACTACTTACTCTTACTGTACTAGGAGTCTAGGACACTCAGTCACTGTGTTCATAGGCTACTAGCTCCTGCGTGCGGTCACTCACTGTCTGAGTGTACACACACCACCCACACTCCATTTCCTTCTGATCGCTGATTGATTATTGTAATTAGTTAGTTCTACTTACTGTTACTACTTACTCTTACTGTACTAGGAGTCTAGGACACTCAGTCACTGTGTTCATAGGCTACTAGCTCCTGCGTGCGGTCACTCACTGTCTGAGTGTACACACACCACCCACACTCCATTTCCTTCTGATCGCTGATTGATTATTGTAATTAGTTAGTTCTACTTACTGTTACTACTTACTCTTACTGTACTAGGAGTCTAGGACACTCAGTCACTGTGTTCATAGGCTACTAGCTCCTGCGTGCGGTCACTCACTGTCTGAGTGTACACACACCACCCACACTCCATTTCCCTCTGATCGCTGATTGATTATTGTAATTAGTTAGTTCTACTTACTGTTACTACTTACTCTTATTGTACTAGGAGTCTAGGACACTCAGTCACTGTGTTCATAGGCTACTAGCTCCTGCGTGCGGTCACTCACTGTCTGAGTGTACACACACCACCCACACTCCATTTCCTTCTGATCGCTGATTGATTATTGTAATTAGTTAGTTGTACTTACTGTTACTACTTACTCTTACTGTACTAGGAGTCTAGGACACTCAGTCACTGTGTTCATAGGCTACTAGCTCCTGCGTGCGGTCACTCACTGTCTGAGTGTACACACACCACCCACACTCCATTTCCTTCTGATCGCTGATTGATTATTGTAATTAGTTAGTTCTACTTACTGTTACTACTTACTCTTACTGTACTAGGAGTCTAGGACACTCAGTCACTGTGTTCATAGGCTACTAGCTCCTGCGTGCGGTCACTCACTGTCTGAGTGTACACACACCACCCACACTCCATTTCCTTCTGATCGCTGATTGATTATTGTAATTAGTTAGTTGTACTTACTGTTACTACTTACTCTTACTGTACTAGGAGTCTAGGACACTCAGTCACTGTGTTCATAGGCTACTAGCTCCTGCGTGCGGTCACTCACTGTCTGAGTGTACACACACCACCCACACTCCATTTCCTTCTGATCGCTGATTGATTATTGTAATTAGTTAGTTCTACTTACTGTTACTACTTACTCTTACTGTACTAGGAGTCTAGGACACTCAGTCACTGTGTTCATAGGCTACTAGCTCCTGCGTGCGGTCACTCACTGTCTGAGTGTACACACACCACCCACACTCCATTTCCTTCTGATCGCTGATTGATTATTGTAATTAGTTAGTTCTACTTACTGTTACTACTTACTCTTACTGTACTAGGAGTCTAGGACACTCAGTCACTGTGTTCATAGGCTACTAGCTCCTGCGTGCGGTCACTCACTGTCTGAGTGTACACACACCACCCACACTCCATTTCCTTCTGATCGCTGATTGATTATTGTAATTAGTTAGTTCTACTTACTGTTACTACTTACTCTTACTGTACTAGGAGTCTAGGACACTCAGTCACTGTGTTCATAGGCTACTAGCTCCTGCGTGCGGTCACTCACTGTCTGAGTGTACACACACCACCCACACTCCATTTCCTTCTGATCGCTGATTGATTATTGTAATTAGTTAGTTCTACTTACTGTTACTACTTACTCTTACTGTACTAGGAGTCTAGGACACTCAGTCACTGTGTTCATAGGCTACTAGCTCCTGCGTGCGGTCACTCACTGTCTGAGTGTACACACACCACCCACACTCCATTTCCTTCTGATCGCTGATTGATTATTGTAATTAGTTAGTTGTACTTACTGTTACTACTTACTCTTACTGTACTAGGAGTCTAGGACACTCAGTCACTGTGTTCATAGGCTACTAGCTCCTGCGTGCGGTCACTCACTGTCTGAGTGTACACACACCACCCACACTCCATTTCCTTCTGATCGCTGATTGATTATTGTAATTAGTTAGTTCTACTTACTGTTACTACTTACTCTTACTGTACTAGGAGTCTAGGACACTCAGTCACTGTGTTCATAGGCTACTAGCTCCTGCGTGCGGTCACTCACTGTCTGAGTGTACACACACCACCCACACTCCATTTCCTTCTGATCGCTGATTGATTATTGTAATTAGTTAGTTCTACTTACTGTTACTACTTACTCTTACTGTACTAGGAGTCTAGGACACTCAGTCACTGTGTTCATAGGCTACTAGCTCCTGCGTGCGGTCACTCACTGTCTGAGTGTACACACACCACCCACACTCCATTTCCTTCTGATCGCTGATTGATTATTGTAATTAGTTAGTTCTACTTACTGTTACTACTTACTCTTACTGTACTAGGAGTCTAGGACACTCAGTCACTGTGTTCATAGGCTACTAGCTCCTGCGTGCGGTCACTCACTGTCTGAGTGTACACACACCACCCACACTCCATTTCCTTCTGATCGCTGATTGATTATTGTAATTAGTTAGTTCTACTTACTGTTACTACTTACTCTTACTGTACTAGGAGTCTAGGACACTCAGTCACTGTGTTCATAGGCTACTAGCTCCTGCGTGCGTGCACTCACTGTCTGAGTGTACACACACTAAATTTACTTGTGATTACTACTGATTATTGTAACTGCTAGTTGTACTTCCTGACTGTTACTACTTACTTACTGTACTAGGGGACACTCACTCAGTCACCTCACCAACCAACCCACTCCATTAAAGTACCCCACTTTTCACCCGCCCTTTTACAAAACTTTTGTCTATACGCCCAAAACATTTAAGATGTCTGGAAGTGGCAGCCAGCGCGGTTTGGGCAAGGGGAAGGGCAGCAAGGGAATCAGGAGGAGAGGGAGCAGCATTGTGGCAAGCCGCGGCCGCGGGCGCGCCACCATGCACAGTTCCGCAGCAGCAGCAGCAGCGTCAGTGGCTAACATTCCTCCCATAGCCACTGGCCGTGGACGCCTTGGGCGCCGCCCAGCAGGAGCATCTGCAACTCACGCTGCAGAGACACAGCAGCAGCAGCGTGTAGCACCTGCTCCGATTTTCCTCCAGCCGGGTCGGAAACGTCCCATTGAGGAAAAGGATGCAGACACTGTGGTGCAACTCATGACGGAGGATGAGCAGCCCGCCATCAGCTCTGCATCCGAGGCCTCCACCCTCACCACCACCACCACCACCACCCCTGTTCGCAGCAGCCGCCCAGCAGGGTCTGGGGAGGAGGCCAGTTCACCGTCAGTCGCCGACCTCTCATTCAGCACTCTTTTGACCCCAGGCATGATGAGTCAATTGTCTGCTGTTGTTGGCGATTTTGAGGAGGAGATGCTGATGGGCACTTTGGGGGATGAGGGATTGGACAGCAAGACTGTGGCGACAGTCAAGCAGCCCATCCATGCATCAGGAGAGGAGTTTGGGGGGTCATCATCCCAGCAGGACATGTTTGAGGAGGGGGAGGATGATGTTGATGACCCGGTGACAGACAGAGACTGGGTGCCACCACCTCCAGGGGATGTCGTCCTCAGCAGCTCGGAGGAGGAGGAGGATGCGCTTGTGGGCCTTGCAAGGAGGCGCATCATTGCAAGCATTGGCAGCGACCCACAGCCTGCTGGTGTCTCAGGCTCAGCAGCAGCAGCAGCAGCATCAGCCAGTACCACCACCAGCCGCACCCAAGCCCCCCCCCCAACCACCACAGGGAGACAGGCAGCAGCGCTTCCATGCCGTAGGGGGATGTTTCTGTCACCAATCTGGCGCTTTTTCACCATGCCCACTGTGTACAGCAAGTACGCCACTTGCAACCACTGTCAGCGGAAGTTGAGCAGAGGTGCAGACCCCTTAAAGTTCAGCACCAGCTCGCTGATCAGCCACCTTGCGGCTAAACATTTCCACCAGCATGAGGAGTTCCAGAGGCTGAAGGCATCTGGTGCTGGCAGTGGCACCACACCCATCACTGCACAGCCTTCAGCAGCAGCAACAGCAGCCACCCGCCCTCCTGCTCCTCCAGCAGCACCAGCAGGAGTGCGGAAACGCACTGCTCCTCCCCCCTCTGCAACTCCTGCCGCCGACACTGAGGCCTGTTCTGGCAGCCAGTCCTCAGTGGCCTCCTCCGCTGTGTCTGGTGATTCCCGTGTCAGCAAAAGGCCACGCCAGAGCCTTTTGAGCGAGTCCTTCCAGGGGGTGGTTAGGGCTCTGCCTCCCAGCAGCCGTCGCGTGCGGCAGCTGAACGGCTTGCTGGCACGGGCCATGTGCTCCCAACTCCTGCCGTACACGCTCGTGCAGGAGGGGAGCGACATGCGGGCGCTGCTTGCTTGTGCAGCCCCAGACTGGCAGCTCCCCAGCAGACACTTTTTCTCCCGCAAGGCCATTCCAGCACTGCACCGCTTTGTGATGGCCAATGTGGAGCGAGGGCTGGAGCACGCGGTTGGTGAAAGGGTCCACGTCACCATGGACTCCTGGAGCAGCCGCTTCGGGACAGGCCGCTACCTGTCCTTCACTGTCCACTGGGTCAGCTTGGTGGAAGGGGGTGAGGATGGGAGAGCAGCAGCGGGCACAGCAGCAGCAGCAGCAGCAACACAGTGGGTGGTGCCACCCCGCAGGGTCAGGGGAACTGCAGCGGGTTCCTCCGATCCTCTGCCATCCTCCGCCACACCTGGCCAAACCCCCCGCCTCAGCAGCAGCGTGAAGGCCCGCCACTGCCAAGCGCTGCTGCACTTGGTCAGCCTTGGCAAGACCAAGCTGACGGCAGCCCACGTGTTGGCCAAACTCCAGGAGCAGGAGAGGATTTGGCTGACCCCCAGAGGCCTCAGAGTCGGAGAGGTGGTGTCCGACAATGGGGCCAATCTGGTTGCTGCCATAGACAGGGGAAACCTGACCCACATCCCCTGTCTTGCCCACGTGCTGAACCTGGTGGTGCAGAAGTTCCTGCGCACCTACCAGGGGATGGGCGAACTGCTGGAAACGGCAAGGAATGTTGTGCGTCACTTCCGGCGCTCGGCTGCAGCCTGTGCGAGCCTGGAAGACGTGCAAAAGGAGCTGGATCTGCCACGCCATCGGCTGATCATTGACGTTCCGACTCGCTGGAACTCCACCCTGGCGATGTTGGAGCGTATGGTTGAACAGAGGCACGCTGTCAACCAGTACCTTGCCCTGGCCACTGTTTCCGCAGCTCGGAGAAGGGACAAGACCAGCAACATCCCGTCCATCGTCCCCGATGATGACTGGAGGCACATGCAGCAGGTGTGCTTTGTGCTGGCTCCCTTCCTGCAGGCCACAAACATGGTGAGCAGGGACCATGCTATGGTCTGCGAGTGGGTGCCCCTGGTTTCTCTGCTGAACAGGGCCCTCGATGGTTTGCTGGAACAGGGAGCGGCAGCCTTGGACCAGCAGGAGCGGCAACCAGCTGCGCAGTCCACCTCTGAGGGGGAGGAGGAGGAGGACTTGGTGGAGGTCCCTGACCTGGCTGCTGATGAGGGGGATCAGCACAGCGCAGCTGAGTTGGTGCGGGGGTGGAGAGAGGATGAGGCGGCAGAGGAGGAGGATGAGGACAGCACTGACGTCGATGTGCCAGCAGACGTGGCCCGCCTCTTCCCAATGGCAGCGCACATGCTGGCGTGCCTGCGCAGGGACCCCAGGGTGATCCAGATGAAGCAGAGGGAGGACATCTGGATCAGCATGATGTTGGACCCACGCCTCAAGGGGAAGTTGAGCCAGTTCCTGCCGCCTGCAGGAGGAGACCCAGCGCAACAAATAAGGAGCTTGCAGCAGGCCCTTGTTGAGCGCTTGGAGGAAGCCTTCCCCCAGCCTTCCACCCCCACTGTCCAGCAGCCAGCACAGAGGCAGCAGCAGGTGCCTGCATCCAGCAGCAGCAAGCGCCCCACAGACCTGCTGTCTCTCAGCCACGAGCTCTACAGGACTGTAGAGGCTCCGGCAGCAGTGACTAGAGAGGAGATGCATGCAGCAGCATCCTCCTCCGGTCACAGGCAGCGCCTGACCCGCATGGTGGCTGACTACATGGGGTCGTACAGCGGGCTTGACAGCGATGCCCCTGTTGATCCCATGGAGTATTGGGTCAAGCGCATGGAGATCTGGAGCGAGCTAGCGCAGTACGCCCTGGAAGTGCTGTCCTGCCCCCCTTCCAGCGTGCTGTCCGAGCGCTGCTTCAGTGCAGCTGGTGGCGTGGTCACCGAGAAACGCTCACGTCTGTCTCACAAGTCTGTGGACAGACTGACGTTTCTCAAGATGAACCAGGCGTGGGTGGAAGGCGAGTTCCTGGCCCCTGTTGTCGGCGAGAGGGGGACATGAACTGGCTGCCGGAACCATCGTTAATGTGCCTTACCACCCTTTACCACCTCCTGGCTCCTGCTCACTAAGCCAGCCTGGTTCACTTTGACTATTACGTCGCCTGCAGCCACACATTTTACACCTACAGTGGGCTGCTGTGTACTGCCCTTCTGCTGTCTGTCTGTGTTTCCCACTGCCAGGGTACACAGAATGACCTTCTTCTGCTGCCACTCTGCCACCAGCTATTACGTCAAACAATAGCTATATTGGTTGCAAAACCGAAACCAAACAAACCATTAAAAAAAAAAAAGGTTTAATTTTTCTGAGGTGCCCGGGTTGAAAACTGTGTTGTCCCAGTTGTGTATTGGACACAATGTGGGCTGCACGACCGCTGTCTGGGACCTCCTGTTGTGTTTATTTACGGCCCTGGTATCACCGCTAGGTACCAGGGCTATTATGTCACGCTGCCTACCTGCTGCCACACTCACACTACTCCTCCATTCCTCCTGCTGCTGCTGTCTGTCTGTGTTTCCCACTGCCAGGGTACACAGAATTACCTTCTGCTGCCACACTGCCACCAGCTATTACGTCAAACAATAGCTGCTCACATAATTACTCTCCTCCATTCCTCCTCCTGCTGCTGCTGCTGTCTGTCTGTGTTTCCCACCGCCAGGGTACACAGATTTACCTTCTGCTGCCACTCTGCCACCAGCTATTACGTCAAAAAATAGCTATATATCTGTGTAATTGGTTGTAAAACCAAAACTACAAAACCATTACAAAAAAAGGTTTAATTTTTCTGAGGTGCCCGGGTTGAAAACTGTGTTGTCCCAGTTGTGTATTGGACACAATGTGGGCTGCACGACCGCTGTCTGGGACCTCCTGTTGTGTTTATTTACAGCCATGGTATCACCGCTAGGTACCAGGGCTATTATGTCACGCTGCCTGCCTCATTGACTGCATGCTGCCACACACTCATCCTCCTCCTCCTGCTGCTAAATTTACCTCCTGCTGTCTGTGTGTTTCCACTGCCAGGGAGCACATACAATGGCGCTTCCAACATGCGTGCGCCACCAGCTATTTGTTGTTACGCTCAAAAATAGCTGCATTTCTTTAAAAAAAAAAAAATGAAAAGAGAAATAAGTGACGAAGAAGACGATATAGAAGAAGATGAAGAAGAAGAAGAAGATGAAGAAGATGAAGAAGAAGATGAAGAAGATGAAGAAGAAGATGAAGAAGATGAAGAAGAAGATGAAGAAGAAGATGAAGAAGATGAAGAAGAAGATGAAGAAGAAGAAGAAGAAGAAGAAGAAGATGAAGAAGATGAAGATGAAGAAGATGAAGAAGAAGATGAAGAAGATGAAGATGAAGAAGATGAAGAAGATGAAGAAGAAGATGAAGAAGATGAAGATGAAGATGAAGAAGATGAAGAAGAAGATGAAGAAGATGAAGAAGAAGAAGAAGAAGAAGAAGAAGAAGAAGAAGAAGAAGAAGAAGAAGATGAAGAAGATGAAGATGAAGATGAAGAAGATGAAGAAGATGAAGAAGAAGATGAAGAAGAAGAAGAAGAAGAAGAAGATGAAGAAGATGAAGATGAAGAAGATGAAGATGAAGAAGATGAAGAAGAAGATGAAGAAGATGAAGATGAAGAAGATGAAGAAGATGAAGAAGAAGATGAAGAAGATGAAGATGAAGAAGATGAAGAAGAAGATGAAGAAGATGAAGAAGAAGATGAAGAAGAAGAAGAAGAAGAAGAAGAAGAAGAAGAAGAAGAAGAAGATGAAGAAGATGAAGATGAAGAAGATGAAGAAGAAGATGAAGAAGATGAAGATGAAGAAGATGAAGAAGATGAAGAAGAAGATGAAGAAGATGAAGATGAAGAAGATGAAGAAGAAGATGAAGAAGATGAAGAAGAAGATGAAGAAGAAGAAGAAGAAGAAGATGAAGAAGATGAAGATGAAGAAGATGAAGAAGAAGATGAAGAAGATGAAGATGAAGAAGATGAAGAAGATGAAGAAGAAGATGAAGAAGATGAAGATGAAGAAGATGAAGAAGATGAAGATGAAGAAGATGAAGATGAAGAAGATGAAGAAGAAGAAGAAGAAGATGAAGAAGAAGAAGAAGATATAGAAGAAGAAGAAGAAGATATAGAAGATAAAGAAGAAGAAGAAGAAGAAGTATATACAGTACTGAACAAAATTCTGGACACAACTTCTCTTTTCACCTTTTTTTTTTTTTAAAGGAACATCCCCACATAATCACTTGCTGTTGTCACTTGGAAAAAAATATGTTTCTTGCATCATTAACCCTCAAAACAAGTGTTGGGAAGCTATTTAAGGCCAATTCGAATAGTCAGCTCGAATAGTTAGCTCGAATACCGACTCAAATAGTGAGCTCGAAGTCCGAGGTCGAATCGAATAGTAAAAATTATTCGACTCGAATATTCGACTGACCTCGAATAATTTACTATTCGAATTCGACCAAACTCGAATTTTAAAAAGGGGTATTTGAGCATCACTAGTGCCAGCATGCTCCTGGCAGACGTTACACCTGTTGCTGCTACATTGCCCTGCTCCTGCTGCCTTTTCTGCTCCCGCCGCCAGGGTGCCACAGGCCACTGCTGCTGTGCTGATACCACCTATATTTAACCCAAAACACAATTGCTGCATAATTTTTTGGAGGTGTCTGGGCTGAAAACTGCCATGTCCCAGTTATGCGGTTGGACTTTGGACACAATGTGGGCTGCACGACCGCTGTCTGGAACCTAGTCCTGATGTTAATTTACAGCCATTTTTTTTGGGGGGGGGGGGGGGATTTTAAGTCCCCACATCATCAATTAGTGTTTCCCTTTTAAAAAAAATGATGCTACATGCCTCATTTACCATAAAAAAATGTTTTAAAAGCAATTTAAAGGCCACTTCCATTTTTTCTATCCAGATATCCGAATCCGCCCGGATACCCCGGATACTGAGGTCGGATATCCGATATTTCAGATGTTAAAAAAAATAAGATCGCAAAGCGGAACTGGTTCAAACTTTGCTAAGTCCATGTTAAAGCGGACCTGAACTCAGAAATTCCTCTCTGCTCTAAAAGATAAGCAACAGCATAAAAACATTTCTTTGTTACAGCTGATACAAATCCTGCAATAAATCTGCAGTGTCTCTACTTCCTTCTTTCATGGAAGCAGACAAAGGGTTAACATCCTGTGTTTACAGATTAGCTGATCTGCCATAGCAGATGAAATTCCTGAGCTGACAAAGCTGAGAGATCAAATTACAATGGTGATTAGTCACATATGAGGGGAAATTAGATGGGCTAAACTCTCTAAATACATACAGGGTACATTTCTCTAGGTTTTCCTTCTGTCCTGTGCAAGAGTTCAGGTACACTATAACCACTTTACCCCCACCCGTACGAATTTCTCCGTCCCTTTTTCTATCCTTTTACCACCAGGGACTCTCCGTACTTCCCGCGCTCCCGCCGCTGCCCGCGCTCCCGCTCGCTTATGCGCGCACTCCCGCTCGCATGCACGCCGCCGCCCGCTTGCCCGGAGATCAATGAATGGGAAAATCCATTCCCGTTCGTTGACCTAAGCCCCCGCAATGATCCGCTGCTTCTACGAGAAGCAGCGATCATTGTGAAGAAAAAAAAAGTTCCCAGCCTCTTTGTACTTCCTGCAAGCGTCCTTCCGGATGCTTGCAGGTCACATAAATAAAATGTTACTGTGGCCATCTTGTGGCCAAATAGTAAAACTACACCCTAAAGCATTTTACATATACAAATACACTACTTTTACACAAAAAATTAACTCATTGCCTCCCACACTCCCCAATTTTTTATTTTTTTTTTGTAATTAAAAAAAAAATAAAAAAAATTTACAATAAAAAAAAAATACATAAATAGTTACCTTAGGGACTGAACTTTTTAAATATTTATGTCAGGAAGGTACAACACTGTTACTTTATAAACTATGGGCTTGTAATTAGGGATGGACGCAAAACTGAAAAAAAATGCAACTTTATTTCCAAATAAAATATTGGCGCCAAACATTGTGATAGGGACATAATTTAAACGGTTTTATAACCGGGACAAATAAACTTCATGGGTTTTAATTACAGTAGCATGTATTATTTAAAAACTATAATGGCCGAAAACTGAAAAATAATAATTTTTTCCCACATTTTTCCTATTTTCCCATTAAAACATATTTAGAATAAAATAATTCTTGCCATAATGTCCCACCTAAAGAAAGCCTAATTGGTGGCGGAAAAAACAAGATATAGTTCATTTCATTGTGATAAGTAATGATAAAGTTATAGACAAATGAATGGAAGGAGCGCTGAAAGGTGAAAATTGCTCTGGTGCTCAAGGGGTAAAACCCCTCAGTTGTGAAGTGGTTAATCTGGAACTGTAGTGAAAATAACGTTATTAATATAATAGCTTATTTTTTTCCAATATTCATTTATAAAATGATTTAGTCAGTATTTGACCATTGTACTGTAGAAACTTTTCTTCCCCCTGATTTACATGCTGAAACTTATCACTGGTGTCGACCTTTTTAGTCCTGTCAGGTGCAGCTCTGTGGAATGTTTGTTTACTGATAGTTCTGAAGCCAGCATAAAATATACCTGGTCTCCCAGAATGCTCTGGGAGGAGAATTCCTCATAGCTAAACAGCTTCGGCTAAACATCACTGGAGGGGGAGGGGCCACATACCAATATACAGCAATGTTTAGACACAGAAAGTGTTTCTGATGCTGAAACCGGGAAAATTACCATAAAAGTGGGTATCCTGAATAATTTACTGCATTCTACAGGGTGGGCAATTTATATGGATACACCTTAATAAAATGGGAATGGATGGTGAAATTAACTTCCTGTTTGTGGCACATTAGTATATATGTGAGGGGGGGAAACTTTTTGAAGTTGGCCATTTTGAAGTCAATCCAACTTTTGTTTTTTCAATGGGAAGAAGGTCATGTGACACATCAAACTTATTAGGAATTTCACAAGAAAAACAATGGTGTGCTTGGTTTTCAGGTAACTTTATTCTTTCATGAGTTATTTGCAAGTTTCTGACCACTTATAAAATGTGTGCAATGTGCTGCCCATTGTGTTGGATTGTCAATGCAACCCTCTTCTCCCACTCTTCACACACTGATAGCAACACCGCAGGAGAAATGCTAGCACAGGCTTCCAGTATCTGTACCCTCTTCTCCCGCTCCTCACACACTGATAGCAACACCGCAGGAGAAATGCTAGCACAGGCTTCCAGTATCTGTACCCTCTTCTCCCGCTCCTCACACACTGATAGCAACACCGCAGAAGAAATGCCAGCACAGGCTTCCAGTATCTGTACCCTCTTCTCCCGCTCCTCACACACTGATAGCAACACTGCAGGAGAAATGCCAGCACAGGCTTCCAGTATCTGTACTCTCTTCTCCCACTCCTCACACACTGATAGCAACACCGCAGGAGAAATGCCAGCACAGGCTTCCAGTATCTGTACCCTCTTCTCCCGCTCCTCACACACTGATAGCAACACTGCAGGAGAAATGCCAGCACAGGCTTCCAGTATCTGTACTCTCTTCTCCCACTCCTCACACACTGATAGCAACACTGCAGGAGAAATGCTAGCACAGGCTTCCAGTATCTGTACTCTCTTCTCCTACTCTTCACACACTGATAGCAACACCGCAGGAGAAATGCTAGCACAGGCTTCCAGTATCCGTAGTTCCAGGTGCTGCACATCTTGTATCGTCACAGCATAGACAATTGCCTTCAGATGACCCCAAAGATAAAAGTCTAAGGGGGTCAGATCGGGAGACCTCGGGGGCCAGTCAACTGGCCCATGATGACCAATCCACTTTCCAGGAAACTGTTCATCTAGGAATGCTCGGACCTGACACCCATAATGTGGTGGTGCACCATCTTGCTGGAAACACTCAGGGAACGTGCCAGCTTCAGTGCATAAAGAGGGAAACACATCATCATGTAGCAATTTCACATATCCAGTGGCCTTGAGGTTTCCATTGATGAAGAATGGCCCCACTACCTTTGTACCCCATATACCACACCATACCATCAATATTTTTTTGTTCCAACAGTCTTGGAGGGATCTATCCAATGTGGGTTAGTATCAGACCAATAGTGGTGGTTTTGTTTAACTTCACCATTCACAAAAAAAGTTTGCCTCATCACTGAACAAAATCTTCTGCGTAACGGCCAATAACGGCCCCACTTAGCCAGAGATTCAGCGGTCTGAGAAGTGCTCCCTAAGTGGGTAAGCAGGAGAATATTATCAGCAATAGTCTTTTCAGAGAGTACCAGCACATGGGGTCCCTTTCAGAAACAGCCTGGCATGAACCGCGGGCACTTTTGTTCCCTCGTCTGGTGCAATCTGCAGTGTTTTCCGCGGAGGGCACCGTGACATCGGCTGATAATACACAGAAATGGTTCCAGGTTTCTTTCATTCCCCACAAAAGGAAATAGAGAGATTCTTCTTTCAGAATGGCGCTAGAATTAAATCTGGATCAAAGTCCAGCCACTTAGCACTCACCGCCACGAGGACTCCCGTGCCAGATGCTGCAGCCTCTCTTCAATTCAACGAGACATAAATACCCGCAATTAGGAAACACCGACACGCGACGCCCGCAGAGACGGCTGTCCAAGCCAGACAAAAGGCGCAGAGGTTGTTTGAAATCAGCTTAAAAGTGGCATTATTCAGCTTAAAACGGCATTCTCCTGACGGAGAACTGTTCACGTCTGAAAGGGATAGACAGGAAGGACTTCTGTCGTTCTCTGAGAGATAAAGGAAAGTATTTGAATTGGGGATTGCTTTGCATCCAGTCAATAGAGGGGTGTTTCTAGTCTTTTTGTTACTCTAGGCAAGAAGACCCCTCCTAAAAAAAAAACCTACACACTAGAGAATATAAACCATGTGCCATATAATGTGGATGCATAATACAGGGAGGGGGGCTGCAAAGGTTCTCGGCAGAGAGAGTTAGGGCATCAATGTTGTAGGGAAGGCCTTTGTAAAGTGGGCTAGTTTGAAGGCGCTGAAGGAGGGGGAAAGCTTGATGGGCAATGGGAGAGAGCTCACATAGGATGGGGGCAGCTCTAGGGAAGTCCTGTAGTTGGACATGCGAGTGCAAGATCTGTGGTGTGGTGAGGAGGAGGTCATTGGATGAGTGAAGTGGGTGGTCAGGTGTGTATCTGGTGACCAGGTCAGAGATGTAGGTCAGGCAGGAAGCGGCCCTGGAGCCAATGGGGATTTGCATAGTGGAGTTGTAGAGGGAGCGGTGGGAGGATTAGATGAGTCTGGCTGCTGCGTTCATGATGGAGTGTAGGGGGGATATGCAGTTCAGAGGGAGGCCTGACAGGAGGATGTTGCAGTAGTCCAGGCGGGACATGATGAGGGCATGGACAAGGAGTTTGGCAGTGCCCGGGGTCAAGAAGGGCCAGATCTTGGAGATGTTGCGTAAATGGAGATTGCAGGCCCTAGCAATGGTTTGGATGTGGGGGGTGAAGGAGCGGCCTGAGTCCAGGGTGACACCCAGGCAGCGGGCTTGTGTGGTTGGGTAAATAATTGTACTATTGACAGTGACATAGATATCCATGGGACAGGGGCGTAGCAATTGGGGGTGCAGAGGTTGTGACTGCATCAGGGCCCTCCCTCAACTGTAGTATTAGCTCTCTATTGGTCCTGTGCTCATAATAATCCCTTCTATAGATGCTTTGAATCGTGGTAATCATTAACAAACGGTTCCCCATGCCCTTCTTGCACCTCTGACACTAGTTGCCAATGGCAGGTTTTGGTGTGCCGTATCAATTGCAATGTATAGAGTGCTCGGGGAGCCCACTGTAAAACTTGCATCGGGGCCCACAGCTCCTTAGCTACGCCACTGCCATGGGGGGTGAGATTGCACGGGGCAGGACAATTAGGAGTCCAGGATTTCCCTGGCTTAACTTCAGGAACCTGGCTGACATCCAGTATGAGATGGTTGAGATGAGCGCGATGGCTGCTGACGCACAACCAAGGTTGCGCACCGCCGGCAAGCACCTGCACATTACTTTCCTCGGGGACCAGGAAGTAGCTGCAAGCAACTAACAGTTCTTCACGGGGCAGGCAAACTATTCATCCACAGTGAGAGGGTAGGGAGGTTCCAGCATTTCAGCACTGTCTGGAATCCTCACAGTCCAGGCCACACCCTGGAAGAGAGAGAGAAATGAGAGGGATAAGAGTGTGTATGCATGCAGGGCACCTTCTAGGCTAAATTGCTCCCGGGGTGAGGGTGTTAATATTGCCCCCAGTATAGGTTAGCTAGGTATAGGTGCCCCAGTATAGGTTAGCTAGGTATAGGTGCCCCAGTATAGGTTAGCCAGGTATAGGTGCCCCAGTATAGGTTAGCCAGGTATAGGTGCCCCAGTATAGGTTAGCCAGGTATAGGTGCCCCAGTATAGGTTAGCTAGGTATAGGTGACCCAGTATAAGTTGGCCAGGTATAAGTATTATAATCGAATATATAAAAGAGATGATTAGCAATGGACACTGATCAAGTAGATATACGGCACATCCTGCACAGAGAACATTCTGTATCTCCAGCTGACGTTGGGGGCGAGATGAAAACGTTGCTCAGATCGCGCCTGCGGACCGTAGAAAAGAAGATTTATGGGGTTTTCACGCTGAATGAAAATAAGACAATTAACACCGCAATTTGTATTCCAACTGGCAAAAGAAGACGGCTGTAAATTGTGCAAATAAATGTTACAGCAGATTGCGTTTTTTTTCTAGGTGAATTTACGTCTCTGGCCTGGTTTATGGGAAATCCATGGCCTGACAGCACTGCTCGCGGCGAACTCTTGCTACACCTCTGTGCTCTACACCTCAGCATGAATCTCAGCGGTGGAGGACGGCTCTGGCAGCGGCCAGCAAGCCTATCATAGTCACATGATCTTAGAGGATGGCTCTGGCAGCGGCCAGAAAGCCTATCATAGTCACATGATCTTAGAGGATGGCTCTGGCAGCAGCCTGCAAGCCTGGCATGGTCACATGATTTTATGCCATGGCATGAAGACAGTCAACTGTAGACCGAATTTGTGAGATAAACTGAAAAGTTGCAGTATATTTACACACTGAAATAGTTTGTTTTACTACAATTCTTGAATTAAAGAGAAACTGAGGTGGTTTCTAAGAATGATATCCGCACACAGAGGCTGGGTCTGCCTATACAGCCCAGCCTCTAGTGCTATGTAGTGTTCCCCCAGGCCCCCCCTGCGCTCTGCTGGCCCCCATGAATCACACCCATGCTGTCGGCACACAGCAGGCTCTGTTTACCTATGTAGTGTCAGTCTCCAGAAAATTGTAATGTGGGCAGCAGTCACCAGAAAATCGTAATGTGGGCAGCAGTTACCAGAAAATCGCAATGTGGGCAGCAGTTACCAGAAAATCGTAATGTGGGCAGCAGTCACCAGAAAATCGCAATGTGGGGAGCAGTCACCTGAAAATCACAATGTGGGCAGCAGTTACCAGAAAATCGTAATGTGGGCAGCAGTGACCAGAAAATCGCAATGTGGGCAGCAGTCACCTGAAAATCACAATGTGGGCAGCAGTCACCTGAAAATCACAATGTGGGCAGCAGTTACCAGAAAATCGTAATGTGGGCAGCAGACACCTGAAAATCACAATGTGGACAGCAGTCACCAGAAAATCGTAATGTGGGCAGCAGACACCTGAAAATCACAATGTGGGCAGCAGTCACGTGAAAATCACAATGTGGGCAGCAGTCACGTGAAAATCACAATGTGGGCAGCAGACACCTGAAAATCGCAATGTGGGCAGCAGTCACCAGAAAATCGCAATGTGGGCAGCAGTCAACAGAAAATCGTAATGTGGGCAGCAGTCACCAGAAAATCGTAATGTGGGCAGCAGTTACCAGAAAATCGTAATGTGGGCAGCAGGCACCAGAAAAATCGCAATGTGGGCAGCAGTCACCTGAAAATCACAATGTGGGCAGCAGTTACCAGAAAATCGTAATGTGGGCAGCAGTTACCAGAAAATCGTAATGTGGGCAGCAGTCACCAGAAAATCACAATGTGGGCAGCAGTCACCTGAAAATCACAATGTGGGCAGCAGTTAACAGAAAATCGTAATGTGGGCAGCAGACACCTGAAAATCACAATGTGGGCAGCAGTTACCAGAAAATCGTAATGTGGGCAGCAGACACCTGAAAATCACAATGTGGGCAACAGTCACCAGAAAATCGTAATGTGGGCAGCAGTCACCAGAAAATCGTAATGTGGGCAGCAGACACCTGAAAATCACAATGTGGGCAGCAGTCACGTGAAAATCACAATGTGGGCAGCAGTTACCAGAAAATCGCAATGTGGGCAGCAGACACCTGAAAATCGCAATGTGGGCAGCAGTCACCAGAAAATCGCAATGTGGGCAGTAGCCCACCAGAAAATCGTAATGTGGGCAGCAGTCACCAGAAAATCGTAATGTGGGCAGCAGTTACCAGAAAATCGTAATGAGGGCAGCAGGCACCAGAAAATCGTAATGTGGGCAGCAGTCACCAGAAAATCGTAATGTGGGCAGCAGTTACCAGAAAATAGTAATGTGGGCAGCAGTTACCAGAAAATCGCAATGTGGGCAGCAGTCACCTGAAAATCACAATGTGGGCAGCAGTTACCAGAAAATCGTAATGTGGGCAGCAGACACCTGAAAATCACAATGTGGGCAGCAGTCACCAGAAAATCGTAATGTGGGCAGAAGACACCTGAAAATCACAATGTGGGCAGCAGTCACCAGAAAATCGTAATGTGGGCAGCAGTCACCAGAAAATCGTAATGTAGGCAGCAGACACCTGAAAATCACAATGTGGGCAGCAGTCACGTGAAAATCACAATGTAGGCAGCAGTTACCAGAGAATCGCAATGTGGGCAGCAGACACCTGAAAATCACAATGTTGGCAGCAGTCACCAGAAAATCGCAATGTGGGCAGCAGTCACCAGAAAATCGTAATGTGGGCAGCAGTCACCAGAAAATCGTAATGTGGGCAGCAGTCACCAGAAAATCGTAATGTGGGCAGCAGGCACCAGAAAATGGTAATGTGGGCAGCAGTTACCAAAAAATCGTAATGTGGGCAGCAGGCACCAGAAAATCGCAATATGGGCAGCAGTTACCAGAAAATCGTAATGTGGGCAGCAGACACCTGAAAATCACAATGTGGGCAGCAGTCACCAGAAAATCGTAATGTGGGCAGCAGACACCTGAAAATCACAATTTGGGCAGCAGTTACCAGAAAATCGTAATGTAGGCAGCAGACACCTGAAAATCACAATGTGGGCAGCAGTCACCAGAAAATCGTAATGTGGGGAGCAGACACCTGAAAATCACAATGTGGGCAGCAGTCACCAGAAAATCGTAATGTGGGCAGCAGACACCTGAAAATCACAATGTGGGCAGCAGTCACGTGAAAATCGTAATGTGGGCAGCAGTCACCAGAAAATCGTAATGTGGGCAGCAGTCACGTGAAAATCACAATGTGGGCAGCAGTTACCAGAATCGTAATGTGGACAGCAGACACCTGAAAATCACAATGTGGGCAGCAGTTACCAGAAAATCGTAATGTGGGCAGCAGTCACGTGAAAATCACAATGTGGGCAGCAGTGACCAGAAAATCGTAATGTGGGCAGCAGTCACGTGAAAATCACAATGTGGGCAGCAGTGACCAGAAAATCGTAATGTGGGCAGCAGACACCTGAAAATCGTAATGTGGGCAGCAGTCACCAGAAAATCGTAATGTGGGCAGCAGTTACCAGAAAATCGTAATGTGGGCAGCAGGCACCAGAAAATCGCAATGTGGGCAGCAGTTACAAGAAAATCGTAATGTGGGCAGCAGTCACCAGAAAATCGTAATGTGGGCAGCAGTTACCAGAAAATCGTAATGTGGGCAGCAGTCACCAGAAAATCGCAATGTGGGCACTGGGCAGCAGTCACCTGAAAATCACAATGTGGGCAGCAGTTAGCAGAAAATCGTAATGTGGGCAGCAGACACCTGAAAATCACAATGTGGGCAGCAGTTAGCAGAAAATCGTAATGTGGGCAGCAGACTCCTGAAAATCACAATGTGGGCAGCAGTTAGCAGAAAATCGTAATGTGGGCAGCAGACACCTGAAAATCACAATGTGGGCAGCAGTCACCAGAAAATCGTAATGTGGGCAGCAGTCACCAGAAAATCGTAAAGTGGGCAGCAGACACCTGAAAATCCCAATGTGGGCAGCAGTCACGTGAAAATCGTAATGTGGGCAGCAGTTACCAGAAAATCGTAATGTGGGCAGCAGTCACCAGAAAATTGTAATGTGGGCAGCAGACACCTGAAAATCACAATGTGGGCAGCAGTGACCAGAAAATCGTAATGTGGGCAGCAGTCACCTGAAAATCGTAATGTGGGCAGCAGTCACGTGAAAATCACAATGTGGGCAGCAGTTACCAGAATCGTAATGTGGACAGCAGACACCTGAAAATCACAATGTAGGCAGCAGTTACCAGAAAATCGTAGTGTGGGCAGCAGTCACGTGAAAATCACAATGTGGGCAGCAGTGACCAGAAAATCGTAATGTGGGCAGCAGTCACGTGAAAATCACAATGTGGGCAGCAGTGACCAAAAAATCGTAATGTGGGCAGCAGTCACCTGAAAATTACAATGTGGGCAGCAGACACCTGAAAATCATAATGTGGGCAGCAGTTACCAGAATTGCAATGTGGGCAGCAGTGACCAGAAAATCGCAATATGGGCAGCAGTGGCCAGAAAATTGTAATGTGGGCAGCAGACACCTGAAAATCATAATGTGGGCAGCAGACCCCTGAAAATCTCAATGTGAGCAGCAGTTACAAGAAAATCGTAATGTGGGCAGCAGTCACGTGAAAAATCACAATGTGGGCAGCAGTTACCAGAATAGTAATGTGGACAGCAGACACCTGAAAATCACAATGTGGGCAGCAGTTACCAGAAAATTGTAATGTGGGCAGCAGGCACCTGAAAATCACAATGTGGGCAACAGTCACCAGAAAATCGTAATGTGGGCAGCAGTTACCATAAAATTGTAATGTGGGCAGCAGTCACGTGAAAATCATAATGTGGGCAGCAGTTACCAGAAAATCGTAATGTGGGCAGCAGTCACGTGAAAATCACAATGTGGGCAGCAGTTACCAGAATAGTAATGTGGACAGCAGACACCTGAAAATCACAATGTGGGCAGCAGTTACCAGAAAATAGCAATGTGGGCAGCAGTGACCATAAAATCATAATGTGGGCAGCAGTTACCAGAAAATCGTAATGTGGGCAGCAGTCACCTGAAAATCACAATGTGGGCAGCAGTTAGCAGAAAATCGTAATGTGGGCAGCAGACACCTGAAAATCACAATGTGGGCAGCAGTTAGCAGAAAATCGTAATGTGGGCAGCAGACACCTGAAAATCATAATGTGGGCAGCAGTTAGCAGAAAATCGTAATGTGGGCAGCAGACACCTGAAAATCACAATGTGGGCAGCAGTCACGTGAAAATCGTAATGTGGGCAGCAGTCACCAGAAAATCGTAATGTGGGCAGCAGTGACCAGAATAGTAATGTGGACAGCAGACACCTGAAAATCACAATGTGGGCAGCAGTAACCAGAAAATTGTAATGTGGGCAGCAGACACCTGAAAATCACAATGTAGGCAGCAGACACCAGAAAAAAAAAATGCACTTGTGAAAAAAAACAATTCACTTAACTGACAGAAGTCTTCTCCTCTCCTGACATCTGGCTCGCAGCTCCCCGAGTCCTCCTGCAGCACATCTCCCGCGCTGACAGGCAGAGTGCAGGGCTACGGCAAGATGGCTGCCGAAGCCCTGTACTAGAGACACAAATAGTCTCCAGTGTAGGGCTTCGGCAGCCATCTTGCCGTAGCCCTGCTCTGCCTCCCGGTAGAGATGGGAAGTTCGGATCTTTTCAACGATCCGGATGATTCGAATCGGATCATTGAAAAGATCCGGAGGAGGGAGAGCAGAGGGCAGAAATGTTTGCACACAATACCCACATGCTGCAATCATATGCTTTATATATATTTTACCTATATGTCCATCTGTGTACTTTGAATGTAAAGTAGCACAGTGAAAGAAAGCATTCTCCAAAGCATTCCCAGAAGTAAAGTGCAGCTGTTTAGTGCCGAGTGCAGGAGGATCATATTGCCCTGCAATCACAGTGCCTGCAAAGTTACTGAGCTGTGCTGAGCTGAGCCAAAAGCTTCCAATGTGTTCACTGCACAACTGCGGAACAGACAGCCTATAATGGGCAGCACGTTATAGCCAGTACTGTGCTCTACACATATCTGGCAGTGGCACCCATGTCCCCTCTCTCTCATCTACCTGTCTCCGTGTGCAAGGCTGGCTCCCCTCCAACAGAGCGATCCATCTCTGCTCTGCTTCCAAGACTCTGCTGCCTGCTGAGAGGGGGCGTGTTGCTCCTGGCCCCGCCCCTTTTGCGATCCGAATCACTCATTTTGATGATTCGGATGATTCGACTCACAAAAGAGATTCGGATCGAAGGGTCCCGCAATTGAGAGGGCGTCAGCGCTCCCCCCCACACACGGCTGGTGGGCCCCGGGCCCCCCTGCGGCCTATGGGGATCCCGGCGCACACATATGAGCAGGCGGCAGCTGCACTATAACAGTGGCTGCCGCTGCTCAAATTCAGGAGGCAATTCCGGTCTAGGTGCGAGGGGGTGGCTCCAGACACCCGGAACACCCCCTTCTGTGCGCCATTGAGGGTAGGGACGCAGGCGGGGACCGGAGCTATGCAGGAGGCGGGGGGATCGGCGAGACTGACACTACATAGGTAAACACAGCCAGCTGCGACATGCTGCGTGTCGACAGCGTAGCTGTGATTTATGGGTGCATAGCAGAGTGCAGGGGGGGGGGGGCTGGGGGGACACTACATAGCAACAGAGGCTGGGCTGTATAGGCAGACCCAGCCTCTGTGTGCGGAAATCATTCTTAGACCCCCACCTCAGTTTCTCTTTAAGTGTGTAGGACAGATAATTCATAGAACTTTAGTAGCAAAGAAAAGTCTCATATTTTTATAGATATATATACTGTATATACTGTATGTATATTTTTTTATTATTATTATTTTTCAGTTATATAGCTTTTTTATAACATGGCAACATTCCAATATTTGCAGTTTACAAACTGTACTCTGTATTTCAAACTACTCAAAATGTCACCATGTGATAAATGTCAGAATGCAAATCAGGGAGGGGAAAGCTTGTACAATGGGTAAACGCTGACTAAATCATTTGTACATAATATTGTAAACTTGCACTTTTTGAATTACATTATTTTCACTGGAGTTCCACTTTAACTCTTCCTGTACCGGAAACAGAGGTGGGACAAGGTCCTCCAGCACCCAAGGCTGAGACGCCAAAGTACGCCCCTCCATCCCTCCCACCCCAGCCGTCACACACTGATTGCTATTAGACTAAGAGGCGCCACAGGGCCCCCAACACCTTAATATCTAGTTATCTGCAGTCACTGCTATGTATCCCCTTTTCTTATTTCTTTCTGCTTCAAACACAATTAGGAATGACAGCTGAATGAATTGTGCGCCCCCTCCTACACTGCGCCCTGAGGCTGGAGCCTCTCCAGCCTATGCCTCGGCATCGGCCCTGACCGGAAACAATATGAGACTCATATCTGTGCTGCTAATGTTCTATTTCTTAGCTGTACTACACACAGAAATCATTATATCATACGTTTATTTTCACTTCAGATTCCCTTGAATTTGGACCTGAACTCTTGCACAAGACAGAAGGAAAACAGAGAGAAATGCAACCTGTATGGATTTAGACCAGAGGTGCCCACACTTTTTCGGCTTGTGAGCTACTTTTTTAATATTAGCAAAATGATCTACGTAACCTATGTACAATTTTAGAAGCACACTTGTATATACAGAATGGAAAATGTAGTGTGGTCGGGATCTACCATGAAGCCCTTTGTGATCTACCGGCAGATCGTGATCTACTCAATGGGCACCCCTGATTTAGACAGTTTAGCCTGCCTAATTCCACCTCCTCTGTGACTAATCACCACTGTAATTTAATCTCTCAGTTGTGTCAGCTGGGTGCCACAGCAGAGCAGCTAATTTGTAAACACAGGATGTTAACCCTATGAAGCAGACACACTGCAGATTTTTTGCAGGCAGCCTATCGGGCCAATCAAAGTGTGGGCATCACATCCTTCAAATCCACATGACTTGTTGGGGCTGAGGGTGGGCTTATAGTTGCGGCCTGTACTTTCCAGGGAGTGTGCGTAAGTTAACAGCGCACACTACTCAGTACTTCCTGCTCGTAGCGTGTGCTGGGGATTTTTTAAGTCGTGCTGCTCAAACTAAGCTGCGCTGCTTTAGCAGCACTGCTTAGTGAATCAAGCCCTTTGGGTGTTTTTTTTCATTGCTGTTCAATCGGTGAAGATTTCTGCATAGAGTTTTTACTAGTATGAGCGATTCTCTCATACAGAGTTTATCTCTGCCTACAAAGTAATTAACCCGGTGCTAGCTGTTGCTGTTTATGGCCCTTTAAGTTGAGTTATTCGCCCCGGCTCTGCTCTCTCAGCTGGGTGGTGCCAGAGATCTAGTTGTGTGAGATACAAAAGTACAAGGGTGCGCTCCAATGGTGCATTAACTCTTTATTATGAAAATAGACCCAAAGAAGGCGTGGCTAAGCGCCGAAACGCGTTGTGATGTCAGACGGTTTGCCGAGAGGAGTTTGAGCCGGCGGTTGTCCCTCTCTTTACCTGCTAAACATCACGCACAGACCCCGTTAGCCCTGGCCAGGCTCAGGAGGCGGAAGGGACTCGCTGGTGGCCTCTTATATGTGCATTACTTGCACATACAATGTAAGTGCAATTTTTAAAAACTTAGCCACGCCTTCTTTGGGTCTATTTTCATAATAAATAGTTAACGCACCATTGGAGCGCACCCTTGTACTTTTGTACCTTTATCTCTGCCCGCCAGAATTCACGGTCAATGGTTATGTAGATTTCCTGTGTGATCTCTAACTTGCCCCAGGTGCTAACAATCTGCTGTAAATGATTACTTTAGCCTCCTTGCAACCGCCTAACGCCAATTGGTGGTTGCAAGTTTGCTCCCCCAAGACCGCGTAACGCCAATTGGTGTTAAGTCCTGAGGGAGTGGTTTGCAGGGGATCGCGTGCGGTAATGCACGTGCATCCCCGCTGGAGTGACAGAGCTCTGCTCCATCATCAGTCTACCAGCCGCAATTGCCGCTAGGAGACTGTTAGACGGTGAAAAGATCAAATACATTAATAAAAAAAATGAATACAGTGTGCAGCAGCAATCAGAGCCCACCAACAGAAAGCTCTGTTGGTGAGCAGAAGAGGGGGGGGGGGGAGAATCATTTGTGTGCCGAGTTGTATTGCTCTGCAGTGAGCTTTTTAAGGGAGTGTCCAAGTAAAAAAACAAAGATCCACTTACCTGGGGCTTCATCCAGCCGCTGGCAGCCGTTCTGAGCCCTCGCTGCAGCTCCGGAGGCTCCTGGTCTTCTTCCGTGCGCCTGCGCAGTACAGCCCCGATGACGTCGGCCGGACCATGTGACCCGCGCCGTGGAGAGCAGAAGACGCCGGCCCGGAAACCAGACCTGGCGAGGTTGGCTGTGCCACGGAAGAAGACCAGGAACCTCCGGAGCTGCAGCGAGGGCACAGGACGGCTGCCACGGACTAGAAGAAGCCCCAGGTAAGTGTTTTGTTTTTTTACTTGGATGTTTCCTTTAAAGAGAGATTCAGAGACGACCAAAAGTACAGCTCTGATACTTACCCAAGGCTTCCTCCCGCCCCATAAACACGTCTAAGTCCCACACACGTCCCACACGTCCTCCCGTGGTCTGCTGTTCAGCCGCGGTAAGCCCCTTTACCAGGCTCAGTTTGTGCCAGCCAGGGTCTATGCGCAGACCTCCCGCACTTGCGCAATAGAACCGGACTGACGTCACTGAGCCTGTTACCAAGGCTCACTGTGGCTGAATGGCAGACCGCGGGAGGACGGCGTGGGACTTAGACGTGTTTATGGGGTGGGAGGAAACCCCGGGTAAGTATCAAAGCTGTAGTTTTGGTCGTCTCTGAGTCTCTTTTAAGCTGCAGAGCACTTAATTGTAAAACAATAGCCTGGTCACTAAGGGGTGAAAGCCTAAGGTCCTGAAGTGGTTAAAAGACCTGCTTGGATCCTAGATTATTTAACAACCACAGAGGCTGCACCGCACATTCCGCTCCCCCCATCACCGCTCACCGCCATCAACCCTCATTTCAGCTCCATTACCGAGGGGAGTCGCAAAGTCATTGAAACTGTTAAAGCGGGGAAATATTTTGACGATTAAACAATTTGCGCTCCTTCTCCCCTCAGCGAGCCGCCGTCGCCGTTCTCTGAGTTGTGGAGATCCTGAAGTCTGCAATAGTTGGATGAGAGGTAAATTCGTTATCTGGGCCTGTCTGACGCATGGTGCGTTTTCTGATGAATATGGTTGGTTAGGATATGCAAATGAAGAACCAAAGAAACGAGGATTCTGCAGGATTGAGAGAAGAAGCTCTTCTTTGGCGGTTATAGGAGGGAATGATTTCTGCAGTCAGCAGAGGTTTTGTCTGAAGTATTTCATAGTAGAGAATTTGAGCGTTGGGGAGGAGAAGTCCTAACGTTCAACTCTGGGTGTAACCTCAAACCGGGGAGTCAAACAGACTTCCTGTCCACAGTGAGGGGGTAGGGAGGGAGGTTCCAGCATTTCGAAATCTGCACTTGTTTTATTCCACGGTCACATGACTGAGCTTAGGAGTTCTGAAGCATTTTTTAAAACACTTTCAGGGGGAAAACCGCTTGGCTAATGAAAGTGAATGGGATGGTGCACACCAGAGCGGCTCGTTTTTTCCACAAACGCAAACTTGGAGATTTCTGAGGCGTTTCTGCCTCAATGTTAAATTATAGGAAAGTGGAAAACAGCTCTGAAAAACGCTAGATCAGAGCAGTTTTCCAGGCGTTTTTGATACAGAAGCTGTTCAGTAACAGCTTTTAGGGCCCGTTCACACTTAAAATCGCAGAACGCCGGCTTGCAGGAGTGATTTTCCCGCGATTTGTGCAGAAAAATCACTGGACACTGCGGCGGTTTTGGAGCGATCGCGATTACGATCGCAAATCGCGGAACGCCCGTTGCCAGCAAACCGCTGCATGCTAACCGCAACCGCGGCAGTGAGAACACTGCCACCCGCTACATTGTGTAGCGGTTCTTGCAGAACCGCTAGCGGTTTGCCGTGAGCGGGAATCGTGCGATTCCCGCTCAGGTGTTAACGGGCCCTTACTGTAACAATATTTGTAATCTGCTACACAAAAACGCTCCAAAAAAGGCTATGTTTAGAGAACGTCTCTAAACATGCCTAGAATCGCTCTGAAATCTGCTTCAAAACCCTCTAGCGTTTTGCAGATCTGGTAGAGGTTTTTGGTGTGCACTGGGCCTTACTGTAGACAGGGATGCTCATCACGAGTCGTTGTTTTGCGATGACGAGGTCATAATCGGCTCTCGATCACGAATGCTGATCACGAATGCACTCGTGATTGCACTCGCTACCTGACTCATGACAAGTTACTCGTGATCACTGGTCGGTATTCCTGATTAAAAACCCGCCGACTTTAGTGGGTAATAGCAAAGCCCCCTTACATGCCAGAAACACTAAGCTTGCCAGATATGTTAAAGGGAACCTAAACTGAGAAGGATATGGATTTTTCCTTTTCAAATAATACCAGTTGCCTGACTCTCCTGCTGATGCTGTGTCTCTAAGGGCGCGATTCCACTAGAGCGGCGCGCGTCTGCGAGACGCGAGCCGGCTCTTCCGGGTCTGCGGGGAAAGCACACGAATCCCTTCAGCCGTGCCATGCACGGCTATGGGATCCGCAGCCTCCCGCGCCGATTCGGATGGAAAAGCCGGCCGAATCGCTAGCAGTAGCGTTTCAGCCGGCGTTACCATTGCACCCAATGTCAGAGTTTCCCCGCACTTTACGCCTGCGGGGAAACTCTGCGGATTCGCGGCGGTTTCCGCTCAAGTGGAAACGCGCCCTAATACTTTTAGCCACAGCCCCTGAACAAGCATGCAGATGAGGTGCTCTGACTGAAGTCAGACTGGATTAGCTGCATGCTTGTTTCAGGTGTGTGATTCAGCCACTACTACAGCCAAAGAGCTCAGCAGGGCTGCCAGGCAACTGGTATTGTTTAAAAGGAAACATCCATATCTCTCTCAGTTAAGGTTCCCTTTAAGAAGAACAGTGGGAACAAGATGAAAAAAATGTTTTCAAAAAGACCTTATAGTTTTTGAGAAAATCGATTTTAAAGTTTCAAAGGAAAATAGTATACATTTAAATGCGGTAAGTGACAGTTAATGTACAGTATTTATCGCATTTAAATGCATAATTTTTTCCTTTGAAATTTTAAAATCAATTTTCTCAAAAACTATAAGTGGGAAATAAAATGTTTTCCCTCTTGTTCCCACTTTTCTTTTTAACGTATCTGGCAAGCTTGGTGTTTCTGGCATGTAAGGGGCCTTTGCTATTAACCGCTAAAGTTGGTGGTTTTTTGGCGAGTTTTTAATCCCGAATACTTTTTTCCTTTGAAACTTTAAAAATCGATTTTCTCAAAAACTATAAGGTCTTTGTGAAAAAAAAATGTCCTCTTGTTCCCACTGTTCTTCTTAAAGGGACTCTGACTAGTAAATAAAAACATAATCTGAACTTACCTGGGGCTTTCTCCAGCCCACCGTAGGTCGGGAGGTCCCTCAGTGTCCTTCTGGCTCTTTTCCCAGGCTCTCGATTAAACCTTGCATGTGCAGTACTGTCACACCGGCCGCTGTGATGATGCAAGGCGGCCGGCGTGGTGGTGACGACTGACATCATCTTTCCGGAAGAGGGAGCCCGATACTCGGTCCCAGTGTTGCCGGGAGCCGCCAGGAGCTATTTCTGAGCAGGGCCTGGGAGAGGAGCTAGAAGGACGCTGAGGGACCTCCCGACCTACGGTGGGATGGAGGAACAGGTAAGTTCAGATTTTGTTTTTATTTACTGCTCGGAGTAACTTTAACATATCTGGCAAATTTGGTGTTCCTAGCATGTAAGTTGGCTTTGCTAGTAACCATTCAGCCAAGTCGGCGGGTTTTTGATCATGAATATCAATCGTGCGGTTATTCGACTCAAAACTGCACTCGAGTCAGATATCCCTTTGTAATCGTGATCACGAGTGAATTCGTAAGTGGGCGAAGTCGAATTCGTGATCACTCGAATTCGTGATTGGGGGTATCCGAGAGCACCACTAGGCTTCTTCCTGCACAATCTGGAAGCCTCACAGTCCAGGCCACACCCTGTCCCATTAGGTCTTCTTTCCTTGGATGAATGGTGGTCCAAGGCACATCTTCCAATTTTCTTGCTTAGGTACTACAGAACTCCAAAAAGGCACTACTCGTGGTTAGAAATATCGTCGAACGGTTCCCAATTGGTTTGCCGGCGAACCCCTCACCCTGTACTACTTCCGGGTCACTATGACCCGTCGTGATTGGATGACGGTGCCAAGTCTGATGTCATTTCCTCGCTAATTTTTTTTTACTTCTAGTAACTGTACTAGCTTGTTTTGTAAACACTGCCCTCAGCCAATCAGTGAGGATCAGAAATATGGAAGGGGGGATGACAAGCTTCCCTCTTGTTAGCAATGGCAAAAATAGAGCCAGGCTGACTGAGGTAAGATTTATCAGAAACATTTCTGAATAGATTGGAGTGCTTGCAATGCAGGGTAAGGGTGCAGGCTGCATATTAAACACAGAGCAGTGGGTAAAGGGAATTTGATTTTGTGGCCTGACAACCCGTCTTTAAAGTGAACTTCCAGACTAAAAATTTACTCAGCAGCACTGAAAAGGCTTGGTGTTTCTTTAACAGTTTCACAGCATCAGAACTTTGTTTCTCTTATACAAGCCTCATTTTTAGCTGTACAGAAGAAAACTGCCCGGGCATTTTTCCCCTGATGCTGTGCAAAGCATGATTGGATTTTTGATGATGTTGTTCTCTTTCTGCTGTTTTGGCGCAATTTTTTTTTCAATTTTGAATTTGAAGCCTATCGCATGCAGCTGGGAGGGGTGATCAGCACACAGGACAGTTGGAACTGTCTCATGCTTCCTGTCACCTCCTTTCAACCAAAAAGATGGCTGCCCCCATGAAAAAGATGGCTGCCCCCATGAATCACAAACATTTGCCTGTTCTTTTAAAACAGGGTGGGTAAGAGATTATATTACCTATCTATTTTAATTAACATTACTAACGTAACTTAATGACAGTATGTTTGTTTTAGGCTGAAGTTCCCCTTTAAGCAGTGATTGTGCCCTATATCAATGCTGCCTTTCTAATTGTAAGGAGAAAAATAAGGAATGTAGCCACTGACAGTCTCAATGCAGAATATTTCCGTCCAATCATGACGAGCCCAGTTGGAACATTACCACTCACGTCCTTGAGAGGCATTTCTGTCATTGAGAGGAATATAAAAAAGATGGCTGGAATGCAAATTTGAAAGTCCCACTTCAAGATTCTTTCACGTAGAAGGTCAGCATTCCTACTCCTCCTCAGCAACTCGGCTGTTGTTTATCAAGGTATAAAAATATCAAACTTACCGTGACACTGGAGGGCATTATCTACGAGGATATCTTTTGACTTACAACTAAAATATTTAATCAAAGAAATGTTTGCTGCGACTTTGACATTATCGCCGAGTGTGTAGCCTAGTGGCAGAGAATCCCCTGATGACGCTAGTTTGCGAAACCAGTCGGGCAGGAGACAGGTGGCACCTTCCTACTGTCCTTTACTGCTGACCCATACATGCGTGCAACTTTCTCGGGGTTCCCATTGCATGGGCCCCGTATGTAAGTTTTGTTTTTATGCTATTTTTAAGCTGTTTTTACTATGAAAACTCTATATTAAACGGTTTACACTTAGAGTTGCCGTTTGTTTTTTATGATGTTTACTACTGATATCCATGAGATGAATCATTGCTAAATTGGTGGATCCTGGACAGACTGTTGCTTCCTGATGTCCTACCAAATCGTTAATACAACCTTATAATGTGGGTTGTCACCAGCTGGTAAGCCTCTTTCCTTTTTTTTGGGTATCCATGATTGCAGAGCTGTGCCGTGACCCCAATATTTATTGTGGTGGAGATTTGCCTGCTTTTATTCTTTGTTGAAGACTCGTCTTCTGTTTTTGGACTCTGCGCTGATCATATATAATTTACCTGTTTGTGAACTCTGGACATTGTTCTTCTCTCAGCAGCGGCCACTTTGTTTCCTTGGCGCTGATACACATATGCAAACTAGTGGCAGAGATGACCCGAATGTCCGGCGGAGGGCGGAGTTACAGAGCCACGTGCAGTACATTGTATGTACTTGTACTGTGGCTACTTAGGAAGGGTTAGTTAGAGGCGGGGAACAGCATGCTTGCTTCTTTTCTACTAGCTGGGGGTGGAGCTGGCTCGCAGTGAGGAAACAGGAGCCTGCAAGTGCAGCTGCCAGCTCCGTTGGTGGGCAACGAGAAAGGCAATTCAAAATGTAATGTTACTGTAGTGGCAGGCGGCACCTTATGACAGCCATAACGCCCCAGGCGGCTGCTTGTACTGCTTGTGCCCTCAGGCGCCCCTGGTAGCCTTAATGGTAATTTTTAGCTTCTCGATAGAGGAACCAATCTGTGCACGAGGCAGTGCAGTCCGCCATCCTGACAAACAACAGCTGGTGACTTGGGATGGTCAATGAAATGCAAATAGTTGTAAGTTCATGCAGGATAATTCAAATGTTTTATTCAAATTGATGCAGCTTGAAAATGGGCCAATTGAATCCTGCCAAGGTGGAATTTGATTGGTCCATTTTCAAGCTGGATAAGTTTGCATACAGAATTTGCATAATTCTCCAGCATAATCCTTGCATACCTGAATGTTTACTGTTTTAGGCATAAACGTTAACGCTTATCTTCTCAGTTAATTTGCACCTCAGTTTTCCTTTAGGATAACTGTAGTGAGAAAAATATGGATGCTGCCGTATTTATTTCCTTTTTAACCACTTCAGGATCACAGTGCTAAACCCCCCTAAAGACCAGGCTATTTTTAGTTAAATTGGCCACTGCAGCTTTAAGGCCAAGCTGCAGGGCAGCACAACATAGCACTCTAATGATCCCCCCCCCCTCCCCTTTTCTCCCCACCAACAGAGCTGTCTGTTGGTGGAGTCTGATTGCCTCCCCTGTGTTTATTTTTTTTTTTATAAATATTTATGTGTGGGGTTTTTTTTCATAAAAATTACTATTTTTAAAAAATTTCTCCCCTGCTCCCTCCCCCCGCCAGCCAATCAGCGTGATCAGCTGTCATAGGCTTCAGCCTATGGCAGCCAATGACTACCCAGCCTCAGGAGGGGACAGCTGTGTCACACGGCTGTCCCCAGTACAGCGCTGCTGTCGATCGCAGCGTTGTACATGTTAATTAGACGGCTGTTTCGCCGTCTAACAGTCTCCCGAGCAGCGAGTGCCACTCGGAGTCTAAAGGCGGGAGGATCTCCGCCCCCCCCGAGCAGGAGATGTCGCTCAGCCTGCGCGCGATCTCCTGCAAACTGTAGCCCCAGGACTTGACGCCAATCGGCGTTAGGCTGTCCTGGGGCTGCCACCGCGGCCACGCCCATTGGCGTGAGGCGGTCCTGGGATGATTAAAGTGTATCAGAGCTGTCGTAAAGAGAAGATTTGATACTCACCCGCAACTTCCTCCAGCAGCATAAACACATCATGTGCAAAAGACCCAGACTGAATCCGACTGAGCCTGTTACCGGGGCTGATCGCGGCTGAATGGCAGGCCGCGGGAGGACGGCGAGGGACTCAGCCGTGTTTATGCTGCTGGAGTAGGCCGCTGGTGAGTATCAAATATTCTATTTATGACAGTTCTGCTTTACTTTAAACAATACCAGTTTCCTTGCAGCTCTGCTGATCTGTTTGGCTGCAGTAGTGTTTGAATCACACCAGAAACAAGCATGCAGCTAATCTTGTCCGATCTGACAATAATGTCAGAAACACCTGATCTGCTGTATTCTTGTCCGGGGTCTATGCAAGGCCGGATTTACCATAAGGCACTGTAGGCACGTAACTACAGGCGTCTGGTGATGGAAGGGCGGCTCACTCTCCTCCCCAAGTGCCTCCCTCCTTCCTTCCTTCCCCATGCAGAGGCCTGATGATTGTGAATGAGAGGTTACTTACCCAGCTCTTGGCATTCCCCTAACAAGAGCTCCCTTCTGTCAGGAGCACCTCCAGATATATAATAGTGAGGATACATCTGGGTACCTAATACTAAGGGGCACCTGTAGCTACCTATGATGGGCAAGGGAAGTAAGGGAGGAGTGACAACTGGGTAATCCAGCACACTTTTGGTGCGGTTCGGTGGGGGTTTGTAGGTTCTTGGAGGGTGAAGTCTAAGGTGCCAGGCAGGGGCGTAACTAGAAATCACTGGGCCCCCCTGTGAAACTTTGGATGGGGCCCCCTCCTACCAAGGGGGCAGGGCGCTGTACACAAGAGCCTGATGCACACTGAATAGGGACTGTCTACAAATCTTTGTCTGCAAAACTTTGTATGATTCCTTATCAGTGGCTGACCAGATGCTGTCATTAGAACAATTGTGCAGAGAGCAGAAAGCTTCTTCTCTCCTTGCCCATGGTTTTCAGTCTCTCAGGATGGGGCCCCCAGTGGCTTCTGGGCCCCCCTGCAGCTGCATCCTTTGCAGGGTCTATTGTTATGCCCCTGGTGCCAGGACATTTGAGCTTATAGGCCCCTGTGAGGTAAATCAAGGCCTGGGTCTAGGGCTAAAAGTATTAGAGGCAGAGGATCATCAGGACAGCCAGGTAATATGGCAGCCTTCATATCCCTCTCACTTTAGGTGTCTTATATTGTTTTCATGGGTTGATTGGTTGCAGCTACATAAGCCTGTCTGATAATAAGACAAGACAGAAAGGGGGGAAGTAGATTTCCAAACTAGTTCAAAGTTTTAAGTCTAATAAAAGCGGAGAGAAGTGTTCGGCCGCCATGCTCTCTCCCTCTCAGCCCGGAACACCTGTGTCATGAAACGCCGCTTTTACGGCACACAACTATATCCTGAGAATTTCATGAATTACTAATTGGGCCGTAAATATCCGGCAGACGATGGAGTTTGAAGAGTCGGCGTCGGCCATAAAACGGCACCTGTACACAACTAACTTTTATTTCACTCGTCTCTTATCGCTGTCTGAGGCGGCGGCGTCCGCCCTTCACCGCCGCTGCGGGTTTGTGAGCGCTGGAAGTTAATAATGTAGAAGTTTCGGAATATGAAGAAACTAGACCAACTTCTTACAAAATTTCCCCCGTGCCCTCGGTCTCTAATAAGTAGCGAGAGCGGGAATTTTATTAGAAGAGGGAGATATGTACGCCAGCGAACGCATACGGGATATATTGCAGAGTCAGGCGAGGCCACAAGTAGGTTTAGTCGTTTGCCTGGTAATTCCGTCCCGCTGATAGCGCTGCTGTAATAAGATCAGTTACCATTCCTTACTATCCGACGTGGTAGCGGCTAAGTCCTTCCCCTCTGACCTACAATCCAGTGTTCGGGGAAGAGGAGGGGTGTGGTGGTATCAGGTCAGGGAGGACAGGAAATGTCACCCTGTTCTGTGACTAGGGAAGAATCAGGCCAGCAAGTCAGAGTGTTTGGGAAGTAAAGAACCAAGAAAAAGAAAAACATATCCACAGACATGGAGAAAGGCCAAGGGACATTACAATAGCTCTTGCGGCAGTGGGGCCCGGGACCTATGGGGGATTTCTCCCCCCCCACCTTCCCCTTGCAGAGCAGTAGCTCAAAAGAGCTATGTGGCTATATTTACTAAGGATACTCATTCGGATTCCATGGAATTGAAATTTCTGATCGGAAATCAGCATTAGTTAGTATTAGTGTTTGGGTTAGTGTCAGGCACTAGGAGGGAGGTTAGTGCTAGACACTAGGAGGGCAGTTAGTGTTAGGCATGGGGGGTTAGTGTTAGGTACTAGGAAGGAGGTTAGTGCTAGGCATGGGGGTATAAGTGTAAAGGCACTAGGAGGGAGGTTAGTGCTAGGCATGGGGAGGTTAGTGTTAGGCACTAGGAGGGAGATTAGTGCTAGGCATGGGGAGGTTAGTGTTAGGCACTAGGAGGGAGATTAGTGCTAGGCATGGGGGGTTAGTGTTAGGTACTAGGAGGGAGGTTAGTGTTAGGCATGGGGGGTTAGTGTTAGGCACTAAGAAGGCAGTTAGTGCTAGGCATGGGGGGGTTAGTGTTAGGCACTAAGAAGGCAGTTAGTGCTAGGCATGGGGGGGTTAGTGTTAGGCACTAGGAGGGAGGTTAGTGCTCGGCAGGGGGGGTTAGTGTTATGCACTTGGAGGGAGGTTAGTGCTAGGCATTAGGGGGTTAGTGTTAGGCACTTGGAGGGAGGTTAGTGCTAGACATTGGGTGTTAGTGTTATGCACTTGGATGGAGGTTAGTGCTAGGCATTAGAAGGTTGGTTTTAGGCACTTGGAGGGAGGTTAGTGCTGGGCATGGGGGGAGGTAGTGTTAGGCACTAGGAGGGAGGATAGTGCTAGGCATTGGTGGGGGGTTAGTGCTAGGCACTAGAAGGGAGGTTAGTGTTAGGCATGGGGGGGTGTTAATGTTAGGCACTAGGAGGGAGGATAGTGCTAGGCATAGGGGGTTAATGTTAGGCACTAGGAGGGAGGTTAGTGCTAGGCAAAGGGGGTTAGTGTTGGGCACTAGGAGGGAGGTTAGTGTTAGGCACTAGGAGGGAGGTTAGTGTTAGGCACTAGGAGGGAGGTTAGTGTTAGGCACTAGGAGGAAGGTTAGTGTTAGGCACTAGGAGGGAGGTTAGTGCTAGGCATAGGGGGTTAGTGTTAGGCACTAGGAGGGAGGTTAGTGCTAGGCATAGGGGGTTAGTATTAGGCACTAGGAGGCAGGTTAGTGCTAGGCATAGGGGGTTAGTATTAGGCACTAGGAGAGAGGTTAGTGCTAGGTATTGGGTGTTAGTGTTATGCACTTGGAGGGAGGTTAGTGCTAGGCACAGGGGGTTAGTGTTAGGCACTAGAGGGGAGGTAAGTGCTAGGCATGGGGGATTAGTGTTAGGCACTAGGAGGGGAGGGTTAGTGTTAGGCATTAGGAGGGGGGTTAGTGCTAAGCATTAAAAGGGGTATTAGTGTTGGGCCCTAGGAGGAGGGTTAGGGTTAGGCACTAGGAGGGAGGTTACTGCTAGGCATGGGGGGTTAGTGTTAGGCACCAGGAAGGTTAGTGCTAGGCATTTTTGGGTTAGTGTTGGGCACTAGGAGGAGGGTTAGGGTTAGTTACTAGAGGGGTGGTGAGTGCTAGGCATGAGGGGGTTAGTGTTAGGCAATAGAAGGGAGGTTAGTGCTAGGCATGGGGGGGAGGGTTAGTGTTAGGCATTAGGAGGGAGGTTAGTGCCAGGCATTAGGAGGGGGGTTAGTGCTAGGCATGGGGGGGGGGGGGTTAGTGTTAGGCATTAGGAGGGAGGTTAGTGCCAGGCATTAGGAGGGGGGGTTAGTGCTAAGCATTAGAAGGGGTGTTAGTGTTGGGCACTAGGAGGGGGTTAGTGTTAGGCAATAGAAGGGCGGTTAGTGCTAGGCATTGGGGTTATTAGTGCTCGCACAGTGGTTCTGCTACATGTACTCCCTCCAATAGACACAATACAGTGTAGAGTTTGAGAGTTACTTCACCAATGTCGCAATGCTTTTTGCCTCTCTTCCCGCAGACAGACGGGCGGCTGGCACTTGACAAGTCTGCGGACGCACGCTCGGTAAAAGCTGATCCCTGCTGGTATTTTTACATAACACTCAAAGAATTTTGCCCACAGCAAGGAATTGTGGGTGGGCGATATGCAAATTACCACGCTTTACCTTTCCGTCCCCCATTGTGGCATTCAGAGAGATAAAATGCGCCAGTCCTCGGAGCAGATCGCGCTTTTGTTCCTATCAGGCTGCCTTTATCCGGCGAACTACGGCAGAATAAAAGTTTAATGAAGAACAAGTCTGCTGGGTCCCCCATGTATAAATTATTCTTACTGTAGCGGCGCGTGTCGCCGCACTCAACTACTTGACTTCAGCCCCCATTTGCATAGGCTATGCGGAGGTCGAGTCACCCGTGAGCACCCCAGGGGCGGGGACTACATAAGGAGCGCGAGGTTACATGCTGCTGGGGGGTCAGGGGTCCGCGGTCCGCCTGCGTCTTTTTGTTTGAATATTCCAAATTTTGCGTGATATAATAGCAATGCTTATCCAAGCCCAAAGGATTCAATTAAATACAGGCCGTGAGCTTTTCTAGCGTGTAAAATTACATCAAGCAACCAGAATAATGTACGCAGAGTACAAGAAACGCGTTCGCCAATGGGAGGCGGGGAGATGAGGTCTGACAAAGACTGCACTCCTCCGGAGGTCAGAGAACTAACAGTCGCAGCAATCCATAATACAAGATTTATCATGCAGAACATTTATAATGTTTTGGTAAAGAAAAAAAATAATAATAATCATTTCACTGATGGCATATTATGACATCATAAGACTCAGAAAATAAGTGATTTCATCACACTGATCTCCAGATATGTTATATTTTGCAGGCATGACACCATTGATATTATATATACAAGGGTGACACCACTGTTCTCCAGATACATTATAAACAGATACGCAGACTTCTGCATCTCCATTGAAAAACATAATGTGCGTTTTACATGTGTTTTTGAAAAATGTGCAGCATGTTTTGCATTTGAAAAATGGTTGATAAATGGTTGATAAATGGTTGATAAATGGTTGATAAGCACCTTAAAGGCTCATACACACATCAGACTATAGTCTTTGGAAAATTAAAGATCACAGACCAATCTTACCACCCTTCATGTAGTATGAGAGCCATACCTTCACAGTCTATTCTATGGAGCTGAACTCCCCATCAGACAGAAATCTTTGCAAGATGCTGCACACACAGATGCTGTACAGACACAAAAGATCAGTATCTGCAAAAATCTGTTCCTGCCAAAGATCCGTTCCTGCAAATTGCATTCATAGTCTGAGATCTGCAGATCATCATACACACCTTGTTTAACTGACATTCATCGGCAGATCAGATAATCATCTGCAGATCTGAAAATCCATCCTGGTGGATCTGATCTGATCATGCGTGTGTACGCATGGCAAACGACTAGACAAGCGACTTATAACAGACGGTTTGCCCGAACATTCCAGCAGATCAACTCACACGACTGTTAGGCTGATATTGGCCATGTGTACAAGTCGTTTGAACGACGAAGGCTTGTTCTGAATGCGGCCATATCGTGCAGCCCATTGTTTCGCTTGCGCGCAGAGGCGTATCTAGAGGGGTGCAGGCATGGCACGTGCCATGGGCGCCACAACCATTAATTCTGTTATATAGGGAACATGGCTACTTCATTTATGTATGTAGGGCACACTTGGCTTAGTGTAAGAAAAGAGGACAGAGAGAAGATAAGAAGAGAAATTTCCAAAAGAGGAACTTCAGTAGCATCCCAAGCCAAGATACTGCTGAAGTTTATAGGCAACTATAATTAGAAAGGATGCTATTTTTAGGAGGGGAAGGGGGCTCTGACCCGGGGGGGGGGGGGGGGGGGCGAGGGGCACAATTTAATTGCTTGCCATAGGCTCTATATTACCTAGATACACCCCTGCTTGCGCCTGCAGTATGTAGGTGAGTTGGCGGTTCAGTTAATTGGTGCGCGGAAAATACAAGTCGTGTAAACGGTTTGTCGTGTTGTCGTGGGGTTGATCATTTTGTAGAGTTGGTTGTGCACTTTGTTGGACATGTGTACGCGCCTTCAGCCATGAGTAGTGATGATCATTATGTGCTAAGTATGATTTTTGCAAAACTTTCGCATAATTTTCGTAATTACGATCATAATGGAAATCATTATCACTAAAAATGATGCAACATTTTGTGTAATTATGACCATACACACATTTCTCATAATTATGATTGCTTTTGTAATTTACGAACAATTTATGACATTTTTGCAATTCAAATTTTTTTTCATAATTTACGAGTATTTTTGAGGTTGAATTTTCACGTGGAACACAACATTACCATTTCTTGTTACCCATAATTTTGTAATTTTGTGTCATTTTCTTGTTTTATTAGAAATACAAGTAACATGAAATTAAACGCGAAATTATGATTTAACGCAAAATTACGACACAAAATTATGAATAACGAAATTACAAGTTACACATTTTCTGATAATTACAAAGTACAATTTTGTGCTGTAATTGGAAATTTTGTCTCACAATTAGGAAAACACGAAATATGGCTCATCAGTAGCTATGAGCTCTTACCTAGCAGCTGGTGGCGGTGGGGTTAACAAGAGGCCCTGTCATTTGTGATTTAGTTGTCTCCCTGTTATGGGGGAGCTCCGCTCTGGCTGTGCATGAAGAAGCTGTGTAACTCCTCCAGGGACAGTTTAATGTATGCCCACTCCGGTATAGGCAATGAGGCTGCGATATTAGCAACTTTTTCTAATTTCACAGCCCTCTGCGCCCCTGTTCCTGCCCGCTGCTTGCACAGAGTTAATGGCCCGGGGATAGCTTGCGAGGTAACCTCATAGTGGAGGCTCCGGGCCTCGCTACGCCACGCCATTCGCTCTGCCACAGACCGTAAATCCATGAGCGGGAGGCTGAATCGTAAATGTCTATCCCAATTGATTACATGTGTATAAGCTGAGCAGACAGCGACCGGAGACGTTCGTGTGGCGACAACGATGTGAGGCGAGCGGCTCGCGTACTCCATTACCGCGCTCACGGCTAAACGGGCAACTCAACTGAAACACCTGAGAAGAGTTTTATCTTTTCTTTTATCGAGTCCGGCAACAACGCAACCGAGCATTACAGAGCTGTTATGAATCTATTTATAGGAAGCCAAAACTGAGAAGCAAACGCAAGCTTCCAAATTTATTTTAGAAAGGTTTCGGTGATCTTTGTAGTAACCTCATACCTGAGTGAAAGGAGAGACCAGGAGCTCCACTTATAAGTGGAGGATTATAAGTATATACAGCTAGACTCACAGGCCGGTTTCACCCTGCTGACCTGCAGTTGCCGTGTGGTGCGATCATCTGATCAGCTTATTCCCATTAAAATGCATTTAGCAAAAAATAATTCTTAGCAACCCAAAGAAAGTCTAAGGGCCCTTTCACACCAGAGGGATTTTTTGGCGTTTTAACGCCACGGCCGAAGTTGGCGTTTTGCTAGGTAAAAGAAAGTCCATAGACTTTCATTTTACCTTTCACATCTAACTCGGCGTTTTGGAGCGTTGCGTTTCAACGCTCCCAGGAGCTTTTTCAGGGCTGTTAACAGCCGAAGTTGGCTGTTGGCATTTCAATGATAGTCAATGGAAAACGCCAACTTCAGCGTTTTCAAAGCCTTTTCAAAGCGTTTTACAGCTATCTTGTTCACTACTTTATAGAAGAAAAAAAAAAGGACGTTTTCATATGGGCTGTAAAACTCTTTCAAAAGGCTTTGAAAACGCTATGTATTGGCGTTAAGCAAAAGGCTGACTTTCAGCCTTTTCTACCGCAGCCTCTAGTGTGAAAGAGCCCTAATTGGTGGCGAAAGAAGACAATATATAGATCATTTTGTTGTGATAAATAGTGATGAAGTTATTGGCGAATGAAAGGGAGGAGCGCTGAAAGGTGAAAACTGCTCCGGTCCATTAGGGGAAAAACCCTCAGTGGTGAACTGGTTAATCCATCATTGAGGATACATTTTCTTTAGGCACTGCTGCTGCCCAGTGTCCCCAGTAACACCAGTATACAGAAGAATCCCTCAGGACAGGTTCTCTTCACCCTGAGATATTTCACTTTTGGAGGAATTCCAAGTCAAACTTTGGAAGCGCGCTGACCACACAGAATCCCGCATGTAATCTGAAATGAGATCCGGCTTTTATCTGACCCACTCCCCTCCATAATTCACCAGCTGCCCACAATCTGCCATTGACCCGCTCCCGTCATCAGATTATTCCGGACGGCGAGCTATGACCAATTGGCCTGCCTCTCGTTATCAGCTGTACTTGGGTGGCTGCCCACCTCTGTATCTCCGCCAGCAGACCTCTATAGACAGGCAGATCAGCAAGAGAGGATGACTTTGTATAAGCCAAGGCATCGGGGGCTTATGATCCCTAACAGTGGTGGTAGTTATGTGGGCACTTCCAACCTGCTACAGACACCCAAATTACTGCAGACATACCAAGGCCAAAGGGCACAGGAATCAGGATAAAAGCTACCAGCAAATTCATATTAAACACTTCATATTATGATTTGCCAGTATGGTTTGCCAGTATTGCCTATACTGAAGTTTAAAGTGAAACTTAAAGGGGAACTGAAGTAAGAGGTATACAGAGGCTGCCATATTTATTTCCTTTTAATCAATACCAGTTGCCTGGCAGCCCTGCTGGTCTATTTCTCTGCAGTAGTATCTGAATAACACCAGAAACAAGCATGCAGTTAGTCTTGTCAGGTCTAACTTTAAAGTCTGAAACACCTGATCTGCTGCATGCTTGTTCAGGGGCTATGGCTAATAGTATTAGAGGCAGAAGATCAGCAGGGCTGCCAGGCAACTGGTATTGCTTAAAAGGAAATAAACATGGCAGCCTCCATATACCTCTCTCTTCAGTTTCCCTTTAAGTGAGAAAAAACTGATGAGATAAATAATTGTATCTATTCTATCTATGACTTTTAGATATCCCACAGAATTATTGTTTGTCTCAGCTCAATGACACAGTCTGTTGCTTATCTCTGAGTGCTAAAATATATGAATTATTGACCTTTTTATCCATCCCCTACCCTTAGAAGCTCAGTTCTCTGCCAGGAAAGCTGTAATTCCTTATCAGTGAAGGAGGCTATAGTCTGACTGGGTCCCGACTGAAGAAAAAATGTCAGTTGCATAGCTGAATATTAACTCTTTCAGGCAGAGAAAAAAGAAAAGCACCACAGCATATGAATTTGTGTGCTAAGCACTGTACATACACATGTATCTCATCATGTCACTTAAAGGATACTCGACCTGACATGTGACATGATGAGATAAAGATGTGTATGTACAAATAACTGTGCTGCGTTCCTTTTTTTCTTTCTCTGCCTGAAAGAGTTAAATATCAGGTATGTAAGTGGCTGACTCAGTCCTGACTCAGACATGAAGTTACTACAGTGTGACTCTCACTGATGAGAAATTCCAACTATAAAACACTTTCCTAGCAGAAATGGCTTCTGAGAGCATGAAAGAGATAAAAAGGGTCAATAGTTCATAGATTTTAGCTCTGGCAAACTTCAATGAATGTGTCATTGAGCAAAAACAACAGTTAAAACTTAAAAAGTAGATTTAAACATAAAATAAAACTGTGGAATATCTTAAAGAGAACCCGGGGCGGGGTTCTGACAATGCAATCCACGTACAGAGGCTGGGTCTGCCTATACTGCCCAGCCTCTGTTGCTATTTCAATCCCCCCTAAGTTCCCCCTGCGCTCTGCTATCCCCCATAAACCACAGCCGCGCTGTGCAGGCTGTGTTTACATCTGTACTGTCACTCTGCATGCTCCTCACCGCCTCCTGCATAGCTCCGGTCCCGCCCACGTCCCTTCCCTCCAATCAGCAGGGAGGGAAGGGATGTGGGCGGGGACCAGAGCTATGCAGGAGGCGGGGGGAGCCGCAGACTGACAGTACAGAGGTAAACACAGCCCGCTGTGACACACTGCGTGTTGGCAGCGCGGCTGTGATATATGGGGGATAGCAGAGCACAGGGGAGCTTAGGGGGGATTGAAATAGCAACAGAGGCTGGGCAGTATAGGCAGACCCAGCCTCTGTATGCGGATTTCATTGTCAGAACCCCACCTCGGGTTCTCTTTAAAAAGTCATTTTTAGGAGAAGGAAGATAGATACAATTGTTTATTTCATTTGTTTATTTTCTCTTTGGGTGTCCTTTAAAGGGACACTTAAGCCATAAATAAAAAAAATCAGTTTTACTTGCCTGGGGCTTCTACCAGCCCCCTGCAGCCGTCCCGTACCCTCCCAGTTACTCACGAAGCCTCCGCTCCCCCGCTGCCAGCTAGTTTCATTTTTGCTTACATGCCCTGACAGGGAGTCGGCGGGCTTTTTTCCAAGCATATACTTTTCTTGTACCTGCCCTCAACAGCGTCCTGCACAGGCGCAGGATGGTATTGCGGACAGAAATGTGAAGAAAAATACGTGTGGCCAGTCTTGTTGGGCCTGTCAGCGAAAACGAAACTAGCTGGCGGCGGGGGACCGGAGGCTCCGTGAGTGACTACGAGGACACGAGACGGTTGGAGGGGGCAGGTAGAAGCCCCAGGAAAGTAAAACTGATTTTTCATTCCTGGCTTATTTGTCCCTTTAAGCTTCCCTTGAAGGCTGGGAGCGCACTTGCTTTAATCGTGCGCATTTTGCTGAACACGCCAAAGAAGTTGGAGGCCCACTCTGGAATCACACACCGTACGCATTTCCAAGTGTGAATGGCGATTTTTTTTTCGCGTTATCACCAAAAATCGCCAAAGCAAAACGCTTGCAAAAGTGCTAGCGTTTTGCATTTTGCAAGTGTGAATAGACCCTGAAAAAGCATGCAGATCAGAGGTTTCTGAGTCAAGTCTGACTGTATTAGCTGCATGCTTGGTTCAGATGTGTGATTCAGACAATACTGCAGCCAAAGAGATCAGCTGGACTATCAGGCAAAAGGAATTGATTAAAAGGAAATAAATATGGCAGCCACTATAGGTCTATTCCATTGGGTTCCATTTAAATCCTCTATAAATGTTGACTATGAACTTTGTGTGAAGGGCCAAACAAACGAGCAGGGCCGGATTTCTGGAAAGGCTACAATGGCCCGGGCCTTGGGCAGCTGCAGCCCAAGGAGGCACCTAGACATGAAAAAGAGGTTGCTACATAGGAAAGAGGAGGCTGCAAATGGGGAGCAACACAGGAAAAAGAGAAGCTAATGTCCAAGGGAGCTGTTTATGAAAGAAGTGCTGCAGTATATGGATGATACACATGGAGGTGGGGCTACACATGAAATGGGGAGGGGCTGCTGTACATGTATGCTACACATGGAGGAGGGGCTTCATATAGAATGGGAGGGGGCTGCTGTACATGGATGATACACATAGAAAAGGTGGCTGCACATGGAATAGGGAGGGGTTGCTGTACATGGATGTTACACATGGAAGAGGGGGCTGCACATGGAATGGGGAGGGGCTGCTGTCCATGGATGTTACACATGGAGGAGGGGCTACATATAGAATGGGAGGAGCTGCTGTATATGGATGTTACACATGGAGGAGGGGCTACACATAGAATGGGGAGGGGCTGCTGTACATGGATGATACACATGGAAGAGGGGGCTGCACATGGAATGGGAGGGGGGCTGCTGTACATGGATGTTAAACATGGAGGAGGGGCTACACATAGAATGGGGAGGGGCTGCTGTCCATGGATATTACACATGGAGGAGGGGCTACATATAGAATGGGAGGGGGCTGCTGTATATGGATGTTACGCATGGAGGAGAGGCTACACATAGAATGGGGAGGGGCTGCTGTACATGGATGTTACACATGGCGGAGGGGCTGCTATACATGGTTGATACACATGGAAGAGAGGGCTACACATGGAATGGGGAGGGGCTGCTGTCCATGGATATTACACATGGAGGAGGGGCTACATATAGAATGGGAGGGGGCTGCTGTATATGGATGTTACACATGGAGGAGAGGTTACACATAGAATGGGGAGGGGCTGCTGTACATGGATGATACACATGGAGGAGGGGCTGCTATACATGGTTGATACACATGGAAGAGAGGGCTACACATGGAATGGGGAGGGGCTGCTGTCCATGGATATTACACATGGAGGAGGGGCTACATATAGAATGGGAGGGGGCTGCTGTATATGGATGTTACACATGGAGGAGAGGCTACACATAGAATGGGGAGGGGCTGCTGTACATGGATGTCACACATGGAGGAGGGGCTGCTATACATGGTTGATACACATGGAAGAGAGGGCTACACATGGAATGGGGAGGGGCTGCTGTCCATGGATATTACACATGGAGGAGGGGCTACACATGGAATGGGAGGGGGCTGCTGTACATGGATGATACACATGGAGGAGGGGGCTACACATAGAATGGGGAGGGGCTGCTGTACATGGATGTCACACATGGAGGAGGGGCTGCTATACATGGTTGATACACATGGAAGAGAGGGCTACACATGGAATGGGGAGGGGCTGCTGTCCATGGATATTACACATGGAGGAGGGGCTACACATGGAATGGGAGGGGGCTGCTGTACATGGATGATACACATGGAGGAGGGGGCTACACATAGAATGGGGAGGGGCTGCTGTACATGGATGATACACATGGAAAAGGGGGCTGCTATACATGGTTGATACACATGGAAGAGAGGGCTACACATGGAATGGGGAGGGGCTGCTGTCCATGGATATTACACATGGAGGAGGGGCTACATATAGAATGGGACGGGGCTGCTGTATATGGATGTTACACATGGGGGAGGGGCTACACATAGAATGGGGAGGGGCTGCTGTACATGGATGATACACATGGAAGAGGGGGCTGCACATGGAATGGGGAGGAACGCTGCTGCATTAGGAAGGGGAGTCCCAACACACTTGACCTAGGGACAGAAAAAGTATAAATTCGGCCTTGCAAAAGAGTCCTTATCGTGATCTACAGTAAAGCTAGCGTATTCTTCTGGATCTGCTCATTCCTACTTGTAAGTTGTAACCCCCTCCCCCACCATGTATCACACTAATATGTCAGCGCATATGTATTGCTTGTATAATCCTACACACTGGTTAGCATGGGGAATCATGCTTGGCTTGCGCACTCCATTCTCCTGGCTCTCATTGAGAACAGGCATCAGCAGAACGGGAGCAGCGGGGAATTGCAATGCGCGGCTTGTGATGGGATAAGCAGGTTATCGATGCCTCTGCTCTCTGCCCCTGACACCATAAAATAGATACACATTACAATACATAAACAGGCACCTTATATACCTCGTCCCTGCGCTGGGCGGGAGCATTAATCAAATCGCTGCAATGTGCTGCGAGAGATTAATCAAATTCTCCCATTTGTGAGTGGAATTAAATTGCATTCTAGGGGAATCCAGGCTCTCTACATCAATCTGAGGGTTTTTATTTTCCCTAAGATTATAGAACTCTGATAAATAACCTTTACGTGGCGCTTACCTGTCCAGCGGATCTTCCGTCTTGGGGATGAAGAGTGTTCACTCCAAGGATTAAATTCAGGCTTCTCGTTCTTCCATTCAAGGCTCTCCATAACCCTCATAATGTGCCTCCCCCCATCCATCCATACACAGGCATCCCTCTCATTTCTCTTTTCTGCTTAAAGCCCAAGGCACAAAGGCCCAAGTCTGGAATTGTATTTTCTGTTCCTCCAAACTACCGTAACTACACATGGTTACCGCCAAAAACTCCCTTTATACTCACCTCCATGGGTCTACATCTTTGGAGAAACATGATGCATTTTCAAGCTGCTTTGGTTTCAATCAGTGCGCCCAACCATCCCCCCACAACCCCTTACGTTAAGCATAACTGTCCAGTGGATCTTCCATCTGCGGGGATGAAGAGCGTTCACTCCAAGGATTACATTCAGGCTTCTCATTCTTCCACTCAAGGCTCTCCATAACCCTCATAACATCCCCTCTACCATCCATACACATGCATCCCTCATTTTTTTTATTTTCTACTTATAGCCCAAGTCTAGAACTGTTCTCAAACTGTCCTTTCCTTTCCTCGCAACTAAAATAACTGCACATGGTCACCGCCAAAAACTCCATTTATACTCATCTCCACTGGTTTCAGTCAGTACATCCCCACCCACAACCCCCTACGTTGCACTTACCTGTCCAACAGATCTTCTGTCTTCAGGGATGAGGAGCGTTCACTCCAAGGATTAAATTCAGGCGTCTTGTTCTTACATTCAAGGCTCTCCATAACTCTTTTCTACCTAAAGCCCAAGGCACGAAAGGCCCAATTCTGGAATTGTTCTCAAACTGCCCTTTCAATTGCTCCCAACTAACGTAACTGCACATGGTTACCACCAAAAACTCCCTTTAAACTCTCCTCCATGGGTCTACATCTTTGGAGGAACATGATGCATCTCCAAGCTGCTTTTGTTTCAATCAGTACTTTCCCATCCACAACCCCCTATGTTGGGCTTACCTGTCCAGTGGGTCTTCCGTCTTGTGGGCTGAAGAGCATTCTCTCCAAGGATTAAATTCAGCCGTCAGGCTTCTCGTTCTTACATTCGAGGCTCTCCGTAACCCTCATAACGTGCCCCCCCCCCTCCACCATCCATTCACACTCATATCTCTCATTAATATTTTCTACTTAAAGAGAGTCTGAAGCCAATAAAATTACCTGTTTTTACTCCCCAGTCCTCTTCAGCATTGAGATCAAAGATGATTCACTGCATCTCTGCGGCAGAACAATGTATTTATACCTCCAAAATCCCGGGGAAAAATTCAGTGACTTTCCAAGCCGCAGATTTTGCTGCCCAGGAGAGCTTTAATTCAGTAATGTGAAAAAAACGATTGCATAAAAATATGAGGCAGCTAAAGCATCCCTTCATTTCAGGGTTCAAAAGCAATTGGACAATTGAGTTAAAGGCTATTTCATGGGCAGGTGTGGGCAAGTCCATCGTTATGTCATTATCAATTAACCACTTCGCATCCAGACCTTGTTTTGTACTTATTGACCAGAGCAGTTTTGACAGTTTAGCTATGTCCCTATTTAATCAGAAATAACTTTATCCCTACTTATGACACAGAAATGAAATATATATTGTTTTTTTCAAGACAAACTAGGCTTTCATTGTATGCCATTTTTTCCCTCAAACTATTTTGTTTTCTATGAATTTTAATGGGAAAACAAAGAAAAAATAGAAAAAAACATGTATTTTTCAGTTTTACCAATTCCAGTTTAAAAATAAAAAGTGCTACTGTAGATAAAAAACACAAATTTTGTTTACATATTCTTACTGCTTATCACAAAACTTAGATTATGTTCCGGTCACAATTTATGGTGAAGATATTTGATTCTGAAATAATGCTACAGAGTGTATTTTTCACTATGAAATGAGAAAATACAAGTATTTTTAATAGTAAAAATCAATCTCATTAGCTCAGGAAACTTATATTCCCATTCACCAATTAGTGCTGCATCAGATAGTGCCAGAAATGTGCACAGGAGCAAGCCCAATCCTGCACAGCATTGCTTCTGCTACAAGACGTATATCTACTGACCTGTGGCTTAGATGAAGTCCCAGAGGACGTATATCTACTGACCTGTGGACGAAGTGGTTAAATAGATAAAAGGCCTGGAGCTGATTTGAGGTGTGGTGCTTGCATGTGGAAGATTTTGCTGTGAACAGACAACATGCAGTCAAAGAAGCTCTCCATGCAAGTGAAAGAAGCCATCCTTACGCTGCAAAAGCAGAAAATAAAACTCATCCGAGAAATTGCTACAATATAATGAGTGGAAAAATCTACAGTTTGGTAGAAATAATTCATTGTGGTAATGCATCAAATATTTATGGACCTAATTGTGCTTGTGCATGGGCCACTCACTGACTGTATACCCTGGGCATGCGCAAGTTCCAAACCCACTAAAAGCAATCAGTCGAGCATGGAGTAAAGGTAGCCATACACTGGTTGATTTGCCATCAGATTCAACCAACAGACAGATCCCTCTCTGATCGAATCTGATCAGAGAGGGATCGTATGGCTGCCTTTACTGCAAACAGATTGTGAATCGATTTCAGCATGAAATCGATCACAATCTGTGGAGCTGACGCCGTCGCCTGCCTGCCAGTTATACATTACCTGATCTGGCTGGCGCGAATCCCCCAGTCCCAGCTGTCTTCTTCTCCGTGCTGGTCTCCGGTACGGCTGGCTTGCTTCACTGAACTTCCTGTCCAGGGGAAGTTTAAACAGTAGAGGGCACTCGGCAAAAAAGTCCTCGCGCTAGCCCACTGGGTGTAGCTCCTTCCAACAACTTGTTAAATCACAGAAATGAATGCACGGTTCAGCTCATGTCGTTTGGGAATATGCAGCAATCTAGATGTAAAAGGAGCGCTCCATAGTGCATTACTGTGTAAAAGTTTTTTATTCGCAAGATAAAAATATATACTCACAAGATGCAAGTCAGTATGCGCTTATCAACAGATCACCACCGTTCAAACTCCCCTTGGCGGATCGTCCTTCCGCCTCTGTGGCCAGCAGTGCGTACTCCGATCGGACGGTGCTCGTCTCGCAAGGGGGTGGGCGGGGTTTGGTCCAGGCGTGCCTACAGCGTCATTACGCGTTTCGGCGCTTCAGCGCCTTCGTCAGAGACGAGCACCGTCCGATCCGAGTACGCACTGCTGGCCACAGAGGCGGAAGGACGATCCGCCAAGGGGAGTTTGAACGGTGGTGATCTGTTGATAAGCGCATACTGACTTGCATCTTGTGAGTATATATTTTTATCTTGCGAATAAAAAACTTTTACACAGTAATGCACTATGGAGCGCTCCTTTTACATCTAGATTGCAGTAGAGGGCACTCTACTGTTTAAACTTCCTGCCGGGACAGGAAGTTCAGTGAAGCTGCAGCCCTGGAGCCCGGAGCGGAGAAGAAGACAGTGGAGACCGGGGGAGTCGCGCTGGCCGGAACAGGTAATGTATCTCCGCTGTATTGCATCGGTCGTTGGGCATTCGAACGCCGCTATCGACGCACTCCCGACCCGCTGGCGATCGAGAAAAATCTTCCGCACGGACGGATTGACGGGAACGATTGATTTCGTATGGAAATCAATCGTTCTGTCAGCGTTTGCGCAACGATTTCACAGCAGATTCGATCACAGTGATCGAATCTGCTGTATATCAGCGGGAAAATCATTAGGTGTATGGGCCCCTTAAGGAAGAAGACATGCGCAACAGTTCCTTTTACAGAACATGGTCAGCTCATGAACTGGTGCATGCGCAGTGAAAATGAGCTCATTCCTACCCACAAGTGCCACCAGTGCAATGTCAGATTGTGAAAGGTCATATATCAAGGAAAGGAGAGACTATGGAAGACACAAAGGGCTTGATTCACAAAGTGGTGCTAGTACGAGTGTTCTAAACAGTTAGCACGTGAAGTGCAGTTCGCAAACTGCACTTCATGTGCTAACTGTTTAGAACACCCGTGCTAAACAGTTAGCACCGCTTTGTGAATCAGGCCCATTAAGTGCTTAGATACAGCATACTGTATATTGTATATACTGTATAGGAGCAGCAAACATTACCGTATGGAGGCAAAGGTGGCACAGAGGACTGAAGGGGGACAGAGATTTAGTTCATCACCTTACAGGTCTTGTTTTTGGAATCTCCCAACACCCCCCTCCTCCTCGTTGCCCCTCTTTTAGGTTTGGTGTGGAGATCTTCTGTATCTGTGGGAATAAAAAATGTGCTGATTGCCTAATAAAAGTTGCAACCAATGTAACTTTATGTCCGCCCTGCAAATGTTTGCTCTGCTTATACTTTGGTGCTGTTTACCTCTTTGGAATCCCAATTTCCTGATCATAATCATAATTATCTCCATCTGTAAATAAAGACACCTGTTCCCTTCTCTCATGAATTCTTAATCGTCCGCCTAAATGGAGCTATAGCAAGCATTTGCCCTTCCTTTGCCTAACTACTTTTGTGCTTAAAGGTGACCCTGCTGAGTATCTCAGAGAGTTAGGAGGTGTTTGTTTCTCCCCAGAGTGCTATTAGGTAATGCAGCTAGCAGATAAGTCTGTCACCAATCATGTTCAGAGAATGTTCCTTCAGATCCGAGGCTATGTGTGCGCACACACGCACGACAGCAGCCAACGACGGGTCCGTCGGCACCTCCCGCTGGGCGGGTTTTCAGCAGACTGTAGTGCGTGTGTATGCACTGTCGGCGGACTGATAAGGCTGTTCCTGAACAATCTGCCCGGCGGATCGTTCAGGAACAGCCTTATCAGTCCACCGACAATGCATACACACGCACTACAGTCTGCTGAAAACCCGCCCAGCGGGAGGTGCCGACGGACACGTCGTTGGCTGCTGTCGTGCGTTTGTACGCAACTTATGACAGTGACAACAAGTGACAACAATACCTGTACATGCAAAATACAAAAGAAGTGACACCGAGAGCCCAATAGAGTGTAGTATGCACCGGTAAATGGAAAAAGTAAAAGAGTACAGTAATATATACTATTACTCACAAACCAGGGTTGCCTCCAAGGCAACCACTGTATAAGCTTGTGAGGAGATTGACCTGTCTCCACTCAGGATTAAGAAGTCACTCTCTGTAGATAGGAAAAATGGGTATCCCCCTCCTCCAAGAATAGCGTAGTACAGAGGCGCCAGTAGTATAAACAAGTTAACAATTTTAAAAATGCTTGGAAGGTAGTGGTGGACAAACACAAACACTGTCAGTTTAAATAGACAAAATATTTATTGGTATACTCCACAAAATGTTGCTGCAACTCGTTTCACTGCTATAGTCCTGCTTCCTCAGGCAATAACAATAGAGGAGCACACGACAGTCGAAGGTCCGGGATGCACCAGGCTCCTCTGTCGACAGAGATTTAGTGGAGTATACCAATAAATATTTTGTCTATTTAAACTGACAGTGTTTGTGTCTGTTAGTTTTATACTACTGGCGCCTCTGTACATGCAAAATAGGCATCGGGGAAAATTTTGGAGCTGGAGATAGCCGGTTGTAAAATATCAATAAATGTTACTATCGCTAAACCTAACCCTATTCTCACATGAGCCCTCCCTCTACTGATGCCTAACCCTAACTGAACTCCCCACAGACACCCAACCCTAAACGACCCCCAACTGATGCCTAGCCCTAACCAATCCCCCCCCCCCCCCCCCCACTAGCAACAGGCTTACCTCCCTCTGCTTCCTCCAAGACAGCATTTCCTCCCTGCTGGCCCACAGCATCCCGGCTCTGATCGGGTATGTGCTGCACTGCCGCCACGTCACTTACCCGCGCTCAGCAGATTAGTGATGGGATCACCAATCACACATGAACTCCTGTTTCCTCTCTGACTACAGCGGTGCCTCATGTGACCCGGCAGCACGTAACAGGTCATGAGAGGCACCGCTGTAGCCATGGATATAGGATGCTGGACGGGCGGATGGAGGTTCCATCGCTGGAACACAGAGAAGTTGAGTAAAGAGGCACCGCGCATCTAAAGAGGGGGTGATGGGGAGTGCGAGGAGAGGGACGTATGGGGAGGGGAACCGCCTTTTGCTGCTCTCTGATTGTTGTCGCCCTGAAGCATACGATTCACAGTTCTTCATTGAAGAACTACCCCTGGATGGACTTTTTCTGTGTATGTGTACACGTGCATTTTAAATCCTACAATTGTCCTGGATAGTGGTCCTTTCAGCATTGACAGCTTCCCTCACCCCATTAATATATATAGGCTTACATACAGTATACAGTGCCTTCAACACATAGACACAGAGATGGGAAGTCACAAGGTTACAAATCCACGAAATATCCAACAGGGAAAGAAGAAAGAAAAACTCAAAACATAATTATAATAATAACCACAGACTCTCATTGGCAGAATACAGGACACATATAGTTACCCAGTCCAGGTAGTGGAGATCCCTACTTTACGCAGCCTGAGCTCATGCCTAGGTGTTGCTCCAGAAGGGGTTCATATTCCCTCCCAGCCTGGCCAGCAGATGAGTGCGATGATATCATGAATAACTGAAGCTTTCTTGTAATACTCGGAGTTTCAATCACTCCTCTTTATGTAGCAGAAAATGAACTATCCCCTGGCTTAGCAGAGAAAGTACAAGCTGTGCAGTAAAGTTCAGAGGAACAAAATGATGAAAAACACTAAAATAATTCTCCTTTCAGCAGCTCCCTTCTAAAGTACATACTAAGTACAAAGTACATACAAGTTCGTTTGACTCCATCAACTGTTGGTGAGTCCTATTTTCATACCCCTGAGACACTTCCAACAACCAGCTAAACTGTCCATAAGCCACTTCCTGCCACCAGCACAACTGTCCAAAAGACACTTCCTGCCACCAGCACAACTGTCCAAAAGACACTTCCTGCCACCAGCACAACTGTCCAAAAGACACTTCCTGCCACCAGCCCAACTGTCCATAAGACACTTCCTGCCACCAGCCCAAAAGTCCATAAGGCACTTCCTGCCACCAGCCCAACTGTCCATAAGACACTTCCTGCCACCAGTTTAACTGTCCATAAGACACTTCCTGCCACCAGCCCAACTGTCCATAAGACACTTCCTGCCACCAGTTTAACTGTCCATAAGACACTTCCTGCCACCAGTTTAACTGTCCATAAGACACTTCCTGCCACCAACCCAACTGTCCATAAGACACTTCCTGCCACCAGCCCAACTGTCCATAAGACACTTCCTGCGCTGCCACCAGCCCAACTGTCCATAAGACTCTTTCTGCCAACTATCCATAAGATACTTACTGCTACTAAGCCAACTCTTCATAACATACTTCCTGCCACCAGTCCAGCTGTCCATAAGACACTTCCTGCCACCAGCCGAAACTCCTATCGAAACAGAGTACCCAAAACAAGATACATTGACCTTGTCTTTAAACCCTAAAATTGTGTCTGTCATAACGAATTAACTATTCCCCACATGTTCGGCCTGGAACCCACTACAAAACGCTATCGCTAGCGTTTTGTATGAGCGGTTTGTAAGCGATTCCATGAGCATTTTCGGTAACGATTTTTAAAAAGTGTAATCAATTTGCCAGTGGTTGTGTAGCGATTAGCGATTAGATTTTTAATTCTGATTGGTCCTTTCAATTATTTTTCATTTTGTTACAGTGGCTGTGAACACTTTATATAGGTTGCCATCTTAAAAGGGATGAGAAGGATGCACACCGTCTAATGATTAGTGGGATGTGCCACGGCTGTTCGGTTCACCAAACAGGAAGACTTGTAGCAAAGACTGTAGCCGCCACCATCCATATGTATAATGCTCTTTTATTGCAAATTCTTACATAAGACTGTGACATAAATCACAGACGTTTCAGAGCATATCGCCCCTTTCTGAAGTTGTGACGGTCTGAGACTGAGAGCATAATACATATGGATGGTGCCGGCTGCTTTCTTTGCTATAGGCTGCCATCTTATGATGTCTGTAATGTAGTTTAACCACTTCAGCCAACAGTGTTGTTAACTTTATGCATCCGAGCAACTTTCACCTCCCATTCATTCACCAATAACTTTATCACTACTTATCACACTGAAATGATCTATATCTTGTTTTTACGCCACCATTCAGGCTTTTTTTGGGTGGTACATTTTGCTAAGAATGATTTTAATTTAAATCCCTTTTAACAGGAAGATTAAGAAAGAAATGGAAAAAATTCATTATTTCTCAGTTTTTGGCCATTATAGTTTGAAATTAATACATGCTACCGTAATTAAAACCCATGTATTTTATTTGCCCATTTGTCCCACTTATTACACCATTGAAATTATGTCCCTATCACACTGTATGGCACCGATATTTTATTTGGAAATAACGGTGCATTTTTACAATTTGCGTCCATCACTATTTGCAAGCCTATAATTTAAAAAATTATATTAATATACTCCTTTGACATGCATATTTAAAAATTTCAGACCCTTAGGTAACTATTTATGTTTTTTTTTTAATTGTAATTTTGTTTTTGTTTTTTTATACAAACATTTATTTGGGTAATTTTTGGTGTGGTAGGTAAACAGCTAATTTTAAATGTAAAATAATGTATTTATTTATTAAAAAATTTATGTGGGTGTAGTTTTACTATTTGGCCACAAGATGGCCACAGTCAAAAAGTCCTGGAACAATCACACTTCCAGGAACTAGAATGAGGACGGGGAACTTTTTTTTATGCAGAAAGACCACGGCCTCTGATAAGAGTCCGTCGGTTTTTCTGCGGGGGACTTAGATCGATGAATGGGAATTATATTCCCATTCGTTGATCTGTGGGCTAACGGCAGGCCGCGGGAGCACATGGGAGGGCGCGCAATCACGCGCCTCAGGCAGCCGCAGCAGCACAGTCTATCTGGACGAACATATTCATCCAGATAGGCTCAAGTGGTTAATTGCTCCTCATATTGCCTTTTTTCTTATGTGTATGTGTCCTTCCTTTCCTGTATCACTGAGCTGCTCACGGTGACCAGCTGTCATGTGATATTGGTGACAGAATTCATGAGCACTGACTGGCTTTCAATTAACCATTTCACAACTGAGGGGTTTTACCCCTGAAACACCAGCGCTATTTTTACCTTTCAGCGCTGCCTCCATTGTAGTATTTATGTACTATGATTGGTTATTGGGGACTGGAGAGTCTCCATAACCAATCATTGTACTGCAGAGCCGGGGTGTGTGTGCGCGCGCGGGTCGCGGGGGCGCGCGATCGCGCGCTGCACATTTGTTTACATTACATTGTTTTGAATGAAGACGGCTTTTGTTTAAAGCCGTCTTCATTCTACTCGCAATCGGCGAGGCTAATTGGATTTAGGAACGCTCGTTCCTAACATCCAATTAGTCACCTGCTGTGCGGGCTGGCTGGAGTGCGCGCGAGAGTTCCCCGCCCACTCCCAGCAAGTAAATAAACAAGTGCGCCTTTCTCCGTCCCTGGGGGTGAAGCGGTGCGCAGAGGGACGGAGAAATTTAGCACTGGGGGGGTGAAGTGGTTAAAGTGATCCCAAAGTGAGAGTTATATAGAGTCTGCCATATGTATTTCCTTTTAAGCAATACCAGTTGCCTGGCAGCTAGAAGCGTATGTACAGGGGTACAGGTGTGGCACATGCCATGGGTGCCTCTTACTGCTCCATAGCATGCCTGGTGTTCTCCATACAGATTCTAGTTTTTATCTGGGGGACATTCTGCTGCCTTGGTACATCTTTTAGGGGAACAAGCTGCCTATCTGTTATTCGGGGATATGTGACATGGCTGTCCCCTCTGGAGGCAGGGAAGCGATCATGCTGATTGGCTGGCGGGGCCGGGGGGAGGGAGGGTCGGTGGGAGAAAAAAAGACACTTATTTTTTTTTTTCTAAAAAAGATAGAAGTATTTGTATAAAAAAATAAACATCCTAGGAGCAATCATAGCCCAACAACAGAAAGCTCTGTTGGTGGGTAGAAAAGGAAGGGGGGGAAATCACTTGTGTGGCGAGTTGTGCGGCCCTGCAGTGAACCCTTAAAGCTGCAGTGGCCTATTATGTACAAAATGGCCTGGTCACTGTTGGGGTTTAAGGCCGCGGCCCTCAGGAGGTTAAAAGCCCTAGCGATCGACAGCAGTTCGTCAATCAGCGGTAAATGGCCGCCGCTAATCGCCCCAGTGTGAATGAGCCCTAACTATTTGCAATCCCCAAGTTTTATTCAGATAGATCAGATCAGTACAAAGTGTGAAGGATGAGAAGCAGCTCGGCTGAGTCAATAACTCTATTACCAGGATAATTAAAAATAGTCCACAGAAGTATTCATGGCGCAGCAGTCCACACTCCCATCACGACAAAACTCTTACCGCCGGTGAATTATTCCCCACCCCCCTCCTCCTCCTCCTTCCCCCCTTTCTGCAGCTTTGACCTAGACCTAAAGCAAGCGCAATGAAAGACGATGCTTTGAAAAAGGGATAAAAAAAAAGAGAAGAAGCAGCACGAAAATAAAAACAGAGCGAGCGAGATGTTCTCTAAGCCTCTCTTTGTTGGCGCCGATCTGTTTAGAGCCGATAGTAAATAGAGATGTTTCTTTTAGCACGTGCGGCCCTGTGCGAATTGAACCTTCGGAGTGGCTGACCTCCATTTATTTCAGCCACCGTGTTCCATTCTCACTTCTCTCCGCGGAAACAAAAGGACGCCATGCTGAAAGGAGACGATGGACGACGCACGACGCAGCGAGGGTGCCCTCTGGTGGCTTCACATAGCAATCGCGCGCCTCCTGCTCGTCAGGAATGATGTGAAAAAGTAAAGAGGGTCAGGCTAGGCTTCTATTTTTCATTTGGAAAACCAATCTTGGCGATACCTCTGTGGATTTCCCCCCCTCCACCGCAGATCACACCGTCCGTAATGAGTTTTTTCTTTTTTTTTTTTTATCTTTATTTGTCAGCTGAAGCGGGAGGCTACGCCCTTTTGACTTGCCGAACGAAGAGCGCTGCTTTCATTTAATGAACTGGCATCGCGACTCGCTTGTTTATCTGCTGGCGGCCCAGGCTAAGAGGCTTTTATTAGGCGAAGAGCGAGGCCGAGCAAGAGATTGACGCTTCTGTTATTGGGTGAGGAGATGGTGAGAGACGAGAGAAGATGTGACATGATGGAGACTTGTCACAACCAACAAGGTTTTTTTGTTTGTTTCTTTTTTGAGAGGAGAATTTAGCTTTTTAATTGGGTGGGCCCTGGAGATGTCCTTGTGGCACACGGCTCAGAATACCTTGTACTTTAAGCATTTGACATGCCTGTTGTCAGGCAGAGAGATGACAATAGAGACAAGAGAAGATGTGACATGACAGACTCGAGGGAGAGTTTAGACTGCTAATTGGGTGGGCCACATGGATGTCCTTGTAGCCCAAGGCTCAGAATGCCTTGTATTTTTTATGCAAGAGATTGACTCTTCTGTTGTCGGGCCAGAAGACAGCAAGAGACAAGAGAACATGTGACCTGATGGAGACTTGTCACCACCAACCGTTAGGGCTTGTTCACACTACAAGAGCTTTTTAAGCGCTAGTGATTTTGAAAAGCTCTTGCTAATGCAATGCTATGGGGGATTTTTACAACATCGCATCGCTGCAGTGTGAACACACACATAGGATAACATTAGCAAGAGCTTTTAAAATCAAGTGCTTAAAATCAAAATCAAGTGCTTAAAAAAGCTCTTGTAGTGAACAAGGGCTTAAAGATTTGTTTTTTTTTAGAGGGGAGAATTTAGACTTCTAATTGGGTGGGCCCCGGAGATGTCCTTGTGGCACACGGCTCAGAATACCTTGTACTTTAGGCATTTGGCACGTCTGTTGTCAGACAGGGAGATGACAAGAGAGACAAGAGAAGATGTGACATGACAGAGACTCCAGGGGAGAGTTTAGACTGCTAATTGGAAGGGCCACATAGATTTTCTTGTGGCCCAAGGCTCATAATGCTTTGTACTTTTTTAAAGCAAGAGATTGACACTTCTGTTGTCAGGCCAGAAACCAGCAAGAAACAAGAGAAGATGTGACATGATGGAGACTTGGCACATCCAACCGTTAAGGTTTTTTTTTTTTTTTTGTTAGAAGGGAGAATTTAGACTTCTAATTGGGTGGGCCCCGGAGATGTCCTTGTGGCACACAGCTCAGAATACCTTGTACTTTAAGCATTTGACATGTCTGTTGTCAGGCGGGGAGATAACAAGAGAGACAAGAAAAGATGTGACATGACAGACGCTCAAGGGTAGAGTTTAGGCTGCTAATTGGATGGGCCACATGGATGTCCTTATGGCCCAAGGCTCAAAATGCCTTGTACTTTTTTTTAAGCAAGAGATTGACACTTCTGTTGTCGGGCCAGGAGACAGCGAGAGACAAGAGAAGATGTGACATGTTGGAGACTCGTCAAAACAGGCGGAATTTTTAGAATGCTAATTGGGTGGGCCCCAGAGATGTCCTTGTGGCGCAAGGCTTGGAATGTCTTGTACTATAAGTGAGATATGGAAGCTTCTGTTGTCAGGCGAGGAGATGCCAGAGAAATGGGAGCAGATGTGACATGACAGAGACTCGCCACATCCAACCAGAAATGTGGGATTTTTAGGGGGGAGAATTTAGACTGATAATTGGATGGGCCCCAGAGATGTCCTTGTGGCACAAAGAGATAAGATGCTTCTGTTATCGGGTGAGGACTGGTGCTAGACGAGAGAAGATATGACATGACAGGTTTTTTTTAATCTCTATTTGTCAGCTGAAGTGAGAGGCTATGCCCTTTTGACTTACTTAATGAAGAGCGCTGCTTTCATTTAGGGCCTGTTTCCACTGGCGCGGTTACCGCGCCAAATCCGCAGAGTTTCCCCGCAGGCAAATCGCGCGGGAAAACTCTACCATAGGGAACAATGGCACCGCCGGCCGAATCGCTTGCGTTAGCGATTCAGCCGGCATTTCCATCCGAATTGGTGCAAATCCCATAGCTGTGCATGGCACGGCTGATGGGATTCGTCTGCGTACCCGCAGACCTGAAAATGTTGATGCGCGTCTCGCAGACACGTGCGGCTTAGGTGGAAACGAGCCTTTAATGAGCTGTCGACTCACTTGTTTATCTTGCTAGGAGGCTTTTATTAGGCAACTAGAGAGGCCGAGCAAGAGATTGCCACTTCTGTTGTTGGCTGAGGAGATGGTGAGAGAAGGGAGAAGTTGTGACATGATGGAGAGTTGCCGCAACCAACCATAAAGGTTTTTTTTTGTTTGGTTTTTTTTCTTAGAGGAGAGAATTTAGACTGCTAAGTGGGTGGGCCCCAGAGATGTCCTTGTGGTGCAAGGCTTGAAATTTCTTGTACTTTAAGCAAGATATGGAAGCTTCTGTTGTCAGGTGAGGAGACGCCAGAGAGATGAGAGAAGATGTGACATGACAGAGGTCTCGCAACATCCAACCAGAAAGGGGGGATTTTTAGGGGAGAGAATTTAGACTGCTAAGTGAGTGGGCCCCAGAGATGTCCTTGTGGCACAAGGCTCAGAATTCCTTGTGCTTTAAGCAAGATATAGATGCTTCTGTTGTTTTGTGGGGCGAGGAGGTGGTTGCTTCTGTTGTTTTGTGGGGCGAGGAGGTGGTGATAGATGAGAGAAGATGTGACATGACAGAGACTCGCTACAACTAACGGGAAAGGAAGTATTTGTAAGGGGAATTTAGAATGCTAATTCGGTGGGTCCTGGAAATGTCCTTGTGGTTGTGGCACAAGGTTCAGAATTCCTTTTCAGTACTTTAACGGTTTGACAGTGTGTCTAGGCTGGACGTTATTTATCTCCTAAAGAATGAACGGTATGGTGAATTATCCCTGGACTGTGAATTATATGGGATGTCAATAAAGTTTTCTGTGCAGTATAAATTATAGTTTAGTTGGCACCAATAACAAATTGATAGGCTATATACATGATAGTTTGATAACAAATTAAAAGGTTGTTCTTTCTCCAAATAAATCTATAAAATATACACATACTATCCCCAGCCAAATAATCATATCAGCCCAAACCCACTAAACCCACAAAAGAAACCTCTCCTACAATTGTTGTGAGGGTTCTGTAGCCACTTTATAAAAACATTATACTGTTGATGTACAGCCTGGGTGTTTACAGGGTGGAGTATTAATCCATTAAACCCTAAAAATCTGGAAAAGTTTCAAACAATCAATAAAGACAATCTTGAAACAATTACAACTAAATAAGCAAATTAATATCATCGACCATAATATAGCATGCTAATTGGCAGTGCCTATTAAGGCGATATAATTACCAGCCATGCCTTTCTTAATGGAACAGGCACTTGTGTGTATGAATTCCATAAAGCAGAGCGTGCCATAGCTCTGTGATGCCACCCCAGGCATCCGCCCAGTTTGCCTATGCCTAAAAAAGGCCTTGTATACAGCCATTCTAAAAGCTGCTTTAGGCCTCTTGCACACTGCAAGCAATTCAGATTCAGATTCCGCTTTTTAATCTGTTTTTACTTCAGATTCAGATTCAGATTTGCAGTTTGCTCCTTGCACACTGCAAATCTGAATCTGAATCGGAGGTAAAAACTGATTAAAAAGCGGAATCTGAATCGGAATCGCGTGCAGTGTGCAAGAGGCCTTACAAATCCTTGTGTCTCCAGAATGTCTGACTGTACTGTGCATACAGGTGTATTTGTGGTCTCTACTATTGTCAGTAGTGTAATCTGTAAGATGCCATACAAGACGAAAATGATTATTAAATAAACCAAAATATATATTCACAATACTAGAACCAGGGCCAGTTTTAGGTAAAATGTGGCTCCTGGCAAACATTAACACGGACCCCCAATGCCCCCTTTTCCATACATAGTGAGTAATACACCCCCCCCAAATAGCAGTATTCGGTGGCTTCTCCCCTCCTAACACACACGGGCGTAACTAGAAATCACTGGGCCCCCTGAGAAAATTTGGATGGGCCCCTGCCCCCCCCCCCCCCCGGGGCCTGCTATGCAGGTGCTGGACCAATTCCCGGGGGAGCTGACGACCTGCGCCGCGGCAAAAGATGGGTGTGGCTACAACCTGCGGCGCGCGAAGTGCGGCGCGGCGAAAAAAATGGGCGTGGTCATGACCGGATGAGGGCGGGGCTAACTGTAATTTAAAGTGAACCCAGGGTGAGAGTGATATGGTGGCTGCCATATTTATTTCCTTTTAAACAATACTAGTTGCCTGGCAGCCCTGCTGATCTATTTGGCTGTAGTAGTGAACTGAATTACACCAGAAACAAGCCATGCAGCTAATCTTCTCAGTTCTGACAATATTGTCAGAAACCCCTGACCTGCTGCATGCTTGTTCAGGGTCTATGGTTGAAAGAATAAGAGGCAGAGGACCAGCACGGCAGCCAGGCAACTGGTATTGCTTAAAGGGAGATAAATATGGCAGCCTCAATATTATTCTCACCTCGGGTTCCCTTTAAAAGTGCAACGCAAAGACAGAGGGCCCAAGTTTTGGTGACCCTTTTCCCAGAAAATTCACATAATTGTGCAGGTTTTCTCAAGAAAATACACGTAATGTGAGCAGATTTTAACAAAAAACACGTCCAATGACCCCAATATGCACAATCGTTATCAGATATGGCCCCAATATGCACAATCGTTATCAGATATGGCCCCAATATGCACAATCGTTATCAGATATGGCCCCAATATGCACAATCGGTAGCAGATATGACCCCAATATGCACAATCGGTAGCAGAAATGACCCCAATATGCACAATCGGTAGCAGAAATGACCCCAATATGCACAATCGGTAGCAGAAATGACCCCAATATGCACAATCGGTAGCAGAAATGACCCCAATATGCACAATCGGTAGCAGAAATGACCCCAATATGCACAATCGGTAGCAGATATGACCCCAATATGCACAATCGGTAGCAGATATGACCCCAATATGCACAATCGGTAGCAGATATGACCCCAATATGCACAATCGGTAGCAGATATGACCCCAATATGCACAATCGGTAGCAGAAATGACCCCAATATGCACAATCGGTAGCAGAAATGACCCCAATATGCACAATCGGTAGCAGAAATGACCCCAATATGCACAATCGGTAGCAGAAATGACCCCAATATGCACAATCGGTAGCAGATATGACCCCAATATGCACAATCGGTAGCAGATATGACCCCAATATGCACAATCGGTAGCAGATATGACCCCAATATGCACAATCGGTAGCAGATATGACCCCAATATGCACAATCGGTAGCAGATATGACCCCAATATGCACAATCGGTAGCAGAAATGACCCCAATATGCACAATCGGTAGCAGAAATGACCCCAATATGCACAATCGGTAGCAGAAATGACCCCAATATGCACAATCGGTAGCAGAAATGGCCCCAATATGCACAATCGGTAGCAGAAATGACCCCAATATGCACAATCGGTAGCAGAAATGACCCCAATATGCACAATCGGTAGCAGAAATGACCCCAATATGCACAATCGGTAGCAGAAATGACCCCAATATGCACAATCGGTAGCAGAAATGACCCCAATATGCACAATCGGTAGCAGAAATGACCCCAATATGCACAATCGGTAGCAGAAATGACCCCAATATGCACAATCGGTAGCAGATATGACCCCAATATGCACAATCCGTAGCAGATATGACCCCAATATGCACAATCGGTAGCAGAAATGACCCCAATATGCACAATCGGTAGCAGAAATGACCCCAATATGCACAATCGGTAGCAGAAATGACCCCAATATGCACAATCAGCATCACCTGAAAAAGAAAAGAAAAACCCATTTACTCACCTACAGCCAGAAGACCTTCTTTCCCGACCTCCTGTCCCGAGTCCCGACCTCATTGTGGCGCGCAGCGCTCGCGCGCCCACGATCCTCTTCCTTCCCGACGTCACGACGAGACTTCCTGCCTGCATGCAGAGAGCAGGGCTACGGGAAAATGGCCGCCCGAAGTCTGCAGAACAGGGCTCCGGGCGGCCATCTTACCGTAGCCCTGCCTGCTGCTCCGTGCTGCCGCTGTGTGAACTGACTTGGCGTCTTTTAGACGCCTGAAGTCAGTTCACTCCAGGGGGTGCTTTGGGGGTGCTTGGACAATTCTAGGGGGTGCTCGAGCACCCCCAAGCACCCCCCTGGCGCCGCCCCTGGACCTCAGCGGTGGAACACAGAGGTATGCCTGTGTTCCTACCGCCGCTGCTACCACCTATGTAATGCAGGAGGGGAGCGCGCTGAGGAGAGAGCCCGAGGTGAGGGAGGGGGGAGTGGCCCCCTCCCTGCCGATGTGGGGGCCAATGCTCTCCCCTCATGCTGCGACCACTCCTGCCCCCCAAAACGGCCCTGAGCGGTCCCCAGAGGGGCCCCAGGCCCCTCCCCCACAGGTGCAGGGTCTGCAGCCCCTATTGTTACGCCCACTGTACACATGGATATAATTGTATTAGGTAGCCTTTATCCTCATCCACTTCTGGATCCCAATAGTGACTTCCTACCAGAGGACGTGAAAATAATGCCTGGTACACACCATGCAATTTCCCGTCAGATAGATGGGTCGAATCAATTGCTTCCAACAGGTCCGATCTGAATTCAGGTCATTTTTCTGATCGATTTTGTATACAAGTCATTGGAAAATCGATCAGGAAAAAGATCGGACATCAGATCGGACCTTTCAGAAGTAATCCATTCGACTGTTCTAGGCTAAAGAGTTGAAAAGGAATGGCAGCAAACTCCCCTCCTCCGCCCTGGGAAGTCAACACAGGAGTAGAGAGAGTAAAGCTGTGTAAAGTAAACCTTGCAGGAGAAGAGAGAGGCAACAGCAGGGGTCTAGTCCTGGGAAAAGAAGTAAGTGGACTCACCTGGCGCTCTAAAAATGGGCGTGGTCAAGCACACAGTGGGTGTGGTCATGGGTGGAGCCAAATATACATGACCTTAGCAGTGATGTAAAAGGTCTGCCGGGGAAGTTTGAGCTCTGCTGTAGTGTATCCCCAAAAATAGATGTAATCTGACAGCATTTCACCAAAAAGACACATAATCTGGTAGAAGTTCCTCCAAAATACAGATAATATGGAAGTGGTTCCCCCAAAATAGACAATGTGGCAGCAGCAGTTCCACCAACATACACATAATCTGGAAGCACTTCCTCAAAATACGCGAAACCTGGCAGCGGATCACCCAAAATACACGTAACACCCAAAGGACATATAATCTGGCAGTAGTTCCCCAAAATACACGGAATCTGGCAGCAGCCGTTCCCCAAAATACATAACAGCGGTCCCACAAAAATGCAGATAATCTAACAGCAGTTCCCCCAAAATAGGTACCCCCAGGTAGCCAGGTCTATAGGTGTCCCCAGTATAAGTAGCCATGAGTATAGTAGTCCCCAGTATATGTAGCCAGAGGTATAGTTGCCTAGTATATGTAGCCAGGGGTATATGTGCCCAGTATATATAGCCAGGGGTATATGTGCCCAGTATATGTAGCTAGAGGTATATCTGCCCAGTATATGTAGCCACTAGCCAGGGGTATATGTGCCCAGTATATATAGCCAGGGGTATATGTGCCCAGTATATGTAGCCAGGGGTATATGTGCCCAGTATATATAGGCAGAGGTATATGTCCCCAGTATATGTAGGCAGGGGTATATGTCCCCAGTATATGTAGGCAGGGGTATATGTCCCCAGTATATGTAGGCAGAGGTATATGTCCCCAGTATATGTAGGCAGGGGTATATGTCCCCAGTATATGTAGGCAGGGGTATATGTCCCCAGTATATGTAGGCAGGCAGGGATATATGTGCCCAGGTAGCCAGGTGTGCCCCCAGCAGGAGGGGAGCAGCGCAGAGAAGGAGAGCTATGGGGACAGCGGGGAAGGGCGGACATCTCCCCCCCCCCCCCCTTCCCTCACCTTCGCGCTCCCCTTTCTGCCTCTCACCTCCGGTGTTTTGAAATGTCGGGCCCGGCGGCTAAAGTGGGCAGAGACTTACCACGTTCCAGTCACATGGGACGCTCCGCTCTGTGTGCGGCTAGTCTGGTCTTCTAGCCGCACACAGAGCGGAGCGTCCCTTGCAGCTGGAAGAAGGCAGAAAGTCTCCGCCCACTTTAGCCGCCGGGCCCGACATTTCAAAACACCGGAGGGGAGAGGCAGGAAGGGGAGCGCGAAGGTGAGGGAAGGGGGGGGGGGGGAGATGTCCGCCCTTCCCCGCTGTCCCCATAGCTCGCCTTCTCTGCGCTGCTCCCCTCCACACAAGCCAGGGTGAACGGCGTCCACGCTGAAGAAAAAGTGGGTGGACGCCATTCACCCGCGTCCACGCAGGACTGGACCCCTGGGCAACAGTGAGTGAAGTTTAAAGACTGTGGCCCAGGGCTGGATTTACCATAAGGCACTGTAGGCATGGGCCTACAGGCGCCTGATGGTGGAAAGGCTTCTCACTCCCCTCCCTGAGCGCCTCCCTACCTCCTTTCCTATGTAGAGTCCTGCTGAGAGTATAAATGAGAGCTTACTGACCCTGCTCTTTCCACCGACAAGATCTCCCTTCAGTCAGGAGCACCTCTAGCTACATAATACTGAGATCACTCTAGCTACCTAATATTGAGGGTTCTTCTGGCCGTCTAAAACTAAAGGACACCTGTAGCTACCTATGACAGGCAAGGGAAAAGTGACAGCTGGGCCAGCCAGCACACTTGTGGTGTGATTTGGTGGTGTTTGTACGTTCATAGAGAGGGAAGTCTAAGATGCCAGGACATCTGTGCCTATAGGCTCCTGAGAGGTAAATCTGGGCCTGCTGTGGCCTATATGCAATTCACTTTTTCTCCTAGGAGATACATTTATATCGGATTTAAAATAAATTTTTGCAATTGAAAAAGTACCAAAAAGTAGGTGACAAAGCATTGTCAAAATTATTTACTGCATTTGTTTGCTTTCTGCTGGTTTAAAGGGCAGTTTATTTATAAGAATATCACGTAGGAGAAAACTCAGGTGAAAAAGTGAATTGCATGTAGCCCTGTATTTGATATATTTGATACATGATGAAAACAAATGCTATGCTTAAGGGCCTGAATGGCTCGAAACATGTCAGCTCTCTGATGCTTGTCCTAATGTCTTGCTGATGTATATGTCCGAATAAAGTTTGGAACCTTGGACTGGTGCGGACCTTCCGTTTTTCCTGAAAACAAATGAACTGTTTTAATCAACTGGAGAGATAGACAAATAAAATGTGTAGGGTTAATGTACAATAGAACTATTTACATTACCGCTATAATGGATGGAAATGGAGTGCATTTTTTCAATTTTTTTTCCAGAATTTTCCTTTAAAATGCATAGAAAATAAGGTAATCACTAAAAAAAAAAAAAAAAAAAAAAAAAAAAAAGCCCAGTGCGTCCTGAAAAAAACATATGCATCATTTAGATTTGATAGGTAGTGATAAAGTTATTGCCAAAGTAATCAAAGCTGTTCTGAACTGTGAAAACAGCCTCAGTAGCAAAGTGGTTTATCCAGTTCACCACTGAGGGGTTTTTCCCCTAATGGACCAAAGCAATTTTCATGTTCCAGCACTCGTCCCTTTCATTGGCCAATAACTTTATCACTACTAATCACAACAACATGATCTATACCTTTTTTTGTCTCCAATTAGGCTTTCTTTTAGGTGCATGTATTGCTAAGATTTTATGCTAAATGCATTATAACAGGAATTATAGGGAAAAAAATGGGAAAAAAATAATTATTTTTCAGTTTTAGCCATTATAGTTTTAAAATAATATGTGCTACCATAATTAAAACCCAAGTATTTTATTAGCCTATTTGTTCTGGTTATTACACCGTTTAAATGATGTTGTTTAAACCGCTTGCAGGGGGAAAACCGCTTGGCTAATGAAAGTGAATGGGCTGGTGCACACCAGAGCGGGTTGTTTTTTCCACAAACGCAAACTCGGGGGCTGCAGCATTTTTTAGATTTCTGAGGCATTTCTGCCTGAATGTTAAAGTATAGGAAAGTGGAAAACTGCTCTGAAAAATACTAAATCCGAGCAGTTTTCCAGGCGTTTTTGTTACAGAAGGTGTTCAGTAACAGCTTTTACTGTAACAATATTTGTAATCTGCTACACAAAAACGCTCCAAAAAAGCTAGAATCGCTCTCAAATCTGCTTCAAAAACCTCTAGCGTTTTGCAGATCTGCTAGAGGTTTTTGGTGTGCACTGGGCCTCTTTTTTTATTTATTTTTTTTCATTTTACATCTGTAACTTATTACAAGCACTTTTTTTTTTTGCAAAACTAACAGTAATATGCCCTCATGACATACATATTAAAAAGGTTGAGTCCTTAAGGTAACTATTTTTTTTTGTTTTGTTTTATTTTGGTAACTATTGGAGGGGAGGTAAGGGGTTCAGTATGTAAGTGTAATTTTATTATTTGGCCTCTAGATGCCCCCCCAGTTTATTTTAATTGTGTGCATTTTACTGCATACACGAGTTACCGGAAGTAACGCGTACCTTCGCTTTTCTGTTTTAGTCGGTGAAACCGGTGTCTCGTCGATGCGGGTTTCATTGATCACGGGCAGTCAGATCAATGAATGGAAACCTGGTTCACAATTACTGGTCCCTGGGGTAACGGGCGGCGCCGTGAACGCGTGCGGGTCCGAGCGGGAGCGCTCACAGCAGCAGTTGCGGCATAGATACGTATATCTATGCTCCTGGAGCTAAGATGAAGTCTCCAGGGGCCTAGATATACTGTACATAATATGGCAACAGGTTAATTGCCCAGTTGCCCCTATGGAAGCGCCAGCCCTGTCAAACGCTCTCAAATAATGGAGGTGCATGGATTGTACCCCAAATGCTCGGCTAACAGAAAGATCACACAGGCTTTACTCCAACACGCTGTCACACCTGCTCGTACAGCGACAGGGTACGCGAGAACGCACGCACGGCCGTATAGAAAGCTCACAAAGCCCCCTTTCAGACTGTAGCAAGTGCCTGGAAACGCACAGAGCCTTCGTTTGCAGCAGAGCAAGAACAAAGGAGAAGATATATCGCAGTGAGCCATGACATTAAATTAAATTACTAATTGGCTCAGTGTCTCTGCGATGCAAATGTGACAAAAGGAGAGATGGAAGCTGCAGAAAAAGCAATTAAGTTGTAAAATGTCACTTCTGAGATATTCTGCAACTAGTTTTTTCTCTCTCTCTTTCAGCCGTAGATTAGATAATCACAATTCTCTGTGCAGCGTAGTTAGAGAATATCTATAGCATTAGACCTTTTCTGCACAGAGTCCCTGATCAATAATAGAGATGTATGTTATGGCTGATTTTACTGCTATAAAGCACTATAAGAATATAGCAGAAGCTGGGCTGTTTACAAAGAGCTGCATTACAAACTGTTGTCCACACTGCCAGCTTCTCGCCATGGTAACAACAAAACGCTAGCCCTGCTTATAAGACGGTGGACAATGAAGAGTACCTTCCTCTCCTATTTCTAAAGCCACAATGAATAGAAGAAAGCAGGTTTTCTCCCATTCCCTCATATGGTTGTGAAAACCTGTTATTATTACTATTATGCTATTACTATTATGTTGTATTTGTATCGTGTAAATAGTGATTTTCCTCAGTGCGTTACTGACTTAAAGGGGAACTGAAGTGAGAAGAATATGGAGGCTGCAATATTTATTTCCTCCTAAACAATACACATTGCCTGGCAGCCCTGCTGGTCTATTTGGCTACAGTAGTGTTTGAATCACACCAGAAACAAGCATGCAGCTAACCTTGTCAGATCTGACAAAAATGTCCTGATCTGCTGCATGCTTGTTCAGGGTCTAAATGTATTATAGGCAGAGGCTCAGTGGGACTGCCAGGTAACTGGTATTGCTTAAAATGAAATAAAAAATGAAAAAAAAAATGAAAAAAAAAATGAAATAAAGATGGCAGACTCCTTATACCTCTCACTACAGTTGTCCTTTAAAGGATACCTGAGGTGACATGTGACATGATGAGATAGACATGTGTATGTACAGTGCCTGGCACACAAATAACTAGGCTGTGTTCCTTTTTTTCTCTGCCTGAAAGAGTTAAATATCAGGTATGCAAGTAGCTGACTCAGTCCTGACTCAGACAGGAAGTGACTACAGTCTGACCCTCACTGATAAGAAATTCCCCTTTTTATCTCTTTCTTGCTCTCAGAAGCCATTTGCTGCTAGGAAAGTGTTTTATAGCTGGAATTTCTTATCACTGAGGGTCACACTGTAGTTACTTCCTGTCTGAGTCAGGACTGAGTCAGCCACTTACATACCTGATATTTAGCTCTTTCAGGCAGAGAAAGAAAGAAAGGAACACAGCATAGTTATTAGTGTGCTAGGCACTGCACATACACATGTCTATCTCATTATGTCACATGTCAGTTCAGGTATCCTTTAAATAAGTGCCTTTACCTAGGCGATGCTTACCTTCCAATATCCACGCCGCAGTCCAAAGCCTCGTACTCATGCTAGATGAAACCCGACTGAGAGTATTGTTTTTCTCGCTTACCCAATGCACCATGTGACACTCATGCGCCCCCCCCCCCCCCTCCATAGCAACAGAACGCATTGCTAGCCTGCAGGCACATCTGCGCAGTGTCAGCTCAGGAATAGCGCCCTGCTCCCTGTCAGGCTACTTGTCTTCATACCTGTACCTGTGCACAAGGCTTTAAAGGACAACTAAATTGAGAGGGATATGGGCATACATTTAAAAATAGCTGCGCAAAAAAATGGCGCAGGGTGATGCCAATAGTGACATCTTGCTACTGAGGTTGTTTAATGCTTTAAATTCTAAAACGTTAAAGGACCATTATCGCAAAAATCGTAAGCGCCGGGGTGAGTGACAAGCAGCTCAGAGATCACTATCAGTGCCCGTACGCTGCCCCTTCATCCTCTGAGTGCCAGATCCGGCTATTGGTAGCTGCCCACCGCTATGTGCAAACTCTGTGTAGCAGGACGACCGTTTGGCAGACTGCACCGGATCTAGACTTTTTGCTGCCTGAGGCAAATTTGTGAGGATGTGTCCCCTCCTCAGTCAAATAAAAATGGAGAAACCGAGAGCCCAATATAGTGTACTGTGTATTAAAACAAGTGAAAAGTTAAAGTGTGAGATGTAGATACTCACAAACATGGGTTACCACTTAGGCAACCACTGTAAAGGCGGGTGAGGAGATTAGACCTGTCCCCACTCAGGAATAAGGTGTCACTCTCTGTAGATCGGAAAGAAGGGGGTAGCCCACCCCTCCAGCAGGAAAGGATGCAACGCGTTTCGCGGGCACAGCCCGCTTCATCAAGCAATAATGTGGGGAACAAACAGAAATTCGCCAAGTGAACGTGTAGCGCCTAGCGGGCTGTGCCTGCGAAACGCGTTGCATCTTTTGGGGTACCTATAATAAATGTGTTTGTATAAATTCAGACAGTCTTTTGTGTCTGCTTCCCGAAAGGTAAGTCCACCACTTCCTCCCAGAAACTTTTTAGAGTTTTATCAATTTTTATCCTGCTGGCGCCTCTGTTCTCTTACTATGCCCCTCCTCAGTCAGGACAACAGTGCCACCTCCTCCTTTTCCTGTGCAAGTCAAATGAAACGCTGCTGCTCTCCTGCCTCCTCACTAACAGACTCCTCACACAGCACAACATGCTGCTTTTCCCCAATGATGACCTCTTCACCTCGCTCTCCTCTCGCTCCTCCTACTCTGACTGTATGCTGTTACAAAAATGCTGCTCCTGTAATCTCTGCGCCTGATGCAAATGTTTCACCTTCCTTCATGAGAAAACCGGCCCTGTCGGCAGGCTAACTGCTACTGCCACCCTGCTGCCCACAGTGCGCCCCTTGCTTTCCTGGTGCCCTAGGCCATCGCCTTCACGGCCTTGCCTGAAATCCGGCCATGGTTACTCCCCTAGTTATTATGAGTGTTTTATGATGGCCTTTAGTTGTAGAGAAGAGGTAGTGATTGTAAAGGATTCACATGTGTTCTGTTAATGCAGAATATTTGGCATAATTCTGCGTAACGCATGGCTCTGGCGCTGTGGCGCACACGTATAGTTCCCGCCTCTTGGATAATGATAGGTGTTGGGCCGGCCGCTGAGCTCTGTTCCAGCTGTGAAGATCAGATGAAATTTGAGCCGGCTTCTCTTCACACCAATATCCGGCCGCCGCCGCTAAACAATTGTCAGCAAGAAAATCACAAAAGTCTGTCTGTAAACACACTGCCAAATAACGTAATACAAACAAGTCTGCACATTCTTTATGCCTTCATTTCATATCTATATTTGTTCTGCTTACATTATAGTGCTGATCGGCCATCTGTAGAACAAGAGCGCCACCTACAGTAAGACAAAGAGATCATCATCTGCATCTGGCAGAGAAAGAAAAGTCACACCTTTGCTGAGACAAGTAATCATTTTCCTTTAGTTCAGCACATTGCAAGGATTTATGGGGAGTTTTGCTTACCTTGTTTTTGATGTCATACAGAAGTACAACTAATCCGAAGTGTTTCTACGGTTAAAGCAGACGTAAGATGAGAGGGATACAGAGGCCACAATTATTTCATTTTTAACAGTACCAGTTTCCTGGCAGTCCTGCTGATCTTTCTGGAATCAGTAGTGTCTGAATTACACACCAAATCCAGGCAGAAGTCAGCTAGAGCCCCTGATCTGCATGCTTGTTCAGGGTCTAAGACTAAAAGTATTAGAGGATCAGCAGGACAGCCAGGCAATTAGCATTGTTAAAAAAAAGAAATAAATATGGCAGCCTTCTTATCCCTCTCATGACAGGGCCACTTTAATCATCTTAACGCATCAACCCCCATGGATTTTCACCCATTACTCAAAGCTTCCTCAGGTTACATGAGTCGTGTTCTGTGCAGCAAACTTCAAGTCACACCACAGTCAGATTCTCAGTGGATTGAGGTCTGGGCTCTCATCTGAGGCCAGTGTAATTTTACAAGCATGCTCAGGGTAATTTTCCTTCTGAAAGGTGAACTTTCACCCTCACATCTCTGGTAGAATGAAATTCGATTTCCCTAGAAATACATTTAGTGATGACAGTCTTTCCTGAGCAGTTATTGACCCCCTTCCCCCCCTTCCCCCCCTTCCCCCACAACACACACACACACACACAATATTGCCACCACCATGCTTCACAGTAGGTATGGTATTCTTGGGTTGATGATTGGAAGTGTTGAGTATGTGCCATGTATGGCATTTTTCACAATTGTCCAAAACATTTAACTTAAAGTGAGTGTTTACCATTTCAAAAATAAAAAAGTTGGATACTCACCTAAGGAGAGGGAAGGCTCGGTCCTAATGAGCCTTCCCTCTCCTCTCCCGGTGCCCGGTCCCGCGCAGGATCCCCCGTGGCAGTATTCGACCAGTTCGGTCAAATACTGCCACTTCCGCATGCCGAAGGGAGCTTTCGGAAGCCTTCGGGAGCACTCGGGCTCCCGAAGACGGGCCGCTCAATACTACGCATGCGCGAGCGCCCTCTATGACGCACTCGCGCGTGTGTAGTATGGAGCGGCCCGTCTTCGGAAGCCCGAGTGCTCCCGAAGACCTCCAAAGTCCCTGCGGCGGCGGACGCGAACGGGGGAGCCAGCGCAGCACCGAGGGCACCGGGAGAGGAGAGGGAAGGCTCATTAGGACCGAGCCTTCCCTCTCCTTAGGTGAGTAACTGACTTTTTTATTTTTAGATTGGTACCCATTGGCTTTAAAGAGGAACTCCAGTGAAAATAATGTAGTAAAAAAAGTGCTTCATTTTTTACCATAATTATGTATAAATGATTTAGTCAGTGTTTGCTCATTGTAAAATCTTTCCTCTCCCCGATTTACATTCTGACATTTATAACATGGTGACATTGTTACTGTAGGCAGGTTATGTAGCTGCTCCTAGCTGTTTTGGCTGTTAAAGACAGCTGTAAACAGCCAATTCCTGTCTGTGAACATTGTGGCAGTTTTCCCAGAGTACCGCGGTACTAAGAGCTTCTTGTGGGAGGGGTTTCAGCACAAAATCAGTCATACAGCACCCCCTGATGGTCTGTTTGTGAAAATCATTATATTTCTCATGTAAAAGGGGGTATCAGCTACTGATTGGGATAAAGTTCAATTCTAGGTTGGAGTTTCTCTTTAACCACCCTGGTGTTCTGATTAAATCGCCAGGGTGGCTGCGGGAGGGTTTTTTTTAAATAAAAAAAAAACTATTTCATGCAGCCAACTGAAAGTTGGCTGCATGAAAGCCCACTAGAGGGCGCTCCGGAGGCGATCTTCCGATCGCCTCCGGCGCCCAGAATAAACAAGGAAGGCCGCAATGAGCGGCCTTCCTTGTTTTGCTTATATCGTCGCCATAGCGACGAGCGGAGTGACGTCATCGACGTCAGCCGACGTCCTGACGTCAGCCGCCTCCGATCCAGCCCTTAGCGCTGGCCGGAACTTTTTGTTCCGGCTGCGCAGGGCTCAGGCGGCTAGGGGGGCCCTCTTTCGCCGCTGCTCGTGGCGAATCGCCGCAGAGCGGCGGCGATCAGGCAGCACACGCGGCTGGCAAAGTGCCGGCTGCGTGTGCTGCACTTTATTTGATAAAAATCGGCCCAGCAGGGCCTGAGCGGCAGCCTCCGGCGGTGATGGACGAGCTGAGCTCGTCCAGACCGCTCAGGAGGTTAAGTCTCATCTGAACTGAGAACCTTCATGACTCCAGCACACAGTGTTGTGCAAACTTCAACTGTTTTCTTGTTTTCATCTTGGAGTATACAAATTAAAACTGTCCTATAAATAAAGTTACTTTTATCACCACTGAGGATCTTTAACTCCTTTAGTGTCATGCTGGGTGTCTTTGCTGGTTGTCTGATGATTAATGTCCTCCTTGCCCGGTCTGTGAGGTGTGGTGGGCCTAACCTGTTTGGAGAGCTATTCAGTCTTCCTGTTGCTTGCTTAGGAAGCATTCACATCAGGCACGAAGATCCAAAGGACATGCCCCGTATCTCCGCCCACTGTGCCCATCGTGGTGCCCCAAACCGAAGTGGCGGCGCCGTTGCCATGGCACAGCAGCACTCTGCTTCACACATCCAGTTACCACCTCCATTTAGTATGAGTGCCAAAATATTTTGCATTCTTAGAACAGATTGTGTAGCTCAGCTCTGCACTAGTGTTGTCCGGATCATGAACGATTCGGATCTTTAATCCGAATCTATTTTGTGAGTCAAATCATCCGAATCATTAAAATGAGTGATTCGGATTGCAAAGGGGGCGGGGCCAGGAGCAACACGCCCCCCTCAGCGGGCAGCGGGGTCCTGGTAGCAGAGCAGAGATGGATCGCTCTGTTGAAGGGGAGGCAGCCTTGCACAGCCACAGGTAGATGAGAGAGAGGGGACATCGGTGCCACTGCCAGATATATGTAGAGCACACATACTGGCTGAAATGTGCTGCTCCTTATAGGCTGCCTGTCTGTTCCAGTTGTGCAGAGTGAACACATTGGAAAATTTTGGCACAGCTCAGTAACCTTACAGGCAGCATGCTGGGCTAGGACAGGGCAGGCACTGTGATTGCAGGGCAATATGATCCTCCTGCACTGCTCTAAACAGCTGCACTTATCTTCTGGGAATGCTTTGGGGAATGGGAGTATACAGATGAACATATAGGTGAAATGTATGTAAAGCATATGATTGCAGCATGTGGGTATTGTGTGCAAACAAACATTTATGCTCTCTGCTTCCCTCCTCCCTTCTCTGTCCACTCATTGCCCTCTGTCCATCTTCTCCCCTTCTCTGTGTGTCCCCTCCCCTTCTCCTGTCCTGCTAGTCATTTCACCCCCGAATGCTTCCCTTGTAAAATGATCCGAGATTCAGATCAAAGATCCGGATCTTTTCAATGATCCGATTCGAATCATCCGGTTCATTGAAAAGATCCGAACTTCGCATCTCTACTCTGCACTCGAGTTCTTGTAATGTCACGGGCCCTGCAGCATATTTCAGTTTTGTTTTTTTCTATACAAGCACCATGTGACTCTTTGAATTGATTGCACACATGCAGGGCAGGCGCGGCCATTAAGGCAAAGGAGGCATTTGCCCCAGGGCCCATAAGCGCTGCCACCTTATAAAGGGCATCTCAGTAATATAGGAGACAGGGAAAGTGGTTTGTAGATTACCAGTAAAATTACCAATGTTCTACTTTTGGGCAATGCATAATACAATAGTAAAATATCTGTAATTTTTACCGGTGTTTTACTTATCACTAACCCTAAAGGTAGCCATACATCTAACAATGATGGGCAGATTCCACCAAGAGACAAATCTCTCTCTCTGATCGAATCCTACTCGAGAGATCTGTCGGCTGCCTATACACCGCAGGTCGATTCCCAATCGATTACAGCATGAAATCTCTCGGGAATTGGCAGAGTGCGCTTCTGCTGCTGCCCCCCTAGTGTATAAGTGTACATATGTGCATTTATACATTACCTGTCCTGTGTCGCGGTGCCCATCTGTCTTCTGAATCCGCTGCTCTTCCATTAGCCCAATAGACTCCGGCTGTATGTGTATTGCTAATGGAAGAGCGGCAGATTGGGAAGATGGATTGGCACCGTAACACCGGCCAGGTAATGCAGAAATACACACATGTACATTTATATACTGGGGAACAGCGTCAGGGTTTCATCACGTTTGTCGCTCATCCATATATAGCTTACCATTACCGCTGTGCACCCGAATAACTATGACAGCCCGACATCCTGCAGCATGTCCAATTGATACATGTGACCAATGTCAGCCTAAAATTGGCTGCATCATCGATCACGCATGCACTGGGCATCACTGAATTTCATCCAATGCGATTATTATCGAATCGGATGGTCGATCAGTCGACAAATCGAGAAATGTACTTTACCCTATTCTCACTCGAAAACCCAAGGGCTAACCCTAAGAGCTCGTCTCCACTAGTGCGGCGTGCGTCTCACAGACGTACGCCGCACTGAGCGGGTGGGCGGGATCGCAGGCGGATCCCATGAGCCGTGCCATGCACGGCTATGGGATTCGCAGCCTCCACGGCGAATTCTGCGGGGGGTTCCGGGCGAATCGCTCCCGCAAGCGATTCCGCCGCGGCGCCGTCATCCCCTATGGCAGAGTTTCCCCGTGCGAATCATGTGCGGGGAAACTCTGCAGAATCGCTGGTGAAACCGCCCTAGTGGAAACGGGCCCTAACTGATCCCCCACCATCCCCTCCCCCTATCGGTTGCATTCTCTGCTGATATCAGCACCGCCTTCACCACTAAAATCACCATCCACCGATATCTGCACCTCCTAATTACGATATTTATCTTGTAATAACCCAATGGGTGCCACTATGAATTAGCATTGCGCTCTATGCGGCGGCCATTTTACCCAAGATCCAGCGGCGTTGAAATTGCCTGCTATCAGTTTAATGTTAATGGTGTAAGTGAAAGCATTATAGGAAAAAAAAAGTCATTTGCAGTACATTTTGTTCTGGGACGTGTACAAGTAGTGTGAATTTTGTAATTTTCGTGAAAGTGCTCCTTTCATTGGTTGAACCAGATTTAATTTAGGGGTTTCCTAATAGTGTTGTGCACTACAAATACGTAGCTACTCATAATTAAAATTTAAATTAGACAGAGCTCCTCACAGCAGAGGAGGGGGGGGAATGGGGAGGGTGTTAACCTACCCAATGCCGCCTTAGCTGATGCGCTCCACTGGTGTTCCACTTCATTCCTATACTTCCTGTTTCAACCTGGAAGAAGAAAGCACAGAGGAGCGTGGAACGCGACGTGAAACGGCGGCATGGATAAGTTAACCCGCTCTCTGCTGCGAGCAGCACTGTCTTGTACATACTCGTAGCTACTCATAGTGCACAACACTGGTTCCTAACAAAGGCGATGAATAGATCGGCAGTTGCCGATCTTCTGTTTGACTTTCTTTTACGCAATCTCCTAAACAATGCATTGGATTTCCATAGATTAAAAACCAAAGCACCAAACTCACTAGAAAACAAAAAAGGTTTTACAGAAAATAAAATGTCTTTGGTTTCAGGAACTGAAAATTATAGTCGGCACGACAGAAGCGGCGGTGATTCAGGTAAAGTGCACCGTTTATTTTTATACAGCTGCTAGAACCCAGCGCCACAAGATCGCCTGTTCAGAGACGCGCCATTAACGGCCAATGAAGCCAAGCGACGTGTGAAGAGGGGTCATCGGTTATGTTTAGCAACATAAAGCGCTTCATTCCTCTTATACACACGCTGTTAGGAAAGACAAAGGAACTAAGAAAAACATTGGAGACTCCATATCAGAGCGCACAGAGAGGGCCACACAGACACTAGTTACCTGAAGTGAGAGGGATATGGAGGGTGCCATATTTATTTCCTTTTAAACAATGCACATTACCTGGCTGTCCAGCTGATCCTCTGCCCCTAATACTTTTAGGGTTCGTTCACACTGAGCGTTTGCGGGTTTTTTAAGCACTGGCGATTTTAAACATCTTGCCAAAAGCGCTTGTGCAATGATTCCCTATGAGAGTGTTCACATGTAAACGTTTCGGTTTCATTGAAATTGCAAAAGCGCTGCCTGTACCATTTTCTGAGCGCTGCCGTAGATCGCAGCGCTGTACACAGTAAATAGATGGCGATCGCCGCTGGGAGACTGATGACGAAGCGGAGCACCGACCTTCAAGTGGAGATTGCCTGCAAATCTCCGCCCCGGGACTTGACGCAAATTGGCATCAGGAAGTCCTGGCGTTGCCGCCGCGCTCACGCCCATTGGCGCGAGGCGGACGTTAAGAAGTTTAAAAAAACTCTCAAATTGATCAGCACTTGTGATAACACAGCCGATTTATAATGTGAATAAGGCTTTAGCCATAGACCCTGAACAAGCATGCAGATCAGAGGTTTGATTTAAGTGTGACTGGAGTAGCTGCATGCTTGTTCCAGGTGTGTGATTCAGACACTACTGCAATGAAAGAGATCAACAAGAATGCCAGGCAACTGGAATTGTTTAAATCGACAATCTATCTCTTACTTCAGGTAAAACCCCAGTTGTATTGTCAGACTTGTATGTCCCGCCCCAGAGTACCTGCTTCAGGCGGCCCAGTTCACACTGACCAAAAGCGGTCTGGTCGTGGATCGTAGCGGATGCAAATTAATCCAATGTTCAACAATGGATTTGTTCAAACGCATCCGTTCCGCACGCTCCACTGCATGGACCACAAGTTTGGTGCTGCATCAATTTTTCTGGACAGCCGAACGGAAACGGACGCTGAAGCACTGCATGGGAGGCAAGGAGAAACGGATCATGTTTAACAACCTGGCTAAAAAATGGACCATTCCAGCCAGCAAATTCTACTTTAGATCAGTTTAGCAGATACGCACCAGTGTGAACCAGCCTCAAGCCTTAGAGCATGCAGGAAAGCAGAAACAGTGAATTGTACTGAACATTTTGTGAAATGTCAATTCACTAAGGTTGTTACCGCATGGCAAGCTGAAGTTACCAACTTGGAGCGGTAAATACCTCAATGAATGGCAAGTGAGATGTTCTATATTCACCACTAAATGTAACTGAAAAATAGCCACTCAGAAGGTAACAGAAGGGAGCAAACACAGCAGAGAAAAAGGTAACAAGTAACTTAACCACTTCCGGATTCCGGGTGGTTTGGCTGATCTGTGCTGCAGGGGCTCTTCAGCCCGCAGCACAGATCAGAAATCAGGCAGGGCGATCAGACCTCCCCCCTTTTTTCCCCACTAGGGGGATGTCCTGCTGGGGGGGGGGTCTGATCGCCGCCGCGCTGCTGTGCCTAGCGGGGGGGGCTCCTCAAAGCCCCCCTCCGCAGCACTAGTCCTCCCTCTGCCTCCTTCCCTCCCTCTCCCGTCCCCTGTGTGCGGCGCAGGACGGAAAGCCGTCCTGCGCCGGATAGGATAGGCTTTAGCCTATCAGATGCCGGCGATCCCCGGCCAATCAGAGGCCAGGGATCGCCGATCTCCTCTACGGCGCTGCTGCGCAGCAGCGCCGTATATATGTAAACACCGGGGAAGATCTTCCCCGCGTGTTTACATTTACCCTGCAAGCCGCGATCGGTGGCTCGCAGGGTGTTCACGGAGACACCCTCCGTGAACTGACATGGAACGGCCGCTCATACGAGCGGCCGTTTCCATGGAAACCACTTCAGGATTCAGGGGCGTAGTTAAGCGTACGCAGAATCCTGAAGTGGTTAAAGGAATACTATCGATACCCAAGTGTTCTAAAATGACAGTGTACAAATAATGTCTAAGTAGCTGTGTAAACATTTTCCTATTTTTCATGTTAAATATCAGAGGCAAAAGCTGTAATTTATTGAGGGTAGGATTTAGCTATATTGGGACAAATCAATTGCAGAAGGGGTGTCTGCTTCAATGCACAGCCAGAGTTGCATATCAGACTACAGAAAGCAAATATCAAACATATCAAACTCTGAAAGCAAAAACAATATGAAAAAGCTGTGACAATTAGTTACATTTCCTGTGCTCTCTTCAGACACTTCAGTCAGAAACAGAGCTCCCAACAGCTGCAGCTCCAGTGTCCTGTCTCTCTCTCTGTCACACACAGAGCTACACATAGAGTTAACTGATCAAGTGTGAGAGGAATTTCCCCTCTCCTCATGGCTCAGTCAGTGGTCAGTTTTGGCGTCAGTAAACTTTGAATGTATATTGATAACAGTAAACAAAGAAGTTGCTACTAAAATGTATACACCAGTACTTAGCAGCACTTCCCAAACAATTCCTGTGTCAATTGAAAAAAAATATGTGAATCGATAGTATTCCTTTAACTATCCAGTAAAATAGGAAAGTTATCATATTTTTCAGAATATAAGAAACTCCGGAATATAAAAAGGCACCTAGGTTTAGAGGGCAAAAACCAGGGGGAAAAAACTAAACTTGGTGCTTCTACGTTCCAGATATTCTCCCCTAATTATTGTCCACTACTGCTCCTGTTTATCCTTCAGTGTTCCCCGTGTCCCCCTCCTGGTCCCGTGTCCTTTCCTGTCCCCCCCCCCCCCCCCCCGGTCCTCTCCTAGCCCCATGTCCTCTCCTGTTCCCCCTTCTGCCCCCCTACGTCTCCTCCGCTCCAGTTTAAAAATAATTAGCGGCAGTTCGACTCACCTGACAAGTGATTCCGGCAGACCTCTTACAAAGTGCGGCTCCCCCTAGTGAAGGCTTCCAATGATCACATCATCAGCAGAGGCCTTCACTGGGGGAACTGCGCGGGAGGTGAGAGGTCTGCGCTCGCCGCTAGAATCGCTTGTCCGGTGAGCCGATCTGCCGCTAATTATATTTAAACAGGGGAGCGGAGGAGCCATTGCAGGGGACCAAAGGACCAGTCCCCGACATCGCGGCGGTTCACATCGGTGGGCGATCGTAAGTCGGGGACTCCCTGTACTTGGAATATAAGATGCAGGGATTTTTTTATAATTTTTGGGGGGAGAAAAAGTGCATCTTATATATCGAAAAATACGGTAATAATAAAATCATACCTCACCAATTTCACAATATTATTATGTAGTGATTAAAACCAGTTAATGAGATACTAATGGTTTTGAGCTAATAAAAATTGTATGCAATTTTATGCAGCCTGCACTTTTTCAGTATAAAAATACAATAAAAAAATGCCATCTGTATCACCTTTTCATCCATTTACCATTCAATACAGAATTAAATACCCCATTATTCACCCCCCCCCTTTAGTACTAGCAACTGGCATTCACTAACCCCTCCCCTAGTGCTGTCAACTATCAGTCACTGGCCCCTCCCCCCAGCATTGGCGACCATCTGTCACTGGCCCCTCCTTCTAGGGTTTGCGACCAGTCACTGGCCCCTCCCCTAGTGCTGGCATGTTGCAGTCACTTAACCCTCCTCTAGCTGGTCAAGGCCATGTGTAGCTTGGCACAGAGTAAGGGGTCCCCAGCGAGAAAAAAGAAGATCCACCAGCAGCAGTCAGACCGAGCAGCCGCACACTCTTATTCCAAAACACAACGGTAGCCGATATAACTTTTTTTAGGTTTTAATGTCATTAATTTACAGTACAGGAAAAAAAGGCACTTTTTAGAATAAATTAGAAAAACCACAAGTTACACATTAGTCTGTTTAATTGGAAGCCCATCGAGCTGACTTTCCAATAACGATACAATCACAGTCAGTCTTTGGCAAGATAAATGTAAAATTTAAAATTCGTAATTAAGCTCCTCCTTTGCATAACGAGATTATTGTTTTTTAAACAGTGCGGTAAAAAAAAAAAAAAAAAAACGTTACAACCTCTTTCCCACTTTTTCTGTTTTCAATTTCCCTCTTGGGGACATTTTCTCACTTTCTATCGAGACAGGAAGTGGAACAAATCCACAGCAGAACTTCTCTCCAGCTTCACCCTCTCCCAATAGTCCTCCTACTAAAATAATGCCATGTGGTCGCCTGTGTTATAAAGTGCATGTAATGCACCGACAAGTGCAGCACTGTGGCATAGTATTTAGCATTCTTGCCTTGGAATGCCAACCAGGGCACTATCTGCACGTTCTCCCCGTCTGTGTGGGTTTCCTCTAGGTACTCTGGATTCCTTCCACATCCCAAAAACAAACAAATAAGTCAATTGGCTTCACCCTAAATTGACCCTAGACTACGATACATATACTACACGATATAGACATATGACTGTGGAAGGGATTAGACTGTGAGCCCCTCTGAGGGACAGTTAAAGAGGAACTCCAGTGAAAATAATATAATAAAAAAGTGCTTCATTTTTACAATAATGATGTATAAATGATTTAGTCAGTGTTTTCCCGTTGTAAAATCTTTCCTCTTCCCGATTTACATTCTGACACTTACCACATGGTGACATTTTTACTGCTGGGAGGGAAAAGAGACGCTGCTTGCTTTTTTGGTAATTGGAAACAGCTGTTATCTACCACAATGCAACAAGGCGCCCAAAGTGTGATGTCAGAACCATGCTCCTGACATCACATTGTGGGAGGGATTTTACCACAATATTAGCCATACAGAGCCCCCTGATGATCGGTTTGTGAAAAGGTAAAGATTTCTCATGGGAAAGGGGGTATCGGCTACTGATTGGGATGAAGTTCAATTCTTGGTCATGGTGGACAAGACAATGTACTCTGTACAGCACTGCGGTAGATGTCGGCGCTATATAAATGCTAAATAATAGTGTAAATGGGCCCCAGCTGTGCTGATCTGTGGAAGAAAAAAACCCCCCTCAAAAACAGGAAAGTACCCCAAATTTGGGTTTAAAGTGTAGCCAAGGCGAACCTCGATTCAAAACCAGAACCTTACCTAAGAAGATGGAAGCCTCTGGATCCTGCAGAGGTTTCTCGCGCCGTCCTCCAGACCACCGTTGCCGTTCGTGGATTTATGATCACGACCACGCTCCCTCTTATGTATGAGCTCAGCCGTACTGCGCCTGTGTGAGCACGCCCATCCCAGCACAGTAAGCCAGAGCCGTTTGTGCATGAAGAGAAGTTCAGTCGCAATCTTCATAATGGTCCCAGGCAGCCACGGTGGTTGGAAGGAGGACCTCTTCTTAGAGAAGTATCAGGTTTTTGACCTGAGGTTTGCCTCAGGTTCTGTTTACGGTCTCAAGAAGCTTGGAGAATGGAAGTTTACGGGGCTGAAGCAGCGATATCTTAAGTCATGATGTCCACTTCCTTCCAATTTCAGGACTGCGTTAAAGGGACTCTGAGCACCTCTTATGGGCATGCCTTTAAGCCAGACGACTTCCAACAAAGTCCTGCTATGACCATGCGTGTCACTTCCTCTTCCTGCTTCATTCAGTGATGCACTTCTCTAACAGAGAAGACAGGGGTGACCCAGAAGTTATAACAGAGCCAAGATGGCAGCCACGATTTTTAAACTGAAATCGAACGAAAACTATTTGTTGTTAAACAGCGATGCGGGTATCAAATGAAAGAGGAGAGCACACGCTGCAGAAAGGTATGCATCTTTAAAGGACAACTGTAGTGAGAGGTATAAGGAGGCTGACATCTTTATTTCATTTTAAACAATACCAGTTACCTGGCAGCCCTGCTGAGCCTCTGCCTCTAATAATTTTAGCTCTAGACCTGGAACAAGCATGCAGTAGATCAGGTGTTTCTGACATTTTTGTCAGATCGGATAAGATTAGCTGCATACCTGTTTCTGGTGTGATTCAGACACTTCAGCAGCCAAATAGATCAGCAGGGCTGCCAGGCAATGTGTACTGTTTAAAATAAAATAAATATGGCAGCCTCCATATTTCTTCTAACTTCAGTTCCCCTTTAAGTACTTTGCAGTACTGGTCAGAGTCTTAAAGGCATACCCATGAGAGACGCTCAGAGTCCCTTTAATGATATCTCTGAAATGGCCCCCATTAGGTGTACAGCCCCAGTGTAGTCACAGCTTTTATGTGCATTCAGTAGAGAATTATTTTATATTGATTAGGTATAAACACATTTTATTAAAAAAATATATATTCCACACAGAGCAAACATTAATCACTTTACTCTTCACACCCAAAATGGTGCCAAAATATATACAAAGATTTGAAAACTAAGACTCTGCAATGACTTCCTCTTCAGTTTAGTTGATCGTTAGCAACATTCTGTATTTAAACGCAATAGATCCACTCCAGTAAGATCTAATCTTGTGAATTTTGGGATCTCTGTTTCTAAATCTCAGCCGTTTGAGAAGTAATATTGGCCGCGCCCCTAATCTACAACCGTCGGCATCCCATGATCCTCTGGAAATGTAGACCATTTCTGTAACCGGAGGAAGGATGTAAGGCTACACCCCTCCCCTTTCCCGGTACCAAAGGAGACTGAATCGACACAACAAGATGGGCACCTCCAGAGCATCCCATGGACCAAGCTGAAAGACTTCACTGCTGGAAAATCCACTGGGATTTTTCATGTCTTTGGGGAGTTTCTTTGTTTTTTGGGTGAGGTCTTTTCACACATGGGGAGAGGGATTCGGAGATGTAAAGTAGAAAGAAGTTACTTCAAATTACATACAATCATTACAGTATTGATCATTACAGGCCAACGTGGACGGAGCAGTGCTTTTCAGCGCTGCTAGATTTGGGCGCAGCCGGCGCCTCCATAGACTTCAATAGGAATCATTCCTATTGCAGCGCTCAGTGAGTAACGTCGGCTCTGTCAGAAGACGGAGCCGAGGTTGCTTAAAAAACATGATAATTCGGCCTCCAGCAATCGCTGGAAGCTGAATTATTTCATTCCCCCACTATCCATGTCGGCCTGGAGGGGGAATAGTAATTAAATCGGCCCGGACTTGTGCAGAAGCAGGATCAGCTATATACCGCTGTATCCTGCGCCCAAGTCTACCGGCGCCGATTTCAAATGTACTCAACGTGGAGGTCTGCATTTACTGGAGTGCTTAAAGTGACGACGTCCGTAAACTGACACGGCCGCTTCTCTGCCGATGCCACAAATGTGCCCGTGAGTAATGAAAATCTACATAAAGGGAGTGACTATCCAAAAGGTGCTAGGCGAAGAGAACATCATCTATGACAAAGTCAAGAAATGTAAGACCTGTAAAACAGCGCCATCTAGAGTTTACTAGTGAAAATAATTCTTTATTGTCTTAAAGTGGAACTAAATTCAAAAAAATCATCTGTACTGAAAAATTAGTCACTGCAGGATAATCTTTATGGCCAAAAAACATTTCATCATTACAATTTATGGAAATCCTAAAACCCCCTAAAGTTTAGAACTTGGTTTCACTTGGCAGAGAGAAATGAAGGGGTTAAGCGAAAGTATTTACCATATGGGGAGCACTCCTGCAGTCAATTCACAGCTGCTGATAAGAACTAATTAGACTTTTTAATCAGGCTAAACAAACAGAGCGCAGAGCAGTGAATTTCTTCAGAAACTATACTTGGAAGACTTGGGTCCGCTTTAGTTCAAAACCACCAAAAATGTAAAAAAAAAATAAGTGCTATAAAAATAATAAGTGCTATAAAAGTAGACAATGTATATAAAGTGATATAGAGTAGAGGCTTGCTGCCTTGAGAAGGACGTGGTGATGACACATTTGGTGACAAACACATGGTGCTGTGTGAAAACTATGCGGACAGAAAAATGATATATTTATCCGAGTACAGTATATGTAATGGAGTCCAGCATAGAAAAGGGTGCATTCGTCACATTGTTGTTTCTCAGCTTAAAAAAAAATAATTGTGTCATTATTGGGTGGGGCTATTTTTACCACAGTAGGTTTTATTTTTTACTCTTGATGATTTTACATTTTTATGTGAGACAAGGAATTATTTATGTTCGTAACCCCTTGAAGTTGCAATTTTATAAGTTCTACTTTTCTTGTTTTAGTCAAAGTGCCATGAAAGCACTACTATAAGAGCCCCGCCTCCAACATGCCCCACCTATTCTGGTCTGGAGTCTTGCCCTGCCTCCTATGGTCTGAAGTCTTGCCCTGCCCTTTCCTGCTGTCCACGCACCAATGACAGAACCACTATTGGCAAGTGAGGGGTCGTTCCTGGTTTGTGAACAACGGAAGTGGGCAGAGCTCTAAATAGGGAGAAGCCAAGGCCTCTCTATTCAGCATGGATCCTACATTTGGGGGCTTCCTGGGCACACAGGAAGTACTTTCTTCGAATAAGTTTACCTGCAGGCTACTCTTCATATCTACTCTTAACTACCTCAGATTCCATGACGCAAGTCTCACTTCCAAATCCGCTACTCTAAAGATTCCTGGATGTGAAACTCACGTCCAGCACTAAAAGCTGCTGCTATCGTGCGCATGCGTACCTGCCACATGTGCACATACACACTCATGCACTAACTTAATAGTGAATAATTGCCATTCATAAAGTTGAAAGAAAGGTTTTAAAATAGCGTCATATTAAAATATGTAGTGACCTGACTAATTAAAGTGGTCTGAAAGTCAGCATTTCTACTTTACTCTAAAAGATTCCTCACCGCTTGAAAGCTACTATTCCAGAATTTTTTTAAGCAGTACATCACTGAAATGGTTAAAGAAAGCACTTTGTCCTGCTATTCAGCTTCAAATCCACATCCAAACTGGAGATAACAGTATCTTTGTTTACATTCCAATGTTGTTATAATGTTATAACAAGTGAAAAAGGAGCTCTCTATGCTTCACACACGCACAGAGTTCAGAATAGCTCATTAGAAGATGTTAATATATAATAAAAAGCAGTTTGAATAAAATGCAAAGGCAGGTTTCATGGTACGATAAACTACACTTTGGAAACTTGTAATTTGTAAAGAGACATTACTTATGCATAAAAGGAAATATGATAACTGTATGAGTAATAAAAAGTAGGAAAATACATTTTTATTGAATGTTATGTTGGAGTTTCAGACCACTTTAATCAGCAGCCAGTGCCCGGATAGTAGTAGCATCTGTCATTCCTGAAACTGATCAATCAGCTTCTGCTTTCTGAGATAAAAGTTCCTCCTCTCCTCCCCTGCAAAGCTCCGGTTGGCTGCTTAAGCTGATCACGTGACTCATCAGAGCTACAGCCCCTATCAAGTTTCCTTCTCACCAGAGTCTATTAAGTTTGCTTTAGCATGTAGCTGTATTGGAATGTACAGGTACCTCCTCTAAAAATATATATACAATGTTCTTTCCATCACTTTACAGCTCTGAAAAAATGGGCACGTTGTTGGTGACCGCACACAGTTACAGATTTCTCCCTAGGACCCCATTAAACCCATTCCAATCAGTGCATTTGCCTTTTTTCAAAGAAGAGCCAAATGCAGCTCAATGCAAGTGACTGATATAGCCATTTGCATTGAACCGCAAATGCACAAAGAATGCATGTAAAAAATGTGTGCAAAATGCATTCCTGACAAGATATCTGCTCTGGATGTTGTAGAGCAACTAAGGTTTCCTGGCACACTTGTGTTGGAAGATCTAACAGTGGATTCATCTCTGCCATGTACTGAGGAGGACCAATAGTCCGAAACAGGCTGTCTGCATGTGGGGTTGATGTGGCTATGTAAAATGTATAAGCTATTGGCTTGCTATACACCAGCGCTTCTGGATGCTAGCCTGGCTTTCAGGGGCATAAAGAGATGATTTGCATATTCAGTAGCGGTGCATTGTGGGTAACCACAGTTGCTCACTTAAAGCTGAATTATCACAAATACCTTCTTTTTGAAGAAAGCGAACTACAGTGAGCATTACTATGGGTACCCGATAAACTATTGTTCAGGGTAATTTTTTCATAATTGTTGGTCATAAAAATGCAATAAAGCAATTACACAGTTAAAGCAAAGCAGAACCGACATTAAAGAGACTCTGTATTGAAAAAAAAAAAAAAACGCCTCTGGGGGGTACTCACCTCAGGAGGGGGAAGCCTCTGGATACTATAAGAGGCTTCCCGCCGTCCTCTGTCCCACGGTGGTCTCGCTGCAGCCCACGGAATGCACAGCCGACAGTTTGTCAGGCTGTGCAATATTTATCTTCCCAGCTCCACTCGGAAATAGGTAGAAATAGCCGATCTCAGTCGTGTCCGCTGTACCGTGCAGGCACAAGAGACTTGCACCTGCGCAGTAGAGCGGCCCGACAGCGATCGGCTATTTCCACTTATCTCCAAACGGAGAGACGATACTGCGCCTGCGCTGGAGCCGGGAAGGTAAATATTTACATCCCCGCTGTTCGGGGAGGTCTATCGCTGCCGCCGTGGGATAGAGGAGGACGGGGAAGCCTCAATAGGATCCGGAGGCTTCCCCCACCCGATGTGAGTACCCCCCAGGGGCCTTTTTTTTTTAATACAGATCATCTCTCCGTCCATTTGTTCCACCGATGTACTCTGTTCTGTGGATACGGGGCTCCTCAGAAGGCTTCGGAGCACTCGCGGGTTTTTAAAGAAAGGGGCACCTGTACTGCGCAAGCACAGTGCAGATCCGCTCGTCTCCTGAAGTACTCGGGGCCCGCGAGTGCTTCCAGAACCTTCCGACGTGCCCAGAAGGCTTATTCCGACATTGTAGTCAGATTACTTCACCGGGGGGCACAGAGGTGGAACGGGAGGATGTAGAGAGAGGATTGGGAAGGTGCTGTGGGATCAAGAGTCTCCCCTCGTCTTAGGCAAGTATCTAAGGTTTATTTTTTTGTTGTTTGTTTTGTATCTTAGGTCAGGTTTAGGAACGGTTGTGAAAATAACGATTAGTAAAATTGCTTATTTTTTACAATATTAATTTATAGATTACTCAGTGTTTGCCCATTGTAAAAGCTTTCCCCTCTCTGATTTACAGTCTGAAATGTATCACTGGTAGTGACATCTTTAGTCCTGTCAGGCGATCTGAACGGAATGTTCGTTACTGAGAGTTCTATGCACAGAGGGACTATTGCTTGCTTGGCACTTGGAAAAAGCTGTATTTTCCCACAATGCAACAAGATTTACAAAGAGCAAACTCTCAGGACCATGGTCATGACATCACACTGTGGGAGGGGTATCAGCCATACAGTCCCCTCTGATTATCTATTCAAGAAAGGGAAAAGATTTCTCATGGGAAAGGGGGTATCGGCTACTGATTGGGATGAAGTTCAGTCCTTGGTACAGTTCCTCTTTAAGGAAGAGGCAGCAGGATCAGGCAGCGAGGAGGTACGCATTCTATGAATTGCGATTATAAAAAAATAATGGTGGACTGTAGCTTTAAGCATCAGTGTCTGTTTGCTTAAAGTGACAGCGTAGTGGAGAATAGAGAGATTCCTAAGGAACAATGCACTCCCCACCACATTACTGGATGAAGCTTTGTCAGAGTAATCTGCAATTTTACTTCCTGCAGAAGCCCCTCCCCATCCCCAGAACATAATATATACATCTCACAGTGTGCCACGTGTTGCGTCACCCGTCACAGCAGCGCCCCCGGTGGCAGAGGTCAGTGCAAGGTCATCATAAAAGTTCCGAAAAGCGTTCCGGTTATTCAGTGACTTTGGCTTCCACCATAAAGTTATCAAACTGTGCAAACTCAAAGGAGGCGGTGCCGATGGCTGCCCAGCCGTGCGCCGGTCCCACCGTGAAGACGTTCTTCCACAGGGGGTTACCGTTCAGGAAACCGTACGCTTTGTAACCCTGAAATGGAAAACGAGAGAGGAGTTTTGTTATTCCACGAATTGCAGAAGGAAGGTGCAGCACATGGTGGGGTACAAAACAGAACCAAACAATATGGCAGAATTCACACTGGCATTAAAGAGACTGTATTTTAAAAAAACGTCATCTGGGGGGTATTTACCTCGGGAGGGGGAAGCCTCAGGGTTCCAATTAGGCTTCCCCACCCCTGTAGCTGCAGGCAATCCAGGCTGGCTCCCTCGTATCCTCCGGCAATCCTCCCCCAACAAGGCTTGATTTACTTACCTCTCTGGGATCCAGCGCAGGTGCTGTAGTGGTTCTTCGTTCGGGCTAGGAGGAAATAGCCGAACCCGATAGTGACCGTTCTACGGCGCAGGCACAAAAGGACTCGCGCCTGCGCAGTATAGTGGATCGATCGGGTTCGGCTATTTCCTTAAGAAGAGCGGCTAGTGCCCCTGCGCAGGATTGTGGAAGGTAAATATTTACCTCGCCTCACTTCGGGGAGCTGCAGCAGGAGATTGCCGGGACACCGGAGGACGGGGGAAGCCTTGTTAGGATCCAGAGGCTTCCCCCTCCTGAGGTAAGTACCCCCCAGGGGACGTTTTGCTTAATACAGGTTTTCTTTAAAGGGACTCCGAGCAGTGCAGAAACTATGGAAAGATGCATATCATTTTAAAGCTCTCTTTCTCCTCTTTCCAATGATATATAAACCGCCGCCCTATGCCTTTTAGTTTTCGCTATTTTCGCGATTGAAAATGCCGCAACCACGATTTCAATCGCGAAAATAGAGAAAACTAAAAGGCGTAGGGTGACGATTTAGGTGTCGCCAGAAAGAGACGTAAGAGAGCTTTAAAATGATATCCATCTTTCCATAGTTACTTGTATTACACAGGGCGACTTTTTCTGCTGAATGGAGCTGCTGACACTGGGGAAAGTGTCGTCCTGTGTAATACAAGTAACTATGGAAAGATGGATATCATTTTAAAGCTCTCTTACGCCTCTTTCTGGCGACACCTAAATCGTTGCCCTACGTCTTTTCATTTTCTCTATTTTCGTGGTCGCTGCAATTTCAATCGCGAAAATAGCGAAAACTAAAAGGCGTAGGGCGGCGGTTTATATATCATTGGAAAGAGGAGAAAGAGAGCTTTAAAATGATATGCATCTTTCCATAGTTTTTGCACTGCTCGGAGTCCCTTTAACACTTACCTCCTGACCCTAAATGGGATTCAATCTGTGACATGCCAATGGAGAAGTACACATGGTATGAATAGTCACATATGCTGGCCTCCACTTACCTCCACTTGGAGGGTGAGCGTGTGCCACCTCCTAGCCCGGACCCCTGCTAGGCCTTTGCCCAGGATGATCTCCCCCTCTGTAAAATAAACACGGTTATTTCAAAACACAACCGAGGAATATCGTACAATAAATAACCGGTGCCTCCTGGCTACATAGGATTCCAGAGTGCATCCTCCGGTTACGCCTACAAGCCAAAAGAAACTCCACCCCTAGCTCTCCTCCTACATCTACTGCCTGGCAAATGGATGGATACCCTGTCAGCTACACCAGGTACTCCCATAATCCGCAATGAAAATGGCGCTAGTGTAGTTTAGCCCCAGCAGGAAACAGCTCTCCAATCATAGCACCCTCTTACAGCATGAAGCGTTGTGATTGGCTGAATAGTGTGAGAGTAGTTTACTACAATCTAACCTTGCAGCTTGAGAGGGTGCTGTCCACCCAATTACGTTGGTGCAATTTTCCTTTTGAGGTTTCCTGTTGGGTGCCCTCAGCTAGATTAGCACCGTGTAAATTTGCAGTTATGGTGTGCCGGATGCTTTACTTGGGCACCAGTGATTGGCTATTTTATAGCGGAGCGCCTGAGTTCTATTATCGATAGAGTGTCGGCTATTATTGTAGCATGCAGTGCTGGAGCTCAACTACTATATAGCCAGGCTTTGGGCAGAGTGTTTGGGAAAGTTGGTGGGTCATTTTAAGGGATAGGGTAGGGGGAGGATATCAGAAAGAGATGGTAAGTTAGAGTTAGGTCGTAATTTGCTTCCGGGGTGTTAAAGGACAGATGCAAGGTAATTAAAAAAATCTACTTACGCGAGACTTCCTCCAGCCCCTGGCAGCCGTCCTGTGCCCTTGCCGCAGCTCCGTTCCCCGCTGGTGGCCCGGGGTCTCCTCCATTGCAGTAGATGCCGACGGGCTTGTGCCGCTCTCGGTGGCGCTCACGAGGTCTGGAGTGTACTACTCAGGCGCAGTAGTTTTGCACCTGCACAGAAAACTCCAGACCACATCAGCACAACAGAGAGCGGCTCTCATGCAGGCGTAGTAGATGTCCATCAGCATCTACTGCATCGGAGAGGACCCCGGGCCACCAGCGGAAAGCAGAGCTGTGGCAAGGTTGCAGGACAGCTGCCAGGGGCTGGAGGAAGCCCAGGTAAGTAGATTTCTGTTTAACACTTAAGGACCATGGGCTTAAACCCTCCTAAAGACCAGGCCATTTTTCACAAAAAGGGCCACTGCAGCTTTGAGGCCTTACTGCAGGGCCGCACAGCTCAGCACACAAGTGATCTCCCCCCTTTTCTCCCCATCAACAGAGCTTTCTGTTGGTGGGATCTGATAGCCCCCCAGATGTTTGTTTATAAATATTTATGTGATAATTTTTTAAATTAACCACTTCTCTACCACAGGGTTTTTCCCCTAAAAACCACAGCATTTTTAACATTTTAGGGAGGCAAGGGTTAATGGGGGTAAAATTTATTTAAAAAAAAAAAACCTAACTGATGCTGATCACTCACTAATGCTGTATTAGTTATCTGAGATCCTCTCACGAGTGATCTCAGTAACTGTAACAGCATAGTGACTGATTCAGTGTTTACACACATCCTGAATGAATGAGCACTGCCATTGGCTTTGGCAGTGCTCATTCAAACTTGTAAGCACTTTGATTGGCTGACCAGCGGGTGCCGATCGCGACCGCAAATCCGCGTGCACGCGACCGCGCATCCGCGTGCACGCGACCGCGCACGCGAACGCTCACAGCGGGAAAACAAACAGGAGATGCCTATCTACGCCCCTGTGCCCCAGGTGAATTTTAAAGGGGCGTAGATAAGCGTGGCAAGGGTTGCTAAGTGGTTAATATCCCTATTTTTATTTATTTATTTATTTGTGTCCCCGCTCTCCCTCCCCCCCCCCACCAGCCAATCACCGTGATCAGCTGTCATAGGCATCAGCCTATGACAGCTGATCACTGTTTTAAATAGCAGTTTTGCTGTCTGACAGTCTCCGAGCAGCAATCGCCGCTGGGAGACTGAAGGCGGAGCTCTGTCATCCAAGCAGAGATGTGCGCGCACGATCTCCCGCAAACCACTGCTCCAGGACCTTACGCCGATCGGGTGAACTACCTGCCCTTTAAGGAGGAACTGTAGTCAAAACAATATAATGAATAAATTTGCAAGTATCCATTATTTAGATGTTTGCCTGTTGTAAAATCTTCCCTCTCCCCGATTCTCTTCCTGAAATTTATCACAGGTGGTGACAATCTTTAGTTACTTCTCCCTCCGCCTTGCTATGACTCGGAAAGGAAATAGTTTTCAACACCACCGAGGAAGCCACCACCGTAATCGCTTTCACCCTGCGCCCAGCTCACCGGCAGCTTACTAGGCACTGACAATACACATAACATTTATATCTCGCTTTTCTCAAAGCTCTCAGAGCTCCAGCCACTAGGGTGTGGTCTACAGGCAGCAGCAGTGTTAGTGAGTCTTGCCCAAGGTCTCCTACTGAATAGGTGCTGGCTTAGAGGGCCAGAGGGCACCGCTTTTTTTTTTTAAAACACGCAGCTAGCACTTTGCTAGCTGTGCGTTGGTGACGATCGCCACCGATGCGCCGCTATCCGCCGCGTTACAGGGCCCGGGCCCCCCCCCGAGACACCGTGCGCAACCTGGCTGACGTCATTCCATTCGGGGGGAAGCCCTAAAGGAAATCCTGTTCAGAACGGGATTTCCTTATGGGCATACGTGCCGGCGGTGATCGGAGGGGTGGTAGGGACGCCGCAGGGAGGGGGGCATCATGTAGCTCACACTAGGCTAGCTACATGATTTAAAAAAAAAAAAAAAAAAAAAAAAAAAAAAAAAATCAAAAAATACTGTGCAGCAGCCACCCTGGCGCATTTAATAGAACGCCTGGGTGGTTAAATATAAGTATATTGAAAAGAGTGATCTCTGCATGCACAGAAGTATATTTAGCAGGCAATGCAATCAGTAACATGCGCACTTACGTAAATCTCCAGTGACCTTATAGGTGCCGTCTGCAAACACCCAGAAATAGATCCCTTTGGCTAGATGCGCGAGAGATCCACCCTGATCCACTCTGGCTGCAATGAAGACCGCCCCTGTGTCCGGCGTCTCGATGTAAACGTCACAGCTAACGGTAATGTTAGACCTAAAAACAGAAAACAACAAAGGAGTGAGAACATCACCAGCTACTTTACTACAGAAGCCACCTGGCTGAAAGTGTTACTGCAAGCTGCAATTCTCTGAACATACTCCAGAGGGCGCACAGAGATCAGGCTAAACAGAGCTGGGACAAGGTCCTACAGCATCCAAGGCTGAAACACCAAAGTGCGCCCCCCCCCCCCCATCCCTCCTACTCCAGCCGTCACACTCTGATTGCTATTAGACTAAGAGGGCCACAGGGCCCACAACCTCCCCAACACCTTAATCTCTAGTTATCTGGCTTGCAGTCACTGCTATGTATCCCCTTTTCTTATTTCTTTCTGCTTCATACACAATTAGGAATGACAGCTGAATGAATTGTGCGCCCCCTCCTACACTGCGCCCTGAGGCTGCAGCCTCTCCAGCCTATGCCTCGGCCCGGCCCTGAGGCTAAACATCACTGGGCTATATCAAAGCAGACCTGAACGCTTGCACAGGACGGAAGGAAAACAGAGAGAAATGCACCCTGTGTGTATTTAGCCATGAGCCTGTCTAATTCTCCCTCATCTGTGACTAATCAAAGGTGTAACTTGATCTCTCAGCTGTGTCAGCACAGAAATCTAGGCAGCCTCAGCAGAGCACCCAATTTTTAAACACAGGATGTAAAACCTATGTCTGCTTTCATGAAAGCAGGAAGTAGACACACTGCATATTTATTGCATGATTTGTATCAGCTGTAACAAAGCAATGCTTTTTTTTCTTTAAAGGTTATTATGCTGTTGCTTATCGTTTAGAGCAGAGAGGAAGTTCTGAGTTCAGGTGTGCATTTAAGTGACCGTGTAATGGAGGAATATGGAAGCCATATTTGTTTCCCTTCAAAAAATACCAGTTCCCATGTAGTCTACATTCTTGGCGTAATAATGTACATCAATAAGGACACTCTCCCTGCGAGTCTGCGACCGTAAATATTTTTTTTATTATTGCATAATCTGAGTCTCCAAAAAGTGTATTATACCTCCGGCGTTGTTCAATTTAAAGGGAACCCGAGGTGAGAATAATATGGAGGCTGCCTTATTTATTTTCTTTTAAGCAATACCAGTTGCCTGGCTGTCCTGCGGATCCTCTGCCTCTATACTTTCAACCATAGACCCTGAACAAGCATGCAGCAGGTCAGGGGTTTCTGACAATATTGTCAGAACTGACAAGATTAGCTGCATGCTTGTTACTGGTGTAATTCAGACACTACTGCAGCCAAATAGATCAGCAGGACTGCCAGGCAACTGGTATTGTTTAACTACATCTGTACCAGCAGTCTCTGCCCTCTTAAGGACCAGAGACTGCTGGTACGGTAAAACCTCTGGTGCTAAGCTGATATTGGAACTCTTGCTGTGTGATACTCCTGTTCACTGCCTGAGGAAGTGGGACTATGCCCATGAAACGCGTTGCCAATTGTTTTTAGGAGAATGTAAATAAATCGTTGTTACCTCAATCGACAGCATCATGTCTGTTTTGGAGTGACTGGTCCACCACTGCCTCCTGGCCATTTTAGACGCTTTTAGTGCATTTTATCCTGGCGCCTCTGTACATCTTTACAAACCGAGAATAATATGGAGGCTGCCATATTTATTTCCTTTTAATCAATACCAGTTGCCTGGCTGTCCTGCTGATCCTCTGCCTCTAACACTTTCAACCCTACACCCTGAACAAGCATGCAGCAGGTCGGGGGTTTCTGACAAAATTGTCGGATCTGACAAGATTATCTGCATTCTTGTTTCTGGTGTGATTCAGATATTACTGCAGCCAAATAGATCAGCAGGACTGCCAGGCAACTAGTATTGCTTAAAAGGAAATACATATGGCAGCCTCCATATCACTCTCACCCCAGGTTCACTTTAAAACTAAGGAACCCTGAGAAAGAACCCTGGCTGGGTTTAAAAGTAGTCTGTTATAGGATTTAGGTTTTTAAAGTGTACCTGAAGTGAGTGGGGTATGGAGGCTGCCATAGTTATTTCCTGTTAAAGGGTACCTTAACTGTAAACAAAAAATGAGTTTCACTTACCTGGGTCATCTACCAGCCCCTTGCAGCCATCCTGTGCCCTCACAGTCACTCATGGCTCCTCTGGTCCCCCGCTGCCAACTAGTTTCGTTTCGGCCACCATGCGTACGTTTTTTACGCATCCCTGCTGGTGTAGGAAGCTATTGCAGACATCAACAAGTACATTTTTACACGTTACGGGTGTAATGCGTAAAAATGTACTTGTTAATGTCTGCAATAGCTTCCTACACCAGCAGTGATGCGTAAAAACGTACTCATGGCGGCCGGCCGACTCCCAGTCGTCAAAAAACGAAACTAGTTGGCAGCGGGGGACCAGAGGAGCCATGAGTGACTGCGAGGGCACAGGATGGCTGCAGGGGGCTGGTAGATGACCCAGGTAAGTAAAACTCTTTTGTTTACAGTTAAGGTTTCCTTTAAGCAAAACCAGGCAGCAGTAGTGTCTGAATCACACACCTAAAACAAGCATGTGGCTAATCCTTTCAGAAACATCTGCATGTTCAGGGTCTATGGCTAAATTATAAGGCTACAGGGCATGCCCTTTTGGACCCAGTTTGCATACTATTTCCCTGTATCCATTACAGATTGTTTGCAGTCTTCATAAAAGTTTATCAGCTCAGAATTAGTAGCATATATCAGATTACCCCCTCCCCCGATGGGGCACCTTCTGCGAAACACGAGTCTTATAACAATAGATGTGACCCCATAGTCTGCCCAGGCTTCAGAACCTCTATCTTATCCATTCACTGTGTGGACACAGGAAGCAGAGAGTCCCCCCCCCCCCCCCCCCGGTCTGATCCTCTGGCTGCGATCCCGTTGTCAGCTTCCTGGTCATTCCCATGACCCTCTCTGTTCTCATCCAGTCAGGTGGCTCTCCCGCCAGTGGTGTAATGATGCTGCCCTCTGCTACTAGGATACGATGATGTCTTGCGATTAATCATTTCTTTCTGAGCCCATGTACCGTAATGTGTTCTTTTAAATAGATATTGTAACTTGCCACCTCCCATGAGGCTCTCGTAAAATCTATAGATGTTTGATAAATATTCTTAAAGTGGACCTGAACTCAGAACTCCCTCTTTGCGCTAAGAGAAGCAATAGCATAATATCCATTTCATTACTTTGTTACAGCTGATACTAATCCTGCAATAAATCTGCAGTGTATCTACTTTCTGCTTTCATGGAAGTGGACATTGTTAACACAACATCATGTGCTTTCAAATGAGCTTATCTCGGGAGAGATCAAATTAAAACTTGTGATTAGACACAGATGAGGGGGAATTAGACAGGCTAAACCAGGTATGTCAAACCGGTCCTACGAGGGCCGAGATCCTCACACATTTTTGATACAGCACAAATGAATTGATGGGTATGAATCAGGAAGGGTGTGGTCCATCAGGCAGAACACATTCCTCTCTTTCTCAGTCCATCTTAAACACCGGCGTGGATCTGGCCCTCCAGGCCTGGAGTCCCTCACATGTGGGCTAAACTCTCTGAATACACACAGGGTGCATTTCTCTCGGTTTTCCTCCTGTCCTGAGAAAGGGTTCAGGTCAACTTTATACGCTGGTTCAATATCAGATTATGAGGCCTGTGACCTATCAAACTCAACTACATTCGGATCAAGCTAAAAAGACCCCCTGGCTTTGCTTGTTAGGGTTTCAAGGGATGGGAGGCCTTCAGACTGATGAGCCATTTTACCACCCCTCCCCCGATGGTCATACACAGTGTAAGGAACACACATGAAAAATCAACAAGACTAAACAATCCGTAATGGGTACAGGGAAATATTATGCAAACTGGGTCCAAAGGGACATGCTCCATAGTGCTGATAAAAGTTGTAACTTTATTAAATATCATAAAAAGGAAACTGTATTCCTGAATGTATCACACAAGGGAGCTCACCATAGCAACAACACTGGCTGTGTCACATGTCTGTCGATGAGAGGTAATAACAGGGAGGTCATGGTCTATCACACTAAACAGGGGGTGGGGTTGTCACTAGTGCTGATATGTGCAGCGCCTCGACACTCAACTTAAAGAGAAACTCCGACCAATAATTGAACTTTATCCCAATCAGTAGCCGATACCCCCTTTTACATGAGAAATCTATTCCATTTCACAAACAGACCATCAGGGGGCGCTGTATGGCTGATATTGTGGTGAAATCCCTCCCACAAGAAGCCCCTCCCACAAGAAACTGAGGACTGTGGTACTCCTGGCAGTTTCCTGTCTGTGAACCTTGCTGCATTGTGGGAAATAACTGTTTACAACGTTTTCCAACTGCCAAAAAAGCATGCAGCAGCTACATCACCTGCCAGCAGTAAAAATGTCACCATGTGATAAATGTCAGAATGTAAATCAGGGATTTCATAGATTTTACAATGGGCAAACACTGACTAAATCATTTATACATAATTATTGTAAAAATGAAGCACTTTTTTATTACATTATTTTCACTGGAGTTCCTCTTTAACTAGTTTCACCCCGAAAGGTCTGCAGGATGCAGGGATCTCCCTCTTCACTTGGTTTTTTCCACCTGGCAAGACTTCAAACGGCCATTACATCACTGTAGTAACCAACAGATCAGCAGCTGCGTGCAGAGAAGTTATGGCTGCTTGACGTTTTTATGGGTGGGAGGAGGAATCCCTATTCCATCATAGAAAATGGGTTGGTGCAGAACAATATTTTAGCTTTAGTGGCAACGCTGGACTAAAACAATCTCTAGTGATTTTGGGTGACAGTCTACCATCTGTACTCTCAACCACCAACATCTGCTACTCTGCCGCCGGGTAACGCAGCCGCGTGCCAGCGCTTGACATGCGTAGTGTTAATACCGCTGCATTTCAGCTAAGTTGCGCCCAAACGGCGCTCATGGGCGGTATCAGGACAGAACTACAAAACTATAACTATACAAAACTTTACTTTTGCCAGATAAACTCCTTCAGAGTGTTTAATCTTCCCACCCCTAAATGTAATTCTAAATTGACATTCTCTAGGCAGCTGCAGATCGCACACATCTCACCATGTAAAATCGCCAATAACGCTTATGGCTTGATTGGCGTCGGACACCCAGGTGATTGGACGCTGCGTCAGGACCTGGCGGAAGGTGAACACATGATCTCCGGGGTCCGAGGTGTTGATGAAGTATTCGAAAACTCCAGACTGATCCGCAAAAAAGGGGGCTTCACTGAACGGCGGGTTTCCTGGTCCGAAACAACAAAAGTTTAAAGCGTAACTGTCGGGCACAAAATCCAAAATCAATTTTTTATTTTTATCTGGTAAACAAGTAATAGGGATGCTAACCAGGCAATCCAAAAGTTAAAATCACTATTACTTTTCTTGTTAATAAATGATCATTCCCCAGTTTACCTGACTCTTTGGTACACTGCCGTACAAAGGAAGTTGCAGGGCATGCTGGGTTGTCCTTTTATGCTTTTCTACTTTCCCCTCAGACTTAACTAATGCAACCTGATTGGCTGAAGCCTCTTTCCCTCCTGTTTTCCCCTCCACACCTCTGTTCCTCTCCAATTGTCCAATATTTCTCATGCAGAGCTCGGTGGGAGTGCCTGAAGACTGGGAGGAGGGCAGGCAATGCATACACAATCAGGCAGAGGAAAGTAAGGGAGGAAATGACACCAGGATTAGCTTTGAAATAGACAGTTAAAATGGGAAATGCTAAGAAGGATTTTGTCTTTTGTTTCTATAGAAAAATCACTAAAATAAAAAATGTGGACAGTGCAATACATCTGTTATATAAGTAGAGCAAGTATTTATCTACTTATATATGCGTTTTGTTTTTTTCTGAGATAGTAAGGCTGACAGCTCCTCTTTAATGATTAACAAGTAAAGTATAATCTCGTTATAGTGAATTCTGATACAGCAAAACTTCTGGGATGGTAAACTAAATGTACAAGTCCCGGCCAAGAACCATTATAAGTATATGGGGGTAACTTCCGGCATAGTAAATGCAGATACAATAGAACTTCTGTTATAGTAAACCTGTCTTTTGGCCCCTGCGGTATTCTGTATCGGCTATAGTGGAATGTGGGCAGGCACATGCGTTATATGTTAGTCAGAGACCCATCAGCCGTGGTTGGTGGGCTGGCTGGCAGTCACTTGTAGCCTGCTCACTATCTGCACACTACTCTGGGCCTGTGTGGATTACCTCAAAAGCACCAGCCGATGAGACCTATGCTTCCTCTGTAAGCTGCTGCCTGATTACTGAGTGAATTGCCTTTCATCTGTGACTTGCTTGTGCACGGCTGCAATGCTACAGCATCATCCAGGCTGCACAGAAATGTGGTCAGAGGTGCACACTACAAGTATTGTACCTGCATTAACTGGTGAGATCTATGGATCCTGTGCAAGCTGTTGCGTGATTACTGAGGAAACTGCCTTTTATCTGTGACTTGCTTGTGCATGGCTGCAATGCTACAGTGTCATAGAGGCTACACAGAAATGGACAGATGAGCACACTATCAGTACTGCATTTGCATTACCTGGTGAGACTTGTGCTTCCTGTGCAAGCTGTTGCATGATTATTGCATGCACATCCCTGCATATTACAATATAATACAATACCATTTCTATAGCGCTTTTCTCCCATAGGACTCAAAGCGCTTAGGCTCTCTCAGATTCAATAGTTGGTAGTAGGATGAAGTATTCACACAACAAAAGTTATATTTCTGAAAATGCCAAACTGGACAGGTGGGTTTTCAGTCTGGATTTAAAAGCGTCCAGAGATGGAGCTGTCCTGATCTGTTGAGGTAGGGAGTTCCAAAACGTAGGGGCAGCATGACAGAAGGCTCTGGGACCAAAAGTTTCCAAGTGGACTCTGGATATGACATTTTGAGCACTGTGCATTTGGATCTAGCTTAGACACTGTCTGCTCGCTTGCTAAAGCATTACAAATAAAACATGACTCAATTATTGACTGAATTAAGATACAGTACTATAGTACACTATGGCTATCATTCATAAAAGTGTGGTTGGTAATGCAAATCAGTGCGGGAAAACACAGCTGCCGGTATTTTACACTTCTGTGTGGTCATTCATAAAAAAAGTGCACAGGTGCGATAGCAGTGCGGAGTTTTCCCGAACTAGGCTGGCGGTAGGCAGGCGGTAGGCTTGCGGAAACACAGGAAGCTGCCGAGTTGATACATTTCTCCGTGTTCCGCTCTACTGCAGCTGCCTGGGAGGTCTGTGTCTCTATTAACTAAACATTGGTATCGCCACATCAGAGGGAGCGGTATTTCCCGTCCTCATACCGCTTGCGTAAATCTTTATGAATTAATATTTTGTTACATTTGTTACGATAGTCACCGCACAAGGCGGTGATTTATCGCTCTGCTCAGTAATTTCAGCTTTTTATTCTGAAAGAGCCTTTATGAATGAAGATCTTGCTATGTGTTCGGTAAAGTCGACTGTTTTCAGCCTTTCCGCATGCGGAAATGCTTTATGAATGATAGCCTTTATGTGCTTGAGTATGAAATTTTTCTGACCCCAGTTCCCCAGCTCTGACCCCCATTGCCACGCCTCCCGATTCTGATCCCATTTCCCCTGCCTACTGACTCTGACCCCAGTTCACCCGCCTCTGACCTCAGTTCCCCCACCTCCTAGATCTGACCCCAGTTCCCCCGCCTCCTAGATCTGACTCCAGTTCCCCCGCCTCCTAGATCTGACCCCAGTTCCCCCGCCTCCAACTCTGACCCCAATTCCCCCACCTCTGACCCCAGTTGCCACGCCTCCCGACTCCCATTTCCCCTGCCTACTGACTCTGACCCCAGTTCCTCCGCCTCCTAGATCTGACCCCCGTTACCTCGCCTCCTAGATCTGACTCCAGTTCCCCCGCCTCCTAGAGCTGACCCCAGTTCCTCCGCCTCCCAGCTATGACCCCAGTTCCTCCACCTCCCAGCTCTGACCCCAGTTCCTCCACCTCCCAGCTCTGACCCCAGTTCCCCCGCCTCTGACCCCAGTTACCCCGCCTCCCAACTCTGACCCCAGTTACCAAGCCTCCCAACTCTGACCCCAATTCCCCCGCCTCTGATCCCCAGTTCCAGGTGCTTCTTGCTGTGACCCAAAAGTTGAAGAAGATTCACTGCAGGGACTACAAAAAAGAATAAAAACTGCCGCACAAGAGCAATCCAGTGCCTTAGATCACTGAAGGGTGAGTTCAACATCACCATGATAAATCTGTGCTCAAACTACATTGTCACCCTAGCCAATAATTTTGTCATCTTGGATGATAGAGATCTAGCGCAAGTACACCAGTTTAGTGACCACATTAAAATGTAATGTATTTAGTGGTGGGCTAGTATTTGCTACCTATAGCCACACTTGATTCGCGATGTGCCTACTTACGGACGCGGAAGTCATCCTTGTACTTCCGGGGGAACGGCTGAGATGCGGGTGGATCCGGATAAGTCCCCTTCTGTCCAGTGGTGAGAGTGGTCAGGGTGTACACCTCATCCACATCAAGCTCCAGGGAAAATGCACCATTCGTCACCTGAAATACAGGACAGGTGCTCAGACATGGGACTTCATATCACATCCGCAACATTTTATTTAAAGTCCAGGCATAGCAGAAACATAAAAAACTGTACACAAGACAAGACACAGAACATTTATATTGAGCTTTTCTCCTGGCGGACTCAAAGCACCAGAGCTGCAGTCACTAAGGCGCGCTCTATAGGCAGTAGCAGTGTTAGGGAGTCTTGCCCAAGGTCTCCTTAATGTATAGCTGCTGGGTTACTGAACAGGAAGAGCCGAGATTAAAAGCCAGGTCTTCTGTGTCAGCGGGAAACTCCTAACCAGTACACTATCCATAATGTAATAAATTCTTTTAACAATATTCATTTATAGATTGTTTAGTCAGTGTTTGCCCATTGTAAATTCTTTCCTCTCCTTGATTTACATTCTAAAATGTATCACTGGTGGCCACATCTTTAGTTCTGTCAGATGCAGCTCTGCGGAATGTGAGTTTTTGAGAATTCTGAAGTCAGTGAAAATAATACCTGTTCTTCCAGAATGCTTTAGGAGGAAAATTCTGCATAGCCAACTGTGAAATCACTGGGAGGGCAGGACAATATGCCAATATACAGCAATATATAGATATAGGAAGTCTTTCTGATGCGTAAACCTGAAAAATTATCCTAAAAGTGGGTATCCTGAATAATTTACTGCATTCTATTATGTCACTACAGGGCCTCTTCAAACATGAAATGTAAAAAGGGATGATTGTTTGGCTTATAAAGCTATAATGATAACATAAAGCCCCCCTCCCCCACCTGTAACTCAGTCCAAACCTCTAGACTTACGACACCCACATAGAACGGTGGTTTTCTGCAATGACGTTAGATTGGTTACAAAGCATTATGGGAGCTGTGCATCTAGAGAACAGGTTCCTTAAGCCATCATACTTGCGTCACTAGAAGGGAAAAGCCTCAGGATGTTCTAAAGGCTTCCCTGACCCCCAGAACCCCTCTGCCTGCGGATCCCTTCCCTGTACGGCCACACCAGCGCAATGGCACTAAGACACTGCACCAGCCACCCCTGTGTCTGCACAATGTGTCTGCGCTCATACATGGAGGGGTGCGCAGCCTGTGAGCAACCTTCGGATTGTTCCGAGGGTCCCAGCACAGCGTAGGAGGGGCAAAGGGAGACTGGAGAAGCCTCTGGACAAACCAGAGGCTGAGCTAAGTATCTAACTTTTCCCTTGGGGAGACTTCTAGTGCACCCAGGGCCGGAATTACCATAAGGCACTGTAGGCACCCGCCTATAGGGCCCGATGACAGAAAGGCGGCTCACTTCCCTCCCCTAGTGCCTTACTCCCTTTTTCTTCTTGTTTACATATAAAATAATACCATGGAATATCTATAAAAAAAAAAAAAAAATCATTCTTAGGAGTAGGAGGATAAATACAATTGTTTATTTCAGTAGTTTATTTTCACCTCAGGTTCACTTTCAGGGCTCGTTCACACTGTGGGCGTTTTCGGCTTTTTTTTTTTTTACACGCGGGCGATTTTTAAAATTGCCCACCAAATGCTTGTGCAATGAATGTCTATGAGAATGTTCATATCAGCGCGGGTCGTGCGCTGGGCGGGCAGCAAAGCGGTGCGTGGACCATTTTTTTAGGCGATTTTGTCTAAATGGAAGGGATAGGAGAACCGCAAAACGCTCACAAAATCGCTTTGTGTAGAGATTGCGTTTTAAAAAGAACTACATTGTATTTACTCTTTACCGGGTCAGAGTTCACTTCCTAACTTGCGTCAGGGAGTGAATTACAAAACCGCTCGGGAAAAACGCTTAGAAAGCTGCTTAGCATAAAAACAAATCGCCCACCCAAGCGCCGGGAATCGAAAAAAAAAAAAAAAGACGTGTCAAAAAACACCCAACGCTAATGGCCACGCGAACAGAACGCAATGTGAACAGGACCTCAGGTTTAGTTTGATGTTGATCATGTGATCATGTGATTAGCCCAGTGTAGGTATGTGGACGCTATTTTACAACAGATATGTATGGTCGAGGAATAAGGGTTACATCACAGCAGATACAGGAGGTTTTCCTAACATGCTGCCATTTTGACGCAATGTAATCGCTCAGGTGGATCCTTACCGTTATCGGGGACATCCTTTTAAACAGAGTCGGCTTGGTGGTGTTGGTGCAGAGTTTGGAGTACCAGGCCTGCAGAGTCTTCACATTCTTCTGCAGAGGAGAGGGAACAAAAAGCGTTACAAATGCAAAGCCTGCTAGATTTATAGATCAGATTGTAAGCTCGCAAGGGCACAGTTCTCTCACCCTTGTCTTGCAATTTGTTACATATTTTATTCATGTTACTTTTGTCACTGTACTTATAATTCTGTATTTTGTATATTTGTGTACACCAGAGGTGCCCACACTTTTTCAGCTTGCAAGCTGCTTCTAAAATAATGAATTGAAAATGATCTACCAGGTAGAATCTTCCTGCAGATGCCAGCTATAACTGCAGCACATGCACATCAGCAGTCCATCAGTGATTACTACAAGCCACAACTGCAGCAGATGCACAGCGGCAGTCCATCAGTGGTTACCACAAGCCACAACTGCAGCACATGCACAGCGGCAGTCCATCAGTGATTACCACAAGCCACAACTGCAGCACATGCACAGCGGCAGTCCATCAGTGATTACCACAACTGCAGCTCAGGCACAGCGGCAGTCCATCAGTGATTACCACAAGCCACAGCTGCAGCACACGCACAGCGGCAGTCCATCAGTGATTACCACAAGCCACACCTGCAGCACATGCACAGCGGCCGTCCATCAGTAATTACCACAAGCCACAGCTGCAGCACATGCACAGCAGCAGTCCATCAGTGATTACCACAACTGCAGCTCAGGCACAGCGGCAGTCCATCAGTGATTACCACAAGCCACAGCTGCAGCACATGCACAGCGGCAGTCCATCAGTGATTACCACAAGCCACACCTGCAGCACATGCACAGCGGCCGTCCATCAGTAATTACCACAAGCCACAGCTGCAGCACATGCACAGCAACAGTCCATCAGTGATTACCACAAGCCACAACTGCAGCACATGCACAGCGGCAGTCCATCAGTGATTACCACAAGCCACAACTGCAGCACATGCACAGCGGCAGCCCATCAGTGATTACCACAAGCCAAAGCTGCAGCACATGCACAGCAGCAGTCCATCAGTAATTACCACAAGCCACAGCACATGCACAGCAACAGTCCATCAGTGATTGCCACACCTGCAGCACATGCACAGCGGCAGTCCATCAGTGATTACCACAAGCCACAACTGCAGCACATGCACAGCGGCAGTCCATCAGTGATTACCACAAGCCACAACTGCAGCACATGCACAGCGGCAGTCCATCAGTGATTACCACAAGCCACAGCTGCAGCACATGCACAGCGGCAGTCCATCAGTGGTTACCACAAGCCACAACTGCAGCACATGCACAGCAGCAGTCCATCAGTGATTACCAGAAGCCACAACTGCAGCACATGCAAAGCGGCAGTCCATCAGTAATTACCACAAGCCACAACTGCAGCACATGCACAGCGGCAGTCCATCAGTGATTACCACAAGCCACACCTGCAGCACATGCACAGCGGCAGTCCATCAGTGATTACCACAAGCCACAACTGCAGCACATGTACAGCAGCAGTCCATCAGTGGTTACCACAAGCCACAACTGCAGCACATGCACAGCAGCAGTCCATCAGTGATTACCACAAGCCACAACTGCAGCACATGCACAGCAGCAGTCCATCAGTGATTACCACAAGCCACAACTGCAGCACATGCACAGCAGCAGTCCATCAGTGATTACCACAAGCCACAACTGCAGCACATGCACAGCAGCAGTCCATCAGTGATTACCACAAGCCACACCTGCAGCACATGCACAGCGGCAGTCCATCAGTGATTACCACAAGCCACAACTGCAGCACATGCACAGCACAGTCCATCAGTGATTACCACAAGCCACAACTGCAGCACATGCACAGCGGCAGTCCATCAGTAATTATCACTAGCCACAACTGCAGCACATGCCCAGCGGCAGCCCATCAGTGATTACCACAAGCCACAACTGCAGCACATGCACAGCGGCAGCCCATCAGTGATTACCACAAGCCAAAGCTGCAGCACATGCACAGCAGCAGTCCATCAGTAATTACCACAAGCCACAGCTGCAGCACATGCACAGCAACAGTCCATCAGTGATTGCCACACCTGCAGCACATGCACAGCGGCAGTCCATCAGTGATTACCACAAGCCACAACTGCAGCACATGCACAGCGGCAGTCCATCAGTGATTACCACAAGCCACAACTGCAGCACATGCACAGCGGCAGTCCATCAGTGATTACCACAAGCCACAGCTGCAGCACATGCACAGCGGCAGTCCATCAGTGATTACCACAAGCCACAGCTGCAGCTCATGCACAGCGGCAGTCCATCAGTGATTACCACAAGCCACAACTGCAGCACATGCACAGCGGCAGTCCATCAGTGGTTACCACAAGCCACAACTGCAGCACATGCACAGCAGCAGTCCATCAGTGATTACCAGAAGCCACAACTGCAGCACATGCAAAGCGGCAGTCCATCAGTAATTACCACAAGCCACAACTGCAGCACATGCACAGCGGCAGTCCATCAGTGATTACCACAAGCCACACCTGCAGCACATGCACAGCGGCAGTCCATCAGTGATTACCACAAGCCACAACTGCAGCACATGTACAGCAGCAGTCCATCAGTGGTTACCACAAGCCACAACTGCAGCACATGCACAGCAGCAGTCCATCAGTGATTACCACAAGCCACAACTGCAGCACATGCACAGCAGCAGTCCATCAGTGATTACCACAAGCCACAACTGCAGCACATGCACAGCAGCAGTCCATCAGTGATTACCACAAGCCACAACTGCAGCACATGCACAGCAGCAGTCCATCAGTGATTACCACAAGCCACAGCTGCAGCACATGCACAGCGGCAGTCCATCAGTGATTATCACAAGCCACAGCTGCAGCACATGCACAGCGGCAGTCCATCAGTGATTACCACAAGCCACAGCTGCAGCACATGCACAGCGGCAGTCCATCAGTGATTATCACAAGCCACAACTGCAGCACATGCACAGCGGCAGTCCATCAGTGATTACCACAAGCCACAACTGCAGCACATGCACAGCAGCAGTCCATCAGTGATTACCACAAGCCACAACTGCAGCACATGCACAGCGGCAGGCTATCAGTGATTACCACAAGCCACAACTGCAGCACATGCACAGCAGCAGTCCATCAGTGATTACCACAAGCCACAACTGCAGCACATGCACAGCAGCAGTCCATCAGTGATTACCACAAGTCACACCTGCAGCACATGCACAGCCGCAGTCCATCAGTGATTACCACAAGCCACACCTGCAGCACATGCACAGCGGCAGTCCATCAGTGATTACCACAAGCCACAGCTGCAGCACATGCACAGCGGCAGTCCATCAGTGATTACCACAAGCCACAACTGCAGCACACGCACAGCGGCAGTCCATCAGTGATTACCACAAGCCACACCTGCAGCACACGCACAGAGGCAGTCCATCAGTAATTACCACAAGCCACACCTGCAGCACATGCACAGCGGCAGTCCATCAGTGATTACCACAAGCCACAGCTGCAGCACATGCACAGCGGCAGTCCATCAGTAATTACCACAAGCCACACCTGCAGCACATGCACAGCGGCAGTCCATCAGTGGTTACCACAAGCCACACCTGCAGCACATGCACAGCGGCAGGCTATCAGTGATTACCACAAGCCACAACTGCAGCACACGCACAGCGGCAGTCCATCAGTGATTACCACAAGCCACAAAAGGAAGTGCTCTGATTAACTGTTTGAATGCCGCTCTGCTTTTTTCTCCTAATAGGTCTTATGATGTAATTCATATTTTATAGCAGAGAAAAGGTGCGGGGTTTCATACCACTTTAAATAAAATGAATTCATCTATGGAAAACAAACATTCATGTTTATTTGGGGACGATTTAATCAACTAATGTATTTGGTATCGCACAGGGTGGGAAATGAGAATACTGTATTGTTTAACCACTTGAGGACCACAGTGGTAAACCCCCCCCCCCCCCTAAAGACCAGGCTGTTTTTTTCATAATTGGCCACTGCAACTTTAAGGCCTCGCTGCAGGGCTGCACAGCACACGAGTGATTCCCCCCCCCCCCTTTTTTTTCTCCCCACCAACAGAGCTCTGGTCTGATCGCCCTTCAGGTTTTTTTGTAAATATTTATTGTATTTATTTTTATTAAATAAATCAATTTTTTTCCCCACTATCCCACCCCCCCCCCCCCCGCCAGCCAATCGCAGCGATTGGCTGTCATAGGCTTCTATGTGTCTAGGGATGCCAGGGATGCTGGACTGTGGCTTCGAGTGAAACCCAGATAGTTGCTATCCGGATTTTCACCCTGGTAATTACAATCAGCTGTGCGGGCTGTGGGGGGGTGTCAATCTTACCTCACTGACGTCTTCTTCAGTCCGTCCCCCGGCACCTCCAACGATGCGGTCCACGTGGCGTCAGGCGACTATACACTTCCTCCTTCAACCCGGAAGGAGGAAGTGTTTGTGCTCATGTGACCGCCGCGTGGAACGCATCATGAAAGGTGCCGAGGGACGGACCGAAGAAGACGTCAGAGAGGTAAGATTGACCCCTCCGCCAGCCCGCACAGCTGATTGTAATTATCCTTCTCAGTTTAAAGGGGAGCTGAAGAGAGAGGTATATGGAGGCTGCCATGTTTATTTCCTTTTAAGCAATACCAGTTGCCTGGCAGCCCTGCTGATCCTCTGCCTCTAATACTATTAGCCATAGCCCCTGAACAAGCATGCAGCAGATCAGGTGTTTCAGACTTTAAAGTCAGATCTGACAAGACTAGCTGCATGCTTGTTTCTGGTGTTATTCAGATACTACTGCAGAGAAATATACCAGCAGGGCTGCCAGGCAACTGGTATTGATTAAAAGGAAATAAATATGGCAGCCTCCGTATACCTCTTACTTCAGTTCCCCTTTAAGTTCCCTTTAAGTGGTTACCTGTTTGAATGCTGTTCTGCAACAAATATATTTTCTGGTAGTAGATTTTATGCTGTAAATAATCTTCTTATAGAACAAACAGTTCCATACCACTTTAACCACTTCCGGGTGGTTTTGCTGATCTGTGCTGCGTGGGCTCTCCAGCCCGCAGCACCGATCAGATAGCAGCCAGGCCGATCAGACTTCCCCCCTTTTTTCCCCACTAGGGGGATGTCCTGCTGGGGGGGTCTGATCGCCGCCGACTGCTTGCGCTTGCGGGGGGGGGGGCCTCTTCAAAGCCCCCCTCCGCAGCGCTTCCTGGCCTCCTTCCCCTTCCTTTCCCTCCCCCTGTGAGCGGCGCAGGACGGATTTCCGTCCTGCGCCTGATGGGATAGGCTTTAGCCTATCAGATGCCGGCGATCCCCGGCCAATGAGAGGCCGGGAATCGCCGATCTCCTCTACGCCGCTGCTGCGTAGCAGCGCCGTATATATGTAAACACCGGGGAAGATCTTCCCTGTGTGTTTACATTTACCCTGCAAGCCGCGATCGGAGGCTCGCAGGGTGTTCACGGAGACACGCTCCGTGAACTGACATGGAACGGCCGCTCGTATGGAAACCACTTCAGGATTCAGGGGCGTACTTAAGCGTACGCAGAATCCTGAAGTGGTTAAACTTGTATCTATGTTATCATCCTGTATTGAATGTTTTGTAGGCAATATTGAAGAATGTTGCTTTTCTTTTCTTTTTATTGCCAATGTATGATGAGTCTTAGCACACAACACTTAAAAATTGTGTGATCAAAAGCAACCCCCTGTGAGGAAATTGGTCAGCGCTGTACACAATAAGAGCTGGTGCACACAGAGCGGCTTTTGTCGCGTTTTGCGATCCGCTTGCGGATGTGGATACGTTTGGGTAATGTATTTCAATGGGCTGGTGCACACCAGAGCGGGAGGCGTTTTGCAGAAACGCATACTCCCGGGCTACAGCATTTTTTGGATTTCGGAGGCGTTTCTGCCTCCAATGTTAAGTATAGCAAAAACTCAAAACGCTTGATAAAACGCCAGATCAGAGCAGTTTTCCAGGCGTTTTTGTTACAGTAGCTGTTCAGTAACAGCTTTACTGTAACAATATCTGTAATCTGCTACACAAAAGAAGCTACACAAAACCGCAAAACGCTAGCAAAACTTCATAAAAATAAGAAAAAGCGTTTCAAAAACCGCTAGCGTTTTGCGGATCAGCAAGCGGTTTTTGGTGTGCACCAGCCCTAAAAGCAAAAAAAAAACAACATAGATTAAACAGTAAAGCAGTCAAAACGCAATTAATACTCACAAAGCTGCCATCCAGCTGAAAAGTTGCATTTTGCGGGCAGACGCTGAATTTCGGCAAATACGGGCGGATACAGACAGAATGGTCATGTGACTGCAGAGAGAATCGGAAGATAAAAGTAAACTAAACAGGAAGGTGAGTGTGTTAGCTACTTACAGCTCTTTTCTGGATTAGGAGAGATGCATGTTAATCAAGAAAATACTTGATATGTGATATAATGCACTTTAACCACTTAAAGAGGAACCGTCGTGAAAATCTTAAAATTTAAAACACATACAAATAGAAGTACATTTCTTCCAGAGTAAAATCAGCCATAAATGACTTTTCTCCTATGTTGCTGTCACTTACAGTAGGTAGAAGAAATCTGACATTACCGACAGGTTTTGGGCTAGTCCATCTCTTCATGGGGGATTCTCAGCATGGCCTTTATTCTTTATAAAGGTACTGCCTGAAAAAGATTTATACAATGATGCTGGCCAGCCTCCCTGCTCGCTGTACACAATTTTGGCAGTTGGAAAGAGCAACTGCCATTCACTAAGTGCTTTAAAAATAAAGGAAACCCTAAGAACCCCCTATGAGAAGATGGGCTAGTCCAAAATCTGTCGGTAATGTAAAATTTCTACTACTCACTAAGTGACAGTAACATAGGAGAAAAGTAATTTATGGCTCATTTTACTTGGGAAGAAATGTACTTCTCATTTGTAGATTTAAAACATGTATTTTTATATGTTTACATGTATTTGAAATTTTAACATTTATGCGACAGAGGTCCTTTAAGGACAACAGGCTCCTCCTCACCTTCGGTTGGCCGGTTCCTTTCTGTCCTTCTGTATCTGGAAGTGCCCCAAGATCTCAGCCCTTTCATTCTCAGATGTTCCTGTATACAATACCAGACAGTTGGTCCAGGCCTCATCCTGCACGTGTCCAGACCTAGCACCCGCTTATATGTCCAGGACTCATCCTGCATACGTGTCCAGACCTAGCACCCACTTGTATGTCCAGACCTCATCCTGCACGTGTCCAGACCTAGCACCCGCTTGTATGTCCAGGACTCATCCTGCATACGTGTCCAGACCTAGCACCCACTTGTATGTCCAGACCTCATCCTGCACGTGTCCAGACCTAGCACCCGCTTGTATGTCCAGGACTCATCCTGCATACGTGTCCAGACCTAGCACCCACTTGTATGTCCAGACCTCATCCTGCACATGTCCAGTCCTAGCACCCACTTGTATGTCCAGACCTCATCCTGCACGTGTCCAGATCTAGCACCCGCTTGTATGTCCAGGACTCATCCTGCATACGTGTCCAGACCTAGCACCCGCTTGTATGTCCAGGACTCATCCTGCATACGTGTCCAGACCTAGCACCCACTTGTATGTCCAGACCTCATCCTGCACGTGTCCAGACCTAGCACCCGCTTGTATGTCCAGGACTCATCCTGCATACGTGTCCAGACCTAGCACCCGCTTGTATGTCCAGGACTCATCCTGCATACGTGTCCAGACCTAGCACCCACTTGTATGTCCAGACCTCATCCTGCACATGTCCAGTCCTAGCACCCACTTGTATGTCCAGACCTCATCCTGCACATGTTCAGACCTAGCACCCACTTGTGTGTCCAGACCTCATCCTGCACATGTTCAGACCTAGCACCCACTTGTATGTCCAGACCTCATCCTGCACATGTTCAGACCTAGCACCCACTTGTGTGTCCAGACCTCATCCTGCACATGTCCAGACCTAGCACCCACTTGTATGTCCAGACCTCATCCTGCACATGTTCAGACCTAGCACCCACTTGTGTGTCCAGACCTCATCCTGCACATGTTCAGACCTAGCACCCACTTGTATGTCCAGGCCTCATCCTGCACGTGTCCAGACCTAGCACCCGCTAGTATGTCCAGGCCTCATCCTGCACGTGTCCAGACCTAGCACCCGCTAGTATGTCCAGGCCTCATCCTGCACATGTCCAGACCTAGCACCCACTTGTATGTCCAGGCCTCATCCTGCACATGTCCAGACCTAGCACCCACTTGTATGTTCAGGCCTCATCCTGCACGTGTCCAGACCTAGCACCCGCTAGTATGTCCAGGCCTCATCCTGCACATGTCCAGACCTAGCACCCACTTGTATGTCCAGGCCTCATCCTGCACGTGTCCAGACCTAGCACCCACTTGTATGTCCAGGCCTCATCCTGCACATGTCCAGACCTAGCACCCACTAGTGTGTTCTGGTCTCATCCTGCACGTATCCAGACCTAACCCCACGTGTGTAAAATAGATAATGAGGTGGTTCACACTCTAAACCCTTCTTATGATCCCTCGACCAAGAAGTGGCAGAAAAGCCAAAGCTATCAGAAAGCCCGCTAGGTCTTACCATGGTCTCAATAATGATGGTGAGGTTCCCCCGTCTGTCCGTGAGGGCCACATAGCTGCCGCCTTTCTCCAAGTGACCGACTGTTCGCAGGTAGAACCAGCCAGGCTGGGTGAACTGGGTAGTGTGAGCTGAACAGGAGAGAAGAAGCAGCTGTCATTGGATCTGGAGTTCAACAGGAACACCTTATGGCTTGTATACCCTCTCTATCCAGCTGGACCAATCATAACATCTGTACGAGTCAGGAGATGATGAAAGAAACAGATCACTTTGATTACGGGACAGAAGGGGCCCCCGGGGGAGCAGGAGTTCGGGTGATAGGCAATAAACTACGGGAGGCTCCTCTAGCCCCCCATCCGAATGGGGTTTGCCATGTTCCTCATGGAGCAACTACAGCTTTGGGAGGTGGTGTATGCTCCTGGCCGCTGCAATTCTTGCTGGGAGATGTATTCACACTAACGGGTTACACCTCCCAGCATGCATTGCGGCTATGGTCAGGTCCGTGACACCACCACAGGAACATCAAACTGTGCTCCCTCCCTGAGGAAGATAGCTAACCCCATATATATCCATAGATAACCCCACATATATCCATAGCTCTGGATAGGTAAGAAATGCCTATCACCTCCCCTTTCCCAACAGCACACTTTATCACTAAACCTCCTTTATGGGGAGATTTCCATTTACTGGTGCTCAGGTCCCTTTAAAGGACAACTATCATAAAAAATTGCAACACATATTTCCTTTTAAACAATACCAGTTGCCTAGCAGCTCTGCTAATCCATTCGGCTGCAGTAGTATCTGAATCACACCAGAAACAAGCATGCAGCTAATCTTGTCAGATCTGACAATGTCAGAAGCACCTGATCTGCTGCATGCTTGTTCAGGGTCCATGGCTAAAAGTATTAGAGGCAGAGGATCAGCAGGGCTGCCAGGCAGCTGGTGTTGCTTAACCACCCTGGCGTTCTGATTAAATCGCCAGGGTGGCTGCGGGAGGGTTTTTTTTAAATAAAAAAAAAACTATTTCATGCAGCCAACTGAAAGTTGGCTGCATGAAAGCCCACTAGAGGGCGCTCCGGAGGCGATCTTCCGATCGCCTCCGGCGCCCAGAATAAACAAGGAAGGCCGCAATGAGCGGCCTTCCTTGTTTTGCTTATATCGTCGCCATAGCGACGAGCGGAGTGACGTCATCGACGTCAGCCGACGTCGTGACGTCAGCCGCCTCCGATCCAGCCCTTAGCGCTGGCCGGAACTTTTTGTTCCGGCTACGCTGGGCTCAGGCGGCTGGGGGGACCCTCTTTCGCCGCTGCTCGCGGCGAATCGCCGCAGAGCGGCGGCGATCAGGCAGCACACGCGGCTGGCAAAGTGCCGGCTGCGTGTGCTGCTTTTTATTTCATTAAAATCGGCCCAGCAGGGCCTGAGCGGCAGCCGCTGGCGGTGTTGGACGAGCTGAGCTCGTCCAGACCGCTCAGCTGGTTAAAGAAATAAATATGGTAGCCTCCATATCCCTCTCCCTTCAGTTGTCCTTTATACTTGTAAGTCACGTAAGTATCCTGCACTGCTTACTCCACAGCTCCTCACATGCTTTTCTATGCTTTGCTCTGAGCTAGCTTCAATATGTGCATGTCATTTGCTGAAAAAGGAACTGTGATGTTTGTGCCTATGCTGATACACTTTGCGAGATTGGCTCAGATGCATTTCATGCACTTTTGCTAGTACCAATAAATTTGGTGAGAATTTTAAGTCCAGTGTGCCTGCCAGTTTTTTTTTTCTTTGTGGTGATATTTGTAAGTTATGTATACCAAATGTCTTGCCATGTAAGCTGTAACCGGAGACATGCAGGAGATCTCCCCGCCTGTGCAGTGAGCGGTCATTACCGGCACATAACAGGACACAGAAGATGTCATCTCCCCGACAGTTCTGAGACCTCTTCACCTTCTGTGCAGCCGAATTCAGTGACTCCCGAGCGGAGAGATTACAGCCGACCTCCCTTCCTACAGAGAGAGGCTTTGTATGTCTCTGGGGACAGTTTAGAGGACAGATCAGTTGCTCATAACCTGAAAGCAACAGATAACCCACAATAATGGCCGTGCGCCGTCTGGGAAATGTTACCGTAGCCCAGCAAGTTTAAAGAGAACCCGAGGCGAGTTTAAAAAATGTTATCTGCATACAGAGGCTGGATCTGCCTATACAGCCCAGCCATGTTGCTATCCCAAACCCCACTAAGGTCCCCCTGCACTCTGCAATCCCTCATAAATCACAGCCGTGCTGTGAGGCTGTGTTTATATCTGTAGTGTCAGTCTCAGTTGCTCCCCCGCCTCCTACATAGCTCCGGTCCCTGACCCCGTCCCTTCCCTCCAATCAGCAGGGAGGGAAGGGATGCAGGCGGGGACTGGAGTTCTGCAGGAGGCGGGGAGAGCAGCAGACTGACACTATAGAGATAAACACAGCCAGCTCTGACAAGCTGTTTGTCAGCAGCGTGGCTGTGATTTATGAGGGATTGCAGAGTGCAGGGGGACCTTAGTGGGGTTTGGGATAGCAAAAGAGACTGGGCTGTATAGGCAGATCCAGCCTCTGTATGCAGATAATATTCTTCAAACCCACCTCGGGTTCTCTTTAAAAGAAAGAATCAAAAATTCCAAAGTTCTATTTAACTTGCTTCAATCTGCAGCCACTTAAATTGATACTGAAGCAAAAAAAAAAAAAAAAAAAAACAGAAAAAACAATCCTCCCCCCATATGGAGAGGGAAGGCTCTGGATCCCATAGAGATTTCCTGGTTCTCTCTCCTTGACCTCGTTCTAACCCAGGCATGGGCAAACTCGGTCTCCAACTGTTACGGAACTACAAGTCCCACAATGCATTTGCCTTTATGAGTCATGACTGTGGCTGTCAGACTCCTGCAATGCAATGTGGGACTTTTAGTTTCTTAACAGCTGGAGGGCCAAGTTTGCCTATGCCTGTTTTAACCCCCCCCCCCCTAAAGTTTATTGACCAACTGGTCAAATATTGCTCTGAGGATGGATTGCATTGTGTGCGATTGTGGAACGGTTACCTGTTATCCAGACTGGGGTGGACACAACATAGTTCCCGCTCCAGGGCTCCTTAGCGGTCATCAGTCCCTCCAGCCCGAACGGGAGCTCCTCATAGTAACTGGCCACCAGGTTCCACGAGATCGTTCTGTGAAGGACAAGGGAATTGTCACAACTAGACAATCAATCAGGCCTCAGGCCCGCGTTTGCGCAAAGGGTTTGAAAATCATTTCCCGGCGCATTTTCTGTTGCGATTGGAATCTATGTACAATCTACTGCCAGCAAGTGTCCGATTAGTGGGATTTATATAATCGATTTTGTGCAACAAAAAGTTTTAAACACATGCCGGGTCTTCCAGTCATTTTTGCCAGTTTCTGGCGCTTAGCCCCACCCCTTGCACAAAACATCATAGGCGCTTCTATATCTCCAATCAGAGAAGCACCAATGACCTCTTGTGCTGGGGTGGGGCTAAGCACCAGAATACGGACCTCAGGAGGCCCGGCAAACAGTTCAAACGTAACTTAAATTTAAACAAGAAAATCACTTTTGAAAATGGATTAAAACATTCCTGGGGAGAACACTGCACATGGGTGCGATAGCAACATTTTTCCTACATTTCATGCTGAAACCTACTGGATATCTGTGTGCAGTGTGGGCAGACATTCAATCAAAGGGGGATCTAACTAAACGGCGATCTGGTGGCAGAACAAGAGATGTTTGCCTAACTTGAGACTCAATGCCAAATTGTGCCATCAAACGACAGAGCTGAAGGGGTTGCGTAAGTTACTAAAATAACTTTGAATTGACATTGCACTTTTTTTTTCACTGTTGCAAATAACTCTGAACTGACAATGTACCTGAGATGGGGCAGAAAAATGTATACATACCTGGGTCTTCCTCCAGCCCCCTTCATGTTCCTAGCGGCATCTCCGCATGGACTTCATTGACATTGGCGCTTGCGCAGGCGCAGTACAGGATGATCGTTATTTACTGTATAGTGTTTTAGTGGGCGGCCGAAATTCAAAAAGATGACTGCACGACCCTATTTGGGGAGTGTCAACCAGAAAAATATCCTATACTCGTATATAAATGGGTCTGGTGACTCTGCACGTGCTTGTCAAAAATGCGTATTGTTACAAAAATACCCGTCAATCAGCACGAAAACCCCAGTTACTAAAAACATCCAAAAACATGCTAGGTTAAGAAGGAACGCTCCTTTCTTTTTTTTCACTGACCCTCATTAGAAATAACTGTTAAAAAAGGTTTGGGGAGGCGCCCAGATTCTCTACTAATTGGTCTGAGTATAATTACTGTATGGTATTATAGAAAGAGGAATCTTACCTCCAAAGAAGACTCACTCGAATAGAACGTAAGGAGTCTTTATTATCAAGTAGTTAATTGTAGACAACGCGTTTCACAGGTCTCAGCCCACTTCCTCAGGTGAGTACAAACAAGTAACCTTAAATAGAATTCGTGTGGGGCAAGGGCGCCTTTTAGATCACACAAAGGAAAGGAAAATATTGCACAGCCTGACAAATTGTCAGCTGTGCATTCCGTGGGCTGCAGCGAGACCAGCGTAGGATGGAGGACGACGAGGAAGCCTCGATAGGGTCCAGAGGCTTCCCCCTCCCGAGGTGAGTACCTCCAGGGCCTTTTTTTCAATACAGAGTTTCTTTAAGGGGTCTGTAAGAAGCCCCTGCTATGTATACTTTTTTTTTTTTTTTTTTTTTTTTTGGTCCCCCATCTCAGGTTCCCTATAAAGCATAATCTGAGCATTTTCTGCACTGTTGTAATTAATTTGCACAAGGCTGTACAATGTGGATCAGAGATTCTGCAAAATGACTGATAGGATTCAACTGGGCGATGATTTGTAAACTCACGATGTCATATTCCCATTCACATAATTCTGATTGAGAATCCGGGCCCAGCATCCGCCGCCGATCTCATCGTTGAACGTGCTGTAATCTTCCGAGGACCAAAGCTTCTTCCCGGAGGAGATGGCGTCGGCCACGGTGACGGTGCCGGGGTAGTGAGCGCTGTCGGGGGAGGAGCAAAGTGTGACTTAATATAATAAGACCGCAGATTTACATCTCATGCAGCTTATCTACACAATCTGCTCATGTAATTGTATGCGACTGTGGTGAGGACATTAGAGTGTAAGCTCCTCTGGTGCAGAGACTGATGGGAATGGATCAGTGATCTCTGTACTGGGCTGTGGAATATGTCAGAGCTATATAAATGTATAATAATAGTGTGTGACTGTGATGAGGACATTAGAGTGTAAGCTCCTCTGGTGCAGAGGCTGATGGGAATGGATCAGTGATCTCTGTACAGCGCTGTGGAATATGTCAGAGGGGTCCCAAATACAAACCTTCCCATCCTCCGATACAGAATAAAGAAAGGAGGGGCTATGTTGATCCTGCTGAAGGTGGCCACACACCATACAATTTTTAAAATATCTGTTCAATTTAAGAATTGCAATCAATTTTTCTGACTGATTGTAACATTTCAAAAATATGACCAATGTACCACACACCTGTGTTCAATTTTTCCCCAATTATGATAAAAATGATTGGAAAATCAGAGAAAATTGCTAGGGTGTGTATATTAATAAACTGACAATCTAACACACACCATACAATCTTTAGAAAGATTGAAGAAAAATATCTGGCATTCCGGATCGATAAAAATCGAAGAAAATGGGAAATCCGATCGGATTTTTCAGTCGAATGAAAAAAAAGCTTTCGATTTTTTCGGGAGATACGATCGTTTTTATCGAATTGCCGTAAAATCGGATCATTATATTGTATCGTGTGTGGCCACCTTGAGGGACCATGATTATAAATGGAATTGCAGGTACTCAACTTGACCACTCCCCTCAGCACCTGCTATTCCATTTAAAACGGGGATGTCAAGCCGGTCCTGCGAAGGCCGAGATCCTCACACATTTTTGACACAGCTCAAATGAAAGGGTCTGAATCAGGAAAGGTGCGGTCCATCAGGTAGAGCACATTCCTCTGTTTCTCAGTCCATCCTAAACACCGGCATGGATCTGGCCCTCCAGGCCTGGAGTTCCACACACGGGATTTAAAATCTTGGTCCCTTAGCAGGATGAACATAGCCTCTCCTTTCTTGTATGTATATTTTAACAGCCATTGTGGTCTGGCTGCAGGCTGAAGCTCTCCTGTTCCCTGTACCAGTACAGCCCATGTATCGAATGTTGTGAGTAGTGCAGATTCCCGAGAAATCTTAAGGTGGCCACTAATGAAACAATTTGCTGAATGACTGATTACGAACAAGTCTTCGTATGAACAATCGTAAATGATCATTTGGTACCACTAATGGACAAAAATCTCCTAACCAATCCAATTAATGAAATCGATCCAAATTATGGTTCGATCCCATCAATCTGATTGGATTGGTTAGGAGATTTTTGTCCATTCTTGGTCGCAAACGATCATTTACGATCTTTCATAATCGATCATTCAGAAAATAGTATTAGCGGCCACCTTATGATTTATGTGCATGTGTGTGTTCCCTAGAATAGTTTAACTTGACAGGCCTCAGCTGGAATCCTAGGTTATGAGCATGGAGTGTTTGCTTGCGTGCTGATTGGTATAGGTCAGTGATGGCTAACCTTGGCACTCCAGCTGTGATAGAACTGCAAGTCCCATGAGGCATTGCAATACTCTGACAGCTCTAAGCATTAATCGGGGAGTCAGAGGCATGATGGGATTTGTAGTTTTGTCACAGCTGGAGTGCCAAGGTTAGCCATCACTGGTATAGGTAGAGTAGGGATCCTTACCATTAACAGGGAGACCTCATCGCTGGTGTAATGCTTCATACACACTTGAGATAAAAGTCTTTGGAAAAGATCACAGACCAATTTTACCCCATTCCATGTAGTATGAGAGCCATACTTTACACAGTCTATTCTATGGAGCTGAACTCCCCATCAGACAGAAATCTTTGCAAGATGCTGCACACAAAGATGCCCGTACACACTCCAAAGGTCATTATCTGCAAAAGATCTGTTCTTGCAAAATATCCATTCCTGCAAAATGCATTCATAGTCTATGAGATCTGCAGATCCTCATACACACTTGGTTTAACAGACTTCATCTGCATATCTGGCAATCATCTGCAGATCTGAAAATCCATCCTGGTGGATCTGATCTGCAGATGATCTGCAGATGATTGTCTGTTAAACCAAGTGTGTATGAGGATCTGCAGATCTCATAGACTATGAATGCATTTTGCAGGAATGGATCTTCTGCAGGAACAGATCTTTTGCAGTAACAGATCTTTTGCAGATAATGATCTTTTGAGTGTGTACGGGCATCTTTGTGTGCAGCATCTTGCAAAGATTTCTATCTGATGGGGAGTTCAGCTCCATAGAATAGACTGTAGGTATGGCTCTCATACTACATGGAAGGGGGTAAAATTGGTCTGTGATCTTGCCTTTTCCAAAGACTTTTATCTCAAGTGTGTATGAAGCATAAGGGCTCGTTCACATTATTTGCAGTGAGAATCATGTGTAAAAGCAAGGTCAAAAACGCATGCGCTTGTGTACGTTTCAGTGCGTTGTGGTGTGCTTTTTTTAAGAATGTTTTGCTTATTGTAGCAGTAGCAGTTGTCAATAAAGCTTTGTATTCATATGAAAATTTTTTTTTTTTCCATTTAGGGGTAAAAACCGCATGCGCATTTATGTGCTAAAAAAGTGCATGCATTCCCTTGCATTGATGTGCACTTTACAGCTCAAAGCACAATAATGCATGCAACCCTACGTTTTTGTAATGCAGCTCAGCGCAGCGCATAGATGTGAACCAGGCACATTTAATTACATGGGAAAATCAATACCTTGCAGAACGCACAGGGCAATGCGCATTGTAAAGCGCACAGAAGGCCTAAGGGTCTAGTACACAATGCTATTGCATGCAATCCACATTGGAAGCTAATGACCCCTTTCATCAATTGCATAATTTTGCAACCTAGTTGTTTTAAATGCTCCAAGTGTTCCAGCTTGATGATAGTGTCATGAGTGCAGAGGGTTAATGATTGTTTATATCCTCTGATACAGGGGACTATAGTTCAGATCAGGTGTTTTTGTGGCTACACTTGTTATGGGTGTGAAATATTGTGATGGCCACACTTGTTTAATGACCCTTGTGAGATGGGCTCGTAGTATGTGAAGGACACCAAGGGGAGGCAAGGGAAGGGGGGTGAACATATGGGGGGGCGGCATCAAAGTTTCCCTGGGGGCCCCCATGAATTGCAGCTACGTCACTGGTGATGGATCAACTATTATGTCAAACGCTGCACCAACATTAATGCCCAAATCCAGCAAGACACCTGGCTTAAAGTGAACCGGAGATGAAGCACCCTCGTGTATTTTACCATATATATCAGTGGGAACATTCAACTAAAACCCTACCTTGCTTTCTGTTTCATTCTTCACTGCTCAGCCCTGATAAAATCCCCGACTGAACATTCAGTCTGGCTTTGCTCAGGAATCATTATAGCTGAGTCATAGCAGAGCCACAAGGGGGCAGGCTTGGGCTTGAAATGACATCAAAGAAGACAGACTCCGCTATAATGATTCCTGAGCAAAGTCAGACTGAATGCTTAGTCAGGGATTTTGTAACAAATAAACACAGAACATTTATATCGCGCTCTTCTCCTGGCGGACTCAAAGCGCCAGAGCTGCAGCCACTAGGACGCGCTCTATAGGCAGCAGCAGTGTTAGGGAGACTTGCCCAAGGTCTCCTACTGAATAGGTGCTGGCTTACTGCACAGGAAGAGCTGAGATTTGAACCCTGGTCTCTTGTGTCAGAGGCAGAGCTCTTAACCATTACACTATCCAGCCACTGTCTATATAAGGGCTGATAACAAGCAGGCTGAGCAGTGAAGGATGAAAGAAACAGAGAGCTGGGCAGGTGTTTTCTCTAATGTTTCCACTGATATATATGGTAAAATACATGAGGGTGCTTCGTCTCTGATCCACTTTAAAGTACAACTGAAGCGAGAGGTATATGGAGGCTGCTATATTTATTTCCTTTTAAAGCTATACCAGTTACCTGGCTGTGCTGCCTCTAATATTTTTGCCACCGACCCTGAACAAGCATGCAGCAGATCAGGTGTTTGATATTATTGTCAGATCTGAGAAGATTAGCTGCATGCTTGTTTCTGGTGTGATTCAGACACTACTGCAGCCAAAGATCAGTTGGCCAGGCAGCTGGTATTGTTTGAAAGGAAATAAATATGTCAGCCTCCATATACTTCTCACTTCAGTTGTCTTTTAAAGTGAACCAGAGGTGAAACCTGCAGGAAGAATCAGCTACTACCCGAGGTAGAGGTAAGCCTCTGGATCCTGCAGCCGTCCGTTCTGTGCCTGCATGAGTAACAGCAGCACATGCGCAGTAGAAGCGAGCGACTTGTGCAGGCGCAGTACAGCCTCACTTGTACATGGCAGGAAGCGCGGCCACAGCAACAGATCTGACAAGCTGTTGTTGGATTTGTTACGGGGATCTGTGCACGGCAATGCTGGGGCTGAGGACGACGCGGCTTCCCTCTATCTAGGTAAGTATCTGTTTATTTCTTGCAGGTTTGGCCTCGGCTGCAGTTTACACCATAAAATATTCATCAGTAGAGATGGTAACAATTCTGGCTTGCTTGCAAATATAATGCAAACTGTATGCTGCTTGGAACTGGCTAGTGCACATTGGAGGGGAGGAATGAATGAGTCTCATTACCCAATGACATCGACAACCCCATGGAGCTCAGCGTCCCGCAGCACCTCAGACGCGATTGGCTGCCAAAGGTTATCGCTGGCTATGATCCGCACTCGCTCCAAACCGAACTTATCCAGCGTGTACCGCAGCAGCTTGTGGGGAGGAGACAAGAAGGAAGATGTGGGACGGAGGGAGAGGGAAGGAAGGGAAGAGGGAGGAGAAGAGGGAGGAAGGAAGATGGGAGGGAGGAGAGGAAAGAGGATGGGAGGAAGGAAAAGAGGGAGGGAGGCGGGGAAAGGGGGAGAGATATGGTGTGGAAAGAAAGAAGAATGAATAAGAGAGAGGGAGCGGAAAGAAAGGAGGAAGAAATGAGAAGGAGGGGGAGAGAAGAAGGAAGAAGAGGGAGGGAGGAGGGGAAAGAGGATGAGAGGAGGGAAAAGAGGGAGGGAGGCGGGGAAAGAGGGAGAGATATGGTGCGGAAAGAAAGAAGAATGAATAAGATGGAGGGATAGTAGGAAGGAGGAGGGAGGGGAAAGAAAGGAGGAAGTGAGAAGGAGGGGGAGGGAAGAAGGAAGAAAAGGGAGGCGGGGAAAGAGGGAGGGAGGAGGGGAAATAGGATGGGAGTAAGGAAAGAGGGAGGAAGGGAGGAGGGGAAACAGGGAGGGGTGAAGAGGGAGGGAGGAAAGAAGGAAGAAGGGGCAGGGAGGGAGGGGAGGAAAGTGGGAGGGAGAAAAAAAGGAAGAAGAGGGAGGGAGGAAAGAGGGAGGAAGGAGGGAGGGAGGGAGGGAGGGAGGAAGGAGGGGAAAGAGGGGGGAAGAAGAAGAGGGAGGAAAGGAAGTAGAGGGAGGGTGTAGGGGAGAGGGAGGAAAGAAGGGGGGAGGGATAGGTGAAGGAAGAAAGAAGATTGAAGAAGAGGGAGGGAAGAAAGGAAGTAGGAGGGAAGAAAGATAAAGGGAGAGAAGGGAGGGAGGGAAGAAAGGAAAACACAGGAAGAAGTGAGAGGGAGGGGAGAAAAAAAAAAAAGGGATGATAGAGAAAAGAGTAAATGTACATTATGATATCTCCCTATAACCAGCCAATGGTGAGTGAGAGGAAGGCATGCTGGTTAATGTGGTAAATGGGACACACACAAGCTCTGATCACGTAACAAATTGAACAAGAGCGATTGAACGCAACAGAAAAGGTCACATTTTTTAACATTTTAGTCAAAAAATGGTTGAAATCAATCAGAAGTGCTAGGAAATAAATTACAATATTATTTTAAGGTTTTAAAACGTTGACCACTCGGATCTCTATTTCTCAACCCATCCTCATCAAAGACCCTCCATGACCATTATTTGGCCAAAAGCTACAATTTGGGCACAGCCAGAGCCAGAGGAGAATGCTGGACTTCCAAAATGGCAGACAGGGCAGACGAAGGGAGGGTGACAGTGCAGCAAGGGGTTATGGGTAGGGATCAATGACATGCTATCATTCCAAGGTGATGCTATGCAGCACGACAATCCACCAATCAGAGGCAGCAGCTGCGCCATGTCCCTAGTCCTTTTTCAAAACTGCATACATTTACACATAATTTGCATAAAATCTGCATCAACTCAGCATAATTAGCATCTCACTGACCGGTATGGTCATGGGCAGAGATAAGGATGGATCACAAGTAGGGGTGGTTTAGGAGATGCAAATTTTTCAGACTTTATGCAAACTGTATTCAGATCTAAACTGGGCCAATCAAATTCAACAGGAAGTTAATTTAATAGGCCTGTTTCCAAAATGCAAGTCAGAAAAAGAAGCCAATCCAACATCAGTTAATTTTAAAGGGAACCAAGCGCCAATTTTGTTCTCTACAATTTCTCCTGTTTTCTAATAGCTATAGGAGCTACCATGGTTCCCCCCCAAACCCCACCCTCTAGCTGCCCTTATTTATCCAGAGGAAGGTGTGAAGGTAGCATCTGTGACTTCTCTTAACCATTTGGTGCACAGTGTCCTATCTCTCCACCCCCCTCACACCCACTGTTTAAAGGGAACCTAGAGCAAGGATTCCATATTTATTTCCTTTAAAGCGGAATATAACCCTGCATTTCAACTTTGCTCTAAAACATTATTTACAGTATATTATATGCAAGCAGCATTTTTTTTTTTTTTTACTAGACCAGCATTGGAAGGGTTACACAGAGTTCCTGGAGATTTCTGCAGACGCATCCGAAGCTGAAATAGATACATTTTGTTTACATAAATGTATCTAAGTGTTGAATGTGACTCACTCTCTCTGACTGAGCTGGAAGACAGCCAAAGTGTGTAACATTCAACACTTAGATACATTTATGTAAACAAAATGTATCTATTTCAGCTTCGGATGCGTCTGCAGAAATCTCCAGGAACTTTAAAACTCTGTGTAACACTTCCAATGCTGGTCTAGTAAAAAAAAAATGCTGCTTGCATATAATATACTGTAAATAATGTTTTAGAGCAAAGTTGAAATGCAGGGTTATATTCCGCTTTAAGCAATACCAGTTGCCTGGCTTTCTGGTTGATCTCTTTGGCTGCAGTAGTGTTTGAGTCACACACCAGAAACAAGCATGCAGCTAACCCAGTCAGGCTTCAGTCAGAGCACCTGATCTGCTGCATGCTTGTTCAGGGTCTATGGCTAAAGGTATTAAAGGCAGAGGATCAGCAGGGCAGCCAAGCAATATGCATTGTTTAAAAGGAAATAAATATGGCAACCTCTATAACCCTCTTGCTTTAGGTTCCCTTTAAATCTCGTTTGCTCTCTGATAATGTGTGCAATATATAAAATAATTACAGCAGTCCTTATCTGCCTGAAATGTCTGCAGCTGGGCAGGCCTCTGAAGTGGGGTAATAAAGGCCTCTGCTAAACATTTAAATGTAAAAAGAGGTAAAATTGAAGGCTTTTTGTTAATAATGAGACACATTGTTGGCATGCATTTTTATGTGCTATTGAGATGCCCACGGTGATAAAATTGGTGCTTGGCTCACTTTAAACAGACCTGAGTGGACAGATCTACATACCCACTTCAGATTTCTGTATGGTCTTAAACGATTGTTCATGGTAATATCAGGTGCTTTCTAGGCTACCGGTGTCTCCACAACGTTGGCAACATTGTTAAAGATCCATCATGACAGAACACCTAACAAGCAACACTGTTGCCATTCTGCCCCCCCCCCCCCCCCCCCAACTTCACCCCGCCATGAAACAGAACAGGCTCATAATTGATAAACTATTACTCGAAACAATCATTTCAGCCAACCGTTATTTTACGTGTGTATGTAGCTTCAGTTTGTATAATATGCAGACTCGTAGCCTATCAAAATGTCACTCCAGGTATGCTGTAGGATAGCCCCGCTTTCCAGTTGGCCAGGTTGAAATCCAATAGTCTATTAAAGGTGCAAAAGATTGCAAAATTTAAAATGTGCACTTTTAAAACATACTATATATTTCTCCCAGAGTAAAATGCACTTTTTTCCTATGTTGCTGTCACACTAGGTAATGAAAGGCTGACAGATCTTAGACTAGTCCAGCTCCTCACGGGGGGATTCTCAGCTTTACCTTTATTCCTTACAAAAGCAACCCCTGGAAAGGATCTATACAATGATGTCAGACAGCCTCACTCTCAATAAATGAGAACACCCCATTAAAAGATGAACTAGTCCAAACCCCAACAGATCTGTCAGATTTTCATCACGTACTGTAAGTGACGTATAGAACATTTTCCTCTGGGGGAAAAAAAAAGGTACAATTATATGCATGTATTTTAGATTTTACAATTTTTTGTATTCGTACTTTAATTGGGCCTAAATCACATGGAATGTCGTGAGAATGTAATATGTTGGTCTATAAATATAATGAGCAGCTAAGGAAACATTTCGGTGTGATTGGTGTCTATAATAAGCCGTTCCCTGCCCTCTCTGTACACTTACCCTATCACCTGCACGGCATCGTTAAGATAGGGGTCAACTACCAAGTCGTGCGCTATCTCCCACTGTCCATCTGCAGCGATGATGCCGACATTGTCCAGCCCCAGCTTGTCCAGAGTGTGACGCAGGACCTCAGGGAAGGAGTCAACACATGAACTATAATCACCATCACAGCAAGACAACCTCACCACCATACTGTGTGAATATAGAGGGATCAGGGGGTGGTGAGAACTAAAACAGGAATTTCTAGGTTTGCGGTGTAACAAGGAAGTGAAGAAGTAAAAAGGTGTCTAGAGGACTAGATTTCACAGCAAAAAAAATAATCCAAGACGGTTTTAAGCAGGAGTAGACACACACATATTGATTTTACGACTCAACGGCAGATCAAAACTGCTAGACATTTAGGTTCCCCCGACATACCAAAGCATAACAGTGCGCCTGGGTCTCCACTGCGGTCACATGACAGCGAGCCCGGGACTCCACTGCAGTCACATGACAGCGAGCCCGGGTCTCCACTGCGGTCACATGACAGCGAGCCCGGGTCTCCACTGCAGTCACATGACAGCGAGCCCGGGTCTCCACTGCAGTCACATGACAGCGAGCCCGGGTCTCCACTGCAGTCACATGACAGCGAGCCCGGGTCTCCACTGCAGTCACATGACAGCGAGCCCGGGTCTCCACTGCAGTCACATGACAGCGAGCCCGGGTCTCCACTGCAGTCACATGACAGCGAGCCCGGGTCTCCACTGCAGTCACATGACAGCGAGCCCGGGTCTCCACTGCAGTCACATGACAGCGAGCCCGGGTCTCCACTGCAGTCACATGACAGCGAGCCCGGGTCTCCACTGCAGTCACATGACAGCGAGCCCGGGTCTCCACTGCAGTCACATGACAGCGAGCCCGGGTCTCCACTGCAGTCACATGACAGCGAGCCCGGGTCTCCACTGCAGTCACATGACAGCGAGCCCGGGTCTCCACTGCAGTCACATGACAGCGAGCCCGGGTCTCCACTGCAGTCACATGACAGCGAGCCCGGGTCTCCACTGCAGTCACATGACAGCGAGCCCGGGTCTCCACTGCAGTCACATGACAGCGAGCCCGGGTCTCCACTGCAGTCACATGACAGCGAGCCCGGGTCTCCACTGCAGTCACATGACAGCGAGCCCGGGTCTCCACTGCAGTCACATGACAGCGAGCCCGGGTCTCCACTGCAGTCACATGACAGCGAGCCCGGGTCTCCACTGCAGTCACATGACAGCGAGCCCGGGTCTCCACTGCAGTCACATGACAGCGAGCCCGGGTCTCCACTGCAGTCACATGACAGCGAGCCCGGGTCTCCACTGCAGTCACATGACAGCGAGCCCGGGTCTCCACTGCAGTCACATGACAGCGAGCCCGGGTCTCCACTGCAGTCACATGACAGCGAGCCCGGGTCTCCACTGCAGTCACATGACAGCGAGCCCGGGTCTCCACTGCAGTCACATGACAGCGAGCCCGGGTCTCCACTGCAGTCACATGACAGCGAGCCCGGGTCTCCACTGCAGTCACATGACAGCGAGCCCGGGTCTCCACTGCAGTCACATGACAGCGAGCCCGGGTCTCCACTGCAGTCACATGACAGCGAGCCCGGGTCTCCACTGCAGTCACATGACAGCGAGCCCGGGTCTCCACTGCAGTCACATGACAGCGAGCCCGGGTCTCCACTGCAGTCACATGACAGCGAGCCCGGGTCTCCACTGCAGTCACATGACAGCGAGCCCGGGTCTCCACTGCAGTCACATGACAGCGAGCCCGGGTCTCCACTGCAGTCACATGACAGCGAGCCCGGGTCTCCACTGCAGTCACATGACAGCGAGCCCGGGTCTCCACTGCAGTCACATGACAGCGAGCCCGGGTCTCCACTGCAGTCACATGACAGCGAGCCCGGGTCTCCACTGCAGTCACATGACAGCGAGCCCGGGTCTCCACTGCAGTCACATGACAGCGAGCCCGGGTCTCCACTGCAGTCACATGACAGCGAGCCCGGGTCTCCACTGCAGTCACATGACAGCGAGCCCGGGTCTCCACTGCAGTCACATGACAGCGAGCCCGGGTCTCCACTGCAGTCACATGACAGCGAGCCCGGGTCTCCACTGCAGTCACATGACAGCGAGCCCGGGTCTCCACTGCAGTCACATGACAGCGAGCCCGGGTCTCCACTGCAGTCACATGACAGCGAGCCCGGGTCTCCACTGCAGTCACATGACAGCGAGCCCGGGTCTCCACTGCAGTCACATGACAGCGAGCCCGGGTCTCCACTGCAGTCACATGACAGCGAGCCCGGGTCTCCACTGCAGTCACATGACAGCGAGCCCGGGTCTCCACTGCAGTCACATGACAGCGAGCCCGGGTCTCCACTGCAGTCACATGACAGCGAGCCCGGGTCTCCACTGCAGTCACATGACAGCGAGCCCGGGTCTCCACTGCAGTCACATGACAGCGAGCCCGGGTCTCCACTGCAGTCACATGACAGCGAGCCCGGGTCTCCACTGCAGTCACATGACAGCGAGCCCGGGTCTCCACTGCAGTCACATGACAGCGAGCCCGGGTCTCCACTGCAGTCACATGACAGCGAGCCCGGGTCTCCACTGCAGTCACATGACAGCGAGCCCGGGTCTCCACTGCAGTCACATGACAGCGAGCCCGGGTCTCCACTGCAGTCACATGACAGCGAGCCCGGGTCTCCACTGCAGTCACATGACAGCGAGCCCGGGTCTCCACTGCAGTCACATGACAGCGAGCCCGGGTCTCCACTGCAGTCACATGACAGCGAGCCCGGGTCTCCACTGCAGTCACATGACAGCGAGCCCGGGTCTCCACTGCAGTCACATGACAGCGAGCCCGGGTCTCCACTGCAGTCACATGACAGCGAGCCCGGGTCTCCACTGCAGTCACATGACAGCGAGCCCGGGTCTCCACTGCAGTCACATGACAGCGAGCCCGGGTCTCCACTGCAGTCACATGACAGCGAGCCCGGGTCTCCACTGCAGTCACATGACAGCGAGCCCGGGTCTCCACTGCAGTCACATGACAGCGAGCCCGGGTCTCCACTGCAGTCACATGACAGCGAGCCCGGGTCTCCACTGCAGTCACATGACAGCGAGCCCGGGTCTCCACTGCAGTCACATGACAGCGAGCCCGGGTCTCCACTGCAGTCACATGACAGCGAGCCCGGGTCTCCACTGCAGTCACATGACAGCGAGCCCGGGTCTCCACTGCAGTCACATGACAGCGAGCCCGGGTCTCCACTGCAGTCACATGACAGCGAGCCCGGGTCTCCACTGCAGTCACATGACAGCGAGCCCGGGTCTCCACTGCAGTCACATGACAGCGAGCCCGGGTCTCCACTGCAGTCACATGACAGCGAGCCCGGGTCTCCACTGCAGTCACATGACAGCGAGCCCGGGTCTCCACTGCAGTCACATGACAGCGAGCCCGGGTCTCCACTGCAGTCACATGACAGCGAGCCCGGGTCTCCACTGCAGTCACATGACAGCGAGCCCGGGTCTCCACTGCAGTCACATGACAGCGAGCCCGGGTCTCCACTGCAGTCACATGACAGCGAGCCCGGGTCTCCACTGCAGTCACATGACAGCGAGCCCGGGTCTCCACTGCAGTCACATGACAGCGAGCCCGGGTCTCCACTGCAGTCACATGACAGCGAGCCCGGGTCTCCACTGCAGTCACATGACAGCGAGCCCGGGTCTCCACTGCAGTCACATGACAGCGAGCCCGGGTCTCCACTGCAGTCACATGACAGCGAGCCCGGGTCTCCACTGCAGTCACATGACAGCGAGCCCGGGTCTCCACTGCAGTCACATGACAGCGAGCCCGGGTCTCCACTGCAGTCACATGACAGCGAGCCCGGGTCTCCACTGCAGTCACATGACAGCGAGCCCGGGTCTCCACTGCAGTCACATGACAGCGAGCCCGGGTCTCCACTGCAGTCACATGACAGCGAGCCCGGGTCTCCACTGCAGTCACATGACAGCGAGCCCGGGTCTCCACTGCAGTCACATGACAGCGAGCCCGGGTCTCCACTGCAGTCACATGACAGCGAGCCCGGGTCTCCACTGCAGTCACATGACAGCGAGCCCGGGTCTCCACTGCAGTCACATGACAGCGAGCCCGGGTCTCCACTGCAGTCACATGACAGCGAGCCCGGGTCTCCACTGCAGTCACATGACAGCGAGCCCGGGTCTCCACTGCAGTCACATGACAGCGAGCCCGGGTCTCCACTGCAGTCACATGACAGCGAGCCCGGGTCTCCACTGCAGTCACATGACAGCGAGCCCGGGTCTCCACTGCAGTCACATGACAGCGAGCCCGGGTCTCCACTGCAGTCACATGACAGCGAGCCCGGGTCTCCACTGCAGTCACATGACAGCGAGCCCGGGTCTCCACTGCAGTCACATGACAGCGAGCCCGGGTCTCCACTGCAGTCACATGACAGCGAGCCCGGGTCTCCACTGCAGTCACATGACAGCGAGCCCGGGTCTCCACTGCAGTCACATGACAGCGAGCCCGGGTCTCCACTGCAGTCACATGACAGCGAGCCCGGGTCTCCACTGCAGTCACATGACAGCGAGCCCGGGTCTCCACTGCAGTCACATGACAGCGAGCCCGGGTCTCCACTGCAGTCACATGACAGCGAGCCCGGGTCTCCACTGCAGTCACATGACAGCGAGCCCGGGTCTCCACTGCAGTCACATGACAGCGAGCCCGGGTCTCCACTGCAGTCACATGACAGCGAGCCCGGGTCTCCACTGCAGTCACATGACAGCGAGCCCGGGTCTCCACTGCAGTCACATGACAGCGAGCCCGGGTCTCCCCTGCAGTCACATGACAGCGAGCCCGGGTCTCCCCTGCAGTCACATGACAGCGAGCCCGGGTCTCCCCTGCAGTCACATGACAGCGAGCCCGGGTCTCCACTGCAGTCACATGACAGCGAGCCCGGGTCTCCACTGCAGTCACATGACAGCGAGCCCGGGTCTCCACTGCAGTCACATGACAGCGAGCCCGGGTCTCCACTGCAGTCACATGACAGCGAGCCCGGGTCTCCACTGCAGTCACATGACAGCGAGCCCGGGTCTCCACTGCAGTCACATGACAGCGAGCCCGGGTCTCCACTGCACTCACATGACAGCGAGCCCGGGTCTCCACTGCACTCACATGACAGCGAGCCCGGGTCTCCACTGCACTCACATGACAGCGAGCCCGGGTCTCCACTGCAGTCACATGACAGCGAGCCCGGGTCTCCACTGCACTCACATGACAGCGAGCCCGGGTCTCCACTGCAGTCACATGACAGCGAGCCCGGGTCTCCACTGCAGTCACATGACAGCGAGCCCGGGTCTCCACTGCAGTCACATGACAGCGAGCCCGGGGCTCCACTGCAGTCACATGACAGCGAGCCCGGGGCTCCACTGCAGTCACATGACAGCGAGCCCGGGTCTCCACTGCAGTCACATGACAGCGAGCCCGGGGCTCCACTGCAGTCACATGACAGCGAGCCCGGGTCTCCACTGCAGTCACATGACAGCGAGCCCGGGGCTCCACTGCAGTCACATGACAGCGAGCCCGGGTCTCCACTGCAGTCACATGACAGCGAGCCCGGGGCTCCACTGCAGTCACATGACAGCGAGCCCGGGGCTCCACTGCAGTCACATGACAGCGAGCCCGGGGCTCCACTGCACTCACATGACAGCGAGCCCGGGTCTCCACTGCAGTCACATGACAGCGAGCCCGGGTCTCCACTGCAGTCACATGACAGCGAGCCCGGGTCTCCACTGCAGTCACATGACAGCGAGCCCGGGTCTCCACTGCAGTCACATGACAGCGAGCCCGGGTCTCCACTGCAGTCACATGACAGCGAGCCCGGGTCTCCACTGCAGTCACATGACAGCGAGCCCGGGTCTCCACAGCAGTCACATGACAGCGAGCCTGGGGCTCCACAGCAGTCACATGACAGCGAGCCTGGGGCTCCACAGCAGTCACATGACAGCGAGCCTGGGGCTCCACAGCAGTCACATGACAGCGAGCCTGGGGCTCCACAGCAGTCACATGACAGCGAGCCTGGGTCTCCACTGCAGTCACATGACAGCGAGCCTGGGTCTCCACTGCAGTCACATGACAGCGAGCCTGGGTCTCCACTGCAGTCACATGACAGCGAGCCTGGGTCTCCACAGCAGTCACATGACAGCGAGCCTGGGTCTCCACAGCAGTCACATGACAGTGAGCTTGGGTCTCCACAGCAGTCACATGACAGTGAGCCTGGGTCTCCATTGCAGGCACATGACAGTAAGCCTGGGTCTCCACAGCAGTCACATGACAGTGAGCTTGGGTCTCCACAGCAGTCACATGACAGTGAGCCTGGGTCTCCATTGCAGGCACATGACAGTAAGCCTGGGTCTCCACTGCAGTCACATGACAGCGAGCCCGGGTCTCCACTGCAGTCACATGACAGTAAGCCTGGGTCTCCACTGCAGTCACATGACAGCGAGCCTGGGTCTCCACTGCAGTCACGACAGCGAGCCTGGGTCTCCACTGCAGTCACATGACAGCGAGCCTGGGTCTCCACTGCAGTCACATGACAGCGAGCCTGGGTCTCCACTGCGGTCACATGGCAGTAAGCCTGGGTCTCCACTGCGGTCACATGACAGCGAGCCTGGGTCTCCACTGCAGTCACATGACAGCGAGCCCGGGTCTGCACTGCAGTCACATGACAGCGAGCCCGGGTCTCCACAGCAGTCACATGACAGCGAGCCTGGGTCTCCACTGCAGTCACATGACAGCGAGCCTGGGTCTCCACAGCAGTCACATGACAGTGAGCCTGGGTCTCCACTGCAGTCACATGACAGCGAGCCTGGGTCTCCACAGCAGTCACATGACAGTGAGCCTGGGTCTCCATTGCAGGCACGACAGTAAGCCTGGGTCTCCACTGCGGTCACATGGCAGTAAGCCTGGGTCTCCACTGCGGTCACATGACAGTGAGCCTGGAGCTATAGCATAGCAGTCAGTTCAGAAGCTGCTGGGAGGCACATGGGGCGGGGAGAGAGCGGAGGAGAGGTCGGCTTCTCGGCTAGTCATGGCATTATGCCTATTTTTTGAGTCAAAACTATGTGGTATATATATATTTACTAATAACGCACGTATTTTCCCAGGACCATGCACTGGCCTCTCCTAACTGTAAGTATCCGCAATAATTGGTCTCAAGGCGACTTGTCACACCAAGGAGTGCTTTATTTTCACATAACACACAAAACTTGTGACTTGTTAAAATCCTGAGATTGGCCATCACTGGAGGCATAACTGACCCATTATGTGTGATAGACGACATGGACAGATGCATGCGGACACGACTTCTAATTAGTGGGTGACAAATTACCAACAGCTGCCAAAAATTAAAAGGAACCCGAGGTGTGAGACCTATGGAAGCTGCCATATTAATTTTCTTTTAAACAATTCCAGTTGCCTGGCAGCCCTGCTGATCTTTCTGGTCAGTAGAGTCTGAATCACACACCTGAACAAGCATGCAGCAAATCTTGTCAGATTTGTCATAGACAACTGATCTGCATGGTCACTCATGCCTACTTATGTAGACTCCCACGTGATCACTCCCTATCGCCTCCTTCTGACGACTCATGCTGTCTTCTCTCCACCTAGACAGCATGAGTCATGAGACGACAGACGATGAGTGATCATGTGGAGGTCAGCAAGCAAGCTTGAGTGACCTGCAGGATTTATTTCATATAGCTAAATAGGACATAAAGAAAGTCTTGCACACTGCATCACTCTGCGGTACCCTTCCCACCGCAGGGGGCCACACAAGTCTATGGAGACTTGCACACTTCCCAGCATGTGGCACGGTGTGCCGGAAGTCTCCAAATCACCGCAATGCCGGCGTAAGGTCTGCAGTGCGTTACTGCATGATACGTGGCAGCCTCACGGATTATGCAGTAATGCAAATAAGTGGGCGATGTAAGTGAGCACGGTGCGACACGGTATGATAATGCCTGTATTGACTATATGCTTCACTGTAACCGATACAACAAGACCATAACATGTGGTACCTGATGGTACGCTTTCCTGATTCGTTGTGTTCCGGCTGTCACAGGGAACGCAGTGTGGTTAAAATGTGGAAGCAGTTATGGCAAACTCTATACCTGCATATAAAAAGGGACCCTGAGTGGTAAACCCCCACCCTTCCCGAAATATGGACTTACTTCCTCCAGCCCTCAAAGCCCCCCGGCATCCTCTTCTGCTTGCTCTTGGTCCTTCAGGCGGCTCCGGTAATCGCTGAGTTCGGGTGAAATTGCACATGAGCGCCCCGCCACATAATTACGCTTCATCGTAAGGGTCCTCCGACGTTCAGTCTTGCACGGAGGAGAACCGCGCATGCGCTGGGCGCTTAGGACAACCGGCATGATGATGCGACGGGGTGCACACGTGCAATTTCACCCGAAGTCTGCGATTACCGGAGCGGCCCGCGAGACCAGAAGCGAGCCGAAGAGGATGGCGGGGGACCTCACAGGCTACGGAGGGCTGGAGGAAGCCTCAAGTAACAGCCCTTTTTTCAGTAGCAATTGCAATTGCTAAACGGTAACGATTGCGCAAGTCACTCATTTTTTACGCGATTGCCAGTTTGCATATACAATGCATTACATTGCAAAATCGCGTAAAAATCGCTCCGAGACACGATCGCGCCTTGGTAAAAATCGAGTCACGGTAGTGGAAAATAGCTACAGCGATTTCTATGTTATTTTGTAAACCCTAGCGATTTAAAAATCGCTAGCTATTTGCGATTTTGCAATTCAGCAGCGCAATCGCTGCAAGTGGAAAATGGCCCGAAGTCCAAATTTCAGGGGGGAAGGGGGGGGGGTTACTGCTCAGAGTCCTTTTAAAGGAGGTTTGGATGCTTTCCTTGCATTGACGGACATCCCTGGCTATTATTAGGTAATCCCCAGCAGAGTTGGTACAGGGACTTTATCTGACGGCCACCTGGAGTCAGTAATGAATTTGCTCCCCTTATGCTGAATACACACAATGCAATTTCCCGTCCAACTGACGGAAATCGGACATATCACACGGAAAATAGATCCTGTAAATCGATCAGGAGCAGTTTGAACATGCGCACATGATACAACTTCACGTCAGATTATAAGGGTTTTTTTCTTGCCTTTCCCGGGGCCAAAAGGAGTATGAGAGGGCGCAAACCGGAAAGGTACCTGATGCTTATTTATTGTTATTTTGGTTAGACTTAAAGAGAAACTGAAGCAAATAAATAAATAAATGATATAATGAATTGGTTGTGTTTGTACTAGAAGATTACTAGAAGAATACTAGAAGATTAGTAGCAAAGAAAATATTCTCATATTTTTATTTTCAGATGTATAGTGTTTTTTATAACATTGCATCATTCTCTAACATTTGCAGTTTGCACACTACTCAGCATTCTAATTGTTTTTACAGAGCAGTCTTGTGAACTATTGACCTGTCCTGTGGAAAGATGAAGATATACGACTGAAACTTTAGATAACAAGCTTCAGAAGACAGAGCTTTCTGCGACTTTGAAAGTCATGGAGCTCAACGGCTTTTTTGCATAGATAACAACTGGAGTTTCTTAAAGAGACTGTAACAAAAAAAAAAGTTCACCTAGGGGAGGGTACTCCCCTCAGGAGAGGGAAGCCTCAGGGTCCCAATGAGGCTTCCCCCTCCCCTGTAGCTTCAGGCAATCCAGCGCTGGCTCCCCCGAAGTCTCCAGCAATCCTGGCTCGACAAGCCTGACAAGGCTTGATATATTTACCTTCCCTGGCTCCAGCGGGGGCGCTGTTGCGGCTCTCAGCACGGAAATAGGTGGAAATAGCCGATCTCTGTCGGGTTTGCGCTACTATGCAGGCGCAGGAGACTTGTGCCTGCGCAGGAGAGCGGCCCAACAGCGATCAGCTATTTCCCCCTATCTCCGAGCGGAGAGCAGATACTGCGCTTGCGCTGGAGCCAGGAAAGCCATTTTTACATCCCGCCTTTCCGGGAGCTTTTTTGCCACCGCCGTGGGACACAGGAGGTCGGGGGAAGCCTCGATAGGATCCAGAAGCTTCCCCCACACAAGGCAAGTAAGCCCCAGAGAAACTTTTTCTAGTTATAGGTTTTCTTTAACTCTTCCTGTACTGGAAACAATATTAGACTCATGTCTCTGCTCCTAATGTTTTATTTCTTAGCTGTACTACACATACAAATCATATCATCTTTTTTTTTTTCACTTCAATGTCTCTTTAATTGATGGATGTCTTTTTTCAACCAAACTATATAACTAAGGCCAAGCTGTAACCGTGCATTAAGGGGCAGTTCCCGGTGAACCTGTGTTCAGGTCATCATACAGCGCTGCACAAACTTCTCCCTGGTAACTTGCTTCACCTTTCTCTGCATTTTACAAGCAGATGAAACTCTGGTGAACTCCCACAGCGGGTCAAACTACAGAGCAATAACAATGTGCAAAGTGCAGCCAGACTTCCTGTTTCACCTAAATGCAGGCTTCTGATTGGCTGTTGCGGATACAGAGAACTCTGTCCATTCCTTATCATCGGCTTATTACACCACCTTACGCTGAGCATGAAATGGAAAGACGGCCATAGAATAATCTGCAGTGAGAGGAATGTGGAGGCGGACATTTTTATTTCCTTTTGAACAATGCACATTGCTTGGCTGTCCTGCTGCTCCTCTGCCTCTAATATTTTTAGTCACAGACCCTAAACAAGCATGCAAATCTGAGGTTTCCGACAAACAAATCTGACTGGATTAGCTGCATGCTTGTCTCAGGTGTGTGATTCAGACACTACTGATGCCAGAAAGATCAGCAGGATACCTAAGGTGACATGTGACATGATGAGATAGACATGGGTATGTACAGTGCCTAGCACAAAAATAACTAGGCTGTGTTCTTTGTTTTCTTTCTCTGCCTGAAAGAGTTAAAAATCAGGTATGCAAGTGACAGTTTCTGTCTGGGTCGGGATTGGGTCAGACTATAGCGTAACCCTCACTGATAGGGAATTACAGCCATAGAACACTTTCCTAGCAGAAAATAGCATCTGCGAAGAGAAACAAGATAAAAAGGGTCAATAGTTCATAGATTTTAGCTCTAGCAGACTTTTATGAATGCGTCATTGAGCAGAAACAATGAAACAGTAAAAACTTAAAAAGTGGATTTAAATATAAATTAAACTTGTGGGATACCTAAAACAAAGGAATCTATAGGAGATGGAGGATAGATACAATTGTTTTTCATCTAGTTTCACCTCAGGAGTTCTTTAAAGGGAAGGTCCAAGCAAAAAAAAAAAATGAGTTTCACTTACCTGGGGCTTCTGCCAGCCCCATGCAGCCATCCTGTGCCCTCGTAGTCACTCACTGCTGCTCCAGTCCCCCGCTGGCAGCTTGCCGACCTCGGAGGTCAGGGCCGAATTGCGTACATTTTTACACATTCCCGCTAGTGCAGAAACATTAACACATACATTTTTACGCGTTAGTGGTGCGTTAGTGGTGCAACGCGTAAATTTTTGTTCCTGCACTAGCTGGAATGCGTAAAAATGTATGCAATGTGGCCCTGACCTCTGAGGTCAGAAAGCTGCCAGCGGGGGACTGGAGCAGCAGTAAGTGACTACGAGGGCACAGGATGGCTGCATGGGGCTGGTAGAAGCCCCAGGAAAGTGAAACTCATTTTTTTTTTTTGCTTGGACCTTCCCTTTAAGACCTGGTCGTCTCCACATGCTTATCACTATAGGTTTCTTTCAATAATCGGCTATCAAGGTACAAAAATATAAGACACGGTTGATTGTAAGCTCTTCAGGACAGAGCAGACACATACCTTACAGTTTTCACAGTAAAGCAGAAATCCAGGCAGAGATGTTTTAGGCTTGTAACGCTCTTGTGATCCACACGCCTTTGCTACACTACATTTGCCAAACACACCGATGCAGATTCCTGGATGACCACCAATGTCCCAGTCTGATAAATTGGCTACAACCCACTACAGAAAGTCCTTCCTGTGCCCTGCCCCCACCTTACAGCGGACCTGAACTCAGAACTTCCTCTCTGCTCTAAAAGATAAGCAACAGCATAATAACCTTTACAGAAAAACATTTCTTTGTACAGCTGATACAAATCTTGCACTAAACCTGTAGTGTCTACTTACTGCTTTCATGGAAGCAGACATAGGGTTAACATCCTGTGTTTACAAAATAGCTGCTCTGCCAAGGCAGCTAGCTGAGAGATCAAACTACAGTTGTGATTAGTCACAGATGAGGGGGAATTAGACAGGATAAACTTTCTAAATACATACAGGGTACATTTCTCTGTGTTTTCCTTCTGTCCTGTGCAAGAGTTCAGGTCCATTTTAATGTTAGGGAAGTAAGTTCCTCCCACCCTTACCCCAAGATACTGACACATGGCAGAATTAAAGCCCAGCTTAGAACAAGACTGAAGAAGGAAAATTCTAACAGCGATCAGGAAACGAGCCGAGAGGTGGATGGAATAGCTGTTTCATTGGCCACTGGTGGATCCCAACTGCTGCTCCCCCCTCCGAATACAACCATTGGACAGGTCAATCAGAGGTGGTCACATGACACCCAAACTACAAACAACAACAAATGCCTTACTACATAACCCGGCATCCCTGCACTAAAGTAGAAAACATGTCTATAGCAAGAGGTGGGACTTGCAGTTCACAGGAGGTAAGTGTTCAGCTACTGGAGGACTCCAGTCTGCTCAGAGAATTAAAGAGACACTGAAGCGAAAAAAAAAAATGATGATATAATGAATTGTATGTGTAGTATGGATAATTACTAGAACATTAGTAGCAAAGAAAATACTCATTTTTCAATTATATCGTTGTTGTTTTTTTAAAACATTGCATCATATTTGCAGTTTACACATTACTCAGCATTCTAAATGATTTTACAGAGCAGGCCAGTGAACTTTTGACCTCTCCTCTGCAAAGGAAAAAAAAATGAATGGCAGTTGAGATAATAAGCTTCAGAAGACAGAGCTCTCTGCGACTTTGAAAGTCGTGGAGCTCAATGGCTCTTTTACACAGATAACAACTGGAGTTTCTTAACTCTTCCTGTACTGGAAACAATATTAGGCAGGGAGCCTAACACTGCAAATCCGTTTTGCGATTCCATTTCCGATTTGCAATTCCGATTTTCCCAGAATGCAATCAACAGAAAAACGGAGGAAAAAAAACGCAGCATGCTGTAACGGTTAAAAATCGGAATCAGATGTAAAAACCGATTAAAAATTGCATGCAGTGTGCAGGGAGCTTTAGACTTATGTCTCTGTTCTTAATTTTTTTTTATTTCTTAGCTGTACTACACATACAGATCATCATATTTTTTTCCACTTCAGTGTCTCTTTAAGCAATAGTTATTTTATGCTGTATACACACCATACAATTTTCCTGTCAGATCAGCGGGTTGATCCAAAATTTCCGCCATGTCCGATCTGCTTCCGACCTAGAAAGAGATTGATATTGTGCAGTAGCCATCTAAAGATCAATCCCTTTCTCAAAGGAAAGCAGATCGGACATGTCGTATGCCTGGTACACACCATGCAATTTCCCATCAGATAGAAGAGTCGATAATTTCCAACAGATTTGATCGGATTTCCGATTGATTTTCTAATCACTTTTATGCAAATTGATCCGAAAAACAGATTGGATCTGTTGGAAATTATCTATTCCACCCATCTGATGGGAAATCGCATGGTGTATACCAGGCTGTATACTATGTATTAACCCACCGATCTGACGGGAAAATTGCAACAAGCAACAGGGCCTGTTTCTCTGACTTGCTCCATTAAGAGTCTATCCATCACATTCAGGGTCAGACAGTAGAGGATGGTCCCTGTACAGTGTATTGTGAAGAGAAGTTGGAGGATCGAATGACAACAATTTCAAGTATAGCCTATTGGAAGTCAGCCTGGCAGCACTGAAATGGGATCGGAGCCACCCTTTAGAAGGCACATATTGATTTTCAACAGAGGCGCTAAAGCAAAGGGGCGAGTTTTAGATTTGTCTGGAGTTCTGCTTCAGTCTACAGCATTGATTGAGAGTTGCTGATCACACAGAGAGCGTAGCAGAGAAGTATAGAGACACACAAAGGACAGAGGTGAAGCCCCCACCTGTATCACCCGCAGGATCAGATCCTTACCTTTATGTACGTGGCATTGTAAGATCGCTCATTCCAGATCTGTGATACAAACACAACGGAAAGATCCATGAAAACATAACCAGAGGCAGTTCACTCACCTACCACCCCCAGGCGTACCTGTGTTCCTACACCACCATACAGCATGACATGGGAGTAGTGATCTATAAGTCTATATAGCTCTGACATATTCCACAGCGCTGTACAGAGATCACTGATCCATTCCCATCAGTCTCTGCAGCAGAGGAGCTTACACTCTAATGTCCTCACCACAGCCCCACACTATTATTATACATTTATATAGCTCTGACATACTCCACAGTGCTGTACAGAGATCACTGATCCAGGCTCATCAGTCTCTGCACCAGAGAAGCTTACACTCTGATGTCCTCACCACAGTCACACATTATTATTATACATTTATATAGCTCTGACATATTCCACAGCGCTGTACAGACCCAGTATTGGTATAGTGTTCCGCATAAAGGGAGGAAAGTAAGCTCAGTAGTCCATAATATTCTATTTGATAGCAGCACATTACGGTAATATGATAAGAAAAAAAAACAGCCAATACTGCCATAACCTCACAAAAATAATAATTCCAACATTTGTATAGCGCTTTTCTCCTGTCGGACTCAAAGCGTTCAATAGCTGCAGCCACTAGAGAGCGCTCAGTAGGCAGTAGCAGTGTTGGGGAGTCTTGCTCAAAATAGGTATTGAATGGTGGTGTTATAAGCTCTTCTGTCAGACCTCAGCTTCCACTCACTAGAAACCAGTACCCCAGCTCTACAGAGCCACAGTACTGACCCCTCAGTGCTAACACTGGGGGACATTTATCAAGAGTGCCTGAGACAAAATATTGGTAGGTTTTTAGAAATCTGTGCAGAACTGTCTCAGACATCCTAAGAAATCACTAAATAGTACATATTCCTTAAAGGAATTATCTGCACATTGTACTATTCTCTGCATTGTGTTGTGTATCTTATTGCTATTACCTGTATTGTTGTATCTATGGTCTGTTACCTGTATTGTTCTGTCAACCCTGTTATCATTGTCTGTAATCCTATTTATTGTACAGTGCTGCGTAATATGTTGGCGCTATATAAATCTAATAAATAATAATAATTAAACTGTTAGGAGTAGGAGGAGTTAGGAAGGTCTCTCAGACAGTGCAGTGCGTGAGGGAAATTGCTGTTGCTGAGGTAACCAATACATCTGCTGTATTGATACAGGCAGGCTCTGAACTGTCAGGAATGCAGCAGGGGGGAGGAGTCCTTCACAAATCATGACTAGCCTGCACTATGTGTAGAACTGCTATTAAGCACTTCTTAATCTGCAGCAGTTTAGGGATGGGTTTGCACTTTTCTTAACTGTAGTGCAGCTCTAGAAATCCACCCTAAACTGCCGGTATTACATGGATTTAAGAAGTTTATTATCATGCAGAACAGTTCCTCTGATGCTTAGAACGGTTTAAGAAGAAAAAACTGTCGGTAATGCTTTGATAAATCTGGGCCACTGAACTGTGTCCCTGGCACTCACCCCCACATAGTCTATATCCAAGTCATGGTACTGCTTCGCTCCGATGATCCAGGAGACCACATAGTAGGCGGTGACATCAGGGAAGTCATACGGCCAGTTCTCACCCCGACCGATCCAGCCGGGAAAGGCCCAGGGCAGTCCTGCAATACAGAGATACAGAACTCAGAGTTACCGGCACAAAGAGTCATCCACACAGACTGTTCCTTTATTCTCAAACTTCTATTGCATTAGCCCTGAAACTAACACCCGCCAACAACCTATGAATACTTCATTCCTATGTACATGCTGATCGCTGCCCACAAGTCCAGGGGCGTAACTACAATTCGTACCCCCCCCCCCCCCCCCCCCCAGTGTTTACACCCCTTCCCTTGCCTCCGTTTGGTGCCCTCTATGGCCTGGGGCTCATTTCACAAGGGTCATAAAACAAGTGTGGCATCGTGATCTTCACCCCCATAATAAGTGTAGCCACACAAACACCTGATCTGAAGTATAGTCCCCTGTATCGAAGGAAGGGAAGGTTAGTAGTTGTTCGTAGTTTTCACTCATCGGTCCTTGCCATCCTGTCGTGGTCTCAATTCTACGACGTCCTGCAGCCGCACATCGCCACTACAGGGCTTCGTAGAAGTGAGACCACTACAGGTAAACAGAAAAACCATGATGGCAAGATGGCTGAAAAATACTTTACTCCTCTGCTCTGCCTCACTGCTCACGGAGATTCCACCCGCATAATTCTGCCAGCATATGGCGGGGGGTTGTTACAACTCGAGTATAAGCTGAGACCCTCACTTTTCAGCCAATTTTTGGCTCCAAAAACTAGAAAACTAGGCTTATACTAGAGTATATACGGTATACATCTACAAAAACAACCCTTTATGTGAACGTTCCCTCCTGAGGAACTGCAGCTCAGCGGCGTCAGAATTTACCGATAAGTTTGATGTTGGGATTCCTCTTCTTGGCCTCCTTCATCAGCCACCACTCGTAGCCACGGAAATAGTTCTGGTCGTCCGGATAGTGCATGTGGGACGGTTCTGTGCCATCTGCCGGGAGAAAGACACTAAAGTCACAACTAATATCACCCCAAGTGTAACAATACTCCTGTGACTTACATGTGTACAGAATAATGAGTCTTCATATAAACAGAACGGTTTAAAGTGGACCTGAACTCTTGCACAGGACAGAAGGAAAACAGAGAAATGCACCCTGTGTGTATTTAGAGAGTTTAGCCTGTTCCCCCTCATCTGTGTCTAATCACAAGTGTAATGTTATCTCTCAGCTGTGTCAGCTGGGTTATTCAGCGGAACATCAAAAACAGATCAGTTCAAATGGAGAAATGTGAACGGATGTTCTTGATCAACATAGGATCTGTTTACCTCCATTAGGATCCAGTCCATTTAATTCCGCTTAATGGACCATTTTTAACCACTCTGCGACCATCTAACGCAGATTGGCCCCGTTCCTCAATCACGCCATATGGCGTCATCTCGTGAGGAGCGAGATTAGACAGGAGCTCATGCAAGCTACCGTCACCATAAACAGTCACAGCGATCAGCCTGCCAGCGGCTGATTAACGCTGGCAGGCTGTAATATTTAAGAAAAAATATTTATATAGCGCTGACATCTAACGCAGCGCTGCACAGAGTACTGCCTTGGCACTTAAATGTCCCTCGGAGGGGCTATGTCTATGTTAGTAGTATGTATCGTAGTGCAGGGCCAATTGGGGGGGGGGGGGGGAAGAAGGGGGGAGGATAAATAAAATGCACAAAATGTATATATTTTTTAATTAAAAAAAAAAAAAAAAAAAACTACTAATAGCAGCAGCAATCAAATCCCACCAAAAAAACAGCTCTATTGGTGGGAAAAAAATGGGGTAAAATTCATTTGGGCGCTAAGTTGTATGGCCGTGCAATAAACTGTTAAAGTTGAGAAGTGCTGAATTGTAAAAATGGTCTGGTCACTAGGGAGGGGGGGGGGGGGGGTATAAACCTCTGGGGTTCAAGTGGTTAAGACAAGTGTGAACCAGGCCTAAGCCTGTCTCCACCCGTCAGTTTTTCTGCATGAGTATTCTGCATTGCTGTCAATCGTTTTTCTGCGTGTAAAAAACGCCTTCAAGTGTGAAGGAGCCCATTAATTAACATTAGTTGCAGTTTTCCTGTCCAGAAAATGCACAGAAAAACTGACAAGCAGAGACAGGCTATGTTTCCACTAGAGGGTTGTGTCTTTGCATAAGAAAAATTAGATGCAAATTTTCTGAGGGGAAGAAAAAAACCTGGTGTTTTATATGCAATTTTTATGCAAGTTTTCACATGCAAGATTTTTTGCAATGGGACTTTTTAATGCATTATAAATGCAATAAACTCATTGCAGGCGCTGAAGCGAGCTCTGGAAAATCCTCATGGTTCCTGTTTCTATGAGGATTTGGGGCAAGGTTGGCGGAGTTCTACCACAAGCTGTAAAGAACTGTGCTCTGACTTTACTGTACAGTACAAATAAACCATTTACAAGGTGCAGTTATACAGCATGCAGTACCGCCACACCTCTGTACACAGACACAAGCCAGATGAATGTCCTCTCTGTGCCGTTCCATAGGTAAAACCAGGAGAGATCAGCAGATATGTCGACACAGGTGACACCAGGAGAGATAAGCAGATATGTCGACACAGGTGACACCAGGAGAAATCAGCAGATATGTCGACACAGGTGACACCAGGAGAAATCAGCAGATATGTCGACACAGGTGACACCAGGAGAAATCAGCAGATATGTCGACACAGGTGACACCAGGAGAAATCAGCAGATATGTCGACACAGGTGACACCAGGAGAGATCAGCAGATATGTGACACCAGGAGAGATCAGCAGATATGTGACACCAGGAGAGATCAGCAGATATGTGACACCAGGAGAGATCAGCAGATATGTGACACCAGGAGAGATCAGCAGATATGTGACACCAGGAGAGATCAGCAGATATGTGACACCAGGAGAGATCAGCAGATATGTGACACCAGGAGAGATCAGCAGATATGTGACACCAGGAGAGATCAGCAGATATGTGACACCAGGAGAGATCAGCAGATATGTGACACCAGGAGAGATCAGCAGATATGTGACACAGGTGACACCAGGAGAGTTCAGATATGTGACATAGGTAACACCAGGAGAGATCAGCAGATATGTGACACAGGTGACACCAGGAGAGATCAGCAGATATGTGACACAGGTGACACCAGGAGAGATCAGCAGATATGTGACACAGGTGACACCAGGAGAGATCAGCAGATACGTGACACAGGTGACACCAGGAGAGATCAGCAGATATGTGAGACCAGGAGAGATCAGCAGATATGTGAGACCAGGTGACACCAGGAGAGATCAGCAGATATGTGACACAGGTGACACCAGGAGAGATCAGCAGATATGTGACACAGGTGACACCAGGAGAGATCAGCAGATATGTGGACACCAGGAGAGATCAGCAGATATGTGGACACCAGGAGAGATCAGCAGATATGTGGACACCAGGAGAGATCAGCAGATATGTGGACACCAGGAGAGATCAGCAGCTATGTGGACACCAGGAGAGATCAGCAGCTATGTGGACACCAGAAGAGATCAGCAGATATGTGGACACCAGGAGAGATCAGCAGATATGTGGACACAGGTGACACCAGGAGAGATCAGCAGATATGTGGACACAGGTAACACCAGGAGAGATCAGCAGATATGTGACACAGGTGACACCAGGAGAGTTCAGATATGTGACACAGGTGACACCAGGAAAGATCAGCAGATATGTGACACAGGTGACACCAGGAGAGATCAGCAGATATGTGACACAGGTGACACCAGGAGAGATCAGCAGATATGTGGACACCAGGAGAGATCAGCAGATATGTGGACACCAGGAGAGATCAGCAGATATGTGGACACCAGGAGAGATCAGCAGATATGTGACACCAGGTGATACCAGGAGAGATCAGCAGATATGTGACACAGGTGACACCAGGAGAGATCAGCAGATATGTGACACAGGTGACACCAGGAGAGATCAGCAGATATGTGACACAGGTGACACCAGGAGAGATCAGCAGATATGTGGACACCAGGAGAGATCAGCAGATATGTGGCCACAGGAGAGATCAGCAGATATGTGGACACCAGGAGAGATCAGCAGATATGTGGACACCAGGAGAGATCAGCAGATATGTGGACACCAGGAGAGATCAGCAGATATGTGGACACCAGGAGAGATCAGCAGATATGTGGACACCAGGAGAGATCAGCAGATATGTGGACACCAGGAGAGATCAGCAGATATGTGGACACCAGGAGAGATCAGCAGATATGTGGACACCAGGAGAGATCAGCAGCTATGTGGACACCAGAAGAGATCAGCAGATATGTGACACCAGGAGAGATCAGCAGATATGTGACACCAGGAGAGATCAGCAGATATGTGACACCAGGAGAGTTCAGATATGTGACACAGGTGACACCAGGAGAGATCAGCAGATACGTGACACAGGTGACACCAGGAGAGATCAGCAGATATGTGACACAGGTGACACCAGGAGAGATCAGCAGATATGTGACACAGGTGACACCAGGAGAGATCAGCAGATATGTGACACAGGTGACACCAGGAGAGATCAGCAGATATGTGACACCAGAAGAGATCAGCAGATATGTGACACCAGAAGAGATCAGCAGATATGTGACACCAGAACAGATCAGCAGATATGTGACACATATTAATTACAAATTCCTAAAGTACAGTTTATCTGCTCTGAAAGCTGCCATTGCATTTCATTGCATAGCTGCTGAATTTATATATTAAAATCTATCTAGTGATCACTTCTCAGTTCTATCTGCTTCTCAAAAGATGATTTCATCACCTCTTCAGATATTTAGGCCAGTAGCTTTCAGGAGCTTTCCACTGAAGAACCAAGTGCTGTGTTTAACTGTCTGAATGCTGTTCTGCTACAATGGGGTGTGTGTGTGTGTGTGTGTGTGTGTGTGTGTGTGTGTGTGTGTGTGTGTGTGTGTGTGTGTGTGTGTGTGTGTGTGTGTGTGTGTGTGTGTGTGTGTGTGTGTGTGTGTGTGTGTGTGTGTGTGTGTGTGTGTGTGTGTGTGTGTGTGTGTGTGTGTGTGTGTGTGTGTGTGTATCTTTTAGAACAAACAGGAAATACTGTGTTTCATACCAAGTTAATAGCACGGCTTATAAAAAAAAAGTGGACATAAGAAGAACACAGAGATTGATTGATTTGCTTACTCTTATCAGTATCAATAAGGCTACTTTCACACCAAGACGCTGCGTTTTAGGGGACGTTATGGTCGCATAACGTGCCCCTAACGCAACGTATGGTGGTGTTGAAGTTGGACGTCAGATTGAGCTGCGTTATGCAGCTCTCAAAGCAGCCGCTCCAGGATAGTGATAGGAAGTCCGGATCTTTTTAAGGATTCGGATAATTTGAATCGGATCATTAAAAAATTCCGGATCTTTGAACCGAATCATTTGAATCCTTTTACTAGGGAAGCAGACTGGGTGAAATGACTAGCAGGACAGGACTTTCCCTGCACTGTACATTCTGTATGTTCCTGTTTCTTCCAGACAGACATCCACTGTGAACCGAATCTTTCATTGTGATGATCCGGATGATTAGACTCACAAAAAAAATTCAGACAACACTACAGTCCTACCACGAGTCTCTGCAGTGCAGTGAATATTAATTAGCCATATGGCTGGCCAGGAAGAGGGGGGGGGGGGTGACCTCCTCCTCCAACATTACTGAGCATGTGCAAGCAGTCTAACGTGGCTTAGCCCAGTATAACGTACAGCATGCAGCACTTTGTTTAAACGTGCTGCGTTACTATGTAACGCAACGTGGGCACTGTGAACAGCACAATTGATTTTACAGTGCTGTGAGTTAGGCTGCGTTACTGGCTGCTGTAACGTGGGACTTTAACGTCCCACTGTGAAACCAGCCTGAAGGAAATAAGTTTTGAATCGGGATGATGCCATTTATTTGCAAACTTAGAAGAAAAGGAGTCCGCTTTCTGCTATGAAGCCTTCCTCAGATTAGATTCCTACAGTGTCCACGAATTCGGGTGAAACCTGGATAGTAGCTATCCGGATTTCACCCTGCTAATTACAATCAGCTGTGCGCGCGCGGGGGGTGTCAAGCTTACCTCTCTGGCGTCTTCTTTGGTCCGTCCCTCGGCGCCTCCCACGCTGCACTCCAATCCGGCGTCACGTGACTATACACTTCCTCCTTCAACCCGGAAGGAGGTGTTTGTAATCACGTGACCGCCACGTGGACCGCATCGTGGGAGGCGCCGAGGGATGGACCAAAGAAGACGTCAGAGAGGTAAGATTGACCCCTCCGTCCAGCCCGCACAGCTGATTGTAATTAGCAGGGTGAAATCCGGATAGCTACTATCCGGGTTCCACCCGAATTCAGATTTGAGCAACCCTAATAGTGACAACATGTAGAGCACACCTCAATTAAACATTGTTAAAGTTTAATTTAAAGGTCATATGAGGTGAGAGGGTATGGAGGCTGCCATATTTATTTCCTTTGAAACAATGCAGATTGCCTGGCTGTCCTGCTAATCCGGTGTGTCTGATTCCTTTAGCTACAGACCCTGAACAAGCATGCAGAACAGGTGCACTGACTGGATTAGCTGCATGCTTGTTTCAAGTGTGTGATCTGGATACTACTGCAGCCAGAAAGAGCCCCATGCCCCCCCCCCCCACACACACACACTCCCTCCTGTGAGCACTCTGCAGGGGCCCGGGGGATCACCATCTGCATGGAGTTTGTATGTTCTCCCCGTGTCTGCGTGGGTTTCCTCCAGGCACTCCGGCTTTCTGCCACTTCCCCAAAACATGCTGGAAAGTTAATTGGATTCCCCCTAAAAATTGGTACTAGACTATAATGGGCATAGGACTATGGCAGGGATTAGATTGTGAGCTACTCTGAGGACAGTCAGTGACATGACTATGTACTCTGTAATGTGCTGCAGAAGATGTCAGTGCTATATAAATACATAATAATATGGTAGGACATTAGACTAGGACTATAGTGTATAGTATGACTATGCAGTGCCTGGATAGTGTACTGTTCAGTAAGCCAGCAACTATTCAGTAAGGAGACCTTGGGCAAGACTTTCTAACACTGCTATTGCCACTAGAGCATGCCCTACTGGCTGCAGCTCTGGCACTTTGAGCATAAGATTGGGAGCTCCTCTGAAGAACAGTCAGTGACATGACTATGTACTCTGTAATGTGCTGCAGGAGATGTCAGGGCTATATAAATACATAATAATAATATGATAGGACATTAGACTATGACTGTGGTAGGATTATATTGTGAGCTTCTCTGAGGACAGTCAGTGACATGACTATGTGCTCTGTACAGTGCTGCAGAAGATGTCAGTGCTATATAATTAATAATAATAATAATAATAGGTATCTTTAATGCAACACATTATAGCTGTAATGATGAGGATGATAAATGACTTAATGGAATACTTAAAGTGAACCAGAGACGAAGCACCCTCATGTATTTTACCATAGAAATCAGTGGGAACATTAGAGAAAACACCTACCCTGCCCTCTGTTTCATCCTCACTGCTAAAAGTGTCTGTTATCTAGCTGAGATAAGAATCCCGGACTGTGCATTGAGTCTGGCTTTGCTATAATGACTCAGCTATAATGATTTCTGAGCAAAGCCAGCAGGGGGCAGGCTTGGACTTGAAAAGACACAAAAGAACACAGACTCAGCTATAATCTTTCTGTAGCAAAGCCAGCTGACTGCTTAGTCGGGATTCTTATCTTAGAGGTGATAATAGGCAAATTAAACAGAGAACAATGTAACAAAGAGCAGATTAGGTGTTTACTGTCATGTTCCCACTGATTTATAAGGTAAAATACATGAGGGTGCTTCATCTCTGGTTCTCTTTAAGCGAAATATAAAAATTATTTTATCTTACCTGGGTCTTCTTCCAGCCCCCTGGACTTGTCCTCCGCCCACGTCATCCTCCTGGTCCCCTCCGGCCAGCAGCTGCGACCTCCGCAAAGCTGGCCGGTTGCCGAAAGTCAGCAGCTACTGCGCATGCGCGACTCCTGAGCAGCGTGCACCCTGATCGCGCTCCCGGGGCCAGGAGCGTTCTGCACATGCACAGTATGCGGAGAACACTTCCAACCGTGGATGCACAGCAGGGGGTCGCCGCTGCTGGCCAGAAGGGACCAGCAGGACGTCTTGGGCATAGGAGGGCTCCAGGGGGCTGGGTGAAGCCCCAGGTAGATTAAAATCTTTTTTTTTTCCCCATTAAAGGGCACCGAGGCAAAAATAAACGAATGAAATAAAATTGTATCCACCTTCCTTCTCCTAAAAATGAATTAAGATATTCCACAGTTTCATTTTATATGTTTAAATCTACTTTTTAAGTTTTAACTATTTTATTGTTTTTTTTGCTCAATGCCACATTCATTGAAGTACGCCAGAGCTAAAATCTATGAACTATTGACCCTTTTTATCTCTTTCCTGCTCTCAGAAGCCATTTTCTGCTAGGAGTCAGGACTGAGTCAGCCACTTACATACCTGATATTTAACTCTTTCAGGCAGAAAAAGAAAAAAAAGGAACACAGCATAGTTATTTGTGCGCTAGGCACTGTACATACACGTCTATCTCATCATGTCAAATGTCACTTCGGGTATCCTTTAAGTATTACTTTAATGCAAATGTTGTTCCATATGGGCCCATCAAATGTTGCAGCAGTAGTAAGACTTTCAATTCTAAAGCTGGCCATACATTACAATTTTTTTTCCTAATAAGACATTTGATTAGGTAAAAACATCCAATTTGAGAAAAAAAATTGAGTGGGTTTTTTTCGTGCGTTTCCGCACAAAATCACTCTGCAGAAGCGCTATGTTGGTTCTTGGGGAAGTCGATCCTAATGTTGATCGTGTCAAAAATTGGTGGCAGTTTAAAAACAGACAGACGTGGAAGCCCCGGGCGGAGAGACTGTGCAGGCAGTGTGACAAGGGGGCCCTGGAGGATGAGGCCCACTTCCTGCTACACTGCAGCAAATCTGCACCTGCGAGGACTGCCTACTTCCAGAGACTCTCCGCCCACATCCAGGATGAGTAGAGGAAACTCTACAGCCTGCTGGGGGAAGAGGAAACAAACATGCAAATAGCTGCCCGACCTGTCACTGCCTGCCACCAACTGAAAGGTACATGTTACCTCATGGACTGTATACCCCCTATACCCCCATCGCCAATATGGACTATATATATCCCATCACCCTATACTGTCCCTTATATACTCCTCATGCTTATGAACTGTACACCCCAACCCCCTATACCCTTCCCTTATTCCCACAACCACCCCTCCCATGCTAATGTTTTACTTTGGCAATGCTACATGTATTTGCTCCTGCCGAGCTTTTTTGGATTTGGATTTGTGTTCAGCTGTATACAAATGTTAAAGTGCACCTCCAGACTAAAAATCTACTCAGCAGAACTGAAAAGGCTTGGTGTTTCTTTTACAGTTTCACAGCATCAGAACTTTGTTTTTCTTACCCAAGCCTCATTTTTTGCTGCACAGAAGAAAACTGCCAGGGCATTTTCCCCTGATCCTGTGCAAAGCATGATGGGATTTCTGATGTTGTTGTTCTCTTTCTGCTGTTTTGGTGCAATTTTTTTTTTCTTTGTAATTTTGAATTTGAGATTTGAAGCCTAGTGCACGCAGCTGGGAGGTGTGATCAGGACACAGGGCAGTTGGAACTGTGCCTCATGCTCCCTGTCACCTCCTTTCAACCAAAAAGATGGCTGCCCCCATGAAATCACAAACATTTGCCTGTTTTTTTAAAACAGGTTGGGTAACAGATTATATTACCTATCTATTTTAATTAACATAACTCATGTAACTTAATGACAGTATGTTTGTTTAGGCTGAAGTTCCCGTTTAACTAGAAAAAGAGAGTTCTTGGAACCTGTGTACACTAAAGGCTGCGATTGGCTTACCACCAAAAACAGAACTCCCTTTGCACTCCTTATCTCTCATCATACCAGCTACTACCACATCCTCCTATCTGCCATTTCACCACCTCGATTCTGATCTGTCATCTCCACCCCTCTGTGACGACTGTACAGAGAGCCGCAGGCTGGAGACCGCTGTAGTAGATGATGTTCACACCTGCACCACGTCCGTTTCATCGTAAGGTTGTACGTGTGGCACAGCATCACAGAGAAGAGAGAATAGCCCATTTCTGCTGAAGTGCAGCCACAAACCACTTCTGCATTCCAGCAGGACTTCCTCATAGATCAGGCCTGCTTTATTTCTGTACCAAACCGTTACAAAACTGGCAGCATAATCTCATTAAAGTGAACCAGAGACGAAGCACCCTCATGTATTTTACCATATATATCAGTGGGAATATTAGAGAAAACATCTGCCTTGCTTTCAGTTTCATTCTTCACTGCTCAGCCAGCTTGTTATCAGCCCGGATGAAATCCAATCTTGAAGAGTATTCTCCATTCTACTGGTAGCCAGTGCAGTGAGCGAAGGATCGGTGTAATGTAACAGTGGCGAGGCTGGTTTGTTAGCAATCTGGCAGCAGCATTCTGCACTAATTGCAGGCGACGCAGGTCCTTTTTGGGGAGGCCAGCATAAAGGGCATTGCAGTAGTCCAGCCGTGATGTGATGAAGGCGTGGACTAGGGTTGGAAGATCCTCTGGGGGAATTAGATGTTTAATCTTTGCAATGTTCTTCAGATGAAAGAAGGAAGATTTAACTACAGATGAAATTTGGTTTCTGAAACTCAATTCCCCATCGATTAGTACGCCAAGGCTGCGCACAAGGTTGGAGCTGTTTATGTCTGAATTCTCAATCCTGATTGGTGTTGCTTTAGGATAGAGCTGTTTTGATGGCGAGTGCTGGCTTTGGACAAACAGGACCTCAGTTTTGTCAGCATTCAGTTTCAACCAGTTATCATTCATCCATGCCTGAAGCTCAGCTAAGCAAGAGTTTATTTTTTGGGTAGGGTCTGTTCCACCAGGTTTGAAGGACAGGTATAGCTGTGTGTCATCGGCGTAGCAGTGGTACGTCAGGCCAGAGGTAAGGTCCGTACACACGCCGGACTGGAGGCAACGACGGGTTCGTCGTCACCTCCCGCTGGGTGGGCATTCCAGTGTACAGTCTGTCGGCGGACTGATACGGCTGTTTCTGAGCGATCCGCCCAGCGGGAGGTGATGATGGACCCGTCGTTGCCTCCAGTCCGCGTGTGTACGGACCTTTACCCTCAGCATTAAGTAGCTAGAGGTGCCCCTGATTGAAAGGAGATCTTGTCAGTGGAATGCAGAGAGCAGGGTGAGTAACTCATTTACACTCTCATTAGGACTCTGCATAGTGAAGGAGGGAGGCACTGGGAGGGGAATGAGCAGCATTTCCGTCATCAGGCGCCTGTAGGCACGTGCCTACAGTGCCTCATGGTAAATCCAGCCCTGCTCCTGACCCTGTCTTCACCGTAAGCCAACCTCATTGGCTTATATTGATTGACAGGGTCAGGAGCCAATGAAAGCGGCTCCTGGCCTGCTCACACAGCTCTGCTGTCATAGGGAAAGAAGGGAGAGGGACCTGCGGTGGGGAGAGAACGGCATGACCGGCGGATGATTGCGGCGATTCCTAGGTAAGCGCCGTTTTACCGTAACAGCAGTCTCTGGTCCTTAAAGGGAACCAGAGACGAAGCACCCTTGTGTATTTTACCATGTATATCAGTAAGAACATTAGAGAAAACACTTACCATGCTCTCTGTTCCATCCTCACTGCTAAAAGTGTCTGTTATCAGCTGTGATAAGAATCCCGGACTGAGCATTCTGTCTGGCTTTGCAGGGATTAATTATAGCTGAGTCATTATAGCAGAGCCACAAGGGGGCAGGCTTGGGCTTGAAAAGACACCAGAGAAGACAGACTCAGCTATAATCATTCCGTAGCAAAGCCAGACTGAGTACTCAGTCGGGATTCTTACCAGAGGTGATAACATTTAGATTAAACAGAGAACAATGGAACAAAGAGCAGATTAGGTGTTTACTGTCATGTTCCCACTGATTTATAAGGTAAAATACAAGAGGGTGCTTCATCTCTGGTTCTCTTTAAGGGGGCAGAAACTGCTGGTACGGATGTAGGTAAACAATACCAGTTGCCTGGCAACCCAACTGATCTATTTGGCTGCAGTAGTGTCGGAATCACACCAGAAACAAGCATGCAGCTAATCTTGTCAGATCTGCTAATGTCAGAAACACCTGATCTGCTGCATGCTTGTTCAGGGTCTATGGCTAACAGTATTAGAGGCAGAGGATCAGCAGGACAGCCAGGCAACTGGTATTGCTCAAAGGAAACAAATATAGCAGCCTCCATATCTCTCTCGGTTTAGTTGATCTTTAATTGGGCTTCAGAGGTTTGTGTACCTACTGGAGGGGGCAGGACAAGCAGCCATCTTACATTACAGAACTCTGGTGTACCCTGCTGTGAAAGTGGCACTGGGAAAGTACAGAACCAGCAAAAATTGGGGTGGGCCTGGCCTCCTTCCTGCGTGGGCAACATGCGTTAAGGTGGCCATACATCTCTTGACTTGGCGGCTGACCATCCGATTTGATAATTATTATTAAATCGGATGAAAAACGGTGCTGCCAAGAGCATCCCTGATTGATGATGTGACTAATTTCAGTAATTTGGACACATGTATCGATCGGACATGCTGCAAGACGTCGGGCCGTCGTGGACGATCAGGTGCACGGCGGTAACGTCGAGCGATATCAGGACAAGCGATGAAACACCCAGTGCTGCCCCCTAGTGTATAAATATCCACCCCCCCCCCATGTGTGCATTCATGCATTACCTGTCCTGTGCCGCCCACTATGGGGTACCCATCTGTCTTCGGAATACCTCACTTCCGTTAGCAGTATACACGCCGCCCGTGTGATGTCACATGCTATACTCCAGCGGCATATATAGCACAAACAGAAGAGAGAGGGATTCCCGAAGACAGACAGGTAATACAGAAATACACATACAGGGGTACATTCATACACAGGGGGTAGTGGCGAGGCGGCGGATGTGGCAGACTCAAATGAATCCGGAGAGATTTCATGCTGAAATTGATTGGAAATTAGCCTGCAGTATATGGGCAGCCGACAGATCTCTCCCAAATCAGATTTTATCAGAGAGAGATTAGCCTCTCGGTCGAATCTGCCCATCATTGTTAGATTTAGGTCTACCCTTGAGGGGCCCATACACTGGTCAATTTCAGCCATCGATTTGATAATTCGCAAATCAATGCACTGATCGTGCAAATCGAAACCAGATCGATGGCCCATAGAGTTGCGTTGGATCTAATGGTCCAATAATGCATTTAGATCGATTTCCAATAGATTTCATTCTGAAATCTATTGGAAATCTGTTCCTAGTCTGTGGCACCCATCAGATAGATTCCTGTCAGATTCGACTTGACAGAAATCTGATGGTCGAATCTGCTGCAAATCCATCAGTGTATGGCCACCTTTAGTTTAGGAGGGAACAATGCCGGGGGGGGGGGGGGGTCTGTCTACTTTTAGGATCTGTCTCATCTCTTCACTGGTGTTTTACCACAACCTCATCACTGCCATGATAGGTACCCCTGCCTATGTGTACCCACGGCTGGACAACTGCCACTCCCACCATTTCCCATAAAGCACTGCACAACATGCTGGCTCTTCATACAGAGTCATTATGTTCCAATGCCTATATCAGGAGAACGGGACACACACCAGCCGCACACACATTACTGTAGTCCATTGCAGCTCTCACAATGTTTATTCTGTGGTTATCACCCCATCTGCAGATGCTGAATTTCCTGTTTTCTTGGCTTCCAGCCCTGCTGACGAGGGGAAGACCAAACTGCGGCTAGCTGTGTGACCCAAATACGCCCAGATCTTCTGCTGATCTGACGGCCGGCTTCACATGAAATACACGCAAGTGGTGAATTTCGACATCCAGAAACCACCGAAAAAATGTAAACGCTGTGAAAGATCACAAGCTGGATATGTGAGAAAGTGACTGCAGCAACACCATAGCGACGCAAACGGCACCATGTGGCTGAAATTAGCTAAAATTTACGCCCTGGCAGGAATAACTGGCCATAAACAGGGCATAGATCTCAGCTACCCATGTCCGCAAGAGATTAAAGAGGAACTGTAACCAATGATTGAACTTCATTGCAATCAGTAACTGATACGCCCTTCCCCATGAGAAATCTTGACCTTTTCTCCAAACAGATCGCCAGGGACGCCTGTATGGCTGATATTGTGGTGAAAGCCCTCCCACAGTGTGATGTCAGGAACTAGGTCCTGACATCACATTGTGGGAGCCTTGTTGCATTGTGGGAAATAACTCCAACTGCCAAGCAAGCAGTATCTCCCTCTATGCATATGTATATATGTAAATAATGACCTTTTAGCCTATCATATTGTTAGTGATATGGTTAGTGGGTGTGGTTATAATGGTAGTTGGTGCTGTCTAGTATTTTCTTGTCTGCCAGTAGTAAAGATGATGACCTGCAGGATCATTGAGGATCAAACAACATGAACAAATTACAAAAAAAATTTGATCTATTTTTCAACTTCTGACTTTGGCCTGGTGCACACCAAAACCCGCTAGCAGATCCGCAAAATGCTAGCAGATTTTGAAACGCTTTTTCTTATTTTTCTGTAGCGTTTCAGCTAGCATTTTGCAGTTTTGGGAAGAGTTTTTCGTGTAGTAGATTTCATATATTGTTACTGAACAGCTACTGTAACAAAAACACCTGCAAAACCGCTCTGATCTGCCGTTTTTCAGAGCGGTTTGCGTTTTCCTATACTTTACATTAGAGGCAGAAACGCCTCCGCAATCCAAAATCTGCAGCAGCCCGGGAGTATGCGTTTCTGCAAAACGCCTCCCGCTCTGGTGTGCACTACCCCATTGAGATACATTACCCAAGCGTATCCGCAGCCGCAAGCAACTGCAAAAACGCCTGAAGACCCACTCGGTGTGCCCCAGCCCTTTGAAATATATTTTTATCCCCTTCTCACTAAAGTTCCCCACATGTCACCGAGGTGACATGTGACATGATGAGATAGACGTGTATGTACAGTGCCAAGCACACTAATAACTAGGCCGTTTTCCTTTTTTCTTTCTGTGCCTGAAAGAGTTAAACATCAGGTATGCAAGTGACAGTTTCTGTCTGGGTCAAACTATAGCATAACCCTCACTGATAAGTAATTACAGCCATAAAATACTTTCCTGTCAGTAAATGGCTTCTGAGAGCAGGAAAGAGATAAAAAGGGTCAATAATTCATAGATTTGAGCTCTGGCATACTTCAATGAAGGTGTCTTTGAGCAGAGACAATGAAACAGTAAAAATTAGATTTAAATATAAAATAAAACTGTCGGATAACTAAATAAGTAATTTTTAGGAGAAGGAGGATGGATACAATTGTTTTTCTCAGCAGTTTATTTTCACCTCAGATGTCAGGGCCTGAGCCCACTGCTGCAGATGTGTCCGCTTTTCAGTTAAACATCAATGTTACAGATGCTGAAAAGCAGACAGAAGCGGACACAGCTGCACAGTGGCGTAGCTAAGGAGCTGTGGGCCCTGATGCAAGTCTTACAATGGTGCCCCCCAAGCACTCTATACATAACAATTGATACGGTGCACCAAAACCTGCCATGGACAACCCCAGTGTCAGAGGTGCAAGAAGGGGATGGGAAACAGCTTGTTAACCTCTTGAGGACTGCAGGGCTAAACCCCCCTAGTGACCAGGCAATTTTTAGTTTAAAAGGCCACTGCAGCTTTAAGGCCAAGCTGCAGGGCCGCACAACACAGCACACAAGTGATTCCCCCCCCCCTTTTCTCCCCACCAACAGAGCTCTCTGTTGGTGGGGTCTGCTCGCTCCCCCCATGTTTATTTTTTGTTTAATAAATATTATTGTTGCCGTATTTTGAAAAAAAAAACCCTCTTCCTTTACATCCCTTCCCTCCCTCCCTCCCCACAGCCGGCCAATTACGGCGATCGGCTGTCATAGGCTTCTGCCTATGAGAGTCTATCACTCTCTTGTCCCCCAGGGGGACCAGTACAGTGCTGCTGCTGATCGCAGCGCTGTACTATGTAAACAGACAGCGATCACGCCATCTAACAGTCTCCCGAGCGGCAATAGCCGCTCGGAGACTGAAGGCGGGGCGGAGCTCCGCCCCCCAAGCAGGAGATGCGCGCGCAGCCTGCGCGCGATCTCCTGCAAAACAGAGCCCCAGGACTTTACGCCAATTGGAGTTAGGCGGTCCTGGGGCTGCCGCCGCGGCCACGCCTACTGGCGTGACGCGGTCGGCAAGAGGTTAATGATTACTACTATTCAAAGTGATTATTATTATGAGCACAGGACTAATAGAGAGCTAATACTGTAGTTGAGGGAGGGCCCTTTGGGGCCCCTCTGGCCCAAGGGCCCCGATGCGGTCGCTACCGCTGCACCCCCTATTGCTACGCCCCTGCAGCTGCATCAGTGGGCTCAGGCCTTTAAGCATTGTAACAAGCTGGATCACACAGATGTTACTACTGCGCTCCGGAATTCTGCACGGCTCGGATTTGACACGGAGGTGGGAGGACGCAGCGCCGACGTCCCTACGGCTTCCTCCCTCTGGAATGAATGAGTCTTTGCAGTAAGCCCAGTGAAGCTGTGAGGGCAGGGTTCACACTGGCCCTTTTCACGTGCAGTTTTTTTTTTGCATCTCAAATCGCATAAGAACCGACAGCCCATGTAAAGCCATTGGCCCGTTCACATCTATGATGCATTTTCCAATGCGGAAAAGAAAAAAACTTTGCAGCCTGCAGTATATGTTTTGCACACAGCAAATGTCACCTCGCTAACAATCATTAGCTACGGTGGAAATAACCTTGTGCTGTAATGTAGATGAACACAGGCAGCATGGTGGCGTAGTGATTAGCGCTCTCGCCTTGCAGCGCTGGGTCACAGGTTCAAATACCAAAAAGGGCACTATCTGCATTGAGTTTGTATGTTCTCCCTATGTCTGTGTGGGTTTCCTCCAGGCACTCTGGTTTCCCCCCATGTCCCAAAAACATGCAGATGAATTAATTGGCCCTAGACTACAATACACTATACGATACATACATCGACATAGGACTATGGTAGGGATTAGATGGTGACCCCTTTGAAGCACAGTTAAGTGACAAGACAATATACTCAGCACTTATCAGCCTTGTCGAGGGAGGATTCCGAGACACTTCGGGGGAGCCAGCGCTGGAATGCCTGCAGCTACAGGAGAGAGTGAAGCCTCATTGGGAACTGGAGGCTTCCCCCTCCCGAGGAGAGTACCCCCAGGGGAACTTTTTTTTGCTACAGGTTCTCTTTAAAGGATACCACAACTGACATGTGGCATAATGAGATAGACATGGGTATGTACAGTGCCTAGCACACAAATAACTATGCTGTGTTCCTTTTTTTCTTTCTCTGCCTGAAAGAGGTAAATATCAGGTATGTAAGTGGCTGACTCAGTCCTGACTCAGACAGGAAGTGACTACAGTGTGACCTTCACTGATAAGAAATTCCAACTATAAAACACTTTCCTAGAAGAAAATGGCTTCTGAGAGCAAGAAAGAGATAAAAAAGGGGGAAATTCTTATCAGCGAGGGTCACACTGTAGTCACTTCCTGTCTGAGTCAGGACTGACTCAGCCACTTACATACCTGATATTTACCTCTTTCAGGCAGAGAAAGAAAAAAAGGAACACAGCATAGTTATCTGTGTGCTAGGCACTGTACATACACATGTCTATCTCATTATGCCACATGTCAGTTGTGGTATCCTTTAAGCTGTTGCTTATCTTTCAGTGCAGAGAGGAAGTTCTGAGTTCAGGTCCGTTTTAACCACTTCATGCAAACTGGACATGTACAAACGTCTTATTTGTGAACCATAAACGTCCATTCTGCAGAAATATATGCTCGTCATAGGTATGTGGCTAAATTGTATTTTCCATCACAGAGTCGTAACAGCACTGATGTGTGCGGAGTGAAATCCAGGAGGCAATCAGCTATGGTTTTCATTTTTTCCTGAAAAGCTGACCCTCAGAATTGCTGTAGGGGTACCCTCTTTCCTCCCGCCCGACACCAGTTTCTGCAATCTGCACTTTGGAAGCACAGACGCCATTTGACAAATTATAAATATTTCAGTTTATCACTCGGATGCGTTTCAGTTTGGAACACCAGAGAGTCCTCCTGGAGGAAATGGAGATCTATAAGCACCACATACCTGTGGACTGCGCATCTCCTCCGATCTCTACTTTAAAGATGTGCAGAGAGGCTCCGAAATCTGGCTGTAAAGACGGAAAAGAGAAAAAAGTTTAGAAAGCAGCGACAGCATCAGCGGCTATTCTGATAAGCTGCAGCAGGTCCCCTCTAATGTATTATTATTATTTTGGATTCATAAACCACATCTTCTGTGGTTTAGCTGTGAAATGCACACATTCCTCCCTCAGTTTCCAGAGTATTAACCAGCCTGGCGGTATGGACGAGCTCAGCTCGTTCATTACCGCCGGAGGCTGCCGCTCAGGCCCTGCTGGGTCGATTTTTATCAAATAAAAAGGTGCACACGCAGCCGGCACTTTTAGTTGGCTGCATGCGATAGTTTTTTTTTAATTAAAAAAAAAGTCCGGTCGCCAGCCTGGCGATCTTAATAGAGTGTACCGGAACACAGATACTTACCACATTTTTCAGCGTATAAGACGCTCCAGAATACCCAAAGTCCCTACGGTTTAGAGGGCAAAAACGAGGGGGGAAAAATTACTAAACCTGGCGCGCCCATAGTCCAGGAGTGTCTTGTGAAGCTTTTCCCCTAATTATTGTGTCCCCTTCTGTCCCCAGTGTGTCCTGCTCTCCCTCCTCTCCCCCTCCTGTGCGGCTGCCCTAGTGCTGGCTTCTGCCAATTACCTCATCACCAGAAGCTGTCACTAGGGGAGCCGCACAGGAGGTGAGAGGTCTGTTTTTGCCGCTGGAGCCATTGTTTAGGTGAGACAGGGCAGAGCAGGACACATGGGAAAGGGGGGGGGGGTATCAGGAGCCGGAGCCATGAGGAGGAGTGCAAACGGGGTGGGAGACACGGGGAGGTGCAGGAGAAATGTGGGACAATACAGGGAGTCCGCGTCGCCGTGGCGGGACAGCAGTTCGTATTGGCAGGTGTTCGGGGACTCCCTGCATTCAGCCATTTTGGGGGGAGAAAAAGAGTGCGTCTTATATGCCGAAAAATATGGTAGGGATACCGCTGGATCTTGCAAAGGCATTTCACCCCCTCCTGGCCCCCATTATTGCTGTGCACGGACCTCTGGAACATTTCTGACTAGAGCTTGTTAGAAATGTGGTTGCGAGCACCCTCCCCTTTATGCATGAGCACAGCTGTACTGCTTCTGCGCGAGTATGGCAGTGCCTGTGCAGTAAGCCAGAACCACTCATGCTAGTGTGCAGGCGTGGCCATGCTGGTGCAAACAGAGGGCAAAGCTGCAAACTTCCAGAAAGTTCCAGGCAGCAGTGATAAGGTGAAGAGGACATGGGACATGTGCCTCTACCTAGGTGAGTATATGGGTTTTTTGGTTTAGCAAGGGTTCCAGTTTTGACATCTGAGGAAGAGAAGGCTGTCAGCACTGAGGATCTGACATCGCTGATCCTCTTCAGCTAATGCTTTGTATTATTATATGTTGAAAAACAAGTTTTTTACATTTATTTATTTATTTTTGATCATTCTTCTAGCCAAATATCTAAAAACTGTACTCCACAAACTGTGAGGAGAACCTGTGAGGAGGATTCCTACAATCACAGCGCCCGCCATCTAATATCCAAGCCCACCCCATCACAGTTACCTTGAAGAGATAGTCGAGGATTTGGCTTCTGTACGGCTCCGGATAATTCACCAGCAGCCTTGATGTGGCCTGGGAAAAAAAACACAGACAATAAAATGAACGGGATCCGAGAAATCATCCAAAACAACATTCTGCCCTGACCCACCCAGCTCAATGTACCTGTCATGGGGGGGGAAATAGTTCTATTATACTTCCTATTGCCTTGACAAAGCCCAGGTGATTAGGCGAAACATGTAGGAAAGGAGGAAGCAAAACCAACTAAACCTCACGACCCATGTGGTCGGAAGATGGAGCTCCATGCACACGGCGATTATGTGAGTCTTCACAGCCGCCCACTCTTCAGTATTCTGGTGACCGGTATCCTCAATGTGGACTATTGCCTGAAGCATAACTATCGCACTGTTTGAGTATTGCTGGCTTATGTGTTTGGGAATGGTCCAACTTGCAAGGTTTAGTCACTAGGGTCACGGGGTTCCCCCCGATTCATGCTTTTAGGGATGGGGCCTCCCTGCTCTGTAGGAGAGCTCTGATTACATGTCCGTAAATAAAGTTTTTTTCCAATTTGACATAGAGTTGAGCACTGTATTTCCTTATTTTTGGCTGTAACTTATTGTTTGTTTAGAAGCTCCTGCAGGCTTGCAGTTCTATGTCGTATATAGGAGTAGTGCCTCTTGCACATATTTTTACTTCTTTTATACCTACCTGGGGCTTCATCCAGCCCTCAAAGACTCACAAGTCCCTCTGTGTCTTCCTGTGTTGCTCCCTTTGAGCAGCTGAGTCCCTCCGAAACTTTGCTGACTTGCCAGTCGGGAACTGTTGCACTTGTAAAGTCCCAGATGCTCTCGAAGCTCGAGCGAGAAAGCGCATGGCCCGCGCATGTAGAATAGCCTGTGACGGGTGATCTTTTGGAGGGTAACAGCTGATCAGTGGAGCGCGACGGGAGGAAACGAGGGAGCTGTGAGAATTCAGGGGGTTGTAAGAAGATCCAGGTCAGTAAAACAGAACTTGTTCCCACATAACTAGTTTACTGTAACATTTTCCAATCCAATTTTGAGCTCATCGTCACCGGTGGGGGAAGGAGCAGGGCTGTGGACTTGGTACAAAAAACTCAGACTCAGAGGCGTAACTAGAGAGAAGCAGCCCCTGCAATAGCCCACAGCTGTGCCCAACTACTAAAGAGGAACTCCGGTGAAGATAATGTAATAAAAAAAGTGCTTAATTTTTACAATAATTATGTATAAATAATTTAGTCAGTGTTTGCCCATTGTAAAATCTTTCCTCTCCCTGATTTACATTCTGACATTTATCACATGGTGACATTTTTACTGTTGGCAGGTGATGTCAGTGGAAGGAGATGCTGCATGCTTTTTTGGCAGTTGGAAACAGCTGTTATTTCCCACAATGCAACAAGGCTCCCACAGTGTGAAGTTAGGACCTCAGTGCTGTGAGGAGCTGACATCACACCGTGGGAGGGGTTTCACCACAATATCAGCCATACAGAGCCCCTGATGATCTGTTTGATAAAAGGTAAAGATTTCTCATGTAAATAAAAGGGGGTATCAGCTACTGATTGGGATAAAGTTCTTGGTTACAGTTTCTCTTTCTCATCCTCCCATACAGGGGACTATACTGCAGATCCGGTGTATTGTGGCTACACTTGTTATGGGTCTGAAGATCATCATGACCACACTTGTTTTACGACCCGTGTGAGATGGGCTCCCCAGGCTGTGAGGGGAAACAAGGGGGGGCAAGGGAAGGGGGGGGGGGGGGGTGAACATTGGGGGAGGGGCATCAAACTGTAGTATGCCCCTGGTAGGTACGCCATTGGTTATGCCCCTGCTCCGACGCCTCAGTTTATGAAACCACGACTCCAGATACCCAAAAATTGCTCCACGTTCTGTAACATTCCCGCACACGGCATAATACATAATTACGTGGCGCAGTGTAGTGTGGAAGGACTAGATCTGGTGGCTCAGGCAGCCTAAAGCAGGCCATACACTCGTTAGATTAGCAGCAGATAGATCATCAGATAGATTTCTGATCTATTTGATGTGTTTAGGAACATTTTTTACTAGGAACAGATTAAAATCGATCTGATGGCATTTTTTTGCCATCAGATTTCCATTAGGTCCATTGCAAAATGATAATCCATCTCAGCAGATCGACCTACATTTTCCAGCATGTCAGATCGATTGAAATCGATCGAAATCGGCCGCAAATTGATCGATTGGTCAACCGATTTGCGATCGATTTCGATCAATCGGCCAATAATCGGCTCAGTGTATGGGCGCCTGAAATGTACCTGCGTAATATTTATATTTGAGGCTGGCAGTGATCAAAATGTCAGACTAATGCCTACTACACAGCATACAATTTTCCGTAATGCTGGGATTACACGTTACGTTTTTTGTAAACAATCGTTCCGATAGATGTCTTCGATAACATTCCGACATGTCCGATGTTCTGCTCGATTCTGTTCCGCTCGATTTCTCATAGAAGTGAATGGAAAAAAGATAAGAAAAACGAGCGGCAGATAAGTGAATTGAGCAGAGAATCGAATGGCTAATAGATCACGCGCAGAATCAAATGTGAAAAACATAACGTGTAATCCCAGCATAAGATTTGCTATAATGCTGGGCATACAGGGCCCAGATTCTTCTTATCAATCGAGCCACTGATGGCTCGATGATCATTTCCGACATGTTCGATCACGCGGGGGACAATAGGCAAAAACGAGGCACTGATAAGCGCGGAGAAGGAAGTGCCCGCGGGGACTCACTGGCTCGATTCCGGCGCATAAACGTGCCATGTATGCCCAGCATAAAGGCTCGTACACACGTCTGACAGAAGGCAACGACGGGTCCGTTGTCACCTCCCCCTGGGCGGCTTTTCAGCAGACAATACAGTGTGTGTACAGTCTGTCGGCGGACTGATAAGGCTGTTTCTGAACGATCGGATCGTTCAGAAACAGCACAGAAACAGCCTTATCAGTCCGCCGACAGACTGTACACACGCTGTATTGTCTGTCCGAAGCCCGCCCAGCAGGAGGTGACAACGGACCCGTCGTTGTTTTGCAATGGCAAATCGAATTGTATCGAATCCCGATCTGACATGTTGGATTTAATCAGATCGTAAATATTCAACATGTTGGAAATTATCTATCTAACCATCTATCTGCCTAGAAATTAGACATTGTTCTACTCAGCAGGAGATAACCAGAAGACAATGCAGCAGAGATAATGACCAGTCTCTACCAGTACTTTACAGAAAATAATCCAATCACAGAGAAATCTAACAGAAAAAATCTTGCAGTAAATTGTACAGTGTGTACTAGGCATTAATGCTGGGCATACACGGCTCGACGCAGGCTTGTCAATCAAGCCGCTGATGGCTCGATTGATAATATCCGACGTGTCCAGTCACCACGGGGATCGGTTCCGCACTCGATACCCGCGAGCGGACAACAGCTGCGAATCGAGCGGAAGATAAGAAGCGCCGGCGGGGACGATCGGGAACCGATCCGGGCGCACGAGCAGGAACGCGGCGGGAGTCGATCCGGCGGCTAATCGGCTGCCAGATCAGCCAGTGTATGCCCAGCATTAGGGGCCCATACACTGGTCTATTCTAGTCATTGATCAACCGATTCGACCATTTTGATCGAATCGGCTAGAATTCGATGCAGCAGAAAGCATGATCGATCAGCAGACCGATCGAATTCCGACCGATTTGGTCGATCAGTCCAGACGGAAAATCTGGGTCAATCGGCGGCTGCCAGCCGATCGATGGCCCATAGGGTTGCATTGAATCGAATGGTGCAACGATGCATTTCGATCGAATTTCAATAGATTTCATTCTGAAATCTATTGAAATTCAATTCCTACTGTGTGGCACACATCAGATACATTCCTGTTAGATTCCACCTGATAGGCATCTGACAGAAATCTATCTGATAGTCGAATCTGCTGCAAATCTGTAAGTGTATGGCCACCTTTAGTCCAAAACTTGATCTGAAGGGGCTGACACTGTGCTGCATTACTTGCTTGCATTTCCTACAATACACTAACTGGTGCCATACAAATTTCTTGCTATTTCCCTACGTGATATCAAAGCCCTCTGCCTGTCATCACAGCATAGCAATCAGGTGGTGCATGAAAAAAAAAAAATCACACCACAAAACACATAAAATAGCATTTGCAATCCTGGTTGCAATTTGGAATGGAAAAGGGTTCTAAAGGCTCGAATTCTTCGCTTTTTATATATAAAATTGCATGAAAATGTAGTGATCTATGCAGCTGATATAACTAATGTACATAGAAATCCTGACCCATCACCCATATACATCAGATAATCTGTTCCAGCTACTTTATCTTTATTTATTTAATCTTTACAAAATATTTAATCAATGTATTCACCTGTCACAGGAGCTCACACTCTAATCCCCTCCCCCACCCTGCACTGCATACACCTGTAATCACTTACAGTGTAGGGTGGGGGGCATTAGAGTGTGAGCTTCAGCACCAGCACTCACCCCTCCTCCGCTCACTGCTCCTATCCCATCAAACTCTCGGCCGAGCCCATCCTGGTCGGTCAGTGTGTAGTCGGAGCTCACCGCTGACAGCAGCAGCAGCACAAGCGACAGTTCCGCTAGCGCCGCCATCCCTGATCACATGACACTCTCCTCCCTGATCCTAGCGCTGCCCGGCCCACGTGACCGAGTATGTAAAAGACTAGCGGAGCGGAGCATGCCGGGAGCTGTAGTCTCGACGCAGAAAGTGTTATAGTCGGGGCAGCAGGGAAGGATTTAGTAGGGCTGACTGCTGGAAAACTTGACAGGGATTTATTTTTATTTTTTTTACCCAGCATCCATCAATAACCTTTTACAGTATGTAAAGAATATTCAATAAATATATATGACATTGCATGAGGGGAAGGGGGTACAAAAAAAACGTTAACTTAGCGCCCAACTGTCCCTCTTTTGGAGCCCTGTCCCTCTGTCCCTCTTTCACCCTCATTAGTCCCTCTTTCAGGACTTTGTCCCTCTTTCTATGTAATTATATATATTTCTCCACTAAAAAATGTGTTTGTTTGACTCTAAACTTTATTTCCATCCTTTAAATTGATATATTACTAATTTTAAAATGTTACTATGAAGGTAAATGAACCAGGATAGAAAGGACCAGTGTGGTTTGAACATACCTCCCAACTTTTTAAGATGAGAAAAAGGGACACTTAAAGAGAACCACGTTGGGCAAATTTTTTTATACATACCCGGGGCTTCCTCCAGCCCCATAAGCCTGGATCACTCCCACGCCGCCGTCCTCCGCTGCCTCTATTCGCCGATACCGGGTCTCGTACTTTCGGCCAGTCGACGCACACGTAGTGCGTCACTGCCAGCGGACGCGGCCAATTTTCCACATTTACAGGGGCTCCCTCCATATCCTTACATATCCATACTACGCAGGCGCATGCAGAAGGATAAGGAGGGAACCCCTGTGCATGCGGAAAATTGGTCGCGTCCGCCGGAAGTGAGGGACCCGGTACCGGCGATAGAGGCAGCGGAGGATGGTGGCGCGGGAGCGATCCAGGCTTATGGGGCTGGAGGACGCCCCAGATATGTATAAAAGCTTTTCCTATTTTTTAGCTTGCTTCGTCTCTGGTTCCCTTTAAGCCACGCCCCTGCCACAACCCCTGGCCATACCCCTATTTACGCATACCATAAAGATTTCATAAGAAAAATATGTTGTTTTATAATTCTAGCCACACTGGTCCTTCTATCCTGGTTAGAGATGAGCGTAATGACCTAATTACGAATTTCCGAAATTTCGCGAAATTACTACAATTACGATTTTAGCAGTAATCGAAATTTCGTAATTTTCGCAAATTACGCAAATTTTCGTAATTACGATTACGAAATTTAGTATTTTAAAGTTTGCAAAGGTTTCTATCCCTCTAGATGCCTAAAATGAATAACCAACCAACCTCCTCCTCCTCCTCTCTCTCTCTCTCCCCCTCTCTCCCTCTCTCCCTCTCTCCAGAGATCTGTAGTATTTCAAAACCATACTCACATTCATGACATGTCCAGGGATCAAACCCAGGCCAACCACATGGAAGACAGCTATGCTCACCACCATACCACCAAACACACACTAAATAGACTGCTAACCTAAATCTTACTTGTAGACAGTCATATGAGACACATGCTGGGTGCAGGGCTTTGTGATTGGACCATGGACCATGCGATAGAGTGAGGTGCAAAAATGAAATCATGCCTAGCAGAGGATGGTTTCACAATACTAAATGCTAGGCTGGCTGTGGTGCAATTGGTTAGTGCGTCTGGCTGGTAACAGCAAGGTTACAGGTTCGATTCCATCCAGGCATGTCTTTTCCTTTTGTGTTCAACAGTTGTCCAAACAGAGCCAACAGAGCCCCAGATAGCCATGTAGAGTTAGGTCACAGCTAGCCTGGCTGTGGTGCAATTGGTTAGTGTGTCTGGCTGGTAACAGCAAGGTTACAGGTTCGATTCCATCCAGGCATGTCTTTTCCTTTTGTGTTCAACAGTTGTCCAAACAGAGCCAACAGAGCCCCAGATAGCCATGTAGAGTTAGGTCACAGCTAGCCTGGCTGTGGTGCAATTGGTTAGTGTGTCTGGCTGGTAACAGCAAGGTTACAGGTTCGATTCCATCCAGGCATGTCTTTTCCTTTTGAGTTCAACAGTTGTCCAAACACCGAGCACAAAGTTTTGCATGCGTAAAGTTTTACGCACGCAAAATACCCCATGGGGTTCAATGGCGCAGCGCGCGCACGCAAAAGGAAAAGACATGCCTGGATGGAATCAAACCTGTAACCTTGCTGTTACCAGCCAGACACACTAACCAATTGCACCACAGCCAGGCTAGCTGTGACCTAACTCTACATGGCTATCTGGGGCTCTGTTGGCTCTGTTTGGACAACTGTTGAACGCAAAAGGAAAAGACATGCCTGGATGGAATCGAACCTGTAACCTTGCTGTTACCAGCCAGACACACTAACCAATTGCACCACAGCCAGCCTAGCATTTAGCACTGTGAAACCATCCTCTGCTAGGCATGATTTCATTTTTGCACCTCACTCTATCGCATGGTCCAATCACAAAGCCCTGCACCCAGCATGTGTCTCATATGACTGTCTACAAGTAAGATTTAGGTTAGCAGTCTATTTAGTGTGTGTTTGGTGGTATGGTGGTGAGCATAGCTGTCTTCCATGTGGTTGGCCTGGGTTTGATCCCTGGACATGTCATGAATGTGAGTATGGTTTTGAAATACTACAGATCTCTAGAGAGAGAGAGGGAGGGAGGAGGAGGAGGAGGAGGAGGAGGAGGAGGAGCTGGCTGGCTGGCTGGCTGTGCTATTCATTTTAGGCATCTAGAGGGATAGAAACCCTTACAAACCTGAAAAAGTAAAATTTCGGTTTGAGATACGAAATTCGTCATTATGGGAGTGAAATTTCGATTACGAAATTGTAAATTACGATTTGAAAATTAATTACGAAATTACGAATTTGGGTCGTAATGTTAAATTTCGCATTCGTAATAAAAGCAGTTCGAAATTTCGAAAATTTCGGCTCATCTCTAATCCTGGTTCATTTTCCTTCATATTAACATTTTAAAATTAGTAATATATCAATTTAAAGGATGGGAATAACGTTTAGAGTCAATCAAACACATTTTTTAGTAGAGAAATATATATATTTACATAGAAAGAGGGACAAAGTCCTGAAAGAGGTACAAATGAGGAGGAAAGAGGGAGAGGGCTCCCAAAGCGGGACAGTTGGCAGCTATGAAGTAAGTGTACCTGAGGAGAACATAATGGGTAAAACAGATACCTGCCTATGAAGACGGAATCCTCTAAATCCTGCTGAGGCTTCCCTGACCTCATGGGCCGCCTGCCGCCTCTCTGCTCTCCCGCCCACTTTCCTAATGCCTCCTTGCCATGGACTGTTGAGCTGTGTGCTCAGCAAGCAGTTACCATGCAGCAGTGAGTGAGCAGTTACCAGGCAGCTGTGAGCAGTTACCTGGCAGCAGCGAGCAGTTACCAGGCAGCAGTGAGTGAGCAGTTACCAGGCAGCTGTGAGCAGTTACCTGGCAGCAGTGAGCAGTTACCAGGCAGCAGCGAGCAGTTACCAGGCAGCAGCGAGCAGTTACCAGGCAGCAGCGAGCAGTTACCAGGCAGCAGTGAGCAGTTACCAGGCAGCAGCGAGCAGTTACCAGGCAGCAGCAGCGAGCAGTTACCAGGCAGCAGTGAGCAGTTACCAGGCAGCAGCGAGCAGTTACCAGGCAGCAGCGAGCAGTTACCAGGCAGCAGCGAGCAGTTACCAGGCAGCAGTGAGCAGTTACCAGGCAGCAGCGAGCAGTTACTACGCAGCAGTGAGCAGTTAACAGTACCAGGCAGCAGTGAGCGGTTACCAAGCAGCAGTGAGCAGTTACCAGGCAGCAGCGAGCAGTTACCAGGCAGCAGTGAGCAGTTACTAGGCAGCAGTGAGCAGTTACTAGGCAGCAGTGAGCAGTTACCAGGCAGCAGAGAGCAGTTACTACGCAGCAGTTACCAGGCAGCAGCGAGCAGTTACCAGGCAGCAGTGAGCAATTACTAGGCAGCAGCGAGCAGTTACCAGGCAGCAGTGAGTAGTTACCAGGCAGCAGCGAGCAGTTACCAAGCAGCAGTGAGCAGTTACTAGGCAGCAGTGAGCAATTACCAGGCAGCAGCGAACAGTTACCAGGCAGCAGCGAACAGTTACCAGGCAGCAGCGAGCAGTTACCAGGCAGCAGCAAGCAGTTACTATGCAGCAGCGAGCAGTTACTAGGCAGCAGTGAGCAGTTACCAGGCAGCAGCGAGCAGTTACTACGCAGCAGTTACCAGGCAGCAGCGAGCAGTTACCAGGCAGCAGCGAGCAGTTACTAGGCAGCAGCGAGCAGTTACCAGGCAGCAGCGAGCAGTTACCAGGCAGCAGCAAGCAGTTACCAGACAGCAGCGAGCAGTTACCAGGCAGCAGCGAGCAGTTACCAGGCAGCAGTGAGCAGTTACTATGCAGCAGTGAGTAGTTACCAGGCAGTAGTGAGCAGTTACCAGGCAGCAGTGAACAGTTACCAGACAGCAGCGAACAGTTGCCAGGCAGCAGCGAGCAGTTACCAGGCAGCAGCGAGCAGTTACTATGCAGCAGTGAGCAGTTACCAGGCAGCAGTGAGCAGTTACCAGGCAGCAGTGAGCAGTTACCAGGCAGCAGCGAACAGTTACCAGGCAGCAGCGAACAGTTACCAGGCAGCAGCGAACAGTTACCAGGCAGCAGCGAGCAGTTACCAGGCAGCAGTGAGCAGTTACCAGGCAGCAGTGAGCAGTTACCAGGCAGCAGTGAGCAGTTACCAGGCAGCAGCGAGTAGTTACCAGGCAGCAGTGAGCAGTTACCAGGCAGCAGTGAGCAGTTACCAGGCAGCAGTGAGCAGTTACCAGGCGGCAGTGAGCAGTTACCAGGCAGCAGCAAGCAGTTGTGAGAGTTTGAGAGGCATTTTACTGCCTATCAGCAGTTCGTGGAAAAGAGGCCTTATTAAGGCATGCTGCGGTCAAACCCCATCACCTGTGAAAGATCACCATGGTCAGTCAGAAGGGAAGCTTTGAAACGCAACAACATCTGATCGAGTGCAGTGATTGGCCAAATGAGGGTGCCGCGATCCTGCCCACCAGACCATCGGAACCAGTTAGCAAAAGGAGCAGCAGACAGCTGTGATTGGCTGGTGTGGTGTCAGCACCCCCGCCTGATTCGTCATGTTTTAAAGCTTCCCCTCGCCAGTTTATAACTAATTATTGGAACTCAAATTGCCTTGGTAAGCTCAGTGACCCCTAACCTACATACACAGGTGAATCCAATTATAAGAAAGAGTATTTAAGGGGGTCAATTGTAAGTTTCCCTCCTTTTTTAAATTTCTCTAAAGAGTAGTAACATGGGGCTCTCAAAACAACTCTCAAATGACCTGAAGACAAAGATTGTTCACCAACATGGTTTAGGGAAAGGATACAGAAAGCTGTCTCAGAGATTTCAGCTGTCTGTTTCCACAGTTAGGAACATAATGAGGTAATGGAAGACCACAGGGTTAGTTCAAGTTAAGGCTCAAAGTGGCAGACCAAGAAAAATTTTGGATAAACAGCAGCGCCGAATGGTGAGAACAGTCAGAGTCAGGGCCGGGCCGAGGCAGAGGCGAGAGAGGCTCCAGCCTCAGGGCGCAGAGTAGGAGGGGGCGCACAATTCATTCAGCTGTCATTCCCCTATTGTGTATGAAGCAGAAAGAAATAAGAAAAGGGGATACATGGCAGTGACTGCAAGCCAGATAACTAGAGATTAAGGTGTTGGGGAGGTTGTGGGCCCTGTGGCGCCTCTTAGTCTAATAGCAATCAGTGTGTGATGTTTGGGATGGGAGGGATGGAGGGGCGCACTTTGGTGTCTCAGCCTTGGGTGCTGGAGGACCTTGTCCCGGCTCTGGTCAGAGTCAACCCACAGACCAGCACCAAAGATCTACAACATCATCTTGCTGCAGATGGAGTCACTGTGCATCGTTCAACCACTTGGCGCACTTTCCACAAGGAGATGCTGTATGCAGAACAAGCCTTTTCTCCACCCACAGCACAGAGCCTCTTGAGGTACGTTAAAGCACATTTGGACAAGCCAGCTTCACTTTGGAATGAGATCCTGTGGACTGCTGAAACTAAAATTGAGTTATTTGGGCATAACAAGGGGCATTATGCATGGAGGAAAAACAACACAGCATTTCAAGAAAAACACCTGCTACCTACAGTAAAATATGGTGGTGGTTCCATCATGCTGTGGGGATGTGTGGTCAGTGCAGGGACTGGGAATATTGCCAAAGTTGAGGGACGCATGGATTCCACTCAGTATCAGCAGATTCTGGAGACCAATGTCAAGGAATCAGTGACAAAGTTGAAGCTGTGCCGGGGCTGGATCTTTCAACAAGACAACGACCCTAAACGCTGCTCAAAATCCACTAAGGCATTCATGCAGAGGAACAAGTACAACGTTCTAGAATGGCCATCTCAGTCCCCAGACCTGAATATCATTGAAAATCTGTGGTGTGAGTTATAAAGAGCTGTCCATGCTTGGAAGCCATCAAGCCTGACTGAACTAGAGATGTTTTGTAAAGAGGAATGGTCCATAATACCTGCAACCAGAATCCAGACTCTCATTGGAACTTACAGGAAGCGATTAGAGGCTGTAATTTCAGCAAAAGGAGGATCTACTAAATATTGATTTCATTTCTTTTTTGTGGTGCCCAAATTTATGCACCTGGCAAATTTTGTTTAAACAATTATTGCGCTTTCTGTAAATCCAATAAACTTCATTTCACTTCTCAAATATCACTGTGTGTGTCTCCTATGTGATATATTTAACTGACATTTTTTATCGTAGCAACCAACGATCTATACAGGAAAATCATGACGATTAACAACGTTGCCCAAACTTTCACATCCCACTGTATATATACTAGCTGATAGCCCAGCGTTGCCGGGTATGTATTTGGTGTTGGCTCCGCCCACTTTTTCTATCCCCAACACACAATTACTCAGGGCTCATTCACACTAAGGGCGTTTTTGCCATTTTTTCAAATGCCGGCGATTTTCAAAATCGCCCTAAGAATGCTTGTGCAATGATTCTCCATGACAGATTTCACATCTGAGCCGTTCGTCTCCGATCCGCTCAGAGGAGCGCTGCATGGGCCATTTTTGAGGCAATTACGCCTCAATGGAAGGTATAGGAAAAACACAAAACACTCACAAAATCGTTGTGCATCGATTGCATTCACATTTTCAAGAATAAATACATTGTATGTATTCTTTTCCAGGTCAAGAATTACAAAACCGCTCGGGAAAAATGCTTAGAATACCTCTTAGCACTAAAAACAAATTGCCCACCCATGTGCCGGGATTCGGAAAAAGACGTGTCAAAAACCGCCCAACCATAATGGCCATGCGAACGGAACGCAATGTGAACAAGGCCTCAATGACCTCCTTTGTGAGCTTTGCAGTCTTTGGTATCAATAGTTTGCATTGAAATGGAACAAATCTAATTGGCTGTGGCTCCGCCCCATTTTCCAAATTTCAATGCAAGTCACCCAATGACCAACTGTACCAGGTGCAAGAATGGCACCAATTAAATATCCCCCTTGAAAATAAATGGGTGAATTTTGTAGGCTCCACCCACTTAAAGTGATCCTTAAGCTCCCCCCAAAAAATGAGTTTTACTCACCTGGGGCTTCCAATAGCCCCCTGCAGCTGTCCGGTGCCTTCGCTATGTCCCGCCGATCCTTCTGTCCCCGCCGGCAACCACTTTCGGTTTCGCCATCAGCCACCGACAGGCTGGGAACGCGAGTGATTCTTCGCGTTCCCAGTCACAATAACTCCCTCTATGATGCTATAACAGCCCTCTATGCTGCTATATGATATATACTCTATGCTATAGCAGCATAGAGGGAGCTATTGTGGCGGGGAACACAAAGAATCACTCGCGTTCCCAGCCTGTCGGCGGCTGATGGCGAAACCGGAAGTGGTCGCCGGCAGGGACAGGAGGATCGGAGGGACACGGCGAGGGCACCGGACAGCTGCAGGGTGCTATTGAAAGCCCCAGGTGAGTAAAACTCTTTTTTTTTTTTCAGCTTAAGGGTCACTTTAAGCCCAACTGGACAAACATTCTCGTCCAGTTGGGCTGCGCGCACACCCGCGGGCCGCGCACTCTCCCGCCGCCAGCCGTTAGCCCAGCGATCAATGAAAGGGATTATAGATCCCATTCATTGATCCAAGCCCCCCGCAGAAAAACCGACAGCCTGTAATCAGAGGCTTCGGTTTTTTTTGAGTTACAAAAAGTTCCCCGTCTTTATTCTTCTTCCTGGAAGCATACGATCACGCTTCCAGGACTTTTTCACTGTGGCCATCTTGTGGCCAAATAGTAAAACTACACACACATCCATTTTTTAATAAATAAATACAGTTTTTTACATTTTAAATTAGCTGTTTACCTCCCACACCAAAAATTACCCACATACAATTTTTAACACAAAAAAATAAAAAAATTACAATAAAAAAAACAACAAAAAACACATAGTTACCTAAGGGTCTGAACTTTTTAAATATGCATGTCAAAGAAGTATATTAATATAATTTTTGTAATTATAAGCTTGTAAATAGTGATGGGCGCAAATTGAAAAAATGCACCTTTATTTCCAAATAAAGTATTGGCGCCATACATTGTGATAGGGACATAATTTAAATGGTGTAATAAGCGGGACAAATGGGCAAATAAAATTCATGGGTTTTAATTATGGTAGCATGTATTAATTTCAAACTATAATGGCCCAAAACTGAGAAATAATGATTTTTTTTCAATTTCTTTCTTAATATTCCTGTTAAAATGGATTTAGAATAAAATAATTCTTAGCAAAATGTATCACCCAATGAAAGCCTAATTGGTGGCAGAAAAAACAAGATATAGATCAATTCATTGTGATGAGTAGTGATAAAGTTATTGGCAAATGAATGGGAGGTGAAAGTTGCTCAGAAGCAAAAAATAAACAACCCTTTGGGCTTAAGTGGTTAATCCCAGTCACCCAGTGACCAACTGCGCGAAGTTTGAGAACCATGCCATTAACAGTGTAAAGGTAAGTGGACACATCAGATCGTTCGTTATGTTTGTATGAACGATCGTCGGTTGTGCATGCAAAAATCGATCGTTCTCGTTCATCTACAAACGATTTTTATCTGACGTGTGTACGAACCTTAAAGGGAACCACAGACGAAACACCCTCATGTATTTTACCATATATATCAGAGGGAACATTAGAGAAAACACCTACCTTGCTTTCTGTTTCATTGTGCACTGCACAGCTTGCTTCTAAACAGCGGTCATAAAATCCCAGACTGAGCATTCAGTCCGGCTTTGCTCAGGAATATTTATAGCTCAGTCTGTGTTCTCTCCTGTCTTTTCAAGTCCAAGCCTGCCCCCTGCTGGCTCTGCTCAGGAATCATTATAGCTGAGTCATTATAGCAAAGCCTGACTGAATGCTCAGTCGGGGATTTTATCAGGTCTGATAAGAAGCAAGCTAAACAGTGCAGAATGGAACAGAAAGCAGTGTAGGTGTTTTCTCTAATGTTCCTACTGATCTATATGGTTAATACATGAGGGTGCTTCGTCTCTGGTTCACTTTAAGAATGGCTGCAGCTTACATTTTCCCAGTGAAATTTGTCTTTGTCTCCGCCCACTTTTTGGTTATGGGAATATAAAGTATCCTATATGTTATTCCAGGTAATGTACTATGTGTGTGCCAAATTTCATTCAAATACGTTCAGCCATTGTAGTGTGATCGAGTAACAAACATTCCCCCCCCCCTCCCCCGTCCTCACAATCCTGCCTTGGGATCCACAAAAAGCAGCCTCCTTGCGTATGCATGGTACCTCTGTCCTGCTCCAGATGGCTCACACCTGTGCTGTGGCGCAGCCCCATTCTAGCCTGGCTTTTTCTGAAGAAAGCCAAGCAGGACGGAGCCACTGCCCTGCGTAAGTTGCTGACATGCGTTGACAAGCTCTTTTTCGGGGGTCCCAGCGCTAAAACGGAGGAGGGCCTGGAGGGGGAGGGGGAACCCTCTATAGGATCCAGAGCCAGGCTTCCCCCTGCCGAGGTGAGTAACCCATAGGGAAACTTTTTTCCTTACCGGTACACTTTAAAGTACACCTGAACTAAGAGGGATATGGAGGCTGCCATAACTATTTCCTTTTATACAATACCAGTTGCCTGGCAGCACTGCTGGTCTCTTTGGCTTCAGTAGTGTCTGAATCACACACACAAAAAGCATGCAGCAAATCACTACACAAACTAAGTGCTGGGGGGTGGGGGGGTGGGGGGGGGGATGTGGGTTAATCAAAAATAGGGTTGGAACAGTTCATATGCTGCAGGAAAAGGGGGGGGGGGGATGTGACAAGTTCAACTACAGCCACTGTTATTCTACAAAGCCCCTCCCTCTCTCTCCTGCACAGTGTTATGACAGTTAGTGATACAAGATAATAATAATAAAATAATGGCACCTGTATAAAGTACAGCAGACACCTTTGTGAAAGCCACAGATATATGGAAGCTTGGAATGTTAATGACGGGTCCGCCTTCACAGATTCAGCATTTTAGCTGATGAGTATTTGTTTGTTGTGGGACTTCCTAAACCTGAGCAATTCATGTAAAATGTCTACAAAACCTTCCCGCCTGTTATTGCCAAAACTTCCCACCCAGTGACCTCTGAGCTCATTTAGAACTGGTCATTCAAAATAGATAACCCTATACAACTATTACACTCCCACACACACGCGCACGCACACACACACACAAAGCTACACAACACACACACACACACAAAACTATACACACAAACACACACACAGTTACACAAACACACACACAAAGTTACACACAGACCAACACGCACACACAATTACACACAGACAGACACACGCACACAAACATACACACACACAAAGCTACACACAAACATGCACACACTCAAAGCTACACACAAATACACACACACACAAAGCTACACACACAAACATGCATACCCACAAAGCTGTACACACACACAAACATGCACACACTCAAAGCTACACACACAAACATGCACACACGCAAAGCTATACACAAATACACACACACATAAAGCTACACACACACACACAAACACGCATACGCACAAAGCTGTACACACACACAAACATGTACACACAAACACACACAAAGTTATACACACAAAGCTACACACAAACACACACAAAGTTACACACACAAAGTTACACACACAAACACGCACACACACAAAGCTACACACAAACACGCACACACACAAAGCTACACACAAACACGCACACACACAAAGCTACACACAAACACGCACACACACAAAGCTACACACAAACATGCACACACACAAAGCTACACACCAACACGCACACACACAAAGCTACACACCAACACGCACACACACAAAGCTACACACAAACACACACAAACGCACACAAAGTTACACACACTCGCATACACATAAAGTTACATACACACAAAGTAACACACACAAACACACACACACAAACACGCACATACACAAAGCTACACACCCACAAAGCTACACACACACACACAAAGCTATACACACACAGACACGCACATACACAAAGCTACACACCCACAAACACACACACAAGCATGCACACACACACAAACACGCACATACACAAAGCTACACACCCACAAACACACACACAAACATGCACACACAAACATGCACACACACACAAACATGCACACACACAAAGCTACACACACACAAACACGCACATACACGCACATACACAAAGCTACACACCCACAAACACACACACAAACATGCACACACACACAAACATGCACACACACACAAACATGCACACACACACAAACATGCACACGCACAAACACGCACATACACGCACATACACGCACATACACAAAGCTACACACACACAAAGCTACACACACACAAAGCTACACACACACAAACACGCACACACACAAAGCTACAAACATGCATACACACAAAGCTACACACACACAAACACGCACATACACAAAGCAACACACACACAAACACACACACACAAAGCTACACACACACAAACACACACAAAGCTACACATACACAAACACGGACACAAACAAAGCTACAAACACGCACACACACAAAGCTACACACACACAAAGACGCACACACACAAACACACACACAAAGCTACACACACACACAAAGATACCAACATGCACACACACAAAGCAAGACACACACAAACACACACACAAAGCTACACACACACACAAACGCACACACACAAAGCTACAAACACGCACACACACAAAGCTACAAACACGCACACACACAACGCTACAAACATGCACACACACAAAGCTACAAACACGCACACACACAACGCTACAAACATGCACACACACAAAGCTACAAACATGCACACACACACACACACACACACAAAGCTACACACACAAAAAGCTACACACACACCAACACGCACACACTTACTAAAAACAAGCATTTTTACAGCAAACAAGTTAAATATTTACAACTGATAATGTAAAGGTTCGTACTCCTGTGCGATTTTTCCACCCAACTATCGTCCAAACTTATACAATAATACAATACAATACAATAACATTTCTATAGCGCTTTTCTCCCATAGGACTCAAAGCGCTTAGGCTCTCTCAGATTCAGTAATTAGTAGGATGAAGTATTCACACAACAAAAGTTATATTTCTGCAAATGCCAAACTGAACAGGTGGGTTTTCAGTCTGGATTTAAACACGTCCAGGGATGGAGCTGTCCTGATCTGTTGAGGTAAGGAGTTCCAAAACGTAGGGGCAGCATGACAGAAGGCTCTGGGACCAAAAGTTTCCAAGTGGACTCTGGGTATGACTAGATTATTAGAACCTGTTGATCTGAGAATGCGGGGATTGCTACGCAGCTGCAACATATCTTTCATGTATCCAGGGCCTAAATTATTCAGGGATTTAAATGTCAGTAGGCCGATCTTGAATAGGACCCTCCATTCTATAGGTAGCCAGTGAAGGGAGTGCAGGACTGGCGTTATGTGGCAGTGACGGGGTTGGTTGGTTAGCAGTCTGGCAGCAGTATTCTGTATCAGCTGTAGTCGGTACAAGACCTTTTTTGGAAGGCCAGTGTAGAGAGAATTGCAGTAGTCCAGTCGGGATGTGATGAAGGCGTGGACTAAGGTTGGCAGATCTTCTGGGGGTATGAGGTGCTTGATTTTTGCAACTTGGACTGTTGGACAATAGTTGGGCGTGTGTACGTATCACAATCGACTAGAAAAGAGACTGATAACAGGCCGATCCAACCGGCAGATCAACTCACAGACTGTTGGGCTGATATCGTGCAGTTGGTTGCGTCACATGTGTACAATGTCGTTTGAACGGCATACTTCTTTTGAGTGTTTCCATATCGTGTAGTCTGTTGTCCGCTTGTGTACACAGTATGCAAATGAGTTGGTTGTTCAGTTGATTGGTGCGTGGAAAATACAAGTCATGCAATTGCTTGGTCGTGCGGTTGGTCATGTCATCGGGTTGGTAGTGCGCTTTTGTCGGACGTGTATACGACAATCATCACTTTATTGCTAATTAATGGTAACTGTGGAAAGTGGGGTTCTCTTATAAGTGGCGATCGATTCAGCCGATCATCCCTTTTATAAATGTGGCAGTTGGCTGCCTCCAGAGAAGTGCTATTTCTGTAACTCCGCCTGAAGTATGTTTATATAGTCGGCCTGCACTCAGAACCTTGACTCTTTTTCACGGACGTTTATATTTAATTTCAGTATTTTTCACTTTGAAATGATTTCTTTAGATGTTCTTTTATAATTAGAAAGGTTAGGGAAACGAGTTTGGCTTCCTGCGATGGAATCTTTTGCTCGCCTGCAGAGGAAACTCCCTGCCTATTTTTTCACTTTGTTTGTTTGTTTGTTTTACTGATATTTATTGAAAGTATTTCATAGCAAGTACAAAGTATGCAGTAATGAGAAACTGTAACAATGAAGAACAGGGTTGATGGTACATCTAAAAGTAAGGCCAATGACTAAAGACATATAAAAGGCTACTTGATACAGAGTCCAAAATTCAACAATGGCGGAGAGTACAGAACTATTGATAGATCAAAAGTTTATAAAGTCCTGTTCAACCTGTGGGGTTATAAAGAAAAGATTTGAGAGAACAAACAAACATTGAAGACATCAGCAGTAACCTGAAATCTTGTGGAGAGGGGTGGAGAGCAGGGATCACACCAAAGATCAATGATCGACAGTGGTAAGGTCAATATGTAGACCAGGAAAACGATACATTATAGACCTCGTAACGGTATGGAGGTTAATATGAGTGAGTGCTGTGCAAGGGATTAAAAGGATAACATTACTTACATGGAAGCTGTTGGGGGAATATTAGGAGGTACCTAGAGATGGAGTTCAGAGTTGGATATATCTTGATCCCCTTTATATACACCGGGAAATGAAATATGTTGACAGGGCGTAGTGTCAGGGGAGATCAGTGTCCAAGGATTCCAGACCTTATGGAAGTGAGACTCCTTATCTCTCAGGGAGGCTTTCATTCGTTCCATTTCCTTGGTCCATTCTATTTAAAGTATAACATCAGATAATGCTGGGGAGGCAATATTTTTCTAAAATGAAGCAATCGCAAGACATGTGACTGTTAAAATATGGGTAATTAGACATATAGTATGTCTAGGCAGGGCCGGATTTAGGCCAAGGCCACCTAGGCCATGGCCTAGGGTACCGCAGGAGGAAGGGCACCAAAGCAGCAGGCTAAACTAGTGCAAGCTTGCAAATGCAGGGAGATCAGGCGAGCGACTGACCACTGTACTCTGCTGCTAATCGCCTGTACAGTGGCCACCTTGCTCTCTGTGCACGTTTGCATTGTGGCCGGCGGCTATGGACTTGGGCAGAATTGGAGATGGAAAGGAGGAGGAAGCTTCTGCACTGGAGATAAGCGGCGAAATTACACTGTGACACTGATGGCTGCTGCAGTGTGAAGGCAAGCTGGCTACCTATACTGAAGGGCAGGGGGGGGGAGGTATTAAGGGAGTCATCTGGCTACCTATACTGGAGGGAAAGGGAGGAGGAGTCATCTGGCTACCTATACTGGCGGGAAAGAGGGAAGGGGTCATCTAGCAACCTATACTGGAGGGAAGGGGGAGGGGTCATCTGGCTACCTATACTGGAGGGAAGGGGGGAGGAGTCATCTGACTACCTATACTGGGGGGGGGCATCAGGCTACCCATACTAGAGGAAAGGGGGGAGGGGTCATCTTGCTACCTATACCGAAGGGGGGCGGCTGGTGACAGTGGCCTAGGGCGGTAAAGAGTACAAATCCGGCCCTGTGTCTAGGGGTATCGGGCGGGCTATTTTTTCACTTTTAAAGTTATCCTGACTTTCCCCGAAACAGGAAAGAAAGAGCCATCTTTATGTGTTTCGTATATTTTACTGTAATTAGCTGTGTTACACTGAATTTACCATTCTCTCCTCTGAGCCTCCCCTATGCTACTGAGTCACTGCAAAAGCTGCCTTGTATAACCGTCAACAGTCACTGAGATGGGAGTGATTATTACCGAGTCTCACCAGGTGATTCCCGGAGGCCACAGTGGCGGAACGAGTGGTTTCCCACATGGATAGAGGGACAAGGGCATCCCCTTCCCTGGCCCCCCTATCAATGTGGGAAACCGCTCGTTCTGCCGCTGTAACGTGGCCTCCGGAGATTACCCGGTGGCCATTTTGTTGAGGTCGCTGTTTTCCAAAAATACTTGTTTGTTAAGCTAATTTTTGGGTTTCCAGCCAATGCAATGCAGATTGCAGAGGCTGTTTAAGGCCATTTATCGCTGGGAGTTTGTTGGGATCGGCAGGTGCGCGGGACCTCCTCAGAGGATATTGGCATAGGATTACATCTGAGGCTGATGGCGGAGGATTATCCAAAGGTAAGTATTTCTGGTTAATTCAGAACATTAAAGGACTTTTTTCGTTGTTGTGTTTTCACCTACATTTTATTTTCATCTACATTTCACTCTTTATGTAAATGGGTAAGGGGTACTATGTACTACGTCAGGCTCCTATGCCGCTATGCGTATCCATCCACTCGCACGCGACCTATGGGATGCACTTCCTCCTTCAAGCCAGAAGGAGGAAGTGCGGTAGTGAGTCGTGGAACGCATCCCATAGGTCACGTGCGAGTGGAGTGATATGCATAGGAGCCCGATGGACTTCTGGGTAAGTAACCCCTCGTCTCCCATGCTCACACCTGCCTCAATCAACCTTCTTTACAATTTTGAATTAGAGTGGCTTTCTACTCGAAAGCCCAACTCTGGTCGTAACCTCTGCATCACCTATTGCTACACCACTGGGCCCAGACTATCCAGGAAATGTTCCTCGGTGACAGTTGTTGTGCGCCTTGGCTCTGTCCATGGAAACTGGTGACAGCTGGCAGGTGTGTTCCCGGTGTGTGTTTGTGGTGTAAATGTGATACCTGACAGCGGATTCCTCTCGCTGCCCTTCACATGACTCTGTGCATTGTATTCCCGAAGACAGGGCGAGATGACCCGGGTGACTGCGGCCAGTGATCAGCCAATTAGACCTGATGCATTCTGACAGCGCATTCTGAGCACTAGGCAGAGCATAGCACAGCGTGCCAACGTAGCTGTTCTGCACAGTGAGTCTGTTACAGAACGCAAAGCCCCGACCCGCACACAGGGCTGTATCATGGCTCTCCAACACCAGAGGCAGAGATGCCAAAGTGCACCCACCCCCGAATTGTGCCCGCCCCAGTCTAGTATTAAGTAGGCCCCACCCACCCAAGTATTGGAAGCCTTGTGTTCCCGCCAGTATAGGTAGCCACATCCCATCCCCCTGTATAGGAAACCCTATGGCCCCCAGATTCCCACCAGTATAGTTAGCCAGAGTACCTTCCCCCCATAAGTATAGTAAGTCTTCGTCCCCCTCCATAAGTATAGGTAGCAAGAGCCCCCCCCAGTTTAGGCAACCACATCCCCCCCCCCCCAGTATAGGTAGCTAGTGTCTCCCCCTGGATAGGCAGCCAGAGCCTCACCTAAGTATAGATAGCCATAATCCCCCCCCCCCCCCCCGTATACAGAAGGTAGCAAGAGTCATCATCGTTTTGATGCCTCTCCCTTGGCCCTGCCTGCACAATTCTTCCGAACACCTGATGAAAGTTGGACATGTGTTGGATGCCATACTGTTTATCACATGGCTTATGCCATGGACACACAGACGCTCCGGGCAAAGGATTTATGCTGTGTATAGTGACGGCGCATTGCCTGAACCACTCGGTACAACACAAACCCATCACAATTGTTGACTCAGACTAATCGATTTTTTCTGTGGATATCTGACCGATTCAATCACTCTGATGTAATATTCTAGAAATCGATGCAGCGGCGGACTATCAATCACATTGATTGATTAGTTTGGGTGGAAAATGTTGATCTGTGGTGGTGGGTCGAGAACGGTGATAGATCAATGGCCATTGGCCAATAGCGTTGCACTGGATCAATCAGTACATCGCAGTGGTTCGTCCACTTAATGATAAGCTGACTTATAAAAACGTCCTGCTAAAGCCTCTTAATGGCTCCAGGATGTTTTTATAAGTCAGGCAGTGCTGCTGCCACTGTGCGCGTGCACATGCGCGTGTGCATGTGCGCGCTCCCGCTCATGCACGTGCATTCCCGTGCACATGAAAAAAAACCCACCAAAGAATAAATACACCTTTATTTCCAAATACTATATTGTCACCATACTTTGTACTAGGGACATAATTAAAATGTTGTGATAACCAGGACAAATAGGCGGATAAAATGTGTGGGTTTTATGAACATTAATGAACATGAACATTAATAATAAGAAGAATGGTAATAGTGGTATAATTTGTACAACCGAGCAATAAACCGTTAAAGTTGTGAAGACCCGGATTGTGCTGTATGGGCAGACAACAGATCTCTCTCCGATCAGATTCAGAATGAGAGATCTGTTTCTTGGTTGATCTGCCCATACATTATAGCCCCATCTACACCATACAATTTTTTGTCCGATTCGATTCATTGATTCGATTCGATTCAATCCGACATGTCCGATCAGGATTCGATTAGATTCAATTCGATTTGCCATTGTTTTGCAATGGAAAAAAAAATCGAATCGAATCCCAATTGGATATGTCAGATTGATTCGAATCGAATCAGACAAAAAATTGTATGGTGTAGATGGGGCTATGGGCAGTTGGGCACCTTTAGTTGAATCAGGCTCACCTTCTCCCTCATTTCCTCGATCTCTCCTCTCACTGTCTCTTTACTGTCTGACTTTGCTGTGTGACAGAGATCTACAAGGTCACCTTCATAGGACGAATACCTGGCACATTTCTATCTAAATGCAATATTTCCAGCTGGGATAATTGGATCATTAAGGGCTGAGAAGGAGAGTGCTTCTACCCTTCAGATCTGACAGCGGATAAACGTCCTAAACGTTGGAAACTGCTGTATGTCGGCCTAATCTTGCTTTCATCAAGAGAGAATAAATACATATAGGCTAAACTTATTAAAAAGGAATGAAAGGGAATAACTGGGGTTCTATTCAGTCACATGATCCTGCATTAGCAAGAGAATTTTCAAATCACAAAGTGCTCAGAAAAGCGCTTCTAGTGGGTTCCAGGCCTCATTTAGGGTCGATTCACTATAACAAATTGCGTGCCTTATCAGAGTTGGCATACCTTATCAGAGTTAGCGTACCTTAAGTAGTAGCTTAGTGAGCACTACCAACTTATGCCTGCTAATTGGCAATGACGAGAGCTCCACTCGTCCTGCCCTGAGCCCCTGCGGGTCCAATCACTTTAAAGGACATTATCCCTGCACTTTGATTGGCCCAATCAGCCTATTGCTACCAATCAGCAACGCATTGAAAAGCACTACGCAGTTATGTAATTTTACTTACGGTTGCTACTGCCAAATATTACGTTAATTCCAGACGTGGACTGTGAGGAATAGCAGATCTGTTACAGCATATATGCATTTTATTTTAAAGCGGACGCGAACTCAGAACTTCCTCTCTGCTCTGAAAGATAAGAAACACCTTTTGAAACAACTTTTGAAAAAAACATTTCCTTGTTACAGCTGATATAAATCTGCAGTGCGTCTAATTTGTGCTTTCATGGAAGCAGACAGAGGGTAAACATCCTGGGTTTACAAATTAGCTGCTCTGCCATGCCAGTCAGCTGACACAGCTAAGAGATTAAATTACAACTTGTGATTAGTCACAGATTAGGGGCAACTAGACAGGCTAAACTCTCAAAATACATACAGGGTGCATTTCTCTCTGTTTTTTTTCTGATTCTGTAAAGGAGTTCAGGTCCATTTTAACCACTTTACCCCCCGCAGTACGGAATTCTCTGTCCCTTTTTCCATCCTTATAAAACCAAGGGACGGAGAAATCCGTACCTCCCGCACTCCCGCCGTTGTCCGCGCTCCCGTCGCTCGTGCGCGCGCTCCCGCCGCTCGTGCACGCCGCTGCCCGCTCGCCCGGAGATCAATGAACGGGAAAATCCATTACCGTTCGTTGATCTAAGCCCCCACAATGATCTGCTGCTTCTATGAGAAACAGCGCGATCATTGTGATTTTCTAAGCCCTATAGTGCTTCCTGTAAGCATCCTTCCGGATGCTTACAGGCCGCATGAACAAAGGCTCACTGTGGCCATCTTGTGGCCAAATAGTAAAACTACACCCTAAAGCATTTTACACATACAAATACATTAGTATTACACAATAAAATTAACTCATTTTTGTAATTTAAAAAAAAAAAAATACAATAAAAAAAACCAAACATAAATAGTTACCTTAGGGACTGAACTTTTTAAATATTTATGTCAAAAGGGTATAACACTGTTACTTTATAAACTATGGGCTTGTAATTCGGGATGGATGCAAAACTGGAAAAAATGCACCTTTATTTCCAAATAAAATATTGGCGCCAAACATTGTGATAGGGACATAATTTAAACGGTTACAGTAGCATGCATTACCGTATATTCTGGCGTATAAGACAACCCCCCAACTATTCCAGTTAAAATATAGAGTTTGGGATATACTTGTCATATAAGACTACCCCTCTTCCAACACACCAAATAATATTTTTAAAAAAGTCATATGCTGGTGCTATGTATGAACAGATACTGGTGCTGTACTGCATGTGGTACCCAGTACGGTATATAACATACAGGGGATTGACTGGTTGGATTGGTAAACTCTCCCTTAGTGAATTGGTCAGCTCTATCTGTCTCCAAGTGGATTGAACAGCTCTCCTTGTCTACCTGTTTATCAGAACAACATGGAAGAATAGATCGCACTGTGTCCATAAAACACGCCTCTTTCACCCTTCTGGCCTACCCTTGTATCCTGTTTACCTCCTTCTCCGCCTCTCACATGTGTGCCTGCGCTGCTACACTACAGCCCTGAGCATTGAGATCTGAGAGGCGGGAACAGGACAGGGCGTATCACCTGGCATCAATGACATCCGGCGTATAAGACGACCCCTGACTTTTCTGAAGATTTTCAAGGGTTAAAAAGTAGTCTTATACGCCAGAATATACAGTATTTAAAAACTATAATGGCCGAAAACTGAAAAATAATGATTTTTTTCCCACATTTTTCCTATTTTCCCATTAAAACACATTTAGAATAAAATAATTCTTGGCATAATGTCCCACCTAAAGAAAGCCTAATTGGTGGCGAAAAAAACAAGATATAGTTCATTAAATTGCGATAAGAATAATAAAGTTATAGACGAATGAATGGAAGGAGCGCTGAAAGGTGAAAATTGCTCTGGTGTTTCAGTGGTAAATTCCCTCGGTGGGGAAGTGGTTAAATACAAACAAAAATAAACAAAAGACATGCCCTTCTGTAAACATGTTAAGGCACTGTAGGCGCATGCCTACAGGCGCCTTATGTGGAAGAGGCCGCTCCTCTCCCCAAGGCAATTTCTAGGCTAATTTGCTACCAGGGCGAGGGAGTTAAAATTGCACCCCCTTAGTTGAGTGCAGCCCCCGATTGTGTGTAGCCTGTTTTGTATGGCAACTAGGGCCATATTATTACAATCTTTTATTATTAATCTAGAGGGGACCTTGTCCAAGATTTTGCTGGGCAGGCGCACTCTTTGGTCTACACCGCTGCTAGGTACATGTACATTTAGCTCTTTATGTGATATAAGAAAATAGGTATCACCCCTGGGATTGGGGGTGTGGCCTGTGTTGAGGGGCGGAGTTTAGGGCACAAGAATCTCTCTTGTACAAGCTACTGAAGTGTAAATCTGGCCCCGATGTTAGTTATTAGCTATTTACATAAAAAAGAAAGAGTTAGGAGCTTCCTTTACACCAGGGGTGTCAAACTCAAATACTAAGTGGGCCGAAATAGTACACTGGGACCTGGTCGCTGGCTACCCTTAATGTCTACTGGCCACCTTCCTTCCTTATACAGTTCCCTGGTGTCTAGTGGTGCTCCTCCCTCCCATATACAGTTCCCTGGTGTCTAGTGGTCCTCCTCCCTCCCATATACAGTTCCCTGGTGTCTAGTGGTCCTCCTCCCTCCCATATACAGTTCCCTGGTGTCTAGTGGTCCTCCTCCCTCCCATATACAGTTCCCTGGTGTCTAGTGGTCCTCCTCCCTCCCATATACAGTTCTCTGGTGTCTAGTGGTCCTCCTCCCTCCCATATACAGTTCCCTGGTGTCTAGTGGTCCTCCTCCCTCCCATATACAGTTCCCTGGTGTCTAGTGGTCCTCCTCCCTCCCATATACAGTTCCCTGGTGTCTAGTGGTCCTCCTCCCTCCCATATACAGTTCCCTGGTGTCTAGTGGTCCTCCTCCCTCCCATATACAGTTCCCTGGTGTCTAGTGGTCCTCCTCCCTCCCATATACAGTTCCCTGGTGTCTAGTGGTCCTCCTCCCTCCCATATACAGTTCCCTGGTGTCTAGTGGTCCTCCTTCCTCCCATATACAGTTCCCTGGTGTCTAGTGGTCCTCCCTCACCTATACAATTCCCTAGTGTCTAGAGACCCCCACCCACCTGATACAGTTTCCTAGTGTTTAGTGCTTTCCCCCTACCTCCCCCATATGCCTTCCTTGGTGTTCTAGATCTTCACCTCCAATATACTGTAGCTTCCCTGATGGTCTAGAGTGGGCCAGACACAATGCAAAGTGGGGAAACCACTTGAGGGCCAAATTTAATGGCTCTGAGGGCCAGATTTGGCCCACGGGCCAGAGTTGGACATGTATGCTTTACACCAAAAATCGGACATCAGTTGTGGTTGTAAAGAAAGACGCATACTTTGAATCATCAGCCGTGTCTGGAAAATTGTAGCTGGCAGACTGAAATGAAAAGATAGTTTCTCAGGACAGCTCATGACAAATAGCGTGTGTGTCACTGATATATCATCTGCTTCAGCAGCAGTTTGCAAGTTCAAGAGAAAGCAGAAGTGAGATTTACAGAAGTGATGAAATATGACTTAGTTCTCTGTGTGTAACTGAAAGAGGCATTGGAGTGGCATTTAGTAGAAGTAGAGGCATTTACTGCAGTAAATTATTTTGGATGCCCTTTTTTACTTTACAGCAGACCAGATATCAGAACTTCCTCTCTGCTCTAAAAGATAAGCAACAGCATAATAACCTTTAACCTACCCAGCGTTCAATTTCCCCAGGATTTCTGTGCAAACAGTGATAAAATTTATTTGTAAAACTTTTTTTTTCCTGTAACTTGCCAAAATGTGTCAAGCAAGGGTCTAGTATACAGTGCAGGAGAGTATTGATGTGTATGCATGTTTATACTGTTCACAGCATGTTTTTTTGAACGGACATTTCTGTCCATACCGCTAGGGAGGTTAAAGAAAAACATTTCTTTGTTACAACTGATACAAATCCTGCAATACATCTGCAGGGTGTCTACTTCCTGCTCTCATGAAAGCAGACATAGGGTTAACATCCTGTGTTTACAAATTAGCTGCTCTGCAGAGGCAGCCAGCTGTCACGGCTGAGAGATCAAATTATAGTTGTGATTAGTCACAGATGAGGGGGGATTTAACAGGCTAAACTCTCTAAATACATACAGAGTGCATTTCTCGATGTTTTCCTTCTGTCCTGTGCAAAAGTTCAGGTGCACTTTAATGGACACCTGAAGCAAGCGGGGTATGGAGGCTGCCATATTTCCATATTTATTTCCTTTTAAACAGTTCCAGTTGCCTGTCAGCCCTGCTCATCTCTATGGCTGCAGTAGTGTCTGAATCACACACCTGAAACAAGCATGCAGATAATCCAGTCAGACTTCAGTCAGAAACATCTGATCTGCTGCATGCTTGATCAGGGCCCAGGGGCTATGGCTAAAAGCATTACAGGCAACATTTATTATTTTGGTAGAATTCAGAGAGCTGGCCCTGTGCTATATCTTTTCTTTTTAAATATTGTTCATTGACATGGAGCATTTTTATGCATTTGACAATTACACATGCTTTGTATGTTCTTTGACTTAGGCTTCTTTCCCACCAGGACGTTGCGTTTTAGGGGACATTATAGGTCACATAACGTGCCCCTAACGCAACGCCTGGTGGTGCTGGACGAGGACGGTACCCAGAGCTGCGTTATGCAGCTCTTGGTGTGCCTTTTTTGTGCAATGTGATGCGGAGACCACGTGATCCGCATCACGTGGTCCTGCCAGCAAATCGCCGCACAGAGCGGCTGCTCCAGGAAGTAAACACTGCACGTCACTGAGTGCAGTGAATATTAATTAGCCATGTGGCTGGCCGCGGAGGAGGAGAGACCTCCTCCAACATTACTGAGCATGTGCAAACAGTCTAAGGTGGCTTAGCCCAGTATAACGCACAGCATGCAGCACTTTTTTAAAACGTGCTGCGTTACAATGTAATGCAACGTGGGCACTGTGAACAGCCCATTGATTTTTCATTGCTCTGCGTTGGGCTGTGTTACAGGCTGCACTGACGTGCGCCTGTAACGTCTCACTGTGAAAGCAGCCTTAACCAGGATCCACCTGTGTGGGATGTTTAATGCAATTGCTGTAATTCTTTACAAACGATTAATAAAACTCTTTGAAACGAAACTGACAGTATTAGAGGCAGAGGATCAGCAGCACAGCCAGGCACTCTGCATTGTTTAAAAGAAAATAAACATAGCAGCCTCCATATCCCTCTCAAATCAGGTGTCCTCTTTTTGTGCTTTAGCTGATTAAAGTTCCCTTATCCTTTAGGGCCCACTGCTAATTGCCCTTGTGAAAGCCCTGCGTTGCAGTTGTGCAAGCAGTAATTTCCATTTGCTACAGTTTGTGCCACAGCCACAGAGGCGTAGCTATGGGTGGGCAAGGGGGGACATATGTCCCCGGGCGCAGAACTGTGAGGACACTCAGCACAGCCGCTGCACCCCCACATGTGTAAGAGGCGGCTCGCTGGCTGCCCGAAGTGCCCCTGCTCCTCCCCTTCCCTCTGCAGAGGAGTGCAGAAGCATATCTCTCAACTGTCCCTCTTTTGGAGAGACAGTCCCTCTTTGGGAGCCCTGTCCCTCTGTCCCTCTTTCCTCCTCATTTGTCCCTCTTTCAGGACTTTGTCCCTCTTTCTATGTAAATATATATATTTCTCTACTAAAAAATGTACTTGATTGAGTCTAAACTTTATTCCCATCCTTTAAACTAATAGATTACTAATTTTAAAATGTTAATATGAAGGAAATTGTAATCAGGATAGAAAGGACCAGTGTGGTTTGAAATATAAAACAATATATTTTTCTTATGAAATCTTTCTGGTATGCGTGACTAGGGGTTTGCCAGGGGCGTGATCAGGGGTGTGGTAGGGGCGTGGCTTCAGTGTCTCTCTTTCTCATCTCAAACAGTTGGGAGGTATGCAGAAGCAGAAAAAGCAGGGCACATTTGGCTATCAAAGGGGAGGGGGAGCATCTGATTATATAAAGGGAGGCAAATCTAGCTATCTAAAGGGGGGCACATTTGGCTATCTAAACGGGGAGGAGGGGCACATCTGGCTATATTAAGGGAGGAAGGGGGCACATCTGGCTATCTAAACAGCATTTCTACATTTGGCTCCACCCATGACCTTGACCACATTCTGATGCGTGGCTATGCCCATTTTGTCCAAAGGGGGCCACAAAAACTGTCTTTGTCCCCGGGCGCAGAAAACCCTAGCTACGCTTCTGCAAAGCCATCGGGAACAGAGCGCAATCACAAAAAGAATTGAGCAAGTTAGCGATTGCAGAAGCTTTCCAGAGGCGCCAAAACCACACTGAGCGCCAGACAGAGGTGCTCAGTGTGGTTTTGATGCTGATAAGCTGTATGCTCCTTTTTGATTGGCCGGATGAAGCGGGATTGAGCCCGTGAAACGTGTTGCCTATTTTTACTGTGGAGTATAAATAAATTGTTGTTTGACTGTTGATGCCACAGTCCTTCCTTTGTTTGCTTTGTCCGCATGGATGGGATAGGCCCACCACTGCCCCATCGGTTTTAAGCTCGTTTAAAGGGACTCCGAGCTCTGATTAAAAATAAAATTTGAACTTACCCGGGGCTTTCTCCATCCCAGCCCTGGTCGGGACGTCCCACGCCGGCCTCCTGGCTCTTCTCCCGGCGGCTGTCCGCATAGCGCGGACAGGCCGGGCCCCCGGGCGACACTGGCGAGTGTCGGGGCTTCTTCTTCCCCATACGTCACGAATGACGTCACACGCCGGCTGCCGCGCGTCATGACGGCGGCCGGCGTGACAGCACGGCGCATGCGCGGTTTAATCGCGCATGCGCCGTGCTGTCACGCCGGCCGCCGTCATGACGCACGGCGGCCGGCGTGTGACGTCATTCGTGACGTATGGGGAAGAAGTAGCCCCGACACTCGCCAGTGTCGCCCGGGGGCCCGGCCTGTCCGCGCTATGCGGACAGCCGCCGAGAGAAGAGCCAGGAGGCCGGCGTGGGACGTCCCGACCAGGGCTGGGATGGAGAAAGCCCCCGGGTAAGTTCAAATTTTATTTTTAATCAGAGCTCGGAGTCCCTTTAAGTGACTTTTATTCTATTGGCGCCTCTGGAAAGCTTCTACATATTGCTAAGTCCACCCTTGGTGGAGGGTTGTACCCAACTTCTTCCCATCTACAGAGAGCAACTTTTAATCCTGAGTGGGGTCAGGTTAATCTCCCCACCTGCCTTCACAGTGGTTGCCTAATGGTAACCCTGGTTTGTGAGTATTAAATTGTTATATTACTCATTATTAATTTTCATCTATACAATATCACACTATTGGGCTCTTGGTGTCCCCATCCCTTTATCAAGTTAGCGATTGCGTTCAGGGAAAAAAATTACACGCACTTGTAAATTGTGGTGCTCTTGAAGAATTTGAAGAAGATCAGATCACAGCTAGTGGAACAGGCAAATGAAAAACTAATAAGAAAAGTTTGTAAACTTGCTATCTCCCCGCTGTGAGTGAGCGCTGACACTTTCCTGCGCACAATGCTGTGGGTTTGGCCTTATGCCACCCCAGTGGTGATAGTGCAGAGCTGCTTTCTACGCCTCTACACGCTGCTGATAAGGGGAGATTCGCAGTGCCTTCCTCTCCTCTGCAGAAATGAGCTTGTGTGATGACAGGCAGGCCGGGGACGGCCCCGCAGCGGACCCCATACAGCCACTCTGTTGACTGTAAATGTTGGTGATTGGCAGGGATGGGAGCTGCCACACAATGTCACCGAACTGACCAATAACAGGACAAGAAGAAGTCTGCTTCTCCAGTGACCTCACAGAGAGAGACTGACTTCTCTTTCACCTGACACATTTCTGGCTGAACTCGATGGACGGATGTCTTTTTTACAACCCGTCTGAGTTGAGAGGAGCGTGCCCACCGGTAAGTGTCCGCTATGAAAAGATATGCATGGAAATCTTAAAGGACATCCGAGGTGAAAATAACTGATGGGAAAAACAATTGTATCTATCTTCAGTCTCTTAAAAATGACTTTTTTGGACATCCCACAGTTTTATTTTAAATTTAAACCTAGTTTTTAAGTTTTTATTATTTTGTTGTCTCTGCTCAGTGATACATTAATTGAAGTATGTCAGACCTCAAATCTATGAATGATTGAAGCTTTGTATCTCTATTCCGCTCTCAGAAGCCATTTACTGACAAGAAAATGTTTTATGGCTGTAATTGCTTATCAGTGAGGGTTATGCTATACTGTAGTCTGACCAATCCGACCCGGAAAGAAACTGTCACTTGCATACCTGATGTTTAACTCTTTCAGGCAGAGAAAGAAAAAAATGGAACACAGCCTAGTTATTTGTGTGCTTGGCACTGTACATTCACATGTCTATCTCATCATGTCACATGTCACCTCGGGTATCCTTTAAGGTATAAGTTCCGGGGCTATGGTCACCTGTGAGCCAGGCGCTTGCCTCTTTACAAGTGGCTGATATAGAAATCTGAGAGTAAAGCTAAAGGGAACCAGAGGTGAGAGGTATATGGAGGCTGGCATGTTTATTTCCTTTTAAATAATACAGATTGCCTGGCTGTCATGCTGATCCTCTGCCTCTAATGCTGGGAATACACAATGGGCTTGATTCACAAAAGAGTGCTAACTGTTAGCACGGGCATTTTCGCATTGCGCGCAATCTCGAATTTCCGCTCAAAACGATAACGTTTTCACGTGCAAACGTGAATTTTCCAGCGAAATCGATATCGAAAATTCGCGCGAAAACGGCCGTGCTAACAGTTAGCACTCTTTTGTGAATCAAGCCCAATGAGGTTTTTTTAGCAGATAGATGGCTCGTTAGATAATTTCCGTCAGGTGCGATTTAGATCATTTTTCTGATCCATTTGTTCATAGAAGTGAATGAAAATCGACCAGAAAAACAATCGGAAAATGGATCTGCCAGTAAATCTGCTGAAAAAACGTATCATGTATTCCCAGCGTAATACTTTAAGCCATAGACCCTGAACAAGCATGCAGATCAGATGTTTATGACAAATCTAACAAGATTAGCCGCATGCTTGTTTCTGGTGTACTTTAGACTACTGCAGCCAACGAGATCACCAGGACTGCCAGGCAACTGGTATTGTTTAAAAGGAAACAAATTTGGCAGCCTCCATACCACTCTCACCTTGGGTTCACGTTAAAAATATGGCAGCCTCCATAGGTCTCGCACCTTGAGTTCCTTTAAGTACTTAAGGACAGATGGGCTGGGGAACACCAAATAAACGATCATTCCCAGATCTGTCTGTCAATATCGTGAAAAATGAACGACTAGATGCAAACAATCATTTAATCAATTGTTCTATTTACTTAAAGGGAACCTGAAGCGAGTAAAATTATTTTAAATAAACTCATGACATAGCTGCAAATGAATATTACATACTAACATCATTATCACTTCCTCTTAGAAGCTCACCATTTTCTTCTTACAGTGATCCTTTCCAGTTCTGACAATATTTTGTCAGGACTGAAATATACCAGTTGCTGTCAGTTATATATCAGCAGCTCTCAGTTACAACTGAATGTGCAAGGTAATGTCCATGTTTCCCTATGGCCACATACAGACATCAGACCATAGTCTTTGGAAAATGAAAGATCACAGACCAATCTTACCCCCTTCCATGTAGTATGAGAGCCATACTCTACACAGTCTTTTCTATGGAGCTGAACTCCACATCAGAAAAAAATCATTTCAAGATGCTGCACACACAGATGCTGTACAGACACAAAAGATCAGTATCTGCAAAAGATCTGTTCCTGCCAAAAATCCATTCCTGCAAATTGCAATGATAGTCTATGAGATCTGCAGATCATCATACACACATGATTTAACTGACATTCATCTGCAGATCTGCAGATCTGAAAATCCATCCTGGTGGATCTGATCTGCAGATGAATGTCAGTTAAATCATGTGTGTATGATGATCTGCAGATCTCATAGACTATCATTGCAATTTGCAGGAATGGATTTTTGGCAGGAACAGATCTTTTGCAGATACTGATCTTTTGTGTCTGTACAGCATCTGTGTGTGCAGCATCTTGAAATGATTTTTTTCTGATGTGGAGTTCAGCTCCATAGAAAAGACTGTGTAGAGTATGGCTCTTATACTACAGGAAGGGTGGTAAGATTGGTCTGTGATCTTTCATTTTCCAAAGACTATGGTCTGATGTCTGTATGTGGCCTATGGCTCAAGTGGGTGATATTACAGTTTAACAGTGTGCTGGTCAGGAAGCTGTTATGGGGTAATGGCCATTTTTAAAATGGAGGGCGGAGAATTCCATTGATCACAGTGGACAAATGGGACGCAGGAGAGGAGAAAGAGATTGAGGAGTAGACTGTTATTTTGACTCTTTATTTTCAGTTCAGGTTCTCTTTAAGCTAAAATCTGAATTGATAAATCGAAATGAAGGATTGTCGAAGGTAGATCTTTAGAAAGAGGGGGACTTTCTGTAACTAACAGTGTGTACATTTATTATTATTAGTTTATATACACCACACCAGCCAGTGGCGTAGCTAGGGAGCTGTGGGCCCAGATGCAAGTTTTACAATGGGGCCCCCCAAGCACTCTATGCATAACAATTAATATGGCGCACTAAAACCTACCAATGGCAACTACAGTGTCAGAGGTGCAAGAAGGGGATGGGGAATAGTTTGTTAATGATTACCACTATTTAAAATATCTATAGAAGTCATTATTATGAGCACAGGAGCAATAGAGAGCTAATTCTGCAGTTAAGGGAGGGCCCTTTCGGGGCCCCTCTGGCCCAAGGGCCCCAATGCGGTCGCTACCTCTGCACCCCCTATTGCTACGCCCCTGACACCAGCATTTTCTGTACCATTGTAGAAATAAATAGTATATAACAGAAACAAACTCAGTAAAGAAGAAAAGGCAATAGGAATAATGCACAGCTATATAGCAAACCTCGTACTATGTACATATAGGTGGGACAGCAAAGTAGATACAGTGATACCCAGATACAATAGGAGACAGAGCCCTGCCCATGATAGCTTACAGATATATATATATTTATAAACATACACACACACATACTCACTAGCACGTTTGCACACACACAATGGGCTTGATTCACAAAACGGTGCTGTTAGCAAGTTTTTTTGTGCGTTTTAGCGCCTTTTTGGAGCGGAAAAGTTTTTTTGCGTGAAAAACAGTTTTTGCGCGTTAAAGAGACTCGGAAGTCTCCCGAAAATGAGGTTTTTACTTTAAAAACCTCATTAACATTAATGCCCCTCTTAAAACGCAGCAGAACCGCGGCTGAAAACCCCCTCAATCACCCCAAACTCACGTGGGTACATAGCGGGCTCCTTCCGCATAGAGGCAGCGCAGCTCCGCCTCTATGCGTGTCAATCAGCCCGGATCTCCGCCTCTCCCTCGCCCCTCTCAGTCTTCCTTCACTGAGAGGGGTGGGGGAGAGGCGGAGATACGCGATAATGACGCACATAGAGGCGGCAGCAAAATCCACGACCAAGAAAGTCGTGGATTTTACGAGTAAGGGGTGAGTTTGGGATAATTAAGGGGGTTTTCAGCCGTGGTTCTGCCGCGTTTTAAGAGAGACAATAATGTTAATGAGGTTTTTAAAATAAAAACCTCATTTTCGGGAGACTTTAGAGTCTCTTTAATGTGAATTTTTTGTGCGTTAACGGTCGCGTTCGCGCGGTAACGCGAATTCATTGCACAAACGCGACCGTTAACGTGCGCAAAATCCGCGTTAATGCGCGGACGCAAATTTTTGCACGCGATAACCGCACTTTTCACAGCGTGCTAACAGTTAGCACCCTTTTGTGAATATAGCCCCATATGTACACTGTAAATGCGCCAGTGCGCACACAGACACACATACACACTTCACATCATACCTTCCAAGTTTTTGTGTTAAAGGGAACCTCAACTGAACCTTAAAAAAGAGTTTACCTGGCGTTTCTACCAGCCTCCTGCAGCCGGCCTGTGCCCATGCCATCAAGGAATGATCCTCCGGGCCCCCGGCAGTGTCTCTCTTTCGATTTCGCCGATCTCGTACTGAACCCATGACAATATCTTGTCAGAACTGAAATATACTGTACCAGTTGCTGTCAGTTATATATCAGCAGCTGCTGTCAGTTACAACTGAATGTGCAAGGTAATGTCCATGTTTCCCTATGACTCAAGTGGGTGATATTACAGTTTAACAGTGTGCTGACCAGGAAGCTGTTAGGGGGTAATGGCCGTTTTTAAAATGGACGGAGAAATCCATCGATCTCAGTGGACATATTAAATGCAGGAGAGGAGAAAGAGATTGAGTAGTAGACTACACAGGAGGTAAGTATGATTATTGTATGGTTATTTTGACTTTTAATATTCAGTACAGGTTCCCTTTAAGAAAGAGGGAAACGGTCAGCCCACCAGAGCACATGCAGGCCAGTTATTTGTATTGTGCAAAGACCAGCAAACAAATGACTGAAAAAGTAGCTTTTATTCATCCAGTAAATTTACATGTGATTCAAAAATCTGACAATCCAGCAAGTTGCACAGCAAAGCGATAGTTGCCAAATCGATAACCAAAGTCCATCAATCATGCCAACCTCACTGGATATACCAGCGATACACTATGGTGGCTAATAAGTCTGGCAATCTACAAAACCGAATCCATGTGTTTTTCAGATTAAATGGCAAAAGACACCGGCCACGACCTGTTTTTCAGACAGCAATGCTAGTGATGAGCAGAAATTAGGCCTATGCGTAGTTAATTTGCAATTACGCATCGTCATCGTAAAGTGAAATTTCAGGGAAAAGTGTAATTCATTTCGTAGTTATTATTAAGCATTCGTAATTACGCATGAATTTAAACGTAATTTCATGCCGACTTTGGCGGTGAATAGCAAAGCCCTCATACCTTGCTACATATGTTAAGGATATAGTGGGTAAAAGCTAGAATAGTGGGTACAACAAGCTAAAAAAAGAATTGTTCAAAAAGACCTTGTAGTTTTTGAAAAAATCAATTTTAAAAATACAAAAAAAAATGGTTTTTAAAGGGAAGATCCACGGACTGTACTGCGCAGGCCCAGAACTACTTCGACTGCGCAGTACAGCCTGGAGGACGTCCGATGACTTCAGCGCGACCGTGTGAGACGCACATTGGAGCGCACAAGAGCCTGACCTGGAAGCCGGCCTGGCCAGGTTGGGTGAGCCACCGGAGAAAACCGGGAGCCTCCGGAGCGGAGTCGAGGGCACCTCCTGCTTGCCACGGGCTGGAGGAAGCCCCAGGTAAGTGGATTAGTATTTTTTTTTTTAAAAACTGTCATTTTTTTTGAGTTTAAAAACCATTTTTCTTTGCATTTTTTAAATCGATTTTTTTTTCAAAAACTACAAGGTCTTTTTGAAAAATGATTTTTTTTTACCAAAATGTGCGCTTCCTGGAGACTCATTAGCAGCCAACCACAGTGTATCGCTGGTATATCCAGTGAGGTTGGCATAACTGATTGACTTTGGTTATCGATTCAGTAACTATCTCTTTGCTGGGCGGCCTACTGGATTGTGACATTTTTGAATCTCATGTAAATTTACTGGATGAAGTAAAAGTAACTTTTTCAGTCATTTTCTGAGTGTGCCGGTCTTTGCACAATACAGTCACAAGAGCTTCACAATCATCCATGATGTCACACTACTGCTGGCCACATATCCTACACTTTGCACAATCACTCTGAACAATATCCCCAGCTGTGGGAAGCAGAACTGTGTTTCTCAACATGCTTACAGCATCTTATATGAAACACTGTATTTCCTGAGTGCCTCCTGCTGTGGCTATCTCTGTACACATACATATTGGTGAGGAGTATTTCATGATCAGTATTCTGTAGAAATGCTTTCTAATATCAGCACCCCCTGAGCCCAACAGTAGAGATGTCGCGAACCTCCGCGAACCTTCGCGGAAGGTTCGGTTCACGTAAAAGTTCGCGAACCGCAATAGACTTCAATGGGGAGGCGAACTTTGAAAAATAGAAAAAATTATGCTGGCCACAAAAGTGATGGAAAAGATGTTTCAAGGGGTCTAACACCTGGAGGGGGGCATGGCGGAGTGAGATACATGCCCAAAGTCCCGGGGAAAAATCTGGATTTGACGCAAAGCAGCGTTTTAAGGGCAGAAATCACATTGAATGCTAAATTGCAGGCCTAAAGTGCTTTCAAACATCTTGCATGGGTATACATCAATCAGGGAGTGTAATTAGAGTTCTGCTTCACACTGACACACCAAACTCACTGTGTAACGCACCGCAAACAGCTGTTTGCGTAGTGACGGCCGTGCTGGACTGGTGCGCAACATGGCCAGAGTGTAGGCCGTGGCGTTTTTCAAACCCTTATGGTCGCCGGGCTGTGGTAGCTCAATGATAGAACAACAGTGACTGTCCAGCTGATCAAATTTGGTCTGACCACAATGAAGCAACGACCTTATTATCTTTTGTGTGCCACCCCCACCCGAGACACTCAAATAGTCGGCGGTCATTGCTTCATTGTGATACGCAAGCCCCTTCACCGCGGCAAGGTAATGATCACGAAGGGGTATGGGCACATGTACATGCCTTTTGTTTTTTTCTTGTTGCAGCCGCCCGCAGTGCAGCCAGAAACATTAGCCAGACATGTACACGCACCAGAAAAATTAGTGTAGCGGCCGCTGTTAGCAGCGGCCTTAAAAATTCAGGAATCCGCATAGAGTCCTGGACCCTGTTGGTGGTGGCGGAGAAGGCAAGCGGCCTGCAGGCAGAGATGCTGTGTGTGGGGACTGACTTAGTCTTCGGTCGTGCAGTAGCCCTCCGTGATCCATTCCTCATTCATTTTGATAAAGGTCAGGTACTGAACACTGTCATGACTTAGGCGACTTCTCTTCTCAGTAACTATGCCTCCGGCTGCACTGAAGGTCCTATCTGACAGGACGCTTGCGGCAGGGCAAGAGAGAAGTTGTATGGCAAATTGGGACAGCTCTGGCCACAGGTCAAGCCTGCGCAACCAGTAGTCCAAGGATTCATCGTCGCTTTTCGCAGTGTCTACATCCACACTCAAGGCCAGGTAGTCGGCTACCTGCCGGTCCAGGCATTGGTGGAGGGTGGATCCGGAAGGACTATGGCGAGGAGTTGGACTAAAGAATGTCCGCATGTCCGACATCACCCTGAGATCGCTGGAGCGTCCTGTCCTTGCCTGCGTGGACTTGGGAGGAGGAGGGTTACTGCCAGTGGTACCTTGATTGCGTTGTGCAGCCACATCACCCTTAAACGCATTGTAAAGCATCATCGACAGCTTGTTCTGCAAGTGCTGCATCCTTTCCGCCTTGTGTTGAGTTGGTAACAGGTCCGCCACTTTGTGCCTGTACCGAGGGTCTAGTAGCGTGGCTACCCAGTACAGGTCATCAGAGCAGGGACAACGTCCTCCAGCACCCAAGGCTGAGACACCAAAGTGCGCCCCTCTACCCCTCCCTCCCCACCCGTCAACCAAAGATTGCTATTAGACTAAGAGGGCCACAGGGCCCCCAACCTCCCCAACACCTTAATATCTAGTTATCTGGCTTGTAGTCACTGCCATGTATCCCCTTTTCTTATTTCTTTCTGCTTCAAACACAATTAGGAATGACAGCTGAATGAATTCTGCGCCCCCTCCTACTCTGCGCCCTGAGGCTGGAGCCTCTCCAGCCTATGCCTCGGCCCGGCCCTGCAGGTCATTCGCCTTGAGTTTTTTGATACGGGGGTCCCTCAACAGGCTGGACAACATGAAAGAGGACATCTGCACAAAGCTGGATGCAGACGTACTCTCCATCTCCTCCTGCTCTTCCTCAGTGACGGGATGCAACTCCTCTTCCTCCCCTCAGCCACGAACAATACCACGGGAACGTGGAGCAGCAGAAGCCCCCTGTGACGGCTGCCGCGGTTGTTCTTCTTCCGCCGCCTCTTCCTCCTCCACAGAAACACCTTCCTCATCATCACCATCATCAGAGTCTGACTCCTCTCCTTCCCCACACGACTCCTCTTCTTCCTCCTCCTCCTCCTCCTCCCCCCTCTGTGCTGCCGCAGGTGTTGTGGGAACATCGGGTTCGGGTGTAAATGGCTCCCACGACTCCTGCTGCCTTAACTCTTCTCGTTCACGCTCCTCTACAGCTGTATCCACCACTCTACGCACGGCACGCTCCAGGAAGTAGGCGTAGGGGATCAAGTCGCTGATGGTGCCCTCATCGTGACTCACCAGTTTGGTCACCTCCTCAAAGGGCTCCATGACCCTGCATGCATTTCGCATCAGTGTCCAGTTGTTGGGCCACAACATCCCCATCCTCCCAGATTGTGTCCTTGTACTATAATGATACAGGTATTGGGTGACGGTTTTCTCCTGGTCTAGCAGGCGAGAGAACATCAGCAGGGTGGAATTCCAGCGAGTCGGGCTATCACAAATCAGGCATCTCACCGGCAAGTTGTTTCTACGCTGAATGTCCGCAAAGCGTGCCATGGCCTTGTAAGAGCGCCTGAAATGCCCACACAACTTCCTGGCCTGCTTCAGGACGTCCTCTAAGCCTGGGTACTTGGACACAAATCTTTGCACGACCAGATTCAGCACATGTGCCATACAGGGTATGTGTGTCAGCTTTCCCAAATTCAACGCAGCAATGAGATTGCTGCCGTTGTCACACACCACGTTGCCGATCTCAAGCTTGTGCGGGGTCAGCCATTGCTCCACCTGTTTGTTAAGAGCAGCCAGGAGAGCTGCTCCAGTGTGACTCTCCGCTTTCAGGCAAGACATGTCTAACACTGCGTGACACCGTCGTACCTGGCATGCAGCATAGGCCCTGAGGTGCTGGGGCTGTGTAGCTGGAGAGGAGATCGCGGCACCAGCCAAGGAGGAGGAGGAGGATGACGACAGCGAAGCGGTGGTAGCAGGTGGAGAGAAGGTGGCTAGAGGCCTGCCTGCAAGCCGTGGAGGTGTGACAAGTCGGTCCGCTGCGCAGCCACGTACTCCCTGCTTGCTGCCATCGGTCACCAGGTTGACCCAATGGGCTGTGTATGTAATGTAGTGGCCCTGCCCGTGCTTGGCAGACCAGGGATCCGTGGTCAGGTGGACCCTTGACCCAACGCTGTGTGCCGGAGATGACACCACTTGCCTCTCAACTGCACGGTACAGTTTGGGTATGGCCTTTTGTGAAAAATAATTGCGGCCTGGTATCTTCCACTGCGGTGTACCAATGGCCACAAACTTACGGAAATGCCTCCGACTCCACCAGCTTGTATGGTAATAGCTGGCGAGCTAATAGTTCCGCCACGCCAGCTGTCAGATGCCGGGCAAGAGGGTGACTGGCAGACATTTGCTTCTTACGCTCAAATACTTCCTTCACAGACAGCTGGGTACTGCTGTGGGCAGAGGAGAAGGAACCGCTGAAGGGAAGAGGCGGTGTGGAGGAGGGTGGCTGTGAAGGTGCATGGGAGAAAGTGGATGAAGATGATGCACCTGAAGGAGGAAGAGGAGAAGGAGGGTGGCTTGTCTTTTGAGGAGTGCTGCTTTTCCTCAGGTGTTCTTGCCATAGCTGTTTGTGCCTTCTCTCCAGGTGCCTTCGTAAGGCACTTGTCCCTACGTGAGAGTTGGCCTTTCCACGGCTTAATTTTTGCTGGCAGAGACAACAGATGGCTTTGCTCCGATCTGAGACACACACGTGAAAAAAATTCCAAACCGCTGAGCCCCCCTGGGGTGATGGCGCTATGGTGGCATCAGCAGCTGACGTTGAAGGGCATGTTGGCTGGCTGGCCATAGCTGGCGATACATGGCGCCGGACACTGCCCCCAGCTGTTTCGGAGGACGAGCTCCCTCTGCTTCTATCATGGAGTCGTCTCCTCCTACTCCTCTCTGACTCCCCCTCTGAACTGTCCCCCTGGTCATCTCCTCTACCGGGAACATATGTGGTATCCGTATAATCGTCATCATAATCCTCCTGGCCAGCTTCGCTTTCCTCAGACACCTCCTTAACTGCACCAACTTCAGGTGGTTCATCATCCCCCTCCTCACACGATACGTCCATACTATCGCCACCTAACTCAGACATATGAGATGGTGTACCTGCGCCTTCTTCTTGTTGTTGCAGTAGTGGCTGTGAATCAGTGATTTCACCACCACCACCACCGAATAACTCCTGCGAAGTGTCAAATGCAGTGGATGTGGTGCTTGTACTAGCGCTGGTGGCACTGGCTGCGGGAGATGAGATCTTCTGTGTTAAATACTCAACCACGTCCTCACAATTTTGGGAAGTGATGGCACGTGCCTTCTTCTGAGCACTGTATTTTGGGACAGGTCCGCATGAAATCACAGCAACACCACCTCGCACAGACCTGCCGGTGCCTGGTGGCCTTCCTCTGGGTCTGCCTCTACCTCTTCCTCTACCTGGTTTGTCCATTTTGTCCATCTCGGGTGGATGCTAGGTATATGCAGTGAGGTGGGTTCACTCAACACAACAGGTAGTAGGATGCAGTGAGCTGGGTTCACTGAACAGTAAAGGTACTTAGATGCAGTGAGGTGAGTTCACTCAACACAACAGGTAGTAGGATGCAGTGAGCTGGGTTAACTGAACAGTAAAGGTACTTAGATGCAGTGAGGTGAGTTCACTCAACACAACAGGTAGTAGGATGCAGTGAGCTGGGTTCACTGAACAGTAAAGGTACTTAGATGCAGTGAGGTGAGTTCACTCAACACAACAGGTAGTAGGATGCAGTGAGCTGGGTTCACTGAACAGTAAAGGTACTTAGATGCAGTGAGGTGGGTTCACTCAACACAACAGGTAGTAGGATGCAGTGAGCTGGGTTCACTGAACAGTAAAGGTACTTAGATGCAGTGAGGTGAGTTCACTCAACACAACAGGTAGTAGGATGCAGTGAGCTGGGTTCACTGAACAGTAAAGGTACTTAGATGCAGTGAGGTGAGTTCACTCAACACAAAAGGTAGTAGGATGCAGTGAGCTGGGTTCACTGAACAGTAAAGGTACTTAGATGCAGTGAGGTGAGTTCACTCAACACAACAGGTAGTAGGATGCAGTGAGCTGGGCACACTGAACAGTAAAGGTACTTAGATGCAGTGAGGTGAGTTCACTCAACACAAAGCTAGGTATATGCAGTGATGAGGTGGGTTAAGTAAACACAACAGGTACTGCAGTATATGCAGTACTGGGTAGTACAATGTGCAGCTCCCTGTCACACACACAGGTAGTCACTGAATGTGCTGGGCTGCTGGCAGTGGCACACACACTATCAATTAGCAAGGCTGTGCATGCAACAAAAGTGTCAGTTTGACACACAGAAAAAAAAAAAAGTACAGGATGAGCTCTGAAAAGAGCTATTGAGGGGTGCTATAAAAGCAATAACCATCAGCCAGGAGCAAGCTAAGCAGCCAAGAACCTAACTAATCTGTCCCTAGAAGAACAAGTCTGCAGCAGCTGTCCCTACTCTGTCTCTAACAGGCACACGAGTGAGGCTAATGGCCGCGTGTGAGGCGCTCACACGCTTTATGGACCTGAACCAGTTTTATATGCTCCTATAGTGCCTGATGAAGAGGGACTGTTGACTGCGAAATGCGTTGCGATTTTATGGAGTTGTGAATAAATTGTATATTTTTACTCTGCATTTGAGTATATGTCCACTACTAGAGGGAGGTAAGTCCACCTCGACTTCCCTCTTTTTATCATTTTTAGAACATTGTTTTACTCTGCTTGGCGCCTCTGTTCGTACATATTACAGCACTATTGAGTCCACCCCTGGTGGAGGGGTTCTTTCCCCATTTTCCTATCTACAGAGAGCGACTTTTATACCTGAGTGGGGTCAGATACTAATACTTCCCACCTGCCTGTCAAGTGGTTGCCTGATGGTAACCCACCTTTGTGAGTATAAGAACCTTTGACATTTTTTTATATATTGAGCTTACCAGACAATATTGCACTATTGGGCTCTCGGTGTCCTCTGTTTTGTTTTTACAAGGGTTACCACTAAAACAACCACGGTAGAGGCAGGCGGGGAGATTAGACCTGACCCCACTCCCGTTTCCACTATCGTGAATCCGCATGCGGGCAACGCATGCGGATTCGCACAGTCAGTACAAGTGGATGGGACTGTTTCCACTTGTGCGTTTCCCCGCACGTTTTTCTGTGCAGAAAAAATCTGCAGGGTAGGGGCCTCAGAATTCGCCTGCGTGTGGAATGCAGGCGAATCGCAGGCAATGTATTTAATAGGGAAATCGCATGCGTTTTCCCCATGCGTTTTTTGCCGCGATTTCGCATGCGATTTCGCATAGGTACCCATGTTAATTCACACAGGCAGTGACATGGTTAAAATCGCATACAGCCTTACCTATGCGAAATCGCATGCGAAATCGCGGCAAAAAACGCATGCGGAATCGCACCCGCATGCGATTTGCCTGCGGTGATTCGCCGGCGATTTCGTAACGCTATAGTGGAAACGGGCCCTAAGAAGTCGCTCTCTGTATATCTGAAAACAAGGGGTTAACAGTCTTCCACCGTGGGTGGAATCGAACAATGTGGAAATGAACAGAGGCGCCAAAAAGATAAAAGTAGCTAAATCTTTTTAAAAAACGGGGGGAAGCAGTGGTGGACTTGCCTACTCCAAGCAGACACATAAACAGGTTGATATTGCATCAACAAGTAAATGTATTTATTAATACACTCCAAAGGGTCAAAGCAACGCATTTCACAGGTGTGGCGCCGCTTCATCAGGCAATAGGGGATGAAGCATACAGCAACAAGTGTCTGTGAAACAGAGGTGCTAGGCTGAGTCACAGACACTTGTTGCTGTATGCTCCATCCCCTATTGCCTGATGAAGCAGGGCCACACCTGCGAAACGCGTTGCTTTCACCCTTTGGAGTGTATTAATAAATACATTTACTTGTTGACATAATATCAAGCGGGTTGCTTGGAGGGGATAGGTCCACCACTGCCTCCCCAGTTTCTTTTAGAGTTTTAGCTACTTTTATCCTTTAGGGCTCTTTCAGACTTAGACGTTGCGTTGCAGGGGACGTTAAGGTCGCATAACGTCCCCTAACGCAACACTTGCTGGTGGCAAAGGTGGACGCTATATAAAGCTGCATTATGCGGCTCTCAGTGCGCCGTTAAAATGACTGTGGAGACCACGTGATCGGAACACTCCGCATCACGTGGTCCCGCCAGCCAATAAGCGCCCGCTCAAGGAAGTAAACGCTGCAGTAGTGATGGGAAGTCCGGCTCTTTCCAATTAATCGATTCATTGAAAAGAGCTGAACTTCTTCCCATCACTACACTACAGTGCAGTGAATGTTAATTAGCCATGTGGCTGGCCACAATAGCGACTCTCCCCTCCTCCACTCCTGTACAAGTAAATAAAAAAAAAAACACATTACTGAGCATGTGCAAACAGTCTAACGCAGCTAAAACCGCGTATAACGCACAGCATGCTGCACTTTCATAGAACGTGCAGCGTTACAATGTAACGCAACGTGGGCACTGTGAACAGCCCATTGATTTTTCATTACTGTGAGTTGGGCTGCGTTACAGGCTGCACTAACGTGCGCCTTTAACGTCCCACTGTGAAAGCAGCCTTAAAGGCCTCTGTTAATTTCCACATTGAAAATAAAAAAAGTTAAAATAAACATACACACGTCATACTACTCATCAATCTCTTTCTGCTCTCCTGCGTCCTGTCTGTCCACTGTGATCAATGAAATTCTCTGTCCTACATTTTGAAAATGGCCATTACCCCATAACAGCTTCCTGGTCAGCACACTGTTAAATTGTAATATCGCCGATTTGAACCATAGGAAAACAAGGATATTACCTTGCACATCAGTTGTTCTTTTAGTTATAACTGACACCGGCTGATATACAGTATAACTGACAGCAACCGAAAATATTTCAGTTCTGACAAAATCTAGTCAGAATTAGAAAGGATTGTTGTAAGAAGAAAATGGTGAGCTTCTGAGAGGAACTGACGGTGAGGTAAGTATGTCATATTTATTTGCAGGTACTTCATGTGTTTATTTGAAATAGTTTTACTTGGTTCAGATTCCCTTTAAAGGAACACTGAAGTGAGAAGAATATGGAGGCTGCCATTTTAATTTCCTTTTAGGTCTCTTTCCCACCAGGACGTTGCGTTTTAGGGGACGTTATGGTCGCATAACGTGCCCCTAACACAACGCCTGGTGGTGTTGGAGGAGGACGCCAGAGTTAACCGCATTATGCAGCTCTTTGTGCGCACTGTGCAGTACAGACTGCGGAGACCACGTGATCATTCCGATCACGTGGTCTCCGTGGCGCTGATTGGCTGGCGGGACCAGTGATGTTGAGTGTTCCACTCCACATCACGTGGTCCTGCCAGCCAATCAGCGGCCGCTCCAGGAAGACAACACTGCAAGTGCAGTGAATATTAAGTAGCCATGTGCCTGGCTACATTAGCGGACTCTCCCTGCCTCCTCTCCGGCAGCATATATATATATATATATATATATATATATATATATATATATATATATATATATATATATATATATATATAAAAACATTACTGAGCATGTGCACACAGTCTAACGCGGCTAAAGCCGCATATAACGTACTGCATGCTGCACTTTCCCAGAACATGCAGCATTACACTGTAATGCAACGTGGGCACTGTGAACCGCCCATTGATTTTACATTACTGTGCGTTGGGCTGCGTTACAGGCTGCACTAACGTGCGCCTGTAACGTCTTACTGTGAAAGCAGCCTTAAGCAATACCAGTTGCCTGGCTGTCCTGCTGATCTTCTGCCCCCAATACTTTTAACCATAGACCCTGAACACAAGCAACAGATCAGGTGTTTCTGACATTATTGTCAGATCTGACAAGATTAGCTGCATGCTTGTTTCTGGTGTTTGGCTGGTGCAGCCAAATAGATCAGCCGGGCTGCCAGGCAACTGGTATTGCTTAAAAGGATATGGCAGCCTCCATGTACCTCTCGCTACAGTTGTCCTTTAAAGGACCTCTGTTGCGAAAATCTTAAAATTTAAAATACATGTAAACAAATAGAAATAAGAAGTACATTTCTCCCAGAGTAAAATGCACCATAAATTACTTTTCTTCTATGTTACTGTCACTTACAGTAAGTAGTAGAAATCTGACATTACCGACAGATTTTGGACTAGCCCATCTTCTCGTGGGGGGTTCTCAGGGTTTTCTTTATTTTTAAAAGCACTTAGTAAATGACAGTTGCTTCGTCCAACTGCCAAAGAAGTGTATGGTGAGCAGGGAGGCTGGCCATCATCATTTTATAAATCTTTTTCAGGGAGTGTCTTTATAAAGGCATAATGAGAATCCCCCATGAAGAGATGGACTAACCCAAAACCTGTCGGTAGTGCCAGATTTCTACTACCTACTGTAAGTGACCGCAACATAGGAGACAAGTAATATATGGCTCATTTTACTCTGGAAGAAAAGCAATTCTTATTTGTATGTGTTTAAAATTTTAAGATTTTCGCAACAGTTCCTCTTTAATATCCCATCAACCAGTAACTCCAAGCCAGGCAGCTTTATAAATACTGGCGAATGTGGATAAGCCATTGATGCTGTATGTCTGTCATGGTTCAGGAAAGAAGCATTAACTTTATCTTTGTGATGTGAAGAAGGAGGTGGAGAGTGATCTTCTCCAGAGCCTGAGGTTTATTTAGGGCTTGTTTCCACTGTTGCGACGCGATTTCGGCCGCATTCCGACGCTTGTAAAAACGCATGCGGATGCGTTTCCACATGCGTTTTTACCCGCGATTTCGCCTGCGATTTCGCATGGCAGGGTGCCATGCGAAATTAACCATGACACTGCCAGGGCTAAATAAAATTGAAAAAGGTGCGAAATCGCACGCGAAATCGCGGGTAAAAACGCATGTAACAAACGCATGCGTTTTTACTATTAAATACATTAGCGGCGATTCGCACGGATTCCCGACGCAGGCGAAATCGTTGGCTCTTTTGTGCGTTTTTTTCACGCTGAAAAAAACGCACCTCAACAACGCTACAGTGGAAACAGGCCCATCCACTTGTATTACATGTGCGGATCTGCATGCGTTGGACGCATGCAGATTCGCGATAGTGGAAACGAGCCCTTAGACTGTGGCTGGCTGATGGTTTCTTTGTATGATGATGTCACTTCCTGCACATGCCACACTCAGAATGGTGAGATCAGGAGAACAGAAAGACAGAAGTTCAGTCGGGTATTGTCAGAGGATGACTGTGAGTACTTTCTTGATTCTAACACTTGCAGATTGAGGGGCCTTTTACACTGGGGCGGTGCAGTAATTTTACCTCACCATAGCCCAATGAAAGTGGCGACGCGGTGTGGCGCGATGCGGCGGAATTATTTCTTTTTCTTTCAGCATCCCAGACGCAAGGACTGATCTATGTTACAGATGCGGTTCTGCGGCGATGTGCAGCGGACCGGAAATCATTTAAGTCTGTTGCGATGCGTGTGTGTGAAAACCTGCGGCAAGTTTTACGCGTCGTGCATGTGCTGCAGCATATTTTTAGCAACACGTTTCTGCGCACTTGATCGCTTCGGCCACAGGAAGTTAGCATCACTTCCTGCTTGGCCGGCTTCTAGATGGGGATTACCGCATGCTAACGCGGCAAAAACCGAAGGCCTGTTTTGTGCGGTGCGGCTGCCGCCAATCTGCAGTGTGAAACCAGCCTAAAGGACAACCGACGTGAGAAGAGCCTGCCACATTTCTTTCTTTCTAAACAATATCAGTTGTCTGGCAGCCCTGCTGATCTATTTGGCTGCAGTAGTGTCTGAGTCACACCAGGAAGAAGCATGCAGCTACTCTAGTCAGATCTGACAATAAGATCAAACACCTGACCTGATCTGCTGCATGCTTGTTCAGGGTCTGTGGCTAAAAGTATTAGAGGCAGAGGATCAGCAGGACAGCCAGGTAACTGGTATTACTTAAATAAAGTGGACCTGAATAAACATGTCTTTGTTATAGCTGAGACAAATCCTGCAAAAACCTGCAATGTGCCTACTTCCTGCTTTCACGGAAGGAGACATAGGGCTTGATTCACAAAGCCGTGATAACTTTTATCATGGTTGCGCTATCGTTATAGCCCGCGTAACGTTTTTCGCGTGCAAACGTGAATGTGTATACGAAATCGCGTCCGTTTGACCGAAACCGCTAATTTTTGTGCGAAAACGGCCGTGGATTTTGCACGCAAAAAATGTTTCACGCACGTTATAGCGCACGCAAAAACGCAAGCGCGACCGTGATAACAGTTATCACGGCTTTGTAAATCAAGCCCATAATGTTAATATCCTGTGTTTACAAATTAGCTGCTCTGCAGAAGAAGCCAGCAGACAGCTGATAGATCAAATTACACTTGTGATTAGTCACAAATGGAGGGGGGAACCACTTTAAAAGCACATGTATATTGGCAGCCTCCATATCCCTCTTGCTTCAGTTGCCCTTTAATGACTGTTCTGCATTGCGCAGGTTGTAGGAAAGGTTGAATTCTGGAAATGTTTTTGAGATGGAAGTAGCAGGAGGTAGTTTAACCACTTTGTCCTCCTTGACATAGAACTACATCAAGGAGGCCATGTGCGCTCCCATGGCCGAACGCGCACGTGCATGCGTGCGATCGACCGCGGATCGTTAGCCCAGGAATCAATTAATCGGGCCATGCTGCCCGATCACTGATTCCTCTCCCCCGCAGAAAAAGTGGCAGCTTCTCTCGGAAGCTTCGCTTTTTCTGCCTCCTATGTCCCTCTAAGCGTACATGTTATGCTTAGAGTGACGTCATGTAAACAAACTCGTAAAAGTACATCGAAATGTAAAAAAAAATAAAAATACACATATATTTACCCAAAACAAATACTATTTACATCCCACCCTCTCAAAAATACCCACATAAAATGTTTAATAATAATTTAAAAAAAAAAACATTACAATAAAAAAAAATATAAATATTTACCTAAGGGTCTAAACTTTTTAAATATCTATGTAAAGATGAAATATTTCTATATTTTTTTTTTTATAAGCTTGTAAATAGTGATGGATGCAAAACGGAAATAATGCTCTTTTATTTCCAAATAAAATGTTGTCGCCATACATTGTGATAGGGACATAATTTAAACGGTGTAATAACCGGGACAAATGGGCAAATACAATACGTGGGTTTTAATTATGGAGGCATGTATTATTTTAAAACTATAATGGCCGAAAACGGAGAAATAATGAATTTTTTCAGTTTTTTGTCGTATTCTTACAGTTAAAATGCATTTACAGTAAGGTAGCGCTTAGCAAAATGTACCACCCAAAGAAAGCCTAATTGGTGGCGGAAAAAAACAAGATATAGATCAGTTCATTGTGATAAGTAGTGATAAAGTTATAGGCTAATGAATGGGAGGTGAACATTGCTCGGATGAATAAAGTGAAAACGACCGAGGGCAGAGTGCAGAGTCCAGAATCGCCCCCAGACAGCGAGCTCTAGGAGTTGAGGTTAATAGGGCGTTTTATACATGGATGATCACTATGGGTGGGCAAACAGAGTGAAAAGGTGCTTCATTTCATGGATGGAGACATCATAATCCTTGAATCGGGGCCCAATTTACAATAAGGCACTGTGGGCACATGCCTACAGGCACCTGATGATAGAAAAGTGGCTCACTTCCTTCCCTGAGTGCCGAGGAGAGTGTAAATGAGAGGTTACTCACCCAGCTCTCAGCATTCCACTGACCAGATCTACCTTCAGCCAGGGTAACCTTTACCTACTTAATACTGAGGGTACCTCTAGCTACCTAATACTTGGGGGCATATCTAGCTACTTAATATTGAGGATACTTCTGGCTATCTAATACTAAGGGCATCTGTAGCTACCTATGACGGGCAAGGGAAGTAAGGGAGAAGTGACAGCTGGGCCAGCCAGAACACTTTGGTTGGAGTTTGTAGGTTCATGGAGGGCGAAGTCTAATGTGCCTATCTTTGTCTATATGCTCCAGTGATGTAAATCTGAGCCTGCCTTGAATCCAACTGAGTACTTGAACCCAATGTCCTCCTCCCACACTGTGCACATTCTTTCTTTGGGTTGTTTCCAGTTTGCTGTGTGTCTGTGTCAAGATTAGTGGACCTGACCTGGGACCTAGGCTCAGTCTCTGGTCGCTTTCTTGTCTGTGGACCTGACCTGGGACCTAGGCTCAGCCTCTGGTCGCTTTCTTGTCTGTGGACCTGACTTGGGACCTAGGCTCAGCCTCTGGTTGCTTTCTTGTCTGTGGACCTGACCTGGGACCAAGGCTCAGCCTCTGGTCGTTTTCTTCTCTGTGGACCTGACCTGGGACCTAGGCTCAGCCTCTGGTCGCTTTCTTCTCTGTGGACCTGACCTGGGACCTAGGCTCAGCCTCTGGTCGCTTTCTTGTCTGTGGACCTGACCTGGGACCTAGGCTCAGCCTCTGGTCGCTTTCTTGTCTGTGGACCTGACCTGTGACCTAGACTCAGCCTCTGGTGTCTTTCTTCTTTGTGGACCTGACCTGGGACCTAGGCTCAGCCTCTGGTCGCTTTCTTGTCTGTGGACCTGACCTGGGACCTAGGCTCAGCCTCTGGTCGTTTTCTTCTCTGTGGACCTGACCTGGGACCTAGGCTCAGCCTCTGGTCGCTTTCTTCTCTGTGGACCTGACCTGGGACCTGGGTTCAGCCTCTGGTCGCTTTCTTGTCTGTGGACCTGACCTGGGACCTACGCTCAGCCTCTGGTCGCTTTCTTGTCTGTGGACCTGACCTGGGACCTAGGCTCAGCCTCTGGTCACTTTCTTGTCTGTGGACCTGACCTGGGACCTAGGCTCAGCCTCTGGTCACTTTCTTGTCTGTGGACCTGACCTGGGACCTGGGTTTAGCCTCTGGTCGCTTTCTTGTCTGTGCTGCTTCCTTTTCACGTTAAGTCCGTTACTTGCTTGGATTGTTGCTGAGACTCAGGTGGAGGCATTAAGACAGGCTTCCCAGAATGTGTTGCTTTTGCATCTACTCAACCTGGGCTTTGTACTCTTTCCAGCTCAATGGAATCATTGTACCTGGAAGGCCAGTTTAGTCAGCTATCTGTACTACCACCAGTTCCCTGGAATCCTTGTGTCTGAATATCCAGCTCTGCTGGGCCCCCGTTCCACTGCCTGATCTTGCTGCCTGTCAAACCAGTCCTGGCCCTACATCCTGAACTAACTGCCAGTTACCTAGTGAACTTTTGGTCCATTCCTAGATTCTGATTGTCTGGCAGGGTTCTTCTTCTGCTATCAGATACCCTGGCAGTTTCTTAACATTCCTAGTGGTATACCTGAGTGTGGCTCGGGGTACAAGTGCCAAAAGCGGTAACCCCTGAGCCACGCTCGGGAATACCAGCTGGTGGGGCATGTGCAGAGAGCATAGCAGAGCGGTATACAACTCACCTGCCCAGGATACAGTTACACGCACCTTGTCTTCATCATCTCTTCCTAGGCACTCCATCTCTATGGTGTCACATGACAATCAATGGCACCCTCACCATAGAGATGGATTGCCTAGAAGGAGACAATGTAGACAGGTCGCATGTGCCTGCTGGATCCTGGAGAGGTGAGTTGTATACTGCTCCTCTTTGCCCTCTGCATGGGGATGGGGACACATTTTCTGGCTAGTGGCTACCTATACTGGTGGGCACTCTCTGGCTACCTCTACTAGTACTGGGGGCACTCTCTGGCTACCTATACTGGGGGATATTCTCTGGCTACCTATACTGGGGGATTCTCAGGCTACCTATACTGGTGAGTACTTTCTTGCTACCTATACTGGGAGTGTGTGTGTGTGTGTGTGTGGGGGGGGGGGTGTCTGGATACCTGTAAGGCAGGGGTAGGGAACCTATGGCTCGGGAGCCAGATGTGGCTCTTTTGATGGCTACATCTGGCTCACAGTCAAATCAGTAGGAGTTGATTCACTGAGCTACACTGCGCAGCTTAGTGTGGCAGCGCAAGTATCATTTTCAATGTAGGCACACTACTGCTGTGGCATGCACTACTAACTTACTCGTGCTCCCCCCAAAAGGAGCAGCTGCTCCAATTGTCCCACTCTGGATCCTGTCAGGTCCAGTGACTTTGTAGGATGAGATCCCTGCACTTTGATTGGCTCAATAGGCTGCCTGTCACTTGACAGGCAACCTATTGGGACAAAGTGCGGGAATCTCATCCTACAAAGTGAATCAACCCCCAAGTCAGCTAGCTAATTGTACAAGCTGTTAGTTGGTATTTCTCCTGTCATGCTCTCGGGGAAACTGCTGATGTTGATGAAGCCCAAGAGAAGGTGAAGATATGTCCGACACTTCTGCTGACCGAACTGTATACACATTACCATAGCAACAGGGACAGCCCTTTGCTGCACACGCGCACTGTGCCAGTTTGAAACATATTGTATGGCTCTCACGGAATTACATTTTAAAATATGTAGCGTTTATGTCTCTCTCAGCCAAAAAGGTTCCTGAGCCCTGCTGTAAGGGGAGGGTCACTCTGTCTACCTCTAAGTAGTGGACCTCTCTGGCTAACTATATGAGGGGTGGGTTAATTGACATTAACAACAAGTTTTAGAGCATTAACATGCTTGTAAAGGGAGCATGGTGGCCAAAATGAGGACCTCTGTCCTCTGTGTGTTCTAAAACTTCAGCTGATGAGGCACATTTGTTATCTAAACATGAAATTAGTCAAGAACTTCAAGGTTCTTCTGACTCCAGTATAACTATTTTTTTATTTTTGTCTTTTGTTCGGAAGATACCACCCAGGGGGCATTCTGCCTGCAGGTGAGGACTGGCTCTAGCCTAGTTTTAGAGGAAATTCCTTGCAATGGACATCTCTCTGTAGCCTGATGTTAGGATGGTCTATTTTTTAAGGAAAACTCCTAATCTTTCATGAAGCTCTACTAAGCTCTAGTCTTGTGCCTGTACTTTGAGGTGAAGACTGTCTCAGTTTTTAGGAAAATATCTGTCTAATGTCTTTTTTTTAGAAAGAACCTACCTAAGGACCTTCTGCCTCTATTTTGAGGCTGTCTTATATTCTAGGAAGAACCCTGTAAAGTCTACAAGAATATTTAATAGATCACTTTCGAGTTTCTTAACTTCTGAATCCAGACATTCTGACACAGGGCCGTGCAGAGGATTCTCAAGGGGGGGTGCTCAGATTTGAAAAAGGGGCCCTAATCGATAAATCGTGCTAAATTGTGTATGTAATACCCCTTCTCCAGAAAGCACTAGGCAGTCTTAACCCCCCCCCCCCCCACCACCACCACACACACACACACACACACACCTTTATAGAAGTATCAGGCAGACTTTGTGTCTTCTTTGGTGCCACCACCCTCAAATCAGCAGTCATAGGTGCGCACTATTAGAGTGGGCACAGTGGAGCCTGATGTAGGCATGGATTCACCTTTCATTACTGGGACCTCTGTCCCTCTAGATCAGCACCCAAGCTTTTTTTCAGGCAAAGAAGCAGTGGTTGCCAATATGCAGTGGTTGCTAAGCATTAGTAGATGCAAAACTGCAGTAAGTGCCAAGGTGCAGTGGGTGCACAGATGCCGTGGGTGGTAAGACGCAAAGGTCCAGTTTGTGCTAAGTTGCAGTGGGTGCCAATGTGCCAAAGTACAGTCCGTGTCAAGCTGCTGTGGGTACCAAGGTCCAGTTTGTATTGGGTGTTTATTTGCAGTGGATGCTATGCTGTATTGGGTGCTGAATGCGATAAACAATAGTGGGTGCCATGTGAGTGCTAATTGGTACAGGAGGCCATGTGAGTGTTGGACATGAGTGAGTAGGAAGTGCCATGTGTGGTCTGGATGTGTGCCATGGGAGAGTACTGAGTCTCATATGGGTTCAGACAAAGGGTGGGTACTGGTTGCTATTTGAGTGCTGGCCATGGATGGGTACTAGGTGCATATAATGGCTTTGGAACTTTGTGCTGTGTGAGTACTGTGCCATGTGGGTGTTGATTATGGGGGTTATAGGGTGTCATGTGGGTCTTAGGTACTAATACTGAGTGCCAAGTGGGTACTGGGAGCGAGTACATGGTAACATATGGGTAATGGGTGATGGCTAGTGGGGTATTTGTATTCATGTGAGTGCTAAAGGCAGATGCTGGGTGCCATGTGGGTTCTGGGTGCTGACACAGGGTGTCATGTGGATTCTGGCTGTATGGGTTGGTGTCAAGCATCATGTAGGTGTTGATTGCAGTTACTCAGTCCCTTGTGAGTTCTGGGTGCAAGTACTAGATGTCATATGTGAGTGTTTGGTGCTTGTGCTGGGCACCAAGTGGAGGCTTAGTGCAACTGGAACTACTGCAGATGAAACATGTGGGTGTTGGGTGCAGGTACATTGGTGCGAATACTTGGTGCATTGCCTGCACTAGGTGCTAGCTATGGGTGGGCATTGTGTGTCATGTGGATTCTTAGTGCAGGTACTTAGGGGGCTAGTACTGGTTTATGTGAGTTCAGATAATGTGCAAGTACTGTGCCAAGTGGGTGTGAGTACTGGGTGCCAGCTATAGGGTGAATGATGCAAGTACTAAGTGCCATATGTAGGTCGGATATAAGTATTGGGTGAAAGTTGCTTGGTGCAAGTACTGGGTGCTTGCTATAGTGGGGGTTGCTGGTTGAGTGTAATGTGGGTGCTGAATATTGGTGGGATTGCTGTGAGTGCAGGGAGTGGGAGGTCACTGTGGGTACTGCTATGAATGGCATAGATGCTGCTAGGGGAGGTAGAGGTCAGTGTGGTTGCTGGGGGAGGTAGAGGTCAGTGTGGGTGCTGGTGGAAGGGTAGGTCACTGTGGGTTCTGTGGAAGGAAGAGGTCAGTATGAGTGCTGGAGGAAGGGGAGGTCACTGTGGGTGCTGGGAGAGGTCATTGTAGTTATTGGAGGAGGGAGTAGTTGTGGATGCTGTGTGTTGGGAGAGATCAGTGTGGGCGCTGCTTTTGGGATGGGAGGTCCCTGTAATTGCTGCAGGGGACAGGAGGGTAGCCTCTGGGGGAGTGAAAGATCACTGTGGGTGCTGGGGGAAGGATAGGTAAGTGTGGGTGCTGGGGTAGGCAGGATCATTGCTAGATTTGGGGAAGGAGAGGTGATTTTGGGTGGTAGGTGAAGGGAGAGGTCACTGTGGGAGGGAGAGGTCACTGTGGGTGCTGGTGGAGGGAGAGGTCACTGTGGGAGGGAGAGGTCACTGTGGGTGCTGGTGGAGGGAGAGGTCACTGTGGGTGCTGGGGAAGGAGATGTCACTGTGGGTGCTAGGTGGAGGGAGAGGTCACTGTGGGAGGGAGAGGTCACTGTGGGTGCTGGTGGAGGGAGAGGTCACTGTGGGTGCTGAGGAAGGAGATGTCACTGTGGGTGCTAGGTGGAGGGAGAGGTCACTGTGGGAGGGAGAGGTCACTGTGGGTGCTGGTGGAGGGAGAGGTCACTGTGGGTGCTGGGGAAGGAGATGTCACTGTGGGTGCTAGGTGGAGGGAGAGGTCACTGTGGGAGGGAGAGGTCACTGTGGGTGCTGGGGGAGGGAGAGGTCACTGTGGGTGCTAGGTGGAGGGAGAGGTCACTGTGGGTGCTAGGTGGAGGGAGAGGTCACTGTGGGTGCTAGGTGCAGGGAGAGGTCACTGTGGGTGCTAGGTGGAGGGAGAGGTCACTGTGGGAGGGAGAGGTCACTGTGGGTGCTAGGTGGAGGGAGAGGTCACTGTGGGTGCTAGGTGGAGGGAGAGGTCACTGTGGGTGCTAGGTGGAGGGAGAGGTCACTGTGGGTGCTAGGTGGATGGAGAGGTCACTGTGGGTGCTGGGGAGGGAGAAGTCACTGTGGGTGCTGGGTGGAGGGAGAGGTCACTGTGGGTGCTAGGTGGATGGGGGAGGTCACTGTGGGTGCTAGGTGGATGGAGAGGTCACTGTGGGAGGGAGAGGTCACTGTGGGTGCTAGGTGGAGGGAGAGGTCACTGTGGGTGCTAGGTGGAGGAAGAAGTCACTGTGGGTGCTAGGTGGATGGAGAGGTCACTGTGGGAGGGAGAGGTCACTGTGGGTGCTGGGGGATGGAGAGGTCACTGTGGGTGCTAGGTGGAGGGAGAGGTCACTGTGGGTGCTAGGTGGATGGAGAGGTCACTGTGGGTGCTGGGGAGGGAGAAGTCACTGTGGGTGGTGGGTGGAGGGAGAGGTCACTGTGGGTGCTAGGTGGATGGAGAGGTCACTGTGGGTGCTAGGTGGATGGAGAGGTCACTGTGGGAGGGAGAGGTCACTGTGGGTGCTAGGTGGAGGGAGAGGTCACTGTGGGTGCTAGGTGGAGGAAGAAGTCACTGTGGGTGCTAGGTGGATGGAGAGGTCACTGTGGGAGGGAGAGGTCACTGTGGGTGCTGGGGGATGGAGAGGTCACTGTGGGTGCTAGGTGGAGGGAGAGGTCACTGTGGGTGCTAGGTGGATGGAGAGGTCACTGTGGGTGCTGGGGAGGGAGAAGTCACTGTGGGTGGTGGGTGGAGGGAGAGGTCACTGTGGGTGCTAGGTGGAGGGAGAGGTCACTGTGGGTGCTAGGTGGAGGGAGAGGTCACTGTGGGTGCTAGGTGGAGGGAGAGGTCACTGTGGGTGCTAGGTGGAGGAAGAAGTCACTGTGGGTGCTAGGTGGATGGAGTGGTCCCTGTGGGTGAGGGAGAAGTCACTATGGGTGCTTGGAAAGGTAGAGGTCAGTATGGGTCCTAGGTGGAGGGTGAGGTCAGTATGCCACACTAGGATTCCTATCCTGGCCATGATAACCAGAGAAGTACATAGAAATCCGGGCACCAGCCAGCAGGATATGCTGCAAACACCTTTTTATTCCATCCCCAAGATCCCTGACAGAATGATTGTAGAGGCCTAACAGCCGTTTCACAGACAAAACTGCTTCTTCAGAGCTATTGTTGCCTCTGAAGAAGCAGTTTTGTCTGTGAAACGGCTGTTAGGCCTCTACAATCATTCTGTCAGGGATCTTGGGGATGGAATAAAAAGGTGTTTGCAGCATATCCTGCTGGCTGGTGCCCGGATTTCTATGTACTTCTCTGGTTATCATAATCATCACTCACTCGATCTGGTGGCACAGCCTTCAAGCCTTGCTACCCCCTTGGAGCTGCCGATCAGGGCATCTAGTGCCACCCTGTGTACTTCTTTTCTCCAATTCCTATCCTGGCCTCTTCACCTGAAAGTGCCCCAGGTGGAGGCGGAGCTTCTCGCGGGTGGGCGGGGCTTACCGCGGTAGGGGCGGGGCTTATTTTGCGCGATCAGAGGGGCCTTTTTTGCTGATTTTTAAAAAGGGGGGGGGTGCCTGGGCACCCAGAGCACCCCCCTCTGCACGTGCCTGTTCTGACATGTTTGACTGACTGGTCTACAAACAGAATAGGTAAATACTGTATATATGTATCTCTACTCGCTAGGCAATGAGACCACCAAACGGGTAAAATACACATACATGTAAAATTCAGTGTGGTAACTGCTATCTTTCAAGCAAGGAAATGGGTTACCTCAGCTCACATTCTTGCACGCAACAGGAAACTAACAGATTTTGGTGTTTTGTGATCCTTGAGTTAAGTAATATTTAATGACAGTTTTGAGTAAGCAGCACAAGATTATTCATGGTATGTCTGAAATGATAATTATCACTCTGTGTACATCTGCGGATCTCAGTGCCAAACTTTAGTCATGTCTGAGAGGATAATTGCTTTGGATTGTTTGCATATTCACAAAGTGTGCAAAACAGATTACAAGAATTTTTTCCGCAACTTATTTTGATTGTTTGTTTTGCCTTCTGCACTGCCTAAACTGATCCAAAACAGCTGTGTTTTTACATAAAGTCTGACAACTTTTTTTTTTCTTCTAGACTTATTGAAGAGAACCACAGAAAAATAAAGAGAACCATTCTCAAGATTGTCATGTCAATGAGATGACCTGCTAGAACATTTGAGCACAAAACCAAAATAAAATGTCGTCAATATACCATCACCTGTCCTGATAAAGCTGTGGGAAATGACAAGGAACAGACTACTGGGATTTGAAATTGTTGTTATAATGCAAGTTGGACTTCCGACATGACAGCCAATAACTCTAATTTTTCCAATAATAGTTGTCCCACGCATCATAATGCGGATCAGTATATGTTTCCGGTGATTTATATAACTGTTTTTGTCCTCAGTGTTCCAGCAAACTTGATATCACTGTATGTCTCCTACGTACAAGTAAGAAAGAAGAATGAACTGGGTATATATTTGCTTAATCTGACTTTTGCAGACCTCCTCTACACTTTTACGTTACCCCTATGGGTGAATTTTTATATCAACCATGACAGCTGGCTCCTGCCTAATTGGCTTTGCAGTCTGGTGGCCTTTTTCATGCACACCAATTTTTACAGTAGTGCCGGATTCCTGACCTGCATCTCTCTGGATCGCTACCTCGCTGTGGTCTACCCTTTGCGATACCGCCACCTTCGGACAAGGAAAGTGGCGGCCCTGGTTAGCGCGGTGGTGTGGCTTGTACAGTTGGCTTCCAACGTTGTCATCCTCTTAAGAGAGGAGACTCGGAACAGTACGGGAGATGTCTTGTGTTACGACATTTTTCCCATGGAGCAGTGGAAAGCAGACTTAAGTATTTCCAACACTTGTATTGGCCATTTCTTGCCGCTGTCCATCATGCTGTTCTGCTACTACAGAATCTACATTGCGGTGTACGCTAACCAAGCCACCATGGACAAGGACAAGCAGAAGATTAAAAGCTTACTCCTCATGATAGTGGTGGCTTTTATTTTGTGCTTCTCGCCCTACCACATTGTCCTGTTCATCCGGAGTATCAAGGAACCTGGACACTGCGATTTTGCACAGAGGATATTTACGCCTTACAAAATTGTCCTTGCGATCTCCAGCATTAATTGTCTCGCTGACCCGCTGCTGTACTGCTTCATCAGTGAGACAGGAAGGGCCGATGCCAAGGCCATGCTGCACTGCTGCCACCCACAGGTGGACTCCCCAACTGGCACCGATCTGCAGATGTCCGTTATCTCAGGGAGTCGGGTGAAAGTTAAGAACCTGAAAGTCTTTGAAGCTATGTAGATCTGTCCAACCTCAGTCCTCGAGGGCCGTATCTGTAGAAACATTTTGGTATGGTTAGAGCCATTTTACTTGGTGAAACACATCTTACCTAGTTAACTCCAATAGGCTAAAATTTAAAGTGGAACGCCAGTGAAAATAATGTAATAAAAAAGTGCTTCATTTTTACAATAATTATGTATAAAATCATTTAGTCAGTATTTTCCCATTGTAAAATATTTCCTCTCCCTGATTAACATTCTGACATTTACCACATGATGACATTTTTACTGCTGGCAGGTGATGTCAGTGGAAGGAGATGCTGCTTGTTTTTTTTGGCAGTTGGACCCAGCTGTAAACAGCTGTTATTTCCCACAATGCAATGAGGTTCACAGACAGGAAACTGTCAGGACCATGGTATTGACATCACACCTTGGGAGGGGTTTCACCACAATATCAGCCATACAGAGCCCCCTGGTGATCCGTTTGTGAAAAGGAAAATATTTCTCATGGGAAAAGGGGTACCAGCTACTGATTGGGATGAAGTTCAATTCTTGGTCACGGTTTGTCTTTAAAGTAAACCTGTAAGATAGAAAAGTGCTCTTATGGGGTATTCACCTTGGAAGGGGGAAGCCTCCAAATCCTAAATAGGTCTTTCCCATTGTCCTCCGCAGTCTTATTCCATTGCTGGAACCCCTGAAGAGTGTCCTCCCTGTGTATGTGTGCTAGTTCCATCCTGCCCAGCTCCAGAGGAAATACACAAGCCTGATCAGGTCCATGCTACTGTGCAGCTGTTTGCCTGTGCAGTAGCATGAATCTGATCCAGTCCAGCTGCACGAGGCACCACCAAGCAGACTTTCGGGACTGCGGAGGAGGTCAAGGAAAGCCTCTTTAGGATCCAGAGGCTTCCCCTTCCCAAGGTGAGTACATTGTAGGGGCACTTTTCTTCACTTCCAATACACTTTAAAGAGGAGCTGTTAGGTATAAGGTCTCAGAGGAAAAAAAAAACACATATATCAGTAGCTAAATATTGGCTGTACTTACATTACATATGCATTTCACTGTCCACGTTTGGATTTCACTGAATATTTATATAGTATTTGCAGAGAATGATGCTCCTGACAGCTCATGGCAGGTTCCATGTTTGTCTGTCTTGTATGAAGCCAATTGTGAAGTAATATCCTCCCTTACCCTGCTTCCTGATGATTCCACTCACAAAAAAGATCAGGATTAAAGATCCTAATGTTTCATGATCTGGACAACACTACTGTGCAGTGAATATTAATTAGCCATGTGGCTAGGAACAATAGCGGACTCACGCAGTATACTCTAACCGAACATGTGCCCTGTGAACAGCACATTGATTTTTCAGTGCTGTGAGTTTAGGCAGCTGTTAGAAGCTGCTGTAACATGAGCCTGTAACTTCCCACTGTGAAAGCAGCCTTAGGGCGTGATAGGGAAATGAACGAGAGGACCAAGGGAGGGCACTGGGGAGAAGAAGCAGCCCCAGAATGCTCTGCAGTATCTGTTATGAGTCCTGCGGCCTCCTTAGGAGCTGGGGAATAACGAGCCTTGCTGTTCAGCACACTCAAAGTAAGAGGGATTTTTAACTTCAGTATTGCCTTTTTGGCTTCCATCTAAACTGTTTAACACAGGAGAATAGAGGTTTAAATTAGCTTTTGCAGCCTGACAGTTACTCTTTAAAGTGAACCCAAGATGAAAATAAACTAATGAGATAAACAGTTAAATCTGTTCTCCTACTTCTAAAAATGACTTTTTTTAGATACCTCAAAGGCTTTATTTTATGTATAAACATTTACAAAGCAGATTTAATATTTTATAGTCTCTGCGCAAGTGCAGCGTCTCAAGAGTGTCAGAGTGAAAACAAATGAGCTATTGACTCTTGCAGTCAAAAGCCCAGTTATCTGTTTAAAGGGAAGGTCCGAGCACCTGAAAAATAAAAAAATCCACTTAGATAGGGCTTCCACCAGCACCTGGCAGCCGTCCTGTGCCCTCGCAGCAGCTCCGGGAGCTCCTGGTCCCCTCCAGTACAGATGCCGACCTCGCCGGTCCCCTCCGCCTCCAGGTCCCCTCTGGTGCAGATGCTGACCTCGCCAGGTGGGCATCTGTTTGCGCTTCACCATGCGGATCACTGAGTCGCACTGACGTCATCCGGACTGCACTGCGCAGGTGCAGAACTACTGCCCCTGCGCAGTACAGTCCGGATGACGTCAGTGCAACTCTGAGAGCTGCTCGCACAGGCGCAGTGGACACCTTGCACCGGAGAGGATCCTGGGCCACCAGCATGGAGCGGAGCTGCGGCGAGGTCACAGGACGGCTGGCAGGGGCCAGAGGAAGCCCCAGGTAATTGGATTTTTTTTTTATTTTTCAGTGCTTGAATGTGTCCTATAAAGAGACTCTGAAGTCTCAAGAAAAACATCTTTTTATTTAAAAAATGTGGTTAATATGTTTGCCCTACCTAAACCGCCGCATTCCCATCACTGTAATCTATCTAAATGCCCCCAAACTCCCTGGGGGCAATCCGGGCAGCGCTTCTGTGAGAGGCAGAGCTATGAGCCGCAGCTCTGCCTCTCAGCGCGTCTATCAGCCCGGATCGCCGCCTCTCCCCGCCCCTCTCAATTTGCCTTCACTGAGAGGGGTGGGGGAGAGGCGGAGATACGCGGCTGACAGACACGGAGGGAGGCAGAACTGCGGCTCATAGCTCTGCCTCCTATAGCAGCAAAATCCACAACCAAGAAAGTCATGGATTTTGCGGGGGAGAGGGAGGTGGGAGTTAGGGGGGATTTAGATAGATTACAGCGGCGGGAATGCAGCGGTTTAGGTAGGGCTAGCATATTAAACAAATTTTTTTTTTAAAAAAAGATGTTTTTCTTGACACTTTAGTGTCTCTTTAAAGACGTGTTTATAGCTGTAATTTGTTATCAGTGACAGTGAGCTCAACTGGGTCCCGACTGGAAAAAAACAGTCAGTTCACTAGGGAACAATTGACGACGAAATTGCTTAGACTATTCCCTCGAATTTTCGTATAATGATTACGATGCGTAATTGCGTATTACGATGTGTAATTACGCATGGGCGTAATTTCTGCTCATCACTACCTCCTACAAGTTTTCCTAAAAGGACCATTAGATGGATCCAAAGCTATTACTTTGCTCAGGACCCCAGTTCATCTTAAAGGGAACCAGGGACGAAGCACCCTCATGTATTTTACCATATATATCAGTGGGAACATTAGAGAAAACACCTACCTTGCTTTCTGTTTCATTCTGCACTGCACAGCTTGCTTCTAATCAGCCCTGATAAAATCCCCGACTGAGCATTCAGTCTGGCTTTGCTCAGGAATCATTATAGCTGAGTCTGTCTTCTCTTGTGTCTTTTCAAGCCCAAGTCTGCCCCCTTCTGGCTCTGCTCAGGAATCATTATAGCTGAGTCATTAAAGCAAAGCCAGACTGAATGCTCAGTCGGGGATTTTATCAGGTCTGATAAAAAAACAAGCTGAGCAGTGCAGAATGAAACAGAAAGCAAGGTAGGTGTTTTCTCTAATGTTCCCACTGATATATATGGTAAAATACATGATGGTGCTTCGTCTCTGGTTCACTTGAATCCATCTCTGGATAATATGCCCAGGTCATTAATCAGTCAGTACAGGTACGTGTCTGTTTATTACTACTGTGATATGTTGCAGTAGACGAGGTAGCTGTCAGGGTACACAAAGGGGATTTTTGACTTATTCACAGCCATACTGAAATTGTTAGAGGGCCCTGGAGGACTACAGTTGGACATCTCTAGTCTCAAAGTCCACTGGATTCCTTGACAAGCTCTTGAACTGTCATTAAAATTATGTTTTATTTCTAAGTTTATAAATAAATTTGAAAATAGCCTTCGGATGTGTTTTAGCTGCTTCTCTGAATGATCCAGTGTTCTGTGTAATACACTGCTTATGAAAAAAATTAAAGTTGGAGCTGCCGCTGTGTATGGGTCACAGGGTAAGGGCTGGAACATAGAAGGCAACATATGAGTCACAGGGTAAGGGCTGGAACATAGAAGACAACATATGGGTCACAGGGTAAGGGCTGGAACATAGAAGGCAACATATGGGTCACAGGGTAAGGGCTGGAACATAGAAGACAACATATGGGTCACAGGGTAAGGACTGGAACATAGAAGGCAACATATGAGTCACAGGGTAAGGGCCGGAACATAGAAGGCCACATATGGGTCACAGGGTAAGGGCCGGAACATAGAAGGCAACATATGGGTCACAGGGTAAGGCCTGGAACATAGAAGGCAACATATGGATCACAGGGTAAGGGCCGGAACATAGAAGGCAACATATGGGTCACAGGGTAAGGGCCGGAACATAGAAGGCAACATATGGGTCACAGGGTAAGGGCCGGAACATAGAAGGCAACATATGGGTCACAGGGTAAGGGCCAGAACATAGAAGGCAACATATGGGTCACAGGGTAAGGGCCGGAACATAGAAGGCAACATATGGGTCACAGGGTAAGGGCCAGAACATAGAAGGCAACATATGGGTCACAGGGTAAGGGCCGGAACATAGAAGGCAACATATGGGTCACAGGGTAAGGGCCGGAACATAGAAGGCAACATATGGGTCACAGGGTAAGGGCCAGAACATAGAAGGCAACATATGGATCACAGGGTAAGGGCCGGAACATAGAAGGCAACATATGGGTCACAGGGTAAGGGCCGGAATATAGAAGGCAACATATGGGTCACAGGGTAAGGGCCGGAACATAGAAGGCAACATATAATTACGATTACGCTAGATTTTGCGTAAATTTTGGCAATTTCACCTATACGTAATTACGATTTCTACATTCAATTGATTTCGTATAGTCATTCGTAATTTCGTGTAAAATTTCACATAATTTTTGCGTAATTTTGTGCCGACTTTGGCAGTGAATAGCAGAGTCCCCATACAGGCTATTTACACCAAAATTGCTACATATGTTAAGGAGAATAGTGGGTACAAGTCAGAAAAATAATTTTTCAAAAAGACCGTGTAGTTTTTGAGAAAATCAATTTTGAAAATGCAAAGAAAAAATGGTTTTTAAACTCAGAAAAATGGCAGTTTAAAAACCATTTTTCTTTTGCATTTTTCAAAATCGATTTTCTCAAAAACTACAAGGCCTTTTTGAAAAATTATTTTTTGGACTTGAACCCACTTTTCTTATGTTATGTATTTCTTAACATATGTAGTGATTTTGGTAGCAACAGCATAAATCAGGGATTTACTATTAACCACTAAAGTTGGCACAAAATTACACAAAAATGTACGCAAAATGATTAAATATTACTATTACATACGAAATTAATTACGATTTTATCTGAAATTTCGCATTACGATTGCGATGCATAATTGCAAATTTCAATGCAAAATTTTGCATATGCGAAATTTCAAGCCCACCACTGGCAGCAAGTAGATAGCAGGCAATATATAGAAAACAGACATTTGCCTTCTTAAAACAGAAGGTATTTGTGTTTATTCAGGATGGAGAGTTCTCCTGAGGTGTCCCATAATACTGCTGAATATGCAAATCGTCCTTGTTGTCCCTGATAGCTAAACACACCTCCAGAGCCGCTGGAATGCAATGATGTGTCAGCTTGTTAATATTACAGAGCCACACTAATCCAACATGCATACAGACTGTTTCAGATTGGTTGATCCTCATCAGTGCATGGCATGGATTAATGTGCCTCTATGGGGTAGTACTTGAAACACCCAGAGGTACAGAATACCCAGTTAGCTCGTGGTGAACCAGAACTTCCAGTTCTTCACAAGAGAAAAGCAATCAGTTATTCTATACACCACTAGGGGTCAGCCTTGCAACATGTAAAAAACTTTTTGAACAAAGCTTGACTAGAGTTCATCACAAGTTCACTTTTCATCCTATGGTTATGTAGATCCAATAATAGGTAGTTCCAGGCAGGGCTCCAGCCTCAGGGCGCAGTGTAGGAGGGGGCGCAGAATTCATTCAGCTGTCATTCCTAATTGTGTTTGAAGCAGAAAGAAATAAGAAAAGGGGATACATGGCAGTGACTGCAAGCCAGATAACTAGATATTAAGGTGTTGGGGAGGTTGTGGGTCCATGGAGGCCTCTTAGTCTAATAGCAATCAGTGTGTGACGGCTGGGGTGGCAGGGATGGAGGGGCGCATTTTGGTGTCTCAGCCTTGGGTGCTGGAGGACCTTGTCCCGGCTCTGGTTCCAGGACTGGTTCTAGTAACAGTGGGGCCTCCAGGAAAAATTAACCCAGGGGCCCCCTCGATCACCCCATGGAGGCACAGACTGGCAGAGGAGAGTGCCCATTGTGACAGTTGAGACGCTACTCTGTTGAAGACTGTGCAGGGGTCCCATTGAGCACCAGTTAAGTTGGGGGGATGACACCTTGGGGCCCCCTACAGGCTATGGGGCCCTGGGACAATTGCCCCCTTTGCCTCTATGGTAGCATAGCTCCCAACTGTCCCTCTTTGGGAGTCCTGTCCCTCTTTCCTCCTTATTTGTCCCTCTTTCAGGACTTCGGAATCAGATGTATCAGAATCAGAATCATTTATTTCGCCAAGCATGAGCAACCATGCCCGGAATTATTTTTGGCACATACATATAGCTCAGGAAGAAGACAGAGAAGAGTGCATAGCAGCAGGGATAGATTACATTACATTTGCATACATTACAATTTGCGTCAGAAAAATTACATACATCACAGTTCATTTGTGGCCTTGAGCTGACCAGCGGTTAGCCTTGTTGGCCTTGTGAGGTTGTTGCTTCAGTTGACCGAACGAGAGTGTCGCAGCCCGCCCCCCGCTTGTTGGTCTTGCCCAGATGGGAGTATGTGGAGTGAGTTCAAGTGGCTGACAGCCGACGGGAAGAAGGAGTTCCTATGTCTCGCAGTCTTTGTGGGGATGGCCCCAAGTCTTCGGCCCAGGGGGAGCACACTGAAGTAACGGTGGCCTGGGTCCGAGGGATCATTGGCAATCCTCAATGCCCTGGATTTCAGTCTCTTGTTGTGCAGTAGTGCAAGTGAGTGGAGGGGGCACCCGATGATCCTCTCCGCCGACCTGATGACCCTCTGTAGTTTGAGCTTGTCACTGGCGGTGGCGCCAGCATACCAGACCAGGATGGAAGAGCAGAGGATTGACTCGATGGTGGCGGAGTAGAATGTATGTATGTGTGTATGTGTGTGTGCCTAGATAACCTTGACTGATTTGAACGAAACTTGGTATACAGATCCCTTACTACCTGGGATGATATGTTCTGGGGGTCTCGCGGCCCCCCTGCACACCTGGGCGGAGCTACAAACAGCAAATCAGATTTCACCCATTCATGTCAATGGAAAAAAATGGAAAAGGCTGCCATTCTCACAGTAATCAAGCCAGAGTCCCCACACTTGGCACAGTTGGTCACTTTGTGACCGAGGTTACAAATCCAGGAAAAGTGGGCGGAACATAAAACAGCCAATCAAATTTCAGCCATTCATTTTAAATGAAAAATGTAAACTGCAGCCATTCTTACACTGTTATTGGCAGGGTTTTCAAACTTGGCACACTTGGTCACTGGGTGAATGATTTTAGGGCTCGTTTCCACTATTGCGGTGCGGAATCGCCTGGATTCCACCGCTGATGAAATCACATGCGGATGCAATTCCCCGTGCGTTTTTTGCCGCGAATTCGCATAGGTGAGGGTATATGCGATTTTAACCATGTCACTGCCTGTGTGAATTTACATTGGTACCTATGCGAATTTGCGGCAAAAAACGCATGCGATTCACATGCGATTCGCATGCATTCCACTCGCAGGCGAATTCTGCGGCTCTTTTGTGCGTTTTTTCACCGCTGAAAAAAACGCACCTCAACAACGCTACAGTGGAAACAGGCCCATCCACTTGCATTACATCTGCGAATCCGCATGCGTTGGACGCATGCGGATTCGCGATAGTGGAAACGAGCCCTAAAGATTCAAGAAAGTGGGTGGAGCCTACAACAGCCAATCAAAATTCACCTATTGATTTTCAAGGGTTATATTTAAACTGCTGCTATTCTAAGGCCCCGTTCACACTTGCGTTTCTGTAAAGAACGGACCGGATGACCGGACCGGATCCGATCTGGATCGGAACCGTACGGTTCCAATCCGGATTCGATCCGGATCCGGTCCGTTTGCATCAGGTATGAATACGGCTGTGATCCGGATCCGTTTGGTGAAAGAGATAACAAACTATATAATATTGTTGGGGTCTGGAAGGTCTGCAGAAGGTGCACCTGTAGAATCAGGTCCTGCGCTGTGTAGGGCCTCACCTCCACGTCCCACATATACTGCCAAACAGCTCCAGCACAAAGTCACTGCTGCTCCACCCCAGAAATGCTGGGCCCATCATATGTGTCCCCATCTAAAATGGCCGCTAGAAAACGCATAGGAAGTAGGATAGAACGTCAGGTTTTTATAGCCAGAGTGTTCTGTGCTTTCCGTTTCCCATTGGTTTCTATGCACGGATGGTGCAGTCAGGCTCCGGTCCGGGTGCGTGGGCCAAAAGGGCCGGACCCAAAAAATAGCGCATGTTGGAAAAGTGTCCGGAGTCTGGATCCGATCCGGCTCCGTTCAGTACGGAACGGACGCCTGTGAACGGACGCATAGACTTTGCATTGCTATGCCGAACGTCCGTTCCGTTTGTACAGTATACGGTCCGGATCCGGCACGGCAAATCCGGACAGCGAACGCTAATGTGAACCAGGCCTTACACTGTTAATAGCAGAGGCTTTAAACTTGTTACAGTGGGTCATTGGGTGACTGGGGTCCAAATTCACTAAAGGGGCCACAAACAACCAATCAGATTTTCTTGGTGGATAAACTGCTTCCATTGACACATTTTGGATGCCAGGAACCTGAAAGCTCACAAACTTGGTCAATGAGTGACTGTGTGTTCAGTTTACAAAAAGTGGGCGGAGCCAAAAACAAATTTCACTGGGAAAATATAAACTGCAGCCATTCTTACACCGTTAATGGCAGGGTTCTTAAACTTTGCACAGTTTGTCACTGGGCGAATGAGATTAAGATTTTGGAAGGTGAGTGGAGCCTACAACAGCCAATCAAAATTCACCTTTTCATTTTCAAAGGAAATATTTAAGCTGCTATCATTCTTATACGGTTAATAGCAGATGCCTCAAACCTTGTACAGTTGGTCACTGGGTGACTAGGGTTCAAATTCAGAAAGGGGGCAGGGCCACAAACAGCTAATCAGATTTGTTTATTTTTCAATGGGAATATACAAAGTATTGATATTAACCCATTCAGGTTCCGTCGTTTTCACGTGAGAAATGTTGACCATGCCATTCATTGGCCTATAACTTTATCACTACTTATCACAATGAACTGATCTATATCTTGTTTTTTCCACCACCAATTAGGCTTTCTTTGGGGGTACATTTTGCTAAGAGCCACTTTACTGTAAATGCATTTTAACAGGAAGAATAAGAAAAAAATGGAAAAATTCATTATTTCTCAGTTTTCAGCCATTATAGTTTTAAAATAATACATGCCTCCATAATTAAAACTCACGTATTGTATTTGCCCATATGTCCCGGTTATTACACCGTTAAAATTATGTCCCTATCACAATGTATGGCGACAATATTTTATTTTGAAATAAAGGTGCATTTTTTCCATTTTGCATCTATCACTATTAACAAGTTTAACATAAAAAAAATATAGAAATATTTCATCTTTACATTGATATTTAAAAAGTTTAGACCCTTAGGTAAATATTTACATGTTTTTTTTTATTGTAATGTTTTGTTTTTATTATAGTAAACATTTTATTTGGGTAGTTTTGGGAGGGTGGGAGGTAAACAATACATTTATAATGTAAATGTGTGTTAATTTTTTTTTTTTTTTACATTCAGTTGTAGTATTACTTTTTTGGCCACAAGATGGCGGCCATGAGTTTGTTTACATGACGTCACTCTAAGCGTAACACACGCTTAGAGTGACGCATCGGGAAGGGAACAGCCAGAAAAAGCACAGCTTCCGAGAGAAGCTGTCGCTTTTTCAGCAGGGGAGAGGAATCAGTGATCGGGCACCATAGCCCGATACGTTGTTCCGTGGCTACCGAATCCGCTACCGGGAGTGCGCGTGCACGCGCGCGATCGGCCACGGGAGCGCGCGGTAGCGCGCATGGTTCCTGGACGTAGTTTCTACGTCCAGGAACCAAAATAGGTTAAGGACCCCAAAGCTGATAAACTTGATAATTGAGTGACTGTATGTCAAGGTTAGAAAACGTGGGCGGTGCCAACAACTAAATTTTTATATGGCAGGGTTCCCAAACTTGACACAATTGGCCACTGGGTGACTGGAATTAATATTCAGAAATGTAGGTGGAGCCTACAACAGCCAATTAAAATTCACCAATTGATTTTCAAGGGGAATGCTAAAATTCTTACACTGTTAATGGCAGAAGCCTCAAACCTGATACAGTCAGTCATTGGGTGACTGGGGTCTAAATTCACTAAAGGGGGTGGAGCCACAAACAGCCAATTAGATTTGATAGATTGATTTCAGCCATTCTGTTATTGGCAGGGTTCTCAAACTTGACACAGTTGGCCACTGGGTGACTGGAATTAATATTCAGGAAAGTGGGTGGAGCCTACAGCAGGCAATCAAAATTCACCTTTTGTTTTTCAATGGGAATATTTACATTGCTGCCATTCATACACTCTTAATGGCAGTGGCCTTAAATCTGGTACAGTCAGTCACTGGGAGACTGGGGTTTAAATTCTGAAAAGGGAGAAGGCCAAAAACAGCCAATCAGATTTGTTTAATTTTAATGGGAAGTTGCAACTTATTGATGCCAAGTACCCCAAAGCTCATAAACTTGGTCATTGAGTGCCATTTTTACTGTTAAAAGCAGATGCCTCAAACCTGCTACAGTTGGTCGAGTGACTGGGGTTCAAATGCTGGAGAGGGGCGCAGCCACAAACTGCCAATCTGATTTCTTTAATTTCTATGGGAATATACAAATTATTGATGCCAAAAACCCCAAAGCTCATAAACTTGGTCATTGAGTGTTTGTGCGTTAGGGTTAGAAAAAGTGGGTGGAGCCAGCACGAGTCAAATACCTACACGAGCAATGCTCATTAGTGGGTGGAGACAAATACAAATTTCACTGGGAAAATGTAAACTGCAGCCACTCTTACACTGTTAATGGCAGGTTTCTTAAACATTGCACAGTTGGTCACTGGGTGACTGGGATTAATATTCAGAAAAGTGGGTGGAGACTACAAAAGTGAATGAAACTTCACCTATTGCTTTTAAAGGGGAATATTTAATTGCTACCATTCTTGCACTGTTAATGGCATAGGCCTCAAACCTGGAACAGTTAATTATTGGGTGACTGGGATTCAAATTCAGAAAAGGGGGCGGAGCCACAAACAGCCAATCAGAGTTTTTCATTTCAATACAAACTATTTATGCCAAAGACAGCAAAGCTCACAAACTTGGTCATTGAGTAATTGTGTGTTAGGGTTAGAAAAAGTGGGCGAGGCCAACACCAGCCAAATACATACCCGGGCAACGCCGGGCAATCAGCTAGTATATATATAAGCCAGGTTCTAAAAATATAAAAGCTGACGCTTTGTCTAGAAGCTTTGAGACTGACTGCGTTCCACCCACTACTCCCGAGAACATCTTACCTCCAAGCCGAGTAATTGCTGCACTTCAGACTACTGAATTTCCTGATGTCCATGCAATATTACAACCCTACCAATCTGACAGTCCTATTGATAAACCATCTGATGTGGACTACGTTCCTTTACAGTTTCGTTTTCAGGTTCTCCAGTTATTTCATGAAAGCAAACTGGCAGGTCATCCAGGTGAGACTAAAACATTTGAGCTTTTGTCTCGGCATGTGTGGTGGCCCTCTCTTCGAAAAGATTGTAAGGCTTTTGTGGCAGCCTGCACCACTTGTGCCAGAAGTAAATCCTCTCGGATTGCTCCTCGGGTCATCCTATGCCTTTGCCTATTCCTTCCAGACCCTGGTCTCATTTATCTATGGATTTCGTGGTGGATTTACCTCCTTCTGGTGGTAAGAAAGTGATCTGGGTTGTCATAGACCGTTTCAGTAAGATGGCTCACTTCGTGCCTATTGCTGGGTTACCCTCCGCTCAAGACTTGGCTAAATTGTTTGTGGTACACATTTTCCGGTTATATGGAATTCCCGACAATATTGTCTCTGATCGGGGTCTCCAATTTATCTAACACTTTTCGTGCCATCCTGGGAATTACTTTGTCTTATTCTTCTGGTTACCATCCAGAGACTAATGGGCAAACAGAGAGAACTGATCAATCTCTAGAACAGTTTCTACGATGCTTTGTCTCAGATTGTCAGGAGTCATGGCTTGACTTCCTTCCATTTGCTGAGTTTGCCTTTAATAACCTCCCTAGCTCGTCTACCAAAATGTCACCATTTTGGATTGACACCGGTCAGAATCCCAAATTCACGTGTTTCCCTTCCTCACCATCTGTTTTTCCAGCATTGGAAGAATGGAGTACTCATGTGCAGCGCATTTGGCCTCAGGTTCAGCAGAATTTACAAGGTGCAGTTGCTCGACAAAAACTCTATGCTGATAGTAGACGCTCTTGTGAATTTGAGTTTTCCCCTGGAGACCTGGTCTGGGTCTCTACCCGTATTCTTGCAAATTTGTTCTTGCACCAATGGTTAGGATTTGATGTGCAGGGATCCAATCCGGAGTCAGGAGCACTCAGTAAGAATTCCGCTAGATCCGCACCATCAATTATATCTTTATTTAAAGTACAAAGTTAAAACATGATTCATGTTTTTAACTTTGTACTTTAAATAAAGATATAATTGATGGTGCGGATCTTGAGGAATTCTTACTGGGTCTCTACCCGTAACATCCTGTTACGTCAACCCTCAGCTAAGATGGGGCCCAAGTTTATCGGACATTGGTTTATCGGGTGGTTTGTGGTTTATCGGGTGAAATTGCCTCAAACCATTAAAGAGGTTAATTCCTTCCATTTTTCACTGTTAAAACCTGCTGCCAACATATTGTCATCTGCAGATCCACCACCTCCTATTGAGGTGGATGGAGAACCTGAATATGAAATAGAGAAAATCCTTGATTCTAGAAAAATCTGTAATTCTTTACAGTATTTGGTTGACTGGAAGGGTTATGGACCTGAGGAGAGATGTTGGGTTCCTGCCCGTCAGGTCCATGCTGATCAATTGACTCAGGAATTTCATCGTGACCGTCCTGATAGACCTGGTGGAGAGTGTTCGGAGACCACTCCTCAGGGGAAGGAGGGGTAATGTAACAATCTTACCTTCTCATGGCGGGTCCCACAACGTCTTCCGCAGCGTCTACGGCGGGACTCGCTCGTGTGGGGGGTCTTCCACGCCGTCTTCCTCGGACGGCATACCCGGTACCTCTTTGGCGGTGAATTAGTGCGCGCGCGTGCGCAGTTCGGCCAGGCGCACACGCGTGAGTCAGAGCAGCCTTTACAGGCTGAGGAGGCATGTCTGAAGGCAGACTCGTCCTCCTGAGGGTTGGCTGACTCATCCTGTCTGGAATATTAGGCCAAGTGAGTCAGTTGCTCACTGGCCTTGATACTAATCAGTACGCTGGTTCCTGGCCTAGCTAGCTAGCTAATCTGAGATACATTAATATATTGTGTAGACACACAATATATATGCACTCTAGTCAGTCAGTATTGTTCTTGTGAATTATACCTGGTAATTTATTTGTAATATTCTAGCAATATTATCGAAGTAACATCTACTGTATATTTATCTGTGTAGACTTTTGCCTGCCTCTTGACCTCGCTCTAGTCCGATCCTTCTGTACCGCTGCCATCTGATACACATGTTTGACTCGGCCTGTCCCTGGCTCCGTTATTGCCTGATCCTTACAATACGACTGACATTTGACATATGTGTATGACTCTGCTTGTTTATTGACTACGATTTTAATCAACTACTCTGTACCTCGATATCTCTGACTCTGTGTGTGTCTACGGCCTGGTCCTCCTGACTACTCTTATGTACTAATTGTGTGTTATATTGTACGTTACCGCATCACGTATCAGCGTGACAGTTTTAGAAGAAAACTAAGAAAGTGTGTTCTACACCTTCAACTTTTTTTCTCCAGATCTTTCTTCTGAGGTCAGAGTAACTTTTTGTAACGATCTGTTGCAGTTTATCCACCCACAACGCAATTAAACCCTCCACTCAGCGACTCTCTGTCATTGTATCTTTACTGGAACATTCTGTGTAGGTCTGAAAGGAGATGTTGCATTATGAGCAGATTGCTCTAGATGTAGTAATGGCCTCAGTTGGCTGCGGTGACGGTCTTTGTGTGTTCAAGGGAAGTAAAGTCTTTTACATTTTCATAGAATGAAATAAGGGGAATCAGCAGAAACCCGGCACAATGTTTGTCCATCGATGTTTACCCCGCCAGAGATTTGAAACACAATTAGCCAGTATGAGGCCTTAGATGTTTGCGCGGCTTTGTGGACGCCGGTAATTTATGTCACATGGTGATGTCGATCATGAATCAATAAATAATGTCTTCCAATTTAAGGATACTCTACTGCAGTTCTGTTTTACAGACGTTGAAAAGGAAAGCCGTTATTTCGGCACGTGCTGGAGACGTAAATGGGAACATCACCAGGTGTCATTGCGTTGGCTATTCAATACAAATAACCTTTGCATTTTATAGTTGTTCCTTCAATGGGTAATTCCACTTTCAATATGAAATTGCTGTAACCATAGATTTGGGCCGTGCAAGTCTTTTGTCATTTGGGCCGGTTTTACATTTATTTTTGCATTGCAGTCAGGATGTGATGCTTCTGCCGTACTCACCGCAATGCAAAAAATTACAAGCATATGGCAAAATGCGCTAACAGAGTCATAGGCATAGCGCCGCTACCCACTCAGTGACGTACTGCCTGTTGGGCAGAAAGTACATCCCAAGTATTCCTGTTGGTCCCCGTATTTGTGTCCCAACGCACCGCAATCCCCCTCGGTGAAAAGTCTGCATCGTCTATTGACTCCAATGACTTCCGTCTTCACTGCACCGCCACGGAAGTCATACAGTAATGCGCCACTGACAGGGACGGATCTAGGGGGGGGCAAGCGGGTCTCTTGCCCCAGGCGCAGTTTGTTGAATTCTTAAAAAGGCGGCAAAATTTGGATGGGGAATGGGAGTTTAGGCGCCAAAACCTGACCTTGCCCCAGGCGCAACTTGGGGCAACTTGGTCTAGATCCGTCCCTGGCCACTGAAATTCTGGCACAACACGGTACGTGTGCTAGGCCCCATTGCCTTGCATTGCTGTTGCGTCACCCTGGGTTAAAACAGGGTAATGCAACGCACACTTGCTATGCAAGTGTAAAAGGGGCCTCAGTGTTGTTATAAATCAGCCTCTTCTTTCAATTTGCAGTAAAATAAGAATTTCCAAAGCTTAGTCAGTGATCACATGTGCAGGATTGTAAACCAGTGGGGTAACAGCCCCCGCAAACAAGGGGATCTTCCATTGCCAGGCCTCCCTTCTGTGTTCCCCGGGCTGTATCAGACGCAGAGATCAGGGCAGCAGCAGTGATGACCGGGGATTATCTCTTCCACCGTTGGGTCTCTGCAGGCTCCCACTGCAGCAACTAGGTTAGGGGTAGGGAACCTATGGCTCGGGAACCAGATGTGGCTCTTTTGATGGCTGCATCTGGCTTACAGACTAAACAGTAGGGGATGATTCCAGCTTACAGACAAATCAGTAGGGGGGCTGCCGAGCCGGAGGGGTAGCGGGTAGGACGGGGGTATTGGGCTTAGCGGTGGGGAGGGGGGTCGGACCCCCCCGTCCCTCGCCTGGGTCCCCCGATCTGCACTCCCCTCCAGCTGTAATAGGAAGCTGCCGATGCCCAATAGTAAGAGGCATTGGCGGGGAGGACTCACCTTATCCACGTTCCAGTGTGCGCTCCACTGACTTCACTTCCTGCATCGCCGCCCACTGTAATGTAAGTGGACGGCGATGCAGGAAGTGACGTCAGTGGAGCGCACACTGGAACGCGGATAAGGTGAGTCCTCCCCGCCCGTGCCTCTTACCATTGAGCATCGGCTGCTTCCTATTACAGCTGGAGGGGAGCGCTGATCGGGGGACCCAGGCGAGGGAGGGGGGGTCCGACCCCCCTCCCCACCGCTAGGCCCAATACCCCCGTCCTGCCCGCTACCCCTCCGGCTCGGCGGCCGCCCCCCCCACACCCACGGACGGGCGGGTGCCGCCCCTAGAAGTTTGCCGCCTGAGGCAAACGTTTCACCCCGCCTCATGAGCGGGCCGGCCCTGAGCGCAGCTTAGTGTGGCAGCGCAAGTAACGTTTTCAAAGTAGACACACTACTGCTGTATGTAGCATGCACTACTAACTTACTCATACTCCCCCAAAACTAAAAACTAACTGTCCTACTCTGGACCCTGTCAGGACCAGTGACTTTATAGGACGAGATCCACGCACTTTGATTGGCCTAATAGGCTGCCTGTCACTTGACAACATATTGGGCCGAAGTGTGGGGAGGTCGTTCTAGAAAGTGAATCAACCCCCAAGTCACCTAGCTAATTGTACAAGCTGTTAGTGGGTTTTTCTACTGTCTGGCTCTCGGGGAAATTGCTGATGTTGCTGAAACCCAAGAGAAGCTGAAGATGTGTCTGACACTTCTGCTGCCCGGGGGATCAACTGTATACACAGCACCATGTCAACAGGGACGTGAGCCCTCTGCTCCATACGTGCACTGTCCCCGTTTGAAACAGATTGTATGGATCCCAGGGAAACACATTTTAAAATATGTGGTGTTTATGTCTCTCTCAGCCAAAAAGGTTCCTGACCCCTGCACTAGGTGATACTGTCCTCTCTGGTCTCTGCCCTCCTCTTGGTCTTCCGCATGGTGTGTGTGACATGCAGAGGAGAGGAGCTCAGCGAGGAAGGTAGAAGCCAAAGGACACCTAGGCTCATATGCAATTCACCTTTTCCTAGGAGATAATTTTTAATCATCTGTTTACAACAACTTTTTAGCACCTTGCTCGCTTGTGGTTTGAAAGACTAAACACTCCCCTGGTGATGTCTAACCTTAAACTCCCCCCCCAAGGTGTGCACCTAACCTTAATGCCCCACCCCCCCTGGTAGGTGCCTAAACTGCACATCTCTTTCCCCTGGTGGATGCCTAACCTTAACCGCCCCTTCCCCTGGTGGATGCTTAACCTCAACTCCCCTCGTTGGGCAACTAAGCTAACACCCCTCTCAACTACCCTTAACCCCCCTCCTACAGGCAACTAACTGGAACCTACCCCCATGGGTAACTAGCCCTTAACGCCGGTACGCATCCTATTTATAAGGACGACCACTATAATAGCAGGGACTGGGGCCAACCGCTATGCGAACTGCTTTGCATCCGCTATTTGTAGCCGTAGTTTTCATAGCGGGCGGCTGAAAGAGGCTCCTGATTAGTTCCTGTAAAAGTGGTTTATATAACATGAAGGAGCTTTAGCACAGGTCAGGACTACAATTTGTGCCGGGACTCTTGGTTTAAACTGATTCGTACTATCAAAATGTTCTTGTAGAAAGACATGCAGGTGCTCCGGCAATAGCGTATTATCGTACTGATTGGTTTCTGGCCTAGATGGGTTTCTTCATTCGGTGTTATGCAGTCCTCAGAGCGGACAACTGTCATGATGAAAAATGCTGAATACGAACCCCCACTCATCATCCGAATACCTTGCCTGACGGTCTATCAGTCATAGATCGACGATCTGTCAGGTGACACGGACCCTCATCTTCCATCACCGAGAGGAATGTCCAGTCCCACCTCCGCTGTCATTCCTCTCACAGACCTATAGCTGGATTCATCATACCGAGAAAACACTTGGGTATGACAATATAGATAGTGGAAAGGTAGCCATACACTATGGACAGAGCAGCTGAGGGACCTCAGTACGAGGTGTGAGCTTTATATTGGGCCCAGTGGCGTAGCTAAAGAGCTGTGGGCCCCGATGTAGGTTTTACAATGGGGCCCCCCAAGCACTCTATACATAACAATTGATACGGCGCACCAAAACCTGCCAATGGCAACTACAGTGTCAGTGCCAGAGGTGCAAGAAGGGGATGGGGAACAGCTTATTAATGATTACTACTATTCAAAGTATTTATAGAAGTGATTATTATGAGCACAGGACCAATAGAAAGCTAATAGTGTACTTGAGGGAGGGCCCTTCGGGACCCCTCTGGCCCAACGGCCCCCATGCCGTTGCTACCTCTGCACCCCCTATTGCTACGCCCCTGATTGGGCCTCAGTGAGCTAAACTATATGAACTATTAACCTTTTTTAATCTATCCCCTGCATTTAGAAGCTCTTCTCTACCAGGCAAGAACTTGCCTTCTTATTGGAGGTGGGGAGCTCTGGGAAATCTGTGACATCTAGGAAGCAGGGGAGGTCCTGACCAAAGCAGATGAGGACTGGTGGTGATGACCGCAGGAGGAGAGTAGAATGTTCTCTAAACCTGCAAGATTGTTTCAAACGCCACACCAGGATCTCTACATTAAACATCAGCGTTGGCTTCAAAATGTTGGCAGCTTGGTTATGTTACTTTCAAAATACATTTTATTGGTGTCACACTGGGCACATTTAAACCAGAAATGATCACACTGAGTTGGAATTAGACACGAATATTTGACAAAGCTCATAACCGGCTGCTCCCCTCCCTCCTCTTCTCTAGAATTTCGACAATATGAATCTGATACTCTATTACTATTGCTTATTAAATTACAGAGAGTGCAGAGACGGGAACGGTGTCCTTGATGCCGAATGTGCTCCTTAACACGAAGAAAAGTGGCTTAACATTCTTCTGTTTGACTTCAAGCTAATCGATGTGAATTCAATAATGCAGGGAGCGAAACACCCATACCTGTACCGTGTCTCCTGCAAGCGCTCTGGGTGAAGGATGAGTCCCGACTACGGGAGTCATCCTCACTTCTTCTCACTTTCATAACCGTGGCGAAGGATGGCTTTAAAAATGAAAGCGACAGTAATGGGTCTGTCCTAAACAACAAAACATTTGTAAAGCACTTTTCTCCCAAAGGACCCAAAGCACATAAACTTGTCTCTCAGTACATAGTTGTGGTTTGGGATGTGTTACGGGGGAAAAGTTATGTGTTTGTAAATGCCAGACTGAACACTTTTGATTTAAAGAGAAACTGTAACGCACTATGATACCCATTCCCTCTATACCTTCTTTCCTTTCTTCCTTGCTTATCTCTCTCACCTGTCCTCCATTTTCTTCTTTCATGATCTTTCCCGTGCCTTTTGACTCTATTTTGACTTTCCATCTCTCTACTCTCACCTTCCTTCTCGCCCCAACATCTCTCATTCTCTCCTTCATTTTATCCTTTGTTGCTTCTTTCCCCATCTCTCTTTCCACCGACTCCTTCCTTGGGTCTTTTTGCTCTCTCTTCCTGCCATTTGCCTTGCCTAGAAGACCATCCTACGCTTCTGACTGAATGAGTTAATGGGATTGAGCGCGATCTTCCCAGGCGAGAGGTGAGGAGGAAATGATCTTCTCCATAAGCATATTCTGCTGCTAATCGTATGACTTCCTCACGGTATATCCAATCCATTAGAGGAATCAATAGTTTCCTATTTTACCTTTGCGTGCCGATAGCCAGGAAGACACGGAGTGTAATGGACCTGTCATTGTATTCCAGGAAAAATGATCTGTCCATCTACGAGAAGGAGGCCCAGGATGCTGGCGGTGAAATTACAGCACAGAGCTTCTTTACAAAGGTCAAAATCTATACAGTATCATATTATTAAGGGGGCTTCGCTGAAAGATTTGTTCACGTTGTGCTTCAATTTGGGAATTTTTGTCTTTGAATTGTGTTATATGTTGGCTTATGGTTTTTTTTCCCTAAGCAAACAGATCCCATTCCCATGGCTGAAAATACAGGAACACTGCACCCACATGGGCCAGAAGAACTTTCAATTAGAAACCTATAGGCAGAGCCGGATCATCCACAAGGCAAACCTAGGCAGTTGCCTAGGGCCTGGAGAGATTCTAGGGGCCTGGTGGATGCTAGCCCCACCAAATCTTACTAAAAAAGCAGGGTGATCATTAGCGGTGGGCAAAAAGTGCTATCTTGCGCAAAAGGTGCACTAATGTAGTAATTATCCGTACTACACAACCAATTCAGTGTCTATTTAAGGGCTCTGCCTCTGACACAGGTGACTGACCAGGCTTTGAATTTTGGCTCTTTCTGCTCAATAAGCCAGCACCTCACTAAGGAGCCCTTGGTCAAGACTCCCAAACGCTGCTATTGCCCATTGAGCGTGCCCTAGTGGCTGCAGCTCAAGCGCTTTGGGTCCGCCAGGAGAAATGTGCAATATACTGTAAATGTTGTTTGTCTTTTCTTGCTTTGATTCTTGGCTGTCACATCACCGGATGTCACACTGCCACCATGTTTGTTTTATTCTGTTGTGACACCTTGATTGTTTTATTCTACTGTGATAAAAGTGATTTGCCAAATGTCAGGGGCAGCTTCAGTGGGAGAAGTCCACCAAAGGCTTCATCTTGCTGCGGCTGTCTCCTTACAGTGGGACGAGTTTAGCTGGAAGAGGTGCACAGAGATTAATAGAGGTCGGTCTGTGATGGTAATAGCAGATAACTCTCCATAATGACTCCAATAACAGCTCTACACTGCGGCACAGAGGTGCAAGGTCACCCAGGAGGACACAGGCGGCAAGGCCACAGCTAATTCAGCATTTGTGTAACCGGCAGCGCCAGCGAGACCTTCACCTTCTCTTATGCAATGACACAGATTGTGTTTATGTTCAAGAGCAAGCACTGGAAATAGCAGTAACAGAACTAGCAGGAGATGTTTTGCGAAAAATCCTTAAAGGGGCACTATGGCGAAAAATTGTAAAATTTAAAATATGTGCAAACAGACAAATAAGAAGTACATTTTTTCCAGAGTAAAATGAGCCATAAATTACTTTTCTCCTATGATGCTGGCACTTACAGTAGGTAGTAGAAATCTGACAGAAGCGACAGGTTTTGGACTAGCCCATCGTTTTATAGGGGATTCTCATGGATTTATTTATTTTCAAAAGCACTTAGTGAACGGCAGTTCCTCTGTCCACTGGCCAAATAACTGCAGCGAGCAGGGAAGCTGGCCAGCACCATTGTTTAAATCATTTTTAGGGAATATCTTTATAAAGAATAAAAGCCTTGCTGAGAATCCCCTATAAAGAGATGGACTAGTCCAAAACCTGTCACTTTTGTCAGATTTCTACTACCTACTGTAAGTGACAGCAACATAGGAGAAAAGTAAATTATGGCTCATGTACTTATTTGTTTATGTTGTTTGCACATATTTTAAATTTTACAATTTTTCGCCATAGTGCCCCTTTAAAACATTACACAATTTAACCACTTTACTCCACAGGCTGTTTTACCTTTCCTATCAACAACAATTTTCACCTGGCAGCGCTCCTCTCATTCATTTGGCCACAACTTTAACACTGCTTTTAACACCTAAATGATCTATATCTTGTTTTGTTTTTTCACCACAAATTAGGCTTTTGGGGGGGTGATATTTCTTTTCAGTAATTGCTTTATTTTCTATGCATTTTAAAGGGAAAAATAAGGGGGGAAAATGGAAAAAAGTACACTTATTCTCAAATTTCACCCCCTGTAGTTTTAAAATAAACAATGCTATTAAAGATAAAACCCTCACATTTTATTTGCCCATTTGTCCCAGCTATCACAACATTTAAATTATGTTCCGAGTACAATGTATGGTGACAATGTATTATTTGGAAATGGTGTTTTTTTTCTGGTGTGTTTTTGTACCCTAGTAATAATTACAGGCCCTTATTTGCAAAAATATCAGTAATATACCCTCATGACATACATATTAAAAAAAATCCCTAAGTAACTATTTTATGTATTTTTTTAAATGTTGTCTCTTTATTTTATTAATTTTATTTTAAATATTTTACTTTGGTAACTATGGGGGGGGGGGGGGCATTGTTATTAAAACAAAGTTTTTTGAGGTACAGATAAGGATACAAACAAGCACAGGCAACAACAACAAAAAATACGTGCAAAACTAGTACATGTGCTAAAACAGCAGTAATAAAGATAAGTTATCTATTGGAACAACATAATCAAAGGATATGGAGTGAAACACATCATGTATCTGAACAAACATAACAAGATAAAGACGGGTTAATTTATTTCTACTTAACTTTGTAACCTTAATATGTGTATTTTGTATGCATTTTTTTCTTTAACTGCTAGATGCCACTACATATTTTATTCTTTGTGCTCTAAAGAGAGCCCAGAGCACACAGGCAGCGTTTGATACAGGAATGATCATTGGCTTCTTCTTGAAGCCATGATCCTTCCTTTACAGGCACTTTAAATGGCTCAGGGAACATATGTTCCCGTTCACCAGTCACAGATCTTCAAGTCCTGATGGGCTGAGCAACACATTAAAACATCCTGTTTGCAGCTAAGAGGGGCAAACTGGGCGTTTTACTGCATTCCGTTTGCAAGAACTGGTTAAAGAAAACACAAGTCATTAAAAGAAAATAAAAAAGTAAATACTTACTTAAGGAGAGGGAAGCCTCTGGATCCTCCAGAGACTTCCCACGCTGTCCTCAGATTCTACATCGTTGCCCAGCCGGGACCCTTCTTAACATCGGGGCTGCACTGCTCTTCTCGCACTGCGCAGGAGCAGTACGGTCGCGCTTGTGCTTGAAGATGAATGCGGTCCCGATCATATTACAAGACTTTGACGGTAAACTTTGGATGGTCCGAGCTTGGCAAGGGATGGGGGGGGGGGGGGGGGGCTGAGGGTGCCATGGGAAGCCTCTGTAGGATCCGGAGGCTTCTCTCTTTTTAGGTATGTGATTTTATTTTTTACCAGAGCTTCGGCTCAGGTACACTTTAAAAAAGTAGTTTGCATGGCCTACACATGCTGATATATTTATGCTAAACGATGTTGGAGCTGGAGCATGCTCCTAATGAGACAACAGATGGTCTACTGGGTATCTACTACCAAATCTGGACCAGGGCATCAGTGAGCTCCTGGACAGTCTGAGGCACAAACTTGTGGCTTCGGATAGGCCAAAACTTAATGTTGTAAAGTGTTTGGTCGGGAAGGGTCCAATGGGGTCTAGTCCATGGTTTCAATTTCTTCATCCTCCAGGAACTGCCTGCATACTCTTTCCACATAAGGTCAGGCATTGTCTACACCAGGAGAAACCCAGAGCCCACTGTACAAGCGTAGGGTCTGACAATGAATCCAAGTTGAGGTGTCATTGTCTAGCCTGTAGAGTTCTGTGTGATGGTCTGGGGAGGCAATTCCCTCCATGGATATGCCTCCCCAAACCATCACTGACCCACCACCAAACTGACCATGCTGAATGATGTTACTTCCTGTTACATCCTGCAGCATAATGTCCTTCATGGCTTCTCTGATCCTTGCCTGACACATGGATTCAGGGTGAACCTGCTGTCATCTGTGAAAAACATAGGGTTCCATTGGTGGACCAGACAATTCTGGACCTGTCCAGCTCACCTACAGTAACTTCCTGTCTCCTGGAATCTCCTCCATGCCCTTATGTGCTGGGAGACACAATAAACCTTCAGGCAATGGCTCGTATTCATGTGTCATCCTGGAGGAGTTGCACTACCTACCTCTGTTGTTTCTGGTTTCAGTAGCTGTATACTTTTCTCTACTACATTATTCTATTGTGCTGCCATCATTATGATCATCATAATTGAGCTGTATTGCACTCTATAATATGTCTAGTGCTCTTTCAATTCTACACGGGGTAGCAATACTCTTCCATCTTCTGCCCTTTGCTTTTCGCCTTTGGAATATAAGGGTTAGAGATTAAAAACTCTTTGTGTTTATTCCTATGGGGTCCTTTTTGTCCTCCTCCCTGGTACTTTATGGTAGATATGTGGGTCCAACAGTTTTTGTTCATTTTGGATCTTGGGCAACATACTCTACCTTTCTTTTCCTTCTCATTCCATCTCTTCTCTTCTAGGTGGCGTTTTTATTGTTCTCTGTGGTAGCTTCTCTATTCCATTGGAAAACCTGGATTTTGAAATATGTGTCTTTTGTGTGTTTTATTTTCTAGAATTATCTTTGTATATATGGTGGCCTGATGAAGGGTTTCAAAGAAAACCCGAATCGAACGTGTGTCGTTGCCTATACCTAAACTCAGTGTTAAGCCCATTGTATTTATTGTGCTTTATGTCAAGCCAGACCATACCACTTTTTGGTTTTATGAAAAGCTTCCTTTTTGTCTAACGCTCATGAGGACCATGTTGTACACAAAGGAAAAAAACTTTTTTTTAATATTTTTTATTGTGGCAGTGAAGTTTTTCATTACGATTTTGCACTGCAAGATTGTGTCTAAGTATCTTCCTTAAAGGAGTCATCAGGCAAAGTATAGTAAAATGAGTGGTACTTACCGGGGGCTTCCTCCAGCTCCAAGCTCCCAGAATGTCCCTCGCTGCAGCTCTGCACGAAGCCCCCGGTAAGTACCACTCATTTTACTATACTTTGCCTGATGACTCCTTTAAAGGACAATAGTTCTCTCTACTTAAATAATTGCTGCTTGTTCCCAGCGGCATAAGTGAAGGGGAACTAGTTTCTCCAAGCCAATCCCAGTGCCTGGAATGAATGGACATGGCCCCTGATCATGACCCTGATCAGGGGCCATGTCCATTCATAATAGGTGAAAGTAAAAGGAAGTAAAGAAACAAAAAAAAAAATTGAATACTTCCTGGTAACGGATAGTGTTTGTAGTGTCAACTAGTGGCAAAAAAAGTAAACGCGCAGTCAAGGTATATTTTAATAAAAAAATAATAAAGTCCTTCTAATGGACTTGGACCAATGACCAACTCTACATAAAACAAAATCTGCTGAGCAAAGAATCCTGGAAGAGCCATTATTTGTACAATCCTTGTAAATTCTGACAGATTTCTTTTTATTATTCCAGTTATTTAGCTGAACCCTTGTGTCTGCTCCGGCTTTCACCTTCGACACGGGGGAATTAAGAGATATTGATTTCCAGTTCCGAGAATGTGAAGGTCACACTTGGGTTAATGAAGGGAGAACTTCATTAATCTGTGGCCAGAAGTAAAACATCATGATTGTTGGCCGGATTGTTGGCTTTTTACTGAACAACATACAAACACTTTGGCAAAACCAATATCGTTTGCACTCACGGAGAATAGCCACTGAGGTCAAATGTGGGCCATGAAATGGAGAGTTAGCAGGAGTGTCAAACCTCCTCCAGGTCTGTAAATTTACCAGGGATGGGCTTTTTCGAGTAGTAGCCTACTTGAATTCAGAATTCAAATGAAGTCTAATGACTTCCCGTGTGACCGTGGGATGGGGGGGGGTTAACTTACCCAGAAGTCTTCAGCGCCATCTGCGTTCCATTACCCCTCATAGGCATAATGAAAGCCGCGTTCCACCACTCACTTCCGCGCTCCCTCCTTCCGGCTTGAGAGAGGAAGCGTGGTAGTGAGTCATGCAACGCGTCCCGAAGACTTCTGGGTGAGTTAACCCCCCATGTCATTAGACTTCATTTGAATTTCGAATTCGAGTAGTTTACCACTCGAAAGCCCATCCTTGAAATTAACATCAGCAGGTCTCCCTCAAAAAGGGCAACCCTTCCTGTGCTCCCCTGGATGTCTCCTCACCAATTTTACCTCCTCCATGTAGTATGAGGGCCAACAAATTTTGAATACTGTGAACAGATTGTGTAGTTGAGAAAGAAGAAGAGAGGGAAAAATAATCGAGAGCCCACTATAGTGTAGTACAGGGCAGTTACTAGGCTAAAACGCACCCAGGGCGAGGGTGTAAAAATTGCGAACACCCCCCCCCCCGTGGAGCTCAGTATAGGTCCCTCCAGTATAGGTAGCCAGGGATAGGTACCCCAGTATAGGTAGCCAGCTATAGGTGCCCCAGTATAGTTGCCTGCAGTATAGGTTAGCCAGGTAGGTGCCTTCAGTATAGGTAGCCAGTATAGTTGCCCCAGCACAGGTTAGATAGGTAGGTGCCCCTGGTATAGGTTAGTTAGGTAGGTGCCTCCAATATAGGTAGCCAGTATAGTTGCCACCAGTATAGGCTAGCTAGGTAGGTAGGTGCCCCCAATACAGGTTAGATAAGTAGGTGCCCCCAGTATAGGTTAGATAGGTAGGTGCCCCCAGTATAGATAAGATAGGTAGCTGTCCCCCAGTATAGGTTAGATTAGGTAGGTGCCTCCAGTATAGGTTAGATTAGGTAGGTGCCCCCCAGTATACGTTAGATTAGGTAGGTGCCCCCAGTATAGGTTAGATTAGGGAGGTGCCCCCCAGTATAGGTTAGATTAGGTAGGTGCCCTCCAGTATAGGATAGATAGGTAGCTTCCCCCCAGTATAGGTTAAATAGGTAGCTGCCCCCCAATAAAGGTTAGATTAGGTAGGTTCCCCTCAGTATAGGTTAGATAGGTAGCTGTCCCCCAGTATAGGTGAGGTGGGTAGGTAGGTGCCCCCCCCCATAATAGAGGGGGGAGTCAGCTGCGGGGAGGGCAGCCTGACCTCTGCTCTGCATAGAAGTTGATACACATGCTGCTTCCTGCTAAACAGGAAGCAGCGTGTGTATACCGGCTATGCAGAGCAAGAATCCAGCTGCAAGTGAGCGGCGATTGGAACGCAGGGAGGTGAGTTGTATACATTGCTTCCTGCTGCAATCACTCTGCATCTGAGGGGGGACTACGTAGGGCAGCCTGGGGAGAGGAAGGGAGGGAGAGGTCGGGCTGCCCTCCCCGCGGCTGCGGCTCCCCCCTCCATTACAGCGCCCCCCCCCCCCTCCCTCAGTGCTCAGGGCGGCCGCATGGGCCTGGTGTAGTAAGTTAGGTATTGAATAAACTAGAGTGACCGTATTTTTGTGGGTCCAACCTGGGACGGGGAGGGGGGCGTGGGGAGGACTGAGGAGCGTGTAGCGACGAAGACTGAAAAATGGGCGTGGCCATGACATTGTATGGGCGGAGCTAACGTAATGATGTAACAGCGAGGCATAAGAAAGCAGTGTTTACACCATGATGTGGACAAACGAGACTTTGCATCATGGGTGTGCAGGAACTGTGTGATGCTAATAGTATACCGTAACCACAAAACAGCAAACATAGCCATCTATGACCATTAAATAATAAATGCAGTAAAAGTTACCCCGGACACCAGAAAATAAACGCAATAGGCAACATGTCAGCACAAAATAACCGCAATGCGGGCAACATGTCAGTACAAAATAAACGCAATGCGGGCAAACATGTCAGTACAAAATAACCGCAATGCGGGCAACATGTCAGTACAAAATAAACGCAATGCGGGCAACATGTCAGTACAAAATAAACGCAATGCGGGCAAACATTTCAGTACAAAATAAACGCAATGCGGCCAACATGTCAGTACAAAATAAACGCAATGCGGGCAAACATTTCACCAGAAAAGAAACGCAATGCGGGCAAACATTTCACCAGAAAATAAACGCAATGCGGGCAAACATTTCACCAGAAAAGAAACGCTCTGCGGGCAAACATTTCACCAGAAAAGAAACGCACTGCAGGCAAACATTTCACCAGACAAGAAACGCACTGCGGGCAAACATTTCACCAGAAAAGAAACGCACTGCGGGCAAACATTTCACCAGAAGATAAACGCAATACAGGCAAACATTTCACCAGAAAAGAAACGCAATGCGGGCAAACATTTCACCAGAAAAGAAACGCACTGCGGGCAAACATTTCACCAGACAAGAAACGCACTGCGGGCAAACATTTCACCAGACAAGAAACGCACTGCGGGCAAACATTTCACCAGACAAGAAACGCACTGCGGGCAAACATTTCACCAGACAAGAAACGCACTGCGGGCAAACATTTCACCAGACAAGAAACACACTGCGGGCAAACATTTCACCAGAAATGAAACGCAATGCGGGCAAACGTTTCACCAGAAATGAAACGCAATGCGGGCAAACATTTCACCAGGAATGAAACGCAATGCGGGCAAACATTTCACCAGAAATGAAACGCAATGCGGGCAAACATTTCACCAAGAATGAAACATAATGTGGGCAAACATTTCACCACAAATGAAACGCAATGCGGGCAAAGTACACCTGGAAAAAAACCATTTACTCACCTGGCAGAAGTCTTCCTCTGGCGCGCTGCTCCGTCCCGGGACCGTCTTGTTCCTCCTGCTCTCTCTGGTCTCCCACGCTGACAGGGCTACGGCAAGATGGCACCCGAAGCCCAGTACTGGAGACACAAATAGGTCTCCAGTACAGGGCTTCGGCCATCTTGCCGTAGCCCTGCTCGCCTGCCGGTGTCGGAACAGACACCGGAAGAGGAGGCTGGAGCGGGGCTGCAGGAAATGAACTGGCACGGCGTCTATAGACGCCGCTGCCAGTTCATGAAGAGAGAGTGGCCAGAGTCCCGAGGCCGGGACGTCCCGCTGCTGAAAGCGGGGCGTTTCCCGGGACCTCATGCTGCCTGGGACAGCGGACCCCGAATCCGGGACGCGTCCCGGGCAATCCGGGACATCTGGTCACTCTAAATAAACAATAGGTATACATTACTAACAGTCCCAGATATACACAAAGTTGTACAGAGGTGCCAGTAAGATAAAAGTCACTAAAAAGTTAAAATATTCAGGCTGCGGTGGTGCACCAGCCAACCCTAAACAGACACATGTACTGTCGATTTAAAGCAGCAACAATTTATTCATATACCCCTCAGAAAAGTTGCAACGCGTTTCGCAGGCAAAGTCCCGCTTCTTCAGGCAATAACTAACAGTTTACAACACTTTTGTAAATATTTACTTTTTTAGGCCCAGATATACATCACAGGAGCCTACAGGCACAGATATTCTGGCAACCTAGACTTCACCCACCATGACCACAAACCCAATGCCGAACTGCACTGCAAACATGTTGACTGGCCCTGTTGACACCTCTCCAGTCTCCACTACTTACTGCCCGATGTAGGTAGCCAAAGGTGTCCCTTAATACTAAGTGTACCTCTGTCTGGCTACCTAATACCAAGTAGCTACAGGTGCCCCCAGGTATTAGGTAGCTAGAGGTGCCCCTGACTGAAGGGAGATCTTGTCAGTGGAATGCAGAGAGCAGGGTAAGTAATTGCTCATTTATGCTGCACTTGGGACTCTGCATAGGGAAGTAGAGAGGTGCTCGAGGAGGGGAGTGAGCTGCCTTTCCATCACCAGGCGCCTGTAGGCACAAGCCTACAGTGCCTTATTACAAATTTAGCCCTGATTGTTACTCACAAAGGTGGGTTACCTTCTAGGTAAACACTATGGGCTTGATTCACAAAAGAGATGCTAACACTTAGCATGCCCGTGCAAAGCTGCTTTGCACGTGATATCTAGAGATGGCCTGAACGGTTTGCCGGCAAACGGTTCCCGGCGAACTTCCGTGGTTTGTGATCGCGGAGAACCGCAAACTTTTCCGGAAGTTCGGTTCGCCCCCATAGTGCATCATGAGGGTTAACCTTGATGTAAAGGGTTTACATCACAGTCAGCAGACACATTGTAGCCAATCAGGCTACACTCCCTCCTGGAGCCACTCCCCCCTCTTATAAAAGGCAGGCAGTGTCAGGCTTTGGACTCACTCGTATGCCTGCATTAACCTCCCTAGCGTTCTGGACGAGCTGAGCTCGTCCATAGACGCTAGAGGGCACCGCTCAGGCCCCGCTGGGCCGATTTTGATAATTTTTTTTTTCAAACACGCAGCTAGCACTTTGCCTAGCTGCGTGTTTGCCCCGATCGCCGCCGCTCGCCGCCGATCCGCCGCTACCCCAGGTGAAAGAGGGCCCCCCCCGCACTCCCCATGCACAGCCTGGCCAATCGCCGCCAGGCTGCGCTTTGGGGTGGATCGGGAGTCCCAGTGACGTCACCACGTCGATGACTCCATTCGTCGCCATGGCGACAGGGGAAGCCCTAAAGGAAATCCCGTTCAGAAGGGTGGGAGGGAGAGAGGAGGAAGGGGAGAATCATATAGCTAGCGCTAGGCTAGCTACATGAAAGGAAAAAAAAATCGGGCGGAAAAAACCCTCCCGCGGCCATGCGGCCGCGGGAATTGAAACGCCCTGCGGGTTAATTAGAGAAGGGAAAGCTGCTGCAGACTCTCATAGGGAAAGATTAGTTAGGCTCTCGTAGGCTTGTTAGCTTGCTCCTTGCAGATTCTTATTGCTAAAAAAGCACCCCACAACAGCTCTTTCGACAGCTAATCTTGTTCTTGTGATCTATTTTTTTTTTGTGTGTGTGTGTCCCACTGACACTTGTGTCGCATAGACAGCCTTGCCTTGGTAATTCCTACTGTGTGTGCCACTGCCAGGCCAAGCACATTCAGTGACTACCTGTGTGTGTGACAGGTGCACATTACCCATCACTGCATATACCTACCTGTTGTTCACTGTGCACCCACCTACCTACGTGAGCGCACGCAGTGTCACTGTGCCTGTCCGGTACCTGTCTGTGTGTGACAGGTGCACATTGTAATACCCATCACTGCACATACCTTCCTGTTGTGTTCAGTGCACCCACCTACCTACGTGAGCACATGCAGTGTGATATACCACTCTGTGCATACCTGTTGATTGCAACTGTGTGACTGCACATTGTATTAGTCAAGTCAGTGCATACCTTTCCCTTCATCCCCCCCAATATGGACAAAACAAAAGGCAGAGGCAGGCCACCTGGCAGGTCTGTTCAAGGTCGCGCTGTCGTGATTTTGTGCGGCCCTCGACCAAAGTACATTGTTCAGAAGAAGGCATGTGCCATCAACCCCCAATATTGTCAGGACGTAGTTGACTAACACAGAACACCTCATTTTTCTCAGCTTCCGCACAGAAGCGTGACATATCTTCCTCCTCCTGCTCTGATTCTGGCACCCCACTTAACACTCAGTCGGCCGCCACCACCAAAGTGCCATCACCCCAGGGCTCAGCAGTGTGGAAATTTTTTTGTGTGTCTGCCTCAGATGAGAGCAATGCCATCTGTACTCTCTGCCACCGAAAATTGAGCCATGGAAAGACCAAGACCCGCGTAGGGACAACTACCTTACAAAGGCACAGGATTACAAAGCACAAACTGCAATAGGATGACCACCTGAGGAAAAGCAGCACACAAAAGCAAAGCCACACACCGCAGTGGAAGATACCAGGCCGTTTTTTTCTCAAAAAAGGCGATACCTAAACTGTACCGTGATGTTGAAAGGCAAGTGGTGACATCTCTGGCACACAGCATTGGGTCAACGGTCCATCTGACCACGGATCCCTGGTCTGCAAAGTACGCTCAGGCCTGCCCGAAGACTAAGTTAGTACCCACACACAGCATCTCTGCCTGCACGCTGTGTGACTGCCTGCCCCAAGACTAAGTCAGTCCCCACACACTACATCTCTGCCTGCACGCCGTGTGACTGCCTGGCCTGCCCCAAGACTAAGTCGCTCCACACATAGCATCTCTGCCTGCAGGCCAGTTGACTGCCTTCTCCGCCACCACCAACAGGGTCCAGGACTCCAGGTGGATTCCTGAATTTTTAAGGCCGCTGCTAGCAGCGACCGCTATAATAATTTTTCTGGTGCGTGTACATGCCTGCCTACTTTTTCTGGCTGCACTGCAGCTGCAACAATAAAACAAAAGGCATGTACATGTGTCAATTCCCCTTTGTGATCATTTCCTTGCTGCGGTGAAGGGGCTTGCGTATCACAATGAAGTAATGACTGCCAGCTATATGAGTGTGTCGGGGGGCACACCCACCACGATAATAAGGTCGTTGCTTCATTGTGGACAGACCAAATTTGATCAGCTGGTCAGTCACTGTTCTGTCATTGAGCTACATCAGCCCAGCGACCATATGGGCTGGAAAGCCACCATCACCTGCACTCTCGCCATGGTGCGCACCAGTCCAGCACGGCCATCACTACACAAACAGCTGTTTGCGCTGCGTTACACAGTGAGTTTGATGTGTCAGCGTGAAGCAGAACTCTAATTACACTCCCTGATTGATACACATGCAAGATGTTTTAAGGCACTTTAGGCCTGCAATTTAGCATTCAATGTGATTTCTGCCCTTAAAACGCTGCTTTGCGTCCAATCCAGATTTTCCCCCGGGACTTTTGGCGTCTATCCCACTCCGCCATGCCCCTCTCCATGTGTTAAACCCCTTGAAACATCTTTTCCATCACTTTTGTGGCCAGCATAAATGTTTCTAGATTTCAAAGTTCGTCTCCCCATTGAAGTCTATTGTGGTTCATGCAAGTTCGCGCGAACCGAACTTTCGTGAACCAAAAATCGGAGGTTCGGGTCATCTCTAGTGATATCATGCGTGTAAAGCTTTACGCGCGCAAACTAATGACTTTGCGTGAAGTCAATAGTTTGCGCGCGTAAAGTTCTGCACGCATTACATCACGTGCAAACCAGCTTAGCACGGGAGTGCTAAGCATACACTTTAATAGGTTAGCACGCGAAGCGCCGTAGTTTTCAAGTGCAAAGCGGACTTATTGCGCGTACGGCGTAATGCCATATGCGCATAAAAGTTAACGAGCGAGCGCTAAAACTTTGCACGTGCTCAAAATGGCTTGCACGCAAGTTTGCACGTGCAGAGCTTTTAGGCGTGATAACTCAGTTATCACTCTTTTGTGAATCAAGCCCTATATGTGGAGATGGGAAATTGACCTGTCCCCACTAAGGTTAAGAAGTCACTCTCTATAGAAGATGTGGCAACACCCCCTACACCAGGGTGGATAGCTCAAGTTTTTTTGAAACAGAGTTGCCAGTATAGGATAAGATATCTTAAAAACAGTTTAAAAAGGGAGGCAGTAGTGGACTTACCTCCTCATTGAAGATCATTTGATATGAAATTGTCAAATAAAAAGCAAATGGTTATAGATCCCTCCAAAAATGCTGCAACGCGTTTCATTGGTCTAAAGCCGGCTTCCTCGGGCAATTTAAAACAAGAAGTACCTAAAAGCCGTTGAGTCAGGGCAGGGTGTCTCTGTACACAGATTGTGTAGGTGAGCTCTCATACTGCATGGAAGTGGTAATAATGGGCAATCAAGATAGGATCTGTGCACACACCCTAATTCTGTGTTCTCTGTACTGCGTATAAAGCAGGGATTCACCATGAAACCTGTAAGAGGAGGAAAGGTTAAACACAGGCGGTTATATTTAAACTGAATCCATCCAGGCATTATTGGATTTTGCGGATTGTACTTATATGACGGATGGGTTTCAGTGCAATACTTCTCAATGACTTTTCTATATTAGTATTGATTTTTTTTCCAATATGAACTATTTTCATGCACCGTTAATGCAGTGAAATCCTATTCGGCATGAACCACTTAAGCAAAAAAAAAATGATATAATGATTTGTATGTGTAGTACAGCTAAGAAATAAAACATTAGGAACAGAGACATAAGTCTTATATTGTTTCCAATACAGGAAGAGTTAAGAAACTCCAGTTCTTATCTATGCAAAAGAGCCATTGAGCTCCAGGACTTTCAAAGTCGCAGAAAGCTCTGTCTTCTGAAGCTAGCTTGATATCTCAACTGTCAGTCATTGTATTTTCTTTTTCTCTCCAGACGACAGGTCAATAGTTCACTGGCCTGCTCTGTAAACTCATTTACAATGCTGAGTAGTGTATAAACTGCAAATATGAGAGAATGATGCAATGTTATAAAAAACACTATAAAAATATGAGAATATTTTCTTTGCTACTAATGTTCTGGTAAATATTTGTACTACACAACTGATTAATTATATCATATTTGTTTTTTCGCTTCAGTCTCTCTTAATATCGGCCTGTGTCCCGTCCAAATAAAGCAAACCATTATAAACTGCTCCAGGTCTTGCTTCAATCTTAAAGGGGAACTGAAGAAAGAGGTATACGGAGGCTGCCATATTTATTTCCTTTTAAACATTACCAGTTGCCCGGCAGGACTGCTGGTCTATTTGGCTGCAGTAGTGTCCTGAATAACACCAGAAGCAAGCATGCAGCTAATCTTGTCAGATCTGACAATAATGTCAAAAGCACCTGATCTGCTGCATGCTTGTTCAGGGTCTCTGGCTAAAAGTATTAGAGGCAGAGGATCAACAGGACTGCCAGGCAACTGGTATTGCTTAAAAGGAAATAAATATGGCAGCCTCCATATCCCTCTCGCTTCAGTTGTCCTTTAAAGGAAACCTAATCCAAAGCAAAAAAGAGTTTTACTTACCTTGGGCTTCTTCCAGCCCCCTGCAGCCTCCCTGTGCCCGCGCCATCCAGGAATGATCTTCTGGTCCTCCGCAGCGGCTAAATTTCGCTTTCCCCAAGCTGGCCAGTTGATGGCCACTGCACCTGTGCGGCTCTGGCCACGCGTTACCCTTTCACGCTCTCGCAGCCGGGAGCATCCTGCGCACGCGCAGTATGCAGAGATCTCGAGTCTGCGAGAGCGTGAATGAGGACGTGTGGCCAGGGCCGCACAGGCGCAATAGCCATCAACTGGCCAGCCGGGGGAAAGCGAAACTTAGCCGCTGCGGAGGACCAGAGGTTCGTACCTGCACAGGGCGGCTGCAGGGGGCTAGTAGAGGCCCCAGGTAATTGAAACTCTTTTTTTTTTTTACTTTGGTTTAGGTTAACTTTAAAGAGACACTGTAACAAAAAAAAAAAAAAAAACAGCCCCAGGGGGTACTTACCTCAGGAGGGGGAGGCCTCTGGATCCTAATGAGCCTCCCCCACCATCCTCTTCACCCTCCAGGATACAGCGCTGGCAGCCCCCAAAATCCAGGCGCAGTACCACCTGCAATGTTCACCTTTCCGGCTCCTGCGCAGCTGCAGTAGCAGTTTTCTGATGGGTTTCGTTGGAAATAGCCAAACCCAAGCCGGACACGGTCCGACTTAGCTATTCCCATCGGAAAGCCGAAACTGCGCCTGCCCTAGAGCTGAAGGTAAATATTTACATCGCCACTGTTCAGTGCTGGAACCTAGAGGGTGAAGAGGACAAGCGGAAGCCTCACTGGGATCCAGAAGTAAGTATCCCCTGGGGCTGTTTTATTTTAAACAGATTCCCTGTAGGGTGCCCATAAACAGTACAATATTTTCCTCAGATGCGTTCATTTGATCAGTTTTGCGGAATAGTAAGTAATCAGAAGGAAATGATTGTTTAACCACTTAAGCCCGAAGGGTTGAAATTTTTTTACATCCGAGCAACTTTCACCCCCCATTCATTTGCCAATAACTTTATCACTACTCATCACAATTAATTGATCTATATCTTGTTTTTTCCGCCACCAATTAGGCTTTCTGTGGGTGGTATATTTTGCTAAGAGCCACTTTACTGTAAATGCATTTTAACAGGAAGAATAAGAAAAAAATGGAAAAAATTCATTATTTCTCAGTTTTCAGCTATTATAGTTTTAAAATAATACATGCCTCCATAATTAAAACTCACGTATTGTATTTGCCCATATGCCCCGGGTATTTCACCGTTAAAATTATGTCCCTATCACAATGTATGGCGACAATATTTTATTTGGAAATAAAGGTGCATTTTTTCCGTTTTGCGTCCATCACTGTTTAGAAGCCCATAATTTATTAAATCATACTGATATACTCCTTTGACATGAATATTTAAAAAGTTCAGACCCTTAGGTAACTAACTATGTTTTTTTTTTTTTTTATTATTGTAATTTTTTTTTTTTTATTTAAACTTGTATGTGGGTATTTTTTGGTGTGGGAGGTAAACAGGGTTTTTTTTTAATATATTTATATTAAATATATTATTCTTAAAACTTTTTTTTTTTAGGTGTAATTTGCTATTTGGCCACAAGATGGCCAGAATCAAAAAGTCCTGGGAGCGATCGATCTCGCTCCCAGGCAGAAGAAAGGAGACCAGAGCTCAGAAAAGCCGCAGCGTCTGAAGAGACGCTGTCGGCTTTTCTCCGGGGGGGGTCCGATCAGCGAAAGGGATTTATAATCCCTTTCACTGATCGGTGGGCTAGCGGCCAGCAGCGGGGGCGCGCACGGGGGGGCCCGCGGGCGCGCGCGCGACCCGCGGGAGTGCGCGCAGCCCAACTGGACGAGAAATCTCGTCCAGTTGGGCTTAAGTGGTTAAAGCACTCTCTCTCTCCAAATACGATTATAAAATCCAACATTATGATCAACGAAATTCTATATTCCAATCGACCACAGAATCGTTTCACATTGATTTTATCCACATATTGGGCCATATGCAATTCACTTTTTCACCTGACTTTTCTCCTAGGAGATAATTTTTCATCTTTAATTTAGAATACGTTTTCAGCAATTTGCGAAGTAAAAAGTACCAAAAAGTAGGAGAAAGGGTACTATCAAAATTATTTTGAGTATTTTTTTGCTTGTTAGGGGTTTAAAACGCATTTTATTGACACGTTTCAAAATATCACCTAGGAGAAAACTCAGGTGAAAAACTGAATTGCATATGGCCCATTGTGTGGATTTCTGTCCACTTCGATCTTAAAAATCTAATTGAATGTTCACCTGAGGAAAAAAATTGTACTGCATGCTGAGCACAGTTAGGTTGGGGCAGGGCGCATGCTGCCTCATGATACACTGAAGGCAGGGGTGTTGCTAGTATCCTAAGAGATCTGGGGCACTTTTGGGCTCTTCAGCTGGAAAATGGGTATGGTCATGTACCAGAATATGGGTGTGGTCATGGGTGGAGCCAAATTTACATGAACCTAACAGTGGTCTTAGTAGGCCTGCCCAGCAAACAAAATGCATGGTGGGGCATGCAGGGTGGCATGCTGGGTGCCTCTATGGGGCACACTGGTGCTGTGGTGCCTGGTGCCTGCAGGGGGGCCTGGCGATTCCTAGTTACACCCCTGCCACTGATCTTTGGGGCTTGCAATGCCTCTGACTGAAGGAGACACACACTACTGCAGGGAGATTTCATTATTGTGGGAGGGGAGGAGACACATACTACTGCAGGGAGCTCTCACTATTGTGGGAGGGGAGGAGACATAAACTATGCAGGGAGATCTCACCATTGTGGGAAGGAAAGAAGACACAAACCACTGCAGGGAGATCTCACCATTGTGGGAGGGGAGGAGACACAAACTACTGCAGGGAGATCTCACCATTGTGGGAGGGGAGGAGACACAAACTCCTGCAGGGAGATCTCACCATTGTGGGAGGGGAGGAGACACACACTACTGCAGGGAGCTCTCACCATTGTGGGAGGGGAGGAGACACAAACTACTGCAGGGAGATCTCACCATTGTGGGAGGGAAGGAGACACAAACCACTGCAGGGAGATCTCACCATTGGGAGGGGAGGAGACACAAACTACTGCAGGGAGATCTCACCATTGTGAGAGGGGAGGAGACACAAACTCCTGGAGGGAGATCTCACCATTGTGGGAGGAGAGGAGACACACACTACTGCAGGGAGATCACACCATTGTGGAAGAGAGGAGACACAAACTCCTGCAGGGAGATCTCACCATTGTGGGAGAGGAGGAGACACAAGCTCCTGCAGGGAGATCTCACCATAACTCCTGCAGGTAGATCTCACCATTGTGGGAGGGGAGGAGACACAAACTCCTGCAGGGAGCTCTCACCATTGTGGGAGGGGAGGAGACACACACTACTGCAGGGAGATTTCACCATTGTGGGAGGGGAGGAGACACACACTACTGCAGGGAGATCTCACCATTGTGGTGCTGTGGTGCCTGGTGCCTGCAGGGGGGCCCGGCGATTCCTAGTTATGCCCCTTACACTGATCTTTGGGGCTTGCAACGCCTCTGACTGAAGGAGACACACACTACTGCAGGGAGATTTCATTATTGTGTGAGGGGAGGAGACACACACTACTGCAGGGAGCTCTCACCATTGTGGGAGGGGAGGAGACACACACTACTGCAGGGAGCTCTCACCATTGTGGGAGGGGAGGAGACACAAACTACTGCAGGGAGATCTCACCATTGTGGGAGGGAAGGAGACACAAACTACTGCAGGGAGATCTCACCATTGTGAGAGGGGAGGAGACACAAACTACTGCAGGGAGATCTCACCATTGTGGGAGGGGAGAAGACACACACTACTGCAGGGAGATCTCACCATTGTGGGAGGGGAGGAGACACAAATTACTGCAGGGAGATCTCACCATTGTGGGAGGGGAGGAGACACAAACTCCTGCAGGGAGATCTCACCATTGTGGGAGGGGAGGAGACACAAACCACTGCAGGGAGATCTCACCATTGTGGGAGGGGAGGAGACACACACTACTGCAGGGAGATCTCACCATTGTGGGAGGGGAGGAAACACAAACTCCAGGAGGGAGATCTCACCATTGTGGGAGGGGAGGAGACACACACTACTGCAGGGAGATCTCACCATTGTGGAAGGGGAGGAGACACACACTACTGCAGGGAGCTCTCACCATTATGGGAGGGGAGGAGACACAAACTACTGCAGGGAGATCTCACCATTGTGGGAGGGAAGGAGACACAAACCACTGCAGGGAGATCTCACCATTGTTGGAGGGGAGGAGACACAAACTACTGCAGGGAGATCTCACCATTGTGAGAGGGGAGGAGACACAAACTCCTGGAGGGAGATCTCACCATTGTGGGAGGGGAGGAGACACAAACTACTGCAGGGAGATCTCACCATTGTGGGAGGGAAGGAGACACAAACTACTGCAGGGAGATCTCACCATTGTGAGAGGGGAGGAGACACAAACTACTGCAGGGAGATCTCACCATTGTGGGAGGGGAGAAGACACACACTACTGCAGGGAGATCTCACCATTGTGGGAGGGGAGGAGACACAAACTACTGCAGGGAGATCTCACCATTGTGGGAGGGGAGGAGACACAAACTCCTGCAGGGAGATCTCACCATTGTGGGAGGGGAGGAGACACAAACCACTGCAGGGAGATCTCACCATTGTGGGAGGGGAGGAGACACACACTACTGCAGGGAGATCTCACCATTGTGGGAGGGGAGGAAACACAAACTCCAGGAGGGAGATCTCACCATTGTGGGAGGGGAGGAGACACACACTACTGCAGGGAGATCTCACCATTGTGGAAGGGGAGGAGACACACACTACTGCAGGGAGCTCTCACCATTATGGGAGGGGAGGAGACACAAACTACTGCAGGGAGATCTCACCATTGTGGGAGGGAAGGAGACACAAACCACTGCAGGGAGATCTCACCATTGTGGGAGGGGAGGAGACACAAACTACTGCAGGGAGATCTCACCATTGTGAGAGGGGAGGAGACACAAACTCCTGGAGTGAGATCTCACCATTGTGGGAGGGGAGGAGACACAAACCACTGCAGGGAGATCTCACCATTGTGGGAGGGGAGGAGACACAAACTCCTGCAGGGAGATCTCAACATTGTGGGAGGGGAGGAGACACACACTACTGCAGGGAGATCTCACCATTGTGGGAGGGGAGGAGACACACACTCCTGCACTGAGATCGCAACGTTGTGGGAGGGGAGGAGACACAAACTATGCAGGTAGATCTCACCATTGTGGGAGAGGATACACACACTACTGCAGGGAGATCTCACCATTGTGGGAGGGGAGGAGACACACACTACTGCAGGGAGATCTCACCATTGTGGGAGGGGAGGAGACACAAACCACCAGAGGGAGATCTCACCATTGTGGGAGGGGAGGAGACACACACTACTGCAGGGAGATCTCACCATTGTGGGAGGGGAGGAGACACACACTACTGCAGGGAGATCTCACCATTGTGGGAGGGGAGGAGATACACACTACTGCAGGGAGCTCTCACCATTGTGGGAGGGGAGGAGACACAAGCTATGCAGGGAGATCTCACCATTGTGGGAGGGAAGGAGACACAAACCACTGCAGGGAGATCTCACCATTGTGGGAATGGAGGAGACACAAACTACTGCAGGGAAATCTCACCATTGTGAGAGGGGAGGAGACACAAACTCCTGGAGGGAGATCTCACCATTGTGGGAGAGGAGGAGACACAAACCACTGCAGGGAGATCTCACCATTGTGGGAGAGGATACACACACTACTGCAGGGAGATCTCACCATTGTGGGAGGGGAGGAGACACAAACTACTGCAGGGAGATCTCACCATTGTGGGAGGGGAGGAAACACAAACTCCAGGAGGGAGATCTCACCATTGTGGGAGGGGAGGAGACACAAACTACTGCAGGGAGATCTCACCATTGTGGAAGGGGAGGAGACACACACTACTGCAGGGAGCTCTCACCATTGTGGGAGGGGAGGAGACACAAACTACTGCAGGGAGATCTCACCATTGTGGGAGGGAAGGAGACACAAACCACTGCAGGGAGATCTCACCATTGTGGGAGGGGAGGAGACACAAACTACTGCAGGGAGATCTCACCATTGTGGGAGAGGATACACACACTACTGCAGGGAGATCTCACCATTGTGGGGGGGGGGGGGGGGGGGGGAGGAGACACACACTACTGCAGGGAGATCTCACCATTGTGGGAGGGGAGGAGACACACACTACTGCAGGGAGATCTCACCATTGTGGGAGGGGAGGAGACACACACTACTGCAGGGAGATCTCACCATTGTGGGAGGGGAGGAGATACACACTACTGCAGGGAGATCTCACCATTGTGGGAGCGGAGGAGACATACACTACTGCAGGGAGATCTCACCATTGTGGGAGAGGAGGAGACACACACTACTGCAGTGAGATCTCACCATTGTGGGAGGGGCGGAGACACAAACTACTACAGGAGAATCTCACTATTGTGTGAGGAGAGGAGACACACACTACTGCAGGGAGATCTCACCATGGTGGGAGGGGAGGAGACACACACTACTACAGGAGAATCTCACTATTGTGTGAGGAGAGGAGACACACACTACTGCAGGGAGATCTCACCATTGTGGGAGGGGAGGAGACACATCCTACTACAGGGAGATCTCACCATTGTGGGAGGGGAGGAGAAACACAATACTGCAGGCAGATCTCACCATTGTGGGAGGGATTAGACACAAACTACTGCATAAGGCTACACTGTGTAATGGAAAGGTAAAAAAACTGCTATGGGGAACGAGCGGTTTAATTACAGTGCAGAAGATTTGGGTGCAGCCGTCGCCACCATAGGCTGTAATAGGAATTACATCTATAGCGGCGCTCAGTGAGTAATGTCGGCGCTGTCAGAAGACGGAGCTGAAGTTATTTTTAAAACACAATAATTCGGCCTCCAGCAATTGCCGGAAGCCAAATTATTTCATTCCCCATCATCTATGGCAGCCTGGAGGGGGAATAGTAATTAACGCGGCCGGGACTTGTGCAGCAGCAGGATCAGCCATATATACCGGCTGTATCCTGTGCCCAAGTCTCCCGGCGCTGATTTTATATGTATTCTATGGGGAAATCCTTCCAAGGTAAGGTATGAAGCCATTCAGTGTGTATGGACTCTGACACCGATTTTTCTCACAATAGAACACACAGACCACAGTTTGGTTACATTGTATGTATTTTTTTCTTCTGTCATTCATCAACCAACACACTGGCACCGAGATGCCCACAGACACGGCTGCGTACAAACGCCAATTAGTGCAAAGCAGCCGTGTCTCTCCGGTCAGATCCCCTGTTCCTGTATGTAAGATGTGTCCTGGTTCCCAGGCAGCGTAAGATCAACGGACGACTTGTCAAGTCCCGACAGAGAAAGCAGCTCTTCGCCGGAGGCGGCCGAGGTGGGATTCGGTTTCCAGCCACAGATCCGTAAAGAGTCCCTCCGACTGTATGTACAAGTCATTCACAATGCATAAAAACCTCAGCTAGATTTTGGTGTTTCTAGACCAAGAAAATGACATTCTCCGCTGATTTGAAAAAAAAAAAAAGAAATGTCTGTTTGAAAAAAGTGAAACTTTTTGAAAAATTTTAGACACAATTTTCACCGCGTTTTCAATGTCAAAGAGACCGTACGGGACTGAACACACACGTAACAGTCCTGGTAATCCTTGGTGACGTTAAGAAGTCCACTAGGAAACACAGATCATCACACGGAGTGGTCCGCGTCGTACACAGACCGCAGGAAACACGAGACAGGAGGAGACGCCAAGTACAAGCAAACTTTGCATAGAAGGTTTTCAGTTTTTAGTCAAAAGAGTACAAATGAACTTCTCGTGAGAAGACCTCAGCTTTCCGCTATCTAACAACGTCTGGGGTGGGTGGGGGTGTCTGGCCTACCGGCGTCTCACCGAATATATTCCAGTGATCCTCTTATCTGCCTACTAGCGTCCTTTCACACACAGCCATGACAATTGAATAGTGTGACAATGACAAATGACGGGATGGGGGTGACGGGCGCAGATCGTGTTAGTGACAGGAGTTCGCAAGTGATCTATGGGTGCAAACACTGGAGATGTCAGCTGTGTATTACAGCAGACCATAAGGGCAGGTGACAGAAAATAATGATTAAAGGCCGTTTCACTTTGCGGGTTTTTTTTCCTTTCTTTTCAATCCATTTTTCGATTCATCAACTGAAAACTTTTAAAGTGGACCTGAACTCTTGCACAGGACAGAAGGATAACACAGAGAAATGCACCCTGTATATATTAAGAGAGCATAATTCCCCCTCTACTGTGACGAAGTACAAGTGTAATTTGATCTCTTAGCTGTGTCAGCTGGCTGCCTCAGCAGAGCAGCTAATTTGTAAACACAGGATGTTAACCCTATGTCTGCTTCTATGAAAGCAGAAAATAGACAAACTGCAGATGTATTGCAGGATTTGTATCAGCTGCAACAAAGAAATCTTTTTCCTTAAAGGTCATTATGCTGTTGCTTATCTTTTAGCGCAGAGAGGAAGTTCTGAGTTCAGGTCCACTTTTTTCCCCTCTGTGTCAGAAATCCCAATTGCAATCACACAGTGGACGAAGGTGTAAAAAATTGGGCCCCCAGTATAGGTAGCCAGCTATAGGTTCCCCCAGTATAAGTAGCCAGGTATAGGTGCCCCCAGTTTAGGTATCCAGGCATAGGTGCTCCCAGTATAGGTAGCCAGCTATACGTGCCCACAGTTTAGGTAGCCAGGCATAGGTGCCCCCAGTATAGATAGCCAGGCATAGGTGCCCCCAGTATAGGTAGCCAGGCATAAGTGCCCCCAGTATAGGTAGCCAGGCATAGGTGCCCCCAGTATAGGTAGCCAGGCATAAGTGCCCCCAGTATAGGTAGCCAGGCATAGGTGCCCCCAGTATAGGTAGCCAGGCATAAGTGCCCCCAGTATAGGTAGCCAGGCATAGGTGCCCCCAGTATAGGTAGCCAGGCATAGGTGCCCCCAGTATAGATAGCCAGGCATAGGTGCCCCCAGTATAGATAGCCAGGCATAGGTGCCTCCAGTATAGGTAGCCAGCTATGCGTGCCCCCAGAATAGGTAGCTAGGCATAGGCGCAACAGCGGGGGAGAGCAGGTACAGAGCAGTAACAAGTCACCTTCCAGGAACCACACGCTGCATCTATCTTCTTCCTTCCAGGCATCCGTCGCATTGATAACAGTGCCCCGTGTGATGCCATACAGTTACGTCATTACAGGGGGCGCTGTTACCAACTCTATCGTTGCCTGAAAGGAAGAAGATAGACGCAGCGGTGGATCCCGGTAGGTAAATTGTTAAACCTGTATGCCCGCTCTCCCCCACCGCTGCACCCCCTCCGCCGAGGCGCCCCGGGCGGTCACCCACTATGCCCACCCCTAAAAATGTGGCTGCCAATGGCGACATTCTTATAGACTTATATTCTAGTAAGATTCAATTTTTAAAACTTTTTGTAGGTTGGCAATTAGATATAGACAGGCAAAGGCTTTATGAAGACAATAGTTCAGGTCTGTTTCCCTGCCATTATCCTGCCATTATAGGATTTTGTGGATCGCACTTATATGACAGATACGTTTCAGTGCAATACTTCTCAATGACTTCTCTGTATTAGTATTGATTTTTTTCCAATATGAACTATTTTCATGCAACGTTAAAACAGTAAAATCCCATTTGGCATAAACCCGCCTTAATGTCGGCCTGTGTCCAAATCCTCTGAAATAAAGAAACCTGAAAACTACTCCAGGAATAATTTCAGCTTTCTAAAAACAGCCTTTTTTTGTAGTGTAAACAATGTGCATCAAGGGGAGCTTTTGTTTAAAGTGACACTAAACAAAAAACACATAACCAGTGCATTAAACTTGCAGTCTTTTAAATCAATGACCAGCGAACACCCATAAGCTGACCTAATGTACTGGAACCACCTGAGCAGAAGTGGTCATTAATCAATGAGATGCTAGTAATTTGGGGAAGCATGCAATGCAGCTCACAACTGGCCCAGTCAAACTCGCTAGTGCGTTTGATTGGCCCAACTCCAAGCTTCATACAATTTGCATTATATTTGCATGCGAGCCGGTATTAGTTGCATCTTTGCAGAAAGCTTCTCCTCAATGTGTCCCAGGAATTCTCCTGTCTCTGCTCTCATTATTCAGTGCCTTAATGCAGGCAGTTTTATAAAGGAATGAGCAGCGTGGGTAACTTGTGGCAGTGTTGTTTTGTGTCACACATCTCTATAGACCGGTAGCTGCATAAAATTTGCATGCATCTGTAAAGAATGCTAACATCTACAGCCTTACATTTTGGCAGATGTAGCGGAGCTCCACTTCTGTCATCCAATTTGATGCTTCCATCCCTCGATTTATGTGTCAGCAGCCTCAGTGTGTTCTCAGCCATGTCTACATAAGCGAACCTTCATCGGGAATAGTTACTGGAACCCTCACAAACGCTCCCTGAGAATGGTTTAGGTGCCCATACATTCCTCCATTATCTATTGAGCAATAAAGCGATTGACTTTATTGGACAATCAACAACAGTGTGGTTGAACAACAGCGTGGTTTATAGACTAGCAGCCAGGGACGGAGCTACCATAGGAAAAAACGGGCAATTGCCCCAGGGCCCCAGAGCCTGTAGGGCCCCCCAAGGTGTCCCTCCCCCATCTTAACTGTTGCTCCCCAGGGACTCTGCAGAGTCTGTTAAGTTGGGAGGTGATTGTGGGAGGGTCAGGGGCCCAGGAGGGAAGTTTCGCTGCAACAAAGGGCCTCTAATGACGCTTTTTGGTCAGGGGGTGGCTAATTTTGCCCTAGGGCCCAATTGTTACTTGAACCGGCCCTGCTAGCAGCCCACACACTGCAAGCGAGATCCTATGCTATTCTCCTTCTCTAATCAAGCTGAAGTCTCCATGCTCTGAAACCAAAAATCGATTGTGACATTGAAATCATGTACACATGAACACCAGTTGATTCCTTTTCAATCGACCAATATTTTTCCTCCTGCCCAATCATGAAAATTTCCATCGATCGAGCAGAATAGAACATAATCAATTCTCCCTCGATTTGATAAAATTATCAAATCAAATGGTCAATCGAACAGCAAAATAAAGTAATGTATGGGCACCCTACCGCTACATTTTAACCACTTCCGGGCCGCAGTAATTGGTATCTTCACCTTGTTTGTGGCTGCTTATTCCTGCCACTGCATAGATTTCAATAACCGTTCTCGCACAGACGCGCTGATTGTGCTGCACTCTTGTCGCCACAGGCCCCTTGCTCTACCGTCGCTATGGCGGCAGAGCTGTGTGAGCCGGTCAGGAGCCCATTTCATTGGCTCCTGACCGCATGATCACTGTGAGCCAATCTCTTTGGCTCACATTGGCCACAGGGTCAGGAGTCAATGAAATCGGCAGAGGCAGAGCGAGAGGCCTGCGGCAATGTGTGAGTGGCAATGTGTGAGCAGCATGAGTGGTGGGTCCGTGCAGTGATGGATGATGCGTCTGTAGGAGCCTTTTTTGGCATCAGCATTCTATCTGGTCTTTAAAGAGAACCAGAGATGAAGCACCCTCTTGTATTTTACCTTATAAATCAGTGGGAACATGACAGTAAACACCTAATCTGCTCTTTGTTTCATTGTTCTCTGTTTAATCTGACTTATCACCTCTGATAAGAATCCTAGACTGAGCACTCAGTCTGGCTTTGCTACGGAAAGATTATAGCTGAGTCTGTCTTCTCTGGTGTCTTTTCAAGCCCAAGCCTGCCCTCTTGTGGCTCTGCTATAATGACTCAGCTATAATCATTCCCTGCAAAGCCAGACTGAATGCTCAGTCCGGGATTCTTATCACAGCTGATAACAGACACTTTTAGCAGTGAAGATAAAACAGAGAGCAAGGTAGGTGTTTTCTCTAATGTTCTTACTGATATATATGGTAAAATACACAAGGGTGCTTCGTCTCTGGTTCCCTTTAAAGTGTAACTGCCGGGCATTAAATCAAAAATCAATTCTTTATTTTTATCTGGTAAACAAGTAATAAGGATGCTAACTAGGCAATGCAAAAGTTAAAACCACTATTACTTTTCTTGTTGATAAATCATTATTCCCCAGTTTACCTGACTCTTATTTGGTACACACAAAATTTGGTACACAAAAAGGAAGTTGCAGGGCATGCTGGGTTGTCCTTGTTTGCTTCTCTACTTCCCCTCAGACTTAACTAATGCAGCCTGATTGGCTGAAGCCGCTTTCCCTCCTGTTGTCCCCTCCCACACATCTGTTCCTCTCTGATTGGCCAACATTTCTCATGCTGAGACAATGCACTTTCTATAGTGAAGGGCGGGCAAATCAGGCAGAGGAGAGTAAGGGAGGGAATGACATCAGGATTGGCTTCAAAATAGCCACAGTTAAAATGGGAAAAATGGGAAATACTAAGAAGGATTTTCTCTTTTTTTTTACTGTAGAAAAATCACTAAAAGCAAAATGTGGACAGTGCAATACATATGTTATGTAAGTAGAGCAAGTATTTATCTACTTATATTTGAGGGTTTTTTCTGAGATAGTATGACAGCTCCTCTTTTAGGGGCCAGAGACTGTTGGTACACAAATGGTTAAAATGAGAGGGCAGGTTTTGAAACTCTAAAAAGTAAATATAGGGGGTCAAAAAAAGGACAAGTAAAATAATCACTAGTCAGTAATCACCTGCATCATCAGAGCAAGGCTCTGCACACAGGAAGGGGAAGTGCTACCTGAGGAAGGGGCAGGGCTAACGTGGAAATAGAGCTCTGCCTCGTCAGAGTGCCCTTGGAACATGCTGCAAGGTGTCTGGCTGTGTTATGTATACTTGCGTCTCCTGCTCATGGCATTATCTCCAATAATAAATGACAGATGCACCTTATTGCATTACACAGAGAGATCTGAACAGCTCAGTCTGCTATTAAAGACCATGCGAAAGTCTTCTTCTGAGAGCACATATCTGGCTGGCATCACTAATGGCAAATAATGGAGCTGATAGCTGGTGAGTCAGACTATTAGATGAGATGATTGCTGGAGGCAGAGTGGACTCTGGAAAGTCTGACAGCTGTAAAGCCCAGCATACAAATACTCCAACTCGCTGTCCATCAACAGCTGTCCATCAACCATAGCAAGGTTTGCTAGAAAAATGGGTGATTGTACAAAGCAGTCCATACATGCCCTTATGCTGGGTACACACAATGCGTTTTTTCGGTCGATTTCCAGTTCGATCGATGTTCGATTTGTTTTTTCACTCGATTTCCCGCTCGATTCTCTTGTCTTTTCTTCGGATCAGTGAATAATGGCGCCCAGCGCCTATGCATAAAAATGGCGCCGCATTAAACAGATACGCTTATCGCTATTTATCGTTAGTACTGCATAATAATGGCGCACAGGGAAAAAAGAAGAAAAATGGCACACACTAACGTTATTTATCAATAGTGCGGTTCATTTGCCAAACAGCAGACGTTATTGCCCACAGTAACGTTATTTATCAATCGCGCCCTACATAAGCCAAACTGCAGACGTTATTTAACTGCAAAACGGTGAATGGAAGGTTAGGGTTAGACACCACTGGGGGGGTCTTAGGGTTAGGCATCATCGGGGGGGTGTTAGGTTTAGGCACCACCAGGGGGGTCTTAGGGTTAGGCACCACCAGGGGGGTCTTAGGGTTAGGCACCACCGGGGGGGTCTTAGGGTTAGGCACCACCGGGGGGGTCTTAGGGTTAGGCACCACCAGGGGGGTCTTAGGGTTAGACACCACCAGGGGGGTCTTAGGGTTAGGCACCACCAGGGGGGTCTTAGGGTTAGGCACCACCACGGGGTCTTAGGGTTAGACACCACCAGGGGGGGTCTTAGGGTTAGGCATCACCAGGGGGTCTTAGGGTTAGGCACCGCCAAGGGGGTCTTAGGGTTAGGCACCACCAGGGGTGGTTAGGGTTAGGCACCACCAGGGGGGTGGTTAGGGTTAGGGATAGGTACAGAGAGGGTTCTGTGTGTTAACGCTAAATAACAATACGGCTTTGACGTTAAATAACAATAAGGCTTTAACGTTAAATAACAATAAGGCTTTAACGTTAAATAGCGATAAGCGGCAAACGGATTAGCGGCAACACCGTGCGCCATTATTCGCAGGCGCCATTTTCAGGTGGATCCATTTTCTTATCAATTTCCATTCACTTCTATGAAAAATCGAGCGGTAAAACTATCAAAAGTAATATTGTACATGACAGAAATGATCAATCGAACGCATTTATCGAACGAAAAAACGTAACGTGTGTACCTAGCATCACAGGGAGGAATTTTTATTTTTACATAAGGCTGAAACTGCCTCAATGTATTTATTTTTTAAAGGGCCACTATCCTCAAAAGTTTTAAAATACATGTATGCAAATACTTATATACAGTAAAGTACATTTCTCCCAGATACAAATCGACTATAAATGACTTTTCTCCTATGTTCCTGTTGCTTACAGTAGTAAAAAGCTTACAGATAAAAAGCTAACCTGCTTACCTCGCAGGTTTTGGACTAGTCCATATCATCACGGGGGATTCTCAGTATTCCCTTTATTCTTTACAAAATAAATCCCTAGAAAGGATCTGTACAATGATGTCTGCCAGCCTGCCTACTCATTTGGAAACTATTTTGCCAGTTGGATGGAGCAACTACTACTATTCGGGTAGTGTTTTTGAAAATAAAGAAAACTCAGTGAAGAGAACTTATCCAAAACCTGACAGATCTCTCAGATTTTTACTAAATATGAAATGTACTTTTTTATACACTTGTATTTTTAAACTTTACAATTTTTCACGATAGTGGTCCTTTAAAGCGGATCCGAGATGGAAAACTTGTCTATATATCTTATCTAAAGTTTAGATAGTTATAACAAATCTAGCTGCAAACAGTATCAACAGTATATGATTATTTCTTTCTGTGATACAATGAGGGCAACCAAGTTCTGTTTGTCATATTACACACAGGCAAGCTGAGCTGCATCTCCAGCCCTCAACCTGTGAAAACTTCACTCCCCTCTCCTCCTCCACTCTGCCTCTGAAATCTCTGGCTAGTAACCTCCTCCTCCTGCCCAGACTGAGCTCCCATAAGCCCTTGCTACATGGATCTGAGAGTACTGGAGAAGCTGTGGGACAGGCTTGTTTAGTTTATAGGGAATTAGTATTAAACAGAACAAAAAAAATTATTTGTCTTGAGGAATGCCCTATAAACTATATGAAAGGAACACAATTGTGCAATCAGTATGGGCTGGAACCCACAGGAGCGCTTTTGGCAGCGTTGCGATATGCTAGCACTTTGCCAAAACGCTGGGCTAATGTTAATGGATGGGGCAACTTCCACAGCAGCGTTTGCGTTTCCCAGAAACACAAACGCAGGATGTGCAGCATTTTGGAAGCGTTAGCGCTTTAATGTAAAGTATTGAAACGCTCAGCAAAGCCTAAACTGAGCGGTTTTGCTAGCGTTTTGCGGTTCAGCACACTGTAACAAAATGAAAAATAATTCACAGGACCAGTCAGGATAAAAACGCAAAATGCTCCACAACCGCTGAGCAAAAAAATACAATGTTGCAAAACGCGACCGAAAACGCGCATGAATCCGCTTGCAAACCGCTCAGACAAAACGCTAAACGTTGCGTTTCGCGTTTGCTGATTTAAGTGGGTTCCAGGCCTAAAAGTTTATTTCGGATCCACTTTAAGTTCCCACCGCTGGTGTGCACACACAACTGCAATTAAGTAGCCAATGATTTGCCAACCATTCAGAGGAGGATTACAATTTTTTTGGGCACTAAATAGGAGACCATCTGGAACAGGTCCAGATCAAGGCCTTGATTCACTAAGCATTACTGCATTCAGACATGCAGAAAACAGCTGATTTTACCAATCACCTTGCCAATGCACTAAACCTACCGGTATTACCGTTTTGAAAATTTTAATTACCGACTAGAAAGGTAAATTACCGACTTGTGCAGTAAATACCTCAAGAAATGTCAAGAAATTGCAATTCAAAAATACTAAAGCATTTGGTAAATCAAGTAAAAGTGTTCAGTATTTATCTCCAGCTCTGACCAGCCGGCAACTCACTCTCTCCATCCGGTAACATTGACAGACAACCAATAGGGGAAGCCAGACAGCCAATAGGGAGAGCCACAGGGTCCTGCTTCTCACCCTATTTGATCAGATTCTGTGGAGGACAGGACTTCAGAATGGCAGAGCAGGAGGAGACATTTAAAAAGGCTTTTATGAATCCCTTTAGCTGTGCATATATACAGTATATACTGTATACTGGTATACAGAAGAGCTCCCTCTAGTGGCTGCAGCACATCTAAAGGAATGGTGGGGATGCACTGGACAGGAGAAAAAAACTCTGGCCCATTTGCAGATGATGGATCAGGGAATGATCGTTCGTTGGATCGTTTGTTGGTGTGTATCTCCCCGATCCATCTTCCACGGTCTTCTGGTGGGTACTTAGCTTTAGTGAATTAGGCTGCTTTCACATTGGGACGTTACAGGCTGACGTTACAGCAGCCTGTAATGCAGCCAAGCTCACAGTAATGAAAAATCAATGGGCTGTTCACAGTGCCCACGTTGCGTTACAGTGTAACGCTGCGCATTCTATGAAAGTGCAGCATGCTGTGCATTCGCTGCGTTAGACTGTTTGCACATGCTCAGTATTGTGTTGTTTTTTTTTATTTTGAGCAGGAGAGGAGGAGGGGAGAGTCCGCTATTGTTAGTCACATGGCTAATTAATATTCACTGCACTGCAGTGTAGTGATGGGAAGTTCAGCTCGATTCATTGAATCGATTCATTGAAAAGAGCCGGACTTCCTATCGCTAATGTTCAGAATTGATTTATTGAAAAGAGACGAACTTCCCATCACTAGGTTCAGTCCTGCTGCTCTGCCTTTGAATCGATTCTGAACAGTAGAGATAGGAAGTCCGGCTCTTTTCAATGAATCGATTCATTGAAAAGAGCCGGACTTCCCATCACTACTGCAGTGTTTACTTCCTGGAGCGGCCGCTGATTGGCTGGCGAGACCACGTGATACGGAGTGTTCCGATCATGTGGTCCCCGCAGAGTATCAGACAAAAAGGCACACCAACAACGTGGCTCACTCTGGCGTCCACCTCCAACACCACAGGCGTTGCGTTAGGTGTACGTTATGCGAACTTAACGTCCCCTAAAACGCAACGTCTTGGTGTGAAAGAGGCCTGAGTCTCAAATCTGAGAAAAGAGAGAGATGGATGGAGACAGTAAGCCCCCTGGAGAGTGAGGGCCTTGGAGCTCTACAGTGAGGGCCGGGCTGAGGCAGGGCTGAGGCAGAGGCGAGAGAGGCTCCAGCCTCAGTGTGCAATGTAAGAAGGGCACACAGCTGAGCTATCATTCCCCTATTGTGTTTAAAGCAGAGAGAAATAAGAAAAGGGGATATATTGCAGTGACTGCAAGCCAGATAACTAGAGATTAAGGTGTTGGGGGCCATTGGGCACCTCTTAGTCTAATAGCAATCAGTGTGTGACGGCTGGAGTGGCAGGGATGGAGGGGGCGCACTTTGATGTCTCAGCCTTGTGTGCTGGAGGACCTTGTGCCGGCTCTGTCTACAGCAGATGGACACGCCCAACAATGTCAATGTACCATGGTAACGTCACAGATCTGCCATGCTCTCTTGCTTCTGCCCTTTCACACACACCCCAAATCAAGCTGATCACACCACCCGTTCTCCGCACGCTACAATTATCCATGGAGCACGTGACACAAACCCAACAATTTACAGAGATGACACAATGACAGCAGATAAGAGGATCTCAATGGTTGGTGGACTGTAACCAATTATTAACATGTCAGAAATGAATTTTATTAGACATATTTGCACCCAGATCTAAATTCTGCAGATGTGGGTGGAATTATATTAAAAAAAAATTAATCATATAATCCTAAATATACCTAAGTCTAAAAATAGTCCTTTTTCTTTCAAGGGGGAGTAATTTATTAAGTCAAAGAGGAAGCCACAAGCATTTTATTGAGACCAAATGGAGTGCACTTCACCATAATGGACAGCAGGAGGCACTCTAGGTCACCAGACACAATTTAAGCAATAATATGGACTTCCCATTGGGCACCATCAAGCCTTCGAGTCATAAAACACAAAGGCTCTCCCTCATTTGCAATTCCGTTTTTTTTAAATCATTTCCGTACATCCGCGCGACCCTTTTAAATATCTGAAACCGATCAATTTACCTAGTCAATATCGCCATTGGGGACCTGATAAGCTTCATGCAAAATGATGTCTAATTAACATGAAGGGCCTAAAGCAGCAAAAATGTCACTGTTTTTTGTTCTTAAAGAGAACCCGAGGTGTGTTTAAAGAATTTTATCTGCATACAGAGGCTGGATCTGCCTATACAGCCCAGCCTCTGTTGCTATCCCAAACCCCACTAAGTTCCCCCTGCACTCTGCAATTCCTCATAAATCACAGCCATGCTGTGAGGCTGTGTTTACATCTGTAGTGTCAGTCTCTGCTGCTCCCCCGCCTCCTGCATAGCTCCGGTCCTTGCTCCAATAAGCAGGGAGGGAAGGGATGCAGGCGGGGACTGGAGTTCTGCAGGAGGCGGGGAGAGCAGCAGACTGACACTACAGAGATAAACACAGCCAGCTCTGACAAGCTGTTTGTCAGGAGCGTGGCTGTGATTTATGAGGGATTGCAGAGTGCAGGGGGACCTTAGGGGGGTTTGGGATGGCAACAGAGGCTGGGCTGTATAGGCAGATCCAGCCTCTGTATGCAGATAATATTCTTCAAACCCACCTCGGGTTCTCTTTAAAGGAAAACCTCATTTAGCAAACTCAGGAGGATTGAAAGCAGAGTCTCTCTACCCGGGGGTACTGTATATTATATTTTCCCCAAATTTCATAGAAACAATGACATGTATCCGTTACAAATAAATAAATAAATACATTTTTAAAAAAGGACAATGTGCATTGAGACGGAAGGGTGCAAAAAACTCATCCAGATATGTAAAGTTGCGCAAAACAATTTTCTGTGTTTCAGAAAAAAAAAAAAAAATTGTGAAACACTGTTTTTAAAAAAAACGGTCTATCAAGCAATGCAGCAAAAAACAAAACAAAAACAAAATTAAAACTTTTTGAAATTTAAAATACTTTTTTTCCTTTTTAAAAAGTTAGAAAATAAAATGGCACAGTACGGTGAGCACTTGAATCATTCCTCAAACATCCGCGCTCCACTTGACCTCCGTGCACTCACAACTTGATAATAAAGAGTTTTTTTGGGGTGATTAAGTTTGGTGCCCATCATCAAATCCTTCGCTTTAAAGAAGGGTCACAAAGCCCTGAGTATCAAACACGAACATCTTCATCGTTTTTCCACGCTGTGCGTCTGTTCCAGTCCAAAAGGGTGCGGGGCGACCTCAAACCTCATGCAGGTCACCCCGCCGCTTCTGTCTTATACAGCACTGAGAAGCGGAAATGTCTTCAGAAAATATAAAGTGTCTGCAAGGTATTAAAAAAAAAAAATCAATGCCTCATCTTATGTTTTAAAACTGACATCTTTCGACTGCGGCATTGAAGTCCCGTCATCTACAGCTACGTTTTTGTGCTGTCACAGTTTCTGGTATTTTTCATTGGTAATGATTACTGCCACAGTGCTTATTCTCAATTAAAAAGCAGATGGCAATTTTTTTTTTTATTATTTTTGTTTTTCTGTGGTGTGTGCTGATGTTGTTACAGCCAGGACCGATCCGGCGCAATATCGAGGTTAGAAAGATGAGAAGAGTTGTCTACATGTTTCTTAATCCACCCATTTGCCAAAAAAATGCATATACAATTTTTGTGTTTTTTTTTATATGACGGCGCCAAATGCGTCATCATCAGTTAACTATCAGCTTAAATATTCCAAACACCGGCCGTTGTCTTTTGAAGTTTAGCACTGTATAGATTTCACAATTATTCCATTTTGTTGTTGTTGTTCTCTAGATTTCATTTTGTAAGTTTTTTTTTTTTTTTTTTTTTCCTTTTTTGGCAGTCAATTATGGCACAGTATATTTCCACCGACATCGCATTACAGAGCTCCAGATAATTGATAAGTCCGCATAAGGCACGTGTCTCAAGAACTCCTTTAATGAAACCGACCATTGCCGATTTTCTGAATAAAAGTCTCCAAACCGGGACGGCGATGAGATAACCCCTTCTGTGCTGGAGGAGCAGGCGAAAGACTGGATGGCTGTCCCCCTCCAGCACAGAAGGGGTCTAAGGTTACTGCTCAGCCAAAGTGCCGACCAACTTTGGGCTCCAGAATGGAGAGGAAAAGTTCATAGTCTCTCCGAAATTGCAGCCCACAGCTTTGCCGAACCATGGCACAGCAATTTCCCTTATTTCTGCCCCGTCAATTTCGTTCTTCAAGTAATGCTTTGTTCTCGTGCTCCTCGTCTTTGGTTTCGCAGGGTACTGAGCCATTCTCAATGATTGTGTGCTGGATGAAATCGGAGAGCGTCGCCGTGTCTGAGGTTGATAGCCTATCCGGCTCTTCTTCTTTTTTCTCTTCGTCTACAGAATATTTCCGGTAGTTCTCGTAAATTTTCCGCACATCCTCTGGGAGGTTCTTCTTCAAGTCCTTGTTTTTCCTCTTAGTCAGCTTGGATGAGTTGGAGCCAAACTTATTGATGATGTTGTCCTCCGAGAGACCTTGGGCATGTAGCGCATTGAACTGTTCCACCCCTTTCAGCTGTTTGAGGTTGTTGGGCCTGTTGTTGATGCTCTCCTGAGAGGAGGCCTTGAAACGTCCGTTCTCCAGCTCCGCAAAGACAGAACGCTTTTCTGGAGACAACATGTCAAGAGAGTGAGCTCTTTGGTCCAGGCCAAGTCTTCGGCGCTCCATGCTCCTGATAGTGGCCGCCCGCTGAAGCTTGTCGTGGATCTCTACACTCAGCCGTCTCCGAGTCTCCCTGAATTCTGCCGTCACATTGGCTTTCCATTCCGCGGCGTGAGCCTTGATTTCTCCAACCTAAAAGAGAAGAAAGAAAAATGTGAGCTTGCCAATGGTAAAAATAAAAAACACAAGAATAAATCCTATCTGGAGTGTGTACATTATAAAATATAACTTTTATTGATATAATTAAAATGAATTCATATGCCTAATTGACCTGTCTGAGGTAGGTTACAAAATCAATGATCAGATATTAATCATTTGTAAACATACATCTGATCAACCTATTCCTCACTAAGATTGCTAAAGTGCTATAAAGAAACCCACCACCACCAATCCGACATGTTTCAGCTCCCCATTTGGAGCCGTCGTCAGGGAATAAAGTGCTAAGTGCTAGGGTGCAAGGTGCATATCTTATAAATTAACAATCATAACATATAGAAACCAATAAATGAGAGCTGTGCTCTCTAGCTCAGTCAGGCATCCGACTGAGCTAGAGAGCACAGCTCTCATTTATTGTTTTCTATATGTTATGATTGTTAATTTATAAGATATGCACCTTGCACCCTAGCACTTAGCACTTTATTCCCTGACGACGGCTCCAAATGGGGAGCTGAAACATGTCGGATTGGTGGTGGGGGGTTTCTTTATAGCACTTTAGCAATCTAGTGAGGAATGGGTTGATCAGATGTATGTTTACAAATGATTAATATCTGATCATTGATTTTGTAACCTACCTCAGACAGGTCAATTAGGCATATGAATTCATTTTAATTATATCAATAAAAGTTATATTTTATAATGTACACACTCCAGATAGGATTTATTCTTGTGTTTTCTAAATATTAATAAGATTATGTAAACAATGGTAAAAATATGCAGAAATACATTTTTTCAAAAAATAAACATTCTGTGCAACCAGCTCCATAGCATAACCATATACACGAAGAGACAAAATGATGCCACCAATTATTCGCTGGATTTGTTATACAGTAAAACATTAGTGTTAGGCATCATGTAGAGTTTCTCTGAAACGCACGCACTTTCAATGCGCGTATGCATGCAATTCCCTCTAGTCGCACCATGCGTGATGCTAAATTATGCTGCATATCGTCCGTTTTTCTCCCCCGCATGTGAAACACACGGCAGCCTATTGATTTGTTTTCCCCACCCGAATACAGTAGGCATGCTGGGAAACACATTGAATTTGCATAAGTGGAAATGGGTACTTAGGGCTCCAACCTACTAGAGCGATTTTTTGAGCGTTTAGGGAACGACTCAAAACACTAACGATTTCCCTAAACTCTTAGCTAATGTTAATGGTTTTGCTAGCGTTCTTACATTACTGCACACTGCAAAAAATTAAAATGAATTGAAAGGACCAATCAAAACGCTAGTCGCTGCACAATTTCTGACAAAAAGCTGACACTTTTTAAAAACGCTACCAAAACCATCTGCAATCGCTCATGAAATGGCTTACAAACCGCTCATTAAAAAACGCTTGCGATAAGCGATAGCGTTTTGTAGTGGGTTCCAGGCCTAAGAGTGAATAGAGGAGATAGTGGGAACAAGTCAATAAAATTTTTTAGAAAAAGATCTTGTAGTTTTTGAGAAGTAAGTAAAGATGTTTTTTAAACTCAGTAGAATGACATGTTTTCTGTGGTGCACTTTAATATATATCGAGCTCCAAGTTCTGTATACTTATTATATACATTATTTCATACAGGGCACCGGAGGTGGGAATGGGCTTTTGGGGGAGAGGTGTTGCGAGCTGGTATAGCTCAGGCTGTGGAGGCCCATGCTGTGTCCACGTCCCGAATTCCAGCTATCCCAGCCTGCATGAGTCAAGGTCGTGGAAGGGGGGGACCCCACGCTGTCTGTTTTAATCAAATGTATAAAATGTGTACACGGAACTGGGTATATATTAAAAAGTGTACCGCAGTTAAAGATACACTGAAGCGAAAAAAATATAATGATTTGTATGTGTAGTACTGCTAAGAAATAAAACATTAGGAGCAGAGACATTCGTCTAATATTGTTTCCAGTACAGGAAGAGTTAAGAAACTCCAGTTGTTATCTATGTAAAAGAGCCATTCAAAGTGGCAGAGAGCTCTGTCTTCTGAAGCTTATTATCTCAAGTGTCTGTCAATGTATTTTATTTTTCTCTGCAGAGAAGGGTTCAAAAGGTCACTGGCCTGCTCTGTAAAATCATTTAGAGTGCTGAGTAGTGTATAAACTGCAAATATTAGGGAATGATGCAATGTTGTAAAAAAACACTATATAACTGAAAATAAAAATATGAGAATATTTTCTTTGCTACTAATGCTCTAGTAATGATCCGTACTACACAACCAATTCATTATATCAATTTTTTTGGCTTCATTGTCTCTTTAAATGTCATTTTACCAAGTTTAAAAAATTATCTCTTCTTTGATTTTTTTTAATTTATTTTCTCAAAAACTAAGGCTGCTTTCACAGTGGGACGTTACAGGCGCACGTTAGTGCAGCCTGTAACGCAGCCCACCGCACAGCAATGATTAGTCAATGGGCTGTACACAGTGCCCACGTTGCGTTACAGCATAACGCAGCAAGTTAAAAGAAAGTGCTGCATGCTGTACGTCATACGCGGCTAAGCCGCGTTAGACTGCTTGCACATGCTCAGTGATGATGGAGGAGGAGGTCTCCCCTCCTCCTCCGCGGCCAGCCACATGGCTAATTAATATTCACTGCACTGTGACATGCAGTGTTTACTTACTTGATGCGGATCACGTGGTCTCCGCATCTCACAGCACAAAAAAGGCGCACCAAGAGCTGCAAAACGCAGCTCTAGGTAGCGTCCTTGTCCAGCACCACCATGCGTTGTGTTAGGGGCACGTTATGCGACCTATAACGTCCCCTAAAATGCAACGTCCTGGTGGAAAAGAAGCCTAAATTTTCTTTTTTTAACTTGTTTCCAAAGAATCGAATTATTATCACCATTTCTAAAATGTAACATAATTACAGTTACGCACAAAATGAATGACAAAACTGTCTGACATTTTGTATTACATTTTTTGATTTTCGGAATAGCGTAATTTGATGCAAAATTACAATTATGCCAAATGCCAGCTCAACGCTAATTCTGCTCATCAGCCCTTGTAATTCAATTCTGTATTACGGACCTTAGTAAAAAGTGACCCATGATAAAATCCATCGAGTCCTTATTTGGAGAACAGAATTCAATAGTTCCAGGCGAGGCTGCACAGCACAGAAACGCAGGTTCTGCTGGCTGACTCATTCTATTGATTATCCCTTTATCCTCTGCATAGGTACCCAATAAATACAATTCTACAGGCACAGCCCTGGGTCCTGCCTCCCGGCTGCTGTTTATGGAGGTATCCAACCATGCTGCCAGTTTAATGGATATATATAATGACATTCAATCCATCTGAACTGCAAACAGCAAAACTGAACAAGGGGGAGAGCACAATGATTGATGCTGGCTGGAGAGAACAGGGAGCAGCGGGGAGGGGGGATCTTTGCCAAACATATCATCTGAAAAAGGACTCCCCTGATAAATATGGCACATATGAACTAGTCACAGCATGGTACCTATGGTACGTATACTGGGGACACCTATATGAGGCTACCTATAACAAGTTGTTGGTTATTTTTCAGGGGGGGGGGGGAGCATTCAAAGTTTGGCAGGGAGGCCCAGTGATTTTTAGTTATGCCCCTGGTCACAGGTGTCAATGGAAAGTTTCCAAGGTATTTAAAGCGGAACTGTAGTGAAAATAGCATAATGAATAAAATTGCTTGTTGTTTCCAATATTCTTTTATAGAATATTTACTCATTGTTTGTCCATTGTAAAATCAGTGACAAGACAAATGCCACAGTAGTTGCTTAAGTGGAATATAACCCAGCATTTCAACTTTGCTCTAAAACATTATTTACAGCATATTATATGCAACCAGCATTTTTTTTTTTTACTAGACCAGTATTGGAAGGGTTACACACAGAGCTTTAAAGTTACGTGGAGAGAAATGCTGCGGCAGCTGAAGTTTAGATAGATACATTTAAGTAAACACAATGTAACAAGTGTGGAATGTGACTCACTCTCTGGCTGTGCAGGAGCTCCCGGACACAGAGAGAGAGTGAGTCACATTCCTCACTTGTTACATTGTGTTTACTTAAAGGTATCTATCTAAACTTCGGCTGCAGCAGCATTTCTCTCCAAGGAACTTTAAAGCTCTGTGTGTAACCCTTCCAATACTGGTCTAGTAAAAAAAAATGCTGGTTGCATATAATATGCTGTAAATAATGTTTTAGAGCAAAGTTGAAATGCAGGGTTATATTCCGCTTTAGTATGGGCGTTTGGGAGTGCCTGTCTGCTGTGATTACATCTCCTGCAGTTCCCGGGTCTGTGATGTATTCGCCACGCCGGACAGACGTGACGGCGTTTAATAATCGCCAGATAAGTGTGTGATGTATGCAGGAGCGAGCGTCCTCCCCGATCAATGGCGGAGGCTCCTTGCAGAGATAGTAGGCGGCCCCCCTGTAGGATCGATGGAGGGTCCTGACTGCACAGGCCTGCTGCCGTGTAATAAGCCTCATCGCAGGGATAGCGCCTTCCTCCCCCCACCCCCCGCAGGATCGATGGAGGGTCGTGACTGCACAGGCCCGCTGCTGTGTAATAAGCCTCCTCACAGGGATAGCGCCTCCCCCCGCAGGATCGATGGAGGGTCCTGACTGTATAGGCCCGCTGCAGTGTAATGAAGGCTTTGTAACAAAGAGTCCAGCCAGATACGAAGCGCCAGAAAATCAATGGATGATTAGGGATGCTGAACGCTATCCTTATTTACCGGACAGAACGTCCTTCACTGAGGGAATACACTGCATATATAACATACACTGATCTGGCTGATCAGAAACACCTGCCTAATATTCTTGTCTAACATAGCACAGCTCCCCCCAGTGGTCAGGCCTGGACTCCACAATATCTATAAAGGTGTACTACGGTATCTGATTATATATCTACAAAACATATAATGGATCATATAGTGCAGCTCCCCCTGGTGGTCAGGCCTGGACCCCATAAGACTTGTATAGGTGTCGATAGAGATATAGAGATAGGTATATAGGTATATATATATATATATATATATATATATATATATATATATATATATATATATATATATATATATACACTATTACTCAGGGCAGTTTCTAGGCTAACTTGCACCGAGGGCGAGGATGTAAAAAAATTGCACCTTTTTCTCCCCCCCCCCACCCCCGTGGACTTGGGAACCCTACTCGTTAGGGACATTCAGACAGCCACAGAGACAGCCACAGATCACGAGTAGATTTGCCCACTTATTAGTGACTAGCCGCTTATCCAGGAGGAAGCAGGGACCAGGAAAACACACAGGCGTAGAGAACCCGGAAAGGTAAATCCTCCATGGGCACCGCGCACTGACAGCCTGCAGTACCGCTACAGGACATCAGGTGTGATCACGCGGTGGTGACGTGATGATGACTTGACGTCTGACGCAGGCAGACGTCAAGGAAAGTGATTGCGCTGGTAATGTTCTTTCTTCTTCCTTTGGGCTGCACCGCGCGTCTGGTCTGTGCCTAGGGCGGTTGCACTGACAAAGGAACGGCTGTCATTAACAATGGTCAATGAGATGCAAATAATTCAGTGTTCATGCAGGATTATCATGGCCGGATTTGAGGCTAGGCCGCAAAGGCCATGGCCTAGGGCACCAGGAAGCAAGGGGCGGGCAGCGGGCTGGAACATTCAGGCAGTTAAACTGCCAAACATGTAAACCGCAGCAGTCACCAACTCAGTCCACGGCTGCCCTGCTTCCACAGGGGCAGGCAGTTGAGGACCCCCAAGTAGTGTTGAGACGAAATTTGCGTAATTTTGCGTTTCCGTAATTACAGACACGAATTTTGCCGCTACGTCACAAATTCGTAACTTCTTAATTGTCGCACAAACTGTAATTCGGAATTCCGTAGGCGTAATTTCTATTGCGTAATTTCTCGTTTTGCAGCTAATTCGCGTTTAAGGTGAAATTTCATAATTTCGTGTTTTCTATAGAAACAAGTTATATAGGTAGAAAAAAACAACGTTTTGTAAAAAATAATACCTTTTAATGGCTAACTAATAGAGTTAAATAATGCAAGCTTTCTGGGATCTAGTCCCCTTCTTCAGGCATATTTCCAGATGTAAGCTGAAGTAAAACACTGATGCAGATAAATGGTAAACACGAAGATGACAGTTGTGCTGGTTACTGTTTATCCGTTAGGTGTCAGGTGATCAGCAGGCTGGAGCCAGTGAGTTAGTGCAACCATACATGAAATCCAGCAGGTTTCTGAAGATCATGAAGCCAAATCAATCATGTTACATAAGGTGTCATGAATCCGGTTCCACAATTTAAACCTTCTGTTAATGTCTTGAACATTTTCATAAATTTGTACTCAGAAATTTAAAATTAGAAGAGTATATTGACAACTTCAGAAAAAGAATCAAATTGGAGATACTGGACAAACAAAAACAGACACTCTACAACCTCAATACTCAAGAAAGGAAAGCAATACTGAGCCTTAAAAGCAGACAGCTCTCCAACAACACCTACTACCAAAGACTGGAAACCAACCCCACGCTGCAATACTCAAGGGAATTGAAGAATATGCTCAATGATCTCTCCTCAAAATTATCTAACATACTTACATTAATACCAGCTAATCCTAAAATAGGCACCTTCTACATCTTACCAAAAATACACAAAGAAGGAAATCCAGGTCGACCTATCCTCTCCGGTTTGGGAACACTAACAGAAAAGATATCTGGTTGGGTAGAAAACATTCTTAAACCCTTGGTAAGGAATACAGCCAGCTACATCCAAGACACCACTGACCTTCTTAACACATTGACTGCCATGGGTCCAATCCCAGAGGGTGCTATCCTGGCTACAATGCATGTTGAATCCCTTTATACCAACATTCCACACGAGGACGGTATTGCAGCTTGCCAACATTTCCTTCAGCTTAATGATCTACCAACAGAGCCCACACTACAACTTATCAGGTATATACTAACTCACAACTATTTTTCATTTGGGAATGATATGTATCTACAGACAATGGGCAGTGCTATGGGAAGTAGGATGTCACCCCAGTATGCAAATTTATTTATGGCCAGGTTGGAGGAAAACTTCCTTTCAACTTGTGTAATTAAACCATGGGCTTACTTCAGATTTATAGACGATATCCTATTAATCTGGACAGCATCACAGGAAGAATTAATCAGATTCCACAAAAACTTCTCAGAGTACCACAAGAACATCAAGTTAACGCTCAGCTTTTCAACCTCCCATGTCAGTTTCCTGGATACCACAATTTATATACAAGATAGAATTTTACAAACATCCATATACCGTAAACCAACTGACCGGCATATTTACCTAAAATGGAAGAGTTTCCACCCGGAACACACCAAAAAATCTATTGTTTACAGCCAGGCTCTGAGATATAACCGAATATGTTCTAATTCAGAGGACAGAGACAGACAACTTATGTCACTACGTAAAATATTCATAGATCAGGGATATCATCCACAAATCGTTGACAATCAAATACACAGAGCAACTTTAAAATCCAGAGAGGAACTGTTGAAGTACACCCCAAAGACTGAAAACAACAGAGTCCCAATAGTGGTAACCTACAACCCAAAATTAAAGACACTGAGGAAGATATCAAAAGCCCTACAACCAATACTCCATAAAGACAAACGCCTGAAGGATGTTTTTCCTGATTTACCACTGCTTGCTTTCAGACAACCTCCCAATTTGAGACAAATGATTATCAGAAGTGCATTATCTACACCAGAAACTCCAGGCACATTACCCTGTAATAACGCAAGGGGCTTGATTCACAAAGCGGTGCAAACACTTTGCACGCCTGTGAAAACCCCTTTATCACGCCTAAACTCAGTTTAGGCATGATAAGAAGAAACTCGCGCGAATTTTCCGCGCGCAAAGTTTTGCGCGCGCGCAGCGCCTCCCGATTCGCGCGAAGCTCCCATTAAGCCCTATGGGACTTTGCGCGCATACGCGCGGAAACTTCGCGCGAGTTAGAGCACAAAGCGGTGATAACTTTGCTGGTGCAAAGGTTATCACGCCTAAAGTCTTTTAGGCGTGATAACTGAGTTATCACCGCTTTGTGAATCGAGCCCAAGGTGTGAGACCTGCCCTTATATCTTGAGCACAAGCCAAATACAAATACCAAACTCACAGAAATATCATCAAATGCAAGACCAATTTTCCTGCGAGTCATCCAATGTTGTATACATGATACGCTGCATGAAATGCCCCTCAAGAGGAATCTATATAGGAGAAACAGGACAAAAACTGCGCACAAGAATGAACCATCACCGCTTTAAAATCAATGAAGGTAAAATGGACACACCAGTGGGCCAACACTTCTGCGAACCAGGACACAGCATGCAAGATCTAAAAGTACTTGTTCTTAAGGGTAACTTCAAAAATGATCAATCAAGAAAAATTTATTTATGAATTTATGAAAATGTTCAAGACATTAACAGAAGGTTTAAATTGTGGAACCGGATTCATGACACCTTATGTAACATGATTGATTTGGCTTCATGATCTTCAGAAACCTGCTGGATTTCATGTATGGTTGCACTAACTCACTGGCTCCAGCCTGCTGATCACCTGACACCTAACGGATAAACAGTAACCAGCACAACTGTCATCTTCGTGTTTACCATTTATCTGCATCAGTGTTTTACTTCAGCTTACATCTGGAAATATGCCTGAAGAAGGGGACTAGATCCCAGAAAGCTTGCATCATTTAATTCTATTAGTTAGCCATTAAAAGGTATTATTTTTTACAAAACGTTGTTTTTTTCTACCTATATAATTTGTTTGGCTAACACAGTACAGAAACTTTTTTGCTACTATAGAAACAAGGTTATTTTAATTACGAAAATGGACATAATTTCAGTTTTAATAGTAATTATGCAAACTTAAATAATTACTAAACTGAGGAAAGTCACTCATTGATTGCAATTACTGATTGCAATTACTGATAATGCAAAGGCCCGTAATTTCGCGAATTACGCTAAATTTTGCGTAATCGTAAATAGGTCATTACGCTCATCACAGGACCAGGAAAGTACACAGGATAGGGAGCGCACAAGACCAGGGGAACAAACGGGACTGAGGGAGCACACAGGACGGGTGGGGCACTAGACAGGGCTGTTTGGCGGGGATGGTGACTGTCGGCCTTGGGCAGTAAAATGTCCAAATCCGGCCTTCAGTATTATGGAAATTCTGTATGCAAATATATGCAGCTTCAAATGTGAACCAATTGAACCCCACCTTGGTCCATGTTCAAGCTGCATAAACAACAATTGCATAATCCTGCATCAACTCGGAATAATTTGCATCTCGTTGCCCCTCCCTGGCTGTGATCTCAAATGAGACATCGTTTATAATGACTCACCTCTTCTTTTGTCTTTTTGGAAATGACGCGAAGCCAGTCTCCAATCATACTCAGCACGGCGGCGAAGTAAGCCAAGCCCACCAGGATCCAGAACCAGACGAGTGGCTTATACCATTCCCGGTACGAGATGTCCGTGTTCCCCCCTGCAAGACAAACCACAGAAAGCAGACAATAACTCAGGCTCCAGTCCAGGGGTGTCAAACACAAATACACAGTGGGCCGAAATTGAACACTGGGACCTAGATGCGGGCCACCTTTTAAAGTTCCCTTTTGTCTGAAGCCCCTCCTCCAACCCCTTTACAGTACAGTTCCCTGGTACCTAGTGGCCCTCCCTTCCTCCCCTATACAGTTTCCTAGTTTCCAGAGTTTAGTGCTTTCCCCTAAGTATCCCATATGGCTTCCCTGATGTTCTAGGGTTTTACCTCCAATATCGATTCCCTTGTGGTCAAGAGTGGGCCAAACATAATGCAAAGTGGAGAAACCACTTAGGGGCCAAATTTAATGGCTCTGAGGGCCAGATTTGGCCCACGGGCCGGAGTTTGACATGTACACTCTAGTCAATGATTTTACAAAACACCTAAAGGCAGCCACAGACCGTCTCAGACATTGAACCCACAAGAGCGGGTTTTTGAACGTTTAGGGAGCGCTTTAAATCGCTGGCGATTTCCCTAAACGCTCTGACACAAATACTCTAATAGCCCAAAAACCTGGTACACACCTTCAATTCTGATTGGCCAATTTTACCACCTTCATGCAGTATATGTGTTAACAGATACTGAATACAATGAGCAGATTGTGGAGGTAAGCTCTCATTCTACAGGGAGGTGGTAAAAATGGTCAGTGATTGACCAATCAAAATTGATGGTTTGTACATTCCACCGACACCACTGGGGCAATCCTCGTTATGGAGGAAATACCTCCATACAGATCCGAGAGCCCCATGCGAAGCATCAGGCTACAACTGGTTTGCAAAAGACCAATGGGAATTCTCCATGAGCACCAGAGAACATTTTCATTGGTCCAATACCCAGTGAACCAATGAGACGCCTCCTGGAGAAGGGACGATTCCCATTGGACTACTGCAAACCAATTGTAGCCTGATGCTTCTCATGAGGCTGTCGAATCTGTATACCGGAGTTCCTTACTTGCATGGACTGAGCAGCGGTGGTGGGGGGGGGGGGGTCCCGAATGGACGGGAGGAGGTGAGTAAAAATTGACAAAACATCGGTCACACTCAGCCCTCCAGCTGTTACGGAACTACAAGTCCCACAATGCATTTGCCTTTATGAGTCATGACTGTGTCTGTCAGACTCCTGTAGTTCCTTAACAGCTGGAGGGCCAAGTTTGCCCATTCCTGGGCAAGACTGTGGAGGATTGGAGAAGTCACTGGATCATTCACAGGCTTCTAAGTATTCCTTTTTTGTCCCCCACACACCATGCAATTTCACGTCAGATCAACAGGTCAAACCGATAATTTCCGACATATCCGATCTGCTGCCGATTGATAACAGCATAGTTTTTCAGATCATTACTTCACAAAATTGATCCCACTATTAATCGGGCGCAGATCCAACGACATGTTGGAAATGATCTATTCGACCCCTCGATCTGATGGGAAATGACATCCTGTGTACCTAGCATAAGACAGGAATTTTAGCTGCAGAGTCCTTTTTTCACCCACAAATAAAGGTAACATCTACCGGTAAGTTCTGTAATTAGATAGTATATATTTAGATCTCTGCCGGAAGCTGAGCTTCAAGCATCCCCATAGCGATGGGTTCTGACGTGACGCAGCCCCGGTCCACCTGAGGACATAATTTGTGTGCGTCACTCGCCTATACTGGGTCACATTGCTCAGCGTGAGGCGGCACCGCATAGACCGTGGCGTCCCGAGCCACGCAGCTTCACACACGCGCCATGCTGTTCCCACTAATTGGAAGGAGGATAATTAATTTAAAACAGATTTAATTGGACGAGATAAGAGCTAATGACTCTCTCGTCAGATCTCCTCGCTTTTGTTATGAAGAGGACGTCGCCTTCGACGGAATCTTGGGGCGCGCTTGTCAGAAGCTACCGCAAAGCTTTCCTTTCGGGGGACAAGTGACACTTTATTGCGTGTCACAAACCGTGGGGCGAACAGCTGGTGTGGGACTACAATTCCCAGCGTGTTGCAGAGAACGCACACTGGTGTCACACATGACAGAAGTTTTCTTCTGAAGATATTAATTATTACTTTGTGGCCGAGTTCAGAAGAAACGACTGATGCCGGAAACAGAAGAAAGATTACTGCTACGCTTTATTTATAAAGTGGCCCATTACTATATAAGGTCTGGTTCACACTGTGAGGGATTGCGCTCAGTTTAGCAATTGCCAGCGATCGGTAAAGAGCTACAACAGGGTCACCCCATGAGGGTGTTCTCACTGCAGCGTTTCGATTTTGACAAAATGGAAAACGTGCTGCCTGTACCATTTTTAGAGGGATTTTTCTTAAAGGAAAAAAACCCCGCACATTCCTTTAAAAATCGCTCTGAAAATTGTTTTGCAAAATCGCAAACGCTAAATGCATAGCGATTACATTTTGTAGTGTGAAGTAGACCTAAGGCTACGTTTCCAGTAGCTGCCGCACGTCCTACTGAACGCATGGCGGCACTTGCCGTTCTGCGAGTACACAGCCGAAATCCCGGAAGCCGTGCCATGCATGGCTATGGGATTCGCTGCCTCCCACACGAAGGCAATGTCGGCCGAATCGCTATGGCAAGCAATTTGGCCGGTGGCGCCATTGTACTCTATGGCAGAGTTACCCTGCGCAATTTGCCTGCGGGGAAACTCTGTGGATTCAGCCCGATTTCTGCACTAGTGGAAACGCGCCCTGTTAATTAGAATAAACATTAAATACAGAGTGCTCTACAGTATGCAATAATGAACCCAGATATAGTCGACATACAGTCCAACTGCACGCAATCAGTATCCTTGTATAGCTTCAATCCAGTGGCGTAACTAAGGAGCTGTGGGCCCCAATGCAGGTTTTACATTGGGGCCCCCAAGCACTCTATACATAACAATTGATACGGCGCACCAAAACCTGCCAGATGCAATGGCTGCTATGGTGATCTCTATGCCACTGGCCGCAACCCACTTATCAAAAATATCCACCAGTGGGTGAGGTTTAGCTGAATGAGGTTTAGCTAGATCGTTTTGTTGTGTCTTCTTTTTCGAATGCTGCGGGTGCAAAATGTTCAAAGCTCTTTTTTTTAATTCCGTTGCTCAGTAACCTGCGGCGAGGGCGACGCGCTCCTCCGACATGAAAAGACCCAATAAAGGAACGCGTACGCAGACAACGCAGAAAGGACCTTTTATGCCCTCCGTACCCTTACAGCGGCATCAATCAGCCGCGATAGACCCCTTCATCGGTCCGAAGTGATTCATGTATAATTCACAAGCGGATGAGATCACAGAAAGAGGCACCACAGGAGGGGAAGCGGCTGGCCATTTACCGATAAAAAGCGCAATATTAGCTATTAACCCTTCCCTGTCCCCACTGATCGTGTTCATACATCATCCCAGCGATGTGACTGAGCCATTTATACTCGATCCTCCGGGGGCACAAATAGCTGAGTGCCGAGGCTGTGTACAAGTATACAACAATGAGGACGGTAACAGCAGCTCCATACAGTGCTGATAAGACAGTAATGTATAGAGTGCGATACGCGGTGAGGGGGGAGGGATAAACTATACAAAGAAAGAAGAGAGTCTATTATAGACTGAACCGATGAGTGGGAATTGCAGCATTTACCATTGCTGTATACATTACTCTATGTAACAAAATTGCCTTTCAAAGTACAATCCCTCCTGTACCTGCCAGGAATCGTACCAAACATCATAACCGATGCAACTAATGTGGTTTATGAGTTTAAAGAGGAACTCCAGTGAAAATAATGTAATAAAAAAGTGCTTAATTTTTTACAATAATTATGTATTAGGGCCCGTTTCCACTGTTGCGACGCGATATCGCCGGCATCCTGACGCTTGTAAAAACGCATGCGGATGCGTTTCCGCATGCGTTTTTACCCGCGATTTCGCGTGCGATTTCGCATGGCAGGGAGCCATGCGAAATTAACCATGACTCTGCCAGGGCAAAATAACATTGAAAAAGGTGCGAAATCGCACACGAATCGCGGGTAAAAACGCATGTAGAAAACGCATGCGTTTTTCCTAATAAATACATTAGCGGCGATTCGCATGGATTCCCGACGCAGGCAAATTCTGTGGGTCCCATCGTGCAGATTTGGCCCGCCGCCAAATCGCTCCCGCACGCCGCACATATGGAAACAGCCCTGGCCACTTCAATGTACCAAGCGAATCCGCATGTCGGCGCCGCATGCGGATTCACTATGGTGGAAACGAGCCCTAAATGATTTAGTCAGTGTTTGCCCATTGTAAAAGCTTTCCTCTCCCCGATTTACATTCTGACATTTACCACATGGTGACATTTTTACTGCTGGCAGGTGATGTCACTGGAATGAGATGCTGCTTGCTTTTTTGACAGCTGTAAACAGCTGTTATTTCCCACAATGCAATGAGGTTCACAGACAGGAAACTGCCAGCATCATGGCCCTCAGAATTTCTTGTGGGAGGGGTTTCACCACAATATCAGCCATACAGCGCCCCCTGATGATCTGTTTGTGAAAAGGAATAGATTTCTCATGAGAAAGGGAGTATTAGCTACTGATTGGGATGACGTTCAATTCTTGGTCATGGTTTCTCTTGAAGGGTGCCCATACATTGCTCAATTTTGCAGGTCAATCAACCTGCCAATCCGAAAATGTTATAGTCAGATTGGCAGGTCTGACAATAAAATTGTCCGCACTGTGTGGGCAGGTAAAAGATCACTCTCTGTTCAGATTTGAGAGGAGTGTATCTAATGATCGATCTGGTGGCAGATTGACTAATGTATGGTCACCTTAACGCTTGTTTCATCTCATCATTCTTAAAGTGTACCTGAGGTCTCGGGATAAAAAGTTTTCATTCTCACCCGGGGCTTCCTCCAGCCCCATGAGCACTTATCCCTCGCTGCCCTCCTGATTGAATCCGTTTGGACGCAATTAGTCCTGGTAATCTGGCTCAGTTGCACCAGTCCCTCCGGCCGAACGGAGGCACACGGGACGACGGCGAGGGACACATCGGTGCACACGGGGCTGGAGGAAGCCCCAGGGGAGTATAATGTCTTTTTATAACAAGACCTCAGGTTTACTTTAAAGTGCCCATTGACTGTACAATGCTATATAAACGATCAAGTCGAAGGTAACCAATGGGTCAATATAGGCTATATTTCGAACACTACTCGTTTAGATCACAACTGACTAAGGCTTTTTTGCCACTTCGATAGACAAAAAGGCTTTACAAATGATCAATAACGGGATCATTATAAACGTGTAGAGGGCTCTGTGGCTTCTACACACATACGATCTGTTCACAACATTGGATCGAAAAAAGAGAATCGGTCATATACAACTGAACTGTTAGTGAGCATTTTTAAGCCTACACTCATCTCATCCTGTCTCAGGACTCACTAAAACAACTTTGCCCCATGTTGGCACACAGTTTTGCATTTACATTGATGCATAAATGGGACACTATGCAGAAACTATGTCATTCGCTACAACAGAATGATTTAGATCATCTTCTCAGCTGCCAACTGTTTTTCATGCGCTACTTAAAGAGGAACTTTAGCGAAAAGAGAAAAACAATAAATCGATACATTACAAAGTGAGGACTTAAAAAAATGGAAGAGAGAACAAGAAATGATTGATATTCGCCATGTAATTTATTCATCTTGTTTGATCCCCAAATAGCCTGCATGTCATCATCTTTACTACTGGCAGACATGGAAAAAAGAGACAGCATCTACTCCGTTTATCTAGAACCACACCCCTTAACAATGCGTTGGGCTAAAAGGTTGTTTTTTATATGTATACAGTATATATGCACAGAGGAAGATACTGGTTGCTTAACAGTTGGAGACAACTGTTATTTCCCATAATGCAACAAGGTTTATAGACAGGAAACTGTCAGGACCATGGTCATGACATCACACTGTGGGAGGGGTTTATCCACAATATCAGCCATACAGACCCCCCTGATGATCTATTTGAGAAAAGGTAAAAATTTCTCATGAGAAAGGGGGTGTTAGCTATTGATTAGTATGAAGTTGTATGCTTGGTTACAGTTCCTCTTTAAGGACTAACTCTTGACCTGCAGGAGGCAGAGGTTAATTCATATGGCACATCCAAGTAGTGCTTTTGCCATATAACAAAAGTACTGCTCAAATGTGTTGCTCACCGTAACAAATTGGGCACCCTGTTAACATATGAATACCAGCAACATACCCAGGCAGCATGGACTATGGTTCCACCTTTATTATTTCAGCATTTGTGGTGTATGTTGTAAGGTGGCATGCTAAGTCAGCCATCCCTCCCAAGCACTGTGCTCTGTGCTGCCAAGAGTGAATACACACATCCAATTTTGATTGGCTAACCACTGGTCAATTTTACCACCTCCGTGTAGTTTGAGAACTTGCATACACAAGCTGTTCCAAGTATTCAAAATCTTTTAGCATACTACGTGGAAGTGGATCTGTGGACATGCTAAATGGGAGTGTAAGCCTGCTCTAATCACTTGATCAGTGGCAGGATGCTCAAAAGAGAAGCATGTCTGATGCGCACGTCCCTTTAGGTGCTCATTGAAGCTAGGATCCATATTAGAAAACTAGGATGATGGACGGACATGGTAAAACATGACTACCATCTCTTTGCTGGGAATTGCGCATGCAGGATGGTGGGACTATGCCACTATTGCACTCACCTGCCACGTAGTCCCCAAAGCCAACAGTTGTCAGAGTCACCACCACAAAGTAGAGGGATTCCAGCCCGGACCAGCCCTCGATCTGCTGGAAGATGACGGCAGGGATTGCCACAAACACCAGACAGCCGGCCACGATGAACATTATGGTGGAGATCACCCGGATCTTCGTCTGACTCACCTGCACCCTCTGGAGACAAGAGACAGATACATCTTTATCGGGGGAGGAAAATAAATCAAGGTTTTATTTGTTAACACAGTTAACTCAGTAGGTTGAGACAGGGGCATAACCAGGGCTGGATTTTAGTCTTTACCGCCCAAGGTCACTGTCAGCAGCCGCCCCCTTTCAGTAATAGGTAGCCAGATGACCCATCCCCCTCCCTCCAGTATAAGTAGCTAGATGACCCATCCCCCTCCCTCCAGTATAGGTAGCTAGATGACCCATCACCCTCCCTCCAGTATAGGTAGCCCGTTGACCCTTCCCTCTAATGAAAGCAGCCTGATGACCTGCCCCTTCCCTTAGTATAGGTAGCCTGATGACCCCTCCCCCCTTCCTTCAGTCTAAGAAACCAGATGATCCTCCCCCCCCCCTTCCTTATAGATAGCCTGATGACCCCCGCCCTCCAGTATAGCCAAGTGACTCCCTAGTATAGGCTGCCACCCACCCGCCCTTGATCCTGTGGTGCCCTAGGCCATGGCCTATGTGGCCTTGGCTTAAATCCATCCATCTGGGCATAACTAGCATGTATGGAGCCCTAGGCGAAAATAGATTGCATTTGTTCCTTTAGGTCCATAGCCCTCCCCACCCCAAGGGACCACGCAGTCAGTAAGCAAACATCCCACCATGCAGAATAGCACGTGTAATATTTCCTGCTTCCAGTGCAGCGGGTCTCCTCTGTGTATCACAGCAGCAGCACTCTCTGCTGCCATTAACTGCCTCCCTATCACATGACATGACCAATGCAAGTCATGTGATCGGGAGCTCGGCAAATGGCAGCAGAGAGTGCTGCTGCTGTGATACTCAGAGATCCGCGGTGCTGGAAGCAGGAAATATTATGCTCCCTGTGCTACTCTGCATGAAGATGGGAGGAGGCAGGGCCGGGCCGAGGCATAGGCTGGAGAGGCTCCAGCCTCAGGGTGCAGTGTAGGAGGGGGGCGCACAATTCATTCAGCTGTCATTCCTAATTGTGTATGAAGCAGAAAGAAATAAGAAAAGGGTATACATGGCAGTGACTGCAAGCCAGATAACTAGAGATTAAGGCGTTGGGGAGGTTGTGGGCCCTGTGGCGCCTCTTAGTCTAACAGCAATCAGTCAGCGACAGCTGGGGTGGGAGGGGTGGAGGGGCGCACTTTGCTGTCTCAGCCTTGGGTGCTGGAGGACCTTGTCCCGGTTCTGGGAGGAGGAGGGGCCTCAAAGCCCCTGGGCTATTGTTACGCACGTGGGTTGAAGCCGTTTTTTTATGTGCATTTTTTTTCCTCTTGGGCAGGAAGTGCATCACTAGGATTCCCGTCAGTCCGTGGATGAACACCGTAAAAAAACACAGAGCTCTGTCATTTACACGACGTATGTCACCCATAGACTATCACTACCAGAGCCTGATTTAAGCCAAGGCCACATAGGCCATGGTCTAGGGCACCGCAGGATCAAGGGGCGGATGGGCAGCAGGCTATACTAGGGAAGTGGGTAAGGGTCACCTGGCTACCTATACTGGAGGGAGGGGTGGTCATCAGGCTAACTTTAGGAGGGTCATTTGGCTTCTTATACTAGAAGGAAGAGGGGAGGGGTCATCAGGCTATCTAAACTGGAGGAGGGGGGTGGTCTGGCTACCTATACTGGAGAGGTGGGAGGGGGGAAGGGTCATCTGGCTGTCTATAATAGCGGGAAGGGTCATTGGGCTACGTATACTGGAGGGAGGGGGAAGGGTCATCTGCATACCTAAATTGGAGGAGGGGACATCTGGTTACCTATACTGATGGGGGGCGGATGCTGACAGTGGCCTTGGGCGGCAAAGAGTGCAAATCCGGCCCTGATCATTTCCCCAAGCACCGTGCGGTAAGCGTGGTGCTTGCGGTAACGTGCTGTCGCCCTTACGTCAGCTCAGATACTTCCGGCGCACCGCAAGGGACCGCAGTGAGTGTGTAACTCTCCATAGACTTTCATTAATCATGCCTAGCGTTTTTTGGAGCATTTGTGTAGCAGATTACAAATATTGTTACAGTAAAAGCTGTTACTGAACAGCTTCTGTAACAAAAACGCCTGGAAAACCGCTCTGATCTAGCGTTTTCCAGAGTGGTTTGCGTTTTTCCTATACTTTACACTGAGGCAGAAACGTTTCTGCAAGCCGCAAACGTGCTGCAGGAGGCACGTTTGCGGTTTGCTAAAAAACGCAAACCGCTGGTGTGCACCATCCCATTTAAATACATTAGCCAAGCGTTTTCACAGGCGGAAGCGGTTTGCGGATCGCTGCAAAAACCGCTCGGTGTGCACTGGGCCTCAGTAGGTTGAAAAATGTAAATTTTAAATGCATTTGGTCAGAGAAGAAAACTACCACACGTGACAAGAAAGGCATCATTTATGTCACACTTGGAATTATTACCTGGAACAAGGGAGGGACTTTGCTTTTTAATAATCTTTATTAGCAATTTCAAAGACGATACCTGTCCTTGGCCAGATATTTTAAAAAATTAACACCGATGCAATGAATGTTTAAGAGCCAGATTGAACTCGCCCTCACTCCACCCATCTTTACTAGAACCCGTGATTATGTCATCAGCAAAGGAAAACACCCTAATCCGCTGGATAATGCCCCGCCCACCACAAACTCTCAGGCTACGTTTCCACTATAACTAGGCGAATCCGCATTGAGGCCTGGAACCCACTACAAAAAGCTATCGCTACTCGCAATCGCTAGCGTTTTGTATGAGCAGTTTGTAAGCGATTTCATGATCGTTTTAGGGAGCGATTTTAGAAAGTGTAATCAATTTGCCAGCGGTTGTGTAGCGATTAGCGTTTTAAAGTCTGATTGGTCCTTTCAATTATTTTGTTACAGTGTACATTAAACCTCCTGGGGGATACAATTATATCGCCCAGGAGGTGGCGCAGCACTATTTTTAAAATTTTTTTATTTTTTAAATCATGTAGCGAGCCCAGGGCTCGCTACATGATAGCCGCTGTGCAGCGGCATCCCCCCACCCCCTCCGATCGCCTCCGGCATACAAAGCAAACAGGAAATCCCGTTCAGAACGGGATTTCCTGTTTGGCTTCCCCCGTCGCCATGGCGACGATCGGGATGACGTCATCGACGTCAACGACGTCGTGACGTCAGAGGGAGTCTCGATCCACCCCTCAGCGCTGCCTGGCACTGATTGGCCAGGCTGCGCAGGGGGTCTTGGGGGGGGGGGGGGCGGCACGGCACGGCGAGTAGCGGCGAATCAGCGCGGAGCGGCGGCGATCGGTATATACACGCAGCTAGCAAAGTGCTAGCTGCGTGCAACAAAAAAAAAATTATGCAAATCGGCCCACCAGGGCCTGAGAAAACCTCTGTGGCGGCTTACCCCGAGCTCAGCTCGGGATTATCCCCCAGAGGGTTAACTTAAAACGCTAGCAAAATCGCTCCGTGCAAGTTTTGATGAGCGATTACGCCAGCGATTATGTACTTTATATTGAAGCGCAAACGCTAACAATATGCTGCATGTCCTGCGTTTGCGATTTTGCTAATCGCAATCGCTTCTGTGGAATTTGCACCATCCATTTACATTGGCAGAGCGTTTAGGGAAATTGCTAGCAATTTCTCACACTTCCTAAACGCTCAAAGAAATCGCTCTATTGGATTCCAGCCCTGAAAGAAACGCTTGCAGATTCGCATGCGTATGCGAATTTGCGGGCGTTTCTTTTCAAGCGAATTCACATGCGTAAGCATTTTGTTTTTACCTTGTCCTGTTGCCATTCATTGCTATTGACTCCACACGCGTAACGTGTATGTGTTAATGTGAAAATGCAGAAACCGTGCAGGAAAATGGTTACAGAGGCAGACATTTTTTGTTTTTTTCGCCTGTGGCGGGAAGTGAATTTTGCCTGTAATGGAAACAGGTCCGTTGAAATACATTGCTATGCGAATTTGCATGCAGATAATGCAGATAATATGCATTTGCCATAGTGGAAACGGACCCTCAGACATTCATCACTCCTCCTAAGATCTGCTTCTCAGGCTAGGAACTGAGATACATAAAGCAGAGCATGGCGTTGTGTCAGGCAGGCTCCTTATCTCTGGCCCACGAGAGCTGATCCACAAACCAGCAGTTACACACGTCACCTTGCATGCTAAAACATTTTTGTGCATTACAGGACAACTGCCGTGGTGGGCCGAAATTTCACATCGAAATTCGCAATGACGCATCGTAATCGTAATGCGAAATTTTGGAGAAAATTGTAATTAATTTCGTATGTAATAGTATTTCAAAATTTCACGTAATTTTGTTGCGTAATTTTTTTGAAATTTCGCATAATTTTGTGCCAATTTTAGAGGTTAATAGCTAAGCCTCCATACATGCGATTGACATTAAAATTGCGCCATATGTTACGCAGAATAGTGGGAATAAGTCGCAAAAATAATTTTTCAAAAAGACCTTGTAGTTTTTGAGAAACTCGATTTTAAAAATGCAAAGACAAATGGTTTTTAAACTAATTTTTCTAAATTTAAAAACCATTTTTTACGTGCATTATTAAAATCAAGTTTCTCAAAAACTATAATGTCTTTTTGCAAAATTCTTTTTTGACTCGTACCTGCGATTTTCCTTAACATATGTCGCAAGTTTGGTGTCAGTAGCCTGTATGGGGGTTTTGCTATTAACTGCTAAAGTCGGCAAGAAGTTATGCGAAATTTCACGAAAATTACGCAACAAAATTACGAATGACTACACGAAATCAATTGAATTTGGAAATCGTAATTACGTATAAGCGTAATTGAAAAAATGTAAGCGAAATTGTAATTTGTTGATTACGGTCATAACTAGACAACTGTAATGAGAGGGTTATGGAGGCTGCCATATTTATTTCCTTTTAAAGGGAACCAGAGACGAAGCACCCTTCTGTATTTTACCATATATATCAGTAAGAACATTAGAGAAAACACCTACCCTGCTCTCCGTTTCACCCTCACTGCTAAAAGTGTCTGTTATCAGCTGTGATAAGAATCACGGACTGAGCATTCAGTCTGGCTTTGCAGGGAATAATTATAGCTGAGTCATTACAGCAGAGCCACAAGGGGGCAGGCTTGGGCTTGAAAAGACACCAGAGAAGACAGACTCAGCTATAATCTTTCCGTAGCAAAGCTAGACTGAGGCCTAGTGCACACCAGAGCGGTTCGGCTGCGTTTTGCGATCCGCTTGCGGCTGCGGATACGCTTGGGTAATGTATTTCAATGGGCTGGTGCACACCAGAGCGGGAGGCGTTTTGAAAAAACGCATACTCCCGGGGTGAGGCATTTTTTGGATTGCGGATGCGTTTCTGCCTCAATGTTAAGTATAGGAAAAACGCAAACCGCTCTGAAAAACACCGGCGTTTTTGTTACAGAAGCTGTTCAGTAACAGCTTTACTGTAACAATATATGAAATCTACTACACCAAAACCGCTACACAAAACCGCAAAACGCTAGCTGAAACGCTACAGAAAAAGAAGAAAAAGCGTTTCAAAATCTGCTAGCATTTTGCGGATCTGCTAGCAGTTTTTGGTGTGCACCAGGCCAGAGTGCTCAGTCGGTGATTCTTATCAGAGGTGATAACAGATTAAAGAGACACTGAAGCGGAAAAAAAAACATGTTATAGTGAATTGGTTGTGTACAATGAATAATTACTAGAAGATTAGCAGCAAAGAAAATATTCTCATATTTTTATTTTCAGGTATATAGTGTTTTTCTAACATTGCATCATTCTATAATATGTGCAGATTACACAACACTCAGCATTCAAAATGATTCTTTTAGAGCAGTCTGTGAACTAATGACCTCTCCTCTGGCAGAGAAAAAGTAAATAGTTCAGGAACAGTTCAGATAATAAAAGTTAGAAAACAGCCCTCTCCACGACTTTGAAAGTCGTAGAGCTTAATGGCTTTTTTGCATAGAGATAACAACTGAAGTTTCTTAACTCTTCCTGTACTGGAAACAATTAGACTGATGTATCTGATCTTAATGTTTTATTTCTTAGCTGTACTACACATACAAATCATAATGTCATAATTTTTTTTTTCTCTTCAGTGTCTCTTTAAACAGAGAACAATGAAACAAAGAGCAGGTTAGGTGTTTACTGTCATGTTCCCACTGATTTATAAGGTAAAATACAAGAGGGTGCTTCATCTCTGGTTCTCTTTAAAGAGAACCCGGGGTGTGTTTAAAGAATGTTATCTGCATACAGAGGCTGGATCTGCCTATACAGCCCAGCCTCTGTTGCTATCCCAAACCCCACTAAGGTCCCCCTGCACTCTGCAATCCCTCAATAATCACAGCCGTGCTGTGAGGCTGTGTTTACATCTGTAGTGTCAGTCTCAGCTGCTCCCCCGCCTCCTGCATAGCTCCGGTCCCTGCCCCCGTCCCTTCCCTCCAATCAGCAGGGAGGGAAGGGATGCAGGCGGGGACCGGAGTTCTGCAGGAGGCGGGGAGAGCAGCAGACTGACACTATAGAGATAAACACAGCCAGCTCTGACAAGCTGTTTGACAGCCACGCGTGGCTGTGATTTATGAGGGATTGCAGAGTGCAGGGGAACCTTAGGGGGGTTTGGGATAGCAACATAGACTGGGCTGTATAGGCAGATCCAGCCTCTGTATGCAGATAATATTCTTCAAACTCACCTCGGGTTCTCTTTAAACAATGGCAGTTGCCTGGCTGTCCTGTTGATCTATTTGGCTGCAATTGTGTCTTATTTAACACCAGAAACAAGCATGCAGCTAATCCTGTCAGATCTGACAATAATGTCAGAAACACCTGATGTGTTGCATGCTTGCTTCAGGTCTATGGGTAAAAGTATTAGAGGTACAGGGTCAGCAGGACATCTAGGCTAGTACTAGTATTGTTTAAAAGGAAATAAATATGGCAGGATCCATATCATATCCCTCTCATGAGAGTTGTCCTTTAAGTCTTATCATTGAAAACTGAACGTCTGTTAAATGCAGGGCTGGTGCTTCCATGGGGTCAAGCTGGGCAGTTGCTTAGGGCACCAAGCTGGTTAGGGGCTCTATAAATCAGAGACTGTAGAGGTCACACGTTTACTGTTAATCCAGTATGAGAATGTAAGGGCCCCCACATTCATTTTTGCACAGGGTCCCATTTTATCTAAAACCATCCCAGGGTAAGAGCCCTTTTCCACTCGCTGTGATCGGCTTCAAAAAGTGAAATCCAGACAATTTTGCCAATCGCAAGAGCTCCACCATTTACACGTAAATCATGCTGCTTATTGGCCACTAGTGCAGATTGATTTTCCCCGAACGCAATCACCAGCTTGTGCGATTCTTGTCGCGATCACACTTGGTTCCCAAGTCTACGGTGCAAACGGCGTCAAGTGGAAATTGCTGCTTGCACGGTTGCAACTGGAGGATAGCTTTGGCGAGGGCACAGGGCGGGTGCAGGGGGCTGGTAGAAACCCCAGGTAAGTTAAATTCGTTTTTTTTCCTTCAGTTTAAAGGATACCCAAGGTGACATGTGACATGACGAGATAGACATGTGTATGTACAGTGCCTAGCACACAAATAACTAGGCTGTGTTCCTTTTTTTCTTTCTCTGCCTGAAAGCGTTAAACATCAGGTATGCAAGTGACAGTTTCTGTCCGGGTCGGGACCGGGTCAGACTATAGCATAACCCTCACTGATAAGTAATTACAGCCATAAAACACTTTCCTGTCAGTAAATGGCTTCTGAAAGCAGAAAAGAGATTTAAAAAAGGTCAATAATTCATAGATTTTAGCTCTGGCATACTTCAATGAATGTATCATTGAGCAGAGACAATAAAACAGTAAAAGCTGAAAAACTAGATTTAAATATAAGATAAAACTTTGGGATAGCTAAAAAAAAGTCATTTTTAGGAGAAGGAGGATGGATACAATTGTTTTTCTCATCAGTTTATTTTCACCTCGGATGTCCTGTTATTTAAGTTCCCTGCAAATAGTGAGGGTGGGGCATTCTAGCTTTACATTTAGTGTGCCTTTACACCGATCTTGTGCTTTCCGACTGCATTTTTTTAAAAAAAAATTGTATCTGTGAATTTTTTCATATCCTATTTTTTTTCGCTTGCGTATTTATGCAAATTTTGCATTCAGAATTTTTCCATGAAGTTTATTTACGTTGGAATGTGAAAATTTGCATTTCCACTGATTTGCATTGAATTTGAAAACAGAGTAGGTGCACACATAAGATAACATGAAAGGCTGCTTTTTATGTCATGTGCATATTTTTTTGAGTGCTTTTTTTTCTGCATTTTTGCTGCATTTATGGTGCGTTTGCGTTAGCGTTTTTTACCGCACATGCATTTTTCAAGCGTTTTGCATGCGTTTTAATGCGTTTGCATATACAAAACGCATATGCCCTTTTCATACGATTTAGGCCTCTTTCACAGTGCGACGTTAAAGTCACACGTTAGAAAATTTTATAACACAGACTAACGCACAGCAATAAAAAGTCTGTGCGACATTCACAGTGCACACGTTGCGTTGTGTGTAACGTGTAGCAATATTTCGAAAGTGCTGCATGCTGTGCGTTTAGCAATACATTTGCTGCGTTGTGTGTTGCACATGCTCGGTAAGGTTTTAAAAAAATAAAAAATGTAACGCAGGAGCCGTTTTCGTTCCATCACTGTGCGATGAAAACGGCGCACCAAATGCAGGGCTAAAGAATGTACTATAACGTCCAAGTTATAGTCTTTCAATGTGTTGCATTAGGGGCACGTTATGCGACCTTAACGTCGCATCAAATGCAACGTCCCACTGTGAAAGAGGCCTTACAATTGCTTTTTATGCAAATTAATAGGAAGACGACAGGAAGCGGAAATGCATCACAAAACAATTTTTTTTTTACAAAAACGCATGAAGCCGAATGAAAAACGCATACCATTGTGATTCCATTGATTTTGATTATAAGCATTTTTATGCGTTTTTGCATATTAGAAACAAAACTAGCGTTTTTGAAAACGCGCGCATAAAAAACTCATATGTGATTTTTCCTGCGGCCCAATGCTAGAGTTTCCGCTAAGTGTGCCCCTAGCCTCACACTACAACGTCAGATGCAATGTTGATGACTTGCGTTAGCGAGCATGAATTTGCAAAAGCGCACGCAAATTCTGTCATGTGTGAAAGGGGCTTTGGTCTGCTCACGTCTTGTAAGGTGACAGGGGTCTTTGTATTTTTTAATGTGCAGAATAAATATTTTTGCAACGTACATGATGTATGCAAATTAGCCTTTATGCAAATTAGAACAAGTAATTTCCTTGAAGGAAAGGTCGTAATTCACGACAGCTTTTAACATTATTAATCCTGGGCCTCGGGGAGGCTCTTTAGGAGAGTTGATGGAGGAAAAGACAGAACGTGACCGCATGTCTTCCCTCAGCAAAAGGCTCGAAGTCCTTCAATCCCCAAAGCCTGAGATTCTGCTGTATGTTTCAGCATTCCCAGCACAATTCATTGCATCTAATTCTGTTACTGTTACCATGGTGACCTGACAAGGGCTTTCCTCCGCAACAAACGCTACTGAGACAAGGGCTGGTCCACTCACATGTGTACAAAGGGGGAATCCGACAAGGACAAACTGGCCTACAGAGGGGGAATCCCACAAGGACAGACTGGCTTACAAAAAGGGATCTCACCAGGAGAGACTGGCCTACAAAGGGGGAATCCCACAAGGACAGACGGGCCCACAAATGGGGAATCCCACAAGGACAAACTGACCTACAAAGGAGGAATCCCACAAGGACAAACTAGCCTACAAAGGGGGAATCCGACAAGGACAAACTGGCCTACAAAGGGGGAATCCCACAAAGACAAACTGGCCTACAAAGGAGGAATCCCTCCAAGACAGACTGGCTCACAAAGGGGGATTCCATCAGGACAGACTGGCTCACAAAGGGGGATTTCATCAGGACAGACTGGCCACAAGGGGGGATTTCATCAGGAAAGACTGTGCCACAAAGGGGGGATCTCACCAGGACAGACTGTCCCACAAAGGGGGGATCTCACCAGGATAGACTGGCCTACAAAGTGGAATCCCATCAGGACAGAGTGGCCCACAAAGGGGGGATTCCATCAGAACAAACTGTACTACAAAGGGGGATCCCATCAGGACAAACTGGCCTTCAAAGGGGAGGGATTCCATCAGGACAGACTGGCCCACAAAGGGGGGATTCTACCAGGAAAAACTATCCTACAAAGGGAGAATCCCACCAGGACAGACTAGCATACAAAGGGAGAATCTTCCCAAGACAAAGTGGCCTACAGAGGGGGAATCCCACAAGGACAGACCGGCCTACAAAGGGTGCCTCAAGGCATGCAGCATGTGCTGGACTATCCTGTCAGAACCCCAAGCATGCTTTGCAATGTAAAAAAAGCAATTCTAAAGTTAGCATTCACTTATTTGCAACCTTAGCAACAGCATTCTGTTAGGAGTACTGTTGCCACTAGACTGTCCATACACTTCCAATGTGTTTCAGCATGAATTAGTAGGGAATAGGGATGGTCAATGAGATACTAATAATTCATAGTAATAAACGCAGCTTGGAAGGTGCACACATTTGCATAAAATTAACCTAAAATTTGCATCCACTCGGAATTTTAAGCATCTCATCTGCTGATGAGCTGCACAAAGCAGGAGCCATTGCTATTCACATTCAGCACCTACACTATTTGATAGGAACACTGCGGAATGATTCTCATCATTTCTTACCTTGACCACTTTCTCCAGTCTGGCAATACTTTTCCCAAAGATGGTGCCGAGCTGATCGCCGATGCCGGCCAATAGGAAGCCAAAAAGAGGAATCCCGAATATGGCGTACAGAATACAAAATATCTTCCCTCCTTGTGTGCTGGGTGCCATGTTTCCATAACCTGATGGGAGGAAGGGGGAGAATTATTATAGACGTCCCAAACATACAGGTGTGGACAAATATGTCGGTACCCCTCCTCCAGGAAAGAAGAACTACAATTGTTGTCTATGAAATAGTTTGGAACTGACGGAAGTTACTGGCACCCATCAGTCTTTACCCCAATAATACACAAATCAGACGTTATTTTAGAGTTTGGATTCCACAGAATAGTTCAGTTCATAACAAAATGTAATAACACAAATGATAACATGGACAAAAATGGTGAAATTGTGTTATATATACAGAGGCGCCAGTAAAGAATAAAATATTTAAAAACAGTCTAAATATGAGGAGGGGGGAGGGTGTTACTGGTGGACTTACATCCCCACAGAAGAGATGAAAATTGTATCATAAAGGATAACGTTTATTTCTTATCCTCTATAATAAAACCCCTTTGTCTCTGCGTCCCGCGCCCCTGTGTGTGTGTGTGTTTTTGTTGTGCGCATGTGCAGGGAGGGACGCAGAGACACAGGAGAGGTGAGGGAATGACGCGGCAGGGGGGCCAGGAGGGGCGTGTGTGTGCACGCGTGGGCACGTGAGTGCCTGTCGGGCGCGCATAGCGGATGTACAGTGGATCTTAAGTGGATGTACAGCGGATGCACAGTGGATGTACGGCGGATGTACCGTCTTTTTAACGGGCTAAGGTCACTAGTACCAATATAATCTGCAACATGTTTTGCGGGTCTCTCCCGCTTCCTCAGGCAAGGTACAACAACTGAACAATTGAAAGGATTGGTTATGGTGCCTCTGTCTGGTGAAGTCCTCAACCCCACACATTGCTAACACTGCCTATAAAGCAATCGTCAGGATGCCCATTAATGGTGACATTTTTAGAAAACAATCGTACTTTTGTATTTAAAGGAAACCTAAGGCAAAGTATATAAAGGCATTTATAGTTAAAGGACACCCGAAGCGGAAATAAACTAATTAAATAAATGATTGTCTCTATCTTCCTTCACTTAAAAATGACTTTTTAAGATATTCCACAGTTTTATTTTATGTTTAAATCTGCTAAAAGTTTTAACTGTTTTATGGTTTTTGCTCAATGACACATTCATTGACGTATGCCAGAGCTAAAATCTATTAACTATTTAACCCTTTTTATCTCTTTCCTGTCCTCAGAAGCCATTTTCTGCTAGGAAAGTGTTTTATAGTTGGAATTTCTTATCAGTGAGGGTCACACTGTAGTCACTTCCTGTCTGAGTCAAGACTGAGTCAGCCACTTACATACCTGATATTTAACTCTTTCAGGCAGAGAAAGAAAAAAAGGAACACAGCCTAGTTATTTGTGTGCTTGGCACTGTACATACACATGTCTATCTCATCATGTCACATGTCACTTCGGGTATCCTTTAAAGTGAGTGCTAGAGAGCTCATTTCCTGCTTGGCCTGCAGCCAGAATGGAGATTACCGCCCACTGCCGCAGTAATCTCCGTCTGCTTTTTTTTTGCCATTGTGGTTACAGTGCGCACCGCTACGGCAGGTTGGCAGTGTGAAACCTGCAATGTCAGCTTTGGAAAATTCTATTCATTTCTGTCCAGCTGACTTCAATGCATTTTCACAATAAATAAATGAATTCTGCCTTTATGATAATTCGCTACATTTCACGAAAATTCTTATTTTAAGCAAAGCCAAAATGTCTAAATTCTCTTCTCAGTAACCATGGTGAGTACAGAGGTCCTGCCTGTCTCCCGCCCCCCTCCCCGCACAGCTTTGCCAATTACAGGAACTCAGATTACGCTGCGATTCTGCCTCCGATCTACACGGAATAATGAACCCGGCAGGCTTATTGCGATTTTTTTGCCATCGCTCTCCGGATTGCCTCCCTGGGGGACCTCAGGGCATCAAACATGAAGGTTAAACTGATTTCATGCTTGTTTAAGGGTCACCACAAGACGCTCACGGCATCCAGCGGTCTCCGGATATTCCAGAAATTTTAAGGAAAATAATTTAACTGGGATAATAAGCCCAGCGGGAGGATCAAGGGAGGTGAGGACTGCGGTATTCCAGGAGAATCCTCTCATCCTCCCTCCACACATCTACAATAACTTTGAGCTCAGATCACTTTATGACATTAGCCTGAGAAGAAATTTTCAGCAAAAAGTTACTTGCACACCTGGAAAAACGGAGCATTTGACCAATCTGCAAAAGCACAGCTGAACTGAAGTCAAAGGTCTGTGCACACTAACCCTAATGATATACACTGTAGATATATAAGTGTCTCTATTGATGTTTCCTTTTTACCTCCACCCTGATTCTGTGTGTTCACTTTCTAACCCCCACCACACCATATTGTAAATAAACCGCTGACCAAGACTTAATATGATGTATACCACCTTTTGCTTTAACCCTGATTCTGTGTTTTCTTCTGTTCACCTAACCCCTACCACACCCAATTATAAGCATAGCGCTGATCACTGCTTACTATTATATATACCATACATTATATATTCTCTATATTACAATACTATATAGGAGAGAACAGAGGCGCCAAAAGGATAAAAGGGGGTTTAAAGGAGCTTAAAAGCCAAAAATTTGGTAATTAGAGGAGGCAGTGATGGACTTACCTCCTCCAAGCAGACACAACACGACTGTACATTCAGTCTATTTATTAACAAACTCCAGATAAAACAAAGCAACGCGTTTCACGGGTCAGCGCCCGCTTCCTCAGGCAATAGAAAATGGAGTTACAGCATCTAGCAAAACAAACAACACTCGGCACCTCTGACAGCTCCTTTAAACCCCCTTTTATCCTTTTGGCGCCTCTGTTCTCTCCTATATAATATTGTATCCACCCTGGGTGGAGGGTTGCGACCCTTTTCTACTATCTACCGAGAGCGACTTCTTATTCCTGAGTGGGGTCAGAATAATCTCCCCACCTGCCTTTACAGTGGTTGCCTATTGGTGACCCATGCTTGTTAGTATAGCAACTATTACTCTTTGTCATTACCTCCTTTGTCAATACATACTACACTATTGGGGCTCTTGGTGTTCCTCTGTCATCTCGTTCGCTATATTACAATACGCACACCCGTCACTCCGGCTCTCGCCCCTCCCCTGCCCATACAGAATTTCCGTACCCCTATCTTACACCCCCTACTTTCCCCCCACCCCCATAACCCCCCCCCCCCCCCTTATTCACAGCACTTGGCTTGCATATGGTTTTACAATTTGAATATACTACTCCTTTACACCCTATAAATGAAACTAGATATGTATACGTGTTCTTATGTCCGGATACACACCAATATGTGCCTTTTGTCCCCAGTCGTGTACTCCTATCCTTTGTTGCCTGATGAAGCAGGTTTAGGCCTGCGAAAGTGACACTGCCTATTTATGGGATATGCTGCATTTTTTTTTTTCGTATTAGAGAGATCGCCAACATTTTGCTGGGCAGGCCTACTTAGACTGCTGTTAAGTTCATGTAAATTTGGCTCCACCCATGACCACACCCACATCCGGGTGAATGGCCACACCCATTCTCTGGCTGCAGTGCCCAAAAATGCCCCGGATCTCTATTCCTAGCCCCTGGTGAGAATTTTACATGCCCCTCCCCTCCAAGCACCCTATACATGATTTATATAGCGCACCAGAACCTGCCAAGGACAGCCACAGTGTCAGAGGTGCAAGAAGGGGACGGGGAACAGCTTGTTATTGATTATTATCATTCAAAGCATTTATAAAAGTGATCATTATCAGCATAAGACCAATAAAGAGCTAATACTGCAGTTGAGGGAAGGTCCTACGGGCCCCCTCTGGCCCAAGGGCCCCAGTGCAGTCGAGACCTCTGCAACCCCTATTGCTACGCCACTGAGTATTAGCTGGGGGGCCCATCGCAGATTCTAGGCATAGATACTGTCGCCCCCCCTGCCCCGCCCCCTTTGACCACAAATTTACCGTCCTGTCCGATCTGTAATTTTGATAGATTTCAACCGCAAAGCGATCTGTCAGCCATGTCAGGGCATCAATCTCCATCTCCGTACAGCGATCGAATCTGCTGTGCAAAAATCGATTGGTGTACGGGTCCCTTTACTTGTCTAGCTGTAGCAACTGGCGACTTTATTCATTTACAGTAAAACCCCAATTATCTGGCACTAGGAATACTCATTCAGGTTCTGGGGCCCCAGGCTTCTTAGTTATGCCACTGTACTATGCACAAGAATATTCATTTGTTTTCAACTATTTTAATCGGACGTGTGATTTTATAGCACACGACTGAATACACATGGCATATAAGACTTTTAAAATGGCCGTTCCCCAGTTGCAGTTTTCTGGCTTGATGTGCAGGGGTGTAACAATAGACCCTGCAAGGGATGCAGCCGCGGGGGGCCCAGAAGCCGCAGAGGGCCCGTGGGGGGAGAAGTTTCTTCTCTCTGTCCTGAGAGACTGACAACTAAGAGCACAGAAAGAAAAAACGTTCTGCTCTCTGCACAATTGTTCTAATGACTGCATCTGCACAGCCACTGATAAGGAATTCTACACAGTTTTGCAAACAAATATTTGTAGACCGTTCCTATTCAGTGGGCAGAAGGGTCTTGTGTACAACGCTGCTCGACCCCTTCCTAAGTGCTGTGTACTGTAGTGATGCTTGAGGAGTATGGACAGAATGAGTGTAATAAGCTGAGGCAGTGAGCACCCTCATCTGTCGGTTTTCTGCACACCATGGGGTTGATTCACTAAACCATGCTAACTCATAGCACGGGAGTGCTAGCGTTTTGCGCACGTTACAACGCGAGTACCGGCTTTCACGTGTAATCGCGAATTTTCACGCACAAAATGTTCACGTTTGCACACGAGAATTCGCGATTGTGCGTGAAAATGTGCGATTGCGTCCAAAAAACATTACGCGCGTGTCATGCAAAGTTTCGCAGGAGGGCTCAGTGATTTCTAGTTACGCCCTTGGTGATATGTATTGATGGGCGGAATTTAAAGAGGAACTCCAGTGGAAATAATGTAAGAAAAAACGTGCTTCATTTTTACAATAATTATGTATACATTATTTAGTCAGCGTTTGCCCATTGTAAAATTATTTTAAATCCCTGATTTACATTCTGACATTTATTACATGGTGACATTTTTACTGTTGGCAGGTGATGTAGCTATTTCCCACAATGCAACAAGGTTCACAGACAGGAAACTGCCAGGAGTACCTCAGTACTCAGAGCTTCCTGTGGGAGGGGTTTCACCACAATATCAGTCATAAAGCGCCCCCTGATGGTCTGTTTGTGAAAAGGAATAGATTTCTCATGTAAAAAGGGGTATCAGCTACTGATTGGGATAAAGTTCAATTCTTGGTCGGAGTTTCTCTCTAAGGATTTTTCTGCTTATAGCCTCCAGACATCATAGATTAGCCCTCATAGCTCCTCCCACCACTATAACAACCACTAATCAGAGGGTGAACAGCACAAGGACGACACTCACCTATCGTGGTGATGACCGTTCCCGCAAAGAAGAAGGCGCTGCCCAGGTCCCAGTGGCTGCTGCTGTTGGTGTAGTTCCCGATGGGATTCACCCCGGCGTTGTCTGCATCGATGGCTTTCTGTAAAGGGACGATTCACACATATTCAGAAATTCATTCAAAATTCTTCACTGGTATTATTACATCAGCAACCAATCAGCTTACAGCTTATTTTTGTCAGAGCTTATAGCGATAGTTCAAGCATTAGCTGGAGAGCTTATAGAGAGAAACTGTGCGGCTTTATTTAGTCATAAAGGTTGCCCCCTGCAGCTGAGAAACAGTACTGCATCACAAAGTGTATAAATAGCGGTGCTGAAGGGAGATCTCCTCAGTGGAATGCTGAGAGCCGGGTGATTAACCACTCCTTTATGCTTTGCTCAGGACTCTGCATAGGGAAGAAGGGGGGTACTCTGGGAGGGGGGAGTGACCTGCCTTTCCACCATCAGGCGCCTGCAGGCATGTGCCTGCAGTGCCTTATGGTAAATTCAGCCCTGTACACACAAATACACACTTATTATAGGTGCACCAGAATCTCCTGCAAATGCAGCTCACACACAATACCAATCTGCCATAGAGTTTGTATGGAAAGGTACCCGTTAACGGTACTATTTATCCTTCAGATTTGTTCTTTTGATGCAATTTGAATCATCTATACCAGTGATGGCTAACCTTGGCACTCCAGCTGTGACAAAACTACAAATCCCATCATGCCTCTGCCCCCGCCCCCCAAGCTATGCTTAGAGCTGTCAGAGTATTGCAATGCCTCACGGGACTTGTAGTTCTACCACAGCTGGAGTGCCAAGGTTAGCCATCACTGATCTATACTAACTGGAAAGGCAATTATCAACTGTTCCCATTAACGGAATGATTAAAGAAGATTTTACATTCTGATTCGATGCCTTCTGTCAGCGGGGTGATATTTTCACACTATAAATAAATAAAAAAAAAATACCTTTTCACACTCAATACATTTCTTGTAAGCCAACAGCAAGAAGGAAAACACTCAGAATAATGTTGGGAGCACTTTTTCACCTACTTTTGTGGTGCTGTTTTTCAGTTGCAGAGAGCTGAAAAGTTATTTTAAAGAACAGATTAAAAATGATCTCCTAGGAGAAAACTCAGGAGAAAAAGTGAATGAAATTGAATTAAAGGGACTCCAAGCACCTCCCATGGGTATGCCTTTAAAGAGAACCCGAGGTGGGTTTGAAGAATATTATCTGCATACAGAGGCTGGATCTGCCTATACAGCCCAGCCTCTGTTGCTATCCCAAACCCCCCTAAGGTCCCCCTGCACTCTGCAATCCCTCCATAAATCACAGCCACGCTGCTGACAAACAGCTTGTCAGAGCTGGCTGTGTTTATCTCTATAGTGTCAATCTCCTGCTCTCCCCGCCTCCTGCAGAACTCCAGTCCCCGCCTGCATCCCTTCCCTCCCTGCTGATTGGAGGGAAGGGACGGGGGCAGGGACCGGAGCTATGCAGGAGGCGGGGGAGCAGCTGAGACTGACACTACAGATGTAAACACAGCCTCACAGCATGGCTGTGATTTATGAGGGATTGCAGAGTGCAGGGGGACCTTAGTGGGGTTTGGGATAGCAACAGAGGCTGGGCTGTATAGGCAGATCCAGCCTCTGTATGCAGATAACATTCTTTAAACACACCTCGGGTTCTCTTTAAAGAGAACCAGAGATGAAGCACCCTCTTGTATGTTACCTTATAAATCAGTGGGAACATGACAGGAAACCCCTAATCTGCTGTTTGTTTCATTGTTCTCTGTTTAATCTGACTGTTATCACCTCTGATAAGAATCCCCGACTGAGCACTCAGTCTAGCTTTGCTACGGAAAGATTCTAGCTGAGTCTCTCTTCTCTGATGTCTTTTCAAGCCCAAGCCTGCCCCCTTGTGGCTCTGCTATAATGACTCAGCTATAATCATTCCCAGCAAAGCCAGACTGAATGCTCAGTCCGGGATTCTTATCACAGCTGATAACAGACACTTTTAGCAGTGAGGATGAAACAGAGAGCATGGTAAGTGTTTTCTCTAATGTTCTTACTGATATATATGGTAAAACACAAGGGTGCTTCATCTCTGGTTCCCTTTAAGCCAGATGACTTCCAACAAAGTCGTGCTATGACCCCCTAGAGGAGCCTCTTGCAATGGCCATGCATGTCACTTCCTCTTCCTGCTTCATTCAGTGATGCACTTCTCTAACAGAGAAGACGGGTGACCCGGAAGTTATAACATAGCCAAGATGGCAGCCGTGATTTTTAAATTGAAATCAAACGAAAGCTATTTGGTGTAGAATGGCGTTTCAGGCATCAATTGAAAGAGTAGAGCACAAGCTACTGAAAGGTATGCATCTTTAAGTACTTTGCAATACTGGTCAGAGTCTTAAAAGCATACCAATGAGAGGTGCTTGGAGTCCCTTTAAATAAGGTCTAGTTGTGAGGGAAAGAGGGACACTGGGAGATCATCAGAAAGCGCGGTATTTCTGCACGCTGCAAACCATCTTCACTCTTCCCCCGCATCCTATTTAAAGGTCGGCAAGCCGAGAGTTTTTCTGAAGCCTAAAAACTGTCAGATTGCGGAGCGGATCCCACTCAAATCTTTCTCTCTGTCTGATCTCTTTTCTTCGCTTCTGCTGCTTCTGAGGGTGACACTGTGCACATGACAGCCTAGAGTTCTGCGCCTCGAAACCACTTCCTAAAAATAATTCTATTTCAGCATCGCGTAAATTGTACAGACCATTAATGTCTTCATCTTATCCATCCTATATTCTACAGGTAACTTTCCGCTCCGGAACGTGTCGGCCTATCATACTCCAGCTCTGGGCCGCAGCTAATGGGGGAATAGAAAGGATACAGCCTGGATTTATTAATAAGAGTTCTCACGACCGGCGACTGCCATCACACAACCATCAGTGTGCTAGCCTCTCAGCAATCCTCACTATGGCTAATATAAACAAAAGTTTTCTTTCCTAAAACAGAAAGAATTTGCGATAATTCAGGTTGGAGTGAGCTTGAGATGTCTCCCAGAGCAACACTGCTGAATATATGCAAATTAACCATTATAATCTGCCCTACTCCATAGAGCCATGCACTGATGAGGATCAAACAATCCGAAACAGTCTGTATGCATGTTGGATTATTCTGGCTCTGTACAAATTAACAAGCTGACACATCATTGCATTCCAGCGGTTCTGGAGGTGTGTTTAGCTTCTAAGGGTACAATGGTTAATTTGCATATATTCAGCAGTGTTGCTCTGGGAGACATCTCAAGCTCACTCCAACCTGAATTATCGCAAATTCTTTCTGTTTTAGGAAAGAAAACTTTTGTTTTTCTTAACACCTTAGTAAGGGGGCTTTTAGTACCATTGTAGTCCCTTACACACTCCAATGAGTTCTGGGTCACCATGAGCTTTCTGGTTAGTCTGTACCTTATGGCTAATATGACCCGGTAAGCTGTTGCAAACTCTACTGGGCATACTTGAAGTGATGCAGCTCGCATCAGGTCATGTGACACCTGTGTTAACTATTGGATATTGGGTGCCCAAGAGGTGAGTTGGGCACCAGAAGCACCTACCACATAGGGATCAATGGTTGTAGCCAATCATAGACGATCCCAGCTGCTCCCAGGTTCACAATATGTTTGATGATTAGTTAGAGGTTAGGGTCCCTTCCAGAAGGATGACCTCATCACGGTGGAAGGGTCCAGTACGGAACACTCTGTATACAAGCTGTTTTTGGAAGCTAACATCCTCTATTAATGTTACTTTGGTGCATTTTCAAATGCAAGAAGTGTATCTAGCCTATAATTAGACTCTGCACAGCTATGCTGGTAGTCATTCAGATGCAGCCTGCTTTGGGTAGCACTGCCACCTCTCCCTGCTGTCTGTAAGTTTACCTTATGGCTAGCTGCTCACATTTGCCATTTAATATTTGCATTAAAGTTTTCTTCACAGTTTAGGGCACTAGTGCATAGTTTAGCATCTGATTTGAATACAAGGTGTGTATGTTGCCTCTAGGGGGCTCTGCACGCCTCTGGTAGTCATTTCAGATGCGGTCTGGTTTTAGTATGCACTGCCAAATTCTTCCTTGTAATCATAAACGATTGAGTACAATTAGCAGTTGTTTGAACGCCGGGGTTAGGAGTTACATTTTAGGCCCTTACGGAGGGAGGGGGGGGGTTGGGGGGGGGGGGTCTCTTTAAGCTCTTACAGGAGGACTAGGGTTAGAAATTAGGGGTGTTGGGGGTTCTGTTTTGACACTTCTAGGGGGAGGTGTGGTTATGGTTAGGCATTAGGTAGGGGGATTCTTTTAGGAACTTACAGCGGGGGTTAGAGATAGGAATTAGGGGGTCGTTTTAGGCACAGGGAGGAGACAGATAATGGGTGTCAGAAGTGCATAGTAAAATATTTATTTAGTAATTTATTTAGTAATAATATATATTTAGTGGCGGCAGCGCCCAACTCATGCTGCAGCAGCGCCGCAATAGGTACCCGATGCAGCTTGCCTGGACTGTTTAAGAAAAAAAACAGCTAGGTGGTAAAAAAAAACCTGCAGCTGTCACCTGGGTCATATTAAAAAACAGCGGGGTGTGCTGGGACTGGGAGGATAGTAAGTTGAATAGCGGGAGCATTTTTTATCGTCTGTCGAGACTCGCAGCCCCCGCAGCTGGCAGTGCTGTGATTACAGACGCCCCGCCATTAACACACCTGCACTTTATGCATTACGCTGTGTTCCCCTCCGCATTACAGTAACAGCCTGGATGAGTCATCATCAGCATCAACTTTCATTTCACTTGCACAAAAGCAAAGACTGGAACGCTACATATAGAGGTATTGATCAGACGCCTAATGGACTGTGAGCAGCCAAGAGACGCATTCCCCTTCCTGTATCCCCGGGAATAAGACCTACCCTGAAAATAAGCCTCAGTGTGATTTTATATAAGCCCTGATCCAAACGTAACCCATAGTTACAGTTCACAAAAAAGTCAATTTAAAGCATACTCAAGGTGACATGTGACAGGGTGAGATAGACATGGGTATGTACAGTGCCAAGCACACAAATAACTATGCTGTGTTCCTTTTTATCTTTTTCTGCCTGAAAGAGTTAAACATCAGGTATGCAAGTGACAGTTTCTGATTGGTTGGACTGGGCCAGACTACAGTGTGACCCTCACTGATAAGGAATTACAGCCATAAAACACTTTCCTGTCAGTAAATGGCTTCTGAGAGCAGGAAAGAGATAAAAAGGATCAATAATTCATAGATTTGAGCTCTGGCATACTTCAATGAAGGTGTCATTGAGCAGAGACAATTAAAACTTAAAATCTAGATTTACAGTAAATATAAAATAAAACTGGGATATATACAATTGTTTTTCTCATCAGTGTATTTTCCCCTCGGATGTCCTTTAAAGGGAAGGTTCAGGGAGGGGGTAAAAAAAATAAAAATCAATATCCACTTAACTGGGGCTTCCTCCAGCCCGTGGCAGGCAGGAGGTGCCCTCGCCGCCGCTCCGCAGGCTCCCAGTGGCCGACCCGACCTGGCCAGGCCGGCTGCCAGATCGGGCTCTTCTGCGCTCCAACGACGGGCTCTTCTGCGTTCCACGTGGGCGCGCTGACGCCATCGGACACCCTCCGGGCTGTACTGCGCAGGCGCAGTACAGCCCGGAGGACGTCCGATGACGTCAGCGCGCCCCCGTGAGGCGCAGATTGGAACGCAGAAGAGCCCGACCTGGCAGCCGGGCCCGGCCAGGTCGGGTCGGCCACCGGAGACAAACGGGAGCCTCCGGAGTGGCGGCAAGGGCACCTCCTGCCTGCCATGGGCTGGAGGAAGTCCCAGTAAAGTCGATATGGATTTTTATTTTTTTTACCCCCTCCCTGAACCTACCCCTTATTAAAGGGGAACTGAAGAGAGAGGTATATGGAGGCTGTCATGTTTATTTCCTTTGAATCAATACCAGTTGCCTGGCAGCCCTGCTGGTCTATTTCTCTGCAGTAGTATCTGAATAAAACCAGAAACAAGCATGCAGCTAGTCTTGTCAGATCTGACTTTAAATTCTGAAACACTGAAACACTTGATCTGCTGTATGCTTGTTCAGGGGCTATGGCTAATAGTATTAGAGGCAGAGGATCAGCAGGGCTGCCAGGCAACTGGTATTGCTTAAAAGTAAATAAACATGACAGCCTCCATCCATACACCTCTTTCTTCAGTTCCCCTTTAAATAAGTGTTCGGGCAGCTACAGTATACATGCAAAAAAGTAATATCTATTGACTAGAGAAGGCAGCAGGACCAGGGAAAGCAGACACCTCCAAAAGACCCCAGCATGGGCAGCATGGTAGTGTAGTGGTTACCTCTCTCGCCTTGCAGCGCTGGGTCTCTGGTTCAAATCCCAGCCAGGCCAACATCTGCAAGGAGTTTGTATGTTCTCCCCATGTCTACATGGGTTTCCTCTAGGCCAGTGATGGCTAACCTTGGCACTCCAGCTGTGACAAAACTACAAATCCCATCATGCCTCTGCCTCCCCAAGTTATGCTTAGACCTGTCTGAGTATTGCAATGCCTCATGGAACATGTAGTTCCAGCACAGTTGGAGTGCCAAGGTTAGCCATCACTGCTCTAGGCACTCCGGTTTCCTCTAACATATTAAAAACATACAGATAAGTTAATTGCCTTCCCCCTAAATTGGCCCTAGACTGCAATACATACACTACACAATATAGTCATATGACTATGGGAGGGATTAGATCGTGAGCCCCTCTGAGGGACAATTAAAGGATACCAGAGCTGAAGGTGAAATGGCCATATGTAATGTGTGGGGTGTTAGTAGTAGATACTTACCGTGCCTTCCGTTCCCCTCCGTCATTCGCCGTTGTCCAGCTTCAAGCCCCGTCAGGCTGTCCCAGGCAACTCCCATAACCTATGACCCGGACATACTGCGCCACGCGTGCACACTTTGACCGCTCTGCACGTTTGTAGATATGCTGAATGACGTAGCCATACAGACGCATGCTTCCTCCTCTTGCTCCTGCATAGACAGCATGTACTGCTCACTACAGTGGAGCGCGCACCGGGGCACAGGAGAGAGAGGAGTGAGTCAGCGCCTGTATGGCTACGTCATTCAGTGTGGCTACAAGCGTGCTGAACGGACATACTGTGTGCGTGCGGCGCAGTATGTTCGCACTAAGTATAAGCACTCACCTACACGATCTGCTCACAGTATTCTATATCTATTGACCCTCATACTACATGGAAGTGGTAAAATCGGTCTGTGATTGGCCAATCATAATTGAAAGTGTGTGCAAGACTTTAGGCTGCGTACACACATCCAATTTTGATTGGCCAATTTTGGCACTGTAGTATGTAGTATGAGGGCTTTCTTACACACTCTGTTCATACTTTTTAAAACGCTTGCAAAATCGCTCTGTGCAGGTTTTGATGAGCGATTACGCCAGTGTTTATATACTTTGAAGCGCTAACAAAATGCTGCATGTCCTGCGTTTGCGATTTGAGGAATCGCAAACGCTCCAGTGGAAGTTGCCCCATCCATTTACATTAGCTGAACGTTTTGGCAAAACGCTAGCGTTCTGTAACGCTCCAAAAATGCTCTCAAAATCGCCCTCGTGAGTTCCAGCCCTCAGAGGCAGAGGATCAGCAGGGCAGCCTGCATATCCCTCTTGCTTAAAAGGAAGTAAACATGGCAGCCTCCATATCCCTCTTGTTACCGTAGTCCTTTAAAATGTGTTAAAAGCCCCCCCCCCCCCCCCCCGCCCCCAGGTTCCTACAGCTGCCTGGAGATGTCAGAAGATGTAAGCGGCCTATAAGTATTACTATGATTGGAGAAATGCAGCTGCGGTATACCGTGTAGATTGACACACGTGCCTCATTCTCTCCCACGTGACGCCTGGCAGATCTTCTGTAGCTTCCAAGGGGTCCACTTATCACAGGTCGAATGGGCGGTTAACGGAAAATTGCAGTTATTTTATTTCTGGAATAATAGCAGTTGTCAGATCGCCGCGTGTATAGAGTTGAGGATCAGCTGACAAGATGACATCGCTGCAGCGCAATCGCTTTTCTTTAAGATTACAGTTATTTATCGGCACTTTTCTGAGGATCGCCACGTTTGTAAAACGATGGTCAGATCTAATTGTCAATTTATAAGAGTCTCTCAACATGCCGCTGAGATAGTGCCGTATGTGACAAGTATGTGATGGATTCGCCTGCGACAGATGCGCCCTTCACATGAAAGTACGTGCACAAAGGAGTGCTCTGGAATATATTTTTATGTTTTAGTTTTGCTTAAAGGATACCCGAACTGACATGTGACATGATGAGATAGACATGTGTATGTACAGTACCTAGTACACAAATAACTAGGCTGTGTTCCTTTTTTTCTTTCTCTGTATGAAATAGTTAAATATCAGGTATGTAAGTGGCTGACTCAGTCCTGACTCAGACAGGAAGTGACTACAGTGTGACCCTCACTGATAAGAAATTCCAACTATAAAACACTTTGCTAGCAGAAAATGGCTTCTGAGAGCAGGAAAGAGATAAAAAGGGGAATTTCTTCTCAGGGAGGGTCACAGTGCAGTCACTTCCTGTCTGAGTCAGGACTGAATCAGCCACTTACATACCTGATATTTCACTTTTTCAGGCAGAGAAACAAAAAAGGAACTCAGCATAGTTATTTGTGTACTAGGCACTGTACATACACGTCTATCTCATTATGTCACATGTCAGTTCGGGTATCCTTTAAAAAGGGGGTATCCTTTAAAAAGGAAAATGTGATTGCACGTATGCCTTTTTTTGTGTTTTAAAACCAAATAAAAACTATTGAAACAAAAAAAGAAAATGTGTCTATAGAAGGTGTTTAAACTTACCATAGGAATGGTTTGTAAAACTCCCCTCAGAGGGGAAAGCCATAAAACCATAACTTCTTAGCAGGCCTGGTTTCCCCACCTAATGACCCCTCAGACATTCTCTGATACCTACTTCACAAGAATACTAATAAGGAAGTCAGGGAACTAGAAACCAGATTTCTATCATAAAACCACTAACTGTCTTAGCAACATTCCCCCATGTCCTGTCAAGGGGAGATGGAATCAAGTGTCCTTTAATTAACCTACAAATAAATAATATTAATTTCTACTACCATGTATTTCCATTTCATTTTTTAACGCCATGCACTGATGAGGATCAAACAATCTGAAACAGTCTGTATGCATGTTGGATTATTATGGCTCTGTACAAATTAACAAACTGACACATCATTGCATTCCAGCGGTTCTGGAGGTGTGTTTAGCTTTTAAGGGTACAATGGTTAATTTGCAAATATTCAGCAGTGTTGCCCTGGGAGACATCTCGAGCTCACTCCAACCTGAATTATCGCAAATTCTTTCTGTTCTTTCTGTTTTAGGAAAGAAAACTTTTGTTTTTATTTTTTAACGGGCGGGCCTTTTTACTAGTTAGATATAATCATCAGATTTGCTGGAAAATGAATATAATTATAATGGCAGTAGTGTGGTGCAGCAGTATTATTCTCCGCCGGAGAGAGATGGAGGGAATGCACTGAGCATGCTCAGACTGGCAGCGACTAGCCGAAGTTACAGGGCCCGATACCGGCGATAGAAAAGGCTGAGGACGGCAGCGTGGGACTAATCCGTGCGGATGGGGCTGGAGGAAGCCCCAGGTATATATAAATCTTGTATGGGTGTTTATGTCTGGTTTCCTCTAAGTACGGACGCTTATGAATTATACAAGTCTTGTGGCTAGTTAGAGGCACTTTAGACACTGATTATGTGTGAGAAGCCCCAGAACCTGTATAGATGCATCAGTATTTAAAGGGATGATTTGGCATTTCTGATTTAAACAATTCAGAAATACCTGAAACATTTATCACTTCCTTTCTATTATACAGATCCTATTTTCCCGTTTGGCAGGTGAATCTCGCGCAGATCGTTTCCTGCCATCAATGCATCTATAGCGCGACCTCCTGGCGTCTCCGACAATGGCGGCCTGCGGTGCGAGCTCATTACTGCGACGCTCCCCAAATTGCCAACTACCAATTACTGATAAATGTTACATCACTCTCGCATATAGCGCGGCGCTCCGGTGACCTTTCCAGAACAATACCGGGAATTATATAAACAGAGTGCGCTGAATATATAAATATACAAACGTTGGGCAGCTTCAGTCCCTGCACCAGAGATGCCAGCATACAGGAGCCATTGTGCCCCCTAATATTCCACACCATTCCCCCTCCGTGCCCTACCAAATACCCCCCAACATAAATCCCCCCCAAACTAAAATACTATTTCCTCTCCCAGCCTTAAAGGACATCCGAGGTGAAAATAAACTGATGAGAAAAACAATTTTTTTTTTTTTTTTTTTTTTTTAGATATCCCACAGTTTTATTTTATATTTAAATCTGGTTTTTAAGTTTTTTACTGCTTCATTGTCGCTGCTCAATGACACCTTCACTAAAGTATGCCAGAGATCAAATCTATGAACTATTGAACCTTTTTATCTCTTTTATGCTTTCAGAAGCCATTTACTGACCGGAAAGTGTTTTATGGCTGTAATTACTTATCAGTGAGGGTTATGCTATAGACTGACCCAGTCCTACCCGGTCCCAAGCTGGACAGAAACTGTCACTTGCATACCTGATGTTTAAAGGGAAGGTTCAGGGTGGCTACAAAAAAAAATAAAATTGCGAATCCACTTACCTGGGGCTTCCTCCAGCCCGTGGCAGGCAGGACGTGCCCTCGGCGCCGCTCCGCAGGCTCCCGGTCTCCTCCGGTGGCCGACCCGACCTGGCCGGCTTCCAGGTCGGGCTCTTCAGCGCCCCAAAATGCTCCTCACGGGGGCGCGCTGATGTCATCGGACGTCCCCCGGGCTGTACTGTGCAGCGCAGTACCGCCCGGAGGACGTCCGATGCCGTCAGCACACACCCGTGAGGAGCATTTTGGAGCGCTGAAGAGCCCGACCTGGCAGCCGGCCTGGCCAGGTCGGGTCGGGCACCGGAGACCACCGGGAGCCTGCAGAGCGGCGCTGAGGGCACGTCCTGCCTGCCACGGGCTGGAGGAAGCCCCAGGTAAGTGGATTCGCATTTTTATTTTTTTTGTAGCCACCCTGAACCTTCCCTTTAAGGGCTCGTTCACACTTAGCGCGATTCCCGCTCAGCGCAAAACTCTAGCAGTTTTTAAAACCCACTAGTCCATGTAAGCCTATGGCAGTGTTCTCACTGCCGCGTTTGCGGTTAGCGTTAACCGCAAATGCGTGAAATGCAGCGTTTTGCCGGCGATTCGCAATTAGTGATCGCGATTAGCATGCATAGCACCACTAATTGCGATGGTTCCGAAAACGCTGCAGTGTCCAGTGATTTTTCTGTGTTAATTGCGGCTAAATCACTCCCACAAAACGCTAGTGGTAATCGCCTTTTTTTTTGCTGTTTTAGGTGTCTCTTTCACGCAAAGAAAAATAAAAAACACAGGAACACAGCATAGTTATTTGTGTGTTTGGCACTGAACATACACGTCTATCTCATCATGTCACACGTCACCTCTGTTGTCCTTTAAAGAGGAACTGTAACCCAGAATTGAACTCAGTGACGTAGCAATAGGGGAATCAGAGATTGCGACCGCACCGGGGCCCCTGGACCAGAGGGGCCCACTAGGGTCTCCTTCATCCATCTTAAAAGCTTTTTACTAGTGCTATGCTGGTGATGAACACCTATATGTGCATTGCATAGCGGTAATCCTTAACTAACTGTTTAATTACTCTAAATACACCTCTCTGACACTGCAGCTGTCTTTGATGGGTTTTGGGGTTCCATATCAATAGAGTGCTTGGGGCCCCATCAGAGGCGTATCTAGAGGGGTACAGTAATGGCATGTGCCATGGGCGCCACAGCACTATGGGCGCCATGCCGCGTCATCTAAAAATGGCGCAGGGAGAAAATGGCGCACCGTTCTGCCAATAAATGTATGATAAAACGCTATTTACCATTTAATGTAAATACATTAGAACGGTAAATAGCGTTTTATGATACATTTATTGTGAAACGGTGCGGCATTAAAAAATGCAGGGGGGCTAGTATAGGCAGCGGAGGGATGGGGGGAGAGAGGCAGCGGGGCACTGGAGGGCATAGGCATCGGGGGAGGATGTGTGCAATATGCATACATTACCTTGTCCCGGCCGCTGATCGCTCCTTCCCTCCGCTCCTGCACTTCCTAGTTTGTTTGCTGCAGTCCTGCAGCCAGCCAATCACCAAGCGGGGACTGAAACCACATGGTGATTGGCTGCTGCAGGACTACAGCAAACTAACAGAAGAAGTAAAGGAGCGATTGGCGGCCCGGGACAAGGTAATGTATGCATATTGCACACATCCTCCACCTATGCCTATGCCCTCCAGTGTCCGCTGCCTCTCTCCCCCCTGACCCCCACTGCCCTCTGCATTGTTTAAGACTTATAACGCTATTGATCGTTATAAGTGTAAGGCACACTGCCTGCGCCATTTTTTAACACTTTTAACGCTAAATAGCATTATATAATGTAAGTCTATGCGGCGCCATTTTCATTCCCCTGGCGCTGTGCGCCATTTTTATCTGTCACTGCCATGCCTGCCGATGTGCCTCCCTGTTACTCACACTCAGATCAGATTAATTCTGTTATATGTGGAACATGGCTACTTAATTTATTTATGTAGGATGCATTTGGCTTAGTGTTAGGAACAGGGCTGGGCCGAGGCAGAGGTGAAAGAGGCTCCAGCCTCAGGGCGCAGTGTAGGAGGGGCACACAACTCACTCAGCTATCATTCCTCTATTGTGTTTGAAGCAGAGAGAAATAAGAAAAGGCAGTGACTGCAAGCCAGATAACTAGAGATTAAGGTGTTGTGGGCCCTGTGGCCCTCTTAGTCTAATAGCAATCAGTGTGTGACGGCTGGGGTGGAGGGATGGAGGGGCGCACTTTGGTGTCTCAGCCTTGGGTGCTGGAGGACCTTGTCCTGGCTCTGGTTAGGAAAGAGGACAGAGAGGAAATGAGAGATATTTGCCAAAAAAGTAACTTCAGCAATATCCAAGGCCAACAACACAGGCAACCATAACACATGTACACAAGAAAGGATGCTATTTTTAGAGAGGAAGGGGGCTCTGACCGGGAAGGGGGGGGGGGGGGGGCGGGCGCAATTTCAGTGTTTGCCATAGGCTCTATATTACCCAGATACACCCCTGGGCCCCATGTAAAACTCACACTAGGGCCCCAATCTCCTCACCTACGCCACTGGTAGAACTTCATCCCAATCAGTAGCTGATACCACTTTGCCAAGAGAAATCTTTACCTTTTCTCAAATAGATCATCAGGGGGCTCTGTATGGCTAATTTTGTGGTGCAACCCCTCCCACAGTGTGATGTCATGACCATGGTCCTGACAGTTTCCTGTCTGGGAACCTCATTGCATTGTGGGAAATAAAAGCTTTTTTTTAACTGCCAAGCAAGCAATATCTCCCTCTGTGCATAGAACTCTCAGTAACGAATATTCTGTACACATCACCAGGCAGAACTAAAGATGTTACCACCAGTGATACATTTCAGAATGTAAGTCAGGGAGAGGAAAGATTTTAAGTAAATATTGTAAGAAAAATAAGCAATTTTATTCATTATGTTTTTTTCACTGCAGTTCTTCTGGTTGCCATACACTAGTTGATTTCTTTCATCGATATCTGGCCGATTCGTTCATTTCATTTGATCAAATCTGCTAGAAATGCTGCAAATTATGCTCAACCAATTTTTGGACAAAATTGATAGATTTGGTTAATGGTGCTGGAGGGAAGATTTTGCTCGATCGGCGGTGGGTCAGGAGCGCGTCTCTGCCGGTGTTCAATTTTGGCCCGACTGACGCAGCAGCGGAACTACTTTCACCTCTCCGCTGGCACTTTCTCCCGTGTCTTCTCTCCGCCGTCGGGTTTTCCTGTTTCTTCACTCCTGGAGCGCCTGCGTCATGTCACTAACACTAGAGGCCAAGCACTAGAAGCCAAACACTAGAAGCCAAAAACTAGAGGCCAAACACTAGAGGCCAAACACTAGAGGCCAAATACTAAAGGCCAAACACTAGAGGAAAAACACCAGAGGCCGAACACTAGAAGCCAAACACTAGAGGCCAAACACTAGAGGCCAAACACTAGAGGCCAAACACTAGAGGCCAAACACTAAAGGCCAAACACTAGAGGAAAAACACCAGAGGCCGAACACTAGAAGCCAAACACTAGAAGCCAAACACTAGAAGCCAAACACTAGAGGCCAAACACTAGAGGCTAAACACTAGAGGCCAAAGACTAGAGGCCAAAGACTAGAGGAAAAACACTAGAGGCCAAACACTAAAGGCCAAACACTAGAGGCCAAACACTAGAGGAAAAACACCAGAGGCCGAACACTAGAAGCCAAACACTAGAGGCCAAACACTAGAGGCCAAACACTAGAAGCCAAACACTAGAGGAAAAACACCAGAGGCCGAACACTAGAAGCTTCTTGTGGTCACGTGTGCCCAGACAGGTCAATTCCTTCCACACACAGCACATCGTTGTTCTATAGATTTTAGCAGGGCGGTTTCTAGGCTACATAGCTCCCAAGGCGAGGGTGTAAAAATCCCGGGGCAACCAATCATTTTGCAGCTCTCCAGTTCCCATGCCTGGGATTGGCTGCGGGGCGATGCAGACACTTCTGATGACACATAAAAGTAACAATGTTGCGGTCACTGGATGTGACACTGAACTCTGTGACATCACTAAGGAACTCGATGTTTGTACACCAGTAAATGAAAGCGTTGGGGTCTGCGGAGCATCGTCTGCGGCGGAATCCTCCGGGGGCGAGACGGCTTGTCACAGCGTTTAACCATCATCAAAGATCTGTCTGATGTTCCCAGACTCCGAAGAATTTGACAAGAACAGATGAATGTCTGGAAAGGAAGCCCACCAATCGCAGGGCTGCCATCTGGCACCGGGGGAGGGGCAGCAGGTGGTTCTGGGGGATGGGACAATGCCCATGGGCCGAGGATACTTTCATACTTGGCACATCCAGAAATATAGGATCGCAACACAGCAGAGGGGAAAAGTCGCATGGTGAGTTGCGAATGAAGCATACAGGCGGATAAATTATCCTTCACTGCACCTGTAAGCCCTGTTCACACTATAGCAAAAAAAACTGCATTTGCGTCGCAGTGTGAACCAGCCCTAATTGTGCACATGGTCTGGTAAACGCACAGCAAACTGGGCTTCATTCCATACAGAATCCACCACACAACGCTGCTAAAGCACAGATGTGCATGTACCATTACAACACAATTCATTGCTATGCGATAATCTTGCCCTTTGCACCGTGACATATGCAGTGTGAAAGTACCCTATTGGTGATGTGCCGTTCAATGCAGTACAAAGGCAGTTAATCTTCACCCGCGCAATTTTCCATGACATCCGGTCGTGTTTTCTGATCGCTTTTACCCTGAGAATGGCTTGATATCGATTGATTTCTTGGGAAGAGTAGAGCTTCAGACATAGTCTATCACAATGAATGAAGGTGTCTAAAATGGGTTGTTACATTTAATCAGCGTTGTATAGGCTTAATACGAAAATGTTTTGTTTATGGTTTTCGCAGAGCTGAAATTGTGTTCCCGGGGGGGACAGGGAGATTAAACTGATGGTGGGACCCCCTACGAGTTCAACGCCTCACATTGTATTGTGGAGTGATTGCAGTTAGTGTCGGTGTTCAGATTCGTGTTGTTGCTACATTCGACCCTACTGTTCGCATTCAGTTCGGGTAAACCCGACAAACATGCGATTTAACTGTACAAATTCATTGAAGCCCCCATACATGCTACAATCACCACATTTTCTGAGTGTATTAAGAAGAACATCAAATAGGAAGTAGATTAGAGACGCAGCACCAACTCCATGCAGTTAGGTTTATTGGATTAAGGCTGCTTACACACTAAGACGTTACAGGCGCACGTTAGTGCGCCTGTAACGCTCCCCCAACGCACAGCAATGTAACACAAGTGAGCTGTTCACACAGCCCACGTTGCGTTACATGTAACGCTGCACGTTCTGTGCAAAGTGCAGCATGCTACGGCGTTGGAGCGGCTATAGCCGCGTTAGACTGTTTGCACATGCGCAGTGGGGGGCGGAGAGGAGGCGGGGAGAGCCAGCTACAGTAGCCGCGCACATGGCTACTTAATATTCACTGCACTGGCGGGCGCTGATTGGCCGGCGGGACCACGTGATGCGGAGTGTCTCGCTCCGCATCACGTGGTCCCGCTGGCCAATCAGCGCCACTCTGGGAGACATTATAGGACTCGAGCCGCCTAACGCGGCTCACTCTACCGTCGGCTCTTGCAGCACCATACGTTGTGTTAGGTGCACGTTATGCGACCTTAACGTGCCACCTAATGCAACGTCTTGGTGTGCAAGAAGCCTAAGACAAAGGGCATATAGGCATAGGGGGTACAGACATCGGCCTTACAGCCGTTTCGCGGGGCTCCCGCTTCTTCAGAGACCACAAGAACAGTAGGAACAAGGGGATTTTTTTTTCCCCAAAAAGATCTTGACGTTTTTGAGAAAATCAATTTTAAAAAGTAAAAAAAATTTTTTTTTTAAATGCCGAAGTCCTTTATTATTCTAAATTAACCATAAATACTTATCTTTGGCTAATCACACTCCTGTATAATTGGAAATGTTCCGTGCAAATATCCTCAGATTCCCGACGAATGATGAAGAGTACCACACACTGATCCCTGCTGCCGCCACTTGCAAGCCACAAAGAATTTTTTTAAATGCCAGGGGATGTAGCGTGCTAGGCTGCTGTGCATGCTGGGAGATTTAGCGTGCCATAGAGTAGTAGTCTTTATATCTCCAGGCCGGGAGTCGTGGTCTTTATATCTCCAGGCCAGGAGTCGTGGTCTTTACAGCTCCAGGCCGGGAGTCGTGGTCTTTATATCTCCAGGCCGGGAGACGTAGTCTTTATATATCTAGGACGGGAGACGTGGTCTTTATATCCCCAGACCAGGAGTCGTGGTCTTTATATCTCCAGGCCGGGAGTCGTGGTCTTTATATCTCCAGGCCGGGAGTCGTGGTCTTTATATCTCCAGGCCGGGAGACGTAGTCTTTATATATCTAGGACGGGAGACGTGGTCTTTATATCTCCAGGCCAGGAGTCGTGGTCTTTATATCTCCAGGCCGGGAGACATGGTCTTTACATCTGCAGGCCGGGATTCGTGGTCTTTATATCTTCAGGCCGGGAGTCTCCTGGCCGGGAGACGTGGTCTTTATATTTTCTTTAATAACAAACTTGACCAGCGCTGCATAAACTTGCTTGTGTCACTCCCACCACAAGCACCTAATGGAGAGTGACTCACAGATTGAGTTGGACCACTATTCACAATGTCTAATTCACATGTGGGGCATTGAAAGGCTCCTGTAACGATCGGTGTCAACACACAGAGAGAATCTGATTATTGGTGATCTGCAGTATCACCAAGAATACAGATATATACCCGATTATTAATGATCTGCAGAATCACCAATAATACAAGTATAACTAACCTCTGGACACCTGACAAGTGTAAGTGTTTGGTGCGACAGTATATGAGCCAGTGATTCCTTGACTGTTGGGAATCAGACTCTACTGCAGTCAAAGGACTCCTTAGAGATGGAGTCCCTGACTGGATTGCAGAGAGGTCCCTTTGGGAGATAGGGAGTCTCTGCAGCTACTGGACACCCCAGGAGGGGGTATCAGTTAGAGAGGTCGGCCAGGCCGGGTCGGCAACACACGAGCAGATTAGGTACAGAGAGACAGAAGGCTGATTCGGTAACCAGGGACAGGCAGGGTTGGCAACAAGTAATCAGATAGGCGTAGGTACCTAATCAGAGAGCAGAAGGAAGGTCAGGAGAGCAATAGGTCATAACAGATATCAAACAGATGCCTAGTCTAGAGTGTGAGGTCCGTGGTCTCAACACCCAGGGACTGGTCTAAGATATACACAATGATGATACAGTATCCCTAGTCTTGGGTGTGAGGTCCGTGGTCTCAACACCCTGGAACTAGTCTTAAGTATAACACAATAATAACACAGAATTCTGGCTAAGTGTGGATTCCCAGGTCCACCTGGTTCCACCACACTGGAGGATCTGACTAAGGTCTGAGTGCTAACACATAAGCATTCGCAACGGCAGACAACTGGCAACTGACAGGGAGGAAGTATATATAGCAAGGTGCTCCTCAGCACCACCCAGTCCCAGTCAGCCAATCACCCGCTGTTCTGGGATCAGCTGATCGTCCAGATCAGCTGATCCTTCTCCTATTGGCATAAAGGGCTTGCCTGTTAGCGCGTGCGCGTGTAGCTCTCCATCTGTGTGCACTACTAGGCTCAGACAAACCAGGTGCATGTTGTTGCGGAGAAACCGCTGGTGTGAACGCGGCACCAGCCGCCTCATTGTCAGACCGCGCGGCAGTGTCTCTGGACTCCGTTACAATCCCTCTCCTATTGGCATGAAGGGCTTGCCTGTTAGTGCGCGCGCGCGTGGCTCTCCATCTGTGTGCACTACTAGGCTCAGACAACTCAAGCGCATGTTGCTGCGGAGAAACCGCCGGTCTGAACGCGGCACCAGCCGCCTCGCTGTCAGACCGTGCGGCGGAATCTCCACACTCCATTACAGCTCCCCTCGCCCTTAACGTATTGCTCCAACTTTGCTGCAGCCACCAGTAGTTAATAGGATCCTAAGCAGTTCAACTTTAAAAGTTTCCTCAAATAAAAAACATAAACCTCATAGCGCAATACTGTATAAAATTCAAAACTTTTATACCAGATTTGCACTTACACGCTCCAGGGATAGGTAGCGCATAGAGTTTTTCCCTCTCCCCCACTCGGCCTCCCGGTATGGCAGAATGGTGTCCTCAATCCCTGTGTATGTGGGTCCGCTCCAGCCTCCCACCGCTTGCTTGTATTGAGAAGAACGCCGTTCGCAGCTCCGCCCAACCGATTTCATCATCAACACATGACTCATCAGGGCCCCACATGCGCATTAGACCATTGTGGTCCAACTCAATCGGTGAGTCGCTCTCCATTAGGTGCTGGTGGTGAGAGTGACACACGCAAGTTTGTGCAGCGCTGGTCAAGTCGAGTCGCAATACATGGGAATTTTTAGCTTTTTAATGAATTGGAAAAGTGTTCATGACATTTGACTGGACTAATTCATCTGTATGATTCGCAGTTTGAAGTAGCTGCTGAGTCATTGGAGTGTTTTTTTTTTAGTTTTAGATATTATATTTGATGTGTTTGATATATCAAAAGTCGGCACGTTATCCTCAAACTTCCATAACTTTGGGACTTTGATATATTGAGCGCAGAGCTGAACCAGCCTAGGCTGGTACTGGAGGTCTTTATATTTCCTGGCAGAGATACGTAGTCTTTACATCTCTTGGCTGGGAGTCGTAGTCTTTACATCTCCCAGGAGGGAGTTGTAAAGACTTTAAAGACTACATCTACCAGCATGCACAGTGGCCAGGCAAGCTGCAGCTTCCAGTAAGCATCAGTGGATGCAGGGCCGGTTTAAGCAACAATGGGGCCCCAGGGCAAAATAAACCTGGGGGGCCCCCCAACATATACCCCGGAACAAAAATCGGCATTAGGGGACCTTTTTTGCAGCTGGTATAGTCAGGGGGCCATATGCAATTCTCCTTTTCACCTGAGTTTTCTCTCAGGAGATAATTTTTCATCTTTGATTTTAAATAACTTTCCAGTACTTTTCAACTAAAAAAGTACCAAAAAGTTGGTGAAAAAGTACTATTAAAATTATTTTAAGCATATTATCGCCTTCTGGAGGCTTAAAATGCATTTTATTGACGAGTTTAAAAATATCACCTAGGAGAAAACCCAGGTGAAAAAATTAATTGCATATGGCCCCGGGTGTGAAGTCCCAATCGGTCAGAGCTCCACATTCTGGCTATCCCAGCCTGCATGGGGGACAAGGGGTTAAAAAGTTTCAGGAGGGGGGACCCCACATAATTTTTTTTTTTTTTTAAACTCCCACACTCTAAACATAAAAAAAAAATTGGGAAAATAGGAAAAAATGCCAGAGATCTTCATACAGCCATATTGCGGCTGTATAGCGATCCCTGGCCAAAGCGCTGCGGCTGGGTATAGACCCCCTGGAAACCCCGTCAGGAAATTTATTGCGCTTTCGTTTGATGCATGTAAAATTACACTACCGTTAGGTTTGCTACTAAAAGTGACATTTACCGCATTTAAAACTATACTTTTTTTCCTTCTAAACTTTAAAATCGATTTTCTCAAAAACTATAAGGTCTTTTTGAAAAATAGTTTTTTCCTCTTATTCCTAATGATTTCCTTAACATATCCTGCAAATTTATTGTTTCTAGCATTTAAGGTGGATTTGCTATTAACCATTAAAGTCGACAGGTTTTTAAATGTGTTTTGTTTTTTTCCTTTGAAACTTTAAAATCGATTTTCTCAAAAACTATAAGGCCGATTTGCAAATTTTTTTTTCCTCTTGTAGCCACTGGGGGCCCCTACAAGCTCTGGGGCCCTGGGGCAGCTGCCACCTTTGCCTTAATGGTAGCGCCGGCCCTGAGTGGATGGAGGACCACATTTCCCGACGTACACCAGCAGCCTGGAATGCACTAGACTGGACTGGGCAATGCAGCAACCACCGTAGATAAGTTCATTTAATGCTCCCCCTCCCCCCCATGGGTGCGCTATTTTAGCACATAGAAGTGCATAGCAATGCGCTTTGGAGATGCATTTTTTTAACCCCTGATTAAAAAAAAAAAAACATTGTCAAATGAAAACAAATCTTTATTGACAATTGCTACATCAAATAAGCAAAACATGCAGAACAAAATTGTGTTCAGGAATGTTTAAGCACATGTAAAACACATGGGTCCACTAAAAAAAAGCGCACCAAAACACACTGAAACGGGTTATTAAATGCGCATCAACGCATGTGTTTTTTAGCATGCACTTAAAGAGACACTTAAGCGAAAAAAAATTATGATATAATGAATTGGTTGTGTAATATAGATAATTACTAGAACATTAGTAGCATAGAAAATATTCTCATACTTTTATTTTCAGTTACATAGTGTTTTTTATAACATTGCATCATTCTCTAATATTTGCAGTTTACACACTACTCAGCATTCTAAATGATTTTCCAGAGCAGGCCAGTGAACTGTTGACCTGTCCTCTGGCAGAGCAAAAAAAAATACAATGACTGACAGTTGAGATAACCAGCTTCAGAAGACAGAGCTCTCTGCGACTTTGAAAGTTGTTGAGCTCAATGGCTCTTTTGCATAGATAACAACTGGAGTTTCCTGTACTGGAAACAATATTAGACTTATTTCTCTGCTCCTAATGTTTTATTTCTTAGCTGTACTACACATACAAATCATGAAATCATCATTTTTATTTTCCCTTCAGTGTCTCTTTAAATACCTTTCTGAATGCACCCAATGTGAACAAGGCCTAACGCACAAATGTTTGGATAAAAGGTTAAGCTTGCAAATAGAACAACCCCCCTCTTGTGTGTACAATCTTTGCAGCAGGAAGGAGTAAACAGGACAAGTGCAGCTGGATGTGTTATTGGCGGAGTGTATTCCCTTCACCTCTGATCCTCTATAATGACAGCGGACCACCTAAGGGAAGACCCTCTGTACGGCCTCTGCTGATGGCTTTGTATGTTGTCACCAAGCAGAGAGGCAGAGTGCAGAGAAATCCCAGGATTTATCTAATATCCCCTATTGGAGTTTATAGACTCCGGTGACACCCCCCCCCCCCTGTGGGTGGGTGGGGGGGTTGGGGGGTATTTATTATGAGCCGCCGCTGGCCGCGGGGGGACGTGTGTCCTCGGTTGCTGTGTGGCCGCTCCGTCTCCTTCCGTCATATCACCTCAGCTGCTGTTTTGCAGTGGAACTTACTGCAATGCAGCACAGAGGCCCACACAGAGGAAAACAGGCTCTGCATCAGCTCTGACTATAGCGGTCCCCCTGCTTCCTACGCGGTGTAACCCCTCGTAATACAGAGAAGGGGAGGCTGAGGATGGGGTCACACAAGGCAATTTAATATTCACACTCTAACAATGCCCCAGAGAAAATATACTGTGTCTACTCTGTGCGACAGCAAACACTGCTGCAAACTAACTTCACTTTGCAACTGTGTGTGTGTGTGTGTGTGGGGGGGGGGGGGGGATGGGAGGGTATGGACTGGAGGTAGCATGGATCACCACATGCTGCAGCTAGTATACTATCAGTACAGACACACAGTAACAGCTTATGCTGTACATACTGCAGGCAGCAGGGATCAGCACACACTGCACCTAGCTTACTATAAGTATAGGCACTCAGTAACAGCTTATACTGTACATACTGGAAGTAGTAGAGATCAGCACACACACTGCAGCTAGTTTACTTTCAGTATAGACACAGAACAGCTAGTTTACTATCAGTATTGTCACACAGTAACAGCTTAGACTGTACATACTGGAGGTAGCAAAGTTCGGTACACACTGCATCTAGTTTACTATCAGTACAGGCACATGGTAAAAGCTTTTATTGTCCATGCTAGAAGTAGCAGAGATCAGCGCACACACTGCAGCTAGTTTACCATCAGTACAGGCACAGAGTTACAGCTTATACTGAACACACTGGAGGTAGCAGAGATCAGCACACACTGCACCTAGCTTTCTATCAGTATAAGCACTCAGTAACAGCTTATACTGTACATACTGGAGGTAGTAGAGATCAGCACACACACTGCAGCTAGTTTACTATCAGTGTAGACACAGAACAGCTAGTTTACTATCAGTATTGTCACACAGTAACAGCTTATACTGTACATACTAGGGGTAGCAAAGTTCGGCACACACTGCATCTAGTTTACTATCAGTACAGGCACATGGTAAAAATTTTTATTGTACATGCTAGAAGTAGCAGAGATCAACGCACACACTGCAGCTAGTTTACTATCAGTACAGGGACAGAGCGAAACAGTTTATACTGTAAATACTGGAGGTAGCAGAGAACAGCACAGGCTGCAGCTAGTTTACTATCAGTATAGGCACACAGTAACAGCTTATACTGTACATACTGGAGGTAGCAGAGATCAGCACACACTGCAGCTAGTCTACTATCAGTATAGGCACAGTGCAGCTAATTTACTATCAGTATTGGCACAGAGTAACAGCTTGTACTGTACATACTGGAGATAGCAGAGATTGGCACACACTCCAGCTAGTTTGCTGTCAGTACATGCATGCAGTAACAGCTTATACTGTACATACTGGAGGTAGCAGAGATCAGCACACACTGTAGCTAGTTTAATAACAGTACAGGTGATAGAGGTGATAGAAAGGCTAGATGAGATAGCTTTTTAGTGCGCAGCAATGTAGAATGCAGGAGAAACAAATATTAATCAGGTTTAATGGCTCTTGGCTGCAACTCACCAAGAAGACAAAAGAACAAGTTTTATTCAAAACCTCTTCCCATAGACACAGGATGTAGAAAGACCTCTGTTACTAGTACACATTGCCACCCTGTAGTTACACACAAACACACACACACAAGCCTATAGGCACAGATGTCCTGGCCCCCCTAGACATGAACCTGCAAACCCTCAACGAACCGCACCACTTGTGTGCTAGGTGACCCAGCTGTCACTTCTCGCTTACTCCCCTTGCCTGTCTTAGGTAGCTACAGTTGCCCCTTAGACTTAGATAACCAGAGGTACCCTCAATATTAGGTAGCTAGAGGTGCCCCCAAGTATTAAGTGGCTAGAAATGCCCCTGACTGAATGGAGAATCAGTGGAATGCTGCGAGCAGGGTGGGTAACCTCACAATTACACTCTCATCAGGACTCTGCATAGGGAAGGAGGGAGGGAGGCACTAGGGGAGGGGAGTAAGCCGCCTTTCCATCATCAGGCGCCTGTAGGCACGTGCCTAACTGCCTTATGGTAAATCCGGCCCTGCACCTTATACTGTAGTTACTGGAGGCAGCAGAGATCGGCACACACTGCAGCTAAATTACGCTTTTAATTAAAGGAACCCTAAACAGACAGCAACAATGCAATACTGAACGTACTTGGGGCTTCCTCCAGCCCCCCGTAGCCTGTCTGTGCGCCCGTCTGACCCATCTCGGTCATGCGTTCCTTGCCGTGAGTGTTCTGCGCATGTTCAATTCTTGAAAGAATGAACCCCACGCATGTGCAGAATGCTCACAGCGACGGGCACAAGACAGGCACGCGGACAGGCTGCACATGCACTGTATTATACCACTCCCGGTCAGGTCGCACAGCTAACGAGCCACCAACAGGAGAACAGAGGGGACCCAGAAGACTTCAGCCCGCGAGGCCTAACAGGCTACGAGGGGCTGGAGGAAGCCCCAAGTAAGCTCAGTATTCCATTTTTCAGGTCTGTTCAGTTTCCCTTTAAAGAGGAGCTGTCAGCCATACTATCTCAGGGAAAAAAACAAATATATAAGTAGATAAATACTTGCTCTACTTGCATAACACATGTATTGCACTGTTTACGTTATGATTTCTGTGAATTTTATAAAGGAGAAGTAGAGAATCCTATTCTACACAGTTTCCATATTTACTGTGGCTATTTTGAAGCCAGCCCTGATGTAATATCCGCCCTTAGTCTCCTCTGCCTGATTTGCCCGCCCTTCACTATAGAAAGTGCATTGTTTCAGCCTGAGAAATTTTGGCCAATCAGAGAGGAACCGAGGTGTGGGAGGGGAAAACAGGAGGGAACGAGGCTTCAGCCAATCAGGCTGCATTAGTTAAGTCTGAGAGGAAGTAGAGACGCAAAAAAAGACAACCCAGCATGCCCTGCAACTTCTCTTTTGTGTACCAAATTTTCTGTGTACCAAATAAGAGTCATGTAAACTGGGGAATGATAATTAATCAACAAGAAAAGTAATAGTGATTTTAACTTTTGGATTGCCTGATTAGCATCCGTATTACTTGTTTACCAGATACAAATAAAGAATTGATTTTTTATTTTATGCCCGACAGTTACACTTTAACTAAAATATCTATCCAGGCTTATTTATTCATGATTTATCAGGTTTTTATTCTCTAAACTCACCCCTATAGACTGACTACAAAGAGTGCCCCCTAAACCCGGCCCAAATACCGTCAGGGGTACCCATAGCATTTACTGAGGGCCTATATCACACCATGGAGATAGCACATCACACCTTGGTAAATATTGCTGCTAATTACCCTAATTATAGCCTTAAGTAGCCTCTCGATTCCGGAACATTTGTTCCCCAGAAGGTTTGATAATGTGCTCTGTGGAGGCCGATAGATCTTTGTCTGCCCTGGCGTCAAAGAGAACCTGTCAGCTACAAAACAAGAAGACATGAAAGACACAAAGTCGTCACGTCAGGCGTCTCGCAAGTAGGACAACTTCATAGAAATACAAGTGATGCGCCGGATCAGAGAAGGATCAGTCAGGAAGTGTTTGTGCTGCTCTGTACACAGTGAGTCAGTCCGGGTAACGGGGAGGACGACAGAAGTTTATAACCTAAAACAACGTACTGAGTCTTACTGAAAAGTTTTATCAACACAAACAGGAGTCTGCTTCTGTGAAATCATTAACAGCATCCTAATGTCCAAAATACCAAGTAGAAAGCTGTCCTGTATTCAAGTTAATTCAGTTAATTTGTTTTCATCATTCTATACCCTACTCACTTGATGCATTTGTCTTCTCCTGCAACGTTCATTTTACACTTGTTTACTAATTAGTCCTGCTATTCAATTCCCCGGGGGGTGCATGGGAGGTTGCTGCCATTCTTTTTCAACTCTTTTTATCAGCTCAGAGATAAATAGTGATATCTAGCATTTTGTAGAGAGGCGAGTGCAGTAACATATTTTCATGTCCTCTGGCAGGAAGTGGTTAACCACTTAAGCTCTCAGTCGTTTTCACTTTATGCATCCGAGCAGTGTTCACCTCCCATTCATTAGCCTATAACTTTATCACTACTTATCACAATTAACTGATCTATATCTTGTTTTTTCCGCCACCAATTAGGCTTTCTTTGGGGGGTACATTTTGCTAAGAGCTACCTTACTGTAAATGCATTTTAACAGTAAGAATAAGAAAAAAAATGAAAAAATTCATTATTTGTCAGTTTTCGGCCATTATAGTTTTAAAATAATACATGCCTCTATAATTAAAACCCACGTATTGTAATTGCCCATTTGTCACGGTTATTTCACCGTTTAAATTATGTCCCTATCACAATGTATCGCGACAATATTTTATTTGGAAATAAAAGAGCATTTTTTCCATTTTGCATTCATCACTATTTACAAGCTTATAAAAAAAAAAAAATAGAGAGAAATATTTCATCTTTACATAGATATTTAAAAAGTTTAGACCCTTAGGTAAATATTTGTGTTTTTTGTTTTTTTTTATAGTAATGGTTTTGTTTTGTTTTTTTATTAAACATTTTATGTGGGCATTTTTGGGAGGGTGGGATATAAAAGTGTTTTATTTGGGGAAATATTTGTGTATGGTAATGTTTTTTTTCTTTTACTTGTAGTTTTACTTTTTGGCCACAAGATGGCAATCTCGATTTTGTTTACATGACGTCACTCTAAGCGTACAATGTACGCTTAGAGGGACATGGCTTCAGAAAAAGCGAAGCTTCCGGGAGAAGCTGTCGCTTTTTCAGCGGGGGAGAGGAATCACTGATCGGGCTCCATAGCCCGATACATTGATTCCGTGGCTACCGAATCCGTGGCCGGGAGTGCTCGTGCACGCGCACGATCGGCCGCGGGAGCGCGCGGGAGCGCACCTGTCCTCCTTGACGTTTTTATACGTCAAGGAGGACAAAGTGGTTAAAGAAAGTGATCAGGTGATTTGCACTGTGCTGCTTTGCTGTCTCCCTCCCACCCCTGTATCGTTTGGTAAAATTCTTTACCCGATTGTTGGCAGACCGATCGTTAAGCTGTTGTTTCAAACGACCATCGTCGCAAGTGTGTACGTACCATAAGACTGAATAGAAGATAGTAGTCTGAGATTGCCTAGTGTGTGGCCAGTCTCACGATGTGCACACACCTCCAAATTTGATTGCCCAATTTCACCATCTCCAATTAAAATTAGGGACAACAGATTTTGAATACTATGAACAGATTTTGTAGGTAAGCTCTCATACTACATGGAGATGGTAAAATTGGCCCATCACTGACCAATCAGAATCACAGGTAAGTACCAGGATTTAGTTGCATTAATTAAGTAGGAAGGGGGTGGAGTCTCACCTTGATCATGGCTTCCAGCTGTTGTTGCGTGACACAGGAATGGGTCTGCAGGAAGTCCGCCTTCTCTTGTGCTATCGTGCTCTTCTGACTGCTTTCAAAGGGTTGCTCCAGCGCCCGGAAGACAAGTCCACCGCTCACCAGATAGACCACCACCACCACGAAGACTGCCAAGACGGTTTTCCACTTCATGACAGAGCGCAGCCCCCGGGAGGTATTGTCCATCGTCACCACAGTGGTCCGGGAGCAGATTGACATGCGGGGGGTCAGCGAGGGGCTGGGGCTCGGGCTGGGGTGGTGCCCGTTGGGTTTGGGATCAGGAGGGGGCACAGGCACGGGAGCCGGCGATGGCACAGTCGAGGGCACTGCCACTGTGGAGAAAGAAGAACAACTCAATTAAACTGAATATAAACTTTCAAACTCCAATCATTTATGGTGGCAAGGGGGTCTGCACTCTTGGCGAGTAGCACTGGAGCCCTGGGAACTTGTCCCAGCTAGGACACCATCTGCATGACATGTGCATGTTCTCCACCTCTTTAGTCATTTCTTCTCACATCCCAAATTATGAACTGGTAGGTCTTCTCTCCTGACTCCACCTACCGACCTACCAACCCTTTATCTATCCTTATACTCTCCATGCCACCTCCTCTGACCCCACCTACTGACCACCCCTTAGCTATCGTTCCACTCCCCATGCCACCTCCTCTGACCCCACCTACTAGCCCACTCCTTACATAGCCTTATACTCTCCATGTCACCTCCTCTGACCCCACCTACTAGCCCCCCCCTTATCTATCCTTTTACTCTCCATGCCACCTCCTCTGACCCCACCTACTGACCACCCCTTAGCTATCGTTCCACTCTCCATGCCACCTCTCCTGACGCCAACATAACCTCCCTATCTATTATCCTACAGCACTGAGTCTTCTCCTCTGACCCCACCTACTAACCCACCACTTATCTATCCTTATACTCTCCATGCCACCTCCTCTGACCCCACCTACTGACCACCCCTTAGCTATCGTTCCACTCTCCATGCCACCTCTCCTGACCCCAACATAACCTCCCCATCTATTATCCTACAGCACTGAGTCTTCTCTTCTGACCTCACCTACTAACCCACCACTTATCTATCCTTATACTCTCCATGCCACCTCCTCTGACCCCACCTACTAGCCCACTCCTTATGTAGCCTTATACTCTCCATGTCACCTCCTCTGACCCCACCTACTAGCCCACTCCTTATGTAGCCTTATACTCTCCATGTCACCTCCTCTGACCCCACCTACTAGCCCACCCCTTATCTATCCTTATACTCTCCATGTCACCTCCTCTGACCCCACCTACTAGCCCACCACTTATCTACCCTTATACTCTCCATGCCACCTCCTCTGACCCCACCTACTAACCCACCACTTATCTATCCTTATACTCTCCATGCCACCTCCTCTGACCCCACCTACTGACCACCCCTTAGCTATCGTTCCACTCCCCATGCCACCTCTCCTGACCCCAACATAACCTCCCTATCTATTATCCTACAGCACTGAGTCTTCTTTTCTGACTCCACCTACTAACCCACCACTTATCTATCCTTATACTCTCCATGCCACCTCCTCTGACCCCACCTACTAGCCCACCCCTTATCTATCCTTATACTCTCCATGTCACCTCCTCTGACCCCACCTACTAGCCCACCCCTTATTTATCCTTATACTCTCCAATGTCTCCATGTCACCTCCTCTGACCCCACCTACTAACCCACCTTTTAAGAATCCTTCCACACCCCATGTCACCTCTTCTGACCCCAACCTCCCACCCCTTATCTATTATCCTACACCACTGAGTTTCCTCCTCTGACCACACCTACTGACCTACCAACCCATGACCTATCCTTCTACTCATGCCACCTCCTCAGTTATCCATCCACTCCCCCTGCCACCCCAAGATATCCTCCCACTCCCACCACTTATCTATTCTCCTACATCACTGAGTCACCTATTCTGACCACACCTACTAGCCCACCCCTGAGCTATTATTTCCTTCACCGTGCCACCTCTCCGGACACCAACATATCCTCTTATTGCTCCCACCCCTTATCATACATCCTACATCCTGGTATTATATATATACAGTATATACATATAGTCTATTTACAGTGGTAAATTCAATAGTAAGACATCAGTGAGAACTTGTTCACATTGCGTTCTGATCGTCTGCATTGGGGTTTTTTTTGAGGCGTCTATTTTTCCGATTCCCGGCGGCGCTTGGGTGCGCGATTCGTTTTTGTGCTTAGCAGTTTTCTAAGTGTTTTTCCCGAGCGGTTTTGTAATTCACTCCCTGACGCAAGTCAGAAAGTGAACTCTTTGACCCGGAAAATAATAAATACAATGTATTTATACTTCTCAACGCCTTAATGCACGTTTTTGTATGCATTCGCCGATTTTCCTATACCTTCCATTGAGGTGGAATCGCCCCGAAAATGGAACATGTACTGCTTTCCTAGCCGCACCGCGCACGACCCGCGCTGATATGAACCTTCTCATAGACATTCATTGTCCTTGCAGTCAGGGGGCATTTTGAAAAACCGCAGGCAGGCGAAAAAAAGCCGAAAACGCCTGCAGTGTGAATGAGCACTTCATGTTAGCATGAACCTGAAGCATAACCTTACGCGTAACTTCTCTACCCCCGCTGCAAATAACAAAAATACAAAAAAACGATCAATTTTAAAAACAAAAACATTTTTGAAAGATATTTATTAAGTGACAAGCACCCAAATTTTTGCTTTTGGTGCCCAATAACGGATATTTGTACTAGTTGGCAATAGAGGCGTCCAGATTTTCCATTAACCACACATGCGCCCACATTTCCTGCTTCTGCTTCACTGGCTATCGGAATACTCAGTAACCAAACATTCCGCAGTGATGCACCTGCCTGGACTAAAGATGTCACCGCCTGTGATCAATTTCAAAATGTAAATGAATGTTGTAAAAAAAAAAAAACATTTTTATTCATTAGATTTTTTTTTTAACCTATAGTTCTTTACTAAGTTACTTGTTCCTAGATCTGATCTGAACAGAGGAAATACTTTTATTCCCAGTAAGGCCTTGTTTCCACCTGCGCGTTTTCAGCCACCCAACCCGATACAGTCCGCAGGGACATCATCAGAAGTACATAGACTGCACTGTATGATGTCTCTATCCATGCATTGCTATTCACCACGGAACCGCAACACATGGCTGCATGCATTTCTGCATATTGGCGACTCCTTGCATTATAAATGGATGCAATCGCAACCGCATCCGTATCGTGTGCACACAACACAATCATGGAAATTAGGCTTTAACCACTTAAGTACCAGCGGAATCCCAACGAATCGCCGTGCATATCCACTGCCGCACGCCGGAATCCTCCTGACATAGACTCTATGACGGCAGAGTCATGTGAGCCGGTCAGGAGACTATTTCATTGGCTCCTGACCGTGTCTATCAATGTAAGCCAATAGGAGCAGCTTACATCATTGATAGACACGGCCAGGAGCCAATGAAATAGTCTCCTGACCGGCTCACATGACTCGTCATAGAGACAGGCAGAGCCTGTGAGCTGCGGCGAGAGCCGTCGGGTTTGAGCGGCGCGATCGGCGGGGAGCAACTGTGGGTAGTGATGGAAATCTATGCCCTGCCAGCCAGGAGCCCACCAAAACAGGGCATAGATTTCAATCACCGCGGTCCTAAAGTAGTTAAAGCACATCTGAAACGAAAATAAACTTAAAGGAATACTGTAAGGGGGTCGGGGGGAAAATTAGTTGAACTTACCCGGGGCTTCTAATGGTCCCCCGCAGACATCCTGTGCCCGCGCAGCCACTCCCCAATGCTCCGGCCCCGCCTCCAGTTCACTTCTGGAATTTCAGACTTTAAAGTCTAAAAAACCACTGTTCCTGCATTGCCGTGTCCTCGCTCCCGCTGTTGTCACCAGGAGCGTACTGAGCAGACACAGACCATATTGGGCCTGCGCAGTACGCTCCTGGTGACATCAGCGGGAGCGAGCAACGCAGGCGCAGTGGTTTACAGACTTTAAAGTCTGAAATTCCAGAAGTGAACCAGAGGTGGGGCCGGAGCATTGGGGAGTGACCATTAGAAGCCCCGGGTAAGTTCAACTCATTTTCCCCCGACCCCCCCTACAGTATCCCTTTAAGAGATACTGAATTGTATTTGTAGTACATCACTAATTAAAAGGTATTACAGTTAGGCTGGATGCACACTTGGCAGTGCAGGAAATGTAGCGTTTTGATGCATATGCATTTGTGTATTTCTAGTGCGATTTCCGTGCGTTTTCTGTGCATTTACGTTTTGCGTTTTTTTTTCCCCCGCACATACGTTTTCTTGCGTGTTGCATGCGTTTTAAAGCGTTTGTGGTTCGCATATACAAAAAACATATGCGTTTTTGATTTTAATTTTATGCAAAGCACTAGGAAGTCAATAGGAAGCAGAAATACATCAAACATTGAAAAGAAAAAATAAAAACGCATGCAAAACGCACTAAAACGCAATACCTGTGCGTCACCATTGACTTTCATTATGTGCCTTTCTGATGCGTTTTTGAAAAATATGCAACAAAACCAGCATTTTTTAAAACGCATATTGTAAAACACAAGTATATGTGTTTTTACATGCGGCCCATTGTCTTGCATTATGTGCGTTTTCGCTGCATTTTCTGCAACGCTAGCATTTCTGCTTAGTGTGTTCCCTGCCTTAGAAGATGTTGTTTTTTTCTACCTACATAATATGAAGTAAAGAGAACACAAAGCACATTAGTAGCATAGAAAAGAGTCTCGTTTTGATTTCCAGTAGAGGAAGAGTTGAAACACTTGCGCTATTATCTATGCAAAAGAGCTTCTCTGAGCCATCAGACATGTTCTCTAAATAGCTTAAACAGCCAAGAAACCGTGAGGGCAGGAACCCAGTACCCACTAGAGCGTTTTTTTTAAAGCGTTTAGAGATCGATCTAAATTGCTAGCGATTTCCCTAAAGGCTCTGCTAATGTACTGTATTTTTTGGACTATAAGACTCACTTTTTCTCCCCCAAAAGTGTGGGGGAGAGGGGGGGGAGGAGTCACTGTGTCTTATAGTCCGAATGCTGGGAGTTCCTGACTTGTAAATGCCTGCCAATACGAACCTCCAAGCCAGAGCAATGCTGGGGACTCCCCGTACTGTGCCCATGACACATGGGGAAAAACGGAGGACACAAGGGGGACCAAAGGGGCATAGAGGAGGACACAGGGAGACACGAGGTACAAGGGGGCATGAGGTACTAAGGGGACATAAGCAACAGGATTCCCCTTCACCATGGATGCATCAGGTTTAGTATATATTTCTCCCCTGGTTTTTGTCCTCTTAAAGGGAAGGTTCAGGGAACTCTTGAAAAAAATAAAAATCCCTATCCACTTACCTGGGGCTTCCTCCAGCCCGTGGCAGGCAGGAGGTGCCCTCGCCGCCACTCCAGAGGCTTCCGGTCGTCTTCGGTGGCCGACCCGACCTGGCCAGGCCGGCTGCCAGGTCGGGCTCTTCTGCGCTCCATGGCCGGGCTCTTCTGCGTCCCACGCGGGCGCGCTGACGTCATCGGACGTCCTCCGGTCTGTACTGCGCAGGCCCCAGGTAAGTGGATAGGGATTTTTATTTTTTTCAAGAGTTCCCTGAACCTTCCCTTTAACCTATGTGCGTCTTATGGTCAGGAGCGTCTTATAGTACAAAAAATACGGTAAATGGATGGGACAGATTCCAAAGGAGCGATTGTGATTAGGGAGATCGCAATCACAGGACTTGCAGCATTTTGGGAGCATTTGCGCTCCAATGTACAGTTTTGAAGCGCTAGCAAATCGCTAATGAATTGCTACACATAGCGATTTGTGTGTGATTTTCAATTACTGCAAACTTAAAAAGAAATAATAATAATTTAAAATGACCAATCAGAATTGAAATTGCTGATCGCAAACCACAATCACAATGGCTGGCAAACAGCTTAGACTTTTTAAAATCGCTACCAAAATCGCCGGAAAATGCTCAAGAAATTACTTACAAAATGTTAATTCAAAAAGCTAGCGAGTGCGATTGCCGTTTGTGACTTGTTGTGGGTTCCAGGCCTGAGAGACAGCTTGAGATAAGGTTTGCAAGAAAGTTCAAAGGGTCATTAGCTCTGCTCTGTTCAACAGCTTAGAATACAGACTGTGGTTTATAAACTGCAAATATGACAGAATAATGCATTGTTATAAATAAAGCTATATAACTGAAAATAAAAATATGAGACTCTCTTCTTTGCTACTAATGTAATGTTCTATTCATTATCCATACTACTCATACAATTCATTATATCATAAGTTGTTTTTTCGCTTCAGTTATCTGGTTCACCTAACACAGACTCGGTGCTCAGTCAGCATCTCTTGTGCAGATGTATGGGAGGAAATTATTTATCAGGCCCTTGAATGTCATAAAGAGGTTGATTTGCTCTGTATCAGCGTTCTCGGTTGTGTGGTTTATCTGCTAGAGAACTCGCAATCAGATCTGATGCCAGGACTGCGTTTGGAGGAGATGTCCATCTGTGGACGGGAATTCCAGCCAACAATCTGTCTCGTATTCTCCTGCGGAGCCGATATACGTCTGTTCCCTACGCTCCGGTACCGTGACCCGCCTGCTGGCGCCGCAAGATCCGCGTCTGCCGACTGCTCCGCCATCTGCTCATCAAACAGAGACGTCCGTGCTGCAGGGGGGTCACCGGCGTCCGATTCACACATCATCATCACCAAAGCAGCACTGTGGTTATATTTACATGGCTTAAATTAGAGCCCCGATCATTAATGCAATATATTTGTATCACCGATTCATTTGTTATATTGAGCCTGTACTGATAGTAAATGAGCTGCAGTGTGTGCTGATATCTGCTACCTTCAGTATGTACAGTATACGCTGTTACACTGTGCCTGTACTGGTAGTAAACTAGCTGCAATGTGTGCTGGTTTCTGCAACCCCCAGTATGTACAGTATAAGCTGTTACTCTGTGCCTGTACTAATAGTAAACTAGCTGCAGTGTGTGCAGATCTCTGCTACCTCCAGTATGTACAGTATAAGCTGTTACTCTGTGCCTGTACTAATAGTAAACTACCTGCAGTGTGTGCAGATCTCTGCTACCTCCAGTATGTACAGTATAAAACTGTTACTCTGTGACTGTACTGATAGTAAACCAGCTGCAGCATGTACAGATCTCTGATACCTCCAGAATGTACAGTATAAGCTGTTACTCTGTGCCTGTACTAATAGTGAACTTGCTGCAGTGTGTGCAGATCTCTGCTACCTCCAGTATGTACAGTATAAGCTGTTACTTTGTGACTATACTGATAGTAAACTAGCTACAGCATGTGCTGATCTCTGCTACCTCCACTATGTACAGTATAAGCTGTTACTCTGTGCCTGTACTGATAGTAAACTACCTGCAGTGTGTGCTGATCTCTGCTACCTCCAGTATGTACAGTATAAGCTGTTACTCTGTGCCTGTACTGATAGTAAACTACCTGCAGTGTGTGCTGATCTCTGCTACCTCCAGAATATACAGTATAAGCTGTTACCCTGTGACAGTACTGATATTAAACCAGCTGCAGCATGTGCAGATCTCTGCTACCTCCAGTATGTACGGTATAAGTTGTTACTCTGTGCCTGTGCTGATAGTAAATTAGCTGCAGTGTGTGCAGATCTCTGCTACCTCCAGTATGTGCAGTATAAGATGTTACTTCGGATTTCTGTAGAAATACTGCATTACCACAACTCGGTAATTTTAGTCCAATCACAGAACTCTGAAGCATTGGACCATTCAGAGAATGCAGAGTCAACTCAGAAGTCTTTAGCCAATTGGAGAATGCAAATAAAATGACCCAAAAAAAAAAAAAAAAACACTGAGAAATCAGAAACCGATCGGAAATCTGTGGAATCGATAATTGGCATTGACGGAAATCAGAATTTCTGCGGAATTGTAAATCGACATTTCCGCCCATCCCTACTCCTAACCTGCTCATTCGGCATCAGACCCCAGCGATTTTCTGGGCAATTTTTTTCCCTCTCAGCGCTTCCCTGCGCACTTCCATTTTGTATAAAGCGCTTTTCTAAGCGCTTTTGCAGAGCGGTTCTGTTTGTTCACTTCCTGATACAAGTCAGGAAGTGAACTATCTGACCCAGGAGAATAATAAATACAATGTACTTATTCCTAAAAGTGCTGGGGTAATCGCTATACAAAGCACTTTCAATCGTTTTGTGATTTCCCTACAACTTCCATTGAAGCAAATCGCCCCAAAAATCTTACAAGCAGCTCTTTGGACAGCGGATCAGAATCGAACCGCTCAGATGTGAACTTTCTCATAGGGGATCATTGCACAAGCGCTTTTAGGGCGATTTTGAAAATCGCCAGCACTTAAAAAAAGGAGAAAACGCCCTAGGTGTGAACAAGCCCTTACATATGAGGGCTGGTGCACACCTAAAAGCGCTGGCGTAATCACAAACGCTCAGCATTTTTAGAAGTGATTTTTCTAAGCGATTCTAGGCATGTGCCTAGCGATTTTCTAGTTATGTCTAGCGATTTTTGGAGCATTTTTGTGTAGCAATGCTTGGAAAATCGCTCTTTTCTAGCGATTTTTTTATAGGTATTTTCCACTTTCCTACACTTAAAGGAATACTATCGATACCCAAGTGTTCTAAAATGACAGTGTGCAAATAATGTCTAAGTAGCTGTGTAAACATTTTCCTACTTTCATGTTAAATATCAGAGGCAAAAGCTGTAATTTATTGAGGGTAGGATTTAGCTACATTGGGACAAATCAATTGCAGAAGGGGTGTCTGCTTCAATGCACAGCCAGAGTTGCATATCAGACTACAGAAAGCAAATATCAAACATATCAAACTCTGAAAGCAAAAACAGTATGAAAAGCTGTGACAATTAGTTACATTTCCTCTGCTCTTTTCAGACATGTCAGTCAGAAAGACAGGACACAGGAGCTGCAGCTGTTGGGAGCTCTCTCTCTTCTCTGTCACACTCAGAGTTACACATAGAGTTAACTGATCAAGTGTGAGGGGAATTTCCCCTCTCCTCATGGCTCAGTCAGCCGTCAGTTTTGGCGTCAGTAAAGTTTGAAAGTATTTTGCTAACAGTAAACAAAGAAGTTGCTACTAAAATGTATACACCAGTACTTAGCAGCACTTCCCAAACAATTCCTGTGTCAATTGAAAAAAATATGTGAATCGATAGTATTCCTTTAACATTGAGGCTGAATTGCCTCAGAAATGCTGCAGGACCCGCGTTTGCGTTTGGGAGAAAATCACATCGCTCTGGTGTGCTTCATCCCATTCAAATACATTAGCCAAGCGCTTTTCAAAGTGATGGCGTTTTAAAAAGCGATTCGAAGCAGGGCCAGGCGGAGGCATAGGCTGGAGAGGCTCCAGCCTCAGGGCGCAGTGTAGGAGGGGGCGCACAATTCATTCACCTGTCATTCCCCTATTGTGTTTGAAGCAGAAAGAAATAAGAAAAGGAGATACATGGAAGTGACTACAAGCCAGATAACTAGAGATTAAGGTGTTGGGGGCCCTGGGCCGCCTCTTAGTGTAATAGCAATCCGTGTGTGACTGCTGGGGTGGGAGGGATGGAGGGGCGCACTTTGGTGTCTCAGCCTTGGGTGCTGGAGGACCTTGTCCCGGCTCTGATTCGAAGCGTGTTTGGTGTGCACCAGCCCTGAGTCTTACATAGAAGTGGTAAAATTGTACAATCAAGATTGGACAATTAGTGGCGGACACCTTTCAAGTGAACCAGAGACGAAGCACCCTCATGTATTTTACCATATAGATCAGCGGGAGCATTCGAGAAAACACCTACCATGCTTTCTGTTTCATTCTGCACTGCACAGCTTGTTTCTTATCACACCTGATAAAATCCCCGACTGAGCATTGAGTCTGGCTTTGCTATAATGACTCAGCTATAATGATTCCTGAGCAGAGCCAGCAGGGGGCAGGCTTGGACTTGAAAAGACATGAGAGAACACAGACTGAGCTATAAATATTCCTGAGCAAAGCCAGACTGAATGCTCAGTCGGGGATTTTATCAGGGCTGATTAGAAGCAAGCTATGCAGTGCAGAATGAAACAGAAAGCAGGGTAGGTGTTTTCTCTAATGTTCCCACTGATATATATGGTAAAATACATGAGGGCGCTTCGTCTCTGGTTCCCTTTAAACTTTACCACCAATATGGAGGTTCACAACCGGTTGGACCATCCCTCACTTGGGCACCCGGGGAACAATAGGCTAGCACGAGTGTAGGAGCATACATTAAAAAAAAGTCACCTGGAAAAAAGGGTGCAGGCAGTGGCGTAGCAATAGGGGGTGCAGAGGTTGCGATTGGACCAAAGGGGCCCTCCTTCAGCTACTGTGTTAGCTCTTCATTGGTGTTATGTTGGTAATTATCATCTCATTGGCTATCATTCATAAAAGCATGTGCGTTCAAAAAAATCTGGTCGGGAAAATACCGCATTCGGGATTTTAGACTTTTGTGTGCTATTTCATAAACATTTTCACAGACGCATATTGTGGCCATTATAAAATCAGCGATTTGCGGCAAAGAAGGTAAATTTCAGTACCTGGAGGCGCCCAAATGCAGACGCCGCCGTGCGCCCATATTTCTGTCTGTTTTCTGCAAGTCGGAGCTTTTACAGTAGGCACCTATGGCGATGCAGTTTTTTCCGTAAGGGCTCCTGCGGACTTTTACCGATTCGCTCATATGGACCCGTTTATACATGTCCCTCTCGCCCGACTTGCATGTTTATGTTGGGCAGCAGATGCATTGCTGTAGAATGGCAATACTTCCTCTCCTGAATCAGGGTCGTTGGGGCCACAGTGATGGATATGCGCTGCCAATATGGTATAACAGGAACATAGACTAACTGGCACTTTCAGAGCAATGTTTTTGGTCATCAGTCATCCTTACCTGATGCCTCTTGCCTGGGTTGGAGGGTGTGTGTATAGATCTGCAGGAGGGCCCTCAGTCACCGGGGGCCCTCTCAGTGCCCCATGCATGTGATCGCCTCACCCGTGTGCTGGTAAACACACTGAGAGAGAGGCTGATGTTGTGTTTATCTGCTAGCAGCACACGCTCCCCGAGTGTTGCTGCTCAGAGACTGATCTGTGTCTCACACACAGAAACAGACCAAACCGCAATGCCCAGAGGGACGCCACATTGTTATCTGACGCTCGTAACCTGCGCTATGAGGAGAGATGTTCCCACAGCTCCCCGCTGGATACCACAGTATCGTCACTGGCGAGAGCGCGAAATCTCAGGCGTTCCTCAATAACCCAACGATCTGCCCCACCGACCGCCTTAGAACTTCGCTCATTCTCCTGATAACTGAATATATCCCAGTAAAGTGGGATAAATGTCTATTTAGGCCGGTGGTGTCAAACTCAAATACAAAGTGGGCCGAAATTGAACACTGGGACCCAGAGCCGGGACAAGGTCCTCCAGCACCCAAGGCTGAGACACTAAAGTGCGCCCCTCCATCCCTCCCACCCCAGCCGTCACACTCTGATTGCTATTAGACTAAAAGGTGCCCCCAACCAACCACCCCCCCTCCCCAACACCTTAATCTCTAGTTATCTGGCTTGCAGTCACTGCCATGTATCCCCTTTTCTTATTTCTCTCTGCTTCAAACACAATAGGGGAATGATAGCTGAGCGAGTTTTGCACCCCCTCCTACACTGCGCCCTGAGGTTGGAGCCTCTCTGCCTCGGCCCTGCTGGGACCTAGTCGCGGACCAACCTCAATGTCTACTGACCCCCTTCCTACCTTATAAAGTTCCCTGGTGGCTAATGGCCCCCCTTCAACTCCTATACAGTTCAGTGGTGTCTAGTTGTCCCCCTCCCTCCCCTATACAGTTACCTGTTGTCTAGTGATCCACTCCCTCCCCTATACAGTTCCCTGTTGTCTAATGGTCCTCCCTTCCCTATACAGTTCCCTGGTGTCTAGTGGTCCTCCTTCCCCTATACAGTTCCCAAGTGTCTAGTGGTCCTTCCTGCCCTATACAGTTCCCTGTTTTTTTCAGTGGCCTCCAGCCCTTCACCCGGCCCTATAAAGTTCTCTAGTGTTAAGTGCTTCCCCCCTACCTCCCCCATATGGCTTCCCTGGTGGTCTAGAGCGTACGGACCAAACAGAATGCAAAGTGGGGAAACTTGAGGGCCAAATGCAATGGCTCTGAGGGCCAGATTTGGCATGCATGATTAGGCTGTATTTGTGCTATAAACCAGTAGATCTAAATTGAAAAATACCGCCAGCCTTAGCAGTTAATAACAAAGTCCCCATACATGCATGAAATTTGGCAGTTTCAGTCCAGGTTTGGACTATAGAACCGGTTTGGACTATAGAATAAAGGTGGCCATTAATGATCATCTAGCGAAACATCGTTTGAATGATCAGATACTTCTGATCAGAAGTGAAATGTCATAATACATCGTTCACTACACCATCAACGAACCAATATTTGCTTCCGATCTACCACAACCGACAAGTAAATCCAAACTTTGGTTTGGAGAAAATCCACTTATTGTTTTTATAATCGTCCATAATCGATTGTGCCCATCAATGGAGATTATTTACAACCAATCCAATCATATCCGATCAGAATTATCTGAACGCTCGAACAATTTTCCGCTAGAATTTGGACTCTTAGTGGCCACCTTTACCCTCACTGATAGGGAATTGCAGCCATAAAACAGGAAAGAGATAAAAAGGGCCAATAGTTTATATAGTGTAGGTCTGGCATACTTCAATGAATATTTGTTAAGAGACAATGAAACAGTAAAAACGTAAAAATTAGATTTGAAATATATAATATTTGAGGAGAAGGAGGATAGATTTAATCGTTTATCTCATCAGTTGATTTTCATCTCGGATGTCAGAGAATCGGTAACTTTAACCACTTCGTCCACAGGTCAGTAGATATATGTCCTCTGAGACTTCATCTAAGCCACAGGTCAGTAGATATATGTCCTCTGAGACTTCATCTAAGCCACAGGTCAGTAGATCTACTGACCTGTATTGAAGCAGTGCTGTGCAGGATTGGGCTTGCTCCTGTGCACATTTCTGGCACTATCTGATGCAGCACTAATTGGTGAATGGGAATATAAGTTTCCTGAGCTAATGAGATTGATTTTTACTATTAAAAATACTTTTATTTTCTCATTTCATAGTGAAAAACACACTCTGTAGCATTATTTCAGAATCAAATATTTTCACCATAAATTGTGACAGGAACATAATCTAAGTTTTGTGATAAGCAGTAAGAATAGCCAAACAAAATGTGTGTTTTTTATCTACAGTAGCACTTTTTATTTTTAAACTGGAATTGGTAAAACTGAGAAATACATGCTTTTTCTATTTTTTTTCTTTGTTTTCCCATTAAAATTCATAGAATACAAAATTGTTTGAGGGAAAAAATGGCATACAATGAAAGCCTAGTTTGTCTTGAAAAAAACAATATATATTTTATTTCTGTGTCATAAGTAGGGATAAAGTTATTTCTGATTAAATAGGGACATAGCTAAACTGTCAAAACTGTTCTGGTCAATAAGTTGAAAACAAGGTCTGGATGCAAAGTGGTTAAAATGAAAAACAGACAAACTGATACTTACCTCTGGAGGGGGAAGACTCTGAATTCTAAAGAGGCTTCCCCCATCCTGCTCAGCCAGCCGCATCCAGCGCCCTAAACAAACGACAACAATAATAATATTTGCCGCTGTGCAGTTGTGGCTTTACATCCGCGCTACGGTGGAGATAGCCAAGCCATATTGGGTCCGCTCTTCTGCGCAGAGAGGACGTGATCGCGCTTGGCTATTTCCGTCAGAGCTCGAGCAGTAAGCCACTAGTGCACCTGCGCACAGTGGTGACTAACGCCGACAAGCAGACTTTCGGGGGTCACACCGCTGGATATCCTCTGCTCAGGAGGATGGGGGAAGGCTCTTTAGGACCCAGAGGCTTCCCCATTCAGGGGTAAGTACAGGGGCGTAACTAGAAGTCCCCGGGCCCCCTGCAAGAATTTGAGCGGGCCCCCCCACCCCACCCTGGGGCCCGCTCATGGCCGTTTTGGGGGAGCAGGAGGGGTCGCAGCATGAGGGGAGAGCTTTGCACATCTGCGCTCCCCCTCCTGCATCTATCTAGCAGTGGCGGCCGCAGCAGCAGCTGTAATTACCTCCATTCGCCACCGGAAGTCTCCAATCTGCAAGGGCTTCACATTACTTCCTCTTTTAACAGGAAGTAATGTGAAGCCCTTGCAGATCGGCAACCTCTGTGGTGAATGGAGGTAATTATAGCTGCTGCCTCCGCCTCCATTGCTAGATAGATGGGGAGCGCAGAGGGGAGAGCCCGAGGTGAGGGAGGGGTGGGGACTGTCCTCCCTCCCAGCTGATGTGCAAAGCTCTCCCCTCATGCTGTGACCCCTCCTGCCCCCCCCAAAACGGCCATGAGCGGGGGCCCCCCGGGCCCCGCGGGGGCAGGGGCTGCTTCCCCTATTGTTACGCCAGTGGGTAAGTACCCACTAGGGACACTTTTTTTCCCTTTCAGGATTACTTTAAAGCTGGGTACTCACTGCCTGACGGGTCCTGCAATGTTCCCTTAATGATGGTCGTCAGAGACACCTCTTCCTGTCAGTGGGTGCGCACAACGTCACGCAACGCTACACACTGCGAGCCATAGAGACTTCAAGCGGTCGCGGTACTCTGCGTGGGAGTCTTATCTTATCGATCCGATGTGACGGTCGTTATTGCAACGTTGCGTGGTCGTGCGCCTGTTCCCACATCACAATATCGCATAAAAGGCTGCTCGGCGCTCAAAAAATCGTCGGTCAGCGGGAAAATCATCAGGAGAATCGCAATGTGGGTACTTAGCTTTAGTAGTGAACAAACAGTAGTACTAGTCTTCAGGACTGTCCAGGGTGCTGAAAACCACATCCTGACTGTAGTAGATAGACTATATGCAGTATACCGGTATACTGTATATATGTTTTTATGTAACCACGTTAGGGCCCATTCACACTAGAAGCGCTTTTCTGAGCGTGTTTTGCGATTGATTCGCGGTTTTTAAAATCGTTCCCATTCACTTTCATTAAAATCTCAGTGATTTTTCCACGATTTTTACCGCGATTTTAACAAAAGTGAATGGGAGCAATTTTAAAGAATGCTAATCAATTGCAAAACGCTCAGAAAAGCGCTTCTAGTGTGAATGGGCCCTTAAAGACCAAGATTGTCTTATGTACAATTTTCAGGGCTCTCTCACACTCGAGGCCGATTTTCAAAATCGCCCTAAGAACGCTTGACGAATGATGCTCTATGACAAGAGTTCACATCTGAGCGGTTCGTTTCCGATCCGCTCAGGAAATCGCTGCATGTACTATTTTTTAGGCGATTCCGCCTCAATGGAAGGTATAGGTAAAACGCAAAACGCTCACAAAATCGCTTTGTGCAGCGATTGCGTTTGCATTTTTTATACATCGTATTTATTCTTTTACGGGTCAAAGAGTTCACTTCCTGACTTGTGTCAGGGAGTGAATTACAAAACCGCTCGGGAAAAACGCTTAAAAAAACCCGCTGAGCACAAAAACGAATCACCCACCCAAGTGCCAGAAATAACAAAAAATGCATCAAACGCCTACCGCTAACGGCCACGTGAACGGAACGCAATGTGAGCAAGGCCTCAGAGAAGGTTCTACCCCAGGCATTGGCAAACTTGGCTCTCCAGCTGTTACAGAACTACAAGGCCCACAATGCATTTGCCTTTATGAGTCATGACTGTGGCTGTCAGCCTCCTGCAATGCATTGTGGGACTTGTAGTTCCGTAACAGCTGGAGGGCCTGTTCTACCCTGTATCCAGGCGGAGCTTCTCTTTTTTTTTTTATTTGATCTAGCTTTGTACCCACTAGTGATAAGCCAAAATTTAGCGTTTTCCTCATTATGACACAAAATTTACAATTTTGACGCAAAATTGTAATTCGTAATCATCAGAAAAATCATAATTTTGTCATTCCTAGTTTTGTCATTTGTAATTTTGTGCTAAATCATATTTTCCTGTTTAATTTTGTGTTGCTCATAATTTCTTAATTTCTTGTAAAACAAGAAAATTACACAAAATTACACAAAAATTTGTCCCCGAAAAAATATTCGTAATTCCGAAAATTTTACTATTCACGAAAATTCCATCATAAAAAAGCGATTGTAATTACGGATGATTTGTTTCTGGTCATAATTATGCAAAATGTCACCTAATTTTTCATAATTTTGATTTTGCCATTACGATTGTAATCGAAATTACTAAAATTACACACGATCAACTGCCACTATCCGTAACAAAGAAAGAACAATGCATCGCCCGGGGATCACTGGAAGAAAAGATATAAGATGATTCGAAAAGATGCCGGTAGATAACGATTATTGTGTTTGTAGACCGAACCATCCTGGCAGATCCATTTAGACCAGGGGTCTCAAACTCGCGGCCCGCGGGCCAGTTGCGGCCCTCGATACAATATTTTGTGGCCCTTGCCGGCTTCCTTATAGTTCGCTTCAGTGCGCCCAAGTAATTCGCCGCATCCCCGCCGCTAAACGAGGGCTGCAGAGCCCCCAAATCGCCTAAGGGGCAATCCGCCGGCATTTCCTGGAAGGGGCAGAGCTTTCAGCTGCAGCTCTGCCCCTCTTGACGTCAATCGCCGCATGGATCGCCGCCTCTCCCCGCCCCTCTCTGTGAAGGAAGAGTGAGAGGGGCGGGCAGAGGCGGTGATGCGCCGTGATTGTGAAATTCCTTATGCGGCCCAGCCTCATCCTGACTTTGCCTCCTGCGGCCCCCCAGGTAAATTGCGTTTGAGACCCCTGCTTTAGACGATAATTTGTGTTAGTCGTTTGATACAATAAGTGACTAATGACCGATACAATAATTATTATTTGATGTAATAAACAAATCGATAATAAACAATCGTTCCGTTCCATTCCAAATCCTTGCATGTAGCTAGTTATGCGCATCTGGCTCCTCAATTTTGAGGTTCCGCTAGTGATCCAATCAGTAGACTATTGTTGATTTCAAATGTGCTATGCTGCTACCAGGCGTCGTTCATTCATCGATTTATCGACAAGCATCTCTCATTTTATACCGATGGTAGACAGAGGTGCCTGGGTCTTCTACTGACCACATATGCTATTGCTCCATGTTATTGCCTGATGAAGCAGGATCAAACCTGTGAAACGCGTTGCATTGTCCCCCGGAGTATGTAAATAAACTTGTATTTGACAAACACATTGGCAGTTTTTGTGTCTGCTTGGAGTGGGTAAGTCCACCACTGCCTCTTCATGTTTTCAACTTTTTAGATACGTTTATCCTTTTGGAGGCCGCCTCTGTATCCATACTACTTTATACCGATGGTGGTTGAGTATGCATACGAAGCACAAGTTAAACAAGGCAATCTGGTCGTTTTGTACCACAACCAACAATCTGATCAATAAGCTTCTGAGTGAAGTAGAACTTTGAGCTATCAACTCTTCCAGTAACTTTATACCAGTCATTCAGCTTGATTCATGAAAGTTACATCGCTGAAAAAGTGCAAGTTAAATGTTCTTACGCGTGCTAATCATTTTAGCGCAAGTTAATTAGAGTGGGGCACGCTATGCGCGCTACTGGTAGCGTAGCACGCTCCTTAGCAGCAGCCACTGCTTGTACGGTAGGTGCTGTATGATAGTGACGTATTGCGTCTGCTGCCAGTAGTGCGGGTATGGTAGCGTAGCGCGTGCACCTTAGCAACAGCCACTGCTTGTAAGTGCTGCACGATAGTGACGTATTGCGTCTGCTGCCAGTAGCGCGGGTATGGTAGCATAGCGTGCGCTCCTTAGCAACAGCCACTGCTTGTAAATGCTGTATGATAGTGACGTATTGCGTCTGCTGCCAGTAGTGCGGGTATGGTAGCGTAGTGCGCGCACCTTAGCAACAGCCATTGCTTGTAAGTGCTGCACGATAGTGACGTAATGCGTCTGCTGCCAGTAGCGTGGATATGGTAGTGTGCGCACCTTAGCAACAGCCACTGCTTGTACAGTAAGTGCTGTACGATAGTGACGTATTGCGTCTGCTGCCAGTAGCGTGGGTATGGTAGCGTAGCGCGCGCACCTTAGCAACAGCCACTGCTTGTAAGTACTGCACGATAGTGACGTATTGCGTCTGCTGCCAGTAGCGCGGGTATGGTAGCGTAGCGCGCGCACCTTAGCAACAGCCACTGCTTGTAAGTGCTGCACGATAGTGACGTATTGCGTCTGCTGCCAGTAGCGCGGGTATGGTAGCGTAGCGCGCGCACCTTAGCAACAGCCACTGCTTGTAAGTGCTGCACGATAGTGACGTATTGCGTCTGCTGCCAGTAGCGCGGGTATGGTAGCGTAGCGCGCGCACCTTAGCAACAGCCACTGCTTGTAAGTGCTGCACGATAGTGACGTATTGCGTCTGCTGCCAGTAGCGCGGGTATGGTAGCGTAGCGCGCGCACCTTAGCAACAGCCACTGCTTGTAAGTGCTGCACGATAGTGACGTATTGCGTCTGCTGCCAGTAGCGCGGGTATGGTAGCGTAGCGCGCGCACCTTAGCAACAGCCACTGCTTGTAAGTGCTGCACGATAGTGACGTATTGCGTCTGCTGCCAGTAGCGCGGGTATGGTAGCGTGGCGCGCGCACCTTAGCAACAGCCACTGCTTGTAAGTGCTGCACGATAGTGACGTATTGCGTCTGCTGCCAGTAGCGCGGGTATGGTAGCGTAGCGCGCGCACCTTAGCAACAGCCACTGCTTGTAAGTGCTGCACGATAGTGACGTATTGCGTCTGCTGCCAGTAGCGCGGGTATGGTAGCGTAGCGCGCGCACCTTAGCAACAGCCACTGCTTGTAAGTGCTGCACGATAGTGACGTATTGCGTCTGCTGCCAGTAGCGCGGGTAGCGTGCTAATTAAGTTGTGCTAATATGATTAGCGCGGGTAAGAAGACTTAACTTGTGCTGTTTCAGTGCAGTAACTTTCATGAATCAAGCTGATTGTATCCTATAAGTTCTTATGCTGAGCCCACTAACACAGTTGTGCGCAGTTGTGTCCGGTTTTCAGCAACACATCAATGTTACAGATGCTGAAAAGCGGACACAACTGTGCACAACTGCGTTAGTGGGCTCAGGCCCTTAGAGCAGAGATGACATTTTGAGTTTCAAAATCACTTTAATGTGATGTCAAAGACGTTCTACTACAGGAATACTAGATATTTATTTACCCACAAAAACTGTCAGCCGAGCCACCTAACAGAAAACCAGGACAAACAGATAACGTGCACTTGGAATATTTCACTTTTATATATAAGACGCAATCTGTGCTCTGAACACAGTAAATATACAAGATGGGCTCCATCCCTTGTTGGTCCAGAATTCTCTAGCGTTCAATAGATTATATAATTAGATCCTTTCAGACAATTGTATAAATTAGCATATGATCAATACCCAAATCGATCAAGGATAGTTAAAGTTTTCAGCCAGTCCAATAAATGAATGACTGGAATCCATGCAGAACCACTGGCGGAACGCATATAAATTCACGCCACCAGCGATCCACGCATCAATTTAGCCGTCATTTAGCCATAGAACCCGAACAATCACGTAGCTCGCATGTTTGACTGAAGTCCGCCTGGATTAGCTACATGCTTGTTTTAGGTGTGTTATTAACCACCCTGGCGTTCTGATAAGATCGCCAGGGAGGCTGCGGGAGGGTTTTTTTTAAATTAAAAAAAAACTATTTCATGCAGCCAACTGAAAGTTGGCTGCATGAAAGCCCACTAGAGGGCGCTCCGGAGGCGTTCTTTCGATCGCCTCCGGCGCCCAGAATAAACAAGGAAGGCCGCAATGAGCGGCCTTCCTTGTTTTGCTTACACCGTCGCCATAGCGACGAGCGGAGTGACGTCATGGACGTCAGCCGACGTCCTGACGTCAGACGCCTCCGATCCAGCCCTTAGCGCTGGCCGGAACTTTTTGTTCCGGCTGCGCAGGGCTCAGGCGGCTGGGGGGACCCTCTTTCGCCGCTGCTCGCGGCCGCAGAGCGGCGGCGATCGGGCAGCACACGCGGCTGGCAAAGTGCCGGCTGCGTGTGCTGCTCTTTATTTGGCGCAAATCGGCCCAGCAGGGCCTGAGCGGCAGCCTCCGGCGGTGATGGACGAGCTGAGCTCGTCCATACCGCCCAGGTGGTTAACCACTTCACCACTGAGGGGTTTTACCCCCTGACCACCAGAGCAATTTTCACCTTTCAGCGCTCCTTCCATTCATTCGTCTATAACTTTATTATTACTTATCGCAATGAAATTAACTATATCTTGTTTTTTTCGCCACCAATTAGGCTTTCTTTAGGTGGGACATTATGCCAAGAATTATTTTATTCTAAATGTGTTTTAATGGGGAAATAGGAAAAAAATGTAGGAAAAAATTATTATTTTTCAGTTTTCGGCCATTATAGTTTTTAAATAAAGCATGCTACTGTAATTAAAACCCATGAAATGTATTAACCCATTTATCCCGGTTATAAAACCATTTAAATTATGTCCCTATCACAATGTTTGGCGACAATATTTTATTTGGAAATAAAGGTGCATTTTTTTCAGTTTTGCATCCATCCCTAATTACAAGCCCGCAGTTTATAAAGTAACAGTGTTATACCCTCTTGACATAAATATTTAAAAAGTTCAGTCCCTAAGGTAACTATTTATGTTTTTTTTTTATTGTATTTTTTTTTTTTTTTAATTACAAAAAAAAAAAAAAAATTGGGGAGTGTGGGAGGTAATGAGTTAATTTATTGTGTAAATGTAATGTTTGTATATGTAAAATGCTTTTAGGGTGTAGTTTACTATTTGGCCACAAGATGGCCACAGAGTGTTTGTTTACATGCGACCTGTAAGCGTCCGGAAGGACGCTTACAGGAAGCAGTAGGAGGCTGGGAAACTCACAATGATCTCGCTGTTTCTGAAAGAAGCAGCAGATCATTGCGGGGGCTTAGATCAACGAACGGGAATGGATTTTCCCGTTCATTGATCTCCGGGCGAGCGGGCGGCGGCGTGTACGAGCGGCGGGTGCGCGCGCATGAGCGGCGGGAGCGCGGACAGCGGCGGTAGCGCGGAAGGTACGGATTTCTCCGTCTCTGGTTTTTTAGGAGGGAAAAAAGGGGCGGAGAAATCCGTACGCATGGGGGTAAAGTGGTTAAGAGACTTCTGATGCATGAAAGATCAGCAGGGCTGCCAGGCAACTGGTATTGTTTAAAAGATAAACAAATATGGCAGCCTCCATACCCCTCTTACTTTGGGTGTCCTTTAAAGGACACCCGAAGTGACATGTGACATGATGAGATAGACATGGGTATGTACAGTGCCTAGCACACAAATAACTAGGCTGTGTTCCTTTTTTTCTTTCTCTGTGTGAGAATCTGCTCAGCTGCCTGTGCAGACAGGCAGCGTTTTGACCACTGTTCACATCTGCATTCTGCAGGTCTCTTTAAGAGAGACCTTTTGTCAGTTCTGCAGCTTGCTGCTGAGGAATTTGCATACATTCGTTATGCAAATCCCCTACCTGCCTCCTGTGATGACTGGCAGTATAAAGGTTGGGATTACCCACAGTCCTTTGCTGGTCATTCCTTCAGGGTTTGTAGTACACACTCCTTGAGAGTGTCAGCCATGCTCTTGGTTTGAAGATCAGCTTAGAGTAATTCCTGGAAACTGTGCTAGGCAGATTCCCTAAGTGCAGTTAGGATTGTTTATCTGTTTGTTTGTTCTGTTGCTGTTGTCCTGTCCCAGCGGCGGTCGACAGGAAATGGTTCTGATCTCTGTTCTTGTAGTATAGCTGGTGCAGCGGTTGCTACCAGCTATATCTTCTGTTCTGTCTCCTGGGATCGTGCTAGCCACTTTTCGCTAGCGCTGTGGATCCTTCTGTTCTGCCTCCAGGGATCGCGATAGCCACTTTTCGCTGGCGCTGTGGATCCTTCTGTTCTGTCTCCTGGGATCGCGCTGGCCACTTTTCGCTAGTGCTGTGGTTCCTTCTGTTCTGCTACTCTGTACCTGGATCTCACTCGCTTCTCGCTGGTGCTGTGGATCCTGTCTCTCGCTTGTCCCTGTTTTTGTGTGTCTGTCTTGTCTGCTACGGACGCTTGCTGGAGGCTCGGTGAGGTAACCGTTAAGCAAGCGTTCGCGCCCTCTGTTTCATGTTTGTCTGTCGATGGTTAGTTAGGCGTGCTTGTCTCTATTGTGCTTATCACGTGAAGACCGTGCATAAACGCGTGCACTGTTGCGAATGAGTGCGGTGTTCGCGGTTAACTAGCGTTTGTTATTTTCCGTATCTCCTCATTGTATGATTTGCTGTGCCTTTGCTACTCTCGTGCTCCGCCTTGCTGTAGCCTTGTGTCACGTCTGGCGATCACACCTCTCGCGATCACGTTCCTGCTTCTTATCTGCTGTGGTGTGTGCACAGTCGCGGGTTGGCGACTAGTTTTATGCACACACACACAATCTGTCTCTGTGCTCACTCTCAATCGCTTCTCTTGCGATTGCGTTTCTTCCCTTCGTACAATTCCTGTCTGGCGTGTGTGGTAGGGCAGAGGAGCTGTTCCTCTGCACTCCACAGCTCCACCTGCCAACAGGAATTTCCCTCTGCAGGTGCATAGCACCTAGCCTGGATGTCCTCAATTATACGCTTGTGGAGGAAATCCGCCGCGTCAGCGCACGTCTGGTGCGCTGACCACGGAGACGATTCCGCAATCGTTACACTCTGCCTGAAAGAGTTAAATATCAGGTATGTAAGTGGCTGACTCAGTCCTGACTTAGACAGGAAGTGACTACAGTGTGACCCTCACTGATAAGAAATTCCCCTTTTTAACTCTTTCTTGCTCTCAGAAGCCATTTTCTGCTAGGAAAATGTTGTATAGTTGGCATTTCTTATCAGTGAGGGTCACACTGTAGTCACTTCCTGTCTGAGTCAGGACTGAGTCAACCACTTACATACCTGTTATTTAACTCTTTCAGGCAGAGAAAGAATAAAAGGAACACAGCATAGTTATTAGTGTGCTAGGCACTGTACACACACATGTCTATCTCATCATGTCACATGTCACCTCGGGTATCCTTTAAGTATAATTCCAGATCCCTGCTACAGAAAGATCTCTTTTTATTGTGATTTATATGAACGATTGTAATTTGTGGCGTTTTGCTGAGCGGGAGGAGGGGACGCAGGGGAATTGGTGGACGCCGTGCAGCCGCCATGCGATTCCCCCGCATTGATTTGAATATTTTCTGGGCTACATCTGTCAGCATTTTCCTGCTGGTATCAGAAGCCGCTGAATGCTGAGGATAAAGAACTTTCTACCTTCTGCCAGCCCATAAACTTCACCGCCCCGCGGGGAAAATCAACGCCGAGTCTGGGAAGGATCGCTGAGCTCATAATCTCACATTTTCCCATTTCCCCCAAATGCTGACGATTAGCGGAACCATCGCTGCTGCCTCTGCAGAACCGCCGCCTCCATAATTCTCTCATTGTCATACCTGATACGGGACTGAATGTATCAGAACGGGAGCGCGCAATTAGCGTATGTGTTAATGATGGTGAAATGTATGATGTAACGGCGACAGTAAGGTGTACCAGAATATGGAAGATGCAGAATTCAGAATGTTGTGATTCTGTGCATCAAATATTGATATTAAAGTAACGCATCTTCATATAGACATTTATTGTATTCCAAAGACATTCTGCCCATAATTCAATTCTCTTTTTCTCCTAAGTTTTCTCCTAGGTGATATTTTTACCCCCAGGGATGGATTTAGGACTAGGCTCTGTAGGCTCGAGCCTACAGGCGCCATGTCCAGGCAGAGGTGGTAGAGCAGCAGCGGACATCTGTCACATGCTGACTGCCTAACTATTATTATCTGCTTAGCACTAAAGTCTACCAATCACTGCCTGCCTGTCACTAGAATCGACCGATCCCCTGCGCATCTGCCACTAGAATCGACTGATCACTACTAGCCTGCCTATAGCATTGACTGATCACTGCCTGCCACCAGAATCGACTGATCACTACCAACCAGCCACTAAAATAAACAGATTACTACCAGCCAACCACAAGACTCAACCTGAGGGCTGGTGCACACCAAGAGCAGTTCTGAGGGTTTTTTAAAAGGCTTGCGGGGGGGAAACCGATTTGCTAATAAATGTGAATGGGATAGCGGTTTGTTTTTTCCCCAAATGCAAACTCGGGTCCTGCAGAATTCCTGCGGTTTTCTGAGGCGTTTCTGCCTCAATGTTAAGTATAGGAAAGTGGAAAATCGCTCTGAAAAGTGCTAGATCAGAGCTGTTTTCCAAGCGTTTTTGTTCCAGAAACTGTTCAGTTACAACTCTACTGTAACAAAATATAAAATCTGCTACACAAAAAAACGCTCCAAAAAAGGCTAGGCATGTTTAGAAAATCGCTCTAAACATGCCTAGAATCGCTCAGGAAAACCGTTTCATAAACTGCAAGCGTTTGCGGATCCACTAGAGGTTTTTGGTGTGCACCGGCCCTAACACTGCATGCCAGTGGTAACATCTGCATATCGTTGGTATTCTCTATTTGTCTTTAGTAATATCTGCATTACCTTACGTGGTTTTATTTTAAAAGTAAACAGTCAGGGCTTGGGGTGTTTGGCCTAAACTGAGGGGTGGAGTTTAAGGCACCGGTACTTCTGTGCCTTCAAGTTCCTGAGCTGTAAATCCGGCCATGTTCAAGAGCCGGAAGAGCAAACAAAAATGCCTTTTAAGCCAACTGCAATTGAGTAAATATTCTGAATAATTTAATAATTTTGTCAGTACTATTTCACCTACTTTTTGGCACTTTTGTAGAGTGCTGAAAAGTTATTTTAAACAGAAGATTAAAAATGACCTCCCAGCAGGGGTGTAACTAGAAATCACCAGGCCCCCTTGCAAAAATTTGAACAACCCCCCCCCCCCCTTCCCCTCAGCGCGCTATTCTCCTGCATCTATCAGCGGCAGCAAAGCGGGCATGAACAAATCCCTCCTTCCACCACGGAGGTCTGATCTCTAAGTGTCTCACGCTACTTCCTGTTTAAACAGGAAGTAGCATCAGACACTTAGAGATTGGAACCTCTGGCGCGTGGATGGAGGTATGTGTGTTCCTGCCCGCCACCTGCTGCCACTGATTGATGCTGGAGGGAAGCGTTGAGGGAAGAGCCTGAGGTGAGGGGAGGGGACTGTCCCCCCTCCTTGCCGATGTACAGCCATGCTTTCCCCTCATGCTGCGACCCATCGTGCCCCCCAAAAGGGGCCCAGACACCCCTCCCTCCCCCCCGCGGTGCAGGGGCTGCAGCCCCTATTGTTACGACACTGCCTCCCAGGAGAAAGCACTGGAGAAAAAGTCAATTGAATACAGGCCTTTGTCTCTACAGCAATATCTCATTGACCATATTTAGTGTTCCCAACAATATTCCAACAAAGGCAGAATCAACCTTTACGTTTTTTGTTTTTTTGGTGTTTTTTTTTTTGCATTGAAAATGCTATTTTTTCGATTTTGAAAAAATACTGAAATATGGTCAAAGAATTTTTCTTTCCGTTTGTGAAAATTCACAGAAACTGCAAAAAATCATTACTGCAAAAATTTGGGAAAAGCGCAAAAAATGAATGTGAAAAGAATATCACCATTTTCTCTCATCACTGTTAGTGACACCGCAGTCTCACTGTCTCCTCAGTGCGTCTCTCAGACTTGGCGTCACAGAGTCACAGAGGAAAAACCAGCAGTGAACATTTTCCCTGTAAAATGATGCTGCGAGTGTCACAGACGCTTAGTGCGTCTCCTTGGAATCGGTTATTGGTGTGTCAGTCCCATCAGCTGCTCCGCGCATCATCCAACCGAATGATGGGAGGAAAAGCCACGAATACCGCCACTGAAAGATGACAGAATCCATCCTCTGCAGCCGGTTACTAATGGTGCGCGGTATCCTGGTTGCATGTGCACTACATACACATCTGCTCATCTTGAGAAGTACTCAGGGACGCAAGAACTTCTGAAGTCTGCATGAGTAGTCCCTAAGATTTATTTGACCGAGCTGGTGGAACATGGGGCAGGGAAGAATGTATAGGATCCAGAGCTTTCTCACTTCTCAGGTAAGTATAGTCCTTTTTTTACATGACTTCAGGTTCACTATACAGAGGAACTGTAACCCGAGATTGAACTTCATTCTAATCAGTAACTGACAGGGCCGGATTTACAATAAGGCACTGTAGGCACGTGCCTATAGGCTCCTAATGATAGAAAGGCGGCTCACTCCCTTTCCCTAGTGCCTCCTTCCCTATATAGAGTCCTGAGCAGAGATGATAAAAATGAGAATGAGAAAGAGATTACTCACCCAGCTCTCAGGATTCCACTAACAAGATCTCCCTTCAGTTGAGGGCACCGTGGCTAGCTATTTAATATTAAGGGTACCTCTGGCTATCTAATGCTAAGGGGCACCTGTAGCTACCTATGAAAGGCCAGCACACTTGCGGTGCAGTTTGGCAGGGGTTTGTAGGTTCATGGAGAGCGAAAGCTACGGGGCAAAGACATCTGTGCCTATAGGCTCCTGTGATGTAAATCCGGGCCTGGTAACTGATATCCCTTTTCCCACGAGAAATCTTTACCTTTTCTTGAATAGATGATCAGGGGGGTTTCTCCTATGTTGCTGTCACTTACAGTAGGTAATAGAAATCTGACATTACTGACAGGTTTTGGGTTAGTCCATCTCTTCATGGGGGATTCTCAGCATGGCCTTTATTCTTTATAAAGACAATCCCTGGAAAAGATGTATATGTTACAGCCAGAACCCGAAGTGTGGCCACTTCTAGTTCTGGCTGGCCACTTCGGGTTCTGGCCGGCCAATATGCGAAGTGGCCGCAGCGCAGCGGCCAATGTGAGAAATGTAATGTTTACGCCGTCTCGCTGCGGCCAAAGTGCCTCTCCTCGCTGCCTCTCCCCGATCCCCCCTCCCCCCCCCCCCGCCTCCCATACAATACGTAGCAGCCAGCGGGGACATGCAGCCGGAGAGTCGTTCGTCGCAGCAGAGCGGGGAGGCTGCAGACATTGCTTCTGCCAGCACCCGCTCTGCAGGAACGGCAGGATTCCCCTGCCGCGACGAACGACTCTCCGGCTGCATGTCCCCGCCGGCTGCTACGTATTGTATGGGAGGCGGGGAGAGGAGGGAGGTGGGATCGGGGAGAGGCAGTGCGAAAGCCGGCGGCTTCATCTATTACATTGCCGCCGGCTATATTTCATTAAATTAAGCACGTTTTGTCATCAATTTGGCCGCAGCGAGACGGTGTAAACAAAACATTTCTCACATTGGCCGCTGCGCTGCGGCCACTTTGCATATTGGCCGGCCAGAACCCAAAGTGGCCGGCCAGAACTAGAAGTGGCCACACTGCGGGTTCTGGCCGTAACATATACAAAGATGCTGGCCAGTCTCCCTGCTCGCTGCACACTATTTTGGCAGTTGGACGGAGCAACTGCCATTCACTATGTGCTTTTAAAAATAAAGAAAAACCCTGAGAAACACCCCCCCCCCCCCCCCCCCGATGAGGAGATGGGCTAGTCCAAAACCTGTCGGTGATGTCAGATTTCTACTATCTACTGTAAGTGACAGCAACATAGGAGAGAAGTCATGTATGGCTCATTTTACTCTGGAAGAAACTTACTTCTTATTTGTATATGTTTACATGTATTTTACATTTTAAGATTTTCGCGACAGAGGTCCTTGAAGCATGTTGACAGCAATTTTAGAATTAAAATGAAATACCCCTTTAAGAGTGGCACGTATGTCGCCATGTAGGCGTTTGCGGACTGGTGGGAACCGGCGTTTGCGGCTGCTGATGAGGATGGAGTCCTGCGGTGTCCTGATGAGGAGGAAATGTGTTTACTGCCTTTTAACATGATTATTTTATACAGAAAAAGCTCATTAAGAAAAAAATTACAATAAAAAATCAGTGTTTTCTAGCAACAATCTCCGAAGGGGGGATTCTATTATCGCTATTGCCGCAATATGTCACCGTTCTCTAGGCAGCCACTGAATATCACCATCATTTGTCTTCCTTCAGGCCTCAATCACAGGGGTGGAAAAATCGCAGCATTTCACCGCCACGTAACGTGACGCAGCAGCCAATTACATGGCGGCGGACATAAGCGGTGCACTTAACAGCATTAAAAATAAATAAATAAAATGCTGAATGCAGCTTAATGGAACGCAATGAATTATTGAAGATACTGCTTTCTACATTAATGTTCCTGGTTTCAGTGTGAGAAACACTTCCTATAGCTGTATATTGCTGTATATTGGTATGTGGCTCCACCCTTCCAGTGATGTCACAGCCTAGGCTGTTTTGCTATGCAGAACTCTCCTCCCAGAGCATTCTGGAAGACCAGGAATTATTTTCACTGGCTTAAAGACAGCCACAGTGCGGAAAAATATGGAGGCTGCCATATTTATTTCCTTTTAAACTACATCAGTTGCCTGGCAGCCCTGCTTATCTATTTGGCTGCAGTAGTGTCTGAATCACACCAGAAACCAGCACGCGGCTAATCTTGTCAGATCTGACAATAATGCCAGAAACACCTGATCTGCTGCATGCTTGTTAGGCTGATTCCAAATTTGCATGAGGGGAAAAAAACGAATGGTTGGCAGCATTTTTTCGCATTATCCATGCAAATCACCAAAGATTTTTATGGTACGGCTGGAGGGATTCGGTGGCACAGTCACACACATCAGACCAAGTGCCAGCGTCCGTCATGAAGGCAGGTGTCCAGGGGCATAACTAGAAATCGCTGGGCCCCCCCTGCGAATCTTTGGATGGGGTGATAGCACTACGGCCCAGTGCACACCAAAAACCTCCAGCAGACCTGCAAAACGCTAGAAGTTTATGAATCAGATTTCAGAGTGATTCTAGGCATGTTTAGAGACGTTTTCTAAACATGCCTAGCGTTTTGCAGCGTTTTTGTGTATCAGACTACAAATATTGTTACAGTAAAGCTGTTAGGGCTCGTTTCCACTAGGGCGAATCCGCATGCGGGCACTGCATGCGGATTCGCATAGCTAATGTTAGTGGATGGGGCTGTTTCCACCTGTGCGGCGTGCGGGAGCGATTTGGCAGCGGGCCAAATCTGCACGGCGGGACCCACAGTTTTCGTCTGCGTCGGGAATCCGTGCGAATCGCCGCTAATGTATTTAATAGTAAAAACGCATGCGTTTGGTACATGCGTTTTTACCCGCGATTTCGCACCCTTCCCAATGTTATTTGGTCCTGGCAGTGTCGTGGTTAATTTCGCATGGCACCCTGCCATGCGAAATCGCACGCGAAATCGCGGGTAAAACGCATGTGGAAACGCACCCGCATGCGTTTTTACAAGCGTCGGAATGCCGGCGAAATCGCGTCGCACTAGTGGAAACGGGCCCAATTACTGAACAACTTCTGTAACAAAAACGCCTGGAAAACTGCTCTGATGTAGCGTTTTTTAGAGCTGTTTTCCACTTTCCTATACTTTAACATTAAGGAAAAAACGCCTCAGAAATCTAAAAAATGCTGCAGCCCCTGAGTTTGCGTTTGTGGAAAAAACTAGCCGGTCTGGTGTGCACCATCCCATTCACTTCACTTCCATTAGCCAAGCGTTTTCCTCCCTGCGTTTTAAAAAACGCTCCAGAACTGCTCCGGTGTGCACCAGCCCTATCACTGCAATTATCAAGCCCTTAGCATGACAGTGATAAGCCACTTTGCACGTGATATCTTGCGCGGAAAGGGTTGCGCGCGTAAATGTATGACTTAGCGTGAACGGCGTTACTCGCGTGCAAAGTATCGTTATCACGTGAAGTCCCTGAAGATCACGCGTAGATAATGAATTATTACTGTATACAGTACATTAAGTGACGCGCGTTAAACTTTGCACACGCTGTATTACATTAACTGACATGTTAATGTAAGCACCATTGATGAATTTATTGCCAAACTCTATCTTTTGATTGCATGAAGCGCCATAGCTTTCAATGGCATTCCGCACTTAGCGCACGAAGCGTAACGCCGTTCGCACGATAAAACTTAACAAGCGAACGGTGAAAACTGTTTGCGCACATAATGCTTTGTGCGCTCGTTTGCGCGTGCAAAGCCTTTACACGTTATAACTGAGTTTAGTGAATCAAACCTATGGTGTACAGAAAACCGGCAGATGAGTGTGCTCCCTGCCTCAGCTTATGACACTCACTCTGTCCATCTCTGATGGAGCAGAACTGGCTCTGCAGACTCCTCCAGCATCACTACAGTACACAGCACTTCGGGAGGGGTAGAGAGGTTGGGGGCTGGGCACTGTACACAAGAGCCTGCTGCACACTGAATAGGCACTGTCTACAAATCTTTGTCTGCAAAACTTTGTATGATTCCTTATCAGTGGCTGAGCAGATGCAGGCATTAGAACAATTGTGCAAACATTAGAGCAGAACGTTTTTTTTTTACTTTTTTTTTTCTCTCTGTGCCCTTAGTTTTCAGTCTCGCAGGACAGGAAAAAGAAACTTCTCCCCCCACGGGGCCTCCTGTGGCTTCTGGGCCCCCCTGCGGCTGCATCCCTTGCAGGGTCTATTCTTACCCCTCTGCAGATGTCAACTCAAGTGAAAGCCCTGAGGACCCATTCACACTTGAGCGTTTTGCCGGCGATTTTGGCAAAACGCTCAAACGCTAGCGCTTTTCAAAGCGCTAGTGTAATGAAACCCTATGGGCCCGTTCTTACTTGGGTGATTTGCGGCAATCGCCACAAATCACCCAAAAATGCAAAACGCAAACACGTAGCCTGCACCATTTTCAGGCGATTTCCCAGCGATCGCATTTCAGTGCTATAAAAGCGCTATACACGATTTGCTGAAAAATCGCCGCAGTGTTCAGTGATTTTTTCCGCTGAAAAATCACTCCTGTAAAACGCAGGCAAAAATCGCTGGCGTTTTGTAAACGCAAGTGTGAATGGGCCCTAAGTCTGAAGCCTCTCGCACATTAGATGGTTCTCATCCCGAGACTCTCGTGTGTGTAGGGGGTCTTCAATGCGTTGCTGAGGGTCCTGGTGTGGTGGGAGGTCTCAGCTGAGCGCAGGCCGTGCACGTGTGCGCACTGCTTCCTGCAGGACATTCAGCTGATCTGTCGTATCAATTTAAAGCTGAACTCAAAACTTCCTCTCTGCTCTAAAAGATAAGCAAAAGCATAATAACCTTTACAGAAAACATTTCTTTACAGCTTACTGAACTCCTGCAATAAATCTGCAGTGTGTCTACTTCCTGCTTTCATGGAAGCAGACAAATGATTAACAACCTGTGTTTGCATATTAGCTGTGTCTGCCAAGAACTGCTGAATTTCTCTGCTGACACAGCTGAGAGATCATATTACACTTGTGATGACTTAAGGATGAGGTGGAATTAGGCTCTTCTCTCTAAATACACACAGGGTGGATTTCTCTCTGATTTCCTGGTTTCCTGTGCAAGAGTACAGGTGCACTTTAAGAGCGACTGCCACCTCCCGACCCCCCCCCCCTCCCCCCCTCCTCATCTCGCTCCTCCGGCTAATGGACCTTGAATTTCATAAGGAATAAGCAGCGCCTTCTGCTGACTTGCTATAATTTATTCCTGTGTAACGATCAGGGCAGGAACAGCGTCTCAGGCACAGAAAACACCTCAGAAGCTTCCGGAAGCAAATCAGATATTAACATTGATTTAAAAGAAGAGAGAATTCAAAACAAAGACACGACCCCTGGTGACCCCAATGACTTCAAATTGCTGCAGACCAAGACTTTAAAATCAGCTGGAGCAGTATGTATGATCAACAACGTACCCCTGATATCCACAAACTGCCCTCTCACCCAACTAGCATCCCCTTACCTGATCCACCAAGCCTAACCTAGCACTAACCTAACACCCTCCTCACCCTTCCCTAAAATTCCCCTCCTTCTCAAACCTCTGCCTTACCCTCCCCCCAGCCTCCCTCTAACACTCCCCCTCTCCCAACCTCTGTCTAACACTAACACCGTCCTTCACGCTAACCTCCCCCTAACACTTTTCCCCACTTTTTCCTAACACCCCCCCCCCCCCCCAAAAAAAAAAAAAACCTGCCTTACCCTCCCTTCCACCCTCTATCTAACACTAAAAATCCCCCTCTCATCTCTTCCTAACACTCCTCCCCACTTTTTACTAACACCCCCTCCCTTCCAAACATCTGCCGTACCCTCCCCTCCACCTCTCTCTAACACTCCCCTACCCTTGCCTAATACTACCCCTCCCCAAACTCTCTCTAACACTCCCCCCACCAACCTCTGTCTAACACTAAATCCCCCCAAACCTCTCCCTAACACTCCTCCCCACCTTTTCCTTACACCCCAATCCCAAAACTTCTGCCTTACCTTCCCCCACCTCTAGCTAACGTCCCTCCTCTGTCTATCACTAACACTACCCTGAACCTCTCCCCGAACACCCCCTGCCCCCAACTTCTGCCTAATACTAACCCCCTCCCTTTTTCCAAAGCTACCCCCATCCCATCCCTACCAAAAATATCTCTGCCTAACAAATAAAGCTAAGTACCCACACTCAGATGTATCTTTCGCATCCCACTGTACCTATACCTATATAATAACAATAACTTCTCCTACCCCTAACACTATTTCATAACCATCACACATTTGTGCCACATTCATCTGGCTATCTTCATTGCTATCTGCACTCTCCCTATGTCAAACTGCAGCTACAGTCTTACTATAAAGCAGGGGCTCTCAAACTGGGTGACGCGGACATCTGGTGCGCCTGAGCACCTCCCAGGGGTGCCTCGCCGTTCAGCCACCATCCTTTGTGCATTGCCATCAGGTAATGCCAGTGCACATTGATATACAATGCGGCTGCATTAGCTGCTGGTAAACCTTTAGTCCCGGCAGCCGTCGTTGAAGTTGGAGATCAGAAGATTCGGGGTGGAGCAACAGATTATTGCGGCTAGGCCCAAATAAGGAAATGTTTGTCCAGCTGATGGGGGTCACTTACAATCTGGAATGGTTGCTGAGGAAATATTGCATAATTAAAGGACACCTGAAGTGAGAGGGATATGGTGGCTGCCATATTTGTTTCCTTTTAAACAATACCAGTTGCCTGGCAGCCTTGCTGATCTATTTGGCTGCAGTAGTGTCTGAATAACACCAGAAACAAGCATGCAGCTAATCTTGTCAGATCTGACAATAATGACAGAAACACCTGATCTACAGCATGCTTGTTCAGGGTCTATGGCTGAAAGTATTAAAGGCAGAGGATCAGAAGGACAGGCAGGCAACTGGTATTGCTTAAAAGGAAGTAAATATGACAGCCTCCCATATACCTGTAACTACAGTTGTCTTTTACAGTGGATGCTACTAACTGCAGTCTATGTGATCTACAAGGTTGACTCTTTATCCTTGTCATGTTCATTCAGGGGGTATTGCTTAACTGGGATGGGATCACTGAGTATTTGGAAGAAAGGATGCTGGGGGAAGGGGGGGGGGGGGGGGTTCAGTCATTGCCTACTTGAAGGAAGTATGCTGCCCCTGGCATCACTAGCTACCTGGGGGGGGGGGGGGGGGGGGGGCTGCCTAATTAGGGTCCTGACAGCATTTTTTTCAGCTTTAGGACATGGCGGACAGGTGAGCGGTTAGGGAGGGACCCCTGTGGGAGGGATGCCTGCACGGGGCGGTCCTGCTAGCGACGCAATCTTGCGATTTGCGTCCAACTGAAGCCTCACACCTGAATGCTAATGGCTGCTAGATGTGGTATGGCAGGTGAAGGGTGTATGACAGTGCATCCTGATTGGCTGACGAGCACCTGCTGACGACTCAAATGTAGCTGCATCAGAGCCGGATTAAGGCTAAATGGGGCCCTAAGCAAAGTAACTGATTTGGGCCCCCCATCATGTCGTAATAGAATCAGAAGATGCAGCTGCACAGCAACATGCTGCACACACCGGGGCAGCCGAGCTACTGGTTGCTATGGGCAACAGCCCACTTTCCTCTGTGGGTGCACAATGCAGGGAATAGCAGCGGCAAAATGCAGAGTGAGAGATGAATGGCTGGGACATTTGCACTCAGGGACTGGGGCACCCCTGTGAAGAGGGCGCCAGATATCACAGCAGCAGCACTTTCCCCCTGCATCTCCAGCCTGGGAATAGCAGAAAGCTCTGGACACCGCCAAACCGGAAGCCGTTCCCCAGACAGAATTACATAACCACCCCCACCACCGAACAACCGATTTCCTCCCAAACTAGACAGCCACCATGCAGCCTCCATCCCAGTGAATACGATAGTCCAGCAGAGAAGGCAGCCGCAGCGGGGGAGAAGGACAGCACCAGATGACTCACATTCACCTATCGCGATCCAAGCAATAGAGGTCCCGTCATCCGGAGCCCATCTGTCTCCTCTAGAGTGCTGCCGCTCTGTTACTACTACTATTACTACTTCCTGTCTGATCTGAGAATCAGGAAGTTCAGAGCGAGCGGCTGCACTGTAGAAGAGACAGATGGGTTTCAGATGACGGGATCTCTATCGCTTGGATCATGGATAGGTGAGTGAGCATTTGCTATCTGTTGCTATCATTCTTGCTGCAGCTGTGGTTCTCTGTGGGAAGGGAGGGAGGAGTGGGCAGCGGCAGAGCGCACAGTAGCAGGAGGGGGATCTAGGAGGAGAGCCTGGCTCTGAAGACAATTAGCAGCACACAGCATCATTTGACAAGACAAGACAAATAACATTTATATCGCGCTTTTCTCCTGGCGGACTCAAAGCGCCAGAGCTGCAGCCACTAGGACGTGCCCTATAGGCAGTAGCAGTGTTAGAGAGACTTGCCTAAGGTCTCCTACTGAATAGGTGCTGGCTTACTGAACAGGCAGAGCCGAGATTCGAACCCTGGTCTCCTGTGTCAGAGGCAGAGCCCTTAAAGGGACTCCGAGCAGTGCCTGTGGGTATGCCTTTAAGCATACCCACAACGAATTAATTACATCCTCACACCTACCAGCATGATGTTTGTAATTATATCCCCCTGGGTTCCTTATATTTCATTGCATTGTGCTGAATCGAGCTGCCGACTTTGGAGAAAAGTCGTCCTGTGGCCGCGATTTCAATCGCGAAAATAGCGAAAACTAAAAGACATAGGGCGACCGTTTATATATCATTGGAAAGAGGAGAAAGAGAGCTTTAAAATGATATGCATCTTTCCATAGTTACTGCACTGCTCAGAGTCCCTTTAACCATTATACCATCCAGCCACCGCTGACAGGATGGCGATGGCTGGTTTAGGTGCTGATGGGGCCCCTTTGACTCTGAATGGGGCCCCAAGCGACTGCTTTTGTTGCCTGGTTGGTAATCCGGCCCTGAGCTGCATGCATGTATTGCTGTGTTCTATTGCTTGTGTGTGTCGAATCCTGACAGCATCTTGGTAGTTGTTTTTGTTGAGGGGTGCCTTGAAAAACTGCCTTGAAAAACTGTCAAAGAGGGAGAGCAACATAGACAACCCCTCCATGGAAAGTGTAAACATTAAGGCCTTGTTCACATTGCGTTCGGCTCACATGTCCGTCCGCAGTGGGCTTTTTTTTCTACGAGTTTTTTCAAAGCGTTTTCTGGCGATTTTCTGCGCGATTGCTCATTTTTGTGGGCGTTTTTGTCAGCGCTTTTGCAGAGCGCTTCAGTCTTTTAACCCGGAAAAAAATCTGGAAGCCATAAGTACAATGTACTTTTTTTTAAAAAACGCTCACGCAATCGCTTGCCAAAGCAATTTTGTGATCGTTTTGCGTTTTTCCTATACCTTCCATTGAGGCAAATTGCCTTAAAAATGGCCGCAAACGAATCACTCTGATATGAGCTCTCTCATAGAGAATCATTGCACAAGCGCGTTCAGGGTAATTTATAAAATCGCCCGCGCTTAAAATTTTACAAAAACAGATATTATGTGAACAAGACCTTAGAAAGTATATTTACTCACAGAACACAACTGTCAGCTGGTAAAAAGATTAATTTCTGTTAATTACTCCGTATAAACACGGAATATAACTCACAATATTCCTCGCCCACCAGATAACAACTAAAGTTCTTTGTTAATGTGATCAACCAGTAACAAGAGTCTCCAAAACCTCAAAATATGAAGGTCGGCTTTTAAAAACCACAAAAGGCGGCAGCATGAGAGGAAGGAGAAAGAAGCAGCTTTTCAGAGGCTTCTAATATCAACACATTCAGAGGCGTAGCTAGGGCTTTCAGCGCCCGGGGACAAAGACTATCAATGCGCCCCCTAAGGTGAAGGCTGCGTCGTGCCAAAAAGGGGTGTGGCCACATAATAAACATGGGTGTGGTTATGGGTGGAGCCAAATGTACATGGAGGTTAGCAGGCTCATGCTCACCCACCCTCCCTCAGTATGTCCTTCCAGCATGTTCCAAGACAAATTCAGCAATCATGAGGCCCCCCCCCCCCCATCAAGACAAATTCAGCAATCATGAGCAAATATGAGTCCCCCAACATGACCAACTCAGCAATCATGAGACCCCCAACAAGACAAATTTAGCAATCATGAGGCCCCCAACAAGACAAATTCAGCAATCATGAGGCCCCCAACGAGACAAATTCAGTAACCATGAGGCCCCCAACAAGACAAATTCAGCAGTCATGAGGCACATAAATAGACAGCATTTCACATAAATAGGCAGAATGCCCCCTTAATATGGTAGACACCTCTCACCTGGCAGCAGTTCCCCAAAATACACTCAATCTGACAGCAGTGGTTCCCCAAAAATAGGTAGCCCCAGGTCTATAGGTGTCCCCAGAATAGGTGGCCAGCAGTGTAGATGTCCCCAGAATAGGTGGCCAGCGGTATAGATGTCCCCAGAACAGGTAGCCAGTGGTAGAGATGTCCACAGAACAGGTAGTCAGGGGGTATATGTGCCCAGTATTTGTAGTTAGGGGTATATGTGCCCAGTATATGTAGGCAGGTGTATATGTTCTCTCAGTATATGTAGTCAGGGGTATATGTCCCCAGTATATGTAGTCAGGGGTATATGTCCCCAGTATATATAGTCAGGGGTATATGTGCTCAGTATATGTAGCCAGGTGTATATGTGCCCAGTATATGTAGTGGGGAGTATATGTCCCCAGTATATGTAGTCAGGGGTATATGTGCCCAGTATATGTAGCCAGGGGTATATGTGCCCAGTATATGTAGCCAGGTGTATATGTGCCCAGTATATGTAGTCAGGGTTATATGTGCCCAGTATATGTAGCCAGGGGTATATGTAGCCAGGGGTATATATGCCCAGTATATGTAGCCAGGGGTATAATATGCGCCCAGTATATGTAGCCAGGGGTATAATATGTGTCCAGTATATGTAGCCAGGCCCAGGGGTATATGTGCCCAGTATATGTAGCCAGGGGTATATATGCCCAGTATATGTAGCCAGGGGTATATGTGCCCACTATATGTAGCCAGGGGTATAATATGTGCCCAGTATATATAGTCAGGGGTATATGTGCCCAGTATATATAGTCAGGGGTATATGTGCCCAGTATATGTAGCCAGGTGTATATGTGCCCAGTATATGTAGCCAGGGGTATATGTGCCCAGTATATGTAGTCAGGGTTATATGTCCCCAGAGTAGGTAGCCAGGTCCCCCCCCCCCCCCCAGCAGGAGGGTAGCAGCGCAGAGAAGAGGGAGAGCTGAGCAAACGGTGGAGAAGGGGGCCATCTCCCCCCCCCCCCCCTTCCCTCACCTTAGGGTGCTATCCCTCCCTCGCTGTCCCCTCCATTAATGTCCGAGTGGCTGGCAGTGGCGGGCGGAACTTACCTCCGTCTCGTCGCAGCGCCGGATGGATTTGCCGCTACTCGGTCTGGTCCAGACCAGAGCAGCGGCTGCGGCACCCGAACTTCTGGCGCCGGAGCGAGACGCAGGTGAGTTCCGTCCGCCGCTGCCAGCCACCCGGACAATAATGGAGGGGACAGCGAGGGAGGGAGAGCCCCCTAAGGTGAGGGAAGGGGGGGAGATGGCCCCCTTCTCCACCGTCCGCACAGCTTTCCCTCTTCTCTGCGCTGCTCCCCTCCCCAAAAGAAACAAATAAAAAACCAAAAACGCAGCTCAGCCGAGCGCCCTTGGGGACCCGGCGCCCGGGGGCACTTGTCCTACCCCGACCCCCCCTAGCTACGCCCCTGAACACATTTATCATTATGTACACTCCGATATAAACCTATGCGACTATAAACCTGAGGGTCTCACTTTACAACTTAAAGCATGAAGTGAAAACCAACTTGGAAAATTGGATGTGTAATACTAGTGGTAAATAGAACGTTAATATCATACAACAAAGTCTTATAGCTTTAATTCCAGTTTTGAATTTTAAAAATTGGATTCTAAACACTGATTCATTCAGCTGCAAAACAAACAGAAGTATTCAGCGCTAAAACATTATCAGCAGTGTTTTATCAGCCAGATAAAAGTGTATTGCCTTCTATTCATTTTTCACAGCATCGGGTGCATTAGACTTGCTTAAAGTGTACCTGAGATGAATCCAAAGTAAAAATTCATACATACCTGGGACTTCCTCTAGCCCCCTTCAGCCTGATCGCTCCCTCACCATCCTCCAATGCCTACTGGATCCTCCCCAATCCTCTCGGTAACTTTGGCCAATCGGCGCAGGCACTGTGCGGCCGCCCACACTCTCCAGAGGCAGAGGCGCTAAATCAGGGGTCTCAAACTCACGGCCCGCGGGCCATTTGCGGCCCTCGATACAATATTTTGTGGCCCTCACCGGCAAAAGCTTCCTTATAGTTCGCTTCAGTGCTCCCAAGTAATCCGCCCCATCGCCGCCGCTAAACGAGGGCTGCAGTAGTGATGGGCGAACACCTGGATGTTCGGGTTCGGGAAAGTTCGCCGAACATGGCCGAGATGTTCGGCATGTTCGGGCCGAACCCCGAACTTTCCGAACATCCAGCTTTTGGGGGCCATATGGGGTCGCAGGCATAAGGGGGGAGCATGCCCCGATCGCGGGGGGGGTCGGAAATTCCCCCCACCCCCTCCGCTAGCGCTCCCCCCTCTGCCTGCTTCCCCATACAAAAGTTTAAGCAAAGTACCTGTAGTGGATGGCCTGGCAGTGGGCGGCACTGTGGAGTGAGGAGGGGGAGTCCGGAGAGTGACGAGTTGAGGGAGGCCGGGCAGCGGGCGGTTCAGCGGAAGTACCCTTGTGGTACTTCCGCCCTTTCTCTGACCTCACGCCCGCTGCCCGGCCTCCCTCAACTCGTCACTCTCCGGACTCCTCCTCCTCACTCCACAGTGCCGCCCACTGCCAGGCCATCCACTACAGGTACTTTGCTTAAACTTTTGTATGGGGAAGCGGGCAGAGGGGGGAGCGCTAGCGGAGGGGGTGGGGGGAATTTCCGACCCCCCCCCCCCCCCCGCGATCGGGGCATGCTCCCCCCTTATGCCTGCGACCCCATAGGGGGGCAGTATTCGGCCGAACAGGGCCCTGTTCGGCCGAACAGGGGCCCTGTTCGGCGGCCATTAGAAGTTCGGGGCGAACCTGAACTTAAAAGGCCGAACACCATCAGGTGTTCGGCCGAACGCGAACATCACCCGAACAGGGTGATGTTCTGCAGAACTTGAACAGTGGCGAACACTGTTCGCCCAACACTAGGCTGCAGAGCCCCCAAATCGCCCGGGGGGCAATCCGCCGGCATTTCCTGGAAGGGGCAGAGCTTTCAGCTTCAGCTCTGCCCCTCCTGACGTCAATCGCCGCACGGATCGCCGCCTCTCCCCGCCCCTCTCTGTGAAGGAAGAGTGAGAGGGGCGGGCAGAGGCGGCGAATATGCACCGCGATTGTGAAATTCCTTATGCGGCCCAGCCTCATCCTGACTTTGCCTCCTGCGGCCCCCAAGTAAATTGAGTTTGAGACCCCTGCGCTAAATGCTCCTGGCCACAGGAGCGGGAGCGTGACGCTCCCGCTCCCGTGGCCAGGAGCATTCAGCGCCTCTGCAGTAGTTCTAGGCAGGTTGCAGAACACTCCCGGCGACGAGGCGCATGTGGCTGGGCCATACATGAGCAGGAGGAGGGCGAGGGACCGAACAGGCCGGAGGGGGCTGGATGAAGCCCTAGGTATGTATGAATTTTTACTTTTGATTCATCTCAGGTTTCCTTTAATTGCTTTACCTGCTTAGAGCTAGTTTAAAAAAATAAATACAAAATAAGCTCTATTTTCTTCAACACGAGCCGCACAAATATTAATTTTTGCAGCACAAATGGGCCCAGACGTAGCACTAACCAAACAGGATGGAATTTCTCTCTCCTCTGGTATGGTGAGTGACATCACCCGGTGATGAGGTAGTATAGCTAGTTATGTAATGCTGAGATGACACGTGTCTCTATAGTCTAGCAGTCTGGGTCAGTGAGGCCAGTAGGGTAGACAATCACTTTCTTATTGATTTCCTATCCTTGCTGAATGCCATTCTTCTTCAGCGCTGGCCGCGGGTCATCCAGATGCTTCATATTTCTGAGCATGAAAACAGAATCACTGCAGCGTAACCTGTCATTATACAAGGCTGGCATCTAAGTGTCATCACACAATGCACAACAGGCAGCGCTGTGACCCCCACGACTCCGGGAGGCGGAAACACCAGCCGTCAGCATACAGCCTCGCAATACACGGGGGAATGGCGGATGCAAAAACAGCGTCCAGGACATTCCAACGCATACATTGTTCATACACTGGTCTAAACTCCGGTCAGAAATAGCCATTAGTCACAGCATGACTCAGCTGTAAGGCTCCTCCATTCACACTTGCATTAGCAAAACACTGGTGATTTTTGTCGGCGTTTTGCAGGAGTGATTTTTCCGCGATTTCACACGGAAAAATCACTGAACACCGAAGCGATTTTGCCGCGATCGCGTTTAGCTCTTCTATAGCACTGAAACGCGATCGCCGGGAAATCGCCCTAAAATGGTGCAGGCGACGCATTTGCGTTTCGTGTTTTTGAGTGTGGAGTCGCACTTGCTTGGCTTCCATCAATTTCAGATTTTTTCAGTTCCGTGTTTCGTGTTTTTGTGCGTTTTTGGGCGATTTGCGGCGATTAGCGCAAATCGCCCAAATAAGAACCGGCCTATAGGGTTTCATTACACTAGCGCTTTTAAAAAGCGCTAGCGTTTGAGCATTTTGGCGAAATCACGGCAAAATGCTCTAGTGTGAATGGGTCCTAAGGGCCAGTGCACACCAAAAACCTCTAGCAGATCTGCAAAACGCTAGAGGTTTTTTAGCGGTTTTCCACTTTCCAATAGTTGAACATTGAGGCAGAAACGCCTCAGAAATCTAAAAAATGCTGCAGCCCCCGAGTTTGCGTCTGTGGAAAAAACGAACCGCTCTGGTGTGCACCAGCTCACTAAAATACATTAGCCAAGCGGTTTTCAAACAGCTAGTGTTTTTACAAACGCTCCAGAACCGCTCTGGTGTGCACCAGCCCTAAAAGGAGTTTGGTTAGGACAGGGGATTAGGGGATTACTAGCTCCAACACTGCACACCTTGGGTTTACTGAGTAATTGGGAATTAAACTTCAGGAATCAAATCTCGGCTGTGGTGAAACATTCCTTCTTTCACCTAAGGAATATTGCAAAAATTAAGCACCTCATTCATTCACAAGATCTTTCAACCCTAGTTTATGCCTTCATCCAGAGCTGGGACAAGGTCCTCCGGCACCCAAGGCTGAGACACCAAAGTGCGCCCCTCCATCCCTCCCACCCCAGCCGTCGCACACTGATTGCTATTAGACTAAAAGGGCCACAGGGCCCACAACCTCCCCAACACCTTAATATCTAGTTATCTGGCTTGCAGTCACTGCTATGTATCTCCTTTTCTTATTTATTTCTGCTTCATACACAATTAGGAATGACAGCTGAATGAATTGTGCGCCCCCTCCTACACAGCGCCCTGAGGCTGGAGCCTCTCCAGCCTATGCCTCGGCCCGGCCCTGCCTTCATCACATCACGACTGGACTGCTGCAATGCCAGGCCTTCCAAATAATGACCTGCACTGCCTGCCGCTAGTACAGAATGCTGCAGCAAGACAATCCCGCCATTGCCACATAACACCAATCCTTTGCTCACTACACTGGCTACCCATTAAATGGAGAATGCTTTTCAAAATTAGCATGCTAACATTCAAATCCCTACATGACCTAGTTCCTTGTATACCTGAAGGATTTGTTGCAACTGCATCACACCTCCAACAACCTCAAAGCAAAAGAATTCAATAACTTGACCACCCCGAGAATTCCACTAAAAACCTTTGGAGCCAGCGCTTTCTGTCATGCTGCCCCTACCCTATGGAATGTCTTGCTGAACATAATCAAGACAGCTCCAACCCTGGACATGTTTAAATCTAAACTGAAATGCCACCTGTTTAGTCTGGCATTTATGATCACATAACTTTTTTCCCTGTACACATCACTATGTGCTGATCTGAGACAAGCAGCGCTTTGGGTATTATGGGAGAAAAGCGCTTTACAAATGTTTAGTTGTTACATAGCGCCACATGCATAACACGCTCACATTGTGTACACAATACTGATGTTGTGCTAGATGTTGCAAAACAAATTAAAAAAAAAGTGATGCTATTTGCAAATTAAGTTATTGAGACTTTCCCCTGTAAAATAGTGCACATGATCACATGACAGCACAATGCCATCACACTTTGGTTCTGGGCCCTCCCATTATCCTGATCACATGAAAGTACAATAACATCACACTTTGATTCTGGCTCCTCCCATTATCTTAATCAGATGACAGCACAATGCCGACACTCTTTATTTCTAGCCCCTCCCATTATCTTCATCACATGAGCTCCAGGTTTAGAGCTGTCTTGATTGGTTGTGGCAAACTAGCAATGCGATCCACAGGGAAGGGTCATCATGACAGAAGGTTCTAGCACCTAAGGTTTTTAGTTGAACTCTGGAGCGGACAAGTTATTAGATCCTGCTGATTTGAGGTTGTGGCTGGTGTAATGCAGTCTCAAGATAATCAAATACATCAGCAACTCCCACAAAAAAACCTTGACATGTTTCATCTCCATATAGGAGGCTTTTTCAGGGGTGAAGTAAAGTGCAAGGTGCCAGGGTGGAAAGTGCATGAAAAAGAAAAAATAAATATACAATGCAATCCCAGTACAGCAGCATTTTGGCCAGAGACACAGCTATATTGTGATTGAATTATATATGTATATGTTTTTTTTTCCTTGCACTTTTTACCCTGGCACCTTGCATTTAACTTCACCCCCTGACAAAGCCTCCCATATGGAGTTGAAACATGTAGAGTCACTGTTATAGTTTATCATTTTGATGACAGGGACTTTATAATAATCTTTACCTCTGTGCTCAATATTTTAATAATGTATTAAAAGTTAGGTTAGAGGGTTAACCCTCTAAAGGAGGAAATAATCAAATTCCAATGTAATCAGGTATTATGTTTTTGTTGTGAATCAATGAGAAGGACAGAGGAAAGTTTCTTTAAAAAATTATAACACAGACTGTACACTGAATCTAAAGTTAGAACGCAATGCCATTCAGTTACATAATGACTTAGGGATGGTATTTTTTGTGGTAAGGTGAATTAGCCCTGTAAGCTGATGTGCAGAGAAGGTTTATCACCTTTTTTCCTGTGAAACGGCTCCAATGGGAATGACATCACCTTCCTCACAAGATGCAGCGCTTCAAGGTTATCTGGCAGCAACATCGCTGCAGCTAAATTACAATCGTAATTCATGGATTGTCCGAGGATGATACAATTAGCATCATCCAGCCACTCCCCCTCCCCCATGTAATGATTCCCCAGCCCCTCCTCAGGGCAGTAATACCGCAGCCCCTCCTCAGGGCAGTGGTACGCTCTGTGTATTCCCTCCCCAGGGCAGTGATTCCTCACCCCTCCTCAGGGCAGTGGTACGCTCTGTGTATTCCCTCCCCAGGGCAGTGATTCCTCACCCCTCCTCAGGGCAGTGGTACGCTCTGTGTATTCCCTCCTCAGGGTGTGCACTATGCATACATCAAAGGTCAGCGCAGGTTTAGAAAGTCATTGTATGTAGGGAATGATAAATGCTTCACCACAATATATCAAATGCTCAGAGGTAGGTATCCGCCAAACATCAAAACAAGAAGAGGCTTACCAGCTCCCAACAACCCACATTATAAGGTTGTAAAATGGCTCAGGTCACAGATAACGTCCAGGGAACATCAGACGGGTGTGAAGATCCAGTGGACAACCGTATAGAGGCAGTGGCGTAGCTACGGAGCTGTGGGCCCTGATGCATGTTTTACAATGGGGCCCCCCAAGCACTCTATACATAACAATTTATACGGTGCCCCAAAACCTACCAATGGCAACTACAGTGTCAGAGGTGCAAGAAGGGGATGGGAAACAGTTTGTTAATGCTTACCACTATTCAAAGTATCTATAGAAGTGATTATTATGAGCACAGGACCAATAGAGAGCTAATACTGTACTTGGAGGGCCCTCTGGGGCCCCTCTGGGCCAAGGGCCCCGATGCGGTCGCAACCTCTGCAACCCCTATTGCTACATCCCTGTATGGAGGTAAAGTTTCAGGAATTTATATAGGAAAACAAAAACGGCAATATCTAAGCGTAACCCGTTTATTTAGATAACATTTCTTTAAAAGGCGGTAGATATAAAAACAATAACTCACATGTGGGGCCCATAAACTGGGAACCCCAGAAGATTAGCGTGGATGTAATGGTCAATCGTAGATCAATAGACAATGGTGCCGCCTGTTACCTTCCCGACCGGTTTCGCTGTCTTGCGTCATCAGGGGAGAAAAAAATTGTGATAATTGACCTTTAAAATCTTTTCACATGAGTACAAATCATGGGATTCCATAAAATAATTTCCATGGGGCACCAGCCAAGGCGTCTTCCTGCGTCATACAAATGTGCAGACACAGGGCCGGATTTAAGCCCAGGCCTCTTAGGCCATGGCCTAGGGCACCACAGGATCAAGGGCGGGTGAGCAGCAGGCTATACTGGGAGGGGGGAAGGGTCACCTGGCTACCTATACTGGAGGGTGGGGGTCATAAGGCTATCTATACAGGGTCATATGGCTTCTAATACTAGAGGGGGGGGGGGGGTCATCAGGCTATTTAAACTATAGAGGGGAAGGGTCATCAGAATACATATACTGGAGGAGGGGGGAGGGGCCATCTGGCTACCTATAGTAGAGAGAAGGGGGGAGGGGTTATCTAGCTACCTATACAAAGGGGTGGGGTTATCTGGCTACCTATACTGGAGGGAAGGGGGAGGGGTCATGCTACCTATACTGAAGGGTGGGCGGCTTCTGACAGTGGCCTTGGGCGGTAAAGGGTGCCCTGTGCAGACATGCTGATGTACAATCAACACACCACGTATATAAAGCACGTTTCACAAACTTCTACAATCCGCCCCCCCAACCCTAACAATGTGCAGCTGCCACCACTATAACTATAAGGGCTACAAACAAGCTGCAAATTATAAATGGACCTCTTTTTGTCCCTCAGCCTGGATCCCACAGCAGCACCTCTGGTTGCTATGGTTTGTTATTTTTATGCCCTTGGCGCCATTGGGTATGAACCAAAATATGGTGGTTTGGAAAACATAAGCATGTTCAGTTTATAGGTCTTAACTCTTCGGTATCATTTTTTTTTTATCATTGTTGCGGTCCAGCCAAAGCATCTATAGATGGCTTAAAGAGAATCTGTACTCTAATATTCTTACAATAAAAAGCATACCATTTTATTCCTTATGTTCTCCTGGGCTACTCTGTGCTGCTTCTGCCACTCCCTGCTGCAATCCTGGCTTGTAATTGCCAGTTTTAGGCAGTGTTTACAAACAAAAGACATGGCTGCTAACCAGCGTGTGATAGGCTGAGAGGAGAGCTTGGAGAGGGTGTGTAAAGCTTCTGCCTATCACAAGCAGTGCTGCACATTCCACACATTCCAGCCTGAACCCGACAGAGCCAACAGAGGAAAGAAGATAAGATTTATTACAGAGACAGTGCAACTAGAAAAGGCTGCAGTATGCCAGAGCACATTAGAACAGGTATGGGAACTTACAGGATAGAAGAAACAAGGATCAAAATGTTGTTACAGAGTCTCTTTAAAACCTGTTTTGTTTTTGTTTTGTTTTTTGCTTTTGAATTCTTCATGGTTTGGGTGGTCAGGGGTGTGGTACGGAGCTTCTCTTACTCTTTAAAGAGACACTGAAGTGAAAAAAAATTACAATATAATTAATTGGTTGTGTAGTACGGATAACTACTTGAACATTTGTAGCAAAGAAAATATTCTCATATTTTTATTTTCAGTTATATAGTGTTTTTCATAACATTGCATAATTCTCTAATATTTGCAGTTTACACACTACTCAGCATTCTAAATGATTTTACAGAACAGCCCAGTGAACTATTGACCTGTCCTCTGGAGAGAAAAAGAAAATACAATGACTGACAGTTGAGATAACAAGCTTCAGAAGACAGAGCTCTCTGTGACTTTGAAAGTCTTGGAGCTCAATGGCTCTTTTGCATAGATAACTGGAGTTTCTAAACTCTTCCTGTACTGGAAACTAGATGCATGTCTCTGCTCCTAATGTTTTAATTCTTAGCTGTACTACACATACAAATCATTATATCATCATTTGTTTTTCGCCTTAGTGTCTCTTTAAGCTGTGTGACGTAGGACTAAACGGTGCCCCTCCTTCTTATCACAGAATGTCAGGGGGCATGAAAAAATAATGGTATGGACCTTCTCTTACTCTTCAACCTATGTGTCTTAGGAGTAATGGGTGCCGCTACTTCTCATCGCGGAGTGTCGGGAGGCATGAAAAAATTGTAGCTTAAAAAAAATGGTATGGACCTTCTCTTACTTTTTAACCTACGTGTCTTATAATTAAACGGTGCCCTTTCTCATCACAGAATGTCGGAAGGCATGAAAAAATTGTAGCTTAAAAAAAATGTTATAAAGTAAAAGTGCAATAAAAAAAATTCCATTTGAACAAAATACCATAATAAATCTTTTATTTCTACTGTCTGTACAGATTGCACCATGCCCACTGAGAAAAAGAGCAAGACCACGGGGTCACACCAAAACATCGTTCCTCCAGTCATACAACATAACCATGTTGAAAAGTTCAAAGTTCTTATGCTAAACCAAGTCAATATTGCCCAGGTCTCAAAACTGAAGGTGACCTTTCAGTTTGTCCAGATCTAGGAATTTAAGATGATCTTTCTTTTTTTTATCAAGTCTAACAAATCCAAGGTGACCTTTGTCTACACAAAAAGAGATCCATCAATCATTCCTTCTAAATAATACACAAGTTTCCATCTGAACACAGTTGTATAGTTAGCTATGTCAGTAAGGACCCCTGACATCTGTTTCACCCCTTCTTTACATTTATCACATCTAGACCAAACACAACTAGTTGATTTAATCACAAAGGTCACCTACAACCTAGATATGTCCCACCATCAAGGAGAGATGTATTTCCATTTCTTACTAAGTCATGTAATAAAAGTCACCACCGATATATTTTAAATCTTAGCCATGGTAACCCTTACACAACGCAAGATACAAGTTAATCCCATAAAAAATAAGACATTGCCATCAAATCCAAGACTATGACGGTGCAAACATTTTAGCAACTTAAAGCAATGTGGAAAGTGCAACCCTACAGCAGCCAATCAGAAATTATTTTCCACTGTAAGATTTTAAAATTTTTATTGTGATTGGTTGCTGTGACCACCAGAACACATTCTCTACTCCCTGAACAGGTGACTGAACAAACCCACAATTCTGGTTAGCTTGTAGAGTAAGCCAATTTTTTCAGGAACCAAATCCAGAAGACCTTGTCGATTCAAGGTTACCAATTCCTACTTACGGTGGATTTTGAAGAGCGGCATCCTATCACAGAGGGTCAATACACCATATACATCCCAGGAAGAGTAGATGGACATTCGCCTATCCGTTGGAGAGATTGGTAAAGGGATATATGTGGAAACTGTATGATCACCACTTGGAGAAGGATGGGACGTGCTATGATAATAGCAATAGCCTGAACTGTATCTGGAGTTTGGTGATGGTTAATTAGTGCGTTCGGGCTACTAAAATAGAATGACCAGCCCTGAAAAATGAATATTTTATCAGGACAGGCCGTACCATGCCACCGGAGAACGCGAACTCTTGCAACAGACCTAATAGCCATTTATCTCCCGCCCTCCCCGATGCAGTTCACATTACGCTCTCACAATAAGGAAATCATCTCACAAATGGGATTTTGAAAGACTCAAGGTTTCGCTCTGGACTAAAGACGATGATAAAATAGAGAGTATGCCGGCATTGTGCGCTATCATGGCACAGTGCCCTCACGCTATCATTTTTCTCAGTTCTTCGACCCTATTGTAAGAAATACTCGTGTGTAGCGGAGCAAGGAATTCGCGTACAAAAGCCAGTGTCTAAATAAAGCGGGCAATTAATTCTTAATGACTTTACAGATAAAAGCAAAGCAAAACATCCAAAAGGACTATGACAGAAGGAACGTTCAACCTGCCGAACTGCATATAAATGTTTAATTTCAGTGAGAGGTGACATCTATCTTGTCCTGTAAGAAACAAACAAACCAGTGCTGGACCACCACCCAAAACTTGAAACACGATCCCAGGAGTCCAGGTGCAGTCATGATTGGACCATTACTTCAATTGCGTGGGTGTTTGGGGCACATCTGGATTGTAGATCATTATCGCCTGCTTCAGTGGTTCAAAAAAAAGTTGACTGGCATAGCAAACTTTATGGTGGCCCAAAATCACTAAGTTGCACTTACTGGAGCCATGGATGAGAGCAAACCTCCTCCAGGAGAAACCACAAATGTGGTTGAGTCCTAGCAATACATCATGAACTTAAGTTCCTGTTAATAAAAAACTAAAATCTAATGTATAAGGAAGAAGGTTGGTGGACTTACCTCCTGTAATAAAAGACCACAGCGCAGGGATACGTTTTCAGTAGACAAGCTTTTGTTAGACTTGTGTCTAATAAAAACTTTTTGACCCACACGTTGGTCTTTGGAGAAGGTAAGTCCACCATACTTGTTACTTTTAAACTGTTTCTTTTTTAACTATTTATTTTTTGGGCCTCCTAGTTTTGACTATCAAGTAGCCCACCTTTGGGGGAAGGTTAGGTTCCCCCTTCACTTTGGTTCAGAGTATGACTACTGCAGAAAGTACCTCGCGGTTTGAGTATAGATGATCTTGTGATTGACATCTGCCTTGTGGTTGGTTGCTTCTCAGGAGACCTACTTACTGTAAGTACCTATCTTTACACTCATTCTGAACCTTCACTCCAATTACTAAATTAGTTTTTGAGCAGGGGCATAGCAATAGGGGTTGCAGAGGTAGCAACCGCATCGGGGCCCTTGGGTCAGAGGGGCCCCGAAGGGCCCTCCCTCAACTACAGTATTAGCTCTCTATTGGTTCTGTGCTCATAATAATGACTTCTATAGATACTTTGAATATCGGTTATCATTAACAAACTGCTCCCCATCCCCTTCTTGCACCTCTGACACTGTAGTTGCTATTGACAGGTTTTGGTGCGCCGTATCAATATGTATAAAGTGCTTGGGGGGCCCAAATGTAAAACTTGCATCGGGGCCCACAGCTCCTTAGCTACGCCACTGTAATATTGAGTGACCTCACGATTTATGCTTCATTTTTAACTTTGTGAGGTCGGCTGAGGTGATATTTTGATGAGACAATATTTCAGATCATTTATTTGTATCATGCTTCATCACGGTGTTATGTATAGCCGTCACCCCTCTCAGGTAGTTACGCATTTAGCAAAGGATTGACTGTCATTATTTGTGAATTATTATATTTTGTATATTTATGAATTACTGTTTTTAAAGAAAATTCTAAGCCATGATATTTTATTTATTGGCATATTAATCATAAAAATAGCATAACAAAAAATATGGTGACCGATGTTCTCATAAATGGTTGTGATGGTGATAGAATAAGGTGCTGTGTTCTCAAAGTTTGGTCAAAAATATTTCAAGGAGATGGGTGTGTTTTATATTTCTAGTAAAGTATTACTGGAAGCTACTTAAAGGAATCCTTAAAGAGAACCCGAGGTGGGATTTTATCATGTTAGTGGGGCACAGAGGCTGGTTGTGCACACTAACACCAGCCTCTGTTGCCCCATTGTGTGCCTCCAGGACCCCCCTGCACGCCGCTATACCCCCCGCAGTGCTGGCGACACACAGCGTGTCGCCAGCACAATGTTTACCTAAGCGCTGTCTGTTAGCGCCGCTCCCCCGCCTCCTCCGTATCGGTGCTACCCGCCCGCGTCCCTTCCCTCCAATCAGCGGGAGGGAAGGGACACGGCGGGTAGCGCCGATACAGAGGAGGCAGGGAGCGGCACTGACAGACAGCGCTTAGGTAAACATTGTGCTGGCGACACGCTGTGTGTCACTAGCACTGCGGGGGTATAGCGGCGCGCAGGGGGGGGGGGGGGCTTTGAGGCACACCATAGGGCAACAGAGGCTGGTGTTAGTGTGCACAACCAGCCTCTGTGCCCCACTAGCATAATAAAATCCCACCTCGGGTTCTCTTTAAAGTGACATTTGTAAAAACAAAACAGAGGACACCAAGAGCCCAATAGTGCAATATTCTCTGGTAAGCTCTATATATAATGTAATGTCAAAGGTTCTTATACTCACAAAGGTGGGTTACCATTAGGCAACCATATTTATCTCCTTTTAAACAACACCAGTTGCCTGGCAGCACTTTTTGGTCTACTTGGGTACAATAGTGTCTGAATCAGACCAGAAACAAGCATGCAGCTAATCTTATCAGATCTGACAATAATGTCAGAAACACCAGAGCTGCTGGATGTTTGTTCAGGATCTATGGCTAAAAGTTTTAGAGGCAGAGGATCAGCAAGACAGCCAGGCAACTGGTATTGCTTAAAAGGAAATAAATATGGCAGCCTCCGGGTCTATATGAAAAGGGCGCCGGTAAAAAAGGGCGCCTGGTGGAGCCCATATATACTAACTTCGGCTACAAAAAAGGCGCCTGGTGTAGCCCATATAAACTTCGGCTACAAAAAAGGCGCCTGGTGTAGCCTATATAAACTTCGGCTACAAAAAAGGCGCCTGGTGTAGCCCATATAAACTTCGGCTACAAAAAAGGCACCTGGTGTAGCCCATATAAACTTTGGCTACAAAAAAGGCACCTGGTGTAGCTCATATAAACTTCGGCTACAAAAAAACTCTGGGATGTGTAAATTACTATTCCCCCTCCAGGCCGCCATGGATAGTGGGGGAATGAAATAATTCGGCTTACAGCTCTTGTAGCCCATATAAAAACATAGGCTACAAAAAAACTCTGGGATGTGTAAATTACTATTCCCCCTCTAGGGCGCCATGGATCGTGGGGGAATGAAATAATTCGGCTTACAGTGCTTGTAGCCCATATAAAAACATAGGCTACAAAAAATGCAATAATATGGGCTACAAAGGGGCGCCCTACTGTAGCCGAAAAAAATACGGGCTACAAAGGGGAGCCCGCTTGTAGCCGAAAACCTTGTAGCCGAAAAAATATGGGCTACAAAGGGGAGCCCGCTTGTAGCCGAAAACCTTGTAGCCGAAAAAATATGGGCTACAAAGGGGAGCCCGCTTGTAGCCGAAAACCTTGTAGCCGAAAAAATATGGGCTACAAAGGGGAGCCCGCTTGTAGCCTATATCAAAACTCGGGCGCCCTTTTCTACACCTTGTAGCCCATATTTCCAGAAATAACATTGATGTCTATGGCGGCGCCCTTTTCATACAGGCAGCTCGGGCGCCCTTTTCAACCGATCCCCAGCCTCCACCTCTCTATTACTTCAGTTGCCCTTTAAAATCCCTGCAAACTATCTGTATGCTTTAAGGACACTTCAGGAAACTCAGAGGTGAAAGATTTTTTTACTTACCCGGGGTTTCCTCCAGCCCCATAAGCATGGATGTGTCTCTCGCCGTCCACCCCCATAGCTCCCAACTGTCCCTCTTTTGGAGGGACAGTCCCTCTTTGGGAGCCCTGTCCCTTTGTCCCTCTTTCTACCCCATTTGTCCCTCTTTCAGGACTGATGTACATATCTATATAAATATATGTATTTTCCTACTACAAAATGTATTAAATTGACTCTAAATTTTATTCCCATCCTTTAAATTGATATATTTCTTATTTCCATGTGTTATTATGAAGGAAAATGAACCAGGATAGAAAGGGCCAGTGTGGTCTGAATCATAAAACAACATATTTTTCTTATAAAATCTTGATGGCATGTTTGACGGGGGATGTGCCAGGGGCGTGATTAGAGGTGTGGCTTAAGTATCCCTATTTCTTAGTTTCAAAAGGTTTTAATGAAATCAAAGTATAAACAACATAACAGCCAGGAATAGCCCACGCAGGGGCGAACATTTTATATATAAGAGATACAATAATGACTTAGTTTAGTTAGCTTAAAGCATTACAAAAATTTCACATATAAGCATATTAACCGAAGAAAAGTCTTAGAAAAACTGAAAGGACAGTATGCCACTACCCCAAAATAGTAAACAATATTGATTGTACAAAGACAAGTATACATGAAAGTGTCCCTCTTTCTTATCTCAAAATGTTGGGAGGTATGCTCCCGCAGTCTTCCGTTCGTCCGCAATCATCCCTGGTAGCTGGCTCATTCGGGGTCCAGTCTGGGTCTTCTGCACATGCTCAGACCTCCCGCAGTAGACCCGGACTGAAGCGTCTGAAGCAGTTACCGGTGCTGATTGCTGCTAAACGGAGGACTGCAGGAGGATGGCATGGGACGCACCCATGCTTATGGGGCTAGAGAAAACCCCCGGTAAGTAAAAAATCTTTCACTTATTTCATTTCTGCGCCTCTTTGAAGTGAAAAAAAAATAGCCCATCTTCTTCCAAAACCCCTGAAGTCTTCCTGGTCCCTCGCCATCTTCCCGCAATTTGCCGTTCTCTGGTGTCCCCCTCCAACACTGGATGTGCGTGCTGCGTGCCTCCTCCAATGCGCTGCCTGTGGAGTAAGTCAAAATTGCTACTGCGCATGTGCAGAAAGGTCCCGGCTGCAGACCGCATGGTGGATCCGTGTGGCTGCCTGGCGCTGCGCATGTGCAGTGGCCAGCTAACTTGTCAGTCGGCCGGATCACCGAGAGAGACATCAGGGGAATAGCTGAGCATGGAGTCACGGCGAGGGAGAAGGAGGACTTCAGGGGGTTGGGAGAAGCCCCAGGAAATTAAATGGCCAGAATAAAAAAAATCACTTTTACGTTCACTTTAAATCCCCTTCGTTTGTAGCCAAACTGCATTTCCCAGAATCCTCTGGCAGACGCTAATGATTTATGCCGTATACAAGATAATTGCCGTGTACCGGCCCTGCAGCAGTCAGCTGCGCCGTGTTTGCCAGCTAATGAAATAAATAGCTTGGCAAATACAACCTAGTGCCCGTTCCGGCGCTCACTACAGATATTGGCTATCACATAAAAACGAGAAAACGATGTAGAACAAGTGTGGATAAATCAGACAACACCCGAGGACATGCTGTACTAGCTAAAGGCCACTGCAGGCCAACAGCCAAACACACGAGAGGACCATGTATACAACATCTCATATAGATAGAACTCCTAGGAGTGTGTAAGGGGCTGCAAAGAACCAAAAAGCCTCCTTACTATAATGTTAAGAAAAAAACAAACGTTTGCCTTCTTAAAACAGAAGTGAATTTGTGATTTTTTTTTAGGTTGTAGTGAGCGTATGATGTCTCCCACAATGCACAGGGGTTTTTTTTTTAAGGTTTTTTTAGGTTGGATTGAGCATATATGATGTCTCCCAAAATGCACAGGGCCGGATTTTGGCCAAGGCCGACTAGGCCACGGCATAGGGCACCACAGAAGCAAGGGCACTAAAGCAGCAGGCTAAACTGGTGCAGCATTTGTACAGAATAAGGACTCGTTCACACTTTGTTGTCCCTTTTATCAAGCGCTGGCGATTTTCAAAATCGCCCTAAAAAAACGCTTGTGCAATGATTCCCTACGAGAGAGTTCACATCTAAGCGGTTCGTTTCCGATCCGCTCAGCAAAACGCTGCCTGTACCATTTAAGAGTCGATTCCGCCTCAATGGAAGGTATAGGAAAAACGCAAAAAGCTCACAAAATCGCTTTGTGCAGCGATTGCATTTGTGTTTTTAACAATAAATACATTGTATTTATTCTTTTCCAGGTCAAAGAGTTCACTTCCTGACTTGCATCAGGGACTCAATTAAAAACGCGAAAAAGAAAGAAAAGTGCTTTTAACAAAAGCGTTCCACCCACCCAACAGCTTACATTGTACATTGGAGTAGCAGAGATTAGCACACGCTGCAGCTAGTTTACTATCAGTACCAGCACAGAGTAACAGTTTATAACAAAAGCGTTCCACCCACCCAACAGCTTACATTGTACATTGGAGTAGCAGAGATTAGCACACGCTGCAGCTAGTTTACTATCAGTACCAGCACAGAGTAACAGTTTATACTGTACTTACTGGGGGTAGCTGAGATTGGCACATACTGTACTGCAGGCTAGTTTACTGTCAGTACAGGCACAGAGTAACAACTTAAACTGTAAATACTGAAGGTAGCAGGGATCAGCATACGCTGCAGCCAATTTAATATCAGTACGACACATAGTAAAAGCTTATACTGTACATAATGGGGGTAGCAAGAGATTAGCACACACTGCAGCTAGTTTACTATCAGTACAGGCACAGAGTAACAGCTTATACTGTACATACTGTGGGGAGCAGACACCAGCACACATTGCAGCTAGTTTGCTATCAGTGTAGGCACAAAGTAACAGCTTATACTGTAAATACTGGAGAAAGCAGAGATTAGCACACACTGCAGCTAGTTTACTATCAGTAATGGCACAGAGTAGTAGTTTATACTGTACATACTGGGGTAGCAGAAACCAGCACACATTGCAGCTAGTTTACTATCAGTATAGGCACAAAGTAACAGCTTGTACTGTACATACTGGGGGAAGCAGAGATTAGCACACACTGCAGCTAGTTTACTATTAGTACAGGCACAGGGTAGTAGTTTATACTGTACATACTGAAGGTAGCAGAGATCAGCACACACTGCTGCTTGTTTACTAACAGTAAAGGCACAGATTAAATGCTTATACTGCACACAACAGAGGTCGCAGAGATCAGGACATGCTGCAGTTAGTTACCTATAAGTACGGGAACAGAGTAGCAGCTTATACTGTACATACTGAGGGGAAACAAAGATCAGCACACACTGCAGTTAGTTTACTATCAGTACAGGCACACAGTTACAGCTAATACCTTACATACTTGGAATAGCAAAGATCTGCAGATAGCTTACTACCAGTACAGGCAAAGAGTATAGCTTATCTGTACATACTGGAAGCAGCAGAGATTAGCACACACTGCAGCTACTTTACTATCAGTACAGGCACAGGGTAGCAGCTTATACTGTACATACTGGGGGTAGCAGAAACCAGCACACACTGCAGCTAGTTTACTATCAGTATAGGCACACAGTAACAGCTTGTACTGTACATACTATGGGAAGCAGAGATTGTGATGAGATTTGCGCACGGATGCGTATAGCCTGTTTACATTCGCACTCTGCATGTCGCTGTGCAAATGATCATTAAAGGGCCAGAGCACAGAATATTCCCCAGCTGCAGAGAAGGCTTTCCTACCTCATTGTTACTCCTGAGGAGGAGACAGCGGATGATCCCCCCTCTGTGATACGATCTCTGCCTCCTGTATTGTGGCGGAGGTGTGACAGACGCTCTCTATAGTTCCCAGTCATGGGATGGAATGACAGCGACGCACAAAGCATGATGCAAACATTTGCATAGATCCGACCGGCCGCGCTGGAAATTCCACTTGTTGGGAGATGGAGGACGGCGCGGCGGCGGAAGGACAGAGACAAGCCGGGGGCTGAGCTGTGTGTGTCTGACACCAGTTTACTATCAGGTTACAAAACTGTAGATTATATCTCTAAGCCAATGTTTATGAACATTTCAGGAAACATTTACAATTTTACACACTTTGCCTCTATTTTGTTTCAACAGCTTGCCTGTAAATCCTCGATGATTTCTGAGCAGTAGCTTCATGCCTAGAGGCACCTCTCCTAACACAACATTTAAAGGGGAACTGAAGTGAGAGGGATATGGTGGCTGCCATATTCATCTCCTTTTAAACAATACCAGTTGCCTGGCTGTATGATTTATTGGGCTACAATAGTGTCTGAATCACACTAGAAACAAGCATGCAGCTAATCTTTCAGATTTGACAATAATGTCAGATACACCTGATCTGCTGAATGCTTGTTCAGGGGCTATGGCTAAAAGTATTAGAGGCAGAGGATCAGCAGGATAGCCAGGCAACTGGTATTGCTTAAAAGGAAATAAATATGGCAGCCTCCACCTCTCTATTACTTCAGCTGCCCTTTAAAGTGGACCGGAACTCTTGCACAGGACAGAAGGAAAACAGAGAGAAATGCACCCTGATTCCCCCTCATCTCTGACTAATCACAAGTTGTAGTTTGATCCCTCGGCCGTGTCAGCTGACTACCATAGCAGATAAGCTCATTTGAAAGCACAGGATGGTAACAATATGTCTGCTTCCGTGAAAGCAGGAAGTAGACACACTGCAGAGTTATTGCAGGATTTGTATCAGCTGTAATAAAGAAATGTTTTTCTTTAAAGGTTATTATGCTGTTGCTTATGTTTTAGAGCAGAGAGGAAGTTCTGAGTTCAGGTCCGCTTTAATGAACGGAAGTCTGTAAGTTTAAAGCAAACTGAAGTGTGATATGGAGGCTGCCATATTAATTTCCTATCATACAATACCAGTTGTCTGGCAGCCCTGCTGTCCTTTCTGGCATCAGTAGTGTCTGAATCACACACCTGAAACGAGCATGCAGCTACTCCAGTCACACTCCAGTCAGAAATATCTGAACTCCATGCTTGCTCAGGGTCTATGGCTCAGGGCTCGTTTCCACTAGAGGGAATCTGCATGCGTTTCCTGCATGCAGATTCGCTCAAACAATACTAGTGGATGGCGCCGTTTCCACTTGTCAGGAATTCTGTGCGGCTCGCTCTGCAGAAAAAATCTGCACAGCTGTCAGAATTCGCACGCCGCACACCCGCACGCGAATCGTCGGTCATGTAACTAAATAGGAAAACCACAAGCACTTGAGTCTTGCGGTTTTCCCGGCGTTTCCGCGCGCGATTTCGTTAAAAAACCCATGCCAATGCTTGCCGGCATTGACATGGTTAAAATCGCGTTGTTAAAATTGCGAACGATTCCGCGTGAAAATCCGCATGAAAACGTCAACGAATCCGCAACCGTATGCGGATTCGTTGACGCGTTTTCCGCGAGCAAATCGCGCCGCACAAGTGGAAACGTACCCTAAGGCAGGGAGCTCAGTAAGAATCAAATAGTTAAAACACACATGGTAGGGATTGTGAGCTCCTCTGAGGACAATCAGTGACATGACTATGTGCTCTGTAAAGTGCTGCAGAAGATGTCAGTGCTGTATAAATACATAATAATAATATGGTAGGACATTAAACTACGACTATGGTGGGATTAGAGTGTGAGCTCATCTGAGGACAGTCAGTGACAGGACTATGTACTCTGTAAAGTGCTGCAGAGGATGTCAGTGCTATATTCCGTATATAAATACATAATAAAGATCATGCGGTAACATTGTGCAGACTTTGCGTCAGGATTGCGGCGGTTTGGGTACTCCCGGCGCGCCACATCACATTGCATTTGCGTGCAAGTCTAAATACACTTGCATGGCCCTTGCGGTGGGTAAGCGTAACACCCGGCGACGCAGTCTGCAAGTGTGCTAGAGGCCTTAAAAACATAAATATGTGAGCCTCCATGTCTTTCTCACTTTAGGTAGGTCTTTATTATGAGTGTATTTATATAGCAGTGACATCTTCTGCAGCACTTTACAGGGTACATAGTCATGTCACTGACTGTCCTCAGAGGAGCACACAGTCTAATCCTACCATAGTCATAGTCTAATGTCCTACCATATTATTATTATGTATTTATATAGCACTGACATCTTCTGCAGCACTTTACAGAGTACATAGTCATGTCACTGACTGTCCTCAGAGGAGCTCACAATCTAATCCTACCATAGTCATAGGACTTGATTCACAAAGCGGTGTTAACTGTTAGCACGCTTGTGAAAAGCCCCTTAGCACGGCTGAACATGCTTTGCGTGCGCTAATTTTCGAGTCCGCGCGCTAAGTTTAGTGCTGCCCGGTGCGTTCGAAACGGCGCACCAGGTGCGACGAAAATGGTGCACCCGATGTTTTGGGCGCATTGGATGGGCTATAAACGTCGCGTAGGTGCGACGTTTAGGGCGCATCCAATGCGTTTTGGGTGCATCGGGTGCGCTGTTTTCGTTGCATGCACACCAGCCAGCGCTAAACTTAGCGCGCAAACGCGAAACTTAGCGCACTAACTGATTTAGCTTGGTGCGAACTACTACCCTAGTTAGCACGCCCAAAGTCTTTAGGCGTGTTAACGAGGTTAGCACCGCTTCCTGAATCAGGCCCGTAGTCTAATGTCCTTTCATATTATTATATTGTGCGTGGCTGAGAGAGACCGTCCAGGAATCCCCCCTTGAATATCCTGGGTTTGCCCCTGGGTCATACACTGAAAGACTGAAAAGAAAGAAATCCTTTGCCACCTTCACCATCAAAACATCCAAGACAGTAAAACTGCAAAACAACTCATCGCCCACAAAAGGGATAAACTTCCAGCCTCCCCCACCCAGTTCTGCAGCGTCCGTCTACATCGCGCCCCGCCTCTGCCGCTGCTCACTACAGACGAAAAACAATGATCTCATAGCGCTGCAAACACCGAGCCCTCTGCCAACGTCTCCACCGTGCCCCGAGGGCTGGTCTGCGCTGCCCACCCCCTGCACGAGTCACTGGAGGGAACAGATGAGACCCTCCGCCACGAGCAGCCCCTCCGTGCGCCTATAGATCGTATGCGTGATGAGCCTTCCCTGCATCCAGCGCTGGAGGTCACCGCAACAACAAGACTCAGCGGAGGATGACAGATCCAGCGCACGACAATATGCCCATCATTATTCATCGCACAGCGCCACGCCAATGACAAACAGCGGCTCAACTACTTCCATGCCACGCACAAGTCGTGTGTCTGCAGGCAAGAGGATACAGCGAGTCCCTCAGCCCAAACCATCCACTCCTTATGACATCGAGGCATGTGGAATGGATTTGCGCACACACACACACACTATACACACACACACACACACTACACACACACAGCCACACACTACACACACACACACACACACACACACACACACACACACACACACTACACACACACACACACACACACACACACACACACTACACACACACACACACACACACACACTATACATACACACACACACACACTACACACACACACACTACACACACTACACACACACACACACACACACACACACACACACACACACACACACACACACACACACACACACACACACTACACACACACACACACACACACACACACACACACACACACACACACACACACACACACACTACACACACACACACACACACACTATACACACACACACACACTATACACACACACTACACACACACACACACACACACACACTATACACACACACACACACACACACACTATACACACACACTACACACACACACACACACACTACACACACACACACACACTATACACACACACACACACTATACACACACACACTATACACACACACACACACTACACACACACACACACACACACTACACACACTACACACACACACACACACACACACTATACACACACAATATACACACACACACTATACACACACACACACACTATACACACACACACTACACACACACACACACACTACACACACACACACACTACACACACACACTATACACACACACACTATACACACACACACACTACACACACTACACACACACACACACACACACACACACACACACACACACACACACACTATACACACACACTATACACACACACACTACACACACACACACACACTACACACACACACACACTATACACACACACACACACTACACACACACACTATACACACACACACTATACACACACACACACTATACACACACACACACACTATACACACACACACTATACACACACACACACTACACACACTACACACACACACACACACACACTATACACACACACACTACACACACACACACACACTACACACACACACACACACACACTATACACACACACACACACACTACACACACACACACACACACACTATACACACACACACACACACTACACACACACACACACACACACTATACACACACACACACACACACTACACACTCTCTCTCTCTCTCTCTCTCTCTCTCTCTCTCTCTCTCTCTCTTCCGATTTTCCCTGAATACGTTCAACAGAAAAACGGATCAAAAAATGCAGCATGCAGTAAAGATTAAAAATCGGAATAGGAATCGGATGTAAAAACAGATTAAAAATCGGAATCGCATGCAGTGTGCAGGAGGCCTTAGTCTGTTCGCCATTCGCATTTAATGCAAGCTTTTTTTTGTTTTCAAAGTAATGCAAGCTTTTTTTTGTCAAAAGTTTGCATTTGTATTTTTTACATTAAAGTGACACTGAAGTGAAAATAAACTTACACGATATAATGAATTTTATGTGTAGTACAGCTAAGAAATGGAAAATTAGTAACAAATGATTCTAATATTGTTTCCAGTACAGGAAGAGTTAAGAAACTTCAGTTGTTATCTATGCAAAAGAGCGTATCTGAGCTCTCCGACCCAACTTGGGTCCCTGTTTTCTGGAGCATTTATACATCAAAGAAACAGTCAGAGATAAGATTTTTACTGCAGGGAAGTTGAAAGGGTCATTAGCTCTGCCTGTGTTATAGAATGCGGCTGGTCATTGCAAATATGGCAGAATGATGCAGTGTTATAAAAAAAAAAAAGATCTGAAAATAAAAAAAATTAGACAATTTTCTTTGCTGCTAATGTTCTATTAATTATCCATACTACACATACAATTCATTATATCATAAGGTTTTTTTTCTTGCGTCATTGTCCCTTTAAAGTCAATGGCCAGGGAATCCTCCTTATACAGCCATATTGGGTCTGTATAGCGATCCCGGCAAAAGCATTGCCACGTTTTACACAAGGTTTCCAGTTGGTCATTTCACACTGCGTACTGACCCCCTGGAAACCCCGTCATGAAATTCTTTGCTTTTTCTTTCTATATATATATATATATATATATATATATATATATATATATATATATATATATATATATATATATTTATTTATTTATTTATTGTAGTCTAGGGCCAATTTAGTGGGAAGCCAATTAACTTACCTGATTGTTTTTGGGATGTGGGAGGAAACCAGAATGCCCAGAGGAAACCTACACAGTCACGGGGAGAACATACAAAATCCTTGCAGATGTTGACCTGGCTGGGATCCAAACCAGGAACCCAGCGCTGCAAGGCGAGAGCGCTAACCACGACGCCACTGTGCTGCCTATAAGGCATTTAAATATAGACTTTTTTTTCTATCGTAACTATAAAATCAATTTCCTCTAAAACTACAATGTCTTTTTTTTCCCCTCTTGTTACCACTGTCCTTCTTAACATAACCTGCAAATTTGGAGTTTCTAGTATGTAAAGAGGGTTTGCTATTAACCATTAAAGTCAGCGGCTATTAAACTTTAAAAATTTTGATGTTTGATGTCTAAACTTTAAAAATAACCTTTAAAAAAGCACTTGCGCAAAATCCGTAGTTTTTAGCGACTATTTTGCAATAGACTTTAATGGGCAGCGAAATTTCCTGCCCATTAAAGTCTATGGAGCTTGCTGCGAACATTCGGTTCGTGAAACTTTGAGGAAAATTCGCAAAAATTTGCTGTTCATCCATCACTAATCATCGCTCCTAACTGTACCTTTTTCAGAGGGACAGTCCCTCTTTGGGATCCAAATCCCTCTGTAAGGCCTGGCGCACACCAAAAACTGCTAGCAGATCCGCAAAATGCTAGCAGATTTTGAAACGCCTTTTCTTCTTTTTCTGTAGCGTTTCAGCTAGCGTTTTGCGGTTTTGTGAAGCGTTTTTGGTGTAGTAGATTTCATGTATTGTTACAGTAAAGCTGTTACTGAACAGCTACAGTAACAAAAAACGCCTGGCAAACCGCTCTGAACTGCCGTTTTTCAGAGCGGTTTGCGTTTTTCCTATACTTAACATTGGAGGCAGAAACGCCTCCGCAACCCAAAATCTGCAGCAGCCCGGGAGTATGCATTTCTGCAAAACGCCTCCCGCTCTGGTGTGCACCAGCCCATTGAAATACATTACCCTAGCGGATCCGCACTCGCAAGCGGATCGCAAACCGCAGCCGAACCGCTCTGGTGTGCACTAGGCCTGAGTGATGATAGTAGTTAGCTAATTACAATCACGCCTATAAGTAATTACGATTTGTAAATTCAACTGATTTTGCGTAATCATTTGTAATTTTGCCTAATTTTCATGTAATTTCAGGCCAACTTTAGAGGTTAATAGGAAAGCCCCCATACATGCTATTGTCACCGAAATTGCTACATATGTTAAGGAGAATCGTGAGTACAAGTAAAAAAAAAGAAAAAGAATTTTGCAAAAACATCTTGTACTTTTTGAGTAAATTGCTTTTAAAAATGCAAAGGAAAAAAGGTTTTTAACCTCAGAAAAATGACAGTGACAATAGCTTTTATGCAGGCTGTGCTATTCATCGTTAAAGTCGGCACGAAATGACGCGAAATTACGGTTTCTGATTACGACAGACAAAATGAATTACAATTTTGCATCATGATAACAGCTTCCTGGTCAGCACACTGTCAAACTGTAATATCACCCAGTTGAGCAATGGGGAAGCATGGACATTACCTTGCTCATCAGTTGTCCTTTCAGTTATAACTGACAGCCACTGTTATATAACTGACAGCAACTGAAATATTTCAGCTCTGACAAAATCTTGTCAATAATTGCGAATTTCGATGCAAAATTACAACTATGCAAAATGTCTGCTCATCGCTACCCTCTGTCCCTCTTTCTTCTTTATTTGTCCCCCTTTCAGGACTGATGTACAGATCTATGTAAATAGGTGTATTTTATCTACTGAGAAATGGGTTTAACTGACTCTAAACTTTAGGCCTCGTTCACATCAGGGACGTTTCTGTGCGCTTTTCACAGCGCATTGCCCTGTGCGTTCTGCAAGGTATTGATTTTCCCATGTAATTATAATTAAATGTGCCTGGTTCCACATCTATGCGCTGCACTGAGCAGCGTTACAAAAACGTAGTGTTGCATGTATTTCTGTGCGTTGAGCTGTAAAGCGCACATCAATGCAAGTGAATGGGTGCGCTTTTTTTAGCGCATAGGAGCGCATGCGTTTTTTACCCCTAATTGAAAAAAAAAATTTCTTATAAAAACAAAGCTTTATTGACAACTGCTACTGCTACAATAAGCAAAATATGCTTAAAAAAAAGCGCACCGGCAGGCCCAGATTTACATCACAGGAGCCTATAGGCACAGCTGTGCTGGCACCTTAGGCCCTGTTCAGACTGTCAGCGTTTGTAGAACGCGTATAATTTCAAAGAAACGCAAGTTGAAAAACGCATGCGTTTTTCTAGCGTTCGAATGCCTTTTCTATTGCATTTTGCACACACACGTGACCCGGGGGAAAAAAATTATAGGAACCGCAGAGGGAAACGTACGCTAAAACGCAATAGTACGAGTTTTTGATACGCGTCCATAGACTTTCATTGCGTTTATTTCTGTGCGTGACGCACAGAACTGCGTGCAGCAATGCGGATGAGAAACGTATGCGTCTCATACGCATACATGTGAACGAGGCCATTAGAAAACATTAGTAGCCGTTTCTACGCGTAAAATCTTTCTGTATGCGTTCTGTAAAAACGGCTAGGAACACACATAGTCTGAACAGGGCCTTAGACTTTTCCCTCCACAGACCTTCAAACCCCTAACGATCTGCACCACATGTGTGCTAGCTGGCCCAGCCGTCACTTCTCCATTACTTCCCTTGCCTGTCATAGGTAGCTACAGGCAGGGACGTAGCAATAGGGGTTGCAGAGGTTGCGACCGCATCTAGGCCCTTGGGCCAGAGGGGCCCCAGAGGGCCCTCCCTCAACTACAGTATTAGCTCTCTATTGGCCCTGTGCTGGTAATAATCACTTCTATAGATACTTTGAATAGTGGTAATCATTAACAAGCTGTTCCCCATCCCCTTCTTGCACCTCTGACACTGTAGTTGCCATTGGCAGGTTTTGGTGCACCGTATCAATTGTTATGTATAGTGTACTTGGGGGGCCCCATTGTAAAACCTGCATCAGGGCCCACAGCTCCTTAGCTACGCCACTGGTTACAGGTGCCCCTTAGTATTAGGCATATTCTGTGTATGGGTGGTGGAGCACTCCTCAAATTCTAATATTAATTTGATTCACTTATATACTATTTGCTTATATATATAGGTCCCTTTACCCTCTAGTCTATGGTGTAGTAGCCCACGTTATAGATAGGCACTTTTTGTTGATACAATGTAGTGCTTTAACGGAGATATTTGGGTATAGATAGGAGGCTCCTTCCCAGTGGCCGGCACACCACATGGCTTTGTTTACATCCTTTGCGCAGGGCGACTATTAGCCGCTCCTGCGTTTTGTTGCCATGGTGACGTTGGGGTGGAGCTTTGCTCCGCCCTCCAGCGTCACGCTTGCCAGTTTCCTATCAGGTCCGCAGTTCCAGCGGCCTGTGTGAGCAGCTGACAGGCGTTCCTGGCAACGTAGCTGAGGCGGGTTTCCGGCTACTGGTGAGTGGGGAGGTGTGGCTGAGTTCACTTCAAACGCACCTATGGAGTGCGACTAGCGTAGTTCCCTGTCAGGTCCGCATTGAGGACGGACCATGTGATTGGAGGAAATGTAGCTTAATGCTGATTGGTCGCTTGTCATTTTTGCTAAACAAGCATGCAGCAGATCAGGTGTTTCTGACATTATTGTCAGATCTAACAAGATTAGCGGCATGCTTGTTTCCCGTGTTATTCAGACACTACTGCAGCCAAATAGATCAGCAGGACAGCCAGGTAACTGGTATTGTTTAAAAGGAAATACATGTGGCAGCCTCCATAGTTGTCCTTATAACTACAGTACATCTTTTGCTTCTGAATTCTTTATGATATGTATGAGCAGGGTTGTGGTGAGGGCGTGCTTAGAGGTGTGGCTGGGAGTCTTAAGGGATTTCCAAGGTGCAAAAATAAATGTAGCTTTACTTATTTGAACTTCTTCCAGCCCCTAGAAGTCATTTGTGTACCTCGCCGCAGCTCCGGTCCTCTCCGGGGTCCCGATGGCAGCCTCTAAGGATTGCCGATCCCCAATGGGTTGGCGTCTTCTGCGCAACCGCAGGCGTCACACACCCACGTCACCAGGAGCGTACTGCACAGGAGCAGAAGATGCCGATTCGATTGGTCAACAATCCTTCAGAGGCTGCCAGCAGGACCCCGGAGAAGACTGAAGCTGCGATGAGGAACACAAATGAGTTCTAAGGGCTGGAAGACGTCACAGGTAAGTAAAACTAGATTTCTTTTTTTCACCTTGCAGATCCTTTAAAGAGAAACTCCAACCAAGAATTGAACTTTATCTCCTTTTACATGAGAAATCTATTCCTTTTCACAAACAGACCAACAGGGGGCGCTGCATGACTGATATTGTGGTGAAACCCCTCCCACAAGAAGCTCTGAGTACTGTGGTACTCCTCGCAGTTTCCTGTCTGTGAACCTTGTTGCATTGTGGGAAATAGCTGTTTACAGCTGTTTCCAACTGCCAAAAAGCATGCAGCAGCTACATCATCTGCCAACAGTAAAAATGTCACCATGTAATAAATGTGAGAATACAAATCAAGGAATTAAAAGATTTTACAATGGGCAAACACTGACTAAATCATTTATACATAATTATTGTAAAAGTGAAGCACTTTTTTTATTACATTATTTTCACTGGAGTTCCTCTTTAAAGAGTCCCTCTTCCTTATCTCAAAATGTTGGGAGGTATGAAAGATCTATATCTTGTTTCCTCTCTAGATTGTGAGCTCACGTGGCCAGGGCTCTCACCCTTGTGACTGTAAATTGTTGTGTGTTTTGTTAAGTACAGACATGCAATATTGTCACCCATTGATGAACAGAAAATGATCCCTTTGCAACAAACCGGGCACTGATGCAGTACAGACACCCCTCTAGCCTCCCGGCTAGCAATCCGTTCTGTTGCTATGGAGGGGGTGGAGGAATGACAATCGGCAAGTGACGGAGCGCATTCCTGCAGTTGACCATCATTTGTGGCATCCAATCAGATGTCAGCAGAGATGGGTGTCTGCGCATGTTGCGCACAACTGTAGTGTCACTGTGTGCCTATGGACAGAGCCTGGCTGCATTCAGCCAAACGCAATACAGCAAAGGACTTTCGTCTGAGGAGTGTATGTAACTTTACGCAATCCATACACAGTAGACAAACTTCTAATGATAAGTCCTTGCAGTTCACAAAAGTCACCACATCAGAGGAACAATTGTACCATCCCCATATTGGAACCGATTGTTTATCCTCTGTCATTCTACTGTACATCATACAACACAAGGTTTACAATCAACAGAGATCATTTAAGAACGATGACCCTTATTCTCTGTACGCAATGGGGAAATCTGATTGCACAACATTGGTACATCCCTCCTCTAGAATCATCACCTCACATTTATGTATACAAGACTTTTCACATGCTTCACCCCTCCTCTGGAATGCTCTTCCACAGCACATCTGTCACTCTCTAACCTTTGAAATCTTTCAACGCAACCTCAAAACTTCCAACAGGCATATGCTCTAACTTAGGCCATTACCCCTTCTACTCTTGCCAAGTTGTGCTCTTTACTAGATAAACTAAACACACGCTGCCTGTATGTACACTGCATACTTCCCCCCCCTCTTGTTTCCCCCATTAGATTGTAAGCTCACAAGGACAGGGCTCTCTCACCCTTTTGTGTCTTGGAATTTTGTATACATTTCGTAACTTGCCCTCTGTTATACATTTTATTCATCATGTTACATCTGTCATTTGTAATCACCAATTCTGTCATTTGGACCAGTGTATATATTTGGTGTTTATCATTGTCTGCATTATTATTTACTGCATGTTTGTTTTTCTTACTTTGTACAGCTTTATAAATCAATAATAATAATAATAAATAATTCTTTACATACTTTTAAACGCTCGCCAGTCATGTCAGCCAACAAGAAGCAATGATAAACTTGCCAGATTTTTCTTGCCGCAGACGAATGGCGGGTGGAGTTGACATCGTTAGTGTGCGCATTAACGTAGCAACTTTTTGTGAACGATTGTATAATCAACAAGATCCTTCAGATCGAAAACAAAGATTGTATTTTATCAAATTCACAGCATTAAAAAAATCCAACTTGCCATTGCATATAAACTGGTTACAGAAATCCGCCATGCTTATTAACCATTCCTGTACGAAAACGATCAATAATGCAATCATTTAAGATCAGTGGGGCCCCCCAGCTCCTCTGTTTTCGTACAGTACAATGTAAATAATCTGATCGAAAAAAGGAGTCGTCCAATAAATATTCTACCATGAAAGACACCTGTAGACCGAACACACACACACACGCACGCACGCACGCACACACACACACACGCACGCACGCACACACACACACACTGTACACACACACACACACACACACACACACTGTACACACACACACACACACACACACACTGTACGCACACACACACACACTGTACACACACACACACACACACACACACACACACTGTACACACACGCACACACACACACACACACACACACACACACACACACACACACACACACACACACACACACACACACACTGTACACACTAGACACTAGGGAACTGCATAGGGGAGGGAGGGGACCTCTAGACACCAGGGAAATGTATAGGGGAGGGAGGTGCACCACTAGACACCAGGGAACTTTATAAGGGAGGGAGGGGACCTCTAGACACCAGGGAACTGTATAGGGGAGGGAGGTGCACCACTAGACACCAGGGAACTGTATAGGAGAGGGTGGGGGCCACTAGACACCAGGGAACAGTATAAGGGAGGGAGGGCGGGAGGACCATTAGACACAAGGGAACTTTAAAGGGGATGGAGGTGGAGCACTAGACACCAGGGAACTGTATAGGGGTTGCAGTGGAACCATTCGACACGAGGGAACTTTATAAAGGTGGCCAGTAGGCATTGAGGTTGGCCCACGACTAGGTTCCAGTGTTCAATTCCGGCCCACTTTGTATTTGGGTTTCATACCCCTGCATTAGGGGATAAAGCTAATAGTGTTGCAGGGGTGGACCTACCATAAAGCCACCTGAATCATGCGCTTCAGGTGGCAATATCTAGGGGGTGGCATTTGGACAGTTTGGGCCACCTGGCGCCTGCCTCCTCTCCGTCCTCCCGCTCGCCTTCCTGACACACACACACACTACCCTCCTCATCCATGTATACCAAATCCCTGTCCCCATTCGACCGGTGGCACCAGACGCCTTCCCCTATGACACCATAAGCAGATAAGGTGTCGATATATGCCTCTCATCAAGGCATCATCAGAGTCACGCGAAACACACCTGGAAGCACAAGTAAGTGACCTACCCCTGACCCTGTCCGTAGGTTCGGTGCTGAATGGTGCTGAGATCTGGTGTTTGGGTGATTTCGGAACAATGTTCCAAATTAGAACGCCAACACTAAAAGCTGAACTCACATTCTATGGAGGAAGAACCGAGTTATATGAGGGTGAATTGATTATTTTTTGAGGGATGACTTTGCTAGTAAATAATGAAAAAAATAAATAAACTTTATAAACCGGAGGGAATTTTAAAAGACACCTGAAGTGTGGAGGCTGCCATATTTAATACCAGTTGCCTGGCACTCCTGCTGATATCTTTGGCTGCAGTAGTGTCTGAATCACTCACCTGACACAAGCATGCAGCTAATCCAGTCAGACCTCAGTCAGATACACCTGATCTGCTGCATGCTTGTTCGGGGTCTATGGCTAAAAGTATTAGAGGCAGAGGATCAGCAGGACAGCCGGGCAATGTATCGGTATTGCCTAAGAGGAAATAAATATGGCAGCCTCTATATCTTCTCATTATAGTTGTCCTTTAAAGGACAACAGGGAAGCGAAGTGAAGCAAGAGGCTGCTTAGGGCCTCACCCTCCGCATGGGCCCCGCACGCTGGGCTGCCCTGTGCTGTGGCCAACTGAAGCCCGAGGGATAAGGAGGCTGCCATATTTATTTCCTTTTAAGCAATACCGGTTGCCTGGCAGCCCTGCTGATCCTCTGTCTGTAATACTTTTATCCATAGCCCCTAAACAAGCATGCAGCAGATCAGGTGATTTTGACATTATTGTCAGATCTGATGATATTAGCTGCATGCTTGTTTCTGGTGTGATTCAGACTCTACTGCAGCCAAATAGACCAGCAGGTCTGCCAGGCAACTGGTATTGTTTAAGATGAAATAACTATGGCAGTCTCCACATTCTTCTCATTTCAGTTGTCCTTTAAGCACATTTCAACAATTCTAAACCAAAATCCCTACCACGATCCCTGTTGTAGTTACTTAGATTGTACAATCGGGATCTTTATGTGTGTGGTCATTACAATCACTATCATTGTCACTCTGTACAATATATACAATATAACTAATGCTGCTAAACTTGAATTCTTACAATCAAAACATAAGAAACTGTATTGTAAGACAACTGAAAATGTTGTGGTCAGTATAAGAAATCAGACTACAGCCATCCACACATGTCAATTACTATTGCACAGACACCATAGAAAACAACACCATGAATCAAATCAATGCTTCATACAAATTCATTGAATAGTTACAAATACATCTCCACACATGAGAAGATCTGTGGATGACAACTCGAGGTAAGCTCTGTCGATTGTATGGTCATAGAGAAATCACCATCACACCAATGCCCCTTTCATCCAATCTTATCAGATTGTTATAACTACAGTAAAACTAAAGGTTATCCTTAATGATACAATCTTGATTGTACAATGTTAAGCAATGTATATAGTAATCGGGTAACCTGAGTGGAGTGAATATACATTGAACGGACACATTAGGTAATCCAGCATAATGAATAGAAGTAGTAAGATTGTTCAATCAAGATTGTATCATTAAGCCTGGTACACACTTTCAGTTATGATTGGCCAATCACTTACCAATTTTACCACCTCCATGTAGTATAAGGGTCAACAGATTTTGAATACTATGAGCAAACTGTATAGATAAACACGAATACTACATGGAGATGGTAAAATTGGTCGGTGATTGACCAATTATAATTGAAAGTGTGTACCAGGCTAAAGGCATTTCCCCACAACACTATATGTCTCCAGGACACTATACGCTCTGTACTGTAGATTGTACAAACAAATTGTAGAGTCATTATATCAATAACACGATCTTTCGTATAATCTCAAGCCAGCCATACACTATACAATATTTTTGCCCAATTAGATATCTGATTGAACAAAAAAGTCTAAACTGGTCAAAAATTGTGGTTTCCCACCGCACCGCGATCACCCTACGGAGGTCATTACATGATCGGAAATGGCGGTTCTTTGCCGATGTCGATCGTATTGTCGACTATGGGTCGATCCCGGGTTGGTCGGCAGTGCAGTTGTAAAGTGTATGACAAGCTTTACTAGGCAGGTATAACTGCATTAAAACTTATGTGTCTCCACACATGGTGAGATCTGACTGCAGACTGAATGACACTATCGCCCCAACACTCCTCCCTGCACCGCTATATGCGATCTCTCTTAGATTGTACAATCAGATTGCTGTTTGTGTGGGTGGCGAGCCTGACAGGTGACAAGTGGTGATAAGTTGTGTGTGCTGGCTGGTAAGTTGTCATCTGTGCCTGCTTCTTCCAGACATATTAGCATGCTGGGGAGGGCAGCTCACTTTGCTGCAGAGCTATTGAAATGTTAATGACATTGAGTGGAAGCTGGGGTTGCCCCCCTGGGCTGTGCCCCCCTCACCCCTCCCCCACAGGCAGCAGCTGGCACCCAGGGCATCCCTAGACACAGGCAGGTATCACAGACAGACAACCCCCCCCCCCTCCAACACTCACACAGCCTGGACCCCCCCCCCCCCTCCTCCCCATTACCGTAGACAACTGAGGGCAGTGTACCCACCTTGAGGGTCCCAGTTCACCTGCTTCCTCGGGTTCTCTATGGGGAATTTCATGTCTCCAGCGAGTGTGCAGCCCAGACAGTACAGTTGCAGCCCTTGTGTTATGTGTGCGAGGAAGCCTTGTGCAGCCCTGGAGAGAGGGGGGGAGAGGGGTGGGGGGGATCTGATGTGATCTGGGCTGGGCTGAGGAGGACCCTCACAAGTGGCTGGATGGGCAGACACCCAGCAGAGGGTGATGCTGGCAATAAAGGTGGTCCTCCTATTGTAGCATCAGATGCCCCCCAGCTGGAGGCTGCTCCGCTTCCGGATTGGAGCACACACTACTGCTCCTGGCTGAATACTGCAGCATTACTAATGTGACTCCACTCACAGCCCAGCCATTCAGGGTGGAGAGGGGAGGCTGTGCAGTCTGGGCATGGAGACAATAAGTGCATTATGATAATCGATGCTGGAGGATGAGGTGCACCTCATATCACGTCATGCTTGGTGCTGATGCTGATACTGTTATTGATGCTGGTGCTGATGCTGGTGGTGATGCTGATACTGGTATTGATGTTGGTGCTGATGTTGGTGCTGATGCTGATGTTGGTGCTGATGTTGGTGCTGGTGCTGGTGCTGATGCTGGTGGTGATGTTGGTGCTGATGCTGATGTTGGTGCTGATGTTGGTGCTGGTGCTGATGTTGCTGATGTTGGTGCTGATGTTGCTGATGTTGGTGCTGATGTTGGTGCTGATGCTGGTGCTGATGTTGGTATTGATGTTGGTGCTGATGTTGGTGCTGATGCTGATGTTGGTGCTGATGCTGGTGGTGATGCTTGCTGATACTGGTATTGATGTTGGTGCTGATGCTGATGTTGGTGCTGATGTTGGTGCTGATGTTGCTGATGTTGGTGCTGATGTTGGTGTTGATGCTGGTGCTGATGTTGGTGCTGGTGCTGATGCTGGTATTGATGCTGGTGCTGATGTTGGTGGTGTTGGGTGACTGCAGAGAGGAGACACTTTCTAGGGATGAATGGAGGGAGAGAGAGGAGGAGGACACAGGAGGAGCTGGTGGTGTGGGCACTGCAGGTTGGTACTTACTGCTTGGGAGAGGAGGAGGAGGAGGTGGTGGTGGTGGTGGATCTGGTTGAGGTTCTCCTGGATTCTGCTGCAGCTGCTGGATGCAGGAGTCACGCTTGGTTGGTCACCAGCACATGGCAGTAGCATGGGGAACGTCCTCTGCAGAGGGTGTCTGTCTCTTCTTCCTGCAGCTGCTGCTCCTTCGTTACCACCACCATACATATTCAAATGCAGCCAACACAAAGGGCTCCCGGCACAATGGCAGCTCTGCCAGCCTCCTGCAGGGGGTCTTCCTCATCACCTGGCCGGCCGGGGGGTGCCCAGTGCCAGAGCCCAGCTGGTGCCCCCCAGACCTCCTGGGCGTGCTGCTGCATCCTCCTGGCTGGAGACAGAGGTGTGTGTGGTGGTCCTGCCCTCCCCCCTTGTGCCCTCCTCTGTCTACCTGCTGCTGGCATCTGCCTCTCCCCCTGCTCTGCTGTGCCATGTGTGGGGGAGGGGGGCTGCGGGGTGATACAAGGCTGTGCACGTGCTGCTGCCCCCCTCCTCGCTGGAAAACGGCCCTGACAATCACCCTGATCATTATCGGTGCTATTATGTTCCATTATGTGCCCAACGCTGTAGCAGATTAAACTAAGATGTGTTCTTTTGTCCGTCTCTCCCTCCCTCTGAGGACAGAAGATGCGACTATATTGTGATATCTACTGCCTGTACCTATCTACATGCATGCTGCCTATCTATCTATCTATCTATCTATCTATCTATCTATCTATCTATCATCTATCTATCTATCTATCTATCTATCTATCTATCTATCTATCTATCTATCTATCTATCTATCTATCTAGCATATGTTCTAATCTATCTATCTATCTATCTATCTATCTATCTATCTATCTATCTATCTATCTATCTATCTGTATATCATTTCTATATGATTGATAGATAATCTATATATCTTTATCTACCTACCTATACAACTATCTCTCTATCTAACTATCTATCTATCCAAAAATGTAATATTATGATTATTTAATATTTATATAGCACCGACATCTTCTGCAGCGCTGTACAGAGTACATAGTCATGTCACTGACTGTCCTCAGAGGGGCTCACAATCTAATCTGTACCACAGTCATATGTCTATGTATGCACCTGTAGTGTATGTATCCTAGTCTATGGTCAATTTATGGGGAAGCCAATTAACCTATCTGTATGTTTTTGGGATATGGGAGGAAACCAAAGTGCCCAGAGGAAACCCACACAGAGGGAGAGAACATACAAACTCCATACAGATAGTGCCCTGGCTGGGATTTTGCTAACCACTATGCCACTGTGCTGCACTAATCTAGATTCCATCTATCACTTACATGTCTGTCTATCTATCGATCTCTACCTGTATGTCTATGTATCCGTCTATCTCTAGTCTTTCTCACTATCTATCAATCTGTCTATCAATCCAGCCATCTGTCCATCCTAATGCTGGGAATACACGTTGAGATTTTATCAGATTTAAAGTCCGATCATTTTTCCGATCGATTTCCATTCACTTCTAAGACAAATCGATCAGAAAAACGATCAAAAATCAGATTGGACATGTCGGAAATTATCAAACCATCTATCTGCCAAAAAATCTCATGGTGTATTCCCAGCATTAGGCACCCATACACAACTCAATTTTTTACTAGCTCAGACATTAGATTTGATATAAACATTGAATCTCGTTAAAATATTTTAGAATGATCACATTGGCAATGTTATGCACAAAATATTGAACTGGATTGGACAAGATTTCTGCTGAAAGCACAGAAGTAATAGCTCAGGTCTACAGATCTGCAACTGCAGAGATTGATGGTATACCTGATCTGCCACAAATTGTACAGTGTATGGTTATCTGTCTGTCTTCCCCTGTGTACAGAGCTGTATATAATTAATAGTATAGTATTTCCAGCAGGAAGTCTCTCTCCTGTTCATGTCAGATTGTCCCTCTTGCTAGTTTTGTAAACTTCAGTCCTGCTCTCTCCCCCTTCCAGTCCTGCGAGTCCTCCTCTCTACCGCTAAGGCTTTTTGCACTATTCTCATCCCCCCCCCCTCCCCACACACACACATACACGGAACAATCTGTCTTACCGTTCTCTGTCCTCCGGTATTCCCTCCATCCTTCCTCCTGCCTGCCCTCTCTTGATTTCTCTCTCTCTCTCTCTTCCTCCTTCTTCTTCCTCCTCTTCAGTGAATTTCTCTTCCATCCTCCCACCCACACTTCCTACATCCATCCTGCTCTCTCCACTCAGGAATCCTCCCTCTCTTGCTTCAGATTTGTCTCTTTTCCCTTATTTGTTGTTGTCACCAACTAAAATGTCCACAAAATGTTCCCCAGTTCCTCCAGCCTCACCTGCCCTTCGCTCCTCTCTCTCTCTCTCTCTCCCTCTCTCTAATCCCCTAGCTTCTCTCTTTTGCTCCATTTTTTTGTGTCACCTCTTTCCTTACAGCCCCCCCCCCCCCCCCCCCCAAAAAAAAAACACACACACTCCTCTGACATAGGAGAGCTGGGTCTTGACTATCCTTATTTCGGGATTTTTTAATTGCCCTAAAAGCGTTTGTGCAATGATTCCCTGTGAGAGAGTTCACACCTGAGTGGTTCGATGACAATCTGCTCACCAAATCGCTGCCTGTACCGCTTTCGGGGCGATTTGCCTCAATGGAAGGTATAGGGAAATCGCAAAACGCTTGAAAAAGCGCTTTGCATAGCGATTTCCCCAGTGCTTCTATGAATATATACATTGTATTTACTCATATCCGGGTGAAAGAGTTCACTTCCTGGCTGATGTCAGGAAGTGAAAAAACAGAATCGCTCTGCAAAAGCACTTAGAAAAGCGCTTTATAAAAAAATCGCAGCGCGCAGGTAAGCGCCAGGAAGGGGAAAAACTCATGCAAAAAAGTGAAAACCGCTGGCATCAGCAATTTTGATTTTAGATGGGTACAAGGCCTAAGTAAGCACCTATTCAGTAAGGAGTTCTTGGGTAAGACTCCCTAACACTGCCACTGCCTAGTGAGGGCGTTCTTGTGGCTGCCTCACAAGCGCTTTGATGCTGACAGGAGCTTAAAGTGTACCTGAGATGGGCCAGAGAGAAAATGTATACATACCTGGGACTCCCTCCAGGCTGATCGCTCCCCCTCTCTCCTCCGCCGCCTCTTGTATCTTCCACAATCGGCCCCGGCAAGTCATCCAGACGGGGCCAGCCAGCGCAGTCTGGCTGTGCGCTTTCCCCCATCGCACTCCCATTACAAGGAGTGTTCTGCGCCAACGCTCTCAATGACAGAGCCGCAGATACGCAGTTTGCCCCAGACCGGTGGGCTTACCGGAACAGATTGCGGAAGATCCAGGAGCTAGTGACAAGACTATATATACTCTGTACAGCGCTGTGGAAGATGTCAGCGCTATATAAATACTAAATAATAATAATCATTTCTTGTGGGAAAGGAGGTATCAGCTACTGATTGGGACAAGGTTCAGTTTTGCATTAAAGTTCCTCTTTCAAGTGACACTAAAGCGAAAAAAAAACAACTTATGTTATAATGAAATGCATGTGTAGTGGATAATTAATAGAACATCAGCAGCAAAGAAAATATTTACATAGTTATTTTGTCATTTTTATTTACAGTTACATAGCTTTTTTTTATTATTACATTGCACCATTCTCTAATATTTGTAGTTTACAAATTACACACTGTATTTTAAATGATGAAACAGAGCAGAGCTATTGACCCTTTGCACTTCCTGGCAGTAAAACCTTAAAGAGACACTGTAACATCAAAAAGTTCCCCTGGGGGGTACTCCCCTCGGGAGGGGGAAGCCTCAGAGTCCCAATGAGGCTTCCCACGCTGTCCTCTGTCCCACGGGGGTCTCGCTGCAGCCCTCCGAACAGCGGCCCGACAGATCCGACAGCTTGTTCAATATTTACCTTTGTAGGCCCCAGCGGGGGCGCTGTTGCGGCTTTCGGCTCCAAAGTAGACAGAAATACCCGATCTCAGTCGGGTCCGCTCTACTGCGCAGGCGCCGGAGACTTGCGCCTGCGCAGTAGAGCAGACCCGACGGCGATCGGGTATTTCCGCCTATTTCGGAGCCGAAAGCCGCAACAGCGCCTGCACAGGAGGCGGGAAGGTAAATATTTACATCGCCGCTGTTCGGAGGGCTGCAGCGAGACCCCCGAGGGACGGAGGACGGCGTGGGAAGCCTCATTGGAACCCTGAGGTTTCCCCCTCCCGAGGTTAATACTCCCCAGGGGAACTTTTTGATGTTACAGGTTTTCTTTAAACAAACATGGAACAGTGGGAGACAGGTTGAGATAAGTGTTTCAGAAAACAACACTGTAGCCAACCAAGCTTGGTCAAGAGTTCAGAGAAGCTCTTTTGCATAGATAACAAGTGCAGTTTCTTAACTCTTCATGTACTGGAATCAATATGAGACTCATATCTGTGCTACTAATGTTCTGTTTCTTAGCTGCACTACACATACAATTCATTATATCATATGTTTATTTTCACTTCAGATTCCCTTTAATGTTTGCCAGAAGCAGAGAACATTTTCTTAAAAATAGGGACAGTTTGACTCTATCTTATTTGTTAGTTTATTTCTCTGTCGTTTATTGTGTGTATAGCTGTAGACATTGTCCACCTTCAGGAAGCAGATGGCGCTTGTGATGGAAATGAGGATTGGAACAGATGGGAGGGAAGGTGTGAATCTGACTCTTCTATTATCGGCAGTAATTATAGGAAACTCCCGTTTTCTTTTTGTCCGCATCCACTTTAGCTGGATTGATTATTATGTGTACAATATACAGAGACAGAGGATCCATTTACCAAAGCCATGACAGCCGGAGGACTGGGACTTCCATATAAGTTGTTGTAGCCGATCTCTGCAGGCTTACAAGTCAGTTAATTTTGGTATTACTTGTTTTGGGTTTCACCGTACAGCCCGTACAAATCAGTGGCTCAGTGGCATCAGGATCTGAGCTAAAGGTTTGGGGGAACCAGACATGATCTGAAGGCTTGGGGGCGCCAGACATGATCTGAAGGCTTGGGGGCACCAGGTATGAGCTGAAGGCTTGGGGGCACCAGGTATGAGCTGAAGGCTTGGGTGCACCAGGTATGATCTGAAGGCTTGGGGGCACCAGGTATGAGCTGAAGGCTTGGGGGCACCAGGTATGAGCTAAAGGCTTGGGGGCACCAGGTATGATCTGAAGGCTTGGGAGCACCAGGTATGATCTGAAGGCTTGGGGGTAGTGTTGGGCGAACAGTGTTCGCCACTGTTCGGGTTCTGCAGAACATCACCCTGTTCGGGTGATGTTCGAGTTCGGCCGAACACCTGATGGTGTTCGGCCAAACCGTTCGGGTTCGCCCGAACTACTAAATGCCCGGCCGAACAGGGCCCCTGTTCGGCCGAACAGGGCCCTGTTCGGCCGAATACCGCCCCCCTATGGGGTCGCAGGCATAAGGGGGGAGCATGCCCCGATCGCGGGGGGGGGGGGCGGAAATTCCCCCCACCCCCTCCGCTAGCGCTCCCCCCTCTGCCCGCTTCCCCATAAAAAAGTTGTCGTAAAGTTAAATATTACCGGTGGTGGCTGCTGCAGTGGCTGGCTGGCAGTGGTGTGAATGAGGAGGAGGAGTCCGAGTATGACACGTTGAGGCCAGGCAGCGGGCGGTTCAGCGGTAGTACCCTTGTGGTACTTCCGCCCTTTCTCTGACCTCACGTCCTCTACGTGATGACGCATACGAGGGTACGCGTCACGCGTACCATCGTATGCGTCATCACGTAGAGGACGTGAGGTCAGAGAAAGGGCGGAAGTACCACAAGGGTACTACCGCTGAACCGCCCGCTGCCTGGCCTCAACGCGTCATACTCTGACTCCTCCTCCTAGTCCTCACTCACACCACTGCCAGCCAGCCACTGCAGCAGCCACCACCGGTAATATTTAACTTTACGCCAACTTTTTTATGGGGAAGCGGGCAGAGGGGGGAGCGCTAGCGGAGGGGGTGGGGGGAATTTCCGACCCCCCCCCCCCGCGATCGGGGCATGCTCCCCCCTTATTCCTGCGACCCCATAGGGGGGCCGTATTGCGGCATGTTCGGGTCCCCATTGACTTGCATTGAGTTCGGGGTTCGGGCCGAACATGCCGAACATCTGGCCCATGTTCGGCCTGTTCGGCCCGAACCCGAACATCCAGGTGTTCGCCCATCACTACTTGGGGGCACCAGGTATGAGCTGAAGGCTTGTGGGCACCAGGTATGAGCTGAAGGCTTGGGGGCACCAGGTAGTATCTGAAGGCTTGGGGGTGCCAGTTATAATCTGATGGCTTGGGGGCAACTGGAATGACTTGAAGGGTTGGAGGCAGCAGGTGTAATCTTATGGCTTGGAGGCACCCGGCATGATCTAAAGGCTTGTAGGCACCAGGTATATTCTGAAGACTTGGTGACCCCAGGTATGGTCTGAAGGCTTGAAGGTAACGGGTATGATCTGAAGGCTTGGTCAGAGGCGTAGCTAAGGAGTTGTGGGCCCCGATGCAAGTTTTACAATGGGGCCCCCCAAGCACTCTATACATAGCAATTGATACGGCGCACCAAAACCTGCCAATGGCAACTACAGTGTCTGAGGTGCAAGAAGGGGATGTTGAACCTTTTTTTTTTTTAATTACCACAATTCAAAGTATCTGTAGAAGTGATTATTATGAGCACAAGACCAATAGAAAGCGAATACTGTAGTTGAGGGAGGGCCTGGCCCAAGGGCCCCGATGCGGTGGCTACCTCTGCAACCCCTATTGCTACGCCCCTGGGCTTGGTGACACCAGGTATGGTCTAAAGGCTTGGGGGCACCAGGTATGATCTGAAGGTTTGGAGGCACCTGCTGTGATAGGAAGTTTTGAAGGCACCAGGTATTATCTGAAGGATTTTGGGCACCAAGTATGATCTGAAGTGTTGGAGGCACCGGGTATGGTCTACAGGCTTGGATATGCAAGGTATGACCTAAAGGTTTGAAGGCACCTGATATGATCAGAAGGCTTTTGGGCACCAAGTATGATCTAAAGATTTGGATGAGCCAGGAAAGATCTAAAGGCTTGGAGGCCCCTGATATGATCTGAAGGGGACTTATCCAGACACTTTCCTGCACTGAGGTGTGTATCTTGTTTTTTTCTCTTCAGGTACACTTTAAAATAGTAGAGATTACTTTATTCACAACCCAAAGTTTATCTACACTCCATCCCTATGTGGGCAATCAACCTGAAAATCTTGCTCTTATTGCTGTGATATAATTTAATGGTACATACTGTGAGAAACCTGGAGCTAAACGGAGTCTCCAACATTTCCCACCAGAGCGCACATTGGAAGCATGGATGGGGTTGAAGAGCACACATTGGAAGCATAAGTAGGGGTGCAGAGTGTGCATCGCCCCCCAATCCCCTTAACTTTAAGCTCATTTCCCTGGTTCAGGCTCATTTGCAGTGCTATTGGGGGATCAGCTCAGCACATTCTGCTGAATCCACTGTAGTGACTGAATGAGACACCTTTGCATAAAAAAATTAAACTTATTTTTTTTTTATTTTTTTTTTTAATACAAACATGCCAAGTTTATTAACAAAAACTTAGAAAAGAACATACAGCAATAATAACAATGTCAACATTATAAACGACATTCCAAGCAGAGTGCAATGGCAGCCTCCATATTCTTCACACTTCAGTTGTCCTTTAATCCAGTCTGTGCAGGTGGGAACCTCTGCAGTTATCCAGGTTTTGGTAAGCTGCTTATGAGCCAGGTGAAGAACCTCCAACACAAATTGCTTGCAATACTTACTCAGCAAGGCAGCTAAGGAAAGATTGAGTAAGCATGTTTTAGCACAGTGGTGGGCAAACTAAGGCCTGCGGTCTAGATCTGGCCAGGCATGCCATTTCATCTGGCCCACCGATGCAGGACCAGATTGCTTGTCCCTCAGGACGTGAACTGATGATTTGCAGCATCTAATAGACGCCGCATCAGTTCTCCAGCAGCACCCGTGGGATTGTGGTTTCTGGCAGGCAGAGCAGGGCTACAGGAAGATGGCATCCGAAGGTCTGTAGTGGAGACTATTTGTGTCTCCAGTGCAGAGCTTCAGATACCATTTTCCCCCAGCTCTGTTCTGCCTGTCAACGCTGGAGTTTTGCACCTGCTGGCTGCACTGAAGAAGTTCGGGGGAGCTACGTGCCAGAGGGAGGTCGGGAGAGGACTCTTCTGCAGCTGAGTATATATATATATATTTATATATTTACACAGGTGCCTGTAAGAAACTATACGTTGGTTGCTATTGGCAACAACACTACCCCTTTTTTTCCGGCACCAGCAACTCATTAATAAGATCTGCAAACACGACTCTCATCACAGCAACAGCATAGGAGATAGAACTTCTTAGGCGTCCTCAAAGTTTAGGAGTTTATTCAGTCAACAGATAAGACAGTACATTTCATTACTTCTTAGCAAAGCAGATTGTTCTGTAGTCCGTTGCGTTACAGCTTCTTGATTCCATTGCATGGAATCATGGAATCAGGTTTCCTCTTATGTCCATCCTACGTTACATCTAGGCTACGTGATATCTAGACTACGTATATACAGCATACAGTTAGATAATATGACAAGACATAAATAAAGGTAAAAGGGTTGAAGCCAGCAATGACAGGAAGCAGAAGACTGCCTCTCTGCAGCCTATCATCTGTTTTAATACTGGTTAGGAAAGAGTTAAATTTGACATCATCTGAGCCATACCCCCAAGCCTACAATTCGTGGGCATGTGACCCACCTTATTAATTAATATTCCATTGCTTTATACCCTAGTTACAAAGAATGCAATGTTTTGTAAATATCGTCTTTGTTTACCTTTCTGACGTCTAACGGTCGGGGCAGTTTAGACCTGTGGCCTTCCACAAGGAACATGTTCCTGGTAAATGAACGCATCATCTCTTCTGTGAGAAACTCTGCTTAAAGGTAGACTCTGCGAACCAATCCTTTTACGTAACCTCAGTTCAAACAACTGAGGCCAACATACAGTGGCGTAGCTAAGGAGCTGTGGGCCCCGATGCAAGTTTTACAATGGGGCCCCCCAGGCACTCTATACATAACAATTAATACGGCGCACCAAAACCTGACAATGGCAACTACAGTGTCGGAGGTGCAAGAAGGGGATGGGGAAGAGCTTGTTAATGTTTACCACTACTCAATGTATATATAGAAGTGATTATTATGAGCACAGGACCAATAGAGAGCTAAAACTGTAGTTGAGGGAGGGCCCTTCGGGGCCCCTCTGGCCCAAGGGCCCCGATGCGGTCGCTACCGCTGCACCCCCTATTGCTACGCCCCTGCCAACATATAATACTTAAATTATAACAGTGCCCACATTACGTGTATTTACTGGTGAAATGTGCCCACATTCCGTGTATTTTCTGGTGAAAGCTTGCCTTCCAATCTGTCTCAACCCACAGACCATCCAAACTCATGGATGCAATCGGTGTGCTGAAACCGTTGGAATTAGGCAGCAGAAAGGCTAGGAGGGGGTGTGCGAGCGACACAAACACTTTACTACACAATATTTCAGTTACCAGGCTGCCACCGCACCTCTGTAGAAGGACAGGCACTGACTATTCTAAACTTGCAAATAAAATTGTTAAAAACACGCTAACCTGGCTAATACATTACTTGTGATAGCGAATCTTCAGAAAGGCTAGGATTCTTTCTGCGATACTTAAAGCAGGTAAATAGCCAAAAAAAGACCTATACCTGTACATATAGAACTCATCGGACGGCGCTTCACAGTGCAGATGGACAATGACCCAAAGCATACCGCAAAAGCAACCAGAGAGTTTTTGAAGGGAAAGCAGTGGAATGTTATCCAATGGCCAAGTCAGTCACCTGACCACAATCCGATGGAGCATGCATGTCACTTGCTGAAGACAAGACTGAAGGGAAAATGCCCCAAAAACAAGCAGGAACTGAAGACAGTTGCAGTAGAGGCCTGGCAGAGCATCACCAGGGATGAACCCAGCGTCTGGTGATGTCTGTGCGTTCCAGACTTCAGGCTGTAATTGAAAAGATTTGCAAACCAAGAATTAAAAAGTGAAAGTTTGATTTATGATTATTATTCTGTTCCATTACTTTTGGTCCCTTAAAGAGTCTGAAGCCATTAAAAATACATTTTTACTGGCTATTTAGCTTAAGCAATATGAGCAGTGATGAAACGCTGCATCCCCGCGGCAGAAGGAAGTCTTTATACTCCCCAAATCACGGGGCAAGATTCCATGACTTTCCAGGTCGTGGATTTTGCTGCCTGGGGGAGGCAGAGCTTTGCCCTGTAGCTCTGCCTCTACTGGAGTCAGTCTCCATGCGGATCTCCGCCTCTCCCCGCCCCTCTTAGTGAAAGAAGACTGAGAGGGGCGGGGAGAGGCGGCGATCGGCAGAGATCAACTCCAGTAGAGGCAGAGCTACAGCACAAAGCTCTGCCTCTACCAGGAAGCACTCCCCGATTTTTGCCCCGGGAATTTGGGAGGTATAAAGACCTCTGTGGGAATGCGGCGTTTCATCACTGCTCATATTGCTTAAGCTAAATAGCCAGTAAAAAGAAGTATTTATTTTGGCTTCAGACTCTCTTTAACAAGTGGGAGGCACATAGGCAAATCGTTGTAATTCCTACACCGTTCACCTGATTTCGATGTACATACCCTCAAATTAAAGCTGACAGTCTGCAGTTAAAGCACATCATGTTCATTTCATTTTAAATCCACTGTGGTTGTGTATAGGGCCAAAAATGTTAAAATTGTGTCAATAGCCCCAATATCTACCGACCTGACTGTAGGTTATTTACCTCAATAGAAGCTTCCAGAATCATTCTCGAGGCCTCTGATTCTGCACAAGGCCCCTGTAAACATATCTGACCAGTGCTAATCGCACTTCTGTCCGTGTACAGACGCTGATGTGCTGCACATGAGCGAGTACAGTCCTCACCTATGCAGTAGCATGAGGCCACTCGTGCATGAGCTCCTTTGTGGTACTGAATTGATTACGGACCAGGGGGGGGGAAGGGGTATTCCTGAAAGATCTCCCTCAGCCATGCACTATATACAGTAGTATAATAATATGGTAGGATATCATGCTGGGTACACATAATGTAATTTCCCTTCCGACTGACAGGATCTGACAACTATTTCCTAAATGCCCGATCTACTCCTGATCCATAACGGGATCGATGAGGAGCAGTTTGGATACAGATAATAATGAGGACAGCCAACATTACCAATGAATGAGAAAGTGAAGCATTCACACAGCAGGGCACAGGGCTGTCCTCATACCTGACTCTGTTAAGATCCCCAGAGCTGCTCCATGCTCTGTATATACACTGCTGCATCATGCTCTGTACACACAGTGCTGCTCCATGCTCTGTACACACGCTGTTGCTCCATGCTCTGTACACACGCTGCTGCTCCATGCTCTGTACACACTCTGCTGCTCCATGCTCTGTATATACACTGCTGCTCCCTGCTCTATACACACTCTGCTGCCCCATAGGCTGTACACATGCTGCTGCTCCATGCTCTGTACACACACTGCTGCTCCATGCTCTGTACACACACTGCTGCTCCATGCTCTGTACAAACGCTGCTGCATTATGCTCTGTACACACACTGCTGCTCCATACTCTTTACACACCCTGCTGCTCCATGCTCTGTACACACATACACACTGCTGCTCCATGCTCTGTACGCACGCTGCTGCTCCATGCTCTGTACACACACTGCTGCTCCATGCTCTGTACACACGCTGCTGCTCCATGCTCTGTACACACGCTACTGCTCCATGCTCTGTACACACGCTACTGCTCCATGCTCTGTACACATGCTGCTACTCCATGCTCTGTACACACGCTGCTGCTCCATGCTCTTTACACACACTGCTGCTCCATACTCTGTACACACTGCTGCTCCATGTTCTGTACACACGCTGTTTCTCCATGCTCTGTACACACGCTGCTGCTCCATGCTCTGTACACACACTGCTGCACCATACTCTGTACACACGCTGCTGCTCCATGCTCTGTACACACACTGCTGCTTCATGCTCTACACACACTGCTGCTCCATGCTCTGTACACACGCTGCTGCTCCATGCTCTGTACACACGCTACTGCTCCATGCTCTGAACACACGCTGCTGCTCCATGCTCTGTACACACACTGCTGCTCCATGCTCTGTACACACACTGCTGCTCCATGCTCTGTACAAACGCTGCTGCATTATGCTCTGTACACACACTGCTGCTCCATACTCTTTACACACCCTGCTGCTCCATGCTCTGTACACACATACACACTGCTGCTCCATGCTCTGTACGCACGCTGCTGCTCCATGCTCTGTACACACACTGCTGCTCCATGCTCTGTACACACGCTGCTGCTCCATGCTCTGTACACACGCTGCTGCTCCATGCTCTGTACACACGCTACTGCTCCATGCTCTGTACACACGCTACTGCTCCATGCTCTGTACACATGCTGCTACTCCATGCTCTGTACACACGCTGCTGCTCCATGCTCTGTACACACACTGCTGCTCCATACTCTGTACACGCGCTGCTGCTCCATGCTCTGTACACACACTGCTGCTCCATGCTCTGTACACACTGCTGCTCCATGTTCTGTACACACGCTGTTTCTCCATGCTCTGTACACACGCTGCTGCTCCATGCTCTGTACACACACTGCTGCACCATAATCTGTACACACGCTGCTCCTCCATGCTCTGTACACACACTGCTGCTCCATGCTCGGTACACACGCTGCTGCTCCTTGCTCTGCAAACACGCTGCTGATCCTTACTCTATATACATGCTGATGCTCCATGCTCTGTACACACACTGCTGCTCCATGCTCTGTACACACGCTGCTCCATGCTCTGTACACACACTGCTGCTCCATGCTCTGTACACACACTGCTTCTCCATGCTCTGTACACACACTGCTGCTCCATGCTCTGTACACACACTGCTGCTCCATGCTCTGTACACACGCTGTTTCTCCATGCTCTGTACACACGCTGCTGCTCCATGCTCTGTACACACACTGCTGCACCATAATCTGTACACACGCTGCTCCTCCATGCTCTGTACACACACTGCTGCTCCATGCTCGGTACACACGCTGCTGCTCCTTGCTCTGCAAACACGCTGCTGCTCCTTACTCTATATACATGCTGATGCTCCATGCTCTGTACACACACTGCTGCTCCATGCTCTGTACACACGCTGCTCCATGCTCTGTACACACACTGCTGCTCCATGCTCTGTACACACACTGCTTCTCCATGCTCTGTACACACACTGCTGCTCCATGCTCTGTACACACGCTGCTGCTCCATGCTCTGTACACACGCTGCTGCTCCATGCTCTGTACACATGCTGCTACTCCATGCTCTGTACACACGCTGCTGCTCCATGCTCTGTACACACACTGCTGCTCCATACTCTGTACACGCGCTGCTGCTCCATGCTCTGTACACACACTGCTGCTCCATGCTCTGTACACACTGCTGCTCCATGTTCTGTACACACGCTGTTTCTCCATGCTCTGTACACACGCTGCTGCTCCATGCTCTGTACACACACTGCTGCACCATACTCTGTACACACGCTGCTGCTCCATGCTCTGTACACACACTGCTGCTTCATGCTCTACACACACTGCTGCTCCATGCTCTGTACACACGCTGCTGCTCCATGCTCTGTACACACGCTACTGCTCCATGCTCTGAACACACGCTGCTGCTCCATGCTCTGTACACACGCTGCTACTCCATGCTCTGTACACACGCTGCTGCTCCATGCTCTGTACACACACTGCTGCTCCATACTCTGCACACACGCTGCTGCTCCATGCTCTGTACACACACTGCTGCTCCATGTTCTGTACACACGCTGCTGCTCCATGCTCTGTACACACACTGCTGCACCATAATCTGTACACACGCTGCTCCTCCATGCTCTGTACACACACTGCTGCTCCATGCTCGGTACACACGCTGCTGCTCCTTGCTCTGCAAACACGCTGCTGCTCCTTACTCTATATACATGCTGATGCTCCATGCTCTGTACACACACTGCTGCTTCATGCTCTGTACACACGCTGCTCCATGCTCTGTACACACACTGCTGCTACATGCTCTGTACACACACTGCTGCTCTATGCTCTGTGCACACACTGCTACTCCATGCTCTGTACACACACTGCTGCTACATGCTCTGTACACACACTGCTGCTCCATGCTCTGTACACACACTGCTGCTCCATGCTCTGTACACACACTGCTGCTCCATGCTCTGTACACACACTGCTGCTCCATGCTCTGTACACACACTGCTGCTCCATGCTCTGTACACACACTGCTGCTACATGCTCTGTACACACACTGCTGCTCCATGCTCTGTACACACACTGCTGCTACATGCTCTATACACACACTGCTGCTCCATGCTCTGTACACACACTGCTGCTACATGCTCTGTACACACACTGCTGCTCCATGCTCTGTACACACACTGCTGCTCCATGCTCTGTACACACACTGCTGCTATATGCTCTGTACACACACTGCTGCTCCATGCTCTGTACACACGCTGCTGCTACATCCAAAGTCAACAGTAGCAGGGAAAGAAAGGGGGCAGTGCTGTGAGCTGCAGGATACCTGCAGATATACTCTCACTGCGATTTGTATTTACAAGTGTGAACGGGGCCTAAGGCTTTATTCACATCATAAACACCAGCGCTGAGTGATTTATAGATCGCTTTTCAAAGCGTTTTTGCTGAGCGATTAGTTTATTCACTTCCTGACATCAGTCAGCAAGCAAACTCTTTGACCCGGAAAAGAATACAATTTATTCTTAAGAGCACTCAGGAAATCGCAATTCTAAGCACCTTTTCAAGCGCTTTGTTTTTTCCCTATACTTTCCATTGAGCAAAAACTTTCAGACAATGGTACATGTAGTGCGTTTGCGACTTTGATAAAATCGAAACGCGCACATGTGAACACTGTCATAGGAAATCATTGCGCAATCGCTTTTGGGGCGATTTCTAAAATCACCAGCGCAAAAAAAAAAATCGGAAACGCTCATAGGGCTTGATTCACTAATCCGTAATAACTCAAATATTACACCTTATCAAAGATATCACACTTTATCAAAGATATCACACTTTATGAAAAGATACCACACCTTATCAAAGTTAACACACCTTATCAGAGTGGCATAGCGAGCGCTATGAACCCACAGGGGCTCCGGGCAGGACGAGTGTCATTGCCAATTAACAGGCATAAGTTTGTAGCGCTCGCTATGCTACTCTGATAAGGCGTGTTAACTTTGATAAGGTGTGATATCTCTGATAAGGTGTAATATTTGAGTTATCACACTTTAGTGAATCAAGCCCATAGTGTGAACAAGCCCTAATAGTAGCCAAAAAGCATTGAGTTTTGTGCACCGAGGTCACTTTACAACACCTGATTTGGATACATGGTATGCCATTGCTGCATCACTGGATCAAGTCTATATTTGTTGTTTTAATGTTATCGCACTTCCCTGGTGGTAGAGATCTAATACCAATCATCAGCGGTTTCTAAAGGGAAACTCAGCCGCACCACAAAGTAAACACTGAGCTGGCAGGTCTGATGTAACAGCCCCCCCCCCCCTCCACCCAGCCCTGGAGACCGAAGTCTGCGAGTCTCCTGCAGGTAGTAACATGATCACCTCATCCGGCTGGCTGCGATCTCCTGGCATCGAGAGTTGTGAGGCTTCCTTCCTCACCTGCCGCAGCTGCAAAACCCTGCAATTGGTTTAACCAGTTCAGGGCCACAGGCTTACACCCCCCTAGGGACCAGGCTATTTTTTACCAATTAGTGTTCTGCAGCTTTAATAGCTCGCTGCACGGCCATACTACTGAGCACACCAATGAACCCCCCCTCTTTTCCTTGTAGTGTTAACACCAAACTGGGGGGTACCTGTCACTAAACATAGGGGGTCCCTGTCACTACCTAAACTGGGAGGAGTTCCTGTCACGAAACATAGGGGGCACCTGTCAATACCTAAACTGGGGGCACCTGTCACTAAACATGGGGGGTCCCTGTCACTACCTAAACTGGGGGGCACCTGTCACCACCTAGACTGGGGGGCACCTGTCATCACCTAAACTGGGGGGGCACCTGTCACTACCTAAACTGGGGGCACCTGTCACCTACTAAACTGAGGGCCACCTGTCACTACCTAAACTGAGGGGGCACCTGTCACTAAACAGGGGGGGTCCCTGTCACTACCTAAACTGGGGGGCACCTGTCACCACCTAAACTGGGGGGAAGTCTCTGTCATTAAACACCTCACCTACTCAGGGGGGGGGGGGTCCCCGTCACTACCTAATGTCCCACCATTGCTAAATTCACCTGTGACCACACCCACATCCTGGTCCATGACCAGGCCCATTTTTCAACTTGTTCCCTCCCGGCGCAGCTCCTCCCTCCCCCCTCCAGAAAATATTCTGCGGACACCCATGAAGGTTTCTATAGACTTTCATTGCTTTTGCTGTCCCTTGCAGTACAATAGGTAACACAACGCACACGTTACCCGCCCTCAATCGGCATCTTTACTCGCAGCATCCGTCTACACTCACTGCCATTCGGAATTATGCTTTAAATAGAGATTGGTGTGATGTTAATGGTTCACACACCACAGGAGGCACCACACTTGAAATTCTCACCTCCCAGCCCAACCGTTTCGGCACCTGCTGCCGTTTAGAAGATTGAGATAAACCGAAAGATTAATGTGGAATCCTCCGGCACATGTCAGGGGTGCCAGAGCAGCGGAGGATTCTGTCAGGGGTGCCAGAGCAGCGGAGGATTCTGGGAAAAGAGATTCCCAGCTGAATGCCAAGCAGTCTTCTTGGAGGAGGAGGGAGGGGGGGATTAAAACTGAGGATTTTCCCAGGATTCACCTCTCTCTGATCCCATCCTTGCCTTGCCTTGTGGCAGACCCTTGAACGAGAAAGAGATTTATTTCCCCATGTTGTTTTAATTAGCCGGTTTGTACGTTTACTCCTCGTATGGAAAATATGAAGGTATAAAAAGTATACTGGCCCTTATTACGCTGCGAAAAGTGTCTGAAGTCACTTAGCGTGTCTTCGGGAGGCCCTTCTGTTACTCCAGAGATAGGGCCTTCATTTCAACAATAATTACGCTTATCTGCATGCGCCACACACCGCTCGGAAAAACTGATGTACTTTAGCCCAGGAAATGCGCAAAGTGGACTGGCGGATTATTATTAGCAGCGCTGCTTAATGTATAGATGCCATAGACTAATGCCTCGGGGTAGGGTAATTAAGTCACGCATTTATTAGCATTTTCCACCTGGAAAGGTCGTTATGTAAACCTGACGAGGTATTAAATATAGCATGGAAAAAAAATAAAAAAGCTGACTATGACTGGCGGCAAATTGTGTACAATTAAACAGGAAGCCAATCAAGGCAAAAAAAAAAAAAGGAAAATGGACTTCATGCTGCTCTCTTGGAAAATTGCTTTTCTTTCAAGAGTGCGATCGGCAGAGGCTAAAATGAGAACTGAGCCTTTGTTCACATCTAAAATCGAAATCGCTGACACCGGCGATTTTCGATTTGTTTGCACTTTTTGTTTCTCCTCCTGGCGCTTACCTGCGTGCTTCAGGTTTGTGTACAGCGCTTTTCAAAGTGCTTTTGCAGAGCGATTTGCTTTTCCACTTCCTGACGCAAGTCAGAAAGTGAACTCTTTGACCCGGAAATGAATAAATACAATGGCCTCTATTCACAAAACTTCTCATAAATGGCTTATTTATCACCTAATTGATAAACAATAACCTTTAAGCACATCTGCAAGCAAAATAATCATGCAAAGTAAGTTGTTCCCGATTAACTTTGTTTCAACGTTACTTTTCGTACCTTAAAGTGAACCAGAGACAAAGCACCCTCATGTATTTTACCATATAGATCAGCGGGAACATTAGCGAAAACACCTATCCTGCCCTCTGTTTCATTCTGCACTGCACAGCTTGTTCTTATCAGACTGTAACGATCGGTGTAACACAGAGAGGGTCTGATTACCGGTGATCTGCAGTATCACCGAGAATACAGATATATACCCGATTATTGATGATCTGCAGTATCACCGATAATCGGATATATCTCTAACCTCTGAACACCTGGGTAATAAGAGTGTTTGGTGTAACAGAAATACTTTGAGGACTGCACCTGAGGAGCAGGTGCACAGCAGTAAGGAGTACTGCACAGTAACACGTTCCTTCCGTAAGCCTGAGACTCTCCCGAGGGAGGGGCCAGGCTAGGAATAGGAAGGACAGAGTGTGAGTGACACCAAGGAAGGGTGTCACCCCCAGGTCTGTGAGCTATCTCTAGACTGGGGAGATAGCTCTCAAGGTCGGACAAGCCGGGTCGGTAACAGACAGACAGATCAGGGACAGAGACAGGAGACAGATGCGGAAGCCTAAGACAAGCAGAGTTCGGCAACAGAGTATCAGAAATAGCGAAGTACCTAATCAGAGATCAGAAGAGTAGTCAGGAAAGCAGAAGGTCATAACAAATAATCAACAATGCCTAGTCTTGGGTGTGAGCTCCTTGATCATCAACACCCTGGAACTAGTCTAGGTAATAACACAGATAATATACAGTTTTCCCTAGACTGAGGTGTGAGGTCCTTGATCATCAACACCCAGGAACTGGTCTAGATAATAACACAGATAATATCACAGATACTGGCAAGGTCTGAGTGCTACCACGTAGTGATCGCAACGGCAGACAACCAGAGAATGACCAGCACCCAGTATATATAGCAAGGCGCTCACCAGCGCCTCCCCTAAGTGCTGGACCAATGGGAAATGGTGAAATTGTCAGCTGACCGGCTTGGTCAGCTGACTCCCTTCTGGCTGTCTTAAAAGCTCTGCCTCTCAGCGCGCGCACGTGTCCTTCTAAACCTGTGTGGACTATCAGTCCCAGCCACACCAGACCTATGCTGTAAACCATCCGCTGTGCTGGGCGCGGAACCAGCCGCACCGCTATCAGAGCATGCGGCGGTTCCTCCGCGTTCCGCCATACTGTCAGATGTAGGCCTATGCGTGCAAACTGCCGTATCAGATGCGGAATCCGCCGCCTTGTTCTCAGGACATGCGGCGGTTTTTCCGCGTTCAGTCATGCCAGCAGATGCAGGCCCATGCGCGCAACCTGCCGCGTTGGACGCGGAATCAGCCGCCTTGCTCTGAACCCTCGCGGCGGCTTTTCCGCGCTTTTTCACACAGACCTGATAAAATCCCCGACTGAGCATTCAGTCTGGCTTTGCTATAATGACTCAGCTATAATGATTCCTGAGCAGAGCCAGCAGGGAGCAGGCTTGGACTTGAAATGTCAGGACAGAACACAGACTGAGCTATAAATATTGCTGAGCAAAGCCAGACTGAATGCTCAGTCAGGGATTTTATGACCGCTGATTAGAAGCAAGCTGTGCAGTGCAGAATGAAACAGAGAGCAGGGTAAGTGTTTTCTCTAATGTTCCCACTGATATATATGGTAAAATACATGAGGGTGCTTCGTCTCTGGTTCCCTTTAAATATATTATGTTTGGTCTTTGGAAGCTTAAAAAACTTAACATAGATAAGGTGAAAACAGAGGAAAACAGGTGAAAAAGCTTGGTGAATCATGCCCAATGTATTTATTCATCAAAGCGTGAACGCAATCGCCGCACAAAGCGATTTTGTGAGCATTTTGCGCTTTTCCTATACCTTCCATTGTGGAAAAAACTCCCAAAAAATGGAACAGGCAGCGCTTTGCTGAGCGGATCGGAAACAAACCGCTCAGATGTGAATTCTGTCATAGGGAATCATTGTTTAAGTGCTTTCAGGGCGATTTTGTAAATCACCGGCGCTTGAAAAATAGCGAAAATGCCCTAGGTGTGAGCAAGCCCTGAAACTGGCAAAAAAAACTGTGGATAGAAGGTTAAAATTTCACTTACCTGGGGCTTCTGCCAGCCCCCTGCAGCAGGGCATCCAATCTGTGATCAATTTTCCGATCACTTCTATACAAAATCGATCAGAAAAAAATGAATGTAAAGCAGATCGGACCTGCCAGAAATGATCAATTCGACCTGTTTATCTGAGGGGAGATTGCATGGTGTGGACCTGGCATTAGACATATGGTGATGGGTAAGTTAGTATTATGCCTGGTATACACCATGCAATTTATTGACAGATAGACAGGTCAAATTGATTATTTCTGACAGGTCCGATCTGATTTTCGATCAGGTTTTTTATCGTTTTTTTCTGAACAATTCTATACAAAATCGATGCAAAAAACAATCAAAAATCAGATCGGACCTGTCAGAAATGATCGATTTAACCCATCTATCTCACAGGAACTTGCATGGTATATACCAGGCATAAGTTTCTGGTGATAGGTAGGTTTATGGCGATGGGTAAGTTAGTGTTAGGCTTACAGTGATAGGTACATTAGTGTTAGGCTTACGGTGATAGTTAAGTTAGTGTTAGGCTTATGGTGATGGGTAAGTTAGTGTTAGGCTTACAGTGATAGGTACATTAGTGTTAAGCTTACGGTGATAGTTAAGTTAGTGTTAGGCTTATGGTGATGGGTAAGTTAGTGTTAGGCTTACAGTGATAGGTACATTAGTGTTAGGCTCACGGTGATAGGTAAGTTAGTGTTAGGCTTATGGTGATGGGTAAGTTAGTGTTAGGCTTACAGTGATGGGTAAGTTAGTGTTAGGCTTATGGTGATGGGTAAGTTAGTGTTAGGCTTACGGTGATAGGTAAGTTAGTGTTAGGCTTATGGTGATGGGTAAGTTAGTGTTAGGCTTACAGTGATAGGTACATTAGTGTTAGGCTTACGGTGATAGGTAAGTTAGTGTTAGGCTTATGGTGATGGGTAAGTTAGTGTTAGGCTTACGGTGATAGGTAAGTTAGTGTTAGGCTTATGGTAATAGGTAAGTTAGTGTTAGGCTTACGGTGATAGGTAAGTTAGTGTTAGGCTTATGGTTATGGGTAAGTTAGTGTTAGGCTTATGGTGATGGGTAAGTCAGTGTTAGGCTTATGATGATGGGTAAGTTAGTGTTAGGCTTACAGTGATGGGTAAGTTAGTGTTAGGCTTACAGTATTAGGTAAGTTAGTGTTAGGCTTATGGTGATGGGTAAGTTAGTGTTAGGCTTATGGTGATGGGTAAGTTAGTGTTAGGCTTACAGTGATGGGTAAGTTAGTGTTAGGCTTATGGTGATGGGTAAGTTAGTGTTAGGCTTACGGTGATAGGTAAGTTAGTGTTAGGCTTATGGTGATGGGTAAGTTAGTGTTAGGCTTACAGTGATAGGTACATTAGTGTTAGGCTTACGGTGATAGGTAAGTTAGTGTTAGGCTTATGGTGATGGGTAAGTTAGTGTTAGGCTTACGGTGATAGGTAAGTTAGTGTTAGGCTTATGGTAATAGGTAAGTTAGTGTTAGGCTTACGGTGATAGGTAAGTTAGTGTTAGGCTTATGGTGATGGGTAAGTTAGTGTTAGGCTTATGGTGATGGGTAAGTCAGTGTTAGGCTTATGATGATGGGTAAGTTAGTGTTAGGCTTACAGTGATGGGTAAGTTAGTGTTAGGCTTACGGTCATAGGTAAGTTAGTGTTAGGCTTATGGTGATGGGTAAGTTAGTGTTAGGCTTATGGTGATGGGTAAGTTAGTGTTAGGCTTACAGTGATGGGTAAGTTAGTGTTAGGCTTGCAGTGATAGGTAAGTTAGTGTTAGGCTTATGGTGATGGGTAAGTTAGTGTTAGGCTTATGGTGATGGGTAAGTTAGTGTTAGGCTTATGGTGATGGGTAAGTTAGTGTTAGGTTTATGGCGATGGGTAAGTTAGTGTTAGGCTTACAGTGATAGGTACATTAGTGTTAGGCTTACGGTGATAGTTAAGTTAGTGTTAGGCTTATGGTGATGGGTAAGTTAGTGTTAGGCTTACAGTGATAGGTACATTAGTGTTAGGCTCACGGTGATAGGTAAGTTAGTGTTAGGCTTATGGTGATGGGTAAGTTAGTGTTAGGCTTACAGTGATGGGTAAGTTAGTGTTAGGCTTATGGTGATGGGTAAGTTAGTGTTAGGCTTACGGTGATAGGTAAGTTAGTGTTAGGCTTATGGTGATGGGTAAGTTAGTGTTAGGCTTATGGTGATGGGTAAGTCAGTGTTAGGCTTATGATGATGGGTAAGTTAGTGTTAGGCTTACAGTGATGGGTAAGTTAGTGTTAGGCTTACGGTGATAGGTAAGTTAGTGTTAGGCTTATGGTGATGGGTAAGTTAGTGTTAGGCTTATGGTGATGGGTAAGTTAGTGTTAGGCTTACAGTGATGGGTAAGTTAGTGTTAGGCTTGCAGTGATAGGTAAGTTAGTGTTAGGCTTATGGTGATGGGTAAGTTAGTGTTAGGCTTATGGTGATGGGTAAGTTAGTGTTAGGCTTATGGTGATGGGTAAGTTAGTGTTAGGTTTATGGCGATGGGTAAGTTAGTGTTAGGCTTACAGTGATAGGTACATTAGTGTTAGGCTTACGGTGATAGTTAAGTTAGTGTTAGGCTTATGGTGATGGGTAAGTTAGTGTTAGGCTTACAGTGATAGGTACATTAGTGTTAGGCTTACGGTGATAGGTAAGTTAGTGTTAGGCTTATGGTGAGGGGTAAGTTAGTGTTAGGCTTACGGTGATAGGTAAGTTAGTGTTAGGCTTATGGTGATAGGTAAGTTAGTGTTAGGCTTACGGTGATAGGTAAGTTAGTGTTAGGCTTATGGTGATGGGTAAGTTAGTGTTAGGCTTATGGTGATGGGTAAGTCAGTGTTAGGCTTATGGTGATGGGTAAGTTAGTGTTAGGCTTATGGTGATGGGTAAGTTAGTGTTAGGCTTACAGTGATGGGTAAGTTAGTGTAAGGCTTACAGTGTTAGGTAAGTTAGTGTTAGGCTTATGGTGATGGGTAAGTTAGTGTTAGGCTTATGGTGATGGGTAAGTTAGTGTTAGGCTTATGGTGATGGGTAAGTTAGTGTTAGGCTTACAGTGATGGGTAAGTTAGTGTTAGGCTTGCAGTGATAGGTAAGTTAGTGTTAGGCTTATGGTGATGGGTAAGTTAGTGTTAGGCTTATGGTGATGGGTAAATTAGTGTTAGGCTTACAGTGATAGGTAAGTTAGTGTTAGGCGGCTTATGGTGATGGGTAATTAGCGTTAGGCTTACAGTGTTAGGTAAGTTAGTGTTAGGAGGCTTATGGTGATGGGTAAGTTAGTGTTAGGCTTATGGTGATGGGTAAGTTAGTGTTAGGCTTACGGTGATGGGTAAGTTAGTGTTAGGCTTATGGTGATGGGTAAGTTAGTGTTAGGCTTATGGTGATGGGTAAGTTAGTGTTAGGCTTATGGTGATGGGTAGGTTAGTGTTAGGCTTATGGTGATGGGTACGTTAGTGTTAGGCTTATGGTGATGGGTAATTAGCGTTAGGCTTACAGTGTTAGGTAACTTAGTGTTAGGCGGCTTATGGTGATGGGTAAGTTAGTGTTAGGCTTACAGTGATAGGTAAGTTAAAGTTAGGCTTATGGTGATGGGTAAGTTAGTGTTATGCTTACAGTGATGGGTAAGTTAGTGTTAGGCTTATGGTGATGGGTAAGTTAGTGTTAGGCTTATGGTGATGGTTACGTTAGTGTGAGGCTAATGGTGATGGGTACGTTAGTGTTAGGCTTATGGTGATGGGTAATTAGCGTTAGGCTTACAGTGTTAGGTAAGTTAGTGTTAGGCGGCTTATGGTGATGGGTAAGTTAGTGTTAGGCTTACAGTGACAGGTAAGTTAGTGTTAGGCTTATGGTGATGGGTAAGTTAGTGTTATGCTTACAGTGTTAGGTAAGTTAGTGTAAGGTTTACAGTGATGGGTAAGTTAGTGTTAGGCTTACAGTGATAGGTAAGTTAGTGTTAGGCTTATGGTGATGGGTAAGTTAGTGTTAGGCTTACAGTGATAGGTAAGTTAGTGTTAGGCTTATGGTGATGGGTAAGTTAGTGTTAGGCTTACAGTGATTGGTAAGTTAGTGTTAGGCTTATGGTGATGAGTAAGTTGATGTTAGGCTTACAGTGATAGGTAAGTTAGTGTTAGGCTTATGGTGATAGGTAAGTTAGTGTTAGGCTTATAGTGATGGGTAAGTTAGTGCTAGGCTTATGGTGATGGGTAAGTTAGTGTTAGGCTTATGGTGATGGATAAGTTAGTGTTAGGCTTATGGTGATGGGTACGTTAGTGTTAGGCTGATGGTGATGGGTAATTAGCGTTAGGCTCACAGTGTTAGGTAAGTTAGTGTTAGGCTTATGGTGATGGGTAAGTTAGTGTTAGGCTTATGGTGATGGGTAAGTTAGTGTTAGGCTTATGGTGATGGGTAAGTTAGTGTTAGGCTTATGGTGATGGGTAAGTTAGTGTTAGGCTTATGGTGATAGGTAAGTTAGTGTTAGGCTTATGGTGATGGGAAAGTTAGTGTTAGGCTTATGGTGATGGGTAAGTTAGTGTTAGGCTTATAGTGATGGGTAAGTTAGTGTTATATTTACGGTGGTGGGTAAGTTAGCGTTAGGCTTACAGTGTTAGGTAAGTTAGTGTTGTTAGGCTTATGGTGATGGGTAAGTTAGTGTTAGGCTTATGGTGATGGGTAAGTTAGTGTTAGGCTTATGGTGATGGGTAAGTTAGTGTTAGGCTTATGGTGATGGGTAAGTTAGTGTTATGCTTATGGTGTTGGGTAAGTTAGTGTTAGGCTTATGGTGATGGGTAAGTTAGTGTTAGGCTTATGGTGATGGGTAAGTTAGTGTTAGGCTTATGGTGATGGGTACGTTAGTGTTAGGCTTATGGTGATGGGTACGTTAGTGTTAGGCTTATGGTGATGGGTAATTAGCGTTAGGCCTACAGTGTTAGGTAAGTTAGTGTTAGGCGGCTTATGGTGATGGGTAAGTTAGTGTTAGGCTTATGGTGATGGGTAAGTTAGTGTTAGGCTTATGGTGATGGGTAAGTTAGTGTTAGGCTTATGGTGATGGGTAAGTTAGATTTAGGCTTATGGTGATGGGTAATTAGCGTTAGGCTTACAGTGTTAGGTAAGTTAGTGTTAGGCTTATGGTGATGGGTAAGTTAGTGTTATATTTACGGCGGTGGGTAAGTTAGCGTTAGGCTTACAGTGTTAAGTAAGTTAGTGTTGTTAGGCTTATGGTGATGGGTAAGTTAGTGTTAGGCTTATGGTGATGGGTAAGTTAGTGTTAGGCTTATGGTGATGGGTAAGTTAGTGTTAGGCTTATGGTGATGGGTAAGTTAGTGTTATGCTTATGGTGTTGGGTAAGTTAGTGTTAGGCTTATGGTGATGGGTAAGTTAGTGTTAGGCTTATGGTGATGGGTAAGTTAGTGTTAGGCTTATGGTGATGGGTAAGTTAGTGTTAGGCTTATGGTGATGGGTACGTTAGTGTTAGGCTTATGGTGAAGGGTAATTAGCGTTAGGCTTACAATGTTAGGTAAGTTAGTGTTAGGCGGCTTGTGGTGATGGGTAAGTTAGTGTTAGGCTTATGGTGATGGGTAAGTTAGTGTTAGGCTTATGGTGATGGGTAAGTTAGTGTTAGGCTTATGGTGATGGGTAAGTTAGTGTTAGGCTTATGGTGATGGGTAATTAGCGTTAGGCTTACAGTGTTAGGTAAGTTAATGTTAGGCTTATGGTGATGGGTAAGTTAGTGTTATATTTACGGCGGTGGGTAAGTTAGCGTTAGGCTTACAGTGTTAGGTAAGTTAGTGTTGTTAGGCTTATGGTGATGGGTAAGTTAGTGTTAGGCTTATGGTGATGGGTAAGTTAGTGTTAGGCTTATGGTGATGGGTAAGTTAGTGTTAGGCTTATGGTGATGGGTAAGTTAGTGTTAGGCTTATGGTGATGGGTAATTAGCGTTAGGCTTACAGTGTTAGGTAAGTTAGTGTTAGGCGGCTTATGGTGATGGGTAAGTTAGTGTTAGGCTTATGGTGATGGGTAAGTTAGTGTTAGGCTTATGGTGATGGGTAAGTTAGTGTTAGGCTTATGGTGATGGGTAAGTTAGTGTTAGGCTTATGGTGATGGGTAAGTTAGTGTTAGGCTTATGGTGATGGGTAAGTTAGTGTTATATTTACGGCGGTGGGTAAGTTAGCGTTAGGCTTACAGTGTTAGGTAAGTTAGTGTTGTTAGGCTTATGGTGATGGATACTTTAGTGTTAGGCTTATGGTGATGGGTAAGTTAGTGTTAGGATTATGGTGATGGGTAAGTTAGTGTTAGGCTTATGGTGATGGGTAAGTTAGTGTTATGCTTATGGTGTTGGGTAAGTTAGTGTTAGGCTTATGGTGATGGGTAAGTTAGTGTTAGGCTTATGGTGATGGGTAAGTTAGTGTTAGGCTTATGGTGATGGGTATGTTAGTGTTAGGCTTATGGTGATGGGTAATTAGCGTTAGGCTTACAGTGTTAGGTAAGTTAGTGTTAGGCGGCTTATGGTGATGGGTAAGTTAGTGTTAGGCTTATGGTGATGGGTAAGTTAGTGTTAGGCTTATGGTGATGGGTAAGTTAGTGTTAGGCTTATGGTGATGGGTAAGTTAGTGTTAGGGTTATGGTGATGGGTAATTAGCGTTAGGCTTACAGTGTTAGGTAAGTTAGTGTTAGGCTTATGGTGATGGGTAAGTTAGTGTTAGGCTTATGGTGATGGGTAAGTTAGTGTTAGGCTTATGGTGATGGGTAAGTTAGTGTTAGGCTTATGGTGATGGGTAAGTTAGTGTTATATTTACGGCGGTGGGTAAGTTAGCGTTAGGCTTACAGTGTTAGGTAAGTTCGTGTTGTTAGGCTTATGGTGATGGGTAAGTTAGTGTTAGGCTTATGGTGATGGGTAAGTTAGTGTTATGCTTATGGTGTTGGGTAAGTTAGTGTTAGGCTTATGGTGATGGGTAAGTTAGTGTTAGGCTTATGGTGATGGGTACGTTAGTGTTAGGCTTATGGTGATGGGTAATTAGCGTTAGGTTTACAGTGTTAGGTAAGTTAGTGTTAGGCGGCTTATGGTGATGGGTAAGTTAGTGTTAGGCTTACAGTGATAGGTAAGTTAGTGTTAGGCTTATGGTGATGGGTAAGTTAGTGTTAGGCTTACAGTGTTAGGTAAGTTAGTGTAAGGTTTACAGTGATGGGTAAGTTAGTGTTAGGCTTATGGTGATGGGTAATTAGCGTTAGGTTTACAGTGTTAGGTAAGTTAGTGTTAGGCTTATGGTGATGGGTAAGTTAGTGTTAGGCTTACAGTGATAGGTAAGTTAGTGTTAGGCTTATGGTGATGGGTAAGTTAGTGTTAGGCTTACAGTGATTGGTAAGTTAGTGTTAGGCTTATGGTGATGAGTAAGTTGATGTTAGGCTTACAGTGATAGGTAAGTTAGTGTTAGGCTTATGGTGATAGGTAAGTTAGTGTTAGGCTTATAGTGATGTATAAGTTAGTGTTAGGCTTATGGTGATAGGTAAGTTAGTGTTAGGCTTATAGTGATGGGTAAGTTAGTGTTAGGCTTATGGTGATGGGTAAGTTAGTGTTAGGCTTATGGTGATGGGTAAGTTAGTGTTAGGCTTATGGTGATGGGTACGTTAGTGTTAGGCTTATGGTGATGGGTAATTAGCGTTAGGCTCACAGTGTTAGGTAAGTTAGTGTTAGGCTTATGGTGATGGGTAAGTTAGTGTTAGGCTTATGGTGTTGGGTAAGTTAGTGTTAGGCTTATGGTGACGGGTAAGTTAGTGTTAGGCTTATGGTGATGGGTAAGTTAGTGTTAGGCTTATGGTGATGGGTAAGTTAGTGTTAGGCTTATGGTGATGGGTAAGTTAGTGTTAGGCTTATGGTGATGGGTAAGTTAGTGTTAGGCTTATGGTGATGGGTAAGTTAGTGTTAGGCTTATGGTGATGGGTAAGTTAGTGTTATATTTACGGCGGTGGGTAAGTTAGCGTTAGGCTTACAGTGTTAGGTAAGTTAGTGTTGTTAGGCTTATGGTGATGGGTAAGTTAGTGTTAGGCTTATGGTGATGGGTAAGTTAGTGTTAGGCTTATGGTGATGGGTAAGTTAGTGTTAGGCTTATGGTGATGGGCAAGTTAGTGTTATGCTTATGGTGTTGGGTAAGTTAGTGTTAGGCTTATGGTGATGGGTAAGTTAGTGTTAGGCTTATGGTGATGGGTACGTTAGTGTTAGGCTTATGGTGATGGGTACGTTAGTGTTAGGCTTATGGTGATGGGTAATTAGCGTTAGGCCTACAGTGTTAGGTAAGTTAGTGTTAGGCGGCTTATGGTGATGGATAAGTTAGTGTTAGGCTTATGGTGATGGGTAAGTTAGTGTTAGGCTTATGGTGATGGGTAAGTTAGTGTTAGGCTTATGGTGATGGGTAAGTTAGTGTTAGGCTTATGGTGATGGGTAAGTTAGTGTTAGGCTTATGGTGATGGGTAAGTTAGTGTTATATTTACGGCGGTGGGTAAGTTAGCGTTATATTTACGGCGGTGGGTAAGTTAGCGTTAGGCTTACAGTGTTAGGTAAGTTAGTGTTGTTAGGCTTATGGTGATGGGTAAGTTAGTGTTAGGCTTATGGTGATGGGTAAGTTAGTGTTAGGCTTATGGTGATGGGTAAGTTAGTGTTAGGCTTATGGTGATGGGTAAGTTAGTGTTATGCCTATGGTGATGGGTAAGTTAGTGTTAGGCTTATGGTGATGGGTAAGTTAGTGTTAGGCTTATGGTGATGGGTAAGTTAGTGTTAGGCTTATGGTGATGGGTACGTTAGTGTTAGGCTTATGGTGATGGGTAATTAGCGTTAGGCCTACAGTGTTAGGTAAGTTAGTGTCAGGCGGATTATGGTGATGGGTAAGTTAGTGTTAGGCTTATGGTGATGGGTAAGTTAGTGTTAGGCTTATGGTGATGGGTAAGTTAGTGTTAGGCTTATGGTGATGGGTAAGTTAGTGTTAGGCTTATGGTGATGGGTAATTAGCGTTAGGCTTACAGTGTTAGGTAAGTTAGTGTTAGGCTTATGGTGATGGGTAAGTTAGTGTTATATTTACGGCGGTGGGTAAGTTAGTGTTATGCTTATGGTGTTGGGTAAGTTAGTGTTAGGCTTATGGTGATGGGTAAGTTAGTGTTAGGCTTATGGTGATGGGTAAGTTAGTGTTAGGCTTATGGTGATGGGTAAGTTAGTGTTAGGCTTATGGTGATGGGTACGTTAGTGTTAGGCTTATGGTGATGGGTAATTAGCGTTAGGCTTACAGTGTTAGGTAAGTTAGTGTTAGGCGGCTTATGGTGATGGGTAAGTTAGTGTTAGGCTTATGGTGATGGGTAAGTTAGTGTTAGGCTTATGGTGATGGGTAAGTTACTGTTAGGCTTATAGTGATAGGTAAGTTAGTGTTAGGCTTATGGTGATGGGTAAGTTAGTGTTAGGCTTACAGTGATAGGTAAGTTAGTGTTAGGCTTATGATGATGGGTAAGTTAGTGTTAGGCTTACAGTGATTGGTAAGTTAGTGTTAGGCTTATGGTGATGAGTAAGTTGATGTTAGGCTTACAGTGATAGCTAAGTTAGTGTTAGGCTTATGGTGATAGGTAAGTTAGTGTTATGCTTATAGTGATGGGTAAGTTAGTGTTAGGCTTATGGTGATAGGTAAGTTAGTGTTAGGCTTATAGTGATGGGTAAGTTAGTGTTAGGCTTATGGTGATGGGTAAGTTAGTGTTAGGCTTATGGTGATGGGTAAGTTAGTGTTAGGCTTATGGTGATGGGTACGTTAGTGTTAGGCTTATGGTGATGGGTAATTAGCGTTAGGCTCACAGTGTTAGGTAAGTTAGTGTTAGGCTTATGGTGATGGGTAAGTTAGTGTTAGGCTTATGGTGATGGGTAAGTTAGTGTTAGGCTTATGGTGATGGGTAAGTTAGTGTTAGGCTTGTGGTGATGGGTAAGTTAGTGTTAGGCTTATGGTGATGGGTAAGTTAGTGTTAGGCTTATGGTGATGGGTAAGTTAGTGTTAGGCTTATGGTGATGGGTAAGTTAGTGTTAGGCTTATGGTGATGGGTAAGTTAGTGTTAGGCTTATGGTGATGGGTAAGTTAGTGTTATATTTACAGTGGTGGGTAAGTTAGCGTTAGGCTTACAGTGTTAGGTAAGTTAGTGTTGTTAGGCTTATGGTGATGGGTAAGTTAGTGTTAGGCTTATGGTGATGGGTAAGTTAGTGTTAGGCTTATGGTGATGGGTAAGTTAGTGTTAGGCTTATGGTGATGGGTAAGTTAGTGTTATGCTTATGGTGTTGGGTAAGTTAGTGTTAGGCTTATGGTGATGGGTAAGTTAGTGTTAGGCTTATGGTGATGGGTAAGTTAGTGTTAGGCTTATGGTGATGGGTACGTTAGTGTTAGGCTTATGGTGATGGGTACGTTAGTGTTAGGCTTATGGTGATGGGTAATTAGCGTTAGGCCTACAGTGTTAGGTAAGTTAGTGTTAGGCGGCTTATGGTGATGGGTAAGTTAGTGTTAGGCTTATGGTGATGGGTAAGTTAGTGTTAGGCTTATGGTGATGGGTAAGTTAGTGTTAGGCTTATGGTGATGGGTAAGTTAGTGTTAGGCTTATGGTGATGGGTAATTAGCGTTAGGCTTACAGTGTTAGGTAAGTTAGTGTTAGGCTTATGGTGATGGGTAAGTTAGTGTTATATTTACGGCGGTGGGTAAGTTAGCGTTAGGCTTACAGTGTTAGGTAAGTTAGTGTTGTTAGGCTTATGGTGATGGGTAAGTTAGTGTTAGGCTTATGGTGATGGGTAAGTTAGTGTTAGGCTTATGGTGATGGGTAAGTTAGTGTTAGGCTTATGGTGATGGGTAAGTTAGTGTTAGGCTTATGGTGATGGGTAAGTTAGTGTTAGGGTTATGGTGATGGGTAATTAGCGTTAGGCTTACAGTGTTAGGTAAGTTAGTGTTAGGCGGCTTATGGTGATGGGTAAGTTAGTGTTAGGCTTATGGTGATGGGTAAGTTAGTGTTAGGCTTATGGTGATGGGTAAGTTAGTGTTAGGCTTATGGTGATGGGTAAGTTAGTGTTAGGCTTATGGTGATGGGTAAGTTAGTGTTATATTTACGGCGGTGGGTAAGTTAGCGTTAGGCTTACAGTGTTAGGTAAGTTCGTGTTGTTAGGCTTATGGTGATGGGTAAGTTAGTGTTAGGCTTATGGTGATGGGTAAGTTAGTGTTATGCTTATGGTGTTGGGTAAGTTAGTGTTAGGCTTATGGTGATGGGTAAGTTAGTGTTAGGCTTATGGTGATGGGTACGTTAGTGTTAGGCTTATGGTGATGGGTAATTAGCGTTAGGTTTACAGTGTTAGGTAAGTTAGTGTTAGGCGGCTTATGGTGATGGGTAAGTTAGTGTTAGGCTTACAGTGTTAGGTAAGTTAGTGTAAGGTTTACAGTGATGGGTAAGTTAGTGTTAGGCTTATGGTGATGGGTAATTAGCGTTAGGTTTACAGTGTTAGGTAAGTTAGTGTTAGGCTTATGGTGATGGGTAAGTTAGTGTTAGGCTTACAGTGATAGGTAAGTTAGTGTTAGGCTTATGGTGATGGGTAAGTTAGTGTTAGGCTTACAGTGATTGGTAAGTTAGTGTTAGGCTTATGGTGATGAGTAAGTTGATGTTAGGCTTACAGTGATAGGTAAGTTAGTGTTAGGCTTATGGTGATAGGTAAGTTAGTGTTAGGCTTATAGTGATGTATAAGTTAGTGTTAGGCTTATGGTGATAGGTAAGTTAGTGTTAGGCTTATAGTGATGGGTAAGTTAGTGTTAGGCTTATGGTGATGGGTAAGTTAGTGTTAGGCTTATGGTGATGGGTAAGTTAGTGTTAGGCTTATGGTGATGGGTACGTTAGTGTTAGGCTTATGGTGATGGGTAATTAGCGTTAGGCTCACAGTGTTAGGTAAGTTAGTGTTAGGCTTATGGTGATGGGTAAGTTAGTGTTAGGCTTATGGTGTTGGGTAAGTTAGTGTTAGGCTTATGGTGACGGGTAAGTTAGTGTTAGGCTTATGGTGATGGGTAAGTTAGTGTTAGGCTTATGGTGATGGGTAAGTTAGTGTTAGGCTTATGGTGATGGGTAAGTTAGTGTTAGGCTTATGGTGATGGGTAAGTTAGTGTTAGGCTTATGGTGATGGGTAAGTTAGTGTTAGGCTTATGGTGATGGGTAAGTTAGTGTTATATTTACGGCGGTGGGTAAGTTAGCGTTAGGCTTACAGTGTTAGGTAAGTTAGTGTTGTTAGGCTTATGGTGATGGGTAAGTTAGTGTTAGGCTTATGGTGATGGGTAAGTTAGTGTTAGGCTTATGGTGATGGGTAAGTTAGTGTTAGGCTTATGGTGATGGGCAAGTTAGTGTTATGCTTATGGTGTTGGGTAAGTTAGTGTTAGGCTTATGGGGATGGGTAAGTTAGTGTTAGGCTTATGGTGATGGGTACGTTAGTGTTAGGCTTATGGTGATGGGTACGTTAGTGTTCGGCTTATGGTGATGGGTAATTAGCATTAGGCCTACAGTGTTAGGTAAGTTAGTGTTAGGCGGCTTATGGTGATGGATAAGTTAGTGTTAGGCTTATGGTGATGGGTAAGTTAGTGTTAGGCTTATGGTGATGGGTAAGTTAGTGTTATGCTTATGGTGTTGGGTAAGTTAGTGTTAGGCTTATGGTGATGGGTAAGTTAGTGTTAGGCTTATGGTGATGGGTACGTTAGTGTTAGGCTTATGGTGATGGGTAATTAGCGTTAGGTTTACAGTGTTAGGTAAGTTAGTGTTAGGCGGCTTATGGTGATGGGTAAGTTAGTGTTAGGCTTACAGTGTTAGGTAAGTTAGTGTAAGGTTTACAGTGATGGGTAAGTTAGTGTTAGGCTTATGGTGATGGGTAATTAGCGTTAGGTTTACAGTGTTAGGTAAGTTAGTGTTAGGCTTATGGTGATGGGTAAGTTAGTGTTAGGCTTACAGTGATAGGTAAGTTAGTGTTAGGCTTATGGTGATGGGTAAGTTAGTGTTAGGCTTACAGTGATTGGTAAGTTAGTGTTAGGCTTATGGTGATGAGTAAGTTGATGTTAGGCTTACAGTGATAGGTAAGTTAGTGTTAGGCTTATGGTGATAGGTAAGTTAGTGTTAGGCTTATAGTGATGTATAAGTTAGTGTTAGGCTTATGGTGATAGGTAAGTTAGTGTTAGGCTTATAGTGATGGGTAAGTTAGTGTTAGGCTTATGGTGATGGGTAAGTTAGTGTTAGGCTTATGGTGATGGGTAAGTTAGTGTTAGGCTTATGGTGATGGGTACGTTAGTGTTAGGCTTATGGTGATGGGTAATTAGCGTTAGGCTCACAGTGTTAGGTAAGTTAGTGTTAGGCTTATGGTGATGGGTAAGTTAGTGTTAGGCTTATGGTGTTGGGTAAGTTAGTGTTAGGCTTATGGTGACGGGTAAGTTAGTGTTAGGCTTATGGTGATGGGTAAGTTAGTGTTAGGCTTATGGTGATGGGTAAGTTAGTGTTAGGCTTATGGTGATGGGTAAGTTAGTGTTAGGCTTATGGTGATGGGTAAGTTAGTGTTAGGCTTATGGTGATGGGTAAGTTAGTGTTAGGCTTATGGTGATGGGTAAGTTAGTGTTATATTTACGGCGGTGGGTAAGTTAGCGTTAGGCTTACAGTGTTAGGTAAGTTAGTGTTGTTAGGCTTATGGTGATGGGTAAGTTAGTGTTAGGCTTATGGTGATGGGTAAGTTAGTGTTAGGCTTATGGTGATGGGTAAGTTAGTGTTAGGCTTATGGTGATGGGCAAGTTAGTGTTATGCTTATGGTGTTGGGTAAGTTAGTGTTAGGCTTATGGTGATGGGTAAGTTAGTGTTAGGCTTATGGTGATGGGTACGTTAGTGTTAGGCTTATGGTGATGGGTACGTTAGTGTTCGGCTTATGGTGATGGGTAATTAGCATTAGGCCTACAGTGTTAGGTAAGTTAGTGTTAGGCGGCTTATGGTGATGGATAAGTTAGTGTTAGGCTTATGGTGATGGGTAAGTTAGTGTTAGGCTTATGGTGATGGGTAAGTTAGTGTTAGGCTTATGGTGATGGGTAAGTTAGTGTTATGCTTATGGTGTTGGGTAAGTTAGTGTTAGGCTTATGGTGATGGGTAAGTTAGTGTTAGGCTTATGGTGATGGGTAAGTTAGTGTTAGGCTTATGGTGATGGGTAAGTTAGTGTTAGGCTTATGGTGATGGGTACGTTAGTGTTAGGCTTATGGTGATGGGTAATTAGCGTTAGGCCTACAGTGTTAGGTAAGTTAGTGTTGTTAGGCTTATGGTGATGGGTAATTAGCATTAGGCCTACAGTGTTAGGTAAGTTAGTGTTGTTAGGCTTATGATGATGGGTAAGTTAGTGTTAGGCTTATGGTGATGGGTAAGTTAGTGTTAGGCTTATGGTGATGGGTAAGTTAGTGTTAGGCTTATGGTGATGGGTAAGTTAGTGTTATGCTTATGGTGTTGGGTAAGTTAGTGTTAGGCTTATGGTGATGGGTAAGTTAGTGTTAGGCTTATGGTGATGGGTAAGTTAGTGTTAGGCTTATGGTGATGGGTAAGTTAGTGTTAGGCTTATGGTGATGGGTACGTTAGTGTTAGGCTTATGGTGATGGGTAATTAGCGTTAGGCCTACAGTGTTAGGTAAGTTAGTGTTAGGCGGCTTATGGTGATGGGTAAGTTACTGTTAGGCTTATGGTGATGGGTAAGTTAGTGTTAGGCTTATGGTGATGGGTAAGTTAGTGTTAGGCTTATGGTGATGGGTAAGTTAGTGTTAGGCTTATGGTGATGGGTAATTAGCGTTAGGCTTACAGTGTTAGGTAAGTTAGTGTTAGGCTTATGGTGATGGGTAAGTTAGTGTTATATTTACGGCGGTGGGTAAGTTAGTGTTATGCTTATGGTGTTGGGTAAGTTAGTGTTAAGCTTATGGTGATGGGTAAGTTAGTGTTAGGCTTATGGTGATGGGTAAGTTAGTGTTAGGCTTATGGTGATGGGTAAGTTAGTGTTAGGCTTATGGTGATGGGTACGTTAGTGTTAGGCTTATGGTGATGGGTAATTAGCGTTAGGCTTACAGTGTTAGGTAAGTTAGTGTTAGGCGGCTTATGGTGATGGGTAAGTTAGTGTTAGGCTTATGGTGATGGGTAAGTTAGTGTTAGGCTTATGGTGATGGGTAAGTTACTGTTAGGCTTATAGTGATAGGTAAGTTAGTGTTAGGCTTATGGTGATGGGTAAGTTAGTGTTAGGCTTACAGTGATAGGTAAGTTAGTGTTAGGCTTATGATGATGGGTAAGTTAGTGTTAGGCTTACAGTGATTGGTAAGTTAGTGTTAGGCTTATGGTGATGAGTAAGTTGATGTTAGGCTTACAGTGATAGCTAAGTTAGTGTTAGGCTTATGGTGATAGGTAAGTTAGTGTTATGCTTATAGTGATGGGTAAGTTAGTGTTAGGCTTATGGTGATAGGTAAGTTAGTGTTAGGCTTATAGTGATGGGTAAGTTAGTGTTAGGCTTATGGTGATGGGTAAGTTAGTGTTAGGCTTATGGTGATGGGTAAGTTAATGTTAGGCTTATGGTGATGGGTACGTTAGTGTTAGGCTTATGGTGATGGGTAATTAGCGTTAGGCTCACAGTGTTAGGTAAGTTAGTGTTAGGCTTATGGTGATGGGTAAGTTAGTGTTAGGCTTATGGTGATGGGTAAGTTAGTGTTAGGCTTATGGTGATGGGTAAGTTAGTGTTAGGCTTATGGTGATGGGTAAGTTAGTGTTAGGCTTGTGGTGATGGGTAAGTTAGTGTTAGCCTTATGGTGATGGGTAAGTTAGTGTTAGGCTTATGGTGATGGGTAAGTTAGTGTTAGGCTTATGGTGATGGGTAAGTTAGTGTTAGGCTTATGGTGATGGGTAAGTTAGTGTTAGGCTTATGGAGATGGGTAAGTTAGTGTTATATTTACGGCGGTGGGTAAGTTAGCGTTAGGCTTACAGTGTTAGGTAAGTTAGTGTTGTTAGGCTTATGGTGATGGGTAAGTTAGTGTTAGGCTTATGGTGATGGGTAAGTTAGTGTTAGGCTTATGGTGATGGGTAAGTTAGTGTTAGGCTTATGGTGATGGGTAAGTTAGTGTTATGCTTATGGTGTTGGGTAAGTTAGTGTTAGGCTTATGGTGATGGGTAAGTTAGTGTTAGGCTTATGGTGATGGGTAAGTTAGTGTTAGGCTTATGGTGATGGGTACGTTAGTGTTAGGCTTATGGTGATGGGTACGTTAGTGTTAGGCTTATGGTGATGGGTAATTAGCGTTAGGCCTACAGTGTTAGGTAAGTTAGTGTTAGGCGGCTTATGGTGATGGGTAAGTTAGTGTTAGGCTTATGGTGATGGGTAAGTTAGTGTTAGGCTTATGGTGATGGGTAAGTTAGTGTTAGGCTTATGGTGATGGGTAAGTTAGTGTTAGGCTTATGGTGATGGGTAATTAGCGTTAGGCTTACAGTGTTAGGTAAGTTAGTGTTAGGCTTATGGTGATGGGTAAGTTAGTGTTATATTTACGGCGGTGGGTAAGTTAGCGTTAGGCTTACAGTGTTAGGTAAGTTAGTGTTGTTAGGCTTATGGTGATGGGTAAGTTAGTGTTAGGCTTATGGTGATGGGTAAGTTAGTGTTAGGCTTATGGTGATGGGTAAGTTAGTGTTATGCTTATGGTGTTGGGTAAGTTAGTGTTAGGCTTATGGTGATGGGTAAGTTAGTGTTAGGCTTATGGTGATGGGTAAGTTTTTGTTAGGCTTATGGTGATGGGTAAGTTAGTGTTAGGCTTATGGTGATGGGTACGTTAGTGTTAGGCTTATGGTGATGGGTAATTAGCGTTAGGCTTACAATGTTAGGTAAGTTAGTGTTAGGCGGCTTATGGTGATGGGTAAGTTAGTGTTAGGCTTATGGTGATGGGTAAGTTAGTGTTAGGCTTATGGTGATGGGTAAGTTAGTGTTAGGCTTATGGTGATGGGTAAGTTAGTGTTAGGCTTATGGTGATGGGTAATTAGCGTTAGGCTTACTGTGTTAGGTAAGATAATGTTAGGCTTATGGTGATGGGTAAGTTAGTGTTATATTTACGGCGGTGGGTAAGTTAGCGTTAGGCTTACAGTGTTAGGTAAGTTAGTGTTGTTAGGCTTATGGTGATGGGTAAGTTAGTGTTAGGCTTATGGTGATGGGTAAGTTAGTGTTAGGCTTATGGTGATGGGTAAGTTAGTGTTAGGCTTATGGTGATGGGTAAGTTAGTGTTAGGCTTATGGTGATGGGTAATTAGCGTTAGGCTTACAGTGTTAGGTAAGTTAGTGTTAGGCGGCTTATGGTGATGGGTAAGTTAGTGTTAGGCTTATGGTGATGGGTAAGTTAGTGTTAGGCTTATGGTGATGGGTAAGTTAGTGTTAGGCTTATGGTGATGGGTAAGTTAGTGTTAGGCTTATGGTGATGGGTAAGTTAGTGTTAGGCTTATGGTGATGGGTAAGTTAGTGTTAGGCTTATGGTGATGGGTAAGTTAGTGTTAGGCCTATGGTGATGAGTATGTTAGTGTTAGGCTTATGGTGATGGGTAATTAGCGTTAGGCTTACAGTGTTAGGTAAGTTAGTGTTAGGCGGCTTATGGTGATGGGTAAGTTAGTGTTAGGCTTATGGTGATGGGTAAGTTAGTGTTAGGCTTATGGTGATGGGTAAGTTAGTGTTAGGCTTATGGTGATGGGTAAGTTAGTGTTAGGCTTATGGTGATGGGTAAGTTAGTGTTAGGCCTATGGTGATGGGTAAGTTAGTGTTAGGCTTATGGTGATGGGTAAGTTAGTGTTAGGGTTATGGTGATGGGTAATTAGCGTTAGGCTTACAGTGTTAGGTAAGTTAGTGTTAGGCGGCTTATGGTGATGGGTAAGTTAGTGTTAGGCTTATGGTGATGGGTAAGTTAGTGTTAGGCTTATGGTGATGGGTAAGTTAGTGTTAGGCTTATGGTGATGGGTAAGTTAGTGTTAGGCTTATGGTGATGGGTAAGTTAGTGTTATATTTACGGCGGTGGGTAAGTTAGCGTTAGGCTTACAGTGTTAGGTAAGTTCGTGTTGTTAGGCTTATGGTGATGGGTAAGTTAGTGTTAGGCTTATGGTGATGGGTAAGTTAGTGTTATGCTTATGGTGTTGGGTAAGTTAGTGTTAGGCTTATGGTGATGGGTAAGTTAGTGTTAGGCTTATGGTGATGGGTACGTTAGTGTAAGGCTTATGGTGATGGGTAATTAGCGTTAGGTTTACAGTGTTAGGTAAGTTAGTGTTAGGCAGCTTATGGTGATGGGTAAGTTAGTGTTAGGCTTACAGTGATGGGTAAGTTAGTGTTAGGCTTATGGTGATGGGAAAGTTAGTGTTAGGCTTACAGTGATATGTAAGTTAGTGTTAGGCTTATGGTGATGGGTAAGTTAGTGTTAGGCTTATGGTGTTGGGTAAGTTAGTGTTAGGCTTATGGTGATGGGTAAGTTAGTGTTAGGCTTATGGTGATGGGTAAGTTAGTGTTAGGCTTATGGTGATGGGTATGTTAGTGTTAGGCTTATGGTGATGGGTAATTAGCGTTAGGCTTACAGTGTTAGGTAAGTTAGTGTTAGGCGGCTTATGGTGATGGGTAAGTTAGTGTTAGGCTTATGGTGATGGGTAAGTTAGTGTTAGGCTTATGGTGATGGGTAAGTTAGTGTTAGGCGGCTTATGGTGATGGGTAAGTTAGTGTTAGGCTTATGGTGATGGGTAAGTTAGTGTTAGGCTTATGGTGATGGGTAAGTTAGTGTTAGGGTTATGGTGATGGGTAATTAGCGTTAGGCTTACAGTGTTAGGTAAGTTAGTGTTAGGCGGCTTATGGTGATGGGTAAGTTAGTGTTAGGCTTATGGTGATGGGTAAGTTAGTGTTAGGCTTATGGTGATGGGTAAGTTAGTGTTAGGCTTATGGTGATGGGTAAGTTAGTGTTAGGCTTATGGTGATGGGTAAGTTAGTGTTATATTTACGGCGGTGGGTAAGTTAGCGTTAGGCTTACAGTGTTAGGTAAGTTCGTGTTGTTAGGCTTATGGTGACGGGTAAGTTAGTGTTAGGCTTATGGTGATGGGTAAGTTAGTGTTATGCTTATGGTGTTGGGTAAGTTAGTGTTAGGCTTATGGTGATGGGTAAGTTAGTGTTAGGCTTATGGTGATGGGTACGTTAGTGTTAGGCTTATGGTGATGGGTAATTAGCGTTAGGTTTACAGTGTTAGGTAAGTTAGTGTTAGGCGGCTTATGGTGATGGGTAAGTTAGTGTTAGGCTTACAGTGATAGGTAAGTTAGTGTTAGGCTTATGGTGATGGGTAAGTTAGTGTTAGGCTTACAGTGTTAGGTAAGTTAGTGTAAGGTTTACAGTGATGGGTAAGTTAGTGTTAGGCTTATGGTGATGGGTAAGTTAGTGTTAGGCTTACAGTGATGGGTAAGTTAGTGTTAGGCTTATGGTGATGGGAAAGTTAGTGTTAGGCTTACAGTGATATGTAAGTTAGTGTTAGGCTTATGGTGATGGGTAAGTTAGTGTTAGGCTTACAGTGATGGGTAAATTAGTGTTAGGCTTATGGTGATGGGTACGTTAGTGTTAGGCTTATGGTGATGGGTAATTAGCGTTAGGTTTACAGTGTTAGGTAAGTTAGTGTTAGGCGGCTTATGGTGATGGGTAAGTTAGTGTTAGGCTTACAGTGATAGGTAAGTTAGTGTTAGGCTTATGGTGATGGGTAAGTTAGTGTTAGGCTTACAGTGTTAGGTAAGTTAGTGTAAGGTTTACAGTGATGGGTAAGTTAGTGTTAGGCTTATGGTGATGGGTAAGTTAGTGTTAGGCTTACAGTGATGGGTAAGTTAGTGTTAGGCTTATGGTGATGGGAAAGTTAGTGTTAGGCTTACAGTGATATGTAAGTTAGTGTTAGGCTTATGGTGATGGGTAAGTTAGTGTTAGGCTTACAGTGATGGGTAAATTAGTGTTAGACTTATGGTGATGGGTAAGTTAGTGTTAGACTTATGGTGATGGGTAAGTTAGTATTAGGCTTATGGTGACGGGTAAGTTAGTGTAAGGTTTACAGTGATGGGTAAGTTGGTGTTAGGCTTACAGTGATGGGTAAGTTAGTGTTAGGCTTATGGTGATAGGTAAGTTAGTGTTAGGCTTATGGTGATGGGTAAGTTAGTGTAAGGTTTACAGTGATGGGTAAGTTAGTGTTAGGCTTACAGTGATGGGTAAGTTATTGTTAGGCTTATGGTGATGGGTAAGTTAGTGTTAGGCTTACAGTGATGGGTAAGTTAGTGTTAGGCGGCTTATGGTGATGGGTAAGTTAGTGTTAGGCTTATGGTGATGGGTAAGTTAGTGTTAGGCTTATAGTGATGGGTAAGTTAGTGTTAGGCTTATGGTGATGGGTAAGTTAGTGTTAGGCTTATAGTGATGGGTAAGTTAGTGTTAGGCTTATGGTGATGGGTAAGTTAGTGTTAGGCTTATGGTGATGGGTAAGTTAGTGTTAGGCTTATGGTGATGGGTAAGTTAGTGTTAGGCTTATGGTGATGGGTAAGTTAGTGTTAGGCTTATGGTGATGGGTAAGTTAGTGTTAGGGTTATGGTGATGGGTAAGTTAGTGTTAGGCTTATGGTGATGGGTAAGTTAGTGTTAGGATTAGGGTGATGGGTAAGTTAGTGTTATATTTACAGCGGTGGGTAAGTTAGCGTTAGGCTTACAGTGTTAGGTAAGTTAGTGTTGTTAGGCTTATGGTGATGGGTAAGTTAGTGTTAGGCTTATGGTGATGGGTAAGTTAGTGTTATATTTACGGCGGTGGGTTAGTTAGCGTTAGGCTTACAGTGTTAGGTAATTTAGTGTTAGGCTTATGGTGATGGGTAAGTTAGTGTTATATTTACGGCGGTGGGTTGGTTAGCGTTATGCTTACAGTGTTAGGTAAGTTAGTGTTAGGCTTATGGTGATGGGTAAGTTAGTGTTAGGCTTATGGTGATGGGTAAGTTAGTGTTAGGCTTATGGTGATGGGTAAGTTAGTGTTAGGGTTATGGTGATGGGTAAGTTAGTGTTAGACTTATGGTGATGGGTAAGTTAGTGTTAGGCTTATGGTGATGGGTAAGTTGGTGTTAGGATTATGGTGATGGGTAAGTTAGTGTTATATTTACGGCGGTGGGTAAGTTAGCGTTAGGCTTACAGTGTTAGGTAAGTTAGTGTTGTTAGGCTTATGGTGATGGGTAAGTTAGTGTTAGGCTTATGGTGATGGGTAAGTTAGTGTTATATTTACGGCGGTGGGTTAGTTAGCGTTAGGCTTACAGTGTTAGGTAATTTAGTGTTAGGCTTATGGTGATGGGTAAGTTAGTGTTATATTTACGGCGGTGGGTTGGTTAGCGTTATGCTTACAGTGTTAGGTAAGTTAGTGTTAGGCTTATGGTGATGGGTAAGTTAGTGTTATATTTACGGCGGTGGGTTAGTTAGCGTTAGGCTTACAGTGATAGGTAAGTTAGTGTTAGTGTTAGCCCCCTAGCAGAAGTTAAGCTGCCATCTAATTTGATCAGATGAATGGAATTGATCCCAAAAACGTATAGATTCGATCCATGTTATGATCGAATCAGAGAATCAATCGATTCGAAGAATCGTATTGTTAATTGGCACCGTTAAGCTTATGGTGGAGGTTACATAAGTATTAGTGTTGGGCATTCTGAGATAGGTAAAATATTTCCTTTTTCATTTGCAACAAAATTACTGCGCCCATCCTGCAGCACTAAATATCTTAAAGATCTTAAAGTGGACCTGAACTCAGAACTTCCTCTCTCCTCTAAAAGGTACACAACAGCATAATAACCTTTACAGAAAAACATTTCTTTGTTACAAATCCTGCAATAAATCTGCAGTGTGTCTCCTTCCTACTTTCATGGAAGCAGATAAAAGGTTTACATCCTGTGTTTACAAATTAGCTGCTTTGCCGAGGCTGCTGAGATTCCTGAGCTGGCACAGCCGAGAGATCAAATTACAACTTGTGATTAGTCACAGATGAAGGGGAATTAGACAGGCTAAAAACTCTCTAAATCCATACAGGGTGTGTTTCTCTATGTTTTCCTTCTGTGGTGTGTAAGAGTTCAGGTTCCCTTTAGGCAGGGAACACACTTGTCTTAGGCCTAGTGCACACCAGAGCAGTTCTGCTGCAGTTTGCGATCCGCTTGCGGGTGCGGATCCGCTAGGGTAATGTATTTCAATGGGCTGGTGCACACCAGAGCGGGAGGCGTTTTGCAGAAAAGCATACTCCCGGGCTGCTGCAGATTTTGGATTGTGGATGCGTTTCTGCCTCAATGTTATGTATAGGAAAAACGCAAACCGCTCTGAAAAACGGCACTTCAGAGCGGTTTGCCAGGCGTTTTTTGTTACAGTAGCTGTTTAGTAACAGCTTTACTGTAACAATACATGAAATCTGCTACACCAAAACCGCTACACAAAACCGCAAAATGCTAGCTGAAACGCTACAGAAAAAGAAGAAAAAACGTTTCAAAATCTGCTAGCATTTTGCGGATCTGCTAGCGTTTTTTGGTGTGCACGAGGCCTTTCAGTTTTCTGCATGTGTTTTCTGCACACCATGGGCTTGATTCACAAAAGAGTGCTAACTGTTAGCACGGCCGTTTTGGCGCGAATTTTCGCATTGCGCGCGGTCGCGAATTTTCGCGCGAATCGATAACGTTTTCACGCGCAAACGCGAATTTTCCCGCAAAATCGATATCGTTTTCGCGCGAAAATTCACGTTTGTGCGCGAAAATGTTATCGATTCGTGCGAAAATTCGCAATCGCGCGCAATGCGAAAATTCGCGCGAAAACGGCCGTGCTAACAGTTAGCACTCTTTTGTGAATCAAGCCCCAAGTGTGTTTCAATGCAGAAAAACTTGCAAGTTTTTTCCCAGCAGCAGGCCCGGATTTACCTCACAGGAGCCTATAGGCACAGATGTCCTGGCACCCTAGACCTCGCCCTCCATGAACCTACAAACCCTCGCTGTACAGCACCACATGTGTGCTGGCTGTCCCAGCTGTCACTTCTCCCTTACTTCCCTTACCCATCATAGATAGCTACAGGTATCCCTTAGCTTTAGGTAGCCAGAGCTATCTTAAGTAACTAGAGGTGCCCCCAAGTATTAGGTAGCTAGAGGAACCTCAGTATTAACCACTTTACCACCACGGGTGCATATATCTACGCTCCTTTTAACACCCTTTCCCCACCAGGAGCGTAGATATACGCACCCCCCGCTGCTACCGCCGCTGTCCGCGCTCCTGCTCGCTCGTGCGTGCGCTCCCGCAATCGAGTACGTGCCGCCCGCTCACCCGGAGATCAATGAACGGGAAAAAACGTTCCCGTTCCTTGATCTAAGCCCCCCAGCAATGATCGGCAGCTTCTATGAGAAGCAGCGCGATCATTGTGAAAAAAAACAGCCTCATTGTGCTTCCTGCAAGCGTACTTCCGACGCTTAAAGGACGCATTCCCAAAAAGTTACAAATAGTAAAACTACATCCAAAAACATTTTTCATATATAAATACCTTGTACATTATAAATTAACTCATTATTTCCCACACTCCCCAATTTTTTTTTTTTTTTTGGGTAATAAAAAGAAAAAAAAATTACAATAAAAAAAAAATACATAAATAGTTACCTTAGGGACTGAACTCTTTAAATATTTATGTCAAGAGGGTATAACACTGTTACTTTATAAACTGCGGGCTTGTAATTAGGGATGGACGCAAAACAGAAAAAAATGCACCTTTATTTCCACATAAAATATTGGCGCCAAACATTGTGATAGGGACATAATTTAAACGGTGTAATAACCAAGACAAATGGGCAAATACATTACATGGGTTTTAATTACAGTAGCATGCATTATTTAAAAACTATAATGGCTGAAAACTGAAAAATAATGATTTTTTCCCCCACATTTTTACCTATTTTCCCATTAAAACACATTTACAATAAAATAATTCTTGGCATAATGTCCCACCTAAAGAAAGCCTAATTGGTGGTGAAAAAAACAAGATATAGTTCATTTCATTGCGATAAGTAAAGGCTCATACACACATCAGACTATAGTATTTGGAAAATGAAAGATCACAGACCAATCTTACCACCCTTCATGTAGTATGAGAGCCATACCTACACAGTCTTTTCTATGGAGCTGAACTCCACATCAGAAAAAAATGTTTGCAAGATGCTGCACACACAGATGCTGTACAGACACAAAAGATCAGTATCTGCAAAAGATCTGTTCCTGCCAAAGATCCGTTCCTGCAAATTGCAATGATAGTCTATGAGATCTGCAGATTATCATACACACATGATTTAACTGACATTCATCTGCAGATGTGTCTGTGTCTGTACAGCATCTGTGTGTGCAGCATCTTGCAAAGATTTTTATCTGATGGGGAGTTCAGCTCCATAGAATAGACTGCGTAGAGTATGGCTCTCATACTACATGAAGGGGGTAAGATTGGTCTGTGATCTTTCATTTTCCAAAGACTATAGTCTGATGTGTGTATGCACCTTTATGATAAAGTTATAGACGAATGAATGGAAGAAGCGCTGAAAGGTGAAAATTGCTCTGATGCTCAAGGGGTAAAAGCCCTCAGTTGTGAAGGGGTTAAGTAGCTAAAAGTGCCCCAAGTATCTCACCAATGGAGGATTTGGCACCGGCGACTTAGGCTAAGCCAGGCCTGAGTAGGTTGCTCAAGGTAACGATCTCTGTGAAGTGCCCTAAGTATTAGGCAGCTAGAGGTGCCCCTGACTGAAGGAAGATCTCTTCAGTGGAATGCTGAGACCTGGGTGTGTAACCTCTCATCACACTCTGCTTAGGCCTCTGCATAGGGAAGGAGGCACTCGGAAGGGGAATGAGCTGCATTTCTATTAGTAGGCGCCTGTAGGCAGGTGCCTACAGTGCCTTATGGTAAATCTGGCCCTGCCCAACAGCTAATGTAATTGATACAGAAAACTGACAAAATGTGCAGAATTACCCTGCAGAATGTCATTTCTGATTCTGTTTGCAAAAACACATTAAGTGTGAACTAGCTCATTGATTAACATGAGTTTTTCTGTGCAGAAAAAGCGCACAAAAACAGTTTAGTGTTTTCCATCCCTTTACAAACATCAGGCTGTCACAGATTTGCCACAAACGTTTGATACATTGATGGCACTGTCCATTCTATGCTACACCATCTGGTGCTGAAATGTGTGGATTGTAATGAACATATTTATTGCACTGTTTTATTAGGGGGTCTGCCTATAGATGCCCGCCCCTTGCAGCGCTAAGGCAGGATCCCTGGGGGACACAATGCCAGTACAGCATGACATTGACACAAGCATTCAGCTAATGCAGCCATTGCAGTCCTGAACTGGAGCGGTGACCTCTGACCTGCGAGGACCTCGGGGACTGACATATAAATCAAACCCTTCAAGCCTGTAATGGGCAGATGGGGTGGGGAGGGTCTCTCTGAATAATGGGATTGTATTAGAGTCCCAGAGGGGCTTGGAGAAACGGCCGCTGAAGAACATTGCCTAGTGGCATGTTACTACTGGGATAACATGCGCAGCATCACACAGGGGTCTGTGGCCGTACAGCAGGAACCGTCACAATAATACGACAAGACACAGAACATTTATATTGCAGGGGCGTAGCTAGAAATGACTGGGCCCCATAGCAAATTTTTTGTATGCCGCCCCCCCCCCCCCCCCACCACCGCGGCCACCCCACCCCCCATTTCACCAAAAAATAATTGTAAAGTGTGCAGCATTTCACCATAAATTAATCCAGGGCTGTGGAGTCGGTACAAACCTTTTTCAACTCCTCAGTTTATGAAACCACGACTCCAACTCCGACTCCAGGTACCCAAAATGGCTCAGACTCCTTAGTCTAATACTTAACACGGCTGTGGATTTTGTACATAAATCATCCAACTCCCGACTCCGACGTTTATGAAATCAACGACTCCAACTCCTACTCCGGGTGCCCAAAATTGCCCCGACTCCGACTCCTCAGCCCTGAATTAATTGTAAAGAGAGCAGCATTTCATAATAAATTAATCGAAAAGAGAGCAGCATTTCACCATAAAATATTTGTAAAGAGAGCAGTATTTTACCAGAAAATAAGCGTTATGCGGGCAGCATTTCACCAGAAATCGTAAAGTGGGCAGCATTTCACCAGACAATCACTATGTGGGGGGAGCATTAACCAGAAAATAATCGCTATGTGGTGAGAGCATTCACCAGACAATAATTGCTACGTGGTGGGAGCATTCACCAGACAATAATCGCTATGTGGGGGGAGCATTCACCAGACAATAATCGCTATGTGGGGGAGCATTCACCAGACAATAATCGCTATGTGGGGGGAGCATTCACCAGACAATAATCGCTATGTGGGGGGGAGCATTCACCAGACAATAATCGCTATGTGGGGGAGCATCCACCAGACAATAATCGCTATGTGTGGGGGGGGGAGCATTCACCAGACAATAACTGTTATGTGGGGGAGCATTCACCAGACAATAATCGCTATGTGGGGGGAACATTCACCAGACAATAATCGCTATGTGGGGGGAGCATTCACCAGACAATAATCACTATGTGGGGGGAGCATTAACCTGAAAATAATCGCTATGTGGGGGGAGCATTCACAAGAAAATAATCGCTATGTGGTGAGAGCATTCACCAGACAATAATTGCTACGTGGTGGAAGCATTCACCAGACAATCGATATGTTGGGGGAGCATTCACCAGACAATAATCGCTATGTGGGGGGAGCATTCACCAGACAATAATCGCTATGTGGGGGGAGCATTCACCAGACAATAATCGCTATGTGGGGGGAGCATTCACCAGACAATAATCGCTATGTGGGGGAGCATCCACCAGACAATAATCGCTATGTGGGGGAGCATCCACCAGACAATAATCGCTATGTGGGGGGGAGCATTCACCAGACAATAACTGCTATGTGGGGGAGCATTCACCAGACAATAATCGCTATGTGGGGGGAGCATCCACCAGACAATAATCGCTATGTGGGGGGGAGCATTCACCAGACAATAATCGCTATGTGGGGGAGCATCCACCAGACAATAATCGCTATGTGGGGGGGAGCATTCACCAGACAATAATCGCTATGTGGGGGAGAATTCACCAGACAATAATCGCTATGTGTGGGGGAGCATTCACCAGACAATAATCGCTATGTGGGGGAACATCCACCAGACAATAATCGCTATGTGGGGGGGAGCATTCACCAGACAATAATCGCTATGTGGGGAGGCATTCACCAGACAATAATCGCTATGTGGGGGGAGCATTCACCAGACAATAATCGCTATGTGGGGGGAGCATTCACCAGACAATAATCGCTATGTGGGGGGAGCATTCACCAGACAATAATTGTTATGTGGGGGGAGCATTCACCAGACAATAATCGCTATGTGGGGGGAGCATTCACCAGACAATAATCGCTATGTGGGGGAGCATTCACCAGACAATAATTGCTATGTGGGGAGCAACCACCAGACAATAATCGCTATGTGGGGGGGAGCATTCACCAGACAATAATTGCTATGTGGGGGAGCATTCACCAGACAATAATCGCTATGTGGGGAGGGAGCATTCACCAGACAATAACTGCTATGTGGGGGAGCATTCACCAGACGATAATCGCTATGTGGGGGGAGCATTCACCAGACAATAATCCCTATGTGGGGGGGAGCATTCACCAGACAATAATCGCTATGTGGGGGAGCATCCACCAGACAATAATTGCTATGTGGGGGAGCATCCACCAGACAATAATCGCTATGTGGGGGAGCATCCACCAGACAGTAATCGCTATGTGGGGGGGAGCATTCACCAGACAATAATCGCTATGTGGGGGAGCATCCACCAGACAATAATTGCAATGTGGGGGGCATTCACCAGACAATAATCGCTATGTGGGGGGAGCATTCACCAGACAATAATTGCTATGTGGGGGAGCATTCACTAGACAATAATCGCTATGTGGGGGGGGGAGCATTCACCAGACAATAATTGCTATGTGGGGGAGCATTCACCAGACAATAATCGCTATGTGGGGGGGAGCATTCACCAGACAATAACTGCTATGTGGGGGAGCATTCACCTAAGCTGCCTGCAGCTTGCGTGGTGTCAGGACGGTAACAGGTCGGGTCGGGTCGGTGCTCCGCTCTCCTCAAGTGCGTCACTCCTCGAGTGCCTCCAGGGCAGCTCCGCCTCCTCCGCTCTGGCACCGGTCCTCTGGCTGAGGATAGGCAGTGCGGGCATCGGCACTGTGACTGCAGCCAGTCCGCGGTTCGCTGACGCTCCCTCCTGGTCGCACGTCACTCCTCCGACTCCTTCTTCCTCCCAGGCTAGCCGGAAGCCCGGAACTATAGAGTAAGTATCGGGCTCGGCCGCCAGGGAGGATCAATGCGCCGCCAAGTAGTCCTCCTCCTCACCAGCCACCTTATCAGAGGAGGGGGGCCGGGGAAGGGCCTGGGAGGGCCCCACTCTTCTAAAATTATCGGGGGGGGGGGGGCCCGGACCGGCATCAGTGGTAATTTAAAAAGAAGTCCTCTGAGAGGCACGGGCCCCCTGTGGCGTAGGGCTACCAAGGGCCCCATAGCAACGCTATGGTTGCTATACCTAATGCTACGCCCCTGTATTGTGCTTCTCTCCTGACGGACTCAAAGAACTTGAGCAGCAGCCGCTAGAGCAAGCTCAGTAGGCAGTAGCAGTATTAGTGAGTCTTGCCTAAGGGCTCCTTACTGAATAGGTACTGGCTTACTGAACAGGAAGAGCCAGCATTTGAGCCCTGGTCTCCTGTGTCACAGGCAGAGCCCTTAAAGTGACACTGAAGCGAAGAAAAACTTCTGATCCAATGAATTGTATGTGTAGTACGGATAGTTAGTAGAACATTAGCAGCAAAAAAAAAAGAATCTGATATTTTTATTTTCACGTACATAACATTGGGGCATTTAGCATACATGATCAGATATACCAGATTGCTGGAACCACAGGAAAATGTACCTTGTACTCAATTGCCTGTGGTTTTCCTGTGGTTCCACCAATCTGGTATATCTGATCATGTGTGCTAAATGCCCCAATGTTCTGTACGTGGGAGAAACTGGACAAACTCTGCGCAAACATATGAATGGACACAGGCACACTATTAACCTCCTTGGCGGTCTGATTCTTTCCAGATTTTAGGGTCTAAAAGCGGTGCAATTTTTTTTCACTCTTTCAGACCCTAAAACCTGAAAAAAATCATTCTGGCAGGGAGATCTGCAGCAAAATAAAAAAAAATTTACCTTCCTGGGCTCCTGGGCTGCAGTTTTCTCTTTGCCCACAAGATGGCGCTAATATACATATAAACAAACTTCTCTATATTTCTCGAATATAGAGAAGTTCGTTTTCAATGTTAGCCCCGCCCCGATGACGTCACGCTGCCACCACCGCTCTGCTGCCACCACCACGGCTGCGCTGCTCCAACTGGCTGCCGGGTCCCCGGAAGAATAGCGGGGACATGGGGGATCCCGGCGGCCAGGGAAAGACCCCACACTGCCGGGGAGAGAGGCTGGAGTCCCGCTGCGCAGCGAGATCGCGTGCGGGACTCCACAACTAAAGGTAAAGCTCTGCAATGCCTACCCCGACCTGAGCTCGGGATTACCGATAGCAGCTGCTTTTTTCTACCCCGAGCTCAGGTCGGGAAAACCGGCAAGGAGGTTAATGATACCAAATCTGGACTCCCAGTTGCTACACACTTTCGGTCCAACGGACACAGCATGGATGATCTTCGTGTCACTGCCCTGAAGGGTGGCTTCAAAACGTCAAATAATCGATTAATAGCAGAAACAAAATTTATAAATTGGTTCAAAGCTGTGGACAAGGGCTTGAATAAGGACAAAACCTTTTTATATTGGTATGAGGCTGATGATATTTAAACTCCTTCTCAGCCAGTATAGCTAAATTTGTGAACTCAGAATTTACGATACCTCTGTGTCAGTCCAACTCCCAGGTCTGTGAGCATGGAGTAAACAAGGATCCTTATCTCAGCTAACAACCTCTTACCCCATTTAGACGTTCTGTTTCACCTAAGGCATCTTAATTATGTTTGATAAAAATCTATGTTTTCCCTTTTGATGTTGCATGTGTATAGCTGTCTGTACCATCAGCCTGCAAACTAACAGGATATAAGCCCGACGAAAGCTGCAAGGCCGAAAGCTTGTTTATTCTTATTCTTTTTAGTTAGCCAATAAATGGTATCATCCTGATTTAAAACTTCTTGCTCTTACTGATGGCTAACACGGTACAATACCCTACTGCTACTATAATGATATAATGATAACTTCCTTGCAGTAAAAAGTCTCTCACTGTCTCTTTGATGTATAAGTGCTTCAGAAAACAGGACTGTCTGCGACCCAAGTTAGGTGGAAGAGCTCACAGAAGCTCTTTTGCATAGATAACAATTGAAGTTTCTTAACTCTTCCTGCCCTGGAAAACAATGGGCTTAATGAAGCAGCGCAGCTTAATATGAAGGAGTGCTCTGTATGCAATACACTGGGAATACACAGGTCGATTCTGGTGCTCGATTCTGAACCCGATCATTTTGCCGCTCCACACCCACTCGATTCTCTTATCTTTTGCTCATTTTTCAATTCACTTCAATGACAAATCGAGCGGCAAAGTGATCGACCGGTGATCGGACATGTCGGAAATTATCTATCTAATCATCTAATCAGCTCAAAATCGACCCCATGTATTCCCAGCATTACACACAGGGCCGGCCCTAGACTATTTGCCGCCTGAGGCAAAAAAAAAAAAATTCCGCCGCCACCCCCCCCCCCCCCCCCGCTCTGGGGGGCCGCCGAGCTGGAGGGGTAGCTGGCAGGACGGGGGTATTGGGCCTAGCGGCGGAGAGGGGGTCGTACCCCCCCCCCCTCCCTCGCCTGGGTCCCCCGAACTGCGCTACCCTCCAGCCTTAAATACAAGCAGCCGCTATGTGTAAGAGGCACGGGCGGGGAGGACTCACCTCTTCCTCATTCCAAGCGTGCGCTCCACTGACGTCACTTCCTGCAGCGTTGCAGGAAGTGACGTCAGTGGAGCGCACGCTTGGAATGAGGAAGAGGTGAGTCCTACCCGCCCGTGCCTCTTACACATAGCGGCTGCTTGTATTTAAGGCTGGAGGGGAGCGGAGCACGGGGGACCCAGGCGAGGGAGGGGGGGGTCCGACCCCCCTACCCGCCGCTAGGCCCAATACCCCCGCCCTGCCAGCTACCCCTCCAGCTCGGCGGCCGGCTCCCCGCACCCACGGACGGGCGGGTGCCGCCCCTGGAATTTTGCCGCCTGAGGCAAAAGTTTCACCCCGCCTCATGAGCGGGCCGGCCCTGATTACACAGCAGTGATTGTTACTATGTAAGGAGCGGGCCTTCTTTAGTTATGCGCATTGCTTACATAGCAACACGTGTAACTTTAAATGTGGGCGGTCCTTTGAAGTATCGCAGCCGCGATATTTCACTAGCGGCGGTTACTATGTCACTTAACTTATGTAGTGTAACATATAGTAGCAGCCGCTAGTGAAGTATTGCGGTAGCGATACGCAAAGGACCGCCGCTACTAATGTTCTGTTTCTTAGCTGTACTACACATATAATTCATTATATCATGAGTTTATTTTCGCTTTAGGTTTCCTTCAACCAGTACACTATCCAGCCACTAAGAGATAAATTCCCTGCAATATATCATTATATAAACACATTGCTACCGGCGACATTTATGAAATCACGTGACATGAACATGAGAGTGCGTCATGTGACCTTCACAGGTTTACAAGGCGTTGCTATAGAGACATCAGTGCTTATAGGGTAAGTAGCAATGCACATTTTGGAAAAATGTCTGAAGATCCTGGTAAGCAGTGGCGTAACTATAGGGGGTGCAACCCCATCAGACGCAGGGGGGCCCAGTGATTTCTAGTTATGCCCCTGCTGGTAAGCGTACATTTAAAAGTGCCGCAAAGAAAAATAGGCCCAAGATATTACCAGTTGTAGAATATCAGTTATTTTACCTGTGCATGGAGGAAAAAAGGCTATGAACAAATGTCTTAATTCTCTGGGCATGTGTAATCCTTACTCCGGGGGCAACCATAGGCATGTGCCATCTTTGCATGTGCACAGGGCCACCATTCCCAAGGGGGCACCACATGCGCTCACTGAGGGACTGATCACTATGGCTGCACACGTCACTGTCAGTGCCTCATGGCACTGTGTCCATGTGCTGTGCCAGAACCTGCATGCGTCACTAGTAAAGGCACCGCCTACAGCCTAGTCGCTGCTGTGAGGTTCTCCCCATCAGCCCCGCCCCCGGCAGCGCGGAGAAAGGACGTCACATGTTGAGACAGTGGGGGGCAGAGGCAAAGCGCAGTAGCAAATTTCCGCAAAAGTTAAGCATTTGTGTCATAAGCACAAGGCGGCTATGCAGTGTGTGCAATGGACCTGGCCATTGTTACGATGGTGTGGGCAGACTCTGTTGACCGGGTCACAAGTGGTTAGCGTGAGCTCTCCCAGGGCATGGAGTCTAAGTGGCTACAGGTCTTCACCAGGGCCGCTATCCCTAGTGGGCAATGGACTCTTTGACGGACTGGTAGCCACCAGATCACGACCCCTGGGATCGCCCCACAGGAGACCAGAGCGAACAGGAGACGCTGCAATGAGGAATTGTTCAGGAGCAACAGAAACTATAATCGTAATCCAGGAACAGAGCCGAGGTCGGGGCAGGCAACTAATAGTGAAGTCGAGGTAACAAGCCAAGGATCAGGACGGGCAGCAAACAACAAGGTCAGAGTACGGAGCCAAAGGTCAGGACGGGCAGCAAACAGGATAGTTGGGATCACAAGCCAAGGTTAATACCAGAAACAATACAGGATAAACAGCAGGGGACTCGCCTCACTGGCTTAGCCCAAGCTGTCAGAACTAACAGCACAGCCAGTGGGGCGAGGAAGCCTTTCATAGCTCTGGCATTTGAATTTGGCGCCAGAATCCTGCTGCGCACGCATACATGTGTCTCCTGAAAACAGAGGACGCGTACAACATTTACGCATGCGTAAGCGTACTAATTTACGCGTCCGCGCTTGCAATGTGCAATCCTGCTAAGTCATCGCGATAAAACCGCAAGAGTTCTCACGCGTGCGTAGACAGATGCCGACGGGAACACGGAAGGTGAGTGTAACAGCCATTTACCGTGCATAAGACAGCATATTAACTTTGGCAGGCGAAGGGGCCATTGTTTCTTTCGCTACACAGGGCCACCGCAAGCCTAGAGCCACCCCTGCTTACTCACACATGCCCAGCCTGGATGCATTCCTTAAAGGCTGGTAGCACCAGAAGATGAAAAGGGACCCTGCGCTGTAACCAGGGGCATAGCTACAAATCTTAGGGCTCCATAGGAAAAGTTTTTGTTGGGGCCCTCCCACATAAATACCACGGGTCTCCATGAAGCGTGCCATGGACCCCTATTTCGACATGCACATCGGACCCCCAGTGGCCATGTCGCTATGGCTGCTATGGTGATCTTTATGCTGCTGGAACAGTGGGCTGTATGAGGATCTGGGAAGCCTCTGGACAATCCAGAACAATTCAGCTACTGAGGTAAATCTATAGCAACAGATTGCCCGGCCAGCGAGCTCATGGTGAAGCACAACTCCTAGGAGTGTGTAAGGGGGCTACAAAGGACCAAAAAGCCCCGTTACTAAAATCTTATGCAAAACAGAATTTTGCCTTCTGAAAAACAGAGTGTATTTGCAATTATTCAGGTTGGAGTGAGCGCTGAGGTGTTTCCCACAATGCATCAGTGCTGGATATGCAAATCATCTCTTTATTCAGCAGTGATGCATTGTGGGAGACCTCACCTCAAATGCTCACTCTAACCTCAATAATGGCAATTACCTTCTGTTTTAGTAGGCAAAATTCTGTTTGAGGTAAATATATAACTTTTTTTCTCACTTCACGTGTACGTTAAAGGATAAGCAAAGCAACAGAGCTGCATAAAATTTTTTACCCTATCTGCTGCATAAGGTATCTGGGATGCAGACTGCGTCCTACGTTTTCCCCGATTGCTTCCAACAGTCCAGACCGGCGGCCCCGACCCTCCCCTGGGTTGCTATCCTTGACCCAAAAGCATTACACGTTGCGCCTGCGCAGTTCGGCATGCTGCACGCATGCTCACATCCTAGAGACTGCCGGGAGCGCGGACGTGGCTTCCAAGGTATTTAAGTGCGCAGGTGCACGCAGCCTGATAGCGTGTAATGCACAGTACTGCTTCCAGGTCAAGGATAGCGACCCCCGGACTGTTGGGGGCAATCAGGGGAAACGAAGGACGCAGTCTGCATCCCAAATACCTTATGCAGCGGATAGGGTAAAAACTTTTATGCAGCTCTGTTTCCTTGCTTATCCTTTAAACGTAGAGATAACCCATTTACTTCAGGCAACTAAAAGTCTAGCCTTCTGACTCCCATTGTGCACCGGTTAGCTGTAATTCACTATTCCTAGTTATGTGTTTATTTTTAAATATTTCAGTTGGATATCTCTCTCTCAGCTCCTCGCTGTGCTGTAGGGGCTCGGAACCTGATTTGTTTACTAGAGGGATTGTCTCTTACCTGATTGGTTGCTAGGGTCTGTTGCTAGGAAGAATAAGTGCTTTCTGATTGGTTGGTGTCCTGCACAATGCGAGTTGAAAAGTTTGCAAGGTTTGATTTTTTTATTTATTTTTTTGCATTTTTTTTTTTAAAGGTAAACTGCCCAAATTCAAATCACATTTTTAATCAACAAATTCAGAGGCTGGGCAGTCGCATTGCTGATTTAGTTTATTGGCTTCATATATTGGCTTCATATAGCTTAATAAAAAGGTGAGTGTTTGTAACAAATTCTTTTAGGACATGAACTGTTCAGGATACAAAAATTTAAAATCCCTAAAGCAGGGGCGTTGTTAGCATCCTAAGAGATCCGGGGGACGTCTGGGCACTCCAGACAAAAATGGCTGTGGCCACGTACCAGATGTGGTCGTGGTTGGAGCCAGCTTTACATGAACTTAGCAGTGGTCTAAGTTATAGTGACCAGATATTTGTCGGTTCAACCTGGGGGGTGTTCGGGTGAAAAATGGGCGTGGTCATGACATTGTATGGGCGGAGCTAACATAATGATGTAACAGCGAGGCATAAGAAAGCAGTGTTTACGCCATGATGTGGTCAAACGAGGTTTCGCATCATGGGTGTGCAGAAACTGTGTGATACTATTTAATAGTATACTGTAACCCCAAAGCAGCAAACACAGCCAACTATGACCATTATAATAAATGCAGCAACAGTTACCCCAGACACCAGAATATAAACGCAATGTGGGCAACATTTCAGCACAAAATAAACGCAATGGGGGCAACATGTCAGCACAAAATAAACGCATTGTGGGCAACATTTCAGCACAAAAAAAACGCATTGCGGGCAACATGTCAGCACAAAATATACGCATTGTGGGCAACATTTCAGCACAAAATAAATGCATTGTGGACAACATTTAAGCACAAAATAAACGCATTGTGGGCAACATTTCGGCACAAAATAAATGCATTGCGGGCAACATTTAAGCACAATATAAACGCATTGCGGGCAACATGTCAGCACAAAATAAACGCATGGTGGGCAACATTTCAGCACAAAATAAACGCATTGCGAGCAACATATCAGCACAAAATAAACGTGTTGTGGGCAACATTTCAGCACAAAATAAACGCATTGCGAGCAACATGTCAGCACAAAATAAACGCATTGTGGGCAACATGTCAGCACAAAATAGACGCATTGCGGGCAACATGTCAGCACAAAATAAACGCATTGCGGGCAACATGTCAGCACAAAATAAACGCATTGCGGGCAACATGTCAGCACAAAATAAACGCATTGCGGGCAACACCTGGGGAAAAAAATAATTTACTCACCTGACAGAAGTCTCCTCTGGTGTGCAGCTCCCCGGACGATCCTCCTGCAGTCTCCCACGCTGACAGGCAGAGCAAGGCTACGGGAAGATGGCGCCCGAAGCCCTGTACTGGAGACACAAATAGTCTCCAGTACAGGGCTTCGGCAGCCATCTTCCCGTAGCCCTGCTCTGCTGGAAGAGGAAGACTAAGGAGGCTGGAACAGGGCTGCGGGCTATGAACTGGCTCAGCGTCTATTAGACGCTGCAGCCAGTTCATTCATTACGCTGGCCAGAGTCCCGAGGGATGTTTCCTGGGACAGTCTGGGACAGCGGACCCCAAAGACGGGACGCGTCACAGGTAAAGCGGGACATATGGTCAGCGTATCTAAGTAGGCCTGCCCAGCAAAATGTTTAATGAAGCTCCCTCTCAATTAATACAAAAAAAATGCAGCATATTACATAAATATAGGCAGTGTGACTTAAACATAACTGGGCAGTGTTACCTGGCTTCTGTGCTGGCTGGTCTGGCTTTCTAATGGGTGGGCTGGCCTGCTGATAGGTTGTCTGGATGTCCCCCATAGAATTCCTTGACCTTCTAGTGGACACCCTCCCCCCCCCCCCCCCTCCATGCTCCCACACGCCTCCGATGGAGGCACCACAACTCCCAGCATGCCCCCATAGAAGAACAGTTTTCTGCATGCCCCCATAAAGGCACCACAGCACCCAGCATGGCACCACAGCACTCAGTATGTCTACATAGAGGCACCACAGCACACAGCATACCCTAGATTGATGCACCACAGCTCCCAGAATGCCAGCCATTGAGCCACCACAGCTGACTCTGCCTGGGGGGGAAGCAGGAAATTTGGGCGCATGAGGCAGGTGGACAAAAAGGGCGCCGCCATTTACTCCCATAATAAATATCGTTTAATCGGCGCCCAACAGGAAAAAAGGGCGCCGGAGAAAAATAACGTTTTAAAAGCGGCGCCCGGAGACTTTTAATGTTTTATAACTGTTTCTCATGATTACCCATTATTTAATGATTTATAATTTTTAAAACATTATTTTTAAACGAAAAACAGTACAATATTTTTTAAAACATTACTTTTAAACGAAAAACCGTACAATTTTTTTTTATTTATTTTTTTTACATTTTTAAACGAAAAACCGCACCATATTTTTTTAAAACGTTATTAATGCTTATCACAGGGGGGTCTTAGGTTTAGGCACCACCAGGGGGGTCTTAGGTTTAGGCACCAACAGGGGGGTCTTAGGTTTAGGCACCAACAGGGGGGTCTTAGGTTTAGGCACCAACAGGGAGGTCTTAGGTTTAGGCACCAACAGGGGGGTTTTAGGTTTAGGCACCAACAGGGGGGGTCTTAGGTTTAGGCACCAACAGGGGGGTCTTAGGGTTAGGCACCACCAGGGGGGTCTTAGGTTTAGGCACCAACAGGGGGGTCTTAGGTTTAGGCACCACCAGGGGGGTCTTAGGGTTAGGCACCAACAGGGGGGTCTAGGGGTTAGGGATAGGTAGGGAGGGTTCTGTGTGAGAGTAGGGTTAGGTATAGCTTTAGTAAAATTCTTATTAATGTTTTATAAAACGTTATTATAAATTTCAATTTTTAAACAGGGAAGATTAACGTTTTTAAAATTGCAGATTTTATACACATTATTTAATGATTTATAACTTTATAAAACATTATTTTAAACGAAATATAACACAATTTTTTTTTAAACGTTATTCATGATTATCTTTTAAAACCCTGCGCCCTTTTTTCCCGGCGCCCTTTTTTAACGTACGCGCCTGGGGGACATCCTGGACACCCCAGAATAGATCTGGGGCACGTGCCACTGATCTATGGGGCTAGCGACGCCCCTGCCCTAAAGTGAGAAAAAAAAAAGTAAACTAAGCCCATGGCAGGCTAGATTACGTATATATCCTGCTGATATTCTGTGTTTGCTTAAAGGGGAACTGAAGTGAGAAGAATATGGAGGCCTCCATATTTATTTCCTTTTAAACAATACACATTGCCTGGCAACCCTGCCGATCTTTTTGGCTGCAGTAGTGTCTGAATAACACCAGAAACAAGCATGCAGCTAATCTTATCAGATCTGACAATAATGTCAGAAACACTTGATCTGCTGCATGCTTGTTCAGGGGCTATGGCTAAAAGTATTAGAGGCAGAGGATCAGCGAGACAGCCAGGCAATGTGTATTGTTAAAAAGGAAATAAATATGTCAGCCTCCATATCCCTCTTGCTTCAGTTGCCCTTTAATCAGATCAGCAACTGTGAATAAACTGCAGGAGACCCCTGCTGAGGCAGCTCTCCATATAATAAACACTGAGGCTTAACCCTTTCAGTGCCTTCTGCAAGTGTGAAGACAATAAAACTTCAGTTTTGTTTTTTTTGTTTTTTGTTTTTTAGGATTTCCATAAATTGTAATGAAGAATGTATTTTCCCATAAAGGTTACCATGCTGTGACTAATATTTAAGAGCAAACAGGAAGTTCCAAGTTCAGCTCCAGTTTAATATCTTGTCCTTTTGTTTGTTTTTCCAATGAAACCCTGCGCACCCAAATGACACCGCTCAGTGCTGATATTTCTATTGGTGCCTATAGTGGTGACCGGTAACTTACGGTTTGTTTGTTTTTTTCCTTGCAGTGGGGTTGGCTGGGGGGGTCTGGTAACAGCTACTTGCCAGACAGGTAGTTTGTGCGGGGGAGGGGGGGAGGCGTCAGGCAGGTAGTTTGTGCGGGGGAGGGGGGTAGGCGTCAGGCAGGTAGTTTGTGCGGGGGAGGGGGGAGGCGTCAGGCAGGTAGTGTGTGCAGGGGAGGTGGGGTATTTGGGTTAGGCTTCAAGAGGGTTGTTTGTGCAGGGGGAGGGGGGGGGGTTATGGTTAGGTGTCAGGCAGGTAGTTTGTGCAGGGGAGGGGGTTAGGGTTAGGCGTCAGGCAGGTATTTTGTGCGGGGGGGGGTTATGGTTAGGTGTCAGGCAGGTAGTTTGTGCAGTGGGAGGGGGTTAGGATTAGGTGTCAGGCAGGTATTTTGTGTGGGGGGGGTTATGGTTAGGTGTCAGGCAGGTAGTTTGTGCGGGGGGGGGGGGGTTAGGCGTCAGGCAGGCATTTTGTGCGGGGGGGGGGGGGTTATGGTTAGGTGTCAGGCAGGTAGTTTGTGCAGGGGAGGGGGTTAGGCGTCAGGCAGGTATTTTGTGCGGGGGGGGGGGGTTATGGTTAGGTGTCAGGCAGGTAGTTTGTGCAGTGGGAGGGGGTTAGGATTAGGTGTCAGGCAGGTATTTTGTGCGGGGGGGGGGGTTATGGTTAGGTGTCAGGCAGGTAGTTTGTGCAGGGGAGGGGGTTAGGATTAGGTGTCAAGCAGGTAGTTTTAGGGTTAGGCATCCGGCAGGTATTTTGTGTGCAGGGAGGTTAGGCGTCAGGCAGGTATTTTGTGCGGGGGGGGGGGGGGGGCGTTATGGTTAGGTGTCAGGCAGGTAGCGAGTGCTGGTGTAGGGGGTTCAGGGTTAGGCGTCCGGCAGGTAGTTTGTGTGTGTGTGTGTGTGTAGGGGGGGAGGGGTTGGGGTTGGGGTTAGGCGTCAGGCAGTTATTTTGTGCGGGGGGGAAGGGTTATGGTTAGGTGTCAGGCAGGTAGCGAGTGCTGGTGTAGGGGGTTTAGGGTTAGGCGTCTGGCAGGTAGTATGTACCGGGAGGAGGTTAGGGTTAGGCGTCAGGGGGAGGGTTCTGTGTAACAGTAGTCTTAGATTTAGCCATAGTGAAATATCAGTTTTTAATACCGATACTTTAATAGTAAAATATTGGTATTAAATACCGATACGATTTTACTATCGGCATTACTAGGCATCCAAATTTCCGTGCGCCTTTTTTGTGTTCGCAAACAAGTTGGATGTGGGCAAGCCGTCACTTTTCCTCTACCCAGCAAGAGGACCTGTCTGTGATTGTCACTAAACAAAGGAATGCTAGTCTATAAGATCCATTTTTTCATTTTTATCTCTGTTTATTCTCACGCCGTCAGTGCGCGATCTCCCACGTCTCAGGACGGCATTTTCCTGTAATGTGTTGGGTTTTTATGTCACAATGACATTACTGTTTCGGGTCGTGTGACTTCGCTTTGTGCACTGCGGTGCGTTCTGGAGTGACTCATTCTCCGCTTTATGAGGGGTCGCTGAGGCCAATAACTGACTTATAGATAGATTTCTCCTCCTGGTAATGCTGATGAGTCATCCCATAGAATTGCTGATTTCATACCGCATATACGATCAGTTTACAGACTCATGGATGGATGACATCGTTTGTGGCGGGGAAACGTTATGCGTCACACAGATTCCCGTCATTTCGCTAAGATGTCACTGCCTGAGTGATTACCGTGGCTGCAAAACGCCGGTATGGTGTGCAAATGCGGCTCAGAGTCTGTAGACTGCGACGTTCAGAACTATTATTATTGATTTATAATATATTTCGTGGCGCTGTACAGAGTGAGAAACAAACATGGGTTGCATAATAATAGACACAATGGTATGCGCAAAATATAGATAGTACATAGTGTGGAATTGGTAGACATACTGTAGTAACTACAGAAACAAATGTAAAAGGACAAACAAAATGTTTAGCGAATTCCAAGACACAAATGGGTGAGAGGGCCCTGCCCTTGTAAGCTTACAATCTGAAAGGAATCGTCAGGCAAAAAAAAAAAATTTGTTTCACTTACCCGGGGCTTCTACCAGCCCCATGCAGCCATCCTGGGCCCTCGTAGTCACTCACTGCTGCTCCAGTCCCCCATCGCCAGCTAGTTTCATTTTTGCCGACCGGCAAGGCGCATTGCGTACATTTGTACGTATTCCCGCTGGTGCAGGAACATTAACACATACATTTTTAGGCGTTAGCGGTGCACAGAGGGCACAGGATGGCTGCATGGGGCTGGTAGAAGCCCCAGGTAAGTGAAACTCATTTTTTTTTTGCTTGACGAATAGAGAGGAAACAAGTGTTGGGGTAGTATACAGTGTGTTTTTAGATTATATCTAGTAAGAAGTGCAACTTGGCCAGAGGTTGACCGGGGAATGGCCTAAGTTAGAGCGGACGCTTGTTAGAAAAAGTGAGTTTTGAGAGATGCACTTAAAGAGACTCTGAGGTCTCCAAAAAATCAGGTTTTTACTTTAAAAATTTCTTTAACATAATTGCCCCTCCCAGGGCCGGATTTAGGCCAAGGCCACCTAGGCCATGGCCTAGGGCACCACATGAGCAGGGGCACCAAAGCAGCAGGCTAAACTGATACAACATTTGCAAGCTTGCAAATGCTGCAATGCAAGGAGATTAGGCGAGTGCCTGACTGCGGTGCTCTCCTGCCAGCGGCCTGTGCAGCAGCCACTTTGCTCTCTGTGCACGTTTGCATTGTCATCAACAGGAGAGAGTACAAAGAATCCGGGCACCATCAAATGCAAACACCACGCTTTATTTCATCCCCAACACAGACAGGATACAAGTGTAGAGGGCTGATCTAACAGCCGTTTCGCAAGCAAACACGCTTGCTTCCTCAGAGATAACAACCCCTCGTGAAATGACACAATATATACATACAACTACCAAACATAATTGCATAGATTGGGGGCGGCGCCCCAACGGTGGAGGGCTGGGTTACTCACCGTGCCGTCTTGTCAGCTGGTTACCGGGCATGTATCCAACAGATAGATTGCCCCGAGCCTCCGGCGCGCACTGCATGGTGGCTCCGCCCCTTTCGGGGCAGGTACATCCGGGAGTTTCCTCCAATCCTCGTCACTCGCGTCATTCGCGTAGTGACTTGACTCTGCGTGCCACCACCGGGGGTATCAACCAGCTGACTTCCGCGTTCCACCCAGCAAGTCGCCTGGGGGACGCGTACGTGACGTCGGCGGTCCCCGCCTCCTCCTGCAAAACAGTAAACACCATCAAAGATGAATACAATTTAGAATCCTACGACAACATTATAAAAAATATATATATATATACATATACATGGCAGATCTAGTATACACATATCTGGGTGGACCTGCAAGATAAAAGTTAAAAACGTATATATATCTGTATTCTCAACAGCACCTAATACAATTTAGTTCATAGCAAAAGCAATGGAAAAAACGGACCAACCTCCAGCAAGGGCACCACAGACCCACAGATCCCCAAACGAATCGCTACCCAATATTTTCAATAATTAAAAATATATATACAATACATATGCACATCAAGGTTAGAAACCGCATGTACCATCATGCCATAGGAAAAATACATAGTCCGAGTCCATACCTAGAATCAAGGTTGGTGTTATTAATGCTATGGACACCCCCATGGGGCTGCTGGAGGAGGAGAAACCCCAATTTATCCCCTGTAAATCTACTAAGGCCTTTCCATCCATCCCGGGGTCCAAAATTGACCACTTTGACATCAGGGTCAGAAATGACCTTAAATCCCTGATTTATCCACAGGCTAACAGTAACCTCACACCAGTTGAGTTAGGTGCCCTGAATTGGCTTAAGAAGCACCCCCAATTGATTTTAACCACTTAAGGACTGCAGTCATAAAACCCCTTAAGGACCAGAGCCTTTTTTTCCATTCGGACCACTGCAGCTTTCACGGTTTATTGCTCAGTCATACAACCTACCACCTAAATGAATTCTACCTCCTTTTCTTGTCACTAATACAGCTTTCTTTCGGTGCTATTTGATTGCTGCTGCGAGTTTTAGTTTTTATTATATTCATCAAAAAAGACATGAATTTTGTCAAAAAAATGACTTTTTTAACTTTCTGTGCTGACATTTTTCAAATAAAGTAAAATTTCCTATACATTTGAGCGCGAAAGTTATTCTGCTACATGTCTTTGATAAAAAAAAACCCCATTCAGTGTATATTTATTGGATTGGGTAAAAGTTATAGCGTTTACAAACTATGGTGCCAAAAGTGAATTTTCCCATTTTCAAGCATCTCTGACTTTTCTGCGCACCTGTCAGGTTTCATGAGGGGCTAAAATTCCAGGATAGTACAAATCCCCCCCAAATGACCCCATTTTGGAAAGAAGACATCCCAAAGTATTCAGTGAGAGGCATGGTGAGTTCATAGAAGATTTTATTTTTTGTCACAAGTTAGCGGAAAATGACACTTTGTAACAAAAAAAAAAAAAAAAAAAAGTTTCCATTTCTTCTAACTTGCGTCAAAAAAAAATGAAATCTGCCACGGACTCACTATGCTACTCTCTGAATACCTTGAAGTGTCTACTTTCCAAAATGGGGTCATTTGTGGGGTGTGTTCACTGTCCTGGCATTTTGGGGGGTGCCTAATTGTAAGCACCCCTGTAAAGCCTAAAGATGCTCATTGGACTTTGGGCCCCTTAGCGCAGTTAGGCTGCAAAAAAGTGCCACACATGTGGTATTGCCGTACTCAGGAGAAGTAGTATAATGTGTTTTGGGGTGTATTTTTACACATACCCATGCTGGGTGGGAGAAATATCTCCGTAAATGACAATTGTTTTCTTTTTTTAACACACAATTGTCAATTTATAGAGATATTTCTCCCACTCAGCATGGGTATGTGGAAAAATACACCCCAAAACACATTATACTACTTCTCCTGAGTACGGCGATACCACATGTGTGGCACTTTTTTGCACCCTAACTGCGCTAAGGGGCCCAAAGTCCAATGAGTACCTTTAGGATTTCACAGGTCATTTTGAGAAATTTCGTTTCAAGACTGCTCCTCACGGTTTAGGGCCCCTAAAATGCCAGGACAGTATAGGAATCCCACAAATTACCCCATTTTAGAAAGAAGACACCCCAAGGTATTCCATTAGGAGGATGGTGAGTTCATAGAAGATTTTTTTTTTTTTTGTCACAAGTTAGCGGAAATTGATTTTAATTGTTTTTTTTCACAAAGTGTCATTTCCTGCTAACTTGTGACAAAAATAAAATCTTCTATGAACTCACCATACTCCTAACGGAATACCTTGGGGTGTCTTCTTTCTAAAATGGGGTCATTTGTGGGGTTCCTATACTGCCCTGGCATTTTAGGGGCCCTAAACCGTGAGGAGTAGTCTTGAAACCAAATGTCGCAAAATGACCTGTGAAATCCTAAAGGTACTCATTGGACTTTGGGCCCCTTAGCGCACTTAGGGTGCAAGAAAGTGCCACACATGTGGTACCGCCGTACTCAGGAGAAGTAGTATAATGTGTTTTGGGGTGTATTTTTACACATACAGATGCTAGGTGGGAGAAATATCTCTGTAAATGACAATTATTTGATTTTTTTTACACACAATTGTCCATTTACAGAGAGATTTCTCCCACCCAGCATGGGTATGTATAAAAATACACCTCAAAACACATTATACTACTTCTTCTGAGTACGGCGATACCACATGTGTGACACTTTTTTGCAACCTAGGTGCGCTAAGGGGCCTAACGTCCTATTCACAGGTCATTTTGAGGCATTTGGATTCTAGACTACTCCTCACGGTTTAGGGCCCCTAAAATGCCAGGGCAGTATAGGAACCCCACAAGTGACCCCATTTTAGAATGAAGACACCCCAAGGTATTCCGTTAGGGGTATGGTGAGTTCATAGAAGATTTTTTTTTTGTCACAAGTTAGCGGAAAATGACACTTTGTGAAAAAAAAAAAACAATACATATCAATTTCCGCTAACTTGTGACAAAAAATAAAATCTTCTATGAACTCACCATACTCCTAACGGAATACCTTGGGGTGTCTTCTTTCTAGAATGGGGTCATTTGTGGGGTTCCAATACTGCCCTGGCATTTTAGGGGCCCTAAATCGTGAGTAGTCGTCTTGAACCCAAATGTCTCAAAATGACCTGTGAAATCCTAAAGGTACTCATTGGACTTTGGGCCCCTTAGCACAGTTAGGCTGCAAAAAAGTGTCACACATGTGGTATCGCCGTACTCAGAAGAAGTAGTATAATGTGTTTTGTGGTGTATTTTTACATATAACCATGCTGGGTGGGAGAAATATCTCTGTAAATGACACATTTTTGATTTTTTTTACACACAATTGTCCATTTACAGAGAGATTTCTCCCACCCAGCATGGGTATGTGTAAAAATACCCTACAAAACACATTATACTACTTCTCCTGAGTATGGCGATACTACATGTGTGACACTTTTTTGCAGCCTAGGTGCGCTAAGGGGCCTAACGTCCTATTCACAGGTCATTTTGAGGCATTTGTTTTCTAGACTACTCCCCACGGTTTAGGGCCCCTAAAATGCCAGGGCAGTATAGGAACCCCACAAGTGACCCCATTTTAGAAAGACGACACCCCAAGGTATTCCGTTAGGGGTATGGTGAGTTCATAGAAGATTTTATTTTTTGTCACAAGTTAGTGAAAAATGACACTTTGTGAAAAAAACAATAAAAATCCAATTTCCGCTAACTTTTGACAAAAAATAAAATCTTCTATGAACTCATCATACACCTAACAGAATACCTTGGGGTGTCTTCTTTCTAAAATGGGGTCACTTGTGGGGTTCCTATACTGCCCTGGCATTTTACGGGCCCAAAACTGTGAGTAGTCTGGAAACCAAATTTCTCAAAATGACTGTTCAGGGGTATAAGCATCTGCAAATTTTGATGACAGGTGGTCTATGAGAGGGCAAATTTTGTGGAAACGGTCATAAGCAGGGTGGCCTCTTAGATGACAGGATGTATTGGGCCTGATCTGATGGATAGGAGTGCTAGGGGGGTGACAGGAGGTGATTGATGGGTGTCTCAGGGGGCGGTTAGAGGGAAAAATAGATGCAATCAATGCACTGGGGAGGTGATCGGAAGGGGGTCTGAGGGGGATCTGAGGGTTTGGCCGAGTGATCAGGAGCCCACACGGGGCAAATTAGGGCCTGATCTGATGGGTAGGTGTGCTAGGGGGTGACAGGAGGTGATTTATGGGTGTCTCAAGGTGTGATTAGAGGGGGGAAATAGATGCAAGCAATGCACTAGCGAGGTGATCAGGGCTGGGGTCTGAGGGCGTTCTGAGGTGTGGGCGGGTGATTGGGTGCCCGCAAGGGGCAGATTAGGGTCTAATCTGATGGGTAACAGTGACAGGTGGTGATAGGGGGTGATTGATGGGTAATTAGTGGGTGTTTAGAGGAGAGAATAGATGTAAACGATGGATTTGGGAGGTGATCTGATGTCGGATCTGCGGGCGATCTATTGGTGTGGGTGGGTGATCAGATTGCCCGCAAGGGGCAGGTTAGGGGCTGATTGATGGGTGGCAGTGACAGGGGGTGATTGATGGGTGGCAGTGACAGGGGGTGATTGACAGGTGATCAGTGGGTTATTACAGGGAAGAACGGATGTAAATAATGCACTGGCGAATCGATAAGGGGGGGGGGGGGTTTGAGGGCAATCTGAGTGTGTGGGCGGGCGATTGGGTGCCCGCAAGGGTCTAATCTGATGGGTAACAGTGACAGGTGGTGATAGGGGGTGATTGATGGGTGATTGATGGGTAATTAGTGGGTGTTTAGAGGAGAGAATAGATGTAAACGATGGATTTGGGAGGTGATCTGATGTCGGATCTGCGGGCGATCTATTGGTGTGGGTGGGTGATCAGATTGCCCGCAAGGGGCAGGTTAGGGGCTGATTGATGGGTGGCAGTGACAGGGGGTGATTGATGGGTGGCAGTGACAGGGGGTGATTGACAGGTGATCAGTGGGTTATTACAGGGAAGAACGGATGTAAATAATGCACTGGCGAATCGATAAGGGGGGGGGTTGAGGGCAATCTGAGTGTGTGGGCGGGCGATTGGGTGCCCGCAAGGGTCTAATCTGATGGGTAACAGTGACAGGTGGTGATAGGGGGTGATTGATGGGTGATTGATGGGTAATTAGTGGGTGTTTAGAGGAGAGAATAGATGTAAACGATGGATTTGGGAGGTGATCTGATGTCGGATCTGCGGGCGATCTATTGGTGTGGGTGGGTGATCAGATTGCCCGCAAGGGGCAGGTTAGGGGCTGATTGATGGGTGGCAGTGACAGGGGGTGATTGATGGGTGGCAGTGACAGGGGGTGATTGACAGGTGATCAGTGGGTTATTACAGGGAAGAACGGATGTAAATAATGCACTGGCGAATCGATAAGGGGGGGGGGGGGGTTGAGGGCAATCTGAGTGTGTGGGCGGGCGATTGGGTGCCCGCAAGGGTCTAATCTGATGGGTAACAGTGACAGGTGGTGATAGGGGGTGATTGATGGGTAATTAGTGGGTGTTTAGAGGAGAGAATAGATGTAAACGATGGATTTGGGAGGTGATCTGATGTCGGATCTGCGGGCGATCTATTGGTGTGGGTGGGTGATCAGATTGCCCGCAAGGGGCAGGTTAGGGGCTGATTGATGGGTGGCAGTGACAGGGGGTGATTGACGGGTGATTGACAGGTGATTGACAGGTGATTGACAGTTGATCAGGGGGGATAGATGCATACAGTACGCAGGGGGGGGAGGGTCTGGGGGGGTCTGGGGAGAATCTGAGGGGTGGGGGGGTGATCAGGAGGGAGCAGGGGGCAGTTTAGGGACTAAAAAAAAAAATAGCGTTGACAGATAGTGACAGGGAGTGATTGATGGGTGATTAGGGGGGTGATTGTGTGCAAATGGTGGTCTGGGGGGTGGGCAGGGGGGGGTCTGAGGGGTACTGTGGGCGATCAGGGGGCAGGGGGGGGGCAGATCAGTGTGTTTGGGTGCAGACTAGGGTGGCTGCAGCCTGCCCTGGTGGTCCCTCGGACACTGGGACCACCAGGGCAGGAGGCAGCCTGTATAATACACTTTGTATACATTACAAAGTGTATTATACACTTTGTAGCGGCGATCGCGGGGTTAACAACCCGCCGGCGCTTCCGATTGGCCGGCGGGTTGACGTCGCGGGTGGGCGGAGCCTATTGCCGGTGGATGCGCGCGCATCCCAGCGCGCGATCCCCGGCCAGAGAGTGCCCCAGGACCTGACGCCAATCTGCGTTACGTGGTCCTGGGGCTGCCACTTTGCCGCCGCCAATATGAAGTAGGCGGTCGGCAAGTGGTTAAAGAAAGCGGACAAGGGGGGCAACCTGGTGGTTATGTCCAAAGAAGGCTATCTGAGGGAGGCGCTGAGGCAGTTGGAGGGTCCGGATGGGTTCTATGTTAAACTAAATGGGGATCCCACCTACCAGTATAAGAGAAATCTACAAAATCTGTTGCGTAGGGGAGTGGAACAGGGATGGCTCTCCAGTAAACTGGGAAAAGGGCTTCTACCTGATTACCCTAAGAAACCGGTCTGGTATTTTCTCCCTAAGGTGCATAAAAATCTTGAGAACCCACCCGTATGCTTTTGCTATGAACTAAATTGTATTAGGTGCTGTTGAGAATACAGATATATATACGTTTTTAACTTTTATCTTGCAGGTCCACCCAGATATGTGTATACTAGATCTGCCATGTATATGTATATATATATATTTTTTATAATGTTGTCGTAGGATTCTAAATTGTATTCATCTTTGATGGTGTTTACTGTTTTGCAGGAGGAGGCGGGGACCGCCGACGTCACGTACGCGTCCCCCAGGCGACTTGCTGGGTGGAACGCGGAAGTCAGCTGGTTGATACCCCCGGTGGTGGCACGCAGAGTCAAGTCACTACGCGAATGACGCGAGTGACGAGGATTGGAGGAAACTCCCGGATGTACCTGCCCCGAAAGGGGCGGAGCCACCATGCAGTGCGCGCCGGAGGCTCGGGGCAATCTATCTGTTGGATACATGCCCGGTAACCAGCTGACAAGACGGCACGGTGAGTAACCCAGCCCTCCACCGTTGGGGCGCCGCCCCCAATCTATGCAATTATGTTTGGTAGTTGTATGTATATATTGTGTCATTTCACGAGGGGTTGTTATCTCTGAGGAAGCAAGCGTGTTTGCTTGCGAAACGGCTGTTAGATCAGCCCTCTACACTTGTATCCTGTCTGTGTTGGGGATGAAATAAAGCGTGGTGTTTGCATTTGATGGTGCCCAGATTCTTTGTACTCTCTCCTGTTGATGTGATGAATCTACCGTCTGGAGGCACGTCATCTTAACCACCTACCCCCATCTGTTTGCCAGCAGCAACTAGTGCCGATTCTATCCACCTTCTTTACATTGTCGACGCACGTTTGCATTGTGCCGGCAGCTATGGACTTGAACGGGGAAGAGGAAGCTTCTGCACTGGAGACGAGCAGAGAAATGAGTGACAGTGATGGCTGCTGCGGTGTGAAGGTGAGCTGGCTACCTATACTGAAAGGGGTGTGGGAAAAAGAAGGATCTGGCTACCTATACTGGAGGGAAAGGGGGGAGGGGTCATCTGGCTACCTTTACTGGGGGGAGAGGGTCATCTGGCTACCTATACTGGAGGGAAGGGGGGAGGGGTCATCTTGCTACCTATGCTGAAAGGGGCAGCTGGTGACAGTGGCCTTGGGCGGTAAAGACTACAAATCCGGTCCTGGCCCCTCCTAAAACGCTGCATCCCAGCGGCTGAAAACTCGAATAATCACCCCAAACTCCCTGGGGCACATCTATCCATATAGAGGCAGAGCTTTTGGCTGCAGCTCTGCCTCTACACGCGTCCATCAGCGCGGATCGCCGCCTCTACCCGCCCCTCTCAGTCCTCTTTCACTGAGAGGGGCGGGGGAGAGGCGGCTATCAGCGGTGATTGAAGCGCATGGAGGCAGAGCTGCAGCCCAAAGCTCTGCAGCCTTAGGGCAGCAAAATCCATGACCAGGAAAGTCATGGATATTTGCCGAGGGAGTTTGAGGTGATTAATTGAGTTTTCAGCCGCTGGGATGCAGTGTTTTAGGAGGGGCAATTATGTTAAAGAGGTTTTTAAAGTAAAAAAAATGATTTTTTTTGTAGGCTTCAGGGTCTCTTTAAAGATTTCAAAGGCTGCAGAGGTGGATGTGTTTTGGAAGGGGATTCCAGAGAGGGGGTGAGGCTCATGAGAAAACTTGTATATGTGAATGCGAGGAGGTGATTCTAGCTACTTTTTGTAGGGACAGTGATCAAATCTGCTGTATATCAGTGGGAAAATCGTTAGGTGTATGGGCCCCTTTATTGTGCTGTCATCCCTGTTATCATTGTCTGTAATCCTATTTATTGTACAGCGCTGCGTAATATGTTGGCGCTATTTAAAGCCAATAAATAATAATGATCCAGTAGTGCTTGGTGAATAAATTTGAATCTGATGTCAAGCAATTGGCTGTGATTAAATTCATTTCCCGTGAGCACCAACACTGAGCTCCCCTCCCCCTCTCCATAGGACAGTACACACAATTTGGCTAAACCCAGCATGCATGACTGTCACAGGCTGAATGTCACCTGAAATGATCACAAGATTATTGTCTCATCTCGTAAAACATTCCCCATCCATGCAGGGCTTTATTCTATCAGGCCCGGTGCTTTCCGGAGAGCATTAGCAGCTTACTGATTGATTTTATGTGTTGCCTGGAACTGGTCTGCAGGGTCTCCTGTGATTATCCGGGGAACGGTAACACGACAAAGACGTATTTCACCTTTTCAGTCGTGTTTCTTGCCTCAAGTGACTCACCAGAGGGCAAAGTCAGTCCGTCCTGCAATTAATCCCTGTTCCCTCTGCGCTCGCTTCGTCGTTATTCCCACTCAGCACATTCGTCTCCGGCTCGCCTGTCGCCAACGCTGCTGCAGGATGCAGGGATCAGTAAACATAGGTGCTGGGGGGAGCAGAAAAGGGTGGGAAAGGGATGAAGAAGGTTGGAGAGGTCTGAAGTGGGCCATGAAGGGCAGAAGAAGGTCGAGGAGGATGGAAGAGCCTGGGCGGTTGGACAAGGGTTTGGGACTCAACCCCTGGGGTTGCTCAAATCCGGATCCGGGATATACCCGGATAGTTGCTATCTGAATATCTCCCAGTAAACCTGTGCGGGGTGGGGTCAATTTTACCTGTCTGACGTCTTCTTCGTCCATCCCTCGGCGCCTCCCACGATGCGCTTCACGCGTGTCACGTGATTACAAACACTTCCTCCTTCAACCTGGAAGGAGGAAGTGTTTGTAATCAGGTGACCGCTGATTGGACCGCATCGTGGGAGGCGCCGAGGGACGGACCGAAGAAGACGTCAGACAAGTAAGATTGCACCGCCCCCCCCCCCCCCTGCATAGTGATGCTCAAATACCCCTTTTCAAAATTCGAGTTAGGTCGAATTCGAATAGTAAATTATTCGAGGTCAGTCGAATATTCGAGTCGAATAATTTTTACTATTCGATTCGACCTCGGACTTCGAGCTCACTATTCGAGTCGGTATTCGAGCTCACTATTCGAGCTGACTATTCAAATTGGCCTTAAATAGCTTCCAACACTTGTTTTGAGGGTGAATGATGCAAGAAACATCTTTTTTTCCAAGTAACAACAGCAAGTGATTATGTGGGGATGTTCCTTTAAAAAAAAATGTGGAAAGAGAAGTTGTGTCCTTAATTTTGTTCAGTAGTGTTACTGTATATACTTGTTCTTCTTCTTCTTTATCTTTCTTCTTCTTCTTCTAGATCTTCTTCTTCTATATCTTCTTCTTCTATATTGTCTTCTTCTTCTTCTTCTTCTTCTTCTTCATCATCTTCTTCTTCTTCTTCATCATCTTCTTCTTCTTCTTCTTCATCATCTTCTTCTTCTTCTTCATCATCTTCTTCTTCTTCATCTTCATCTTCTTCATCATCTTCTTCTTCATCTTCATCTTCTTCATCTTCTTCTTCTTCTTCATCTTCATCTTCTTCATCTTCTTCTTCTTCATCTTCTTCTTCTTCTTCATCTTCTTCTTCTTCTTCTTCATCTTCATCTTCTTCATCTTCTTCTTCTTCTTCTTCTTCTTCATCTTCTTCATCTTCTTCTTCTTCTTCTTCTTCATCTTCTTCTTCTTCATCTTCTTCTTCTTCATCTTCTTCATCTTCTTCATCTTCTTCTTCTTTTTCATCTTCTTCTTCATCTTCTTCTTCATCTTCTTCTTCATCTTCATCTTCATCTTCTTCTTCATCTTCATCTTCTTCTTCATCTTCATCTTCTCCTTCTTTTTCAATATCGTCTTCTTCTTCTTCACGTATTTCTCTTTTCAATTTTTTTTTTAAAGAAATGCAGCTATTTTTGAGCGTAACAAATAGCTGGTGGGCGCACGCATGTTGGAAGCGCCATTGTATGTGCTCCCTGGCAGTGGAAACACAAAGACAGCAGGAGGTAAATTCAGCAGCAGGAGGAGGAGGATGAGTGTGTGGCAGCAGGCAGTCAATGAGGCAGGCAGCTCGCCGTGACATAATAGCCCTGGTACCTAGCGGTGATACCAGGGCTGTAAATAAACACAACAGGAGGTCCCAGACAGCGGTCGTGCAGCCCACATTGTGTCCAATACACAACTGGGACAACACAGTTTTCAACCCGGGCACCTCAGAAAAATTAAACCTTTTTTTTTTTTTAATGGTTTGTTTGGTTTTGGTTTTGCAACCAATATAGCTATTGTTTGACGTAATAGCTGGTGGCAGAGTGGCAGCAGAAGGTAATTCTGTGTACCCGGTCCCTGGCAGTGGGAAACACAGACAGACAGCAACAGCAGCAGGAGGAATGGAGGAGTAATGTGAGCAGCTATTGTTTGACGTAATAGCTGGTGGCAGAGTGGCAGCAGAAGGTAAATCATCTGTGTAGTGTACCCTGGCAGTGGGAAACACAGACAGACAGCAGCAGCAGCAGCAGGAGGAGGTATGGAGGAGTAGTGTGAGTGTGGCAGCAGGTAGGCAGCGTGACATAATAGCCCTGGTACCTAGCGGTGATACCAGGGCTGTAAATAAACACAACAGGAGGTCCCAGACAGCGGTCGTGCAGCCCACATTGTGTCCAATACACAACTGGGACAACACAGTTTTCAACCCGGGCACCTCAGAAAAATTAAACCTTTTTTTTTTTTTAATGGTTTGTTTGGTTTTGGTTTTGCAACCAATATAGCTATTGTTTGACGTAATAGCTGGTGGCAGAGTGGCAGCAGAAGAAGGTAATTCTGTGTACCCTGGCAGTGGGAAACACAGACAGACAGCAGCAGCAGGAGGAGGAATGGAGGAGTAGGCGAGCAGCTATTGTTTGACGTAATAGCTGGTGGCAGAGTGGCAGCAGAAGGTAAATCATCTGTGTACCCTGGCAGTGGGAAACACAGACAGACAGCAGCAGCAGCAGCAGCAGGAGGAGGTATGGAGGAGCAGTGTGAGTGTGGCAGCAGGTAGGCAGCGTGACATAATAGCCCTGGTACCTAGCGGTGATACCAGGGCTGTAAATAAACACAACAGGAGGTCCCAGACAGCGGTCGTGCAGCCCACATTGTGTCCAATACACAACTGGGACAACACAGTTTTCAACCCGGGCACCTCAGAAAAATTAAACCTTTTTTTTTTTTTTAATGGTTTGTTTGGTTTTGGTTTTGCAACCAATATAGCTATTGTTTGACGTAATAGCTGGTGGCAGAGTGGCAGCAGAAGAAGGTAATTCTGTGTACCCTGGCAGTGGGAAACACAGACAGACAGCAGCAGCAGCAGCAGGAGGAGGTATGGAGGAGCAGTGTGAGTGTGGCAGCAGGTAGGCAGCGTGACATAATAGCCCTGGTACCTAGCGGTGATACCAGGGCTGTAAATAAACACAACAGGAGGTCCCAGACAGCGGTCGTGCAGCCCACATTGTGTCCAATACACAACTGGGACAACACAGTTTTCAACCCGGGCACCTCAGAAAAATTAAACCTTTTTTTTTTTTTATGGTTTTTTGGTTTTTGGTTTTACAACCAATATAGCTATTGTTTGACGTAATAGCTGGTGGCAGAGTGGCAGCAGAAGAAGGTAATTCTGTGTACCCTGGCAGTGGGAAACACAGACAGACAGCAGAAGGGCAGTACACAGCAGCCCACTGTAGGTGTAAAATGTGTGGCTGCAGGCGACGTAATAGTCAAAGTGAACCAGGCTGGCTTAGTGAGCAGGAGCCAGGAGGTGGTAAAGGGTGGTAAGGCACATTAACGATGGTTCCGGCAGCCAGTTCATGTCCCCCTCTCGCCGACAACAGGGGCCAGGAACTCGCCTTCCACCCACGCCTGGTTCATCTTGAGAAACGTCAGTCTGTCCACAGACTTGTGAGACAGACGTGAGCGTTTCTCGGTGACCACGCCACCAGCTGCACTGAAGCAGCGCTCGGACAGCACGCTGGAAGGGGGGCAGGACAGCACTTCCAGGGCGTACTGCGCCAGCTCGCTCCAGATCTCCATGCGCTTGACCCAATACTCCATGGGATCAACAGGGGCATCGCTGTCAAGCCCGCTGTACGACCCCATGTAGTCAGCCACCATGCGGGTCAGGCGCTGGCTGTGACCGGAGGAGGATGCTGCTGCATGCATCTCCTCTCTAGTCACTGCTGCCGGAGCCTCTACAGTCCTGTAGAGCTCGTGGCTGAGAGACAGCAGGTCTGTGGGGCGCTTGCTGCTGCTGGATGCAGGCACCTGCTGCTGCCTCTGTGCTGGCTGCTGGACAGTGGGGGTGGAAGGCTGGGGGAAGGCTTCCTCCAAGCGCTCAACAAGGGCCTGCTGCAAGCTCCTTATTTGTTGCGCTGGGTCTCCTCCTGCAGGCGGCAGGAACTGGCTCAACTTCCCCTTGAGGCGTGGGTCCAACATCATGCTGATCCAGATGTCCTCCCTCTGCTTCATCTGGATCACCCTGGGGTCCCTGCGCAGGCACGTCAGCATGTGCGCTGCCATTGGGAAGAGGCGGGCCACGTCTGCTGGCACATCGACGTCAGTGCCTGTCCTCATCCTCCTCCTCTGCCGCCTCATCCTCTCTCCACCCCCGCACCAACTCAGCTGCGCTGTGCTGATCCCCCTCATCAGCAGCCAGGTCAGGGACCTCCACCAAGTCCTCCTCCTCCTCCCCCTCAGAGGTGGACTGCGCAGCTGGTTGCCGCTCCTGCTGGTCCAAGGCTGCCGCTCCCTGTTCCAGCAAAGCATCGAGGGCCCTGTTCAGCAGAGAAACCAGGGGCACCCACTCGCAGACCATAGCATGGTCCCTGCTCACCATGTTTGTGGCCTGCAGGAAGGGAGCCAGCACAAAGCACACCTGCTGCATGTGCCTCCAGTCATCATCGGGGACGATGGACGGGATGTTGCTGGTCTTGTCCCTTCTCTGAGCGGCGGAAACAGTGGCCAGGGCAAGGTACTACTGGTTGACAGCGTGCTTCTGTTCAACCAGACGCTCCAACATAGCCAGGGTGGAGTTCCAGCGAGTCGGAACGTCAAGGATCAGCCGATGGCGTGGCAGATCCAGCTCCTTTTGCACGTCTTCCAGGCTCGCACAGGCTGCAGCCGAGCGCCGGAAGTGACGCACAACATTCCTTGCCGTTTCCAGCAGTTCGCCCATCCCCTGGTAGGTGCGCAGGAACTTCTGCACCACCAGGTTCAGCACGTGGGCAAGACAGGGGATGTGGGTCAGGTTTCCCCTGTCTATTGCGGCAACCAGATTGGCCCCATTGTTGGCCACCACCTCTCCGACTCTGAGGCCTCTGGGGGTCAGCCAAATCCTCTCCTGCTCCTGGAGTTTGGCCAACACATGGGTTGCCGTCAGCTTGGTCTTCCCAAGGCTGACCAAGTGCAGCAGCGCTTGGCAGTGGCGGGCCTTCACGCTGCTGCTGAGGCGGGGGGTTTGGCCAGGTGTGCCGGAGGATGGCAGAGGATCGGAGGAACCTGCTGCAGTTCCCCTGACCCTGCGGGGTGGCACCACCCACTGTGTTGCTGCTGCTGCTGTGCCCGCTGCTGCTCTCCCATCCTCACCCCCTTCCACCAAGCTGACCCAGTGGACAGTGAAGGACAGGTAGCGGCCTGTCCCGAAGCGGCTGCTCCAGGAGTCCATGGTGACGTGGACCCTTTCACCAACCGCGTGCTCCAGCCCTCACTCCACATTGGCCATCACAAAGCGGTGCAGTGCAGGAATGGCCTTGCGGGCAAAGAAGTGTCTGCTGGGGAGCTGCCAGTCTGGGGCTGCGCAAGCAAGCAGCGCACGAATGTCGCTCCCCTCCTACACGAGCGTGTACGGCAGGAGTTGGGAGCACATGGCCCGTGCCAGCAAGCCGTTCAGCTGCCGCACGCGACGGCTGCTGGGAGGCAGAGCCCTAACCACCCCCTGGAAGGACTCGCTCAAAAGGCTCTGGCGTGGCCTTTTGCTGACACGGGAATCAGCAGACACAGCAGAGGAGGCCACTGAGGACTGGCTGCCAGAACAGGCCTCAGTGTCGGCGGCAGGAGTTGCAGAGGGGGGAGGAGCAGTGCGTTTCCGCACTCCTGCTGGTGCTGCTGGAGGAGCAGGAGGGCGGGTGGCTGCTGTTGCTGCTGCTGCTGCTGAAGGCTGTGCAGTGATGGGTGTGGTGCCACTGCCAGCACCAGATGCCTTCAGCCTCTGGAACTCCTCATGCTGGTGGAAATGTTTAGCCGCAAGGTGGTTGATGAGCGAGCTGGTGCAGAACTTTAAGGGGTCTGCACCTCTGCTCAACTTCCGCTGACAGTGGTTGCAAGTGGCGTACTTGCTGTACACAGTGGGCATGGTGAAATATCGCCAGATTGGTGACTTAAACATCCCCCTACGGCATGGAAGCGCTGCTGCCTGTCTCCCTGTGGTGGTTGGGGGGGGGGCTTGGGGGGCTTGGGTGCGGCTGGTGGTGGTACTGGCAGATGCTGCTGCTGCTGCTGCTGAGCCTGAGACACCAGCAGGCTGTGGGACCTGCCTACTGCTGCTGCCAATGCTTGCAATGATGCGCCTCCTTGCAAGGCCCAAAAGAGCATCCTCCTCCTCCTCCTCAGAGCTGCTGAGGACGACATCCCCTGGAGGTGGTGGCACCCAGTCTCTGTCTGTCACCGGGTCATCATCATCCTCCCCCTCCTGAAACATGTCCTGCTGGGATGAGGACCCCCCAAACTCCTCTCCTGATGCATGGATGGGCTGCTTGACTGTCGCCACAGTCTTGCTGTCCAATCCCTCATCCCCCAAAGTGCCCATCAGCATCTCCTCCTCAAAATCGCCAACAACAGCAGACAATTGACTCATGATGTCTGGGGTCAAAAGACTGCTGAATGACAGGTCGCCAACTGACGGTGAACTGGCCTCCTCCCCAGGCCCTGCTGGGCGGCTGCTGCGAACAGGGGTGGTGGTGGTGGTGGTGGTGAGGGTGGAGGCCTCGGATGCAGAGCTGATGGCGGGCTGCTCATCCTCCGTCATGAGTTGCACCACAGTGTCTGCATCCTTTTCCTCAATGGGACGTTTCCGACCCGGCTGGAGGAAAATGGGAGCAGGTGCTACACGCTGCTGCTGCTGTGTCTCTGCAGCGTGAGTTGCAGATGCTCCTGCTGGGCGGCGCCCAAGGCGTCCACGGCCAGTGACTATGGGAGGAATGTTAGCCACTGACGCTGCTGCTGCTGCGGAACTGTGCATGGTGGCGCGCCCGCGGCCGCGGCTTGCCACAATGCTGCTCCCTCTCCTCCTGATTCCCTTGCTGCCCTTGCCCTTGCCCAAACCGCGCTGGCTGCCACTTCCAGACATCTTCAATGTTTTGGGCGTATAGACAAAAGTTTTTTAAAAGGGCGGGTGAAAAGTGGGGTACTTTAACCAGTTCACCCCCAAGGGTTTTTATCCTAACGGACCAGAGCAATTTTCAGTTGTCAGCGCTCCTCCCTTTTATTCCCTAATAACTTTATTACTACTTATCACAAGAAAATGATCTATACCTCGTTTTTTTCGCCACCAATTAGGCTTTCTGTGGATAGTACATTTTGCTAAGAATTTTTTTATTCTAAATGCATTTTAATGAGAAAAACAGAAAAAAAAAGAAAAAAAATCATTATTTCTCAGTGTTCAGCCTTTATAGTTTTAAAATTAAACATTCTCCTGTGGATAAAACAAACACGTTTTATTTGCCCAGTGGTCCCGATAATTAAACCGTTTAGATTATGTCCCTACCACAATGTATGGCGACAGTATATTATTTTGAAATATAAGTGGTTATTTTTCTGTTTGTTCTGGCCATAACTACAAGCCCCTATGTAATAAATTAAAATTAATTTTCCCCCATAAAATATAGAATAAAAAAAGCTGAGTCCCTAAGGCAACTATTTATTTATTTTTTTTAAGCTGATTTTTTTTTTTACAAGTGTTTTTTTTGGGGGGGAGGGTTGGAAGTGTAATTTTATTAATGATGTGTATATACTTGAAAATGTATGTATTTTGTAAGTGTAATATACTTTTTGGCCACAAGATGGCGCTGGTGAACACTCATAGGACGTGTTCACTTTTTTTTTTTTTTTTTCTGCACACTTTATTAAACTGTTACATTTCCTGTTTATGTGAATGGACGTAGCCGCTGTTCGCGGTCACGTCCATTCACTCCAGGCACTGCGATTGGGTAGAGGACTGTTCAGTCCTCTTCCCCAATCGCCCAGCACGGGATCCCGACGGTAATGGCGGCGGTAGCGGCGGACACACGGCGGTAGCAGCGGCGGGAATGCGCGACGTATTAAAACGTCATGTTGCTGTTAATAGAGGTAAGCATGACGTTTTAATACGTTAGGATGGCGGTAAATGGTTAATGAGGTGAGTTGGTTGGTTGGTGAGGTGACTGAGTGAGTGTCCCCTAGTACAGTAAGTAAGTAGTAACAGTCAGGAAGTACAACTAGCAGTTACAATAATCAGTAGTAATCACAAGTAAATTTAGTGTGTGTACACTCAGACAGTGAGTGCACGCACGCAGGAGCTAGTAGCCTATGAACACAGTGACTGAGTGTCCTAGACTCCTAGTACAGTAAGAGTAATTAGTAACAGTAAGTAGAACTAACTAATTACAATAATCAATCAGCGATCAGAAGGAAATGGAGTGTGGGTGTGTGTACACTCAGACAGTGAGTGCACGCACGCAGGAGCTAGTAGCCTATGAACACAGTGACTGAGTGTCCTAGACTCCTAGTACAGTAAGAGTAAGTAGTAACAGTAAGTAGAACTAACTAATTACAATAATCAATCAGCGATCAGAAGGAAATGGAGTGTGGGTGTGTGTACACTCAGACAGTGAGTGCACGCACGCAGGAGCTAGTAGCCTATGAACACAGTGACTGAGTGTCCTAGACTCCTAGTACAGTAAGAGTAAGTAGTAACAGTAAGTACAACTAACTAATTACGATAATCAATCAGCGATCAGAAGGAAATGGAGTGTGGGTGTGTGTACACTCAGACAGTGAGTGCACGCACGCAGGAGCTAGTAGCCTATGAACACAGTGACTGAGTGTCCTAGACTCCTAGTACAGTAAGAGTAAGTAGTAACAGTAAGTAGAACTAACTAATTACAATAATCAATCAGCGATCAGAAGGAAATAGAGTGTGGGTGGTGTGTGTACACTCAGACAGTGAGTGCACGCACGCAGGAGCTAGTAGCCTATGGACAGTGACTGAGTGTCCTAGACTCCTAGTACAGTAAGAGTAAGTAGTAACACTAAGTAGAACTAACTAATTACAATAATCAATCAGCGATCAGAAGGAAATGGAGTGTGGGTGTGTGTACACTCAGACAGTGAGTGCACGCACGCAGGAGCTAGTAGCCTATGAACACAGTGACTGAGTGTCCTAGACTCCTAGTACAGTAAGAGTAAGTAGTAACAGTAAGTACAACTAACTAATTACGATAATCAATCAGCGATCAGAAGGAAATAGAGTGTGTGTTGTGTGTGTACACTCAGACAGTGAGTGCACGCACGCAGGAGCTAGTAGCCTATGAACAGTGACTGAGTGTCCTAGACTCCTAGTACAGCAAGAGTAATTAGTAACAGTAAGTAGAACTAACTAATTACAATAATCAATCAGCGATCAGAAGGAAATAGAGTGTGTGTTGTGTGTGTACACTCAGACAGTGAGTGCACGCACGCAGGAGCTAGTAGCCTATGAACACAGTGACTGAGTGTCCTAGACTCCTAGTACAGTAAGAGTAAGTAGTAACAGTAAGTAAGTAGAACTAACTAATTACGATAATCAATCAGCGATCAGAAGGAAATAGAGTGTGTGTTGTGTGTGTACACTCAGACAGTGAGTGCACGCACGCAGGAGCTAGTAGCCTATGGACAGTGACTGAGTGTCCTAGACTCCTAGTACAGTAAGAGTAAGTAGTAACAGTAAGTACAACTAACTAATTACGATAATCAATCAGCGATCAGAAGGAAATAGAGTGTGTGTTGTGTGTGTACACTCAGACAGTGAGTGCAGTGCGCACACGCAGGAGCTAGTAGCCTATATGAACAGTGACAGTGAGTGTCCCTACGGGTACAGTAAGAGTAAGTAGTAAGTAAGTACAACTAACTAACAATAATCTATCAGTAATCAGAAGGAAATAGAGTGTGTGTACACACAGACAGTGAGTGAGTGCACACACGCAGGAGCTAGCTAGTAGCCTATAAACAGTGACAGTCAGTGAGTGTCCTACTCCTAGTACAGTATAACTACAATACTATTAGTAAAGGACAGCAGAAATACTGGTATAGATGAGAGAAATAAACAGAGGACAGCTGCCCACAGAGGCAAGGCCCCCCTGAGGCCTAAACCTGTAAGCTTGCAGCAGCTGCCTGTCTCTAATGTAACACACAAGCTACTAACTAAAATACAATGTCTAAATAACTAACAACAATATAGGTGTGTATAGGAGGTGTATGTGAGCAAAAACGCTAGGTAAATGACCACAATAGAGCTCTTGCTAAGCCAAAGCACAAAGGAGCAACTCTCTCTCTGTACAAGTCTCAGGCAAGCACGGAAAAACGTAACATGGCGGCCGCTATTTATAGGGTAGGGGCTGGCCAGGGTCCCCCTCTGTGATTGGCTGCCGTCAGAGGGCCTGGGAGCCCTCTGATTGGCTCTAAGGACATCAATCTGGGCTATGACGCTATTCGAGCTCGGTACCGAGCTCGAATAGCGCCGGGTTGCTCGAATAGCTCGAATAGTGAATGGGCTATTCGAGTGTACTCGGATAGCCCATTCGAATAGCTCCAGCTATTCGGAGCTCGAATACCGAGCTCGAATAGCTGAAAAAGAGCTCGAATATTCGAGCTACTCGAATATTCGAGCTCTGCTGAGCACCACTGCCCCTGCACAGGTTTACTGGAAGATATCCGGATAGAACTATCCGGATGTCTCCTGGATCCGGATTTGAGCAGCCCTGTTTGGGAGGGCTTATAAATTGCCAAGTAGGATTAAGGGAGGGCCAGTGAAGGGTGGATTAGGGTTGGGGAAGGCCAGTGAGGGTCGAAGTAGGGTTGGGGAGGGCTCATGAGGGTCAGAGTAGGGTTGGGGAGGACCAGGGAGAAGTGGGGTAGGGTTGGGAAGGGCAGGTGAGAGGCAGAGAGGGTTGGGGAGGGCCAGTGAGGGCATAGTAGGGTTAGGGAGGGTCGGTGAGGGCCAGTGAAGGGTGGAGTAGGGTTGGGGAAGACCAGTGAGGGTCGGTGTAGGGTTGGGGAGGGCTCATGAGGGTCAGAGTAGGGCTGGAGAAGACCAGGGAGAAGCGGGGTAGGGTTGGAAAGGGCAGGTAAGGGGCAGAAAGGGTTGGGGAGGGCCAGTGAGAGCATAGTAGGGTTGGGGAGGGCCAGTGAGGGCATAGTAAGATTGGGGAGGGTTGGTGAGAGGTCAAGTAGGGTTTGGGAGGGCTGAAAATAAGCACAGAAGGTTGGGAAGGGCCAATGAGGAGCAGAGTAGGGTTAGGGAGGTCAGGGGCATAGTAAGGTTGGGGAGGGCGGGTGAGAGGCCAAGTAGGGTAAGGAAGGGCTAGTAAGGGGTTGAGTAGGGTTTTATAGGGAAACATATGTGTATGGATGTGTTCCTATACATCCTCAGCCATCACAATAGCAAGATGGAAACTTGCCTCCACATTTATAAACAAAATGTATAGAGGGTGGGTAGTGTAAGGGCTTAAAATGTCCTTTTTTCACTGTTAATGCGAAGAATGTTTCAGCTATCAGCCCTCACATTATAGGCTAGGTTCTCACGGACACATTGTGGTGTGTCAATCACATTGCTAAAGCGATGTGACTACATTGTAATGTAACATGATGCGCGCTGTGCGGTCCGGTACAATGTACATGTTTACAGCTGCAGTGAACCATACTTTTTATGTTCTAATGTCAATAAAAGGAAAAAAAGGAATTTGGCTGGCACTCAATGCAGGCTAACCTACAGCAACCTGCCTCCTGGATATGTGGTGTGCACCAGCTGAAACAACTTGCAGTAAAAGAGTAGGAAAAACAGCGCTGGGCACTAGGCAGATATACTTCCAGTGAAATTTATTGACAGGTATACATACAGACTTCAAGCCAAGGGGGTAACAGGTCTAACAGCCGTTTCGCGGATAGCCCGCTTCCTCAGAGAACTTTTTATGTTCTGTATGCTTCACTGTATGTGTCGCAAGACATGCGTAACGCACAATGCAATTTTTTTTCTCTATTGTGTTGCAACAACCCCATTATTAAAGGGAACACAACGTCCCAGTGTGAACCTAGCCTTACTCATAGCAGTAGGAGAACAGAGGCGCCAGCAGGATAAACGTGGATAAAAACTTTAAAATTTGCTGGGAGGAAGCGGTGGACTTACCTCCATAAAGCAGACATGAAAGACTGTCTGAATGTAGTCACATTTATTAATTAGTACCATAAAACAGTGCAATAAACAGGCTATTGCAGCTACACTGGCTATTGCTGAAATTCTGTCTTGTCCCCATGTTTATTGCCTGATGAAGCGGGCTGGGCCTGCGAAACGCGTTGAACTGTTTTGGGGTACTAATTAATAAATGTGACTACTATTCAGACAGTCTTTCGTGTCTGCTTTATGGAGGTAAGTCCACCGCTTCCTCCCAGCAAATTTTAAAAGTTTTTATCCACTTTTATCCTGCTGGCGCCTCTGTTCTCCTACTGCTCAGGGCCGGATTACCAACCAGGCAACAAAAGCAGTCGCTTGGGGCCCCCATTCAGAGTCAAAGGGGCCCCATCAGCACATAAACCAGCCCTCGCCATATTGTCAGCGGTGGCTGGATGGTATAATGGTTAAAGGGACTCTGAGCAGTGAAGTAACTATGGAAAGATGCATATCATTTTAAAGCTCTCTTCCTCCTCTTTCCAATGATACATAAATCGCCACCCTATTCCTTTTCACAGCAAATTCGATCACGAACATAGCGAAAACTAAAAGGCGTAGGGTGGTTTATCTATCATTGGAAAGAGGAGAAAGAGAGCTTCAAAATGATATGCATCTTTCCATAATTACATTGTATTACACAGGACGACTTTTCTCCAAAGTCAGCAGCTCGATTCAGCACAATGCAATGAAAAAATAAGGAACCCAGGGGGATATAATTACAAACATCATGCTGGTAGGTGTGAGGATGTAATTAATTAGTTGTGGGTATGCTTAAAGGCATACCCACAGGCACTGCTCTGCCTGTTCAGTAAGCCAGCACCTATTCAGTAGGAGACCTTAGGCAAGTCTCTCTAACACTGCTACTGCCTATAGGGTGCGTCCTAGTGTCTGCAGCTCTGGCGCTTTGAATCCGCCAGGAGAAAAGCGCGATATAAATGTTATTTGTCTTGTCTTGTCAAAGGATGCCGTGCGCTGCTGATTGTCTTCAGAGCCAGGCTCTCCTCCTAGGTCCCTCTCCTGCTACTGCGCGCTCTGCCGCTGCCCACTCTTCCCTCCCTTCCCACAGAGAACCACAGCTGCAGCAAGAATGATAGCAGCAGATGGCAAACGCTCACTCACCTATCCATGATCCAAGCGATAGAGATCCCGTCATCTGAAACCCATCTGTCTCTTCTACAGTGCAACTGCTCGCTCTGAACTTCCTGATTCTCAGATCAGACAGGAAGTAGGAAGTAGTAATAGTAGTAGTAACAGAGCGGCAGCACTCTAGAGGAGACAGAGGAGGAGATGGGCTCCGGATGACGGGACTTCTATTGCTTGGATAACAATAGGTGAATGTGAGTCATCTGGTGCTGTCATTCTCCCCCGCTGCGGCTGCCTTCTCTGCTGGACTATCGTATTCACTGGGATGGAGGCTGCATGTTGGCTGTCTAATTTGGGAGGAAATCGGTTGTTCGGTGGTTATGTAATTCTGTCTGGGGAACGGCTTCCGGTTTGGCGGTGTCCAGAGCTTTCTGCTATTGCCAGGCTGGAGATGCAGGGGAAAGTGCTGCTGCTGTGATATCTGGCGCCCTCTTCACAGGGGTGCCCCAGCCCCTGAGTGCAAATGTCCCAGCCATTCATCTCTCACTCTGCATTTTGCCGCTGCTATTCCCTGCATTGTGCACCCACAGAGGAAAGCGGGTTGTTGCCCATAGCAACCAGTAGCTAGGCTGCCCCGGTGTGTGCGGCATGTTGCTGTGCAGCTGCATCTTCTGATTCTATTACGACATGATGGGGGGGCCCAAATCAGTTACTTTGCTTTGGGCCCCATTTAGCCTTAATCCGGCTCTGCTACTGCTATACCGTGTTCAACCCTGGTGGAGGGGTGATCTACCCCTTTTTCTCATCTACAGAGAGCGACTTCTTATCCCTGAGTGAGGACAGGTCTAATCTCCTCACCTGCCTATACAGTGGTTGCCTCTGTGGTAACCCACGTTTGTGAGTATAATTTTCTCACAATAACCTTTACTTCATTTATGCTTAACATACTACACTATATTGGGCTCTCGGTTTCTCTACACTTTATCTAGCCTTACTCATGTTAAAAAAAAAAAAACACATTTATGCTTGGCTAAGCATTCCTGCAAAGCTCAATCACTCAGCAGAAAATGCTGCATGCAGCATGATTGTGATTTAAAAGACAACTCAAGTAAGAGGGCTATGGAGGCTGCCATATTTATTTCCTGTTAAACAATACACATTGCCTGGCTGTCCTGCTGATCCTCTGCCTCTAATACTTTTAGCCATAGACCCTGAACAAGTATGCAGATCAAATGCTCTGACTGAAGTTTGGCTGGATTAGCTGTATGCTTGTTTCAGACACTACTACAGCCACGGAGATCATTCAGCAGAACTGCCAGGCAGGCAACTGGTATTGTTTAACCACTTAACCCTATCTGGATGACTATAGTCGTCCAGATAGGAGCCGCTATGGTCTACCTGGACGCTTATATGAGTCCAGTGTTTCCACGGCGGATACGCGCACCTTTCACTTGTTCCCGGTGGCATTTAAGCGGCAGCAATTGGAGAAGGGAACTAATGTTCCCAAACAAACACAGTTAAACAAAAATGTAAAATACATAAATACTTGCCTTAGGGAATCAGCTTTTTTAATGTGTATGTCAGGAAGGTATATTGCTGTTATGTTAGCAAATAAGGGCGTACAATTATTGACTGGATAAAAAAAACAACCCACAAGACAGAAAATAAAGACACCTTTATTTCCAAGTGATATATTGTCGCCATTCATTGTACTCGGATCAAACAAAGCAGGGCGGACAAGCACCATCAACAATAGTATAAATAAAAGGCTGAACAATAAGACAACAATAACCAAAGCTGTGTGCAGAAAGGCCAAACAATGTTGCGATTACTGACACGAAGAGAAGAAAATGGCCCCGCAAGAACCGCACCACAAGGTAATCAGGTAGAAAACAGCCTTTATTAAACCATGTCAACAATAAAACCAATTAAGCACAATTGCACAATGTAATAATGCCCTCAAAGTGCACTGTAAGTGCTAATGCGTACATAAGTGAACACATAATAGATCATGATAACACAGCTGTATACATTCGGTAGCAGACAATATGGGAATAATGAAGTAGTGGATGATATGTCTAGAAGTGCAAAGAAGCACGCTGTGGTATCAGGGTGAACACAGTGAAAGAGGAGACACGATGTAGCTCCACAGAAAATAACCAGTGGGTAAAAGTGTTAGCGGCGTAAGCAGCCCAGTGTGGAGACCACAGTCAGGTAGAAGTGTTAGCAGCGTTAGCAGCCCAGTGTGGAGACCACAGTCAGGTAGAAGTGTTAGCAGCGTTAGCAGCCCAGTGTGGAGACCACAGTCAGGTAAAAGTGTTAGCGGCGTAAGCAGCCCAGTGTGGAGACCACAGTCAGGTAAAAGTGTTAGCGGCGTAAGCAGCCCAGTGTGGAGACCACAGTCAGGTAGAAGTGTTAGCAGCCCAGTGTGGAGACCACAGTCAGGTAAAAGTGTTAGCAGCGTTAGCAGCCCAGTGTGGAGACCACAGTCAGGTAGAAGTGTTAGCAGCGTTAGCAGCCCAGTGTGGAGACCACAGTCAGGTAGAAGTGTTAGCAGCGTTAGCAGCCCAGTGTGGAGACCACAGTCAGGTAGAAGTGTTAGCAGCGTTAGCAGCCCAGTGTGGAGACCACAGTCAGGTAGAAGTGTTAGCAGCGTTAGCAGCCCAGTGTGGAGACCACAGTCAGGTAGAAGTGTTAGCAGCGTTAGCAGCCCAGTGTGGAGACCACAGTCAGGTAGAAGTGTTAGCAGCGTTAGCAGCCCAGTGTGGAGACCACAGTCAGGTAGAAGTGTTAGCAGCGTTAGCAGCCCAGTGTGGAGACCACAGTCAGGTAGAAGTGTTAGCAGCGTTAGCAGCCCAGTGTGGAGACCACAGTCAGGTAGAAGTGTTAGCAGCGTTAGCAGCCCAGTGTGGAGACCACAGTCAGGTAGAAGTGTTAGCAGCGTTAGCAGCCCAGTGTAGGGACCAAGAGAGTAGTGCAAAGCCAAGATCTGGACAGGGCTGGACACCAAAACAAGGTGTATAGGTGAAGAGCTTACCGAAGGAGAGCTGTGCAGAGGGGCAGGCTACTTGCACGCCTGCCCCTCTGCACAGCTCTCCTTCGGTAAGCTCTTCACCTATACACCTTGCAGTACTGTTTAGTAGCAAGGAAATGTAACAAATAAGAGATAACAAATGTGCTAAAATAAGTTGGCTTGGAGCACTTGCAAGCCTCTAAATAAATTGGCTGTTAAAGGGTTAAAGCAAATTTGAAGTGACCCTGAAAAAAAAGGTTGGATACCTAAGTAAAGGGAAAGCTTTGGATCTCATAGAGCCTTACCGTTCCTTGGTCCTTCCCGCCAGTCCACCGATGGTGGAGTACTCCTTCAGGACTTCTTGACCCAGCCCTAACAGCAGACTTAAAGGAGCACTATAAAACCAAGTGTTTTAAAATGACAATGTACAAATAATGTCTAAGTAGCTGTGTAAACATTTACCTACTTTTCATGTTAAATATCAGAGGCAACAGCTGTAATTCATTGTGTGTAGCTACACTTGGAATGCCTCATTTGCAAAGTGGAATCTCTGCAGTCTGACATGCTAAGAACAGTGTAATATTGAAGCAGAGTAATATTAAAAGCCTGTCAGGTGTCATGTTTCACACACACAATTACAATTGTTTATGTTGCACAAAAAATAAATTTCCTCTGCTCTCTGCAGAGAGCTCAGTCAGAGACAGGCAGAGCTTTCTTTCATACACACAGGATTAACAGATGCACTGTGAGGGAATTCTCCCTCCCCTCATGGCTCAGAATTGCCGTCAGAGGAGTGTGAAAGGAATTAGATAACAGTAAACAAAGAAATAAGAATTCAAATGTATACACCAGTACTTAGCAGCACTTCCCAAACATTTCCTATCTCAATTGAAAAAAACATGTTAAGTGATGGTATTCCTTTAATTAGCCCAGTGTAGGATTGCCGCCTTACTTATGACTAGAGATGGTAATTCAGATTCTGTGGAAATTTCCACATTTCTGATTGGAAATCAACATTTCTGAGCAGAAAACTGAAATCAGAATTCTGCGGAAGTACCGCATTACCACAACTCGGTAATTTTACCCCAATCACAGAACTCGGAAGCATTGCACCAATCAGTGAATGCAGAGTCAACTCGAAATATTTTGGCCAATCAGAGAATGCAAAAAAATGACCCCCCAAAAACTCCTCGGAGATCGAAAAACAGAAATCTGCAGAAGCGGTGATCAGCATTGGCAGAAATCGGCATTCCTGGCCAGGGGTGCAGCTAAGGTTTTTGTGGCCCCAAGCGGACTGTAGGAAGTGGCCCTATCCTGCGGCGCGGCGAAAAATGGGTGTGGCTATCCCGCATAAGTGGGTGTGGCCATGACATGTGGGTGGTGCTGGAGGGCGGATTGGGGCGGGGCTGTTTGCGGGGAAAATGGATGTGGGGGTGATTGAGGCGCGCGCAGATGGATTTGGCCATGACATTGTATGGGCGGAGCTTAACCGTAGCACAGCAAATATAGCCAACTATGACCATTAAATAGTAAATGCAGCAACAGTTACCCCAGACACCAGAAAATAAAAACGCAATTTGTGCAACATTTTAGCAGAAAACAAACGCAATTTGGGCCACATTTCAGCAGAAATCAAACGCAATTTGGGCCACATTTCAGCAGAAATCAAACGCAATTAGGGCCACATTTCAGCAGAAATCAAACGCAATTAGGGCCACATTTCAGCAGAAATCAAACGCAATTTGGGCACATTTCAGCAGAAATCAAACGCAATTTGGGCCACATTTCAGCAGAAATCAAACGCAATTTGGGCACATTTTCAGCAGAAATCAAACGCAATTAGGGCACATTTCAGCAGAAATCAAACGCAATTTGGGCACATTTTCAGCAGAAATCAAACGCAATTTGGGCACATTTTCAGCAGAAATCAAACACAATTAGGGCACATTTTCAGCAGAAATCAAACGCAATTTGGGCACATTTTCAGCAGATATCAAACGCAATTAGGGCCACATTTTCAGCAGAAATCAAACACAATTAGGGAACAGTTCAGCAGAAATCAAACACAATTAGGGCACATTTTCAGCAGAAATCAAACGCAATTTGGGCACAGTTCTGCAGAAATCAAACGCAATTAGGGCACATTTTCAGCAGATATCAAACGCAATTAGGGCACATTTTCAGCAGAAATCAAACACAATTAGGGCACATTTTCAGCAGAAATCGAACGCAATTAGGGCCACATTTTCATCAGAAATCAAACACAATTAGGGAACAGTTCAGCAGAAATCAAACACAATTAGGGCACATTTTCAGCAGAAATCAAACACAATTACGTCACAGTTCAGCAGAAATCGAACGCAATTAGGGCACAGTTCAGCAGAAATCAAACACAATTAGGGAACAGTTCAGCAGATATCAAACACAATTAGGGCACATTCTCAGCAGAAATCAAACACAATTAGGGAAAAGTTCAGCAGAAATCAAACACAATTAGGGCACATTTTCAGAGCTGCAAAAAGAACAGAATTTACTCACCTGGCACTGGCAGAAGTCTTCTCTCCCTGTCTCCTCTCCTGGCCGGCTCCTCAGGTGCGCAGTTCCTAGTGTTGGGCGAACAGTGTTCGCCACTGTTCGGGTTCTGCAGAACATCACCCTGTTCGGGTGATGTTCGAGTTCGGCCGAACACCTGACGGTGCTCGGCCAAACCGTTCGGCCATATGGCCGAACTAAGAGCGCATGGCCGAACGTTCCCCGAACGTTCGGCTAGCGCTGTGATTGGCCGAACGGGTCACGTGGTTCGGACCCGAACGCGCTCTGATTGGCCGAACTGTCACGTGGTTCGGGTAAATAAATACCCGAACCACGTCATATCTCCGCCATTTGTCTGTGGGTTTAGCTTTGGGTAGGCAGGCAGGGTAGTTCGCGCTCCAGCCACGCTAGCCAGGGTCCCCCCCAGTCATTGTGTGTCGCTGCTGGGAACAGTAGTACACCGCTCGTTCAGCCACACTATATAGCATTCTGTGTACTGTTCTGTGTCTGCTGGGAACAGTAGTACACCGCTCGTTCAGCCACACTATATAGCATTCTGTGTACTGTTCTGTGTCTGCTGGGAACAGTAGTACACCGCTCGTTCAGCCACACTATATAGCATTCTGTGTACTGTTCTGTGTCTGCTGGGAACAGTAGTACACCGCTCGTTCAGCCACACTATATAGCATTCTGTGTACTGTTCTGTGTCTGCTGGGAACAGTAGTACACCGCTCGTTCAGCCACACTATATAGCATTCTGTGTACTGTTCTGTGTCTGCTGGGAACAGTAGTACACCGCTCGTTCAGCCACACTATATAGCATTCTGTGTACTGTTCTGTGTCTGCTGGGAACAGTGGTACACCGCTCGTTCAGCCACACTATATAGCATTCTGTGTACTGTTCTGTGTCTGCTGGGAACAGTAGTACACCGCTCGTTCAGCCACACTATATAGCATTCTGTGTACTGTTCTGTGTCTGCTGGGAACAGTAGTACACCGCTCGTTCAGCCACACTATATAGCATTGTTTACTGACACTATATAGCAGACTATATAGCATTGTGTGTACACCGCTCAGCCAGACTATATACCATTGTTTACTGACACTCTGTGTACACCGCTCAGCCAGACTATATACCATTGTTTACTGCCACTCTGATTCTGCTGGGAACAGTAGTACACCGCTCGCTCAGCCAGACTATATACCATTGTTTACTGACACTCTGTGTACACCGCTCAGCCAGACTATATACCATTGTTTACTGCCACTCTGATTCTGCTGGGAACAGTAGTACACCGCTCGCTCAGCCAGACTATATACCATTGTTTACTGACACTCTGTGTACACCGCTCAGCCAGACTATATACCATTGTTTACTGCCACTCTGATTCTGCTGGGAACAGTAGTACACCGCTCGCTCAGCCAGACTATATACCATTGTTTACTGACACTATATAGCAGACTATATAGCATTGTGTGTACACCGCTCAGCCAGACTATATACCATTGTTTACTGACACTCTGTGTACACCGCTCAGCCAGACTATATACCATTGTTTACTGCCACTCTGATTCTGCTGGGAACAGTAGTACACCGCTCGCTCAGCCAGACTATATACCATTGTTTACTGACACTCTGTGTACACCGCTCAGCCAGACTATATACCATTGTTTACTGCCACTCTGATTCTGCTGGGAACAGTAGTACACCGCTCGCTCAGCCAGACTATATACCATTGTTTACTGACACTATATAGCAGACTATATAGCATTGTGTGTACACCGCTCAGCCAGACTATATACCATTGTTTACTGACACTCTGTGTACACCGCTCAGCCAGACTATATACCATTGTTTACTGCCACTCTGATTCTGCTGGGAACAGTAGTACACCGCTCGCTCAGCCAGACTATATACCATTGTTTACTGACACTCTGTGTACACCGCTCAGCCAGACTATATACCATTGTTTACTGCCACTCTGATTCTGCTGGGAACAGTAGTACACCGCTCGCTCAGCCAGACTATATAGCATTGTGTTTACTGCCACTCTGTGTACACCGCTCAGCCACACTATATAGCATTGCGTACTCTGCCAGTCAGTGTGTATATTGCTGGGATCAGTAATACTCCACTCACCGTCAACCACTATATGAGCTCAACATGAGTTCCCCAGAGACCTCCGCTGTGAGCAGCACTCCCAACAACAGCAACAGCCAACGCCCCACGCAAGCTATAACATCCACCCCAGCAGCCAGTGGTCAGCAGCAGCCCTCCCCGGAGGAGAACGTTGTGTCCATCAGTCCGTCGCCAGAGCGATTAATGAGGGCTGCCATTGAGGAGATGATGGGGCCTGATGTGGAGGAGGAGGTCTGGCTCAGGCCAGCATCCCAAGTTAATGTTGAGGACGATGAGGGGTCTGTGTCTGGGGATGTTGGGGTGGCAGAGGTGGTGGGTGGGTCAGACTCAGGAGAAGAGTTGTATGATGAGGATGATGATCGGGACCATCTGTATGTGCCTCAGAGTCCGACCCCGGAAAACATGTTGTATCGTGTGTTTAGGTACTAAAATCTGCGTTCCCTCCCAGTAGTGTTGGGCGAACAGTGTTTGCCACTGTTCGGGTTCTGCAGAACATCACCCTGTTCGGGGTGACTATATAGCAGACTATATAGCATTGTGTTTAATGCCACTCTGTGTACACGGCTCAGCCACACTATATAGCATTGTGTTTACTTCCACTCTGTGTCTGCTGGGAACAGTAGTACACCGCTCACCCGCCACTGTATAGCATTGTGCTCTGTGTCACTGCTGACAATAGTGGTACACCGCTCACCCACCACTGTATAGCATTTCTGTACTGCCACTGTACTGCTGCCAGTCAGCGTGTACTTTAAGGATAAGTGAAATGAGGAAGAAATCCGGTGAAAGAGGGAGGGGCAAGGGAAGAGGTGTTTCCCCTGACGGTTCACGTACAGGCCACAGGGGAGCACCCAAGAAAACCCACTCAATACTGCCCATGTTGTCCAGGACAACAACCCTCACAGATCCAAAAGAACAGGACCAGATAATTACTTGGATGACCTCTCAAGCGTCCAGCAGTGGGTTAAGCAGCACCAGCACATCACGCACGAGGTCCGAGTCCTCAGCCAGTTAAAGTCTGGGCTTTCTTTGAAGACTGCACTGAGGATGTTACCATGGCGATTTGCAAGGTGTGCAAGACCCGCCTGAGCAGGGGGAAAAGTATTAACAACCTCTCCACCACCAGCATGAGCCGCCACATTCTATCCAAACATCCCACTCTGTGGGCAAACGCGGCAGGACAGGGTACCACCAGCAACACTGCCTCCCTTGGGTTCACCAGACTCACCACCAGACCCGCCTCAGCAGCAGCAGTAGCCCAGCCATTGCGTGGTTCACAACATTCACAAACATCAGACGATGCTGACACTGTCACTTTCCGGACTAGTGCTCTTGAGGTCTCCCAGTGTTCATCAAACACAACAACCAACAGCCCTTCGGTGTGCAGCGCTACGGTTGAGTTGTCTGTCTCTGAGATGTTTGAGCACAAGAGGAAATTGCCAGCAAATGACCCCCGGGCCGTGGCAGTAACAGCCAGCCAGCATAGCCAAGCTTCTGGCCTGCGAAATGCTGCCATATCGAGTGGTGGAGACAAACAGCTTCAAGGGCATGATGTCAGTGGCCATCCCACGTTACGTGGTTCCCAGCCGCTACCACTTTGCGCGCTCTGCAGTGCCTGAGTTGCATGAGCACGTGGTCAGCTAAATAACCCGAAGCTTGAAGAATGCCGTTGCCTGCAAGGTTCACCTCACCACTGACACCTGGACGAGTGCGTTCGGCCAGGGTCGATACATCTCCCTTACCGCGCACTGGGTGAACCTTGTGGAGCCTGGCAGCGATTCCTCACCTGCTACGGCGCGGGTGTTGCCCACGCCGCAAACAGCTGGATAACAACAGCAGCACCTACCTCTCTGACTCCTTCTCCTCCAACGCATCTCAAAGCTGTACCTCATCCGGAAATGCTAACCCAGCACCAGCAGCAGTAGGATCGTGGAAGCAGTGCAGCACAGCTGTTGGCATGCGTCAGCAAGCGTTGCTGAAGCTGATCTGCCTTGGGGATAAGCAGCACACAGGGGAGGAAATTTGGAGGGGAATAAAGGAACAGACGGATTTGTGGCTGGCACCGCTGGACCTGAAACCGGGCATGAAGCTAGACACCTGGCACGAACTGGCAATGTACGCAATAGAGGTGCTGGCTTGCCCGGCAGCCAGCGTTATGTCGGAACGCTGTTTCAGTGCTGCCGGAGGCATCATCACAGATCGGCGTATCCGCCTCTCCACAGAAAATGCAGACCGTCTGACTCAAATTAAAATGAATCAATCCTGGATTGGAAACGACTACGCAACACTCCTGGACCCCAACCAAGTAACATGACCGATGAACATCTGGGATGGTTTAGCGTTTCCGGTCCCTGTTTATTGAACCTCTCATCTGTATTACATTTATGACTGCATGGCGGCAAAAAGCATTGCTGCTATATCCGCACGCTTTTTGTCCTCATGCAAGGCCTGGGTTGTTGTGTCTCACAAAGCGTGGCCTTCTCCTCCTGCGCCTCCTCCTGTTCCATCACGTGTGCTGCTGCTGCTGCTGCTGCTGCTGGGTTACCGTTGCCGGTCCCTGTTTATGGAACCTCTTATCTTTATTACATTTATGACTACATGGCGGTACAAAGCATGCTATCCGCACGCTTTTTGTCCTCATGCAAGGCCTGGGTTGTTGTGTCTCACAAAGCGTGGCCTTCTCCTCCTGCGCCTCCTCCTGTTCCATCACGTGTGCTGCTGCTGCTGCTGCTGCTGGGTTAGCGTTGCCGCGTGGTCCCTGTTTATTGAACCTCTTATCTTTATTACATTTATGACTACATGGCGGTACAAAGCATGCTATCCGCACGCTTTTTGTCCTCATGCAAGGCCTGGGTTGTTGTGTCTCACAAAGCGTGGCCTTCTCCTCCTGCGCCTCCTCCTGTTCCATCACGTGTGCTGCTGCTGGGTTAGCGTTGCCGCGTGGTCCCTGTTTATTGAACCACTTATCTTTATTACATTTATGACTGCATGGTGGTACAAAGCATGCTATCCGCACGCTTCTTGTCCTCATGCAAGGCCTGGGTTGTTGTGTCTCAAAGCGTGGCCTTCTCCTCCTGCGCCACCCTCCTCCTGTTCCATCACGTGTGCTGCTGCTGGGTTAGCATTACCGGTCCCTTTTCCTGGAACCTCTTATATGTATTACATTTATGACTGCATGCCGACAAAAAGCATGTTACCTGTGCAAAGAAAACAGACATTTCCCGCATTTAAAAGACAGTTTTCCCTTTGAAACTTTAAAATCGATTTTCTCAAAAACTATAAGCTCTTTTTGCTAAATTTTTTTCCCTCTTGTACCCACTCCCAAGGTGCACATACCCTGTAAATTCGGGGTATGTAGCATGTAAGGAGGCTTTACAAACCACAAAAGTTCGGGTCCCCATTGACTTCCATTATGTTCGGAGTTCGGGTCGAACACCCGAACATCGCGGCCATGTTCGGCCTGTTCGGCCCGAACCCGAACATCTAGATGTTCGCCCAACACTAGCAGTTCCCACGGAGCTCCCTCCCTCCTCCAATCTCCCGCGCTGATTGAATCAGGGCTACGGGAAGATGGCCACCCGAAGCCCTGTACTGGAGGCATATAAATAGTCTCCAGAGCAGGGCTTCGGCGGCGGCCATCTTCCCATAGCCCTGCCCTGCCAGCCCCGCGGGGCTGCTGGGAAACAGTGACGTCACGCCCCTACGATCTTGAGGCCCCAAGCGACCGCTTGGTTCGCTTTATGCCTCGCGGCGCCCCTGTTCCTGGCCTACTTATGACTCCCTCAGTGGAGTTGTATTATAAATCCTCTATAAATAGAGGGAACAGGACTGAATCCATCATTGGCCACCTTTATAGATGAAAACACTTGATTTGAGTTAATTTGCAAAAAGGAACAAAAAAACAGATTTAAAGCTGCGATCTGCTTCTTTTCTGTGCAATGAATACATTAGACGCATCCCCGTCATCTGATAATAGGAAGGGGAGCCTATATTGTAGCGTCTCCATGGTTACCGCAATGCCTTGACACCCCGACACTCCTATACATTGTTCTTCTGCAACAAAAATGTCATTTTAGGATATAACTACTGCCCCGCCCCAAACAGAACTCCGCCACAATCAGAACTGCTTCCTGGTGCGCAAAAACAATGCAGACGTATTGTCTGATGCAATAATTATATAATCTGCTATAAAACCTGCATTCGCAGCCAGTGCTGCTCGGATACCCCTTTTCAAAATCCGGATCCGATTCGGATCCGGATACCCCGCTATCCGATCCGGGTCGGATATCCGAATTCAAAATTTTCCGATCCGAATCCGATTCGGATATCCGACCCTAGTATCCGATCGGATTCGGATATCCGTGTTTAATCCCGGAAGTGGCCTTTAAATTGCTTTAAAAAGGTTTTTTAGGGTATATGAGGCATGTAGCATCATAATTTTGAAAATGGAAACACTGATGATGTGGGGAGTGGACTTAAAATCCCCCCCCCCCCCTAAAAAAATGGCTGTCAATCAACATCAGAGTGGTATCAGGAAGCAGTCGTACTGACGCAGTTGGGGCCTCCCCACAACTCGGACAGCAGACACCTCCAAAAAAAATTACACAGCTATTGTGTTTAGATAGTTGACCATGGCACTGTTGTAGGTACCACGGCACAGTAAAAAATTAGGAGAGGTTCCAGGAAGCGGTCGGTCGTACTGCCGCAGTTGGGGCCCCACAACTCGGACAGCACAGACACCTCCAAAAAAATTACACAGCTATTGTGTTTACATAGTTGACCATGGCACTGTTGTAGGTACCACGGCACAGTAAAAAATTAGGAGAGGTTCCAGGAAGCGGTCGGTCGTACTGCCGCAGTTGGGGCCCCACAACTCGGACAGCACAGACACCTCCAAAAAAATTACACAGCTATTGTGTTTACATAGTTGACCATGGCACTGTTGTAGGTACCACGGCACAGTAAAAAATTAGGAGAGGTTCCAGGAAGCGGTCGGTCGTACTGCCACAGTTGGGGCCCCACAACTCGGACAGCACAGACACCTCCAAAAAAATTACACAGCTATTGTGTTTACATAGTTGACCATGGCACTGTTGTAGGTACCACGGCACAGTAAAAAATTAGGAGAGGTTCCAGGAAGCGGTCGTACTGACGCAGTTGGGGCCTCCCCACAACTCGCACAGCACAGACACCTCCAAAAAAATTACACAGCTATTGTGTTTACATAGTTGACCATGGCAGGTACCACGGCACAGTTCAAAAAATAAGAACCTGGCTTCATGAAGATGGAGTCAGGAGGTTGTGGTGGTAAAGGGTGGTTAAGCAGCAAGCAGGCATAGTGATAACCACTCAGCCACTTCATTTCCCCCTCTTGCCAACAACAGGGGCCAGGAACTCACCAATTGCCCAAGCCTTGTTCATCTTTAAAAAAGTCAGTCTGTCCACAGACTGGCCTGACAGACAAGAGCGCTTCTCACTGACCACGCCACCGGCCGCACTGAAGCACCTTTCCGACATAATGCTGGAAGGCGGGCAGGACAGCACTTCCAGGGCGTATTGCGCCAGCTCGCCCCAGATATCCAGGTGCTTCACCCAGTACTCCAAGGGGTCCACAGGGGTGTCGGTGTCAAGCCCGCTATAGGACCCCATATAGTCGGCCACCATCCGGGTCAGGTGCTGGTTCTGGCTTTGAGAGCCGGATGCTGCTGCAGGCACCTCCTCTGTAGGCAGCGGTACTGGTGTGGCATAGAGCGCCTTTGTCAGAGACAGCAGGTTTGTTGGGCGCCTGCTGATGCTGGATGCAGGCACCTGCTGCTGTGCTGGCTGGACTGAGACAGCAGGGGGGGTGGGAGTCCGGGGGAAGGCTTCCTCCAAGCGCCGAACCAGAATCCGCTGCAAGTCCCTGATTCGGCGCACAGGGTCTCCTCCTACAGGCAGGAACTGAGCCAGCTTCCCCTTCAGCCGTGGGTCCAGCATCAGGGTGATCCAGATGTCCTCCCGAGCACTCATCTCCTTCACCCTTGGGTCTTTGCGCAGGCACTGCAGCATGTGCACTGCCATGGGGAAGAGGGCTGCCATCTCTGCTGACCTATCATCTTCTGCACCGCTGACAGTGCTGTCGTCCTCCTCTGATTCCGGAGCCTCATCTTGCTCTCTCCACCCCCGCACTACTGCAGCTGCACTCCGCTGTGCCCCCTCCTCTTCAAGGTCAGGGACCTCCAACTCCTCCAAGTCCTCCTCCAACTCCTCCGAATCCTCCTCCTGCTGCACAGAGGTGGACTGTGAAGTGTGCTGCTGCTGCTCCTGCTGCTGGATCAAGGCTTCCTCTCCCACTTCCAGCAGAGCATCGAGGGCCTTGTCCAGCATGCACACAATGGTCAACCACTCACACAGCGACGCATGGTCCCGGCTGACCATGTTGGTGGCCTCCAGGAAGGGTGCCAGCACAAAGCACACCAGCTGCATTTTTCCCCACTCAGCAGGGCGGATGATGTCTGGGAGGTGGGTGGTGCCGGTCCCCAACAAGTTGGCATCCATGGTGGCTCTGGCCAGGTACAGGTTGACAGCCCGCCTCTGTTCAACCAGACGTTCCAACATCGCCAGGGTGGAATTCCAGCGTGTTGGAACGTCTATAATGAGGCGGTGCTGTGGGAGGTTCAGCTCCATCTGCACGGCTGTAAGGGTCGCTGTGGCACCACCCGAGCGGCGAAAATGACCCACCGTTTTCCTTGCCGCTCCCAAAAGAGTGTCCATCCCCTGGTAGGTGTGCAGGAATTTCTGCACCACTAGGTTCAGGACGTGGGCCAGACAGGGGATGTGGGTGAGGTTTCCCCGCTGGATGGCGGCAACCAAGTTTGCACCATTGTCGGCCACCACCTCTCCGACTCTGAGGCCTCTGGGGGTCAGCCAACTCCTCTCTTGCTCTCGGAGCTTGGCCAAGACGTGGTCTGCCGTCAGCTTGTTCTTGCCCACCGTGACCATCTGCAGCAGCGCTTGGCAGTGGTGGGCCTTCACGCTGCTGCTGAGGCGGGGTTGTTTGGCGGCGGATGGAACCGGATCAGAGCTGGAAGCTGCTGCACTTCCCCTGACCCTGCTGCGGGGTGGCACCACCCACCGTGGTGATGATGCTGCTGTCTCCTCTTCACCCCCTTCCACCAAACTGACCCAGTGCGCGGTGAAGGACAAATAGCGGCCTGTCCCGAACCGGCTGCTCCATGAGTCCATTGTCACATGGACGCGCGCACCAAGCGCATGATCCAGCCCACGCTCCACGTTGGCCTTTACAAAGCAGTGCAGTGCTGGGATGGCCTTGCGTGCGAAGTAGTGCCGGCTGGGGATTGGCCAATCCGGCGCTGCGCACTGCAGGAGCGCACGCATCCGGCTCCCCTCCTGCACAAACGAGTACGGGAGGAGCTGGGAGGACATGGCCCGTGTAAGCAAGCCGTTCAGCTGGCGTATGCGACGGCTGCCGGGAGGCTGAGCCCTGACCACAAAAGAGTCACTCAGCAGGGTCTGGTGGTGGGGGCGTTTTAGGCTTGCACGGGAAGCTGAGGAGGGAACAGAGGAGACCACTGAGGAGGACTGGCTGCCTGAACAGGCCTCAGTGTCAGCAGGAGTGGCAAAGCTGGTTATAGTGCTCTGACCTCTGCAAGGGCCAGCGCCAGCTTCCTTCAGCAGCTTGAATTCCTGATGCTCAGGTTTGTGCTTATTGCCCAGATGGTTGATGAAGCTGGAGGTGCCATAACTGGAGGGGTGAGACCCTCTGCTCAGCTTCACATGGCATAATTTGCACGTTACAAATTTGCTATCCAGTGAGGGCAGATGGAAAAACTGCCATATTGGGGATTGGAGTTTTCCCTTACGTGGCTCAGAACGGGATGCTGCTGTGGATTTTCTCCCGGTGGTGGTTGAGGCCTGGGGTTGAGTGGTGCGGCTGGTGGTAGTCGTGCCACTGACAGATGGAGCAGCAGCCTGCGGGTCACGTACTCCATGCCCACTGCTGCTCCTGCCAATCCCTGCAATGCTCAACCTGCGTGCCATACACACTGACTCCTCCTCCTCAGAGTCAGAGCTGACATGCCCCTCCGGTCGCTGGTAGTCCGGGTCCTTCACCTCATCATCAAACTCCCCTTCGTAAAACTGCTGGGATGATGAGCCCGCCTCAAACTCCTCTTCTGCTGACACATCATGGACGGGCTCCCCCCCAACAATTACTGTCAGCATCTCAGACTCTTCTGTAAAGCCAATTTTGCTGAGAATATTTTCTCTAGGGCTAGGGCTGGTGGTGGTGGCCTCACTGTCACTGGCTTGCTCCTCGTCATGCGCCATCTGCTGCATCACAGACGCGGCGTCCTTCTCCTCCAATCTGCGCCGCTGACCCTGCTTGAAAATTGACGCAACACGCTGCTGCGTCTCTGCAGCGTGACTGCCAGTGGGTAGCGGCGGAATGACTGATGCGGCAGAACTGCTGCCAGAGGCCGCAATGTTGCTCACTCTCCTTCTGGCCTTGCCCCTCCCCCGTCTCACACTGCCAGTGCCAGACATAGTACAAGACTCACTGTCACTGATGAGTCGACGTCACAGATGATGTGTGTGGGGTACTTGGTGCACTTTTATTATTGGCGGCGGGCTTGGAAATGATCAGCAGATTGACAGACAGGAGTACAACAACTAAACACACTGACACTGCTCACTCAGCAGCAGCACAGCAGCAATAATCTGTAGTACTAGCACTGTCTGCAACTACACAATATAAAACCACAGTAGCAGTAGTAATAGCAGCCCAGCCAGCAGCAAGGAGCCTGGAGTGTGTGCACACAGACACAGCACACACAAAGACACAGGACCTAGTAGCAGTAGTAATAGCAGCCCAGCCAGCAGCAAGGAGCCTGGAGTGTGTGCACACAGACACAGCACACACAAAGACACAGGACCTAGTAGCAGGCACAGGCAGCTGCTGCAGCTGAAAGACTGACTGACAAGACTGACTGACACTAACAAATTACACAGACTAGCTAAGCTAACTACAACACAGTAAAACAGTAAAACCAGAAGGTGTTTTAGTGTTAAAACGCTGGGTTATCACTGGGATAATGTACTTGCTTCAGCCAAACACACTGGACAAACTATCTCAGTGGCAGTCACAAAGCAAGGACGAGATTCTTAACATGCCCCCCTCCTTATATACAGGAGGGACTGGCCAAGGTTCCCCTCTGTGATTGGGTGCTTGGGCTTAGGCTGGGAGCGCTCTGATTGGCTGAATGACGTCATGGACATCATGTCCATGGTTACAGTACCCGGATTCGGATATCCGATCGGTATCCGCGGATATCCGGGTTATGCGACCAACTATCCGCATAGAGCTATCCGGATTTCCGTCCAGCTATCCGGAATCCGGATCCGATCGGATAGGCCTAAAAAGTTCGGATATCCGAGTCTATTCGGATATCCGGTATCCTGATGAGCAGCACTGTTCGCAGCTAATGATAGACTGTTCACTTAGTGCTCCACCCAGAACTATTATCTTTTTGTAACATGGATAAAGAGCAGAGACATTTTTATGTATTTATTGCAACAGTAATGGGGCAGACATGTGACGGAATCTCCTGATTAGGAACCTAGACAGTAATAAGAACAAATCAAACCTATAACATTTACAAAGACTTCCTGGGCTAGATGCAATTAACTTTTTCTCCTAGGAGATAATTTTCATCTTCTCCTTAACCTCCTTGGCGGTAATCCCGAGCTTGGGTCGGGGGCGGAAAACCGCAGCTAAGAGCGGTAATCCCGACCTCTTCTCGGGGGAGCCGCCGGAGGCTGTGTGCGGAGTATAGCGCACAGAGGGCGTTTCTACATACCTCTGGGGGATCCTGACATCGGCCGTCATTCTTCTTCCTCTCCTCCGGGGCTCTGCTGCCTCCTTCCGGCAATTTCACTTTAGAGTTGCAGCGCCACCTGGAGGATGGAGGCATAACTGCGGCGCTGGAGCCAAGGAGGTGAGTGAAGGCTGGGACTGTGTAGATCTCCCTGGCAGCATGATTTTTTCCAGGTTTTAGGGTCTGAAAGGGTGCAAAAAAATTGTACCACTTTTGGACCCTAAATTCCGGAAAGAATCATAACGCCAAGGGGATTAAAATCAGGGATGAGCAGAAACTACGCCAGTGCGAATTTACACATCTTAGTTCGCATCTACGCATTGTAGTTTGTAGGTGAAGTTTCAAAACTACGCTTACGAATTTACGCGTAGCGAAGTAACGCTGCGCGTAGCTTACACCCATTATGCGTAGTCAACATGTGTATTGCGTAGTGAACTACGAATGCGTTATTCGTGTCTGTTTTTCCACGTGCGATTGTATGCTTACAAATTGGGAAGGGGAATGTGCGCATAGAAGAGTTCCCAGCAGAAGCATTTGCAGAGGAATTAATGCATACAATTTTCTGCATACGGGCATAAGCATCCGCATACACTACGCTTCGCACTACGCGTAATTGCGTATTTTAACGCGTAGTCTACGAAATGCATACGAAGCAAATATTTGATTTCGAAGCCGTAGTTTGGCGAAGCGTAATTGCGTAAAACTACGCGTAGTTCCAGCGTATCGAAGATAAAGTTCCAATGCTGCATAATAGTAATTTCACAACAAAGATTGCAATCAGGATGCAATATCATATTGCAACATTTCTGGCCAAATTATAATCAATTTTCAAGTATAAATGTAATTATGTTCGTGATTTTGTAACTACACAAAAAATATGAAAGTTGATTCTTTGGGAACAAGTCAAAACAAATATCTTCAAAAAGACCTTGTCGTTTTTGAGAAAATAGAATTGAAAAAGATTCAAAGAAAAATGTTTGTTAAACTCAGTAAAATGACATTTTGCTACAGTACACTTTAATATATACAGCAAAGTCCTGGTTATCCAGAACTCAGGCAACTGGAAGTCTCAACTAACCGGCATGCCTGAGTGATAACGGGGACAGTGTTTTTTGAAATTTTGAAGGACATTTCAGGGCAGAAAATACTTACCGACCCTCCAGGCCCCGTCTTCTTTCTACACTTCCTGCAGCTTGCTTCCGCTTTCCGGCGTCCATGCATGGCTCCAGACGGGTCACCTGACGGCGGAACAAAGCAGGTGGTTTCGGCATACGGCGTTCATTACCGGGCGCCGAAACCAGGTGCCCTATTGCAGTAATGTTATGCTGGGCGTGTAAGAGTAATTCGGGACTCCGGCGATTGCTGGACTGCAAATTACACCTCCCTCTGAGTTGCGATGACTCGGAGGGGGAATAGTACTTGACGACACCAGGGAGTTTTGCGGCAGCAGGAAGAGCCGTCATTCGTCTTTACTGGCGCCCAACTTACCTGTGGCGTACTAAAATGTACGCACGGGGGAAAGCTGCTGGCAGCTACAGGAAGAGTAGAAGACGGCGCCTGGAGGCTCAGTAAGTATTTTATGCTGCACAAGGGGGAGGGGGGGAGACTTGTGCTTTTTGAGCCTCATTTTAAAACAAACTTGTGATCCAGACCCAAGACCCTCAGGAAGTTCACGACTGCGCTCCTGTCCATAAACAAGTGTGGTCACATTGCGCAAGGTCAGGACACCTTGTGCCTGTGCAGTACCGCGGAGATGCTTAGGCTCAGCACTTTCCACCGAGCCCGAGCGGCTCAGTGGTACTCCGCAGTACGGCCGTGCTTATTCAAGGATGGAAACACGCTGCGAACTTCCATAGAGTCCTGGGCGGCGGTGGTCTCTACCGAGGTAAGAAAGACAGCTGTACTGCAGTGACAAGTACATTTAGGGCCAGTTCACACTGGCAGGTAAGACTGTGCGTTTAGCGGACTGTACCAGAATGGATCCTAAATGATGCAAATGGAGCCAACATAAACCAATGGATCTGTTCACATTGTTCCGTTAGAACAGATCCTTTCGTCACTTTACGCGATAATTCCATAGCGACGTCACATTCACACTGATGCCCAATAAAAACTCGTCCGTTTCACCCTAGGCCATGAAACATGCATTCTGTCCATCACTTTGCATCTGCGCACTATTCATATTCACTTATTACCCTGACTGCCATGATAATTGGCCTTGTTGGATGTAAACAGGTGTCAGTGAGGTCATACAATGAATGATCTGTGAGTCCTGCGGCTCCCTCTGCTGGTCACATGCAATTCATGCAGCTCCTGTACAGAGATGGTATAAATTCATCTTTCCTCGCTGGCAAGTCTTTGCTGTCGCAGCATTTGCAGCTCGTTACAGAGAGATTACTGGCCCCGCCGTAGCCTCGCCTTGTAAATTTCCTTGATGCTTTTATACTCAATACATAGCAGTTCAATCAGCATGAAACAGCCTTTGGGGCGTCCTTACGAAGACGCGTGCGTAAATCTCTTCCGCGCCGCGATATCCGCCATGTAACACGATGATCTGGGTCTGTAGAATGCGTGTCACCAGATTACTCCGCAGGAACTCCGATACATCCCTTTATATGCTGGCAAAATAAAAAGTCATTAGTGATTTCAAGACGAATATTTCTAGGAAGTAAATAATACAGTGTTGTGCGGCGTTTATCTGCGCATCGTGAGCGGTAGTAAGAACGCTAGTGTACTCTTTGCTCCACAAAAATGAGCCAGAAGACTGAATACACTAAAGGACAAATTAACAATAGAGAAGTCACAGAGAAGCAAATAGCCGTTTAGTTTTATGGCCATTTACTGTTTACACATAATTAGTCAGGACAGATTAAAGTGGAACTGTAGTGAAAATAAAATAATGAATAAGGGCTGGTGCACTGCACACCAGAGCGGTTCTGGAGCGTTTTTTTAAATGCTTGGGGATAGAAAAACTGCTTGGCTAATGTATTTCAGTGGGCTGGTGCACAACAGAGCGGTTTGTTTTTTCCACAAACGCAAACTCGGGGGCTGCAGCATTTTTTAGATTTCGGAGGCGTTTCTGCCTCAATGTTAAAGTATAGGAAAGTGGAAAACCGCTCTGAAAAACGCTAGATCAGAGCGGTTTTCCAGGCATTTTTGTTACAGAAGCTGTTCAGTAACAGCTCTTCTGTAACAATATATGACATCTGCTACACAAAAATGCTCCAAAAAACGCTAGGCATGTTTAGAAAACCTCTCCATGCCTAGAATCGCTCTGAAATCTGCTTCAAAAACCTCTAGCGTTAGCAGATCTGCAAGAGGATTTTAGTGTGCACTGGCCCTAAAACTGCTTATTTTTTACAATATTCATTTATAGATTATTTAGTCAGTGTTTGCCCATTGTAAAATCTCTCCTCACCCTGATTTACATTCTGAAATGTATCACTGGTGGTGACATCTTTAGTTCTGCCAGGTGATCTGTACGGAATGTTCGTTTACAGAGGGAAATACTGCTTGCTTGACAATTGGAAAAAGCTGTTCTTTCCCACAATGTAACAAGGTTCACAGACAGGAAACTGTCAGGGCCATGGTCATGACATCACACCGTGGGAGGGGTTTCCCCACAATATAAGCCATACAAATGTCCCTGATAATTTGAGAAAAGGTACAGATTTCTCGTGGCAAAGGGGTTATCAGTTAGGCACGGTTCACACTGGTGTTAAAAAAAGTTCTGTTTGCGGATCGGAATGGAACAGATCCTAACGGATGCGAATGGATCCAATCCAATGCAGGGATTAGATTGTAAGCCACTCCGAGGGACCGTTAGTGAGTGACAAGACAATATACTCTGTACGGTGCTGCGTAACATGTCGGCGCTATATAAATACTTAAAATAAATAAATAAAATGTTAACCTATGGATCTGTTCAGCACGGTAGCGTAGTGGTTAGCGCTCTCGCCTTGCAGTGCTGGGTTCCCGGTTCGAATCCCAGCCAGGTCAACACCTGCAAGGAGTTTGTATGTTCTCCCCGTGTCTGTGTGGGTTTCCTCCGGGTACTCCTGCTTCCTCCCACATCCCAAAAACATACGGATAGGTTAATTGGCTCCTCCCTGAATTGCCCCTAGACTACAATACATACATAGACATAGGACTATGGTAGGGAATTAGATTGTGAGCTCCTCTGAGGGACAGATAGTGACAAGACAATATATATACTGTACAGCGCTGCAGAAAATGTTGGTGCTATATAAATACTAAATAATAATCTGTTCAAATGGATCTGTTCTGCACGATTCGCTGAACGGAACGCAAGTTTCCCGCTGCACAGGGGCGTAACAATAGACCCTGCAAGGGATGAAGCCACAGGGGGCCCATTCCTGAGAGACTGACAACTACAGGCAAGGAGGGAAAAAATGTCTGCTCTTTGCACAGTTGTTCTAATGACTGCATCTGCTCAGCCACTGATGAGGAATCATACAATGATTTGTAGACAGTCCCTATTCAGTGTTCAGCAGGGTCTTGTGCACAGCGCTGCTCTACCCCTCCCTAACTGCTGTGTCCTGTAGTGATACTTGAGGAGACTGGGCATGGGGAAGGGGCCCCATCCAAAGTTTTGCAGGGGGGCCCTGTGATTTCTAGTTACGCCCCTGCCGCTGCAACCAATTTTTCCGGACTGCTAAGCCCAGCGGAATGGAAGATGAAGCGCTGCATTGGGGGCAATGAGAAAACTGAACTTTTCTTCACCCTAGAGAAGAAACGGACTGTTCTAAGGGGCAAAATCAACTTTGGGGGTGGGGGTCTGCCCGGTCTGGGGGAGATGTGGGGAAACGGAGTGGCAATTGAGTGAAAATGGATCCGATCGACCAGTGATCAGATCGATTTGCCCCTCTAACGCAAGTGTGAACCGAGCCTTACTGATTGGGATGAAGGTCAATCCTTGGTTAAGGGCTGGATCACACGGGCTTCTGCCGAGCTTTCGCTCGGTGCCACGTTTAAGTGCCAGCGTTTAAATGCCAGCGTTCAGACGCTAGCTTTTGAAGGCTTTTAGGAAGCGTTCAAGGCTAGCAAGTCTGGTCTCTGCTATGGTTTCCTGCCATTTACCGCCTCTAAAAGCAACATGTTGCTTTCGAGAATAGATGCAACGCCGGGATCTACCACCAGGCTTTCATGAAAGCCTGCAAAAGCCAGCTCTAAACGCTCCCATTCACTTGAATGGGACGGCGGTAGATAAAAAACGCCACACCTGAAACGCTGCGTTAAACGCCACAAAAACGCCCGTGTGAAACAGTCCTTAGGGTTCCTCCCTTGTGCAAGGACTGATTCTTTATGATAGCCACTGTGTCCAAGAAAGCAAGATTTGATGCATTATCCTGAGAAGGCGCTCCCTCAAAACAGACCAGTTTTTAGGAGTAGTTACATAGTTATTTTGGTTGAAAAAAGACATACGTTCATCGAGTTCAACAAGTATAAAGTACAACACCAGCCTGCTCCCTCACATATCCCTGTTGATCCAGAGGAAGGCGAAAAAACCCTTACAAGGCATGGTCCAATTAGCCCCTAAAGAAAAAAATCCCTTCCCGACTCCAGATGGCAATCAGATAAAATCCCTGGTTCAACATCATTAGGCATTACCTAGTAATTGTAGCCATCGATGTCTTTCAATGCAAGGACAGCATCTAAGCCCCCTTTAAATGCAGGTATAGAGTTTGCCATAACGACTTCCTGTGGCAATGCATTCCACATCTTAACCCATTCACGTTCCGTCGTTTTCACTTGAGAAATGTTCACCTCCCATTCATTAGCCTATAACTTTATCACTACTTCTCACAATGAACTGATCTATATCTTGTTTTTTCCGCCACCAATTAGGCTTTCTTTGGGGGGAACATTTTGCTAAGAGCCACTTTACTGTAAATGCATTTTAACAGGAAGAATAAGAAAAAAACAGAAAAAATTATTATTTCTCAGTTTTCAGCCATTATAGTTTTAAAATAATACATGCCTCCATAATTAAAACTCACGTATTGTATTTGCCCATATGTCCCGGTTATTACACCGTTAAAATTATGTCCCTATCACAATGTATGGCGACAATATTTTATTTGGAAATAAAGGTGCATTTTTTCCGTTTTGCATCTATCACTATTTACAAGTTTAAAATAATAAAAATATAGAAATATTTCATCTTTACATTGATATTTAAAAAGTTTAGACCCTTAGGTAAATATTTACATGTTTTTTTTTATTGTAATGTTTTTGTTTTTTATACATTTTATTTGGGTAGTTTTGGGAGGGTGGGAGGTAAACAATATGTTTATAATGTAAATGTGTGTTGATTTTCATTTTTTTTAACTTTTAGTTGTAGTATTACTTTTTGGCCACAAGATGGCGGCCATGAGTTTGTTTACATGACGTCACTCTAAGCGAAACACACGCTTAGAGCGACGCATGGGGTACGTTACAGCCAGAAAAAGCGAAGCTTCCGAGAGAAGCTGTCGCTTTTTCAGCGGGGGAGAGGAATCAGTGATCGGGCTCCATAGCCCGATTCACTGATTGCCTGGCTAACGAACCGCGGGCCAGGAGAGCGCGTGCACGCGCGCGATCGGCCGCGGGAGCGCGCGGTAGCGCGCATGGTTCCTGGACGTAGTTTCTACGTCCAGGAAACAAAATAGGTTAATCACTCTTACTGTAAAGAACCCTTTCCTAAATAAATGGCTTAAACGTTTTTCCTCCATATGTGCCCATATAGCCATCCTATCCAGATCCTGTTGCAATATGACACTATCTTCCTGAGAGTTGATGATTGTGCACAATTTTGTATCATCTGCAAAAATAGCAACATTGCTCACTACTGCATCTACTAGGTCAGTAATAAATGAATTGAAGAGCACTGGACCCAGAACAGACCCCTGTGGGACCCCACTGCCAACAGTCTCCCATTTTGAGTACGATCCATTGACCACCACTCTTTGTTTTCTGTCCATTAGCCAGTTCCCTATCCATGCACACAGACTCTTCCCCAGTCCTTGCATCCTCAACTTTTGCACCAGACTTTTGAGTAGGCGAGGCAGGGCAAGTGGGGTGAAAGGGAGGGCCCATGCAGCGTGTACGGCAGAGCGGAGGGGTGAAGCGACCTTTCTAGGATACACATAGACGGATTACATCTCCCGGCATGCAGTGCGGTGGGCAGCGGCGTGCAATATCACTTCGAGCACATTGAACTCAGCAAAGACACAGAAAACAAGGGGAACACTGGGAAGTAAGGAGCAGCCCCCCAAGAGTTGTTAGTGCCTCCCCCCCCCCCCCCCCAGCATAATTTACAAACCTCTCTTAGGACTAGGAATAGTCAATGCGATGCAAATAATTTTGATGCAGTTATATGCACATTTTTTTATGCAGCTTGGAAATGAACCAATCAAATCCTGCTGAGTTAAATTTAGATTGGTCCATTTTCAAGAGGCAAAAATTTGTTTACATAATTGACTTTATCATAAAATGAAATGCATTAGTAACGGTGGCCTTTTGTGAAACCAGTTTCTAGTGATAATTATTGGACCGCCTCCCAGAAGTCTATGCCTGCAGTAACTGTACATTACTCACTGGCGTCAGTCCTGCCATTATAAACCTGCCTATGTTTTGGCTGTGAGTTATCCTGCATCTCTGCATTGCATTATTACACTATAAATGAGTTTATCTGCTGCAAAGTGATGTCAGAGGATAGCCCTCTGCAGACCGTCCAGCCCTGACTATCCTGTTACCGGGTCACTACCAGCAGTGTATCGATCCCAGTGTCTGACATGAGGAGGATAATATCATATCTGACAGCCAAATATCGTATTACTGCCTCAAGGGTGAGACGTAATGCAAAATACCAGCAGGATATCATGCTGTATGTGTGCAGTTTATGTGTGTATTAAGTAGCTCCTCCGAGGACAGTCAGTGAGATGACTATGTACTCTGTACAGTGCTGCAGAAGATGTCAGTGCTATATAAATACATACAGTAATATGGTAGGACATTAGACTATGACTATAGTAGTAATAGATTGTGAGCTCCTCTGAGGACAGTCAGTGACATTACTATGTACTCTGTAATGTGCTGCAGAAGCCACCAGTGCTATATAAATACATAATAATAATATGGTAGGACATTAGACTATGACTATAGTAGTATTAGATTGTGAGCTCCTCTGAGGACAGTCAGTGACATGACTATGTACTCTGTAAAATGCTGCAGAAGATATCAGTGCTATATAAAAACATACTAATAATATGATAGGACATTAGACTATGACTATGGTAGGATTAGTTTGTGAGCTCCTCTGAGGACAGTTAGTAACATGACTATGTATTCTGTAAAGTGCTGCAGAAGATGCCAGTGCTATTTAAATCGAATCAGCTAAAAATAGCGCTAATAGATTTGGGCGCGGCTATATTTCTAATGTTAATTATCGTTTTTGCAAATTTACACTCAATTTTGCATATGTTTGGGCGCAAGTGCCTAAAATCGATATTTTACGTAAATCGATAAAGTAAACTCGGTAATATTCCTAATTTTGTTGTGGAATCGGTAATATCGCTAATTTAAAGTTTATGATAATATATCAGAACGAATATCATAACGCTAAATAAAGAAAAACGATGTGAGTCATAACGATGACTTAAAAAGTCTATTGGTGTAATAACGGTAAATGAACATGTTTAATGATGGAATGTAAGCAAATTCTGTCCAAATACAGATAAATTCGTAATTACGAAAACATAACATTCACTATACGGATGTAATAATGTAATAATGATATTTGACATTTCTATTTTACGATTATATATCAAGTATTTACAATAATTTAGGGTTAGACACCACCCGGGGGGGGGGGGGTTAGGGTTAGGCACCACCAGGGGAGTTTTAAGGTTAGACACCACCGAGGGGGGGAGGTTAGGGACCACCAAGGGGGTCTAGGGGTTAGGGATATTTACAGGGAGGGTTCTGTGTCAGAGTAGGGTTAGGAATACTTAGGGTTAGGCACCACAATGGGGGGTTGGGCACCGCCAGGGGGGTGGTTAGGGTTAGGCACCACCAATGGAGGGTTCTGTGTGAGAGTAGGTTTGGGTTAAGCTGTGTTGTTGAATTACATTACAATATTTAACGTTATTATATTTTCGTTTTCAACTCACATCTGTTTTAAAACTGTAATAATAATAATAATCGGAATTAACGATTTTACATTCCAAATACCGTTAAAGGGGCACTATGGGTAAATTCTTCATTTTAAGTCCCTTTAACTTGAAGATTTGTATGTGTAGCAATGTTAATGATAAGTATTATGGCTGATGAAAAGTATTTTGTACACTGATAGTACATATATATAGCTAAGGAGTCACGTCGGGAAGATTTACCTATCTGACGCCGATTCAGCATAAACCATTGTGTGATAGGAGGCACTGTAACTGCTCTCCATGTTGCCGTTATATCTCTCCCCCCTCTGGTCCACTTAGATGGGTTTATCCCAACTTGTAACTGCCGAATTCCGACTCGAGCTCTTAGCAGGCTGCAGCCGCCGTGCGCGTACAGCGCAGGATAGCGCTGTACGGCTCTATAGGTCCACGCTGCTCACTAAGGACCCCTGATTTGAAGCTGGCACAGCTACGGACACCTATTGTGTCACAATAGGTGTCCGTAGCTGTGCCAGCTTCAAATCAGGGGTCCTTAGTGAGCAGCGTGGACCTATAGAGCTGTACAGCGCTATCCTGCGCTGTACGCGCACGGCGGCTGCAGCCTGCTAAGAGCTCGAGTCGGAATTTGGCAGTGTATTGTGTCACAATAGGTGTCCGTAGCTGTGCCAGCTTCAAATCAGGGGTCCTTAGTGAGCAGCGTGGACCTATAGAGCCGTACAGCGCTATCCTGCGCTGTACGCGCACGGCGGCTGCAGCCTGCTAAGAGCTCGAGTCGGAATTCGGCAGTGTATTGTGTCACAATAGGTGTCCGTAGCTGTGCCAGCTTCAAATCAGGGGTCCTTAGTGAGCAGCGTGGACCTATAGAGCCGTACAGCGCTATCCTGCGCTGTACGCGCACGGCGGCTGCAGCCTGCTAAGAGCTCGAGTCGGAATTCGGCAGTTACAAGTTGGAATAAACCCATCTGAGCGGACCAGAGGGGGGAGAGATATAACGGCAACATGGAGAGCAGTTACAGTGCCTCCTATCACACAATAGTTTATGCTGAATCGGCGTCAGATAGGTAAATCTTCACGACGTGACTCCTTAGCTATATATATGTACTATCAGTGTACAAAATACTTTTCATCAGCCATAATACTTATCATTAACATTGCTACACATACAAATCTTCATGTTAAAGGGACTTAAAATGAAGAATTTACCCATAGTGCCCCTTTAAATTATCAATATTTCTAAATTACGATATTTTTCTTTTCCCGATAAATCGCGCCTAAATTTTGTAAATTTTTTTAAAATGTACGCATTTAAATACATATTAACTGTTTCCGGCGCCCGGACGTGAAGCTCACGTCCGGTCAGCTGCTATGTTGCGGTGCCGCGCTTCGGGGTGCTCCTGCGCACGATCGCGTGCACGCCCCTGTAGTGTTCCCCGGTAGCTCTGGGATCAGTGAACGGGAACATGGTTACCGATCTGTGTCCCCAGCAGAAAAACCAAAGTGCTCTCACAAGAGGCTTCAGTCTTTCTGCGCGTCAAAATTTCCGCATCCCCCTTGTGCTTCCGCTTAGTGAGAAGCACAAGGAGGGAAAAAAAAATGAAGGTGGCCATCTTGTGGCCAAATAGTAAAACTATATCTACATATTTTTTACATTACAATTTACACATATAACAACATTAAAAATTAACTGTTTATTTCCCACAGCAAAAATTACTCAAATACATTTTTTATGTAATTTTTATACAATTAAAAAAAAAAAAAAAGACATAAGTAGTTACCTAAGGGTCTGAACTTTTTAAATATGCATTTGAAGGGGGTATACTATGAACATTTTTTAAATTATAAGCTTGTAAATAGTGATGGACGCAAAACGGAAACAATAAACCTTTATTTCCAAATAAAATATTGGCGTCATACATTGTGATAGGGACAAAATTTAAATGGTGTCATAACCGAGACAAATGGGCAAATAAAATACATAGGTTATAATTATGGTAGCGTGGATTATTTTAAAGCTATAATGGACAAAAACTGAGAAATAATGAATTTTTTCCATTTTTTTCTTATTAATCCTGTTAAAATGCATTTATAAAAAAAATAATTCTTAGCAACATGTACTCCCCCCCCCCCCCCCCCCAAAGAAAGCCTAATTAGTGGCAGAAAAAAACAAGATATAGATCAATAAATTATGATAAGTAGTGATAAAGTTATTAGTGAATGAATGGGAGGTGAAAATTGCTCTGATGCATAAGGTGAAAAATCCCTGCGGGCTGAAATGGTTAATATACCATAGTAGGACATTAGACTGGTAGGATTAGATTGTGAGCTCTGTAACTATGTACTTTGTAAAGTGACACAGGAGATCTCAGTGCTATATAAATCCATAATAATAAACAGTAGTGCATGTAAATACAGTATGTGTGCGTTGTTTTTTTTAATAGCCCATTCCTGATCTTAGTATTAATCCAACAGTATTATGTTTCCAGCATAGTATAGAGTTTGAGTATTCACCAAAAATGCAGCCTCGGTTGTGACGAGTGTTCCATAGACCCGTTGGCATTTCAGTACAGCTCTCTTCTCTCCAGCCGCCATAGAGCGAGTGTCACTCGCTTATCAATGCAAGGGTATTTACACTTTTTTCTTATTTATCCAATTAGTTGATCCACATAAGGTATGCACGCTTGTGTCTTTTTACTTAAATGTTTACAAAATCGATTTTGGGTAAATGTTTTTGTTAGTTTGTTTACAAAGGTACAAAGTCTGAGTCACACTGTGATGCAGAAACTGCGCTGGCATCGTTCACATTACCAGCCCTTTCCATCCGCTGTGTTTGTGCCGCCACCTGTCTGCCGCTTCTCCCATCGTGTGCCGCTTGTCCCGGAGACAAGGAAGCATGTATCTTCCTTTTTGAATTGTTAAAAAAAAAAAAATCAATGCTTGTTCACACTAAGGGCCTGATTCACAAAGCGGTGCTAACGTAGTTAGCACGCCTAAAGACTTTAGGGTGCTAAGTAGTTAGCACGCACCAAGCTAAATCAGTTCACGCCGGTGAGACGATACCGGCGCACACGATGCGCCCAAAACGTTGCATTGGATGCACCCTAAACGTTGCACCCATGCATTGCACCCATGCGGCCAAAATACTTAAAAATTGCTGGTTAAACCCACTCTACAGTGCCCCACTCTATCTCCCCTGCTTCGTGATATGCCCGGGAGCAGGCGAAACAAGAAAGGAGAAAAGGCACTGGCGGTTTCGCCCGAAAAGCCTTCTAGAAAATCGAAGGCGCGAGCTGCTAAGAAAAAAAGGAGGCCGCAAGCTGTGCATCATCTATACCTGAACGCCAGCCACCTCATAGCTCCTCATACAGCCTGGACTCTGAATCCTCACTAATCCCCCCGCAACTCCTTGGAGCTCTTGGTTGAAGATATCAAGAAAGTTTTTCGAGCAGAGCTGCGAAGAGCAGTTAAGGACATTACCCAGCAGATCCACGATCTGGGGAGCAGGGTCGGGGACCTAGAGCGGCAAACAGATTCGATAACCGACACACCAGCTATGGATAAGGTGAAAAGCGACGAACAAGTTGCCAAAATAGAGGTACTGGAGTTCAAGCTCGAAGACATGGAGAATCGCAATAAGAGAGCCAACATACGCATACGTGGCCTTCCAACCGGCGGAAGATCTCAAGCCAATGCCGCTGAACCTTTTTAGCGCCCTCCTGCCTCAGCTGGATCAGTCCAATCTCTGCATTGTGAGGATCCACCGAACCTTTACGAAACCTCGGAACCACAGACCTTCCCAGAGACGTCGTCCTCAAGCTACAATACGAAGAGGTACGTGACATGCTCCTAGAGGCCTCTAGGAACCTTGCAGCCTTCCCGGGAGTCCCAGTCATAGTTAAACCATTTGCTGATCTTGCTCCCTCCACCATCCTACGCCATAGAGCCATGAAGCCCATAACCCTCTCACTCATTAAAGCTTCTGTACGCTACAAATAGGGATTCCCGTTCTCCCTTATCTTCCAACATAACAACCAAACCTACTCCTCACGGACCCCGGAGGAAGCTAGACGCCACCTTGAACAAGCAGGCATACCCGTTGAACTGATGACACTTCCACCGCTTCCACAACGGTCTTCACGTCCATCGAGAGTTTGGTCTACAGTTTCCCGCCAACGCTCGCCCAAGTCTGAAAACGCCATGCCGCCATCTTGAGGCCGTTGATGGCGCACACGGAACTCTCCCATATCTGCCTGACCACAGCAACAACTCCGGGATATCTAAACCCTACCGTTATGGCGACCCTACGCGCTTGAAACACTTCTACAGGTAACTGTACTATGTGCTACCCCCTGGGGCCTTTGCTGCTGTCCGTATCTTTTGGGCACCTAGATTCCACCATCTAGACTCTCTCACTATTCCCCCTATCAGTAAGAGATTCACTACTCCTTCATTGATCTTGGTCGTTGATCAGCTATCCCTATAATCTAACCTGATTACCCCTACGGCCTAAGGATGCTAGAGGCCTTTGGCCTGGTATCAACGCACCTTCTGACAGACCTGCATACGCAGATACCTTGTGACTATCGCTGTCCTAGCCACTGACAACAGTGGGATACCCACACTATTGCCTCTGTTTGGGCGGCACATTTCTTAAAGGGATACTTAAGTCAAACAAAAAAAATGAGTTTTACTCACCTGGGGCTTCCAATTTCCCCCTGCAGCTGTCCGGTGCCCTCGCCGTCTCCCTCCGATCCTCCTGGCCCCGCCGGCAGCCACTTCCTGTTTCAGTGACAGGAGCTGACAGGCTGGGGACGCGAGTGATTCTTCGCATTCCTGGCCACAATAGCGCCATCTATGCTGCTATAGCATATATCATATACCATATAGCAGCAAAGAGGGTGCTAATGTGTCTGGGAACGCGAAGAATCACTCGCGTCCCCAGCCTATCAGCTCCTGTCACTGAAACAGGAAGTGGCTGCCGGCGGGGCCAGGAGGATCGGAGGGAGACGGCGAGGGTACCGGACAGCTGCAGGGGGCTATTGGAAGCCCTAGGTGAGTAAAACTCATTTTTTTTGTTTGACTTAAGTGTCCCTTTAAGAGTTCATCTCAGCTCTGGAGATGCGGACCGGACGGGTGTTGCCGGGGAGGCAAGATGGGGGTCGGTAGGGTGCTGGTATATTATCGCAGCTCCTTCCCTCCCTCACCCTCCTCTAAACAACCTGAAGATAATACCACCGGAATGACGGAAATATATCCCTTTGATTTTACGGTTTCTCTCCCTCACTTTTGGGTTTTATTTACCTATATGTCCATGTTTTGTTATATATTTTTATTCTTATATATCGGTTGAAGATTGGGTCCAAATATGCCCAGCAACTCTATGTTCTAATATATGTTCTCCGCTGCAGGAGACTGTTCATGCTGCCTCACACTAGATGAGCCACACTGCCAGTTTATTTTATTGGCTGGCTATGTACCTCATCGTCATGAGGGATCTTCCCTCACCTGGAGTGGCACCACTCCAATGTCTGTCGTGTTTTGTCTGTTATGTTGTCAACATACCACACACTTCCTATGTTTTGGTTGTACAGGAGGCATATCTCTTTAATAAGACACCATTCCAAATGAAGATCCTCTATAGCACGTGTCGAACTCCAGGCCTGGAGGGCCGGATCCATGTCTGTGTTTAGGATGGACTGAGAAAGAAAGGAATGTGTTCTACCTGATGGACCACACCTTTCCTGGTTCAGACCCATCAATTCATTTGAGCTGCATCAAAAATGTGTGAGGATCTCGGCCCTCGAAGGGCCGGTTTGACATACCTGCCTATAGCAATACCCTTCCTGCTCATCTATGACAAATCTTAATATTTTATCGCATAATGCTAAGGGCCTAACTTCACCAGTAAAGAGGATAAAGGACTTTCTCGATTATCAAAAATGCAATCCGGACATAATCTGCATCCAGGAAACGCACTTTACAAAATCTGCCACCCCTAAATACTATCATAAGAACTTTCAACGTTACTTTGCCTCTTCTGCAACCAAAAAACATAGGGGAGTGATTACCCTTATTCACAATTCACTACCCTTTAAGATGGACAAGACTGTAGAAGATGAGGAAGGCAGATACCTCATAATATTTGGCTCCATCCAAGATTCTCTAGTATGTCTTATAAACCTATATGCTCCCCCTGAATCCCCTATTGCTGCGGTCAAGGCAGTCCTAAAACATATATCAGATCTTAATAATACTAAGATCATATGGTCTGGGGACATTAATATTACCCTTAATCCCTCAATAGACAAATCACGACGTCAAGAAAGCGTCAATTAGCTCACCAGCTTACCTCTATAATTCGCCATCATCACCTGGTTGACACGTGGCGAGAACACAATCCCAATCTCAGCAGCTATACCTACTACTCATCAGCTCATAAAACTTACTTGCGCATTGACTTAATACTATTCACAGCAGACCTGGTTCAGAACCTACTGTATTCTAGACACAAGGGGCTCGATTCACAAAGCGGTGCTAACCCAGTTAAAGACTTTAGGCATGATAACCATTGCACCACGCTGGTGAAAAGCCAGTTTAGGTGTGATAAGTTTAGGCATGATAAGTTAAGGTGTGATAAGTTTAGGCATGATAAGTTTAGATCGCTTGCAAAGTCCCGCACGCAAAGCAGCGCCATTAAACTTTATACGAAGTCCACCAGACTTTGCTAGCGTAAAACTTTTGATCAGCTGTGCACTAACCCAGTTGGCGCTTAAACTTATCATGCCTAAACTTATCACACCTAAACTTATCATGCCTAAACTTATCACACCTAAACTTATCATGCCTAAACTGAGTTTAGGCATGATAAAGGGTTTTTCACCAGCGTGCTAACTGTTAGCACCGCTTTGTGAATCAGGCCCAAAGTCTCTTCTTGGTCTGATCATGACATTGTATGCATGGATGTGAAATCCCTAGCAACACCACTAGTACGTCCCCCTTGGAGATTAAATGAAAGTCTGTTGACTGACAATGTGAGCTGTCTTGATGTCGAGAAGCAGTTAAGCTCAACACACACCATACAATCTTGGTTGTACAGATTTACCAAATCTATGTAGTATAAGGGCCAACAGATTGAAAATACCTTGAATGATTGATTGGATAAGCCTTTATACTACATAAAAGTGGTAAGATTGAACAACCAAGATTGTATGGTGTGTGTTAAGCCTTAGTGGAATACTTTAGATTAAATGATAACCCCCAGATTAAACCTAGCCTACTCTGGCTAGCGCACAAACCCACAATTAGAGGCTTCCTAATAAAAACGGCATCCACACATAAGAGATCTAAAACCGAACAGCAGCTCAACCTTGAGAATAAACTCTACAGATTAAAACTGGCCCATGCATCTAATCCTTCTTTATACCTCCTCAAGCAAATTATAGACCTATCAGTCCAAATAAACATATTACTTTCAGCTAGGACAGAAAAAGCGATCCGCTGGACCAAATCCAAAATGTACACACAATACAACAAACCTAACACCTGGCTTGCCAGAAGACTAAGGGTAAGATTCAGAAAGAGTCTCCAGTCAGCCTTGTCTCCGTTTACTCAGATTTTTAATAATCCAGCTTTTCCTCCTGGGATGGAGCCAGGAGCTTTTATTTGGTGGAAATCCAATAACCTCACTAACCTACCTAAATATCTAATACGGGGTTCCCTTCCTACCTGGGAACAATTCTGAAACGCACTCAACTTCCCCCCTACCGAATTCTTCTCTGCTATGCAGATATACCACTTCCTCAAATCCGTTCCCCGAGATGCCAAGGGGCCTGCTGCTGTCACCCATTTTGAAAGATGGTGCAAGAACTCCCCCCTGACTGGAGGCCTTATATCCCATTTACACTATACTCTCTCAGCCTCTAGGACCTAGCAAAGTAATCTATGTTACAATGGGAATCAGACTTTGGCACCACCCTAACCATACCCCAATGGACTAAATGTTGTGTAGTAGCTACTTCTCGCACATTGAGACAGGTCTGAAGGTGCTTCATAGAACCTACATCACACCGACTATGCTACATGGGATGGACAGTAGCAGGCCCAGGACATACTTTAGATAATGTGGAAGAGAAGGTAACCATTCCAACATATGGTGGCTTTGTCTGAAAATTAAGGTTTACTGGTCCTCAATCTCTTCACTCATTAGTTCAGTCCTGGAAAAGGACATAACCCCCTAAACTACATATAGCAAGACTGTGGCAAACTCCAACACTCTCTCTAGATATCACAATTACAATTATAACTGACATACTAATCTCAGAAAGATGAATTGCCATAGTTAATGACCATATGGATTTGTTTACTAAAACCTTGCAACCATGGTTGGACTATACTGATAACCCAGGACTATGGTCCTTAGTCCTTACTCCATGACCTATGTCATATACCACTGTTTATTCAAGATTATTTTGTTCCTCATCTGGATACAATTGCTTTGAATGCCTGCTGTATTGCTCATTGTTATTTGTACCTTTTTATATTTGTGTGGAATGTTACCTATTCATGTTCTTGTTAAAAATGTTGCTTTCCCCCTGTAGAGGTTAATTTTACCGCTGTAAATCTAAAACTTGAGCTCTTTTTTCAAAACTTTTGAAACTAAATGATTTTACAATGGTCAAACACTGACTAAATCATTTATGCAAAATTATTGTAAAACTAAAGCGCTTTTTTTATGACATTAACCTCCTTGGCGGTTTATTTTTACAGCAAAAATTGCAGAAATCCAATTTTTTTTTGTTTCATGTAAAGCTACCAGAGTGGTAGCTACATGAAACTCCACTAGAGGGCGCATGTGTCCCTCTAGTTCGATCGTCGCCGGCAACAATAGCAAACAGGGGAATGCGTATATAACGCGCATATAACGCGCTCCCCTGTTTGGCTTCTCCTGTCGCCATGGCGACGATCGGAATGACGTCATGGAGGTCAGCCGACGTCCTGACGTCAGACGTCTCCGATCCAGCCCATAGCGCTGCTCGGCACTCATTGGTCCGGGCAGCGCAGGGCTCTGGCGGGGGGGGGCCTCTTGCGCCGCTGCGTGCGATCGCCGCAGAGCGGCGGCGATCAGGCTGTACGCGCGGCTAGCAAAGTGCTAGCTGCGCGTACAGCACTTTACAGTGTGAAAATCGCCCCACCAGGGGCTGAGATCTCCTCCTGCACGGCATAGCCCGAGCTCAGCTCGGGCTTACCGCCAGGGAGGTTAATTTCACTGGAGTTCCTCTTTAAAACAGAAAGTTTTGAATCCGGATGATACCATTTATTGGCTAACTTAAAAGTATATATAAAAGAGTAAGCTTTTGGCCCCTGGGCCTTCCTCAGACTTTTTTTTCATTTCTGCTGCGAGAGAGGGGCAATAAAATCATTACTTCCTCTCAACAGGCCTGGTTTCTCCACGTAATTACTCCCCTCACATTTTTTGGGCTCTACATCAAAAGAGGCAGCAAAATCAGATCCTTGGCACATTCCTTCTCCATCTCCTGTCAGGGGAAGATGAAATCCATTGGGGGAGGGAATTCCAGAGGAGGGGTGAAGCACGTGCAAAGTCTTGTAAACGTGAATGTGAGGAGGTAATTCTAGAGGAGGACAACAGAAGATCATGTGCCGATCTGAGATTGCGATTGGGTTTGTATCTGGAAATTAGTGAGGATATGTACCGGGGAGAGAGATTGTGGACAGCTTTGTAGGTTAGGGTTAGGAGTTTGAACTGAATCCTCTGTTTAAAGGGGAACTGAAGAGAGGTATATGGAGGCTGCCATGTTTATTTCCTTTTAAGCAATACCAGTTGCCTGGCAGCCCTGCTGATCCTCTGCCGCTAATACTAGTAGCCATAGCCCCTGAACAAGCATGCAGCAGATCAGGTGTTTCAGACTTTAAAGTCAGATCTGACAAGACTGGCTGTATGCTTGTTTCTGGTGTTATTCAGATACTACTGCAGAGAAATAGACCAGCAGGGCTGCCAGGCAACTGATATTGATTAAAAGGAAATAAATATGGCAGCCTCTGTATACTGCTTACTTCAGTTCCCCTTTAATTGGCAGCCAGTGAAGAGCTTGACAGAGAGGAGCAGCAGAGGAAGAGCGAGAAGAAAGATGAATGAGACGAGCACCTGAGTTCAGTACCGACTGGAGAGGGGACAGTCTGTTAGAAGATAGTCCACAAAGTAGTATGTTACAGTAGTCCAGGCGAGATATTAGAAGAGCATGTAGTAACATTTTAGTTGTGTGAGGAGCACTCCCCCATCAGAGGGTGCCTTCCACCATATAGCTAATGTTCACAGGCACGGACCTGATGAAGTTGTAATTATTCCACAAAACGTATTGGTCAGTATTTTCTATGAATACTGTTTTTAATTTATATTGCCTGATAACATCAATGGATGTACAATTTTGCCTGTACTCCACTTCAGTTTTTTCCAACTATTAAATATCTCCACTGCAGTTTTTAGTTTCCCGTACTCATAAAATAGTGCACGCTGTTGCCATGGATGCTTAGCCGTCTACAAACCATAATAGAAATATTATTTTTAATAACTTTAAATTAGAGGAAGGCCTGTGCAGCACACATCTATATTTCTATCTTCATTACTTCGGAATATACCGGAGCTGTATCCATTCTAATTTACGTCTGTAAGATAAATCGCTGCTCGAGCGAACATGACAAACCATTAATAAAGTATACATTGAAAATACAGTTTGAGATTTATAGTAGGAGGAATCCGACCTTCAACCCAAAATCGCTGATTGGATTCTACCGAGCTGCGGAGATTTAACCTGTTACAGACAATCTTTTCCCTCCACACTGAGATCAGTGAGATGTTAAATCGCTCAACAACCGAGAGATGAAATCGTCCCGCAGAGCTTGCATTTAAAAATGGAGATCCGCAAATACTGCACCATGTGATATAATAGGGGGGTTGCTGTGCTGATAATAAACGGGTCAGGATATATTTAGCGGGGAAATTACAGGGTATGTTCTACCAAAGTGGAAGCAATAATTTACGGTTACCCAGCGACATACGTAGGGCACCGATTCCTGAAAGAAATGATCGGTAACTGGTTAGTCACTAGTGGAGATCCCGCTCAGGTCCAGTTCTGGGTGTATAAATGTATCACCAGCAGAATATATACAATATGCAACTGTCAGGAGAAGAAAAGGATTAATATTACATGGTTCCCTAGGTAAGATAGCCCTTATTGCACACCGCTGATGGTCACCTGGCTTATTTAGTAAGATTTGGTGTGGCTAGCATCCACCAGACCACTAGAATCTCACCAGGCCCTAGGCAACTGCCTGGGCTTGCCTCATGGATGATTCGGCTGTGGTAGGAGGGAGATGGGCTGAGCAATATTCTGCAGATCTCTAGAGAGGTCAGTGATGGGAGTAAGTGGGAGCGGGCACAGTCGGGGTCAGCGGACGGAGACAGCGGGGCAGCGGATGGAAAGTGGTCGCACGTGGTGGGGGCAGCGGACAGATGGTGGGGGCAGCGGACAGATAGATTGGGCGAGGTCGGGGTCAGTGGACGGAGGGGATCGGGTAAGGTGGAGCGCAGCAGACATAGAGGGATCGCACGCAGTGGGGGGCAGCGGACAGATGGATTGGACGAGGTCAGGGTCAGTGGACGGAGGAGATCGGGTAAGGTGGAGGGCAGCGGACAGAGAGGGATCGCACATGGTGGAGGGAAGCGGACAGAGAGGAATCAAGCACAGTCGGGGTCAGTGTACAGAGTGGGATCGGGCACAGTAGGGGGCTGCGGTTGGAGAGGGGTCATGGCACAGTCGGGGACAGTGGACGGAGAGGGATTGGGCACAGTCGAGGTCAGCAGTGGGAGAGGGATCGGGCACAGTCGGGGGCTGCAGTTGGAGAGGGGTCCGCAGACAGAGTAGGATCGGGCAGTCGGGGTCCACGGACAGAGAGAGGCATGTGTGCTATCACTCCTCTCCTATCAGTACCTCTGGCTGCAGCTGTGCCTTCACTCCTCTCCTGTCACTACCTCTGGCTGCAGCTGTGCTGTCACTCCTCTCCTGTCACTACCTCTGGCTGCAGGTGAGCTGTCACTCCTCTCCTGTCACTAACTCTGGCTGCAGCTGTGCCGTCACTCCTCTCCTGTCACTACCTCTGCCTGCAGCTGTGCTGTCACTCCTCTCCTGTCACTACCTCTGGCTGCAGCTGTGCAGTCACTCCTCTCCTGTCACTAACTCTGGCTGCAGGTGTGCTGTCACTCATCTCCTGTCACTAACTCTGGCTGCAGCTGTGCCATCACTCCTCTCCTGTCACTACCTCTGCCTGCAGCTGTGCTGTCACTCCTCTCCTGTCACTACCTCTGGCTGCAGGTGTGCTGTCACTCCTCTCCTGTCACTATATCTGGCTACAGCTGTGCAGTCACTCCTCTCCTGTCACTACCTCTGGCTGCAGCTGTGCTATCACTCCTCTCCTGTCACTACCTCTGGCTGCAGCTGTGCTATCACTCCTCTCCTGTCACTACCTCTGGCTGCAGCTGTGCTGTCGCGCCTCTCCTGTCACTACTTCTGGCTGCAGCTGTGCTGTCACTCCTCTCCTGTCACTACATCTGGCTGCAGGTGAGCTGTCACTCCTTCTTTCACTACCTATGGCTGCATGTGTGCTATCACTCCTCTCCTATCAGTACCTCTGGCTGCAGGGGGGCAGTCACTCCTCTCCTGTCACTACCTCTGGCTGCAGCTGTGCCTTCACTCCTCTCCTGTCACTAACTGGCTGCAGGTGTGCTGTCACTCCTCTCACTAACTCTGGCTGCAGCTGTGCTATCACTCCTCTCCTGACACTAACTCTGCCTGCAGCTGTGCTGTCACTCCTCTCCTGTCACTACCTCTGGCTGCAGCTGTGCAGTCACTCCTCTCCTGTCACTAACTCTGGCTGCAGGTGTGCTGTCACTCCTCTCCTGTCACTAACTCTGGCTGCAGCTGTGCCATCACTCCTCTCCTGTCACTACCTCTGCCTGCAGCTGTGCTGTCACTCCTCTCCTGTCACTACCTCTGGCTGCAGCTGTGCAGTCACTCCTCTCCTGTCACTAACTCTGGCTGCAGCTGTGCTATCACTCCTCTCCTGACACGAACTCTGCCTGCAGCTGTGCTGTCACTCCTCTCCTGTCACTACCTCTGGCTGCAGCTGTGCAGTCACTCCTCTCCTGTCACTACCTCTCGCTGCAGCTGTGCCATCACTCCTCTCCTGTCACTACCTCTGGCTGCAGCTGTGCTATCACTCCTCTCCTGTCACTACCTCTGGCTGCAGCTGTGCTGTCGCGCCTCTCCTGTCACTACTTCTGGCTGCAGCTGTGCTGTCACTCCTCTCCTGTCACTACATCTGGCTGCAGGTGAGCTGTCACTCCTTCTTTCACTACCTATGGCTGCATGTGTGCTATCACTCCTCTCCTATCAGTACCTCTGGCTGCAGGGGGGCAGTCACTCCTCTCCTGTCACTACCTCTGGCTGCAGCTGTGCCTTCACTCCTCTCCTGTCACTAACTGGCTGCAGGTGTGCCGTCACTCCTCTCACTAACTCTGGCTGCAGCTGTGCTATCACTCCTCTCCTGACACTAACTCTGCCTGCAGCTGTGCTGTCACTCCTCTCCTGTCACTACCTCTGGCTGAAGCTGTGCAGTCACTCCTCTCCTGTCACTAACTCTGGCTGCAGGTGTGCTGTCACTCCTCTCCTGTCACTAACTCTGGCTGCAGCTGTGCCATCACTCCTCTCCTGTCACTACCTCTGGCTGCAGCTGTGCAGTCACTCCTCTCCTGTCACTACCTCTGGCTGCAGCTGTGCCATCACTCCTCTCCTGTCACTACCTCTGCCTGCAGCTGTGCTGTCACTCCTCTCCTGTCACTACCTCTGGCTGCAGCTGTGCCATCATTCCTCTCCTGTCACTACATCTGGCTGCAGGTGTGCCGTCACTCCTCTTCTGTCACTACCTCTGGCTGCAGCTGTGGTTTGGCACAGTGGGAAACATAGGGGCACAAGAGGTGACCGATATGAGATATGATGTTATTTATTTGTTATTTTGGGGACATTTGCTCTAATGCTGGGAATACACAGTTCGTTTCTGCCGTGCGTTTCTGTTCTCGACCGTTTTTGCCACTCGATTCTGCAGTAGATTCTCTTATCTTCCGCTCGTTTTTCGTACTTTTTTCCAGTTACTTCTAACAGAAAACGAGCAGCCACATCATGGAAAGGGAGATCGGACGTGTCGGAAATTATCTATTGAACCATCTAATCAGCTAAAAAATGAACCGTGTATTCCCAGCATAAGAGGCACACTTCACAGGCATAATACACCAGAACCAAAGGCCTCATGCCAAACTTAGTACACAGAGGACCAATTCTCTGGGCCATACAATAGAACAAAAACAGCCTAATCCAATTTGGGAATGTAAATAGAGACAATCCAAAGACATAATACACAAATAGAGGCACAATAGGCAACAAAATTGAATCACATCAGCTTAATCTAAGTGTTTGGGAGTGTCTGTATTTATATGTCCATATAGGATTAGGCTGAATTTGTTCTATTGTGTTGCCTAGACAATTGGTCTGGGAGTGTATGAAAAGGTAGGCAATAACTATACTAAAGCTGGCCATACACTGGCCCGATTTTCCGCCGTTTCGACAGCAGATTCGATCACTGGGATCAAATCTGCTGCCAATCGTTTGCGCTACACGCCGAATTTCAATCCATTTAGTCCGGTCCCGTCGATCGTTCCGTGCGGAAAATTACCGTTGATCGCCCGCGGGTAGGGAGCGCATCGCTAGCGGCGTTCGAGTGCCTGACGACCGACGCAATAGAGCGGCAATACATTACCTGCTCCGCCGGCGCCACTACCCCCGGTCACCGCTGCTCCATGTCCGCGCTGGTCTCCGGCATGCTTCAGTTCCTCCTGCCCGGCAGGAAGTTTAAACAGTAGAGGGCGCTCTACTGTTTAAACTTCCTGCCGGGCAGGAAGAAGTAAAGCATGCTGGACCTGGAGACCAGAGCGAAGAAGACAGCGGAGACCTGGGGACTGGAGTCGCGCCGGCGGAGCAGGTAATGTATGCGGGCATGCGGGCGGGGGGGGGGGAGGGAGCGGCGGCAGCACCACCACCACAGATTGTGAACGGTTTCAGGCTGAAATCGGTTCACACAATCTGTTTGCAGTAAAGGTAGCCATACGATCCCTCTCTGATCAGATTCGATCAGAGAGGGATCTATCTGTTGGTCGAATCTGATGGCAAATCGACCAGTGTATGGCTACCTTAAGTGGCAAAAAATAGTTTATGAATGATTCTTCATATGGAAATAATGCTTTGTGACCAGTAGTTGACTAAAAAACTCCAAACAATTCAAATGGGGTTTATGAGAGTGAACAAATAAAACATCAATTAAATTAATTGGATAGGAGTGTATAGAACAGGGCTGCCCAATGCCTCGATCAACATCTACCAGTAGGTCATGAAGGACTGCTAGGTAGATGGCGGTTGGCTCTCCTATCACTGTGCTCTGCTCCTCCGGCTGCAGGTGTGCCATCACTCTTCTGCTGTCACTTCCTCCGGCTGCGAGAGAACTGTCACTACATCTGGCTGCAGGTGTGCTGTCACTCCTCTCCTGTCACTATATCTGGCTACAGCTGTGCTGTCACTCCTCTCCTGTCACTACCTCTGGCTGCAGGTGTGCCGTCACTCCTCTCCTGTCACTACCTCTGGCTGCAGCTGTGCCGTCACTCCTCTCCTGTCACTACCTCTGGCTGCAGCTGTGCCGTCACTCCTCTCCTGTCACTACCACTGGCTGCAGCTGTGCCGTCACTCCTCTCCTGTCACTACCACTGGCTGCAGGTGAGCCGTCACTCCTCTCCTGTCACTACCTCTGGCAGCAAGTGTGCTATCACTCCTCTCCTGTCAGTATCTCTGGCTCCAGGAGTGCTGTCACTCCTCTCCTGTCACGACCTCTGGCTGCAGCTGTGCTGTCACTCCTCTTGATGCTACTTCTGGCTGCAGCTGTGCCGTCACTCCTCTCCTGTCACTACTAAGTTCTGGCTCCAGCTGTGCCATCACTCCTCTCCTGTCACTACCTCTGGCTGCAGATGTGCCGTCACTCCTCTCCTGTCAGTACCTCTGGCTACAACTGTGCCGTCACTCCTCTCCTGTCAGTACCTCTGGCTGCAGGTGTGCTGTCACTCCTCTCCTGTCACTATATCTGGCTACAGCTGTGCTGTCAGTCCTCTCCTCTCTCTCACAATGTGTGTGTGGTGTGTGTGTGTGTGTGGTGTGTGTGTGTGGTGTGTGTGTGGTGTGGTGTGTGGTGTGTGTGTGGTGTGTGTGTGGTGTGTGTGTGGTGTGTGTGGTGTGTGGTGTGTGTGTGTGGTGTGTGTGTGGTGTGTATGTGTGTGGTGTGTGGTGTGTGTGGTGTATGTGTGTTGTGTGTGTTGGGTGTGGTGTGTGTGGTGTGTGGTGTATGTGTGTGGTGTGTGTGTGGTGTGTGTTGTGTGGTGTGTGGGGTGTGGTGTGTGTGGGGTGTGTGTGGTGTGTGTGGTGTGTGGTGTGTGGGGTGTGTGGGGTGTGTGGGGTGTGTGGTGTGTGTGGTGTGTGTGGTGTGTGTGGTGTGTGGTGTGTGTGTTGTGGTGTGTGGTGTGTGGTGTGTGGTGTGTGGTGTGTGGTGTGTGGTGTGTGTGTGTGTGTGTGTGTTCATGGTTGGTGGTCTGTGGGGCAGAGGGTGGCTGTGTGCTTTTTTTTAAGTGAGAAAGGGTTTCTGAAAGTTGACTATTTGGGTGTGTTAAGACGTGTGCAATTGGTGGCACTATTAGTTGGTTGGAGAGGGATCGTTCCTATGACAGTATCCTTTGTGTGTGGTGGGCCTGCTGTATGTGATTATTGCTAACAACAATGTGGGGAGGGCAAGCTTTCTTTATAACTGATACAAGGGCCTTAGTCTTGTCACAGATTGCCCAGAGGAGCCGATAGTCGTATCCCTTGGAGTGCCTTCAATGTTTCAAGTAATCAACTGTAAATACCTCTATACTTTTGTACATTTACATAGAGTTTGCCGCTAAAGCAGAATTGCAAGCACTGTGCACGCTATGCTGTGGTACTGCTTCTACCATGCGTTGGCAGCTTGCGCTCACAACTTACTACCGTCCGCGGGTCAAGTGGCTTACTGACGCAATCCAAACCCACTTTGATTGGCCCAATAGGCTGCCTGTCAAGTTTTCAGACAGCTAACTGGGCCAATCAAAGTGCTGGGATCACGTCCATTATAGCAACTGGACCTGCAGGGGCTCATGGTGTATTTAGTGGAGCGGCTAATCGTCAGAAGGAGCGTATGAAAGTTACCAGCACAATGTTAGAGGCGCTACCGCAGCATAGCGTGTGATGTTTTTGTGCTCCTGTCAGTTTGGCTGCGCTGCTTCCGCTTCGCAGGTTGTTAAATCAACCTCAGTGCCTCACCCAAGACAATTGTATTACTTGTTTGTTTTGCTTGTAAATATGTTTTTTTTTTTTTCAACAGGTCAAGTTTCATTTATTCATATTGTTCTTAGTTGTTTTTAAAAAGTTGTACAATGTTTTTTTTTTAGATGTACACTTATAGATTTCATTTTTACCTAACAACGAAAACACTTTGGCTTTGTTCTCCTTTGCAGCAGCCCATTTCCGTCAGAGCACAAGTCAGTCTTTAGCCTACATTTCTCCCAGGGCGATGATGTAAAAACCGTGGCCTCCTCTGCCGCCACCCACCCACACCTAACATAGTTTTGCTCTTTTCATGTTCAATATTTTTCTTCCAGGAATGTTACTGCCGCACAACCCATAGGATTTTATATATCATTCTAATTAGAAATCTTGTGGAAACAGACCAAATTTTTAATAAAACAATCGATAGGAAGGGGGTATTGGGCCTAGCAGCGGGAAGGGGGGGGCCTGAGTCCCCCGTCCTCCGCTCCCCTCCAGCTTTAAAGAGTTACGTCGCTGTCTGCATTGTAAGAGGCAACGGGCGGGGATCACTCACTTCTTCCTCGTTCCAGCGTGCACTCCACTGATGTCACTTCCTGCTACGCTGCAGGAAGTGTCGTCAGTGGAGCGCACGCTTAACGAGGAAGAGGTAAGTGATCCCCGCCCGTTGCCTCTTACAATGCAGCCAGCGACATAACTCTTTAAAGCTGGAGGGGAGTGGAGGACGGGTGTCCCCAGGGCCGAATTTCTGGGCAGGCCTCCAAGGCCGGTTCCTAGGGCGGGGAATTCTTGGGGCGACTGGGAAGCCACTTATCCACCTGTCACCTCTCCTTCATGCAGCCGCCCGCATTGCTTTGCACATTGCAGAATGTTGTGTGTGTGCGCAGCGGGCGGCTAATGCGGAACACCAGGGAAGTTAACTTAGCAGCGGATCAGCTGATCAGAGCAGGCAGCCAAGGGCGTAGGGCCCGTGGTCGCAGCGGTCGCCTTGGCGACCGGGCCCGGCTCCTGAGGAGGCGGGGGAGGGGCCCGGAGGGCCCATCTCCGTTTGGAGGGCCATGCGCCCGTTCGCGCTGGTAGGAGGGAGCCGCAGCCGCGGGGAGGGCAGCCCGACCTCTTCCTCCCTTCCTCTCCCCGGGGCCCCCCCTCAGATGCAGAGTAAGCGGCTAACGGAAGCGCTATAGGCAGAACTCACCTCCCTGCGTTCCACTCGCCGCTGATCTCCTCTCTGGCTGGCTCTGCATAGATGTTGTTACACACGCAGCTTCCGGCTAAACAGGAAGCTGCGTGTGTAAGCATCTATGCAGAGCCAGCCAGAGAGGAGATCAGCGGCGATTGGAACCAGGGAAGGAGGTGAGTTCTGCCTATAGCGCTTCCGTTAGCCGCTTACTCTGCATCTGAGGGGGGGGCCCGGGGAGAGGAAGGGAGGGAGAGGTCGGGCTGCCCTCCCCGCGGCTGCGGCCCCCCCCTCCATTATGGGGACGGGCAGCTACCTAATCTATCCTGGGGGGCAGCTACCTAATCTAACCTATACTGGGGGGCACCTACCTAATCTATCCTGGGGGGCAGCTACCTAATCTATCCTATACTGGGGGGCAGCTACCTAATCTATCCTGGGGGCAGCTACCTAATCTATCCTGGGGGGCACCTACCTAATCTAACCTAATCCTGGGGGGCAGCTACCTAATCTAACCTATACTGGGGGGCACCTACCTAATCTATCCTGGGGGGCACCTACCTAATCTAACCTAATCCTGGGGGGCAGCTACCTAATCTAACCTATACTGGGGGGCACCTACCTAATCTATCCTGGGGGCAGCTACCTAATCTATCCTGGGGGGCACCTACCTAATCTAACCTAATCCTGGGGGGCAGCTACCTAATCTAACCTATACTGGGGGGCAGCTACCTAATCTATCCTGGGGGGCAGCTACCTAATCTAACCTAATCCTGGGGGGCAGCTACCTAATCTATCCTGGGGGGCAGCTACCTAATCTAACCTAATCCTGGGGGGCACCTACCTATTCTAACCTAATCCTGGGGGGCAGCTATCTAATCTATCCTGGGGGGCAGCTACCTAATCTATCCTGGGGGGCAGCTACCTAATCTATCCTGGGGGGCAGCTACCTCATCTAACCTATACTGGGGGGCACCTACCTAATCTATCCTGGGGGCAGCTACCTAATCTAACCTATACTGGGGGGCAGCTACCTAATCTAACCTATACTAGGGGGCACCGACCTAATCTAATTTATACTGAGGGCACCTACCTATCTAACCTATACTGGGGGCACTTACTTATCTAACCTGTATTGGGGGCACCTAGCTAGCCTATACAGGTGGCAACTAAACTGGCTACATATATTGGAGGCACCTACCTAACTAACCTATACTGGGGGCACCTACCTATCTAACCTACGCTGGGGGCAACTATTCTGGCTACCTATATTAGAGGCACCCACCTAGCTAACCTGTACTGGGGGCACCTATCTATCTAACTTATACCGGCGGCGCCTGCCTATCTCACCTATACCGGGGGCAACTATACTGGCTTACCTATGCCTGACTACCTATACTGGGGGTACCTATAGCTGGCTATAGGGATTTTGATATGTGTGTGCATCCGTCGGGTGTTGTCGGGGGAGGGGGGGCTGTTGTTGCCGGGGGGGGCCCACATCCAGATTCCGCATCGGGGCCCAGAGGTTTGTAGCTACGCCACTGCAGGCAGCGGCAACATAGGAACAAGTGCTGGCTGCACGGACGTCTCACCACGCCGCTGGGGCAGACATAGGACACACATGTCAGAAACTCCAGGGCGCAGGCAGAGCAGAGAAGGAGACAGACCTCTGTGCACAGCAGAACTCATCAGGAAGGCCACAGAACGTTTGTGTATACACTCCCCCCTCCCTCCTTTGAGTCCTGACAGCAAAGCATGGGGGAGGGAGAGAGTGCTGAAGTCACCCGGACTACACGTGGGGAGAAAGCTGAAGCAAGACACTGTACAGAATAGAGATCAGGAAGGGTGCCTTCTGCTGCAGATTGACTTCAAACCTGTGTAAGTACCTGGTCCTGAACTCCCACCAGGAAGCAGCATTAGATGGTGACCCCTTTGTTCCCTCCACCCGCCATAGAGGCACTACAGCTTCCAGAATGCTCAGGTATACAGAGGCACTACAGCTCCCAGAATGCCCACTTTAGCCTGCTCCCCTCCATAGTCGCACTACAGCTTCTAGCATGCCCAGGTCTATAGAGGCAGTACAGCTCCCAGCATTCCCCATCTCTGTAGAGGCACTATAGCTCCCAGCATGCCCACCTTTATAGAGGCACTACAGCTCACAGCTTCCCCACCTATACAGAGGCACTATAGCTTCCAGAATGCCCACCTATATGGAGGCTTCACCCCTCCATAGAGGCACTACAGCTCCTAGCATGCCCACGTCTATAGAGGCAGTACAGCTCCTAGCATTCCCCATCTCTGTAGAGGCACTATAGCTCCCAGCATGCCCACCTTTATAGAGGCACTACAGCTCCCAGCATGCCCACCTGTATGGAGGCTGCCCCCTTCCATAAAGGCACTACAGCTCCCAGCATGCCCACCTCTGTAGAGGCACTATAGCTCCCAGCATGCCCACATTTATAGAGGCACTACAGCTCCCAGCATGCCCCTCTTCGCTCTGTGTATAGTCATCATTGACGCCTTTGCAGAGTATTTGCAGCGGAGTGCCCTCGTCTGTCTAGCTGATACACACCTCTGGGTGCCTTCGGCTTCATCCACACAGATGCCTCATCTCCATGGCCCAGTGGCACATAAGTATGTACATGCCGCCAGGTCATGGAGATGAGGCATCCACAAGGATGATGCACGCAGACTGAAGGAGGAGCATGCCGATTGGACAGGTGAGTGCACCTTGCTGTGAATACTGTGCAGGGGCACCGTGGACCACTATACACATTGGGGGGTTAGGGTCGGCAGCCTGCTCTTGGGCCCTGGGGACACCCCAATATTATAAAGGAGGGGAATGCTGGGAGCTGTGGTGCCTCTATGGAGAGGTGGAGCATGCTGGGAACTGAAAACTGAAGAAAGGCAAGTTCCGGGCACCAGATGCGTTGCAAATAACATCACTTTAATTCATCCCACCAAACAAATACATAGCATGGCTGGTCTGACAGCTGTTTCACAAAAAACTTGCTTCCTTTGCGAAACAGCTGTCAGACCAGCCGTGCTATGTATTTGTTTGGTGGGATGAAATAAAGTGGAGTTATTTGAAACGCATCTGGTGCCCGGAACTTGCCTTTCTTCAGGTTTGAGTGGAATCTTCTAACCGGAGGCACAGTGAGTTGTTCACCAGGACACCACCATAGGCTGCCAGGTGCATCTAGTGCCAATTTTTTTTCTCTTTAAAAGCTGCATGCTGGGAACTGTTGTGCTTCTATGGAGGGGCAAACTGGAAGCTGTGGTGCTTCTGTAGGTGGGGGGTGCACATGCTGGGGGCTGCTTGCCCCTATGGAAACGAGCCCTGGCTAGCCCTTCAATTGTTACCATCCCCTACCCTGGCTGACCTATTTACCCTGAACACCCCTTCAGTTCTGACCGCCCTTCTCTATCCTTTCTTACCTCATTCCAGCCTGACTGATCTCTCCTCACCATGACCACCTCTTCAGTTTTAACTGCCCTTCACTTACCTTACACCAACCATTCTGTCCCTAATGCCTGGTATGCACGATGAGATTTTCTGGCACATGTACTGTGAAATCGATTATTTCCAACATGTCCAATCTAATTTCCGATCGATCTTCAATAGAAGTAAAGAAATAATCGATTAGAAATCATATTGGAAATCAATCAGACAGGAAATCTGCCAGAAAATCTCATTGTGTCTGCCAGGTGTTAGTTCTGTCCCTTTGCATACACCTCCTCTAGTTGACCTTCCTCAGTTATAACTGCCTTCTTCCATACACATGCACACACACACATATACAGTTGCAGTGCTGGGACCCTTTCTGGTCCAATAGGTTTCTTAAGTGTGCAAGCAGGACTGTGGCCAAGCGTATCTGTACTGGGCATGTGCAAATAAGGTTTGCATATGCTCAGTAAAATGAAATGCTTGTGCATGGAGGAAAAAAGCAGTACACAATGCCTTAGTTCTACTGAGAATGCGGCAACTTTACTTGTACATGCCCAGTATGGACACACTCACCTACAGCCAAGCTCGAACACTGCAGAAACCCATTTGACCAGAGAGGGACCCAGTGCTGAAATTGTGGGGTGTAATATGATTTCTACAGTAGCTTCAGTTAAAGTTTTGTGTTTGCTGGGGGAAAAAGTTTGTGTGTGTGGTTGGTAAGGATGCTGTTGGGAGGGGCGGAAGATGACAGCGGGCCTTGGGCGCCAAAAAGTAGAAATCCGGCCCTGGGTGTCCCAGGTGAGGGAGGGGGGGTCTGACCCCCCTCCCCGCCGCTAGGCCCAATACCCCCTTCCTGCCAGCTATCCCCTCCAGCTCAGGCGGCCCCCCCACACCCACGGCCTGGAGGGGGGGGGGGGGGGGGGCGATTTCTTTCAAGATTGCCTCAGGCGGCAAAAAGTCTAGAGCCAGGCCTGGGATCGCCTAACAGGGATCAGAAAGGATTTTTTTTCCCCATGCTATACTTATATTGTCCTTTTAGTGTGTCATGGGTTTTTTCTCCTTTCTCTGGTTTAATTCTTATTTTTTTTATTTTTTTGAGGGTTTCCATATTTGTCTATTAAATTTTCCAAATTACATTGTAATGACATGTTAGATGGTTTGTGTTAGTGTTCTGAATAAATCTATTACAAAACCCTCAGAATCTGTGTTTCTGTGTAAATTTGATCACAACATGAATATAATGGAGATATATATATATATATATATAAATACAGTAATTCTAGATATATATACAGTACATTCTAGATAGATAGATATCTAGAATGTACTGTATTTTCCGCCTATAAGACGCACTTTTCTACAACAAAAATGGGGAGAAAAAGTCCCTGCGTCTTATACGGCAAAGGCAGGGAATCCCCGCCGATACGAACCGCTGCCACGTCAGGGATTCCCTGCCTGTGTGCGTCCTCGTCTCCTCCTCCTGTCTAACCACCTGTCACTTCTGTCCTCGCCATGGTCCTCCTGTCCGCCAGCGGTGAAATCAGCTGCAGCCGGTAGCATATAGGCAGCCCCGGGTCCTCACAGCTAGGGAAGAACGGAGAACAGGGGCCAGCAGGACATGGAGCGGGGACAGTGGAACAGAACGCAGAGCAGGGGACAGCGGCACAGCACTAAATAGGTGAGCTTCGGGCCTTGGCCAGCCATATGTAGTCAGAACGCGTTCTGGCCGGCCAAAGTCCGAAATTGTGCAGCATTTTGTACATTGGCCGCATCAGGCAGCCACTTCGCATTGTGACCGGCCAGAACTTGAAGTGGCCAGACTTCGGGTTCTGGCCGTAACATATATAAAAGAATCCGGTGTACACATCATATATACAGTCACAATCAGATATGTTTAGCTTACTTTAAAAATATGGGGACTGCTTTATTGAAGCAGGACAAGTAACTATTTTTTGATTGGTTTATTTCATTTTTGTGGGCTATACACAGCTATTGCTGTATATATAATTTATGATGACTATTATCTGAGAAATAGAACATTTTATCATATTTTCTATTTTAATTACAGTTTAAATTCATTAGGCGTCTGAGTCGGTGCATTCTACTTCGCGTATTGGAAAACCAACAGTATTAAAAAATGATAATACAAATAAAGCTTGATTTTTTATTAGGAAGTAAATATTTAAAACAATTAGTAATCAAGCATTTCAGCCGCATCAAAATCGTTGCCATAATAAAACCCCTTGTAAATTCCCTGAGGGTCTGGAAAAGTGTTTCACACACTTTTTACGGTGCAAGATGGGATTGGACGCCTCCTCCCTTTCCCAAGATAGCCATAAATCCATGACGCAAAAAAACGATATGCGGTTCTATGGAGTTTTCTGAAAAATAAAAAGTTGTAGTTAATGAAGAGTACACTTCTTTATAGATTAGAAGAGAACTGTAAAGGTAGCCATACACTGGTCGATTTGCCATTAGATCGACCAACTGACAGATCCCAATCTGATCAAATCTGATCAGAGAGGGATCGAATGGCCGCCTATACTGCAAACAGAGTGTGAATCGATTTCAGCCTGAACAATCTGTTGAGCTGCTCCTGCTGCCCGTCTCTCCACTGGCGTGACACAGGAAGTTAAGCTGGCCATACACTGTACGCTGGGATGGAGCAGGAACAGAGTGGTGCAGCGTGGAGAAGATGCCCGGGAGCCAGCGTCAGGTAATGTATACCTGTATCGGATCGGCCGCCGCTAGCGACGCGCTCCCTACCGCGATCGACGGTAATTTCCCGCACGGCGTGATTGATGGACCGATCTGATTTCGGGAGGAAATCGGGTCGGCAGGTGCGTTTAGCGCGAACGATTGGCAGCAGATTCGATCCCAGTGATCGAATCTGCTGTCGAACGGCGACAAATCGGGCCAGTGTATGGCCAGCTTAAGGATAGAGATTAGTTACCTGTGATATACATCGGCAGGAGGATGAGTTGTATTGTTCGGATGAGTCCTAAAAAGAGCTTCCACAATAATTGGGTTTGTGCAAAGTAGAGTGGGGCCGAACCTCCGATTTTAGGTTTGCGAACTTCCGCGTAAGGTTCGGTTCGCGGAAAAGTTCGCAAACCGCAATAGACTTCAATGGGGATGCGAACTTTGAAAAAAAAAAATTATGCTGGCCACAAAAGTGATGGAAAAGATGTTTCAAGGGGTCTAACACCTGGACCCCCAGGTGGAGGAGTGGGATACATGCCAAAAGTCCCCGGGAAAAATCTGGATTTGACGCAAAGCAGCGTTTTCAAGGCAGAAATCACATTGAATGCTAAATGACAGGCCTAAAGTGCTTTCAAACATCTTGCATGTGTATACATCAATCAGGTAGTGTAATTAAGGTACTGCTTCACACTGACACACCAAACTCACCGTGTAACGCACCGCAAACAGCTGTTTGTGTAGTGACGGCCGTGCTGGACTGGTGCGCACCATGGCGAGAGTGCAGGTTTTGGTGGCTTTACAGCCCATATGGTCGCCTGGCTGATGTAGCTGAATGACAGAACAGTGACTGTCCAGCTGATCAAATTTGGTCTGACCACAATGAGGCAACGACCTTATTATCGTGGGTGTGCCCCCCGAGACACTCATCTAGGCGCCGGTCATTGCTTCATTGTGATACGCAAGCCCCTTCACCACGGCAAGGTAATGATCACGAAGGGGAATGGGCGCATGTACATGCCTTTTCTTTTGTTGTTGCAGCTGCCCGCAGTGCAGCCAGAAAAATTAGGCAGTCATGTACACGCACCAGAAAAATTATTACCCCGGCCGCTGCTAGCAGCGGCCTAAAAAATTCAGCAATCCGCCTGGAGTCCCGGACCCTGTTGGTGGTGGCGGAGAAGGTAGTCAAGCAGCCTGCAGGCAGGCATGCTGTGTGGAGGGACTGGGAGCGACTTAGTCTTCTTGGGGCAGGCCAGGCAGCCAGTCACACGGCGTGCAGGCAGAGATGCTGTGTGTGCGGGGAGTGACTTAGTCTTGGGGCGGGCAGCAGCCCTCCGGGATCCATGCCTCATTCATGCATCCATTCATTTTGATAAAGGTGAGGTACTTAACAGTTTTGTGACTTAGGCGACTTCTCTTCTCAGTGACCATGCCTCCAGCTGCGCTGAAGGTCCTTTCTGACAGGACGCTTGTGGCAGGGCAGGAGAGAAGTTGGATGGCAAATTGGGACAGCCCTGGCCACAGGTCAAGCCTGCGCACCCAGTAGTTCAAGATGGGACGTGCCTTCTTCCGAGCACTGTACTGTGGGCCAGGTCCACACGAAATTACATTTACACGACCTCGCACAGACCTGCCGGGTGGCCTTCCTCTGGCTCTACCTCTTCCTCTACCTGTTTTGTCCATATCGGGTATGCACGGAGTGGTATATCACACTGCGTGCACTCACGTAGGTAGGTGGGTTCACTTAACTGCACAGGTATGCGCACTGATGCGGTGGTTTCACTGAACAGAACAGGTATGCAGTGGCGGGTTCACTGAACAGGTATGCAGTGGCGGGTTCACTGAACAGGTATGCAGTGGCGGGTTCACTGAACAGGTATGCAGTGGCGGGTTCACTGAACAGGTATGCAGTGGTGGGTTCACTGAACAGGTATACAGTGGCGGGTTCACTGAACAGAACAGGTATGCAGTGGCGGGTTCACTGAACAGAACAGGTATACAGTGGCGGGTTCACTGAACAGAACAGGTATGCAGTGGTGGGTTCACTGAACAGAACAGGTATGCAGTGGTGGGTTCACTGAACAGGTATGCAGTGGTGGGTTCACTGAACAGGTATGCAGTGGTGGGTTCACTGAACAGGTATGCAGTGGTGGGTTCACTGAACAGGTATGCAGTGGTGGGTTCACTGAACAGGTATGCAGTGGTGGGTTCACTGAACAGGTATGCAGTGGTGGGTTCACTGAACAGGTATGCAGTGGTGGGTTCACTGAACAGGTATGCAGTGGTGGGTTCACTGAACAGGTATGCAGTGGTGGGTTCACTGAACAGGTATGCAGTGGTGGGTTCACTGAACAGGTATGCAGTGGTGGGTTCACTGAACAGGTATGCAGTGGTGGGTTCACTGAACAGGTATGCAGTGGTGGGTTCACTGAACAGGTATGCAGTGGCGGGTTCACTGAACAGGTATGCAGTGGCGGGTTCACTGAACAGGTATGCAGTGGCGGGTTCACTGAACAGGTATGCAGTGGCGGGTTCACTGAACAGGTATGCAGTGGCGGGTTCACTGAACAGGTATGCAGTGGCGGGTTCACTGAACAGGTATGCAGTGGCGGGTTCACTGAACAGGTATGCAGTGGCGGGTTTACTGAACAGAACAGGTATGCAGTGGCGGGTTTACTGAACAGAACAGGTATGCAGTGGTGGGTTCACTGAACAGGTATACAGTGGTGGGTTCACTGAACAGAACAGGTATACAGTGGCAGGTTCACTGAACAGAACAGGTATACAGTGGCAGGTTCACTGAACAGAACAGGTATACAGTGGCGGGTTCACTGAACAGAACAGGTATGCAGTGGTGGGTTCACTGAACAGGTATGCAGTGGTGGGTTCACTGAACAGGTATGCAGGTATCCAGTGGGCTCAATGAACAGAACAGGTATGGTGGGCTCACTGAACAGAACAGGTATGCAGCCAGGAACAAGCTAAGCCTAAGCCTAACTAATCTTTCCCTATGAGAGACAGTCTGCAGCAGCTCGCCCTACTCTCACTAACGCAGGCACACGAGTGAGCGTAATGGCCGCCGCTGCCTGCCTTTTATTAGGGGGGGGGGGGGGGGGGGGAGTGGCTCCAGGGGCTAGTGTAGCCTAATTGGCTACACTGGGCCTGCTGACTGATGTACAGGGTCAAAGTTGACCCTCATGGTGCATTATGGGGCGAACCGAACTTCCGCAAAACTTCGCCTGCGGGACGCGAACGCAAACCACTGAAGTTCGCATGGAACCGTTCGCAGGCGAACCGTTCGGCCCAACTCTAGTGCAAAGGTGATGAAAGTCTAAAATTTGTGTAATACATTGTAAGTCATCAGGTATGAAAGACTTGATGTCCTCGGCATCCTGGCAGCAGATGCTTTCTAAGTCCGTTGGCATGGAAATACAGTTTCCACATAAACACCAGTTGCTGTTCCCAATTCTACCTGTAACTGGTGCATGGTCAGATGTTGACGCCTGTGACCCTTCATTGTCTGTCTGTAAGGGCCTTCTTGGATTGAATGGGAAGCTGCAATCTTCATCAAAACATGGGAAAGTAGCGTAGATCTCGTCCATAACCATTTGTGTCTAAATTAAGAAAATACAAACATTACACTCTATAAAAGTACTAAAATTGATATAGACTTTGCAAATTATAAAAATAGCAAAATAATTAAACTGGTATAAAAATACTGTTTGTGGCCAACAAGATCCTTCCATTCATACAGGTTTCCGAAGCAATTGAATTACCTTTCTAAACCACTATACATTTTTTCAACCACAATTGTCATTTTCACTAAATTAGGATCTCTTCTGCTCCATGCTTGTGGTGCGTTTCTACTTTTTGGCGAAGGGTTAAAGGCGCTGCCACATGACATATTTTACTATTCCGTTATCGAATTGCATTTATTTCCCCATTGCAAGTACACTGGGCCATCACAAGGCCACCCTCATCAGTGGTGCATGGTTTATTTCACTTTACAATTGCAGTGTCTGATGCAGTGTTGCTGTGTTTGTCAAGTCAATGGGAGTGCATGCAACTCGCATTGCAAACATAGTGTTATGCGATTTGTACTGCGATTTCACATTGGGAACATTTTACATCAACCTTTGCATGTCAGGAAACACAATAGTGCACACAGACCAAACATGAAACTCACTGTGAAACATGCACTTGCCAGGAGCTGCTATCACAATGTCATTCTATGTCATCATGACCTCACTAACGCAGAGCTAGTGATCGGCCCACTGCACCTGATGGGGTGCTGGCAGGCAGAAGGATACTTTCCAAGCCTCCAGTAACATCTAGCAGCCTTGCTCTAACTCCTCGTGGTGTCTTTATTGGGTTCCAGCATCCAAGTACATAAGCTGGCCTGTCACCTGACCCAATGCGGGTCATGTGCGGCAGAAGATGGAAAGATGCTTGCAAGGAGATACATAAAGGCTGCTACTAGATGTCACTGTATGATCAGTGATTTTTTTTTTCTTGGATGCTCAAGCAACTGGCATGCACACACTAACTATATATATATATATATATATATATATATATATATATATCTATCTCTCTATCTTCAGGCTATCCCTGCTTGTGCCAGATGCTCGGAACTCTACTGTATTATACAAAGTAAACTTACCCTTCGTGCGCTCTCCTCAGCAATCATTTCTGAATCCACATATACCTGTCATCCTGCTGCTTGGAATTCAGTCTGAAAAAGAATATGTAATTTAAAAAAAAAAAAAAAAAAAAAAAAAAAAGTATATTGATTGATAGAGATACATACATTCATGTGTATTTAAACATACGGTCACATGAGCCAGGACCAAATGGATTGGGAAACATTTAGGGGTCCCCAAAGTATACAGCATTCCTGTGATTCACTGGCCAACCCATGCGTTGGAGAAGCATGCATGGGTTGGAAAGAAATAGACTTCCACATTACAAACAGTGGCTCCGGGCTGTCTCGGACTTATGGCCCATACTCACGGGCTACAATTGTCGCTGCAACCACGTGGCACGTGTGTTGCGGCAACAGGTCACCCGTAAGTATGGCGTGGGCACCCCGAACCGTCACTGTTGTCGCCAGGCGATTGGCGCGGTCAATTGCCTAGTGACAGTTGCTGCCGCAACTATCGCTAGTCCGCGTGTGTATGTGGATTAGTGACAGCAACCTAATAGCCGGAGCACTGAGTTTCCGGCGGGGGGGGGGGGAACGTCAACGACAGCTTCCGTCGCATCACTGATCCCTCTTCCACGGTGTGTGTGTATGTGGAGGGACCTGGCGACGAGCTGTCGCCGAACTGTCACGCACACGCTCCCGTGTGCTAGCGACAATCTACAAAAGTAGCCCGTGAGTATGGGCCATTACTTAGCCCTGTGATGTCACAGGCCCTTGGAAGGTGCCAACATGGCTGGAGACATTTAACACCTTGAGAGACAGTGTGTCTCTAAAGACTATAGGTCCGTACACACGCCGGACTTTAGGCAACGACGGGTACGTCGTTGCCTCCCGCTGGGTGGGCGTGCCAGCGACAGTCCGGCGTGTGTACGCTCTGTCGTCAGACTGATACGGCTGTTTCTGAGCGATCCGCCCGGCGGATCGCTCAGGAACAGCCGTATCAGTCTGACGACAGAGCGTAAACACGCCGGACTGTCGCTGGCACGCCCACCCAGCGGGAGGCAACGACGGACCCGTCGTTGCCTAAAGTCCGGCGTGTGTACGGACCTTATAGGTCCAGGAAGATTATCACCTGATTTAATTATCTCTGTGGGGAGCGGTTGTAATGTGTACAGTAGTGTATTCCAGGTGCTGAACCTTATTGTGTACAGATAGATAAGATAAACTGTTTAAAAGATAAACTGTTTAAAACTTTGTATAGTGAGTACCACATGGTTGGGATGGACAATCCTTCCCAAAGGTGAGGGCTCTGCTGTTGTGTATACATTGTCTTGTTTGACTGAATAAAGGGAGTTACGGTTTGGAATCACAGAAGTTCAGAGTGCTGGCTCTTGCTTCTGTGCGGGCTTGTTTAAAGGGATACTGAAGGGGGGGGGGGTCGGGGGAAAAGGAGTTGAACTTACCCAGGGCTTCTAATGGCCCCCCGCAGACATCCTGTACCCGCGTAGCCGCTCACCGATGCTCCGGCCCCGCCTCACTTCTGGAATTTCAGACTTTAAAGTCTGAAAACCACTGCGCCTGCGCAGCTGCATACTCGCTCCCGCTGATGTCACCAGGAGTGTATTGCACAAGCCCAGTATGGTCTTTGGTCTGTGCAGTATGCTCCTGATGCCATCAGCGGGAGTGAGGACACGGCAATGCAGGCGCAGTGGTTTTCTGACTTTAAAGTCAGAAATTCCAGAAGTGAACCGGAGGCGGGCCGGAGCATTGGTGAGTGGCTGCGCGGGCACAGGATGTCTGTGGGGGTCCATTAGAAGCCCCGGGTAACTTCAACTCATTTTCCCCTGACCCCCCTACAGTATTCCTTTAAAGAGGATCTGTAACCTCACAAAATCTCCTGGGGGGTACTCACCTCGGGTGGGGGAAGCCTCCGGATCCTAATTAGGCTTCCCACGCCGTCCTCTGTCCCACGGGGGTCTCGCTGCAGCCCTCCGTGCAGCCGTGACGTAATATTTACCTTTCTGGCTCCTACGCAGGCGCTCTGACGGCTGTCGGCTCCGAACTACACGGAAATACCCGATCGCCGTCGGGTCTGCTCTACTGCGCAGGCGCAAGTTTCCGGCGCCTGCGCAGTAGAGCGGACCCGACTGAGATCGGGTATTTCCGTGTAGTTCGGAGAGGAAAGCAGCCACAGCGCCCCCGCTGGAGCCAGCAAAGGTAAATATTGAAATTACAGTCAGGCCTGTCGCCGGCTGTTCAGAGGGCTGCAGCGAGACCCCCGTGGGACAGAGGACGGCGTGGGAAGCCTCATTAGGATCCGGAGGCTTCCCCCACCCGAGGTGAGTACCCCCCAGGGGATCTTTTTCATGTTACAGAGTCTCTTTAAAGTGAACCTAAAGCCTGGGAAAAAAATTAGATTAACTCACCTGGGGCTTCCCTCAGCCCCTTGCAGCCGATCGGTGCCCTCGCAGCCCTGCTCTGATGCTCCAGGACCTGCAATAGCAGCATAGGGGGCTGGGAACGCGAACAATCACTCGCGTTCCCATGCCTGTCGGCCGGTGACGGCCAAACCGGAAGTGTTCGCCGGTGGGTCCTGGAGCGTCAGAGCGGGGCTGCGAGGACACCGATCGCTGCAGGGGGCTGAGGGAAGCCCCAGGTGAGTTAATCTCATTTTTTTTTCCCAGGCTTTAGGTTCACTTTAATGACATTGGTTCTGCCCAATGCACAGGTTTATCCCAGTACCGTCCTGCAGCTGAGTTAGTTCCTGAGGTTCTGGCAGCGTTGACTTGAGTGGCCCGGGTTGGGGTCTAGCAAGCGGTTCCGTCACACATACCTCTTCCAGGATGGAACATTCATCAGAACTTTCTTCCACTTCTGTGTGGATACTACTCATGTGTAAAATCTTCAGACTCACTGGAAGTGTATGACTCATCCAGATTTATTAGATCTTTAAGAGTTTCTGGTTCACCTTCAGTACTGGAACTTGACATTTTGAACCTATTGGATGATAATCTTACACGATTATAGATAATTTTTTAAAATTATTTTTCAAAAACCAGTAATTATATGCCCCAAACTACAAAGATAAGTAACATATATGGCATGTTTGTAAAATGTGTTTCTCAATCAAACACCTGCTTGATAGTCAAACACAGTACACTATTTTCCACTCACCAGTTGGGCTAATTTGACACTGGGCTATTTTTATTCAGAGAACAGGGTTACAGTGCAGGTAGAAAAGGCATACTGAGTGCGTTGTGCACACCAATACATGCCAATGCAAAGGATACATGTCAATGCATACTACGCCACCATGGGCAGCATGGTGGCATAGTGGTTAGCGCTCTTGCCTTGCAGCGCTGGGTCCCTGGTTCAAATCCCAGGCAGGTAAACATCTGCAAGGAGTTTGTATGTTCTCCCCGTGTCTGTGTGTGTTTCCTCCGGGCACTCTGGTTTCCTCCAGCACCCCAAAACATACAGAGAAGTTATTTGGCTTCCCCCTAAATTGGGCCTAGACTACAATACATATATACTACACGATCGATGCATAGACATAGGACTATGGTAGGGATTAGATTGTGAGCTTCTCTGAGGGACAGTTAGTGACAAGACTATATACTCTGTACAGCGCTGCGGAAGATGTCAGCACTATATAAATACTAAATAATAATAATGCTACTGTAAAGGCTTCTGCAGGCAGTGGATGCACCTGCACAGCGCACGTGCTTGGTACTAGCGCTTGACAGGCACCCCCTCTCTGCCCCCAGAGTCTCACATCTGAGCGTGGCAGCAGCCAGGCTCAAGTGTAACAAGTTGTGGTCCTCTGCTGCCAGGTTACTTCACCACTTGACACGCGTGGTGCTACAACCGTTGCCATATGGCTGTATTTACATTGAAAGGCAGAGACTAGCAGAGACGGAACTAGACTACAGGTTATCAACCTGTTCTAGTCATATGGTGGAGGGCTGGTGGCGCCAACAGAGCATCACAAGAGTGATGTTATGTGGGGGCTGGATAGTGGGGAGAACTAGGGCAGATAGTCCCCCAGTATATGTAGCCACGCATGGGAGCCCCCAGTATAGGTTAGCCAGGGATAGGTGCTCCTGGAGGATGTAGCAGTAGGTGAGCGTGGGCACAGAGCAGTTACAAATCACCTTCCGGCATGCACACTGCATCCATCTTCTCCCTCCTAGGCATCCATTGCATTTGTAACAGGCCCCCGTGAGGTCATACCTGCATGTCATCACAGTGGCCACGCGTGTGTGGATCACGGAAGGTAATATGTAACTGCTCTGTGTCCACGCTCACCCACCTCTACACCTCGGTCAGTCGCCTACTCCGGCTACCTCTACAAACGTTCATGCAAACCGAACTTTTGTGGAAGTCCGCGGTTCCGAACTGAAAATCGGATGCCATCTCTAGTCCTGACAATCTTGGGAGTTGATGGGACGTATCTTCTTCTGAGCACTATACTTTGGTCCAGGGCCGCACAAAATCACATCAGCACGACCTCTCACAGAGCTGCCGGGTGGCCTTCCTCTGGGTTTGCCTCTACCTTTTTTGTCCATATCGGGGAGGGGGGGGGGGTTGAAGTGAAAGGTATGCACTGACTTGACTAATATAATGTGCAGTCACACAGGTGCAGTTAACAGGTATGCACGGAGTGGTATATCCCACAGCGTGCACTCACGTAGGTAGGTGGGTGCACTCAACACAACAGGTAGGTATATGCAGTAATGGGTATTACAAATGTGCACCTGGCACACGCACGTACCGTGAACAGGTACAGTGACTGGTGGTATTAAATATCACACTGCGTGCGCTCACTTAGGTAGGTGGGTGCACTGTGAACAACAGGTAGGTATATGCAGTGATGGATGGGTATTATAATGTACACCTGTCACACACAGACAGGTGCCAGTCAGGCACAGCGACACTGCTTGCGCTCACGTAGGTAGGTGGGTGCACTGAAGTGAACAACAGGTAGGTATATGCAGTGATGGGTATTATAATGTGCACCTGGCACAGTAGTAATTATACCACCAAGGGGCCAAAGGCCAGCTGCAACTGACTGACAGGGCTGTATATAATGCAAATGGGCCACACACAGAAAAAAAAAAAAAAAATCCCCAAGAAGAAGATTAGCTCTCAAAAGACCTGTGTAGTTTTTTTTTTTTTTTTTTTTTTTTTTTTTTTTAGCAATAAGGATCAGCAAGGAGCAAGCTAACAAGCCTACAAGAGCCCAACTAAGCTTTCCCTATAGGTCTCTGCAAAGCAGCTCTCCCTTCTCTAATTACTGCAGGCACACGAGTGAATGAAAATCCTGACACTGCTTGCATTTTATAAGGGGGTGGGGCTCCGGGAGTGTAGCCTGATTGGCTACAATGTGCCTGCTGACTGTGATGTTGACTTGTAGAGGGTCAAAGTTTACCCTAATGATGCACTATGGGGGCGAATGAAACTTCCGGAAAAGTTTGCAGTTCTCCGTGATCGCGAACCACAGAAGTTCGCCGGGAACCGGTCGGGCCATCTCTATTTCTAAAGGTTTTCAAGTTCCAGTGGCTACAATGCAAAGTGTTCTTAAAAATATGTCCTGCACTGTAGAAAATCTCAGAGGACGTGGTCGAAAGCCAAAAGTGACACCTGTGCTGTCCAGGAGGACAGTGAGAGGTGAAAAACAATCCAAGGGTCACCACCAAAGCCATCCTGGTGAATCTGGGCACTTCTGGTGGCAATGTCTCAAGGCAGACAATAAAACGGACACTGCACACTGTTGGGTACTGGGTAGTGTTGGGCGAACACTAGTGTTGGGTGAACATCTAGATGTTCGGGTTCGGGCCGAACAGGCCGAACATGGCCGCGATGTTCGGGTGTTCGAGCCGAACTCCGAACATAATGGAAGTCAATGGGGACCCGAACTTTTGTGCTTTGTAAAGCCTCCTTACATGCTACATACCCCAAATTTACAGGGTATGTGCACCTTGGGAGTGGGTACAAGAGGAAAAAATTTTTTAGCAAAAAGAGCTTATAGTTTTTGAGAAAATCGATTTTAAAGTTTCAAAGGGAAAACTGTCTTTTAAATGCGGGAAATGTCTGTTTTCTTTGCACAGGTAACATGCTTTTTGTCGGCATGCAGTCATAAATGTAATACATATAAGAGGTTCCAGGAAAAGGGACCGGTAACGCTAACCCAGCAGCAGCACACGTGATGGAACAGAAGGAGGGTGGCGCAGGAGGAGAAGGCCACGCTTTGAGACACAACAACCCAGGCCTTGCATGAGGACAAGAAGCGTGCGGATTTAGCAATTTGCATTTTGTCGCCATCAGAATCACTTTATTCGCCAAGTGCGACAGGCGCCGCCCCCGGAATTATTTGTGGACAAGGCATATTGGCAGGTGCAAACAGTGCAAGTAACAATTTCACATAGTACAATTAAAAAGAAGCATTAAAAAAGAAGCATTTCAACATAGCAATGATACATAGAGCGGTTGCCTCTCTATTTGGCAGAGATGGACATGAGTGTCAGCCTATGGGCGCGCATACGTCCTCCAGTGCCCCGAGTGCAGAAGGGGATTAGGAGATGGCATTGGGGAGAGGGTCTGAGTTGAGGAGAGTGATAGCTTGAGGGAAGAATGTGTTCCTACGCCTGGTGGTTTTGGTGTATATGGACCTATAGCGACGTCCCGAGCGAAGGGGACTGCAGAAGTGATTGCCAGGGTGGGAGGGATCGAGTGTGATTCTATTTGCCCTGGACCTCATTCTGGATGTGTGGAGAAGGTCCAGGGGTGGCAGGGGCGACCCAATGATCTTCTCAGCCACATTGATGACTCTCTGGAGTTTGAGCCTATCCTTTGCATTTGCTCCCGAGTAAATAAATGTAATACAGATGAGATGAGAGGTTCAATAAACAGGGACCGGAAACACTAACCCATCACAGATGTTCATTGTTCATGTTACTTGGTTGGGGTCCGGGAGTGTTGCGTAGTCGTTTCCAATCCAGGATTGATTCATTTTAATTTGAGTCAGACGGTCTGCATTTTCTGTGGAGAGGCGGATACGCCGCCGATCTGTGACGATGCCTCCGGCAGCACTGAAACAGCGTTCCGACATAACGCTGGCTGCCGGGCAAGCCAGCACCTCTGTTGCGTACATTGCCAGTTTGTGCCAGGTGTCTAGCTTCGATACCCAATAGTTGAAGGGTGCAGATGGATTGTTCAACACAGCTACGCCATCTGACATGTAGTCCTTGACCATCTTCTCCAGGCGATCGGTGTTGGAGGTGGATCTGCACGCTTGCTGTTCTGTGTGCTGCTGCATGGGTGTCAGAAAATTTTCCCACTCCAAGGACACTGCCGATACCATTCCCTTTTGGGCACTAGCTGCGGCTTGTGTTTGCTGCCCTCCTGGTCGTCCTGGGTTTGCGGAAGTCAGTCTGTCGGCGTACAACTGGCTAGAGGAGGGGGAGGATGTCAATCTCCTCTCTAAAGTCTCCACAAGGGCCTGCTGGTATTCTTCCATTTTGACCTGTCTGGCTCTTTCTTCAAGCAGTTTTGGAACATTGTGTTTGTACCGTGGATCCAGAAGGGTATAAACCCAGTAATTGGTGTTGTCCAGAATGCGCACAATGCGTGGGTCGCAGTCCTAGGCCGAAGAGGTCATAGCCTAGGGTCACAAAAACCTGTTTATTTGGGCTATTTCAATGGTAGTGATGGTGACGTACATAAATCGCAGCAATGGCCGTTAGCAAAGTCTGAATCTCACGAAATGTCTCATGCAGGTAGAAGACATATTGTTAGACTTGGATTCCAAAGATGGGGTCCCTACATCTCTGCAAACCAGAGTTACAGGGGTCCAAAATTGGTAAAATCCCCCATAGGATTTCATTGGGCCTCCTATTTACCGTTCCAAAATCTCACACCATTTCAAAGGGCAATGGCTCAGTCAGCAGTGGCAAAACTCACCAGTCATGATCCCCCTAAGGGTCCCTACAATGCTAGAAAATTTGGTACTGCTGAGCCATTGCCCTTTGAAAAGATGTGAGATTTTGGAACTGTAAATAGGAGGCCCAATGAAAGCCTATGGGGGATTTTACCAAATTTGGAGCCCTGTAACTCTGGTTTGCAGAGATGTAGGGACCCCATCTTTGGAATCCAAGTCTAACAATATGTCTTCTACCTGCATGAGACATTTCGTGAGATTCAGACGTTGCTAACGGCCATGGCTGCGATTTATGTACGCCACCATCACTACCATTAAAATAGCCCAAATAAACAGGTTTTTGTGACCCTAGGCTATGACCTCTTCAGCCTAGGGGCCCGAAACTCACCAGTCATGTTCCCCCTAAGGGTCCCTACAATGCTAGAAAATTTGGTACTGCTGAGCCATTGCCCTTTGAAAAGATGTGAGATTTTGGAACTGTAAATAGGAGGCCCAATGAAAGCCTATGGGGGATTTTACCAAATTTGGAGCCCTGTAACTCTGGTTTGCAGAGATGTAGGGACCCCATCTTTGGAGCCCAAGTCTAACAATATGTCTTCTACCTGCATGAGACATTTCGTGAGATTCAGACGTTGCTAACGGCCATTGCTGCGATTTATGTACGTCAGACTCGCCACCATTGAAATTGCCCAAATAAACAGGTTTTGTGACCCTAGGCTATGACCTCTTCGGCCTAGGACTGCATTGAACGCGACCCACGCATTGTGCGCATTCTGGACAACACCAATTACTGGGTTTATACCCTTCTGGATCCACGGTACAAACACTATGTTCCAAAACTGCTTGAAGAAAGAGCCAGACAGGTCAAAATGGAAGAATACCAGCAGGCCCTTGTGGAGACTTTAGAGAGGAGATTGACATCCTCCCCCTCCTCTAGCCAGTTGTACGCCGACAGACTGACTTCCGCAAACCCAGGACGACCAGGAGGGCAGCAAACAACACAAGCCGCAGCTAGTGCCCAAAAGGGAATGGTATCGGCAGTGTCCTTGGAGTAGGAAAATTTTCTGACACCCATGCAGCAGCACACAGAACAGCAAGCGTGCAGATCCACCTCCATCACCGATCGCCTGGAGAAGATGGTCAAGGACTACATGTCAGATGGCGTAGCTGTGTTGAACAATCCATCTGCACCCTTCAACTATTGGGTATCGAAGCTAGACACCTGGCACAAACTGGCAATGTACGCAACAGAGGTGCTGGCTTGCCCGGCAGCCAGCGTTATGTCGGAACGCTGTTTCAGTGCTGCCGGAGGCATCGTCACAGATCGGCGGCGTATCCGCCTCTCCACAGAAAATGCAGACCGTCTGACTCAAATTAAAATGAATCAATCCTGGATTGGAAACGACTACGCAACACTCCCGGACCCCAACCAAGTAACATGAACAATGAACATCTGTGATGGGTTAGCGTTTCCGGTCCCTGTTTATTGAACCTCTCATCTGTATTACATTTATGACTGCATGGCGACAAAATGCAAATTGCTATCTGCACGCTTCTTGTCCTCATGCAAGGCCTGGGTTGTTGTGTCTCAAAGCGTGGCCTTCTCCTCCTGCGCCACCCTCCTCCTGTTCCATCACGTGTGCTGCTGCTGGGTTAGCGTTACCGGTCCCTTTTCCTGGAACCTCATATGTATTACATTTATGACTGCATGCCGACAAAAAGCATGTTACCTGTGCAAAGAAAACAGACATTTCCCGCATTTAAAAGACAGTTTTCCCTTTGAAACTTTAAAATCGATTTTCTCAAAAACTATAAGCTCTTTTTGCTAAAAAAAAATTTTTCCTCTTGTACCCACTCCCAAGGTGCACATACCCTGTAAATTTGGGGTATGTAGCATATAAGGAGGCTTTACAAAGCACGAAAGTTCGGGTCCCCATTGACTTCCATTATGTTCGGAGTTCGGCCATGTTCGGCCCGAACCCGAACATCTAGATGTTCGCCCAACACTACACGTGACCCGTTCGGCCAATCACAGCGCTAGCCGAACGTTCGGGTAACGTTCGGCCATGCGCTCTTAGTTCGGCCATATGGCCAAACAGTTTGGCCGAACACCGTCAGGTGTTCGGCCGAACCCGAACATCACCCGAACAGGGTGATGTTCTGCAGAACCCGAACAGTGGCGAACACTGTTCGCCCAACACTAGCGAACACCTAGATGTTCGGGTTCGCGAACGTTCGGGTGTTCGCGCCGAACTCCGAACATAATGGAAGTCAATGGGGACCCGAACTTTCGTGCTTTGTAAAGCTTCCTTACATGCTACATACCCCAAATTTGCAGGGTATGTGCACCTTGGGAGTGGGTACAAGAGGAAAAAAAATATTTGAAAAAGAGCTTATAGTTTTTGAGAAAATTGATTGTAAAGTTTCACAGGAAAAACTGTCTTTTAAATGTGGAAAATGTCATGTTTCTTTGCACAGGTAACATGCTTTTTGTCGCCATGCAGTCATAAATGTAATACAGAGAAGAGGTTCCAGGAAAAGGGACCGGAAACGCTAACCCAGCAGCAGCAGCAGCACACGTGATGGAACAGGAGGAGGCGCAGGAGGAGAAGGCCATGCTTTTTGAGACACAACATCCCAGGCCTTGCATGAGGACAAGAAGCGTGCGGATATAGCAATGCTTTTTGCCGCCATGCTGTCATAAATGTAATACAGAGAAGAGGTTCCAGGAAAAGGGACCGGAAACGCTAACCCAGCAGCAGCAAACGTGATGGAACAGGAGGAGGCGCAGGAGGAGAAGGCCATGCTTTTTGAGACACAACATCCCAGGCCTTGCATGAGGACAAATAGCGTGCGGATATAGCAATGCTTTTTGCCGCCATGCAGTCATAAATGTAATAAAGATGAGAGGTTCAATAAACAGGGACCGGAAACGCTAACCCAGCAGCAGCAGCAGCACACGTGAGGGAACAGGAGGAGCCGCAGGAGGAGAAGGCCACGCTTTTTGAGACAACATCCCAGGCCTTGCATGAGGACAAATAGCGTGCGGATATAGCAATGCTTTTTGCCGCCATGCAGTCATAAATGTAATAAAGATAATGCTATATAGTGTAAACAGAATGCTATATAGTGTGGCTGAGCGGTGTACCACTATTCCCAGCAGCGACACAGAGCACAATGCTATACAGTGGCGGGTGAGCGGTGTACCACTATTCCCAGCAGCGACACAGAGCACAATGCTATACAGTGGCGGGTGAGCGGTGTACCACTATTCCCAGCAGCGACACAGAGCACAATGCTATACAGTGGCGGGTGAGTGGTGTACTACTATTCCCAGCAGACACAGAACAGTAAACAGAATGCTATATAGTGTGGCTGAGCGAGGTACAGAGTGGCAGTAAACAGAATGCTATATAGTGTGGCTGAGCGAGCGGTGTACTACTATTCCCAGCAGACAGAACAGTAAACAGAATGCTATATAGTGTGGCTGAGCGAGGTACACAGAGTGGCAGTAAACAGAATGCTATATAGTGTGGCTGAGCGAGCGGTGTACTACTATTCCCAGCAGACACAGAACAGTAAACAGAATGCTATATAGTGTGGCTGAGCGAGGTACACAGAGTGGCAGTAAACAGAATGCTGAGCGAGCGGTGTACTACTATTCCCAGCAGCGACAATGACTGGGGGGACCCTGGCTAGCGTGGCTGGAGCGCGAACTACCCTGCCTGCCTACCCAAAGCTAAACCCACAGACAAATGGCGGAAATATGACGTGGTTCGGGTATTTATTTACCCGAACCACGTGACAGTTCGGCCGATCAGAGCGCGTTCGGGTCCGAACCACGTGACCCGAACAGGGTGATGTTCTGCAGAACCCGAACAGTGGCGAACACTGTTCGCCCAACACTAGTACTGGGTAGGGATGCTCATTCAGATTCCGCGGAAATGCAATTTCCGAAATTCCGATCGGAAATTGCATTTCCACATCGGAATGCGGGAATCGGTAATGCAAGTGCCGTAGGCGGATTTCCTCCGGAAATCGCGGAAATTCCACCCGACTTTAACATCGATTTTCTCAAAAACTATAAGGTCTTTTTGAAAACTTTTTTGCATCTTGTTCACAAGATTCAGTTTAATAAACCCTGAAAATTTGGTGTTTCAAGGATTTAAGGGGGCTTTGCTATTAACCGCTAAGGCCCGGTTCACATTAGCGTTCGCTATCCGGATTTTCCGGATCTGATCCGGACCGCATACTGTACAAACAGAACGTACGTTCCGCATAGCAATGTAAAGTCTATGCGGACGTTCACACGTGTCCGTTCCGTACAGTACGGAGCCGGATCGGATCCGGACTCCTTTCCAACATGCGCTATTTTTTTGGGTCCGGATCTCCGGCCAACGCATCCGGACCAGAGCCGGACCTGAGCCTGACAGCACCATCAGGAACACAGAAACCAATGGGGAACGGAAGGCACAGAACACACTGCCTACAAAAACCTGACGTTCTACCCCACTTCCTATGCGTATCCAAGCGGCCTTTTCGGATGGGGACACATGGGCCAAGCATGTCTGGAGTGGAGCAGCAGTGAGAGACGTGCTGGAGCTGTTTGGCAGAATGTCGGAGGTGGAGGTGAGGCCTACAGCGGAGGAACCTGATTCTACAGGTGCACCAGGTGCACCTTCTGCTGACCAACATTTTTTTTTTAAAATTTCGCTATTTTTTGCCCACGGATCCGGATGGCAGCCTGATGCATGCCTGATACAAACGGACCGGATCCGGATCGGAACCGTACGGTTCTGATTAGGATCAGGTCAGGATCCGATCAGGATCTGGTCCGTTTATTTGCCAAAACGCAAGTGTGAACGGGGCCTAAAGTCAGCGGATTTTTTTCTGTAATGTAAAATGCAGAAAATCTGCATCTGCCTATTTTCTGCATTTTACATTACAGTAAAAATCCGCCGACTTTAGCGGTTAATAGCAAAGCCCCCGTAAGTCCTAGAAACACCAAATTTTCAGGGTTTATTAAACAGAATCTTCTGAATAAGATGCAAAAAAAGTATTCAAAAAGACCTTATAGTTTTTGAGAAAATCGATGTTAAAATCAGGCAGAATTTCTGCGATTTCCAGCGGAAATTCCGCATTGGAATGCGGAATCGGTAATTGGTACATGACGGAATGCGGATTTACAGCGGAATCGGAAATTGGCATTCCGACCATCCCTACTGCTGGGTTCCACAGATGCAGACTAGAGATGGGCCGAACGGTTCGCCGGCGAACGGTTCCAGGCGAACTTTGGGGGTTTGGGGGTTGTAAGATCTGACAAGATTAGCTGCATGCTTGTTTCTGGTGTGATTCACACTACAGTGGCTGGATAGTGTACTGGTTAAGGGCTCTGCCTTTGACATGGGAGACCAGGGTTTGAATCCTGGCTAGGTCAAGTACCTATTCAGTAAGGAGTTCAAGGCAAGACTCCCTAACACTGCAGGGTGGCCTCTTGAGCGCGTCCCTGTGGCTGCAGCTCTTGAGCGCTTTGAGTCTGACAGGAGAAAAGCGCTATACAAATGTTTGGATTATTATTACTGCAGCCAAATAGATCAGCAGGGCTGCCAGGCAACTGGTATAGCTTAAAAGGAAATCAATATGGCAGCCTCCATATACCTCTCACTACAGTTCTCCTTTAAGCAACCTAATGGTTCTATTGCATTGAGCATAAATGTTAAATTTTAGGCAAGCTTCACTTACTTCTGTAGTGGTACAGTGCTTAGGGTGACGTGCCCACCACACAGTGAGATCTGGGTTCGATTCCCAGCTATGGTATGATGTATACTCATGTATGTATCCCCAGCTATGGTATGATGTATACTCATGTATGTATTCCCAGCTATGGTATGATGTATACTGGTTTTTAAAATAGTATAATTCCCTGGCAGAAGAGACCCTCCTCCCTCCGGTAGGAGGGAATAGGTAGAAGGGGAGAAGGGAGGAGGGAGGAGGGAGGATAAAATCTCCCTAGCAGAGTGTGTAGCAGCTGTCCCATAACTAATTAGTGTAGGTAGGCAAATGGTATAAAGGACCTTGCTTGGAGGAGGGAGGGTGGGTCCTCCAGCAATGATGTGTATTTCACTCAATTAGGTGTTGCTCCAGGTATTAGAGCTTTTGAAACATGTTTTCTATCATTTTTCCAGCTGATAGAATGTTTTAAAACTTTGAAAGTTCGCCTCCCCATTGAAGTCTATTGCGGTTCGCGAACTTTTTCGCGAACCGAACCTTTTGCGGAAGTTCGCGAACAGGGTTCGCGAACCTAAAATCGGAGGTTCGGCCCAACTCTAATGCAGACCAAGGAGGACACCACTTCTCCAGATAAAGGCACACAAAAGCTCATTTGGCCTTTGCAAATGCTCATCTGGACAAAGAAGAAGACTTCTGGTCTTCTATGTTATGGTCAAACGAAACAAAAACACACAATACATGAGAATTCTCAACGACAACATCAGGCAGTCTGCTTAGAAACCTGGCCTTGGGCACCAGTGGATATTTCAGCATGGCAATGACCCAAAACACACAGCAAAAGTGGTGAAGAGATGGTTAGCAGACAACAACATTAACGTTTTGAGGTGGCCCAGCCACAGTCTTGACTTGAATCTAATTGAGAATCTGTGGAGGGAGCTAAAGATCAGGGTGATGGCAAGAAGACCCTCCAACTTGAATAATTTGGAGCCTATTGCTAAAGATGAAAGGGCAAAAATATCTGTGGAGACATGCAAAAAGCTGGTCTGCAATTATAGGTTTTGATCGCTATAATAGTCAATGGAGGATTTTCCATTGATTATTGAGAAGGGTATGAATAATTTTGGACTGGACACTTGCTCAAATGAAAATAAAAGCTGAGATTCTACCCCCCCCCCCCCCCCACACACACACACACACAATAATGCCTCTTGTACATAGTCTTATCCTTTGGGAGACGCATTTCCTGTCAAAAAAAAAAAAATACTTGCTGGTTGAATAAAAGTAACTAAGTCAAAATTTGTCAGGGATATGAATAATTATGGGCAGCACTGTAAATCGCATCATCCCGATTCAAATCTTCTTGCATTTACTGATGGCTGACATGGTACAATACTCTACAGTCTATATCAGTGTCACCGGCCTTCAGAGAGCTTTCCCAGGCCAGGGTTTGTCTGACTTACCTTTGAAATGATAAATAGGAATTTGAAGGTCAGGCGAGGAGGATTTATCCTGTATAATTTCCAGCAGTAACTCCAACATCCACCCTGCAAGACAAAGCAGGATTACTATCACTGCACTGAGCCAGGAGAGAGAGGAGAGCTCTAGAGACTCCTAGTGGTAAAACATGAGTAATGCACCTATCAGCACACAGCTATGCAGGGCTTCAGACAAGCAAAACTCCCAACTCAGATTTCTTTATCCACAGCACTTCCAACCTCCTCCAATTACACATACATACAGGAAATAAATGGTAAATACACATTTCTTACCATACACGGTGTGTTATCCCTGCCAGTGTGGATACTCCAGATAATATGTAATCCTCACAAATGAAAGGCTATAGATGAGTCAGTGGTTAATAAGATGCAAATAAAACTGAGATTATGCAGAATTATGCAAATATATTCCATTTAAATGTTGCATAATTCTACATCAATGAATTATTTGAATCTTATTGGCTATTCAGTAACCTTATAACAAAGGACAGAGTTTGTATGTTCACCCGTGTCTGTGTTTCCTCCGGGCACTCCAGTTTCCTCCCACATCCCAAAAACATACAGACTATGATACATACACTACACAATATAGACATGGGGCTATGGTAGGCATTCAGTTGTGAGCCCCTCATTGAAGTCTATTGCGGTTCGCAAACTTATGCGAACCGAACCTTCCGCGAAGGTTTGCGAACCAAAAATCGGAGGTTTGCGACATCTCTAATACAAATTATAATAGGCATCAGAGTCAGAAATTGGTTCCAAATGTAAACACCATTACCCTGATTGGCTGCTACGGATGTCAGAATAATGCCAGCAGCTGCACATACAGAGGGGGTTATTCAGTTCCAAACACATCCAAACGCCAGCAGGAAGTATGCAGCCCCTTTCACACTGCATGCATTTTCATCTGATTATTGAGCCACATACAACCACAAGGACACCAGCGCTGATCACAGATCCCGAGAACAGCTGATCCCATTCTCTGAATGTGGCATTTCTGCCATGATACCATACAACACCATTCAATACAACTTTTACTGCCGATACAATTATAGATGAGCGTAATGACTTAATTACAATTTCGTGAAATTTTGCGTAATTCGTGTAATTACGATTATGGCCGTAAGTACATAAACGTAATGAAGAAGGATTTCGCAAAATTCCGCGTAAGCGTAATTTTCGCATTACAGTGGGTATCGCGAAATTACGTTTGCCTTGCATGCAACCGTTTGTATGCGTAGTTACATAACGTAATTTCGCGATAGTTCATATTACTGTAAGCGTTAATTTTCGTGTCGTTTTTCGCGTTACGGAATGCTATTTCGCACATAAAATTCGCCATGTAGTGATATTTCGCATCAAAATTCGCCATGCAGATAAAAAACCTTTGGCGAAAATTCGCGAGCAACCTTGCTAACAAGTAATTACAAAATTCGCGAAATTACGAAGAAATGCAAAATTACGTTATGGTTTAACGTGAAATTACGTTATGAACGAAACGCGAAATTACGCGTTTCAAATTACGCTTACGGTATTTTCAATTACGATTTTAATGGCAATTACACTACCATAATTTTGCATCGTAATAGCAAATTTCGCATGCGTAATTATAGTAACGCGAAATTTCGAAAATTTCGGCTCAACACTAGGTACAATTGCAAAGTACAAGTGCACAGGTAAACAATTGCCCCCTTTCTACACACGTTATACTGTGAGAGGGCCCGTTTTGTTCAAAAAGAGTGGGGAGAGACAATATAGTGTAGTAGGTCCTGAAGTCATTAGGCATGACTGTCCACAAACCAACTGCAGAGCTGCCGATTTTCATCTGTTGAGTAGATTACAACAGCTGGTCCAAATTAATCAGGGTAATTAGGATGCTTTAGAACAGCTTGGACTATTTGGAATGGTATAGAACTTTGAATTTCCCCTCAGACTGACGGTTTGAAGGGTATGAATAATTTTGGACTGGTCACTTTTTTGTTTAAAATGTATCATTTTTTCCCCACAATGCCTCTTGTACATCAGCTTATCTTTTGGGAGACACCCATGTCCTTTCACATACAAAAAAAAAAAAAAAAAAATGACTTGTTGATTGAATAGAAGTAACAAAGTCAAAATGTCCCAGGGGTATGAATAATTATGGGCAGCACTGTATATGACTAAGCCTGGTTAGCAGTTGCCTGTGATTAGGAGTGGCTGAACATCACAAAACATTGTGATGCCCCATTGACTAATGATAGGCAAATTTCTATAACCTTCATGGTATCCCTGCAGCCACAATTACTTTAAAAAAAAAAAAAAAAAAAAGTTTACAAAGTGTCCAACAACCCCAGATAGAGTCACTGCAGGGGGGTGGGGGGGATCAAAAGCAAACATTTTAGCCAGTTGAGGACTAAAGGCTTATGCTGGATACACATCATGCGTTTCCGCGTCCATTGATACGCATCGATTCGGTTATTTCCGACATGTCCGATTCACGTTTCAATGGATTGTTAGGTTCATTTGCCATACTTTACATGGCAATCGACCTAAAAATCATCAAAATGCGTTCGGAAATAATTGAATCGACGCGTATCGACGGATGCATTCGACACGGAAACGCATGATGAGTATTCAGCATTTCACTCCCCTCGCGACCAGGCAATTTTTTACACTTCTGCACTCTGCAGCTTTAACAGCTCGCTGCAGGGCCATACAATTTAGCAAACAAATGAATCTTACCTCCCTTTCTTCACACAAATAGGCCTTTCTTTTAGTGGTCTGTGATAGCTGCTGCGATGGTTAGTTTTTTTAATTTTTATTTTTTTATTTCTAGTTATTTCTCCCTCCCCCTCCCCCTCCCCAATTGGCTTAAGGCTGCGATCCATAGTTTTTTTCCCACTTCTCATTGGGCATTAGCATGGGGGTAGCTGCGATTCTCATTCTATTGAGCGGGAGTCACATCACAGTAAAAATGTTAAATTGTGTGCCGCAAAATCAATTCACGATTTGTGCTCCCAATGTGAACTCGTCCTTACAGAGCTGGCTGCTGCTGCCGCCATGTGGTTCAGCGAGTCAGGCTGTAATTACGGTTTACTAATATAACCATGCCATACTAACTATCACAACAATGTGACGGACTCTGACCTGCTGGAGCATGGTTGGAGGAGATTTGTACAATTGAGAGATTGAGAGGTGAGAACCACTGGTGAGGAGCAGTGGAGGCTGATATCCCATGGCAAGAGGGAGGAGCAGCAGATTAACATTACTGCAGCTGCAATAGGAACTGGGAAGCAAATGTTTCATTTGAACAAACACACAGCACAAAATAGCCTTTTTATGCACTACCTGTCTACTCAACAGCACTCCAAGAGTTAAAAAAGTGTACTGCAGTTCTCCACATTCTTTTAGAATTCTGAAAATGCGCAGGCCTGGGGTGCCGACGCTGCGGACCGCGGGTCGGGGCCAGCGAGGCACCTCCAGGCCGCAGGCCTGGGGTGCCGACGCTGCGGACCGCGGGTCGGGGCCAGCGAGGCACCTCCAGGCCGCAGGCCTGGGGTGCCGACGCTGCGGACCGCGGGTCGGGGCCAGCGAGGCACCTCCAGGCCGCAGGCCTGGGGTGCCGACGCTGCGGACCGCGGGTCGGGGCCAGCGAGGCACCTCCAGGCCGCAGGCCTGGGGTGCCGACGCTGCGGACCGCGGGTCGGGGCCAGCGAGGCACCTCCAGGCCGCAGGCCTGGGGTGCCGACGCTGCGGACCGCGGGTCGGGGCCAGCGAGGCACCTCCAGGCCGCAGGCCTGGGGTGCCGACGCTGCGGACCGCGGGTCGGGGCCAGCGAGGCACCTCCAGGCCGCAGGCCTGGGGTGCCGACGCTGCGGACCGCGGGTCGGGGCCAGCGAGGCACCTCCAGGCCGCAGGCCTGGGGTGCCGACGCTGCGGACCGCGGGTCGGGGCCAGCGAGGCACCTCCAGGCCGCAGGCCTGGGGTGCCGACGCTGCGGACCGCGGGTCGGGGCCAGCGAGGCACCTCCAGGCCGCAGGCCTGGGGTGCCGACGCTGCGGACCGCGGGTCGGGGCCAGCGAGGCACCTCCAGGCCGCAGGCCTGGGGTGCCGACGCTGCGGACCGCGGGTCGGGGCCAGCGAGGCACCTCCAGGCCGCAGGCCTGGGGTGCCGACGCTGCGGACCGCGGGTCGGGGCCAGCGAGGCACCTCCAGGCCGCAGGCCTGGGGTGCCGACGCTGCGGACCGCGGGTCGGGGCCAGCGAGGCACCTCCAGGCCGCAGGCCTGGGGTGCCGACGCTGCGGACCGCGGGTCGGGGCCAGCGAGGCACCTCCAGGCCGCAGGCCTGGGGTGCCGACGCTGCGGACCGCGGGTCGGGGCCAGCGAGGCACCTCCAGGCCGCAGGCCTGGGGTGCCGACGCTGCGGACCGCGGGTCGGGGCCAGCGAGGCACCTCCAGGCCGTTCTTGGTTCCTGTCTGTAATGTAAACCCCAAACGTGTTGTGTTGTGTTGTGTTGTGTTGTGTTGTGTTGTGTTGTGTTGTGTTGTGTTGTGTTGTGTTGTGTTGTGTTGTGTTGTGTTGTGTTGTGTTGTGTTGTGTTGTGTTGTGTTGTGTTGTGTTGTGTTGTGTTGTGTTGTGTTGTGTTGTGTTGTGTTGTGTTGTGTTGTGTTGTGTTGTGTTGTGTTGTGTTGTGTTGTGTTGTGTTGTGTTGTGTTGTGTTGTGTTGTGTTGTGTTGTGTTGTGTTGTGTTGTGTTGTGTTGTGTTGTGTTGTGTTGTGTTGTGTTGTGTTGTGTTGTGTTGTGTTGTGTTGTGTTGTGTTGTGTTGTGTTGTGTTGTGTTGTGTTGTGTTGTGTTGTGTTGTGTTGTGTTGTGTTGTGTTGTGTTGTGTTGTGTTGTGTTGTGTTGTGTTGTGTTGTGTTGTGTTGTGTTGTGTTGTGTTGTGTTGTGTTGTGTTGTGTTGTGTTGTGTTGTGTTGTGTTGTGTTGTGTTGTGTTGTGTTGTGTTGTGTTGTGTTGTGTTGTGTTGTGTTGTGTTGTGTTGTGTTGTGTTGTGTTGTGTTGTGTTGTGTTGTGTTGTGTTGTGTTGTGTTGTGTTGTGTTGTGTTGTGTTGTGTTGTGTTGTGTTGTGTTGTGTTGTGTTGTGTTGTGTTGTGTTGTGTTGTGTTGTGTTGTGTTGTGTTGTGTTGTGTTGTGTTGTGTTGTGTTGTGTTGTGTTGTGTTGTGTTGTGTTGTGTTGTGTTGTGTTGTGTTGTGTTGTGTTGTGTTGTGTTGTGTTGTGTTGTGTTGTGTTGTGTTGTGTTGTGTTGTGTTGTGTTGTGTTGTGTTGTGTTGTGTTGTGTTGTGTTGTGTTGTGTTGTGTTGTGTTGTGTTGTGTTGTGTTGTGTTGTGTTGTGTTGTGTTGTGTTGTGTTGTGTTGTGTTGTGTTGTGTTGTGTTGTGTTGTGTTGTGTTGTGTTGTGTTGTGTTGTGTTGTGTTCATGCATACATACCGTAAATTAATGTCCAGCGCTGCATAATATGTTGGCGCTTTATAAATACAATAAACAAACAAACAGACATACATACATACAATGATGTGAAAAACTATTTGCCCCTTCCTGATTTCTTATTCTTTTGCATGTTTGTCACACTTAAATGTTTCTGCTTATCAAAAACCGTTAACCATTAGTCAAAGATATCATAATTGAACACAAAATTCACAACAGTGGAGTCATGAACACTGACCTTAATTGAGACAAGTGAGGCCTGCAGTTCTTTAGATGTTGTCCTCGGGTCTTTGGTGGCCTCTCGGATGAGTTTTCTCTGTGCACTTGGGGTAATTTTTAGAGTTGGGCCGAACCTCCGATTTTAGGTTCGCGAACCGCAATAGACTTCAATGGGGATGCGAACTTTGAAAAAAAAAATAATTATGCTGGCCACAAAAGTGATGGAAAAGATGTTTCAAGGGGTCTAACACCTGGAGGGGGGCATGGCGGAGTGGGATACACGCCAAAAGTCCCCGGGAAAAATCTGGATTTGACGAAAAGCAGCGTTTTAAGGGCAGAAATCACATTGAATGCTAAATGACAGGCCTAAAGTGCTTTAAAACATCTTGCATGTGTATACATCAATCAGGTAGTGTAATTAAGGTACTGCTTCACACTGACACACCAAACTCCACTGAACAGAACAGGTATGCAGTGGCGGGTTCACTAAACAGGTATACAGTGGCGGGTCCACTGAACAGAACAGGTATGCAGTGGTGGGTTCACAGCACAGGTATGCAGTGGTGGGTTCACTGAACAGGTATGCAGTGGCGGGTTCACTGAACAGGTATGCAGTGGCGGGTTCACTGAACAGGTATGCAGTGGTGGGTTCACAGAACAGGTATGCAGTGGCAGCAGGATCACTGAACAGGTATGCAGTGGTGGGTGGGTTCACAGAACAGGTATGCAGTGGTGGGTTCACAGAACAGGTATGCAGTGGCAGGATCACTGAACAGGTATGCAGTGGTGGTGGGTGGGTTCACAGAACAAGTATGCAGTGGCAGGATCACTGAACAGGTATGCAGTGGTGGGTGGGTTCACAGAACAGGTATGCAGTGGCAGGATCACTGAACAGGTATGCAGTGGTGTTGGGTGGGTTCACAGAACAAGTATGCAGTGGCAGGATCACTGAACAGGTATGCAGTGGTGGGTGGGTTCACAGAACAGGTATGCAGTGGCAGCAGGATCACTGAACAGGTATGCAGTGGTGGGTGGGTTCACAGAACAGGTATGCAGTGGCAGGATCACTGAACAAGTATGCAGTGGTGGTGGGTGGGTTCACAGAACAAGTATGCAGTGGCAGGATCACTGAACAGGTATGCAGTGGTGGGTGGGTTCACAGAACAGGTATGCAGTGGCAGCAGGATCACTGAACAGGTATGCAGTGGTGGGTGGGTTCACAGAACAGGTATGCAGTGGTGGGTGGGTTCACAGAACAGGTATGCAGTGGCAGGATCACTGAACAGGTATGCAGTGGTGGGTGGGTTCACAGAACAGGTATGCAGTGGCAGCAGGATCACTGAACAGGTATGCAGTGGTGGTGGGTGGGTTCACAGAACAGGTATGCAGTGGCAGGATCACTGAACAGGTATGCAGTGGCAGGATCACAGTACAGGTATGCAGTGGGCTGAGGGCTCACTGAACAGAACAGGTATGCAGCCAGGAAGAAGTTAAGCCTAACTAATCTTTCCCTATATGAGAGACTGCAGCAGCTCGCCCTACTCTCACTAATGCAGGCACACGAGTGGCCGTAATGGCCGCCGCTGCCTGCCTTATATAAGGGGGGTGGGGCTCCAGGGGCTAGTGTAGCCTAATTGGCTACACTGGGCCTGCTGACTGTGATGTAGAGGGTCAAAGTTGACCCTCAGGTGCATTATGGGGCGAACCGAACTTCTTCCGCAAAACGTTCGCGTGCGGTACCTGCACGCGAACCACCTAAGTTCGCGCGAACCACGTTCGCCGGCGAACCGTTCGGCCCAACTCTACTCCTGGGAAGGTTCATCACTGTTCCATGTTTTTGCTATTTGTGGATAATGGCTCTCACTGTGGTTCGCTGGAGTCCCAAAGCTTTAGAAATGTCTTTATAACCTTTACCAGACTAAAGGTAGCCATACACTGGTCGATTTGCCATCAAATTCGACCAACTGACAGATCCCTATCTGATCGAATCTGATCAGAGAGGGATCGTATGGCTACCTTTACTGCAAACAGATTGTGAACCGCCGCCCGCATGCATTACCTGCTCCGCCGGCGCGACTCCAGTCCCCAGGTCTCCGGCCCCGGCATGCTTTACTTCTTCCTGCCCGGCAGGAAGTTTAAACAGTAGAGCGCCCTCTACTGTTTAAACTTCCTGCCGGGCAGGAGGAACTGAAGCATGCCGGAGACCAGCGCGGACACGGAGCAGCGGTGACCGGGCGTAGACGTGCCGGCGAAGCAGGTAATGTATGCGGCTCTATTGTGTCGGTCGTCGGGTACTCAAACGCCGCTAGCGACGCGCTCCCTACCCGCGGGCAATCGACGCTAATTTTCCGCACGGAGCGATCAACGGGATCGGACAAAAAGGATCGAAATTCGGCGTGTAGCGCGAACGATTGGCAGCAGATTCGATCCCAGTGATCGAATCTGCTGTCGAAACGGCGGCGAATCGGGCCAGTGTATGGCCACCTTTATAGATCTCAATTACTTTTGTTCTCATTTGTTTCTGAATTTCTTTGGATCTTGGCATGATGACTAGCTTCTGAGGTGCTTTTGGTCTACTTCTCTGTGTCAGATAGCTCCTATTTAAGTAATTTCTTGACTGAAACAGGTGTGGCAGTAATCAGGCCTGGGGGTGACTACAGAAATTGAACTCAGGTGTGATAAATCACAGTTATTTTTTTTAACAAGGGGGGCAATCACTTTTTCACACATGGCCATGTAGATTTGGAGTTTTTTTTCTCTCTAATTAAAAACCATCATTTAAAACTGCATTTTTTGTTCAATTAGGTTATCTTTGACTAATAGTTAACGGTTTTTGATGAGCAGAAACATTTAATGGTGACAAAAGGTCCGTACACACGGGTTCGTCGTCAACTCCTGCTGGGTGGACGTTCCAGCGACAGTCCGGCGTGTGTACAGTCTGTCTGCAGACTGATACGGCTGTTTCTGAGCGATCCGCCCGGCGTCACTTCCTGCAACGCCGGCCACGTACAATACAGTGGGCGGCGTTGCAGGAAGTGACGTCAGTGGAGCGCACGCTGGAACGAGGAAGAGGTGAGTGATCCCCCCCGCCCGTGCCTCTTACTGTCGTCTGGACAGCTGCTCACTTGCTATTTAAAGCTGGAGGGGAGAGCAGTTCGAGGGACCCAGGCGAGGGAGGAGGGGGGGGGGGGGGGGGAGGGGCCGACCCCCCCTCCCCACCGCTAGGCCCAATACTCCCGTCCTGGATGCTACCCTTCCAGCTCGGCGGCAGCCCCCCCCCCCCCCATGCACCCACGGATGGGCGGATGCCGCCCCTAGAAGTTTGCCGCCTGAGGCAAAAGTTTCACCCCGCCTCATGAGCGGGCTGGCCCTGGCTACATCACCCATCTGGCCAAAAAAACATTGAGCATGGAGGAGTTCAAGAGGCTGAAGCAAGCTGGCATTAGCTCCAACCGCCATGGTGCCACAGGCCACTGCTGCTGATACCACCACCTATATTTAACCCAAAACACAATTGCGGCATCATTTTTTGGAACTGGGCTGAAAACTGATGTCCCAGTTGTGCGGTTGGACTTTGGACACAATGGCTATCATTCATAAAGCATTGCCGCATGCGGAAATGCTGTAAACAGCTGAATTTACCGAGCACTTAGAAAAATGTCTATTCATAAAAGCAGTTTCCTTATAAACAAAGCTACAACTACCGAGCAGTGCGATAAATTACCGCCTTGTGTGGTGATTAAGTTAACACGTCATTACATGTCAATTCATAAATATTAGAGCAAGCGGTGTCAGCATGGATAATACTGCTTCCTTGGCAGAGCCGATAAGCATGCGGAGAATAGCTAAGCTAATGAAATAGACTGCCCAGGCAGCAGCAGCAGTGAGAGCAGAGCAAAAAAAAAAAAAAAAAAAAAAAAAAAAAAAAGGCATTCCGGAATACCAAGGCTGTGTTTTTTAACCCCTTGGGTACTTTTTTTCAGATGTATTTCACATCACAAAGCCTGCATGTGTAACATTTTTTTTTTAAGTTCTTCTAAGCTGTGGCAATTAAATAGATAGTTTAGAAAGACTTATGCTACATACACACTTGAGATAAAAGTCTTTGGAAAAGGCAAGATCACAGACAAATTTTACCCCCTTCCATGTAGTATGAGAGCCATAAGGCCCATACACACGTCGGATTTCCGCGGACGGGTCGTTTGAACGTCCCGTCGTTCGCTCGCTAAATCCGGTGTGTGTACAGACTATCGTTCGTTTGATAAGAGTGAGTTTGAGCGATCCGCCCGTCAAACCCACTCTTATCAAACGAACGATAGTCTGTACACACGCCCGATTTAGCGGGCGAACGGCGGGACGTTCAAACGACCCTTCGTTCGCGGAAATCCGACTTGTGTATAGGCCTATACTCTACACAGTCTATTCTATGGTGCTGCACTCCCCATCAGATAAAATCTTTGCAAGATGCTGCACACAAAGATGCCCGTACACATTCAAAAGATCATTATCTGCAAAAGATCTGTTCCTGCAAAATGCATTCATAGTCTATGATATCTGCAGATCCTCATACACACCTTGTTTAACAGACTTCATCTGCAGATATGAAAGTCCATCCTGGTGGATCAGATCTGCAGATGATTGTCTGTTAAACAAGGTGTGTATGAGGATCTGCAGATATAGACTATAGCCTCATACACACGCCTGACTGCAGGCAACGCCGGGTCCGTCAGCACCTCCCACTGGGTGGGTTTTCAGCAGACAGTCCAGCAGGTGTACAATCAGTCTGCAGGCTGATAAGGCTGTTTCTGAATGATCCGCCTGGCAGATGGTTCAGAAACAGCCTTATCAGTCCGCCGACAGACTGTACACACGCTGGACTGTCGCTGGAACACCCGCCCAGCAGGAGGGTCTGACAGACCAGTCGTTCCTAATAATCTAGTATGTGTACGAGCCTTAAGAATGCATTTTGCAGGAATGGATCTTTTGCAGATAATGATCTTTTGAAAGTGTACAGGCATTTTTGTGTGCAGCATCTTGCAAAGATTTTATCTGATGGGGAGTGCAGCTCCATAGAATAGACTGTGTAGAGTATGGCTCTCATACTATATGGAAGGGGGTAAAATTGGTCTGTGATCTTGCCTTTTCCAAAGAGTTTTATCTCAAGTGTGTATGTAGCATAAGACAGATTCAGGGCAAACAGAGGCAGTTTTAAAAAAAATGCACATGTAAAGGGATGCTGGGGCTGCCTCTTCTGTAGTAACGCTGTCTCTGGAGGAGAAAATGTATCAACTCGGCAGCTTCTAGTGTTTTCGCAAGCCTACCAACTGCCTAGAGCCAGCCTAGTTTGGGAAAATACCGCAGTGCTATCGCAACTGTAAACATTTTTATGAATGAGTACACAGAAGTCTAAAATACTGAATGCGGTATTTTCACGCACAGATTTTTTTTTTACCGCACTGCTTTTATGAATGATAGCCAATGTGGGCTGCACGACCGCTGTCTGGAACCTAGTCCTGATGTTAACTGACAGCTTTTTTTTTTTTTTTTTTTTTTTTGTATTTTTACTCCCCACATAATCAATTAGCATTTCTCTTTAATAAAACATGATGATACATGCATCATTTACCCTAAAAAAAACGTTTTAAAAGCTATTTAAAGGCCACTTCCGGTTTTCTATGCGGATATCTGAATAGGTCGGATATTCGCGGATAACGCGTTCGGATATTCGCATGAACGCGGATAGCAGAACGTTTGGATGCGGTTATCCGATCCAGATATCTGGGTATCCGGATCAATTCGGATTTTGAAAAGGAGTATAATACAATTAAAAACAATAGTGCACAAACCAGCTTGGGGCCCCAGAACCAGCATGCAACACCAATATGTGAGCGCAGCCAAGCCCTGGAGCTGCCACCCCCAGGAGCTTGTCCCCAACTGCTCCAAAACTTACCAAACACACAAAGGGAAATACTCACTTCCCAAACAGTTCTCTGCTGCTTATATAAAGCCTGCAGGCTGCTTATAAGCCAATAAGTGCACACACACGTTACACCTAGTCTGCAGTAATCAATTAAGCAGAGGCTGAGAAAATTCAGCCAGTCGTTGGAGCCATTGGCCTCAATTCACTAAGCTTTTCTCCTGTCTTTAATAACTCTTCTAGAGTTGTTACCATGGTGATAAGGCATGTAGTATTCAAGAAACATTTTACCTCAGGCAAACCTAAAGTTAACTCTTCTGTCTTTAAGTTAACTCATCAATCCTTAAAATAACTCCAGAGTTAAAGACAGGCTGTTTATTAACTGCATGTGAAAATAACTACAGAGGAGGTAACTTCAGGAATGAAGAGATAAGGTAACTCTCTCTTATGTTGAGGTAAGTTTTCTCTATTGCCTTATTATCTCCAGCATGATCTTAGTGAATTGAGGCCATTGTCTATATGCAACTGAAGCCCTCTCCAACGACTGGCTGAATTTTTTCAGCCTCTGCTTAATTGATTACTGCAGTCTAGGTGTAACGTGTGTGTGCACTTCTTATTGGCTTATAAGCAGCCTGCAGGCTTTATATAAGCAGCAGAGAACTGTTTGGGAAGTGAGTATTTCCCTTTGTGTGTTTGGCAAGTTTGAAAAGGGGTATTAGCACACCCCTGAAAACCAATAGAAAGTGTATTATATTGATCCAGGCCCCATAACACACACACACACACACACACACACACACACACACACACACACACACACACACACACACACACACACACACACACACGTTATCCACCACAGCAGCATATCCACCATGTATACTGATGTATAACCCACCTGCCTTCCAAAATAACACATCACAACATCACATCCCCCCCCCCCCCCCCCCCCAAAAAAAAAAAAAAAACCTTCAGGAATGCATTTCACACCAGACCAATTTCCCCGGTGGTCAGAAAACAGCTTATAGTTGGAGCTAAGACCACCTGTGTGCAGGAGGCGGGAACTCCCACAATGCAGTAGTAGGGAGGGTCAATAAGATGCAAATGCTAACAAGTTGATGCAGGATCATGCAATTTTATATGCAAATATATACAGCTTGGAAATTGGCCAGATAAATCCTGCCATGGTGATTATCCATTTTCAAGATGCATACATTTGCATGTAAATGTTGCATAATATTGCACCAGCTTGCTATCATTTGCATTTCATTGCCGATCCCTAGTCAGGGACTCTGTAACAAATACTGGCTATATTTTAATGGTCAAATTCTAAGCAGCAAAAAATTGCCTCCAATCAATATAAAATTGACATCAACACAAAATTGTTACCATTTCATTGACCAGGGGCATTGCTAGGGCCCTGGGAGATCTGGGGCACCAGGCCAGAGTCAAGCTGTGACACGTGTTCCCACATAGAAATACCATAAACAGGCAGCATTTTACAATAATGGCAGAGCTTCTATGTTGGCCTGGGTGTTGTGCTCGGTTGGCCTGCTGGTGGTGTTGTGCTGGCTGAGTGATCAACTGACCTGGTGATGCTATGCTGTGTGAGGCCCAGTGCACACCAAAACCGCTAGCAATTTTTGGTGCAGATTTCAGAGATTTGGCCCAGTGCACACCGAGCGGATTTGGATGCGATCTGCCGGCCGCATCCGCCTGTAAATCCGCTTGGCTATTGTATTTCAATGGGCTGGTGCAAACCGGCGGTTTGAGGTTTTTTAGAAAACTACAAATGTGCAGCAGGAGGCATGTTTGCAGTTTGGCAAAAAAAAACCCGCCGGTGTGCACCAGCCCATTAAAATACATTAGCCAATCGGATTTACAGGCGGATGCGGCTGGCGGACCGCATCCAAATCCGCTTGGTGTGCACTGGGCCTGACCTACTGTACTGCAGGATGGCTGACCCATACCAACTGGCAGGCAGCAGACGGTACAGTGAACGGTTATTTTCCCTTAGCCGGGCGCATCCTGTTGGAGGCGACAAATCTCCACCAGAGTTACATCTTTCCCTACTATCCATGGCGGCCTGGAGGGGGAATAGTAATTAGCTCCACTGCCGGATGCGCCCAGCTAACGGATAAGTACCCACAGAACTGCCCAACAAGCACACAGTTCAACCTCCTGTTTGTACTAAAAGGAAACCCAAGACTTCCAGACTGCAAGCATTTATAGTTACCTGGGTGCTTTCTCCAGCCCCCTGTAGGCCGTGGGCTTCCTTATCATCCTCCCAGTCCCATCCATTTATCCGCTGTCCAGCTCGGTAGTCTGGAAGTTCTGCAAATGCATGACTGTGAGCATCCGTGGCCGCACTCCTGTGGCTAGGAGTATTCTGCGCAGACAACCGGACACAGAAGCACCATTGGGGCTGCACACAGTCAGGTATACACAGGGGAACATGACTGAGCCCAGTCACAGCTTTAAAGGTAACCTAAACTGATAAGTATATGCATAGTCCCCAACCGTCCCGTTTTCGTCGGGACTGACCTGATTTGGGAGGGCTCTCCTGCTATCGCGCTATAACCCCCCAGTGTCCTGGCTGGCTGGGGGGTTCAGATGCAGGTGCGGACTCACTATTGGTGCAGGAAGAGAAGGCAGCCAGTGAAAGGGAGCTGGTGGCAAAGCGGCGGAGAAGGGGGGGGGGGGGACTCCCCCCCCTCTCCGCCGCTTTGCCACCAGCTCCCTTTCATTGGCTGCCTCCCTTCCTGGGGGCACCTGTACACCTGGCTATACTGGGGAGACCTATACACCTGGCTATACTGGGGAGACCTATACACCTGGCTACATATACTGGGGACACCTATACAGCTGGCTACATATACTGGGGACACCTATACACCTGGCTACATATACTGGGGACACCTATACACCTGGCTACATATACTGGGCACATATACCCCTGCCTATATATACTGGGGACACCTATACAGCTGCCTACATATACTGGGGACACCTATACAGCTAGCTACATATACTGGGGACACCTATACAGCTGGCTACATATACTGGGGACACCTATACAGCTGGCTACATATACTGGGGACACCTATACAGCTGGCTACATATACTGGGGACACCTATACAGCTGGCTACATATACTGGGGACACCTATACAGCTGGCTACATATACTGGGGACACCTATACAGCTGGCTACATATACTGGGGACACCTATACACCTGGCTGCATATACTGGGGACACCTATACACCTGGCTACATATACTGGGGACACCTATACACCTGGCTGCATATACTGGGGACACCTATACACCTGGCTACATATACTGGGGACACCTATACAGCTGGCTACATATACTGGGGAGACCTATACACCTGGCTACATATACTGGGGACACCTATACAGCTGGCTACATATACTGGGGACACCTATACACCTGGCTACATATACTGGGCACATATACCCCTGCCTATATATACTGGGGACACCTATACAGCTGCCTACATATACTGGGGACACCTATACAGCTAGCTACATATACTGGGGACACCTATACAGCTGGCTACATATACTGGGGACACCTATACAGCTGGCTACATATACTGGGGACACCTATACAGCTGGCTACATATACTGGGGACACCTATACAGCTGGCTACATATACTGGGGACACCTATACAGCTGGCTACATATACTGGGGACACCTATACACCTGGCTGCATATACTGGGGACACCTATACACCTGGCTACATATACTGGGGACACCTATACACCTGGCTGCATATACTGGGGACACCTATACACCTGGCTACATATACTGGGGACACCTATACACCTGGCTACATATACTGGGGACACCTATACACCTGGCTGCATATACTTGGGACACCTATACACCTGGCTGCATATACCGGGGACACCTATACACCTGGCTGCATATACTTGGGACACCTATACACCTGGCTGCATATACTTGGGACACCTATACACCTGGCTGCATATACTGGGGACACCTATACACCTGGCTGCATATACTTGGGACACCTATACACCTGGCTGCATATACCGGGGACACCTATACACCTGGCTGCATATACCAGGGACACCTATACACCTGGCTACATATACTGGGGAGACCTATACACCTGGCTACATATACTGGGGAGACCTATACACCTGGCTACATATACTGGGGAGACCTATACACCTGGCTACATATACTGGGGAGACCTATACACCTGGCTACATATACTGGGGAGACCTATACACCTGGCTACATATACTGGGGAGACCTATACACCTGGCTACATATACTGGGGAGACCTATACACCTGGCTACATATACTGGGGAGACCTATACACCTGGCTACATATACTGGGGAGATACTTAAAATTGATATATTACTAATTTTAAAATGTTAATATGAAGGAAAATGAACCAGGATAGAAAGGACCAGTGTGGTTTGAATTATAAAACCACATATTTTTCTTAGGAAATCTTTATGGTATGCGTAACTAGGAGTGTGACAGGGGCGTGGCAGGGGTGTGGCTTAAGAGTCCCTCTTTCACGTCTCAAAATGTTGGGAGGTATGGTATATGGATTTTTCCTTTAACCGCTTTGTCCTCCACTACAGTATATCTACATCAGCTGTGGCACCCTCCAAGCCACAGTGACATAGATATACTGACCTCCTTGCAGCCCTGCTGTGCACGATCGGGTGCGCTTCAGAGCGCACCCTCCGGCACTGTCAGCTGCAATACTAATTGGTGGAAGGGAACATGTTCCCTTTTGGCCAATTAGTATACCCTCCTCCCATGAATGATCGCTGCAGTAGTGAACTGCAGCGATCCTTCATCTGTCCCCCTCGGCGCACAAATAGTTAAAAAAAAAAAAATATGCACAAGCAAGCAGCCACACTCACCTACCTCGGTCCTGCGACTGTCTTGAAGCCTGATCCTCCGATCACCGCTCTGAAGTCAGCCGCATATTGCCAGAAATCCGGGTCCCGGCTTGATGACGTCATCAAGCCGGGACCCGGGTTACCGGCAATATGCGGCTGACTGCAGAGCGGTGATCGGAGGATCAGGCTTCAAGACAGTCGCAGGACCGAGGTAGGTGAGTGTGGCTGCTTGCTTGTGCATTTTTTTAACTATTTGTGCGCCGAGGGGGCTGCCTAATGGGGGGGGTGCATCTGGATCTATGAATTATTGGGGGGGGAGGGGGGGATATGTAAAGGGGGGGTGCATATGCACAGGGGGACATCTGAGTAACCAAGGGGAGGGGGGTTTACACATTTTGCACATCTGGGCACCTGGGGGGCCCATAACTTAATACTGGGGGCACATTTGGTTATAATGGGGAAGCAGCACTAATCTTGGGGGTACATCTGACTATAATAGGGTAATCCTGATCCAGGGGACACATCTGGCTATAAAGAGGGGCACTATTCTTGGGGGTGCATCTGTCAATCGATTCTGGGGGTGGCAAACACAGGGGACACATCTGGCTATGCTGGGGGGGCTGATATTGGGGACATATCTGGCTATACTGGGGGGGGGGGGGTGATACTGGGGACACATCTGGATATCTATACTAGGGCGACTTTAACTGGTTGCACAGTTTTTAGGTCAATCGCACTTTTTATTTTTAAACAGAAATTGGTCAAAATTGAGAAATGATGCATTTTTTAATTTTTTCCCCCCTTTTTCCCATTAAAATGCATAGAGAGGAACATTTTATTTGGGACCAAATACCCCCCAATGAAAGCTTAGTTTGTCTTGAAAAAAACGATATATAGATCATTTAAGTAGCACGAGTACAGATGAAGTTATTGGTGATTAAACAGGGACACCGCTAAAGCGTCAAAACTGCTCTGGTCAATAAGGGGAAAACAAGGTCTGGATGCGAAGTGGTTAAAAATAATACCAGTTGCCCGACTCCCCTGCTGATCCTATGTCTCTAATACTTTTAGCCACAGCCCCTGAATAGACATGCAGATCAGGTGCTCTGACTGAAGTCAGACTGGATTAGCTGCATGCTTGTTTCAGGTGTGTGATTCAGCCACTACTGCAGCAAAAGAGATCATCAGGAGTGCCAAGCAACTGGTATTGTTTAAAAGGAAACATCCATACCCCTCAGTTAAGGTTCCCTTAAACCAGGCCAGCCAGCGGAGGAATGGAGCAGCCCTGGAGGATGGCGAGGGAGCCCACAGGGGCTGGAGGAAGTGCCAAGTATAAATGCTTGTACACTTTAAAGTAGGGATGATCAATGAGATGCAAATATTTGAGTTCATGCAGATTTATGCAGAGCTGTGGAGTAGCTACAAAAATCATCCAACTCTGACTCCTCAGTTTAGTGAAACCAACGATTGCAGGTACCAAAATTGCTTCAACTGACTTCGGCTCCACAGATCAGGATGTATGTAAATTTGTATGCAAATATATTCAGCTTGAAAGTTGATCAGTCAAGTCCCACACAGGTTCAATTGATTGGTTCATTTTCAAGCTGCATATATTTGCATAAACATTTAGACAAATACGCATGAACTTATTTGTGTTTCATTGATCATCCCTACTTTAAAGGGGGGCTGAAGAGAGAGGTATATGGAGGCTGCCATGTTTATTTCCTTTTAAAGGGAAGGTTCAGGGAGGGTGGGTAAAAAAATCAAAATCAATTTCCACTTACCTGGGGCTTCCTCCAGCCCGTGGCAGGCAGGAGGTGCCCTCGCCGCCGCTCCGCAGGCTCCCGGTGGTCTCCGGTGGCGCGCCCGACCTGGCCAGGCCGGCTGCCAGGTCGGGCTCTTCTGCGCTCCAAGGCCCGGAACTTCTGCGTCCCACGCCGGCGCTCTGACGTCATCGGACGTCCTCCGGGCTCTACGGACGCAGAAGTTCCGGGCCTTGGAGCGCAGAAGAGCCCGACCTGGCAGCCGGCCTGGCCAGGTCGGGCGCGCCACCGGAGACCACCGGGAGCCTGCGGAGCGGCGGCGAGGGCACCTCCTGCCTGCCACGGGCTGGAGGAAGCCCCAGGTAAGTGGAAATTGATTTTGATTTTTTTACCCACCCTCCCTGAACCTTTCCTTTAAAGGGGAACTGAAGAGAGAGGTATATGGAGGCTGTCATGTTTATTTCCTTTTAGACAATACCGGTTGCCTGGCAGCCCTGCTGATCCTCTTCCCCTAATACTATTAGCCATAGCCCCTGAACAAGCATGCAGCATATCAGGTGTTTCAGACTTTAAAGTCAGATCTGACAAGACTAGCTGCATGCTTGTTTCTGGTGTTATTCTGATACTACTGCAGAGAAATAGACCAGCAGGGCTGCCAGGCAACTGGTATTGATTAAAAGGAAATAAATATGGCAGCCTCCGTATACCTCTTACTTCAGTTCCCCTTTAAAGTACAGTGGGCTCTATTCAGAAAACACTATTGCATTTGTTAATGCTCAAAACAGCTGATTTTTCTGATCACCTTAATAAATTACAATTCACTAAACTTGTTACCACACAAACAAAAAAAGAAAAAAAACAGTTCCCGACTAGTGAGGTAAATTACCGACCGCCGGGAAATGTCAATTCAGAATGCTTTGCACACTTCATTTACCAGACAAAAGCGTTTGGTAATTTTCTCCAGCCCACAGCAGCCAACAACCTGCTCTCCTCATGCTGTCTCTGTGCAGTAACTTGACAGACAGACTTTGGGGAGAACCTGGCAGCCAATATGGAGAGCCACACAGCCTGCTTCTCATGCTAATTGGATGCAATAGGTATGCAGGTTGGACTTTCAGTGTATCAATGCAGAGACAAGCTACAACTCTGCCGGCATGCATTTAGATGTGCATATTTGTATTTTAGCACATAGAAGAGCTCCCCCTGGTGGCTCCAGCACATCTACAGGAATGACAGGCGGCACAGTCTGGAAAACCTCTGAGTCACACACACAGCTCCCTGCCTGCTGCCCTGCTAGAAGGCTGCTAAGTGAAACTTACTGACCAGGGCTTAGTGGATTGAGGCAGTTTGTTCGGTAAATTACCAAACTTCTGCCTCATGGGAGAAAATGTTTGTGAATTTGGAATAAAAAGTGTAAAATATCGCATGAGGTATTTTATCTCCAATTTGTTTTTCTTACCGAACTGCTTATTGTGAATAGAGCCCATTGAGCACAAATTCATAAAAAGGTAAACCTCTATTTTCTTGCAAACAGAATTGCCATAAGTGAGGTTCCTAACTTAGTATACTTTGGGGTGGGAGTGTTAAGGGCAGCACCATGACTTACCTACTGGGGGCTGCTTCAAAGAACCCTGCAGTACACTCCCAGCCGCAATGCATGCCGCAATGTATACTGGGAGCTGTAGTATGCAGTGCGGCCAGGAGCGCACTCTACAGTGGGATTCTTTTAGGTGCGGCAAGCTGCAGCTGGCAATCATTGCAGGGACAAGGGGCTACACGAGCAGCCCCCAGGTAAGAAATGGTGCTCCCTAACCCCCATACCAAGTTCCAAATCTCCCTTATAGAGAGGTTCCATTTGGTACAAAAGTTCTACAGGTGCACTTAAAGGAAACATGAGGCAAACAAAATCAATGTAGCTTTACTTACCTTGGGCTTCCTGCAGCTCCTAGAAGTCTGTGTCCCTCTCAGCAGTTCTGTTGTTGCCCAGTCTTCTGCTGTCCACTCCATAGTGGTCACTGGCTTCTGCACATGCATGGGTGCATGCACCGCTCATGCGCCTGTGGCTCGGGGTGTTCTGTGCAGTAGTACTGCCCTTGTGCAGAATGCTCCCAGGCACGAGAACTCAGGATTGCACGCACACACCTGTGCTTACACAGAAGACACTGCTGAAGGGGACAAAGGAAGAATGGGTGGCAGCAGAACTGCAGCAAGGACTACACAAGAATTCTAGTCCTGGAGGAGGCTCCAGGTAAGTAAAGCTAAACTGATTTAAAAGAGGAACTGTAGTGAAAATGACAACAGAACTACTTATTGTTTACAATATTTATCTATTGATAATTTAGCAAGTGGTTTCCCATTGTAAAATATTTCCTGGTACTTATCCGTTAGCCGGGCGCATCCTCTAGGTGGCGACAAAACTCCACCAGAGTTACATCTTTTCCTACTATCCATGTCGGCCTGGAGGAGGAATAGTAATTAGCGCCACCTGCCGGATGCGCCCGGCTAACGGATAAGTACCTATTTCCTTTCCCTGATTTACATTCTGAAATATATCCCTGGTGGTGAGTGAGATCTTTAGTTCTTCCAGGTGATCTGCACGGAATGTTCATTACTGACTTCTATGCACAGAGGAAGATACTGCTTGCTTGTTTGTTGGAAAAAGCCACAATTTCCCACAATGCAGTGAGGGTCAAAGACAGCAAACTGTCAGGACATCACACTGTGGGAGGGGCTTCACCACAATATCCACCATACAGACCCTCCTGATCTATTTGAAAAAAGGTAAATATTGCTTGTGGGAAAGGGGGCATCAGCTACTTACTGAAATGTAGATAAATCCCTGATTTAAAAGGAACCCAAGGTGTGAGACTTATGGAAGCTGACATGTAGTTCCTTTTAAAAAATGCCAGTTGCCTGGCAGTCCTGCTGGTCTATGTGGTTGCAGTAATGCATGAATCACACCAGAAACAAGCATGCAGCTAATCTTGTTAGAACACTCAGAACCACCTGACATGCTGCAAGCTTGTTCAGGGTCTATAGCTAAAAATATTACAGGCAGGGGATTGGCAGGAAAGCCAGGAAACTGGTATTGCTTAAAAGGAAATAAATATGACAGCCTCCATATACCTCTCACCTCAGGTATCCCTTTAAGCGGTGCTGGTGGCTACTCTTGCTGTGCTAAGCAAGCTGACACAAGCCCAGTCCTAATGCAGTTGGCCACTTACCTACACTTTTAAACTCAGGTCTCCTCTCCCTGTGTGATGGGAGGCAGCTGCTGTGTGATGGGGAAGGGGGCAGATGCAGCTTCTGTGTGACCGGGGAGGCAGCTGCTTATGGCTGTGTGATGGGGGGGCAGATATGGCTTCTGTGTGACTGGGGAGCTGCTGCTGCTGCTGGCTTGTGCTGCTGGCTTGTGCTGCTGCTGGCTGTGTGCTGCTGCTGTTGTGCATGCACAATCTGTGTCCCTCTCCCTCCCCCTAACAGAGAATATGTGAGCTCAGCTAGTTAGGCCTCCTTTCCACGGACCGCCGATAGTCAGTTAAATGCCTCTCAAACTCTCTCAACTGCTCACTTCTGCCTGGTAACTGTTTGCTGAGGCATGAGGCTAGCTTCTGCTGCTGGAGCAGGCATAAGACATCAAATCCACGCCCCCTGCCAGTGATTGGCCAAGTGGGCAGTGGAATTTATTGTGACAGGCTCAGCCTCAGCCCATAGTGATAGCTGCAGGCTGATGCTAGTGCCAAGCCCCGCCCAAAACATGTTACAATGAGCTCTATTCATAAAACATTTGCAGTAAAAAAAATCTTGGAGGGAAAACACCACATTGGTATTTTAGATTTTTGTGTGCTAATTCATAAAAATGTTAACACTTGCGATAATAGGTCGGGGAATTCCCCACTAAACTGGCAGTACTGGCTGAATTGTTACATTTGCTGGCTGAGTTGATACATTTTCTCCTGCAGAGACAACTAGTATAAAGGAGGCACCCCCAGCATCCCTTTACATGTGCATTTTTCTGCCTCTCCTCCTGAATCTGCGCTGAATCTGTCTATTAGTCTTCCTAATCAATCTATTTAATTGCTGCAGCTTAGAAACAGTTCCAGAAATGTTACACATGCAGGCTTTCTGATGTGAAATTTATCTGAAAACAGGTACCCAAGGGGTTAAAAAGCACAGCCTTGGTATTCCTGAATGCCTTGTCTGCTCTCCTCTCACTGCACCTGCCTGGGAGGTCTGTCTCTCCATTAGCTTGCCTGTCATTGCTGGCTTATGCCTTATCTAAAGGGGGGTGGGGGGTTCTCTGCACACATTCCGCCTGCTCTAATCTGTATGAATTAACCTTCAGTGACATGTGTTGTGATAATCTCCGCACAAGCCGGTAATTTCCCGCACTGCACAGGAATGTCAGATTTTCATGCGGAAACAGCCTTTATGAATGCCCACTTTGCTAACATTTGTAACAGTTATGGATCCATTGTTAAAACTGTTGTTGTCACATTGGTTTATTTTGGAGGGAAATGGTTGCCAGATCATGTGTATGTTGGAGGGAATCTGGCAGATTACGTGCATTTTGTGTGAAATGCTGTCAGATTATGTATATATTGGGGGAAACACTATGGCGGTGCTCAAACTTCCTCCGTAGAAGCACTTGCATGGCTGCTAAGGTCATGTATGTTTGGTACCACTCATGACCGAGCCCATGTTCTTTTGCATTGCCACACCCATTTTGCAGCTGCATGGGGTGTCACTCCTCTCCTGTGACTACCTCTGGCTGCAGCTGTGCTGTCACTCCTCTCCTGTCACTACCTCTGGCTGCAGTTGTGCTGTCACTCCTCTCACTTCCTCCAGCTGCGAGAGAGCTGTCACTACATCTGACTGCAGGTGTGCTGTCACTCCTCTCCTGTCAGTACATCTGGCTGCAGGTGTGCCGTCACTCTTCTCCTATCACTTCCTCTGGCTGCAGCTGTGCCATCACTCCTCTCCTGTCACTACCACTGGCTGCAAGTGAGCCGTCTCTCCTCTCCTGTCACTACCTCTGGCTGCAGCAGTGCCGTCACTCCTCTCCTGTCACTACCTCTGGCTGCAGGTGTGCCGTCACTCTTCTCCTATCACTTCCTCTGGCTGCAGCTGTGCCATCACTCCTCTCCTGTCACTACCACTGGCTGCAAGTGAGCCGTCTCTCCTCTCCTGTCACTACCACTGGCTGCAGCTGTGCTGTCACTCCTCTCCTGTCACTACCTCTGGCTGCAGCAGTGCCGTCACTCCTCTCCTGTCACTACCGCTGGCTGCAGGTGTGCCGTCACTCCTCTCCTGTCACTACCTCTGGCTGCAGGTGTGCCGTCACTCCTCTCCTGTCACTACTTCTGGCTGCAGGTGTGCCGTCACTCCTCTCCTGTCACTACCTCTGGCTGCAGCTGTGCTGTCACTCCTCTCCTGTCACTACCTCTGGCTGCAGCTGTGCAGTCATTCCTCTCCTGTCACTACCTCTGGCTGCAGCTGTGCCGTCACTCCTCTCCTGTCACTACTTCTGGCTGCAGCTGTGCTGTCACTCCTCTCCTGTCACTACATCTGGCTGCAGCTGTGCTGTCACTCCTCTCCTGTCACTACCTCTGGCTGCAGCTGTGCAGTCATTCCTCTCCTGTCACTTCCTCCGACTGCAGCTGTGCTGTCACTCCTCTCCTGTCACTACTTCTGGCTGCAGGTGTGCTGTCACTCCTCTCCTGTCACTACCTCTGGCTGCAGGTGAGCCATCACTCCTCTCCTGTCATTACCTCTGGCTGCAGGTGTGCCATCACTCCTCTCCTGTCACTACCTCTGGCTGCAGCTGCGCCGTCACTCCTCACCTGTCACTACATCTGGCTGCAGCTGTGCTGTCACTCCTCTCCTGTCACTACCTCTGGCTGCAGCTGTGCTGTCACTCTTCTCCTGAGACTACCTCTGGCGGCAGCTGTGCTGTCACTCCTCTCATGCCACTACCTCTGGCTGCAGCTGTGCCGTCACTCCTCTCCTGTCACTACCTCTGGCTGCAGCTGTGCCGTCACTCCTTTCCTGTCACTACCTCTGGCTGCAGGTGTGCTGTCACTCCTCTCCTGTCACTACCTTTGGCTGCAGGTGTGCTGTCACTCCTCTCCTGTCACTACCTTTGGCTGCAGGTGTGCTGTCACTCCTCTCCTGTCCCTACATCTGGCTGCAGCTGTGCCGTCACTCCTCTCCTGTCACTACCTCTGGCTGCAGGTGTGCCATCACTCCTCTCCTGTCACTACCTCTGGCTGCAGCTGTGCTGTCACTCCTCTCCTGTCACTACCTCTGGCTGCAGGTGAGCCGTCACTCCTCTCCTGTCACTACCTCTGGCTGCAGCTGTGCCATCACTCCTCTCCTGTCACTACTTCTGGCTTCAGCTGTGCTGTCACTCCACTCCTGTCACTACCTCTGGCTGCAGCTGTGCCGTCACTCCTCTTCTGTCACTACCTCTGGCTGCAGCTGTGCTGTCACTCCTCTCCTGTCACTACCTCTAGCTGCAGCTGTGCCATCACTCTTCTGCTGTCACTTCCTCCAGCTGCGAGAGAGCTGTCACTACATCGGGCTGCAGGTGTGCTGTCACTCTTCTCCTATCACTTCCTCTGGCTGCAGCTGTGCCATCACTCCTCTCCTGTCACTACCACTGACTGCAAGTAAGCCGTCTCTCCTGTCACTACCACTGGCTGCAGCTGTGCTGTCACTCCTCTCCTGTCACGACCTCAGGCTGCAGCAGTGCCGTCACTCCTCTCCTGTCACTACCTCTGGCTGCAGGTGTGCCGTCACTCCTCTCCTGTCACTACCTCTGGCTGCAGCAGTGCCGTCACTCCTCTCCTGTCACTACCTCTGGCTGCAGGTGTGCCGTCACTCCTCTCCTGTCACTACCTCTGGCTGCAGCTGTACCGTCACTCCTCTCCTGTCACAACATCTGGCTGCAGGTGTGCTGTCACTCCTCTCCTGTCACTACCTCTGGCTGCAGCTGTGCTGTCGCACCTCTCTTGTCACTACTTCTGGCTGCAGCTGTGCTGTCGCGCCTCTCCTGTCACTACTTCTGGCTGCAGCTGTGCTGTCACTCCTCTCCTGTCACTACATCTGGCTGCAGGTGAGCTGTCACCCCTCTTCTTTCACTACCTAGTCGGGGGTCAGTGGACGGAGAGGGATAGGGCAGTCGGGGTCAGTGGACGGAGAGGGATCGGGTAGTCGTGGTCAGTGGTTGGAGAGGGATCGAGTACAGTCGGGGTCAGTGGATGGAGTAGGATCGGGCACAGTCTGGGTCAGTGGACGGAGAGGGATCAGCACAGTCTGGGTCAGTGGTTGGAGAGGGATCGGGCACAGTCTGAGTCAGTGGTTGGAGAGGGATCGGGAACAGTCTGGGTCAGTGGTTGGAGAGGGATCGGGAACATTCTGGGTCAGTGGTTGGAGAGGGATCTAGTACAGTCGGGGTCAGTGGTTGGAGAGCGATCGGGCACAGTCGGGGTCAGTGGTTGGAGAGGGATCGGGCACAGTCGGGGACAGTGGTTGGAGAGGGATCGGGCACAGTGGTTGGAGAGGGATCAGTCACAGTCGGAATCAGCGGTGGGTGAGGGATCGAGCACAGTCGGAGTCAGCGGTGGGAGAGGGATCGGGCACAGTCGGAGGCAGGGGTGGAAGAGGGATCGGGCACAGTCGGAGGCAGCGGTGGGTGAGGGATCGGGTACAGTCGGAGGCAGCAGTGGGTGAGGGATCGGGCACAGTCAGAGGCAGCGGTGGGAGAGGGATCGGGCACAGTCGGAGTCAGCGGTGGGAGAGGGATCGGGCACAGTCGGAGGCAGCGGTGGGAGAGGGATCGGGCACAGTCGGAGGCAGCGGTGGGTGAGGGATCGGGCACAGTCGGAGTCAGCGGTGGGTGAGAGATTGGGTACAGTCGGAGTCAGCGGTGGGAGAGGGATCGGGCACAGTCGGAGTCAGCGGTGGGAGAGGGATCGGCACAGCCGGGGTCAGTGGTTGGAGAGGGATCGGGCACAGTTGGAGGCAGCGGTGGGAGAGGGATCGGGCACAGTCGGAGGCAGCGGTGGGTGAGGGATCGGGCACAGTCGGAGGCAGCGGTGGGTGAGGGATCGGGCACAGTTGGGGTCAGTGGACGGAGAGGGATCGGGCACAGTCGGAGTCAGCGGTGGGTGAGGGATCAGGCACAGTCGGGGTCAGTGGACGGAGAGGGATCGGGCACAGTCGGAGGCAGCGGTGGGTGAGGGATTGGGTACAGTCTGAGGCAGCGGTGGGTGAGGAATCAGGCACAGTCGGGGTCAGTGGTTGAAGAGGGATCAGGTACAGTCGGAGTCAGCAATGGGTGAGGGATCAGGCACTGTCGGGGTCAGTGGTCGGAGAGGATCGGGCACAGTCGGAGGAAGCGGTGGGAGAGGGATCGGGCACAGTCGGAGGCAGCGGTGGGAGAGGGATCGGGCACAGTCAGAGGCAGCGGTAGGAGAGGGATCGGGCACAGTCGGAGGCAGCGGTAGGAGAGGGATCGGGCACAGTCGGAGTCAGCGGTGGGAGAGGGATCGGGCACAGTCGGAAGCAGCGGTGGGAGAGGGATCGGGCACAGTCGGAAGCAGCGGTGGGTGAGGGATCGGGCACAGTCGGAGGCAGCGGTGGGTGAGGGATCGGGCACAGTCGGAGGCAGCGGTAGGAGAGGGATCGGGCACAGTCGGAGTCAGCGGTAGGAGAGGGATCGGGCACAGTCGGAGTCAGCGGTGGGAGAGGGATCGGGCACAGTCGGAGTCAGCGGTGGGAGAGGGATCGGGCACAGTCGGAGTCAGCGGTGGGAGAGGGATCGGGCACAGTCGGAGGCAGCGGTAGGAGAGGGATCGGGCACAGTCGGAGGCAGCGGTGGGAGAGGGATCGGGCACAGTCGGAGTCAGCGGTGGGAGAGGGATCGGGCACAGTCGGAGGCAGCGGTGGGAGAGGGATCGGGCACAGTCGGAGGCAGCGGTGGGAGAGGGATCGGGCACAGTTGGAGGCAGCGGTGGGAGAGGGATCGGGCACAGTCGGAAGCAGCGGTGGGTGAGGGATCGGGCACAGTCGGAGTCAGCGGTGGGAGAGGGATCGAGCACAGTCGGGGTCAGTGTTGGAGAGGGATCGGGCACAGTCGGAGGCAGCAGTGGGAGAGGGATCGGGCACAGTCGGAAGCAGCGGTGGGTGAGGGATCGAGTACAGTCGGAGGCAGCGGTGGGTGAGGGATCAGGCACAGTCGGAGGCAGCGGTGGGTGAGGGAGCGGGCACAGTCTGGGTCAGTGGACGGAGAGGGATCGGGCACAGTCGGAGTCAACGGTGGGACAGGGATCGGGCACAGTCGGAGGCAGCGGTGGGAGAGGGATCGGGCACAGCGGACAGAGAAGGATTGGTCACAGGAGGTGGACACAGGAGATCGACGGAGGGGATGAGGCAGGGTCAGTGGACACAGTGAGAGGATGGATGGATCAGTGTCTGTGGATAGATGAATCAGTGCATAGATAGATAGAGAGATAGATAAGGCAGGGTCGGTGGACACAGTCAGTGGATAGGAGGGATGGATGGATGAGGCAGGGTCAGTGGACACAGGGCTCTATTCATAAAAAAGTTGTTGCGAGAAAACTCCTGGAGGGAAAATACCGCAGCGGTATTTTACACTTCTGGGTGGTCATTCAAAGAAATCTTGAAAGCTGCGATGCAAGAGCGGAGATCTCCCGCTGAAAGCTGGCGGTAAGCTGTCGGAAGGCATGCGGAAACACTTCAGCCGGCAGAGTCCCTCCGTGCACTGCTCTCTCTGGGAGGTCTGTCCCATTCACTTGTATGTAATCCGCAAAATCAGAGGAAGCGGTATTTCCCGTCCACATACCGCTTCCTCTAATCTTTATGAATGGCCATTTTGTTACTTTTTTCTAGATAAATCTAGAAAAACACTGGAGAAGGCGGAAATTTCTCGCTCTGCTGGGGGATTGTAGATTTTCATGCGGGAACAGCTTTTTTGAATGCCCACTTTGCTAAATGGACGGGAAAATCCGCTGTTTTGAGCGGAAAACTTGCGGGAAGGTTTTATGAATAGAGCCCACAGTGAGAGGATGGATGGATCAGTATTTGTGGATAGATGGATCAGTGCATAAATGGATGGATAAGGCTGAGTCGGTGGACACAGTCAGTAGATAGGAGGGATGGGTGGATGGATGAGGCAGGGTCGGGGATGGCCGAGTGTCGGTGTAGCAGGGAAGGAGCCGCCTCCTGGCAGTGACCCGCCTGCAGTGCAGACAGGAAGTGATGCTGATCACCCGGTCGGGTGTTTCTAGGAGGCGGCGGGGGATGCGGGATGCCGGGCGGTGATCGGAGGGACGGATCGGGGGTCGGAGCGGCCGGTGAGTTGGGGCGTGTCACGTGGTGCTGCTGGAGGAGATACAATGTATTGGCCAGGCGGGAGCGCTGATTGGCTATGCACTGCCCGGCACTGTCTGCGTCTGGGGTAACGGGAGGGGGAGGGGTAGTTACCGTAACCAAGCTCTTTTATTGCCGAGTTTCATTACTCACTCAACCTCAGTGTCGCTGGGTGTGTTTATTGCTTCTGTTACCCCTAGAGACTAGACTATTGCTGTATGCCTCGGTTTCCTCCAGTATTGTCCCTGTTACTCCCAGAGTATTGCTGAATGCCTCTGCTGCCTCCAGTATTGCCCCTTATACCACCAGACTATTGCTGAATGCCTCTGCTGCCTCCAGTATTGCCCCTGTTACCCCATACTATTGCTAAATGCCTCTGCTGCCTCCAGTATTGCCCCTGTTACCCCATACTATTGCTAAATGCCTCTGCTGCCTCCAGTATTGCCCCTGTTACCCCATACTATTGCTAAATGCCTCTGCTGCCTCCAGTATTGTCCCTGTTACCCCAGACTATTGCTGAATGCCTCTGTTTCCTCCAGTGTTGCCCCTGGTACCCCCAGAGTATTACTGAATGCCTCTATTGCCTCCAGTATTGCCCCTGTTATCCCAGACTATAGCTGAATGCCTTTGCTGCCTTCAGTATTGCCCCTGTTACCCCAGATTATTGCTGAATGCTTCTGTTGCCTCCAGTATTGCCCCTATTACTCCTAGAATATTGCTGAGTGCCTCTGCTGCTTCCAGTATTGCTACTGATACCCCAGAGGGCTATTTTTTTATTTGAAACACCTTCTGGTAAGCCTATAACTTGCAGTACACAAATATACAAATAGTGACTTTTCTAAGTAAGTCATGCTTGTCTCCATTCCCTTCCCTCATGTTGTGCAGTTGGTCCACATTGCTGCCCATAAAGATGCCCACTAACGATACAATTTCCTGAACGATCAAGCGGCCAAGAAGGAAAGGGTAACCAATTCAATCATAGTCCATGGAATCTATTTTATTATAGAATTGATGAAATGATCAATGCACCGGTCGTTCCTTGTCTATTGAGACCATCAATGTGGCCCGATCAATAGGACAGTCGATCGTTTGGGAAACTGTAGGGTTAAGCCTGGTACACACTTTCAATTTTGATTGGCCAACCACTGACAAATTTTACCATCTCTATATATTATGAGGGTCAACAGATATTAAAGCGGAACTGAAGATATATTTATAACAAAGTGTTTCACGTACCGGGGGCTTCTGCAAGCCCCCAGCAGCCGTCCTGTCCAGCGCTGGTCCTCCACGGGCCTCCATTCTTTTGCCGCCAGCTATTTTCGGTTTCGCAGCCGGGCCAATGCGCTTGGGTGGCTCTGGCCACGGGTATCCTTTGCGTTCCAGTCCACAATAACGCTATTGCAAGCGGGAACGCGTATAAAGGATACGCTTTGGAGGGCTGCGCTGGCCTCGACTTCCGAGTCGAGGAACGGAGCGGCGGCGGGAGGACGGAAGTTCGTGGAGGACCGGCGCGGGACAGGACGGCTGCTGGGGGCTTGCAGAAGCCCCAGGTTTGCTTGTTTTAAATCTATACACAGTTCCGCTTTAAATGCTATGAACAGACGTGTATGTAAGCTCTCATACTACATGGAGAGGATAAAATTGGTCAGTGATTGGCCAATAATAATTTAAAGTGTGTACTAGGCTTTAGTGGACACCTAAAGGCAGATCTTGGAAAATGAACGGAACTAGGGCCACACCCACCGTGGAAAGTCACTGTCTATTCTATTAGATCAATGTTTCTCACCATTATTACAACATGTGGCCCTTTATGTAAGATGGTGTTTACAGGGTACCCTTGTATTGTGAATAAAGTACCCCATGACACATATACATCTGTAAGGGGTACTCGATATATGTGTATAAATGCCTCTCGAGTCTCGGACATTCCTTAAGTACAGGACCACTAGTGCGAAAAAAAATTGTAAAATCTGAAATACTTGTTTACACATAAACATAAAATATCGATTTCTCCCGGAGCAAAGTGCATTACAAAGTACTTTTCTCCTACGTTGCTGTCACTTACTTAAAATCTGACCGGATTTAGACTAGTTCTTCCCCCCATGGGGGATTCTCAGTATTTCCTTCATTCTTTACAAAAATACTCCATGGGATGGTTCTATACAAAGATGCAGCTTAAGGTGGCCACTAACGGTCCAATTTCTGTAAAAAAATCATTTGAGCGATCGGAAATTCTGATCGGATTGGTTGTAAATAATCTCCATTGATGGGCACAATCAATTATGAACGATTATAAAAACAGTCATCCGATTGGACCTTTGTCGAACCAAAATTTGTATTTTCTTGTTGGTTGTGATAGGAAGCAAAGATTGGTTCGTTGATGGTGTAGTGAACGATTTCACTTCAGATCAGAATTTCTGATTACTCAACCGATTTTTTGCTAGAAATTGAATCGATAGTGGCCCCCTTTAGCCTCCCAACTTGCTTGCCAACTATTTTTGCAGTTGAACTGAGCAATGACCATTCAGGAAGTGCTTCTGAAAATAATGGATTTCCTGAGATATCCCCCATTATTATTATTACTATTTAGTATGTTATATAGCACCGACATATTACGCAGCGCTGTACAGAGTATATTGTCTTGTCACTGACTCCTCAGAGGAGCTCACAGTCTAATCCCTACCGTAGTCCTATGTCTATATATGTAACGTGTAGTGTATGTATCGTAGTCCAGGGCCAATTTTAGGGAGAAGCTTATCTATATGTTTTTGGGAGGAAACCGGAGTGCCTGGAGAAAACCCACACATACACAGGGAGAAAGTACAAACTCTGTGCAGCTAGTGCCATGGCTGGTGTTCAAACCGGGGACCCGGCGCTAAAAGGTGAGATTTCTGATTATTAGGCTACCGTGCTTCCCCCATAAGGAGATGGACTAGTACAAAACCTGTCAGATTTTTATTTTTAGAATCTATTGTAAGTAACGGAGTCATTTTATAGTGTGTTTTACTCTGAAACAAATGTAAATTGTATACATATGCATTATTTTCAGCACAGCCAAGTGTGCTCCCAGCCTCACTGGGACCTAAATTGACTATGAGAAGTACCCCAGGAGTATGCCTACCACCTGTTGAGAACTTAGGTGCGGACCTGTTTCCACATATGTGCAGATTTGCAGCGTTTTCCTGCATGCAAGAGGTGCTGGGAAACACTGCCTATCTCTTTAATGGCTTTCTGTTCAGATCGCACTGCGGTGCAAATCTGGACGGCATGCAAATTTCATGCAAATTTATGCTGCTCCGAAATGGGCGAAAAAAGGAAGCAGCACATTGATTGGTCCATTTTCAAGTCGCATACAGTTTGCATGAGATTTGCATGCAAGAAGCTCAGCGGGCATGTATTAAGGTGCATACACACATCAGACTATAGTCTTTGGAAAATGAAAGATCACAGACCAATATTACCACCCTTCATGTAGTATGAGAGCCATACCTTCACAGTCTTTTCTATGGAGCTGAACTCCCCATCAGAAAAAATCTTTGCAAGATGCTGCACACAAACATGCTGCACACACTCAAAAGATCTGTAGCTGCAACAGATCTGTTCCTGCCAAAAATCCATTCCTGCACATTGCAATGATAGTCTATATGAGATCTGCAGATCATCATACACACATGATTTAACTGACATTCATCTGCAGATCAGATCCACCAGGATGGATTTTCAGATCTGCAGATGATTGCTTGATCTGCAGATGAATGTCAGTTAAATCATGTGTGTATGATGATCTGCAGCTCTCATAGACTATCATTGCAATTTGCAGGAATGGATTTTTGGCAGGAACAGATCTGTTGCAGATACTGATCTTTTGTGTCTGTACAGCATCTGTGTGTGCAGCATCTTGCAAAGATTTTTTTCTGATGTGGAGTTCAGCTCCATAGAATAGACTGTGAAGGTATGGCTCTCATACTACATGAAGGGTGGTAAGATTGGTCTGTGATCTTTCATTTTCCAAAGACTATAGTCTGATGTGTGTATGACCCTTTAGGCACAGAAGACAATGAGCTGTACTAGAGTCAGGCTGGAGTAAAGGGAGCTCTCATACAGTCTGTTGGGGAAGTTTTGAATCAAGCTGATACAATTTATTGCCTTATTATTAGGAAAAAAAAGTTAAAGGACACCTATAGGGGAAAATTGTGAAATTTAAAATACATGAAAACACAAATAAAAAGTTAATTTCTCCCAGAGTAGAATGTTCTATAAATTACTTTTCTCCTATGTTGCTGTCACTTACAGTAGGTAGTAGAAATCTGACAGACCTGATAGGTTTTGGACTAGCCCATCTCCTCATGGGGAGGTTTTGGACTAGCCCATCTCCTCATGGGGGATTCTCAGGGTTTTCTTTATTTTCAAATGCACTTAGTGAATCGCAGTTGGTAAGTCCAACTCCCAGAATCGTTTGCAAACAGGCAGGGGACAGCCGGCATCTTTGTATAGATCCTTTCCAGGAAGTGCTTTTGTAAAGGATAATTAAATACGGAGAATCCCCCATGAGGAGATGGACTAGTCAAATCTCTGTTTACTACTAAGGCTACTTGCACACCAAGACGTTGCGTTAGGTGCTACGTTAAGGTCGCATAACGTGCACCTAACACAACGTATGATGCTGCAAGAGAGGACGGTAGAGTGAGCCGCGTTAGGCGGCTCTGTCCCTATAAGGTCTCCCAGAGTGGCGCTGATTGGCCGGCGGGACCATGTGATGCAGAGCGAGACACTCCGCATCACGTGGTCCCGCCGGCCAATCAGCGGCCGCCAGTGCAGTGAATATTAAGTAGCCATGTGCGCGGCTACTGTAGCTGGCTCTCCCCGCCTCCTCTCCGCCCCCCACTGAGCATGTGCAAACAGTCTAACGCGGCTATAGCCGCTCTAACGCCGTAGCATGCTGCACTTTCTGGACAACGTGCAGCGTTACATGTAGCTCATTTCACTTACTTACCTCAGTGAAGGGAAGCCTTTGGATTATCCGGAGGTTACCCCCATCCTCCTCGCCTCCACCGATGCAGCTCTGGGACCTCCTAAACCTCATCAAGAAGGACTTGAGAGGTGCGAACTTCTGCGCTCCTGTCCATAAATGACGTCTCGTACCTGCGCAGCAGCACAGAGCTGCTCGGGCTCAGCATTTTCCGCTGAGTGGCTCCATGCTGCTGCGCAGGTGCGGGGTGTCCTGCACAGTGCAGACGTGCTTGTTCACAGACGGGAGCGCGGACGGGAACTTCCAGAGGGTCCCAGTGCTGGATCAGTGGTCCCGAGGTGGACGTGGGAAGCTTGTGGAAGACCCAGAGGATTCCCGGAACTGAGGTAAGTTTTTGACTTTCTCTATTTGGTACTTACGTATTATCCCGTCTGAAAAGTTTGGCAACTTTTTGTTAAAGAGAAAAAAAACACGTCCCCTGGGTGAGTACTCACCTCGGTAGGGGGGAAGCCTCAGGGTCCCAATGAGGCTTTCCCTTTCCCCTGTAGCTGCAGGCAGTCCAGAGCTGGCTCCCCCCGAGGTGTCCCGCAATCCTGGCCCGACAAGCTGACAAGGCTTGGTATATTTACCTTTCCTGGCTCCAGCGGGGGCGCTGTTGCGGCTCTCAGCACGGAGATAGGCGGAAATAGCCGATCTCTGTCGGGTACACTCTACTGCGCAGGGGCTGGAGACTTGCGTCTGCGCAGTAGAGCGAGCTGACAGCGATCGGCTATTTCCCCATATCTCCGAGCGGAGAGCCGATACTGCGCTGGAGCTGGGAAGGTAAATATTTACACCCCCGCTGTTCCGGGAGGATTTTCGCCGCCGCTGTGGGACAGAGGAGGACAGGGGAAGGCTCAATAGGATCCGGAGGCTTCCCCCACCCGAGTTGAGTACCCCCCAGGGGAACTTTTTCTCATTACAGGTTTTCTTTAAAGTTCTGTTTGATCCCCCAGCCAGATCTATCCATTTTTGGAAAGCTGAAAGTCCCGGCTTTCCTTTACACTGGGTCCCGAGTCAATGCAATGCCCTATTCCCAAGTTAGGGGGGTTTGGGGGACAGGTGTCGCTGCACTTTGCTGCAGAGAGCACAGTGGAATTGAGTCTCCTGCCCATGCCAGTAAGACAGAGAGGAGACGAGGGTGCATAGCTGCGCTGCTCCTTCATCTGTAATGAGAGACCCAGGGCACTTGACATAAGTTTTGAAGACACAGATTTATGCTGCGGAGGAAGAAGACAACCTACCGGGTGTTCTGCTTATCATCCTGTCGGGTTCGTCCCGTACTTCTGTAATTGCAGCCAAGTTCAGGGGACACCCCTCCTTCAAAACCCCATAACTTGGGAACTGAGCATCATACCGGCTCGGGACCTGGTGCAACAGAAAGCCGGGACTTTCAGCATTCCAACATTGGTCAGATCTTCCTGTGGGAGCAAACAGAACTTTAACAAAAAAGCTGCCAAACTTTCCAGATAATACGTAAGTACCCTCTATTTCTAAAGTGACAGGTTTGCTTTTGCCTGGTCACATGTGGCTAGAGATACAGTTTAACTGACTGTTATGTTGGGAAGGGGGGGGGGGGTGGATGCAGTTAGAAGCACTGAAATCAGGTAGTATGATGGATTATAGGCCTGGGGCACACTAGGAATCACTGCAGTGATTTGAAATCACGCCAGCGCTTTGCATTTGCGATTGACGGCGCGTACGATCTGTGATTTATACCTTTTTGTACCTGTCAATAAAGTTAGTTATACTCACCGGGTGTCCCGATGTCTAGCTACCGTCCATAGCCCCGCCCTAGCGTAAGAGATCGGAGGTGCTTCTCTAGGACCAATCAGGGAAGTGCCTGTGACCTCTCCTGCTAGGGGGCACAAAACATTCGGCCCCCAAATCGCTGCAAAATCACTTTGAAAAGTGATTTTGCAGTGCTTAAATACTTTGCATCGATCACAAACATGCCCAAAATGCTGCAGTTTGTTTTTTGCAGCTGTGGAGAAGGGCCCATGGATGTTTCACAGCAGACAGAATTGTTTTTATTAAAATCGCAAAAATGCTGCATGTAGCGTTTTAGGAGAGATTGCGATTCTGTAACAAGTGTAGCAAATCAAAAGCGCTGGGAAAATCGCTGAAAAAAAAATTGCTAAAAAAATCTCTTATCAATAGTGCTTTTTGGTGTGAAACAGCCTTAAATCTGCGTTGTGAAGGTGCCGTCCTCCGGTCGCGCTCTGCATGGGGAGATCAGGTGGCAGAGCTTTATGGAGATGATATAAATTATAGAGTGAGCTGTTTCTCCGCATTGTCCAGGCTGGTGTGAGGCCTGCAGTCAGCAGCTCTGCATTACACAACAGCTGAGCGGATAATCCCTCCATGTACAGCTCTGATTCAGCACCACGTCCCCCATCTGTCCTCATCCACTCCCTGGCCTGCGGAATCCTCATCTCCAGGCCTGCTCCTGCTCACACAGCTCCTGCCTCTGCACACTCTGGCCTGCTGCTCCTGCTCACACAGCTCCTGCCTCTGCACACTCCGGCCTGCGTCTCCTGCTCCCTCGGCTCCTGCCTCTGCACACTCCGGCCTGCTGCTCCTGCTTGCTGCTCCTGCCTCTGCACACTCCGGCCTGCTGCTCCTGCTCACACGGCTCCTGCCTCTGCACACTCCGGCCTACTGCTCCTGCTCCCTCGGCTCCTGCTTCTGCACACTCCGGCCTGCTGCTGCTCACATGGCTGCTGCCTCTGCGCACTCCGGCCTGCTGCTCCTGCTCACACAGCTCCTGCCTCTGCACACTCCAGCCTGCTGCCTCTGCACACTCCGGCCTGCTGCTCCTGCTCCCTCGGCTCCTGCTTCTGCACACTCCGGCCTGCTGTTGCTCACATGGCTGCTGCCTCTGTGCACTCCGGCCTGCTGCTCCTGCTCACACAGCTCCTGCCTCTGCACACTCCAGCCTGCTGCTCCTGCTCATTCGTCTCCTGCCTCTGCACACTCTAGCCTACTGCTTCTGCTCACACGGCTCCTGCCTCTGCACACTCTAGCCTGCTGTTCCTGCTCACAAGGTTGCTGCCTCTGCACACTCTGGCCTACTGCATCTGTCACACGGCTCCTGCCTCTGCACACTCCGGCCTGCTGCTCCTGCTCCCTCGGTTCCTGCCTCTGCACACTCCAGCCTGCTGCTGCTCACATGGCTTCTGCCTCTATATACTCCAGCCTGCTGCTCCTGCTCACATAGCTCCTGTCTCTGCACACTCTGGCCTGCTGCTCCTGCGTGGCACAAGGCTCCTTCCTCTGCACACTGCAGCCTGCTGTTCCTGCTCACATGGCTCCTGCCTCTGCACACTCTGGCCTGCTCCTTCTGCATGGCACAAGGCTCCTGCCTTTGCACACTCCAGCCTGCTGCTCCTGCTCACACTACTCTTGCCTCTGCACACTCCTGCCTGCTGCTCCTGCATGGCACAAGGCTCCTGCCTCTGCACACTCCAGCCTGCTGCTCCTGCTCACACTACTCTTGCCTCTGCACACTCCTGCCTGCTTCTCCTGCATGGCACATGGCTCCTGCCTCTGCGCACTCTGGTCTGCTGCTCCTGCATGGCACAAGACTCCTGCCTCTGCACACTCTGGCCTGCTACTCCTGCATGGCACACAGCCCCTGCCTCTCTGCGCACTCCAGCCTGCTGCTCCTGCTCACATGGCTCCTGCCTCTGCACACTCCAGCCTGCTGCTCCTGCATGGCACAAGACTCCTGCCTCTGCACACTCCAGCCTGCTGCTCCTGCTCAGAAGGCTCCTGCCTCCGCACACTCCAGCCTGCTGCTCCTGCATAGCACAAGGCTCCTGCCTCTGCACACTCCAGCTTGCTGCTCCTGCATAGCACAAGGCTCCTGCCTCTGCACACTCCAGCCTGCTGCTCCTGCATAGCACAAGGCTCCTGCCTCTGCACACTCCAGCCTGCTGCTCCTGCATAGCACAAGGCTTCTGCCTCTGCACACTCCAGCTTGCTGCTCCTGCATAGCACAAGGCTCCTGCCTCTGCACACTCTAGCCTGCTGCTCCTGCATGGCCATAGAGGAGCAGCAGGCTGGAGTGTGCAGAGGCAAGAGCTGTGTGCCATACAGGAGCAGCAACAGAAAGACTGGATTTCTACCTGGATTTTCAGGCCAATTGAAGTACTTGATAAAGACCGCACTGGTCGAAACGTTGTGCTTTTTGCACTGTGTTACTAGCAATAAATATTGGCCAATTGGCCTGAAAATCCAGGTAGAGACCCAGTCTTTCTGTTGCTGGACTGCAGTTGCACCCTTGGTGGTTACAGGTGTTGGCTGGTTGACTCCCTGGGGCTGTTCTTAACTGGGTTGCAGAATTTGAGGTTTACTTTGCCATACAAGCAGCAGGCTGGAGTGTGCAGAGACAGGAGCCGTGTGAGCAGGAGCAGCAGGCTGGAGTGTGCAGAGGCAGGAGCCTTGTGCCATGCAGGAGGAGCAGCAGGCTGGAGTGTGCAGAGACAGGAGCCATGTGAGCTGGAGCAACAGGCCGGAATGTGCACACGCACTGTAATGGGGGCATGATAAGGGAGGCACTGTAATGGGGGGCCTGATTCACCGTTGGTACACCACTTTGTCAGGTGTATACTGTAAAAGACATGCATTGTGTTATACAGTTTGTGTGCCTTCCTCGCCCCCTCACAGCTTCAGGAACGCCGTGAAATACATTAGATACAAATGTTAGCAGTTTATCAGTGGCGTGTGATGTTTCTGATGGGGGGTGTTCCTCTTGTTTCAGGCCCCAGGGTCCCCTCCATCCCCCGCTGTGGAGTATCCAGCCCATTCAGAGGACACATGAGTACCAAGAGCAATGGTGAGTGTGCCGTGATTATGCTAAGGGCTGACCTAAGTTATGCAGAGTTTTATACTACGGTGGAGTACCCATTAAAGAGACTTATGAAGCGGAGATGCAGCGTTTTAGCTTGGCTGATACTGCTTTACATAAATGGCTTCTAAAAAGGTGATTTTTAAAAGGACTCTCTTTAACCTTAAGGAGCCCATTAACAGCACATTCTTCCAAACGATCAACCGTACAATCAATCAGATTGGGTAACGTTAAAGTGGACCTGACCTCTTGCACAGGACACAAGGAAAACATAGAGAAATGCACCCTGTATGTATTTCGAGAGTTTAGCCTGTCCAATCCCCCTCATCTGTGACTAATCACAAGTGTAATTTGATCTCCCCTATGTCACTTGACTGCCACGGCAGATAAGCTCATTTGAAAGCACAGGATGTTAACAATATGTCTGCTTCCATGAAAGCAGGAAGTAAGAACACTGGAGATTTATTTTAAGATTTGAAGCAGGTGTAACAAAGAAAGGCTATTATGCTGTAGCGTATCTTTTACAGCAGAGAGGTAGTTTTGAGTTCAGGTCCGTTTTTAATGTTGCCGATCGGCAACAAACTATCATTCTATCGATTGTCTTAACAATTCGAATTACGGATGAAATCTATTAGTCTGACCTGCTTGCTTATCATTTCCCTCTCCGATGATGGGCCTGATTGATCGTTTCTGATTGATTGTTATGATCGGATTGGACAGTCTATCATTCGGGAAATTGAATTATCAATGGGCACCTTTGGGCCCCTTTTACACTTGTATTGCAAGTGTGCGTTACGTTACCCTGTTTTACCGCAGGGCAAAGCAATGGAGCCTAATATACGTTACGTGTCGCGTTGTGCTGGAAGTGCCCAATCTGCCGCAGAGCCGATGGACAACAGCGCGTTACCGACGGACTTCTGTAGCGGTGGAAATCTCTCAGAAAAGAAAACGCGTATACAAGTAGATACATACTTGCTCTACTTACGTAACACGCTTTGATTTTAGCGATTTTTCTATAGTAAAAAAAGAGAAAATCCTTCTTAGCATTTCCCATTTTAACTGTGGCTATTTTGAAGCCAGTCCTGATGTAATTTCCTCCCTTACTTTTCTCTGCCTGATTGTGTATGCATTGCCCGCCCTTCACTATAATAAGTGCATTGTCTCAGCATGAGACATATTGGCCAATCATAGAGGAACAGAGGTGTGGGAGGGGAAAACAGGAGGGAAAGAGGCTTCAGCCAATCAGGCTGCATTAGTTAAGTCTGAGGGGAAAGTAGAGAAGCAAAACAGGACAACCCAGCATGCCCTGCAACTTCCTTTTGTGTGTACCAAATAAGAGTCAGGTAAACTGGGGAATGATCACTTATCAACAAGAAAAGTAATAGTGATTTTAGCTTTTGGATTGCCTGATTAGCATCCTTATTACTTGTTTACCAGATAAAAATAAATAATTGATTTTTGATTTTATGCCCAACAGTTACACTTTAAAGTAACAAGAAACAAAACCCCAGATACAGTGGAATCCCTTTATAGTAAACTCCAAGGGACCAGGACAAGTAGTTTACTATATCAGGATTAGCCATACATTGTATATTTATACAGATGCATTTGCTGGGACCTGCGGATTGAGCTTACTATATCTATGTAATAGATTGCGGAAAAGCCGCCACGCAGACTGGCAGCGAGGCGGCTGGTTCCGCGTCTAGCGCGGCGGTTTGCACGCGGTAGCGTGCGTCTGATGTGGCTGGGTCTGTTAGTTCACACAGATTAAGGAATACGCGCGCGCGCGCTGAGAGACAGAACCTTTATGACAAACAAGGAGGGATCAGCTGACCAGGTTGGTCACCTGACCTCAAAGCAAGTGGCTATTGGTTGATCGCTGATGGGTGGCGCCGGAGAGCGCGGCTCTATATATAGCTATTGCTGTTCAGTCTCAAGTTGTCTGCCGGTGCGAACACTTACGTGAAAGCACTCAGACCATAGTCAGATCCCACAGTGTGTGTGTTTGGAGGACCTGGGAATTCACACTGAGCCAGATTACTACTGTGTTACTATTGTGTTACATGTCAGACTAGTTCCAGGGTGTTGAGACCACGGACCTCACACCCAAGACTAGGGATACTGTGTTGCTATTGTGTTATATGTCAGACAAGTTCCAGGGTGTTGAGACCACGGACCTCACACCCAAGACTAGGGATACTGAGTTACCATCGTGTTATACTTCAGACTAGTTCCAGGGTGTTGAGACCACGGACCTCACACCCAAGACTAGGGATACTGAGTTACCATCGTGTTATACTTCAGACTAGTTCCAGGGTGTTGAGACCACGGACCTCACACCCAAGACTAGGGATACTGTGTCACCATTGTATTATACTTCAGACTAGTTCCAGGGTGTTGAGACCACGGACCTCACATCCAAGACTAGGCATTGTTTGATATCTGTTATGACCTATTGCATCGCTGACTATCCTTCTGCTTTCTGATTCGGTACTTACGCATATCTGATTACCTGTTGCCAACCCTGCCTGTCCCTGGTTACCGAATCAGCCTTCTGTCTCTGTACCTTATCTGCCCATGTGTTGCCGACCTAGCCTGCCCGACCTTGCGATCTATCCCTCTCCCTTGAGAGATTAGTCTCCAGTCCTGCTTGTGACGCCCACCTTCTAGGTGTCACTCAGCCACAGGGCCTTCCTGCTATTTAGCCTGGGGCTCCACCCCTTTGGAAGTTTCAGGCTGTTGAAAGGTCTTTGCAGTTCCCAGAGGGAGGTATTTCTCATACTGCCAGGGACCACCTGCTCCTCGGGTGGTCCCACTCAAAGTCATTACTGTTGCTCCAAACACTCACACTATAAAGGTGTCCAGAGGTTAGTTATACTTGTATTATTGGTGATTCTGCAGATCATCAATAATCAGGTATGTATCTGTATTCTTGGTGATACTGCAGATCACCAATAATCAGATTCTCTCTGTGTGCTGACACCGATCGTTACAATCCAGAGGTTTACTATATCAGAGTTTACTATAATGAGATTCTACTGTACTTGCCTAAGAAGATGGATAAATCAGAGGCATCCTCCCGCTGCCTGGGACCCCCGTGAAGATTGCGTCTGCGCTGTCATTCATGCACAAGCGCGGCCGTGCCTACGCAGTAGTGCTGCAGGAGCAGCGTGGAGAGGAGCGCGGACGCGTAACCTATCCGACAAGCTCCTGTGATATGTTCCGGGGGTCCACATGTGACGGTGGGGGCCAGGAGACTGCGGGAAGCCTCTGCATGTCCCTAAGACTTCCCTCTTAGGTAAGTATTTTGTTTTTTTTGTTTTTAATACCACTTCAGGTACGCTTCAGTGACATCTTTCTTTGAGTTTCTTTATTGCTTTCATCTCCTCTCCCTCCCCAGCATTTTGCATTGGCCACAGCAGCCGGCTGAGCGACCAGTACCGGATCCGGGACCACATGATGGTTCATTACAACAAGATCCTGACCGCTAAAGGTAAGAACTGCCCCCCCCCCCCGTCATTGGAACGCTGTGTGTGGGAGGAGCCTGTATGTGCCGCTGCAGATCTGTGGAGCCGTAGCATAGCCAGTAGGGATAATCAATGAGATGCAAATATTTCCAAGTTCATGCAGAATTATGTACATTTTTTAAGCAAATATATGCAGCTTGAACATGGACCAATCAAGTCACACCCAGTTTTAACCTACTGAGCGGTATGCCCGACACTGTGTCAGGCAAGGAAAACTTGCTGAAAGCTTATGCCCGACACAGTGTCATGCCGCTCAGGGGGTTTCCCTAGCTACAGGAGCCCCACTGTATAAGTTAGCTAGGTGCAGGGGGTCCTGTACATGATATGCAGCATTAGTGATGTAAGGCATAGTGACCCCACCCCCCGATCCCCCCTAATCCCCCCGATGCAGCCACTGCCTTGCTAGATACATACCGAGCCTCGTTCCAGCGAGCGCTCCATCTGTCTTCACAGCTCCGCATATCTTCCGGTATGCAGAGGATGGGTACTGAAGACGTGATGTCTGACGTCACATGACTTCAGGGGGACTGGGGACACCTATCTAGCCTATAGTGGGGGGCACCTATCTAGCCTATACTGGGGAGCACCTATCTAGCCTATAGTGGGGGGACACCTATCTAGCCTATACTGGGGAGCACCTATCTAGCCTATACTGGGGAGAGCACCTATCTAGCCTATACTGGGGGGGCACCTATCTAGCCTTGAGTGGGGGGCACCTATCTAGCCTATAGTGGGGGGCACCTATCTAGCCTATAGTGGGGGGACACCTATCTAACCTATACTGGGGAGCACCTATCTAGCCTATACTGGGGGGACACCTATCTAGCCTATACTGGGGAGCACCTATCTAGCCTATACTGGGGGGAGCACCTATCTAGCCTATACTGGGGAGCACCTATCTAGCCTATACTGGGGAGCACCTATCTAGCCTATACTGGGGAGCACCTATCTAGCCTATACTGGGGGGACACCTATCTAGCCTATACTGGGGAGCACCTATCTAGCCTATACTGGGGGGCACCTATCTAGCCGATCCTGGGGGGCACCTAACCAGCTGATCATGGGGAACACCTGCACCTACCTAGCCTATTCTGGGGGACAGCTGCACCTAACTAGCCTATCCCGGGGACACCTGTACCTAACTAGCCTATCCCGGGGGACACCTGCACTTACCTAGTGTATACTGGGGGCACCTAGACCCCTCTACTTACCTACAACAATCTGCGGGAGATTCCGAAGACAGATGGGCACAACGTGGTGGGTGACACAGGACAGGTAATGTATAAACACACACACGGGAGTACATTTTTACATTGGGGGGCAGCGACGAGGCAACAGGCACGGCCGATTCCCGAGCGATTTCATGTTGAAATTTATTGGGGAATCAGCCTTTGGAGTATGGACAGCCGGCCGATCTCTCTCAGCTCTCTAATCAGATTTGATTAGATAAAGATTTGTCTCTTGGTGGAATCTGCCCATCATCTCTATTGTATTAGTGCAGGTTGAGCAGCTTCAGCTTGGAAGTATAAATGATCAGAGATTTTGGGGAGTCATTTTGAAATTTAGTTTAGATTTTGTATTTCAAGCTTTTATTGGACTCAAAATGTACACTAGACCCCTGCTTGACACAGGAAAAAAGGTTATGATAATTAATTGGATAACTTTTTACACAGAAATCCAGCAAAAACTGAACGCCAGGGAGGTTACATTGATTGGTCCAATTTCAAGCTGCATATATTTGCATAAAAATTTACATAATCCTGCATGAACTCAGAAATATTTGCATCTCATTGATCATCTCTAATAGCCAGTAAAGGGCGTACATGTAATTAACCACTTAAAGGGATACTGTAGGGGGGTCGGGGGAAAATGAGTTGAAGTTCCCCGGGGCTTTTAATGGTCCCCCGCAGACATCCTGTGCCCGCGCAGCCACTCTACCTGATGCTCCGGCCCCGCCTCCGGTTCACTTCTGGAATTTCAGACTTTAAAGTCTGAAAACCACTGCGCCTGCGTTGCCGTGTCCCCGATCCCGCTGATGTCACCAGGAGCGTACTGCGCAGGCCCAGTTTGGTCTGTGCCTGCGCTGTGCACTCCTGGTGACATCAGGGGAAGCGAGGACACGGCAACGCAGGCGCAGGCATTTTCAGACTTTAAAGTCTGAAATTCCAGAAGTTAACCGGAGGCTGGGCCGGAGCATCGGTGAGTGGCTGCAGGGGCATAGGATGTCTGCAGGGGACCATTAGAAGCCCCGGGTCCCTTCAACTCATTTTCCCCCAACCCCTCTACAGTATCCCTTTAAGATTCCAGTTAAAAGGCCGCCGAGCGCTCCCGCGCGTGCACGTGAGCGCCCCCGGAGGTTCCGCTTGTGCATGCATTTAACTATGAATGAGTGCTGCTAATAGCAGCAATCATTATTAATGAAACTAAGAAATAAATGTATAATACTAATAGTGTGAGACTGTGGTAAGGACATTAGAGTGTAAGCTGCTCTGGTGTAGAGACTGATGGGAATGGAGCAGTAATCTCTGTACAGCGTTGTAGAATATATAATGAGAAAGGGATAATAGTGCATGCTGGGACTTCGTAGTAGGATGTGTTGTTTCTGGTTGGTTGATAGTGGAGTGCGCATTTAGGAAATCCTTGTTTGTGTTGTTTTCTTGTTTCCATGACGCCCGATGTACCTGTGATTGATGTGTGGCTAAACACGGTGCTCTTGTTGTTGGTAAACAATCTGTGTGTTTACTGGTGCTGCCGGGGCGTTCTCTACCGGAGCAGACTCCTCGTGGATAATGGGGACATTTTGTCATCCTGTCTCCCCCCTAGAACTTGAGGGTACATCGGAGGAGGGGGGTACGCAGCTCTCATGGGACTTGTCCTCAGAGAACTAGTAGTCAGCCGATGCTCTTGTCAGTCACACAGCAGAATCCAGCCATTCCAGTTCTGCCGCCTGGCTTGTGCGCCGCGGCCGGAGAGCCATCTCATCCACGTCACAGAGCCTGAGAACTCAACAACACTGAGCATGCAATAATGTTCATTACGGCCTGAGCCTACTGCTGCGTTTTTAAAAATGTGAAAAACGCATGCGTTTTCCAAGCGGTTTTGAAATGAGTTTTAAGCCGTTTTTTGATGCGTTTTTGTGTGTTTTAATGCATTAAAACGCCTCAAACACAATTCAAAAAGTTTTGAAAACGCAGCAGTGGGCTCAGGACCTTAGTTTCAATTAGGTTTTTCTTGGAATGTGTACTTATCCTGCGACTCTGCACCTCTCTATACAGAAAACAAAAAAAAATCTAAAATAATAATCTATAAATGTTTCTAATTGATTCAACAGCCAAATATACAACGCGACAGATGATATATATATATATATATATATATATATATATACTCGCATACAAGCCTAATTTTTCAGCACAAAAAATGTGCTGAAAAGTTACCCCCTCAGCTTATATGTGAGTCAGTTGAGCAGAATGGATGGAGGAGCAGGTTTTCTTAATGGCAGAGGACCATAAGGATTGTGTACTAGTAATTCTGCTCTTGCCAGCTTGCTCCTTGCCCTGCATCCCCTGCAGCATGGTGCGCAGAGTGCACTGCTGAAGACTACCTGTACCCCCCGGCTTGTGGAGCGGAGCGTGCAAGCAATGTGTCAGTGGTGCAATGATCGGGGATTCTTCCTGTGTGGCATTCGCCGTCTCATATCTATAAACCCATTTAGTGGCGTCTTGAGATACAACTATCATCCTTGTGGCACATCTGGCTATGGGGAGGGGTGCTGACTTGTACTGGGGCACTTCTGGCTACTGTGGAGGGGGCTATATTGAGGGGGGGGGGGCTTATATATGAGTCAATCATTTTTTCCTGGTTTCTGAGGGAAACGTGGGTACCTCGGCTTATACGTGGGTCGGCTTATATGCGAGTATATACGGTATATCATTTTTTTAGGAACATTTTAGGACAAGGCAGGTGTCAATGGCAGATGATTTCAAGTCATTGATGTCCCCACCCCCCTCAGATTTCCTTCTATTTTTGTTATCAGCTCACCCCCCACCCCCAGAATAGGCAAATATCTCTCGCACTCTCTGTGATAAAGCCAAGATCATGATGTGGTGCCTGGATAACCTGACATGGGTGACGACACCTCAGTTGTAACATCCAAAGATAAAAAATTGCGTAAAAAGTTTTATTGGTCCATTTTCATGCTGCATAAATTTCCGTAAAAAATTTGCATAATCCTGCATCAACTCAAAATTATTTGCTTATCATTGACCATTCCTAATGATTTCCTACCCCCAGATACAAAATGGGGTCTGTGAGCTGCAGGTACAGTGATAAACATAAAAACCCCCTACATCCCGATCTCAGGGGTGCCCCTTTCTCCTGCCTCTGCGTCACTCGGCGAAGGCGTGCGTTGTACGGAAACCTTTAAGGCCTTGTTCAGACTATATGCGCTGCCGTGCGCATTTTAGCAGCGCGTATAGTGTGCGACACGCAAGAATGGTAGAAGAGCATAGACAGCCCTTTTACCACTCCCATCATATGCGCTGCGTGGCAGCGCGATTGCGCTATCGCGTGCTGCATGCATTTTAGGGAATCGCAGCGCAGATCCTATTCATTGTAATGAATGGGATCTGCAGCGCAGCGCATAGTAGCGCAGATGGCGTGCGATCATACGTGTTGCGTTCCGATCGCACATCCATCTGCGCTAAATGATGTGAATGAGGCCTTACATCTTCTGCCAGGGAAGTCACTGAAATGCGTAGATAGAGGAGCGGGGGAACATTATGTTTTTATCTGTATCGCAGAGGTGCGCTGACCCTTTAATAAGTTTAATGATACATCCTCACAGCCTGACTTCCTTTGGCGTAATTTACGGCCGGCGCAGTTCTGATCTCCGGCTGGCGGTTCTTTCATGTTCATGCAGATACAACATCATTAAATATAAATCACTTTGCAGAAATCCTTATCTGACCCGGCGCAGGTGAGCGGCTGCCAAATCTGCGGATCCATCCCCCGCACCGCGCCGGAATTTATGCAGCGGACCCGATGACCTCTCTCCTGTTAAACGCTGTTTTCTCTTTTTATCTTGCAGCGGCGGTGGATTGCTCTGCCCCGAAGAGTATGGTGAAAAGCATCAAATGTAAGTCGCCTTTCCCGCCGAGGAACGTGCTTCTGGCAGTTTTTATTTGAAGACTCCATCTTCAGGCACTGATATAAAAATATTATTCAGTCAGTTACTAATTGGAGTCTTCCTATACAGTATTATCTTTTTCTGCCAACTTGTCTTCTGCTGCCCAAAATCCTACCTATCTTGAAAGTTTGATTGCAATGGGGCAGAAGTACTGAGTACAGGAGTCTTATTCAATATATTTTTTTTCTCCTAAGTTTTCTCCTAGGTGATATTTTTATTCCTTACCAATAAAATGCTTTTTTAAAAAGAGGCCGAGGTAGACTCAAAATATGGGAAAAAAAAAGTAGGCTACTTGATCCGCGGGGGTGAGCAGATTACGTAGACGCAAAAACCGCCGCTCCCGTGGGCTGCAATGGCCCACTTTCACGACCTCTGGGTCAAGACGCTGCAGTGTAAGACTGTGTGTCTCTCATAGCATGCAGTGATGCGGGGGGTGCGGCAGGAGGCGTGGCCAGGGAGAGAGAGCTGCCCAATGGCAGCTCAGGAAACCCTGCAGGAACGCCCCTGGCGGTTGTTTTGAACAGGGAATTTCTCTCCCCTGTGTTTACCTTTTGAGTTACCGACAAATCTTGTCGCTAAACTTGGGGAGGGGGGCTATAGCCCGGCGGTGTGGGGACACAGAGACATGTCATTAGGCAGACATGCCTCTGTGTCCCATCTGCCCCCTGAAGATCTACCTCGTGTTCTCTTTAAAGAGAACCCGAGGTGGGGTTCTAACAATGCTAGCTGCACACACAGGCTGGGTCTGCCTATACAGCCCAGTCTCTGTTGCTAGCCCAATCTTCCCTAAGCCCCCCCTGCGCTCTGCTATCCCCCATAAATCACAGCCACGCTGTGCGGGCTGTGTTTACCTCTATAGTGTCAGTCTGCTGCTCCCTCCGCCTCCTGCATAGCTCCGGTCCCCACCCGCGTCCCTTCCCCCCCTGCTGATTGGAGGGAAGGGACGTAGGCGGGGACCGGAGCTATGCAGGAGGCGGAGGGAGCAGCAGACTGACGCTACAGAGGTAAACACAGCCCGCACAGCGCGGCTGTGATTTATGGGGGATAGCAGAGCGCAGGGGAAACTTAGGGGGGATTGGGATAGCAACAGAGGCTGGGCTGTATAGGCAAACACAGCCTCTGTGTGCAGCTAGCATTGTCAGAACCCCACCTCAGGTTCTTTTTAAAGGGAGTCTGAAGCTAAATAATAGTAATAATAAAAAAAGCAGCTATAGCGCTGGCTCCCCCAGTCTAATCCCCCGCTGCAGGAGGTTTCAGTAGTCTTTGGGAGCCTGAGTTCTCCTGAAGACGGGTGGCTCCGTACTGCGAGTGCATGAGAGAGCTTGCTCAGATTCCCGAAGCCTCCTGCAGCGGCAGAGAGCAGTCTTCAACCCATTGGTCAGAGACTGCTAACGGGAGCCAGCGCTGGAACGAGGGGACTGTAGGAGGAGCGGGAAGGCTCTATTGGACCCAGAGCCTTCCTTCTCCTTGGGTGAGGATGTGGTGTTTTTTTTTGTTGTTTTTTTAAAGAACCACTATTGCGAAAAAGTAGGCAGTTAAAATCTGACAGAACCGACAGATTTTGGGCCAGTCCATCTCCTCATGGGGGATTCTCAGGGTTTCCTTTTGTTTTCAACAGCATTTCCTGAACGGCAGTTTGACTGCCAAAATACTAAGATACCAGCCAGCCTCCCTACTCACTTGCACACTATTTTGTCAGCTAGACTTTGCAACTACTGTTCAGGAAATGCTGTTGAAAATAAAGAAAACCATGAGAATCCCCCATGAGGAGATGGACTGCCCCAAAAACTCGGTTATGTCAGATTTTAACTGCCTACTTTTTTCGCGATAGTGGTCCTTTAACTTCGCTTCAGAATCACTTTAAGCCACCAACAAGCAAGAAAATACTCAAACTAATTTTGACAGTGCCTTTGAAAGAGAAACCGTGACCAAGAATTGAACTTCATCCCAATCAGTAGCTGATACCCCCTTTTACATGAGAAATCTATTCCTTTTCACAAACAGACCATCAGGGGGCTCTGTATGGCTGATATTGTGGTGAAACCCCTCCCACAAGAAACTCTGCGGACCATGGTCCTGGCAGTTTCCTGTCTGTGAACCCGTTTCCTGTCTGTGTTGCATTATGGGAAATAGCTGTTTACAACTGCCAAAAAGCAAGCAGCAGCTACATCACCTGCCAGCTGTAAAAATGTCACCATGTGATAAATGTCAGAATGTAAATCGGGGATTAAAAAGATTTTACAATGGGCAAACACTGACTAAATCATTTATACATCATTAATGTAAAAATGAAGCACATTTTTATTACATTTTTTTCACTGGATTTCCTCTTTAAACTAATTTTGGGTACTTTATCAATTGCAGAGTGCTGAAAAGTTATCTGCTAGGAGAAACCTTTGGAGAAAAGGTGAATTAAATAAGGGCCAGGGAGTCTGTTTCCAGATTCTTTGGGGTGGGTAATACCATACATATATGTGCTAAATCAGCCCCCTCTCCCACTCCTGTACCTCATTTGTACAATTCCTGCACTCTACTACACTCATCAATCCTCTCCCTGCAAAGCTTCCACTGCTGCCGATTTCTGTGGGAAAGTTGTTCCCGGATGTCTGCCATCTATAGTCAGGTTTATCTGAACATCACTTCCTGTTGCTGTCTGTGCCCAGGAACAGGAGGGGCATTTAAAGGAGCAAGAAGTGAAGTGGTATGCACATCTGATATCTGTGATCTATAGTCGGGTCTAATCAGTGTTTTCTAAACATCACTTCCTGTTCTTGTCTGTGCCTAAGAACAGGAGAGGCATTTAAAGGAACAGGAAGTGAAGTAGTATGATATCTGTACTGAGGTCTGATCATTGTTCTCTGAACATCACTTCCTGTCTGTGCCTAGGAACAGGAGGGGCATTTCAAAGAACAGGAAGTAAAGTAGAATGCATATCTCAGATATCTGTGATCTATAGTCATGTCTGATTAGTACTCTCTGAACATCACTTCCTGATTCTGTCTGTGCCTAGGAACAGGAGGGGCGTCTACAGGAAAAGGAAGTGAAGTAGTATGCACATCTCAGATATCTGTGATCTGTAGTCAGGTCTGATCAGTTTTCTCTGAACATCAGTTCCTGTCTGTGCCTAGTAACAGGAGGGGCGTCTACAGGAAAAGGAAGTGAAGTAGTATGCACATCTCAGATATCTGTGATCTATAGTCAGGTCTGATCAGTTTTCTCTGAACATCACTTTCTGTTCCTGTCTGTGCCCAGGAACAGGAGGGGCATTTCAAGGAACAGGAAGTAAAGTAGTATGCATATCTCCGATATCTGTGATCTATAGTCAGGTATGATTAGTGTTCTCTGAACAACACTTCCTGTTCCTGTCTGTGCCCTGGAACAGGGGGGGACATTTAACGGAATTTAAAGGAATATTCCTTTAAATGTCCCATTCTTGCTTCCTTCAAAGTGTTAAGCAAGCCATATATACAAAACAAGTTGCATCAATCGTGATTTTGATCGATTTGCAGCAGAAATCAATCTAAATTATGACCGGATGGAACATTTTGTTCGATTGGTGGTAGATGGTCCATTGTGCTGCGCTGTATCGAACAGGGAAGTACTGTAGTTTGATAGATTTTCAAAAGTTTTTCATGGTTACATACTGAATATCTGTGTGCTGTGGGGGGGGGGGGGGGTTCGATCCGTCTCTGATCAGATTCAGATCAGAGAGATATTAATCTCTTTCACTACCACAATCTAGAGCAGTGATGGCTAACCTTGGCACTCTAGCTGTGACAAAACTACAAATCCCATCATGCCTCTGCCTCCCCGAGTTATGCTTAGAGCTGTCATAGTATAGCAATGCCTGGTGGGACTTGTAGTTCCACCACAGCTGGAGTGCCAAGGTTAGCCATCACTGATCTAGACTAGAGCATACATGTCAATCTATTCTATCTATCTATTAGACTAGGGAAATTTGGTAGAGAGAGAGGTGGCCACTAGACATTAAAGTTGTCCCACGACTTGGTCCCAGAGCTCAATTTCGGCCTTCTTTGTATTTGAGTTTGACACCCCTGATCTAGAGTAATGGCATCACTGCTCACCCACCAATATCAGACTAGCTACGTTATAAACGTAGGCTTTTAAAGGGTACCTGTAACCTTAAAGTGGACCTGAACTAAGAACTTGCTCTCTGGTCTAAAAGATAAGCAACAGCATAATAACCTTTTAAAAAAAACATTTCTTTGTTACAGTTTACAGAACTCCTGCAATAAATCTGCAGTGTGTCTTCTTCCTGTTTTCATGGAAGCAGACAAAGGGTTAACATCCTGTGTTTGTATATTAGCTGTGTCTGTTGAGGACAGCCAAATTTATGTGCTCACACAGCTGAGAGATCAAATTACACTTGTAATTACTTAGAGATGAGGGGGAATTAGAAAGGCTCTTCTCCCTAAATACATACAGGGTGAATTTCTCTGTTTTCCTTGTGTTCTGTGCAAGAGTTGAGGTCCACTGTAACAAAAAAAAAAAGTTACATAGCTCAGTAGGGGGATGCCTCTGGTTTGTCCAGAGTTCTAAAGTAGATGGAAACCTAAGTATTTTGTATTCTTTCCCCCTGTAGACAGCGACCAGCAGAGGCGGGAGAAGATGAAGAAGGAAGTGGTCCGGCTGGAGCGGGGCGGTTCCCGTTCCAGACCCCCATCACGCCCCCATTCCAGAGAAAGCCTAGACTCCGCCTCACTTCGAAAGGTGAGAATCTCTCTCTGCAGGTCAGACGCTGTCCCAAGGGAGCACTCTGCACGACATAAGATAGAGAGGAGGAGTTATGTTTCCTCCAAATCTAGCTCTAGCCAGAAATAATTAACCCTTTAGCAGCCAATTTATTTAGAGGCTTGCAAGTGTTCTAGGCCAATTTATTTTAGATTATTTGTTTCTTCTTAGCTTCTAATTAGGACTGCTGTAATATATAATTATGGTCACTTGTCACTAGGGGGCAGTGTGAGAAAATAAGAGGACTTCTGCTTTGAAATTTCTATGTTTTCTGCTTGGAGAGTGAGATCAAAGCATGCCAAGAATTTACAGCACAACGAGTTCTGGTTTGGGGTTGGATCAGCCGGATCAAGTAGTGCCGCTTCTAAGCCATGCAGTACTCCACTTTCAATAAAAAATGTCTGCAACCCCGGGGTAAGGACGTTGCAGCTCCGCTCTGTGTTCCCATCGCAGAGTGCAGCGGCAGGAGGGGGGCATAGGGTTATATTCTCAGTTGTAGTTCAGCCTTCAGGAAGTACTCGTGTCCCCAAGTAGTTCTACTGAAGAGCGCATCCGTACTACACATATGTCAGCCGGGACTCGCGATGCGCTCCTCCTCAGAAGTATTCGGGGAGTGAGAGAGCTATTCAACCAATTCCTTTAACCAGCGAATGGCGTCGGGATGGACCGAAAAGGTTCTGTTGTATGCAGATCTTCCCCTCTACATAGGTATGTATTAAACGTGCAATTTACTTCAGATTGATTCCCTTGAGTCAGGAAAGTATCACAAATGCGAATGTGCCATTGGTTTGCAGCAACACCTGCTGGTTAGACTGACAACTATTTACTAGCCTGTAATAAATAGCTCCATCAGAATCAATTTATTTCACCAAGTAAGTTTGCACTTATAAGGAATTTGTCTTGGCAGTTGTTTAACCGGATCCGGACCGACGTAGGTTGAATCTACATCCAGCAGGTGGCGGTGTGGCCCAGACGTAGGTTCCATGTCCCATTAACCGCACGTCCCCGCCATTACCGCCGATTTGACCCCGCCGCAATTCGCTCGCCCTGCCGTCTCTATGACGGCAGAGCACTGTGTGCAGGTCAAGAGCCGTTTTCATTGGCTCCTGGCCCTGTCATCACTGTAATCCACTCCAATCGGCTTACATTGATTGACAGGGTTAGCAGCGAATGAAAGCGGCTCCTGACCAGCGCACAGCGCTCTGCCGTCAAGGAGACGGTAGAGAGAGGATCCTGCGGCGGGGACAGAACGGCGTGACCGGATTTTTGCGGCGATTTGAGGACAGTATGTAAGTATAGTGGCAGTAAGCAAAGTGAGAATTGTTCATTTTCAGTTCTGTGCTGATTACTTTCAAGTCCTAGCAGCTCTAGCATGGTTCTGCATTAAACATGGCTACTGCCTGAGGAAAAAAGCTTCCGGTGTCTAGAGGTTTTAGTTGCGATTGACTGGAATCTTACTCCTGAGGGCATGCGCTGGAAGATGGAGTGAGCTGGGTGAGAGGGGTCAGAGGCAATCCTGGTTGCTCTCTTTCTGCACCTGCTAGCGTAAAGATCCTGCAGGGAAGGTGACCTACATCCAGTTATCCTTTCCGCTGTTCGGATGATGCGCTGCAGGACCCCCCCAACTATACTATATAGTATCTGTAAATGATCATTACTGATCGCAGTCAGATCTATTAGGGTCACTAGGATACACTAAAAATGCAGTGTTTGACCGATCAGGCCTGATTATTCGCCTGCACTTGCGTTCAGCCCGCCCCACCGCAGTGACAGAATTTTTTTTTCTGATTACTGCAAAAAAACACTACAATAGCTGTGGCGCTGTAAAGATCAGTTTTGATTTTTTTTTTTCAATTAAAACTCAGTGACCACAGCTTTCTACTTCACAAGTACTCCCTTTTACTAGGTAGGTGCTCTTTTTCCTGGGTAGTCTCAGAGGAATACCCCCTAAATTTAACAGTCCACCATGGCAAAAAAGGGGTATTCCGCTGAAGAGGCCGCCGAGATTCTGGCCCAGTGGGGTGAGTGCTATTGGGAAGCCTCATCCGACGAATCATCCGGGTCAGAATACGAACAGCAGTGGCTCTCTGACCGATAGCAATGGCGAGGTTGAGGTCCCGGCTAGAGCCAGGCTTACCACACCCCATGTCACTGGACCGCAGGTGGCGCAGGATCAGACTCAAGGGCAGCAGAGTGGTGCTAGCACTGATCCGAGTTTTCTTGGTGAGGCATGCACCAGCAGTGTAGCATCTCCTGGACCTAGCACCAGTACTACCGTAGACCCTGGTGAAGTGGCGAGCACCAGCATGGTAGTAGAAACTGGTTCGGTGGCACATGCATTAAGACCAGAGTCGCAGCCACCAGCAAAACGGGCCCATACTACCCATAGTCTCCCAGAGGTGCTGGCAAATCCCAATTGGCAATCCTCTGGTTTCGCCGCACCCGTACTGCCCCCTTTCACCGCCCAGTCTGGAGTCCAGGTGGAGACAGATAATCTAGGATCGGCCCTAGGCTTTTTTTCATCTGTTCTGCATCTCTGTTCTGCAATATCTCTGTAAATGTACAACTTTGTGTAAAAAAAATTATCATTTACAGAGATATTTCTCCCACCCAGCATGGATATGTGTAAAAATACACCCCAAAACACACTTTTACTTTGTGAAAAAAACAATAAAAATCAATTTCCGCTAACTTGTGGCAAAAAATAAAATCTTCTATGAACTAACCATACTCCTAATGGAATACCTTGTGGTGTCGTCTTTCTAAAATGGGGTCACTTGTGGGGTTCCTATACTGCCCTGGCATTTTAGGGGCCCTAAACCGCGAGGAGTAGTCTGGAAACCAAATGCCTCAAAATGACCTGTGAAATCCTAAAGGTACTCATAGGATGTTGGGCCCCTTAGTGCACCTAGGCTGCAAAAAATTGTCACACATGTGGTATCGCCGTACTCAGGAGAAGTAGTATAATGTGTTTTTGGGGTGTATTTTTACACATACCCATGCTGGGTATACAGAGATATTTCTCCCACCCAGCAGGGGTATGTGTAAAAATACACCGCAAAACCCATTATACTATTTCTCCTGAGTACGGCTATACCACATGTGTGACACTTTTTTGCAGCCTAGGTGCGCTAAGGGGCCCAAAGTCCTGTGAGCACCTTTAGGCTTTACAGGGGTGCTTACAATTTAGCCCCCCCCCAAAATGCCAGGGCAGTAAATACACCCCACAAATGACCCCATTTTGGAAAGTAGACACCTCAAAGTATTCAGAGAGGGGCATGGTGAGTCTGTGGCAGATTTCATTTTTTTTTTTTTTTCACAAGTTAGCAGAAATGTAAACTTTTTTTTTTTTTTTTTGTCACAAAGTGTCATTTTCCGCTAACTTGTGACAAAAAATAAAATCTTCTATGAACTCACTATGCCTCTCAGTGAATACTTTGGGATGTCTTCTTTCCAAAATGAGGTAATTCGGGGGGTATTTATACTATCCTGGAATTCTAGCACCTCATGAAACATGACAGGTGCTCAGAAAAGTCAGAGATGCTTCAAACTGTGGATATTCACTTTTTGCACCATAGTTTGTAAAAGCTATAACTTTTACCCAAACAAAAACAAAGTCCAATAAGTGTCTATTTATTGATCAAAGACATGTAGCACAATAAATTTAGACAAAAATGTATACAGAAATTTTACTTGATTTGAAAAATGTCAGCACAGAAAGTTAAAAAAATCATTTTTTTTGACAAAATTCATGTCTTTTTCGATTAATATAATAAAAACTAAAAAACACAGCAGCAATCAAATGGCACCAAAAGAAAGCTGTATTAGTGACAAGAAAAGGAGATAACAATCATTTAGATAGTGGGTTGTATGACCGAGCAATAAACCATTAAAGCTGCAGTGGTCTGAATGGGAAAAAAGTGTCTGGTCCTTAAAGGGACACTTAAGTCAAACAAAAAAAAATAGTTTTGCTCACCTAGGGCTTCCAATAGCCCCCTGCAGCTGTCCTGTGCCCTCGCCGTCTCCCTCCGATCCTCCTGGCCCCGCCGGCAGCCACTTCCTGTTTCGGTGACAGGAGCTGACAGGCTGGGGACGCGAGTGATTCTTTGCGTTCCCAGACACATTAGCACCCTCTATGCTGCTATATGGTATATGATATATGCTATAGCAGCATAGATGGCGCTATTGTGGCCAGGAACGCGAAGAATCACTCGCGTCCCCAGCCTGTCAGCTCCTGTCACCGAAACAGGAAGTGGCTGCCGGAGGGGCCAGGAGGAACGGAAGGAGACGGCGAGGGCACCGGACAGCTGCAGGGGGCTATTGGAAGCCCCAGGTGAGTAAAACCCATTTTTTTTTTTTACTTAATTGTCCCTTTAAGGGGTTTTAAGGCTGCAGTCCTTAAAGAGACACTGAAGTGTCTAAAAAAAACATATTTTTATTTAATAAATGTGTTTAACCTAATAGCCCTATCTAAACCGTCGTTGTGGATTTTGCTGCCCTAAGCGCTTCCGTGTGAGGCAGAGCTATGAGCTGCAGTCCTGCCTCCCTCCGCGTCTGTCAATGGTGGACCTCCGCCTCTCCCCGCCCCTCTCAGTGAAGGAAGACTGAGAGGGGCAGGAGAGAGGCGGCGATCCGGGCTGATAGACGCGCTGAGAGGCAGAGCTGCGGCTCATAGCTCTGCCTCTCACGGAAGCGCTGCCCGGATTGCCCCCCCCCGGGGAGTTTGGGGGGATTTAGTTAGATTAGAGCGGCGGGAATGCGACAGTTTAGTTAGGGCTATTAGGTTAAACACTTTTATCAAATAGAAAGAAGCATTTTTTGAGACTTCAGAGTCTCTTTAAGTGGTTAAAAACAGTTTTATCATTTGCATCTATATAAGCTTAATATCTATGTAGGATCCTTACTCCGAGCCAGGAGAGAAATCCTATATAATAAAGCCATTGCCGCTGCCTCCTAGAGTCCATGTGTCCATGTCAGGAAGGTTCATGCACGGCCAGGGGCGGGGACTGCGGATGGGAGCACGCGCAGCGGTTGCGTGCGCTGAGAGAAAGTTCTCTGGCGCCCGTTAAATAAGTGGATCCGAGATAAACTTTTACTCATTGCATAATTGTGTTCCTTTCATATAGTTTATAGGGCATTCCTCAAGCCAAATGCTTTTTTTGTTTTGTTTTAATACTCCGTTCCCTATAAACTAAACAAGCCTCGCCCATAGCTCCTTTTATGCCTTGGCGCTGTAGCAAGGGCTTATGGGAGCTCAGTCTGGGCAGGAGGAGGAGGTTACTAGCCCTTGATTTCAGAGGGGAGGGGGGAGGAGGAGATGGGACTGAATTTACACACAGGCAAGCTGATAGCATCTCCAGCACTCAGCCTGTGACAATGTGACAAACAGAACATGGCTGCCCTCATTGTATCACAGGAATAAATAATCATAAACTTTTGAAGCGGTTTGCAGCTAGATTTGCTGTGTAAACTATCTAAACTTTAGATAATATATATATATATATATATATATAGACAAGTTACTTGTTATAGTTAGTTGTTCATCTCGGATCCGCTTTAAAGAGAATCTGTATTGTTAAAATCGCACAAAAGTAAACATACCAGTGTGTTAGGGGACATCTCCTATTCCCCTCTGTCACAATTTCGCCGCTCCCCGCCGCATTAAAAATAGTCAAAAACAGTTTTTTAAAGTTTGTTTATAAACAAACAAAATGGCCACCAAAACCAGAAGTAGGTTTATGTACAGTATGTCCACACATAGAAAATACATCCTGTCACAAGCAGGATGTATACAGCATTCCTTTTGAATCTCGAGATCATTTGTGTGTTTACCTTCTTCTCCCTGCAGCTCTCATCCACTGAAGAGGGACAGGCTGATTGTTTCTTCCTGCAGACAGCTCTGCCGGTGTCTGTAACTCCTCAGTATGTGACAGCCCAGCTCCTTTCACAGCCTAACAGAGGACGATTTATCCAGCTTGTAAAAGGCAGCTCTCTTCTCTCACTGACAAGAGACCAGAGACGCTGCCTAATCTAAATAACACACGCGGGAGTGTGCATGGAGGGGGGCGTGCATAACAGATCAACAACACTGAAGAGTTGGCAGCCTTCCAGACACAGGGCGACAAATCCGACAGGGGAAATTGATTTATTACAGAGATGGTGATAGTAGAAAGTGCAGCAGTAAGCCAGAGCTCATTAGAATAGGCATAGGAACTTGTAGGATAGTAGAAAAAAAGGATGAAATTTTTGTTACAGAGTCTCTTTAACGGGCTACAGGGCTAGTAACTTACAGAAACTGGAAGTCAAAACAGCTGTGGAGGAGGCCCAGTAATCCCCATTGCAGTTAGACCGTCTGATCTGGGAACTCGGAAGAGAAGACGCCACCCGGTAGGAAGTATGACTGGCAGTGTTACAGAGCATGACATACATCATGATTTGAGATGGAGTTTTCTGAGGTTAAACTCACAGTCGTTCCATCGCTAAGCCGAGGCCTCTGCTCACCGCCAGCGCGTAACGCACAATTAAACTTTTTTGCGGCGGCACTTTGTGTCTGAGCCCAGTTCAGCAAGCTCTAAATTCCATTTATTGGCTGCATTAAGCCTTTCAGACGTTTAATACTCTTCCTAGAAGCTGAAACTCGCCGTTCCCTGCGAGCGTCTTCAGTTTTTTATTGCCGCGCCATGAAAACGTATCCCGTGATAGATTGCCAGGATAAAAGGAGGCGGGAGCGAGCGAGAATCAGCTGAGATTGGACACACGGCTCTGGGGAGAAATGTGCTCAATATGGAGGCACTTCGGCTCCTGTGATTATTACATCGACGCCTGAGCTGCGGGGATTGTGCAACTAATGCAGCCGTCAGTCATGGAACAACGCCGCGATATTATCACCATAAAATATAGATGTGTTTTATTTATTCACAGACTTTTACAAATAGTGCCCTGTAGGGTTCTCATGACTCTGGACATTGATGTCCTACCATATTTATATATCACTGATATCTTCTGCAGCACTGTACAGAGCACATAGTCATGTCACTGACTGTCCTCAGAGGAGCTCACAATCTAATCGTACCATAGTCATAGTCTAATGTCCCACCATATTATTACTATTATGTACTAGCTGATAGCCCGGCATTGCCAGAGTATGTATTTGGCTGGCATTGGCTCCGTCCACTTTTTCTAACCCTAACACTCAATGACTTAGTTTGTGAGCTTTGCTGTCTTTGGCATCAATAATTTGCATTGAAATGAAACAAATCTAATTGGCTGTGGCTCCACCTCCTTTTCTGAATTTGAACCCCAGTCACCCAAGGACGAACTGCACCAGGGTTGAGGCTTGTGCCATTAACAGTGCACAATAGTGGTAGGGTTCTCAAACTTTGCACAGTTGGTCTGGGATTAATATTCAGAAAAGTAGGTGGAGCCTACAAAAGCCAATCAAAATTCACCTATTGATTTTCAAGGGGAATATTTAATTGCTACCTAAATTAATGTTCAGCGCTGCGTAATATGTTGGCGCTTTATAAATACAATAAATAAATAAATAAATTGCTGCCATTCTTGCACTGTTAATAGCACAAGCCTCAAACCTGGTGATTGGGTGAATGGGGTTCAAATTTTAAAAAAGGGGGGTGGAGCCACAAACAGCCAATTAGATTTGTTTCATTTCAATGCAAATTATTAATGCCAAAGACCGCAAAGCTCACAAACTAGGTCATTGAGTAATTGTGTGTTAGGGTCAGAAAAGTGGGTGGAGCCAACACCAGCCAAATACATACCCGGGCAACGCCGGGTCATCAGCTAGTAATTTTATATACATTCTGTAATATATATCAGTAGGTAGGCAATACTCTATATACTGTACATACCATTTTATGTATCTATAGATGATGAACGCTTTATAGACATACTATGACTTTTTTTCTGTAGCTAATAAATTCTTTACATATAAGCTACAACAAATATGTCTCTGTCTCTGTCTCTCTCTCTGTCTCTCTCTCTCTCTCTCTCTCTCTCTCTCTCTCTCTCTCTCTCTCTCTCTCTCTCTCTCTCTCTCTCTCTCTCTCTCTCTCTCTCTCTCTCTCTCTCTCCTTATATATAGATAGATAGATAGATAGATAGAGCGAGAGAGAGATATGTATGAGGAGAGAGAAAGAGAGAGGGGAATATATATATATATATATATATATATATATATATATATATATATATATATATATATATATTCCTCTCTCGCGCGCTGTTTCTCTCTCTCTCTCTCTTTCTCTCTCTCTCTCTCTCTCTCTCTCTCTCTCTCTCTCTCTCTCTCTCTCTCTCTCTCTCTCTCTCTCTCTTTCTCTCTTTCTCTTTCTTTCTCTTTCCAAATCCAAATCCAAAAAAGCTTTATTGGCAGGACCAAATACATTTAGCATTGCCAAAGCAAAACAAAACATTAACATGGGGGGGTGGGGGATTGTGGGAATAAGGGAAGGATAAAGGTATACAGTCCATAGGAAGGTGGAGGATGTAATGGATGGTATGGGGGGGATGGGATATATAGTCCATAGGGGAGGGGAGTATAGGGGGTATACAGTCCATGGCCATGGATATTATCTCTCTCTCTCTCTATCTCTATCTCTATCTCTATCTCTATCTCTATCTCTATCTCTCTCTCCTCTCTCTCCTCTCTCTCCTCTCTCTCCTCTCTCTCCTCTCTCTCCTCTCTCTCCTCTCTCTCCTCTCTCTCCTCTCTCTCCTCTCTCTCCTCTCTCTCCTCTCTCTCCTCTCTCTCCTCTCTCTCTCTTTTTTGCGGGCATAAACCAGGGAAAAAGAATTATATAAACCTGGTTTGTCCATGGTCCAGGAGCGTCTTGTAAATGTTGTGCGCCCTTGTACCTTGTGCCCCATCCCCATGTGTCCCCTTCTGCCCCCCCCCCATGTCTCCTCTGCTCCCTCGTGTGTCCCTCTCTTACCCAATGTGTCCCTTTTCTGTCCCTCATGTCTCCTCTCTATCCCGCCTCTCTCAACTAATCCATCGGAGCCTACAGCGATCAGAGGCCTCTCCTCTCTCTCACTGCTACCCTAGTGCCGGCTTCTGCTTATTGCATCATCAGCAGATGCCGGCACTAGGGGAGCCGGCACTAGGGGAGCCGTGAGAGAGAGGAGAGGCCTCTGATCGCCGTGGGCTCTGATAGATTAGGTGAGCCGGTGCTGACACTGCTTGCATTTATTCAGGGCGAGCAGAGGAGAAAATGGGGGGACGGAGGAGACATAGGGACAATACAGGGAGTCCCAGACATCGCGGCGGTTCGTATATCTGTTGGTAGGCAATACTATATATATAAGCTATAATAAATATCAGTAAGTGTGTAATGTTTTATAGGCAAACTATATCAGAAGGTGACAAATGCTTTATACATAAGCTATAATTAACTAGTAGGAGGTGATTGCTTTATACAAGACCTATAATATATATGCACAATATATACTGTATACCCTTAGGTGGTGAACACACGATATACATACTATAATAGATATCTGTAGACGGTAAATGGTCTTTCGTCTTCAGAATTTGATTTTCGCCGCCGTCGTTTGATGAGATTGAAACGTTTTCCCCTTCATTCTCTGCACTGGTTATGTCTGTAATTTGCGCTGATGGATTCCTCTTGTTCGTGAGAATTGAAATGATTTTGTGCAGAAAATAGTGGACTGTTCGGGTGACGGGAGGCGCTGAGCGCGGCACGCGGCGTACTCCACGCCCTGCATCCTAAGAAATTGCTGCCATTTTATGCCTTAAACAAGGTTACTTTTACCTCTCTCAGATTATTGGAGAATGTGACCTGAGCTCTGATCTGTAGCAGATAAAAAGAACCTGTCACTTGGCAAGTAGAGGCACAGGAAGGTCTTTGTTATGGATTTCCTGGAAAGTTGTGCAGCAATCAAAGCCTCTGATCTGCTGCATGCTTATTCTGGGGCGGTAACCTAAAGGGCAACTAACCCTGAGAGAGATCTGAAGGCTGCCATATTTGCTTCCTTTTAAACAATGCACACTGCCCTGCTGATCCTTTGCCTTTAGCACTAAAACTAAATTGTATGCAAATACTTGCTGCTTGGAAATGGGCCAATTAAATGCAGCATTTGGTGCATAAGGGTAAAATTATTAGCATCTCATCCCTTCTGAGCAGAAAACAAGCTTTTGCACTTTCTTCTTTAACCCTCGCCAGTGGCTCTGATTGAAACCAGAAGATTACCACAAAAGGTTACATTTTAGAAAAGAGTAATACCCTTTTCACTCCAGACTTACTTTAGTTTTGTTGATGTATAAAAGCCCTATATGAATGTAACCCACCATGAATGACGATGATACATTTTATTCCAGGTGATGTATGAAGGCTACAGTCATATCCTCCGGCATTCACCGTATTCTGATCCTGGTCCTCTGGCTTCTCCGACCTCCTTCATCTCACCACATAGACATTTCCAGTCTCCGGAGCCAATGGCTGACCATAGCAGAAGGCACCCCGACCTCTCCACTTCACCCTCCAGGCTGGGGGGCTGTCTCTCCAGCTCCTCTATTTGTGGCACCGCTGCCCGCACCTTCCAGGACAACCGCAAGAAGGCGTACAGCGGAGACCTGATAGAGAAACACGCCCATTGCTTCACCGACAGGCAGCACCCCTTCATCCTGAAGACACAGGCCCAGTCCGTGCTGGCCAAGAGCCGCCACTACACCCCGCCCAGGAGGAAGAAGAGGGGGGCCGCCAGGGAGGCCGAGGTCCAGACGGAAATCAGCAGGTGAGGTGACTGGATTTTCCAGGTACTTGATTCAGGTGTGTGGTTCAGATACTACTGCAGCCAAAGAGGCGTATGTGAATTTCGGGCGCCATGGAAAATCGGGAGCAGGAACAGTGCGGATTGTAAAATATCGGTCAATTTACTGATACAATTTAAAACGTTTATTTTCGTTAGTAAAATATCGGTTATTGGTACCGATATTTTTCTATAGCTAAACCCAACCCTACTCTCTCACAGAACCCTCCACTACAGATGCCTAACCCTAACACCATGGTGGTGCCTAACACTAAGACCCACCCTGGTGGTGCCCAGGGCTTTGGAGTTGGAGTTGAGGAGTCGTAGTCGGGGCAATTTTGGGCACCCGGAGTCGGGAGTTGGAGTCGTGATTTCATGAACTGAGGAGTCGGAGTCGGTGATTTTTGTACAAAATCCACAGCCCTGTTAAATATTAGACTAAGGAGTCGAGGCCATTTTGGTTACCCGGAGTCGGAGTTGGAGTCGGAGTCGTGGTTTCATAAACTGAGGAGTTGGAGTCGGAAGATTTTTGTACCGACTCCACAGCCCTGGTGGTGCCTAATCCTAAAACCCACCCTGTTGGTGCCTAATCCTAAATCCCACCCTGGTGGTGCCTAATCCTAAATCCCACCCTGGTGGTGCCTAATCCTAAAACCCACCCTAACACACACACACACTCTTACTTTTTTTTTTTTTAAGTTAACCACCAGTTAGTGCCTGGCATCCAATTTTTGTCACTGGCTCAAAACCACAGAAAAAAAACACACAAAAATGATAATTAACGGCATCATCTGGCGCCCTAATTTACCTTTTTGGCACCAGCTAGGCTATATTTTCGCTTAAAGTCTGTGGCAGTCCCTGATTTGTCCAGAAGTCACATGTGCCCGATTTGCCTGATACGGCCAAACAAAACAGCGGGGCTGCCAGGCAACTGCTAAACTATTGTTTAGCAGGAAATAAATTTGGCAGCCTCCGTATCCCTCTCGCTTCAGGCAAAATTACGGGTAAAATAATAAAAGCCAGGCAGTGAGATGGTGATTGGTGACGGACACAGATGGGGGTGATAAAGCCGGGGTTGTGTGTTGCCTGTGATGTCCGTCATTTGTGCAGAATGTATTCCTAAATCATTGTTATGTTCTTTAGCATGTATCGTGTTGTACTGACTAATGATTTTCCTCTTCAGTTTGAGAGGCAAACACAGAGCAGAAGACGGGAGCCCCCCGATGAACGGCGAGCAGGTAACGTGTCATGGCGAATCACAAGTGCGCGTATGCGTTCATAATTTTGGTGCCGGGTGAAGTCTGTAGTAGGAAATTTTGGGGATCAATTCCATTGGTCAGATCAGATTGGGTACATTTTCCTCTTCCTCTTAGTAGTCCCCAACAATCGTTTCTGACCAATCGCATTTATTGGATCGGTCGATCGATTGTCCAGGAAATTGGATAACTAGTGGAGACCTTAAAGCGGACCTGAACTCAGAACTTCCTCTCTGCTCTAAAAGATACGCAACAGCATAATAACCTTTAAAGGAAAACATTTCTTTGTTACAGCTGATACAAATCCTGCAGTGAATCTGCAGTTTGTCTACTTCCTGCTTTCATGGGAGCAGACATAGGGTTAACATCTAGTGTTTACTAATTGGCTGTCTGCTGTGGCAGAGGAGATTCCTGAGCTGACTTAGCTCAGAGATCAAGTTACATCTTGTGATTAGTCACAGATGAGGGGAAATTAGACAGGCTAAACTCTCTGAATACACACAGGGTGCATTTCTCTTATGTTTTCCTTCTGTCCTGTGCAAGAGTTCAGGTGCGCTTTAAGTCTTTTATCTGCTCCTATACTCTTCCTACCCGTAGCTATTCATAAATATGGCCCTTACTGCAAACCCTACACCTAACACCACCTGTCTCTTCTTTAATGTAATTTGGGCTTCGGCTATTACTGGCACCCAAATTGCACAGTTAACATTGCAGCCTATTACTGGCACCCATAAAAATAGGCACCATGCTGCACCCAAATTACCTGCCTTGCCTCATACTGCTGGGATGTCCTGTGTTACCATGATGTCACTGCTAAGCCAACCCTGAAGTGCTAAATAAAAACTGAAGATAGTCACCTATGGAGAGGGAAGGCTCTGGATCCCATAGAGCCTTCCTGGCCCTCTCCCGGTGTCTATGTTCCAAGGCTGTCCGGTGAAATTATTTGACCTGAGGCCAAATCAGGGCAGTTTCTAGGGTAAATTGTTCACAGGGCAAGGGTGTCAAAATTGCGCCCCCCCCCCCCCCCATAAGTTCATGAACTCTATTTGTGATGCAGTATGAGTTGGCCCCCAATACTATGTAGCCATATGAAGCCATCCCCGCCCCTTTGCTAGAATTGGTGGCCAGATGTGCCCCCAGTATAGGTAACTAGGTATAGGTGCCCCCAGTACAGCTAGACAGGTATAGGTACCCCCAGTATAGCTAGACAGGTATAGGTGCCCCCAGTATAGCTAGACAGGTATAGGTACCCCCAGTATAGCTAGACAGGTATAGGTGCCCCCAGTATAGCTAGACAGGTATAGGTGCCCCCCAGTATAGCTAGACAGGTATAGGTGCACCCAGTATAGCTAGCCAGGTATAGGTGCCCCCAGTATAGCTAGACAGGTATAGGTGCCCCCAGTATAGCTAGACAGGTATAGGTGCCCCCAGTATAGATAGACAGATATAGTTGCACCCAGTATAGCTAGCCAAGGATAGGTGCTTCCAGTATAGCTAGACAGGTATAGGTGCACCCAGTATAGCTAGCCAGGTATAGGTGCACCCAGTATAGCTAGCCATGCATAGGTGCCCCAGTATAGCTAGCCAGGTATAGGTGCCCCCAGTATAGCTAGACAGGTATAGGTGCTCTCCGTATAGGTTGCCAAGTGTAGGTGCCCCCAGTATAGGTAGCCAGGTATAGGTGCATCCAGTATAGCTAGCCAGGTATAGGTGCTCTCCATATAGGTTGCCAAGTGTAGGTGCAACCAGTATAGCTAGCCAGGCATAGGTGCATCCAGTATAGGTAGCCAGATATAGGTGCACCCAGTATAGCTAGCCAGGTATAGGTGCTCTTTAGTATAGGTTGCCAAGTGTAGGTGCCCCCAGTATAGGTAGCCAGGTACAGGTGCCCCCAGTATAGGTAGCCAAGTATAGGTGCCCCCTATTGTGAGCACCTATACCTCTCCCCACTTGAAACATCACAAAGCTGATTCCCGAGAGATTTCATGCTGACGTCGATAGGGAATCAGTCTGCTGGTGTATGGGCAGGCAGCCTATGTCTCTCCGATCAGAGAGAGATCTGTCTCTTGGTCGATCTGCCCATACATTCTCTGATGTACGGACATCTTTTGTCTTTATTTTTAGGGTTACTTTAATTGCCCACAACTGCCTATGGTTCCAGATAAATGAGTTTTGCTAGAAGTCAGATGTTGCTGCTGTTAATATGTGCTACAGACGCAGTGTACAGACAGAGTTTTTATCGTGTAGTAAAGCATGGCGTCCGCCTGATGGATGTGCGGGTCACAGACTCCGGGCCGAGGCGCGCTCTGCGCAGTTTATTGGTTAATGGGTCATAAAGATCTCATCCGTCTTGGGTCCACCTGCGTCAGCTCTTCTCAAGGGCAGCTGCGTGACGTTTGTGGCGTTCTGCCTCCGCCCCCCAGCATTGTTAGCTGCTCCTCTGCCTGAGATGGAATCGGACCCGCAGCAAATCAGTTCCTTATTATTTAGTGACATCTCCGAAGTTTAAATAGTCTCCACTCTGTAATTAAAAGACATACAGCCATCGCATACCATGCAGCTGCTGTAAAATGGGCCAATCGGATGCATTTCCTGATGATTTTGATTTGGCCAATTTCGAAACACAGGATACGCTCTGTACACTTACTGCCTGAGCACACTAGTGTGTAACCGTGCTGATTTCTGCAATGCGTCTGTGGGTACAATATGCGGGGACATTAAACACTCATTTACATAAATCCATTTATCAAAGGATATCTCTAGCTTTTCTAGTGAACCTTATACATTCACAGATACACAGAGGCTATCGTTTTTGCCCTGCACCCACCATCACCACCCTCTGATATGGTAGGACAGTGATGGCTAACCTTGGCACTCCAGCTGTGACAAAACTACAAATCCCATCATGCATCTGTCTCCTTGAGTTATGCTTAGAGCTGTCAGAGTATTTGCAATGCCTCATGGGACTTGTAGTTCCACCACAGCTGGAGTGCCAAGGTTAGCCATCACTGCGGTAGGACATCTATCTCATGTAGAAATATTGACTTAGCACAAGTTGTTTGCTCATGACTTATGCGCCTACCTTTTGAACACAAGGAATTTACATACTGTGGTTCACATCACGCTTGAATTTCAAATAAATACAAATTAACTGCAGTGCCTGATGAAACTTGTTTCTTTTCTCCAATGAGCCACAGATACAGAGAACCCAGTGCACTTAAAGTGAACCAGAGACGAAGCACCCTCATGTATTTTACCATATAGATCAGTGGGAACATTAGAGAAAACACCTACTCTGCTCTCTGTTTCATCCTTCACTGCTCAGCCTGCTTGTTATCAGCCCTGATAAAATCCCCGACTGAGCATTCAGTCTGGCTTTGCTATAATGACTCGGCTATAATGATTCCCGAGCAGAGCCAGCAGGGAGCAGGCTTGAACTTGAAAAGACACCAGAGAACACAGGGTCAGCTATAAAAATTCCTGAACAAAACCAGACTGAATGCTCAGCCGGGGATTTTATCAGGGCTGATTAGAAGCAAGCTGTGCAGTGCAGAATGCAACAGAGAGCAGGGTAGGTGTTGTCTCTAATGTTCCCACTGATATATATGGTAAAATACATCAGGGTGCTTCGTCTCTGGTTCCCTTTAAATCCATACACCTATAGTCCTGATCCTACTTTTATGCCTGTTAAAGTACCCCTGAACTGAGAGGGCGGTTTGATTGATCTAGTCCTTTGTAAATATGTCACAGCACCAGCCTCTCATTCCAGGGGCCCCCTCTCTAGTCAGCCGAAATATTCAACTGGTCACTAGAACATTGAATATGGGCGGGAAGGAAATGGCAGCTATCCTCCCTAGGAACGCCCCCAATCCGAACTCCATAATTATTTGACCTGTTCAAAAAAAAAAGAACCACACAGCATTACTCACCTACTCTGGGTTCCCTTTGATGTATTTTTTGGCCCTCTCAGCTCCCCCATTTTGCCTCCATGTTTTCTCGTATCTGTCCGTATCTACACCACTATGGCGCTGACCTGGAAGTACTTTTGGGTTACTTCCGGGTCAGCCCCATAATGGTTTAGATGCCAGGAGATATGAGAGGACACGGCTGGAAAACGGGAGCGCTGACAGGCCGGAAGGGAACCCGGAGTAGGTAAGTTATGCAGTTTTTTGGGGGTTTTTTTCAGGTAAAAAAAATTACTATAGGAGTACTTTAAATTGTAACTGTCAGGCATAAAATAAAAAATCAAGTCTATTTTTATCTGGTGAACAAGTAATAAGAATGCTAACCAGGTAATCCAAAAGTTAAAATCACTACATTCCCCAGTTTACCTGACTCTTATTTGGTACACAAAAAGGAGAAGTTGCAGGGCATGCTAGGTTGTCCTTTTTTGCTTCTATACTTCCTCCTCAGACTTAACTAATGCAGCCTGATTGGCTGAAGCCTCTTTCCCTCCTGATTTCCCCTCCCACACATCTGTTCCTCTCTGATTGGCCAGTATTTCTCATGCTGAGACAATGCACTTTCTATAGTGAAGGGCTGGCAATGCGTACACAATCAGGCAGAGGAGAGTAAGGGAGGAAATGACACCAGGATTGGCTTCAAAATAGCCACACTTAAAATGGGAAATGCTAAGAAGGATTTTCTATTTTTTTTACTGTAGAAAAAACACTAAAACCGTGGACAGTGCAATACATGTGTTATGTAAGTAGAGCAAGTATTTATCTACTTATACAGTATATGTGGTTTTTTTTTTCTGATATCGTATGGCTGATAGCTCCTCTTTAAGGTGGCCACTAACTATACAATTTGCTGAACGATCGTTTACAAATGATTCTTCGTAAGAACGATCGGAAATGATAGTTTGGGACCACTAATGGACAAAAATCTCCTAACAAGTCTGATCAGATTAATGAAATTGATCCAAAAATTGGATCGAGTTCATTAGTCGGATTGGTTAGGAGATTTTTGTCCATTAGTGGTCCCAAACTATTATTTCCGATTGTTCATACCAAGAATTGTTCGTAAACGATCATTCTGCAAATTGTATAGTTAGTGGCCACCTTGATAGAGTCTGTAGTCAATGCCTTGCTGAATGAATGGCGGATTTGACCTGCTGATGACAGCTGATAGAGATGTACTCAGGTGATGTTGTACATTTTAGGTGGACGAGGCGGATCACTTTCTGCTGAGCGAAGAGGAGGACGATGTGGACCGGCTCTCCCCTGCCAGGTACAGGCTCTGTTCTGATCCATCTTGGAGTTTACAAGTAAATCTGTCATCAGAGAAATAGAGAGGCCACTCCACTGCTGACCACCTTTAAAGGGAACCAGAGACGAAGCACCCTCATGTATTTTACCATATATATCAGTGGGGACATTAGAGAAAACACCTACCTTGCTTTCTGTTTCATTCTGCACTGCACAGCTTGCTTCTAATCAGCCCTGATAAAATCCCAGACTGAGCATTTCGTCTGGCTTTGTTCAGGAATTTTTATAGCTGAGCCTGTGTTCTTTGGTGTCTTTTCAAGTCCAAGCCTGCCCCCTGCTGGCTCTGCTCAGGAATCATTATAGCTGAGTCATTATAGCAAAGCCAGACTGAATGCTCAGTCGGGGATTTTATCAGGTCTGATAAGAAACAAGCTGTGCAGTGCAGAATGAAACGGGATTGGAACCGGAACGTATACTGTACAAACGGAATAGATGTGAAAGGATCCAATGTTAACCTCTGGATCCATTCACATGCATCCGTTGGTACGGATACGTTCCGTACGTTCGGCCCCTGGACCTAAAAATTGCTGCAGGCCCTAATTTTCCAGACCCTTCTGCTTAGCGGAGCAGAACCGAACAAAAAATACTGCAGCATTGGGGCAATGGAAAACTGAACTTTTCGTCACACTAGTGAAGAAACGGACCGTTCCACGGGGGATGGGGGCATGGGCCGACGCAAACCTGAGTGACGGGAGGGTGCAGCAGCCGGGTGGGTGGGTGAGAGGGTTTATACATACCTAATCTTCCATAGCAGCTGGCGGTAAAGGCTTCCGTCTTCTTCCGCGTCATGTGACTAGTCACATGACGCGCTGTGTAGTCACAGCGGAAGAAGAGGAAGCCTCTACCGCCGGCTGCTATGGAAAATTAGGTATGTATTTGCTGAGTGAAAACGGATCCGATCAATCATCGATCAGATCCGTTTTCACTATGTGAACCGGGCCGCGGACAGAGCCATCCGGATCCGGTGAAGCGGAGACCGGATCCGCTCACCGGATCCTTTTGGCTCAAAGACGCAGATGTGAACCGGGCCTAATACTTTTAGCCATAGAGCCTGAACAAGCATGCAGCAGAGTAAGTGTATCTGACATTATTGTCAGATCTGACAAGATTAGCTGCATGCTTGTTTCTGGTGTGATACAGACACTACTGCAACCAAAGAGAGCAGCAGGGCTGCCAAGCAACCGGTATTGTTTAAAAGGAAATAAATATGGCAGCCTCCATATTCTTCTCACTTCAGTTGTCCTTTAAATCTAGCTTCCAGGTTGTCATGGTGATCTTCTTGCATCAATTATTCAGAGATACTGACACAGAACAACCGTCCACGTCAGCCAAGTCAAAGGCAGTGAGACTTCCAGTCAGTGCTGCAGAAATCTTTACGGCCAGGAGAGGAGCATGCCGGGCGGGGTAAAGGATTTTTTGGGGAGAGTTTAGCAATGTCGGCCTCCCTGTTTTATTAACGTCAGGTTTTCTCTAAAGAGTAGTAGCAATATAGTACAGAATATCAGCAGGTTCTTGTCTCTGTCTCATCCACTTCCTGTCTGCTGTGATTTTGCGGACAGGAAGTGGATGAGTGAATATTAAAGCGGACCCAAACCAAACATATTTTTTTTAATTCAAAATATTTAGTTGCACCACTCTGACACATACAAAGATAAATAAACACTCCTTCAGGCCTATGAGCATTTCAGTGCATGCTTTTCACCCTTCTCTTTTCATAACTAGGGTTATACGGGTGGCAGCAATTACTTCTGAGCTTAGTAGGAGGTTTAAGAGCATGGGTGTGTTTATCAGCTACCCTCCCTCACAGGGGCGTCGTCTATGTGAAATCTCACACAAGCTGAGATCACCTCCCCTGTGACATCATCAGTAGCAGCCTGTGTTTTTTGTTTTTTATCTCCTCCTCCAGTCTGCCGGATTCTGTCCCGGCAATATGAAAGAAAGGGAGGGGGTTCCTCCAATAAATGTAAAATATTTTATATTTGTCATCATGCAGCTGAAAAAAGGCTGCTATTATTATAATTTAGAAAAAAGATTTTATTTTTATTTCTGAAATCTTGTATTTTTAATTTGGGTCCACTTTAAGGCAATGTCTCCTTTTGAGAAATTATGACCACTCACTGTTTTACGGTGAACAAGTCTTTAACATGTGAAGAGCAAAGTCCACAGACTTGGTGATTGATAACCGTGCCCCGTTTTTCTCTGTTAAAGGGGATCTTCCCAAAGCAGGAAAAAAGGGCGCAGTAGCCCTTACGGTAAAAACTGCACCGCCATAGGTGACTATGATAAAAGCCACATTTAATGGTATTACATGAAAAATCGGGCTCGTGGGGGCGGTTGCCTCAGGGCCTCCAATTTTACATTTTTTGCCACAAATCGTGGCTGATATGCAGCTATGAAGGTAAAATTGGGCAATTGGAGGTGCCTGATTAGTGGCAAGAGGGGCCATTTGTTGCGGAGAGGCTTGCGAGAAAAAATGGCTTGTGGATAACAATGCGGCATTGCGTAGCGAACACAATGTAGTCCCCCATCCTCAGCATCATGTGACCTGACATCCCCTGGCATCATGTGACCTGTCATACCCTCCAGCATCATGTGACCTGACATCCCCCGGCATCATGTGACCTGATATACCCCCCTGGCATCATGTGACCTGACATCCCCCGGCATCATGTGACCTGATATACCCCCCCAGCATCATGTGACCTGACACAGCTCCATTCCTCTGGTTATATTCCAGCCTTGTTAATGTGTTTCGTGTTTTTCTTCCAGCGAGCGGATATCTCCTTCCCCCACGATGCAGAGGATCCAGTCTGAGTAAGTTATTGTTCTGCTACCAGTATTGTATGACTGATAGACAAGGGCGCTCCATTCCTCTGCTATATCAGCACTGTTTTGATGTGATAAAGCGTCTCAGAGCTGCAGAATGCGTGGTCTTAGGGGCTCGAATAATTACAATTGAAATTATCAATGAGTGAAACTTCACGAAGACAGGCCAACACTTGCCTTTTTAATGGATTTGAATTGTTTTATATACTGTGGGCACCTCCAGTATTCTTCTATCCCAGTTGCAGCCAATCCTGTTGGGGGGGGGTGTCTCTTATCAGTAGTTGCTTGGTTCAGCAAGACTTGTGAGTATACGCCAGCATGATGGCCTAGTGGTTAGCACTCTCGTCTTGCGGCGCTGGGTCCCCGGTCTAGTCCCAGCCAGGCCACTATCTGCCCGAGTGTCTGTGTGGGTTTCCTCCAGGCACTCCAGTTTCCTCTGACACCCTAATAACATACAGATAGGTTAGTTGGCTTCCCCCTAAATTGCTTGGAACATTTTATGTATGCGTGCTCAAACACCGAGTTTAACCCTAACAAATCTGGCCTAATTGGCTTATCATGAGGCATAACTCATGCAAATATGCATTTGCTTTCACATGCCAAACTATGCAGGGTCAAAAACCAATGCCGCAAAGCGGTCGCCCTGCGGGAATTAGTGCATGCTAGGAGCGCCACGGGGAGGCTCTCTCACTGCCTGAGAACCACAGCGGCACCCCGGAGGGGGAGGCTGGGTGGCGCAGGTAACCCCCCCCCCCAAGCGTGGTCAGCGCCGGGAAGAGCCAACAGCACCCACCTCCCAATATTAAAAACAGCCACTTACCTTAACGTCCATTGCTTTCTGCTACATGCGCATTAACTTGGGGGCTCCACATGGGAAAGGAGTGAAGCATGGGTGACCTCGAGCTTTGGAGCTCAGGGCTGGCTCACATACAACACTCCGGGGGGGGGGGCATTTGAAGGACAAGCGCAGACAACTCACTCCAGGGCTCACACCACCGGAGCAAGCCATCCACCACCTGCCTCCAAAGGATACAACTAAGGAAATGCTTGGAACAAGAAAATGTATGTGTGCTCAAACACCAAGTTTAAGCCTAACAAATCTGGCCTACTTGGCTTATCATGAGGCAATGCTTATGCCTAAATTGGCTCTAGACTATGAAACACACACTACACGATACATACATAGACATATGACTATGGTAGGGAGGGCCAGTTAGGCACAAGACAATGTACTTTGTACAGCGCTGCAGAAGATGTCAGCGCTATATTACTAAAAATAATACATTTATTTGAACTACCATCTTCCTGCCAACCTCCAGTGACGTACTACAGTATATTGAGCGGCTATATGGGGCTCGTTTCAGTAAAGCGTGATAACACAGTTATCACGTGTTAAAGCTATACTTGTGCAAACCATTGTGCGCGCATGTTGCGCGTGAAAAGTTTAGCACTTGCTAAACTTTTCACGCGCAACATGCGCGCACAATGGTTTGCACAAGCACAGCTTTAACACGTGATAACTGTGTTATCATGCTTTACTGAATCGAGCCCCATATAGCCGCTCAATATACTGTAGGCCGCAATAGCAGCATAGGGGGCGATATACAGGCTGGGAACACGAAGAATCACTCGCGTTCCCATGCCTGTCGGCCGGTGACGGCCAAACCAGAAGTGTTCGCCGGCGGGTGCAGGAGCATCGGAGCGGAGCTGCGAGGGCACCGATCGGATGCAGGGGGCTGAGGGAAGCCCCAGGTGAGTTAATATCATTATTTATCATTGACTTTAGGTTCACTTTAAGTTTTATCGCGCGTACGGCGTTGCGCTTCACGCGATAAGATCGCTTTTCATGTGATAACTACGGTGCTTCGCGCATTAAGTAGATAGAGTTTGGTACTGAAATCAGCAATGGTGATTGCATTTAGCGCGTGCAGTAGTTTGCGCACGCAAGTTTAATCACGCGATATCCCGCCTTTGCGCGCAAAGTCGTTAGTTATCGTGTGCGAAATCGAGTATCACTGATAAGCGTTAGCACTCTTTAGTGAGTCGAGCCCATTGTGTAGTGCAGGAATTAGGGGGTGAGTCGCCCAGTGGACCACCTGTTTCCGTGAATATCCCCCACCATTTCGGGAGATCTCCTCTAACCCTGTGTCCTAGCCGTGCCAGCTTCATAGGGAAATTGTTTCCTGCTGTATCTCCAGGCTAGGGATGGTCAATGAGATATTAATAATTCTGAGTTGAGGCAACATATATGCTAATTATATGCAAATTTATGCAGCCTGGATTTGCACTAATCAAATGCAGCATTTCCAGGCTACCTACATTTTCATAAAATTCGAATCAATTCAGAAGAATTATTGGCATCTCACTGACCGTCCCTGCTGACGACGGCAAAATGTGTTTAAAGAGAATCTAACGCTTCTTGGAGCGCTGCGTAATGTTTCCCCCGACCTGGTGCAGGAATGTCACCCAGGCTGTCATAAAAATCAGCAGATGACTCTTTATTCTGATCCATTGCAGGGAGGAAGAGCTGGCATACTTGAAGTTTGTAGGCGATGTGACCAGTGAAATCCTCACCCTGGGCTTATTCTCAGACAGGTGAGTCTAGGGGGAAGGGGTGGGATGACGGAAGGAGGAGGGGCTAGTTATGGAAAGGGGAGGGGCAAGTTATGGGAAGGGAAGGGAGAAAGGGGTAAGTGATAGGAAGGGAGGGAAAAAGTACGGAGGAAGAGTAAATGATGAAAAGGGATTGGGGGAAGGAAAGGGGAGGAGTAAGTGATGAAAGAGAGAGGCGAAGGAAAGGGAAAAAGTGATAGAAAGGGAGGGGGGAAGGAAAGGGGGTGGGGGTATGTGATGAAACGGGAGAAAGGGTGAGTGATAGGAAGGGAAGGAAAGGGGAGGAGTAAGTGGTGAAAAGGGAGGGGAGAAGTAAAATGGAGGAGTAAGTGATGGAAAGGGATAGGGGAGGAGTAAGTGATGGAAATGGAGTGAAAAGGAAAGGGGAGGAGCAAGTGATGGAAATGGAGGGAGAAGGAAAGGGGAGGAGGAAATGATGGAAAAGGAGGGGAGAAGGAAAGGGGTATGTGATGGGAATGGGGGAAGAAGAGGGCAGTGGGAAGAAGAGAGAGACGAGGGGAGGTTTGAATGAGAGTAATTTGGACTTTTCCACATATTTAGGTTATTAAACATGCATTTGTTTGTAGAGTTCTGGATCGGGTATTTCAGCGTCATCTCGAGACAAACAGACATCGATTAGATGAGGTAAGATTATGCCCAAAGTCGTATTCATGACACCCCAACTGACCCCTCCCATCACTACACAATCAACTATAACCACATGAGATCCAGAGATTTAACGATTCACATTTAGCCCCCTACTTTAAAATCCACGTATTACAAATCTCCTACAAGGGAGTTAAATCTCCTGATCTCCAGTGAATAATCCCACTGGTGGGTACCACATCCGATATTGCTACACTGACCTTCTAACCATCTCTAAGGAACCTCCCTCAGTAGCGCTAAACAGTGATTTTTCCACTAACCATTGAGGACCAAAAGGTTACTATCTTTGTGGGTATTTAATTTACCTGAGGCAGTTGAATGTAAAGAATTATAGGACAACTGTAGTAAGCAGAATATGGAAACTGCCATAATTATATCCTATTTAACACCAGATGCCTGGCATCTGTTTGGCTGCTGTAGTGTCTGAATCACACTAGAAACAAGCATGCAGCTAATCTTGTCAGATATGACAATAATGTCAGAGACACCTGATCTGCTTGCTACATGCTTGTTCAGGGGCTATGGCTAAAAGTATTAAAGGCAGAGGATCAGCAGGACAACCAAGCAACTGGTATTGCTTAAAAGTAAGTAAATATGGCAGCCTCCATATCCCTTTCGTTACAGTTGCTTTTTAATCTCTGGATGAGTGATTGAGAGTACCTATCTGGCAGTTCCTTTAATTCCTTTTCAGTTGAGACAGTATTGCAGTTTTACTGAACAAAAGGCTGTCCAAATTTTTCTGCCATCCAAATAAGGTAATTAGAAAGTAGTTTGCAGCTTTTATAAACACGTGGGAAGGGCGGAGCAGAGATTCACTGTGTTTACAAATGATGAAACCTCTTACTGCAATGCTGGCCACAAAGAGTGAAGTGGGAGGTGTCAGGTTTTGTGCTCTGAGCTGGTCAAGCAACTCCCAGCCTTGTGCCAGCAAAGAGCTACAGGCACCAGCCAGATATTTTTAATATATTTATTGGGAAACATACAAGCATGCATTGCTAATGAATGCAAATTTAGTATCATCTGTTTTACATGGAGGCTGAACTGGGACTTTGCATAGCTGCAGTGTTATAAAGTTGGCCTTTGTCATGTGGATTGTCATGTTTATAATGCAGATGCCTTGAAAGGCTGCACAAGACCCCACCCCTTTTTATTCCTAGTTCTTTGATTTGATCCTCACTGTAGTAGAATGTCTCAGAAGGCTGCAGGACCAGGCAGACCATGAAAGGGACAGATAATAGAATGACAACAATGGGGTATTGTGGCCAGGTAGATTAAAGGACACTTCAAGTGAGAGAAATAAGGAGGCTGCCATATTTATTTCCTGTTAAATAATACCAGTTGCCTTTTTAGCAAGGCTTGGTGTACAGAGGCGCCAAAGTAGAATAAAAATATTTAAAAACCGTCTAAAAGAGGGGGATGTTCAGGTGGACTTACCTCCCTCAAAAATATAGAACTCAATTGAGTCACAATATATCAATACAAAAAACGTTTTATTTAACTCCACTTAGTGCAACGCGTTTCGCAGGTGTGGTCCTGCTTCATCAGGCAAACAGGAGTATAACTCAATGAGTCTAGATGCAGGAGTGAGCGCTTCTGCATCTAGACCCATTGAGTTATACTCCTGTTTGCCTGATGAAGCAGGACCACACCTGCGAAACGCGTTGCACTAAGTGGAGTTAAATAAAACGTTTTTTGTATTGATATATTGTGACTCAATTGAGTTCTATATTTTTGAGGGAGGTAAGTCCACCTGAACATCCCCCTCTTTTAGACGGTTTTTAAACGTTTTTATTCTACTCTGGCGCCTCTGTACACCAAGCCTTGCTGAAATCTTGATTCCACCCTCGGTGGAGGGGTGCTACCCCGTTTCCTATCTACAGAGAGCGACATCTTAATAACCTGAGTGGGGTCAGGTTCTAATACTCCCCACCTGCATTTGAAGTGGTTGCCTATGGGTAACCCATGTTTGTGAGTATTTCTTAATATTTTGCTTTAAACCACAACCAACTTAACAATACTACACCATATTGGGCTCTCGATTTCTCTTTGTTCTTCCAAATACCAGTTGCCTGGTTGTCCTGCTAATCTCTCTGGCTGCTGTAGTGTCTAAATCGCACCTGAAATAAGCATGCAGCTAATCCAGTTAGATTTTAGTCAGAGCACTCGATCTGCATGCTTGTTCGGTCTATGGCTAAAAGTATTAGAGGTAGAGGGTCAGCAGGACAGCCAGGCAATCTGCATTGTTTCAAAAGGAAATAAATATGGAAGCCTCCATAACCCTCTTACTTCAAGTGCGCTTAAAAGAATACCAGAGTTGAACACAGAGAATATGGGAAGCTGTCCTGAATGCCACAGCTTTTACCGTTCTCCCCCGTACCCCTCCTTTGCTACCTAAATGCCCCCCGGGAGCCTCTTCTGAGTCAGCCGGGCATTAGTGTGCAGGTGGTGGCGCGTCCTACATTGCATAGCAGGGAGCGCACTGCACATGTGCATAACGTGGTCATGACATCATGCACAGTATGTTCCCGGCTGCACAACAATGTCTGGCTGACTCGGAAGAGGTTACCGGAAGGGAATTTAGGTAGCAAATGAGGGGGACGGAGGAGAACGCAGGGGAGCAGGGGCCATCAAGACAGCTTCCCATACATGCCTGCTCCCCCCATTTCTCTGTGTTCAGTTCTGGTATCCTTTAAAAATAAACTGAATGGAAGTATTAGGTTGACCATCAAACTACATTGCTCTCGATAAGATATCCATTGATTGCTTCTCTGTGGTCATTATTACTCCTCTGTGACCCCGGACTGCAGAGTAGTATTATTATTGATTTATAAAGCGCCAACGTATACCGTGACGCTGTACAAAGTAAGTAGCACAGTATCTCAGCAATGGGGTTGCTGAATCTGATCCGTTACCTGTGGTTTAATCCAGAGGTGGATGTAATGGGGCCCTAGACAAGGTAGTAGATTCAGTGCCCCCATGTGGTCCTTTTGGTAAGCTGAAGTGGAGAGAGGGCAGGGAAGGTGGTGGCATGTGGCCCCTTTGACACCCACTAGGCCCCAAGAACCTGCCTAGGTTGCCTGGAGGATGATCCAGCTCTGGTTTAAAGAGAAACCGTAACAAAGAATTGAACTTCATCCTAATCAGTAGCTTACATCCCCTTTCCCATGAGAAATGTTTTTCTTTTCACAAACAGATTATCAGGGGGTCTGTATGGCTGATATTGTGGTGAAACCCCTCCCACAGTGTGATGTCAGGACAAGCAGTATCTCTTTCCACTGACATCACCTGCCAGCAGTAAAAATGTCACCATGTGATAAATTTCAGAATGTAAATCAGGCAGTGGAAAGCTTTTACAATGGGCAAACACTGACTAAATCATTTATACATAATTATTGTAAAAATGAAGCACTTTTTTTATTTCATTATTTTCACTGGCTTTCCTCTTTAAACCCTGTCACTTTTCCAGTACATTAAAGGGAAGGTGGGAGCTCCCAAAAGAAACTCAGATCTACTTACCTGGGGCTTCCTCCAGCCCCGAAGCCCCTGGCAGCCTATGTGTGACAGCTCCGGTGTCCCGGGATACGCTCACGTTGCTTGGAGAGATCTGTGCAGGCGTAGAAGTACGTTCCAGACCATGTGACCGTGATCGCACGCAGGTGCAGAAGATGCCAACCTGGCGAGGTCGGCATCTGAACGTAGGTGAGCCTGGGACACCGGAGGAACAGATAGGCTGCCAGGGGCTGGAGGAAGCCCCAGGTAGGTAGATCTGTTTTCTGGGGGGAGCTCGCACCTTCCCTTTAACGTGTGGAACTGTGTTTGTATGATCTTATGGAGCAGAGTCAGGCCTATTGTACAGTGCCACCATATATTTAGTATTGTCGATGACTGCAGTAATGTCTGCCATTAAATTAAATGATGGATTTTGTTCCACAGCCGTTGTCATTGAAGAACCATAGAGAAAGTTCTTACTAGTCCTTCAATGGCATTCCAATAAAGTGATTTTTCCCCACAGTATTCTCTGCTGGACAAAAACGTCTAGCAGTATCAGAATTTATATGGTACATTCTTACGCCATCCTTTTTATTTCTTTAGGGAAAAATGCGCCACCTACTGGACATTCTCAGGGCTGACTTGGACTCCAAGGATGAGAAGAAAATTGACTTATTTGATGATCACAACTGGCAAAGTGGCAGACCTACCAGAGATCCACTTTCCTTTGAGGATGTAGTCCGGACTGATGGTTTTCATGGGCAGAACTTTTCCTCAGTACGTCAAAATTCTGAACGGAATCGGGGAGATCACTCGTACCTCAGAGCACGAGAGAATGATTCTTGGCTTAAAGACGATGTTCTTATCAGCCTGGATACAGGAGAAGACAATGAGGCAAGCATTTCACTGAAGGGCCTTGATGAAACGTATGTCGTCCATCATCTGAAGAACAATGTTCTGAGCAGCCAGGAGGACACCGAATCCACCCATCAGTCACTGGAAGCTGCATCGTCTGTTCCTGAAGACCAGTCAGATGCTTCTCAACCAAAAGGCGATTCTTTACCTTTGTCAGGTGACCAAGAAGAAGTTAAATTGGAACCACAAGAAGTTGTTGAGACTTCAGAGAAGACCTCCTTGGACAACGCTCTTTCTGAAGATTTTGGTGAAAACCGGAGACGTTTCTTCCCAGATGCAGCCTTGACACTGTCCTCTTTGCCAGAGCCGGCCCACGCCTCTGACACCACCAATCAGCTGAACGATCTGGAAGTCCTAGAGAAAAGCTTCTCCGACATCATTCATGTCTCCAAAGCTGAAGATGAGATCGATCTGGAGGAAAAGACAGAAAACGCTGCCTCTGAACAGGACAACAGCGATGAGAATGACTTCTGAGAGCCATGGAATAAAATCCCTGCTAAATAGTGCACTCTGCAGATTGTATGTATGAATTGCAGATCTAACCTTACGGGTAATGAAATAGGGCTACGACAACTAGATTGTAGAACTGAAATCCACTGACCTCCTCTGTAAGAATTGACCTCTTCATTGTCTGTTAAAGACCACCTCTGACAAACTTATTTGCGTTTTAGATGAGTGGGGGAGCGGTTCAACCCCTTGTGCATTTACTGATGTCTGTATCCCCTTTTTGGAAAAATGTTGTACGCTTTCTGTAACTGTTCTCACTGGAACAGGAAGTGGCTAAATCTCTTCACCAAGGACAGATACAGCAAGTAAAGAAACTTGATAGCATTGTAATAAGAGCCATTCTTATTTATTGCTGGTAGTGCCTCAGTTGTAGAGAGTCCTAACAGTCCTTGTCCTGCTCTGGATACACGCTACTATATTGGATGGAAAACTGATCCTGTAAAGCAGTGCTGTTCAACTTTATGGGCAGGGGCGTGTCTAGCACAGCTTTTTTTTTTCAGCTGGAGGGGGCAGAGCATCAATGTCCTGGCTTGGGGGTGGAGCCAAGTGCAAACAAAAGGTGGGCCTGCCAGTGGAGGGGGCCTGACACAAAAATAGTGTGGGTAAGTGAGCGCAGGCCGCGGGCCGCCAGTTGGACAGCATTGCTATACATTTTGATCCATCTAAATGGATCCGTTTCTTACAGTGGCACCAGTTTTTCCCTCTGCTGCCATCCCTTCGGGATCCCTTTTTCCTGTATACACTGGTGTACTGATCCCAGAGTCCCATGATAATCATCAGACTCCCATTGGTTTTCAAAAGACCAATGGGAATCCTCTGAGCACAGGAAGATTTTCATTGGTCCACTACTTGGTGAACCAATAAGAGTCCTCCCTGGGGATCTGCGCTGCACAACTCTTTCTCGATCGGAAACAGATCGGATGGTACGGACATTAAATTATTGATCTGATGGTGTGTATAAGCCTTAACCCTTTACACATTTATTTGGTTTATTTATGGCGTTGTACTGTAGCGATCAGAAGCAGCTTCTGTGTGGCCGGGCATACAGCAGCCAGGGAGGTCTCCGGGACAGGCTGGTGGGGCTCGGGGCCCTCTTCCTGGTCATCACTAGGGATGGTCCGTGAGATGCAAATAATTTTGCGTTGATGCAGTATCATGCAAATTTTGTATGCAGATTTATGGAGCTTCAAAATAAAAGGATATCCGAGGTGACATGTGACATGATGAGATAGACATGGGTATGTACAGCGGCCTAGCACACAAATAACTATGCTGTGTTCCTTTTTTTTCTTTCTCTGCCTGAAAGAGTTAAATATCAGGTATACAAGTGGCTGACTCAGTCCTGACTCAGACAGGAAGTGACTATAGTGTGACCCTCACTGATAAGAAATTCTAACTATAAAACACTTTCCTAGCCGAAAATGGCTTCTGAGGGCAGGAAAGCGATAAAAAGGGTCAATAGTTCATAGATTTTAGCTCTGACATACTGTACTTCAATGAATATGTCATTGAGATAAAACATTTAAAACTTAAACAGATTTAACCACTTCGCATCCAGACCTTTTTTCCCCACTTATGGACCAGAGCAGTTTTGACAGTTTAGCTACGTCCTTATTTAATCAGAAATAACTTTATCCCTACTTATGACACAGAAATTAAATATATATTGTTTTTTTCAAGACAAACTAGGCTTTCATTGTATGCCATTTTTTTCCCGCTAACAATTTTTTTTTCCTATAAATTTTAATGAGAAAACAAGGGAAAAAAATAGAAAAAACACATTTCTCAGTTTTACCAATTGTTTAACCACTTCAGGACCGCAGTGTTAAACTTTAGGGGGGCTAAAGACCGGGGCATTTTTCATTAAATTGGCCACTGCAGCTTTAAGGCCAAGCTGCAGGGCCACATGCATCAGCACACAAGGGATTCCCCCCACTTATCTCCCCACCAACAGAGCTCTCTGTTTGTGGGGTCTGAGCGCACCCCCAGATGTTTGTTTGTTTATTTTTGTTTGTTTGTGTGTTTTTGTAATAAAAATGTGTTGCTTTTTTAAACTATTCTATTCTCCCCTCCCTTCCTCCCCCGCCAGCCAATCCCCGTGATCAGCTGTCATAGGCTTCAGCCTATGACAGTCGATCATCTCTGTGCCTCAGGAGGGGACAGCCGTGTCACACGGTGGTCCCCAGTACAGCGCTGCTGCAGATCGCAGCGCTGTAGGTATAATTAAACGGCTAACAGAGACTGAAGGCGGAGCTCTGATCACCAAGTAGGAGATGCGTGCGCAGCCTGTGCGCGATTTCCTGCAAAACTGAGCCCCAGGACTTTATGCCGATCGGCGTTAGGCGGTTCTGGGGCTGCCACGCCCATCAACATGATGCTGCCGGCTACAGGTTAAAAATAAAAAGTGCTACTGTAGAAAAAAACGCAAATTTTGTTTGGCTATTCTTACTGCTTATCACAAAACTTAGATTATGTTCCTGTCACAATTTATGGTGAAAATATTTGATTCTGAATTAATGCTACAGGGTGTATTTTTCACTATGAAATGAGAAAATAAAAGTATTTTTAATGGTAAAAAAACAATCTCATTAGCTCAGGAAACATATATTCCCGTTCACCAATTAGTGCTGCATCAGATAGTGCCAGAAATGTGTACAGGAGCAAGCCCAATCCTGCACAGCACTGCTTCTGCTACAAGACGTATATCTACTGACTTGTGGCTTAGATGAAGTCACAGAGGACGTAGATATACTGTAGTGGTGGATAAAGTGGTTAAACATAAACTAAAACTGTGGAATATCTTAAAGTGTTTTTTGTTTTTTTTTTTAGGAGAAGGAAGATAGATACAATAGTTTATTTCATTAATTTATTTTCGCCCCAGGTGTCCTTGAACCAATCCAATCTTGCTGAGATAAAATTTGATTGGTCCTTTTTTAATCTGCATAAATTTGCATACTCCTGGATCAATTTGAATTTATTTGCATCTCATTGAACACCTTTATTCATCACTTCCAGATGAGAGCGCACTTCCCTACTGAACATTATCCTATAAGCTGCGTTCAGGTGCCAGGCCATCAGGTGGAGAATATTTTATTGTAGTCATAATAAAATGTACTAAGTTATTTTTAAATAAAACTTTTAACAACTTGTCCTCTTTTTGTATTTGCTGCAGTGCTGGGAGTGGAAGCTCCACCCTTTCAGGGATTAAGGAGGAGCTATGACTCATGCTTGTAGGATTGTAGACCCCTCCCTAGGGGCACCAGTTCATTATTGTTTTTTTTACATTTGGAGGGTTCAGTAATAGGCAAAGACTGGAATTTTTCCTACAAACCTGAATTCTTAGCATTGCATTGACTATCTTTAGGCGTCATTGAGAGATGATTGGCTTATACCATAAAGGCGGCCATACACATCAATTTTTCCTGTCAATATTTTGCAGATTTGATTACTTTTGGTCCCAGAGCCTTCTGTCATGCTGCTCCTACGTTTTGGAACTCCTTACCTCAGCAGATCAGGACAGCTCCATCCCTGGACGTGTTTAAATCTAGACTGAAAACCCATCTGTTCAGTTTGGCATTTGCAGAAATATAACTTTTGTTGTGTGAACACTTCATCCTACTACCAACTACTGAATCTGAGAGAGCCTAAGCGCTTTGAGTCCTATGGGAGAAAAGCGCTATAGAAATGTTAGTGTGATCAAATCTGCTGCAAATTTTGCCAGAACAATATGAGGGGAATCAGTTGGATACAAGATGTCAATTGAACGGTGACAGTTTGGGAGTGTGGTGGCAGGGATTTGGGGACGACGGACGTGCAGAATGTTGGCAGCAGAGCTAACGCTCACCTATCTATTGCCACGCCTCCTCCTGTGTGCAGTGTCTTCTCTTCTCTTTGTGACATGTCACAAAGCTCCTCCCAGTGTTGGTATTCTGGGGGCCCTTGTGTCATGTGATAAAACGCTAGAGGCCCGCTTGCACATGTTCAAAAACTCTAGTGTTTGGTTTCTAGCTGGTATAATGTCTACCAACTTTTGCATTATCTGTGTGAGCTTCATATCAATAGCAAAACAACTGTGGGCAGCAGTATAGATGCCGTGTGTGTCAGTAAGCCCATAAGCTTGCCTCAGATCAGTACATAGTGATAGTTACAGGGGAAAAATATATAAATGCCAGACTAAACGGGTGGCTATTCAGTTTTGATTTAAACTTGTCCAGGGTTGGAGCTGTCTTGATTAAGTTTGGCAAGGCATTTCACAGGGGAAAGGCAGCATGACAGAAAGCTCTAGCTCTAAAGGTTTTTAGTTGGACTCTGAGGGTGATCAAGTTATTGGATCCTTTTGATCTGAGGTTGTGAGAGGAGTGACAAAGTTGCAACAAATTCTTCAGGTATCCGAGGCCTAGGTCGTGTAGAAACTGTGCAGATTTATTTTAGGATTTGTATCAGCTGTAACAAAGAAATGTTTTTGTTTAAAGGGAACCCGAGGTGGGTTGTAAGAATCCAATTAGCACACAGAGGCTGGGTCTGCATATACTGCCCAGTCTCTGTTGCTATACTGTCTCCCCCCAGGCCCCACTCTGCTGGCCCCCATAAATCAAACCGTAGTGCTAGCGACATGCAGCTTGTTACCAGCTGGCTGTTTACCTCTGAAGTGTCAGTCTCGCCTCTCCCCCGCCTCCTCCATAGCGCCGCTCCCCACCTGCATCAGTTCCTTCCCCGCTGATTGGAGGGAAGGGACGCAGGTGGGGAGCGGCGCTATGGAGGAGGCGGGGGAGAGGCGAGACTGACACTTCAGAGGTAAACAGCCAGCTGGTAACACGCTGCGTGTCGCTAGCACTACGGTTTGATTTATGGGGGCCAGCAGAGCGCAGGGGGGCCTGGGGGGAGACAGTATAGCAATAGAGACTGGGCAGTATATGCAGACCCAGCCTCTGTGTGCAAATAGGATTCTTACAACCCACCTCGGGTTCTCTTTAAAAGTTGTTATGCTGTTGCGTATCTTTTAGAGCAGAGAGGAGTTCTGAGTTCAGGTCCGCTTTAAACCACAAAAAAAAAAAAGATTTCTAGGCTGGAATAAAACCACAATAACATTCTACCTATTATGGGAATAAGAAATCGCTTTTGGCATTTATTAAAGCAAACCTGAAGTGAAAATAAACTTATGAGATAAGGAATTGGATGTGTAGTACAGCTAAGAAATAGAACATTAGTAGCAAAGAAAACAGTCTCATATTGTTTTCCAGCACAAGAAGAGTTAAGAAACTTCACTTGTTATCTATGAAAAAGAGCTTTTTTGAGCTATTCGACCAACATCAGGTGGAATACAGTCCTGTTTTCTGAAGAACTTAAACAGTGGGGCCTTGTTCACATTGAGTATCGTGTTAGTGTTGGGCGTTTGACGCAATTTTTTTTTTTTACAATCCCCTGTGCCTGGGTGGGCGGTGCGTTTTTGTTAAAAGCGCTTTTCCAGAGCGGTTTTTTAATTAGTTTCCTGGCGCAAGTCAGGAAGTGAACTCTTTGACCCGGAAGAGAATAAATATAATGTATTTATTCTTAAAACGCAAATGCAATCGCTGCACAAAGCAATTTTATTGTCTTCCTATAGCTTCCATTGAGGCGGAACCGCCTCACAAACAGGTGCAGGCAGTGCTTTGCTGAGCGGTTCGGAAACAAACTGCTCAGATGTGAACAGGGAATCATTGCACAAGCGCTTTCTGCGCTTGAAAAAAGGGCCCTTTTCCACCAGCGCGTTTTCGCTGGCTGAATCGCAAAAACGCAAACCGCTAGCGATTTTACAATCGCTACGGTTTGCTTTTTAACATAGGAATCGCGGTAGGTCATTTCCACTACCGCGATTCGTTTTTGTCAGGAACGCGTACGCGCGGCGGAGCGATATTTGCCGCGATTTTGCTATGCAGTGCATAGCATAGCAAAATCGCGGCGGTGAACGTCGGGGAATCGCGATTCAGCAATCGCTAGCGTTCAGCGTGAACGCTAGCGATTGCAAGTGGAAAAGGGCCCATAGTGTGAACAGACAGCTTGAGGTAAGCTTTTATTGCAGGATATTTCTGCTTTGTTTTATAGCTTAAAATACAGAGTGTGGTTTTAAACCTGCAGCTGTGACACAATGATGCAATGTTATTAAAAAAATAAATAAAAAAAAAGCTAGAAAACTGAAAATAAAAATGTTGAACTCTTTTCTTTGTTACTAATGTTTTATTTATTATCCGGGTACTTATCCGTTAGCAGGGCGCATCCTCTAGGTGGCGACAAAACTCCACCAGAGTTGCATCTTTCCCTACTATCCATGTTGGCCTGGAGGGGGAATAGTAATTAGCGCCACCTGCCGGATGTGCCCGGCTAACGGATAAGTACCATTATCCGTACTATACATACAATTCATTATATCATAAGGTTTTTTTCGCTTCACTTTTGCTTTCATAGTCACCATTATGGACAGAGAGACAGCGAGGACACTATACAGCTGGAAATATTTATTTGCATGGCAAAAATATACTATGTCCATTTTGCATAAACATCACATATGTTCTGTATATATATATTACATATTTGGTAAAACGTGCGTCTCCACCACACGGCGTCTGTACAGCGGTCTGACACTTTACACCTCACAGGACCGCTAACATTCTACATTATGGTACATCCGCAAAGGGCCCAGCCCACATCTGCAATATTCCTGACAGGGATTGTTCTGTATATTCTATGTTTCATTTCATAGGATGAGTACTATTTTTTTCTTTACGGAAAAATATGAAATGTAAATCAATGCTTCAAGAGACTCTGTAACAAAATGTTCAGCCTTATTTCTTCTATAAGTTCCTACACCTGTTCTAATGTGCTCTGGCTTACTTCAGCCTTTTCTAGTTGCACTCTGTAATATATCTAATCCTCTTTTCTTTGTCAAGCTTTGTCGACCCAGGGAGGAATGTGCTGCCTCTGTTGTGATAGGGAGAAGTTATGCACGCCCCCTATGCTCTCCAGTGTGCTGTGTATATGAGTAACAACCAGCCTGTCTTAAGGTGGCCATACACTGGTCGATTTGCCATCAGATCAACCAACAGATCGATCCCTCTCTGATCGAATCTGATCAGAGAAGGATTGTATGGCTGCCTTTACTGCAAACAGATTGTGAAATGATTTCACTATGAAACCGCTTCACAATCTGTGGAGCTGCTTTTCTTATTACTGTTTATGTCCCCTCTGAGGAAAACCGGTAAAACCTTGTACAGACACCATGCTTCCTAAAGTATTTTTACTTATCATCGATTTGTGTTTTTATCACCATAAGCACCCTCATGTATTTTACCATATATATATATATATATATATATATATATATATATATATATATATATATATATATATATATATATATATATATATATATATATATATCAGTGGGAACATTAGAGGAAACACCTACCCTACTCTCTGTTTCATTAATTTACTGTTCAGATTGCTTCTTATCAGCCCAGATAAAATCCCCGACTGAGCATTCAATCTGGCTTTGCTATGATTCAGCTATAATGATTTCTGAGCAGAGCCACAAGAGGGCAGGCTTGGGCTTCAAAAGAGCACAGAAGACTGGCTTTGTTCAGGAATCTTTCTAGCTGAGTCTGTCTTCTGTGCTCTTTTGAAGCCCAAGCCTGCCCCCTTGTGGCTCTGCTCAGAAATCATTATAGCTGAATCATAGCAAAGCCAGACTGAATGCTCAGTCGGGGATTTTATCTGGGCTGATAAGAAGCAATCTGAACAGTAAATAATGAAACAGAGAGTAGGGTAGGTGTTTTCTCTAATGTTCCCACTAATATATATGGTAAAATACATGAGGGTGCTTCCTCTCTGGTTCCCTTTAAGGTGCCTATTAACTGTACAATTGCGATCTTCGACACAATTTGAACGAACGTAACTAATCGGAAGTCAATTAATCGATTGTTCCCATCAAGGGAATGATTTAAGAAGGGTTTACATTCCGATTCGATCATAAAATCCAACTTTCGGATTGTTTTTCCTTTTCCAGTCTACCACAAAATCGCATCACATCAATTTGCGCCATTAACGGCACAGTTAACTATACAGTTTGATCATTAAAAAGTGTGTCGAAAGAACGAATCTGAAGGAATAAATATATCGATAATGGGCACCTTAGAGATTTGACCTCACTTCCTGTCGCTGTGAATAGAAGATAAGGCCAGATCTACCTCCACAGAATTATTACCCACGGTGGTCTAGACCTCAACTTTCATCTGGTCTATTCACAAGCTGAGCTACGGGGAAGATCTTCACCTCATAAGATCCATACCCGAGATCGTAGTCAACATAACCTCAATTCCTTTACCAGGAATAAAACAGCAAAAAAGAAATAGATGACAAGGAAGTATATGACAGATATCCTTCGTAGTAGCTTGTCAGTTTCCATCGGACAGGACACAAGACAGCACAAAAATATAAAGACTGAATACAATTCACTGTGAAAGGCGGTAAACGTGGAATTTTCGACATCAGTTCGTTTTTTAGAAGTAAAAGAAAAGATTGAGCGACGATATGATGATGATAAACTTATATAGAGTGATTTACATTCACTGAAAGGCACTTCCTCTGCAAGGCATTCTGGGAGGTGCCAAACTGACATTCCCACCCGTAATAGTTCTACGGAAATGACCACAGATGGATAGAGTTTAATCCTTTAGCAGCCAATTTATTTAGAGGCGTGCAAGTGCTCCAGGCTAATTTATTTTAACACTTTTTTTTATTTCATGTAATATTTCCTTGCCTTCTAATTAGTACTGCTGTAACTTGTCACTAGGCTCAGTGTGAGACAATAAAAGAGGACTTTCAGTTTCCTTATTTTCTGCTACCAGAGAGATGTCAAAGCATTCCAAGAATTTACAGCACAAAAAGTTCTGCTGAGGTCAAAAGCCATGCCTCTCAAATGAGAGAATGCTTTTGAAGCTGTTTAAGGGTTAAAGAACTTTAACGGGGAGATTGGTTAAAATTTCTGAATTATGACAAATTTGTATTTCTAAAGCGATGATGAAGTAATAGGGGAAAGTAATTTCCAACACACATAAGACTTCCTCCCTGGTAAACCCACAGTAAAAAAAAAAACGGCAGCTAATGGCACTTTTAGCTGAAATCTTGCACCTTTATAATTATTTTTTCGATCAATGACTTTATCTGGGCATTAAACTACTTCCTGCCTAGCACAAAGTACACACACTCCTTCCCGGCCCTCTCTCTGTGCTCTCGTTCCCCCTTGCTGAACTTTTTGCTCCTTCGGGCCTCCACAGAAGGCTTTGGAAACACTTGTATCACAGAATGCTTCGTAAGACAGGCCCATCCACATGTACAAGAGCGGGACTCGCCGTGTGCAGTACAGCTCCACTCAACATTAACCAACTAAGGTAACTCCTGGATGAGCCTCCCAGCACCTCTCACCACATTAATGGGCAACCAGAAGGACAGACAGACTACAGGGCCTGTTTGCCGGGCTCCATATTCACTCGGGCCCCATACAGCAGTCCCCCCTGTGATGCCCTAAAGGCGGCCCTGGTGGGGGACCACTGTAGAACAACGGCACAGAGAGTGGAGCAGGAAAGCTCAATGAGATCCATCCCTTGTCCACAGGTGAATAACTTTTTTTTTGTTAGGTTGCTTCAGTTTTACTTTTACCTCACCAGGAGGCGGGCAAACCTTCAGAAAGTGTGTGGAAACTTATTCCACTACACACCATTTGTACCTGGGAGGGGCTTATTTAATGCATTACAGAGTTATCCTTTCTATAGGTTATTGTTTTTTTGTCACATCCTATGCACAGCAACAGCCAATAAAGTTTTGTCATATTACTTTCTCTTCCCCCTCCAGAGACACCGTATTCAGGTCTCACTCATTTGCCACTTTAGGCACATAAACAATTGTATCACTTGTCATTCCATTCCTACTCTTCAACATACTGAATTCTGCAGCTTTGCCCCTTCTGCTTACTACATTCCTCTATTTTAACTTTTCATAAACAAACACAAAATAAACATCATTTTCGAACCAACACAACCTGAAGTATCAGACGGCAGAGCGCTACAAGAGCTACTGGATTCCTCCATGCCTCGGCCTAAGGACTTCAGTGGCGAGATCTCTACCTTCCAGAGTTCTCAGCTCTGCACACCTGCTGCACCCACTGCCAGAAGCCCCCATCCTGCTGCAACATTCTTCTGTCTCACTGGGAATGCATAGTGATTTTTTCTTTTCAATTTTGGTTTTCTATATCAAGTTTAGTACTACAGCTATTTTTTTTAAATGTTTTTAATCCAGAAAATATAACATGTATCGTTATATATATATATATTATTTTTTATTTTTTTTAATTAATTAGTACTGTATAAAACTAGAGAGCGAAAAAAATATTTAATTTTTAGTACAAAAACCCAACAAGTTAACCTGAAAACATCACTATGCGTTCCCGTTCACTTCCTGTTGATGTAACAGAACAAAATAAGAAATAGAAGAATTTAAAAATGATTCCACCACCTCACTTACTGTTTCATATCGAACAAGAAGATGATATGGTCACCTTAAAAAGGAACTTTAAGCAAGGATTGGACTTCATCCCAATCAGTAGCTGATACCCCCTTCCCCATGAGAAATCTTTACCTTTTCTTTGAACAGATCATCAGGGGGGTCTGTATGGCTGATACTGTGGTGAAACCCCTCCCACAGTGTGATGTCATGACAGTTTGCGGTCTATGAACCTCTTTGCATTGTGGGAAATAATGGTTTTTCTCAACTGCCAAGCAAGCAATATCTCCCTCTCTGCATAGAACTCTCAGTAACGAACATTCCGTACAGATCACCTGGCAGAACTAAAGATGCCACCACCGGTGATACATTTCAGAATGTAAATCGGGGAGAGGAAAGATTTTACAATGGGCAAACACTAACTAAATTATCTGTAAATGTATATTGCAAAAGATTTTACTCATTACGCTATTTTTACTACAGTTCCTCTTGAAAGTGTCCATAAATGTAGCGATGTATGTGCGGATCGACCGATAGACAGATGTCTTACTGAAATATGCTGGTACATGGCAGACCGATTCCTAATAGGCTCCAGCATGAAATCTATCAGGAGTCAATCAACCTTGTGACGCCACCTGGCTGGTGTGTGCGAGTCTCCGGGGGTGTGTGTTGTGTGTGGGTGTCCGTGTGTGTGTCTGTTGTGGTGTGGGTGTGTGGTGCGTGTGTCCCTGTGTGTGTGTGTCCGGTGTGGTGTGTGGTGTCCGTGTGTGTGTGTGTGTGTCCCTGTGTGTGTGTGTCCGGTGTGTGGTGTGTGTGTGTGTGTCCGGTGTGGTGTGCGTGTGTGTGTCCAGGTGGGTTTGTGTGTGTGTCCAGGTGGGTGTGTGGTGTGTGTGTCCCTGTGTGTGTGTGTCCAGGTGGGTTTGTGTGTGTGTGTGTGGTGTGTCCGTGGGTGTGTGGTGTCCCTGTGTGTGTGTCCAGGTGGGTGTGTGTGTGTGTGTGTGTGTGTGTGTGTCCGGTGTGGTGTGGGTGTCCGTGTGTGTGTGTGTGTGTGTGTGTGTGTGTGTGTCCAGGTGGGTGTGTGGCGCGTGTGTCCCTGTGTGTGTGTGTCCAGGTGGGTTTGTGTGTGTGTGTGTGTGTGGTGTGTCAGTGGGTGTGTGTGTGTGTGTGTGTGTGTGTGTGTGTGTGTGTGTGTGTGTGTGTGTGTGTGTGTGTGTGTGTGTGTGTGTGTGTGTGTGTGTGTGTGTGTGTCCGGTGTGGTGTGGGTGTCCGTGTGTGTGTGTGTGTCTCTGTGTGTGTGTGTGTCCGGTGTGGTGTGCGTGGTGCATGTGTGTGTGCGCGCGAGTGTCCAGGTGTGTGTGTGCGAGTGTCTGTGTGTGACCGGTGTCTCACCTGTCCAACTGCTGCAACTCCCGCTCTCCCCCGCGCTGCGACAGGTGGACAGGTGAGACTTGCACAGGCACCAGGAGGGGCATTTTACATTTGGGACAGCAGTTGGGGGTCATTGCATTCGTCCTTATGTCACATGGTGTTACCACAGTGCACCCAATCCACCATGTCAGATCAAGATTTTCCATCTTACGCTATCGATAGGTCGAATCATTGGGCATGCTTGTTGCAGCACCAATTATAATCTGATTTGATCAAATTATCGAATCCGATAGTCGATCAGGCCGCAAAATCGCTAGATGTAAGACCACCTTTAGTCACCTTCTGAGCACATTATCACTGCGTTCACCACCTCACAATCTCCCTAACTAAAACACACCTCAGCATTTTGTCTATGGTCAAGTTTTTCACAGAAATTTCAAGCAAAAAGTTCAACTTTTAAAAAGAAATTCTGTGTGTAACTGCGCTTCATTAATGAGGTCAGATTAAAATGCTACCAGTTCAAATCGCAAAAGCACAAAAATGAAAACTTGAAAATCTGTCCATTATTCCTGCACTTCCTGTATGGAAAACCCGACTCTATGTAAAGCAGCCTGACTACAGTGAGATGGGTTTTTGCCCCGCCCCACCACGTATCCTGAATGAGTTCTACTTATGCAGATGCTCCACCCACAGACCTGAAGGCTGTTAAAAAAAAAAGGCATTTGCCTTGTAATATAATAAATTGTAAAACTCTAGTACTTAAACTATATAATCAATACTTGTGTTTAAATTTTTGCACAGAGTTCTGAAAATAAATTCCCAAATTAATGCAACCGATAAGAAGAAAAAACAATTAAACAGTGAGTGTGAAGGTGGGGTATGTGTAGCCCCACCATGTCCTAAACATAAAGAAATGTCAAAACAGAAAAGATTCTTACCACTTCAAATTCAGCATGATGTATAAAAATCAAAGAAAAAAAAGAAGTACACGCAAACCTTCAAATTCATTCCGGAAATAGTAAAAAGGCCAAGATACCCAACCCCCGGGGCTTAGTTTAGGGGACTCAGCAGGAAACCTCATAGGGAAATTCCCATAATGTGATTGGGTGGGCGGCACCCTCTCGAACTGCTAGGTTTTAGATAGGTTGCAGTAAACCACACCCACACTATTCAGCCAATCACACTGCTTCATGCTGTAGAGCAGGGGTAGGGGAACCTATGGCTCGGGAACAAGAGGTGGCTCTTTTGATGGCTACATCTGGCTCCAGCAGCGCAGTTTAGTGTGGCAACGCAAATAACATTTTAAAAGTAGGCACGCTTCAATTGTCAGCTCCAATTGTCCCACTCTGGACCGTGTCAAGCAGGGCTGTGGAGCTGGAGTCAGAGTAATTTTGGGCACCCGGAGTTGGGAGTCGGAGTCGTTATTTCATAAACGTCAAGAGTCGGGAGTCGGCTGATTTTTGTACAAAATCCGCATCCCTGTTAAGTATTAGACTAAGGAGTCGGAGCCATTTTGGGCACCCGGAGTTGGAGTTGTGATTTCATAAACTGAGGAGTCGGAGTTGGAAGATTTTTGTACCGACTCCACAGCCCTGGTGTCAAGTCCAGTGACTTTGTAGAACGAGATCCCCATAATTTGATTGGCCCAATAGGCTGCCTGTCACTTGACAGGCAGCCTATTAGGCCAAAGTGCAGGGATCTCATCCTACAAAGTGAATCAACTCCAGTCAGCTAGCTAATTAAACAAGCGGTATTTCTCCTGTCTGGCTCTCGGGGAAATTGCTGATGTTGCTGAAACCCAAGAGAAGCCAAAGATGTGCCTGACACTTCCGCTGCCCGGAGGATCAACTGTATACACATCACCATGGCAATGGGGCAACATGGCCCTCTGCTGCACATGCACACTGTCCCAGTTTGAAACATTTCGTACTGTTTGGCTCTCACAGAATTACACTTTAAAATATGTGGCGTTTGTCTCAGCCAAAAAGGTTCCTGACCCCTGCTGTAGAGGGTGCTGTGAATGGAGAACTGTTCCTTATAAGGTTTCCCGCTGGGTCCTCTAAACTAGACTAGTGCCAACAACTCCCCCCCCCCCCCCCCCACCTCACCTCTCAATCCTTGGCATGGGAGCTCATTCATACAAAAGGCCTGTTTTGACCCATCGCTCACCCCCGGGCACGTTGTGAAGGATTCATACAAAAACTACAATTGCTGGACTGAGAGACACCGTAGGGTTAATATTATATGCAATATCATAAATATAAAAAAAGCAAAAAATAAAAAAAAAGTGCTTTAAACAACACAAGCATCATTTTTGGATTTCAACCAGTAAAATCACAGCTCTGTATAATACTGATTCCATGGTCTTTGTCCATGCAGACCCTGCTTCTATGAAACAAGAGTGGCATTCAGAATAGCGTCAGGTGCAAAAGAAACTCCAGCGCCTCCTGGTGGCTGCAACTCTGTAGCTTTTTTTTTTTATTCTTTGGCCACTTGCAAGGCATTTAGGCACTGGAAGGGAATAAAACTTCGCCTTTAGGTTTAATCATCTTGATCTTTGTCTTAACACAGACGCCAGGCTCAGTCGTAGCCATGAGGGCTCTCGCAACCGTCAAAGTCCAATACTGACCAGCACACCAGTCCATACTTCAGTCTGGTGACCGTTCCCAGGTAACAATGTCCAGGCAGCCCCACTACAGCCAAAACGCCACACAGTCCCATCGCCCATAGGAGGCGATAAACTGCCCAGCAGTCTACCATGTCCTCTGTGTACAACGCTTCCTCGGGGGAGGGTGAAGGCCGCTTCTTCGGGGGTTTTTGCTGTGTAGTTGGGACTCCTGGGCATGCTGTGAAGAGGTCTCTTAGATAAGCCGGGAACTTCTCAAAAACTGGATCAAGACTTTGTAAACGAATGTGTACTGAGCGATCGTCTGCACCATCATCATCCTCTGGTGTCGCAGCATGTCCAGCATCAGCGGTATGTCCAGCATCTGCAACAACAAGAGGCAGCTGATCATTCCGGAACAGCACCAGGACGCATATAATATAATCTCCCATCACATATTCCCAATAGTGCCAATTTACTCCGGACTAAAAGCACACCTGACGTGAGAGGGATATGGAGGCTGCCATATTTACTTCCTTTTAAACAAAACCAATTCCCTGGCTGTCCTGCTGATCTCTGTGACTGCAGTAGTGTCATCACCTGAAACAAGCATGCAGCTAATCCAGTCAGACTTCAGTCAGAGCACCTGATCTGCATACTTGTTGAGGGTCTATGGCTGAGACTATTAACCACTTGCCGACCGCACACTCATAACGTGCGTCGGCAAAGTGGCAGCTGCAGGACCAGCGACGCAGTACTGCGTCGCCAGCTGCAGCCTAATTAATCAGGAAGCAGCCTCTCGTACGAGCGGCTGCTTCCTGTCAAATCACGGCGGGGGGCTCCGTGAATAGCCTGCGGGCCGCCGATGGCGGCTCGCAGGCTAGATGTAAACACAAGCGGAAATAATCCGCTTTGTTTACATTTGTACGGCGCTGCTGCGCAGCAGCGCCGTAAGGCAGATCGGCGATCCCCGGCCAATCAGCGGCCGGGGATCGCCGCCATGTGACAGGGGACGTCCTGTCACTGGCTGCACAGGACGGATAGCCGTCCTGTGCAGCCCCGATCACCGGGGGAGGCAGCAGGTAGGAGAGGGAGGGAGGAATTTCGCCGCGGAGGGGGGCTTTGAGGTGCCCCCCCCCGCCACCCACAGCAGGCAGGAGAGATCAGACCCCCCCAGCACATCATCCCCATAGGGAGGAAAAAAGGGGGGCAATCTGATCTCCCTGCCTGCACCCTGATCTGTGCTGGGGGCTGCAGAGCCCACCCAGCACAGATCAATCAAACCAGCGCTGGTCCTTAAGGGGGGGTAAAGGGTGGGTCCTCAAGTGGTTAAAGGCAAAGGATCAGCAGGTCAGCCAGGCAATCTGTATTGTTTAAAAGAATAAATAAATATGCAGCTTCCATATCTCTCACACTTCAGGTGTCCTTTAAAAGGGAAGGTCCGAAGGTAATTAAAAAACAAAACTTACCTGGGGCTTCCTCCAGACCCTGGCAGCCGTCCGGTGTCCTCGCCGTAGCCTCGCTCCCAGCACGAGGGTCCCCGACGGGTATCTGCTGCGCCTGCGCAAGAGCCGCTCGCGGTCGCGCTGACGTGGACTGGAGTGTTCTGTGCAGGCGTAGTACCTCTGCACCTGCGCAGAACACTCCGGATGATGTCAGCGTGACCGCGAGGGGCTCTTGTGCAGGCGCGCAGTAGATGCCGATCGGCATTTGCGTCGGAGGGGACCCCCAGGCCACCGGCTGGATGTGGAGCTGTAGTGAGGGCACAGAATGGCTGCCAGGGGCTGGAGGAACCCCTAGGTAAGTAGATTTAAGTATTTTGCATCTGTCCTTTAAAGGACAACTGAAGAGAGAGGTATATGGAGGCTGCCAGTAACACCACCCCTCTGGGCTTCCGGCAAACAGATCATCATGGAAGCCCCTGCATAACATACCACGCCCCCCACCCCTGGAGTCCGGGATCTATGTAGGCCTGGTCCTCCTCCCTTCACCCTTGCAGAGTGGGCACAGTGTAAAAATATTTACCTGCTCCCATTCCATGGGGTCACCTCTTCTTCTCCCAAGTACATGTCATGTTATCAGGAGCCAGAGGGGGCAGCAAAGAGTAAGTGGCTGCTGGGAGGAGGCGGACACAAGAGCATGCAAATATGTTTACACTGTGCTCCGCTGTGATACTCTGCATGTGGGTATGGAGAGGGAGGAAGCGCGGACCCCCACAGACCCCGGGCCCCCCTGCGGTCGCGGGGTCACAAGGGCTATCGTTACGCCACTGGCTCAATTACAAACTGAATACGGAAACTTTTGCCTCACCTCCAAGGGCTGAAAGTGAGGATAATATTTCTAAAAGTAACAGAAGCCTCACCCATGTTCTACTGTAACAGGTCTCCATGTTGCTAAAAGGAAGTTTCTTTTATTGCTATGCATGGTTCTCCACATAGCAAACATCTCGCCTCATTTCTGTTTTTGATGACCCAGGTCTCTGGCCCAGGAAGTGAAGGAGACTCCCCCCAACTTTAACCTAGACAGCTATAATAACCTGACATAAGGATCTCAGACACTCGAGGCCAGTGCAAGAAGCAGGGGCGTTGCTAGCTTCAAAGATCAGTGGCACGTGCCCCGGATCTATTCTGGGGTGCCCCGGATGTCCCCCAGGCAGAGTCAGCTGTGGTGCCTCAATGGCGGGCATGCTGGGAGCTGTGGTGCATCAATCGGGGGTATGCTGGGTGCTGTGGTGCCTTCATCGGGGTATGCAGGGAGCTGTGGTTCTTCTATGGGGGCATACTGGGAGTTGTGGTGCCTGAATAGTAGGAGCATGGTAGGGGGTCCACTGACTAGATGATCAGGGAATGCTATGGGGGAACTGCCAGATAAGCAGCAGGCCAGCCCACCCAGCAGAAAGCCAGGTCAGCCAGCACAGATGCCAGGTAACTGGTTATGTACACTGCCTATTTATGTATACAGTACTGGAGGGGAAAAACACAAAGACAACGGGAGCCTAACAACCGCATTTGGGGTGCCCCAAATGCGGTTTTTAGACCACAACGGCACTTTATTTGGCCTGAGGAAGTGGGCTTGGTCACACGAAACGCGTTGCCTGTTCTAAATCTCCAATTAAACTTCCTTATCAAAGTGAGTTGTCGTCTGTGAGGTAAGCCACCTCATTTTTGTTATTTTATTGATTTTAGAGTATTTTATAAAATTGGGTGCCTTTTTACCACTTCTGTGCCTATTTATGTGATATGCTGTTTTTCTTTGTATTAATGGAGAGGGATGATTTACCCAACATTTTTCTGGGCAGGCCTTCTTAGACCACGGTTCATGTAAATTTGGCTCCACCCAAGACCACACCCACATTATGGAGCATGGCCACGCCCATTTTTTCAGCTGGCGTTCCCAAAAGTGCCCCTGATCTCTTAGGATCCTAGCAACGCCCCTGGCAAGAAGTTCTGTTTAACTTACCTGAAGCTTCTTCCAGCCCTCCGCAGTCTAGCAGGCCTTGCTAAGTCGCGCAGTTTAATTCTTAACACATGTGCAAAACACTCCTGGCCACGGGGTCGTGATTGAGGAGGTGCCCCGGGGCCACACATGAGACTTGGTGCTCTGCAGGTCTTTAACGTGGCACTGTACCACTGGAGTGGATTGGCGAAGGACCTGATAGACTGGGGGATGGAAGAAGCCCCAGGTAAGTTAAACAGAACTTCTTTCACTGACCTCGGGTATCCGAGATCCTTATGTCAGGTTTTTATAGCTGTCTAGGTTAAAGTTGGTGGGAGTAGCCTTTAACTTTCTGAAATATAAAGCGTTGGCTTAAAGGACAGCTGAAGAGAGAGGGATATGGAGGCTGCCATGTTTATTTCATTTAAAGCAATACCAGTTGCCTCGAAGTTGTGCTGATCCTCTGCCTCTAATACTTTCAGCCATAGCCCCTGAACAAGCATGCAGCAGATCAGCAGTTTCTGACATTCATTTGTCAGATCTGTCAGATTAGCTGCATGCTTGTTTCTGGTGTTATTCAGACACTTCTCTAGCCAAACAGACCAGCAGGGCTGCAAGGCAACTGGTATTGTTTAAAAGGAAATGAACATGGCAGCCTCCTTAGTCTTCTCACTTCAGTTGTCTTCTCACTTCCCCTTGAAGTGTCTTACATTTGCAAACTGCATTTTGCATTTTTTTTTTTTGGGGGGGGGGGGGGGGGAGAGATGGAGGTTCTGCACCTGATGTTTGGCCTCACCTCGTTGTGCTCCAGACATGCGATCATCACCTCGGATAAGATGACCACACCCGTCCGACCGACGCCCGCGCTGCAGTGGACGAGCACAGGGGGGTTGGGACTGCTGGGGTCGCTTGTGCTGTTTGTATGCCTCCTGACCGACTGGATCTCTTCCAAATAGGCTGAAAAGAAGAACAGCAAGAATTATGAGAACAGCGCAGAGGTCCTAATGGCAAATCCAGCGCTTTTCACAGCAGCCAATCACAAAACAGCTTTTTAAAAAAAAGAGGATTGGTTGGCTGTTACAAAGAACCATACACTGAATGTGCCCAGTAAGCAGCACAATTTTAAGCGATGAATCACCCGAGCGATCAGATAAATGCAATCAGATTGGTAGAAAATAAACCCTGCCGATGTCCCAATTTGACTGTGAACGATATGAATGGTGAGCGTGATGTTCAACTATTTAGTTGGTCGGAATAATGTATTTTTAACCACCCCGGCGTTCTATTAAGATTCGCCAGGGTGGCGGCGCAGCACTATTTTTTGCATTTTTTTCCCCCCTCCCTGCGCCGGCCCTCCCACCCCTCCGATCGCCGCCGGCACGTATGCCCGAACGGGATTTCCTTTAGGGCTTCCCCTGTCGCTATGGCGATGATCGTGATGACGTAATCGACGTCAGGTTGCGCACGGGGTCTGCGGGGGGGCGCCTCTTTTGCGTCGGGCAGCGGTGGATCGGCGGCGATCGACCCGAACACGCAGCAAGCAAAGTGCTTGCTGCGTATTTTAAAAAAAAATTTATCAAAATCGGCCCAGCGGGGCCTGAGCGGCACCTTCCGGCGGTCATTGACGAGCTGAGCTCGTCAATACCGCCAAGGAGGTTGTTGCAATGGATGGGAAGTACAGATTAGTTAGTTGATTGTGAAATACTCCTATTATAACATTTTACTTCTGATCACATTTATCTGATTGCTTGGGTGATTCTTGGCTACAAAATTGTACCGTTAGTGGTCACCTCTATGTCCTCCAATCACAAGGCAAATTGAGGGAACTTATATACCTTCAACCAATGTAGAATAGTGACAACAATTTGATAATAGATCGCGGTTTCATTGTTCTCTGCCTTGGAAAATCATGTCACTGCCATAATAAAGCCCAGTTCAAAAAAACAGCAATGGATTTTGTACAAAGTGTAGGGGGATAGATTAAAAAAAAAAAAAGTTCAATAGTTTATATATTTCAGCCCTCTTGGACCCGGGACAGACTGTGTCAGAGCTGAGACAAAACAATAAATCTACTTTTTTACATTTTTAGACATAAAATAAAAGTAATTTTTTAGGAGTAGGAGGAAAGATACAATTATTTATCTCATCAGTTTATTTTCACTTTAATTACCTCATGCAAGGTAGTGACTCAAAGGTACAAAAAAAAAAAAAAAATAGGAGTAATTGTCCCTACACCTAGCTTAGTAAAGTGGGGAGAGTTTTTATTGCTGTTTGCGTTAAGGTGGCCATAAATTAGGCGACTTCGCGGGCAGTCGACCGTCCCATTCAATTATTATAATCGGATGAAAAGTGGTGCCGATCTGCAACGTGACCAATTTCGGGGTGAAATCAGTTGCATTAGTCTGTCGGACATGCTGCAACACATAGGGCTGACTTGCTCGATCATGTGTATGGCGGTAATGGTGAGAGATATTAGGAGGAGCGATGAAACCCCACTAATGTGTAATGTGCCCCCCTCCCGGGGCCCAGTGCCCTCTACATTACCTGTCCGTGACCGCCGCTTGTCTTCTGCTAGCTCCCGGTGCACTCCTTGCTCCATACACACTTCTCACATGGCTGTTGGAGTAACAAGGGAGCATGTGTGACGTGGACAGTGTCGATTTCTGCATAAAAAGTGATCAGTAATTGGTCTGCGCCTCTGCGGTGTATGGGCAGCCGACAGACCGCTCTCTAATCAGATTCGATCAGAGAGAAATTTGTCTCTTGGTCGAATTATCTGCCCATCATCGCCTAATGTATGGCTACCTTTACACTCCCCTTGTTTCTGGAGAATGGTGACACCAAAGGAAGCAGAGACCTGGCAGATATTTTAGAACCACAGAGCGATACAATAAAGCCTGGTTCTGACATGTTGGTGACATGAAGCAGGATGGTGATTTGGAACTTACATAGAAATCCCTTCAGGTCCTCGGGGTGCCCGTGCTCCGGCCAGTCTGTGTACTGCAGGTGCCACACGGTCCTCTCCTGCCCGGTCAGCAGATGCTTGATCTTCAGGCCAGTGGTGGCGTAGCAGCCAGAGTCGGTACGGAAGCGGGTGGTGATCTTGAATCTTCCGTAGGTGACTGTGTTGTGCCTGGACCCGAGCCGTGGCCAGTATCGGTAACTCTTCTCCCTTCCTCCCTCCTGCAGGGGGTACAAAGGCAGGGAAGGTTGTCAGAACAGAGATTACCCATCCACCCAACGGAGATTACCCATCCACCCAACGGAGATTACCCATCCACCCAACAGAGATTACCCATCCACCCAACAGAGATTACCCAACCACCCAACAGAGATTACCCAACCACCCAACAGAGATTACCCATCCACCCAACAACGGAGATTACCCATCCACCCAACGGAGATTACCCATCCACCCAACATAGATTACCCAACCACCCAACAGAGATTACCCATCCACCCAACAGAGATGTTCTGCAGCGTTTTCTATACTTTCCCCCGCCATTCAGCAATTTCCAGCTTGTTTTTTTTTTTCCCAGGCGCAAAATGCAAACCCAATATCGCACCGCTTTTGCGCCATGCACTCCGCGGATCGCAAACCACATTGCAGCAGATCCGCCATGGTAGAAATTGGGAAGCATCACAATCGCACAGCAGCGTGATTGCGATTGTGTTTCCAAGTGCAAAAGAGCCTTTACTCAGAGCAGAAATGGAGACACTTTGGAAGGCCCGTTATAGGAAGAGCCTCCAAGAAACAAGCAATCCACAAGACCTGAGAATGGAGAGAATAAACAGTTTTTCCTACCATGAGGCAGGGGTCACACTTGTCTTTCACAGAATAGAGACACAGAGAGCCCAATATTGTGTAGTATGTACTGGAATGTGGATATGACAAGTAAGTATCTATTTATACTCACAAACATGGGTTACCATCCAGGTAACCACTATATCAGCAGGTGAGGAGATTAGACCTGTCCCCACTCAGGATTAAAGGGGAACTGAAGTAAGAGGTATACAGAGGCTGCCATATTTATTTCCTTTTAAATAATACCAGTCTGAAACACCTGATCTGCTGCATGCTTGTTCAGGGGCTATGGCTAATAGTATTAGAGGCAGGGGATCAGCAGGGCTGCCAGGCAATTGGTATTGCTTAAAAGGAAATAAACATGGCACCCTCCATATACCATATACTCTTCAGTTACCCTTTCAGAAGTCGCTCTCTGTAGATAGGAAATAAGGGGCAACACCCCTCCACCAAGGGTGGACTCAGGAACTGGATAAGCAGACAGAGGCACAAAAAGTATAAAATATTCTAAAATGTTTAAAATGAGAGGAGGCAGAGGTGGACTTACCTCCCCCAAGCAGACACACACGAGTGTTGTGTATATTCAAAACAACAAAAATGTATTTATATACTCCAGAAAGTGCAACGCGTTTCACGGGCATCCCCCGCTTCATCAGGCGATCGAAACGGAGCATAAAACTCAAATAAGTCTGGTGCAAAGCAGAGGCGCTGAGCTTTGCACCAGACCTATTTGAGTTTTATCCTCCGTTTCTACTGCCTGATAAAGCGGGAGATGCCCGCAAAACGCGTTGCACTTCCACTTTCTGGAGTATATAAATACATTTTTGTTGTTTTGACTATACACAACACTCGTGTGTGTCTTCTTGGGGGAGGTAAGTCCACCTCTGCCTCCTCTCATTTTAAACATTTTAGAATATTTTATACTTTTGGCGCCTCTGTCTGCTTATACACTTTTCAGAAAACTGAAAGACAAGTGTAACCCCTGCCTTACAGCAGCTAATGTAATTTATAGAGAAACCTGACAAATTGCGCAAGATGTCAGTTTATTTTCCGTGCGCAAAATCTGCATTCAAGAGTGACCTAGCTCATTAATTAACATGAGTTCTCAGTTGAAATCAGTTTTGTGCACAAAAAACACACACGAAAGCCAACAAATGTCACCCCTGCCAGAGGGCATGACTTACCTCCTCAAGTGTTACCATGGCAATGATAGCCACGCCCTGCTCCCAGACCATCTGCCAGAAATCTTGACATGTATTGTGCAGCGGCCCCTGTGTGGCGATGTAATCCCACTCCACTCCGCCAACCGTCACCTGCAACAGAAAGTGCACAAATGACCTACTGCGGGAGAGAGAAGCAAATGACCTGTGGTATAAGGACGCGGGGAAGGGGTGGAGACGCGGGGAATGGAGGAGACACTGGGAGGAGAGATATGTGGGGGAGGGGAGTAGACGCGGGGAGGGGAGGTGACATGGGCAGCAGGACACACCTTTACGTGAGAGGCGTTGATGTAGCCCGTGTTGTTCTCCTTCGTTGGGACCAGTTCCACTCGGGTGTCATCGTAAGGCAGGACATCTTGGAAGCGATTGCGCTCGGCGTTCTCCGGGAGTCGCGCTGTGGAGCACTCGGTGTCCGGCAGACGTTTCTTCAGGACCTGGTCATATTCTGTGAAGACCATGCCTTGCTCCAGCCGCTGTTCCAGAAGCTTACACTGCGTCAGAGAGAACGTCGTCAGCCCGCCAGCCACATGAATACCCACCAAATAACAGGAATAAAAATACTGCAAACAGTGTCCGTGAGAAAAGAGGGGAATTAACAGCCTAGCCTCTCTGCTCCTCATTATTTCTCATACTTAATCAGTCTCTAGAACTAAAGATGGCCATACATCTGTAGATTTAGAGGCCAATCAACCATCCGATTCGATAATTATAGAATTGGATGAAAATCGATGCTGCCAAAAGCATGCCCAATCAACCATGCCACCAATTTCGAGACTAAATTGGTCGCATGAATCGATCGGACATGCTGGAAATGAGATTTTCCAGTCGACTGGGTGCGTGCAATAATCATGAATGTGATGGAAACCCCCTGTCCGTGTCCCCCCAAATGAGGATATACCACCCCCAACCCCCCTCCCCCCCGTGCTCCTGCATTAATACTTTACCTGTCCAGGGTCCGCCGCTGTGTCCCGACTATTCTTCTGGATTCGCATGCCACGTGGTTGCCGGCACATTGAACACGCAAAACGCACCCCTCATGCAGTACGCTGGGCAACCACTTGGGGCGCGAACGCAGAAGAGGAGTGCTGACACCGGACAGGTAAAGTATTAATGCTGGGGCCTAGAGAGGGGGAGGGTAAATCCACATTTGGGAGGGGGGAGGGGAAGAGGCTGGGGGCAGCGAGGCGGAGTCACAAGGCAGATTCCCAAAAGATTTCATGCTGAAATCGATCAGGAATCAGCCTGCGGTTTATGGCGGCCAACAGATCTCTCTCTGATCTGATCAGGGAGAGCTCTGTCTATTGGCTGCCAAAATCACTAGATGTATGGGCACCTTAAGTATACCTCACTGTTTCTGTAACTCTTTTTACAACATCATGCCTTTCCATGCCTCATCCTACCTTATCATCTCTGGTGCTCTTAATTCCACAGTGTCAAATGTGTTCAGGGACAAGACAGCTGTTTGTGTTCAGAGCTGTCAGCAGCCAGCCCAAGAAGAGCAGAACACAGCACACACAGAGCAGACAGGATGACTCATCAGAAGAGGGGGGGGGGGGGGGTGAGAAGGCTTCAAATAGGAAAACAAAAAACTCAGAGAGCTACAAATGAAAAACTTTACCCGTTCATCATTGGATGCCTTGACACCATGAAGCTCCTCCCTCTCATCATCTGGGAGTGGTATGCGGGGTAGCGTCAGTCCATTGTAAGCAGCAAGTTTTAAGGGGCCCATTTTCTTAACCTCTGCCCGGCCTCCTTTCTTCATTCCCTAACATAATTGATTAAATAAAAACAATTTCAATTAGCGCAAAGACAACAGACTAAAACTAGATTTAGACTCTATAAAGAGACAAATTGTCATGGCAGCCTTTTGCCACAGGTTTATTTAGGGCCTGTTCTCACTGAGGCGATTAACGCTAATCGCCTACAAAATGCGCTAGCGCAATAACTATATGGCAGAATTCTTACTTACAAAACAAAATACAGCATTTTTCCGCAAATCTACAGCGATCGCGATTAAAATGCTAAAAAGTGCTTATCGCGACCGTTCAAAAATCTCGAGAGTGTACAGCGATTTTACCACGTTAATTGCGGGAAATCACCAGCGCAAAATGCTAGTGAGAATCGCTAGTGTTTTGCTATTCCAAGTGAGAATGAGCCCTAAAGGTGGCCACTAATGGTCCAATTTCTAGCGAAAAATTGTTCGAGCGATCAGAAATTCACTCGAATGACTGTTTGCTAGAAATTGGACCGTTAGTGGCCACCTTAAGTCAATGAAATGCAGAAAATCCTGTCTTGCATCCAGAAATGAATGCAGATTGTAGACAACTCAGAATTAGATCAGTCAAAACTGACAGGAAGGGCTCAAACCCACTAGCAGCCTTTTCTAAGCGCTACACACAGTAACCAAGCTGCTCGGGGTGACCCAAAACCATGAGGAAAGTATAGGGGTCTAAAAGAGACCGAAAAGCCCTCCTACTAAAAAGCTCCGCTAAGTGTGGTTTGCCCAGGGCTGGCGCTACCATAGAGGCAAAGGGGGCAATTGCCCCAGGGCCCCAGAGCTTGTAGGGGCCCCCAGTGGCTACAAGAGGAAAAAAAATTCAAATCGGCCTTATAGTTTTTGAGAAAATCGATTTTAAAGTTTCAAAGGAAAAAAAATACACATTTAAAAACCTGCCGACTTTAATGGTTAATAACAAATCCATCTTAAATGCTAGAAACCGTAAATTCGCAGGATATGTTAAGGAGATCATTGGGAATAAGAGGAACAAACAATTTTTCAAAAAGACCTTATAGTTTTTGAGAAAATCGATTTTAAAGTTTCGAAGGAAAAAAGTATACTTTTAAATGCGGTAAATGTAACTTTTAGTAGCAAACCTTTACAGCCATCAAAAGAAAGAGCAATACATTTCCTGACGGGGTTTCCAGGGGGTCCATACGCAGCCGCAGCGCTTTGGCCAGGGATCGCTATACAGCCGCAATATGACTGTATAACGATCCCTGGCATTTTTTCCTATTTTCTCCTCAAAAATTTTCTGTTTAGAGTGTGGGAATTTAAAAAAAAATTTTTTTGTGGGGTCCCCCCTCCTGAAACTTTTTAACCCCTTGTTCCCCATGCAGGTTGGGGTAGCCAGAATGTGGAGCTCCGACCGATTGGGGCTTCACACCCTGACTATACCAGCTGCAAAAAAGGTCCCTTAATGCCGATTTTTGTTCCGGGGTATCTGTTGGGGGGGGGGGGGGGCCAGGTTTATTTTGCCCTGGGGCCCCATTGTTGCTTAAACCGGCCCTGGGTTTGCCTTCTGTTTTAAGAAGGCAAACCATTCTAAGCGCTAGTGATTTGAAAAGCTCTTGCTAATGCAATACTATCTGTGATTTTTATAAAATCACATCGCTCATGTGGGATCACACCCATTAGAAACGGACTGCTAGTGGGTTCCAGGCCTAAGTGCATTTGATTGATCTAATTCTATCACATTGGAGGAGGCCAATACCGCTACCTCCCTAAGCATGAGGTGGGGACCCGCCCCTTTACCAGGTCACAAGACAAGGGTAGTCAGCAAGGGGAGAGTATGCATGTAATGGACCATGTGGTCTGGTATTGCTAAGAAGATGGAGCACCATGCTTATCTTGAAACATATTCTCTGGGGAATACCAGACTGCATAGTGAAAGAGGAATTCAAAGTCCTTGTGAGGAGGGGCCCACACTATTATATCATAGATTTAAGTGTGGGGAGGCTGATGAGCCAAAAAAACACTACAATTTCAATCCAGTTATGCTTTAAAAACGTGTTTTTCCACCAAAACATAAATTTTTACCTTCTCAAAAATAATGAGAATTTAAAGAATGCATTAAGGGGACCAAGCGAGATACACTAGCTAAAATAGCACATCAGGACCCTTCCACCATGGCCTTCAGCCGCTAGGCTTCAGCCATGGCACTTGCTTCGGCCACTGCCGCCACCTGTTCAACTTTACTAAGTCTACGTTGGCATGGATAGTGTTTCCCGTCGAGTTCCCTACTTCTTACAAAATACTGGTCACAACCAAATTTCTGCAAGCAGGGACCAGCCGTTTGTCTATCAGGTTTCCCGTTGGGTTCCCTCAACTAGACTAGCTCAGACAAATTTTTCTTCTTGAGTTTCTTCTGAATGCTCTCAAAATATCTGGGAAAATTTAAGAACAGGAACTAATTTTTCACACAGTTGTTAATTTCTACCACTCTGCACTTACCCCTGAAGGTGGAAGACCCTCAACAATGTCCTTCCCAGAGAGGACATCAGACACCGGCCTCTTCTTCATGGGCTCCTTCTTCACTCTGTACGTCACCGTGCCAGCTATCAGATTGGACTCTGACACGGACGGAGGGATGGTGCCGTTCCCTCTTCTGCTGGACAGAAGGTCACCTGTGAACTGCAGTGGGCTAACCGTGGTTGGCCTCCTCTCTTTTTCCACCTCAGCCGGTTTATGCTCATAAATATGTAGATGGTTGAGTGGCATGGTACTGTAAGGGTAGCTGGGTTCTGACTCATCTGGATACGTCTCCATCACAGGCCGAAGCTGGGATCGGTCATAGTGGGGTGCTTGAGACACGTTTCTCCTGCCGTCGTCTTCTTCATTGTCGTCATCGTCATCCTCACTGCTGTGAATAAGCATGGTGGCATCCGAAAGAGACTTCTTGTGACCATAGCGGCCTCTGTCATGCTCAGTACCCTGCTCCTCTTTCGCCCTCTCTATGTAAACATTGGTTGGAGAGTCCGTTGGCATAATCCTTTGTGGCCCAACAGAGGACGAACCGGCTCGTTCTTTCACTCTCATTACTTCGAAGGTGTGAGTAAGTCCAGCAATTTCTATGCTGTTCCTCTTCTGCAATTGGGCATGGCGGGCTGCGGTCAACGGCTCGCTGACTTCCTGCAGGGAATGAGCCACAGGAAGGCTGTCCTCCTGGAACATCTGGACTGAGTGGTGGACCCGCCTGGTGATGAGGTCAGGGTTACTGCTGCTCGTGTGATGCCGGGTAAGATCTGGGGTGCTGTTGGCTGGACGTGGATATGGATATGGAGGTGGTGGTCGGTATACCTGAGTTTTCATGATATTGGAGGCTGGGTAGTCTTGTGCTTGGAGCTGGACATTGGTTAACTCCGGGACACTGACAGCACCCACGACTGGCCGTCGCTCAGCCTGGTATGGGTAAGGAGACTGGCTGTGGAAACTATAATTTAGGTTGAAGGGATAGTGATGAGACTGTGGAGAGGTGAACTGGGCATGCTCTCGAATTTCAGGCTGGCTGTACACCAAGGCGTCCGGCCGACTGTAAGCATAGGAATTTCCAATGTTGAGGTTCCTCATTGAGTGGCTCTGCCTGTCCGAAGGTATAACACCCCTGTTTAATTGCCTCATGACCGTCTCGTAATCTGGAGTCGGCCGGTAAGAGGGTGGGATGACGGCACTGTGGCGGTGGCTGGGGATATACTCCGGCCTCATGATGTCACTTCCTGTAATGCTAGGGTTGGAGGACATGGGTGACGGCTGCATGTAGTGCTGTTGCGTGTTGAGGGAGTTGGTGCTGTGTGCACTGTAGACGCTACCATTCCGTATTCTTCCATTGTAGTCGTGGGGGCTGCGGTCGAGGCTGGTCTGGGAATGATAGTAATATCCATTCTGATTGCTCACAAACACTGGCAGATTGTCTGCAATAATCAGAGCAAATCATTATTAACAGCTTGTATATTACTCATTGCAAAACAGGTTTTATTTTACTATTTCGGCAATGTTGTGAGATAAAAGATATTAATTGAGATACTGTGTGTCGAATTGTGCTGAGGGACCCACAACATACACAGCGAGAATTCAATATGTAGGACTCTCATTTATGGCAATTACAAGTATAAGGTTTTGTTTGAAGCAGAGCTAAACCCAAAGCTGAACAATGGCAAACAACTAAATAAACAAAATCATATTAATTAGTGTAAATTATAAATATAACTTTTGGAAATTAACTTTTCAAATTAAAAAATCCCTTCTGAACTTGTGCACCTCCGTTCAAGCTTAAAGGACCACTATGGCAAAAAAAATAAAGCAGTTAAAATCTGACAGAACATCCGACAGGTTTTGGACTAGTCCATCTCCTCATGAAGCGGAGCAGTTTATTTCGGCATGCGGTGCTGGGCGCCGTTATAGCAGCAATGCTATGCTGCGCCCCCCATGGAACGGTTGCCAGACCCTGAATTACATGTCCCTCCGATTTGCGGCAACTCGTTTAGCGTCAGCGGGGAGGGCCGTCGACGGCCCAGCGCCCAAATAATGTGTACTCCTCATGGGTGATTCTCTTTGTTTTCAATAGCATTTCCTGAATAGCAGTTGCTAAGTCTAACTTCCATTATAGCGTGCAAGCGAGAAGGGACATTAAACTGCTGTTCAGGAAATGTTTGAAAACAAAGAAAACCCTGAGAATACCCCATGAGGAGATGGACTAGGCCAAAACCTGACCGTTTTTAACTTCTTAGATTTTTTGATGGAGTGCTCCTTTAAGATCTGTGCCAAATATATGGTGCCATGGGTTGGGCACAGGAATATTGATACGACTTGGGCACAAGAATTTTGATACCACAAATGAAAAAGAAAATATTTACCCATCTCAGAATGCCCAATACTAATGTAACCTACACCCTAAGCCTAACTTACCTTTCACTGTAAGCCCAACACTAATATACTAATGTAACCTCCACCATAAGCATAATGGTGGCCATTTTTGTTGCTGGATTGGTCCTCCAGGCCCTGGAAGCCTGTGTGTCCCTCGCTGCAGAAGTACTGTGCCTGCCCAGGACGCTCCCAGCCTTGGGAGCACGTCAGCGAGCAGTGCAACTGCACATGTGCAGTGATCGCCGACATCGGCCGGGTTGGCGGTTGCTACGGAGACCAGCTGAGGGCGGAGCTGCAGCGAGGGACAGATAAGCTTCCAGGAGCTGGAGGAAGCCGCAGATAAGTAAATCTGACTTTTTTTTTTTTTACAATTCCCGAATGTATTCTTTAAAGTGGATCCAAGATAAGCATTTACTCATCGCATAATTGTGTTCCTTTCATATTGTTTATAGGGCATTCATCAAGCCAAATACTTTTTTTGTTTTAATACTCTAATTCCCTATAAACTAAACAAGCCTGGTCCACAGCTTTTCAGAGTGCCTTGGCATTTTCAGACAGTAGCAAGGGCTTATGGGAGCTCAGTCTAGGCAGGAGGAGGAGGTTACTAGCCAGAGATTACAGAGACAGAGGGGAGGAGGGAGAATTAGGTTTTCGCAGGCTGAGTGCTGGAGATGCAGATCAGCTTGTCTGTATGTAATGTTTACAAACAACATGGCTGCCGTCGTATCACAGGAAGAAATAATCATATTCTGTTGAAGCTGTTTTCAGCAAGATTTGCTGTGTAAACTATCTAAACTTTAGATAAGATATATAGACTTACTAAGTTTTTCATCTCGGATCCACTTTAAGCATAATTAGTAAGAATTAAAAAAAAATCCCAAATGTTATAAAAAAAACTTGCTGTACATGACAAGCAGCACAGTGGTACTGGTTTGCATTCATTATTATCATTGTTGCAGATGGGAATGATGAGAGCAGCTCACCTTGGGAGGAGGTGTAGGGCTCGTTGTAGTGCCCGCCGTTGTAGTGCATCTGTGGAGGCGCCATCATGTATGGCTGGTGTTTGGGCTGCGGAGAGAGACAACAAATTATTGTTACTAAAAACAACCAGTGCTTATTTATCTCTACACATTAAAGCGGACCTAAACTCAGAACTTCCTCTGTGCCCTAAGAGATAAGCAACAGCATATTAACCTTTAAAAGGGAACCAGAGACGAAGCACCCTCATGTATTTTACCATATATATCTGTGGGAACATTAGAGAAAACACCTACCCTGCTTTCTGTTTCATCCTTCACTGCTCAGCTTGCTTCTAATCAGCCCTGATAAAATCCCCGACTGAGCATTCAGTCTGGCTGTGTTCTCTCATGTCTTTTCAAGTCCAAGCCTGCCCCCTGTTGGCTCTGCTCAGGAATCATCATAGCTGAGTCATTATAGCAAAGCCAGACTGAATGCTCAGTCGGGGACTTTATCAGGGCTGATTAGAAACAAGCTGTGCAGTGCAGAATGAAACAGAAAGTAGGGTAGGTGCTTTCTCTAATGTTTCCACTGATATATATGGTAAAATACATGAGGGTGCTTCGTCTCTGGTTCACTTTAAAGAAAAAAAACATTTCTTTATTACAGTTGATACAAATCCTGCCATAAATCTGCAGTGTGTCCTTTTTATGGAAGCAGACATAGGGTTAACATCCTGTGTTTACAAATCAGCTGCTCTGCAGAGGCAGCCAGCTGACACAGCTGAGAGATCAAATTACACTTGTGATTAGTCGCAGATGAGTGGGGAATTAGACAGGCTAAACTCTCTAAATACATACAGGGTGCATTTTTCTGTTTTTATTCCGTCTTGTGCAAGAGTTCAGGTCCAATCGTTAGCGTTTTGCCGCTAGCATGAAATGCAGAGCATCACGCACTTACAACGTATTTCTACGGGCCTTGAAAGCCTCTGTAATAATCCTGCGTTTGCTGGTGTTTTGTGAGTTTTGTTCTTTGGCTCATGAAAAAACTGCTTGGGTGCTTGAATCTGTATTTCTGCACACTGCGCTGTGCGATGGGGGAGTTTAGTATCTGTCACGTAGTTCACTTCATCCATCATCCTCTACTCAAAAACTGTTTATTTCTCAGACAAGATAACTTGCATAACTTTTTCTGCAGGAATTCCAGCAATTATTTCCTTCAGGTCTGAAGCGTTTTAAAGGGAACCTGAAGTGAGCATAATAAGAATGCTGCCATCTCCATTCTCTAATAAACAATGCCGGTTGCCTGGCTTCTGTGCTGATGCGCTGTCTCTATTCCTATAAGTCACTGGCCCAGAATGAGCATGATGCTGTGACTCTGCTCTTATGCTACTGGCTGCATGCTTGCTCCAGGGGTTTTTCCATTGGCTGTATGCTTGTTGCAGGTGTGTGACTCAAACACAACTAAAGTCAAAAGCTCAGCATGACAGCCGGGCAACCAGCATGGTTTATAAGGGAATGAAAATGGCAGCCTCTGTATTCCTCTTACTTCAGCTCCCCTTTAAAGAGACACTGAAGCCACTTTAAAAACTTGATTTTATCTGTTATTTAGCTTAAAGAGTAACTGTCGGGCATAAAATAAAAAATCAATTATTTTTATCTGGTAAACAAGTAATAAGGATGCTAATCAGATAATCCAAAAGTTAAAATCAGTATTACTTTTCTTGTTGATAAATTATCATTCCCCAGTTTACATGACTCTTATTTGGTACACAGAAAATTTGGTACACAAAAGAGAAGTTGCAGGGCATGCTGGGTTGTCTTTTTTTTGCTTCTCAACTTCCTCTCAGACTTAACTAATGCAGCCTGATTGGCTGAAGCCTCTTTCCCTCCTGTTTTCCCCTCCCTCACCTTTGTTCCTCTCTGATTGGCCAAAATGTCTCAGGCTGAGACAATGCACTTTCTATAGTGAAGGGCGGGCAAATCAGGCAGAGGAGACTAAGGGCGGATATTACATCACAACTGGCTTTAAAATAGCCACAGTAAATATGGAAACTGTCTAGAATATGATTCTCGACTTTTCCTTTATAAAATTCACAGGAATCATAACGTGGACAGTGCAATACACATGTTATGTAAGTAGAGCAAGTATTTATCTGCGGTTCTGACAGGACGTAAACTCTACGTCCCATTGACTGTGCGCCCCCGCCCGTCTCCGCCGCTGTCCCTGCTCGGTCTGCGCGAATATGTGCTGCCCTGCCGCCTCTATGACGGCAGAGCACTGTGAGCCGGGCAGGAGCCGTTTCCATTGGCTCCTGGCCCTGTCATTCATGTAAGCCTTTCCCATTGGCTTACATGGAGTGACAGGGTCAGGAGCCAATGAAAGCGGCTTCTGACCGGCGCACAGCGCTCTGCCGTCATACCGACAGCAGAGAGAGCAGCCTGCGGCGGTGACAGAGCGACGTGACCGGCGGGAGAAGCGGATTTTAGCGGCGATTTGTCGCGAAGTGGCGGTTTACGGGACCAGCACCCTCCAGCCCCCTCTGGTCCTTAAGGGGGCAGAGGGTGCTGGTCCCGAAGTGGTTAAGGAATATAGCCAGTGCTAAAACGCTGCATCCCCGCGGCAGAACGAGGGTTTTATAACCCCCAAATCCCTGGTGCAAAAATCGGGAACACTTCCTTGTAGAGGTAGAGCTTAGCGCTATAGCTCTGCCTCTACTCGTGTCAATCCCCGCCTCTCCCCGCCCCTCTCAGTCTTCTTTCACTGAGAGGTACAGTAATATTGTGGCCCCGAAAAAATTGTCATTTTATGTGCTTATGAAGCAATAAATTGAAGCATTTGCATTTGGAAACGGTGTGCTAACCTGGACTTTGTACTTGACTGTTATATTCCTGGATGCATGGACTCAGCACCCGCAGGTTACAGCACCCACATAAACTTGGGTAAAGTGTGCCACCTCCACAATATTACTGTACCTCTCAGTGAAAGAAGACTGAGAGGGGCGGGGAGAGGTGACGATCAGCGGAGGACTGACGCTAATGGAGGAGCGCTAAGCTCTGCCTCCCCGAGCAGCAAAATCCATGACTCGTGGATTTTTGCCCCAGGATTTGGGGGTTATAAAACCCTCGTTCTGCTGGGGGAATGCGGCGTTTTAGCACTAGCCATATTCCTTAAGCTAAATAACAGGTAGAATCAAGTTTTTAAAGTGGCTTCAGTGTCTCTTTAAACTATGGAAACAAAGCTATGGCTGAAGATTCATTTTGAACACTTATGTAAGGACACGTTTGAGAAGTCTCCTCTTACCAGTGACATTCTTGTGGACGATCGTCGCCGCACTGGATTGACAGCCTGAGATTGTCTGCGGAGAACAGAAATTCACTCAGTTAAGTCCAGCAAGACAGAGATCTTAAAGAGATCCTAAATCAACTGTTATTAAGCAAGTTACAAGCAAAGACCAGATATAAAATTACAACAGGGACTTGCCTATCACCTGCTTTTTTTTGTTTTTTTTTGTTATCCAAAAATCTTATTTAAATTCATATTTTAAATTTGTAAGGTCATATGGAATGACCATCCTTCATCAGCACTCCTCAGTGTCCTCAGATGTCTCCACTGACTTCTCATTCAGGAGGGGTCAGAGGGAAGTGCTGCCCCTCATCAGTGCTCCTCAGGGGTGTGTCCTCTGAGACTTTTCATTAAAGGAAACCAGAGCGGTCAAAAAACAAAGTATCAATACTTACCCGGGGCTTCCTCCAGCCCCATAAACATGTAAGAGTCCCTTGCCATCCTCCTGTGGTCTGCCATTCAGCCACAATCAGCCCCGGTAGTTGCTTCAGTCGCATCAGTCTGGGTCTTCTGCGCATGCACGGAGGTCCTTGCATGCGCAGAAGACCACAACTGACATGACTGAGACAGTTACCGGGGCTGATCGCGGCTGAATGGCAGACCTCGGGAGGACGGTGAGGGACTCACACGTGTTTATAGGGCTGGAGGAAGACCTGGGTAAGTATTGATTCTTTGTTTTTTGACAGCTCTGAAACACTTTAAGGAAATAGAAACTTCCCGTAAGGTCTCATACAATGTGGAAGTGGTGAAATTTGGCCACTCAAAATTGAATGTGTGTACATTCACTGAGGAGCACCGATGAAAGGTACTGCTTCCGCACACCATAAAAGTTTCCAAAATGTTAAGCATAATATTTTTACAAAAATCTAGAGGTAAAAAAATAAAATAGATAGCAGGCAAGTCCCTTTTATACATACTAAAGGATACCCGAGGTGACATGATGAGATAGACATGTGTATGCAAGCACACAAATAATCATGCTGTGTTCCTTTTTTTCTTTCTCTGCCTGAAAGAGTTAAACATCAGGTATGGAAGTAGAAGTTCCTGTCAGGAGTCAGACTACAGTGCGCCCCTCACTGATAAGAAATTACAACTATAAAACACTTTACTAGCAGAAAATGGCTTCTGAGAGCAGGAAAGAGATAAAAAGAGTCAATAGTTCAAAGATTTTAGCTCTGACATACATCAATGAATGTGTCATTGAGTAAAAATAATAAAACAGTAAAAACTTAAAAAGTAGATTTAAATATAAAATAAAACTGTAGAATGTCTTTAAAGGCCATTTTTAGGAGAAGAAGGATAGATACAATTGTTTATTTCATTAGTTTAATTCCCCCTCGGGTATCCTTTAAGGATATATAGGTTCTCTCTAAAGCAGTTAATAAAACAAAGAACGGGAGAAAACACCACAACTACTCTTTATAAGACCATTCTGCAGCATTTCAGGGTCCAGCAGGGGTCACACCGCGGCTGATAAAAATCGACGCGCTTTGCAGATCCAGCCATGCAGAGATTGTTAACCCAGCGAGCTGCTGTAGAACAGTGAAAGATAAGCGACAATCGATTGCCCAGGCCGATCGCGAAAGGCGCTGCATCATCGCCATGCAATCTTCCCTAGAACAGGCAGACATGCAATCTTCCGTCGCAAACCGAAAGCTTTATCATTTTACAGAAATCTTCCAGCACATCCCAGCCAACGTGCGCAATCACTGATTCCACAATAACAGGACGCCGGAAAACGGCACCTAGCAGCCCGGAATACCTCCAGCCTAGAAACAGCAAGATCGTGTTATGTCAGCGCAACAGACAGGCGGGGCATGCCTGGGATGGAAGGGGGGCGGATAGGAGCGCAGGGGGTGGGGAGGAGGGCAAGCGGCAGTTCTGCGGTGTTACATTATGCAGTCATGGTCCACTTATATCTCCCTTTCTGCTTACACAGTCTCCCAGCACTTATCCCCCTCTCTGCCTACACAGCCACCCAGCACTTATCCCCCTCTCTGACTACACAGCCACCCAGCATTTATCCCCCTTTCTGCTTACACAGCCACCCAGCACTTATACCCCTCTCTGTTTACACAGCCCCCCAGCACTTATCCCCCTCTCTGCCTACACAGCCTCCCAGCACTTATCCCCCTCTCTGCCTACACAGCCTCCCAGCACTTATCCCCCTCTCTGCCTACACAGCCAGCGACCCAGCACTTATCCCCCTCTCTGCCTACACAGCCACCCAGCACTTATCCCCCTCTCTGCCTACACAGCCACCCAGCACTTATCCCCTCTCTGCCTACACACCCACTCAGCACTTATCCCCCTCTCTGCCTACACAGCCACCCAGCACTTATCCCCCTCTCTGCCTACACAGCCACCCAGCACTTATCCCCCTCTCTGCCTACACAGCCACGCAGCATGTATCCCCCTCTCTGCCTACACAGCCACCCAGCACTTATCCCCCTCTCTGCCTACACAGCCACCCAGCACTTATCCCCCTCTCTGCCTACACAGCCACCCAGCACTTATCCCCCTTTCTGCCTACACAGCCACTCAGCCCTTATCCCCCTTTCTGCCTACACAGCCACTCAGCCCTTATCCCCCTTTCTGCCTACACAGCCACCCAGCACTTATCCCCCTTTCTGCCTACACAGCCACCCAGCACTTCTCCCCCTCTCTGCCTACACAGCCACCCAGCACTTCTCCCCCTCTCTGCCTACACAGTCACCCAGCACTTATCCCCCTCTCTGCCTACACAGCCACCCAGCACTTATCCCCCTCTCTGCCTACACAGCCACCCAGCACTTATCCCCCTCTCTGCCTACACAGCCACCCAGCACTTATCCCCCTCTCTGCCTACTCCACCACCCAGCACTTATCCCCTCTCTGCCTACACAACCACCCTGCACTTCTCCCCCTCTCTGCCTACACAGCCACCCAGCACTTCTCCTCCTCTCTGCCTACACAGCCACCCAGCACTTATCCCCCTCTCTGCCTACTCTAGTATTAGTGAATCAAAGCCAACCTATGTGCCTGCAAAGCGTGTTCAAAGCCAAAACAGGCAGAAATGTGTTGCTCTGTTAGCACAAGAGAGAGCAGACATGGGACGAGGATGCGCTCCTCGCTGCATATTCTCACTATGGTATTAGTAAGAGTGGGGGAAGGATTAAGGTGCGGAGGACTTCCTCAGCCGAGGTGGTCTTTACAGCTCACCCTTTAGGTAGAGAAGGACGAGAGAGAATTGGAAAACGTTGGAAGGAGAGAAGAGAGAGAGATTTGTGGGGTACGTCTGCCGGAGGAGGATTAGGGCCTTCCCTGAGGACAAAGACATGCAGAGACACAGAGTCAGGAGCTGCAGGCATGGAGTGACATCCCGGGGTACCGGCCTGGGGGGACCCCAAATACCACTTTTATAACAAGGCAGAAATCTGAGTGTCAGAGAGTAACAGGACAACTGGTGCTTAATGGACATTTGACGTGAGAGGGATATGGAGGCTGCCATATTTATTTCCATTTAAACAATACCAGTTGCATGGCAGTCCTGCTGATTTTCCTGGCATCAGTAGTGTCTGAATCACACAACTGAAACAAGCATGCCGCTAATCCAGTCAGACTTCAGTCAGAAACATCTGATCTGCTGCATGCTTGGACAGGATCTATGGCTAAAAGTATAAGAGACAGAGGATCAGCAGGACAGCCAGGCAACTTTGTTTAAAAGGAAATAAATATGGCAGCCTCCATATCCCTCTCACTTCAGATGTCCTTTAAGAGACAAAATATCGGAGTAAAAACCTCTAGGATTCTGGGTATATTTCAAACCAAAAAGGGACTGTAAGTGATAACTGCTTTGTGGATACGGGGAAAACAGGAATAAAAAAGGCTGCACATTGTAAGGCCTCATTCACATCATACGCGATTCGTTGCGCATTTGGAAGCGCTGCCCAGCAGTACGATGCGCTTTGATGCGCTTGCGTACTGCTGCCTGCATTTTGCCCGCAAGCGCAGAGCTGATCCCATCACTGTCAATGGATGGGATCAGCAGGTAGCGGCGCACATGGTGTGCGATCATAGGCGTTGAGGTCCAATCGCACGGCCTTCTGTGTTGAAGAGATGTGAACGAGGCCTAAAGAAGATTGCAATTAATTAGGCATTAAAATGGCTTTGTAAATAGTGTTGTATGTACTGCAGGAACTCATAGATGTTCGTCTTCTCCTCAGCAACTTCCTACTGTCTGCTCACCAAACCCCTCCCCCTCCAGTCTGAAGCCACACCCACCCACCCACAAGAGATTGACAGATGTAGGGCTTTCACTTAGCACAGGGGTGTCAAACTCAAATACAAAGAGGGCTGAAATTGTATACTGGGACCTAGTCACCGGCCAACCTCAACTTCACCTCCCTCCCTTATAAAAGTTCCCAGGTGTCTAATGGCCCCCCCTCCAACCCCTATAAAGATCCCTGCTGTCTAGTTCCCCCCTTCTTACCCTATACAGTTCCCTGGTGTCTAGTGGCCCCCCCTCCCTTCCCTATACTGTTCCCTGGTGTTTAGTGCTTTCCCACCTCCCTCCTCCATGTGCCTTCCCTGGTGTTCTAGGGCTTCACCTCCAATATTGTTTACTTGGTGGTCTAGAGGGCCAAACATAATGCAAAGTGGGGAAACCACCTGGGGGGCCAAATTTGATGGTTCTGAGGGCCAGATTTGGCCCGCGGGCCGGGGTTTGACATGTATGACTTAGCAGGAGAGTGTACGGTTAACCAAACAATCCCGCAACCCCCTGATTACCCATGTGACCACAGGGGGAGTGTTTCAGACCTAGTGGGAGGAGACAGCCAGCTGGAGGTTGAAGATGAGGAAGTGATAATCTACAAATTGCCGCGGTATTTGTTTTGTTGTTGTGGTTTAAAAAAAAAAAATCAACTTTTAAAATTTTTTTTGCAAAACTTCATACAGGATATGGAAAAAAAAAATATTAACCAATGTTCTAGTAAGGAAACTGATATAACAGATTAGCGCCACCAGATTAGGAATATATAAAGAAATAGTCAGTGTTTGCCCATTGTAAAATCTTTCCCTCCTCGATTTACATTCTGACATTTATCACAAGCGGCCACATACTTATGCTGGATACACACGGTGCATTCCCGCACTCGATCCGCCCGTCGATTCGCGTTGACTCGATTATTTCCGAGCGCATTTCGATGATTGTTAGGTCGATTTACATGTAAAGTATGCCAAATCGACCTAACGATCCATCGAAACGCGAATCGGACATGTCGGAAATAATCGTGTCGACGCGAATCGACGGACGCATCAAGTGCGGGAACGCACCATGTGTATCCAGCATTAGTCCTGTCAGGTGCAGCTCTGTGGAATGTTTGTTTACTGATAGTTCCGAAGCCAGTGAAAATAATACCTGATGTCCCAGCCTAGGCCTAAGCATCAATGGGAGGGCAGGACTATATAACAATAATATATATATATATATATATATATATATATATATATATATATATATATATATATATATATATATACACACACATTATTTTTAATTATATGTTCCTGATGTTGAAACCAGGATAATTAACATAAAATTGGGTACCCTGAATAATTTACTGCAGTGTGCTATACGTCATTGCGACGCCTCTAAACTTCATTTTCATTAGGGATGGTCAATATGATTCTAATAATTGTAAGTTGATGCAAAGTGTATGCTAATTTTATTCCACTGTATGCATCTTTATTATAATGTATTTACTATAGCGCTGACATCTTCTGCACAGAGTACATCACTGAATGGACAAAGCATCTGATTGGTCCATTTTCTAAACTGCCAGTTATGCATTTCCAGACAAGGAAGAAAATTCAAAACACATTTCTTCTCAGCCTCGGCAGTGTACACCCTGTGCGGTAAAAAGCACACCCAAATCTTTCAGATACCCTCTGCCGACACACCCAGTTACTAGAGTTGGGCCGAACGGTTCGCCGGCGAACGGGGTTCGCGCGAACTTAGGTGGTTCGCGTGCGGGTACCGCACGCGAACCTTTTGCGGAAGAAGTTCGGTTCGCCCCATAATGCACCTGAGGGTCAACTTTGACCCTCTACATCACAGTCAGCAGGCCCAGTGTAGCCAATTAGGCTACACTAGCCCCTGGAGCCCCACCCCCCCTTATATAAGGCAGGCAGCGGCGGCCATTACGGCCACTCGTGTGCCTGCATTAGTCAGAGTAGGGCGAGCTGCTGCAGACTGTCTCTCAGGGAAAGATTAGTTAGGCTTAACTTCTTCCTGGCTGCATACCTGTTCTGTTCAGTGAGCCCTCAGCCCACTGCATACCTGTACTGTGATCCTGCCACTGCATAGCTGTTCAGTGATCCTGCCACAGCATACCTGTTCTGTTCAGTGAGCCCTCAGCCCACTGCATACCTGTACTGTGATCCTGCCACTGCATAGCTGTTCAGTGATCCTGCCACAGCATACCTGTTCTGTTCAGTGAGCCCTCAGCCCACTGCATACCTGTACTGTGATCCTGCCACTGCATACCTGTTCAGTGATCCTGCCACAGCATACCTGTTCTGTTCAGTGAGCCCTCAGCCCACTGCATACCTGTACTGTGATCCTGCCACTGCATAGCTGTTCAGTGATCCTGCCACAGCATACCTGTTCTGTTCAGTGAGCCCCCAGCCCACTGCATACCTGTACTGTGATCCTGCCACTGCATACCTGTTCAGTGATCCTGCCACAGCATACCTGTTCTGTTCAGTGAGCCCTCAGCCCACTGCATACCTGTACTGTGATCCTGCCACTGCATACCTGTTCAGTGATCCTGCCACAGCATACCTGTTCTGTTCAGTGAGCCCTCAGCCCACTGCATACCTGTACTGTGATCCTGCCACTGCATAGCTGTTCAGTGATCCTGCCACAGCATACCTGTTCTGTTCAGTGAGCCCTCAGCCCACTGCATACCTGTACTGTGATCCTGCCACTGCATACCTGTTCAGTGATCCTGCCACAGCATACCTGTTCTGTTCAGTGAGCCCTCAGCCCACTGCATACCTGTACTGTGATACTGCCACTGCATACCTGTTCAGTGATCCTGCCACAGCATACCTGTTCTGTTCAGTGAGCCCTCAGCCCACTGCATACCTGTACTGTGATCCTGCCACTGCATACCTGTTCAGTGATCCTGCCACAGCATACCTGTTCTGTTCAGTGAGCCCTCAGCCCACTGCATACCTGTACTGTGATCCTGCCACTGCATAGCTGTTCAGTGATCCTGCCACAGCATACCTGTTCTGTTCAGTGAGCCCTCAGCCCACTGCATACCTGTACTGTGATACTGCCACTGCATACCTGTTCAGTGATCCTGCCACAGCATACCTGTTCTGTTCAGTGAGCCCTCAGCCCACTGCATACCTGTACTGTGATACTGCCACTGCATACCTGTTCAGTGATCCTGCCACAGCATACCTGTTCTGTTCAGTGAGCCCTCAGCCCACTGCATACCTGTACTGTGATCCTGCCACTGCATACCTGTTCAGTGATCCTGCCACAGCATACCTGTTCTGTTCAGTGAGCCCTCAGCCCACTGCATACCTGTACTGTGATCCTGCCACTGCATAGCTGTTCAGTGATCCTGCCACAGCATACCTGTTCTGTTCAGTGAGCCCCCAGCCCACTGCATACCTGTACTGTGATCCTGCCACTGCATACCTGTTCAGTGATCCTGCCACTGTATACCTGTTCTGTGAACCCGCCACTGTATACCTGTTCTGTTCAGTGGACCCGCCACTGTATACCTGTTCTGTGAACCCGCCACTGTATACCTGTTCTGTTCAGTGGACCTGCCACTGTATACCTGTTTAGTGAACACGCCACTGCATACCTGTTGTGTTCAGTGAACCTGCCACTGCATACCTGTTCTGTGAACCCGCCACTGTATACCTGTTCTGTTCAGTGGACCCGCCACTGTATACCTGTTCTGTTCAGTGGACCTGCCACTGTATACCTGTTCTGTTCAGTGGACCTGCCACTGTATACCTGTTTAGTGAACACGCCACTGCATACCTGTTGTGTTCAGTGAACCCGCCACTGTATACCTGTACTGTTCAGTGAACCCACCGCATCAGTGCGCATACCTGTGCAGTTAAGTGAACCCACCTACCTACGTGAGTGCACGCAGTGTGATATACCACTCCGTGCATACCCGATATGGACAAAACAGGTAGAGGAAGAGGAAGAGGTAGTGGCAGAGGCAGAGGAAGGCCACCCGGCAGGTCTGCGCGAGGTCGTGTAAATGTAATTTCGTGTGGACCTGGCCCACAGTACAGTGCTCGGAAGAAGGCACGTCCCATCACCTCCCAAGATTGTCAGGACGTGGTTGAGTATTTAGCGACACAGAACACCTCATCTTGCTCAGCCACCAGCGCTACTACTAGCACCACTTCCGCTGCATTTGACACTTCGCAAGAATTATTTAGTGGTGGTGAAATCACTGATGCACAGCCATTGTTACAGCCAGATGAATTTTCACCAGCTCATATGTCTGCGTTACGCGACAACACTATGGATGTAACGTGTAAGGAGGATGAAGGACCTACACATTTGGATTTTTCTGAGGCAAGCGAAGCTGGGCAGGATGATTACGATGATGACGATGATAGGGATCCTCTGTATGTTCCCAATAGAGGAGATGAAGAGGGGGACAGTTCAGAGGGGGAGTCAGAGAGTAGTAGGAGGATAGAAGTTGCTGAAAGAAGCTGGGGCAGCTCTTTGCCACCAGCTGTTTCTGACGGAGTCCGGCACCATGTATCGCCAGATTCGCCACCTATGTACAGCCAGCCAACTTGCCCTTCAGCATCAGCTGCTGAGGTGCCCACATCCCAGGGTGGCTCAGCGGTGTGGAAATTTTTTAATGTGTGTGCCTCAGATCAGACCAAAGCCATCTGTTCGCTCTGCCAACAAAAATTGAGCCGTGGAAAGGCCAACACTCACGTAGGGACAAGTGCCTTACGAAGGCACCTGCAGAAAAGGCACAAACAGCAATGGGATGGCCACCTGAGCAAAAGCAGCAGCAGCACACAAAAGCAAAGTCACCCTCCTTCTCCTCTTCCTCCTTCAGGTGCATCATCTGCTTATGCCGCTCTCTCCCTTGCACCTTCACAGGCACCCTCCTCCACTCCGCCTCTGCCCTTGAGCGGTTCCTGCTCCTCTGCCCACAGCAGCAGTCAGGTGTCCGTGAAGGAAATGTTTGAGCGGAAGAAGCCACTTTTGGCCAGTCACCCCCTTGCCCGGCGTCTGACAGCTGGCGTGGCGGAACTGTTAGCTCGCCAGCTGTTACCATACCGGCTGGTGGACTCTGAGGCCTTCCGTAAATTTGTGGCCATCGGAACACCGCAGTGGAAGATGCCAGGCCGCACTTATTTTTCCAGAAAGGCCATACCCCAACTGCACCGTGAAGTTGAGAGGCAAGTGGTGTCATCTCTTGCGAAGAGCGTTGGGTCAAGGGTACACCTGACCACGGATGCCTGGTCTGCCAAGCACGGGCAGGGCCGCTACATTACCTACACAGCCCATTGGGTGAACCTGGTGGTGAACGATGGCAAGCAGAAAGCGGCGGACCAAATTGTGACACCTCCACGGCTTGCAGGCAGGCCTCCTGCCACCTCCTCTCCTCCTGCTACATGCTCTTCGCTGTCCTCCTCCTCCTCCTTGGCTGAGTGGCAGTTCTCCTCTCCAGCTACACAGCCCCAGCTCCGCAGGGCCTATGCTGCATGCCAGGTACGACGGTGTCACGCCATCTTAGACATGGCTTGTCTCAAAGCGGAGAGTCACACTGGAGCAGCTCTCCTGGCTGCTCTTAAGAAACAGGTGGATGAGTGGCTGACCCCGCACCACCTGGAGATAGGCAACGTGGTGTGCGACAACGGCAGCAATCTGCTTGCCGCTTTGCATATGGGGAAGCTGACACACATACCCTGCATGGCACATGTCATGAATCTGGTGGTTCAAAGATTTGTGGCAAAGTACCCTGGCTTAGCGGATGTCCTGAAGCAGGCCAGGAAGTTCTGTGGGCATTTGAGGCGCTCTTACACAGCCATGGCACGATTTGCAGAAATTCAGCGTAAAAACAACATGCCGGTGAGACGCCTCATTTGCGATAGCCCCACTCGCTGGAACTCGACCCTCCTCATGTTCTCCCGCCTGCTAGAACAGAAGAAAGCCGTCACCCAGTACCTCTACAACTGGAGTAGAACGAAACAGTCTGGGAAGATGGGGATGTTCTGGCCCGACAACTGGACAATGATGAAAAATGCATGCAGGCTCATGCGGCCGTTTGAGGAGGTGACCAACCTGGTGAGCCGCAGTGAGGGCACCATCAGCGACTTAATTCCCTACGCGTACTTCTTGGAGCGTGCTGTGCGTAGAGTGGCGGATGAAGCTGCGAATGAGCGTGACCAGGAACCGTTACGGCAGGAACAGGCATGGGACCAATTTTCATCAGACCCAGCTGTTTCCTCAACACCTGCGGCAGCACAGAGGGGGGAGGAGGAGGAAGAAGAGAGGTCATGTGCAGAAGATGAGTCAGACTCAGAGGATGATGAGCAAGGTGTTTCTTTGGGGGAGGAGGAGGAGGAGGAGGGGACAGCGGCAGGAGAACAACCGCAGCAGGCGTCGCAGGGGGCTTGTGCTGCGCAACCTTCCCGTGGTATTGTTCGCGGCTGGGGGGAGGAGGTTGACTTACCTGACGTCACTGAGGAAGAGCAAGAGGAGATGGAGGGTACTGGATCCGACTTTGTGCAGATGTCGTCTTTTATGCTGTCCTGCCTGTTGAGGGACCCCCGTATAAAAAACCTCAAGGGGAATGAGCTGTACTGGGTGGCCACACTACTAGACCCTCGGTACAGGCACAAAGTGGCGGACCTGTTACCAACTCACCGGAAGGTGGAAAGGATGCAGCACATGCAGAACCAGCTGTCAACTATGCTTTACAATGCCTTTAAGGGTGATGTGACGGCACAACGCCAGCAAGGTACCACTGCCACTAATCCTCCTCCCGTGTCCACGCAGTCAAAGACAGGACGCTCCAGCGATCTCATGGTGATGTCGGACATGCGGACGTTCTTTAGTCCAACGCCTCGCCGTAGCCCTTCCGGATCCACCCTCCACCAACGCCTGGAACGGCAGGTAGCCGACTACCTGGCCTTAAGTGTGGATGTAGACACTGCTGTGAACAGCGATGAGGAACCCTTGAACTACTGGGTGCGCAGGCTTGACCTGTGGCCAGAGCTGTCCCAATTTGCCATCCAACTTCTCTCCTGCCCTGCCGCAAGCGTCCTCTCAGAAAGGACCTTCAGCGCAGCTGGAGGCATTGTCACAGAGAAGAGAAGTCGCCTAAGTCACAAAAGTGTTAAGTACCTCACCTTTATAAAAATGAATGAGGCATGGATCCCGGAGGGCTGCTGCCCGCCCCAAGACTAAGTCAGTCCCCGCACATACAGCATCTCTGCCTGCACGCCGTGTGACTGGCTGCCTGGCCTGCCCCAAGAAGACTAAGTCGCTCCCAGTCCCTCCACACAGCATGTCTGCCTGCAGGCCGCATCACTACCTTCTCCGCCACCACCAACAGGGTCCGGGACTCCAGGCGGATTGCTGAATTTTTTAGGCCGCTGCTAGCAGCGGCCGCTGTAATAATTTTTCGGGTGCGTGTACATGACTGCCTAATTTTTCTGGCTGCACTGCGGGCAGCTGCAACAACAAAAGAAAAGGCATGAACATGCGCCCATTCCCCTTCGTGATCATTACCTTGCCGTGGTGAAGGGGCTTGCGTATCACAATGGAGCAATGACCGGCGCCTAGATGAGTGTCTCGGGGGGCACACCCACGATAATAAGGTCGTTGCCTCATTGTGGTCAGACCAAATTTGATCAGCTGGACAGTCACTGTTCTGTCATTCAGCTACATCAGCCAGGTGACTGACCATATGGGCTGTAAAGCCACCAAAACCTGCACTCTCGCCATGGTGCGCACCAGTCCAGCACGGCCGTCACTACACAAACAGCTGTTTGCGGTGCGTTACACGATGAGTTTGGTGCGTCAGTGTGAAGCAGTACCTTAATTACACTACCTGATTGATGTATACACATGCAAGATGTTTGAAAGCACTTTAGGCCTGTCATTTAACATTCAATGTGATTTCTGCCCTTAAAACGCTGCTTTGCGTCAAATCCAGATTTTTCCCGGGGACTTTTGGCATGTATCCCACTCCGCCATCCCCCCCTCCAGGTGTTAGACCCCTTGAAACATCTTTTCCATCACTTTTGTGGCCAGCATAATTAATTTTTTTTTTCAAAGTTCGCATCCCCATTGAAGTCTATTGCGGTTCGCGAACTTTAACGCGAACCGAACCTTTCGTGAAAGTTCGCGAACCCGGTTCGCGAACCGAAAATCGGAGGTTCGGCCCAACTCTACCAGTTACCAGATCCTATTCAGGTGCTCAATCACCTCATATATGTCAGGATGGATCCCCCCCTTCTCAAAAAAAATGTAACTACCTGAGCCAAAACTTCTATAACACAAGTTAATATAATTATTAGGTAATGTTTTACAACCCTGCCTCAGCCCCCAGGACAGTAAAGGGGTTAATTAACAGATGTTTGGCTGGGTGTTATGAGGTTATGGCGATAGTTGCAGCTGTGCCCCCCCCCCCTTGTAAATATAGAGACTGGGACAGATGGTGAAGAGAGAGAGAGAGAGAGAGAGGCTGCTTTATATGCGGAGGAACAAACCACTCTGCAGACCTGGAGGGTGAACAGGTGGGCGACAGTTACACAACTCTGTGACAATGGTTTGTCTGTCCCGCCGCACATGTTCTCTGTTTATATACAAGCTTATGGGAGAGGCGATCTTACATAAACAGCAGCTGGTCAGTGCCACGCTTACAGCGTCAGCTTCAACATCCACGTTTACTTATATCGGTGCGCTGCAGACAGGGCCGAGCCTGGGCGGGTGCTGCGGGTGCAAGGCACCCAGGCGCCTGCCTCTGAGAGGCGCCGCCCGGCCGCCGCTCTCCCCCTGTGGCCGCCGCTCGCTCGCTCCCTTCCTCCCTCTAGCCGCCGGCGCTGCGTCAGACCTCGATCAGGCGGGCGGGCGCTAGGACCTAGCACGCCGCACTGATATGCGGAAGTGACATCACTTCCGCATATAGAGCGGGTGCGCCTGGCGCCTTCTTACTGGTCGGGTCGCCCGCTGATTGAGGTCTGAAGCTGCTGCAAGGTGAGGAGGGAGCGGCGGCGGCAGAGGCAGCAGCGGCGGGAGGGGAGGGTGGGGTGCGCTCCTGTCACTACCTAAACGGGGACCCTATACCCCCTGGCTACCTATCCTGGGCACATATTACCCCCTGGCTACCTATCCTGGGCACATATTACCCCCTGGCTACCTATCCTGGGCACATAATACCCCCTGGCTACCTATCCTGGGCACATATACCCCCTGGCTACCTATCCTGGGCACATATACCCCCTGGCTACCTATCCTGGGCACATATACCCCCTGGCTACCTATCCTGGGCACATATACCCCCTGGCTACCTATCCTGGGCACATATACCCCCTGGCTACCTATCCTGGGCACATATTACCCCCTGGCTACCTATCCTGGGCACATATTACCCCCTGGCTACCTATCCTGGGCACATAATACCCCCTGGCTACCTATCCTGGGCACATAATACCCCCTGGCTACCTATCCTGGGCACATAATACCCCCTGGCTACCTATCCCGGGCACATAATACCCCCTGGCTACCTATCCCGGGCACATAATACCCCCTGGCTACCTATCCCGGGCACATATACCCCCTGGCTACCTATCCCGGGCACATATACCCCCTGGCTACCTATCCCGGGCACATATACCCCCTGGCTACCTATCCCGGGCACATATACCCCCTGGCTACCTATCCCGGGCACATATACCCCCTGGCTACCTATCCCGGGCACATATACCCCCTGGCTACCTATCCCGGGCACATATACCCCCTGGCTACCTATCCCGGGCACATATACCCCCTGGCTACCTATCCCGGGCACATATACCCCCTGGCTACCTATCCCGGGCACATATACCCCCTGGCTACCTATCCCGGGCACATATACCCCCTGGCTACATATCCTGGGGACACTGGCTGTTTGTCATTATGTGCATTTGCTGGTGAAAAGCAGTCTCTTGTTATGTGAATTTGCTGGTGAAAAGCAGTCTCTTGTTATGTGCATTTGCTGGTGAAAAGCAGTCTCTTGTTATGTGCATTTGCTGGTGAAAAGCAGTCTCTTGTTATGTGCATTTGCTGGTGAAAAGCAGTCTCTTGTTATGTGCATTTGCTGGTGAAAAGCAGTCTCTTGTTATGTGCATTTGCTGGTGAAAAGCAGTCTCTTGTTATGTGCATTTGCTGGTGAAAAGCAGTCTCTTGTTATGTGCATTTGCTGGTGAAAAGCAGTCTCTTGTTATGTGCATTTGCTGGTGAAAAGCAGTCTCTCGTTATGTGCATTTACATGGGGAAAAGCAGTCTCTCGTTATGTGCATTTACATGGGGAAAAGCAGTCTCTCGTTATGTGCATTTACATGGGGAAAAGCAGTCTCTCGTTATGTGCATTTACATGGGGAAAAGCTGTCTCTCGTTATGTGCATTTACATGGGGAAAAGCTGTCTCTTATGTGCATTTAGTGGGGAATTTTTGTCAGTAAAAATCTTTTGTCAGTAAATTTTTAGGTATTTGTCAGTAAAAAAGAACGTGAAAGGTTGGCAACACTGGCAGGCTGTGTGGTGCAACGGGAAAGATACAGGCAGCCCACCTTGGGCTTGGCAGGGGGGAGGAGCCGACGTCAGCGAGCGAGAGTAGGGTGGCCGCAGGCAGCCATAAATACGCAGTGTGTGACTGCGTCGCACTCGCAGAGCCTCTCAGCCTGAGTCAGTCCAGAGACTAGCAGACTGTCACTCGCAGGAAGCCAAAGCCAGCCAGGAGCAAGCCCATGGAAGAGGGGTAGGAATGGGGTATCACATGCATGCGTAAAGAGGTGGAAGGTGTGGGTGTGATTAGGAAGGACATGGGTGTGGTTATGTGGTTGGGCGTGGTTAATTTAACCACTCCCATAGGCGCCAGAGAAAATCTTGCACCCAGGTGCCAGGCACCCCAGGCTCACCCCTGGCTGCAGAAGGTAGTTCCATGTGTCCCAGAGCCAAGCCCCTCCCCGCAATACTGCGCTGTGACCCCCTCAGCACTGCCCCCTCCCCCCCCCCCCCCCCAATACTCACAGGTTACAGTTCATCCTGTAGAACTTGTGGCGGGCCACACACATCCTGCACACGTATTTGGCAGTTTCCATGTCTTCCTACACAGAACAAAACAGGAAGAGTTATTGGAAAAGGAAGAGCAGGTCACTGGATTCAGGACAAGAAGCACTGGGCAACAAACCGGGATACAACTGACCATCCTGCCCCCCCCCCCCCCCCTTGCCCCGGACCCTAAACTTCTCCTACCACTCAGGGCCTGTTTCCACTAGAGCGGAAACCGGGCCGAATCCGCAGTTTTCACACAGGCAAATCGCGCGGGGAAACTCTGCCATAGGAAACAATTGCACCGCCGGCCGGATCGCTTACCTTAGCGATTCTGCCGACATTGCCATCAGTTTCCTTGTGGGAGGCTGCGAATCCCATGGCCGTGCATGGCATGGCTTCTGGGACTCGTCAGTGACCAGGAAGTGCCACCGCACGTCTCGCAGCCACGCGCGGTGCCTACTGGAAACGGGCTCTTACATACAAACACACACATACAAACACAGACACACACAGACGGAAAGACACACACAGACGGAAAGACACACACAGACGGAAAGACACACACACACACACACACACACACCAACAAACAGACACCAACAAACAGACACACACACACACGCCAACAAACACACAGACAGACACACACACCAACAAACAGACACACACACACACACCAACAAACACCCAGACAGACACACACACACCAATAAACAAACACACAGACCCACCAACAAACACACAGACACACACACACACTAACAAACACAGCCCTCCATGTACAGCAGCCCCACATGCAGCTGTATATGTCTCTATCCTTCAGACATGGGGCTGTGAAGGCAAAGGGGTTAGAGAAATAGAGAGTGGTTTGCAGCCAGGCTTTCCAGGAGAAGGAGGTGACATAGCTGAGTTAGGCTGCACACACATACACCTCCATGTAGTATGAGGGCCTTCAGATTCTGAATACTATGAACAGAATGTGTATGGAAGCTCTCATACTACATGGAAATGGTAAAATCAGTCAATGATTTGCCAATCAAAATTGGACGTGTGTACACACCCATAACCCTCTCTGCCGCAATCCACGCATACTAACAAGCCGGTTCAGTTTCGAGGAAGGCAATACTCAGTTTTGCTTATTACTAGCTCACCTGACAAAGCTAAAACAAAAAGTGTCAAACTATTGAAAATGAAATATTCCCATCATTCATCAGGACACAGGCCTCTTCTGACACCTGGGAAGAGGTATTTTATGTTGAAGCAGAGTGTTTTGTACAAGCTGATAGGCACCCAGTATAACAAGTCAGAACTCTTTACTGAAGGAAAACATGCAGCGCTGTATCATACTATCATACACCACCACCAGGAAATGCAGTTTACTTAAAAAATTGAGAATACACAGTGAATACAGGAAATTGCAATCCCATAAAGATTACCATCACATTTTACACACAGTGACATCTTGTGGTTGTTTTACTATACTGCAGTTTAAGATAATAATCCTGTTGATATTTCCAACATTTTAGAAATCCTTAATGACTCACTGTCTGAAACTGCATGGTCTCCTCCTTATTGGTCAGCTCCAGTGTGAAGAAGGATTTATTGTGCGACATGCTGGTGATATCCAGCCACCTGCAGACAAACAATACAGAAACATCTTAGGGAGAAAACAAAATGTCTCTTGCTCTAAATGAGGAGGCTGAGAAGGTTCATGTTAGGGGCACAAACCTTTCAAGTAAGTTCAGTTAAAGTGGATCCGACTTTTACTCATTGCATAATTGTGTTCCTTTCATATAGTTTATACAGCATTTCTCAAGCCCAATACTTCTTTGTTTGTTTTAATACCCTATAAACTAAACAAGCCTCGCCCCCAGCTTTTCCAGTGCCTTAGCTCTCTCACACCCATGTAGCAAGGGCTTATGGGAGATCAGTCTGGGCAGGAGGAGGAGGTGGTGTTACTAGCCAGAGATTTCAGAGGCAGAGGGGAGGAGGAGAGGAGAGTGACGTTTTCACAGGCTGAGGGCCGGAGATGCAGATCAGCTTGCCTGTGTGTAATGACAAACAGAACATGGCTGCTCTCGTAACACAGATATAAATAATCATATACCTTTGAAGCTGTTTGCAGCTAGATTTGCTGTGTAAGTCTAAACTTTAGATAAGATATATAGACAAGTCACTTGTTATAGTTCGTTTTTCATCTCGGATCCACTTTAAACTGCTACTCCATAGAACATTTTAAAGGGAACTTGAGCGGAGAGGCTGCCATATTTATATCCTTTTAAACAATGCACATGTTCGCCATAGACCCTAAACAAGTCTGACTGGCTTAGCTGCATGCTTGTTTCTGGTTATATTCAGACACTACTGCAGCCAAAGAGATCAGCAAGGTTGCCAGGTAACTGGCATTGTTTGTTTAACCTCCCTGGCGGTATGGATTAGCCTGACTTATTCATGTAAAAATGGCTGAAAATGATATGGACGAGTTCGGCTCACCCAGCAGTTCTAAGGCAGGGTTCTGTTTTTTAGCATTAGTTTTTCACATTGAAATTGGTGTTGCTATAGGAATGTTTACATGCTCAGCAAACCTGCATGCGAAAATTCACACACAAACGCACATTTTAACCACTTGAGGACTGCAGTGCTAAACCCCCCTAGTGGCCAGGCAATTTTTAGTAAACTAGGCCACTGCAGCTTTAAGGCCAAGCTGCAGGGCCGCACAACACAGCACACAAGTCCCCCCCCCCCCCCTTTCTCCCCACCAACAGAGCTCTCTATTGGTGGGGTCTGATCGCTCCCCCCATGTTTATTTTTTTTAATAAATATTATTGTTTGCTTTTTTTTTTTTTTTTTTTTTTTTTTTAAACCCTGTTTCTTTAAATACCCTCCCTCCTGTTTCTTTTAACCTCCCTGGCGGTATGACTCCCGCGGCTGCGCGGCCGCGGGAGGGTTTTTTTCACTTTTTTTTTTTTAGCATGTAGCTAGCCTAGCGCTAGCTACATGCTTCCCCCCTCCCTGCGGCGTCCCCCCGTAGCGTCCGATCGCCGCCGGCGCCGCTTGCCAATAAGGAAATCCCGTTCTGAACGGGATTTCCTTGAGGGCTTCCCCCGTCACCATGGCAATGATTGGAGTGACGTCATCGACGTCGCCCACGTCGTGACGTCACAGGGAATCCCGATCCACCCCATAGAGCAGCCTGGCGCCGATTGGCCAGGCTGCGCAAGGGGTATGCGGGGGGGGCCTGTATCGCGGCAGGTAGCGGCGCATCGTCGGCGATCAGACCAAACACGCAGCTAGCACTTTTTTTGAAAAAAAAAGTTATGTAAATCGGCCCAGCAGGGCCTGAGCGGCACCCTCCGGCGGCTTACCCTGTGTCCAGCACGGGGTTACCGCTAAGGAGGTTAAAGAACAAACAGTTAAAGAGAGTCTGAAGCGACTTTAAAAAACAGCTTTTTAGCTTATATTCTACATGGGCATGTTTGCCCCAGCTAAAACTCCGCTCACCTGTGGCTGAACGAGGGGTCTTTACCCCCCCAAATCCCCTCCGTGGTGTCCAGGGATCGCTTCCTGTTGAGGCAGAGCTAATGGCTGCAGCCCTGCCTCTCAGCGCTGATCGCCGCGTCTATCAGCGCTGATCGCCGCCTCTCCCCCGCCCCTCTCGGTCTTCCTTCACTGAGAGGGGCGGGGAGAGGCGGAGATCCGCCGATAGACGCGAATGGAGGCAGAGCTACAGCCATTAGCTCTGCCTCCAGGAAGGGCAAAATCTACAACCAAGTTCATCGTGGATTTTGCAGGGGGGGGGGGGGATTTGGGGGGTAAAGACCCCTCGTTCAGCCACGGGAGAGCGGTGTTTTAGCAGGGGCAAACATGCCCATGTAGAATAAGGTAAAAAGCTGTTTTTAAAGTTGCTTCAGAGTCTCTTTAACCTCCCTGCCGTTCTAAAACTGTGCTGTGCACAGCAGGGAGGGTGTTTTTTTGCATTTATTTATTTATTTTTTTTAGCATGTAGCTAGCCTAGCGCTAGCTACATGCTTCCCCCCTCTCTGCGGCGTCCCCCCGTATGCGCCGATCGCCGCTGGCGCATATGCCCATCCGGAAATCCCGTTCTGAACGGGATTGCCATGAGGGCTTCCCCCGTCGCCATGGCGACGGGCACAATGACATCACCGACGTCGTGACGTCAGAGGGAGTCCCGATCCACCCCTCAGCACTGCCTGGCACTGATTGGCCAGGCAGCGCACGGGTCTCGGGGGGGGCACCCTCTGATGCGGCGTGTAGCGGCGAATCGGCGCGGAGCGGCAGCGATCGTAAGTGACACGCAGCTAGCAAAGTGCTAGCTGCGTGTATAAAAAAAAAAATATGCAAATCGGCCCAGCAGGGCCTGAGGAATCCTCTGCGGCAGGTTACCCCGAGCTGAGCTCGGGATAACCGGCAAGGAGGTTAAGTAGGCTGGTGTGCATGTAATAAAGACACCAGGAAATTTGGGTGCAGGGAAAAGCCAAAAAACAGCTCACCCTGCTCCTGCAAAAGTCGGTTAATTACTATTCCCCCTCCAGGCACCCGTGGACTTAGGGAGTTATTTACCCAAGAGGTTGCCGATTATTACTGGCATCCGAATTATGCTGTTTTTATAGTAATTTGGGATCCGTTGTTTTTTGTTTTTTTTTTGTACAGCACTCAACTTACTGTCTGAGCGCTGCTGTAACTATAATTTACATTGTGGCCAGAAAGTTTTTAGCATGTTTTTTGTATGTTTTTTAATGACTATATGTACTATGTACAGCGCTGCGGAAGATGCCGGCGCTAAATAAATACTAAGTAATAATAATAAATAATAATAATAATAATAATATGTTTTAGTGATTAACAAATAAAGTTATTGTATATTTTACATTAATTCGTGTGATACATTTATTACTGTTTTTTGAGGACGCTACTGCAATAGTGCAAATCACACAATGTTCTGATATAACCCAGGCAGACTGTAAGGGCCCATTCACACTAGAAGTGCTTTTCTGAGCGTTTTGCGATTGATTTGCGTTTTTTTTTTAAATTGCTCCCATTCCCTTTCATTAAAATCGTGGAAAAATTGCTGTGATTTTCGCGTACGCGATAGAGAAATCGCAGCAATCGCAGCAGAAAAGCACTTGTAGTGTGAATGGGCCCTCAGAGGAAGAAAAAAGACCATGCTAGGTTTGCTAGATCACCTTTGTTCTGTAGCTTTAGCCAATGCAGGCTGCGGTGTCCATATTGTCATATAAAACAGGAACTGTTGCTGAACACCCCAAAATAAATACTTGATAATATCAATACTTGATGTGCTTCTTCTATCTCCTATCTTGATTAGCAATGGTCATGTATAGGAGAGTGCATGGGGAGGCATGTGATCAGTTTGGTCAGGTGATAGATATGCAAGTTTCTGATTTGCTGGTCATGATCATGTGCTAAAGCAGAATGTGATCGCAGCAAATCAGAAGCTTTGCAAATCTATCAGCTGATCAAACAAATCACATGCTTCTCCATGTGTTCTCCTAGACAGGACTATCAGTAATCCTGATATTCAAAAATGAAAGCTCAATTCTAATTGTCTACTCGCACTATCCTCACCATGAAACTCACCGGAAAATGCCGGGTGGACGTCCGTTTTTATGTCTCACGAAGATACCGTTCAGACAGGCGCCAATGGACAGGTCGCTACCTTGGCTGTCCTGCGAAAGAGAGAGGCGGAGCTATTACACCAGACACAGGATGCCCAAGACGCTGCTCCCTAGTGGCTGGACCCAAACACTGCGCCATGTGTGCCTTGCTTATCACTGAGGTGCAAATAATTCCCAGTTGATGTAGGATTATATAAATTCTGTATGCCCATTTATGCAGCTTATAAATGGACCACTTGCCAAGCTGTATAAAATTGCTTACAGAATTTTTAAAAAAGTCTGGATTAACTGCATCAGCCAGTTATATGAGGCACAGCAGTTATTCTATAATAGAGGAAAATTAGTTGCTCCATAGCAGGGGTGTCAAACTCAAATACAAAGTGGGCCGAAATTGAGCTCTGGGACCAAGTGGTGGGCCAACCTCAAGGACTAGTTGCCACCTACCTCCCTTATAAATTTCCCTGGTTTCTAATAGCCACTCCTACCCCTATACAGTTTCCTCGTGTCTAGTGGCTCCCCTCTCTCCCCTATACAGTTCCCTGGTATCTAGTGGCTCCCCTCTCTCCCCTATACAGTTCCCTGGTATCTAGTGGCCCCCTCCCTCCCCTATACAGTTCCCTGGTATCTAGTGGCTCCCCTCTCTCCCCTATAAAGTTCCCTGGTATCTAGTGGCTCCCCTCTCTCCCCTATACAGTTCCCTGGTATCTAGTGGCCCCCTCCTTCCCCTATACAGTTCCCTGGTATCTAGTGGCTCCCCTCTCTCCCCTATACAGTTCCCTGGTATCTAGTGGCTCCCCTCCCTCCCTTATAAATTTCCCTGGTTTCTAATAGCCACTCCTACCCCTATACAGTTTCCTCGTGTCTAGTGGCTCCCCTCTCTCCCCTATACAGTTCCCTGGTATCTAGTGGCTCCCCTCTCTCCCCTATACAGTTCCCTGGTATCTAGTGGCTCCCCTCTCTCCCCTATACAGTTCCCTGGTATCTAGTGGCCCCCTCCTTCCCCTATACAGTTCCCTGGTATCTAGTGGCTCCCCTCTCTCCCCTATACAGTTCCCTGGTATCTAGTGGCCCCCTCCTTCCCCTATACAGTTCCCTGGTATCTAGTGGCTCCCCTCTCTCCCCTATACAGTTCCCTGGTATCTAGTGGCCCCCTCCCACCCCTATAAAGTTCCCTGGTATCTAGTGGCTCCTCTCTCTCCCCTATACAGTTCCCTGGTATCTAGTGGCCCCCTCCTTCCCCTATTCAGTTCCCTGGTATCTAGTGGCTCCCCTCTCTCCCCTGTAAAGTTCCCTGGTATCTAGTGGCCCCCTCCCTCCCCTATACAGTTCCCTGGTATCTAGTGGCTCCCCTCTCTCCCCTATACAGTTCCCTGGTATCTAGTGGCTCCCCTCTCTCCCCTATACAGTTCCCTGGTATCTAGTGGCCCCCTCCCTCCCCTATACAGTTCCCTGGTATTTAGTGGCTCCCTCCCTCCCCAATACAGTTCCCTGGTATCTAGTGGCTCCCCTCCCTCCCCTATAAAGTTTCCTGGTATCTAGTGGCTCCCCTCTCTCCCCTATACAGTTCCCTGGTATCTAGTGGCCCCCTCCCTCCCCTATACAGCTCCCTGGTATCTAGTGGCTCCCCTCTCTCCCCTATACAGTTCCCTGGTATCTAGTGGCTCCCCTCTCTCCCCTATAAAGTTCCCTGGTATCTAGTGGCCCCCTCCTTCCCCTATACAGTTCCCTGGTATCTAGTGGCTCCCCTCTCTCCCCTATACAGTTCCCTGGTATCTAGTGGCCCCCTCCCACCCCTATAAAGTTCCCTGGTATCTAGTGGCTCCTCTCTCTCCCCTATACAGTTCCCTGGTATCTAGTGGCCCCCTCCTTCCCCTATTCAGTTCCCTGGTATCTAGTGGCTCCCCTCTCTCCCCTGTAAAGTTCCCTGGTATCTAGTGGCCCCCTCCCTCCCCTATACAGTTCCCTGGTATCTAGTGGCTCCCCTCTCTCCCCTATACAGTTCCCTGGTATCTAGTGGCTCCCCTCTCTCCCCTATACAGTTCCCTGGTATCTAGTGGCCCCCTCCCTCCCCTATACAGTTCCCTGGTATTTAGTGGCTCCCTCCCTCCCCAATACAGTTCCCTGGTATCTAGTGGCTCCCCTCCCTCCCCTATAAAGTTTCCTGGTATCTAGTGGCTCCCCTCTCTCCCCTATACAGTTCCCTGGTATCTAGTGGCCCCCTCCCTCCCCTATACAGCTCCCTGGTATCTAGTGGCTCCCCTCTCTCCCCTATACAGTTCCCTGGTATCTAGTGGCTCCCCTCTCTCCCCTATAAAGTTCCCTGGTATCTAGTGGCCCCCCTCCCTCCCCTATGGAGTTCCCTGGTGTCTAGTGGCCTCCCTCCCTCCCCTATACACTTTCCTTGTGTCTAGTGCCCCCCCCCCCCTCCCCTATACAGTTCCCTGGTATCTATTGCTTTCCCCCTCCCCATATGGCTTCCCTGGTGATCTAGGGTTTACCCTCCAATAGATCTTCTCTGGTGGTCAAGAGTGGGCCAAACATAATGCAAAACTGTGAAAACCACCTGAAGGCCAAATCTAGTGGCTCTGAGGGCCAGATTTGCCCCCCAGGTCGGAGTTTGACATGTATGCTCCATAGGGAACATGGACATCCTTCCTGTACGAGACGCGGTGTTCCCGCCAGCCTGCATGCGTCACCCTATAGACATCTCCCCACCGCCTGGATGACACCCGCACATTCCCTGCTATTCATGGTCACCAACGCTGATAAGTGAAGGTTATTAAACAAATTCCTGGAACGCTCTGCTGGCCGGTTCCTCAAAACCAGAAAACCGCGCAAAAGATAATTTCTCCCACGTTATAAAATAATCCAATAACAAAAAACATCTGTACAATTAGGACAGAACAGACAGTAATATTACACATGATTACAGCTTTAATCTAGTCGGCAAATTCGCAGACTAAACCGCCACACAAGTCTAATCTCCAGGAGGAGCAGATAGAGGGCTATAAATACAGATTATTAACAATTTACTACATTAGATGGAAGTTTGCAGATGGTTTCCAAGTATTTAGATGTCTGATACTCTCCCATCTACACAAAGCAAGGTCCCTTGGTGTGCTAGCTTCTCAAGCTGGGTGCACACATCGCAGAAACGCTAGCGTTGCGGAAAACACTGCTTTTCTGCAGCTATTGGAAGTCTATGGGCCGCAGGAAAAAACGCCTATAAGTATATGCGTTTTCCAACCTGCATTTTTAAAAACGCTGGTTTTGTTGCATATTTGCCAAAACACACGTAATGAAAGTCAATGGGAACGCAATGGTATGTGTTTTTCATGCCTTTTCTCCCCCAAAAATATATATTTTTTTTGCTGTATTTTCACTTCCTGTTGTCCTCCAAGTGATTTGCATAAATGAAAATATAAAACCGCACGGAAAATGCATACAAAACGCATACAAAACGCATGTGTTCTGTATATGCAAACTGCAAATGCATTAAACGCACGCAAAACATATGAAAAATGCATCGCAAACGCACCAAAAAACGCACACAAAATGAACATAAAACATGACATAAAACGCAGCCTTTCACGCTATTTCATATGTGAACCCAGCCTCAATGTGTGGTATGTGTCCTTAGGGGGTGCATCTGATGGCTCCAGGGGGTACTAGAGCTTGAAATAAAGGACAACTGAAGGAAGAGTTGTGTGGAGGTGGCCATATGCATTTCCTTTTCAAGCAAACCTGACAGGAAAATGAACTTGGACAGTTTGACGCCTCCACCTTACCTTGGCAGGGTAGGCCTCCTCTCCGTAGTGCTCCAGCCTCTCAATCTCCTGCATGTACAACATCTCAGCCTCGGGTGGCGACAGACCCCTGCCAGACACACAGAGACACAACAGTGACCGTCACTTCCCATCACAAGTGTGACAACATTTCATACAACACACTGGACATTACTTCCCACTCCGGCCCAAGCCAGAACTGTGGCACTCCAAGACTCAGTCTGCTGCCACCATTCTCTATAATAATCCCTAAGTGTCTCTGCGTCCCATGTCCCTGTGTGCGTCCCATTTGCACTCTGTGCATGTGCAGCGACGCAGAGACACTGAGGGAGAGTGACTAGCGGCAAGGGATGGCGGGCCCAAGGGGCGGACGGGCCGAAGGGGCGGACGGGCCCAGGCAGATTTCTTTGATGGGGCGGAGCTTAGCTTCTGTGCAGCAAAAAATGAGGCTTGGGTAGGAAAAACAAAGTACTGATGCTGTGAAACACCAAGCCTTTTCAGTGCTGCTGAGTAAATTTTTAGTCTGGAGGTTCACTTTAATGTGCTCTGTGGAGTGCTGTAGAGAATATGTCAGCATTGTGCGAATGTGTAATTATAATAATGAAGTGATATTTTATCGCTACATCCAGGTGGAGGGCGTTTGGAACATACCGCAGCTTTTGGTGAAGCAACGCCACGCTCTGTGTGGCCTCCTCCAGAGTCTTTTCATCCTGCATCCACCCCTGCGTACAAATAAACGAGAGAAATATGAATGCTTCAGAAACACTTCCTATATCTATACACTGCTGTATATTGAATGTAGCCCATCCTCCCAGTGATGCTTAGCCAAGACTTGGTTGCTAAGTGGAGGTCTTATCCCCTCCCCTCTCCCCACCACACATGAGCATTCTGGGAGACCAGGTGTGGCTTCACAATTCAAACATTTCTCAGAGCTGCTCCTGACAAAACTCCCAATAAACAAACATTCTGCAAAGCTGCACCTGACAGGACTAAAGATGTGGCCACCTGTGATACATTTCAGAATGTAAATCAGGGTGAGGCAAGATTTGGCAATGGGCAAACACTGGCTACATCATTTAAAAAATGAATATTCTAAAAAGAATAAGCAAGTTTATTAATTTGTGCTATTTTCACTACAGTTCCTCTTTAACCATTCCCATAAATAAAATAAATATGCTAAAATGATCACACTATACATTCCCAGGCCCGGTCCGCCCATGATGCCAAGTAAGGCGACTTCCTCAGGCGGCAGAAGTCTGGGGGCGGCACCAGGCAGAAACAGGAAGTGAAGAGAATGCCTGGCCAAACTATACTGTGGGCAACTGTGCCTGGCTAGCCTATACTGGGGGCAACTGTGCCTGGCTAACCTATACTGGGGGGAACTGTACCTGGCTAACCTATACTGGGGGCAACTGTACCTGGCTAATCTATACTGGGGGCAACTGTGCCTGGCTAACCTATACTGGGGGCAACTGTACCTGGCTAACCTATACTGGGGGTAACTGTACCTGGCTAGCCTATACTGGGGGCAATTGTACCTGGCTAGCCTATACTGGGGGCAACTGTACCTGGCTAGCCTATACTGGTGGCAACTGTACCTGGCTAGCCTATACTGGTGGCAACTGTACCTGGCTAACCTATACTGGGGGCAACTGTACCTGGCTAGCCTATACTGGGGGCAACTGTACCTGGCTAGCCTATACTGGGGGCAACTGTACCTGGCTAACCTATACTAGGGGCAACTGTATCTGGCTAGCCTATACTGGGGGCAACTGTGCCTGGCTAACCTATACTGGGGGCAACTGTACCTGGCTAGCCTATACTGGGGGCAACTGTACCTGGCTAGCCTATACTGGGGGCAACTGTATCTGGCTAACCTATACTGGGGGCAACTGTACCTGGCTAGCCTATACTGGGGGCAACTGTACCTGGCTAGCCTATACTGGGGGCAACTGTACCTGGCTAGCCTATACTGGGGGCAACTGTACCTGGCTAGCCTATACTGGGGGCAACTGTACCTAGCTACCAATACTAGCGCCTATACTTGTCTACCTTCCTATTACCTATACTGTTTTTTGGGGGACTCACTGCAGCTAGGGAGGAGGGGGGCGCATCCTCACAAGTTTACGTCAGGCAGTCTAGAACCAGCCCTGTATATTCCCTTTAAAGTTCAAATATTAAGGACACGTTTCCAAAGTTTGGGACGTTCCCTGAAATGTGCCCACCGTGCAGTCTTCAGACAGCAGAGGAGAGATTATTATTGTTGTTCTATTTTGTGGTTTTAGCACAGGTGTTACTGCGTCTGAACGGTCGCCAACAAAGCCTGGCTGTGTTTACCATACCAAATATCCCCCCTTATCTCTGCTAGCACAGTGTGTGCACTGAATGCTTTAATAAGTGACTCATCTCTACTCCAGGGCAGGGTACGGAGGGCTACCATAACATCGCAGGCCCCCCCCCAGGGGTGGTCTGTACAGCACACAGAGGGTTAACCATGAGGGGCTTACCACAGGAAACAGAGCGTAGCGCTGCAGGAAATCCTGAGATTCATACTGGTCGAAGTCGCCAAAATCAGCTGGAAAAAAAACAGAGGAGAAGCCGCCCATGAGAGGAGCGTACAAAGCATGGAAAGTGCGCCGAGAGCGGCTCGCATGAGTGAGATTACCCATTTATTCCATTCCACACCCAGCAACGCCGGCTGTGGGACAGGAAAACGGGGCGACTCAGCTCTATCTGCCGGGGCTGCACATATCACCCAGACAGGCTCTGCCAGAGATAACAGCACAACACAAATAGTAACAGGCATCCCCTGTGATGTAAGCCTATTTGTCAGCCCCCCCCCCCCCCCCCCCCCCCCCCCCGAGCTCTTCCCAGCCACCATATGGACTGGATTACAGGACTATCTTGTATGCCATAGCTGGATGCTATAAAGTCCCTGTGGACCTGAACTCAGAACTTCCTCTCTGCTATAAAAGATAAGCACCATCATAATAACCTTTAAAGAAAAACATATCTTTGTTACAGCTGATACAAATCCGGCAATAACTCTGTAGTATGTCTACTTCCTGCTTTCTTGGAAGCAGACATAAGGTTAACATCCTGTGTTTACAAATGAGCTGCTCTGCTGAGGTAGCCAGCTGAAACGGCTGAGGGATCAAATTACAGTTATGATTAGACACAGGTGAGGGGGAATTAGACAAGCTAAATTCTCTAAATATGCACAGGGTGCATTTCTCTATGTTTCCTTCTGTCCTGTGCAAGAGTTCAGGTCCACTTTAACATTGTTTAAAGTTGTAATGTCTCCACTATCTATTGTACAGGGCTGCGTAATATGTTAGCGTTTTATAAATAAAGTTTATTAATAATAATAATAATAACAACAACCATACAGAAACCCCAATAACAGGTAATGTCTCAGTAACAAACTGCCCCGATGCTACCCCCTAGAAGCAACCCCCCCCCCCGCCCCTCAAGGTACAAAAAGCATCCCCTCACCCCAGGATCAAACAGCAACCCCTCCCCCTCATCGATCAGCAATTCCTCCTCCCAGGAACAAAACAAACAGCACCACCTCCCCCCAGGAAAAGAACAGACAGCAACCCCTCCCCCAAGGAACCGGCAGCAACCCCTCCCTCAAGGAACCGGCAGCAACCCCTCCCACCCCTTTCATTACCCCAGGGACAGGACCCCTCTTACCAGTAAAAGACAGCACGCCCTCTTCCAAGGAACAGACAGCACCTCCCCCCCAGACAGCACACCTTCTTCTTCCCAGGAACAGACAGCACCTCCTCCCTCTAGTAATAGGCAGAACCCCTCCTCCCCTCCCTACCCCAGAGACATTAGCATTATCAGCCAAGTCGAACAAACCTGGACCACATACACATTCAAGTCTGATTAATGTCTTCCTTCAAATATCTGACCTGCTAACTGCAAATCAGTTTCAGGGATCAGCTATGACACATGAGTTGAGACCTCACTGGCGCCCTCCGCAGGTACTCACCCTGCACCGCCAGACCGGCTAGCTGTACCGCCTGCTCCAGTGTACACGGGATCTTCCCTTCCAAGATGTCCTTCTTCAGCTGCAGGTAATACTGGTATCTGCCCAAGAGAGAGAGAGAGAGGAACAAGACTGCATGAAATACATCCCCATAGGGCGCCACCATTTAGCGGCCAATAAGAAGGAACCTTATTTGCATTGTACTTATATAGATTATATATACTTATTATAGATACTAGACTGTTAGCTCTTGGGGGCTAATGGTATCAACCCGATTCAAAACTTCTTGCTTTTACTTATGGCTAACATGGTACAATACTCTACTGCTACGTTAGAAGTTGATAATTGTTTGTCTCAGTAAGCTCCTGCTGGTCCACTATTCATTACCCTGTACTTATTCCCCTCCCCCTGGCATTGCCGCGAACGCTGGGTAACAGACTCCACCCATCAGCGCATCCTCTGGTCTATCAGGCCCGCCTCCTCCCATCATCTGAGCCATGGGAAATGTGAGAGTGTAGCTGTGCTGTCAAGCAAAGCTGCTCCTGTTACTAACAGTACCTCTTACTGTCTGGAATGCAGCGACCATTTTGGAAATGGTGGTGGTAGGATTGCTACTGCGCTCATGGTGGGTCTGGAGCAGAAGAATGATGTGGAGTAATGTAGAGAAGGATTGGGAATAGGAGGACCCTCGCTGGACAGTGGGGAGTATAGGCGAGTACACTTTAAAGTAAACCTATCACAAAAATGATTAAATCTAAGGAAATTCTTCTTTAGGAAAGTCCATGCAAAAGCATGTGACTGTTGTTCAAGTCTCTGATTGGCCACTTGCAGTGCAGTCACGTGATTGTGCCTCAGCCTGCCGTGGTGGGCCGAAATTTTGCATGTGCAACGAAATTCGTAATTACGCATAGTAATGCAAAATTTCAGAGAAAATCGTAATTAATTTTGTATGTAATAGTAAGATTTGCTAATTTCGCATAATTTTGCAGTGTAATTTTCACAAAATTTTGCATCATTTTGTGCCAATTTTAGTGGTCAATAGCTAAGCCCCCATACATGCAATTGCTACCAAAATTGCTACATATGTTAAGGAGAATAGTGGGTACACGTAAAAAAAAATATTTTTCAAAAATACCTTGTAGTTTTTGAGAAAAAAAACTTTTTTTTCTTTTTTTTGCATTTTTAAAATGTTTTTTCAAAAACTACAAGGTCTTTTTGGAAAATTCTTTGTACCCATTGTTCTCCTTAACATAGGTAGCAATTTTGGTGTCAATAGCATGCTATTCACTGCTAAAGTTGGCACGAAATTACGCTGAATTTTACGCAAAATTACGAATCACTATGCAAAATCAATTGAATTCACAAATCGTAATTACGGAAATGTATGCAAAAAATGTGAGTATTCATAATTAGCAGATTAAGATCAGCACGGTGCACAGGATGAGGTAAGGCATGGTTAAGGCCGGGTTTCCACTGCTGCGAATCCCGGCCGATTCCCCGCCCACGAATTCGGATGGATTACAGCAGCCTACAGAAGTCTATGAGAGCCATCCGAATTCGTGGCCGAGGAAAAATCTGAGGCCCTGCAGCATAATTTCGTCCGTAGCTGTCCGAATCCCATAGCTGTGCATAGCGCGGCTAGAGGGATTCGGCTGTAAGAGGCAGCAGCTGTGCCGGCATCGCGTCTCGCAAGACGCATGCCGCCGCACAAATGGAAACGTAGCCTAAGAATCAGCCATTCAGAACCTTGCAGATCAGTCACCTGACCACCTGCTTTCAAATAAATCTAATGTAAGATTTTTTTTTATTTTTGTCACTACAACTAAGTTCCAGCATTAATAATCTGATTTGATCATTTCCAATTATTGCAGTCATAATCAACTACTAAGCTGTTTTTTTTTCAAAATGGCATGGCAGTTGGAACCGGTTGTAATGCCTTTACATGACCAAATGCTGTAATAATTGTATGATTATTGTGCCAATAAAATATTTTTCCAACAAACTGTGCTTCTCTACACAACAGAGACATAGAAGGTGCCATTTTTCCTTCCTATTAAAACATGCAGGTTTTCTGTCCGCAAGGCCGATCCTGGCCTGGAACAAGCATGCTGAGGAGATGTTCTGAAACTTCTAATCTGGACGTTAGGATTAGTTCTAAACCTGTCGGTTCTGGCAGATTTTAACTGCCTACTTTTTTCGCAATAGTGGTCCTTTAAATATTCTAGTCAGGAGACCAGCATCTGCAGTCAGAGGTCAATGGCTATAACAAAAACAAACTTGTAGTAATAGTAACAGTGTGGGAATGTCCCTATGCTCCCACACAGACTGAAAAAGCAAACATTCCAACCTCTCACCTCAATCTTATCTATCAGAAATGACTGAGTGATGGTTTCAATGCAAAAGACAAACAGAGAATGAGAGTCACTGTAGCAAAAACAAGCAAGGCGACCACCATGACCCAGACATGAGCAATCAAATGCAAAATGACAACAAAAATACAACACAAGCTATATTTAAGATGTATCTGTTCCCTAAATGAGCAGATGTGGATGTAGTGAGGGATAAATAATAGATCTAGTCTTAAGGTAGAAGAAAAAAATTAGCCTTTGTAATATTCTGTTTTGCAGATCTAACATCTGAACCTTTGAAACTCTGAAACATGAAACTGGCTTTTAAAGAAGAACCCCACTTCAAGAAGAAAGTGAAGTTAAAGGGACCCAAGCAGTTTTTTCCCCCTGTAGTTTGTTCGGGTTTCTAATAGCTGTAGTAGTAGCAGCTCCCCCCCTTTTTTTGTCTGCCCTTATTTATCCAGGGGAAAGTGTGAATGTAGTCAAGTGTGACTTCTCTAAACTGTTTGAAGAACAGTGTCCCATCCGGTCCCATAAGGTAACCCGCTGATGAAAGCTTTTGTCTGCTTTTTGCTACTGCTAATTACAGCAGTCCTTATCTGCCTGCTTTTTCTGCACAGGGCGTGAAATTAGGGCAATAAATGCCTCTAACAAACATTTTAATGTAAAAATAAGATGTAGAATGGATTTGTTTTCAGTAATGAGCCACATTGTTAGCATGCATTTTAATGTGCTTTTGAGATGCCCTGGAGGCTAAAAAGTAAACGCTGCTCTGTTCACTTGAAGAAGAGAAAGAAAAGTTTGAGATAAATAAGGAAGAGATGATGTAAGAGGTGGAGGAAGTGAAGGTAAAATAAGGAGAAAAAGATGAAGAAAAAACTAATAGAAGGAGAAGTAAATAAAGAAGTAGGAGGAGGAGATGGTAAAGAACAAAGAAAATGGAGAACATAAAGAAAAAGGAGGTGAATACAAAGGAGAGAAGTGCAGAGCAAAGGAAAGAAGGAGTAAGAGGAGACAGAGAAAGGGGAGAAGACACAGAAAGAGTAGAAGGTTGATAGAAAGACTTCGATGAGGAAGAAGGTGCGGGAAGAGGAGGAGGAAAACTAGAAGAAATAAAAAAAGAACAGAAAAAAGAAGAAAGAGGCAAAGATGAAAAAGAACGTGGTAGAGGAGAAGAGACTGGAGGAAAAGGAGAAGAAGGATGAAAAGAAATGGAGCCGGACCACCAGAAGGAGAAGAATGAGATGAAATGGAGTAGGACCACCAGAAGGAGAAGAATGAGATGAAATGGAGTAGGACCACCAGAAGGAGAAGAATGAGAAGGAATGGAGTAGGACCACCAGAAAGAGAAGAATGAGAAGGAATGGAGTAGGACCACCAGAAGGAGAAGAATGAGATGAAATGGAGTAGGACCACCAAAAGGAGAAGAATGAGATGAAATGGAGTAGGACCACCAGAAGGACAATGAGATGAAATAGGGTAGGACCGCCAGAAGGAGAAGAATGAGATGAAATGGAGTAGGACCACCAGAAGGAGA